>NC_060212.1:84212500-86712500 GCF_021130785.1 Homalodisca vitripennis
ACTCAATGTCTATATTATAGAAATGAAGCTTCGTGCAAAATTTCAAGTCTGTAGGTTAGTACATTTATGAGATATATTGTGTGGACAGACAGACAAATAGATACATAGACAAATATAAAATGAACATTTTCTAGCCACTTAAGTGATAGGCTTCACTAAACTCAGGTAATAAATGCAACTTAAAATGTGTACATATATAAACAAACATGAATAGTTTTAACAGTATCGAAATTTATGATTTTTTTATTACTTGCCTTATTTGAATTATCTTGTATTAGATATGGCTATATAAGTTCATGATTCTAGGCTAACATCTGCAAACCCCAACAGTGCAATCTGTGTCGATTGCTCCAGACATGCTGAGATGCTTGAAGGCAACGTAATTGCACCTTACACTTTCCGAGATGTGAGTTCTACTAATATTGTTATATTTTTGGTGTGTCTAAATGCCTTTTCTCGAAATATTTGTGATCTTGTTTCTCAAATATAATTAAAATGTACAGTTGTGTAGTATAAAAGAAAATAAAATAAATATATGTGTTTCTTAACAAAATACGGGAGCAGATTTAATCACATTCATTACACTTTTCTAATGTATAACGACTTCATAATGTGTGACTCAAACTTTGGAAAAGCTTTATAAAATTAAATTGAGAAAATTTGTAGTAGTAATAATAGTAGATAAATAAACTTATACAGGCACAGATTAAAAGTTACAGAGTTGTAAGAGCATTTCTTTACAATATTTAAATATAATAAATAAATATTTAAATCCTTATAAAATAACCAAATATAAAATGTTTTGGCATGCAACTCATTGAACATTTAGTTCAAAATGTGAATGTTATTTAAAATTGAAAATATAATGTATTTAAATAGTAAAATCTTAGATGTTTTCAGGGATAGTGTTTTTGTAGATGAAATTTGAAGATGTAGGTTCACTGTACAAGATGGATAAACTAATGCAATATAAGTCTTATGTTATAAATGTTTTCTTGAACAATTGTAAATATCTGATAATCAACTCAAATACAAAAAGTGAACAAATTCTAAATGTTCAAATAAAAGATGTTCTGTAATTCAAATTAGATAAAGTTTGCAATTGATTATTTTAATTAGTTAATAGACCACTCACTATGTGTATATCTCAAACTTAGTTTCTCCACCATTGGTTTGAAATTTATTTTTTGGGGTGAAAAACATACAATATCTATTTTTTGGCACTTCAGTGTTTAAGTTAAGCTTTTAGTGCCTAATTATTTCAGTGGAGCAAATTTCCAAGGAACAATACTAAAAGTTCAAGAAGTTATCCTTTGGAGTCTTGCTACTAAAGAAGGAAGAAAATAATTAACTATGTGTTTGCATGAAAACAACTGTAGTTTATTACAAGTACTTTATTATGTGAATATTATAAATTAACATTGTGCCTGTAACTTAAATTGGTGGTAAATAACTAAAATCAAATTCAATAATCATAATTTTTTTAGAGGCAACGTTCAAACAATGAAAATAATACTGGAGTCATTAATATCCTGGAATGTTCAAGAGAAATTCAATTTATTTCTTTGGTACTTATAAAAATTTTCTCACTCTCTAACTTCAGGGCTTCAAACACTGGTCTTTAAACTTAAAGTCCAATTATTTTAAAATGTATCAGAAGATTGGAATATCTATCCAGTTATCAGCACTAATCTCAAGAGTGTTTTGTTTATCTTTTTAAAAAGGTATGTCCACGAAGTTCCAGTTATTCATCAGAAAATTTTATAAAGCGATGGATAACTGCTAGTTAATGTATAAAATACATGGGTAAAATACAAGTGTTTATTTTTTCCTGTAATTTGTATTTTGATAACAATAAACTGACACACATAATCTAAATAAATACTAAATGAACGATTCATTAATTATTGTTACAATGTTACCTTTGCTTTGAAATGTGTTATATTATCTTTTATTGGCCAGCTTTTAAAAAAAAGCTTGAAACAATAAGGTTCTATATCAATGTCAGAATAATATTATAAAAACAGTTGTATGCCTACTTGTTTATATGGTTTAGTAGAGCTTACTTGTTAATAATAAAGTAGTTGTTGTTAGTTATTACAACAACAACAAGCAAGCATTTTTTTTTTTTTTTTTTTTTTTTTTTTTTATAGTAGCAAGTTGAATTTACATGTTTATTGGTTTGGAAACAATTTAAATGATACCTACACAATAGTACACTCGTTTTACTCAATTTGGCAGTGTCACTTATCCACTTAAAAGCAGGATGCTTATCAAAGATTAATCATGGATGAAGCTCTGATGGTTTGTATGGAAGAGTTACTTTTAACACTTGCTTGTTCAAAATCCAAGAGAGTTCTAATGTTGGTAACAAGAATTAAATACCATACACATACAGAGTGACTAATTGTAAATCAAAACATGACTCCATTCTTAAAATAGCTGTTGTGATATCATTTCTCAGCAACTCACACAGGTGTCACTCACTGAATATTTAGTGGACAAGGAAAGATAATGCAGTAATTAGATATGGTATAAAAGAACTGGTGAAAACAAAAACATTTAGTAGAAGTAATCAACATTCCTCTCTATAAAAAAACCTCAAAAGTTCTAGTTTTTAAATAAATTGAAAAATGATATTTACTATAACATTGTTTTGTCATATTCACTATATGTAAATTAAACAGAAATGAATATCTATAGTAGTGACCAAAAGGAGCATTTTATACTTTAACCCTACAACTGCTGGGCATTTTTCATTTTTAAAACACTCCTAATATTCTGTGTATATTGAGAATATATACATTGTCATTACTAAAAAAAACCTGTAATAAAAGAAATACAAATGCCAATGTTGCAATTACTTCTACAAGTTATAAATGGCTGTTCAGCCATTGCAAAATATTGGTGCTGCCATCATTTCTGTGGAAATAAAATTATATTTCTACACGTGAATATAAAACTATGGTTTTCACTGAACATAACAATATATAATGCAAAACCTTAAACTTATTTTATGTAATCGTAAAAATGCAATTAGGAATAAATCTCGATTAAGATGCTTAGTAGCTCTTGGTTTAAAGGCTCACTTCTTGGTTGTACTAGTGAGATACATTAAATCAATCCCTTGTATCTCACCTACTCATAATAATGGACTCTCAAAATGGTTAAGTTGTACCCACAATGAACAGACAAAGAACTTGAGAAATACCACTAAAGATCAGAAACTGCATTGCCTCTACACTAGAAGATTTTATACTGTTAAAGCATGTGAATGACTATTCTATTCAAGATCGGGATAGGGGTGAGAAGAGAATGAAAGTAGTAGTATTTTATGAAACCCACCATTTAATCAGAATAAAACTAAAAGGTATACATGAGAAATTATTGTCTAAAACTACAAGAATGATCGTATATTTTTGAATTCCACATAATATATTTCTGATTTTTGGAAACTGTGAAATTGTACGAGTTTATGATAAAGATATTAAACTGGCTTATCTCAGTTTTATACAATCGATTTTTTATGTGAGAGCATATGGATCTATTCCTAAACAACTTTTTGTCATAATAGCTATACTTGGAATCTATTAGTGTGTCTTAACATTTTAAATCTTTTTACAGTTAATGTCCGTACTATATGTACATCTGTATATTTGCTAAAACAACCAGTATCTGTATATTATGGACGCTCAGATTTCTATAACTCATATTGTAACAAGAACTTTTAAATTCAGTACAATGAAACTTGAATGTTTGGAGAGTAAAAATAATTAATCTATGTTGTTCTAGTTGTTCTATGATGTATTTAGCAGTTCTGAACTGAATAACAAGTAGACAGCTGGAACTGTAATGTAAGCGTCTTATATGGGCAATTATAGTGCCTAAAGTAGGCTAGTATGTGTCTGAATAATTTCCATCAGATAGTTTTTATTAAACAGTAGTCAGTGTTTCTTTTTCTAATTTTAAATGTGTTTAAGCATAATTGTTTAATTATTGTTGTAAAAGAGTCAAGAATATTTTATTTTTGAAACTGCAAGGCTAATTGTGAAAACGAATATATCCCATTATAGTAAATGTAGTCCTTTAATTTTTGTTTTTCTGCACTCTGATACTATTATAGAAAAATTACCATTCTCCAATTTGTTTTAAACTTTATAGTCATGCATGAAATTAAAAATAATGTTAATACCAACTTTGTTTTACATATTTCTTTAAATCTTAATAACGTATTTTAATGCTTTAGTGTTAATGAGTAAAACATCAATTTTTGAAATGAAAAACATATGTGGTTTTTCCACCCTGCAGTGAAAAGTGTTAATGTGGGGATACGTACTTAAATTTGAGATCTGATCTAAGGAGGAAGTAATGCACTTTATTTACATTTTTTGTATGTAAAGAACTTCTATTTTCATAACTAATTATCTATTAATGGTATAATATATGTTACAATTTAAATTATATTGGTGCTAAACACTGATAATTAAATTAAACTATGATAGTTGTGGTTATTCTGAGTTTTGCACATTAAATATTGTTGGAATTTCTAGAGTATTTATTATGAAACTAATATGACTAAAACAAATAATGCGTTAATCTGTTGACTTTGTAATTCTAATAGAATAAATGTCATGCTGTGCTACAGAACGTTGGTGTTTTAAAATGTTTTGATATACCCTATCTATTGGCAAACAAAAGAAACAGTATTATATTACATAAATAGTAACAAACTTTTGAAATTAAATAAACTCAAAAAGTATATATATATTTAAATTTTAATCATAACAATTAGGAAAATTCAAAACATGAAACAAAGAATTTAGAATTATTGCTCTATCTACACATCACTAGACAGAACTGTCTAGTAGTTCTGCTATACAATCTTTCTATGGATGCAAGGTCTGTTTCTTGAAAAGTGAAGTATTAAACCTGAGTTAACTGGAAAGTGAAATTAAAATTACAAATCATTATTTATGTAACAAGTAAATTGACTGGTGTGACTTAAATGTTAAATGAATAATTCATGAATTGTTGCAACACTACATATATACATTCTCTACTACATTCTCCAAGCATATAGGTGATTTTATAATTCTGGTTTCTTTCTACTGTAAAACCGATGTTTGTAACTTACTATCATGACACTATCATTTTTGTGTTTAAATAGTTAATTTTTGATGTGATTAAATAATTGATAATAAAATATAAAGCGTTGTTGAAACTAAGTTTTTTTGTGATAAACTAAACCAAACTTTCCTGTTATAATTTATTAATTCATATTAGAAATAATGTTTCATTTTTAATTGTGTCATCTATATGAAAAGTTTTTAAACTCTTTTATAATTTTATATGAAAAACATGACCACTATGACATTTAGTTTGAGGACTTAAAAACTTGAACGCAACAACAGAACATCCATAACCAATGCTTTTATATTTGCTGATGTATGTAAATAATCTGACTCTATTACTTTTCTCCAAGAAGATGTTAATAAAGAACTGTTTGATTTGATTTTGATTTGATTTGATTTGATTTGAAAAATAATCAGTAAATTTTAAATGAAACACGGAAAATAAAATAAAAATTGGGCCTTTGGATTTTGGGCTGGTTGTGGTTGTAAAAGGTGACATTTTCAACAATCCTCTCATCTCTGCTACCTTTATTGTGCCATATTTAGATTTTAGCTGTAATAAATTAGGACGGAGAACATTTTTTATATTGAGTAATCTAAATATATTACAAATCCCAAGTACAATATCAATCAATGAATTTTACTTAATTTTATAAAACACAAACAGTATATAATTCTAATTTAGCCTGTCTAAATATTCGCCCACACTGTAAAAAATCAAGAGCTAGTTATGCCCCATTTGTCTTCAGTATTTTATGCTCTTTACTATTGATTTCATTAAGTAGACTGTTTTTATAATACTTTATCACCTCGTTGGAAATGGTCTCAACAAATGAAATTCTAGACACTGGATATTCAGTATAAACCCAATAGATTACTAATAACAATAAAAAATTTATTTGTTACAAATATAACAATAACAAAGAGCCAGTTTATAATTTTGTGTCGTAGAGATTAATGAAAGAGAAACAGAACTAATATAATAACAAAATAAAAAGAAATGTTGTTTACTGTTTTATAAGAAAGTTCAGACAGTCTCTTTAATACTGCTTCCAGGAAGTACAATCACACAGATGTCCCAAGGCCATCATATCTGCTGAATTAGTTTCCTGTTCAACTTACGAAATTCAGGTTCTTTATCTTTTCTATGATTAGTAGAGCTTAACTCTTTGGCAATTCATAATTGTTGCAATTTTGTAATGTTGTGGCTCAAAATTTCACTACTATGGTGAGTAAGAGCAGGTAGCTTCTCACTGAGCAGGACATCTGTCACATCCGGTTTATCTTATTAGTTACAATTAGTTTGACTTTAGTTGATAAAATGCAACTGTTCCATATTCCAGGGAATAGAACTGTGTTACTGTTGTTTTCACTTTGTATATTCTCTGTAGACATAGATAGATCCGAAGGTCACTACATGACAACGTTAAATGTGATTTCTATTCCCGACAACGTTCAATGTGATTTCTATTCCCGACATTCACTGGGCAGTGAAAGTGTTCAACTCGCTTTTACAAACTCTGTCCTGTACACAGCTGACAAATTTTAATCACCTTGGTGGTAGATAGCAAGGCACATAATTGTAGGATAAACTAAAATAATAATTGTTATGATTTTAAGATACAATATAAAATCCAGGCACGTATAAAACATAATCAAAACTCTGCAATTACAATTGTTAAACAAATTTAAAACCGATGCATAGGTCTTTATGCAATTAATTTTAAATAAATTATATAATATATCGATTTTAATTTTTAAATAAACAAATAGTCACTTTAAAACATTATTTAATATATGGAAATTGCACCAGTGCCTCAACAACAAGCAGTACCACTAGCTATGTCAATTACTTTGGTAGGCAGTTGTGTATATGTTGGACCATATAATGAGCAATAGAAAAATCTAATCTGTTTATTAGTCTAGGAGGGAAATGGTTGTGTCTGAAGCTGTTTTTCTTATTATTATTTATGTTGTACGGCAGATAAATTTGCTATTTATCATACAGTATGTATATCAGTAAAGAATGTGTCTTTTATTAATAAGATGAATTATTCAACAGAATATAACTGTACATATAAGTACAAGTATGTAAAAGTATAATTTTTAGAAATTTCTTCTCAATACTGTCTTTATGATTTCTCATTGCAAGACTTTAAGCAGCTCCAAAATAGCAATATACAAATAGCCCAACTCCAAGATCAAATGTAATACATCTGCAGGAAAACGTAATGAACAGTTAGTCCACAGTGATCCACAGGCAGAATACATCTGAGTTGTGAGAATGCATAAATCAGACTTATAAACTTGAATTTCAAGTAGTAAGAGTATAAATTGTCAGTTACTACTCCTAAATACTTATACTAATGTACATGTAGGCAGAATATATCTGAGTTGTGAGAATGCATAAATCAGACATCTAGGGTTTAATTTCAAGTATTAAGAGTTTCAATCGTCAGTTATTGTTACTGAATACTTATACTAATGTATATATGTTCAATTATACTACATCCACAAGTGTCAGCCGCTAATTCAGAAGGCATCTGTTTGCACATTCACATCACTATCTGGTCTAGAGTGTATTGGGAGGCATTTGGTTTTATTTAGGTTCATAGTTAAAATCGTTCTATCCTGCCCAAACGTAGAAAAATACATAACATTTTTTGGTGTTAACAATGATTTGACAAGTAATGATTTAGTGGTTCTAAATTGGTGAGTATCCATAATATAGGCTAATTAAAGGATATTCTTTCTATGTGTACAGTTTAAAGAAAACCATTAGGTTTTGTGTCCTCTCAGAAGTTTTTAATCAATAAATATAAAAGCATTGTTAAATTCTTATTAATTCAATATAAAGCCTAGCATTTGAGAAATCTTGTTGATATTCCAAGTATCATCAGTACATGAAAATTATGAATGATTGGAACAGAATATACCTTAAACTTATTTCCAATATTTTAATAAATAAATTAATGTTTATCTAGAATCAAAATCAAATCAACATTTATTCCTTAAACAAACAGTGCAACACTTTAGAAATACAAATTAAAATACAGGAATAATCCCCGCAAACGACTGTTAGGTCGTGGAGTGAGCGGGGATAGTTCAACGGAACAGTTGCACACATTAATCTAAAACATACAAAATAATAAGAACCTTCTTACACATGGTATTTAATTAAATATACATTGTAGGTTTATAATTTTTAAAAAAAAGTTAACTAATATAAATAGTTTCTAAACTATATAATATACTTTGTACTATGTTAAAATAATTTAAGGATTATCAAGTTTGGAGTATCCATCAGAATATGCGATTGCAGCATGTTTACAAGTAATTATACAACCAAGAAAAAAAAATTATGTTTAAATATTAAGGAGAATCGCACAACAGCCTCTCAGCACCCTCCCATCCAATGCGGTACAACCATCCTGACTCACCCTCCTGTTTTGTTAGACCAGCCACACCCTATATTTTCATCTCTCCATTTTATAATTCCTCTGGCAATTTTCTAGAAGATGATTTGAGCAAGATAAAAAAGAGTTTAATAAGATTCTGAACCAATGATTTAATTTAGGGGTAATGAATCCGTATATATTGTGCCGTTGTTTGTATAGCCAAGCAGTATTTCTGGATAAAATTTCAAATCATATTAAGGATTTTGATGTATATAATAAGATATGTTTTTTAATATATAATGCCCTCACATTTAATACTGGAAATTCGTTGAAAAGAGTTATTAGTATGAAAACCTATGATTTTTCCTTGAGCTACAAGTTTTGGATGAGAGACCATCCTGTGCGCCCAGCAGGAGTGGTTCTAAGACAATTGGCTGACAACCCCTCCCCACGCCAGGATACCATAGCTTGCAAAGGAACTGACAGCACGGTAAGGAGAAAAATAAACAGACCTGCACTGAACCCACCGGATCCAATCACCTGGCTTAACTATGTGAAACCCGTTATATTAGCTTTTCTAAGTTTTAGATTTAAAAACGTTTAGGATGTGTGGACACCAAAAAAGTTTATGATCTATTGTTTACACCTAAATACTTTATCTTGGGGCTAGCCCCCAAACCGCTCAACTAAGACCAACAGTCACAGCAGCCGACCGCAACGTCACCTGGACAGGAAATTGAATTACTTAATACCTCTCACATCCGGGTCTGTTTGGTTAAGAGTAACTATTTGCCATGCAATTTTGGTTTTTACTTAGCAATTTAACTGTTTAAATAAGAGAGTTTTTGATCAAACCAATTATTTTTTACTTTTCGCTCAAAGTCCGTCCGATGCCATTAACATAAGGCCTTCATCCCAAGTGCAGCCCAGAAAAGGAAACCACAGCCTGTGTTCATCAGCAAACCATAAATACGCTAGCCCAGTAAGACCAGCTTGGAAATATTATGTTATATATATTATAAATAATAGAGGCCCCAAAGTACTCCCTTGCACGAACTCCATAAGGTACTTCACTAGAGTCACTAGTAAATTTCCCGTTTATATAAACCATCAGTTGTCCGATTTGAAAGTAACTCTTAAACCACTCCTATATGAGTAGATTTTACTTCCCAATCAAATGTCTAACTTAAAAAACCAGAACAGTACCAACTGATACATATCCTGATATGTTGAAACAGTAACCAGCTGATACATTTCCTGATTGTTGAACATTACCACTGATACATTTCCTTGATTGTTGAAACAGTACCACTGATACATTTCCCTGATTGTTGAACAGTAATCCCACTGATACATTTCCTTATTGTTGAAGCAGTACCAACTGATACATTTCCTGATTGTTGAACAGTACCACTGATACAATACCTGATTGTTAGAAACAGTACCACTGATAACAGTTCCTGATTGTTTGAACAGTAACCCACTGATACATTATCCTTATTTGTGGAACAGTACCACTGATACATCATATCCTGATTAGTGGAACAGTAACCACTGATAAAAACATTTTCCTGATTGTTGAACTAGTACCACTGATACATTTCCTGATTTGTTGAACAGAAACCCACTGATTAATCATTATCCTGATTGTTGAAACAGTACCACTGATACATTTCCTGATTGTTGAACAGTACCAACTGATACATATTTTTTTTTCCTGATTGTTGAACCAGGTAACCACCTGTTACATTTCCTGATTGTTGAACAGTACCACTGATAACAATTTCCTGATTGTTTGAACAGGTAACCACTGATTACATTTTTTCCTGATTGTTTGAACTGTACCACTGAGCACATTTCCTGATTGTTGAACAGTACCACAGATACATTTCCTAGATTGTTGAGACAGTAACCACTGATACATTTTCCTAATTGTTGAACAGGTACCACTGATACATTTCCTGAGTTTGGTTGAACAGTACCCCTGATACATGTCCTGATTGTTTGAACAGTACCTACTGATACATTTCCTGAATTGTTGAACAGTACGACTGATACAATTTTCCTGAATTGGTTGAACAGTACCACTGAGACAATTTTCCTGATTGTTGAAACAGTACCACTGATACCATTTTCCTGATTGTTTGAACAGCTGTACCACTGATTCATTTCCTGAGATTGTTGAGACAGTACCACTGATCACATTTTCCTGATTGTTTGAACAGTACCACTGATACATTTCCAGATTGGTTGAACAGTAAACCGACACTGTGATACATTTCCTGATTGTTTGAATAGTAAACACCCTGAAATGTACAATTTCCTGATTGTAGGAACAGTACCACCTGATACATTTCCAGAATCTGTTGAACAGTACCACTGATACATTTCATGATTGTTGAACAAGGTACCAACTGATTACATAATCCTGATTGTGGGAACACAGTACCGACTGTATACATTTCCCTGATTGTTGAACATTAACCACTGATACATTTTCCTGAGTTGTATGAACCAGTACCTACTGTATACATTTCCTGATTGGTGGAACAGTACCAAATGATACATTTCCTGATTGTTGAACAGTACCTACGTGATACATGTTCCTGATTGTGGAACAGTACCACTGATACATTGTCCTGATTGTTTAGAACAGTACCACTGATACATTTTACCTGATTTGTTGGAACAGTAAACCACTGATACATTTCCTGAATTGTTAGAACAAGTACCACTGATCACATTTCCTGATTGGTTGAACAGTACCACAGATACATTTCCTGAATTGTTGAACAGTACCGCACTGATCCATTTCCAGATTGTTGAACAGTAACCACTGATACAATTTCCTGATGTTGAACAGTACCACTGATAACATTTTCCTGAATTGTTGAACAGTACCACTGATACCTTTCCTTATTGTTGAACAGTAACCCGACCACTGATAACATTTCCTGATTGTTTTGAACAGAACCATCTGATATACATTTCCTGATTGTTTTGAACAGTACTCAGCTGATACATTTTACCTTGATCTGTTGAACTGAACCACTGATACATTTCCTGATTGTGGAACAGTCACCACAGATACATTACTAGATTGTGGAACAGTAACCCACAGATACAATTTCTCTGATTGTTGAAAGCAGTACCACTGATACATTTCCTGAATTGGTGGAACAGTTACCACTTGAATACATTTTTTCCTTCCTGATTGTTGAACAGTACCACTGATCCCATTTCCCTGATTGTTTGAACAGTACAACCACTGAGTACACATTTCCTGATTTGTTTGAACAGTACCACTGAAACATTTCCTGATTGTTGAACAGTACCACTGATACATATACTATTGATTGAACATTACCACTGATAACATTTCCTATGTGTTTGAACAGTAAACCACTGATCACATTTCCTGATTGTTTGAACCAGTACCACAGATACATTTCCCTGATTGTTTGAACAGTAACCACTGATACATTTTCCTTGATTGTTTGAACAATGTAAACCACTAGCTACATTTCCCTGATTGTGGAACAGTACCACTGAATCCATGTCCTGAATTGTGGAACATTACCACATGATACATATTCCCTGATTAGTTTGAACAGTACCACTAGATACATTTCCTGATATTGATGACCAGTACACACTGATACATTTTCCCTGATTGTTGAACAGTAACCACTCGTTACATTTCCTGATTGTTTGAACAGTAACCACTGATACATTGTCCTCTGATTGTTGAATAGCATTACCACTGATACATTTCCTGATTGTTGAACAGAACCACTGATACATTTCCTGATTGAGTTGAACAGTAACCACTGATACATTTCCTGATTGATTGGAACAGTACCACTGATAACATATTCCTGAATTTGTTGAACAGTAAACCACTGATACTTTTCCTGATAGTTTGAACAGTACCTCCACTGATTACAATTTCCTGATTGTTGAACATTACCCCTACTGATACATTTACCTGATTGTTTAGAACCAATTAACCCCACTGATACATTTCCTGATTGTTGGGAACATTATCCCCACTTGACTACATTTCCTGATTGGTGGAACAGTTAACCACTGATACATTTACCTGATTGTTGGAACAGTACCACTGATACAGTTTCCTGATTGTGGAACAGTACACACTGATACATCTTCCTGATAGTTGAACAGTACCTACTGAAATACATTTTCCAGATTGTTGAACAGAACCACAGATACATTTTTTTCCTGATCTGTTGAACAGTAACCCACTGATACATTCTCCTGATTGTTTGTAACAGTACCACTGATACATTTCCTGATTGGTTGAAACAGTACCACTTAATACATTTACCTGATTGTTGAAACATTACCACAGATACATTTCCTGATTGTTTTGTAACAGAACCACTGATACATTTCCTGATTGTGGAACAGTATACCACTGCTACATTTCCTGATTGTAGAATCAGGTAACCACTGATACATTTCCTGATTAGTTGGAACAGTACCACTGATACAATTTCCTGATTGTGGAAGCAGTACCACTGATACCTTACCATGATTTGTGGAACAGTACCACTGATAACATTTACCTGATTGTTGAACAGTACCACTTGAATTAAACATTTTCCTGCTGTATGAAACAGTACCACTGTATACATATTCCCTGATTGTTGAAACAGTACCACTGATACATTTCCTGACTTGGTAACAGTACCTACTGATCACATTTTTTCCTGATTGTTTGAACTGTAACCACTGGGAAAATACATTTTTCCATGATAGTGGAACAGTTACCACTGAAACATTTTCCTGATTGTGGGAACAGTACCACAGATACATTTCCCTGATTGTTGAACAGTAACCACTGATTACATTTCCTGATTGTGGAACAGTAACCGACTGATACATTATCACCTGATTGTTGTGAACAGTACCACTGATACATTTCCTGATTTGTTGAACAGTACCACTGGATACATTTCCTGGATTATTGAACATTAACCACTGTTACATTTCCATGATTGTTTGAACAGATCACATACCACTGATGACATTTCCTGGATTGTTGAACAGTACCACTGAATACATTTCCTGATCTGTTGAACTTACCACTGATACATTTTCCGGATTAGTTGCATCAGTACCAACGGATACATTTCCTGATTTGTGGAACAGTACCACTGATACATTTTCCTGAATTGTTGGAAACCAGTACCACTGATAACATTATCCTTGATTGGAGGAACAGTACCACTGATCAACTTTTCCTGATTTGTGGAACAGTAACCACTGTGATACATTTACCTGATGTGTGGAACAGTAACCGCACACTGAATACATTTCCTGATTGTTGAACAGTAACCCACTGATACAATTTCCTGATTAGGTTATAATGAAACAGTACCACTGATACATTTCCTGGAATGTTTGAACAGTACCACTGATACATTTCCTGAATTGTTGAACATGTACCACTGAAACATTTCCTGATTGTTTTGAACAGTACCAGCTAGGATACATTTACTGATTGATTTGAACAGTAACCAACTGAATACATTTTCCTGATTGTGGAACTGTAACCACTGATACATTTCCTGATTTGTGGAAACAGTAAACCACTGATACATTTCCCTTGATTGTGGAACAGTACCACTGATACATTTCCTAATTGATGGTACAGTACCACTGATACATTTCCTGATTGTTGAACAGTAACCACTGATACATTTCCTGATTGTTGAACAGTACCACTGATACATTTCCTGATTGTGAGCAAGACTTTCAGGCCAACTTAATAAAAAAATATCAACTTAATATTGTGTGGAAATAGTCTTAACAAAATTACATTCTTGAAATATTTCTATCTGAGAGCCATTTCAGCCAGCAAGTCAGATTCCATTCAACTTGTAATTCTAAGAACTTAAAAACGTGTGTTGTGTTATATTTTGGATCTGTTAGGACATTAATAATAATATAAATGCACATATATACATCTTATATGTTTTATATCAACCCTAAAAACAGAATTTTTCCATTGTAACACATTTTGGAACAGAACTATTTACCATTTAATCCAGTCTATAGTAACAGCATAGAAGGGCTTGATCATATAAGGTTTCCTTGGATGGCACTCATTTCCCTAGCTATATTAAACAGTACATTTGTAAATTTGCAGGGGAGACGGAAGTTCGTGTTTGTACTGAACTACGGACATGTGGAGCAATGTCTGCGCAGGATAGGACAACTGCACAGGGCTGCCACTCTCCCAGCATCGGATCAAAACAACATGGTACGTAAGCTAATGTGAATTATTGATTGACAAACCACTTTTTTTGCTATAAAATTATTATATGCCATATCATGTGGCCATATAAAATTATGGTATTTTATTGGTTAGTCGAATTATTTTAGTATCATGGCATTTGTTGCAAGGTTTTGTTTGGGAACTGTCAGCCATTTATACAGTAAAATGTAAGGAATTGGGGAAAACATTAAAACAAACTTATTTGTTATATATTTCTGTGAGTTTTGTTTTATTTTATCATGAGTAAATTAAAGGAAATGACAAGTATGTTTATAGTTCATTCATTGTATGGGTATTTTAAAATAGAAAACTGTATACCGAAATGTTATATTTAACAAACCAGAATTAAATATTTTTAAGTTTGGACCTAATTTTTGTTTTTCCATTACCTTTGTATAGCAACAAATAATGAACAGATTTCATTTTGGCATACATAGTTATATTTACTATTTTGCTACATATGTAATATGTGTTTGAATGTTTTGACATGTTTTATCAACAAAACAAAGAGTACATGTAAAATTCTTAGTAATTGAAGGTTTTAGACATAAATTTTTATATTATTATAGTATTCTAGCATTATTTTACATGTGACATTTTTAACACGGCTCCTGAAAAATACTTTTAAAATACTGAAATTTGAAAAATAACATACAGATTTTGTAAGATATCTTTTGCATGTGGACTAAATAATTTATGTTCAACTTCATGATCAACTTTTAAAACAGTAATGTAACTTAAAAAAGTAGCATAGAGAACTAATAGCACAAAATGTGATAATTACTATAGTAAAGTCACATAGAACTGGCAGGTCAAGGCCAAGCTTTGAAAATAAACAAATTTGTAATATTTATTTTAAATGATTTGAACTGTTTCAAAGCTTGACCTTAACCTGCCAGTTCTATTTGAGTTTTGATATAAATGATATGATACAGTGAACTTTAAACTACTGGGAACACACACTTTCTAAAACAATCAATTTCAATATTATTGTTTGTGGTTACACAGAATAATATCAAAGTTGAAATCAGCTTATGATAAAAAAAACTTAGATTCCATATAAAACTGCAAAAAATAAATTTAGTTGGAAAGCAAATCCGTACTATATAAAGTACCAACCAGCATTGCTTGTATTAATCGTTCAAGACAGAATAAATAAATTACCATATAAATAAATACTGACATGTTTTATACCTGCTGGAATTTAACGGGTTTAACTGCACTAAGTATTAATGTTTTTCTAATGTTTTAACTTTTTTTCTTATATGAATGCATACAAACAAATTAATTTTGCAGTTGAGAAATAAGTACCACACTATTTGGTAGTGGTAGGAATAAACTATGTGATCAATCCTATAGTGCATATAGTGGGCAAGGTGTTTTTTTGTCTGCGTTTTCACCATATTCCACAATCTAGTGTTTTTTTGGCAGTTTGCAATGCGTATATAAGTCGTCACTTCAGTGGGGGGCACCTGTAGGAGGGCTAGATCGCTTCACAGTTTAACAGATTGTTTTAATTTAAAATCAGGAAAAGTTCATTTGTCTTTGCTTTATTAACAGTTTTATAGTCCGAAATTGGGGTTACTCAATCAATCAATCAATTGCTTCCAGACAAAAATATGTACTAGAAGGAAAATACAGCTTTCAGATGTCCATTGCCTTTCTGGTGTATCAGCACTGCTGTCCAGTGTTATACAAAACTATTACTGGGTCCATTGTAGTCGCATTAAGCATCATGATGCTGTGACGTAAGCAGCTTTATCCTCTGTTGGCAGGACTATCAGTGGCTCAAGAGCTAATTTTCATCTCTGATGAGTAAAATCAATATGGTACACAAAAAAGACCCCTGTGAATTGAGGGTTTAACAGGATATATTCAGACATTTTTTCTCATTCAGCAATAAAAAAAAATAGATTCCTGTTTGCTGTGTGATGTTTTGTTTTTAAAATGCTTTACATAAGACGTTCGCCTAGAATGAACCAATAAAATAGGCCCACTCCCATTCCCTCATTTGCTGCTATCTTGTTCCTACTGTGATGTTTGTCTTTTACTATTGATTTATTGTAAATAGAGTGCAAATGTATTGTGACATTTATTTTTTTAGATTGGTTTATAATAATTACTGCTTGTTTTATTTGGTGCAAGTATCACAGATAGTATTCAGAGAGTTGACACAATGATTGTTATGATTCCTCATATATATGAGTCACAGTGATTTTTCATGACTTGTTTATTTTAATCTATATTGTAGTTATCCACTTGAGAAAAAGGTCAGATTGCAAATCTCCAATTGTGGTGTTCCTGATTTTATTTGTATCACTGAATAATGGAAAATGTTCAAGAATCCTATTACATTCACAATCCTTCTGTCATCAAAAAGGAACTTTAAACTGTGTATATTAAAACACAATTAGTGAATGATGATCGTACGTTCAATAGTTTGCACACCAAAAATGGTCCAAACTTTCATATAAGCAGTCTTTAAGGTTGGTTCTATCCAAAAATACAGTACAAACACATGTATCAATCAAATCAAATCAAAATATTTGTTGTCTTTTGGCATATAGTGATCAACATGATCATCATTTATTTGTTATAAGTCATAATTTGTCAATGATCATACTGCTTAGGTAGAACTAAGCTAGTGTAAATTGATATATAAGATTTATAATTGTATGCTACATAAAACTTATTTGAATATAAAAATTGTTAAATAAAACAACATTAAGAAATATAATATAAAATGTATAAATTAAATAAAAATCTACTTAATAGATAGTATAGATAAATCTTTAATATTTAACCAATTTGCAAAACAATTATTTCTTAAGTTGGCATGTTTAAAAATTTATCGATATAGAAGGGATGAGTAGTCAGCCCCTAATCTATATAACTTATATTTAAAGAGATTAAAAGACAAATCTCTGGTTAAGAGTGGTGACTTATTATATAGTCTAATACACATTATTGTATGACAAACTTATGTTTTACAATCTTGTGCGCACCTTCACCCTTTTGTCACTAAAAATAGCTTAGTACAAAATTGTAGTTCCTAGCACAGAACCTTTAATTAATTTGTGTGTAACTATAACGCCTCATTTGCTTTGTGGTAAAACCACTAGGATTCTGTGAATCAGCTATATAAATATCTCTGAATAGACAAGTGACTCATAGAGCTGACAGACCTGTTCGGATTCAATTCAAGTTACAAGCATTGTAATTGAGTGTGTCTTGCATGCATAGCCTGATTATGAAGTTTCTTGTTATTTTAGATTATGTCACCAGTTCGTATAATTTTAGACTGCTACTTATTTTTATACATATTTTAAGAAGGAACATTGTGAAAACTGCAAATAATAATGTCCGGGTAGCTGACTCACTATGTTAGTGATGCCACAGTAGGCAGTAGACGGACTTATGAAAATCTCTGGCTTAAGATGCTGTTAACTGTTTTTATGTGAAATCTCCTTATTCAAATATTTGACCTCAAAAAAATGCACAATACTGATAAACTTTTTAATTGGAACTATTTGATAACTACTTAAAAAAACAAGACTTTGTATTTTAAGAAAATAAGAACCACTGAAACCGAAAACAAGATATGAAGAAAATAAATAAGCCAGTTTAGTTACAGTTGATGACAGCTGTTGTTGACAGTGTAAACACAGCACATTCCAGGGATGACCTACCACACAATGCTGATGCAGTGGCACCAACACACATTTGTCAATAGTCTGTTTTGCTTATGTTCAGACATGGCATATGGAGTACTAGCAAAATATTTAGTAATTAATAAAGCAAAGGAGCTGTGTGAGGAGGTGTTGAGTTTTACACTTCTATGTATAACGTAAATAATGTATAACCTATTATAATAGGATTATACCGATCTCCTAATTCTGATATAAATAATTCTTTTATAGACTTAGAATTTTAACTCAATTTGCATGTAAAAGAGCATCCAAGGTAGTTTTAGCAGAAGATGTAAACATTAATATTCTAAAAAAATATAAACATACATTTAAAACTTTAAAATAATTTTAAAAGCCACAATCTTACTTATTTAGTTGATTTCCCAAAAATAATTTATAATGGCTCTACTTCTGCTTTGGATAGTATTTATTATTTTAACAATTTCACAAGAGAAGAAACAAAAGTGGTGTCATTACCTTGTTATCAGCTCATGATGGGCAGTTATTGGAACTATTAAATGTAGAACTGTTTCAGAAGCTGTTGTAAGAGGAAACTTAGTGGGAAGTATATAATTCTGATTGTTGAGAAAAATACAATATTTTTTAATATAAAATATTGCTTATATTGGCTTTTTCTTTGTACTAACTTCAAAGTATAATAAATTTTGAAATTTTATAAAATTTATAATTTTATGAAATAAGTATAAACATTGGGCAAATGAGCAACTGAAATCTGAAAAACAAAAGCTAAGGCATCTTAGTAAATTTTTAAGATCAACAAATAACTAGGAAATATTCAAATACACCAGAGAAAGTAATAAACTTTGGAAGGAAGATCAATTAAAATCTAAAAAGACATTTTTTTATGGACAAATACTAGTTCATTTAAGTAATACCAGGCTAATAAGTAAGTTAATCATATTATTGTCTACGTTATTTATGAAGAATGTACATGTGCGTGCATGTGTTCTTCTCTCTATTTTGGTTTTGTTCTGTGGTGGAGATGGGCCGGTCTGGTTGGCTGATCCAGGATAGCACAACAATGGGATGACGACCACAACACTAGCCGGCCACTCCCCCCTTCCATCACCCTCCTCACCACTGCCACTGTCCACAACTAATATCTCATTTCGCTCCTTATCTCCTTACCACGAACACCTCATGTCTGCACATATTAATGGGTCATGTTTACGAGATCAGAGAAATATTTAAAAACAAAAAGTTTGATACTATAATGGGTAGTTCAGAATCTTGGCTTAAGCCAAGTATTACATCAAGAGATGTGTCTTTATTAGGATACACTATTTTAATGAATGATAGGATAAATACGAGGTGGCAGCATACATGAAGGAGGAGCTTAAGGCTAATTTAATTTACACTTCACCTGCTGAATATTCTGCTAAACCCGAATTTATTTTTGTAGAAATTTGCTTGTTTGGCTCAGGTTTGCTTTTACTTGGAGTCTGCTACCGCCCAACCAAGTTTGGTGATCTGAGGGACTTTGATATCGTCCTTTTCCATATAATGCCAGGTTATAGTCGAGTTATGCTCATGGGCGAGTTTAACATAAACTTATTGAAGGACAATCAACATTAGACTACAAGCTACTTACTTCTATGCTTAATTCTTGCAACTTGACTATACTGCCACTGGAACTTACACACCGCACTGCCTAGACAGACATTCTGATTGACCTCATGGTTGTCTCTGACCCACAAGATATCGTCCACCACGAGCAACTTCCAATTCCATCCGTGCAAAAACATGATTTCATCTATTGTGTCTTCTTTCAACATTCTTAAAGCCACGACTATATACATAAAATATAGAGATTTCAACAAGTTGAGTAAGGTTGCTTTTAACCAATGTTCTAAATAGCCCATGGCAAGACATTGAAGCTTTGCAAAATTTTGATAACATGGTAGAAGCTTTCAACCAAATAACCTTGTGAAGGAAACAGGATTTTTCCGGACATTTGCCATTGTTCAGTGAAACAAAAAATCAATTAAAAAAAATGAAAGAAATGTAGTTGCAATAGGGAATACATAGGTGAGACAAAAGGACCATTAAACGTAGGGATAAAAGAACACAAAGATAACACAAGAAAGGGTCTCACAGAAAAGTCAAAAATAGCACACCATTATTGGTCCGAAGACCATCATATGAATTGTGATGAAGCCAACATACATTAAATTGGCAGACCAACCAATCAGCCAACCAACAGTCGAGATTAGGCCGCTTTGGTTGCCAGTTCTAAAAAATGAACAAAAAAGAAAACCAAAAGTATCAAACAAATCAGATATTTGTAATAAACCAATGTGGAGTCACAATATGGTTTTAAGAAGTTCATTTAGCATGAACCAATAATAATAAAAAAGGCCCATTCCTGTTCCCCTTCCTTTTTATTTCCGCCATCTTGTTTCTTTCTGCTGTGACAATTTCCATTTGCTATTAGTCTCTGGTCAGTCGTAGGTGGTTTGTAGACGAATGCAGACGTATTGTGACCCGTATTCTGTAGTTCAGTTTTAATGATTAATGTTGTGTATAGTTTTTATTAAGTGCATGTTTTAGAGTTAGTGAAGTTAACACATAGCGTGGTGGTTGTGATTCCAGACTTAGGTGTGCCACAACGCTTTGGTATGATTTGTTTATTTTAACCTAGTTTGTAATTATGTGTGGTTAGTTATTTACTTGAAGAGATCAGATTGCAGATCTCGAAACGAAGTGTTGCTGATTTTTTGTTTCACTGAACAATGGCAAATGTCCGGAAAAATCCTGTTTCCTTCACAATCCTTCCATCATCAAAAATAAACTTGGAACAAATAACCTTATCATTATATGAAAAACACAAACCACTCATCACTAAGTGAGTTTAAAAAAACATCCTGTTCCTTGGATCACAGCAGATATTCACATGCTAATGGCCAAACAAGACTTACTTTTTCAAAACTGTTGGATATGATGTCATTTACAGTTTCGACTTGCCAACTGTGGAATTCCCTGCCTGTTCAAATAACCTCAATATCCAGCCACCCCCAGTTTGTGTCATAATTAAAATGGTTTCATGGACCGAATGATCATGGCTGGTGCACCCTAGGTCTGAGGCCTTGCTGGGGTGGTCAGGGGAACAATCGTTATAATTGTGAGAGTGAATGGTTTATTCTTTAAAAAAGTTTCTTTTTAATTATAAGTAATTTATAGAACTTTAAAGAAATTTAGATTTATTGACATCGTTACTGTTGTTTAGGAATTTTGTTTAATTTTAGCATTTAAAAATGTATTATTGTCCTTTCTTTATTTGATTGCTTTGTATGCATGTATTTAATTAATATGGTTAAGTGTAAGAAAGGGCCATGAGACCCTAACATCGCCTTTTTGTGTATAGTAAAATTGCAAATAAAGAAATTTCTATTCAATTACTAATCAGTAATATTTGAAATTTCATGTTGAAATCTTAGTGATAAAAATGAATAGATAATCTGTTGCCATTTTGAAGAATTACACTGGCATAAATAAAATTTGAAACATTCATAGGTACTCACATTGTTCTTTTATACACTCTGAAAAAGATTATGTGTATCATGTTATTCATAAATAAATAATTATTCAAAAAGGTACTACCAGCAGGCCTAAAATCCTGCACCTCTACAGATGATGGAACTGCTACATTAAAGGCTAATTTGTATAACATAGAGTAGTTCAGTACAGTTTGATGTTTCTATAGCTATGATGTTATTGCAGTTACAAGCTATTGAGGTGGCGATGCAAGCCAGCAAGACATTCGATCGTCTCTGGCTGCAAGATATGTATGAGCAGGTGGTACTGGAGACAACTGCCAACAAGATCACACCTCTAGTGGTTAACCCCGGCATGGTCCTGCTGTCTTCAACCACCCTCTACTTCCAGTCGTACAACAACATAGAACCGGTATGTTTATCTGAATTTTAATGTTTATGGTTGAAATGTTTTCAAATGTACATAAATTTAAAATAATCAAAAGATAGTTTTATACAAAATTGTGATACTTTTAACGACAATTTTCTTTATATTGAGTTTCAAAATATGAAATAGAATGGAAATTCCAATTAAATCTCAAATGTACGTGTGTGACAATTTTTTGTCATGCTTTCATAATCAATCGTGATAACTCGAATGTAGAATCGCAACATCCATATCACATCCAAGATATTTTGAAACCAATTGGAACATAAATGATCGCTAATAAATAATGTTTAAAATTTTACATTGAAATATTAATGAAAAAGTTAATAGAAATTTAATCTGTTGCCATTTTTGTGAATTTTAAAACATTGAGAAATAACATTATTATATTGTATTATAGTAATTGAATAGATAGTAGCAGGTAGTTTATTTACTTTTTCATAGCTTTATAACCATAAAAAACACTTAATTATTAAAACTTTAGTATAGAAAAATACAATTTTTGTACATGAGAGAACAAAAATATTGAGGCTTCAAACATAAAACTAATTTGCCAGTTATAAAGTTGTGTTCGATGAGAAAGTTATCAACAGAAATCAGAAACTCTTTATTACAAAATTTCTTAGAGAAATGTCAGTTTACAGTGGATACAATTCAAATTGTATACAAAAATAATGTCACTCTTGAATGTCTTTCCAGTGCACATATTCATCTAGGGTGTAGAAGGATCTTGATGTTAGCCAGTCATTCAGCGATGCCTTCAGCTTCATTCCTTTAAGAGCTTTTAGTTCTTGTGGTAATATGTTGTACAGCTTCTAGCCAGCATATGACGGTTTTCTTTCATACAGTGTAAGATGGTGGGCTGGTAGTGGGTAGTTTGCGGGATGTCGGGTGTAGTAGTCGTGGTGGTCAGCAGCTCGAGGTAGGTTCTTCGCATAAACATACAGTATAACCTCCCGAATATAGAGGGCAATCACTGTCATGAATTTAAGGTTCTTAACCCTGGAACTGGCAAACGCCCGATATCGGGCGTTTTAGTCGCATCCTAGATGGCAGCGCCCGATATCGGGCGTTTTAATACGTCTTTTATTTCTCAATATTACATACTTAAAACACGATCAAAGAGTATCGGTATTGATACCAATCGAAAGAGGAAGGTTCAATTTATGTAAATAATACACTAATAAATAATTTTATCGTTTCGTTACACGTCAATACGTTTTATAATCTCTGAACTGTTTGTTCACATTCTCCCGCATACCACGGTAGTTGCGCGCGCAGCGATGAGTCAACTGGTTCATTCGGCTATTGTTATTTCGTCAGCTGCATGGTGTTCTGTCTGGTTTATTGTTTGTTTGAGTTTGTTGTAATGATGGTTGTGTATATAACACAACAATAGTAAATTTTCTGTGCGTGTTTACGTAATGGATCGTAATTTCTGCGATCGTTCAAGTGACATTCGAGAACTAGTTGAACATAAAATAAGCAACGATAAGGATTCCGATTTAGACATTCAATCAGAACATAATTAAAAAATATATAATAAAAAAGAAAAAAATGAAAATTAATATAGACTAATAGTTACAAGATTGTACAAATCCAAGTGGGCTTTGAAGTTCTTACTTTTGTTGGTAAGTAGCACTTTCGAATGTCAGTGTATAATTTTTGTATCATTTACAACATAAAAAAATAAATACCTTATAAACTATGTGTTCTTTTATTTTTGCTCAGAATTAAATGCTCTTCCTTTTCTATATTTTGGATTTTGCATATCACTAACAACAACAATTTTACAAATCAAAAACTTTGAACTAACTTTTCTTTTTTCTAAAAATAATTTTTTTTCATGAAGAGTTAGAGTACGGGTATTTTTTTGTTTTAATTATATTATGTGAAAAATGTTCCTTGAACAATGCTGAATAAAGAAATATATAATATGACATAGGTACTTTATAGTAAACATGTAATAATAAAATAAATATGAGGCAATGTATGAAGTACTAAAACACTCTGCCATTGAGAGAAATATATATATAATAATAATATAATAATGATTTATTCCAGAATAAATACAGGTATTTTACAGAGTTGTAGACAGGAATTACACTGCCACAGTTTCAAGTAGCGTGGCAGCGCTACACAAACAAAAACATGAATATTGTTCAGTCCAGCAAAGTAACTGTCCTTTGATAAGAGCAGCACCACGCTCTGTGCCGTCTGTGCTCACTATACACTATATACACTATGCTACACCAACTGTGTGAAGATTGCATACATAATTTGAGAACTTAAAATTACTTATTCTATACATTCTACAACTAAAACAAACATTATTAATATTAGAAAACAAAAACAAAATTTAAAGTAATCATATAACTGCCGAATCTTCCATTTTTTCCTTTTAACAAAACGTAGCCTATATTTATCTTACATAATCACATTGTTTAGAAAACTTAAGTCAATCGTAACCAAACAGCCAGTATTTCACCTCCCGAGAAAAAAGCTCTAATATTTGAACATACTTTTATATTAATTGGTAGTTTATTGAAATATTTTGGCCTACATAAATAAAAGATTGTCTGAATAGTGATTTTCTAACTCTAGGCACTCTAAAAAACATTATTACTGCAACTTCTTGTACTGTAAAAAAAGTTGGTTTGTTCCTGTGTCACCACTTTTAATGTAAAACAAGCGTAGAAACCTTGTAAACAAACAGGTGCTGTAACTGGTTAAAATTTTTAATTGATGGTATAATGGAAAAGAACTTTCTCTCTCTTTTGTTTTCTAAGAATTATTCTTATAAAATAGTTTTGAAGAACATGTATTTTTTCAATTTTATACTTAAAAGTTCCTCCCCTGCATTGAATCCCGTACTGTAATTTTGAATGTATTAACGCAAAATAAAGAGTTCTCAATAAAACTTCATTACAAAAGTTTTTCAAAAAATAGAATTTTCTCAAAGCTGGTTTCAGTTGTGTAAGTATCGAATGTACATGTTTTTCCCATGTAAGTCTTTCATCTAAAATAACTCCAAGATATTTGAAACTAAATTCTTTATTTATGACCAAGCAGTCACAATTCATGTCAACGCAGTCTAATTTGTGGTACTTTAAATTTGACAAGAAACTGAATCCATTAAAATGAAAAATTTACATATTTTGTCTTTTTTACATTTAATTCCATTTTATTATTATAACACCAAAGCCTCAAAAGTTGCAAATCATTTGAGATGTTAACGAATATATCCTGAATATTTTTTTTTAGAATAAAAAATAGCTATGTCATCGGCAAAAGCGCATGGAATTCCACAGAAATTTGATTCTAGTAAATCGTTTATAAATATTAAAAAAAGAGTAGCAGACAACACGGAACCTTGGGGCACTCCAGCTCTGACAACAGTAGGGCTACTTAAAGAGTTTTTGTATTTTTACACGCTGCTTCCTTCCAGTTAGAAATGTTTCAAACCATTTTAGAGCACTTCCCCTTACTCCTATTGATTCTAATTTGCATAAAAGTATTTTGTGATTTACTAAATCAAACGCTTTTTTAAAATCTATGAATAATCCCGTAATCTTTTCAACCTTCGTTAAAAACTATTGTAAATAAAATTTGTTACATTGATAAGAGCGTCTTCAGTAGACTTTCCCTTTGGTGAAACCATATTGCTTAGTGCTAAAAAAATTTATACTATTAAGATACTGAACTAATCGCACTTTCATAATCTTCTCAAATATTTTTGAAAAAACTGACAAAAGACTAATTGGGCGGAGGTTATCAATTTTTTTGCTTGAATTATTTTTAAAAATGGGGACGACTATGCTTAGTTTTAAACTTTCAGGAAAAATTCCGTTTGCGAGACTTAAGTTTATAATGTGTGATAAAACAGGTGAGACATATTGAACTATTTGTTTTATCAATAAAACGGTGATATTGTCAAAACCCGAGGATTTCTTATTTTTTTAAGCTATTTATTATTGAGGCTACTTCGTGCGCCGTGGTTGGTGACACAAAAAAGGAATTTACTCTGCTCGCCAACTGTAATTGGCCTATCTCATTAATCCGAGTTTGAGTGAATGTTATGAAAGTATTTTGCTTATCTCTTGTGCCACGGCGGCAGGGTCCGAAATAGTTTCCCCGTTATCTAATTCAATCTTTTCAACACCCTTTTTATTTTTTTGCGCCACTAATTTGATTTATTATCTTCCACTGAAGTGACGTATCACCTTTACACTCTTCAATTTTCTTGGAATAATAATTGTTTTTTTGTATTATTTATTTCGTTTGATAATTTTTTACAAAAGTTATTGTAATACTGTCTAAAAGCAATATCATACGGTCTTTTTTTGTACACTTTGTACAATTTTTTTCTTCCTATTTATTTTGTTTAAAAGTCTGGCATTTATCCAGGGGCTGATAGAAGTTGCTTTTTTAATTTTACTGTTTATATTTACACTTTTTTGACAGTTATTTACAATTCTTCTAGACAAAAATATTATGAAAAATATTAAAACCTACGTTAACATCCTTTGCTTCAAACAACTACTCCAGTCAACATTCTGTAATCTTTCTGTAATCTGTTTATAATCTGGTATACTATGACTATTGTTTGTAGGTCTACTGCTAACAGAATCAATGTTCTGTAAGAACTGTTTAATTTTTTAAAGTCAGGAAGCTATGGTCAGTTAAACCTACATCAATGACACCACATTCAAAGTTACTTAAATATCTATCTCTTATAAAACATGTGGTCAATGCACGTCTTAGAGACATCTGTAACTCGTGTTGGTTTATTTGCCAGTTGAACAAAACCGTAACAGTTTTAGAAGGTTTAAATAGGTTTGACTAGTGCTGTTATCCACTAAAGTATTTATATTTATGTCACCCAATAATATTGCATTGTTGCTTAAATTAGACAAAAACGTGCTTAACTCACTTAAAAATTGATTTTCTGGAAAACTCTGTGATTCTGTATAAACAGCACAATTTAAAGAAATAATTTTTAAAAGTTAATTTTAATAATACAGCGTCAGCAGTGTTGAAGTTAAAATTTAATTGATCAACGCTTATATTTTCAACGACATAACACACAACACCTCCGGCTCTGTATGCGTCGTTACAACAATGAAAAACATTATAATCCGGGTATCTGGTAAAAGTTAATTTCATCTGAATTTATCCAAATTTCGCTCAAGGCAATAAAATGAATTTTTTGTTTTATTTGGCTTAATTCTAATAGAAGAGCATCAAAAATTCTTCCTTATGCTTCTAATATTTGTGTAAACCAGATTAAAAACATTCCCTTGCTCATCGAAAAAGCTTTCTAAACTGTATTTGTTATGTAAGTTTTCACAATCAGTCCTTATGGCTATTTTTTACAAATTCTTAACAAATAAAATAAGGGTAAAACAAATACATACTTTATCAACAAACAAAAAATAATAAAAATAAAATTAGTCCTAAAAAACAGTAATATATTAAAGATTATTTTACTTGATTTTTTCTATGTCAGCCAACGTTGATATCTTCATCAGGCGGTCGTCGGGTGACTTCTTCACGAAGAACTTCGCATCCCGGCACCAAGCAAAAGCTGTAGCCGACGTCTCTGCATCGCTGCTTCACCCTGGCGTAGAACTGCTTGTTGGCAGGTGACAGGTGGTCGTTCACGAAGACTCTCGAACTTGGGAACGCAGGGTTGATCTCCTTGGCAGTCAGCTGTCTCTTTTTCCCGGTACTTAGCGATCCACTGGTCCCTTCTGGCTCGGTTGTTGAATTGAACGATGATTGACTGCTCTCTTCCCCCTTTTAAAAGACGGCACGCGATGTGCGGCAGCGACCTCCAGCAGGCTCAACCTGCAACCCCAGCGCCGCGCCCACGTCCTTCACCACCGCCTCCATGCGTTTCTCCATCCGTCATTCGGCACACCGCTGATCTCGATATTATTTCTTCTTGAATACTGCTCGAGTTCCCTCGTTCTCTCCCGCAGTTCCGTGGAGCTCCTGGCAGATAACTTCATTTTCTGACCGCAATTCCGCGTTCTCCCTCTTGAGGTCAGCAAATTGGGTTCTTAATTCTTCCATTAATGCAGTTGAAGAATCAATTTTATCGAGATGAATTGTACGGATTTCGTTAGTTCCAACATATCATTTTTAAAACTTTTTAGTTTCTTGAAAAACTTCCGTTTTGAAAGCTTCCATAACCTTAACTATAAAGTCTTTGGTCAACTCACTATGACCAGAAGATGCAGAAAGCAGCACTACCGGCTGTTGGAGTCTTGTTCTCCACAGTCTTTACACCTCCACTCCCTGTTGGAACGTAAATTCTTCTTCCCGTCAGCCTTAACACAATTGGCATGTGCTGAAACACCACACATCCCAGCACACTTGATAGCACTGGCAATCATCACACTCCTTTACTACAGACGGCACAGATCAACATTTTACAATTTCAATACAATATAATCCTATACTGACAGCGCAAACTGTATGTCACTACACGTAGTTTTCGTACACGAGGTAGCCTTGACCTTGAACCGTCGGAGCGATAACGCACTAGCTCTTATCTGCTCGGCTGCTCGAGCTGGACTGATATGACCGCCAGTTCCAGGGTTAAAGGCTTCTTTACAGGTGTCTCTAGGGCCCAGGCAGTTAAGAATCCTTATAGCTTTTTTCTGAAGTCGCAGTAGTCGTTGTAGGTTCTCTTGAGTTGTTCCTCCCCAGGCGGCTATCCCGTATCGAATATGAGTTTCAAATATTGCAAAGTAAGTAGTCTTTGCTGTTGGGGTGTTACTGATTGTTTTTATTCGCTTCAAGATATAAAGACTGGTATTTAATTTCTTACATAGCTTGTCAATATGTTGTGTCCATGACATTTTTTCATCGATAATTACTCCCAGAAATTTGGTGTGTGGCTTTACATCAACATCTGGTAGGGCTGGTACCTGGTTTCGCTTTCTACCAAATGCTAGCTGGTTAGTCTTAGACATATTAACTAAGACTAATCCAGGAATTATTGTGTTCTTTAGCAAGTCATCCTTCAGTCCATGTTCAGTAAAAATAACTATATCCGGCTGTGTGGTTTCAAGGAAATGAATTATCCTGTCCGTTTTGTTCTGTATTTCCTGAACATTTTGATGAAGGATTTTTATTACGTTTTTTAGAGATTTGATCTTGTGCGTAGGAATATTTTGGTTCTGTACCGCTGTTTCTTGTACTGAGTCTGCTCTAAAAAACTATGAGGGAAGAAAGCAGTGGAGGGACTTGTGTGTTTGTTCGTGGTTTGTTGGTTATTTGAGCTTGAATCTATTTCTAATGTCTCTGTACTGAATTGTCCTACCTCTGCGGGAATGTTTTGGGATGTTCTTTTTTGTGTTTCTGAAATTTTTTCACAGTTGGCAATGTTTTTTGTAAAAAATTCTTCCAATGTTTCACCATCTTCTAGTTTGTGGGCTGTACAAGGAGGTTGCCTATTGAAAGTAACTGTGGTCATGATTTCTCTCTGGTATTCCCTATCTTGGCAAGTTTTAGATGCCCGTAACTGCCTTTGACTCTCTCTAGCCAGCACTGTGCATTCTTGTCTGGGGATGGTCTGTTTTTTTGTATTTAGCTGCTTGGAGTGAGACATTGAAAAAATTATTTTTTGTCCCAGTACTTGTTTTTCTCCTAAGAGGTAAGCTGTGCTGCCTTGACCTATTCTGTGCCACTTGAGGGGGAAGTGTAGATTCCGTTCTTGATTCGATTGCTAAGGATTTTATTGCTAACTCCACCTGGTCAAGTTTTGTTTTTATCTCGGTTAATTCAATCACTATAGGGGGTGAGCTTTGTGACTGTTTAGAAGTTTCAGTTGCTGAGGAGTCAGTTTGTGTATAAGAATCCTTGTGAGTTTTATATGTGACTTCTTGACTTTCAAGTTTCTTTTGCAACATAAGAATGGTCTTTTCTTGTTGGTCTATCTTTTTTAAATGATTGTCAATGAGTTGTCCTAATTTAAGATCGTGGTCTTCAAAAATAGCCTGTGCTTCTTGACGAAGTTTTTTCTCCTTGCCAAGCTGTTCTTGTGATTCTGCAGACTGCTGCAGCAGGATTTCGATTCTCCCAATGTATTTTCCTTCATTGATTTCCATTTCCTCTAATTTCCCTTCCACTATTGCTAATTTAGTTTCAAGCTTGAATTTTTCTCCTTTTAGAATTTTATTTTCTTCTAGCAAAGCTGTCCCTATTTTAGCAGCCATTAATAGTTTATGTTCTTCCTTATTAGAATCTTCTAGAAAATTATTTTCGATAAGGCTGCTTTCGAGTTCTGTAATTGAGTTGTTCAATGTGACTGGGCTAGTTAGGGGAATAGCGTCGGTTTGTTGAGCTAATAGGCGGGGATTGATAACTTCACTGCACTTTTTACATTGCCATTTTTCAATTACATGTGGAGCCCACTTTTTAAGATCTTTTTCCTTTATTTTCTCGCATCCACTATGATACCATGTTTGGCAAGGTCCAGTGCATTTTATGCCAGAGAATTTTACACCGATTTCACATATGCCACAGGGATATTTTTAAGGCATTTTAGAACTTTCTTCCTGACTCGCCTATGTTAAATTAGCTGTAAATTGTCATTATTTCATTATTAAGTGTATCATTAATTACAAAAAGGTCAGGAATAAGGAATTGCACTGTAAAATTTAGATTGATTTAAGGTAGTCAATGACCATGTCAAAAATGTAACATACTGTAGACCAGTATATTACTAGGTACTCAGTGGCAACTACTCAATTCATCACCACTGAGACACCTTGTCAAGTAATTAATAAAAAGAAGTGTACAATTTTGTTTGATTTTGAGGAGTAATCTAGTTCCTTGTCAAGTAGAAAGATCCAGACAGCCTAAACTAGATAGGTGATGGAAATCAGATGTAGATAAATAACGGCCGAGTGTTGGTGCCGTTGTCAGTTGCACAGTTAGCAGCTCAAGGTCAGTGCTCCAGCAGCAGTATGGTAGGTCAAGTGAGGAGTTTGCTGATGTTTGCACAGTCAGCGATGTTTTTGTTAGCACCTCACGACTACTTGTCTGTGTAGCTACACAAATAAAATTTTTTTAATTATTTATAATTTAAATATGTTAGTCATATAAATTGTCTATTCAGAAAAATTGACAGGGAAGTATATATTTTGAAAATATACAAATATATTCCACAGAACTGTTACAATTTGTTTAAAACTATAACAATTGCACCTATTTCATTGTGATGGACTAACTATTATCCCAAGATATTGCAGGAATCTCTTCTTGGATGGAAGCGAGTTGTCCGTTGTTCAAAGTTACCCACTTTTTTATTATGAATTAGTTGCTAACATAAGCCATTCACAACAATCATTATATTTGTTAAATATGTTACTTGTATCCATGTTTCATCCTGTCTTTAATCCAGGAGGACCAAACTGTTATATGTTGACAAAATAATAGATCTTGTGTTCATAGGAGGATTATGTGTCGAAAATATTGTTGTGGTAATGCTTTTAATGGAATTGCCATGCTATATCTTTACATTATGTTGCAAGTAATTTTTAATCTTCAGGTCCTCATTTATAAAGTTTACAAAAAATCTTTATTCAGTAAACATGCAAGTTTTACAAGGTACATCTCATGAACTACTAAAACGAGCATTTATAATGAATGGTATGAAAATATGATGTAATTTTTAACCTATTATCAGAGTTTGCTCAATAAAAAAGCATTTTTGAAAGTGAAAACAGTTGATGAAGCATTTTGTCCATTCCTTCGGCAATATCCAAGACAGGAATCTACCATCATTATGACTGCCTACAATTCACCTGTCCTCCCAAACTTGCAACTCTGAAAATCACCTATATTTTCTCAAGACTGATCTAGTTCTGTATATTAACATGATAAGTCCAGACCGTTTTATATACCAACCAGATTTCCAAAACATTGTAACTTTTTTGTCATTACTTACATTGGTCTGGTTCATGGAACAAACTTACCCGACTTAAGTGTCTGCTCGACTCTCTGAAAGTTATTTTCATTTCATGTTCTGACTAAATGCTACAATTCAATTGCACACGGATATTATGCTGTTATGCTGATATGAACTATTATTAAACTCATAATATTCTTTCAACAATATTGGTGCATAGTCTGCTCCCATGCATGACTAACCAGTATATATTTTTATAAAATAATATAATTTTTATTCACATTCACTGATCCTTTATTATATCATATAATCATTATTCTATCCTTACCAACAAGTAAACAAATGTTGACGTAATCTTGAGCTATTTTTACTCAAATGTTTCTCACAGGAAGATCTTTTTTCTTCGACATTCCAAGATATTGTTTGGTTTGATACATTTTTATTGTATTCCAATTTTACTTATCCAATACAATAAAAAGAATGTGCAGAATAGGTGTTATCATTTTCCCCAGATCTTAAGTGGTGTTCACCAACACGATGCTACATGGCGATTCATTAAAATTCTATCTGTTTTAACATATTAAAATCTAAACTTTAAACTTGTTTATATGATTTATATTTTTTACTTGCAATCTTGATCTTAATTTTGGACATTTAAATAATTAATAGACTGGTATTTTGATCTTATTAACTTTTAAACTTTCTTGTTACAGAATAATCTATTGAAAATCAACCTCTCTGATATACGGAATGTAACAAAGAGAAGATTTATGCTTCAGCATGTGGTATGTTGTTCCTGTTTAGTTGTCTTCATCAAGGTTTATTATTGTGAATAGTTTGTTAGTAAGTAATAACACTGTTAGAATTGCATTGAATGCCTGATATGGTCAATTTGAACTAGTGTGTAATAGGTTCTCAACCTGGTAAAAGATAATATGTTTTTATTACAACAAAGTGAAATATATTGCTAGATAAGACTTTCTCCTTTAATAATCCAGTGTAATATTCATACACATTATTTATGGTAATACTCTGATATAACAAATTTGTTAATAATAATCTTTATTGGCGTATTCTTGGAGCACAGTACATGCCTCGAGGTACAGAGATTGTGTCTAAAAGTGATGTGACATAAATTGTTTATCTGTGTAATAGAGTCAGTCTGTCCTGTACCCAAATTACCCCAAGTATCCACGCCCCTAACATAACAAATGGATCTGTGTGTAAAAAACCTCTGTATGGATTTTAGTAACTTGGAAGTACACTACCTGCTTTCCACTCCCCTTCTTCTTACAACCATCAGCAGCATTTTTATCAATGACTGTACAGGAATATAACAATAGCCTTCACATTGCAATATATCTATATAATATACTATATATATATATATATATATATATATATATATATATATATATATATATAATTAATATTATGAATTATAGCATTTATTTGAAACAGTGTTCTTAAAAAACTTCTCTTTTCAGACAAAAAAGTATGTTGTGTTGGATTTGAAATTTGTGCAAATTTTAACATTGTTTGTAAATCTAAGTAAAGGTTATGTGGATGTACGGAAAACTCAAACTTACATGCTGAATTTAATAAATTTGACACCATCTGTATGCTTCCTATATCATAAATTAATTTTAATTTCACTATATCAAAGATTAAAATTTAATATTTTATCTTTATAATCCTTTAACAACAATTTTAGATATGTATAGTTTGTAGTATTTTGCCAAACATCAAATAGATTATATATAGCACATATTAAACGTAGTTTTTGGGTTTTTTTACAACATACATTAGGTTTTGCTAAAACCAAACATAATAAACAATTAAGAAAAAACCAATTAGGTTATTCTCTAGCTATAATTTGACAAATATGTCTTGTTTGACCACAGCTGATGATTACATACTCATTCCTTGTATTTTACTGAAATGGTTCCACAAAAGACATTTCACTGAAAACCAAAATGTTTGTTATGCTGTCACAATAACTACCAATACACTATGTATGTGGTAGAAAGTAACATTAAAAATTTAATCTAAAAGCAAATTGTTAAAATCACAATATTTGTTAATGGATTTCTTCTTTAGTGAAAGTAATTCTAATTTTATTAACAAATATTGTCCATATTAGTGGAAATCTTTGACTGTAAGCATTCCAGTGCTCATTTTATGACAATTCATTAAGATTTATTTTAATTGTTAAAGTTTGTTATTGACAATGGAAGGTTTGAAAGGATAAGAGGATTTCGGACATTTGCCATTGTTGTACCTTTTATAACCTGTTATCCTTCAATTCATAAAGAACTGAAATATATTGAGAGTCATTTTATGTAATTTTATCTTAGTCCGTAATCTATTAAAAGTTGTGTAATGTACAAATAATTGTAACATATGTTAGGGACTGATATGAGATTAGGGGATAAAAGGGGGGGGGGAATTTAATGAAAATTTTAGATATTTGAGAAGCATGTGTATAGGTATAAAATATCTTGTAGTGGTACGATGTTATGATTAAAGTACATGTTGTGTAATGCAACAAGTTGACAAATTTAAGGCAGATTCAGCATAAGGCTTCTTATCATCACAGTAGAAAAAATTTAGAATACGCTGTTCAAACAAACATACTTTATGAATGTAAATGTTTAGGGCAGAATAACTTTGAAGCAATCAAGGTTTATTGTAGAATTGTGTCTTTATTCTGGAAAGTCAAATTATATACTTTTGTCACTTTTATTGTGTTACTCTGAGCATAGGGATGGGTTTTCCAAGATTGTAACTTGATACCTGTCTTCAACTGTAGGGTTGTGAAGTAGAGTATAACGGACTGAGTTACCCAGGAATACAAAGCCTGTTCCTCAGCTTCCCACGACAGTATGAACGAGACCGGTTCTACTCTACACTGATGTCACAGCCTACACTCAGTCTGGCCGACCTGGACCGGGAGAGGATGACTTTGTGCTGGCAGAACGGCATGCTCTCCAACTACGAATACCTTCTGTATTTGAACAGGTTAGCGGCATTTAGTCCTTGAGGATAAACTCTGTGATGCTTTAAATATTTAAGAATAATTGTCTGCCACTGGAATGAATACAGATGTGCGATTACTTCACTTTTTACGTTATCTACTTACTTAGTTAAAAGATCAATATTAAAAAACTGAAACATGTCAGGAATGAACTTGGCGTAATGTGGTACTAACAGACAAATGCAGCACAAATAAAGATGTGAATGTTGAGTTTAGCCTTCCTTTTAGTCCAACATCTGAAATCGCTTTCACAGACTTGACTCCTGGGATCTAGAGCCATGTTCATCTGAAGGGATAAAAATAAATTTGTTGACGAAGAAGCTCAAAATGCTCAACTCTTTGCATAGTTTTGACATCAGAGACACCTAGGCTACAAAATCAAGTATAATCTAGATGAAAAGGTGTTCCCATGTCTTGTCAGGTGCACAATTGAGTGCACATGACACTGCACTAAGAGGAAGGTGAACTGCAGCTAAACTCAACATTCAGATCGAATTAACCCTTTCCACTGTAGCTACAGTATTTGCACAAATAAATACTGTATGTAGCTTACTTTTCATTTTTAGTATTTTGTTTACATGGATATTATATAAAGTATTTTGATATCTAAGTTTATAACTTTAAATTTGTTTGTAATTTAACACATATTCTTATAATAGTTTGTAAAAATAATCAAATTATATTCAATCTCATTTTAATCATTTACATGTAAAATCTAAAATATTAAAACATGTTATGGTGTAACCTAATTATATGTGTTTAGCAGTTGCATACCTATAAAAGACACACCCACGTTTCAGCCTTCATAATTATTAGTTATCCTGAATGTAGTCATGGCTCATTAACACCACTTGCAAACAACATTTTGGTTCCTCTATTTATTTACTTAACTTACATAACTTATATACATTAAAATCCAATGTTGTCATTATTAAAAGTTTGTAGTCTATTATTATATTGATTGACTATGTTATATTTAAAAACAGTGAAGCAGACAGAACGTTCAACGACTTGACTCAGTATCCAGTCTTTCCCTGGATCATACAAGACTACACTTCCAGTAGTCTAAATCTGCATAGCAGCAAAACTTATAGAGACTTGACTAAGCCTGTTGGTGCTCTGAATCCTACAAAACTGCAGAGGCTCAAGGTATATCAATTATTTAGCATTCGTGTTTCTTATATACTGATATTGACACTTCTCTACTAATGGTAATAACTTCAAAATTATAAAACATTTTGTTGCAAAACGTAATGTTAAGTACAATACAATTTTTTTTTTAAAGCAATTCAATTTAATATATAAAACTAAAAATTTGGTTTTTACAAATTATAGATGAAAGGATTTTTAAACATTAGCAGTAATTGTTTAATCTACTAGTATTCAAAAATATATTCCTTAGATATGGAAGTTATAAAGGAAAAACAAGTCTTTTGAATTTATTGCACAGTAGTTTATTACCTATTTTACAGGGCATTCCATAATTTTGCTCCATGAGATAACACTGCCAATGAGTATGGTTCACAAGTTGGCTAATTACAACATTGTTTGCATCTCTAACATTGTATTAGTAAATATTTTGATAAGTTGTTTGGTGTAACCATACAAAGAAATTTTTTACAAAAAACTGACATGAATTATTTTAAATTTTTGTTTACATGGATCTTTATAGCCGATACTTGAATTATAACGTACTGTTTATTACAAATTCAATAGTTTTCAAACAAGAAATATATTATGATTTCTGAATAGTCTCATTTATTTTTTAAGTAGGGGCAATTGTATAAATTTTAAGATTATCTAATCAAAGTGTTCATTTATGAACTCAGTGAGAATTCCAAATCAGATTTTTGAAATCCTTTTAACATATTTTTGCTGTGGAACACTACAGTAGTGTGAACATAGTGCAACAAGGCACACTAAGTATTGTGATACCATTTACTGATTTTACTACCAGGTATTTTTAATATCATACTATAAAGATCTACAAATTCTAAATGTTAAAGGTATAAAAGTTTACCTGTAATACACATTTCTGCTGTAAAATAAACGAAAATCTTACTAAAAGGACAAAATGAAAGCTTGCTATTCATTATGAAAAACATTTATTGTAGAAACTTGTGATTTAAATAATAAGTCAATAAAAAAGGTTTACTATGAGATATATTTAAGTGTTCTTGCTTATTGTGTTGTGAAAGACAGAATCGCTAAAATATCCATACAAGACAACATGACAGACAGTGAATGTGTTTATTTTGTCATGTTACTTGTCAAAAAAGCCATCTGCTGTACTAATAGGCTCTTGTTTTTAATATTTATAAATTTCCTTCTTTTTCACTTTAAGATTTTTCTAAAAATATGTTACAAACATGTCCAGATTGCAACTAAACATGCCCAGATTGCAACTTGAAGTATTTTTTATTTGATTAAGATACTTTGCATCTTCTTTTCCTTGTTTTTATCTATTAACAGTCATCAAAGTTATCAGCTTTTCACTCATTTTCCTCCACTATCTTGGTCTGAAAGCTTGTAACACAGCATATTAACCTTTCTAAATTCGAATGCAGTAAAATATTTAATTATTGAAATTTTTTTATATTTATCTGTGGCTTTCTCAGAATAACCTAATAGTAGAATAAATTGTATCAATTGCTGGCATTCTTTTGGCGAAGAGCAGTTGTACTACTATTTAACATTTAATTGCTAATGGTGTAGATATGCTATGGTGCAGATGCTAGGTAGTCTCAGAAACATCAACCTGTGTTGTGGGGAGGTTTTACCATTTTGTTGCTATTCAATAGAACTGTGTCAACATCACATCACTTGTAATGTCATACAAATACAATGGGTTTCTCTACTTTTCAATCAGAATGGCAGAACTTTCAAGGTAAGTATTTTGGTTGCTTCAATACCATAGTATCTACCTGTAAACAACAAACTGCCTTCTCCATCTCACTTCAATGGCCTGTACATTTTTCTGTTGTAGGAAAGGTATGAAGAGATGTCAGACAACAAGTTCCTATATGGTTCCCACTACTCAGCCCCAGGGTTTGTGCTGTTCTACCTTGTGCGGCTCTACCCTCACTACATGTTGTGTATGAACAACGGCACTTTTGACAAGCCTGATAGGATGTTTAACAGGTAGTTACAATACAGTAATATAAACTATGTGTTCAATTATCCTTTATAACATCTATAAGTTTGATTTAGCCATAGCACAAATAAGAAGATACTTCTTCCATTTATTATGTGGCGTGATAACAAGTAATATTCAAATAAGTCAAATAAAGTCTGTTCTTTCTTATAATATAGTTTTATAGGTCCTTGGTTAGAAAAATTTGTCCTAAAATAGTGGCCTCTAAATAATAAATACCAAAGTACCCATTTTTATTGAATTTATTACACTAAAATCTAATAGGCTCATTTTTTACATCACAAAAGTTGCTTCTTCCTCTACATCCATCCTGAAAAGCAAGCCTCACTGGTTCTTGGTGGTTTTTCTCAATTCATAAGAGTTCTGAAACCCTAAATTTGATTGTTTTAGGCAAACAGTGCATTTTAACTCTTTGATGCAATCAATAGTTCTCCAGTGTCTGCTAGTAGAGCGTCGATTATCCGAAACAATTGTTGTAAGGGAGTTTTCGGATAATAGAACATCACTGTAAAAACCATCTAGTTTTTTGTTGAAGCTAGGGAAATGGGTGTGACAGCAAAAAGAAATACATTTTTAACTAGAACACACAATAGCAACTTTTAATATCACACGTAAGTATAAAAGATTATGTGAAGGTAACATAAAGTAGGGATTGCACATACAGTAAATACAATTTTGGCTCAGTCACTTAGATATCGTAGAAACAGTAAAATAATTACTTAAAATAAGATAAAAAAGGAACAGTACAAAATCAGCCCAAAATTAGATACATATGATAAAACAGCACAACAAATAATAGCACACAGATTTCAGTGGCACAAAGTGAGGTTAGGTGGACGTGGAATAGTACTGTACGTAACAGTGGAATGGTGGATTTTGTCGATCGCACACAGCGCTATGCTGCATGCGCTCTTGTTGCCCGGTTCCTTTACTGTATGAACTTTTCGTTGATTTTCAACAATACAACCGATGCCAACAATGCGAAGGAGCAAGTGATAGGCATGCACAAGAGCACATTACTCTATCTAGTTAAGATCCGGCCTTCATAATTATAATATACGATCCAAGTCAGATAGGGCTGACTAATCGTAAAATTTCAGCAGGATTTAGCTTTCGGTTAACTGACGTTTCGGATAATCGACACTCTACTGTAACATATTCATTGATACTTCCAATACTAAGAAATAAAAAATACTACCAGCATCCATCTTTGGATAATTCTAGCCACATCATGTACACTCTTCATTTTGTCAACATTATCAACACTTGTTTTTGTGGAGTTCGAAATATAAAATAATTTTGGGTTTAATTAAACCTTATTGTTCATTGTACTCCAGAAACTGGTTCTGGATGCATAGTTGAAAGAGCCAATACAATTTTATTTCTTTTAGGTTTGTAGCCACTCATATTTTCTTTGTGTGCAGAAATGGGTGAATCAACATCTTTTACTTTTTTTTTCATGAATACAGGCAAGCCTCTCCTCTTGGCTAGTTTACCTACCAACATTAGTTTATCATTACTCAATAAATCACAAGGGAATAGAAATATACCAATAAGTTACATAATGTCCACAGTCAGAAATTGATTGTATACTATAAGTTTTTTGTTAATGTTAAGGCTGTCCTTGACATAATATGGGCCTAGTTTCTACATGTTGCAGTGTATCTACATTATTTGTGTAAAACCATTTGTCATTAGTAAGTTAAAGAATTTTTAAGTCATATTCGGCTGGTATATTTGATATTTATTGGCAAAACTAATGTCTGCCTCTAAAAGCATCCAATATCTCTCAATAGTAACCATTTCAGATAGTCTGCAATGTTGTTTACTGTTGTTGATGAAGCTATCAAATAAGTCCTCAACAAATCTTCAAGATTAGCTTGAGATATTTTCATGCTGAAGAATGCTGTAGAAGTAAAAATATGCAATAACTAGTTGTAAATATATATTAATTAGTTAAAATCATAAATAAAATATGAGTAGGTAAACGTAGAAAAAACATGCGCAAGCTCATAGACTAAATATTTAAAACAAACAGGAATGCACTTATAATTGAAGTCACAAGTCTCATTGCACAGTCACTTGAAGGAGCTGGCTCAGTTTAAAATGGTCTAGTTAGGTTGTGGGCAACAGCACTTGTAAGGGGATTCATACATGCTCTTCCATTCTTCTCCGTCACAACAAGTATAAGAGTGCTGGTTTCAGGTCCATGGTGCATGTTATGCTGGGTTGAATTGGCCAAAAATGTTCCAGAAGTATTCAAACATTTAAGAAAGTATGACATTGTGTTTAAATGCTAGCAAACATTGACATGATTTGTTGTGTATAAGAAAACTTCTGTTTATTTTGGGAATATTACAATTGTTTTCATTATTATGATGAGATTGACTATTATGTGACAGTGTGGCCGACGTTTGGCGCAATGTGCTCACCAACATGGCTGACTTCAAGGAACTGGTGCCTGAGTTCTATAACACCAACAATAACGGGGAGTTCCTGTGTAACAAGTACGGCATAAACTTTGGCTTCCGCTCAGACAACACAAAGGTGGGGGACGTGGAGCTTCCACCGTGGGCTGATGGTGTGTAGAATAATATTCCCATCATCTAAGTCATGTTAGTATGTAAATGTGAATAAATAAACAAATAATACATTTTTTATGCTAAATGTCTAAAATTCATAATGTATATACACAAAAATATCAAAAACATGATAACATTTGTATATATATTATGAGTAAAACTTACACTCACATTGACTGTGGCTAGTATATTATTAAGTTTCTCGCCTATAACATTGTCACAGGATGTATTGATGTCTGAATGATAAAAAGATGTTTAACTGTAGCACTGTCATTGTTAGCTATATTTCAAGAAGATAGCAGTCAGTTTCTAGTTTCTATTACACTTTCTCCAGGCAGAAGCAAATTTCAAAAAAAAGTAATGTGCTGTTCAGTTAACTTTACCATTATTAAGAGCAGCAAGTGATACTCCATTTACTAGATAGTGTACTGTTGACCTTAAGGTGATGCTACTGATCTTTTGTCAAATTTCGATGTACCCACCTAGTTGGAGATATATGTACAATATAAATTCTATAAAATGGTTTGCTATTCTGGTAGCTTCTGGTTAAATTTTCTAAACAACTTATGTAGAGTGTTATTATCAGGAAGACCACTTCTGAAGTCACCAAGTGATTCGTCAAAGTTTTATTGTCAGTTTAAAACAAATTTTATGTTAATGTATACAAATCATTTGTCTATGATATAATTTAGTATGATTACATTATGGCTTGTACCAACATTTCTAGTGAAATGAATGAAAGGCTGTACATTAATGTTCTGTGTTAGGACCTATGGACTTTGTGCGCCAGATGAAGGAGGCTTTAGAGTCAGACCATGTGTCCCGGAACCTCCACCACTGGATTGATCTCATCTTTGGTTACAAGCAGAGAGGAGACGAAGCTGTCAAAGCTGATAACTGTAGGTAAATATATAGTTTGTTTTCCTTTATAGAGTTATACAAACTTTTGATTTATTGCTTTGCTTTTGTTACTTCTAATTCCAGTATATTTCTATAAGCTGTTAATTCTTTGTTTTATTTTTTAAGAGAGAAGGACCTAAGCCTCTGCAATTAGCCCTAAAAGAGCCTTTGGGTTCAAGAGATAAGCCCCTTAGAAATTTTTCATGGTTTTGCAATCTCCATTCATGACACAGCTAATGAACTCCATAATTTTCCTTTTAACGCTAAGACATCCATAAAATGTACTATTTTTTAAGTTCAAAGCTAATTTTTATTATAACTATGCTATAAGAGGTAAATGCAAACAATTATAAAACTGGGAATTTTAGTTAAAATTAGCATATTTATTGATAAAACTCTAAAAATTACAAATTTGTTACAGTAGAACTCCGATTATCCGAACCCCTATTATCCGAATCCCCAATTATCCGAATCACGATTCGGTGAAATTATGTAAAATTTGAAAGTCGTCAAATAACAGTGAAGGCGCCCGCTACAACCTCAAGGCAACGTACTTTATTGGAAATGTTCAAGTGAAAAACTACACAGGACAAATATGTACTGTATGTAGCCTATTGCACATTTCATCACTTAATTTATCATTTAGTTTATGTACTAGTACTTTTCGTTAATCTGTATTGCTGTACTGCATTTTTATTGCTCGTGTTTATTACTGTACTCTATAGTATTAAAATAACAACGTTTTCAATGCACTTTTGTTTATTTATTGTAAAATACTCCTTTTTTGCATAATTTCCATGCTAAATCCAACTATCAGAATTTTTGCATATCCGAATCGGCCTGATCCCCAATTAATTCGGATAATCGGAGTTCTACTGTAATTTGTTCTAAATTTAAATCATTCGCAGAATGTAGGTTATCTAAAAAAATATCTTAGTTACCCGCGAAAAGCACACAACGTGCACCTGCCATTACGCAGGCTTTTTGTGAACTAAAGTACTCTCTAAGAGAGACTCAATGTATAATTTCTGATATAATCATCTTTAGGTCAAAGTCTATTATTCAGATATATCCGACTATGGCATGGGAAGGGTTATACCCACCTTCATCAAATGTTTTCGAAGAGAGTCATGTTTTATTAGCACCCCAAGTTATTAGTTGTATATCCTCCTTGCTTAAATCTAGAAGTCTAACCAACCTTTAACATACACAGAAATAAAAATGGTTTATTGCCGGAGTCCTGAAGTCTTCTCCACTGGAGGTAGTGGGGATGATGTTGTATTGTTGTTTATATAAGGCGCTTTTGAGCTAATGGAAGAGTCTTGGGTGTGGTAGGATATGGTGTTTGAAACAGAACATCACTTGTTTTCTCTTGTTCATCAAGTTTCATAATAAGTTAACAGTTTTATTGTATAGAGTTAATGAGGTCATTCCTAGACATGAGCTCTGTTTTTAGTTGTTCTTATTTTGAACTCATTAGCTTCTTTTTCATGGTGGTGAGTTTCATTAAGCAGGTCTTCTGTGGGCTGCTAAGTATAAATTCAAATTTTGATTTTTTATAACTAAGCCATTGTTTTCAGTTTCCATTTGCAGCAGGAAATCTTCTTTAAGAGAGTGTTCTTCCTGAAGCTTATATTTATTGAATGTTTTCCAGAGGGAAAGATACGGTTGTCTCTTCACTTAGTCCTAAAAGGACCTTTGCATCTCTCTTACTTATGTTTTCGCCCTCAGAATTTGAGACTTTTACAGAAGCCAATCAAATTTGAGGGCTTCTGTTCTCTGATGTCCTTGGGGCTGAGAAGATTTGCCCCTAGGAATTTGTTCCTAATTGTAGATGTGGCAGGACAACTTGGCCATATGTGTTCGGCGGATTCTTCTGCTTCTCCACAGTCTGCATTTATCAGTCTGACTAAGACCTACCTTCATAATGTGTTTTCTGAGTGGGCCTTGTCCTGTCAATATCCCTACTATCTTTCTTATATCCTCCTTACTCTGATCTAGGAGAGATGCCTACCCTTTAGCATAAGGAGAGATAAACATTTTTAATTGTATTAATCCTGAGACCCTACTTCAGTTAAAGAAACTAATCATCCTTTCCCAATCTTTTACAAGAGCTTGACTGTAGGAGAAAGCTAATCTGCAGCCTGGTTCTGGCCCTACCATGAGGGTCTCTGTTCCTATTTTGGCGAGGATGTCTGCATTTTCATTACCATGAATGCCCTCATGGCCCAGCACCCTACTTAGTGTAACTCTGTTCTTCTTTGCCAGTTCTACCAGAGCATTCTTGCGTTTTCAATTTGCTGTCAAGTCAAACCAAACACTGACTAGGGCTTCCTTTTCCTTGACCACTGTCTTAATATCCATAGCATCGAAGATAATGGAAGCTTTTGAGGCTGGTGAATTCATGGCTCGTGCTCTCTCTGACTTGAGCTGAGCATTCAATTGTGTGCTGCATAAGATACTACTTAGCAAGCTAAATTCCTATGGGATCGAAGGAACAGTTCACAAAACCATTTCCAGTTATCTCGAAAATAGACAACAGAGGGTATCTCTTAGTGGGGCTATTTCAGGAAGTCGAGAATTCATGCATGGAGTGCCACAAGGTTCCATCCTGGGACCTTTGCTCTTCTTAATTCTGGTGAATGATAGTAAAATAGTTGAAGCCAAATAAAAACGACTTAGCATTAAAATGTGAAATGGTTATAGCAAGTGCATGAGTTACAACTTCTGGGGAGCAACAACTTTTATTCATGTATGACTTAACCAAATTGTTCTCTTTTTGTTTTTTTTTTTTTTAATTACATACAATTTGAAAATGTTTTAAAACATTTTATTTTCAATGAAATTAATGTTACATAAATGAAGAACATGTTACTCCCTAAAACCATTAAATGAATGTAACACATGAAAAAATATATTTACATTTTTGTTTTCTTCATCAATAAAAGGGGAGTCTCTCGTCTCAGCTCTCTGTTTGAAGACAATGTGTACTTGGCTCTTTTGAGTGTAGCCCCACTCTCTTCTGATCAAGAGAGCCAAGGTGAACCTGCTATTGCTGCTGGCTCAGGGTCTGAGGTCGGGGAGGACATTCCTGGTGATCACAAACCTCGTGAAAATCCGAGTGTTTCCCGGGCCTCGGAAAACTAGTCAGTAGGGGGGGCAGCAAGTGTCTTAGAGTTGCTCACCTGAACATGAGATCATTGAATACGGGCTTTGAACAAATCTGTTCGTTGGTGAGTGACTTTGAATTTGATGCTTTTGGTGTTTCGGAAACCTGGCTTCACCCATCTACCTCATCTGACAGCTATACCATACCAGGATATGTCATGATCCGAAATGATCGTCAAGATAATCTTGAAAACGTGGGGAAACAAGGAGGAGGAGTCGCCCTCTATCTAAAGGAAGGAATCGCTCACGAACCACGTCATCTGTCAAGAAATGTTGATCCTGGTATTGAGTATGTTTGTGTTGTTCTAAAGGTGAAGGGTGTTAAGCTGGGATTGTGTGTAGTTTACAGGCCATCCTACATTAGGTACTCTCAGTTTGGGGAGCTTTTCCATTCCTTGTTTGTTGACCTTGCAGTCGAAGTAAATCACGTCATGTACTTTGGACATACAAACATTGACTTGCAAGCTAGCAACTCTCATGAGGCAAACTATTTGCGTCGGCTCTTGAGGGAAAATAATGTTGTTCAGATCATCAAGGACCCAACCAGGGTTACAGAAAACACTACTTCCTTGGGGTGTTCGAAATTGGTTGAAATCTTATCTTCAAGAACAACTGCAGGTAACAAAATTTGGAAATGAGTTTTCCAGTCCCCTTTTCAGACTGCGAGGTGTGCCTCAAGGTAGTTGCTTGGTTCCAGTATTGTTTAACTTGTACACGTCTGATCTGCCGAGGTGTGTAAAACACTGCACAGCTCGCCTTTACGCAGACGACTGCCAGTTGCATTTGTCCTATGATAATGAAGCAGCAAACACAGCTATCCTACAAATAAATTCTGATCTGCTGAATATCTCTGACTGGTCTCAGAAAAATGGCCTAAGGTTAAACATAGGCAAATGTAACGTGCTTCACACAGGTCCAAAAGCTCTGATGCAGACCCTCAGTGAACGTGGTGTGAGTGTTGAGCTCGGTGGCGAGAGATTGACAGTGAAAAATAGTGTTAAAACTCTCTGCGTTGTGCTTGACAGCAATCTCACCTTCTCTGAGCTCGTAACATTTAGTGTTCAGCGGGCTGTAGGTCGTTTGAAAGGGCTGCACAGATACCGAACACTACTGCCAAAGTGTGCCAAGATGCAGATCATGAAGTCAATGGTCTTATCTGTATTTAACTACTGCTATCCTGCATACGGAAATAGTATTACAAAGGAGGATGCTGGCAGAATTCAAAGGCTGCAAAATTCTGCCATAAGATTTATCTTCAGTCTCAGTAAATTTGATCACGTGTTCCCTTCTCGAAAAGATGCTAATATTATCACAATGCAGGACGTGTGCAGAATGATGACCTGCTGCATGGTCCACAAGGCACTAACAACCGGGGAGCCCCAGTATCTCAGCGAGAGACTCCTTCATCGGGAGGATGTGTCTGAGCGGAGCACACGGCAACGTAGATTGCTCCACTTCACTAAAGTACGCCTTGAGGTTGGGCGAAAAGGTTTTGACTATTTCGGTCCAACCATGTTCAACGGTCTCCCTGTTAACCTCAAACAAATTAGATCTGTTCCTAATTTCAAACTTAAACTTAAGGAACATTTTAGCCATAGGATTGTCTGTATAAATCTTTATGTTATGTTGTGATATTCAAGTATTAAATAATTGTGTATTTGTATATTTATGTATTTATTGACCTGAGTTGATTTGAAAAACAATTTGTAAAATTGAAATACGCTTGTGTAATAAAGGCATTTTTATTTATTTATTTATCACGGATAGTAGAGTTTTATATAACATATTGTGAATTACACAACTCTTGTTTTGTACTTTGAAACTCCTTTTGTAATGTATATAAAACATGTATTCTTACAAATATCTTTTGTACTGTATATATAACATGTATTTTTACAAATATCTTTTGTAATGTATATATAACTTGCATTCTTACAAATATGCATTCTGTAAGGTTTCATTTGATACCAAAATTAATATTATTTAGTTTGTTACACAAGTAGTTACGATTGAAAAGTACTACTTATATATCTGCAAGTGCTCATACTTGCTTATAGCATTGCTTCCCATTACTTGGCGATATTTGGAAATATGCTTGCTCATATTGGCATTTGGCCATACACGTGTGAAGCATTACTTCCCATTTATCAACAGGTTGGCCATATTCTGAACTACTTTCAATCAATCAATCAATTCTTTATTGTCATTAAACAACATACAACATTGTAATAGACATTGTCAAATAGGAACATAAAATTTACTCTATGCTAAAAATATAAATATAAAGGCCTACAACATAAAACATATAAAATATTAGACTAGAATGGTAGGCTATGTATTGTTAAAACTTAAGGTCACTCATGTCAGCAGTTTCCCAGTCCTCAACACAATAAAAGGCTTTAATTTTTAACCAATTTTGTAAAACGTTTTTAAAATTATGTACAGTAACATTTTGCATGTTCATATATCGGCACTTGGCCGTACCCGCATGTAGCGTCACTGCCCATACGAGTATATCAACAGTTATGGAGAGTGTCATGCAGTATTAAATATTACATATGCAATCATTACACTGTTCATCCGTACACCATGCGTAAAAATTAATAAATATGATTCTGACACTAAACTGATTTTTTGTCCCCATTCGTCTAAACATGGAGGCAGCAGTCCAAAATAAACTTCCTTTTTTGTATGTTTGAGTAGGAAGGAATAGGGACTCCTGAAGATAACAGTTTAGCAAAAGAAAAATGGATCAAAATCTAAACTTTCAATTAAACAAACAAAAGTTTTCATTAAAATATATTAAAGTAGCAGATCAACCACTAAATCACCTTATGCAAATTTGGCTTTCAATATTTAAAAAATAATTAACATAAAACCTAAATAAGTTCTAATACTAATAAAACACGCCTATTCTTCACCAATTGTTATTATGATCTTGAGATAAAAAACCAAATGAAGGCATATGCCATTTAACACTCCCAACCGTTGCCATTCGGTTTTTTTGTTTCAGGTTGTTACATCTAAAGAAGTGGATAGATGTCAATCTTCTAAACGATATGTTCTATTTTTTTAAGAAATAATTATAGAAAATATCCGTAATTCAGTTATTCTTTCAAAACCTTTCTGTTATTATCTTCAATAATAAATTTGAAACAAAGAACTATAATAGTCCAATCTAGACAATAGTCATTTATTGTTTCTTTATACAGATTGAAAAGTAGGTAATGAAAGGAATTGGTTATAAGACAGTATTTTTCTACATTTCATCTAAAATGAATCTTCCCCTCTGTCACATCAAAATGTAAACAAATGTTAAATTTATCGAAATAGACCTATCTCTTAAAACCAGAACCATACAACAACCGATCAAACAGTGTGTGTTACCAGTGTTCTGTAACGTCTGCTATGAGGGCGTCATTGACTTGGATTCCATATCGGACTGGAGCAGGCGTCATGCGATGGAAGTTCAGATCATGGAGTTCGGACAGATCCCCAAGCAGATCTTCCAGCAGCCCCACCCCAGTAAGACAAAATTCCAGGTGGACCGTCCCATCACGGTTGCTGGTGAGTTATTGATAAGTGCTTATGCGACACAAAATATTAGGTGATATTTCTAATAGTGTATCACAAGTAAAAGAATTAAAATTCATGTGGCAAAATTCTGTTTTTAAATTTTAGTTCCCGATATTGAATTACCTATCAATAATGAATCAGTAATCATTATTAAACTTTGTTTTAATTACTTTGCATTTATAAACAATTTTGTTTCAGCTCAAAAAAGGTGGGTTTAGATTTTTGTGATAACAGTAAATTAAATATGAAGTGTGTATATATATATATATATATATATATATATATATATATATACAGGGTGGCGCAGAGAAACAGGATATTTTGAAATAATCATAATAAACCAATGAATTGTACAAATAACTTTTTAATGCTTAAAATGTGTTAGGCAAGAGTGGAAATTACATGAGAAATGTTTTAAATAACAATAAATTTAAAGTCACTTTCTAAAAATAACATCAGGTAAGTGCTATCCATCGCGCCTAACACATTCATTCAATCGATTTCGAAAACTTATCATTGTGCGACGCAATGTGTTCTCTGGGATGTTGGCAACGTGTTCTTCAATCTGAGTCTTGAGCTCAAGAAGATTTCTTGGCATAGTCTCGTACACAACGCTCTTTAGATGTCCCCATAGAAAGAAGTCGCATGCTGAGAGGTCTGGAGATCGTAGAGGCCAAGTGACGTTAGCGTTCCTTGAAACTATGCGCTACCCAAACAAACGCCTTAGTGCTGCCATTGACAGATTGGCAGTGTGTGTGAGGTGGTTCCATCTTGATGAAACCAGGTTTGCTGAATGTCAATATCTGGAGAAGCATGAAGCCGTGGAGCAAAAAAATGTGATGGTTACAGTGGAACCATTACAATCCTCAAAGAAGTAAGGTCTAATTATCTCTCGACAAGACACTGCACACCATACAGTAACTTTAAGGCTGTGTAACGGACGTTGATGAAGTTCACCGGGATTTCTGCGAGCCCAGTAACGCATGTTCTGCTTATTGACATGCCCATTTAAATGAAAGTGGGCCTCATCAGACATCCAAAGATTTTCAAGGAAATTTGCGTCCTCATTGGCTGTGGTTAGTAGCTGTTCACAAAGTAAGCGTAATTCACCGTCATTTGGTTTTAGAGCTTGAACAATCTGAAGCTTGTAAGGTTTGAAACTGCAGGCCGTGCAATATTCTTTGCACGCTCCGACGCTCAAGTCGCAATGATGAGGCGATTTTTCGTTCAGAACGACGCAGACTTCTTTCCACTGTGACTCGAACTGCATCAACATTTTCTGGGGTTCGAACACTCACTATACGCCCAGGAGGTTTTTTCTTTAAGGCCGAACCAGTCTCTTCAAAATTCCGAGCCCATGATGATATGGCATGTGAAGAAGGAACTCAACCGCAGGCAGGAATATCATGATGGCGTCGGAAAACTCGTTGTGCAGCTGTTACACTGTCGCCATTTTTGTAATACGCTCTCATGGCAACGGCACGCTCCATACCACTCCACTGCTCCATCTCAACTAAATGACCGTTACTACTTGGCATCATGACTTCCGTCCCCCACTCCTACGAGACTTACAGAAGTACCAACAACAACTTCAAAATTTCCCGTTTCTCTGCGCCACCCGGTATGTATATATATATATATATATATATATATATATATATATATATACACACTTCATATTAACTTTGTTTATAACTATATATATATATACAATTATAAATCATTTATAAAAAGTATAATGGTATATACATACATAGATATATGCAGGGTGTCACAAACTTCTGTGGCTGGTATTACTTGTAATGTCAAACAAAAAATGTCATATAAACATAGGCCGAGAAATGACTTATTTAGCTGATAGCCGCCATTTTGTATTTTTATCTCTAAAACTAGTTATACAAAAGAAACCAAATTTAGTAAATAGATTCAAATAGACAAGATGAACATTAAAAAAATAATACAATTATTTTCCTTTATGTTAACAAAATGGCATATTTTAAAAATTGTCATCATATAACAAAAAAACTAGTAAAGGACTTTTTGACCAATATTAGTTCTCAATTTTAAAATAGCCATAAACCAAACATAAACTGGATCTTTTGGCTCACTAGACTCAAGAGTAAGGTAGATTCCCATTGTAGTTCTTTAGATATTTCTGGGTACTGAACTAACTGATCCTGGATATCTCCAGTGTACAACCTCTGACAATTCACAACCACTATTCATTGGTTATTATAATCACAACTAGACTCTACATACCTCCAGTATTTAGGTCTGCACACACATTTATTAATCTGATCTATTTTTGATCTCTATCTCTAGGAAAATGGGGCAGAAATATCAGTATCTGGTTCTACCAGACCTGTTTGAGCCATTGTCATCCAGCAGTCCATGATAATTTTTAGCCTTTGGAAATTCCCAGAATTTGGGAGGTCTCTGGAATCTGGAGATTGTGGGAACTTCCAAAGGTGGATAAAATAAGAGTTTTATAAAAAAAAAGAGAGAATACACAAGAGTGACTGATGTAATCTTAGTCTTCAGTATGATTTTCTTAGCTCATATAATTACATCAAATATGCAGCTGGGAATTTACTACTTGAATTTAAAACGTCAAAAATTGAATCCAAAAATTAAATTTATGTGATTTGTTTTCCAGTTTCCACAAAATTTCCAATGCTCCTTACCATTCTAGATCCTTCTCTCCTTACAAATAAATGATATTTCCTCACTACAAAATCTTAAAATACTATTTTCTGTAATTACTTTGGCACAATATGATGAAAAGCATTTGTTTTTTCAAGGATATTAACAATTGTCTTTTCTGTATTCAAGAATTATAATGGTAAGGAACTAGCTTGAACCAACGATTCAGTGGTACTCATGTTGTGATGATCAATGGAAACAATCCTATATAACACAGGATTAGATAATATTGATATCGCACATGTGTCTAACTCACTAACTCTGTTCCCCTTCTGTCTCAGCTAATTGACTGTCGAATTCATCAATTTCTAAATTCATTTTTTTCATCACAGACATATTAATTTCAATTCATTTTTGACACAAATCATATTTTTCTTTACAATTTCCTTTCCTTAAAATATTTAGGAAACCAATTCCAGTATGTGAATGATGAATTTGGCTCCATTTTCACCTTCTTAGTGCAGCTGACACCGACAACTTGACTCCTGGAATCTGGAGTCCGTGCCCATCTGAATGATCCAACAAAACTGAAACAGTACTACTTGTACTACCTTGGCAATACTACTTAATACTTGCCATGATAGTCAAGTCTGAATATCAGATTTCAGACGCTGCACTAAATTGAGCTAAATTCAATATTCGCAGTGAATCAACATTTCTCATCGCAGAAGTGTTATTATTTTAATAGTGTTAGAAACTCTGGGATGAATGTTCTTAAATGGAAGGATAAGAAAGTGTTTGTAAATGTTTATTGGGCCTCAGCCTGAGCTGACAATGTGGCTATCCTGTCCAGCTCCAGTGACAGCATGGCAGATGTCACCTGTTGAGACCATCACGTCACACCGGGCCGCCGTCACAGCAGTCATGCTCTCTGCAGACTGCAGCCAGGCTGTGTCTGTTGCTAGGGACGGGTTACTCAAGATTCACTCAGTCACCACTGGTAGGCAAGAGCGCAGTGCCACTCTCTCCAGCACTCCGTTATCCTGTCTCGTGGCCTTCCTGCCAGAAACTGTCATCGTAGGCTCCTGGGACAGCAACATGTGAGTATAGCCCCTCTATAGTTTAACTTTCCAGCTTAGTCTACTTGGTATTAAAGTTTGATTCGTAATTTTTTTATTTTTTTAGCTAGACATACCTAACTCTAAATGTCAGACATGTACATAAAAGTTATCTCAGCTATTTGGCAAAATAAAATTTTGCTATTTCAGCTAAAAAAATGGCTCTGAAAAGACATACTTTTTTATTTTTAGCTCTTTTTTATTTTATCTTTTTTATCTTATTTTTTTATCTTTTTATTTTTAGATACACTTCCATTTCGACCAAAATCTAAAAATTTACTCTTCCACAAAATACCGTGCAGACTTGTAGAGTAGTAAGTTATTCAAAAACAACAACAAACAACAATATTCATTCAAACGACAATGAATCAAATTTTTCATTCAACATTTCATTCTGTATTTGTGATTACACAAAAGATAATCACAAAGCATGTCAGAGGTTTTTATACCAACCCTTTCCCCTAACCAGCTAACCATAACCAACACCTTTGATTGGCGTCCGACTATCCAATCACAAGGCCAGAGAGAGCAAAAATAAACTTCAAAATACCCCTATTGTAATCCCTTTATCAAAGTAGACTACCAGAAACACCTGCTGTCTTACTGTACTATTCCTACATCAGCACACCCTTTCTTGAGAAATTACATAATTTATTTTACCTATTTTTATCTCTAAAACTAGTTATACAAAAGAAACCAAATTTAGTAAATAGATTCAAATAGACAAGATGAACATTAAAAAAATAATACAATTATTTTCCTTTATGTTAACAAAATGGCATATTTTAAAAATTGTCATCATATAACAAAAAAACTAGTAAAGGACTTTTTGACCAATATTAGTTCTCAATTTTAAAATAGCCATAAACCAAACATAAACTGGATCTTTTGGCTCACTAGACTCAAGAGTAAGGTAGATTCCCATTGTAGTTCTTTAGATATTTCTGGGTACTGAACTAACTGATCCTGGATATCTCCAGTGTACAACCTCTGACAATTCACAACCACTATTCATTGGTTATTATAATCACAACTAGACTCTACATACCTCCAGTATTTAGGTCTGCACACACATTTATTAATCTGATCTATTTTTGATCTCTATCTCTAGGAAAATGGGGCAGAAATATCAGTATCTGGTTCTACCAGACCTGTTTGAGCCATTGTCATCCAGCAGTCCATGATAATTTTTAGCCTTTGGAAATTCCCAGAATTTGGGAGGTCTCTGGAATCTGGAGATTGTGGGAACTTCCAAAGGTGGATAAACTAAGAGTTTTATAAAAAAAAAGAGAGAATACACAAGAGTGACTGATGTAATCTTAGTCTTCAGTATGATTTTCTTAGCTCATATAATTACATCAAATATGCAGCTGGGAATTTACTACTTGAATTTAAAACGTCAAAAATTGAATCCAAAAATTAAATTTATGTGATTTGTTTTCCAGTTTCCACAAAATTTCCAATGCTCCTTACCATTCTAGATCCTTCTCTCCTTACAAATAAATGATATTTCCTCACTACAAAATCTTAAAATACTATTTTCTGTAATTACTTTGGCACAATATGATGAAAAGCATTTGTTTTTTCAAGGATATTAACAATTGTCTTTTCTGTATTCAAGAATTATAATGGTAAGGAACTAGCTTGAACCAACGATTCAGTGGTACTCAAGAGTGTGTATTTCTTTGTTGTGTTATCCAGTCAAATGTTTTTCCTTGTATGAGATTAATGACTAGATTTTACTTTACAGTATAATGTATGACGTGGCGTGTGGTCGTGTGGTAGACTGCATGTTGGGACATGAGGACGCGGTGACATGTCTGTGCTGGGCGGACGAGCGCCAGCTGGTGGTCAGTGGTTCCTGGGACTGCTGTGTGAGATTATGGACCACCCATTCATGCCCACCCACCGCTCCCATCCGCCCCGCCACTGACTTGGTGACCCAACTGGAGCATGATAGTAGGGTCACCTGCCTAGACATTAACAGGTATGTACTGTATGTCATTTACAGTACATTATTAATAGTGAAATTTAAATAAATTCAAAAGATAACAAAGGAAATCATTTTCTGTTTCAAAAACTTCGTTATGTGTTCATAGGTCCTGCAAAGAGATGCTTATGTTAGGTTCCAAAATAAAATCACAAACATTAGATACAAAATTATGGATATAACCTAGAATACCATTTTCTGTAACCAGATTATTGCAATTTTCTCAAAACTTAGAGAACTTATATGCCCTTCTTCTGGCAGTGTTCTCGTTTGGTAATATTCCAATACATAAATAGTTTTGACTCTTACCTCCTTTACAAAAACAACCCCAATTTCACAGGGTCAGCCTAGCTGGTGCAGGACACAGGGCAAACTTTTACTGTGGAGTCCCTTAATTGAGCATCCATCCTGCACCCCTTTCTCCCAACCAATATAATTAGGACTACATATAACTTAAACGCGGTAAAAAACATGAATAACAGGAGAAAACCATGTTATAATATTAATAATACTCAATTATTAAATAAAATTAGAATATAAATTTAATTTAATTTTTTAAAGTTTAATACTCTTTTGTACTTGTATAGAGTAACTATAATACAAGACACGATTATTATTTTTATGCTCGTAAAAAAAAACACGCAAAAAAATCCAAAAAAGGTACCTGCATGTAAAGGTTTGTTATACCTTTTTCACAGTATTTAATTAATAAATCCACCCTGACCATCTACTGGAAAAGTATTTCCTCTTAACTTGTTTTATTATTTGCTTCTGTTTATAAAATCAGTTCTTGTTCGAATTTCAGTATTTAAATTTTTATTTTGTATACAGTTTGTTGGCTTCACCAAACTTTTTTTATTTACACAGTTTTTTGTGCATCATACCGTTAAAAATATACATATAAAATTATTAAAATAGTATGTGCATTCATAAAATATGCAATTGTATTAGTTTTATGATAATACGAAGGGAATCACAGTGCATACAATACGTTAAAAATTAAAATTCATGAGAGGCAAGTGACCTGCTTACCTTAGGTTGTTTGTTTCTCAAGTACCAACAACACAAGTGTTGGTTTCTTGAAGGACAAAAAAACTCTCCCAATCAAGTGGTTTTTAAAATTTGTTTTAAAAGCTTTTAAATTAGTGTCATTTGTTAAAGAATGTGGAAGGGAAGTAAAAAAGCTTAGCTTTAAAAAATAAATCTGAATTTTCAAACAAAGAAAGACGGAATTGGCCAAATTCACACAATTACCCATTTAAAATATAGATCTATGTTTCAGGCGAAATACTCAACTTGTTTCTGGCACTGAAGATGGAGATGTTGTAGTTTGGTCCTTAGTGACCTACACTGTTATCCAGAAACTACAAGGTATGAAATCAAGTTCACATTTATACTTATTTTCAATAGCTCCCATGATCAGTTATATTTAAGTTGAACATATAGCTTTCAACAATACTGTTTTAATTAATTAATAATCAATTAATTAATGTTATCCTCAGATTTCATTTACTATTCATCAGAACTCGAAGTTTATTGTCACTAAGCACATTTTTAAAATGGTGCAATAGACATAGTCAACACTAGCTATACATGTTTTAAAACATGAAAATAACTTAAAATAAGACCATTACAATGTTAATTAATTGACAATCAAGTTTTAATGTAAAAGTTCCTTAAATCCTAGATAACTATACCGTAATATGTACATCAATAATGACTTAAAATAAGTTATAGCCTGCAATGTTAAAATAAGCAACACTTAAAACAAACAGAAAATTTTAAAACACAAATAAATACAACAATGTAGTAAAATTTAGAGCACAACATTAAAACTGTTAATATCTTCAATTAATATCACAAGTAATATATGCGTTAACTGAATAAAAAGCACTTGATTTAAATCAGTTATTTATAGCGAATTTAAATTTAGCTACAGTTTATTAAACAATGTAATGTTCTTACAAAGATAGCTTTTTGTAATCTTACTGATGGCAAGTGTATGAATCTATTGTTCCTTATACAATGATTATAAATCCATCCTTGTGTACTTTTATCTTCAGGCTTCCGAAATCCTATTTAATATACAAGTGAGCATTATTGCACTATTAAATGTAATATTCCTTGGTACAGTAAGCTCTGGATGTCATTTAATAGTGAAACTGTGTAAAATGTTCTCAAATGTTGTAGTGAATAATCATTTTGCTTCTTAACCTGTTGCATATGCTATGAAATATGACAATCACAGAGACAATAATTTTATTATTAGATTAAAAACATCTGAGCTCAAGATTTAAAAAAAAACTCTTTGATTTGCATATATTTCATAATGTGTACTCATTTTCCAGCTGTTTGTAGTAGGTTAACAGACAGAAATGTAGACAGAGGCTATTGCTATTACATGTATGATATAGCAATACCATTGTTCATTTGTTTATTTTAGGCCACGAGGGCACAGTAAATGATGTCAAGTTGAGTCCAGATGCCAAACAGCTTGTGTCCTGTGGAGATGACAGAACATTCCGGCTCTTTGACTTCAACTGTGGAGGAATGCAGACTTTCTGCAAGGAGCTGGACCAGTCTCTCAAGTAAGGTGTCAGCAGCATAACATTACTTGTGTGAAAATGTATTGTCACTATATCAATAAAATTATAAATGTTATGGAAAATATGCACATATTAGTATATGTGTAAAACGTGTGTTTAGTAGCCCTTCAAAATATGTCACTGTTTTTAGTACATTGCTTGAAAAACTGATAAAGATAAAAAAAAAAAATACAAAAATAATATTGGAGTCTTAGACAAATTCAGAGTTTACCTTCCTTTACAGTAATGTCTCAATTATTATGCAAATTTAAAGTCAGGAAAGTTATAAAAAAATGGTATAGTAATATATTCTTTTTATTTATATTTTTTAATCGGAATAGATACGTTTTGAATTTTTATATTTAATAATTCATATTTTTTAAATTTGTTTAACATGAAAAATATTTTTATTTACTTTAAAAAAAAATCAACAACAACAAAAAAATCTGTGTTTTTTTTATATCCTGGCTTACACCAACTGACTATTTACACTCATAGTATGGGGCCAGTCTGTCACGGCAATTTCATCTGCATAGATTTTTTTTATTGAACCGTTATCCTACTGAGAATCAATTAAATATTGATATTAACACGTTCAAAAATGATCTACTATCACATACAAACAAATTTAACTGCTTAAAAATACACTTTACAAACTAACTGTCTTATGTTTGTTGACACACCGCATTTCTAGTTGGTGGTGTGCCTTACAATATTTCGAGATGTTATCTATTGTGTGAATAATAAGTATTACTTTGTAGCAGTAAGTGTGAGACAATGGAATTGCTTTACATTAAAAAGAAACATGTTGTTTTAGACATGATCTCAGATCATGGTGTAAGCAATGATAATAATTTTGAAGACTTCATGAAGGATAGATTTTACAACAGTTACAATCCAGAAACAATGGTGGATATGAAAGTAATATAGTTCTATGCTGAAGTGGGAGCTTAACTTTTTGTATTTTTTTTAAGCCAACGCCTCCAGTTCTTTTACCACACCAATATTGTAGTCCGTTTAGTCAATGTGCAAGGCACCCCAGTACATATAGATATGAACACTGTCATAGTACTCTAGTCGTTATCAAAAGTCTCAATACACCTTTACTCATTAAATAGCACTTTAATACTAACAAGGGTTCCCTTGGATATTTCTTTATATAATTGTATTTAATTAATCTGTTCACAACAACACTGTGTACTATGGAAAATGGTATTATGATCTTGCGAAGGTGCCTGGTGTGGAACGGGACAGAGTTGCTGCTCGGCGGTTGTCAGGGATCTGTTTACATCTGGGACATGGTACGGGTCACTCAGAGGAAACATGTACAGGCACACCAAGGTCAGTCCCAGAATCACAATTGCTACCTACTGGATCACGTTACTTCTGTTATTGCATAAAATTTTCCTGTTGTGTTGGACCTTTAACAAACAGTTTGGTTCCTTTTTTCAGTAGAAGTCTTGGTGATAATTGTTTGCTTATTCCAACTGTCTTTAGAAGAATTCTTTTCCCAATTGTTTATATTGCATTGCAACATATTTTGAAAGAGGAAAGAGCCAATTTTCATTGTATAAGAACACAAAACCTTTCTAGAAATGAATAGAGCCATTTCCTTTAAGAAAGGAACTAGTCATCAGCTTTGCTGATGGATTGAAAAAGAAGAACTGTAAACAGGTTAAGTATTCCAATTGATACCAAGTTAATCCAGCTAGATATGGTAAATGTTAGGCTAGAAAAAACTAAGAAAAGTCATTTATGTATGGAAATTAACTTTTCAACAACTTGCCTGATAACGCATGGACAGTTAGTATTGTTAAGTTTAAAACTTCTATTAGTAGTTGGTTGAAGAACAGTCTTTTATTCAATTGATGAGTATTTGCCCTGTGACACTAGTGAAATACAATTTTAGTCTACTGTTTTTATATTTCTTTTTTCTTGTAAAATTTATTTATTATTTCTCATCGGACAAAGCCTTTTAATGAGCATTTGTCCTGTGTCAATTTTGAGGCCACTGTTACAAATTTGTTGAGTTGTTATTTGTTCTCTATTATTACTTATATATTTTATTTCTTGTTATGTTGTGAACTTATTTATTGGAGTTGTAAATTAGTTTTTAATTATTTATTTATTTTATTATAGGCTTATTGAACAATTTTGTATACAACAAATTAAGGAATTTGTTATTGGCTAGTTATATGAATATTATGAATTTTCTGACGATGTCAATTGCATTTATAAATGTTTAAAGACAAATAAAGAATTTTGAATCTTGAATCATGATAAATTTATTCACAGAACATATTTTTCATTAACTCACAGGTAATTAATAGCAAATATAAAAATATTAATTTACAATTAATTGTACAAAACATTTCACTCAAGAAACATTACGTGAGATTTTAAGTAGTTGACACTTTACTAGTATTCCTGCTAATTTCACTTATTAATAGGAGCTTTTACTGTTTGTTACAGGAGCAGTGTTATGTATGGCTCTAGCAGAAGATAGCTCTGTGCTGGTATCTGGTGGGGAGGACAGCAAACTGCTTATTAATAGGAGCTTTTACTGTTTGTTACAGGAGCAGTGTTATGTATGGCTCTAGCAGAAGATAGCTCTGTGCTGGTATCTGGTGGGGAGGACAGCAAACTGCTTATTAATAGGAGCTTTTACTGTTTGTTACAGGAGCAGTGTTATGTATGGCTCTAGCAGAAGATAGCTCTGTGCTGGTATCTGGTGGGGAGGACAGCAAACTGCTTATTTGGAAGCCGAATGTAACTCCCTCATCATCTTAGCACTTTGTTGTTGTTTTAGTGATATTTTTATACAGTTGTGTTTAGGGTAAGCTATTTTACTGTAAAGATGACGATTTACTCAATTGCATCTAGATAATATGTTCATTGAGATTGAAAATTGACTTTTGTTCCTCTAAAACAATTATCTTTCTGAATATAAAATAAAATACTGTTTTTTTAATAGACAAAGAATGAAGGTTTTCAAGGAACACTACTCTTGTAATAAAAGTAAAATTTTTGAGAGCATTTGCTATTAACAATGTTTGTTTGTTACCAAAAACAAAAATGACATTTCTACATGCATGAATAATGGTAGTAATATTTTAATTCTTTCAATACTGTGTTGACTTTAATGAAAATATAATATTATAAAAATATAGACTTTAAGGACCAATTGATCCAGTACTGAGATTGTGTGCATGCCTAATAGCATCTTGATAGGCAAATCATTGTGAGCTGGGGTCTTAGTTAAAGATTTAAACGATTTTACCCTAAAAACGCCATTTTCAGTCAAGGGTTGTCAAGTATTACTGTATCAATTTTTTTCAATGTATGTCCTTCAGCTATGCATTATCAACATGCGCAATTTCTTTTGAAAAAAAAAATTATGTCAAACTAAAATTGGGCAGCCATATTTTCTTTAGTCGTGAACTGGGACTGTTCTAATTCACCTATTGGCATTTAGTTTCTGGATCATTAAAAGATCCGGTTCATCACATGTTTATGACACTTTACAATGTTTCAGTGTCATTATTCATTTTTGCATTAATTTATTTGTCACAGTGTGGATTATAACTAATGTCTTCAAGGACAACATTTGAATCCTGCAAAACCCTGTGTACTCAATAATCACATTAACATTCATTTGTTTCAAAACAAAACATATTTCTATTGTGACGTTTACAAGTTTAAATGAAAATTTTACATTGACACACTGTACTTTCAATTGCAAACATGTTTTTGCATAAGGTGGATTATGCAAAATAAGCCAACAGTTTCTGATTTGTCATTTTTCTGATTCAACACATCACACATATTCTACCCATAAATTTTTTAACTAACATCTTTGGTAACATCACAGAGTAAACAGAACATCTAAAAATATGGATTACGTAATATAATTTAATGGAAAATGTCAAATCACGTAAAACTACAGGATCAGCTTTTTTTGGGGTTCTGCATGTTCTGTAAGACTGTGGAATTCACTCTCAAAGTTTTAACATACGTTTGATAATATTATGTTCACGGTGAAACTAAGTAAACATGTATTCAGATACTTTTTTAATTTTTTATATTTTACCGACACAGTTTATTATTAAAATAATAATGTAGTTTTAGTTTATAATAGCTCCTTTATGTTAGTGTTTAATTAGTTTTATTTATAACTTGGCATTAAAGTACACCTGACAGTATTTTATTTTAACACTTTGAGTGCTGGCCCTAAATGACATGTAACTCTGTAGAATGCTGGGCGTTTTTGGTGGTTTTCAAAAATTTATTTAAAAAAAAGTATTTAAGGTATGAGAAAAATACTTACATACCTTAATTCAGCTTACTTTCGTCTTTGTTTTAAAGTGAGATTTTTTGTGGTTTTTTTAAAAACTACACATAAAAAATGTTTTTTAAAAACATATATTTTTGGAAAAAAAAAATTTTTTTTGAGACAGTTTTTTTTATCTAACTTACTAAACTAAGCATACATACAATTATTTACAATGACCCATTTACAAATATAAACTGTCCTTTGAATAATACAAATCATGTTTTTATGTTTTGTAGTTTTTTGACAAAAAACTATGCCGTCATATTGATGCGTCGGCATCACTTTTGCTGTCAGCACTGTTTTCAGCATCTGTAACATAATAATATACTATGTAAAATATGAATATATTTTTATTTTATTCATAAGAATAAAATATTAGTTGTATAAAGTTAATTTATTATAATACAAATTATAGTTTGATTCACGAAAACAATAACATAACCAAACTTTTAGACTGATGTTTATATGATAAATAGACTTACTTATTCTTACCTGAAGTATGTGTCTAATCTTCTTCCATTAAATCAGGATCAATGTCAGAATCGTCAAAAATACTATCTACTCCAATAAAATTATCTTTATCTAATACATCACTGATCGCAACGTCGTTCAAGCTCCGAGAAGCCATGATTGCGACATCGACTGCCGGCTGCAACGAACGTCACGTTAGCGGCACGTAAACAACGCGACCGAAGTTGCTTTGTCATTAAGCTCATGCAATACATCTGACGCTTTCTAGCGGTGAATTGTGTTACTAAAAACCCAAATAACATTGTAGAGTAGGCAAAACCCGTTTAAATACGGACAATGTAATATAATACCAATTGAAATGACAACCACGTAAAACTACGGGATTAGCATTCTTCGGAAGTTTCGCCGTTCCGTAAAATTACGGGATTAGCACTCTAAGAATGAACTAATATAAAAGGGATATCCAGAAAGTGTACTGAGGCTCTCACAGCTGTGAGGATTTTTTTCAACATGTTGGCTACACGGCAGTGACTGATTCCTTCCTTCCACAATGAGACCGGTTCGAGGTCAGTACGTTAAGAACTGGCGATGCGACAATTTGTTTGTTGAAAATTTCAATCCAATCACCCTCCAGTCTAAAATACTTTTCTAGCGTCTCAAAAACTCTTACTCTGCCTCCACTCAAATTACGGAGTGAATTTTATATTTTTTCCCGAATTTCGGTTACGATTGAAGGTCTTCCTCCCTTCTGATCATCATGTACAGACTTACAAGTGTTTTTAACTCGTGATACCATTTGAACATACTTGTACAATTCATAGCTTTTAACACCATATGCAGTTTTAACCTCATAAACCCAACTGAAGATTTTCTCTTCCAAGCGACTAAACGGATGTAACCATGTATTTCGCACTTGGATGGAGATTGGATTGACATTTTTCACAAAACGTATTTTTGCATCAACATTTCTCATCATACTGACCTAAAACCAATCTTGTTGCGGAGGGGAGGAATCGGGCTGCACAGCAGTGTAACCAACATGTCGAGGAAAAATTCTCCCGGTTGTGAATTCCACTGTGTTATGTTTAGTTCTACATCAATTAGGCTCTGTATGTTACCGTAAAAAGGCATTAATAAGAGCAAACATTTTAAATAATTTAGTGTAAAGGAAAACAATGTACTATTATCATTGCATAATTTAATTATCAGCTTTAATTGATGGCACTAACTCAAAATTAATTAATGCTTTAATTTCTAACTCAGTGCATTTACTTGGTTACCCTAGTTTTGGTTTGGTTCTAATGGTTCACTTTCCTCTTAAAATATTGCCTTCCCCCCACCTATATGCATGAAATAAGGGGTATTGACCTTTAGTTGTTTATGTATTCTGTGTCGTATCACCAATGTTTATACATTATTTCAAATATTAGTCATCTTGTAAATAGTTGTATCTCAAAAAAGTCATGCAGCTATATGAAATCTACGGTTATCACAAATTATTTTATTTTTCCTCTCTCTACACATTATTACTGCAAGTTATAACAAAAATGTGTTTTCATTATCTCATATTCAAAGATATCTCAGTAAACATTAATCTCGTTTAAAAACATTTTTCCACATTGAACATAAATTTTTCAATGTCATTGAAAACTGATAATTGAATGATGTTACTTGCAAAAAAAAAGACATTTACAATCAGTAATTAATTTGTCAGCACTGAGATTGTTAATATAATTGTGTGAAATCATTATTAATTTATATTTTCCTAGTGAAGCATACTTATAAGATGATGTAGTTATTGTATCATGGTGTGCAACATATATACAAATGTATGTTCAAATAAATCTGTTGTATTGTATACAGCACCATTGGGGATATATTAGTATATATTGTTTATTAGTTACCGTAATTGTGATTGATTATAAATTATTGTATTATTTGTAAAATGTTGATCTAACTTTTATATTCTCTTATTTTGTTCATACAGTTAGTAATGAAAACATAGTTATATAGTACCATACTTGTTAATAATGACATGAAGTATTTTTTAATTGTTTGTAAGTTTATACTTAGAGATCTATAAAATGTCTCTGTGTTGTTTAAACCAGGTTTGTAGAAATTTTAAAAATACTGTATATTTTGGTAAGATGTCATATTAACATTATAAGTAAAAATTAAATTCTACTTTATTTAACAAGGTTGAACATTTATATGCACGTAAGGAATTTATAAAATGAGGAACTAATAACATCTTAAGAAGTATATATCCATTGGTACAAATATATATCATGAAATAATTTTGAATTTCAACTCTTTTTGGATCATGACTCCAAAGTAATTAGAATGTTGTATTCAAATTACAGTGGGGGATTTCCAAGATTATAAGAGTACTGTTTCTCATAACCACATTTTGTGATTTTTAAATAGAAAATTTGTCTTGGGTAATAAAAATCACTTTGCCGTACGTAAGATATACTTACATTTTTCTAATGGAATACAGAAAAATAAAATTAGTAAATGAATATTAAAACTTAGTAAGCCACATAGAAATACGTAAGAGTCACATTCTGTAAAAAAAAAAAACATTTTACTGACATCTAAAACAAATTTGTATTATAAGACATTAAATCAAATATAAAAATACATGTTTAATGATGTATCTTGTTCACTTACAATAAAAAATATAAGCTGTTAATATGAGACATTAATTAGTAAAAAGAACAGCAAATACCATATAAAAGTGTAGTAAATAATAGTAAAAAGTAGAAAACTGCATTATAAATTAAAAACAATAGTTTCTACAAAAATGTGACTCTAACTCCAGAACTTTAATCGGACATGATTATCAATAGATTAAGTATACAGTGTGAGTTAAAAGTATGGATACTCTGTATCCATCAAAAACTGAACAGAGTGTATCCATTCTTTTAACTCATACTGTACAACGGTAGACATTATCAACACTGCAGCAGACAGTGAATGAGTAGCAAGCTTCCATTTTATCCACCCTTACAATGGATATGCATGCCATAACAGGCCTATGCCCTTGTGATCTGTTAATAATCCTACTTTACTGTTCAGTAATCATTAAAGGCATAGTGATAAAATGTTTGAAAAATATTTGCTTAATATTTCATTTTTTGTCTTTGCACATCAGTGGCTCACTGAGAATTAAGGCAGTGAATTATAAAATTATTATTATTTGTATCATGTTATTATTGTTATTAAATTAAATATCTTTATTCCTCCGGTTTTTACTGATTGTTAACTGCATTACATAATTTAAAATGCAATAAATGAAATACAACAGATAACTTGCCTAGCACTTTATACAAACTGATTTATTTGCATATAATAGGGATCTATAAATAATTTGGGATTTAAACGTGTAACAGGAAGTATTATTTATGTGAAAAGGCTAAGGTGATTTATCAATGAATAATTTTATATAGATAAAAATTATATTTTGTTGTCTCTATAATGAGTGTATTAGCATTTAAGATATTCATTTACTCTATAAAACAATGTATAATAAGATAGTTATTTAAAATTATACCTTCATTATTATTATTTGCTGATAATTTTAGAAGTGAATTAATGTATTTTTTAGATAAAAGCCACATTTTCTATCAGAACTGTTTTAGTTTAAAATGTTTTAATGTTACAGGTTCTATGTAATTAGTTTTATCTGTTTTAAACACCAATACATTCTAACAGTTGCAAAATTGTAACCACCCCGTTTGTTGTGGAAAACTAATTTATTATTAATCTTTTTATAGTTGTTTTAAGATAAAAACCTGTGATACTTTGAAATTAAATAAAGATAATCAATATTTTGATTCATTATTATTTATTAATTCCTTTGTGTTTTAATAAAAATTAGATTTACTCTTGTGAGTAAAGTTATTGATTCCTGATTTACAAGCAAGGAGAGTTGAAGTCCTGACAACTGTTTATGTTTGATCAATAGTAGTGAGGCAAAAATACAACTACACAGTTGTCTGTCCTGTTACAGTTTAAATAGTGGCATAGCTTGGTAGTTCTATTCTACATATTTATAGTTTGTTGGATTCATGAATTGCCATCATAACATTGTTAAATTGGCATAATTTAAATTATTAACATTTTAAATATGATAGCAAAGAACAAATAACATTAATATGATGAAATATTATGTTTTTATAAATAGTTTGTAATATTTATCCACATTAAATGTCTCTTATTGAATATTTGTATATATATTTACTACAATAAATGAAAAATATAAATTCACTCAACCTAAATATTTTAATTTGAATATTTAAAAAAATGTGTGTGGTTATATTTTCCATTTGTTACAGTAACAGAATATTTTGTAATTATTGTTGTTTAAATGACAACATGTAGAACTAATATTTTAATTTTTCCAGATTTTGGATTCTATTATAAAACTCAACTATCAAGTAATCTTTGCTGATGTTTGCAGATTTAATTAATTATAAAAACTCAGTTAAAATCACAAACTTTCATCAAATAAAACACAACAAAAAATTTAGTTTAAAAACATTTTTGTATCGTTTTGAGAATTTTAAAAACTTTTCTATATCCATTTTAACCCATTCCCACCCTAGTGGGGACAAATTAATTTGCACTTTGATAACAGTAATCAAACTACAGAGTACTGTCCATTGTTTATACTCAACTTACTTCTATATTAAAGTAGATTGTCATATATAACTTGTATATATTTTCATCTAAATCTTAAAAAAATATAAAATATATTATTTCATGAACTATTGTTATATTTGGTATTACACTTACTAAAACTCTTTAATTAATGACGATCCAATTTGGATGATTGTGAATTTTCTATTTTAACAGCACTTAACTAGTCAAAAACCACATTTTAAAAATAATACACACAACCGATACTGTAAAATGTGAAACTAGTTCTCTTAAAAAAACAACTGTGGGAAACAATAGATCAGTAGCACTAAATAGCGGAGAATAAATTCATCTAATTCTTCAATTTCTACATATAAATGTGATTTATAGATATTTACAAACATATTTGAGAAAACTAAAGTAAGACTTTTGTTATAAACATTAAATAGACTAGTAGCGATGCTCACACAGTTTACAAGTAATTGTTAGAACTATTAGGAGGTAAAGTTAAAAGCAGGATGCTTGTGTGCCCTTACCTAACTGACGAGATACTTCGTCAGTGATCCTGCTAAGGGGTTAACTTAATTCCAGTATTCCTTGTCTTATTTCAGTAAAATTATGAGACAATATTTTGCTTTCAGATTTATATTGTGAGGAAATCTAGAAACCATTGCAATGAGTATTCCAATTATGGAAGGTATGTGGTGAACTAACTTACATTACATACACAAGTAGGCTATAAATAAGTATAGTTATAATATTGCAGTAAGGTCTATACTCAATTATTTTAATAGGTAGTTTTAGCTTGTAAGTACAATTTTTAGAGTGATTTGTTAATATAAGATGTTTACCTGCACTAAAACAATAGAAGGTATATACTGTAAGGGGACAAAGAGACAATAAAGTGGGCTATTTGTGAAATGTTTAAAAAGAGTATGTTCAAACATTTAAGTCAAGTAACTTTTTTGTGTAATTGTACAATACAATTGTTACATTGAATAAATTTTACCATTTCATGTTAAAGTAAACGCCTCAAATCGGGTTTGAACAATTTTATAGTATAAAAGTATATTCTGTTGAATACAGTGGTGGATTCACCTATGAAAGAGTAATAACTGAAATTTTGTTTACAGTACTTTTATACGTTTTCTGTATATCTTTGCCAATTCCATCATTCCTGCAAATGCATTAGCATCTCTAAAGCTGATAGTATTATAGTATAGTCACTGAAGGTGAAAGAGAGAGAGAGAATCATTTCAAAATCGTCAAGATTTAAAATGGTGTTACAGCAATCAATAGAAAACACAGTCATGAATACAAAAAATAAATTAAATTAATCATTCCAATGTTTTCCAGTTGAGGAAATCATTGATGGCGTAGAATGGTCTGTCCACGACCCAGTTCAGCAGTCTATGTTTTAGCACCTTTGAGTCGTTTACTCTTGATGTCTTCTGGCAGTTGATTGAAAAACTTGACACCAGCATTAGAAGGTTTCTTCTCAAACAGCTTCTTTGTGTGAGTTGGTAGGCTGAAGTTCTCTGCATATCGTTGTGTTGTAGGTACGTTGATCACCATTTCATTGAAGGATTTTTGAGGTAGTGGCTTCTAGTACAATAGATTTATAACTGTCATTAGTCTCTATTCCTTGGAAACCTTTCTGCAGATTTCCCGCCCCATTTAAGTAGACATTATTGTTACTACTTTCTTCTGTAGTATCAGAACACATTCTAAATTCTTATTTGCTGAGGCACCCCAAACAGTAATTCCATACCTTATATGGCTTTCAAAAAGGACATAATATGCTTTTCTAGTTGCTTCTACAGTAATGATTGCCTTTGTTCTTCTAATTGCAAACAAAGCACTACTTAACACATTCATTGCAGATCACAAAATTACCGGCGACAGAAAATGCGGCACAAACACTCGCGAATTACATGTGTATTGTACATGAATGACACGTAGAAGTACATCAATTACACGTATGTAGTACATATTAGTTTGAAAAATATACAACATCAAAAACAGTTAACACTCCCCCCTCCCCAAGTAAAAATTAGAAAAAAACTATATACATCCCCACCCACCGCCAAAGACTAAAAACTACTTATTTGTCCTCGCGATACTTATCAAAGCAACTGAGTTCACACAGACGTGGTTTGTCAGGGCACACTTCACAATAGTACACTGTTTCCTTATGCTTACCTTCTTGGTAGCAAATGCGGCACCTCCTGGTAACTGACTTGGTGTTTCCTTTGCGCTTCGTTAGTTTGGAGAGACGATGCATGCTGTTGCACGTCGATGTGATGAGCAGTGGGGCTTCCTTTGGAGGGAGCAGGTCTTCAAGAACACGAACTCGGAAGTCATACAAGGACAGTCTATCTGAGTTGTACATGTACAGGTAAAAAGAATTTACTAAAACAACCTGGAGAAAGTGCATTTCATTGCGACTCATTGTCTTCATCAGATGAAAAATTATCGTCAATAACATTATTGTCTTCCTCCATTATGAGTACATACACTTGCACAGTCAACAGACACTATAATCCACTCCCACAATATCGCAAAGCATAACCACAAACGAAAATGACGAATCGCACCAACTGACTCACCGAAACAGGCACACCTCGCTATGAGTGTTACAGCCTTCTCGGGCAACTGCTCAGCTCACACTGAGACAATATGAAAGCAGCAGCTGTATGCCCAGCGCACCATTTTCACATGACAAGCATGCTTGTCACCCGCAGTGAATGTGTTAACTAGTTGCGAAGTGTATTAATGTGACTTTGCCAAGAAAGAGCTTCATCAATAACAACTCCCAGATACGTAAATTCTGTCACAGACTGTAGTCAAGGAATGTCAGATACATCCTCTTTTTTCCTACCAAATCTGTCTGGTTTTCTGTTCATCAAAAATAAGGTTGTTGTTGCAGTACTCAAGGGATACATTGGCGCCAAAGTAAGCATTAATTTATAACAGTTTCAAGCATTTACTTGCAGAGAGAAGTACTGTGTCATCAGCATACATTATACCTCTTCAACTTACTTGGGAAACAACCCTCACTCCAATTGAGATTTAAGATGTGAAGTAAGGGGGAAGTAATTCCTCCACACAGTATTTAATCATCATAGAAGAGTGCTCATCTAGACCGGCAGAGGGTTTGGATTTCATTATTCTTTTCAATTTTCTTTCAAAAGCAGGTTGTAGCACAATTAGAGGTATCCTTAAATTCAGAGGAAATATTTTTCTTACTGCAGGTTTTTCCACAAGATTCATTTTTAGTGTTTCATCTGCCATAGAAATAAAAAATGTATTAAATCTGTTAGCGATTCCTGTAGTGTCCTCAATTTTTGAATTGGAAATCATGATATGGTCTAAGTATGAGGTATTGAAGGCTTTCTTTTTCCTTTCACTGTTTACCAGGGTCCAAGGAGCTTTGTTTTTACTGGCAGATCTATCAAGAGAGTAGGTACTTGCTTGTCGTCTTAAAACCTTTACTTTATATTCATTAGTTTTTTTAAGGTTATTTGCCCTCATCTTATCTTCTTCTAAGCCATGAAACAGGTACCTGTCCTGGGCCTGCAGGAATTGCTCTTTCAGATTTCTTGCTTCAGTATCATACTTGTGTTTTACTGAAGAGACAGGTCTCTCACGAGATTTTCTCAAAGGGCATGCTTTGTTAAGGGATACTGTCAATGTATAAAGAAAGACATCATAAGCTTCTGCCAGGGCTGTCTCAAAAACCTGTGTCCAATCTTGAGTAGCAAGAAGCATTTTCAGAATCCCCAAACTCTCATCATTGTAGTGCTGATGTGTGGATGAAGTTTGTTTAGTCATGGTTGCTTCAAACTCTAAAATGCAAAGTTGTCCCGTATGATCTGAAATAGCTGCAGGAATTATCTGAACATTAATATCATCCCTGAAGACTGAAGATATGCAAACTATATCAATGGAAGAGCTTGTGTCACAGGTAATTCTTGTAGGTGGCAGCAAAATCTTTACAATATCGAAACTAATCAGGAGCTCATTTAGTGTCTTTGAATCACTAGAAGTTTTTAAGCATTCAACATGAAATCTCCAAAAATGAGTTTATAGAATTGAAATTGAGCAGGTCATGATTAAAAAATGGATGTGAGTGTCTGGAGAGCAAGATAAAAAGACTTTATCTTGCCTAGGAAGTCTATAAACACCCAGCACGTACATTTGTTCCTTCTTATTAACTTTGATTGCAATTGCAGAGACTTCACATACAGGTAGTGTCACCGTGCTCGGCGCGTAGGAGAGGGTGGTCTGAGAGACAACGCCAATGCTCCCACTCCACCTCCCCTACTTTTACTCGGTACAGTCAACTCTAGCAGGTCCCTCTGGCCCTCGTGTCTTCCACAACAAATTAAAATATCTTCGTTATTTTATCAATGAAGGAAACACATTTATATTAAACAGTATGAACCAAAATATTTCTTTAAATTGATTTCATAGAAATGTTTAAATAATATTTCTTTAAATCCATGACATAATTATTGTGATAGGGTATTTCCCTCTGATGGTTACAAATAACTTTCTCTCTGCGTTCAGAGTTTCAATACTTGATTGCAGGCTTGAGACTGCCGGAGGCCGCATTAAAAGTTATTTACATATTTTACATACTCACAAAACAATATTTATTATATACAATAATTACAACATTGTGGGATTAAAGATTTCAAAGTGACATATTGTCCTCCTCATTGTCCATAAACAATAATGGGTGTAGATTGGAAATAAACATTTAAATCAACTCTTCGATCCCTGACAAATTCCTGTCTTCAATGTCATCTTCAGAAAAGTCACTGTTGATCTTGGACTCTGCACCAAGATCGATAACAAAAGATTCAATGGTATCTTCCAGTTGACTTTGAACTCCTATGAACTTCTCTTCCATTTTCTTCACATTTTCACATATTTTTTTCCAGTCCGTTTCAGTTATGGTTTCAAACTTCTGGTTCACAAGGCGCTCAACATCATGTATGTTGAAAGTCACATTGTGAGCTGCAACCCAGTTTTTTACATCAGCCCAGATTAGCTCTATGGCATTGAGTTCGGGATGATATGGAGGGAGCCTAAGGATGTCGTGTCCATGTTCTCTCATAATCTCGTCAATTTGATAGCGAATGTGCGCCGGTTTGTGTTGCCTAATCAACTCATAGAGCTCCACCTTCAGCGATGACGATGAGAATGCAATATTCTTCTGTATCAGCCAATCTTGCATTTCTGATTTAGTGTTCTTCAAAGTTGGGCACTTATCTACTTGGACATTGTGATAAGATGCATTGTCAATAACCACAACAGTCCGAGGAGGTAAATTTGGAATTAATTTTTCCGTCAGCCATTTAAAATACATCTTGCCGTTCACATTGTCGTGATAATCTCCTGTTTTTATGTTGGCTCTCCACATTGTCAAACAGTTTTTCACGAAACCCATTTCTCCTCCTGCGTGTAGAAAACTAAGTCGCTCGCCTTTGGACAATGGGGCTGCCACTCCTGTATTTGAGTTATCGGACCAACCTTTTCCGGAAACATGAGCTGAATTGATGTAAGATTCGTCCGTAAAAACTATGGGGCGTTTCTCCTTCCGGTATTCTTGAATTTTTCTCAAATATACAAATCGTTTGTAAGCAACATCCTGGGTTTCCATGAGAATATGTTTGTTTGATTTGGTCTTTCTCCATCTGTAGCCCATTTTCCTAACAATTCTTCTCAAACTCGAGATAGACCCGGTAAAATGTATTTCACTTTCGAGTTTTGAACAAATTTTCTTCATTGTTGGTAGACATTTCTCGGTCAAATAAAAATTGTTGATTGTCCGTCTTATAACACCAAGATCAAAATCATCGAGTCCAGTCACCTTTTTTGACACCTTTCTCACTTTGTTTGGATTTTCAAAGGAAGTCGTTTCAGCTAATTTTCTTTTTTTGGCACTTATACGGGTTAGAGTTCGCCGCGAAACACCGACAGCTGTTGCCACTCTTTCTCTCACTTTCTTAGGGTCAATAACAAATGTTCCCTCTTTACCCTCTCTACTCATAAAATCCATCACATTAGAAATAACTTCACGTGTCTGACCTTTCAGAACTTTGCCATCCAGCTTCGACTTAAATACAGTCAGTGTTGCCATGTCAGCAGCTCCAAAACTTCCACAAGTATCACAACATTCACAACACAAACACAGGGTGTTGACTGCAAACAGGGAGCAAGAAAACAATAATGAGCGTTGTGAGCCTAGCTGGAGTGGTCGCTTTCCAGTGAGACTGTACCGTGACTGCTAGTGGGGGGAAGGACAGTAGTGTGCGTGCTCAAACGAGGCGCCGAACACGGTGACACGGCCTGTACCAAGGGAATGGTAAAATGTTCGATATCTAGAGCATTTACTTCATTGGAAAGACTGCTATGCTTATAAACAGCAACTCCTTCCTTTGATATGTTTATCTTGCTAAATGCTAAATAAAAGAAAGTTCTATTTGGAGCTCATCTAGTGATTTATGACACAATTCCAAAATGAGTGTACAATTTATCTGTTTCTGTGGCATAAGGCTTTGAGAAAATACATTTGGATTACAGGTAGGAGAAATCCAAGTGTTGCTGGGGCTTTTACAAATGTCCTTATAGTATTCCAAAGACATCCCCATACATACTCTGTGGTACCAAGAAGTGCACTCACCATTAAACAAAACCATTTCAATATTGCTCTGTGTTGAGTTGTCACAAAGAGTACATACTTGTATAATACCTATGAGCAATGAATTGTCATGCTGTGTTGAAGGCTGCTGCCTGAAGTTGCCAATGTCCTCATCACTCAAAGAACATTTAAAACATTTCCATTGTGACAACAGATCCTTTTATAAGTGCTTAACTTTAATATATTTCATACCTATACATCTGAAATGTATCCAACTTCTGCAAGTACGATCACAGTATTGATCCAGACTTGGCAGTTTTTCCGAAAAATTTATAAATATTTGTATTTTTAACTTGATCCATATTAGCTTGGATGTTATTCAGATTGGAAGATAATGTAAAATTGTCGGACTGAAATATATCCATTGTCAGAGAGTAAAATATAGTCAGCCTCGAAATCTGCTTTACTGACAAAACTACCTTATCGGCCAAAATTGTATTATCAACGATACCAATTTAGTTATTAAATTGGTTTATAATCAGTTCCCTGTGTTCTAGTAAGTGCTTGGATTTAATTAATTTACAGGTTCATTTAAAAACTTATCTTGTGTTCCTATGTTTAATGCTGGTATAATAAATATGTACAGAAATACTCAATTCAAACAACACAATGAGATGTGTGATTTTACTGTTCAAGTGAGTATGGGTTTTAAAGAAAGGTATTATCCTTTTAAATGGATTGAAAATTACTGAAAACATAATATGTCTCAGAACATTGTCATACTTATCCACACATTAATATGAAATTATGTGGTTATTGTCCAATAAGTTGTTAAGCTTTCAATTATCTCAGCAAATGTAAGTTTTCAATTTGTTACAATGGGTTTTATACATATTCCACAGGGATGGGCTGTGAATTAGTGACCAATTATGACAAGGTATAGACATAACTTATTTACTAAAACAAATAGTATAAAATGTCATGGCAATAACAAATAAATTTATTAAATTCAAGTTTTCAGTTCTCCCAATACTATTCATAAAATTCTTTTATTATTAATTTGGAGTCTCTCTTTAACACTCTCCCACAACCATCTCTTTAATGTACATTATCTGAACCACCCGATTGATCGTAATTTATATTTTATAAGTACCTAAAATTGACTTATGTAGTTCCAGTCTGGAAAATAATGAATTAATATTCCAATCCACACTGTAACATTATTTATTACATGTATCTATCAACTATATATATATATATATATATATATATATATATATATATATTATATATATAATTTCAATAAACATTGAATCACAAAAAGTACTTGCTCCGCCGGGAGTCGAACCCGGATCTCTCACTTGCCGGGTGAATGTGCTACCATTACACCACAGAGCACTTACTTTTTCCGATTCAATTATTTTGTATTTGGCCGTATCTGTCACATATGCGTTTTAAATAAGCGAACTAACATATGATCGGAAGACCAAATACCTGTCAAACGACTTTTATTTACATTAAATTGTATAAATGGCAATTGCCTTATTTAATTTCAATAAACAATGAATCACAAAAAGTACTTGCTCCGCCGGGAGTCGAACCCGGATCTCTCACTTGCCGGGTGAATGTGCTACCATTACACCACAGAGCGCTTACTTTTTCCGATTCAATTATTTTGTATTTGGCCGTATCTGTCACATATGCGTTTAAATAAGCGAACTAACATATGATCGGAAGACCAAATACCTGTCAAACGACTTTTATTTACATTAAATTGTATAAATGGCAATTGCCTTATTTAATTTCAATAAACAATGAATCACAAAAAGTACTTGCTCCGCCGGGAGTCGAACCCGGATCTCTCACTTGCCGGGTGAATGTGCTACCATTACACCACAGAGCGCTTACTTTTTCCGATTCAATTATTTTGTATTTGGCCGTATCTGTCACATATGCGTTTAAATAAGCGAACTAACATATGATCGGAAGACCAAATACCTGTCAAACGACTTTTATTTACATTAAATTGTATAAATATACATATATATATATACATATATATATATATATATATATATATATATATATATATATATATATATAAAACAGTATATGGACACAATATGCAGCATTCCCTACTGGACACATTCAATAGCACAGTCCTTACACACCTTCCGACTGCATTCAAGACACACTGGTTTTGGCACCTTATGCACTTGTAGGCAGTTTTCCTCTCTTTTACTGATGGATAGGATGCACAAATCTTTCTCTTCTCCATTTTGTCATCAGGAACTTGTGGTCTTACTGCTTCCTCGTTGTTCCCCAGAATCTTCTGAATGGTGTCTTTTACGTCAAGATGAGGCTTGATAAGATTCTCTCCCAATGTCTTGGTAAACTTGAATCTCATAATCACTGGACTACCAGAATAGCTGAGGAAGAGGACGTAAGCATTGATGCTAGCTATGTTGACCATCCGGTAGAACACAGCCATTGGCCAACGCCTAGTTCTTCTATTAGAAGAGTAGACTGCATACTTCATGTCAATTAAATCAACACCACATTTAGTGTGATTGTATAAGCATATGATTTCTGGTTTTCTGGATACCATCGGTCAATAAGACCGTCACAAACTTGGGGGCTAACCGAACTATCCGGTTTGAGAGACCGGCACATTTTAAAAATAGACGAAGGTTACACGTGCGTCATGCGTCAACTGAATGGAAACCGGTCCGCTATGTGGAGGGAGAGGTGGGGGGAAGGTACCATGGAAGGGAGTGATCAATACTTCATAACATTTCTAACATAACAAATGAAAATTTACCCCCGGTCTCATAGATCCAGTCTGGTGGTTCGGGCAGAGTGTTAAACATAATCAAGTTTGACAGTTGGGAGATAACAGTTATCCAGTTGTTTAAAATTCAAGATCAGTGTAAAGGTCAAGCAAGATTCTTGCCAGCCAGACCCTCCTTATCACTATTACTGATAAAGATCCTATTTCAAGTGACCAATCTTGTCCCAATTGGAAATTAAAAATAGTTTTTTATGATAAGCTTTTCACTTGTACTATTTATGTTAAAAATGTCACCTGATACTGAAACAATACCACTTTCTTCACAGATTGGTATAAAAAAGTTATATAATTTCTTTAAAAAACCACAAAAATTTTAACTATAGCACAGGAGCAAACTCTAAACTGTTATCACTATTACTTGTTGTGATGTACTACAAATGTGGATGCTTGAAGAATTTTTCTCAAGATCCACCAAATGTATGGATGACATCTTATATGTTGATTGTTTTCATTGCCTCAAAAAGTCTGCTGCTTTCCTCTGCCCTTTTTAACATGTACCCAATATATTTTCGACTATATCAACCACTTGATCAACCCCTGGTTCTTTGGTTGGTTTAGAGAAGTGACTTGCAGAAGGAAGTAAAGCTTTTATTTTCACCTTCTTCTTTGGAAGGATAACATTGTTAATTGTCAAGTAACAATATTGCACATACAGGAAGACTGTTCCATCTAGATGTTTTGAAATAGCATGGGCAAATTGATCATAAAACCATTCCTTGATAAGGCAGAATTTCATGCTAATCTTTTATTTATTTTTTAACCTGGTAAAGACACTGTATTAATATTTTTAAACCCTTTTGTTTTTTAAAAAATAACAAAAAATATCATTTTGTGACTGGCATTAGCAGAGAGTGATTGTTATTATTTGTATAGCGAGTTTGGTAACTCGTACAGAGTCATTTTTACAGATAGAGTTACTGTAGGTAGCATCTTGTAGTTCAACCACAAGATACATTAAATTCTTCATGTTATAGACTTTCTTTGGTTCGCTTAGGACAAGAAGCTGAGAAATTTCTCATTTCACTTGAGAAATTTGTACTTACTGGAGTAACAGGTTATTCGGGATGGGTAACATTGGGAGTAGAGGCTGCCTCCTGTTGACTCACACGATAATGGATAGCAGGTACACTATATTTTGATCAGGTCATTTTTTCTTTGTTCTCTTAGGACAAGAAGCGAAAATGTACCTAAAAGCTCAATTGCAAGGTATAAACCAGCCAAGAGTGAACCTTTCTTCTGAGGAAAATGTTACAGACATGAAAATGTTTACACATGCTGGTGTAAATTCTGGTTGTTTAACTATGATTTTCAATCTTGGTATACACTCATCAAAAGCTATTATATCCTGAAATGACGACTTCCTGGATCCCATGCTGTTTTATCCAACAGTACAGCCTCAGATGTCAGTACAGTGGTTGGGTTGGTTTCTGCTGCTGGCTGACAACCTGTATGCGATTCTAACATGGACACTCTTCAGGTCTAAGGAAACTAGCTAGAAGTGGAGACATATTATGTGGGCTCCAAGTCGCTCACCTGAACACAGGTTTTGATGAGATGTCAATCACAAGTCAGTTGAGATCGAGAGGATCAAATGCCCTAGGGGGAAATAGATGCCCCAAATTTAATACATCACATAGCAGTAATATGACTGATCGCCAGCTGATATATTGTGTGTAAAAAGAACAAAAATAATCCAAGACTGATAGATATTTCTCCAAATTCTACTTAAATCACACTGGCACAATAATGTCGAAGATCAAGTAGGAACAGGCGAATCAGTTCGATAGTGTAGATGAAATTCACAGCTTTATTACAAAAACATAATATTTACATTAGCAGACATCTATCATTTATAAACAAATCACTTGGAAAACACCCATTGGAGAAACTAGAATATTGTCCAACTCTCTAAGCTAAAGAGCAGTTTTATAAATAAGATTGGGAAAAATAGAGGTAACTATATATGCAAAATTATAAATTATGTGACACCTCGGTGTTAACGCCCCAAAGTTTCAACAAATAAATTAGTTTAACCTAATACTACGAAAATGTCTTATTGTCACTTTAGTGATTATTTTAACCATCTTTATACTGGATAAGACCTCCACAATATGTAACAATGCTGCCGTACACATCAAGTGCCATCCGGATTAATATAGGAAAATATAGGCGTTAAGGCCACTTCAGAAGAAAGGGACAGGAGTTCTGCCACAGCCTGTATATGCATTAAATTGAAGCCCGCGGTGATGCGACAACACCGGTGTTGTCGCAGCCACGTGTACGGAATGCGCTGAAATCAGCAATAGTTGTGTTGTACGCAGGCCTTGAGCAGTCTAAAAGCCCCATGTACTTTGTTAATTACTAAATGAATCGCCTAGGCAGCAGCACCTCTCAGAGTACCATCCTAAGACGAAACGCGCTCTGATTGGTCTGGAGCCTTGGCAGCGGGAGGATCAGGCGATGTTGAGGGCATGCTCAGAGAGTCGGCTAACTTGTGCGGAACGCGACCGACATTAACTTAGGCCCTCTCCCCCTCTCTCTCTCTCTCTCTCTATCCATATTTTTAACTTTTCGGAAGCCAAATTCTAAATTCTTAATTATGTATTAATCAAACCTAATTATTTTATTAATCTAATCCAAAGAGTGTGCTAATTTTAATAAATCATATATTAGTTCGACTCCGTTGTTTTATTTTGAAAAGTTTGTACAACCTTCCTACCCACGAACCCAAGAGAAGATCTTTCGCCTCCCACTGGGCAAACGAAGGCAACCTACCACAATTAGACTGAATGCCACTGTAAGAAACTCTAAGACTACTGAAAAGTAGGGCTCAGCTAGATTTACTGAAATATTTGATCTAGCAGTGGGCCAGTCCAAATTATAAAAAGCAGCGAGTCCATATGCTCTGGGAGCAATCACACACTTCGTGGACTGATGCTTGGTAAATGGAAAGTATCCTATAAGTTGGAAAAAAGCATTGTTCATCCTCTTCTAAAGGTACAATACTCAGAAGAATAGAGCAGCTAAGACCTCTTGCAACATCAAAAATTTATCGAAAAGATAGCCATTAAGCAAATTACTAACCACGTCAATGAGGAACTTGTCTTACCAATGTGAACTATGGCACATCCACTGCACATCAACAGGTTTAGTGGTTTATTTGAAGCAAGAGATAAAAGATAGATCAGCTCTCTTCTTTTACTAGATAACACTCATGCTTTTGTTTCTGTTAGCCATGAGATGATGCTAGATAAGATGAATTATTATAGACTTGATGAGGAAGTTATTAGATAGTTAAAATCAGATTTCTCCAGCTGTGTATAACATTGTTCCACTCTTACATTTGGACGATTGTCAATTGCACTTGTCATTTGTGCCTGGTCTTCAAATGTTATTGATCAAATCAACTCTGACCATCAAAAGATCAGTAAATGCTCGTGAACAATGGTCTGAAAATCTCAATGAGAGCTAGACTTCAATTCTCAGTGTAGCCAACACTGTACGATATAGGCCTTAGTTGATAGAGATGTCATGACCGTGTTTGATGGTGGAAATCTCACCATGTATGACAAGTAATCAGAGTCTTGTTTGATCATTATCTGATCATGTCACTAATACGTCACACCGTGCACTTGGCAGACTAAGGGACCTGTGCAGGTTTAGAGCACTGCTGCCAGTTTCTGCCAAGCTTCAGCTTGTGCAGTCACTTGTCCTGTCAGCAATCTATTACTACTATCCAGTATATGTAAACAAAATCTCAGCAGTAGACATAGATTAAATCAGAAAATACTAAATTCAGCCATCCGGTACATTTTAAATCTTTGTCTAAACGAATGTGGCTCCTTTCCAGAATACTGTCAACATGATCCCAATGGAAGTGATGCATCAAATATTGATGTACTTCATACTCCATAAAGCTCTTATTCTGCAAGAGCCACAATACCTAAGTAGAAGCATAAAGCTCTTATTCTGAAACAGCCACAGTACCTAAGAAACCACTATGGATGGCTCTTATGTCATTGTGAGGTTTCTCAGCATAGCACCTATCAGGACGAAGAGTTTCTCATTTCTAAAGTAAGGACTGAAGTCCGGAGGAAGGGCTTGTCATACTTTGGCTCCTAGCTGTTTAATGACCTTAATGATTAAGAATAATGTTTCTGTTAATAATTTGTAAACAAAACTGAAAGAGTTATTAAAATCATGACCTATTTAGATGGAAATTACTGCATTGTTATTGTGTTGCTAATAGTTTACAAGAGTTGATTAGAATAGCAATTGTTAAAATTGAATTATGCCTGAGACTATAAAATAATTTTTATTTTATTATTATAATTAAAATATCATCTTAGGCTCCTTCAAAATGTTTTGATTTTTCAGTTCTTTCTCATCAAACTGACATTGAATGAATTTCAAGGTGTTTTGTATTCTTTCACCAGTATTTAACTGTTGTGTGAACCCTCTGGTAATTGACATAGTTTACTAATGTTCTCAAAAACACACATAAACCAAACTCTGCACAATACGTTTATTAGATAAACTTTACGATAAGACTATCATCACACAATTGCACTGACTGTATTAATTGACTTCCACCAGTGTACTGGGATGCACACACACTGCCAATTAAGGCTTGACGCCTACCAGTGGAAACAATTGCTGCGAGTAATTTTGTCGGAAGCCTTTTGACAGTTTGCTCCTCCAGTTGTAGGAATTGTAACACATTTTGTCTTAACTAAAAAAATAACTAATTGCCACAGTTTAATATTACAATGTGCTTATGGCTGTCTGTCCAAATGTTATATGTCTCCGGAAAGCAAATTTTGTAGTACACCCCATAAACCAAAAGATAGATATTAGCTTTCTTATATCTCCAAAAAATGTTTTCCAGACCAGTTTTATCTACAAATCTGTCAATAACTTGTGCTGTTAACATTTTAAAAGAAACACCTGACACAAAACAACATAAACATATGTATGGTGCATGCGCCTTAAAGTTAAGTATATATACCATTGCATTGGCATGCACAAACATGTTGCTTCTGACAGTTGTTACGAGACGTAAAATTTGAAATAGACATCCGAAATTGTTTAAAGCAACTCGTGACTTTGTGGGACAACTTGACATGCGTCTTTTCTTGTGTGGCGGCTCATCCAAGAATGCATGGAGAAGTAGGTGTCCAAAAAAATTTGGATTGTACAGTGTGCGTATGCCTAATGATGTGTCATCAACAGTCAACAAGCAATGCAGTATAAACTTAAACAAACCCTGATAAGCGACAGCACGGTTGGACTAAGTAAGGAAGCAGACTATCCAACACTGAACTAGTGGGGGGTTTATTGTTTGCGTAGAAACGGGTTGACTATTCAAATAATAATGAAAAATTAAGTAATTTCTCAACTAAAATTTAAGTTATTACAGACTGACTTCTGAAACCATTGTGGACATTAATAACAGGTTACACATTGAGTTTTTGTAAACATTGGAGAAAACTGGTAAAAGTGATAATGGTTGATAGTTTGACATGATCTCCAGCAACACATGTAAGCGTCTTTTTAATGTGCTATTAATATTTTTCTCGTTGAGTCATGAAAGTTAATCGTCATAAATATTGTTTTCTATGTCGTACAAATTTGTCAGATTTATACTTTTTTTATAATTAAGCAACCTTCATACAATCTTTGACAGCCAATCTTGTAGGACTGTAGGATGTACAGTATGCAAAAGTATCGGCTTACTGTGATAAAAATGGAATGGGAGTATATTTTAATACTATAACTGTCTAATGCCAAAAATATTATGAATTAAGCATTAGATTTTAAGTAATATTATTTATTTCTTTTTTAAATATTGAATGGAACGTATTCCCATTACAGTTACCATCACAAATGATCTTGAGAGAAGAATTGCTGAGGCATTTGAAGTATTTGACCATGGAGGAAATAAAACAGTGGATGTGCGAGAAGTTGGGACAATCATCCGCTCACTAGGTGAGACAATGACTGTGTTGAGAGTTGAGTAGATTTATCCTGTCTGTCTAGCGAGAATTTGTTTTCATTTTTCCAAGGCTGCTGTCCCAGCGAGGCTGAAGTTCAAGAAATCATTGTCAGAGTCGAGGACCAAGAAACTTCTGGCAGTGTTCATTTGGCACACTTCCTGCCTGTAGTCTCACAGATTATCTCTGAGTTCAAGTAAGCCATTTAGACTCACCTCAAGTGTAGACTCTAGAATATTTACAATTCATTCTCAAATTCAAGAAAACTAATCAAACACTCTTCATGAACTAAAATAATTATGCTACAAGTAGTGTTATTGATATCTGACAATAAAATCTGGGCACCATCAATCGTTGATTTGGTGCAATCACACATTTTTTTTTAAAATACACTATAGAGATTTGGTACAATCATATTATGCACATGTGTTTAAACATTCATACCTTTGCTGATTGTTAAGATTCAAGAACTGCTATTGCTCTTTTTAGTTACATTTGAAGCCTAAATTTCACTTTTATCTTTTATTAAAATAAAAGTACAATTTCTTTCTTTCAAGTCATAGAAAATTTTACCAACCAAATATTTGATCTTTTAATTGCTTATATTGTTACTCTTTAACTTATGACAAACTGTTACAGCAGTAAAATAGTATTCTTTTTCTTTATTTTAATAAAGACAAAACCAGATTACAAAAAATAGTTTTGTTTAAAACTACACTTTCTAAACACCTAAAAATAAATTGTTTCAACTTTTTGTTAAACTCATTCTGATAGTTATTTGGATATACACGGTGTAAATTCAGTCCCAATACGCCTGGATATATTCCAAACGGATTGAGATATCAATGTACAATCTTCACTATACTTATTAAAATACTTTTTGGGCGTTTTGGAGGATAAAAAGTTTCCCCCTCTTTTTAAAGGGGAGGGATAGAAGAGGTAACTTTAAATTTTCAAACTGCAATCCCTATCTTGTAACAAGAATTTTAAAATAATTCTTATACTAGATAATTTGGCACATGCCTCTTATATTCTCTAAGTCAATCTGTCAAATGTGTCTATTAATCTCTAGAAATTGTTGGTTAAGCCTAATACTGTACTAAGTCAAGTTTAGGTAGGTAATGCTGTTAGAACTATTAAATTATTTTAATGTTGTCTTGATTAAAAAGATTCTATAATATTTGATTGTGGTCTTGACTTTATACTTGACTTTCCATTCCTATCCTGATCAGTGGATACCTCAGAAGAGACCTCAAAAAGATATACATTTATTGCACCCTCATTGCAGATGAAGTTACAATTTCTTCCTTATCCTCCACAAGGGGGATAAAGCGTAGAGCTTCCACAATGATTAGTAACATCTTGTAGTAGAAATTGCAATGGACTTCAATGTTTAAGATTTTCTTCACTTCCAATTCCCAGGCCATTTTTCTTCCAAAACCTGGACACACTAATCAATAAATTAGACATACAAAAAAGTTATGGGAGTATCAAATTATTGCTCATATACCGGTTGTGAGAAAATAAGTTATACTTTTTAATTGTATTGTATTCTTATTTAGGAGTTTGAAATGAATCTGAACTTTTTACATTCAAAAAAAGAATCCATTATCCTTGCTACATAGTTATTGCCAGGAGTTTGAAGGTACGCTTACTGGCCAAGTCCCACCTGATCATTTGCATGTAATAGTTATGTTATTGACCATATTCCATAAAGACTGCAACCAGCGTCCCCTGAAGAGTTATTGAAGGCCTTCCAGACTCTGGACAAGGAAGGAAAAGGAGTCCTGGACAGAGAGACGATGTCCAGAGCCATGATGGAAGAGGGGGAGCCATTCACTCAGGAGGAAGTGGATGAGATGATGGCTGTAGCTGTCAGTCCAGAGACTGGGGATATCCCTTACGAGTACTACATCAACCAGATCATGGTGAGATTGAGAATTTTTTTAGTTTTGTTGCGTTAATTGTTGAGGAAAATATACAAGTTTCTAAGAACAAGTACTCTTTGGAAAGTCCAATACTAAAATAAGAAACGCAAGATGAATTCCATGGGCTAAACCAACTCTGTGTACTGTAGGTTTTTATTATCCTTCTGATCTCTGCTGTAGCGTGTATTTAAAGACTAGAGAGCTTTATAGTATTTGTGTAATAATACAAATCCGAATTAGTATACCCAAAAGATCATTGGCAAACCTTATTCTGAAGTCTCCTCTGGCTGATTACATAGTCTAGTGAGTCCTAAGGTGTGCTAGTGTTTCCTGAATTAGGTAATTACCACTATCAGAAGGTCTTTGGTTAGCTTCATCAGCCAGTTTGTGAACTGGGTGTTAATGCCTTTAATGAGCTTCTTGCCAAATGATTTCCCAGAGAAACTATGCCACCGGTGATGACAGTGCTTGTTTCCAAACCATTTCTTAATAGTCAGGTAGGCAGCTGACTTGCTTATACCACAAAACGGTTTAGCTCCAAGAAAGTACATCTTTGAGCTATTTATCGCTAATTCGTCAGCGAGTTCATTTCTCCTAAAACCAGTATGTCCAGGAACCCAGCTGAGATGTACTGAACAATAGTTAGCTATAATTTATAAAGTCTTAAGCCCTTCCCTTACCAGCCTAGAAGTAAATTCTGTTGAATTAAGGGCTGTAAGAGCGACCTGGCTATCAGATAGTATCATTACCAGTTGATCAACAATTCCTAGTCAATCCTATATTTTTGCAAGGTAGAATAGCGTGTATTCTAGCCTAAAAGACTATACAACTCCACACTCATAGCCATATCTGCTTTTTATCAAGGAGCCATCTGTGTACCAAACTATATCACTTTTTATTTAACTTTGTTCCCTCCTTCCTTCTCTAGCCCTCTCTGGAACAGATGGTTACAACAAAAGGTTTGCTAAATACAGGCTCTTTTGCCATAATGGCCTGCAGCTTTTATTTTATATCCAGATTCATATGCTTCTGTCATGACTTGCAGGTCTAGAGGTAGAAGTCCTAGAACAACTTCAATTGCAGCTGTAGGGGTACTTATAAAAGCTCCTGTTATTAACAAGCAAGCCATTCTTTGTAAGCTGGTAAGCTTGTCTTAGACCGTGGCCTGCTCTGCCTTTGTCCACTAGACTAGCAAACCATAGGTTATTTGGTGTCTTATCTAAATCTCTGTCTGGGTCTGTCAGCCCTAAATATTTTACAGACTCAGAAACAGCAAGCCGAGTAACGTCCAGCTTCAATCAGGAAAGAGACTCAAGGTTATTTTTCCTGGTGAAGGGAACTACAACTGTTTTTGCAGGATTGACTCTCAAGTCCCTCCATAAGACACCATACGTGCACACTACGATGCACACCTTCTATCTACTAAAGATTCTTGAGATATATATATATATATATATATATATATATATATATATATATATATATATATATATATGGGTTGTAGCTAATAATTTTTATTATCCCAATATATATATATATATATATATATATATATATATATATATATATATATATATTATATTAACAATGGATAAATGTTGTTAATGAACATAAGTGATAAGCAAGTGCATACATGCTTGTAAAATACAATCATAAGATTTAAAAGAACTGTTTGACAATTTAGATTTAATATACAACACATTTTACTTCCTTATTTAAAATTGTTTTAGTTATCCCAATGATAAATTTTTGTTATTTATCGAGTAAATAATATTTGACTAGTATAAGAAAATCTTGATTTTGTTTTAATAATTGTTGGTAATAAATTTAAATTTTGCTTAAGCTTTATTAAAATATATTGCTAAACAATAGAGGATAAAAATGTTTATTTTTCCTTTACATGTATGGTAAATTTTCAATGAGGATTAACTTACATAGTTATGTAATTATAGATAACACAACCCAGCATTAGAATATATCAAGATCATAATCGGCCTAAAAAGGGAACTTTGTCTCATAAAAATCTTGTATATTTAAAATATTGCATAGTACACATTGAATGAACAGCATGCAATATTCAGTCAAATGGATAATATCATTCTTTAGTCTGTGCTTTTCAAAAAAATCACATTTTTGTGAAAAATTTACATTTTGTATAGTTTTTAAACTTATTTCATCTTGTCCGATCAAAATCATTTACATCTTTAAATTTTTGTAGTAAATCTATAATTTATCGCATATAATATTAAGGCCGGGAATTTATTTTTATAAACTGTACATTTGCCTCAAGGATTAAATGTTTTGAAATTTTAATTAATTAATGGAAAAAACTTAGCAAAGATAAAAGTAAAATCAAAACTATCGACATCCGTCAGTAGGGATTCCAAGTAGTTTAGTATGAACAAGTAAAGAGTTGCATAGAGTTCAGAGTTAATAACAACACAAAAATATGAGAATAAAACAATTATAGTGGTAAAAAGTAAAGGTTTTTTTTCAAAATTTAAGGGATGTTTCAATAGTTTATAGTTAGTTGTATTATTTAAGAGCCTTATTATAATACCTAATATATTATGAGGTAATTAAGGAACCTTGAACCTTTTGACGCAACTTTGACCATTACCGTGGCTTTGTTTCGTTTCTGCAATTTGACTGCAATAATGAATAAAACATTGTATTTTTTTACAAAAATCAAATTTTTGAAGCAAATGCGCAGTCTGAATATATTAACTCCCGGGCTTAATATTTTATGTTATGAATTCTACTTTTATCATAAAACAAAAATATTTTTAATTGAACAAATTTAAACACATTAAAAAAATACACAGTATATAAATTTTTCAGAAAAATGTGTTTTTTTTATTCTGCTTGCGCAGTTTAAAGATATTATACATTTAGCCTAATATTGCATGCTGTTCATCCTGTGAACGTTGAGTTGAGCTCCAATTCACCTTCATCTTAGTGCAGCATCTGGGATCTGACGCTGTTACAGGCTTGACTCTTGAAATCTCGATGGAAATGACCAGAAATTTTAAGAAATGAATGAAGAAATCCAAAAAAGTTGGTGACAAAGAGGCTTAAAATGAACTTGTTACATCTTTTCAACATCACTGACACCTAGACCACAAGATAACCAGATCAAACAACGTCAAGCTTGGCTGCTGCTTTGATGGGTCACCCCTGAGTGATCCTGTCCTTGCAAGCGGCCCGCCAGTCCGACCATTGGTGGTGGTTCGGAAGTCACCTTTAAGCCATTGGTCCCCAGGCTGTGTTAGAGAGGGCTTCTTAGCCCTAACTTCGCCTAGTAAAAAAAAGACGTCTTTACTATACTTTATAAATCACTCTATGAGCTAAACCTTCACTGACTGAGGTTTGTATTTTTTTCAGGTGGACTAAATCTGACACCAGCCATCCAGGATCAGAAGATTGCGCTTTCTCATAACACTTAATTCAACAAAGACTTTAAAACGAGTCGGAGCAAGTACTTTTTGCGATTCAGTGTTTATTTAAAACAAACGAATATTATTAATAGAAAGAGCCTGTAAAATGTTATCAGATGTTTATGTGAACATTATTTTATAGTTTGAACTACAGTATGTACTGGTACATGAGTTTTGGCATTCCGATAGCCACAAATATTTACTTATGTGTGAACTTTTCTCAGAATCCCTATTTGTTATAAATAAATACTTGAATTAAATAATATCCAATCTTTAATAGGATAATTTCTTTAATTGCAATTCACCGCTTTGAGGAACTGAAATCAGAAATCTTTATTGTCGTTGACATTTTACAAAATGCATGACAGTCGTCAATTTTAAACTTAAATGTAAACTTAAGGAAATAGTGCAGCTATTTCACCATAAAAATCTGTAATATTATACAGTGGTTTATTCAATAGCATTTCCTTAAGTGCTATCTTAAAACTATGAAGTGTCAGAGTTTTTAACTTTTAGCAGTGTGAAACTGGCCATAGATTCCATCCATAAAAAGAACTAATCCGCTGACTTGAATCCTAACCTGGTTCATGAACTGCTCCTGACCTAGTTCCTGAAACTACCACTAACCTAGTTCCTGAACCAGTTCAATCGCTTCAGGATTAAATTATATTATTAAAATTAAATTTTATAATTTAAAAAAAAGAACAAATACAAAAATATCTATAGATTATACTTAATACATTACTTTGAATACATGGTCTACTGTATTATATTACTACCCTCATTTTAGACCTCTCCTATTTTTGGACAAATACCAATCTATAGATGGCCATATCTCAAAAAACGTACAAGCCAACTTTGATAAAACTTTCTGTACACATTCACTACATGGTCTAGTATACTAAAATACAAGCCTCATTCTTAGGCCACGCCTATTTCCGGAGCCACATCGGATTTTACAGGTCAAGTGCTGACAAAAACCAATCTATGGACAGCCATATCTCAAAAACGTACGAGCCAATTTTGATAAAACTTTCTGTACACATTCACTACATGGTCTACTACACTAAAATACAAGCCTCATTCTTAGGCCACGCCTATTTCCGGAGTCCACATCGATTTTACAGGCCAAGTGCTGACAAAAACAAATCTATGGACAGCCCATATCTCAAAAACGTACGAGCCAACTTTGATAAAACTTTTCTGTACACATTCACTACATGGTCTAGTATACTAAAATACAAGCCTCATTCTTAGGCCACGCCTATTTCCGGAGCCACATCGATTTTACAGGCCAAGTGGCTGACAAAAACAAATCTATGGACAGCCATATCTCAAAAACGTACGAGCCAATTTTGATAAAACTTTCTGTACACATTCACTACATGGTCTAGTATACTAAAAATACAAGCCTCATTCTTAGGCCACGCCTATTTCCGGAGCCACATCGATTTTACAGGTCAAGTGCTGACAAAAAACAATCTATGGACAGCCATATCTCAAAAACGTACGAGCCAATTTTGATAAAACTTTCTGTACACATTCACTACATGGTCTAGTATACTAAAATACAAGCCTCATTCTTAGGCCACGCCTATTTCCGGAGCCACAATAACTTTATAGGCCAAGTGCTGACAAAAACCAATCTATGGACAGCCATATCTCAAAAAACGTACGAGCCAATTTTGATAAAACTTTCTGTACACATTCACTACATGGTCTAGTATACTAAAATACAAGCCTCATTCTTAGGCCACGCCTATTTCCGGAGCCACAATAACTTTATAGGCCAAGTGCTGACAAAAACCAATCTATGGACAGCCATATCTCAAAAAACGTACGAGCCAATTTTGATAAAACTTTCTGTACACATTCACTACATGGTCTACTACACTAAAATACAAGCCTCATTCTTAGGCCACGCCTATTTCCGGAGCCACATCGATTTTACAGGCCAAGTGCTGACAAAAACAAATCTATGGACAGCCATATCTCAAAAACGTACGAGCCAACTTTGATAAAACTTTCTGTACACATTCACTACATGGTCTAGTATACTAAAATACAAGCCTCATTCTTAGGCCACGCCTATTTCCGGAGCCACATCGATTTTACAGGTCAAGTGCTGACAAAAACCAATCTATGGACAGCCATATCTCAAAAACGTACGAGCCAATTTTTGATAAAAACTTTCTGTACACAGGTTGATGAATGTGTACAGAAGGTTTTATCAAAATTGGTTTGTAAGTTTTTAAGGTATGGGCCCTTTTATAGGGTTTCTCAAAACTTTGCCTTTTAATTGAGTATAGTCTTGAAAATTGCTGCTATAAAAGGGGGATTATTATCATAAAAGTACTGTTTGTTCATTTAAAATCTTTATTTGTAGTATTTATCTTCACGTTATTAATTAAATATATAAATTTTGTATGGTTTGAGTTGATGAACTAGGTTAGGATTCATTTAGGAACTAGTTCCCAGTACTCGTTCTTTTTATGGATGGAAATCTATGGCCAGTTTTTCACGTCGGTTAACTTTTCAGGTACTGTATTATACATTTGAATCCCTTGATACAAAAAGCTTTGTTGAGTTGCTGAAAACATGCATCTTTTTTGTGCTATATTATGTCTATTTCTTGTCATATAGTTATGTATGTCACTAACTTTAGTTGTGATTTGCAAGTTTTCCCTTACATACATAAGAACTGAAAAAAACATACATTGACGGTAGAGTTATGATACCTAGCCTAACAAAAAATGGTTTGCAGTGATCCCGCCGGTCTGCACCACAGATAAGACGGACAGCTTTTTTTATAACACAAATAATTTGTGAGCATAGGAATAATTCGCCCAAAGTGAAGTTCCATAGGACAAGTGGCTATGAACATGACCATAGTAGATGCAAAGGAGAACATCAGGAGACACATTCCCTCTCAATGATCTAATCATAAATAGACCCTTTAGAATTTTTGCGGCCAGATTGTCAATATGAGAGTGCCATTTGAGGTTGGACTGAAGATGGAAGCCCAGGAAATTTAAAGATGCCAATCTCTCTGAACCAGAACGAAGGCAAAGTTGTATGTCCTGAACCTTCTCCCTATTTAAGCTCAGCTTATTAGCATTACACCAGTCATGTATTACATCTGATTTAGAGGTAACAATATCTTTAGCCTTCTGAGGATTAATACCCTGAACACACACTGCCAGATCATCTGCAAACATAAAACACTCTACATGTTGCTCCATGATGTTACTTGGAAGATCGTTCATGTAAATTATGAACAAGGTCGGGCCAAGTATTAGACCCCTGTGGTACACCTTGTACAATCTGCAAAGAATTGGAAAAAGAGCCATTTAAATATACAGACTGCCATCTATTTTCCAAGAAAGACCTAAAAAAATAAATGGCAACATTGTGAAACGAGTAAAAATACAGCTTATATAGCAGCACATCATGTGTTACAGTGTCGGAGGCCTTGGACATATCATATGATCTAAAGAGAACACTCCTTTTAGCCTCCAGACCTTTAAATCAGTTTGTAATTAGAGCTTGAGTGGCTGCAACAGTGCTACGCTTAGGCCTAAAACCATGCTGACACTCTGATAAAAGATTATTTCGTTGGAGGAAGATTATCATCTGACTATGTATAAGACATTCCAAGACCTTCGACACTGTGGGCACAATGTACAGATGAAATAATTAGTCTGGGCTCGCGGCTCTGGCACTACTAGCCGTTCAACTAAGGTTCGGCTCGCTCGAGGTTCTATTTCGCTGTCACGCGCAACGTTTCACAAAACTCATTCCATTTAACACATGAAATGAGCATTTTGCCATTACTTTATCGTAATAAAAGTTATATCAAATTAAAGAACACATTCTGTCTTTCCAACCAATACGTATAAAAAAAATGTCAATTCTAAAATAATAATGTCTAAATTAGTAAAAAACCAAGTACAGTTTTAGTTTGGATAATTTTTATGACATGAAATTTTTCGCTCTGCGAGGAAGTTTTTTATTATTCTGTCAGTATCAAACTTCCCGTGGAAAAGTTTTAGAAAATCGATTAAACTGCAGTTTTTGTCTAAAAAACTTTTTTTCTACGAACCCCTCATTCCGGGGGAAATTAAGCGTTATCTTAATATTTATAAAACACTCGGCACGCGAGCTTCTCCCAGTCTCAGTTCTTCAGTTCCCAGTCTTCAGTTCTTTTAGCGTGAAAGCAATGACATTTTTGGCTTACCTATAAACCTTACCTAATATATTTTCTAGGATAAAATAAGGATAAAAGTTCAGTTTTAACATTTTAAATCTTAAACTGCCTTTAAATGGCTTAAATATAAAGCTAGATCCTTACATAATAGAATAGAACAGAACAGTGTTGTATTCAACGTTCTCCACAGTTTTTTTAATGACAGAAGTAATTTAAAACATGTTAATAAATAATAATAAAATTATGTAACAAAGTTAATACATACGCTTCAATCCAAATCTTCAATGCCGCTCAAATCACCCAAGTCTTCAATGCCGCTCAAGTCATCTGGCGCGTTTTCACTGCTTTCACTGTCACTGCTGATGCCGAGTGAAATGATCATTGATTCCACGAGATTGTCGATTTGGGGCTCAGCTGAAGCATAAATCATTTTCAATTTTTTTTCACGTGTTCGCACTTTCTGGCCCATTCCTCTGCACCTATAAGTGAAAACTTTTCTTCCGCTAAAGACTTAATACTTGAAAAACTGCACTGAATATTTCTACTGGCTACGTAGTTTTTCACTTCAGGCCCAAATGAGTTCAATAGGGTTTAAGTCCGGGTGGTATGGTGGGAGCCGAAAGCACAACATGTCCTCCACTGCTGGTCACTAGTTTCATCAAGCCTCATACCTAACAAATCTCGGTTTATTTAGGAGAATAACCCTGTACAGCTCCGGGACTAGCAAATCATCCGAAAAAGGTATTTGATGTTTAGAAAGCCAATCTTTCATCAATTGTTTCTTACTTTTTGAAGTAGGTGCTTTGTCTTTTTTGTACATTGTGATAGGGGGCGTTATCAACAACAATAACTGATCTTGGTGGTATGTTAGGCAGAAGTTTTTCTCTCATCCATTTCATCATTGATTCCGTATTCACGTTATCGTGGTAATCACCCGAATGACTCGATGCCTTCCACATTGTCAATGCATTGGGGAACAAAAACCAGCTTCACTTCCTGCGTGTATCATGATCAACCGTTTCCCCTTTCGAAATGGGAACACGCATTCCTTTAGTTGATTCGTCAGACCACGATGAACTTGACACATGACTTGTCAGTATATAAGACTCGTCTAGGTATATAATTGGACGTCCTTCATCTCTATAACGTTTGAGTGCTCTTTAAATACGAAATTCTTTTTTCTCTTATTTCATTAGTCTCGATCAAAAGCTTGCGGTTTATTTTGTGTCCTTCTCCATCGAAAACCAAGTTCTTTAAGAATGTTGTTGAGGCTTGATTTTGAACCTTTAAAGTCGATCCGCTGTTTCAATTCTTCATGTAACAAAGATACAGTTGGTAGCTTGTTTTTTAGAAGATGGAACTCGTACACAACTCGCCTTATCAGAGCTTTGTCAAAAGTCATCCAATCCTGTAATAGGCTTTTTTACGATTTCTTTTCAATTTGTTTTGGGGTGAGAAAGCTACTTTCACCATTGTCATTATTAACGGTTAAATTTTTAAGCTCTTTATTAATTCTTGAGATTTCACGTTCTGAGACGCCCTGTAGCTACTGCTGTTCGGACACGGGCCTTTGCCAAGGGGTATACTTAAAGTTTTTTTCATCAGCCTCCTTTTTCATGAATGTATATACATTACTGACAATTTCACGACTTTGACTGTGCAAAACTCTACCCTTCAGTTTTGATTTCACGCGGTCACACATATTGCTTATGAAATAAGCTTTCTTACTAAAACAAAATAACACAATACAAAAAACACTGAACGTAATAATTATTCACAGTTAACTGCACACAGTAAATACACACAGCTTAGAACAACTCACTGTTAATACTGAAGTTTAAACGATGCTCACTCTATGACAACAGATGTCACACTGGTATTATATTGTTTGGAGGGAAGGTTTGCTGGAGGGAAAGATGAGTCAAAAGTCAGCCAAGCCCTTCCGGCTGGCCCGACCTTGAAGTCCGCCACCGTGGCGCGGGCGTGATGTTTTCAGGAATGACCGATTCACACACCCTCTTCCCCCCGCGCCATAGCCTACCACCGACCGGCCGTGCGCCCAGACTAATTATTTCATCTGTATATTGGTCTATAGTTTGAACACAAATCTTTCTAACCTTTCTTATGCATTGGTATCACTTTTGTTTGTTTAAATTTCTAAGGATAAAAGCCCTGTGTGATGCATACGTTAAATAAGTATGCTAAGACCTCACTTATGTGCTTAGAAGCTAATTTTAAGTGTAAATCATTTATTCCATAAATATCTAGACAAGAGCTATTTCTTAGTTTATTTATGGCTAAGAACACTTCTTCAACAGTGAATTCTTTGATAGTAAAATTTTCACTTAAAGGCATTTTACTTTTTATATTTCTACTTAAGAAAAAATTGTGGTCATTTTGACAAGTTGGTACATTTTTAGTGATATCCTCGATACTATTAATAAAATAAGAATTAAACATATCTGCAGACAGACAATTTGGTATATACAAGGGCTTACTATTTACATTTCTACCTTCATTAACAACTGCCCATGAAGCCTTTGACTTATTCACTGATCCAGCAATAAAATTATTGTTATAGTTTAGTTTGGCTCTCCTAATTTCACATTTATATTTTGCTTTCAGTGATTTGTATTTTTCCCTAATTACATTGTTATTTGAGGAATTACAAAATAAAAAGTAAAGGCTATCCAACTCTTTTTTTAAATTAACCAATCCTTTGTGGTACCATTTGTTGTTTGTTTTTTGTTATCCATACTTTCAGTTCTTATTGGTACAGAAATATTTAAAGCCCATAGACACAGGTCAAAGAACACATTAAACGTATCATTAATATCTAGGGTACTATTATATACAACAAACCAGTCTACTTTGCTAATATTATACAAAAATCTAGCAGAGTTTTCATCGCTTATAGGCCTTGTTGTGTTTATATTTTATTCTATCTGGGTTTGCAGACTCCAAACTAACACAGAAAAGGATAGCATTGTGATCGGAGACTGGTGTATGTAACACAGAAGCAGTCCATCTGTCCGGATGCAATGTAGACATGATATTATCAATGCAAGTCCCTTTTGAAGTGTTGTGCGTTAAAAAGTTTTAACACTATAACTGGCACCTGCACATCCTATCACTAATTCTAATAAGGGCTGCCCTCTTTAGCTCTGCGCAGCCCTAGCAACTTCAATACTAATAATTAGAATTCTAACTATTAGAAAGAATGGTTAGCCGTTTACTCCGTCCCAAATACGTTTCTTCAGCATCTTTGCAAACGGACATCAATGGGAAAATTGCAACCTGTATTTCTTTGTAATCTGTGCAACTTGTTTTCCTTCCAAATACGTACACAATAGTGTACTCTCGTCTCCACTCCACATCCAGTCATTTTGGACATTAAAAGCATTTGAAGTATCTAAATAGAAAAAAAACTAATTGACATGATATGGGAGCAATTTTGTGTTGTAAATAAATACATTCCTCAGCATCTTCAAAAAAATGCTATACTATTATTATTTTTATTTTATTTATACCCTTCCATTGAATAGCTGTTATTACTTAAAACGTAATACTGTGACGGCTCATTAGGAAAGCCCTTAACCAATTGACACTGCGAGGTCAATATTATTAAACAACGATTCTTCATTGTTCCTGTAACGACCCGAACATATTATGCTTTATTTGTTTGTATACAAATTTCATCCTATTGGTAAAATGTCTAAATGTGTAATTTAACTGAAGACATAATAATTGTAAAGTGTACGGCAGTGTTGAAAGTAAGTGAGTAGGACAGCAATAAGACTGCTGACAACGCAGACTCAGCACCTGCATGTGCTGCAAGGCAGTCTAGTTCAGGCCTCAGACTCGTTACCATGTGATTCTCTGTAGCTCTATTATACAAATTTTCTAAATTCTTTCAATAATGTAATTAATATCTTATTTCATTCAGAAGTGCTCTCCACCTTTTAAACCAATCGAAATTGTGTATTTTTTATAAACTAATCAATAATAAACAGTGTTTTAAAATTCAAACGTTGTTGCACAAAATTCATTTCTTTTTCCGGAATCATCCGGTGGTGGCATTAAAAGGAAATAAGGAACAGTGATTATTATATATTTTATTTAGTAAGATATAAGTCCAAGTAATAGTTGCTCGGAATATTCTAGTTGATCTCAACTGAGTTGTTAAGCGGAAGTGGCCCGATATCCGTGACAGCTCTAGCTGCAGTTGGCTGAGGAATTTGCTGATTCTGCTGACTCCAGCCTGTGTCTGGCCAAGCTGTATCGTTTCTAGACTCTGTTACGCCCAAGTAAATCGTTTGGGAGCAGCACCGTACAGAGTTTCGTCCGCCATTTTTAACAAAATCTGTAGCGAAAAGGTATGTGCGTGGAGTGAGTTGATCGCCGGTACTCGAACGTAATGCGTCGCTCCGTGTTTGCCCTTCCCTTTAAAATCTTAAATTCTTAATCTACTGTTTCGCTGATGAGTGTTTAATATATTTTAAAATTACAGTTTAGGGAATGTAAATAGTATTTTAATAATTGTGAAAGATTAAATTAAATCAGATTCTTGCGGCCAACTAGTCTTCTGATTCTTATTTCCAAAGTCCCGTCTCGCCGGTTACAATACTAATATACGTCAGCTTGCTTTTAGAGCTTTTCAGTTAGTTTGCTAACAAACTGTTTATAGGAACACATTTATAGTACGTATTGAGTGACATATTCAACTTTATTCGTCAGAAGGAATTAATATAATAGGATTCGAGACGCAAAAATGAGATTTTCATGAGAGGCGGGCAAAGCTGTGTCATTCGTGCATATTGCAACTGTTACTCCTGGAATCGCTGGAAGATCGGCTGTGAATAGTGAGTACTATACATAACATAAGTCTAAATACTCTTCCCTGAGGTACTTTGGGTTGAATTCTTATTAAGAGAGAGTGTATTGTAGAACTTATTTGGAAATCCGGTTTTCCAGTTAAGATATGTGTTTGTAATACAAATTTGGCAATGAATATTTTATTTTAAAAGATAGCTTTGGAGCAATACTTTATACTCGTAGAAAGCATGACTTACGTCATGAAAAGCCAGCAAATAGTATTTTCTAGGTTCCAATCCTAGACTTATGAGATCTACTACACTATAGTCCTGTTTAGCATAGAATGTTATTAACTGAACAATTTATCATATATAATCAGGTAAACATAAATGAATTGCAAATTTGTTTTTATAAATCGGATAACGAAGACATTTTTGGTCAGTTTACACCATTAGTAATCTTTTATAAGAATAGTTACTGCATTGGAAAGGAGTTAGTAAAGAGTAATATTCCTAAAACCATTCATTTTTAACAAATGTCAAACTCCGTTTCAGTTGTGGAAGTTTGACATATATGTTCCTTCTAAAACCTCCCATTTATATATATATATATATATATATATATATATATATATATATATATTATATATATATATTTTTTTTTTCTGGAATTGGCAAAATTCTACGCAGACCCGTATTTAGCCACTTCTCCATTAGTACAGGATAATTCTGGAGTCCATTTTAAAAATGGGTCTTGTCCATTCAACTTGATTTTGCGTTATTGATCAAAACCTGTTTCGCCATGTAACAATGATGTGATAGCATAGGTTATGTACTAGGTATTTAGTTTAGTGTCATATACATTCTTTTCCAAACAAAATCAATAAAACATGCCAAATGTATGCAAAAAGTAAACAACACGAAAGGACAAGACCCATTTTGAAACAACGCCAGGTACAAGACTCATTATGCTCCAAACAGTAGGGGACAAGACCCATTTTGAAGTAAAAATAGTAGATAATGTTTTAAAAACAGGGGCTTCATTAAAGTACTTGTTCTGTTTTATATTAATTGTATTTATTAACACACACTAAAATAATTATATACATGAAAAACAACATTTGTATGCAATCATTTCCACATCATCCATGGGTTCATCCTCTTCTTCTTCAGTCTCCTCTCTTTGTCCTTTGTTTAGGGCAAGTTTATAAAAGTCCAAATCTTGCCTATCATTCCAATTTGGCCCAACATTTTTTTCCAGGAGTTTCTTTACATCATTAGCTTTTGCAGGCTTGGGGAGAAGACCTAAAACAATTTTTTCTGGACTGATTTGACCAGGATTTTTATTTGGCTGTGTTACAGTTTTTGATGTGCCTGTGTCGCAGTTGTAAGATAACCCCCCTCTTAGTAGAATGTTTCCACTGTTACTTCGATTTAAAATAAATCGTTTTGTTGGAGCAAATTTAAAATGCCATTTTCCTGGTTTTTTCAAAACTTTTGCGACAGTGTTTTTCCAGTCAAAAAACTGTAAACCATCCTCTGGGTTTTTGACTGTAGCAAATTCAGAAAATACTTTATGATATTCTTCGCGTTTAATAATAGTTTCCATTTTGTTAACACGTTTTTCAATGCGGCCAAACACCCTATCTGGGGGCTGATAAGAGTGACCTGGTGTTGGAAAAATATGGAAACACTTTTGACCTGTCTTGGCGCTTCTTGAAGGAGCCACTTGCTTAACATCCCTATTAATATGGAGTTCTTGTTTTAGCCTCCACAGCCATCCGCAAACAGTCTAACACCTGACTGTCCTGGTTCAAAATTTGTATTTTTAAGACGATCATAGACACAAGATACAATCTCATTAGACCCCTTTCCACTTTGGATCTCATTCCAAGTATATGTGAATGTGTTTTCTATCCTTTGTTTGGATTTTGAAGAACCCTCACACATGGTGAAATTGTAGACATAAAACTGTCTACTAAAGTAACATTGTTGGTCTGGTATTTTTGGTAGCACCATATTTTTTTGGCATTCAAACGAGTAAGTTACATGGGTGCTAACCTCTGTTTTAAGAGCATTAAAAAAACCTTTTGTTCTCAGTTTGCGCACTCTCAAAGAAATCATAAGATCATTTTTTTTCTCCGGCAGTTTCAGCCACTTTTAGCATTTCTTTTAACTGAATACAACGTGAGCACTTATCAGTAGCTGTAGTACCGCAGCTGACATTGTAGTCATATAAAAAAATATCTCTAAAATACTTTACCTTCAGAGCTACATCTAAGTTATCCTGAATATGTACATTCTCCAAAGTTTGCGTACTGACAAGTCACTTTGAAGGTACCGGAGCTTAGACTTCGCCCTTGTGCAATGTGACTCGCATGCTGCAAGTATTTAAATACAGCTCTTAACACTTTTTCTTTTAGGAAAAAACAAAACAGTTTTTCGGTCCCCACCTCTTTTTTCTTTAGGAGTGGATCCCATGTCATTCATTTGATTTTTTAGCAGTCTCTGGATTCGTGATTTTGATACATTTAATATACTCGTAGAACGAAATGTTTGTTGACATACCTGAACTAGGCCTGTTCCTGCTTGTTGGCGATATCGTGGAACATAATACTTAGCTGTCAAATGTTTCTTAGATCCATGCTGAGTCCTAGGCCTTGACCTCTTTGGAGTTTTTATTGTTATGTATCTTAAAATATAACAGTCTTGTTTTTCCTTGATATCCTTTTCATTTTTGGCAATTTCATAATACTTTTCATGAAACTTTCTAACGTCTTGCATGTTCAGTTGGTTGCATTCGAATTGATGTGTCCCTCTGTGGATACAGACAGCTTTTTTTGGAAGTCCTTTTGAAGAGTATCTGAAACAATAGATTCAGTTCACATGATGTAGAATGTCTAACAAAGCGTACTAGAATATGAAGGTTATAGTTAGGTAAATTTTAATAATTGGAATAGGTTCTTTACAATATATAATGTTATGTTAAGACAGGTGAAGTTGTCAAAATACCAGAACATCCAAAACAGTACTCAACATGTTATATGTTTCTACCCAAACTGCTAAGGCCTAACCTAAAATACAAGCACAAACATGCCTTTTTCTTTTCTCAGTAGATCACTTCCATTTTTCAGGGTTTCTCTTCCTCTTTCTCTCCGATCCAGGTTGAACAGGTTTCACAGTATTAGTTTGATTATCCATTGCTTCGATAGTAAACAAACTTTAACTTAGTTGTTTTGTAAATAAATAATCACCAGTGTCCATTTGGGTTGATGATGGGTAATTGTGTAATGAATAAACAAGCAATATCACCTGTGAAGTAAACAGTCATGTTTGCCCACCAAACAGCCTTTTAAACTAAAATATTTCTAAACTATATAAACCTATTCTGAGTTTTATCACGAAAATACAGCAAGTAAACCAATAAACTACAACTTGGACATGGTTCAATTTTGATCCAAAACAACCATTTAGCCATCTTTGCTAAATAGGACAAGGTTCATATTGCTTCAAAACTAGACACAGTGGACATGATTCTGTTTGAAACAACACAGTTCAGGACAAGACCTACTTTAAAACAACATGTAGTTTTTAATAGCAAATTTAAATGGGACGAGGATTTTTTTGAAACCAATTTTCTTAAAAGGACTACAATTTTCTTAAAATGTAGTCCTTTACTTGTACATCCAAATCTGTGCATAACTCAAAAAAGTTTTTTCGTGGACAAGACCCATTTTGAAACTGGACTCCTCAATTCATATTGTTTATCGGATTAACCCTTTGGCTGCTAAGAATTTCTTGACATGTTATCCCAAAAGTGCTCAGGTTTTTATCGGATTTTATCCCAAAAGTGCTGAGCCTAAAATGGTGAATTTGTAGAGTTTTACTAAAAAAAATTATAATTTCCCCAAATTTTAACCTATTTCATTGAATTATGTTTTGTTTTGTAGTATAATATATGTAAGTAAATATAAAATAATACATTTTGAAAAATAAAAAACTATGTAAACAAATAAATAAATATGCTTTTTTTGTTTTTGTCTTTTGCTTTTACTTTTTTTTGCTTTTTACTTTTGCTTTTTACTTTTTACTTTTGCTTTTTACTTTTACTTTTACTTTTACACAGAAAAACATAATTAAATTTAACGTTTATTTTTTAAATCCATTTTTACCTAAAACCATATGTTGTTTTGAGTACATACTGAAATTTTCATGCAAAAATATAGATTTTTACTTATGTACTATCTAAATCACAGCTGTTTTTGCCGTTAGTGTACTATAACAAACCAGCAAATACAAGTGTTGTTATTATTTTTATTCATTGATTTATGTTTTCTTTTGTAGTATAATATATGTAAGAAAATAAAAATAATACATTTTGAAAAATACAAAACTATATAAACAAATAAATAAATATATTTTTTTTCAACTTTGACACAGAAAAACATAATTAAATTTAACTTTTATTTTTTAAATACATTTTTACCTACAACCATATGTTGTTTTGAGTACATACTGAAATTTTCATACAAAAATGTAGATTTTTTACTTATGTAATGAAAAAAAAAACACAAAAAACTTACCCTGTGCTATCTAGATCACAGCTGTTTTTTGCCGTTAGTGTACTATGAAAAAAATAGCAAATACAAGTGTTGTTGTTATTTTTAAGGAAAAGTAAACTTATTCAACTGTTATTTACCGCAATCCGCGTGTAAATAACGTAATATTTAGCGCTGGAGAAAAAAATCGCAACAACGAAATATCGCTCCATAGCATTTTTCGGCACGATTACCAAAAACGACATATCGTTGCATAGCAGCCAAAGGGTTAAGTGTAATAATGTATGTTAATTTTCAACTGCTTCTGGGATCTTTAGGGTAAACAAAATACAAAAATAGGCTAATGTATTCGTGTTTATTCAAAACAGAGTCGATAACCTGTACCACATTAGTCACATTTTGTATACCTGGTACAAAAATCTAAGGTGATATTGCTCCCTCTTTGCCTCTTGGATAATGCTTTATCTATTGCGACATAGTTATTCTCGGACCAGAGCAGCAAAGTTGTTAGATAAAAATATGCTCCCGTTACCTCGTTACCTAACCCACTAGAAACATTGAGTCGATACTTTGTCATATCACTGCCAAAGTTGGGATTAGAGTACAGTACGTTCTCGTTTTCCTTTGTGGCACTACTTGCAAAGACCCGTCATCAGTGCTAATAAACATTAAGATCAGATAAACTAATATTTTACTTAGCTATTTTCATCCCCGACGTTGCCGAAAACAGACAATCTCAAAACCTAAAGCTATGATCGCAACAAGAACACGATCTACGTGCAAAGCAAGTCTGACTCCGAGGACTCGTCCATGTTCAGTCTATTTAAGAGTATACAGAAACAAATTGCTGAATACAATAGAGAATTCACAACGAACTTCAACACGTTCCTAACTAGCAAGACTTTTCTGCTGAAGTTATGGCTAGGTTGTCTGCGGTCAAGGTGGAAATTGAGAGCTGAGAAGTCAATGTCAAGAGTTGAGAGTCGCCAGCCTAGGTAAGAGAGGGGAAGATGCCGAATGGAATGTCATTTAAAAATGCAAATTCAAGAACATCAAAGAAGAGATTCGAGAATGTCAAACGTCGAAATCCGTAGTGTACCGCAGACAGGAGATGAGGAAATTTACGCGATCATAGAGTTGACATTCTAGAATATTTGGTGCCTTTTGAGAAACCTTTTGAGAGATCATCGCCAAAATTTCTTCCAAAGAATTGGCCTCCGGGTAATACCAAAGTACCCCGAATAGAAAATTTTGTACAGGGTCTAATTTAAGATTTGTTAAAAGCTTACAAAACAGGTAACTGAGCTTAAGGTCGGTTTTAATATGTACCAAATCAAGGAAAACAGGGACTACATAGATGTTCTTAAAAGCATGCACTTCTCTACTGAGCAACAGGAAATACAAACAGCAATAGAAACTTATGGCAACACTGCTAGAAATATATCGAATCTAAGAAGTGCAAGATCTAAGGATCCTTTATCATTCTATATTTCTATTGGTTTAGAACCGTCTGCTAGTAACAAGGACATTCTAAACGTCCAGTTATTACTTAACGCCAAAATCGTATTTGAACCTCCATATAAACGTAATAATTATGTACAACGTAAAAAGTACCAGATGCATTGGCATACCAAGTCTTACTGCTGCATCCAAACGATTGTGTAAAATGTGGTCCCGATCATGATACTACTAGTTGTAACAAATATAAAAAGGCTCCCCTTTAATGAGTACTAGGTGTTGAGTACAAAGGATACTCTTTATGTAAGGACATAAACATAAATCTTTCCACCTCTAAAATTGAGTACAAGGAAAGCATCTACTCCATCACCAAAAATGCCAGGACTGATATATTTCCCCAAGGCCTAAATCCATCTGTACCACAGGCTCATCAGCGTACTGTAACACCTGCGCCATCTCTGTTATATGCTGAAGTAACATCGGACGAACTAGGTAAGAAGAAAATGTTGGTATCTGAGAAACTTTTCACAAACAAAAATTACTTTAAAATTCCAAATTGTGTTGTTTGTAGGACTGACCATGCCAATGCAGAAGAATATAAGACATCGATACCTTCCAAAGTTTTAGCAAAATAATATTCAAGCTACCAGTGTTGTAATGGAAGATTGGATTAGTTAGTTGACTATTTCTTCTCTCTATTGTCCTACAAGATTTGACATTTCAGAACTAGGGTTTAATAAGTTTCAGCAACTGGAAAACTAAAGTACTAACTGGAACAAATTTCGGGATTTGTTGAATGGTATTCTGAGGCTGAACATTTTCTTAAAATCCGGCGAGGACATAGAAAATCAGTTGAAGCGTTTTCTTCTTCGGTTCAGTCTTCTGCATGGAAATCGACTCCTAAGCTTGAAAACTAAACTATTAGTATCAGTAATAGCCAATTATCTGTTCTTCATAGAAAAATGTTGCCAAGAAACGTCGATTATGAAGAATCACGTAAAATTAAAGAAATAATATTAATAAAACAAATGTTAATTGAGTTTGAAGATAATGAAAAAGAATATTAAAAATATAAACAAAGTGTAGTTTCAAGTAATTCACGGCCAATTGTTTTCCTAGTGAGATGGCCGACTACATTGTGGAAAGTGACCAAAAGGATGAAAGCTTCAAATCCTGATCTCTTCTATTTCTAAGCTTGACGGGTGAAAAGTGAGATAGAAAAAACTGAGTACTTTGCCGACCACTTTTAACGTGTTTAATCATAATCATGTACACAACAAATATGATGAAAGCCTGCATTAAAGGAATTCCTAGAATTACCAAACCCATAAAATTCGGATTGCCTCTTTCACACCTACTGAAGGAAACAATAAAAGAGTTAAATATTTTAGAAAAAAATATCCCGGTTATAATCTCATTGCTGGAAAGTTGTTACGAGAGCTCCCCATAAAGGAATTATTTTCCTAACTGTATTGTGTAATGCCATTCTAAGACTTGAGTACATTCCATCTCAATGGAAGATAGCCGAAACTGTTATTATCCCGAAACCTAGCAAACCACCTAATCAGGCTTCTTCATATAGACCGATAAGCCTCCTATCAATTCCTTTGAAGCTTTTTGAAAAATTGCTTTCGAAACGGTTCCAGCCATTGTTAAATGTTTAATATTGTGGTTCCAAATATCAATTCTACATCTGAACAAGTGCATAGAGTAATATATGAACCAAACAAACTTTTGAAAGGCCAAATTCTGTTCTGCAGCGTTTCTACATGTAGCCAGGCATTCAACAAAGTCTGGAGTGATGGTCCTTTGTTCAAGATTAAATTACTTCTACTTCTTTCTTTCTACAATGTTATTAAATCTGATCTATCTGAAATACACTACAGAATTAAACTTCAAAATTATTATTCAGGTCTGAAAATTGAATCTAGACTTCCGCAGGAGAGTGCATTGGGTCCTTTTTTTGTACATACTCTTCACAGAAGATATACCAACGAATGAAGTGAAATGTGTACCTTACAAGTGACATTGAAGTTTTAGCTTCTCATAAAATCCAACGTTTGGCTTCTCAGATCTCGCAAGACATTTAGAATTCAATATCTGATTGGCTCAATTACTGGAGAATAAAAGTAAATAAAAATAAATCTGTGCATGTAATATTTACTCTTAACGTAGGACATTATTCACGTTTTCCTTGAAACATTCAACTAATTCAACAAAATTATGTGAAATATTAGGGAATCCTCCTCGGTAGGCGATTAACGTGGCGAATCCACATTTGGGAATAAACGGCTGCAGTTAAATACAAAGTTTTCGAAAATGTATTGGCTCTTTGGAAGAAAATCACATCTCTCTCCTGAAATTGTTTCTGTCCACATTAGTTCAGAAACCTATCTGGACATATGGATTTCAAGTGTGGGGCAATGCGTCTTTATCGAATCTGCAAATAATTTAGCGTTTCTAATCCAAAGTGCTAAGAAGTGTTGAGAACAATACTACAAGCTTCATGGTTCGCTACAAAGCGGTGGTTCACAGAGCCACTGTAATTGCACATGGAGAAGAGGAGGGCTCAAAGTATAGTGTACGCTACATATCTAAGCTAGAAGGACATTAAAATAATCTTGCTTTGAATTTACTGGACAATAATGGACATGCGTATAGACTTAAAAAGAACGACTTCCTTGATTTAAGTGATCGCTTTTAAGTTCTTCATGTTGGTTAAGATCTTTAGATTCATATTTTATTGAATTGTCTGTAAATATTACATAAAAAATAGTTTTGTATTATATACATTTATTAACTTGTGTTTGTGTGTGTGCGTAAATATATATATATATATTTATTGTATTAGAGCGTTTATAGCCTTCGCACATACTGTACGTCCATGTAGACTAATTTCGGATTATTTTATATGAAATTTAGAAAGAACTCAATGTAGTCAAAATAAGTATTTTCTCTTTTATTATTATTCTTTATTTTTTTGTTTTCAAACATTGTTGCATATAGTTACTATTTATAAAATTGGTTACAAATTATTAATGTCTTATAAATATTTTTTACGTACATTTTTTTAATTCTTTCTTTTATTTAATTTTGACAATATAAATTTACAGCACTATTTTATACAAGTTTGTCTTTTCCGAATTGTAATTTTTATCACCGTGATTTTATTTATTTATTTATTCTTCCAACGGAATTACACCACTTGTACATGTAATAAGTTAAAAGGAGTATAAATTATTAATAGCACTACGTGATTATGGAGCATAAAAGAAAAAATACCGATTTGTACGACTAACGCCAATAAAGAAAAGATATATTTTTTGTTAAAACATTTGATATATTTACAATATTTCATAACAAGAAATAACGATTCGGAAGTCTTTGAAAATAGCATTATTAAAAATTAATTTATACGGAAATGGCCGATCATGCCCGATCGCAAGACCAAGCATAGGGATTGGGAAGACGAACAGTCGGACTCGGACTGAATTCGAAGTGCAGCGAGGCAACAGCCGAACAAGAAGCGACTTTGCAAGTCTTGGTGATTGGTGAGTGAAAAGCGACGCCATTACAATTTTGTAGTCATTGTTTCGGTTTTGCGGTGGTTGTCGACTCAAGTGGAAGTAGAAGTGTTGTGATATCTAATTTCTTTAATTCGCCAATGTTAGTTCGTAAGGTAAGTAAGTTTTACTTACCTGACTTTTGAAGTTTTAAATGGATCCAGCTAAACTTAAAGTTGTAGAATTGCGCGCGGAATTATCTGCAAGAGGACTTGACACGAAAGGAGTAAAAGCGGTTTTAGTTGATCGGCTGAAGCAAGCCCTCAAAGAAGAAACCGGACAAGGTACGGTTCATAAATTCATTTAAGTAACCAATGTAAAATTTCTTTTTCGCCGAGTATTGTGATTTGAAGGTTTGGAATGGTTTAGGTCACAAATAAAGCGGTGATGGGATTTTGATATGACCCTTAGACATGTTTGCATACATAGCATGCATTTCGTAATAACTGAAATTAGACATTTTTTTGACTTTAAACCTGCTTGCAATAACAAAACTTTGTATTATTAACTCTCTTAACAGAATTTTTTTAGTATATACCTAAATAATCAATGCTGTTTATGTTCTGGGTTGAATATAGACAAAGGCCTAGACTAAGGCTTGAAAAGGCCTAGTCTGTCAAATTGACACAAATGCAGGCTAGGTAGGCCTAGTATATTTCTTCTACAAAGGAATTTTTGTGATATCATATGATGTGGAGTTTTATAAGCTATGACCTGATCATTGCATTAATGCTTTAGGCCTACTAGGCGTAGGCTACATACAAATTTGCTTGTACTTTTGAAATTAGGCTATAATTGCTCAGCAAAATTTTACAAATGAATCGGGAAGTGAGTAGAACAATTCAATAATGAGATGAGCAAATATTTGTAAAGTAATAAACAAGACTAAGAGAACAGTTGAACAGCTGCAATAATGACAAAAATAGGAGATATTGTACAAACAAGGAACATTTTAAAACTAGGCTTACCCTCAAACACAGTTGGTAGATCTGTTTTTCCTACTACTAAAATTCCCCACCTATTATCATATAGCCTACATGTTGACAACCCTTTCATCCCCTATTTTTAGTCTATGCCTAACTCTTAAGTAGCTTATTAAATGCCCTCCACCCAGGGCCGATCCCGATTCCCCTTATCCACTAGATTAAAGGACTAGACTACATAATTCAGATATAGGGGTAGACTAAACTAAATTTTAAATGTGTTATTTATTTTTGTACATTACCTTTTATCGTTTGTGGCAATATAAATATACTTTCTGGAAATATAAACATAGTTCTGGCCTGACTATTTTAAGAAATTGTTAAAAGTGGTTTTAGTTAACAAGGCTAAAGTAAATACTATACTTACTTTTTACTTACGTTACCTAAAACGTTCTAGAACAAGATTTAACAGTTTTCTAGACTATGCTAACAGTAAAGTCTTCTTTCATTCAAGACTAATTAATATGTTGCTCACATTTGTCACTCAGCTATTGACTCATTTCAAAACTATTTTTACACAGAAAATTAATAACTACACCATACACTATGAAATTTTTGAATTTCTAAGAAAGGAAACTAGACTTAGGCAAGTTTATATATTTAGACCTCTCAGGTTATCTTGTTTAGTGTTGCCAATGGGTAGCGTACTTGTATTTATGTATTTAGACCTCTCAGGCTATATTGATTAGTGTTGCCAATGGGTAGCGTACTTGTATTGAGGTATGTTTTTCGTTTGTTATCAACCAAAGGTATTGTCCTGTATGGTACCCGAAGACACTAGTGTTAGTTCGATTGACGGTTTCTTTCATTAGCCTGGGATTGTTATCCTTCACTTTGTTTTCTATTGCTTTCTTACTCACTTATAAGCATTTCCCATTAGAAAAATCAACAGTTTTTAAATATTTATTTTACCCATTTCATATGTTGGTTTGAAAAACCTTTACGTAGTGAATAGGCCTATAGAAAAAAGGAAAACACAAACAGATGTGAAAAACTTGAAAAAAGAAACTAGTAAGTTAGATGATCTGATTGGTAATAAAGGTTCAGAGAATATTGGTGGGGTTTGTATTGCTAGATCGTGAGAAACAATAAAACATCCTTGAGGTAGTAAATACCTATCAGTAAAATATCAAAACTCTAGAGGGTTTTATCATGAATGAATTTAAAGCCTCCAGGTTAGACCTGATGAACCTGCATAATCCCTTTATAAGGGGTATGCTGAGGTTATTCACTTCCAATCATTTAAGTCTTCTATAACTGCTGATGTTAGGATCTCATACAAATCAATGTTCGAAAACTACTAAGAGCAATCCACAAAATCTTTGGCAAAGTTATGTCAGATCCACGTAACACCTTTTTATCAGCTTCCTTTTAAGAGTACCGGCCCACCGCCCCCGCTTCCATTGGCCCCTTACCATGACCGGCCTCAGTGAAGTTCCAGGTGAACGATTTCCATTTGGGTAAAAAAAAAACAAAGGGTTTTTGTCAGAAGAGTCCTTTCAGTAAATAAAGGTTCTATCCTGTTTCTATACTGACTAGATGGACTGTCAGTAAATATATGAACAGCGGTAGGTTGCAGGGAACTGTTGGGATGCGTTTAGAAAAAACAGGCTTTCATTGTGACCCCAAACGGCGTGGGCTTGGTGGTTCCAAGTTATCGGAGGCAGAGGCAAAACATGTTGTCTTTGTGGGTTCACCTATTTAGCATAACCCTCACACCAGTATTTAAGGATAGCTGCCTTTACTAGCACCAAAAGTGAAACGATTGTACTTCCTTTTCGTAACTTGGCTACATAATTTTCAGAAAAAATCTAATCTGAAGAGAAGCTCTCCTTCTGAAAGATTTTCAATTTTGTTTTTTAGAGCACCTGCCTGGTGTTGTTGCTCGTAAAAAACATGTTTTTTAAAGATTTAGCTAACTCGTTTTTTTAAATACGTTTTTTAAGACAGATACTTTAGACTACTTCTTTCATAAAAAAAAAAATCCTTGACAGTTTTCTTAACAATTTTCTTTTCATTTTTTATTACTTTTTGCTCTTCTACCATTTTCTCCACTTCTGGTATTTAACCAAAAGTCTTCTTCATAGAAGAACATTGACTTCATTACTTTTGCACTGTGAACACATATTTAACATGCATTTTTTGATATCAGTTGAAATACACCACAACAAATTTCACTACTTCAAGCAGGAGACCGTCCTGCGCTATAACATTAGTTACTTTTTTAATGCTTTTTATTAGCAAATCCATATTTTCGCGTTGTTTCACGCAGGCACATGTTTCCCTGTCAATCATTTTGGAAAATGTAACCCAAAAGGGTCTGGACAGAACGACAGAATGATGCCTTCACGAAAATATTTCCATGAGTCTCCTTTTGAAATATTTTTGTGAAGATTAGATAAAGTGTACAATAGAATCTCTTCTTTGTTTTTTAATGCCACCTTTTTAACAAACTCCTTTTTTCCCTGGGCCACATTTTGCTCAACACGGTCGTCTTCAAAAAAGTTCATTAATTTTTCAGACAATTCTTTAGTGATGGAAGTTTTAGTTGGCCGTGTATACTCAAAAGAAAGGTACTGGGGCTGTTCTCGATAACTTTGTTTGCTGTATAAGGCACTAGATCTCTGAAGTGTGTTTGTACTCCCGGTATTTTTTTTTTCATATTTGGTTACCGACCACTTTGTGTACATATTTTGATTTTTTATTTTTGATGTGTGCGACTTCTTTTGTTTGGGACTTCAGCTGTTTTTCCAGGGCATCTTAGCCCAAGAACAATTGTTTTCCTCACTTCGCGGGAGTCTTTTTCACCTCTTAATATATACGTACTTCTTTTCCTTGGAGATGGGGATGAGTCAAATTAAATGTTTCTTTTTTCTCTGTGCAACCGCTTTTTATACTTTCCTAACTTTTTTTTCTAATTCTTTAATCTTCTCTTGTTGCTGTGGCTATAGTTCTATAGGCCTTTGCTTTGTCTCTTCGGATTTTTTTTGCGCACCTCTTCTTTTTTTGTTCAGATTCCTCTCACTCGGTGTCACGTCGTAATCAGGAGTAAGCTAGACGAGAAGCTGGGTTACCGTGACTGGTATACTGTAAACCTTCTTTCAGTGAATTTAATTTTTCAGGCTTCTAACAAGATTTTCTTTCTTTCCAATACTTTCGCATTTTTCTTTGTTCTCTAGGAGGTCATGTTTCTGATATTTTCTTTATTTTATTTTCTGCTTTCAATCGAGCAAGAAACGATCTCTGTCATACTATCCTCTTTTCTTCTTCTTTTCTTCTATCATTCGTATCTTATAACCCCTTTCGCTGACGTTCCTTTGTCAATGCTTTCTGTCTTATCATACTTTTCCTTTGCTGATAGCTTTGAGGAACGTACCATGGTTCTTCACGAGCTTAGAATCAAAAGCAGAGAAAAAGTGTTGCAAAGTTTTTTAAAAACGTATGTTTTAAATTAAAAATAAATGTATTAGAGATTTGGTTAATTTAAGAATTTTTTTGAGGAAAATCATAAAGTTTCTATAATTACAATATGCCAATAAATAGTAATTTAACAAATCTTGTTGTGTTAATTTATAATCCAATTTGTTTGTTCTAAATCAACATGCTACAGAGCATATGAAAACTGTTAAAGGTTGTTTATACTATTTCGTAGTAATCACGTTAATTTTAGAAAAAGTAAAAGTAAACATTTAAAATGAATTTTAATCATAACTTTCAAACATTATATAAATAAAAATTATTTAACAACAGTTATTGCAAAGTCACACAGTTTAGAAGTGTATTTCCAACAAATCGATAACGCTATAACCTCATCGTTAACGTCACCGATTTGTGCGTCACCGATTTGTAATATTCAGATATACCCTAGTACTGCGTGTTTAATGTTGGAGAACAAAGGTTAGGAGATCTGAGGTTATGGTTCGTTACTAATAACGGCGGCATATTGATAGCTTTCAGCAAAAAAATGTGCTTTGACAAATTTTGCTTGAGTAAAAGTTTCTTTAAAATTTAGTGTAGTATAATAAAAAATTAGAAGATATTTTTGTTACAACTCGTACAATAAAGTGTGTTACTCATAACCTGTGTGATATTAAAATCCTTCATTGAAAAACTAAACACTTAAAAAACTTAATAGTAATATTTAATTAGATTAGTTCCACATTTGCTTTTTATAATTTTGTAAAAAAACCGCGATTCCCTTTCATTACTACAGTTGGGGTTGGTTAATATGGCCTTAATTTGATCACCATGAACCGAAAACAAAATCTTTTTTCATTAGCAAAATATAATTGGTGTATCTTTGTTGCATAATTTCAAAAACATCACGGTGACGATCTTCTTGAGAGAGGTCGTTCTGACATTACACCAATAAATTGTTTCAATCTTCGGATTTCTTTCCTTTGTAAATTTGTATTCAACCAAAACATGAACTCCAGAAGTAACTTTCTTTGCAAAAATCTTCCTTTTTTGTGTTACATTTATACATTTGGGTCAAATTTTTGTTCCTTTAATTCAGGTTGGTCATAGTGGGTGATATACTCTTCGTCTTCTGAGATGTAAATACGTCATCAAACTGACAATTTTGAGGGGTTTTTTGTTTTGAAATCAATCTTATTTTGAGTAGTGCTTAATGTAATAATTGATCATCAGTTGGCAAGACTTCAGAGAGTTTGTAGTGTCTACAGGATGTTTCTGCTGAACACTCAAAACAAGAAAGTGTACGACAATACATAATGCCAGTACAATGTCCACAAGTTACCTGATGAACCTGCATAATCCCCTTTATAAGGGTATGCTGAAGGTTATTCCCACACTTCCAACTTTAAGTTCTTCTATAACTGCTGATGGGATCTCATACAAAATCAATGTTATAACTACTTAAGAGCATCCACAAATCTTTGGCACAAAGTTATGTCAGATCCACGTAACACCTTTTTATCAGCTTCCCTTTTAAAGAGTGACACGTACCAGCCCCACTACCCGTCCATTGGCCCCTTACCATGACCGGCCTCAGTGAAGTTTCCAGGTGAATCGATTCCATTTGCGGGTAAATAGTATTTTTCGGGCCAGAAGAGTCTTCAGTAAATAAAGGTTTATCCTGTTTTCTATACTGACTAGATGGACTGTTCAGTAAATATATGAACAGCGGTTAGTTGCATGGAACTGTTGGGATGCGTTTAAAAAAACAGGTTTCATGTGACCCCAAACGGCGTGGGCTTGAGTGGTCCAAGTTATCGGAGGCAGAGGCAAAACATGTTGTCTGTTTTGTGGTGTCATCCTTCTTTAGCATACCACACACCCAGTATTTAAGGATAGATGCCTTTTACTAGCACCAAAGTGAACCGATTGTACTTCCTTTTCGTACTTGGCTACTTAATTTCAGAAAAATCTTAATCTGAAGAGAAGCTCTCCTTCTGAAGTTTTTTTCAATTTTGTTTTTTAGAGCACCTGCCTGGTGTTTTGCGTAAAAAAACATGTTTTTTAAAGATAGCTAACTCGTATTTTAAATACGTTTTTAAGACAGATACTTTAGCTACTTCTTTCACCTTGACAAGTTTTCTTAACAATTTTCTTTTCATTTTTTATTACTTTTTGCTCTTCTACCATTTTTCCACTTCTGGTAATTAACCAAAAAGTCTTCTTCATAGCAGAACTTGACTTCATTACTTTTGCACTGTGAACACATATTTAACATGCATTTTTTGCTATCAGTTGAACACAACTACAAACAAATTTCACTACTTCAGCAGGAGACCGCTGCGCTATAACATTAGTTACTTTTAATGCTTTTATTAGCAAAATCCATTATTTGCGTGTTTCACGCAGGCACATGTTTCCCTGTCAATCATTTTGGGAAATGTAACCAAAAGGGTCTGGAACGACAGAATGATGCCTTCGAAATATTTCCATGAGTTCTCCTTTTTGAAATTTTTTTGTGAAGATTAGATAAAAGTGTCGTCAATAGAATTCTTCTTTGTTTTTTAATGCCACCCTTTTTAACAAACTCCTTTTTCCCTGGGCACATTTTGCTCACACGGTCGTCTTCAAAAAAGTTCGATTAATTTTTCAGACAATTTCTTTAGTGATGGAAGTTTTAGTTGGCCGTGTATACTCAAAAGATGGTACTGGGGCTGTTGATCTCGATAACATTTGTTTGCAGTATGAAGGGCACTAGATCTCTGAAGTGTGTTTGTACTCGGTATTTAATTTTTTTCAATATTTGGTTACCGACACTTTGTGTAAGTATTTGATTTTTATTTTTGAGTGTGCGGATCTTCTTTTGTTTGGGACTTCAGCTGTTTTTTCCAGGGCATAGCCCAAGAACAATTGTTTCCTCACTCGCGGGGAGACTTTTTCACCCATCCTCTCCCCTAATATATTACGTACTTCTTTTCTTGGAGATGGGGTATAGGGATGAGTCAATTTAAATGTTTCCTTTTTTTCTCTGTGCAAACGCTTTTTATACTTTCCTTAACTTGTTTTTCTAATTCTTTTAATCTTCTCTTGTTGCTTGGCTATAGTTCTATAGCCTTTGCTTTGTCTCTTCGGATTTTTTTGCAGCACCCTCTTCTTTTTTGTTCAGATTTCTTTTTTTTATTTTTCCTCTATCACGTCCTGTAAAGGAGAAGCTGGGGGAGTATCTTGTAACTTCTTTCAGTGTGATTTATTTTTTCAGGCTCTAACAAGATTTCTTTCTTTCCAATACTTTCGCATTGTTTCTTTGTTCTCTAGGAGTCATGTCTGATATTTTCTTTATTTTATTTTCTGCTTTCAATCGAGGCAAGACGATCTCTGTTCATACTTCCTCTTTTCTTCTTTCTGTTTCTCTTCACTCATTCGTTCTCGTCTATACCTTCGCTGACGTTCCTTTGTCAATGCTTTTCTGTCTCTCATACTTTTCCTTTGCTGAGTAGCTTTGAGGAACGTACCATGGTTAATTCACGACCTAGAAGAATCAAAAGCAGAGAAAAGTGTTGCAAGTTTTTAAAAACGTATGTTTTTAAATTAAAAATAAATGTATTAGAGATTTGGTTAAATTTAAGATTTTTGATGGAAAAATCAAAAGTTTCTGTTTCCTATAATTACAATATGCCAATAAATAGTAATTTAACAAATTTGTTGTTAATTTTATATAATCCAATTGTTTGTTCTAAATCAACATGCTACAGAGCATATGAAAACTGTTAAAGGTTGTTATACTATTCGTAGTAATCACGTTAATTTAGAAAAAGTAAAAGTAACATTAAAATGAATTTTAATCATAACTTTCAAACATTATATAAATAAAAATTATTTAACAACAGTTATCTGCAAGTCACATCCCAGTTTAGAAGCGTAATTTCCAACAAATCGAATAACGCTATACCTCATCGTTAACGTCACCGATTGTGTGCGTCACGATTTGTAATATTCAGATATAACCTAGTACTGCCGTGTTTAATGTTTGAGAACCAAAGGTTAGGAGATTGAGGTTATGTTCGTTACTAATAAAACGGCGGCATATGATAGCTTTCAGAAATGTTTTAACTGTATAGTTTACAAAAAAAATAGCGTTACCGACTTGTTGATGAATTAAGGTACTGATAGATTTTTCTTACTGAATATTAATTGTTTGAAGCTTCTGGATTCGATGCAATGATCTTCACTAATAAAACAGCAAATGTAACTCGATACATTCGCCTCACATACAAAAGACGCAATTTTTACCGCTCAAATTCAAGTCTTGCTAACTTTTTGCGGGATCGTAGCTAGTAGGTCGTGACGTTAGACTTCCCCGGTGACAAGGGACCAAAGGCAAACTGGAATATTATTAATGAACTAAATTTCTTTTGTAGGACTTTTGGTTTCACTGAGCCACTGTCTTTAGCTGTATTGTTGGACTAATAGTTTTTATTTTAAAACGTACGTTTTATGACTTATATTTTGAGGTGAATTAGCAGACGATAGCCAAAGGACAGTTACCGATTTGTATTTTTTCTTCCAATAAGAAGGCATAATTAAATAAATCATATGAGTTATTGTTTTAAATTATTTTAAAGAGCTTAAAGAAAGGTGTTTTAGGTAAATAAAATAACAGACTTTTACCTAAATAATATATTCTATTTATGAAAAAATTGCCAAGGACTTAATTACTACATTTGGTGAGATCACCCATATGTTGGTTTTAATGAAAAAACCTTTACGTATTGAATAGGCCTATAGAAAAAAGGAAAACACAAACAGATGTGAAAAACTTGAAAAAAGAAACTAGTAAGTTAGATGATCTGATTGGTAATAAAGGTTCAGAGAATATTGGTGGGGTTTGTATTGCTAGATCGTGAGAAACAATAAGAACATCCTTGAGTAGGTCTAGTAAATGCCTATCAGTAAAATATCAAAATTCTAGAGGGTTTTTTATCATGAATGAATTTAAAGCCTCCAGATTGATGAGCTATTTTATGATATATCCTGGATTTCATAATAGTCATTAATTTATGTCAGATAAGTTAAAAGTGGTTTGTGCCACTTTATAATTTGCTGTGGAATGGAAGTACATTAGCGAGTCTATAGAAAATTGTTATTAGGGTCTTTCTCTACTAAGTAACAAATTTCAGAGTTGAAAAATTCTGATTTATAAGCTATGAAATGCTAGTGAAAGAGCAAGCACAATAATCATTAATCATTTATAAATTCAGTATTAATTTTTGTTTCAATTTTGACACATGGACAGAGAATAGTTTCTGCAGTGGAGAGAAACGGACACACGGTTGAGAGAAAAATACTTTTAATTCTGTAAATAATTACGTGTTTTTAAACGTAATTAAATATATGTTAAATATATAAGTAATTAGATGTAAGGTCAAAACTAGTTTATTAGTATATTATAGCCATTGTAATAATACAAAGAACCACGGAAGTGGGCGGGGGTGGCTAAAGTTTTCCTTTAATGTTTATTGGCTTATCGAACACCTGAACAATCTTTTCGTTCTTTCACCAACATGGATGGGTTAAGTTTGCAGAACCTCAAGAATGTGCTTTTTAAGCATATGGCTCACATAATTTTCAATTATGACAAATTCACGGTTTAAACTTCTTTAAAAAGCTAGGACTTAGTATTTACCATCAGTTTCAACCCTTTCGACTCAGCACATTTATAAACACCACAAGCTGGTACTTGGACTCGTTTCCATAAAAAGAATTTCACCAGCAGGAAAACACCTCCAGGTGTAAGGGTAAGGGTTGCCTCATTGATAATCTCAGCTTGGGTATCATGAGGATCATCTTTCGCCATTATTTCAATATCATGAAGAATTTGATGTGCTGATGGCTCTGAGTCTGGTTCTAAAAGTAGTTTTTGTATGTATTTATCACAATCGTAAATAGAGAAGCAGCTCATGAGAGTGTTTGGAGTTGAGACTGAAAAAAACCATCTGGTGAACTTTCATTGATCAGTAAGGAGATATTTTGGTGAGGCTCATTGTGGCCAAAGTTATCATATTATCTTCCTCAATGATAGTGAGGCATACTCTTCCTGTGTGGGTTTGTAAAACTTCAACGAAGTTTCTTAAGTCACTAATGTCACTACCATTTGTGCCACTATCCTGTCGGCCGTCTGTTTGATGTACCCCCAAGTCTTATGTGGGGCAACTTTCCCATGCTCAAGAGCTCCGTTTCATGTAGCAACTAAAGGTTTTTTGAGGCTAGTTTGCAGGGCCCTTGAAAAGAGATAGAATAGTATTCTGTTCCTGTATTGCATTGCTGGATAGTAATATTGGAAATTGATGCTGGGCAGCTCTTGGATCGTGGCAGCTGACAACACAGTGATAAGACTGTGTTCATTGTATTGTTCATTTGTATTGGCAATGTGCAAAATCACTAGAAGTGGTTGCACTGTAGGAGTCTCTTTGGTAATAAATTTGTTTTGTGTGTGTGTGTGTGTGTGTGTGTGTGTGTGTGTGTGTGTGCGTGCGTGCGCGTGCGTGCGTGCATGCATGTGTATTGATTAGGGCCTCCACTGAAGTGGAAGGATTGGATTTCATACATGTACTTCATATTATAACTTTCACTGTAGTTGCAGTGAACGAGTTGGCCTAATTCATTTTCACCTCTGGAGCCTAATCTCTAACTCTTGTTTTTCGGTACTGGTGAATCATAATCGACTCACTCATGGAACAGGTAAGCAGGTAAATCTTTGTCAGTGACAGTGGAAGGACATGTAAATATTCCTTTTGAACAAGTGAAATAGCTATATATTTTCTTTGAACACGCTATTTATATTTAAACAGTGCGATTTCTCTCCACTATGGCCTTACTAAATTTTACATTCCTACCTCAACCCCTTTTTTATAGCTAGTTAAAGTTTGGGCAAAATGAGCGTTTCTACATATTCCGAGCACTCGGGACGAGCTTGTACTTAATCAATTAAAAAATTTGTATCTACATCGTTTATTGTGTGTAAATGTAAGGGCAATTAACGATATTATTAAGAAAATTGTGCTGATTGAAGAAAAAATAGAAACCCTAGATCTATCTCTATTCATGTTGCTCAAAAAGTATTTTTTATTCTTTAAATATTTTTAGGGACTTTTAAGGCTTTTTTTAATTACAATCGCAATATCTTAAGAACTGCTTAAAGTAAGAAATAAATTTTATGGCATTTTTCTTGCTTTAATTAGTAAAATCCTTTTAAAACTCTTGAGAAACTTCTTGTGTTTTATTTGTATTTTTAGTTTGTAACTGGGCAAGTTAAATTTTAAACAATTTTTTTCAAAAAATTATAAAACAAAAATGTTATTTTTTTATTTAAACCAAGAAATAATACACTTATTCTTTTATGCAGCTTGTTGTATAACCTCCAAGAAAAATATATAAAAATGAGACTGGCTCTAGATAGGTTTTAAAAGTTCAGTTACAATTTACATTTAATGTATATAGCTACTAATATAGATTGAATAAATTGACTCGTATCAAAGAAACAACTCTAGAGAAAAATCAACACATGAAAAAGATAATGCTACCTACACATTATATCTGCAACAAGGACAAGTCTCCATATGTTAATTATTACCTTCTGCCTCATTAACTTAGTTTGCTGAATACAACTGTTATATCTTCTGGTGCTCAGTTGTGAGTCAGCTTCAGAGCAGTGATTATTAATATAAAAATCAGTACAGTAGCAGTTTTGAGTCATGTTTTAGGTTGTTCATAAGTATATTACTATTTTTTATATTATTATTTATCTTCAAAAAGTCTTGTTTAGTGTGTGGTTTAAAACAAATAAAATGTGGCAATGGGTTTTATTTGAGATTGATTTTTAAATGATTTAATTTAAAATGTCTACCAGAAACAAGTCAGCTAATTGTAGTGTGGGACAACATAATGCTACTGAATGCAAAAAAGTGAATTCACAAAAAAATAGATTTGTAAAAGGGCTTAAATAACAAAGAAGTTGTATAAGTACATATTTGATTTTCAACATGTATGAGCAGCACAGAATATTAAATAAATATAAAACATCTTGTTTTGTCCATTTTCAAAGCAAGAAATGGAAAGTAACAAAAACTTTAAAAAGCAGTAGCCTTGGAATTTTTGAGAACATTAACCCTTTGAGTGCCACGCGAAGTGGTGGGGGTCATGCAGCCAGGGCCAATCATTTGTGACAGGCCATTCCCCATAGTGCCAAGCACTATTTTTATGTTACTGCAGTATTTTACTAAAAAATTAACACCTTCCTTAAAGATTAACATAATGGGACACTTTTTGCTTTATTATTTAGGGCAAGATACAGGCTACAAATTGGTATATATTTGGTATATTTTGACCATAAATTAAAAAAAAATATTTATATATGTGTAAACAAAAATAAAAAAACAAAAAAAACACATTTTTTGTTTAAGATACAAAAAGTATTTATTTATTTTTGTTTTATGAGTTTTATGTGCCAATTTTATGTTCCCCATGTTAGTTTGAATACATGTACCAAGTTTCATAAAAATACATTTATATATAACTGAGTTTTGAATTTTTTTATATATTGCTGCAAAATGCTGAAAACCTGCCCCAACATGCACGCTTACTCTTGTTCATGTAAAATATATTTTACTAGTTTTAAGAAATTAAATCAAAGTAGATTATACAACTGTTATTTATTTATTATGAACAGACTTAAATTAATTACTTTGGCCTTATTTCATTAGGCCTATTATACTAAATCCTTCAGATGAAATAACTGAGTGAGTGTTTTTATCATAAGAATGAATTAATGTATTTTAATGTATTTTCGCGGTCAGATTCCGTTATATACCCCCAACGCTTAAACTTTTTCAATGAACATAGAACGTTATAAAACGATGTAGTTGAGTTACAAAAATAACATTCCATCAATCAACAAGCATTTCCAGGTATTGCGATCGGTATTGTTATCGCTGTTATCTTATCTTTCTCGAGAATCCCGATTACGGCAGGTTGCGCGGCATCATACGATTAGTTAAGTTTAGGTTAGTTTAGTTAAATTAGCGTTGGGGGCATAATGTTAGTTCTGTTACTCAACTACATCGTGTTATAACGTTCTAAGTTCATTGAAAAAAGTTGAAGCGTTGGGGGCATATAACGGAATCTGACCTATTTTCGCTCAAGGGCGATCTGTTCCTGTTACTCATTTCGGCAAACTATACTTTATTCAATAATGAAATTGAACTGAAGTAATAAAAGTAGGAAACTTTTAAAACATTAACTAAAATGTCAACACAGCCACACTAGACAGCTAGCAAAAACAACTGAACGTAAACAAAACGGCTGCAGCGTGACAACAGGCGGTTCGCGCCACAGGCTTCAAGATATCAGCTACATAAAAATATTGTATACTATAAATACAAACTATCACTACGTGAATTATGTCATGCATTTCTTGGGCTTTAATTTGATACGTTTTAAGATTTTATACGTCAATATTTAGCAACAGGATGACCAATATTGGAAAGGCCGATTTAGTCGCCCCTTGGCAATTTTCGTCAATACCATCGGGCCGATTACATCGGCCCTTGGCACTCAAAGGGTTAATACTATTTTAGAAATAACTTATAAAACCTGGACAAACATTTGAAATGCATATGTAGAGACAAATTAGTAAAACCTTAACAATATAAAAGATGAAAATGAAGAGCTTACACTTTTGGAGAAGACAAATTAAGTTGAAAAGGTTTTAAACAAAGAAAAAGTTTTAGAAGAAATCAACACTTCTATAACTGACATTGGAGAATCTCTATTTAAATTAACATGCAGTGCCATCCCACAGTAAGTCTAGTTATGCTAAATGGAAGTTAGAATCTGTTTGTTCAACCTTAAATAAAAAGTAAGTTAAGTTTTAGTAAAAGAATTTTCTCCAGTGAAATGTGATACAACAGTCGGATGTATTTAAGAAAAAACTAACCACATGAATAGCCTTGTTGAGTTGGTAAAGGAAAAATGGAGAAATACCAACTACACGCCGTGAGAGAATTCAGCTTCTCTCTCTCTCTCTCTCTCCAAATTCATGTAGTAGAAAAAGTTGCAGAAGAATTCAGTGTTAGTGAGTATTCAGTTCGTGAGTAAAGCACGAGAACTACTTAACCCTTTTAGCGCCAATCATATTGAGCAGGTTGTGTCACATAACATCGTTACTGGTGCGGTGTGTTCAGTCGGATGCCACAGCTAAGCCACTGGGTATGTCGCCCTAGGTACAGCAATTTTTTATTTATGACACAGGCGTTAATCATTCTTATCACACTAACTGTTGTGATAGAATAATGATTTTGGTCTCATTTTTATGTTGCTAATAAGAAAAAATGACATGTAATGGAATTTATGAAATGTTGATCTTAAAAATTTTACCTTATAAACAAATGTTAATGTTGATTGAGTAATGTATGTGGGCTTAAATTAAATGTTAAGGTAGATGTTTTATTTTGTACATTTAGAGCTCTATAAATACCTGAATAATTTTTATTTGACAAACCTCTGTATCATATTATAATATATTTAATTGAGAAAGACCTGTTTAAATTTGTTAAAATAATACTAACAACTTACAAATTATTTATTAGTTAAACAAATTACAAAACTGACTTTTACTACGAAAATACAAATGTTGTTAGTTAAAACATTTTAGTGTATATTATTAATTTGTTTGAATATAATATGAATTTCAATACGGTGCTACTTTTATAATTTATTTTGATATAAAATCAGAAAATAAAACATAGTTTTTTCATTGATCAAGTTTGAAATGAAATCAAGTTTTTATGTTATAAATGTTAAACTTAGGTAGGAAAAACAACACCAAAGTATTTTTTCTTAATAAAAGAAGGACTACAGTTAATGACACTCTTTTTAGAAGCTTTAAAAATATAAGTATGTGAGATAAGATAAGATTGCTACAATACTAATGGGTGCAGGTGGTTATCATCTAACCTCAAATGCCATTGCTTTCTTATGAATAATGCAACTTAATAAATATTAAAACTATTATAAAAATTCCATAAACATATCAAATTATGTTATATTCTTGAAGCAAATATAGTTCTGTATAAATCAGTACTAATTTTATTGATGTTAATCAATAAATGGATGTGTACTGTATGAAAATGTTGTGAGCCTAAATATAGGCTCTTAGCGTTTTATGTCCAACTTGTGTAAGCCTATACACAGGCTCTTGTGGTTTCACCACCAACCTAGCTTGAGCCCATATATAGGCTCTTGGTCCTAAAAGGATTAACCCTTTATAGGTTTGCCTAAAATATGTTTAATTCCCTTAACGCTCACTGGTCGAAATATCGACCACTTGGAAAACTTCCTTGAGCACACCCAAAAATGCATTCAGTTTCGTTTAAGCACGGTGGTTGATATTTCAACCACTCTCAATTAAGGTAAGTTTGGCTCATACGGATGGGCGAATATAGTCCTTGTCAGCACTAGCCATTCTTGGAATTCCACCTGACATGTTTGGGATATGAAATAGACGTGAACGGAACTTGTACTGTACTCTATCGAGATAAACAAAAAAAGTGGCTCATTTTGCGACCAGCGTGCGTCTAGGAATAGTGACATCAGAGAAAATCCTGTTTGCCATTAACGTTTTTAACTGCAGCTGAGTAAAGGTGAGATTTTAATACATTTAAATTATTTAGCATTGGTCGTAATATATGAGAACTTTACATTATGCTATGTTTTTAAATCATATTAGCCATATAGACTCTTAAAACAAATTAAATATCACACTAAAAGAATTTTGTCCCTAAATTATGGTAATTTTATAATAATTATAAAAAGTTTATCTTTATAGATTTTGAATTGGTGTTATACACTTTTAATGTGGATATTCTCCTCTAGAAGACAAAATTATCAGATAAGACGAATATCTTTGGGCATGCAAGTTATAAACAAAAAATAATGACTTTGCTTTGAAAGTTTTACATGACATTTTTAGGGATAATTTTGTAGTATAAACAAATCATGTTATGGAATAGCCCAGAAATCAAGAAAATAGTGGTTAACAATCTTTTATTTTCTTTTAGAATCTGTCCATATAGTCAACTCATTTATTTTGTAATAAGTATATTTCAACTGAAAATAGAAAAAAAACAATAACACAACTACTTTTTTGTGAAATGCTGGCAGCAGAACTCATTGGGAATTTCCATAGTAGAACACCAAAAACTAATACAAGTAACTGCAAACAAAGTAACTGGTAGAAAGGTAACTAATGTAGACCTTAATAATGTTGGGGAACATTTTCCAATTCCCACTTCTTCTCGTAGATGTGCAAGATGTAATACGAAGGAAAAAATGTAAGCGCACAAGTATTGCCTGTGAGAAAAATGTGATGCAGCCCTGTGTCTAGCCTGCTTCGCCCCATCCCACAAGCCCTGAGCTATAATTTATATTCATTACTTCTTTTTTAATTAAGATATTTAAATTTTTAATTAGGTTAGATTAAATATGTTTTTTCATTTCCAAATGACTACGTATTAATTAGGCCTATAAATATTTTTTTTTCTTCTGAATATGGTTAAATCAAAATATGTTTTGATTTAATATGTACAGTATAATTATTTTTAAGTAGATTCAGTTTTTTTCTATGATAGTTTATATTATTATTAACTTGTAATTTTCTCTTAGCAAAAATTGTTAAAATGTAACATTGTTTACATTTAAAATTTATAATTTTTACCATTGAATTAAATATTTTTCTTTATAATAGTTAGTTTGAATTAAGCTGTTTATATGTATATATTAATTTTTTTTTGCTTTAAATAATTAAGGTTTTATGATAATCTTGGTTTATATTGGTTTTGGATTACTGTTTTGCTTTAAATAATTGATGTTTTTTTTTATAACAATTATGTTTAAAATGACACTAAGTTTCTGTTTAATGCGATTAACTTGTGGGGTTTAAATAAATAATGTTTATTCATTATTATTTGTACATTTTTAACCCTATCCATAAGTGGTTGAAATTTTAACCAGTGAGCATGAGGTATTATGCATATACCTAAAAGGTCACTGGTCGAAATATCAACCATAGCCTAAAATATATCAAATAAAAGAAAGGATTTTTTAAATTATATTTTCCAAGTCTAGATACAACCCCAGTGTTAAGTTAAATCAATAAAACATGTTAAATTTGCAAATTTTAGGGGTGTGCACAGAATGAATTTCGGTGTGGTTGAAATTTCAACCACCGTGCGTCTAGGGATTACAAGTAAAAATAAAGCGTGCACAGAGCAAATAATGAGGTGGTTGAAATATCGACCAGTGAGCGTTAAAGGGTTAAAGAGAAAGTATCATTGCTTTACCTGATCCAAAACAAAAAGAAAACCATTAGATCAAGGAACAGTTATTTGGGTTAAAATTTATACCAAAATGATGAATTTCTTGTTTATGCCAGGGAAAAAGGACAAAAGTTAGTGTATTCAAAAATATTTATAAACAAAAAAATATTTTTGTTTTGTTACCTGAATGAACTTTATGCTACCTTCAAGTTTGAATACCCTTCTCCAAAAATAAAAACATTTAAATTATTTTTGAACCTCTAATGTAAACATATAAAAATGAAAATGTTTTATGGTCAAGCAACCAATTTAATTTTTATTGGATCACTTCATATGGATTGAGCCCTTTATGAAAAGCTGCAGAGGACATAAAATTATTGTTTTGTGACGTGTACTTTTCTGTTTTACCTGAGCAATTGTTATGTAAAAAATGATCACTCTACATAACGAAATTTTACATCCAAATGAAGAAGTGCGCATTCATTGTTGCTGCAATATAACAGAACGGTCACTGATTAGACGCCAATCAGCTGTTCAAAATAAAGGAGTTAGGCTAAGGTGAGCCATTACCATGCCATTGATATTTTGTCGCTTGCGTATGTCAGTTAGTAAAATTTCAGTATAATAATTTTGTCTTTACAGAATTAAATATCTACGGTAAACTAAGCCTTGGGCCTCGTAGTAAGATTGTCAAGTCCTGTCGATAAACGTAGGAAATTAATACGTTATCTGTAATAAATTAATACTAATCTAGTCTTTTAATAGTTCAACGGAGATAAATAGTTGTAAATACGTGTTCATAGTGTCAAATACTGTAACCACAAATTGTTTCTGTAAATTGTACATAATTAGGCCGAGATATTATCTCGTAACAATTGCATCGTCCTCTCATAAATTTCCTTACTAAACTTGTTAACTGTTCTATAAATAATTGAATCGGTAACTTTATGTACTAATGTTTGTATATTATTTTAGTTTTACTCAGAATAATGTAAAGGCAGTTGTCATGAAATTTATACCTACCATTTGCCGTGAAAGTGCATACATTAATGCATTTATGTTAATACTTCAATACACTTTACTATAATTATTGTAAATTAATTAGTTTAAGTAAGAACAAACGTAATTAATTTTTTCTGTGTCAGAATAATTATGCTTTGTGTTTAAGGACCAATATTGTATATCATTGTAATTGGCAGATTCTGCGCTTTTTTTAATGTACTTATGTTTTATACATTAAACGTTTCTTTACATTTTACTGGCCGCTGTAAGCTAAATACGAGAGTATGTTAGACCACACCAACAATAGTGACAGATGTTGCTGTTTTAGTCAGCTGGTTTCTTTTAAGTTAAGTTTGACATTGTTTTCATGATTGATTATAAGTAATGTTTACTGATTTCAATGAGCCGCAGAAAATGAATTAAAACTGACTTTATGAAATTAAAGTTTCAATATTGGATTGCACGGACGATACAATCGACGGCTCGTGTGTGTGTTTTGGGTCCGCCCAGTTGGTGAGTAGACTTTACACTACTTATTCCATCGTGCTCCCGTGGGAGGTCGGACTAACTCCGTCAATGTCATTGTGGAGCCTCTACCTATCGGACTAGGCCTGAATAACTGCATCAGGGTGGATCCAGTTCCGAACTTTGACAAATGGGACTCAACTTAATTTAATGTCTAGCCATTATGTATTCATGTGAATTATTGTTTTGTAATTTTGTAGTTCAGGAATATGGTCATCATGATTTTGGCCACTGTAATTTTGTATTAGTAATCGGAGCGCTCCTACCGTAATAATTCTTCGTATTTTTATTTTCAATTGGCCAACGAGTTAAGTTTAAGTTAAGTTAAATATATATTTGTTTATTTAGTTTTTAAGACCTTAGCACTGTGAGAGAAATAGGCAATACAGAATGAAATATGTGAAATATTGGTTTTAATTTCTTAATTGCCTGATATTTAATTAAAGACCTTGCAACTTACTATTAGAAAATAATCAAACCGAAATCTGTGGCTAATTTAAGTACCTAAGGCTTTGTATCGTAAACCTAATAGTTCTTGCGTGCATGGTAGTGGTCTCGATTGAGCATACCTGAGGGCAGGAAAACTGTTCCTTGTTGGAGACCTGCGGACTATCACACCCCATCAACAAGGGTGGCGCCCTTATTACCAAGCAAACCGTAACCATTCTGGGTATCCGTTCAATCTTAGTAGTCCTCTGTCACTGCGCAAGAGAACTTGGTTGTCCTGGCGCTCTACCAATACTCACGCCCTTCTCCACTGAGCGAGGCCGACAATATTGCTAACCCGTGAGGAGGGATGGCAGTTTGCGTTATTTTTGCAATGTTTAGGCTGGAACACCATAACACATTCAGTGTAATATTTTAAGGCAAATAACAAAGAACATTATTTACAATTTTTGTTCAAGTTCAATTAATATTAGCCTGCAGTCTGGATTTCCGAAACATTTTATTAATGTAAAAAACAAAGATCATTCGAAATTTTGGTTCAAGTTCAATTAATATTAGCTTGCAGTCTAATTTATTTCCAAAACATTTTTCTAGTCATATTTAATCTGCGTCGGATGAAAGTGTACGAAGTTCTCACTTTGACTCTTATATACTGTATTTTGCAAATGCCATAGCACAGAATCTTGGTGTTTGATCAATCTTTTCTTCTAATGGCATGCCATTTGTAGAGTGATCTCCTGTATGACAATACTTCCATTCTCAGTTTTTTTGTGAGACATGGCATATATGTATTTCATAGACGTTTTTGGTCTTAACTATATCTAAAGCAGTCAGCTAAGGCGGTTCGGGTCTGAAGAGCTATGAGTATCGTGCTGGTGAAGGGATTCGAATGTATGTATATATAATTGTTAGTGTAGGAGATTTTATTGTATTTCTATAATGTTTAGCAAAATTTCTAAATAGTTTTTAGCGTAATTATTTAAAATTGATCAAATGTTTGTAGGTAGCTATTGTTTGTTTATGTGTAATTTTTCCGTGTGTACATGTTACACATATTTATGTAGCAAATATATAAATGTAATTATTAAAACTGTTTAGTTATTGTGTAAATAGTTACTAATGTAGTTAAGTATGTCTTTCAAATTAATTACAAACATATCTGTCATTGGTTTCATAGCCAGTATTGAGAATACTGAATATAATAGGCCTACAATACTGAAAAAAACAGAACATTTTGGCTTTATCATGTCTAACTCGTTTCATAGTGGCATTAAGAATACCGAAATACAGAACGGAAGATGGAAAAACAGAACCTTGGCTTTCCTGAAAATTATATAGGAGAAAACCTTTTTTAATAAATAATGACTTATTCTTAGTCAGAATTGAATATCTTTTGATAATTGGACTCTCTAGAAAGCAATTTTGTGCACTTTCTTATCAAACTACCCACCAGGGTGACATAGGGTGCACAAGGCCCCAGACTATCAGGCCGGAGTTCTACCTCCCACAACCAGTCATTATGTTACACTATCCGTTCGACCAGCCATATACTCCTTACAGATGGTTGATCATAAGCACGTGAATTTTCTGTTATTAGTTGCCTGCTACAAACTTTTTATATAAAGGTTTACAAAGTCACTTTAAAAACTAATGTTAAAAGAAAGTGTGATCTATTTTAACCCTTTGAGTGCTTTGACAATACATTAAAATTAGACATGGTGAAAACCTTGCAAATTACTGGTGTTGATTGGCTGGACGATCTGTATTTAGACAATATTTAATATAGTATATAGTTTAAATATCCGAGTAACCATATAGCTGCTTTAAATATGTATTGATTTGAAGAATAAGATTGATTGACTTTGCCTGTAAAAATAAAGAATTTTTTTTCATTTTTTTGATTAATGCCAGTTTTTTGTTTTCTGCATAGGTCTTAGGAAGATAATTAACTAGTGATGTTGTTATTATCTGTTATCCGATGGACTCACCAGATTCAAATTAAGTGTTTGGGCTGGTAACACTTTTTAATAATAGCAACCATATTTTTTTATTATTCCCAGTATTGCTGCAAAGTTTTATAAACGTTTTGTATTAACACATTAAAAATATATTATTTTAATTTTACCAGAAAATATGTGTAATTCATTACTATGCAAAAAAAAACAAATTGTAAAAACTTGTCAAGTGGTTATTGAATAACAATTTTTCTGGATAGCTTGTACATTTATATAACAGTCAGGCAAGAAATTTAAAGTTAAATAAAAAACTACTTTAAAATAAAGTAAAATTCTCCCTAACAATTTTTGCATTTAATTATCTTCAATGGCTAAAAAAAACTGAAATATTAAAAATTATTAGGCCAATCACCTGTGTATTTCCATTGAATGAAGCAGAGGGGTCGGACAGATCTTGTGACTTCACAGTATCACAGTCCTGGCCTTATTACAGTCTGGGTGTGATTAGTCACTTTCCACACTGTAGATAATACCAACACTTATTTGAAGTAAGTCATGTCTTGCTGGCTGTAGACTTGGTCAAGATCAGTCTATTTCTTCATGCAGTCACAACTGTCATTGATCAATTATCTTACCACTGTCTGTCTCTGCATGTCTTTACTTACAGATATTATACTTACAGATATTATAGAAACTAATAGTATTTTTTTCTGGCTCTGAACAATTTAAGGGAAAGTTTCACCATAGTGTTGTTGTGTGTGCCTTAATTTACAAGTTAGTTTGTGACCGACTTTCTGAGTTTCACTGACTAACCTAAAACCAACGAACCGACGGATCAGTGTAATTATTTCTACAGTTGTAACCGCTGCTCCAAGTAGATAATGTAAAGCAACTAAATCCAACAAACAGGTGAAAAGTACATCTAATTGTTGCAAGAAGTGAAAGTGTAGTTTACAGTGTTTGTTTGGAGTGCATTTCATGTACCATAGTCGTTTGTTATAAGATAAAGACAGGTCTGTAAATCCTTCCACCATAAAGCGTCTGCAGAACACAGCTTTATTGTGCTGCAGATTGACCTGAATGACTTTGATCCTTATGATCTGTTACCACACCTCGCATTCTCAGCGGGTCTTAACCTCTACATTAACACCACCAACAGCTGAATCTTCATTGTTGGTAATTGAGCGTGATGAACAGGTAGAGACATCCAAACTGCCGGAGCAACTGCCAGTTGTAACCTTTCCAGATATCAGGATCTGTTGGGTATTTGATTTCAGGATCCATGAAAGGGCTCATGAGTAATGAGGAAGTAAAGGTCCACCTAATCAGAGTCCTGCATGACCAGATAAGGCTATTTATGCTAGGCGCCCAACCCCCCAAGGTCTCCGTTCACAACGCACTACCCCTGCGTCATGCATCCCTTAGATACAGGTCGCTTCATTCACACCATGGAGTTGAAGACCTCCAGTCCAAACAAAAAGCATGTGTGTCGTACGATTCCGGACAGATCAGTCGAGATTGATAATGCCCTACCTGGCACCACTATTGCGCGGAGCCAAGGTTAGCCGCTGCCGTAGAATGCTTATTCGGGGCACTAACCTGGATCCTGGGGTTCAGTTTACAGCAGGGCCACCTTTTGCAGGATGCTTAACAAGCGTTATTCCGAACCCAACAAACGATTGATTGGATTCAGATCCCCTATTGGTCTTGAGTGGGACTAGATAGTGTCACCCCTAGTTCATTAGGGATCACCCAAATTAAGGTCACTCCATCCCCTAGACTCCATCTTCCGAATTAGTACTTTCAGTTCCATCAGTGCATAGAGGAATCTTTCCTACTATCTACTTAAAATAAACCCAAATTTTGAATTAACCTTTTATTTATAACTCAACAAAACAAAAAGATAGTATAGAGTGATGCTAGCACTTTAAATTGCTTTAAGTACATCGCACAGTGAAACTATAGAACTTAAAAGTGGTGTAAGTACATTACACAAGTACTGTACAGAGTGATGCTAGCACTTTAAATTGCTTTAAGTACATCGCACAGTGCAACTATATAAAACTTTAAAGTGGTATAAGTACATTACAAAGTGTGACTAAAGCACTATGATGGTTAAAAAGAGGAAATTGATCACAAAACCTTGTGGGACGGGACTTGATCACAAAATCATACCAGCTTTTTAACAGTACTGTAATGCAGATAGCAAAGGCAAAGTTACTATAAAACTTTTATTTCAGATTGCACCAGCGACGACTTTTAACATGTGACGTTACTTCCATTTTGAACGTAAGAAGTCGCATGAACGCAATTTGTTCACACTTACTTTTGTATTTTCCTTTAATAAGAAATTTTCTTAAAAAGAATCCTGTGATAGGTTTCACTAACTATGCCTCAGAATTTACTACTTCATACTATCTGCAAATTAAGTTGTGTCAATATAAAACATTTAGCGTAACAATTACTGTAAAAACTACACTAAAATTTAGACAATGCAGGAGGTCGTGTGTAAGCAAATCGGTGCATGCACTTTTTTAAACTCTTTACCGCTGTAAATTGAGCAGCCGATCGAGCCAGTTGCGCTGAGATTTCTTGGCGTAACTCTGTATCGTTTGACATCAGAGACACGTAGACTACAAAATCAAGTAATCTAGATGAAAAGTGCACATTGTAGTGAATTCAATTCTACACCTGATGAGACAATGATACCACCTTTCATCTAGATTTATAAAAATTTCTTTTCTGTCAAATTGTTTGCAGGACGTCTCAAGAATAAAATTAACTATAGACGACATTTTGCATGCCACTTCAGCAAAGCCTGTTTTGCGACTTTTGGGTATCATAGTCCTTCCTTGTTCTTTTCTGTATTAACTGTTAATGGCCGTTTGATTTATACTGTTTTTGTGCCTGTTTACCTTATTGTATGGATGTCTTTTATACTTATTGTTTAAAACAGACTTGTTAATAATAATTAGAATAGATTTTGAAAGCCTATTCATTGAAATTGTATCGAACTATGATCTAACAAGGTTTGTTTGTATTAACAGAGGTACCAGATACCTCAATCGTTGACACATCTACAGAGGATTTTGGAACAGTAGAGGAGAAAACATCCCAATCTGAACCAGAACAGACATCTGAGACAGAACAGACATCTGAAGCAGAACAAGAGAGAGTACCCACACCTGATCAAGAGAGAGTACCCACACCAGAACCAGAGAGAGTACCCTCACCAGAACCAGAGAGAGTACCCTCACCAGAACCAGAGAGAGTACCCTCACCAGAACAAGAGAGAGTACCCACACCAGAACCAGAAAGGGAACCAACTCCTGATCCTGAAAAGTAAGTAATCAATTTTAAGTGCATGGCAGTAGGCCACCCCAAGGGAGAAAAAAAAGTATGTATGCTGAAACATAGCCACAAAATGTCTGAATATTGCTTTCAAAAAAATAAAAAATCTGTATCGGTTCAAAAACATTAAATATGCTTGTCTAGATTTTATTGAGAACAAGTAAGGAACATAATTACATGAGATATGTAAGATTGTGATTAAATATTCTCTATTTACTTGTTTTGACCGTGCGTTTAATGTTGCTTGTGAAGAACATGCCTTTTTAAAATAGAAAATGTTATCGATACTGTAAAGATTTTTGTCATGGAAATGGCCTTGTTTTTTAATGGCCTTAGGATTAACTTATGTTTGTACTGCCATCCATCAATAACCAACCACAAGTGTATGGGTATTTCTTGTACAGTAGGCCTACCCTTAAAACAGAGAGAATCTTCTGCCACCTGAAAATCTGTGCAGAATTTAATTCTCCTGATTTACATTGTTTTTACTTTTACAAATGGAGGATAGTAACATGATGTAATGGACCGAATTTTATTTCGATACACAGGAAACTCATTTTGTTGGACTGAGTTCAACAGTTGAGTAGAACAGAAAAAAATACCAATGTCAGACTCAGTTCACCTCCGGAGCTCAAAATGTTAAAGTAAATATACAAAAACACAGAGTATTGAAACTAGGAACTAAGCTCAGGACTTGATAACATTGCTATAATATGCAATTTATTGCTTTACACAATAAACACTTGTACTGTCACAAGTGTATGGATATTCCTAGTACAACTGTCACAAGTGTATGGATATTCCTAGTACAGTGCCCTTAAAGTAGAGAATATCTTCTACCACCTGAAAATCTATGCAGAATTTATTTTCATAGTTTATGCATAATTGTGTATAGAATGTGTACAATTATGTATTACAATAAATGTATTACTTGTTAAATCTGGTGTTTTGCTTTTAAAAGCTATTCATATATATGTAAAATTAGACGTGAGAAGGTTTAATTGACTGAGTGTCTAGCACAGATTCTCCTACCGGATAATAACATAACAGATTTCTATTTTTATGTGTGTCTGTCTCTACAAATAATATCTTTTGAACAAGTTAATTTGGAGGGTTAAAATTTGGTTTGAAACTCCCATCTTTACTACCTCTTGTGTCGAAGTTGAAAATGATAAACATCGGTCTATGAAACTCCCATCTTTACTACCTCTTGTGTCGAAGTTGAAAATGATAAACATCGGTCTATGAAACTCCCATCTTTACTACCTCTTGTGTCGAAGTTGAAAATGATAAACATCGGTCTATTTGTTTGTCATTCCGGACCTGTGGGATGAACATGTAGCCTCTCACGCTGACCAGAAGTCTGGCATATATTTAATCTTGTTTTTGCTTAAAATTGTATAAATGAAATAAGCATTTACCCTTAGGATTTAGGCAGAAGTGTCCTTATATTTATTAGTGCATTACGCAATTCATTGTCTTTTCATGCCATCTTCCAGATTTTTACATTTGTTAAGTAAGTTATTATTATTGATCTGGTAGTTCGAGCTGGAATAGATAATTATACGTTTAGGTTTTGGCTTTTAACTGGTCAAACCTTTCTTCTACAGTTGTGTGGGCAGTTTCAACTAGTGGGGAAAATCTCAAATCCTGAATTTTTTGAGGGTCAGTAAAAGGTTAATTGCTTCATCATGTAATCTAAGCTTTACTTCTTTTAACATTCTTGGGGTTTAGTTTTTGGCTTCAACCTTTAATTCTTTAGTCATTTTTTAATCTATTTTTCGAGTCTGCGCACAGGCATCATAGCCCATGCAGGCTCATTTCCCAAGGACAATGTTTTATACATGATGTTATTTTTATGATGTTTATTCTATGATGATTATTTCTTATTCTTTGTTCACATTTCAAACTCCGTTCGGTAATGTAAAAATTTAGAAGTTAATTGTACAGTTTGTATTGTAATATTGTACATATATTTGGAAAATAAATCAATTCATTCATTCATTCATTCATTCATTCATTCACTCACCAAACTGAATTGAAACCCATCCAAATGAAAACCTTAAAAAAAACTCCATTTATAAACCAGGGATGCTACAGGTCAGGGAAATCAGGGAAGTCAGGGAAAAGTCAGGGGAAAAAAACAGGACTGGAAATCAGGGAAAAGTCAGGGAATCCGGTCTCAAGTCAGGGAATTTCGACGTTGGTCAGGGAAAAATATAAAATCCCTTTACACAAATAAACTTACTGCCGCAGCGCCGAGTCCAAGCCTGCAGACGACGCGGCGCATGAAGCAGGCAGCCGAGGTGGCTCGGCTGGCTCACCCATTAATTGCCAAAAACCCTGGGGATTGCGTAGAAAAAAGTCAGGGAAAAATGAAAAATTTGGTCTGGAAATCAGGGAAAAGTCAGGGAATTTCATTATTGGACTCCTGTAGCAACCCTGTAAACTCACGGTTATGTTCTATGGAAAATGTATATCTTTTGACTGTAAAATCTGACTTTAATTTGAAAATAATGTTTCAAGTGATTAGAGAAACTAAATATATCAGCCAATGATTTTGTTTCACTTCAATGTCGGCTTCAAAGATGCCTTATCATGGAGGTGCCAGAAAGGCTGAATTATTTGAAAGGTTTGATACTTTACTGATTCCAAAGTTCTTTTAAGGTTAGAGTAGGTCTGATACTTGAAGTATTATTACGTTGTGAAGGGCTATCAAGAAAACACTCCATGTTTGATTTTTCAAGCAAAAAATATATAGATATGCTGTTTGGTTCTAAAGAGAGTTACGGTGGTACTAATGACTTGGCTGCATGGTTTGCCCCTAAATTTAAGTTCGTAGCAGTTATATGGAACAAAAAATGATACTTTATTTTTATTTAAAATTAGTTTCTCTAAGCCAGAATACTTCATCTTCATGTTGGACTCATTGCCGTATCTTTAGCCTTTGCTTTTATGTGAAGCCCACTGTCTTTTAGTTTTCTCAGATACACTCACAGGATATTTTTGCTCACAGGAACCTTGTTCTTCCTTCAATAAAGGGGCAATGCTTTCTTACAAAATACAGCAAATACATGTTGCTTATGATTCTTCTTACTTTAACAACCAATTAAAATTTTGCCCAAAACTAAAGAGGAGAGCCTAAAGCAGGACCTAAATTTTTCCTAAAAATAAGTCAAATTTAATTTTAAATAGTAAATGTGATCTGTGCAAAAATTCATTCATGAAATTTCCACAGTGTTTAATTTTATATTAGACTACCAGAAAACAATGCTTTCACTTTTGGTATTTGAAAACTCTTATTTTGTAAATTTGTTTCACTGGTATTATGTGCTTTGCAGAAAAGAGGAAGAGCATTCAAAATCAGAGGAACAAATATCAGAAGAGCCCACTTCTGCAGAAGTGGTAGAGGAAAAGAACGAGAAGGAAAACATTACTGAAGATACAAAGATGGAGGAAGTTTCAGTAAAAAAAGAACCCGAATATGAAGATTTCAAACAAAATTTTGAAGAAAAGCCAAATTTTGGTGACTATCAGGTATGCTATGTGCTATGTACTATGTTGATGGTATTTAACGTTTCATGATTCTTAATGGATATATATTAAACTGTATATTTAAGAATTACTATAATTCAAATTTTATTTTTAAAGTATAATCTTATTTATATTCAATTCACTAGCATTTAATCCAAGTATAATTAAATATAATATAGGGCACTAAACAAACATTATTTGGGTTATTAACATTATATTTATAGAATAGTTTGTTCGATTAATCATTCAAGCATAAAGTTGTACTGTGTTAGTAATTTATATGATCTTATTGTACCTCAATCAGTACCTTAAAATTCTACCATAAAATTGGTACAGATATTTGTATGATGCATATTTAAACCAAGTAACCGCCCAGAAAAATAGTGGAATTTTGAAAAAAAAACTAAGTTTTTGTATTTTTATGTTAAAAAAAAAACAGCTAATTTACAGTTAGAAGCTGTGTATAGTGGAAAGTTCTGAATCCTCTTTACAATTCAAATAATTGTTAAGGGTAGCAGTTATTTATAAGAAAACACAAACTCAATTGTACAGTTAAAAACCATAAATATTTATTCACAATTAGTAGAGAAAGGAAACAACGAAATTTTTGTTTTCATTGTACTGCCAATATACGTACCGGGGTATCCAAAAAGTCTGGAGATAAAACTGAAATGTTTTATGTTTCTGAATAATTGTAGATAAATAGACAATAGACAATAGACAATAGACAATATTCTTTATTTGCAATTTCTTTAAGAAATACAATGGCGTCAACATGTGATAATCTTGCTTTACAATTTTATGTATCTATTTGTTTATTAATTTTGTGCAATGTTTTGTCATCTTAATGAAACTAAGGTTGCGTCCTAACTGTAGTTACTCACAATTTGGTCAGTTTAGATGCCATGTTGGTGGGTGAAGGAGGAAGTCCTGTCAATGAAGTCATGAAAATCTTAAAGTGCAAGCATAGGTCCAATTATAACTTATTTTAAAGGTCTTTCTTAGGATATTAAATTGCCACATCTACCTATTCGTTTGCAAATGAAAGCCTCTCAAAGTTTGATTGAGAGTTGACTAATAATACTGTAAGAAAGCCAAAAATGAATTAGTCTCAATCATGCCGGTTTACGATAATAACACTAATATCCTCTTATTATTGGATTATTATTATGAAATGAAAAATAGATTATGGACGGAGAATTAGAATATTAAACTTAATTAAAGTAATTAATTTTATAATTAAAAAACGTAAGGAAAGCAGAGTTTTAACTAATGTATATTATCATTATGATTAATATTTTGTAACAAGTCTTAAGCCATATGTTCTTTGTTTTTTAAAATTAGTTACTTAGCAAGGTTATAAAATAACAACATAAGAAACAAACCTAGGATAGGTTTTCAAGTATGTCACACAACACTCACCTCAACACTTACCTTTCTAAAGAGAGATGGGACTTTCTAAATTCATAACAGCCCATGGAGCAGCAGTTCAAAACGTTTAATGATATCTTAAGTTTTCACATTAATACCTTTTGTTCTACAAAAACAATCAGTGTTTGCGAAGAAATCCAACAAAAATTGGATCACAACAGGTATTCTAGATTCTGGAGAAAAACTACATTTTTTCTCTGAAATTTACAGAAACACTTCAAATGAAAACTTAACATCTTTTTCAAGAAATATAAAAGCGTTTATAGAAAAGAAATACAAGCTGCAAAAGCTTATGATGTCTCCAAATCAATTCTATCTTCCAAAAAAATTTTAAAAAACTATATGGAGAATCATTAACAATAACCTTGCAGGCAGTTGTTAATTTTCTCAACAGACTGCCCAACGCAATAAAAAAATGCCCCAACGCCAAAGGCATTAAAATCTTGCCTTAAACGCATTTTGGTATTACAGGCATTTTATAATACTAATGAGTTTTTGGAATTCGACTGGGAGACCGCCCAATTTGAATGAATCTTTGTTTACAAAGTGGGTTACATTGGCAGAAATAAAAGAAGTGTGTCTTTAACCCATTGCGGATCGTATTGTTTGGCGCGCGGGCACGAATTAATTTACGGCCAGTGGCCGAACGAACAGCAATGGTGCGCCACATCGTATCGCTCGTTATTGTATACTCACTTCATATTTACGTTGAAGTGGATTTCGGTTTAAAATCTCCATCTATATTCTTAAAAACAAAATAATTAAATACAATATATTGTTTATGAACTATTGTAATAAATATCTCTAATAAATATCGATCAAGTTCAGATGATTGTAAGTTTTCCATTACGATCAGCTCATATTATAACACGCAAATTATAACATAAAATGTGATACTAGTTACTATTATAATAACAGCTGAGGAAAACAACCAATCAGAAGTACTAAAAAGCAGAGAGTGTAGTTTGAATGGTTTTTCAACTTCGACATACAACTGCGATCTGTAGGATATTTATAAAACTTTGGAAAACTCTGAACGTAGACTGTTGTAGGCTAAACACTCTTAGATGACAAGTGAAGACGATTGCCCAATCTATCAGAGATTAATAGAACTATTTGGAGGGAAACTTAAACGCAGACCGCTTTTGCAACCTGAGCTCGTCATCGTGCCGTTAGGCCCGGCCGCTGCGTGATGAGCACAGCTTGTCAGTGATCCGCAATGGGTTAATACTGTATGTCTGAATGAGAATGATGTGGTTTGAGTGTGTACAATTTTAGAATACAATAAATTGACGTTTGCTATGCAATTAAAATAGTCTTCGCAATAAAAAATATATGATTTGAGGTGCTCGAAGTGTTCTCCCTGTGCAGTTTGGCAATTGTCTGATAATAACTGGTCCTCACATTATAAATACTTTCTTCTGTAGTTTCGTGTTCCTCTTCCACTATGTGTTCTTTAAGGTCTTTTACATTGGTCAGTTTTGTTAAGTAAAATTTTTTCCTCAGAAGTCCCCAAAAATAATAAAGAGTGAAAGGTGAGCCGATCTCAATGACTACTTGATTGTACTCATTCGACCAATCCACCGTTCTTGAAAGATATTGTGTAATGGATGATCTCTAACACATATCAAAAATATTTAAGTGCTTCCAGACTTGTTGGCCATCCAGTATAAATAACTATTAACTTATAAGATATGAAAATTCATACTGTTAGATTTCTTTTGGGATGTGGAGTAGCTTCCCATTGAAATGTTAACATTTTAATGTTACTGTGCAGCAGGGCTATGATGATGAGAATAAAGAACATTATGAAGCTGATGTCAAGATGGAGCCGGGTACAGAGATTAAAGAAGAAGACCAAGAACAGGATAGAAAGAGAAAGCGTTCAAGATGGTAAGTTTTACCTTTTGTCTAGTTTATCCTTTTAAAACAGTGCCAGATTAAGCTTTGCTAGGCAGATATTATTAGATCTGTCCAAAGGATTCATGTACAAAAATGTTTTCGCCAACATGTGGAGCCAAAGATTAACTGTTGTATAAGCTATCAATGTACAGTGATTGTCTTACATTTAGCTTCTCTTGCATTAAATGCAACATAACTTTTGTGACATGATTTTTGCCACTTAGAGGTCCAAGTGATCCAGAATAGTAAATTACAGGATTGAAAGAGTTAACACCTGGCTCAGTCAGAGATTACAATTGAATACCATTTGTGTTGAATGCCTTTTACGTCAACCTGCTTCTCAAGTCACAGCAACATTGCTTCATCTAATGACAGTTTCTAGTCTAGGTAATAAATACTTCCTATTTTGCTATGATTGACGATCAGGGTGCATACTTTTTTGAGCAATCTTCTTACCAGTCCGGCACATTGGTAGTAAAATCAAAGTGGATGCACCATATAATCATCAATAAACTATCATGGCTCATATGTTCACAAAAATATTGCAAATTTAACTATTTCGTTTGTTTTCCACTAGTTGTGAAGTCTGTTGAGTCTCATTGTGTTTGTGGGTACCAATAGCCTTATGAATTGTTTGCGTTCATCAACCGTCAATTCTTTGGAGTGATGGGTATGGGATTGAGGCTTAGAATTTGGGCCATAAAACAACTTAGTGGTGTACATGATAGATATAATAGCAGCCAGTAAATCACCATCAATCAATTGTTTCGTTGTCACTTGGAATAGGCATAGGTTGTACTCCCATGTTGCATCATCATCTTGGTCAGAGTCTTGTTTCACTTTCATCACTCACACTGTCATCATGTGGGTTATTACAAAGTTCTTGCTCAATCTGTGTCATTCAGTAACGCCATTATCACAACATTTGTCCATACAGCACTTGAGTTAAAAACAATAACCACTAAACGATAAAGCATGAAACACCACCAAGAAAGGGTGCGATCCACAATAAACCATGAATGTGATGTCTTACAATGTCACTATGGTACACTGGAATACCCTGAGCAATGTTCGTGTTAAATTTAAACAATTCAACTCATGTACATTCCCAAAGGGTATTTAGCGAGCTTTTGAATACCAGTAAGCATTCAATATTTAAATAAAGTGTATACATATCTTTCAAAGCCACCAGTGCAAATCGGCTTGGAGCTGTCAATCTTGCTAAATTCGTGAGTCAACTTGTGGCAAGAGCTGTTAAGAAGAAGAAGAAGAAGTGTTTTATTTAAAAACAAAACAATGGTGTAGTCAGGTGCCAGGTATAGAACAGAATATATAAACACTCATGGGCTGAAAAAGTACAAAATTATTTTAAAATATATATGAATATAAACAAATATAAACAGTACTTTATTTGTTAATAAATAATATACATCACTTCCATGATGATTAGTATGCACTGGACAAAATGTATTATATTTATAATAACAACCCATAATTTAGTGTAATTTACAAACAATTATTGAAGACAATAAAAATAAAAAACTAAAAAGTTTTACGTGTTACTTTTGAAATAAAATAATAATATAAAGTAATATGAGCAGTGTGCTAAGGAGTGACATGGTGTCATTCAGTTCTAAGATATGTTGTGGTAATTGTGTTTTGGCTCTACAATTAATTGTTTATAGCAGTTAATTACTAGCATCTCTCCTGTTGATATATATGATTTATTCATAGACACAGGTGTAAAATACTTGAGTGCAGACAAATCTGAAAAATAGGATAATAATAACAGATTGTTGCCTTATTACAGTAATTAAACATAATGGTTATGAAAATATATTCATTATTGTTTTTAATTTTTTGTCCTTTGAAATACATTGCTCTTGTACTACAAACAATTTTAACACTAATTTGATTAAGAATACCTAAATTGTGTTTTAATGTACTTAACTCTTAGTTATAGATATTTTAGCCTAGTAGGAGACCTCAATGTAAATATTTTAGAGTTACATAAGACCAATGTAAACCACTTTTTAAATGTACTTAGATCTGTAAACTTGTATTGCACTAATGAAAAACCAACTAGGGGTATGGCTTGCCTGGACAACATTTATTGTAATCTTGATAAAACATCTTTTAGCAGTACATTGTTAGAACAAAATATAATTTCTGATCATGCTGGTGTGTGGGTTAGTTTTTTAGTCTCAAAAAAAGATACCAGTAAGTTTAATGTTGTAGGACTACATGAAGTACGTCAGAAGCGAAATCTTAATCAAAGTAACCTTTGGGAACTAAAAACTTGCCTTAGTAATGTTGACTGGTTTAATTTAGGTCTATGTAATAATATAGGTATTGATGTTATGTTTTCATTGTTTGTTGATGTATTAAGTTATTATTTTAATATTTGTTGTCCTTTTATCACTGTACCTGCAAAACCTAAATGTAAACTTAAAACTTGGTATACTCCTCAACTTAAGGATATGAGAGCTTATCTTTTAGTGTTATATTGTTGATGTATTAAGTTATTATTTTAATATTTGTTGTCCTTTTATCACTGTACCTGCAAAACCTAAATGTAAACTTAAAACCTGGTATACTCCTCAACTTAAGGATATGAGAGCTTATCTTTTAGTATTATATGACAGATGGAAACTAAGCTTAGATGCTAGAGACAAGATTATTTTTAATAACTTCAAAAAACATTACAATCTAGAAATTAATAAGGCGAAAAAGATTGCTAATGACAGTATGATTACAAATGCAAAGAATAAATGTAAGACAGCATGGAGAGTTGTAAAAAATGAATCTGGTAATCTGAATGGGCCTAGTAATAATATTGTACCTGTAACACCTGATGTCTTCAATAAGTTTTTTGTCAACCCTAGTTGTAATAGTGTAAATTCAATTGTTAATGACGATGCCAGCAACATATCATATTTTGATCTCTTAGAGAACTATCCTCGCCCTGTTAATGTTATTGAACATGATTTCAAATGGAATATAATTGACTGTGATACTGTAATTTCTGTTGTTTCCAAAATGAGCTGTTCACGTAGTGAAGACTTATATGGAATGTCCAACTTTGTTTAAAAAAATATTATAGATGTAATAATTGTACCTCTTAGTAAAATTTTCTAAGGTTACTCCTATATTTAAAAAAGGAGACAAGAATTTACCAGATAATTACCGTCCTATTACAATAGTCCCGATAATTAGTAAAATAATAGAATCCTGTTTAATAAGGCAACTTTTTCAGTATTTTACATCAAACAATTTGATCTTTTAGACCAAATCACTCCACTGTAATGGGTGTTGAAGCAATTATTGAGGTTGTATTAAATTGTTTTGAAAATAAGCTGGTGGCTGGAACTACACTGATCGATTTGAGCAAGGCTTTTGACACTGTTAATCACTCTATTTTATGTAAAAAGCTTGAATTTTATGGAATAAGGAATTTGGAATTAAAATTAATTGAAAGTTATCTAAAAGATAGAGAACAAAAGGTTTATGTTAATAACCGTTCCTCAGAATTCTTAAGTGTAGTTTCAGGGGTACCGCAAGGCTCTGTTTTGAGACCCTTTTTATTTGTAGTATTTATTAATGATTTTAGTATAAATGTACCATGTTTTTCAATGTTATATGCAGATGATACAACCTTGTTATGTTATAATACCGATCCTATTAATGTTAAAACCCAGCTTACAGATTCTCTAGAACAAGCCAAAATCTGGTTCTCTGTAAATAACCTAATGATTAATGAAACTAAGACTGAACATATACTATTCTCACTAAAACATAATATAGACATTTTGTATGATCTTATTTTTATCCTGTCAAGCTGTTGGGTATTTATCTTGACACTAAACTGAGCTGGGATGCACATGTTAACTATCTTTGCAAAAAACTATCTAGAGTAACTTGTCTCTTAAGAAAGTTAAGATCATGTGTCAGCTTGGAAACTTTGTTAACCCATTCAAGACATTGGACGGGCAGTTTCCGTCCTTCACTTCGCGCGGCACAACGACTAAAGACGGGCAGCGCCCGTCCGCTAGACACGACTTCGACGTAGTTGAATATATTGCCGATAGATCGCTGAGGCATTCACATTTGCTGCATATTTTGTTCTCAATATTCTAGTATATGTTTTTCTTCTTCTTCGTTGCTGAAAAACATCTGATATTGCCTCAAATCATCTTGGCAAAACAGCTTTCTTTCGTTTGTAAACAGTCAAGATGGCGTCTCGCGACCGGAAGGATGTGTTCGTAAATTCGGATGATTTTGCGGCTTACGTTGCTAATGTTTTAGATGAAAGTGGTGATGAGGAAAGTGACAGTGAACAAGATGACATGATACATGAAAATAATGAAATGTCTGATGGTACAAACGATGACAGCAGTGATAATGAAAGTGACGATAACCCACCGGTAGGCTTTGTGATTTTACGTGGATTGTTGGACGAAATAATGTTAATACAATGCGTTTTACCAGCAATCATGGAATAAATCCTATAATTTTGAGGCAGTTAGAAGAAAACTGCACTGAATCACATGTGTTCAATCACTTCTGTGACGAAACCTTTAGGGTTCAGGTAACCCTTTGGTAGGCCTCCCGCTTGTGGAGAAACACCACTCCTTCAAGGAAAGTTTTGGGGGCATTTTATTGAAAAGATACCTCCAACCACCAAAGCCAGGCCCTCAAGAAAATGTAAAGTTTGTGCCTTACAGGGGAAAAGAAGTGAAACAGTGTACCAATGTAAAAAGTTTCATGTTCCACTTCATCTGGAAACATGTTTTGAAGTATTTCAGACTCATTTCTAAAGAAGTATAATAAACATTTGTAAATAGTGTAAATATTTATGTATATTAAAAAAAAACTAATATTTTGTGTTCATGCAATAACAATGAATAACTAAGGTACATTTATAATATTCATAGCATGTTATACAGTAAGTGTTATGCAAAGTGCACCTGTTCTTACACGGAAGCATGGAAAATATCCAGTCCTGTAGTCCAAAAATTTTAGTAATTTATTCAGTCACGAATGGGTTAATGGTCTACTTTGGTCTTTTTCATTCGCAACTCAACTATGGTGTAAGACTCTGGGGTAACTCAAGTGCAGCCACAAAAGCTTTTGTTTGGCAAAAAAAGGCAATAAGAGCTATCACTGGTTTATCAGCTTCTGACTCTTGTAGAGCAACTTTTCCTGATCTCAACATCATGACATTGAGTTGCATGTATATATACAGTAATCTGTTACATGTTAAAGAACATTTTGGTATGTTTAATAACCACAGTTTTTATCATAATTATGAGACCAGACAATGCCTTAATTTAGTGACCCCAAATGTTAGGTTGGCCAAGACTCAGAAAAGTTTTAAATTTCAACAGTACATATTGTTTAACAAGTTACCATTAGCAGTAAGGCAATTACCTTTAATAAATACAAAACTGTGATATGTAGTTGGTTAAGAAGAAAATGCTTTTATACCACTGAAGAATATTTTAACTGTGATTTTAATGATCTAAGAATTTGAATGTTGTTGTAATTTTTAATATACAATTTATGGTTGTAACATTATGACTTAACATTATAACATTATGCAGGAGCCCACAGCAACAGAAGCAAGGCTGGGGCCAGAGTACAGGCTGGACCAAGAAGGATGATGAGCCTGAGTTGGATGACAAAGCTGTTGTTCTCGGCTGGTGTAAGTCTAAAACTATACATTGACTCAATAAAAGAATAGTCATTTTCTCCCTCCTCATCCTTATTCATGTATTATTGTGTACCCAATTATTGTGAATTAATGTGTTTGCTTTCTAAACGAATTTGCATAATATATTGTTTCATTATGCACTGTAAATCAAAAGGATGATAGGGTGTGAAGGATTCTCTTCGTACAGTCCTTTTAAACATTTAGGAAATGTTTAATCTGAGTGAGTTTCAGAATATGGTATAAAGAATATTAATATAAACAATGTATATATATAAAATTGTTTTAAGATGTTGAGTTTCCTTCTTGTGGGAGATTTTTTAATAATTTCCATGGCTTTTTATTGGAAAATATTCTTTATATCGTATTCTGAAACTGTTTCCTGTTTGATTGTTGTAGTATTTTGGACACATCATATTTGATTCTGTTTACTCCTGAACTCTCAATGGCAGGGCTGTAGTCACTGTTCCCTTAATTATTACAGCTACCATACTTATTAACTTCATCCTTATTTAACTTCAATACAAGAACTGAAGTCTCATGGCTAGTAGCTTATATTTTTTTGGCAAATAATGTAGTTTCATTTGTGTTCTCAATTTGTTTTGGTTGTAAATTTTCTCACTATTAAATCATGTTGCCAAATTATATTATTATTATAAATGTTAATGTTGGCTGCTCTATTGGATAGGCAAGACAGTATGTCTCCAGTGACACTCAAGTAATAAATCTCATGACTGCCCGAAAACCCAAGTTGTGAAGACTCAAAACTCACATTATTGTAAAAGACACTACTTGTAATCTCAATGATTGTAAATAAAGATGATTCTGGATTCTGAAAACCAGCTGACAGTAGTAAAAATTAAATTTTTCAATTTTAGAATGGAGTATTGCTGTCTTTTCTTTCAAAATAGGACTACTTAGCCATTCCTTTGCCATATTTCTGCATAAACCATAATTACAAAGTAACATTTATTAGTGTCTTCAAATGAAATTTTTTGTTGCTTGAATTTTTTCAATTTTAATTTATTGAAAAAAAAATCTTATATCACTTTCTTGTTCCACGCTAGTCTTTAATTCCAACACCTAGTATGTCACTGATGATTTTGAATAAGGACAGGAGAAACATCCACCTCTTGTGACTAGTTCTTGTAGCACTAAGGACAGGTAAAAATAGATGTTTATCAGTTCTTGGAAACAGCAGGTATTACTCTGATGGGTGATTAAGCTGACAGTAGTTAAGATGGATTCTCTTTTTTTATCTTAAAAGTGTTTTTTTGGGTAATCCAGAGAATTTTAACCCTTCCTACGTCATACACGGATCTGTCCTGAGCCATAACCAAACATATCCTTGGTGCGTATTACTGCTTTCTCGGTTGTCCTGTCTACTATGTATCTCGTTATTATTCTTATTTAAAATAAAGAAAAAATACATTCACTAACCTATCTCAACTCCAAAAAATAATAAAAATGTTATAATCAGAATTTTTTTTTATTTGAAAACCGATTTCGGGATTTACTAAAATTACAATATCTCAGGTCTCAGACCTGGTAGAGTGTTCATATTTTTTTTACATACTCCTAGATACATAGGCTAACAGATAAACAAAAAAGATGTATGGCTTTTTCACATGTTTGACTGATATTCAACATTATTTATGAGTAACAAAATTACAGACCAACTAAAAGAATACGCAATTTAAAACATTTGGTTTGAAAGTAAATTAAAGTTTAATTTTAACTTTTCTTGTATTAAGTTGTTATCAGAATAAAAATCTCAATTAAACTTAGTACTCAAGTCACTTTCAATTTAAAAGTATTTACAAAACCTTTATGAAGATAAATTGTAAATTATTTACTACTGATTATGTTTGTATCAACTATGAAGTGTTTAAAAATGACTTTGGTGCCAGAATCTTGGAGCCAGAAAAAAGTTGCTACAGAATTTCAGGTGACCTAATATATGGTAAAACAAGCAAGAAAACTTAAACGAGAGAAAGGTATCCTAGCTATCCCTGACCCTAAAAAAGGTAACACACTCTCCGAAAACACAGTTAAACTTGTGACAGACTTTTACCAAAGTGTTGAGAATTCAAGAGTTTTACCCGGAGCAAAAGATAAAGTGAGCATTAAAAAAATATTTATATGCAAAAAAGACTTATTCTCAGTAATTTGAGAGAGCTTTACTCTTGTTTTAAACGGGAATGCCCCGACTTGAAAATAGGATTCTCGAAATTTTGCAGTTTAAGACCAAAGTGGTGTGTCCTTGCTGGGTCAGCAGGTACCCATACAGTATGTGTATGAAGCATACACCAGAATGTGAAATTGTTACGAGATGCTGCAAAAATTGAAGAAAGTTACAAAGATTTAATCAAGATGTTGGTTTGTAATGTTGAAAACAGTGAGTGTATGCTACGCCATTGTGACAACTGTCCATCTGATGATGCCCTGATTGAATACTTAACTGCAAAATTGAGCGAAGATTATGATTTAGAAGAAGAAATAATTATAAGCCAATGGGTTAATACTGACAGGACAGAAATGGTTAAGCAATCAATCAGTGTTGAAGACTTTATTTCTTTACTGAGCAAATCTGTAGAAAACCTAATCCCACATTCATATATTACAAAATCACAGTCTAAAACTTTCAAAAAACTGAAAGAAGATCCGCCTTTGAATACAGCAATTGTAGTAATGGATTTCAGTGAAAATTATTCTTACACCATTCAAAATGAAATCCAAAGTTATCACTGGAACAGAGGTGGATGCATAATTCATCCAGTTGGTCTCTACTTGAAAAAGGATGATAAAGTTTTAATTTCCAACCATTGTTTCATAAGTGATGATTTACAACATGACACTTGTTTTGTGAATTACGTACAAAAAGAAATTTCGAAATGGCTGAAAGAAAATCATCCCGAAATAAACCAAGTTCATTATTTCACTGACGGCTGTCCTGGTCAATATAAAAATAGAAATAGTTTCAAAAACCTAACAAACCGTCATGAAGACTTTGGAATGAAAGCCGAACATTCATTCTTTGCAACAAGCAACGGGAAATCAATATGTGATGGCTTGGGAGGAACTGTTAAGAGAATTTTGAGAAAAGCCAGCCTTCTACTTTCAGATGAAAATCAAATCAAGGCAGCAACTGCAGTTTATAACTTCTGTAAAGTCAACATTGAATGTGATGGCTTGGGAGGAACTGTTAAGAGAATTTTGAGAAAAGCCAGCCTTCTACTTTCAGATGAAAATCAAATCAAGGCAGCAACTGCAGTTTATAACTTCTGTAAAGTCAACATTGAAAAAATAAACTTTCACTTTATTGACACAAAAAATGCTGAAGCTTTCAGATTGGAGTTAGTGTTACGATTTTTAACCACTAAGACTATTCCCGGTACTAGAAGTTTCCATTATATCAAACCATTAAACACAAATGAAATTGAAATAAGGAGGACTACTGATAGTCCTAATCCTACTCTAATGTTTTCTTTTGATTCTGCTACGGATTGGGTCTACATTCAACCATCTTTAAACGATTATGTGGCTGCAAACTACGATGGAAAGTGGTACTTTGGACTCGTTAAAACTGTGTTTCATGAAGAAAAAGATGCTGAAATTCTTTTTCTTCACCCTCCAGGACCTGCTGCCAGCTTTTACTGGCCTCAAAGAGAAGACTTGTGCATAATACCATTGGATCACATTATCAGTACAGTTGATGCACCGCAATCAAATAGCACTGGCAGAATGTACTACTTCAAAAAAGAGTGTATCAGAAAAACAGAAGAGTGTTGGATGAAGTGGAAAAAATATAACAAGCAGAACTAATAATTGCTATAAAACATATTGATTCTTAGACTTCAGTTTTTATTTTATTTCACATTTATTAAATGTAAGTAAACCGCAAATTTATAATTTCTTAATAATATTCTACTTTTTGGAATATTAACTAAACATGTGAAAAAGCCATACATCTTTTTTGTTTATCTGTTAGCCTATGTATCTAGGAGTATGTAAAAAAAATATGAACACTCTACCAGGTCTGAGACCTGATATTGCAATTTTAGTAAATCCCGACAACGGTTTTCAAATAAAAAAAAATTCTGATTATAACATTTTTATTATTTTTTGGAGTTGAGATAGGTTAGTGAATGTATTTTTTCTTTATTTTAAATATATTAATTAAATATTATGCAAAGTTTCATGGTGATATCTCAAATAGTTTTCATGATATTAATTTTTTAAGCTACAAGTTACATTGCAAGACGCGAAATCCGAGGCCTAAAATCGCATTAAATTAAGAAAATTAAAAAATTTGTAGAAAAAAAACTACAAGAGATAGAGAAATAAAATTTTGTATTTATCAATAGGATAGCAAATGCAACAATTGTGCCAAGTTTCATCAAAATCTAAAGAGGTGGGTGTCAAATTAATTATTTACTGGGTGATTTGACATGGAATGACCCTTAAGACAAGAAAAATAATTTGTCATCTTGTTTTGGAGTTGTAGGAAAATTAACGGATTTATTAGTGGCGTGCAAAGGGTTAATATACCTGTTATGTTATTTAATTCTGATCTACATTGAAGATATACATTTAAAATATAATAATAAAACATGGGTTCTTTTGTGGGTTTGTTTTATATAGTCACCATTTTAAGTAAATAAACAACTTCGTATAATTTTACTTTATGTAATCAGTGCATGGCCTCCATGTTAGATAATAGGCTACAAATATACCGTAATAGGATGCATATTGATATAATCATGACCACTTCTGGTATATATTAAACAGGGATAACTCTGAAAACTCCATTTGATCTGATCCAAAAGCTTCAGCAATTATGATTTAGTCATCTCATTAGTTCTTTTGTACTTGTGATAACGCATAACATTCACAGTGGCTCTGTACTGAGTGATTTTAAGTAGTCCTAACACCACGATGCACGTGCTGTGGTCAACATGGTAAAACTATATTATTATCAGCATGTAATATTCTTCTGGCTTTAATTAAAACCGAAAATGATTAACTCATATAAGAAACAATAGTCCTTGGAGATTATTATAGACACACCCATTTACAGTGGACTATTCATCGTTAAAACTAACTTTCTATTTACTGTTACGTGGATAATATTAGAAGGAATTAAAAGAATTATTGTGAATACAACAGTATTATAGTTTTAGGTTGACAGAAACGTGGCTTTAAAGTCTTTACTTAATTCATGTAGTCACCTGAGCATAGGATTGTGTTAAAAATAATATTTAGATATATGTAAAAATTCAATCTGTAGGATTTGTAGCTCTTTCTGAAATTATAGATAATAAATTTACAATGCCATTATTTTCTACAAATGAATTTAGTGGATTTTTTATCTCAAACATAGCTTTGAATAAATTGGTGTTTCCAATATTGGCCGATCACGGTTTAGCTTGTTTTGAAAGTCCAAAAGTTTTTGGACTGATTTATGAAATTTTAAGCAAGTATGAGGAATTCCTTAACTTAAAAGGTATTGTAAGAAAGACGGTATGGTATTGTATTGCATGAAAGGCTGTCCTATTTTAGGTATAATTTTTTAATGTTGTTATTAATAGGTTTGAAGCTCCCTTATTTAGATTTTGTTAGTAGAGTATCAGTTTATCCAGTTTGTTGTTTTTTGGAAATAATATGAAAAATACTTTTCAGATGACTCGGATTTGAACTTGGTGATAGAGAAGTCTGATTTCTTGGAAGCTGCTCCCTTGAGTAGCCAAGGATTTGGTTATGTCTGGGCCGGCTGTAGAGCCACTTTTGGTTTTAACCAGGGCAAAGTGTGCTTTGAGGTCAAGGTAATAATTATGTTTCATTGGTCCATAGTTTAAGGTTAAAATACAAAAGTAATTTAATATAGATGTAGTTTGGAATGACACAACTAATTATTTGGCTTGTCTTAAGATCAACCTCACAGAACAGTAAGTTAAGAAATGTAGTAAAAATAAAAACAGGGAACGGACATTTTGTTCTCATCCAAAAATGTCCAACACATCAGTTTGTGTAACGTAAACTTAATTTCAGCTTCTGGCTTTAGGTTACGCTATGTGGTTTTATCCTTGTTAGGGATCCTAATCTTACAGCTCAGTTCAACATGCACAATACAGAACGTTTGAGATTGATCAGTTTCAATCCTATATGAAACTTTATACATCAGGTTTTGATTTGGTTCAAAGTTATAACCAACTAAAAGTTTTTAACCAAAATATAATTAAATGAGTGGAAGTCACTAGAAAATATTAGTTCGTGCTGGTGTTTGCTTTTAGCAGCTGATGTGTAATATGACCAGAGATTAGTTCTATTTGATTAGGAAATTTTGGCTTGTAGCTGACAATCAGGGAACGTTGTAGCCTATTTAAATACAATTTTTAAATAACAACGTTGCGTGTATTTTTGGTACAATGGTTATTGCAAGATAATCAGATCAAGCAATGTCGAGCGTGGCTGCTGCTTGGATGGGTGACCACTAAGTGATCTTGTCCTTGCAAGCAGCATGCCTGTCGAGCCATTAGTGTTGGTTCAAAAGTCACCTTTAAGCCGTTGGTCCTCAGGTTAAGTGTTAGAGAGGGCTTCTTAGCACTAACTTCATTTGGTAAAATAAGACATCTTTACTTTTCTCTTCTGTTATAGAGCAATGATTCTTCTAACTCTCAACACATTCTGCTTTCATCAGTTTGTCTTAAAATCACCTTCATGAGATGCTACCAAAGAGGACTATTCTGAGTACTAGTTAGTCAAATATATCCGGTTTGTTTAGATCTAGGACCTTTATATCTATCCACATAAGGAGTTAGATAAGCATTTTTTATTGAGTTCTGAGATCTTCCTCCATCTTTGTCTCGGATCTGATCCCCTTTTCCTAGTTATTTACTAGAGATTTACTGTAGGGGAAAGCAACTCCACAGACCCTACCAAGTATTCCCATATTACTTTGAACCAAAGAGTAGGCAACATTAAAGCAGCCTGACTGCACCTTCATGCCCATCCTGGATGAGTCTTCTGGGGCAAGTTTCAAATGCCATGACTTCTACTTGGAATACCACGGCATATATACCTAAGGCACCTCAGCCTGACTCCTGGCTTATAGACACCAAATCCTGCCCTTGAGTCCAGCTTGAGCTATCATTACAAAACACCTGTAGTAGGATACCTTAGTGTAGGGTCTCTTAGTGGATATTCTTTGATTGTTTCCTTATATGCAGGAAAAATTAAACTCCAGTTAGTGGTAATGGCCATACATATGATGTTGTCTTAAAGCTTACAACAAAATGATGAACAAAACATTTGTTATGGTATCTTCCTCAATGAAGGAACACTTTATATAGATAACTTATATGGATGTTCCAATAGCCAGAAAACTTAACTATACATTAAAATCCATATCTTTGACTCAGTAAACACGAAAAGGAAGGGGCAGCCAGAAAATTGCAACAAACCAAACTAAAAACAGACTAATATATAGATTTTTAAGTGTCAACATGAACTAAAGTCAGTCTGATAAATGAAATGATACTATGGTCTCGACTAATGATGGGCGAATCCAGCATTTTCTAATCTGATTCCAAATCTTTAAAAGTTGATACCCCATACCTGAATTTCAAATCCTTTTTAAACCCAAGTATAATTTAAACAAAATCACCATCAATCCAAATTATGATATTCTTAAAATTTTGGAGAATGTCAAAAATATATACACAGTAAGCAAACAATATACCACTCTATTGTAAGGGGATTTGCAGAGGTTCAGAGATATAGCTATATTTTAGAAACAAAGTCATATCCTATACCTTCTTGTTTTAATTTGGTATATTGTGATATGATAACTTTATAGATTATAATATGTGGTTCCAGATAGAATATATGCTTTTAACCCTTCAACGCGTTTTGCCGTACTAGGTACGTCATGACACTTTTACTTGAGATCGCGTTTTGCCGTACTGAGTACGTCATGGAGTAGTCGGTTATTTTTGTAGCTGTAACAGACGACTATCGAATGTTTTCAATGAAAAATGTATACCAATCGAAAGGAGAAGATTCAAACTTTCGATTAATTGAGTCGATATCTCGAAAAATCGATCTTTAGAAAAAATATCTGAGAAATCAGCTGCATTCAAGACGACGTCATTGCCGTGCAGCCGATCGTTTGTCAGCTTACGTTTGTTGTTGTTTACAGTCATTGTTAGTGTGATGGTTATGTTCAACTGACATATTTTTGTGTGTTTTACGTTCCTTTGTTTAGTTATTATTATTAGTTTTACAAGCTAACTATATTGTTTTGAAGAAGGAAATCCCGTTTTGACAGGAACAATTTGTTGTGTTTTATAAACATGAGTTGGGGATGGTTTGTAGGTTAGCTAGCTTTTAGGGAAATTAACCTAAAGTAGGTTAATTTTGTTTAATTTGGCTAATTTTAAACACTAACAACATAAAAGTATAATTAAATAATTATAAACTTGGGTAATTTGCTTATATTATTTATAAAACACAAAATCTCTAAAAAACCGCCAGAAAAATCAACGCAGGAGGGAGTATGACCATGAAAAAAAAATAACGCGTTGAAGGGTTAATCTGCAAAAAATATGGGCATAAATTTGTGTCACTTATTAAACAGATTTTAAAGTTAAAATGTTTGAAAATTTTCAAACCAACCCTAGTGATGAAAAAATAAAGTTGAAATATAAATACATTCTATAGAGGAAATATTTATACAACACAAATATTGTGAAGTGAAAAAAATTAACTGCTTACATCCGTGCATATATGCAGAAAACATGTGGCACTCCGCAAACATAAACATAGAAAATAAAAACTTAGGCATGAAGCTTCACAACCTTCTGCTAGAAGAATTGACGCCTCACCAAGAACATATTGATTAACGCTCTTACTGCTGGGCTGGTCAACAATCCTATTTACACAATTTACGTTTTTATTGAAAGAAGACTTACAACTTGATGAACTTAAATAATTAAATTTATTATCCTATCTGATGCCATTTCAATACTTGATGCATTTGAAAATAAAGAATATTTATATTTATTTACTTGTTGCAGCTACTGGAAAATCTTGATGTCAGCCATCTGGAGGACGAGCCAAGTCCTCATGTCTTGCGAGTCGGCTGGTCGGTCCTGTCTGCGTCCTTGATGCTTGGTCAGTGTCCCATCTCTTTAGCCTCTAGTTTCTGAGGGTGGTGCAATCCTTTTCGGTTGAAAGAACACATTTTTTTATTTTAAAGAAAATTTTTGTCACATCCCTAAAATACCATTTCAAAAAACAAAAATAGAAAACAAATTTTTATTACTCCACCTGTAATGGTAGGGATTTGAAGCAGAATTTATGAATATCTTAATTTTCATTGGGGCCCAAAAAAAATTTTTGAAAATAAGGATATGAACTTTACTGCATGTACAGAATAAAATTTGATTTGAGGGAATGACTTGGTTTTAATTTACAAAAAATCTCAATTCCTTAAGGAGAAAACTGTAGAAAAACATTTCATTTTTAGTTAATAGAAAAGTATATTATCCTTAAGTCATAAATGAATTAAAAAATTATCTCATGTAAGTATTTGGTGAAAATGTCACATTTTTATCTTATCCATGTTTGCCTAAATTTCCACTTTAAATTCTTTTAATTCTTTGTCGCGTTACCAACAAATTCTTTCTCTCTTCATGAAAGTTATCTGAAAGGGCTATGAATTTAAAATAAAAAAGATTTTTCCAACCACAAATCGATTGAATCATCTTAGCTGAAAAGTAGAGCGTTGTTCTTAAATAGTTTCTGGGAGCAGCTTCTTACATTATATTTGAAGACCCCAGAGGAAAAACAAATTAATACCAAGAAACCTAATTTTTCTAACTTTAAATTTTAAAGCTTTTTTTTTAAGCTTTGTAATGATGTATATGAAAAGCTATTTGTAACCATAGTAGGAAACTAAATTTTAAAAGTAAAATTTAATTGGTTAATCATTACATGGTTTAAAGGCCATGTAATAGATTTTGAACTCATTATTTGGATGGAAGCTTGCAAACTACACCCCTAAATAGGGAAAACATGGACTAAATCCAACAGTTTCAAGAGAAAAATTAGACATAAGTTGTAAGTAATTGATACAATTAAAACAATTATCAGTAAAATAAAGTATAGTTTTTTACCTCAAATCTTTCAGGTACTTTCTTTAATTTTTACTCAGCTTTTAAGGCTTCAAAAAAGTAGTTTGCCTTATCTCCAAAACATTTCTTCAGACATTGCATATCGTACAAATTTTCTAGATAAATAGTAATTGAAAAAAAAAAAAAAAAAAAAAAAACACTTGTTAGGTTTTTCAGATCTTTTGATCAATTTATTACATTCTTTCCTGTGGTAATACAATTATTTACACTTCAGTTAAATAGAGATAAAAATGCAGTAGACACAAACTTCCATTTTATATAGTAAAATCTAAGTGATTTTGATATGCAGACGAGATGATATAGTTTTGTGCAGTAATTGTTTTTACAATTTCACTTTTTTTATTCTCTTTTTTTTGAAGCCTCAGCTGTTGGCTATGCTGGCTTGTTTTTGGTCACTTTGGCTGTTATTCCTCTCATGATTAGACCTCCCCGGGATTTGAATCCGTGATCTCAGTTAGAGAGCTGTGACTGTATCCACTAGTCTACGGAGGAAGACAAAATTCACTTTTGTGATAATGAATTTAACCCTTTGAATCCCAGACCAAAATATTGATGGTGGGAAAAACGTACCAAAACCATTTGACCTAAGAACTACAGAGAATCCCCGGAGCAGAAACAGCTGTATTGCATACTGTTCGTAAAAAATTAATATTTTTGCTATTTTTTATGCTATTGTCTTGTATTACACACCAAAATGTCCAGAATGAAATTGTGTACACAGAAAAAGTTTAGTCTAAAGTATAAAAAATCGTTTAACAACATTAAAATAACTTTAAACTATATGTTTATAGATTTTTAGGTAAAACAATAGATTTTAAGATTTTTTAATTCAAAAATAAGAAAACTTTTTACCATGGGCACCCACATTTTATTTTTTCTAAATTTAGTTTTATGTATGTACAAAAAAAATTAGATTGATATCTCTAAAGATAAAGTTTTTGCAACTGCCATCTCACAGGGACCGGTTGGTCATTGTCCGGAGTAGGCCTAGCGGCGGCGTTACCGCGAGAAGTAGATAGCTGACTAAATGGCATTTCTTCATCATCTGAGTCCGAGATAGTTGGCCTATAGGTAGGATCAACATCAGTGTCATCACTGAAAATTGATGAGACGTCAGGCCAATCGTCATCTGATAGGTCAACATCCAGTTGTCTGTCCAATTCACTCGGGTGATTTACAATGTTGTCACTCATTGTTCACAAAACTGATTATTACTATAAGATTAAAATTAAAGAAAAAGTGACTAAAAACAGTCCTCAATTACAACATTTAACTCAATTCACACGCATAAAGACAATATACGTAACATTAGACCGCTTTGTAAACAAATACAGCTGTAGCAACAAGAGTAATATATTTTTTTGAGCATAGATGTTATTTTAAATACACTATATTACTTACAAAAAATTTGTATTTTACTAAAATACTCATAAATATGTATTAATACTCGTAAACTAAGTATTTTACGGTTTCAAATAAATATGTATTAAACGCATATACCATGGCGACAATATTACGTCGCTCGGGGATTCTCGCATCTTCATTGGCGACGATACATCGTCGCCGCGGGAATCTTCGCATATTTTCTCGGCGACGATATATTGTCGCCTGGGGTTCAAAGGGTTAATAACTTACAGCTTTAATAAAAAAAACATTAACTGTAATACATATGTTTAAGTATACAAGTAATAAGAATAATTTAACTATTTTTGATTTACTCTTATATTTTTTATGTGTTTATGTCTTCATAAACTGTAGACCAAAATATTTAAATCCTGATTCAGAAGTTACTTTTCCTAATAACTAGAAATTTCTCTTGTAAGGAAAAAATATATCTGAAAACCTACTAAAAACTCAGAACTCCCATTAATATTGATGGTTAAATTAATGAAACTAAAAATACAAGTGTATTTAGTTACAATAGCAGTCTAAAATATGTAGCAAAGCAAAAAATAAATTAAAGTAATTTTTATTTGTGTGCAATTATAGAAGAGATGTACAGTTTAGAATGTAAATAGTGTAGTTTTTAATGATTTAAAGGTTTAAAAAACCAATTGTATCAATATAAAGAAAATAAGAATCATTAATATGTTTATATTGTTAAGAAAAGTGTTACTATTGATTAAAAAAAGATTAAATCAATTCAGAGCCACAAACTTTGAATTGATATATAATCATCATTAAAACGTAATGCTGTAATAAATTATTAGTCTGTAAACAACAATGTTATAGTTTATTTAAGACTTGTATATTTTTATACAGAAAGAACGACAGAGTTTATGTAAAATCTTGTATCATTGTTGTCATTCATGTTGAAAAGCATTATAAAATGTGCAGAGAGTTAATGTCCTAACATTTTTGCTCAGGTGAGGAACCAATGTCCTTTGGCTATGGTGGCACTGCGAAAGCTTCCACAAACTGTAAGTTCAACAACTATGGAACAACATTTGTTGTTGGCGACACAGTCACAGCGTATTTGGTGAGTTTAACATTCATTTTATATATATTGACGTAGTGTTTTGTACACAATTTGTATTTTAATTGAAGAAGTAAATAAACAAAAACTATTTCATAATGTTTCTGTTATCTTGTATGTATTTCGAAGAATGAAGTATCTCAAACTAGAGCTACTATTTTGTTTCTAGCTATCAGACTGATATACAGACTGTCTTTAGCCACCATTGTGATCTAGGAAACTATATAACTGAAAGTTATCTTTAAACAGGGGAACCTTCCTTTGTTTCAGAGAATTTTACAATATATATTTTAAACTTTTTAAAAAGCTGCGGTGGTGTTCAAATAAATGTTAAGCTTGGTTTTTCTTATGAAACTATTTTATTATAATTTTGTATAGCTGAAGTATCCTTAAGACTTCTTTATTCTGCTCACTTTGATATTTCCTTCAATAAAGGGGATATGAGAGCTGAAATATTGAGATTCCTTATGGAGGATAACATTGAGAAATCAAATTTTAAAATAAGTATCCATTTAGATAATCTAAACTGTGAATCTAATTAATAGTCCACTGTTGTGTGAAAATATGTGAAAAAGTGAGTAAGTTCTTCAAATTTTGTGTGTTTAGTAAGAAATAATATGTACAGCAAAATAGTTTAATTTTTAGGGGGTACACATTTTTTCTATCCTTCATGTGTGTACCAACTAAAAGAAAACTAAAATATTTTGTATATATACATTTTTTAAATGAACTTCTGAAAAAGTATCTACTGTTTTAACTATTGCATCGAAAAGTACACTTATTTGCGAACAAAAAAAAAAAAAAAAATACTCCAAATGATCTCCAAAAATTACGTGTGTTGTTCCTCAATTGTGTACTATGGTCCATTATTACCCTGGGCTTTGGCAAGTCCATGGAACAATGGCTGGGGTTCAAAGGGTTAAAATTAAGGGTAAATTTACAAGGATTTCTTTATTGTTTTACTAAGACTACTTTGATGATTTTATCAACAAAAGAAATTAACTATATCAGTTTGTTGTTAAAACCACTTTATGTGAAAAGTTAAAAATGCTTCTTAATTTTTCTGTCCTCACACGAATTTATGGTGTCACAGGATTATGGGAGCCGTGTGAAGATATCTTATGCTGTGAATGGCAAGTACCTGGGAGAGGCCTTTAATATCCCATCATCCCAGATAAACGAGCAGCCTCTGTTTCCCCATCTTCTCTCCAAAAACATCAAGTTCCGGGTGAATTTTGGCCAGACAGAGACAGAGTTTCCAATAGAGGCAGGATACACCTGGGCTGCCAATGTGGCTGAGGATCAGAGAGTTGCTGGCCCACGCCGCCCTGAGAGGAGAGAGGATTGCGAGGTACAAACAGTCTCAAAAATCAACAAAAGCAGTTTTCATGATTAGTTATATCTTGCTTTGCCTACAAGAATTATTTTATATGCCTATACATAATTTTTAAAATTATTTCTCAATTATAAACCTTCATCAGTACTGAAGGGCCTGTACTATAACAAAAACGGATCAGTGAATATTAAAATGCATATTCAGATTTTCCAACTCATCACTCCTGAAGAGTGTGTGTTATTGAAATAGATTGTGTCTATTAACCAAAGATACCAACAATATCCCTGACTTAAATATGTTTGTTTGATAGTTTCACTCATTCCCCCCCCTTCAGGCTGAACACAATTGCTGAAAAATATTAATGAAGCTTACAGTCATTATTAAGGTCTTACCAATAATATCCCTAAGTTAATGTTTTATTTCAAGAGCAACCCTTCTCAATTATTGTGTGAATACTTTTTATTTGTGAACCGCCATTATGATATACTTTTATACGCGTACTAAGTTCATTTATTTTATTTTGGGCACAATATTTGTAAGTTACAGGTTGGGGTGCAAATCCATCTATTAAATTGAACCTTTCAAAAATTATCAAGCTGTTTAAAAATTTGTGGTCAGAAATATTATTTAATGTAGATTAGCATTACTTGTAAATTTAATTCTAGGTGGAATAAGAATCACCAACTATGTACTTTGTTATAATAACAAAATTATATGGTCTTGGAGCATTAAAATTTCTACTACAATGCTGTGGAGTTATACCATACTATAATAAACAGTTTTTTTTTTTGTATCGTGTGTATAGAACTTTATCATGTTTAACAGATGCTGATGATGTGCGGCCTGCCTGGTTGTGGAAAAACCACCTGGGCCAATGCCTTCGTCAAAGAGCATCCGGATAAGTACTATAACATCCTGGGCACCAACAGCCTCATCGAGAAGATGAAGGTACAACTCTAGACTATTAAAAATTTTTTACATAGTGTACTTGGTTTGTTTTTGAATTGCAGTGGTAAGGAAAACTATATTGTCAAGATCTTTGCATGGCTTTCCAGGCCGTTGTTTGTTCAAGCAATATCTTTATGGAGTTATAATTTACCTATTCGTTGTGGCTGGGCATCATATTTACTTACTAAACAATAAAGATATCAAAGAGTGGCTTAACAATGACATTACCAGACATATGTGGATATTGCCATCAAAAAAATAAGAAGACCGACAATGCAGACAAAATCGTTCCTAAAACTTCTTATTCTGAGATGATTTAGGAAGTAGCTATAGGTTGCATTGAACAGAAAAAAGAGAGCGTGACCAACAGTGTAACGATGAAAAAAGAGACAAGATCTTATTAAAAAAAAATTAATCAAAGACCTTTTTGCCTAATATTAATATTTATTACAACTTGTATTCCAGCTAAGAGACAGTAATTACCATAATTTATTGTATAAATTGTCTACTTTTTAGTATACAATATTGAGTTTTTCTGTACACTTTAGATATTTTTTCAATCTCCATAGTTTATTTGTATCCACAGTAGTACTGTATTTACATTTTTTTTATATAAAACGCAGTTATATTTTTACAAACATAATTGGCGAATACAATGACAACAGTTGACTAAGTAAGTTATTATGTGTTTTGGGACTGCAAAAATGTACTGTGCAGTAAAAAAAATCTCAAAGTGACTTAGAACATATAAGTAGAGTTGAATGTATTTATTTCATTCTGAATTTATTCTTTGTATTACAGTAGTCATAAAATAATTTTGCATTATTTAACCTCTACAGAATTGTAGTTTTTGGGCTCAGCGGGCCCTTGTCATCACTATCTTTTAAGTGTTCAATTTCTTCTTCGGAAAGCCATCTTTAGCCAAGATGTGTTAAACTGAAACCACTTAACTTAAACTGAAGACTTAATAGTTAATCCAAGTTTTCCAGCCTGCTAGGCATCAGACATTTGAATGAAAGCCAGAGAGGGCAGGTCCAGTTGTCTCCGTGTGTAGTAGCTTGGAAGACACATCACTTCCATCAGTCAATAATTTTATTGTTAGAATATTGTGTGACAAGGTGACATGGTTACACAAAACCATACAAGCATTGCTTTCATTTACGTTATTAGATCATTTCAAAAATTTAAAAGATAAAAACAATAATAAATAACATTTAACATTTAAAACAACTAATCTACAGAGTGGACAACACTAAAATGGAGAGTAGCCTATATTGACTAGGGCTATATATTTACATTTTCACCATTTAGGTTAACTTTAAATTTTGCATATGTAAAAAGTAAAGCAATAATAACAGTAAGTTAACATTTAAAACAACAATGAGCAACAGTGATTAAAAGATGGATATGATTTTAAGAAGATGTAAACTCTGCAGATCACTAATGTTAAATAAAAGAAATATCAACAGTGCTGTTCAGGTACTCTTGGAGACTATAAAAGGGATTATTAACCAACCAGATATATACAACAAAATGTATCTATACTTACATTATGACTAGAAATAGGCAGTTTGTTAACAACTGTAAACACAATAGTTGAGATGCTTACAGTCTTGTGAAGTCTAGAGTAGGGTTGACATAAGTGAATAATTATTTACAGTGTTTATTAAGGAATATAATAATATTATTTTTTGTAAAGTGTCAAAAAGGATACTGCTTCTCATATGATACTGATCTAAATTTTACTTAACTTAAACCAAAGAAGAATAAATAAATACATTTATAACAATTAGTATATTTTCTTTAATAAACAGTGGTTTACAATGAACATTGTATGGTAGCCCTGTTATGATCCTTAAAGCTTTCTTTTCCAGGATTGATACATTTTGAATGTCATGCTCGTTACCCCATAGTGCAATACCATATAACAAGATACTGTTAAAAAACATATAATAAGCCTACTTAAGGTAATGTTTTGGGATCTGATTTTTGAGTGTATGCAACAAGAAAATAACTCTAGATAGTCTAGTATTAACATACAGAATATGTGCCGACCATGATAATTTATAATCCAGAACAATAATTAGGAGTTTAGCATGGTCTTGTAAACTACTATTATCAATGAGGATCTCATTGTATTTATTACTTAAGAGTGAACAAATTTCCTGCATTTTATAGTTGTTTAAATAAAGACCATTTGTTTCACACCAATATTTAACCTTAACCAAAATGGAATCCACTACAGTAAATAGTGTATCAATAATGTTTGATTTTCTACACAAAAATGAGGAATCATTGGCTAATATTACATAATTAGATTTACTATTTACAGGCAAGTCATTGATTAAAGTTAAAAACAGGAAGGACCCAGAACCGATCCTTGTGGTTCACCACAATTAACCTTGGTAAGTACAGAGAGTTTCTGGTTCACACAGACTCTGAATACGATTTGCCAGGTAGTTACAGAAAAATTGCAGCCCCACACCATTTAGTCCACAACAATATAATATGTTTAGGACAATGTCATGCAGAACAAAGTCCAAGGCTCTGGTTAGGTCCCACAAAAGTGTGCTTTCACAACTTTCAAAGCCCGTGATAACTTCGTTAACCAGAATCTCAACTACGTCTACAGTTGACAAACAACTCCAGATGTTAAATTGGAAATGAGAAAAAAGTTAATTACCTTAAAAATATTCATTCACTATACTTTCATTAAACTGGAAAGAATGTTAACTAAAATTAAATAATTTATCTACGCTGGGCATGATCATCAAAGCAGCATCCACAAGTCACAACAATAGAAATCAAGGGATCTGTCTTACACCACAGTCTAACTGTGATCTCTCAACTAGCTTTTCCACTACATTTGCACTTTGCTAATAAAGACTGTAGTGTCTTCTGTAAACACTACAGTATCTTGGAAATTATGTACTCCTAACATGGTCAAAAAGTAGGGATTTTCTTCATTCATATATTACATTTATCAATTATTCATAAATTACTGTTGTATATTAGCTTGTATTAATTTACATCTTAGTCTGCATCACAGTGATAGCACTAATAGCTATGGTAACTATTTTGGGTTTGTATTAAATACCAGCTGTTATGTAGTATGATGCTACTTGAGTGTTGAATGTAACATGATCTACTAATTTGTAGATACAAGGACTGGCGCGCAAACGCAACTACCATGGTCGTTGGGACGTGCTCATTGACAAGTGCACCAAGTGTCTCAACAAACTGCTGGAGATGGCAGCAGGCCGTCGTCGCAACTACATCCTCGATCAGGTACAGTGACATCACATTGTACTGGCCTTGTGTGTGTTATCGTTGGGCTTGTCACACCTTATTTCTACCTAGAGATAATAGTGTTAATATGGATGGTCATATGATCTTGTAAGATAAAACTTGAACATATTTTATAGACTGAGTTGTTTGTTGTAAAACTCATTACGCAACAAATTAAGATTTATCTGAGCTAGGGAGATGCAAATATCCAAAATTTGTATTGTATATGAAAAGGGATTTGTTTTGGATTTGATTAGAGATGGGAATTAGTATCTGTAGAATTGGATTATTTGAGTTTAGTTAACACATTCAGTGATAACAAACGTATTATGGTATGCTAGGTACTAATAAGAATTCATTATTACTGAATTTTTACACTGGTACAAATAAAAAATTACCTGTAATTGTAAATGAACACTGCCACAATGTAAGAATATGTTCTGAGAGTGATGTAAATTTGATGTATACTAGACAAGGGTGCTCGAGGCACAGAGCTCTCAAAACAGCAAAGATGGGACGGAAGGGAATCCCTTCCTTGCTCCATTGATGACATGTAGCCATGGTTGAAATACATTATATGCATACTCGCCCATCTAAACTAAAATGGAATACTTGAATAATTTAAATACCAATATTCTTAAAAACTGTATAATATTCTGCATTGATACTTTTATCTGTAACACTGTATTAAGACAATACACTGACATAACTGCATGATGAATTCAGTGCTACTAAACAAATCTTGAATAGTTCCAACTGAATTCGATTATAACTATTGTACTGAGAAAAATGGACAATTTGTTACATTAAGTATTGACTTTTGGTGGTTCATGTTATATCCATTTCACACCTTTGAACACTGACCTCCTTTCTGGAGTAGCTTTGATTTTCTTATGTGTACTTCTAAAATTCTATACTTACAAAGTAAAAACATAATATGTTGCATCTGTTGGCTCCAGTAAATCTTTAAGACTGTTAGTAACATACATTCCAGGAAGAAAAACATGTTCAATGTACAGTTACTTACATTATTCAATACATTTCTCAAAAATGTATGTTTAATTAAGGTTGTGAAACATTAAAATACAGTAGAAGTCCGATTATATGAGCTGGTGAGCTAATCGAGACCGCTTTAAAAAAATTAATCTTTAAGAAAGCGTGTCCAAAATCATTGTGAAGATGCCAGGTCTGTTTTTGTGTGCGGGCAACGTCTTGCTGTTTGCATGACTGCTGACTAAGAATGGTACAAGTTTAGAACGAATCTATTGGTTGTGGCTCGGTACTAAGTCCATAATTTTATTGTATAAATGAACAATTTTTATTAAACAATATTAAGTTTTTCTTTAATTTGTTATGATATTTTATGCAATAATCTCCACATAATCAGAGTTTTTCCATATCCAAGGTAGTTGTAGACGAGTTTAGTTTGGTTAATTGGACTTCTTTTGTAGTAAATTTTTTTATTAGAAGAAATTTGTAAGAACCAGGGAGATAAACAAGTAATGACTAATAATAATTTTAATATTTAAAAGTTTTTTCATGATATAGCCTATTGTATGCTTGTATTTGCATAGTTAAATGTAAGATAATGGTATTATTTTGTGTACCTTGTAATAAGCACAAATAGAAACACAATTATTTAAAATGATTCGCCTGATTTTATGTATTTACTAGTTTCTTTATGTAATTAACAGAGCAAAGAAATATGTATAACTAGTGAAAAACATGCCAAGGTATTTTTATAAACATTTAGAATTTCCCTCATATGGTTGTCTCAATATCAATAATATACGAAAATATGAGTGCTGTTTGTAACACTTGGGGGAATATCTTTACCATATTTTTTCATAAGTTATATTTTTTCAATTTTGAGAGCATTGCTTAGTACAGTAATTCCTGAAGAGCTTGTGTACAAATAAATTATGTAATAAATAGCATTTGGCAGTAATTAGGTGAATCATTTTGAATAAAACAATACGTGTCAATCCATCTACGTGCATAATAGCAATAGGCTTTATGTGTGATATGAAGCTTTTACTTATGATTTAAGAGTGGAATATAAAGTACGATAGAGGTTATACCTTTGATAAACATGAGTGGTAAGGCATGAAGCAATACAGTAGTAAGTTGAACCAGCATAAATAATCTTGGGTCTTCTAGTGGTTATTTCTGTGTGACAAGCCCTTGGTAAACACATACAAGCTTTTATTGATTGTTGTTAGTCTTGTAAGTTGCCATTACGGATTGTAATTGTCATGACTTGTGACTTTGGAGAGTAGGAAGTTGAGAAGCCTTTATTAAATAGTATAATTTTGAGCTTGAGTTTGTAGTATCACTCAACTAATTATACAATAAATTACTATTCTGCTATAACTAGTAGACAGCACATGGTCGAAAACTGTAGAAAGGGAATTATTTAACCATTAGATCTTGTAATATTTATCATGTTGGTATATTTTTGTAAAAGTTAGCTAATTGTGATTGTCATAAAATTTAAAATTTCGTTAATTTTAAAAGAATAGTGAATCTATTTAAAAGTGTGTGTTAACAAGCAATAGTTTGTAGGTTTAGTGCGAATGCGTAATATAACCAAGCACAACTGCATTGAAATTAGAGTTAAAATTAAAACACTAGAGGCTCATTTGGAGAGTAAGTACAGTTTGAAAAAAAATTGTTCAAAGAAATTAAGTTATTTATGAAAAGCATATCTATTTTTCTATATCATTTCCGCCAAAAAAGAAATACCTATCATAGTAGGTGACAAACCTTACTGTACCTCCCTTAATGGGAACTTCATAAACTTATCTGTACCTTTTAAACAGGAATATCCTGCTATTTACAATATGACCCCACATAATGTTTTACTTCACGTTGGATCCAATGCACTTGCCACTAGCTTGTGTCTTGTGCAGGAACAAGGTGGTAATTGAACAACAAAATGTTATAGTGCACAGCAAACTATAAACACAACTTAGAGCAAACAAAAGACATCAGTAAAATTCACTGAACAAGGAACAAGCTAGCATGCATTCGTGGAACACAGACCACAGTACTGCTGCAGCACTAGAAAGAAATGGTATTTACTTTCTAAATGTGCCTCTTGTATAATCTTTGCCATTACATAGGCCACCTAATAGTATGTGATTACTTTATTTAGTTTAGACATTATTTGCATTTTTTTTTTCTTGACTTCCTTGCAACCTTAATAATAATGCTACCTGTGCACGTGGATAAAAAATTTACTGTTAAATATTAAGGCATATCATTGATTATATTAACACCTGTGAAATTTGTGGTAATATTTAAAAAGGTCATAAATTACTGATTACACATACAAATCAAATTATAATTTACTAGTAGTTACTACCCAATACATTGCACACAACTTCGTAGGTTTTGCACGTGTATGAGCACTTCTGGTTCAAATGAATTGTATTTTTGACACAAATGTTGAGTTTTTGTAAAAAGTGTATTTTTATGGCCATTGCAATTTGCTACAGTCTTAGTATTTTTTTTATTTTTGCCATAGTTGATATTGCCTTGTTTTTCCGATCAAAACAAATAGACAACTATTGATTTCAGAACAATTTCAAAACAATAATAAAAATCTTATAGTTAGTAACTTTGTCTTTGATATCTGTATTACTTTACTGACCATACTTAATATTTGCTAAAATGTACAGTTAACACTATATTTTTATTAAAACTTGTAAATTTATTTTTGTAGAAGTGTTAAATTAAACTGGTTCTTTACTAAATGATAATTGAGTAATATCATAAATGAGTACCTTTTTCATCTCTTGATAGCTCACTCTTGGACGGAAAGAACTTTATTTAAAAAAGTGTGTTGGCTGATCAAATTATTACTAAAAGTTTAAAATGCTTCTCTGTATTTTAAGTTTGACTCAGATTGCCTATACCAGTTGGTGTATTTCAAGTACATACACATGTTATGAGTGCTTATAAGCATTTCAAGATGTTGAAGATTAATAGAGCAGTTGTAAAATTGACCTGACATATCATGATTTGATTGTATATATGATCCGTAATGGCTACTTATTCACTGTGGATTTTACTAATTATTAAAAGTTAATGAGCATTAAGGTGAGTGAGAGTTTGCAGAAACCAATGAGGGCTGGCAAGTCAAGGTAGGTTTTGTAGTTTCTGTTTTACAGGGATGTGATGTCCAACCACCACCCAGGTACTGTAATGTATGTATAAGAAGCTCTGGATTAGCCTTAAATGGGGAGGTGAGTTAGTATTTAAGGCTAGGAAGTACAATTTCAGTGGATGCCATGATTTTGACTAAGGATTTTAAAATGAAAAATAAAAATGCAATTTATAAAGGACCATATTAAGATAGACAGCAGTTTTGATTTGCTTTGATTTAGAATTCAAATTAAAACTGTCAAAGCTCTGTCCGTAGTTTTATTTTTTTTAACTATAAGAATGGAGATATTTAAGCCAAGTTGGTTGATTGATTTAATTGCAACTTGACTGCAGGAAAATATAGTGAAGTTACCCACTTCAATTTTATCGCCAAGTGTGTACTATTACACAAACTGTGGAGCGAGCTACATAAGTTTAGTTTAGTAGTATAACATTTTTGGAACAAGGAAGAGCAACAATATAGCTTCATGAAAGGAGAGAGAAAAACACATTTGTTTATTAATTACTTTAGGAAGGAATAGGTAAATGAAAATTTATATGGACTATGTCAGTGTAAACTGAGATATTACTGACTCTCCAAAGTAGTATTTATTACTTTACCAAATAGGCTAAATGTAGTAAGAGTGGTTACAGACTAGAGGCATAACACACTCAAAGGATGCTGTCGTTAAATTCAAATTGAAACATGGTTTTTGCATTCCACAAGGATGGTGTGATAATAAATAAATAAAAATCATATTACAAATAATCAGCTAATAAAATAAATTAGGAGAGACTGAAGTCAATGTTGGGACTCTTAAAACAAAATAATGTTTTTTTAATTTTGAAATTTCAAGAAAAATTGATATCATATAATTATTGGTTAGAATACTATACTTTTAATATAGACTTTAGTTGAGATTCAGCTCTATGAGGAAACTGTGCTCATTTATTTAACGCTTGGCCAACTGAAATACACACTGGATTAAAGTGAGATTTGTGTTAAGTGGAAAGAAAACATGGTAAGGAAGTTAATTAATAATATAGTTGTTAACATAATGTTATGTAAAAACCAAGTCTTGTACAATTTTAGGCTTACCGTGATAATATGGATATTTTATAAAGATACACAAAGTTCTATATAAAATTTTAAGACTGTTGTTTTTGGTAAGTTGCGTGACAAAGTTGGACTTAAGCAGAAAAAACTCATATGAATCGGTACAAATTTAAGGGCTTTCGGTGGAAAGTGATAAGAAAGCCACTAAGTTAGAAATAATTTGTTTACATAAATTAGCCATTAAGAGTAATAGAAGTGTGTCAAAACATGGCATCCATGGAAGTTGCAGGTGTACAATGAAACACTGTTTGTGGTAGAATAATGCAGATAGCCAACATAATGGGAAACTTATAATAAAGCAACAAAAGATAAGGATTTTTTAATATAGGCTAAGGATGCGTAAGGGATGCATTTATAGAATAAGATTGACTTGTTCCTAGATGGTGCAAGTGTGTGTTGTTGTCATGTTATAACTACTTTGACAGTTACAGAGTTGAGAAGGTGAGTGTAAAGTCTCTGTGTGAGCTAAGCAAGTCTCAGCTTGTCACAGAGACAGGAAGTTAACTATACATGATGAAAACTATCCATGATTATACTGTACATGATATGCAGACGAATGTATACCCGAGCGCACAAAAACGCAAAATGCGCAACTTTGGTGGCTTCGTTCGTCGAGCGATCGTTATAGTGCCCACTGACGAAGAATTCCAGCGCAGATGTGCCAAACGAGAGGCAGAAGAAGGAAAAGACATTCCTGACTCAGCTGTACTGGAGATGAAAGGTAGGGCATGAATTACTTCTGGGACCTATCAGTCCTGAGCATGATTTCAGACCATATATGTGTTAATTATTATTTTTATTTGAATCACCGTTCAGTAGAAATTAGTTTTATTATATGTAAATATTTTTTTTGTTTTTTTTTATTAACAACAGGTGTGGGTTTGGGCAGTAATATTTTACTTTCACTGATTTTCCACATATATCTCCAGTATTTATTTCATCACTTGCTTAATTTTGAATATACATTTATTATAAATTAGTGGTAAAATGTAGCAAAATCTATTTGGTCAACATCCAATACGATTTTACTATCTCTCAGAGTCAGCTAGTTGTCTTACATTGCTGTGTTTCTGTGTAATGCTTTATGCTCTTGGTATCTTTCTTCTTATTCTTTTCTCCAGTTGTTTTACCTTTGTCTCCAAATGTAAACATTCTACATGACTTGACGGTTGAAAACATTAATTTGAGATCAATCTGCAAAATAGCCTTAATAAAATCAGATAAACTCATAATGTTAAACAAATATAATTATCAGTTATAAATTGTATGTTTACCCAACATATTTAAACATTGAATCTTTACAGATAATTTAGTAATCCTTTGGTATAAATTTTAAGAATTCTGTGATCTACAATAGCTTATTGTTTTAATTTTGGAAAAATTCTTCTGAAATCACTAAGATGAGATTACATATGCTCGTAAATTGTAAGAGAAAAACAAATGTTCCACAAATCCAACAAACATCATATAAAAATTTATGATGTGTTAAAACATCTTATATAGCACTCGAATTTAAATTCTTAGGAAGCACATTTCATTATGAAAATCGTTTCAATAACTTAACAAATTAGTTCTTTAACCAAACCACTAAAATGTTTTATATGAGATATAATAAAAGAAAAACAATATAATACCTCAATAAATTTCCAGTCATGATTTACGTTTGGAAATAATTCATTTGTGTACTATGTAATAGTTTTCATTTTCTGTTATAACCAAATAATGTTTTTTAAAGCTATTTGGATGAATACAATAATCTGTAGGTTTAAGGTGAGACAGTGGGTTGGCTCTGCGGATGTTGGATGTTGACTAAAAATTATGTTTGAGAAGAAGTAGAAGACTTACAATGACGTATGTTACTAGCCAACTTCCGGCTGCCAGAACAAGGAGAGTTCTTTGACGAGGTGAGATACATAGAGCTGAACGAAGAGGAGAGTCGACCACTAGTGGAGCAGTACAACAAGGAGGGTCGGGCTGCTGGCTTCGGGCAACAAGCTCCGTTTAGCAACCAGGGCAGTGGTGGAGGCAGCGGCGGCAAGCGGTTCCGGGGAGCACCTCCTCGAGGCGGTAGCGGTGGCGGTGGCTTCCGTGGTGGCAACCGTGGTGGAGGAGGTTAGTTTGATAAAATCTAATTCAACATCATCTTTTCTCAGCCTATACAAACTTAACCAAACCTCAATGCTATAGAACCAAACATGAACACCTTTAAGCACATCAAAACTCTGTTAACCAGCTTAAAAAAAATTAAAAACTAATCATAATTACATGAAGACTTTTTATTTATCCAAGCAACAGATTTAACCCCTTCATTAATTAATCTGTTGTAACAAAATTCAAGTACTCCAATTTGAATGTCAAGAACCTTAAACAACAGGTGATTGCAATCAATTTTTGACGCTATTATAACTACTTGTCACCTATCAGGACATATTATTACTTCATACTTAATAAAGAGACTTGATTTCATATACATACAGTGTTCATTGTAAGAGCAAATGTTTTAATTATTCACTTACCGTGACATTTTTGATTGTACTGCTATGTGTGTGTTTTTATAGTGAGTGAATTTAGTTATTATACATACTTACAATGTAATTATTGACTCAACATTCATTTTACACAATTGTTTTTGGCTCAGGTTTCGGAGGGGTCTTGGACCGGCGAGGAGACAGACCTGGAGGTGACAGAGGAGGTGGTGGTGGATTCAGAAGTGGTATGAATATACAGCAATTTTATTTCTGTCTTTCTGTACTTGGCACTAACTGCTATATGTTGGTTTCCCGTGACTATATTGTTCTGTTTTTGTATAGGCAGTAGTCCTATTTAATCTCATTCGATAGGGGGTGAATTATTCTACCTTTTATCATTAAGTTTTTGTAAAAGTTATTTTTATACAGCTCGTTGTTTTTCTCAACCAAACAGATGATTTATATTAGCTGATCATTTGAACATTATGTAATGTGATGTTCACTGCTGTTTACAAAGTGTTAAGTTTATATTTTATCCTATTCATTACATAATGTTAAAATGTTTCTGTTTTAGTCTCATAGATAATTGTATAAGTAATTTACAATAAGTGTAAAATAATGTACCACAAGTGTTGTGATTTTCTTTGTTTGATGTTTTTTTTAACAATGGAAAGATTGTGAAGTTTGTTTTTGACAATGGAAGGATTGTAAAGGAAACAGGATTTTTCCAGACATTGCCATTGTTCATTGATAAAAAAGAACCAAAACAAAACGAACACTTCGTTTTCAGATCTGCAATTTGATCTCTTCTTCCGGTGAATCACTAACCTAACACATAATTACAATCTAGGTTAAAATGAACAAATCATACCAGAGCGTTGTGATACACTTAAGTCAGGAATCACAGCCACCATGTTGAATTTCAATTTCACTAACTCTAAAACATACACTTAAAAAATACTACCCACAACACTAATTATTAAAACAGGTCACAATAGGTATGTATTCGCTGACCAACCACCCACCATGTTAGGCGACATAAGTTTTGTAGTTTTGTTTGTGGTTTGTATAGGCGTAGCCTTAGTTATGTGTCTAAGCCAAATCTCGTATCCACTAAATCTTCATTAAAGATTCAGATTTGACAATTAAATCTCTTAGATTCACTTAATCACTAATATTCGGCTTTTAGCAGATGGCAAATTTCCGATTGCTTAAACGGCTTTTGTTGTACGTCGTTTATGGAAAACCATAGATGTACAAACAAATGATCGTAGTTTTTGCAAATATTATTCCCTTGCAGTTTGCTTTTTCTACATTTATGTTTGCACATGCTGGACATTGTTTGAGTCTATTCACAAATAAATGCCCATACCTTAGATAGAAGGTATTTATTCTGGAAGCCCATTTTATAATCTATAAAATAAAGGTAGAAGGTTGAGTATATAGCAGTTCTTAAAATATTACCATTTCTCTGAAACTCCACAAATTCCATTATATAGTGCGATTTTTTTTTCTGAGCGGTTTCCAAAGTTGTAAAAATTCAGAAATTGATTTGGTGATTTTGTTGGAATCAAACTTAGGCTATTAGGATTCCAAATTTTAAAATCGGGAATCTGCTTTTTAAGGTTTGAAATAGGAGTCAAGCTTAGAAAATTCTGGATTTTATTATCACCATCTAGTCTAATTATAATAATTTGTTTTTATGTATATGATGTAAACATTTATAAAACCATTTATATACATTATATAATCCGTGATGCTATTATTTTTCTTATAATTTTATATAGTTATTTGGTTACTATATTTTAGAAAATATAGTCCTGAAAGTATCAAAGATGTAATAGTTTTTATAGCATGTGTTATTTAAAATAATACAGTAAACAATACATAATTTTCTCACCTGTAACTTAGTATTTTTTTATGTTTATCTGAAATGTATCTGACTTCAAGTTATCAAAACATCTTTAGGTAATTTAGCAGTTTTATTTTATTACAATCCAATATTTTGATAATACTGAAAACTAGCTTATTGCAACCAGACTGTCTCCTTTAACCTTTTCGCCGCGAATTAATAAACCAACACTGTTCCAAGATTTACATTTTTGACAAAAAAAATTTTTTTTTCCTACAATTATTAAACATTATTATTTTTTGGTTCCTTGAGATGTTATACACATGTTTTAGTATGAAAAACGCAACATTAAAATTTTTTATGGTGAATAATACATGTTTTTTAGTTATTTTATAAAAAAAATTTGTAAAAAAAATATTAAATTGTATACGTTGGTTGATGTGCAATCTGAATGAACTTTATATCATAATTTAATTGTACATACACCCATATATGATATTGTGTGTAACAAGTAATTTGTACATAATAATATAAATTTACCAGTAAAGCTGAAAATGTGGTGATTCGCACGAGGCGCAGAAGTAGCAGGGAGTCCATGTCTCACAACACTCACTTTTATACATTTAGAATTATTTACACAAAGTTAAAACTATTCATTCTTCAATTTACTTTTTTAATAGTTTCAAGTAATAAGTCACAATAAATACAAGTTAGTAGGCCTAAACATAAAAAATAAAAAATGCAAAAATGTTGTCCAATATTCTCTTATAGCCTTACAAGATTGTCTTGGTTTTTAGCAATTGCAAGTTTTCTTATAAATCTTTATAGAGTGATTAAATTTCAAAACAAGGAACTATGCACAGGGGTGGCTCATCCTGGCAAGTTTTACAAAAATACGATGTTTGCTTTCTTTTTACACGTGCCTTTCCCTTTTTTGGTGCAGCTTGATGGTAGGATACTACAAACAGCACAGTTGGGGTTTGTGGTTTTTATCTCCATATTGGCTGATAAAATGGATTTTCCCTGATAGTCTGTCATCAAGAGGGTTGCTCAATTTTCGACCACGTCGGATTGCAGTTCTAGGTTGCCATGCACTTAGTAACCCGTCAATAACCTGTTCTCGAAACTTTTTGTGGGTTAGAGATCTTACACCATTTTTGCATATTATAAGCTATGCAGCCATTTATCAATGCAATTTCAATGACAAAATGCCATAGGGGGTGGTACCATTTCATTGATTTATGGCCCATAAGGATACGTAGAACAAAACTTGTCAAATAAGTCTACTCCACCCATATTTTTGTTGTACAGTACTTGAATATTGGGTTTCGTGACTTCTCGTCTGACTGTCTTTGATCTGACTTCAATTAATTTTTACTCCAGTGTCACCTACAGTAGAGAGCATGTTTACTTTTCCTGTATCTTGCCAGGAACAATGCTATCATATCCTTAGATTCTCGGATCCATGTTGTTGGGAAGTCACCTTTCTTTTTCTTCAAATTTTTCATTTGTGCAGGCAAATTTTTTTCGGTTTGCTCTCACCGTACCACATGCTCCCAACCCACTCAACCTCAGGTCGTTGAATAAATCAACACTAGAGTAGAAATTGTCCATTGTATATGATTCTGTTAGTAGATTCAAAACCTAGTAACAAATCTTTTACAACTCTACTACCCAGGCCCTCATCTTTACTGTCGGTTTTTCTTCCCAGTATACACCTTGAATCTCAACAGAAATCCATTTGAAGATCACAGAGCGACCATACCTTGATTCCCCGTTTTTGTTGATGGCTTGCTTGGGAGATATTGTTTGAAGGATAGCCTACCTTTAAATTTAACCATACTTTCATCTATAGAAAGTGCCTCTCCAGGCTCATAGTTGTCTAGATATGTTTTAGAAACAAAATCTATCAAGGGCCTTATTTTGAACAGTGGATCATATCCAGGATTACCCTTTGACACCTGATTGCTATTATCATTGAAATGCAAAAAAGACTTGATTAGTTGATTATTGGTCTCTAGAAAATATTTTTGGAAAATGCCGGAGTTTTTGTCAGCCAAAAGCCGTCTTGAAAATATGATTCTTCGTTTTGGCTTATGAATGAGTCCCATTGAAATTTGCGTTGCTACAAAAGCTTTCATGTCCCTTTCATCGATTTCTTTTAGTTGGTGTAGTCTAGAACGTTTGGGGAATGTCAGTTGTTACATCCACAACATTGTAAAGAATAAATATTTGTCTGTTTCAGCTACATATTTATAGATTGCTTCAGGAAAGAATTTATGAAATGATTCAGTTGGAGTTAGGTTTTCAAATTTGACCTTAGGTGTATCACAAAGTGTAAATTTAGGTATTTTGTCTAATACTATGTTAGAACCTATTTGAATTTCATCCCACAAAGTAGCATTGTTTTGTTGAGATTTAGGCCTAGATGCTCTAGGGCTATTTTCATCTAATGGACCATCTATATCACTTTCAGAAGAATAGTCTACATTGTTATCACCTATTTCAAAATCTGAGTCTTCATTACCATGATTCAAATATTCATTAATCTCATCATCGGTTATTTGTTCCATTATTAAACAGGATGACCTCAACAGGTTAGAAATTTTGTAAAAAACTATTGTCCCTGACTAGCCTACATACCTAACAATCACAGCCTTTTTGTTGTAAGATATTCACTAACACAACACTTTTTAATGTTTAATGTTAAAACACTTACTTGCATTAAAATATTAAGCAATAAAAACTAAACAATATGAATACAATAAATCAAAACAAATAACCAAACATAACCAATGTTTAATGTTAGTAAACACGGCAAAAGCAGCAGAGACGCGATCCCGAACAACTGCCAACATCGTCATGTGACTAGTCTAGTTCAAATATTTGCCGCGCGGCTGTAGCACTTTACAGAAGGCAGTGGAATATGGCGTTTACTCACTTGGGACTATAGTCGACTTACACAGCCAACGGAGAAGTTTTTTCTGCTGCCGTGGACTAAAGTCGATTTACGCGGCGCGAACGGAAAAAACGGTGAGTCGACTATTGTCGATTTACGCGGCGAAAAGGTTAAAGTACTCTCTATTAGACACAATTCACTTGTGGCCAAAGTGCCACCAACTGTGCATTTAATGATGTCCGACTTTTTAAGGTATGAATAAGAGCTATGTTATGTCCAAGTAGTAGAGTGCATGCTGAATCTGAGAACAGTAGCTGCTGTAGACAAGCAGTAATTATCAAACATCAGATACTTTCCAGAGAGGCCTTGCATAATGTTATTAGCTTTGTTTCGTTTGACTGTCAATATGACTGGTTAACTAAAATAAAAACAGTCTGGTAACCCATAAATTCCATTGTTGGTATTTGGCATATTATCTGATACGAACAAGTTTTACACACTGTTATATATAATAAAATGTGTTAAAAATAACGGGAATGAGCCGGGAACATTTCAAAAATAATTTTTCCGTCTCCAAGAACTTATAAAAATAGAGACATAATTTGACAGATTCTTGAATCAATAATTGATTATTCACAAAACATTGTATTTTACGCGACGTGGCTCGTGAAATTGTGAATGAAGATTGAAATGTTCGTGAGCTACATCTAAAGCCGGTTGATCTAAGGTTACCTCCAATAGTGTAGTGAGTTTATCTTGGTTAGTTCTACTCCTGTGCCGCGGCAAGCCCCCCCCCCCCCCCAAAAAAAAACCGTAACAATGCATTGGATAAATAAAATTGGCCGATTGATTGTTTCTGACTTCGGCACTAAACGAGTGGTACGCTTTAAGCTGTAATGTTTAGCGGTAGTAACCGGGTTTAAGAATATCCAAAATGTTTATCTCTCCTTATGCAAAAGGGTGGACAGCTCTCCTAGACCAGAATAAGGAGGATATAAGACTGATATTAGGAATGTTGACAGGACATGGCCCTCTGAGGAAGCACCTTTTGAAGGTAGGCCTTAGTCAGAGCAGCGAATGTAGACTCTTTGGAGAAGAGGAGGAGTCAGCGGAGCACATTTGGTTGGATTGTCCTGCCATAGTAGAGACTAGGAAAAGATACTTGGGAGCATATCTCCTCAGCCCCAAGGACATTAGAGAACAGGAGCCCTTAAATCTGATTGGCTTTTGCAAAAGCCTCGGTTTTTGAGGGCACAAATTAAAGTAAGGGAGGCGCAAAGGTCCTTTTAGGACTAAGTGCGGGAACAAATTGTCCTTTTCCCTCAGGAAGGGGGGGGGGGAAAAAAAAAAAAAAAAAACTGATACAGACGGGTTTATTGTACTTAACTATTATTCAATCGCCGAAGTGGGGTGTCCGGACGAAGTTGTCCAACTCTTATTCTTGAGAGAAAATAATGTTTTGGAAAGACGTGTGTTAGATAGATAGCACAAGCCAAAAATGTACAGTGTTACAAACAGGCTTCAGAGTTCTGTTCGTTGAATAATATGCCCTTGTGTACCGGTGAAATCATTGTCTGGTACCGAAAGTCAGTCCACCGCTAGACGTCTGACCAGCAATACTTGAGCTGCAGTCTGCTCCACGGTAGCGCTGTGTTGGTAATTATTTGTTATCTTTATATTTCCGAGTTGGAAACATGTATTTTCTAAACATCAAACACTTTGGTACTTTGGAAAGGAAGGTTATTAGGCATACACAATGTTATGTTGGCATTGCTTGCAAATACTGCTAATGACGATAAAACGTCATCTTTGCACTTGGTGTAAGGGTTAAATACAGTACTACAGTTGTCTATTTGGTTTGAAAATAGACTAGATAATCGGAAATTTTCTACTGGGAAAACCAGGAAAACCGGGAATTTGAAATGAGGTTTTTAATGGCCACCCTGTATAAGCTCTTAACTCTGCTGTAGTTGTATTTTATTTTCTGCAAATGGTATATACAAAAAGAATTGTTATGAATTGGGTTTTAATAGACTGTATCAATGTACAGTAAAAATATTTTGGAATAATCCATATATTTTTCTGATTGTAAATCTTTATTTCTCAAAATTTCTTTTGGGTCCTTCAGGAAAGCTTATACTGTCGGGTTAACATAGTGTGGCTAACAGTCGTACTTAATTAAATTTGAAAAGCATTTTTAGTTTGTGTTATTTAAAAATTCTACTGCGTTCCAGGAGGCATGGATCGAGGAGGGAGAGGAGGTTGGCAGCCAAGAGGAGGAGGAGGAGACCGAGGTGGCAGAGGTGGTTGGAGAGACAGGTCAGACAGAAGGCTTATAGGCTGTTTAATAGAAAATGTTTCAGGGTTATAATATAGTAGTAATGAGAGTCCTTTATCATATTATATAACTTAATTTCAATTTTACAACAGTGATCTATAAAAATGGCTCTAATAGTTAATATGGTATATTTTATGGCATGACGTGGGTTAGAGTTTGTTTTGATTCTCTTATTTGGATAAAATTACAATTTGCTCATGTTTCGTCATACAATCTATGCGCCTGTTGTAGGAGTCCTGGTGGAGGAGGTGGTTATGACAGAGATATGGATAACAGGGGACCGGGAGGTGGGCCCTGGAGAAATAACCGCAACAATGATCACCGTGACCGCCCATATGATCGCAATCAACGTGGGGGTCGAGGAGGACGAGGTGGTGGTGGCTTTGATCGCAACAACTTCAGGTATAGTGTAGCCTGCCAGATCTTATTTGTTTTTATATATTACAGTAGGTTCATGAAGTTTAGGTCATTGGACGGCTGATTATGCCCAATAATGGAAAAACTGGATTACATTAATTATTAATTAAATTTTTTTATTTTTATAATGATAATACAAAAGCAATGTATTGTGTTTCGGATGTACTTAAGAAGAAATTTTGTTTGAACAGTAGAGCTGTTGGGGTTTTGTTACCTGAACACATATATAACATTCAGGACGTTTAAAATTAAATAACAATAAAAGCAGTAATATATTTATAAATTAAAAATAGGAGAATATGAATATTTTGTAAGTGTTACTCCAGTTTACAATATATTTAATGATGTTACAGGGACAATGAAGGTGGTTATGGTGGTAGAGGGGGTGGTGGCTTCCGAGACAATGACTATAATCGTGGTGGTAGTGGTAGTGGCGGCAGTGGCAGTGGCTATGATAGAGATGACTACAACAATCGTGGTGGTGGCGGCGGCGGCTACAATCAGCGAGATAGTGGCTACAATAACAGAGATGGAGGATTTAGAGATGGAGGTGGCCGTGGCAGAGGCGGTGGTGGAGGAGGTAGAGGCAGCTTTGATCGTGATCAAAGGGGAGGCGGCAGAGGTGGCTTTGATAGGAACAGAGGTGGCTACAATGACAGGCGAGGTGAGTATACTATTGTCTCTTGAGGGTTACCTTTTACTATTTGAAATACTGTTCGACTTTACAACGTAATATTTATATAACATTCTTGGAAATTTTAGGAATTACTGTAAAATAAAAAATACAAATGCATTGTATATTTTGGTCACTCAAATTGTGAGTAATGCAGCGAGAAACACAGCTTGACTCCTAACAATCTTTTGTAGTGCTGTGGAGCTATATGGAGTTTTTGTCGTCCTAAATCCTGTTATTATGTGATATAAGTAGATCTAGATTATGTTATCATACATATGTTACTAGTAGTACCAAAATTAAAGATATAACTTTTTCGGGTGCTCATGTGATCTGAGATTTAATACTACCTAAAACTTATCTCAAAGGACGTTTTTCTTTTTTTTTTTGTTTGAGGTGCGGTATGATGTCGCTCCACTGAAGACCTCATTGATGGTCAAAAGCATTTCTGATTGTTACTTTCCTAAACTCAAATCATGTCTCAGATCGGCCAAATTTTCCGACATCAGATTACGTTGGATGATCTGGCACTTGAACTGAGGTTTGGAATGTACCGATTGGATATGCAGTGGACATACGTGCGGGCTTTAAAGCACAGATGAGAATGAAAATGAAATAATATATTCTTCTTAAATTAAGAATGCTACAGTGTGAACCGCAATTTTTTAAGTTGACAATTATCGACTGTTAATATATAAATAATTATGTTAGGTTCAGTTGTGCTAGCCATAGGTTTTTAATATTATGGCTAGTAATTCCGGGCAAATGTCTTTATTAGTTTAATTGTAAACTACTGAAGGAATAAATTATTTCTTATTCTTATTCTTTCTTATTCTCTCCAACTTGCATCAAAGATGTCAAAGTACCAAACTTCATACTAATCGATACATCGATTTATCCACTATCGAATGCTACCATTACTTTTGTCAAAAGCTTTATAGTTACTACATAAAGTGGCTTTTTGATGATGATGTTAGACCGTCTCTGCAGTGATGGTCACCAGTACCTGAGTTACTAAATTAATTTGTGCACTTTAAATTTTACACACAGATAACAGAGTTAAACTGGTAAACCCAACAGTATAACTATACTGGCTGTATATATTGGTATAGTTGTACTTAAACTATATACATGTTTTCTAGAACACATCCCAAAATGTGTCCTGGAAGTTTTTTAAGTTCCGGGTGTCTAGCTGGTAGTTTTACATGTTCCCTCAAAACGGAGGTTTTTAATTTTATACCACTTAACACGTTCGTGACGATCACGATTTGATTGATTTTGATACATAAAACAAAACTTTTTTACGTAAAAAGGATTAAAAGCCACTTGAAAATGCTATAAGATATATTTTATGTCTATTGCAAATACGGTTGGGTTAGTCTCAATATACAAAAAATTAACGAAACATGTGGCTCTAGAGCCCCACATTGGGGATCTGTGGTGATGGTAAGGCATTGTCTCCCTAACCCCACACCGGGTTTTAAGAAAGTGAGTGGGGCTCTAGAGAAACTATGTTAACATGCTAACTGATCCACCACTACATATAACACATAGTTTAATTGACTTTTTTCATAAAATGATGATTTAGCTGACCTCATGTTTGCTTCCAAGCCAACATAACGGTGTAGTTTTGTATTTTAGAGAAGTATGTAATATACATTAACATTTGGTATTTTGAATTACAAATAAAACACAAATAGCTGAGGTAAAGTTGTAGTTTGAGAAATCAAAGCAAAATAAATTTGCAAGCTATTGAATATTTTTCAACTTTGTAGACATTGCTAATCTGTACAGGCAGTAAAACAGTCTCACAGGAGCAGCACCAACAAAGGATTGTATCAGGAATTTTGGTGGTAGCAGATTTCTGACACAGAATATAAAAGGGTTGATATTGTTAGTTTATAAAAGCATGTAAAATGAATACAGAAATTTAATTAAATTAAAAATACTGTTACATAAACCATTTTTACTGATTTTAATTGGATGATTATTACAGGAGGTGGTGGAGGAAACAGAGACGGAGGCTATGATCGCAACAGAGGGGGACCGGACAGGGGACCTCGAGATAACAAGGTAAGTAGTAGTGTGGTTGTAAATTTTATGTTAAAAATATTGGAATACGCTTACAAATAACTCTTCTCATATTTTATTAACCCTCCGACTGATAATAAGAATCTTCCAGAATGATATGCTGGATTTTATCTTTGCGACGCATATTTTTCAGATATTAAAAAAATATGCTAAATGGTAAGTAATAATTTTGTCATATATCTTTTTTTGTTAGAAACCTGAATAAAATTATGCACTTACCAGATAACATCTGCCATCAATCATTCATCAGTCGGCAGGTTAAACCATAATTGAAAAATAATTCAATCATACTTCTTTTATTCAAATAATTTAGGGGTTTTGTTTGAGATTGCTTTTCATTACAAGATAATATTGCAATTAACTTATTGTTATAACATTTATTTGTATTAGTTTTTAATTATTTTGCATATGTTTTACAGTATTACAGAAAATTTGTCTTTGATAGTGCTGTACTAAGTGTAGTTTAAATAGTGAACATTTGTTTTATTAATAAAGCTTTATGCAACTTGTTGCAAATTTTATAGTTAAGTCTTGCCTGGGGCTATAGCAAACTGATTCTTTTTTGCCAAGGTTTATTTTGTGACTATTCTTGTGTTATGAAGTGTTATTTGCTATTGAACAAAACATGGCAAGTGTTTTTTAATAAAGCTTTAACCCAAGAACTGGCAACTAAATTATCTCTATTTGGAAGCCACTTTTCCAGGTTTTGCAAGGGGGTAGTTTATAGAAAATATAAGAAATACTAAAAGTTATTTAGTTATGAATTGTCATAAATAATTTTTTCATTCAAATCTGTATTTTTTACTATGCATACTTTTATAAGTAAAATTCTTATTTTATTTTTTTGGAAATTTTAAACTTTTTGTATATTGTTTTCGTTTTATTGGGATGAGACCATACCAACAAAAGTTTTAAATTTATTTTAAATCAAAATTGCAAAATATAAAAATTATTTAAACATTTATTTAGTTTCAGAAAATATAGTTTGATGGACTTATTTAATAAAGTTGTATTTTTATGTTGATAAAACTTTGCAACACTTGGAGGTTAAGTGGTAGAGAGGACTTTTAAGTCCTAACTTCGCCTCTGTAAATAAAGGCATTTTTCATTTCATTTCATTTCATTTCATTTCAACACAGCAATTTTTGTTATGGAAATTGACATTACCCTGGTAACATATATTACAGCAATAATAGTTATTTTTTACATGAAATAGTGTTATATTATATCAAAATTCAGGAATAACATATAATTTATCAACAACAAGTACAAGTACAAAATGATGTTGCATAACTCATATTTATGAATCAGGAAAGCATAAACTTTTCATTTATGTCAAACTTTATATCTTAAAAGTTATAAGCGATGTTCAAATTTTCTTCTCATTTGAAAAAATAAAATTTTATTTATCCACTAAACACTCAGTATTGTGAACACATATCCCTAATTGTTATAAAAATGTATTTACAAAAATGTACAATTATAAACCAATGTTTGGTTGGGCCACTGAGATCTTGCACTAGGCCTCATCAGATTCAACACATGGTCTACTGGTTCACTTCCTAACAACTCTCTTATATCACTAGATTGATCTAAATAGTTCCTATCCATTTTAAATGCATGTAATGTAAGTAAAATTCAATGTATTAAATAAATAAAACTTGCTAAAATACAAACAACACTCCTAACCTAGGCCTATATAGATTACAAAACTTGGGTTATTTTGAAACAAATAACTAATTATTCCTTTCACTACATCGCTCCCATGAAAGAGAAATAATTTTCAAAACATGATTATACTACTTGATTAAATAATAACTTCAAATAATATTATGTACTTGCAACAAGAAACATGAATAAACAAACTAACCAGTACTTAAACAATAGCAAAGAAATTACAAGAGTGAAAATTAAATACATTATTAATTAAATGTTATATTGTTTTCTCTCCGACTTGTATCAAAGATCTAAAATTACCAAATTTCATACTGATTGATACATTTATTTATTCGCTATTTAATGCTACGATTAATTTCGCCGAAAAGCATTATAGTTACTTTATAAAGTGGCATTTTCACGATGATGTTTTACCGTCGCTGTCCCTGCAGTACCTAAGTTAAATATAAAACGAAATGAAATATCAACTGATAGCAAATTTTTTGTTGAAGTTGACTTTAATTACACAAAACATTTCCATGCTACACTAAATCGACTAAACTACTAAACTGAGCTGTGTGTGATAGTTACCTACTAGTCTAGTATCTCTTGGGTACCTTTTGTCTCAGAAACTACCGCAGTAAAGTAATATGGTAATATCTTGATAATTTTAAAATTTAAATGTTTTTGTGCCATCTAATGATTTAATCTGTACAATTATGACAAGAAAGAAGTATACTTTGTACAATCCCAGAAATGATGTTTAAAGAGATATTTAGTTGGAATCTTTATATTCCGAAACATGTATTTAGCTGGTTTTTTTTATCCACTGTTTGTAAGGCTAGTGTGGACACTGATTTTACATTCTTACAGATGATGCTTGTGAAACAAGAGACTAACCCAGACATTATTCCTATCATGAATCCTCATGTCCTCCCTGCCTTGATTTTCCAGGTCTGTCACTTGCTCAGTAGTTCAAATGTAAGGTGAATTAAAATATAATGCAATACATTCTTCTACCTCCATTATTGGAGATATGTTTGTCGAATTAAATTACTATCACTTCCTTTTGATGGAAGTGAAAGAAGGAGATATGTTATCACACCAATCTCCACTAACAGAGTCTGACAACGCAATAAGTCTCATATTACCTCTGAAATGGAGGGCTTGTTCTCAGGTGAGCTAATGGGTATTGATTGTTCATCCCAGTATATTTCTGTTCTCTGACTCTTGGCCACTAAATTATGTTAAAAATGAACAATAAACATTTAATGGGCTCAATACAGAATAAGTAATATAACATACTGACTTGTGAATATGATAACCACTGTATTTCTAAATGATTCAGATCAAATTTGACTTCTTAGTAGTACATTACATATACCTTTTTAGATCTTCAGTATACAGCCTCATTCAATAAACAGTTTAATGACGGAAAATGTTTTTATTCTTACAATGCTTTTGTCTATTGCAAAAAATAAATCATATCCAATAATATCCTAATTTTTGAATAAACTTAAGAGTAATGAAATATGAAACATTGTTCGGTGTTTGGAGCAAAGGTAAAACAATTGAAAACTTGAATGTGGATTTAATAATCAAAATTAATTAGATTAGGATTAATTAGTTGGTTTTATATAACAATCAAATAAATTTTTTTGAAATCTGAATATTTATAATTGATCAAAATCATTGATGACCAAACGCTTTAATGAATATGAATGAATCAGTTACTGATCATGGTAGTGGGGGGCTGTAAGTATGAAGAGTGCGTTTCATGAGGTTGGTACACATACAGACCCAACCACCTTTTGGTGGTCAACTGCATTTTTTTCTTTTTTTGGCAAACTTCAAAATCTCACGAAAAATACACCTAAAGTTAACACTCTTTAAATACTAAAACTCTTAACAGTTGTGTTATTAGGCTTCTGAATCAAGTAGACAAAATTTGGCAAAAATAATAAAAAATGTATTTACTCATTAAGCACTCTAGGCACATGTGATGACCACAAGTTTTTAACAAAAATTGGAAATTACAAACAAATACATTAGCTTGGGTGTTTTTTATGTGATTAATTTGAAATATTATTCAATCTCTTAAGAGAGTGTTTAGTTATCGTTTGGCTTTGACATTACAGGGCGGTAACTCTGGAAACCAAAACAACCAAGGAGGTGGAGGAGGAGGAGGGGGTCAAGGTTGGGGCAACCAGGGCTACAACTCTGGCTGGGGTCAAGGAGGAGGTGGCTACAATAACCAGCAGCAACAGCAACCACAGGGCTACAACCAGGGCAGTGGCGGTGGCTACAATCAGGGTGGTGGGGGTGGTGGTTTCAACCAGGGTGGGGGTGGAGGTGGCGGCTACAACCAGCAGGGCAACCAGCCACCTGCTACAGGCTGGGGTCAGCAGGCCTGGGCAAATAAAGGTAAATGTAATTAAGAGAAAATATTTACGTTTTCAAATTTTCTATCATAAAATGTCTAGTTAATTAAAATGTTCAAGTAATATAAAGTAATAAATAATTTTATTATTAAAATATTAATTTTAAAATATCTTATTAAAAATTGTTAATAATTGATTTTCAGTACCAGAATGATATGAACCAATTCTCTTTAGTGTCAAACTAAAATTTAATGTAAACCTAAACAATAAAATAATTTACATCAACAGTGAAAGTTCTAATCTCTTATAAAGCCAAAGATTTCACTAACTGTTTTCAGTTATTTTAGTTCAAACAATTAAACTGTTTAACTTGAAAACTTTGAGGTTCAAATTTTGAAATAATATTTGTTGGCGTTGTTAATAATTATCCAATTGAAATAGATATAATTTTGTTAATTCAGAATTACATTATTTCATAATATGTAAATATAGAGTGATTTATATTGATGATTGGTATTAGGACTTGTAATGACTTTTTAGTATTCTGATTTTCACTTTTGATGCTCATCATGTTCATGACACTAGATGCATAAGCCTAAGAGCTAAGATAATTTCTAATGGACTATTATAATTTCTACTGTTACCTATTTAAAAATACATGCACTTATTAATTAAAGGATTAAATATGGAAATTAATCATTATAGTACCATTGAGTATTCTACACTATTCTCTTATGCTGGTGATACTGCTTTGTAGATAATCTTAATAGTACTGTTTACATATATTTATATTAACCCTTTGAATGCCAACGTGCGATTTTACCGGACGTCAAAAGGTGTCTGAAAAGTGCCGAAGTCTGAATTTACCGGACGTTTAGGAAAAAAAAATCATTACATATAGAAAACTTAATATTTTTAAACTAATATATTGAATTGTTAGTGAAGATCTTTTCTTTTCAAAATAAATTGTTATAATACACTTTCGATCAATTGACTTTAATGAAAATCACCCGTTAAATCACCGTAGTATGTATATATGTACATATATACATATCTAAATGCAATTAATGAATTATAACCAAGCAAAGGTGAAACCAATTTAGTTAGTGGTTAATTATAATTGATGCAAATGCAATGAAACTCAGTAGTTATTATTTTTGTCTGCTTTTGGGATCAATTCAACCTAAAAATTACACTTAAAATTCTTAGCCAACATTATTGCAACAAAATACTTATTTTGTATTATTACATCTTGCACCAAGGACTGATGTCTAAGCATTGGAAAATATTGTTTGCTTGTATTTACTCTGATAAGAGCTGTGGTATAAATCTATGTGGAAATCCCTCTTACAACAAAATTTTACTTAAATACAATAACAATCTAAAAGTAATGGTTAATACCATGATTTTTTCTTGCAAGTCACTATTTACTAAAATTCATATCTCTTATCATACCATGTATTTACATACAACTGTAGTAAAACTTTGTAAAAAAGTAAAGTTAAGTTGTAGATGTAAAGTTTTGTAAAACTGAATGTTTTAATTTTGTGATAATACAACCCATTTACATACTAAAATATATTTTACATTTTGAAATACTACAACAATTGAAATAGTCCTTCCGGCTCAGTCGGAAAGAAGTAAGTTGGTTTTGTGACAACTGAAATATCAGTAATTTTTTTCTCAGGGGAGTTACTTGTGGGCCTACTCAATATCTTGAAAATAGTTAGAGATACAAAAATATTGTTAATTATACAAAATCTAGGAAATGTTATAAGCATTCCAGATAAATTTTTCCTCTTCGGTCATAAATAATGAAGTTAAGATTTAAAAAAAAGTTTGAACGGCTGTCATATTGAAAGAAAATGGCGTACCAAGCTATCCCATAAACTTAACCAAAATATTTATAAAATTTTATAAAGATTCCAGAACACAGATTGTTTTTTCTCAATGTCCATAAATATCAAAGTTGTAAATTTAAAAGTTTTAAAACTGCTGCCATATTGAAATGAAATGGGTAATTATTTATAAGATAATTTTTTGTACTAAGTTTCAACTTGTTTGAACTTTTTAGGATAGTTATTGTTTATAAAAGCTGCATTATGTATATAAAACTTGAAATGGGGGATCATTTTGAGTTCTTGGGTTAGTTTTCAGTGGTTTTTTAAAAACTTGGAAAGTACTACCATGAGGACAGTTGCAACAGGCTTGGTGGGGGTGTCCACATTTTACTCTATCAAACTTCACCATGACATTTTTCAGGTCAAAATAAGTAAGACATGTCATATAAAGTACAGTCCTCTCTTGCATAGTTTAGTTCTATCTTGCTTAGTTTAGGAAAAATACTTATATATTTCAACTGAAAGAAGGCATAAAGTTCAAACTTTGGTAAATCTTTAGTCTAATAAGAATTAATAAAAAAATATCAGATTTAAAAATGGCAGCCATGCACACTTCAAACTTTAATAACTAAAAAACGGGAGATTTTATTTCTACTTTTTAAAGAATAGTGAAACTTTTACATAAGGTTTACATAGGTTACTTTTTACATAAACATTTTGATACCAAGTTTATTTCACTGTGATAAATTATAATAATGGAATAGTAAATGTTTTATTGACCATCATACGTTATTTAGAATACTTTAATTGACTTATTAATGTTGTTTAACTGTGATTAATGATCACCTGATCATTTCAATAATAACATTACATTAACTGCGACATTACAAATTGAAAAACTTTAATAATCTTATATAACTTGTATATTATCCTATCTGATGCAATTTCAATATTTGATGTATTGAAAATAAAAGAATATTTTTGTATTTGTACTCAATTCAATCTCAAATTTCACTATTTGCACTTCCCTAAGTATGGCCAAAATTTACCAAATTTAGAAAATTGATATGCAATACCAATCTATGACTTCTAAAGTGCTGCGTCGGTTTCTAGGTGGCTATGGGACAGGTGCAAATCAACAACAGCCTGCCCAAGCCCCCCCAACTGGTGCAACTCCAACAGCAACACCTGCAGCAACTGGTTACAACACTACTGGTGGTTACACACCACAGCAGACCGGTTACAACCAGGCACAGTACCCTCAGGGCTATTGGGGCCAGTACGGCTACGGCCAGGGCTGGACTCAGGTCAGTACTAAACTATTAGCAAAGTGATTTTTATAAGAAAAATACAGATAAATTTCATTTGACATAAATTGTATTGTCTAACTAACAAAATGCTTTGAATTTATTGGAATGTTGAAAAGGTTTATTTTGGTTAGTGAAGTACTCACATCACAGAGACCTGTTGTGCATGAAGTTTTCTTTAATTGAACAGCAATAAACAAATATAGCACTTACAGTGTTCACTTAATTGATAGTTAAGAAATAGAAAAACAAATAATCTGAATCTACTAAGCTAAATAATAAATCAACCTGTATTTAATTAAGAAGATGTGTTATTGTTTTATTTAAAAAAGGATCATTCTTAAACTGTACAAGTCATCCCTTGAAAAAATTTGGATCAAATGTCTTCTGTAACTTAATGTCTGTGAATTCAAAAGTTCTGTATATATACGTTTTTGATACAGTTAGTTTAAAATTTGTTTGGGTCTACTAAAAGGTAAAATAATGATTGTGTGTAGTTAATGTTTTATCTGAAGTGTCCAAAAACTGCTTGAAACATGTGTCCATGGACAAATTCTTGTCATTATCATTGAAATGGTTGATAATCAAAATGTAACTTTCTTAAAAATCACATTGTTTCACACACATTCATGATTTCAATTATAAAGCTAAAGGATTAAACATTTTTCAACTGAGTTGGTTTTTAGGCAAAGAAAGGTTTTACTCAGCATGGAAACTGATATTTGCATGCTTCAGTTTCTGGTTTTTTGGAGTGTGCTGTATAATGGGGTTTGCACGTTGAGTGTTATTACTATTGTTATTTTTACAAAGAATGTTGGCAGTTATGGAAATGTTCACTTGAGTCAATAAGAAGTGACTGCTAAACAGTATAACTGGAATCATTACAAGGAGTACTATTTAGAAGAGAATTTCGTAGTTAGTCAATTTTGATAAACACTTGCATTTGAACATTAACAACTCCATATCCTATAAATGATCCTGCATGCCTTTTTGCTCCCAATTTGCAGCAAAGTTAAAGTGAAGGAAACTGTTGAAAATCGCTTCCTGTCTTTAAACCGTCCAATTTTCACAGGTTTCCAAATAAACAAACCACTGCGGCGTCGCAAGTTTCCATTGTATATACAGTAAGTAGTTATCCAAATTTGCTAAAAGAATTAATTAAATGTTGAACATGTTGTTGCTCGAGCATACGAGCATGTGGCTCCCAATCGCTGGATTGAGAAACAATGTTGAAGCTTGGAACAATTCATGTGGACAAGGACAGTTCACTTTTAGACTTGTTCAACTTTCTTAACAAGTTCACTGATCAATAATGTATATGGATTAGCTCATATGTTAGAATCTGCTAATGGCCAAGAATTAGTTAGATTACAATTATTGGTTTTATAAAAAAGATGGCTTATTCTGATTGAGACAATGAAGATAGAGAAGTTGGTTAATAGTTCATTGAAGTGATGATAATGATCAAACATGACATCAAACTGTATTGTTGTTGATTCCACTCGCTGTATTGGTTATAAAGTGTACTGAGTAAGTATCAAACAAGGTTTGCAAACATTTATGCAACTTTAACTGACATTCAGATTATCTCCCATGGACCTGCTTGTTTAGCCATAAATATGTCAAGACTTATCAGATTATATGCTGGTATCAGTGGTATAGATGTACCAAAGCTGAATATTACAATTTTGCTCGGAAGAGAGGATTTGATCAAACACAAAAATGTGCTCTCAGCTCAGTGTTCGTAAATAGTATGCTATAACTTTATTTTTATAATGGCAGTAACACTTCTGATTCTCTTTTGTGCACAATAAACCAAACTGTTTAATTGAATTTTAGGTACATTTACAGGCACTGGGTAAGTAATTAAACACATTTTGTTAGCTATTAACACTTTATAGAGAGGTTTCAATTTATTTTATCAGTTTTAAACTAGAGTTTTGTTTCAGGCAGTGTTAAGTAGTATAAAGGTTTTAAGCTTTAATAATATGTAAATTAGTTATAAGATGCAATTATAAAATAGTATTTAAATAATGTACAAAAGACTGTACTTAGATTAGACCTTTTGAGTAAGAGTTCAAAATCAATACAGTAAAACCCGGCTAACCAAAATAAAGGGAAAGGGGCAGCCATTTTGAATAACCAATTTTTTGGTTAACCCAATCACATCTAATAATATCCTATTAGAATAGTTATGTAGATGAAATGAATGATGTAAAAACGATTTCTGTAAGTTATACTTTGGGAAAGGTGGTAGGAGCAGAGTAGATGGATGACTAATAGCAGTGGGATGAGTCGTGGCTGCGGCTGCTGGCATAGCACAGCACATCGGTGGGCTCTTGTGCAGGGCAGCGGTGGTTTGGTGAGAGAGGGAGAGGATGAATAACATCCTGTTACAGTGGCGTGTCATGCACATACCCACTCTTCTGTCTAAAGGCAGGGGTTAGGCACGGTGTTCAGCTGTTGAATATAAACTATTTTGCTCAATTATTTATATGCATGTGAATGATAACCGTTTCCGTTGACCCAGGTTTTGGTTGACCTGAGTCCGGGGTTTTAGTGCATAAATTTTCTACAAAAAACTCGAAGGGCATTAGATTTTAATTAAGAATTTTATGAAAACATAATTTCATACTCATTAACAAAATAAAATAGATTATAGCAAGATTAAAGCATGTTTCAAATTATATATCAGCTTATTTCTATTTTAATACTGAAAATGAGGCAGCTTTTGTGGATTGGTTTATTGCTTAGTGCAGCTCACATTTTAATATTTTCCCTGATTTATTTTGACTAAAAAGCAAGACACGATGTTACAAATAAATTTTGAAATAAATAAAAGTCTAAAGAAATCCAAAATATGTCTTTTATTTTACTATGATCAGTTAGTATAGAATGGTATCACGTTCAATAATCATATTGAACATATATATTAAACTTATAAATTTATGAACTTACAAATAAACTGTATTTGGATGAATTTACTATTTATTATCTCTTAAATTAAATTAAATTATTTATGTTAAAGAAAAGCTTATTGAAGAAATTTTAAACACAGTGTGAATATTGAATTACTATATTAAATTCAATTTGCATCCAGTCTATGTAATTCCCCAATAGTAATTTCTTTTCATTTAAAGAAAAGGATTAGGATTAGAAAGTATTTTAGAGAACGTGTGAACACAGTTGAATGACATTAGGAGGTGCTGTTACAGAATGCAGACGGGACCTACTCCTACCCGCAAGGCTGGCAACAATACGGTTATAACTACGGACAGGCTGGAGCCGCGGCAGCCATGGCGACACCTGCAGCCGCAGTTGGCAACCCTGCAGCTGCCACGCAGCCAGCTGCCAAGTGAATTAGTACCTGACACGTTCCATTCTCTCAACATTTTAACCTATTAGCTTACTCTGTAGATGTCTAGCCTTGCACACCAAGGCTGAACTGTTTGTTTAAGTTATAATTTTAAGTTTTGTACAATGAGGAAAATATTGTATTGTTTTTTAGTGATTAATGTGGCTGAAATTATTAATAATTACTGCATTCTGTAAGTAACAGTTTTGAAAAAGATCAACACAATTTATAGAGATCCATCAAGATTGATTTAATTGGAGCAGTTATGTAACTTACATAATTAACAATTTTGACATAATAACATAATAATTCATAATTTTGACTAATGAACATTTTATCAGTGCTCCAATTAAGTAAGTCTTGTTAGATCTCTATTAATTGTAATAATATGTATTCTATAGTGAGCATTTCTTATCTTGAACGACTAAATAAATCTCTATAAATTTTTGTCTGTCTTTTCTTCTTGTCCCTTTTAGATATTAACACGTTTGATTGGCTTAAACTAAAAGAGGTATTGAATTTGTTGGATGTGATTAATAATCATTAAGGACCTGACAGGCATTCTTTAAAATGTGTCACTGTCTGTCCGTGTGATAAGAAAGGTCTTGGAGACTTGAAACTTAATACAGGCTCCTCTTGGTCTAAGGAAGGAACATAATTGGTTTTGGCGGGTAAAATTCAAATTGAAATCTGTAGGTCATAGATTTGTGTTCTAATTTACAGAGGAATTTCTTGCAAGTTGTCAAGTGATTTGGGGGTACTCATTTTACATGAGTTATACAGAGGTGCTTGGAAATAGGACTGGTTTGTAATGCATATAAAATAAAAATTCAAATATTAAATAGGAACTTTTTAACTTATAGGTAACTTTTTTTATAGGAACTTTTTGGTTTGTTTTGACCCCAGGATTATACTCCTGAAGTTTGTTGGTGTATTTCAGAACTCAGAAATTCTTTATTGACAGACAAAATAACACTGCAAAATAGTGTCAACAATAATATGTAATAGTTAATTACATCAGGTGATTCAAAATAACCTAATTAAATTAAATATAAACACAAGGTCAGACAAATAAAATAGCACTAAAGTTTTTGTTAATGCTAAAATAAACTAAAGCTTATACAGGTGGCCTTTCATCTAAGCTTAAACTAGTCTGACTAGAGCACTCGACAAAGTTCCTGACATTGTAATAAGCCCGCTGTAACAAATGACGCTTGACATCCCAAAAAAAAGGATTGTTTTTGTTTTCATAGTTTGGAAGAGCATTATAGAGCTAAATGCCGCCGACTAATAAATGTCTTTCAAAAGACTAACAGTCTTACAGTTACACCCTGTATAATAACCAGATGTATGAAACGATTGTTAACTATTTGGATGCTTCCCACGAATTTGTAACATTATGTGAAATAAACAAATTCTGATTTAAAATTGGGCTATCAAGAAAATTTTGGCATAGTGAAAAAAGATAGTTCAGTTGCCATCTTGATGTCTTGAGTATTCTGTGACTCTGTATTGTGTAGGAGCCGATAACTAATTTACACTCTATGTACAACCTGGTTTATCTTGAAATCGCTCTTGATTCGTCTTGATGAAATGTGACAACTAATGTATGTTGCAATCCAAAATCCCATGAGTTGCAATGTACACAAGTCTGTATTAAACATTTTGTCAGCTTAGCACTGTAAACCCATTGAATTTTACTAGTGTACTAACATTGTGAAGACAATGGTGACAACATAGTTATTGAAGAAATCAGAACGGATCTCGAAATGAGGCCAATAGTTACCACTAACGCATCCTATGGAACTCTTTCTTCGGAGGTAGTGGTGGAAGCATGGCTGGACCCAGAGAGATTCCAAATTACCACAAATAATCAATTTTCCCATTTTTTGTGTGTCTTCTGGCAGGTTGAGAAGAGAATCAGAGTCTTTCCAAAGAAAATCCAAATTAATAACAGGTAGGGGGCCATTTTCACAATTACTGTTGAGTTTGACTATAAAAAAATGTAACACAGTGCTCAGTTACAGAATCATCACCTTTTAAAGGTATATTAAAGAACTTTAGTGACTAGCCTAGGGTAATAGTGATAAGAGCTGAAGCCAAATTTAGAATATGTGTGATAACAAAATAAAAGGCCAATTAACAAATCATGTCACTAAAAAACAAAAAATTCTAACATCCCAGATAATATCAGTAACTGTGGAATAACCTCTATAGTGGCAAGGAACAAATTAAGTGCATTTATTGCAAGAAGACATTTTCTATTTAAAAATACATTTTTTGCTGCTGTTGTATTGGCAAAAATACCAATTCCATAGCAAAGCCAGACAGAGTGCTGCCTCCCACCACCAGTCGTTTTGTCACAGATACTTCTCACATATTTTTCACAGCTGATTGATTTATAAGCGTGTGAATCATCTGTTATTAGTATTCTTCCAGAAATCTTGTGCTGTGTAATAAAACAAATTTTAAAATTAGGTTCTTATGTAAAAATAAAAGAAAATATAACCTTTATATCCCTAGATGGCGGCGGTAATGTTAAAATTCCCTATGGCCAGCTGTTTTTGCAACATTTAGCAAACATTTTTGTTTATAATTGTAAAACCTGTTTCTCTTACATAAACTTAGTGTGTTTTTTAACATAAAATGTATATTGTAAATATATTAATTATAGTATGTTACATGAGCACATAAAATATATATGCGCAGGGGACAGTAATATTTGGTTTTTGGAAACACAGTTTACAAAAGGAAGTGTGAGCAAAAATAGGAATACTTTCTTTATCCCATCAATGTAAAATGTAAACAAGTTCCAGAAAATAATTCCCTACTCAAAATTGTTAAGATCTTTGCATTAAAAGTAAAAGAATTTATAGTGTAAAACAAAGTTTCCAAAAAATGACATTTACATTTAAAGATCATGTAAAATGATATAATTGAAGATAATTAATTGTAATGTATAGCACATCAATGTGTCCACAATTATTTATTTAAATATTCAAGGGCTGTGACTTATTCAACTTAGATCTCACACCATGATGTCCAGACACGTGGCAGATCTGCAGTATATGTAGTAGTTGATTGCGCACTTCCCTGCTACAACATTGTCACTACCGAGTTCAAGCTGCTAGAACTCGGTGCGTATGTGTGCGTGTACACAGGGTGTTCACAAAAGGGCCTCACAGACTTCTTTGGGTGATAGTACTCATCATTTGAAATAAAAAATTACATGTAAACATAGGTGTAGAAATGTCTCAATTAGCTGCTAGGTGCCATTTTATAGTAACAAAATATTTATCTCTAAAACTAGTTAAGCTAAAGAAACCCAAGTTAGTACATAAGTTTGAGTAGATAAAAGGGAAATGAAACACAATTTTGTTATTATCTTTAATATTAACAAAATGGCGTCTGTCAAAAAATTTTATGATGAAATAAACAAAACACCAGAATATTTATAAATAATTTACTAGATACCAGCTATTTTAAATTTTTTTATTACAATCCCATTGGTACTTGTTTTAACGATATCAATCTATGCATAAGCGAACACGACCATTTTAAAGGTACGCTTGCACAAGCCGGAAGCAGCATAGTTCAAAATTCAAATTTTAAAATATGAGTGTTGGCCAGTAGGTTGCTACATTGATACATGTATTAACAAGTTTAATAGTAAGAAGAATTAAACGAATTGCACCATAAACGGTAACAAAGTCTTGATTGAAATTGTTAATACCGATCTAGATTCTGATAGGGCTAAACCATCAATTTTGCACAAGTTAAAGAATAATAGACTGAGACCTATTATTGTTACTGTCTGTTTATTTTATTGAGATTTACTCCACCATCAGTGGTATGCTTAGCTGAATATTGGTTGAGTGAAAACAATAATTCATTTAAAATTCTATTTCTTGAAAGTAGCCTAAATTTTACCATAAAAGAAAAAACTTGGTGATGATATTTTAATGCTTTTGTCTTATTGCATAAAATAGTTGTTTAAATGACAGTGTTTCCTGATAAATTGTAAGGTGGTTTCTATATCAAACAGTAGTGATAGGAAGGAGGTAGCTACGTACAGATCTCTGTGCTCCCTTTGATGGCTAAGATTTTTGAAATTGTCACCGAAGATCAGGTAAGTGTTTATTTTTAGTCTGGTAATTTTATATATCTAGTTCAATATGGATTAAGACCTTTTGTGTCCACCGGTGGTGCAGTCGGAAGTCTTGAGAGCTATGAAGAAGGCAGTGTGTCTCAAGCAGTGTTGTGCATTCTAAGCAAGGCTTTGACTTTGTTAACCAGGATATATTATTGAGAACATTGGAATATTGATTCTAAAACCTTCCCATTAAGCCAAGAGTGTAAAGCTTCTTGTTGTACATACCAAGGCTATTATGGAAAACCAATATTGAGGTTTTTTGTAACAAGTTGTTTAAGATCATCTATTTGCTTAGACGTTTAAAGGATGTTATACTTGGTTTTTATTGAAAGCGATGCTATTATTGCTTTGCTTTCCTTCATAGTATATTGTTATATGGTATTTTGTACAGGGACAATGTGCAGCTAAAAATAAAATTCTTTTATTACAAAAAAGGCTATTACAATATTAACTTCTTCAAATTATTTGGGCTACTGAATGCTATCATTCAAGTAAAAAATATACTTAATTTTATTAATCTTTCAATATTAACCTGTTTGTGGTATGTTAAATCTGATTTAAGTGAACTCACTCTATTTAGTCATCCATAGTCACTATACAAGATCAAATTATTTTATCCATAAACCTTACCGCAGGCCTAGTAAATTCATGTCATACTTTAATGTAGCATTTAAATAAACTTCATAACTCAGCCTATTTTGTGAATAAAAATTAATTTAAGAAGGTTATGAACAAATGGCCTTTGGAAAAACCTTTTTGTGATGTTACAAAGTTTTGAAATACATCATTTGATGAACAAACTTTGAATTATAATGCTTGTTTTTAATGTTTATTTTATGTAATTGAACCTAAAAGAAGCATCACCTTTAGAAAAAAAGGTATATTTATTAATTCTTTTAAAATCTAAGAAACCATGATGCAATATTAATTTTGAAATAGTTGTTCATCAAAATATTGTAATTACTTGGTAGATTATATTTGCACCGTTATTGTGATGTTGAGATTTAACAGTGTACATGAATATGTGTGAAATAATTAAAAATCAATGATATTTGGTGCAAGATGTAAATTTTGAACAATTTAAGAAATATATAATAGAAGAATTATTAATTGTGTGTTTTTGTGTATTAACATTTAGGACCTAATTTTATATACTTCCTACCAATTAAATGTATAAATATATTTTTTTAGTAAAATGAATGATCAACTAAAACCTTTTTTTAAATTATTTTATTACCAGACTTGTGTTTTGGTATCAAACCATCATTAATGTTCACACTGATGATGGTTTAATACCGAAACACTGTCTGGTAATAAAATAATTTAAAAAAAGAGTTTTAGTTGACCATTTATTAATATAAAGATAACACACACAAATTAATTAGGTAGTAAACTCCAATAAGCAAAAACAGTTTAATAGTACATTTTTGACTAAGGGTACAAAGGTAACTAACTCAAACACATTACAAGCTTTTATACCATATATCAAAAGCCACAAGAAAATGTGTTATTCAATGAAATTATTCTAAAAGCGGAATGGAGAGTAAATTTCAAATTCCTCAAGGCTGCATTCTTGTCCTTCTTTTCGTTTCTTAGGTTGAAGTTCTTCATCAGAATCCATCTTGAAACAGAATTATTGTTAACGAGATTGTCTTTTGCTTATATAATATATAATTACCATGAATACACAATTTTTGACATACTTTCTTGATTGTGACAATGAGGCAAACTAAAATTGGCGTCAGAAATGTAATTCACTGGGATCAGAAGTACTCATACATGTGCAAAACCTACAATATTGTGTGTGAAGCATTGGGTAACTGCTATTTTTTTTAGACATGCAGTAGACATTACTTGTATTATTTTTAAGTTGCATGTCAAGTATTTCATTTAGTAATAACGGAACCTAGCACATTGAATAAAACGTGTTTTATAAACTCAACCATATATTCTTTATCTGAATGACAGTTTTGTCAAATTCTTACAATTGCAACACCATTTGTTTGCATCCGGAATGTGTAGTGTTATACAGAAATGAGTGCCACCTGTGGTTACACTCTATTATGTTGGTGAATAAATATTGAGTGACGCTTATTTAAGAGGAACAATTTAGTGGATTGTATTCACTGCTTGCGTGGCTTTACATGTAGATCTTGGAATTATGTTCTTACCCGTCATTTTAGTTCTCAGGTAAATAAATAATCTTTCAACAACAACATAGTTTTTAAGCAGAAAAATGAAAAATGTCTGATAAAGTCGTATGCTAAATATAGGCTATACTAGCTGTTTCCCGCGGCTTCGCACGCGTCTCTTAAGCTTTGCCCGTATATTTCTTTGCCTTCAAATAGTGTTTGGATATTTTAATATACGTAACTACTGTGTTGTAATTGCAGTTTATAATGTGCAGGCGCTTTGATAACTTTTATATCTTGCAGTACAGCCTGGTGGTTAGTTACATCAATGGGCATTGCGTATAAAACCTTCTACATAGAAAAAATACAAATTTTCATAGTGATCGGTCCAATAGTTTCTGAGTCTATAAAGGACAAACACACAAACATTCATTTTTATATATTATGATTGCAGAAACAGTTTAAACAAAATTTGTCGTTTCTCTTAAGCTTACTCTATGCTTTAAAAACTATAAGTGTAAAGAAATTTATATATAAATATATATTTTTTGTCGCATTATATATGTTTACAAAGAACAGCTGATTAAAAATTTGAAAAGACTCTTTCACTTAATAACATATGTTTGCTGCAATGCATTTCTTACGGGTATTTCTGTAACCAGTGGGGCGAAATCCTGAATCGGGAAAGGGATAAAAAGTATCCTATAACCTTCTACAGATCAAGACGAACAAATTAAAAAAAAAAATTAGGCGAATCCGTCCAGCCGTTTGTGAGTGATGCTGTTACACACGAACAGTTTCATTTATATATATATATATATATATATATATATATATATATATATATATATATATATATATATATATATATATAGATGTTACATTACTTGTTTCAAATTCATTCAGTTTTACATATTATACTACGTATTTTTGAAAAACAAAGAAGCTTGTCTTTTTAGTTATTCTGGTTGTCTTATTGGGCTAAAGGTTTGTTCGAGGAATTTGAAAAAAAAATACAATAGGGAACTTAACAAAGTGGAGAGTCGTAAATAATAAAATGTGGACTCGTCCCATATAGGAATTGAACCTAAGCTAATTATAATTCCGAGCCTAAGTTCGATCCTATAGGCCATGTTGGCTTTGCAAAGAACTTGACGCCCAATCTCAGATCAGTGTGAGAGATTTTATGTACTTATAACATGAATAACATTTACTTACTTTTGCATAAATGTCAATGTAAGTATAAAGTGCGTTTCATCACTATATTCATTTGGTCATAGGTTATGTGAATGATTTCCTGATTCACTGGTAAGTATTACAGAAATCCAATCAGGCAATGCCCCGTTTTCCCTAGCTATGTGATTATTTTTCTTTCTGCTATAATAAAACTGAAAATTAACCTAACTATGTTCCAGATATCTAGTTTTATGCTGCTTCTAAAAGATTGAAACACATTAACACACTCGAGTGAAACTTCTAGTTTACTAAATAAAACAGTATAACATGTTTTGTCGTACAGTATCTCTTGGGCGTCGGCAATAGAAAAGGTGATTATCGATGCAGACCCTGGGGTTGACGACGCCGTGGCCATCCTCACTACCCTCGGTGACCCCAATGTTCAGGTACTGGGGATCACTTGCGTTAGAGGCAACAGCAACATCAAAGCGACTGCTGTCAACGCTTTAAATACTATTTCTGTCAGTGGTATGAAGGTAAGTTTATAAACGGACAGAGTAGTCATAAAATAAGTTAATATTGAATTATATAAACGACACACTCGTACTCTATCCAGACGACCGAGGCCATTGAAGTACGTGTTAAGAACCTTAGCCGACCTTGTGTTTTAGCACGCATACTCCCAGCCCTAACGGTCAAACCGAATTAGGCTTTTCATCAATTATGGAATCAGGTTATGTTTCCATAACTCTTATATGTAGAATTAGGAAAAACATCAGTTGTCTTCTTGAGTTCATTAACTAGTTTTTAAACATTATTATTAAATTCAGTTATTTTTATTACATGTGGAGTTGTCATACCAAAATTAACATATACGTGTAACGTACTTATAAAATAGGAAAGCTACCATATAAATATATGACTTATACCCTTTTAAACCCATTTTCTTTATTTTTCTATAGAAATATAAAATATTATACAATTATTTAAATAAATGTTACTAATGCCATAAATGCGAGTGTCTTTGTTTGTTTTGATTTCATGCGTAAACTATTAAACCGATTGTACTGAAATGTCACATGCACAGTCTTAGGGTCCCTGGTATGAAAATAGGCATATTCTTATTGCGAAAATCCCTCCGGGCTACGTCCCAATGGTCTCTAAAGAAGAGAAAATCCTATCTTGGTCTCTAAAGTTGCGTTATAGCAAACAAATATTATTAACTGAAAATGCAAATAAAATGTAATCTACCGTTCCTTATAAAAAATGGAATATGACAGCACAAGCACATGTTTAATTACCACTAACAATTAAACAACAACAAATAACAATTTTTTGTTGGTAACAATTTTAGTGGTTAATTTTAATCCTATTTACAATTTATATTATTTATAGTGTGAAGGCACATAGTAAGCTTGATAGTAACAACACTTATTATTTCAACCTTTTCTGGTGTGAATAGGCGTCGAGATGGGACATACATGGCCGTGGACGGGTGGTTAAGCAGTACAGAAAGTCAAAGAGGTTTATGATAAATTGGAGGTCTGAGATAAGTCGCCGGAAACCAGCAAGTCTGTTGTACCGAAGTACTGAAAGTACCGGAGTGTGTCTCTAACAAGAGACAACGCTATAATATCGCTATAAGAGCCCATGTTACTGCTCAAGATTGCGTGAATTGATTTTACAATAGCTAGCGGAGGAAAGGCTAGACACATTTTGAAAGAACGTCATCATGTTAGGCACTATTGATGACGTTCTGAGGGACATGACCTGGTTGCAAGTAGTTTCAGCTGAATCCTTCCAACACCACTTTGAATGGTGGAAACGACGCCTCCACCTTTGGTTGGTGAATGGCTGCCCAAGAAAACAGAAATTTTGTAGATTGATAATCAAGGGCTAAAAAATAGGGCTGTTGAAACTACACAATAAGTATCATTACTTTAGTGCCACACTCTACACTGAACATGAAAAATCTTTGAGTGGTAACAAATAACGATGTTTCAAGTTTATTAATAATAGGAAATGAGTAAATAGAGATGATAATTAGTGATGTATTATTTTGAATCAGATAAAGCCAAAAGTGGTAGCCGGTAGCGACACAGGCCTTCTGTATACACCGCTAACTAACGGCTGGTTCGGTTCTGATGGATTTGAGAATCTGACTTTGCCCAATCCACCTCCTAAAACCGACTGGATTGGGATAAAGCCACATTCAGCGGCTTTTATAGCTCGACATGTTAAACTATATCCAGGTAATCAATCACTGTTTTGTATACAATATATAAATACTGTATTATCGTAGGTATTGTTTCTAAAACGACTAAAATTTAGAAACGTCTTAATGACAAACTGAACAAAAAAGTGTATTGATTCTGTAGAGTTGTTATATTCATTACGTATTAAAAAAAGAAGATCAGTAAACTACTGTAGAACTGTTAAAGCAATGTTACTGACAATCATGTTAGAGAGTTGCCCGAAATTTAATTTCAAGGTGGTAATAATATTTACCGCACCTAAATCAGCATCTCCAACATATATTGTTAGTTTGTAAACTGTATTACAAAATATCGATCCATAATCTTGGTTCAAGTTGAGTTTGGAAGAGAACACGCAAGGTTTTTACTTGGTACAGAATTGAATTTGAGAAAATTAATCTTTACATCTCAAAATTTAAATCTATTAAAGATTTACTTAAATTAACGAAACTAAAAAAATGAAAAGTGGTTCTCAATATACATATTTTATTCTTAACCCTAAGAGGGTATGGATTTAACAATAACTGTAGTGAATGTTAGGCTACTGTGTAAGTTGAAATGATTCATCAGCAGCATTCCACGTGACAAACACACCACACAACCATATTGTGTATGGATTTGGTAACGGTCTAGTACATATAAGCTATACTTGAAACCAAGAAAGACTATTAAAAATAAGATGTTACATTTTCTACATCCTGCACCTTGACGATAACCTACGCACCATGTATCAAACTTCAACTGTCTCTTAACTTCAGTTCCAAAGTTCCGAAACCCACCTCCAGTTGAACCTACAATGGGTCCACAACAACCGATGTGTAACTTACATGCGGACATCCTCATAAACATGTCTTTCTAACATTTCAAAATAAAAGGCTGCAACAAAATAAAATTTAAGTATAACAAGATAACAAGTATAACGTTGGAAACATTACTTAAGATTTTTTTGTATGGAATGAATACGAGTGTCATTATTAAATGTGTTTTAATTTGGTGACTAATTGTCACTAATTGTATCACTATGAAATTCAAACTTAATGATTTCCAAGAATTGTACTAATTCTTTATACTTTTTTTCCAGGAGAAATAACTCTAATCACTATTGGACCTTTAACTAACGTCGCTATTGCACTTCACTTGAACCCAAATCTTTTGCAACAATTGAAGAAAATTATAGTCCTCGGAGGCAGCATAAGTGGTTAGTACTAAATATTTCATTTTCTAATTTAACCTTTCTGTAATACTTACAGTACGGTCGTCTTCTAAAAACAGGATAATATTTATTTTTTAATATGAATACTAGTATGTATGAGTAGTAAGTATCGGTTTTTGTGTGACGATGGTGAGAATGCTAATTGCACCGTGAGCGGATTCCGGTGATGGATGTGACTCACACCCATTCAAAACCCCACCGGCCCGGACATTACCCTCCCTCGGGACTGCTTTCCGCATTTCTAAGAGTGTGCCTAACCAACAGAGAGTTCCTAGATTATTAGGCCATCGGTTTGGCAACACCGGGGCTGTATAACTTTTCTTATAATTTCTTGGTTTTCAGCTCCCCTGTTTGCAGTATTCAACGTCTGTTTGTTACGGACCATTTTCACAATGGTATCCTTTGAGAGTTTCCCTATGGTAATCTTGAGTCTCCTTCGTTTTCCCATCGTCTGCAGAAAAAGAACGTGTGGTTGGCGTCGTCGTGCTCCGCATCTCCATAGGGACACTCCGAGCTTTCAAACCTACCCAGCTTAAACAGGTATTCTGGCCAGTGAAGAACGAGTCATGTAGAAATTTACCTCGCCTTACTATCGCTCCACCTTTTCAGGTCTCTAATCGGCCTGGCCGTCCAATGTCCTGTGCCCTCTTGCAGACATCGTTACTGCTCCTAGTCCGACATGGTGTGTTCTCGAGCCTCGGCGCGTGTTACCACACCGTCCCCTTCGTATAACCGCTTCCTTTAGAATGCGAGCTGGTTAATTCAGATCACTCCGAACACCACAGGGTCAGCCGGTTCTGATACAGTTCGGTAAGTACTCGCGGTCTAGAGTGGCCCTTTTTTCTGTACTGCCGCTATATTTTCCGTATATCCCCTTTCAAGTAGAGCGTCTACCCATATATCGCACCCGTACAGGAGTACGGAGTGCTTGACCGACATGACCAGCCGTAATTACCACATATCCGCCGATATTTTTGATTAGTCGGCTCAAAGAGACAGTAATAACCGCCGCATTGTTTGGCGCTCTAGAGAGGCCTGGTCCCAGCGTAACCTTGGTATCAAGCGTTATGCCGAGATACTTCACATAGCTCTTTGTCCCAATAATCTCCCGGCGCATCCAGACCTGGACGACGATGACAATCCTCTGTCTGGTAAGAAGTACGATCTCGATCTTATCCAGGATCGCCAGCATCAAGCCGTTCTTACCCATATTTTAGTTAATAAATAAATAAATAAATAAATAAATAAATAAATAGTTTATTCCATAAAACATTTTTTCCAAGAAATGTATCAGAGTCGTCAAATATTGAAAGCTAAAATTTCACATTTATTCTACCACAAAAGTCTCTTTCATCCAGGTCAGCACTAGCAGCATGAATCGGTAGAGCAGCCATTGTGCTTCATAGAGAGCCTGCGAGAATATCGCCCGCGTGTCCTACGAGATAGCTTCCTTTAGGCATCTCCATTTGGAGGATCCCGTCGTAGGCGATGTTTCACAGGTCTGGTCCCAGGATTGAAACCTGCGCAACTCCCATTGTGATTTTATAGCACGGCCGGTTCCCGTTCTATACCTTCTAGTTAACTCCCTATTTTTGAGATAAATGTTAAACATTCTCAAGATGTAAGCAACAACATGGAAATTGTATCGTAGTAGTAGTAGTAGTAATATTAAAGACAGATTTTCAATAAACCATGAATTCACTCTGATGACAGTGAAGATATACAATTTTATATGAGAAAAATATATAGTGTAAAACACAGATAAACAAGACTTACGGTTTTTACTTGGACATTTGAAAGATTTGTTTCAGGAAATGGAAACATTGTGCCCGGAGTAGAATTTAATTTCTACATGGATCCAAATGCCGCTAGATTTCTCCTGGACCAGGCTCATTCTTCGGGCACCGTTCTCACCCTCGTCCCCTTAGAAACTATAGCAAGTCACGATCTAACACAGGTAAACCATCGCTTGCAGCACCACAACCCCCTTCAATTTCTTTATCACAACCACTGTCCATATGTGACGTGTTTAGAATGTTAAATATATTTTGCACATTTTTGCCTCATCAAGTGGAGAGTACTTGATAAAAATAATAGAAAATTCTAATTATAATAGTAAAAGTTCATTGTGATTTTATAAGTGATCTACAATTATATACAGGTCTTGATAAAACGAAAATTATACCATGTAAAATCTAATTTGTACTACCCTCAAAAGTTTTATAATTCTGAAGTTAAAAATGGAATATTACAAAGACGACATAATTGTCCTAAACAAGATTAAAACAAAGAGATGGGCTTTATCCAGACTATATTGGAAAATACTTTAGACTAGATAGCTAAATAGGACGTTTTACAAACACCCTTCTTAATTGACCTTTGAGACAAACTTTACTCCTCTTCTTCAGAAAAATAAATCCGAAAACATATTTTAATTGGACTTTCCCATTGTTAAAATAATTTTTACACTCTCAGTGTCCTAAGCAAGGTAGTAGTACGCTATGTGTCACGTAACATAATTTGACGAGGTCGCATGGACAGTTTCAAAATATATAACTTTTTCTTTCTTAAGATGGCCTGCAGACAGGAAGACAAAATGATAACCGTACAGAAAATAAATGTTTACATCTCCTCGGCATACAAAAGAGAAATAGTGCCAAACTACTTACAGTTATGCACTTCAATGACGCTCAGCCAAAACTCCTGGAGTGACACGCACTGTAATTAAACTCAGTGTTGCCTATGTAGAAATGAAGCTTCATGAAAAATGTTAAGACTAGAGGTTAGTGGGTTTTAGAGATTTCGTGTGGATAGACAGATAGAAAAACTTTGCTAACGCTCATTAAAGTAATTTTCAAGCCCGTTGTCTGGATTTCATGAATAAAAGAGTATAGTATTTAAAAAAAATGTTCAAATCCTGCAATTTTTACAGCGATACAAACGCTGTTTTACCCCCCCCCCCAACAAAATATTAATGAAATGTCCGTAACATGTCTTGTGATTACGTTTATGATTTCTTGCAGACCTCAAGCAGGCAGGGTCTTCGAGGAGCAGAAAACAATACCCTATCCTGATCTACAGACTTTTACTGTTATATATTTAGCTGTTAACATTGTTTGGATGGATGGTTTAAAACTATCAATTTTAAATGAGATGTAGAGTTTTAGTTTGCTTGGAACATAAAACTAGAGAGTTTAACACACAAGTTATGTTTAATCATAATTCTTTTTCAATTCCTACTATTGGCTTGAAAGGTCTCTCTGTGTTTTATATCGTTATGACGCAAAAATACACTTCTAAAATTGAATCTCTTTTCTTTACTCGATAGAGCTGAATCCCGTGACATGTTATTAAAAATGATTACTCGGTTAATTAATTAAGTTAATAGTTAAAAAACAAAATAGAAAATACAAGGAATATAATTTGTTCTAGTTATATGTTATAAGAATAATCACATACCAACATTAACTATAATTGTTGCGAAATTAAAAAAAAAAAAATTTACTTTACTATATTAGCTGAACACAAAGTGCGAATTGATAAAAATTTGTTTGATATTACTAGCTTTTCTTTTCCACAGACCTGGCGCTGGAACACTCTTGCCAAAATACAAAATCCAGCTGTTGACTTCCTGAACAAGATAGAAGGAGCGCAACAACAAAAACACCCACAGACCGTATACACGCCCCATGATACTTTTGCCACTGCAGTTTTGCTATCCTCCAAGTTCGTCACCAAAACACAGAAACTGTATGGGTTTGTGGAAAATAAAAGCAACAAGACCAGCGGCGCCCTTGTCGTAGACTACTTCAACTTGACCGGCAACCAGGCCAACCTGGAAGTCGTCACGGATGTCAGCAATGACGTCATCAAGCAATTAATGTTTGACAACTTATCTAATCTTGTGTATAAGGCTGGAGCAAATGTTTCAGGGTCTACAGACTATACAGAATGAACTACAATCTTGAATAAAAAAGTTTTAAAATTGTATAGCATATTTAATTTAGTTTTTTCCGTAGGAAACTTACTTATATTCTGAAATAATATTTCGAATCAGATATTATACCTGTACTTAGCCGGTACAATGCACTGAAATAGATTCTTAGTTTCAGTTGTTACCTTAAATTTCTAAATAACTCAGGGAAATTATTTTAAAGCCTATTACATGCCTTAAAATACATATTTTGGGAATATTGCGGTGGGTTTAGGAAATGATTTAAAAGTAAGCAAAGGTTGTGTTATACTTCATATTTTTAAAGTTTCCAAACCCAGATTATTTTAGCCCGTTTGAAACAAATACGGTTAGCCATATTAATCGATATCAAAACGTTTAAAAACAGATTTTCACTTAATTGTATTGCATCTATCTCGCGCATTGTGGAGAAACATTTTTTCTAATACTCCTAATGGTGTATCCCTATTACAAATTTGGGAAGAAAAGTGCCTTAATCTGTATCTTTCAGAAAGAGAATGTCATCTTAAGCTATAGGAAACAATTTGTTACGAAGGAGTGATAATAAAATACAGGGTAAAACTGTGTTTTTACAGTGTTGGTACAAACTTCATATACTGATAACAGTAACTAAAAAAGTTTTGCAAAATTAACCAGAATTTGGTAATATTTCAAATGAAATCTAAATTAAGCACGTCCACTGTTTAAATTTAAATACTGTCCAAAACCGACATAAATAACACCAAACATATCATTAGGGGTATCTAACAGATTTAAAAAAGTGTTATTTGGGATCGAAAGTGTGGAGTTATTTATGAAAAAAAATCAATTAACTTAACTGATACAGGTAGTAGCCCAGAGGTCTGATAAACTCTTATAGTACAGGTGTTATAAGAGGGCAAGCCTGTAACGTTTGATGTGCTGAATGGTTCTATAGTAGTATCATATGAACATTACAGTCCTCCTCCTCCTCAGTAGACTAATGGACCTAGTCTCGGTTCTCTACTACTCTGAGAGATCACGAGATCGAATTCTGGGAGGTCCCAACATAAATAAACTCTTATAGTACAGGTGTTATAAGAGGGCAAGCCTGTAACGTTTGATGTGCTGAATGGTTCTATAGTAGTATCATCTGAACATTACAGTCCTCCTCCTTCTCAGTAGACTAATGGACCTAGTCTCGGTTCTCTACTACTCTGAGAGATCACGAGATTGAATTCTGGGAGGTCCCAACATAAATAAACTCTTATAGTACAGGTGTTATAAGAGGGCAAGCCTGTAACGTTTGATGTGCTGAATGGTTCTATAGTAGTATCATCTGAACATTACAGTCCTCCTCCTCCTCAGTAGACTAATGGACCTAGTCTCGGTTCTCTACTACTCTGAGAGATCACGAGATCGAATTCTGGGAGGTCCCAACATAAATAAACTCGGTACGCAGTGTACATAGAACCGACTTACTCAGAGATTGTCAATCAAAGTAGGCAATATTATCACCATAAAATCACCATAATACTTGTGATGGCTCACTTTCTGCGTATACACACACACAAATAATATTCACGCTCTTATAAAAAATGGCAACATATAAATGATGCACACTCAACCGCCCCTGATATAATTAAAGTTGGCAAAATGTAAATGTAAAATTAGGTAATACCGATCTAGACTGGACATTTAATTTCTTATTCGGGCAATTCGTAACACCCTTTTGTTATTGTCCAGTGAAAAAGACTTACATGTCTACCAATTTCCTAAGTTCCCATGTTTATAGCATATTTTTGTACTTATTTGTCAGTTTTTCCTATGTTTATTTATGCTAAAATACTTTTGGTAGAAAGCCGACGGTTTAAAAGATGCAATTTTACAAAACAGTTTAAAAGATGACTAGATACTTTTATTTTATTTTTGAGAGAATATACATTTTTATATTTTCACATTGAAAAATCCACTAAATAACACGTATTGGTTTAAGTAAAATAACTCAATGTGTTTTAATTTATCAATATGCAGGGATAAAGTTTTGAAAGTTCTCTCGAACCAACATTGTGTTTCGATTACAAGATTAGCAAGATACGAAATTGCTACATCCAATTTCAATCTAATAAATTAGATTTGATACCTTTACACCTTTCGTCAATATTTATCATAGTCGTCTCTACCGATATAACGATTTTATTAAATTTAACACACTGAATATACAGTATTTATAAATGAAAATTATGTTTATGTTTATGATGTTTTACCCATCCTGTTTGTCCCTAGACTTAATTACACTTGTTTTACCCACAAGATGTGTATTGAAATGATTTGATATTAGCGTGTAAATTTACAAATTAATAGCACTTCGAATAAATAGAATCTTTTGATAACCAAATAAAAAGATCCAGTTATTAGTTTTGATATGTAATATGGCCTTTGAACCTAATTTTCGTACTAATTTGAGTCAATCTACTGGATGAAACATCTGATCCATACTAATTAAAAAACAAAAAAAAACCAGAACAAGACTCGTATAAATAACTGTTCCATACAAACAGCTGTTTTATACGAGCTATAAAGATCTATATGGCACAAACTATAAATGTTAGTTCCATACGAACTATAAACCGCTATTACAGCAATACGTAAACAGTTGTTCCAAAAAAGCTATAAACAGCTATTTAATGGAAAACAAATAACCGTCCTGCATGAGGTATACACACCAAAAGCTATTACCGTCTGTTCTATACGAGCTATAAACAGTTATCCAATACAATAAATAAACAGCTGTTCTACATAATCCAGAATCTACTGTTCAATATGAACGCAGAAATCTGAATATAAACAGTAAAATAACTCAACTGTAAAATAACGTCGGCAGGTTCAATATTCTTTCTAAATTAATCACATAAAAGTTTAAAAATAAATGTGTGAAAAATGTTCTATTTTGGAGGTGGCCGTTTCCCTACTTCGGTTTACATTTTTTGATCACTATAAGGGAAAGGATCAAAAGACTTCCAAAAGACGATCTATAATCCTCTGTCCCATTCGAGATATAAATCAGCTCTATAAAAGCAATAAACAGCTGTTGTATACTCGTACAAGCTGTAAAAGGAGTTCCCCACGAGCTATAAACAGCTGTTATATAAAAGATACAAGCAGCTGTTCCGTATGACAACATTAATAGCTGTTACATGAGCTATAAATAGCAGTTCGACATGGGCTGTAAAAAACTGTCTTTATTTTGTTTGATTTGTAATAGTGACGCTAGAGAGATCACTGAAAATATTTGTAAAATTCATACCTTTTTTGACATTTTATAATTATTATACCTCATACCTTTTGGAACACTCTATATATTATTATAGTAGATAAAATATGATCAGTAAATTACTTATATTTATGGTGTTCGTTGTATACCATAACGTAACGTGTTCAAGTTAAAGGCATTTCCAAGGCTCGCAATGTAATTAATTTCATCCTAATACAGTAAATCTATCACAAGATGCTATGTGCCCCTGGATAATCGTATTGCTGATTTGTAATTAGCATTAATTTTCAATAATTCCTTATATTAAAATACGTTCAAGTGGACGATGTTAAAACTACCCAAAAACTCTGCTTGATTACTTAAGCAAGATTCAATTTTTTGTTTAAAGCTTTTAATGGCGGCGGAAGGTTAGAAACAATAATAGGATTTCTTCAATTTGTCATCGTTATTTGTTACAAAATATACAACACAATGATTCGGGGATTAGAATATATATTGAAGCGTTTCGTTATGTACGAATATAAATAGTTCATGAAAAAGAAAGAAAGAGAGAAGTAGAGAAAGGAAAGGGATTAACATTGGGCTACCGGGAAAATGCTTGGAGTTCAGACAGGATAAAGGAACACAGGTATTGCACAGGATGCAAATCACGAGCACGGAAGTGAAGTGCACTATCACACATCATATCAGAATAAGCGAAAGTACAATACCAAGAAAATCAATGTCAGCATTTCCTGCGGCTTCGCGGCGTGTCATCTGAAACAAGAAGGCTATGGTCGGGAGAGGGTAAAGATCTTCGGCGCCAGTTTTTAGTCCTGCGTGCCATTCTTTAGTTTTTTCAGAAGACTTTGTCTAAGACTGTTTTGTGTTCTAAAAGCGGTTCTTATATTATATCTTCTGTCTACATTTCTAATTTCTTTTTTATTTTCTGCCTTTTTATGAACTAATTATACTCGCACCTGACGAAGAGTATAACTTTCAATCCTTGAAACATTGTACTCATAAAACATGAAAATATAAGGTTAAACTGTCTTGAAATTACCATCTGAACATCATACCATATTTTAAGTTTATATACTTCAAATAAAAAAATGCCTTTATTCTAATTTGTAAAAGCATTATCACATAAGCAATAGGTACAAGGTAAATCTAGATAACAAGGCACCAGGACGTGCTTGTAACATGTTTCTTTGGATTTACATGGTGCTCACATTATGTGCATAACATGAATGTACCAACGGATTTAATACTGATATACATATATGTACAATCAGGATGCACCTTTTCTATGTGAAACTAAGCCAAGTAATGTTTACCTCATATCTCTTTCCAAGAAATTGAATACAAGTGTGTATGTAGCGTGTGACACGTAGGAAAATAAGGTGTACCTTATAACGTTTTCCAAGAAATGTAATAACAATGAGTGTATCAGTTATAAAATAGAGAAATGGAATGATGATTTACAACAACCTTACGCTCATTATTAACAGCCTGATGACTTGCCAATATCAACAACAGTATTTAAGCATTAAAGCATCTGAATTATTTTCGTAAACTTGCGTTATAAGAGTTTTAAAATCCAGCATTACAAGTATGATTAAATTAATGGGATGATTAGGCGACTTTAGGTATATGCACCAACTGACAATAGTTTTTCTATTCACAATAATTAATTTTAGATTTCTGTAATCAAAATGTTTTGCTCAAAGGAAATGTTTGACGGTTTTACATGGCTTGTAAACCATTTTGCTGTCATATACTTTACAATTTATAATTTATCATCCATTTCAATAAATGAAAGATTTATAAACCATAAATTTGATAGGTGCTTTATATGTAGCATTACCATTTTGCCACTGGTTTGGCAGCAATATTTAAAGAATAGATTTAAAATATATATTATCCAGACAGGCGTACTAGAAATGTGATTGTAAAAATAGCTATAATAGCTTTAGGTGTAATGTGAAAAATAAGTAAAATGACTCACTTATTTGGTTTTTGCTGAATCGAGTAGGTGGAAACTCAGTAATTGTAACTTAAGCCAAATCATTTGCTGATTTACAGCGTTGCAAAAATCAAGTATTCCAGCAAGAAAGTAAATTTATATGAAATTTTCATGAACTTGTATTGTACATATATTAAAAAAAGAATATATATATATATATATATATATATATATATATATTCTTACCTATGGTCTGCAAACGGGGATTTGAATTTTTTATTGGTAAATGTGTAGATTTTACACGCAGAAAGTACCAAAAACAACTAGCACGCCACGTCATTAAAAATGCCAGTTTTTGTAAATACATAATAGAAAAAAATGTAGTTTCTTTTGTTATTTTTGGGAGATCGAGGCATACTCAGTGGAGCTTATTTAAAAGAAATCAAAATAGGATAAGTTATCTGAAAACGTAAACATACAAATTTGAGTTTTTATCATCATATTACACAATGATTTCAGAATTTTTATTTCTTTTCAGTGAATTTGAAAAGCTTAAGGGTTACACTTATAGGTCAACTGAAAGTTATATTTTTTTAATTAGCAGAAATAATATACTAAAAAAAAGCTTAATCTCTTCTTATAAGTTTAGCAATTCTGTCACAACGCTGTAAACAGGGCCTGAAAGGGAATTCAGACCATGAAAATTAAAAAAAACTTAATCTCTTCAAGTTTATCAATTTTGTCACTGCCCACAGAATCTTCATATTTCCACATTGTCTTAATATTTTATGAAAGCGTACAGATAAAGCAGTAACACTTGGTACATAATTACTAAACAGAAACATACTTTTTGGATCAAGTATCAGTTTTTCTATCATATCAGGGGACGGTCCGCAAAGGAGCCAGAGAATCTTAAATAAGAATATAGGTCGAGTAGTACATCAAGTTAAAGGATTCTATAAGAACACAATGCCACAGGTCTGACCTCAGAAGGTCCACACTTTAAAAATGGCACTGGTTTGCAGTTTCAAAACAACAGTGCAAGCCACGCACTGTAGACGGCTTTGTATTACTTTCTTGGCTCAATTAAATTGAAAGTTAAAATTAAATTCCCAATTTTGGGTACTTAAAGTAAATGCATACTGGACCGAGGAAACATTTTACGGTAGTTATTGACTCTTCATATCCAATTCAGGGTGGTCCAAGATTTAGCTGCTATTAAAAAAAATATTTCTGTATCTTTACATCGTTGGCTGATGCTGATAAAACTATTATTTACTTGGATGATCAGTGATTTTAATTTTTCGAAAAGAATATGAGGTATAAACATTTATTAATTTTAACCCTATCAATCATCACCAATTTCAACCTCACCAAACCTGCCTTACTGGTCAGTTCTTTTGTTAATGTAAATTCATATTTGGAGTGTTTTATGATCAAAGTAGGTTAGCTTCTTTTGCACTGCATCTATTATTGTTTAAAAATATGCAGATTTCTATGACATTTTATCAAATTTAGAGGAAAGGGCTGATAATGTTATATTTTGAGATAGAAATGCCAAAAGCTCCAGCAGAAAATCTAATTTAAAATGATATTAAAAGATAATTTAGAAGACATTAATCACAACTTCAAATGATCGTCTGGGATATTAATTATATCTCTCTCTCTCTTCTCTCTCTTTATTTTTGTCGCGTACAGGCTTTCGCTAAAATTACGTGTGCTTTTTAAGTTCATAGCTTATTACATTCTTGAGATGTACTGTAGACATATACAGGGCATTTTGTCACCTCTGGCAGAGTATTGTGCCAGCATACAAAGTGAAACGACGCTCAGTCAAAATTCCACGGATGGACATTCTTGTATATGTAGAAATGATAAACTTTAATATAACTTTTAAGTCTAAAGATTGCATTGTTTTGAAGATATCCTGTGCTTAGTTAGGCCACATAAAGGCTCAGTCAAATTCCAAGGGCACGTCCATTATCGCACTCATTGTTGCCTATACGAGTATTGAAACGATTTTGATGAAACTCCATCACTGGTGATGTAAATAAGGTCTGTAACTGTAGCAAAAATCAAAATCAATATTATGAAAATCGACGTTATAAAAAGTGGACTGCTTTGTATTTGTTGAAATAGAAAATAGAAGCAAAAAGTATTTGATAAAATTGAGTAACGTATTACTTGGGAAAATTAGGAGTTTTATTTTAAATTCTAATTTATTAATTGAACCTTACCGTCCAGAGCTATAACTCTTATAGGACTCCTCACACAGTCCTCCAGCAACGGATGATGAAACAAGAGCACCATCAAATATAAAATAATCTATAATATCAAGATACTCAACAGTTTAATTAGAAAATTGTTTAAGTATACTGTAACATAACACTGCTGTTAGAAATACTGTAGAAAAGTAAACTAAATTGAAACTCATTAAAATGTTCACTGAAAAACTCAAACGATTAAATTCTATTTTTTTTATTTGAATACCGAAAACCTTTAGTGAGTCAGTTTTACTTTACTTTGGGACAAAGTGAATGAAAGATTACATAGGATGGGACATTTGTGAAAGACGAGAGAGAAAATATACTTTAGCCCAAGTTTGCTGTACCGTCAGCCGATATTGGTAAAGCGTACGTTGTATTGACCACATTTGAATATTTTAAACCAACTAATGAATTTTAGATCAATTGCTTAAGTGACTTTGGTACGAATCGCGTTACAACCGTCGTTTCAAATATAACTCTGGGTGCAAGTTCCGGTAGATTTTTGCGTTTTTACCTGTTTTGGCTTCTATTCGTCTCTTCACTTAAGGAGTTTATACAAAAGAGAAGATTTCAGCTGTATCACACCTTAGGACAGGATGGAGATGGTAAGATAATACCTTTACCAGAATCTGATACTCAATTTAGCCAAACATCTTGTTTGATGAGTTAACATCTTTCAACTACCATGACTCTAAAGAACAAAAACAGGACCACGCAAACTGGGTTTTCAATTTTTTTCCACATTGTGTTTCGATTTTTTTCAGATTATTCTCGAGAGGGTCTATGTCACAAAGAGGTCGGCTACCTGTTTGGGATCTGTAAATAAACTGTCACAAAGAAATCGGTTACCTGTTTGGGATCTTTTATTCAAATGACTAAGTCACAAAGAGATCGGTTACCTGTTTACACAAGTGACTCGGTCACAAAGACATTGTTTGTGAGTTAACATGTTTGATAAGTTAACATCTTCCTAGTACGATTACAACTAAGGCAGATTTAATTTCAAAACTACAATTATTTATGGCAGGAGTATTCACTGTATAAATTACAAATACATTTAAAATAAAACAAAACTGTATCTCTTATATACATATTATATAGGGCCATTATACATTGATCACTCATATAGTAAATAATACTCTAGAAATGTGCTAGTTTTGCTCAGGAATAGAACGCCAAATTACAAATGCATGGCTAAAAGATATTGCCTTACAAACCTCGTATGTGATTATCAAGGTTGACAGCACAATAAAATATGTATGTGTAATATGCACAACTTAATTATATGACTAAATTAGTCAAGTTATATTTTTATAATCCTGAGAAAATTAAGTAAATTTCTCATACAATTATTTAAAATATGAGTGATTACAGTATTGGGTGTATTTATGTAATAATGTATGGGGTCAGTGTATTTTGTTTCAAAATGTAAATGTAATTGATATTATACAAATCTCCGTAAAAGATTTTATATTGGAAATAAAACCTTCCTTGGTTTGTTTAAAAAATGCAAATGTGGCCAATACAACGTACCCTCCTCCAATATTGGCTGAACTATACAGCCAAACTTGATCTAAAGTTAGCTTTCTCTTCAGCCTTTCACAACTTTCCCGGCCTCTGTAATCTTTCATTCTCTTGGCTTGAAAGTAAAGTTAGACAGACTCCACTTCAGGTTTTTTGAATGCAAAAAGAAATTAGAATTTAGTATCCTAGTTTTGCATATGAACATTTTCCTGAGTTTTATTTCAGTTTGTTTTTCTAATCCAGTATTCAAACAAGTCACAAATTAAATCGTTCAGTTTCATAATAAAACAAGTTACTAATTACATTGTCGAGTTTCATAATACAATAATGTTTCTATTGCATATCTTATTCATCAATGGTTAAGGTAATTTGGGAAGGTTGTTAATATTGTAAATCCGGACGGCAGAGTATAATATTCAATGAAGAAACCAGAATTGAATTTGACACCTTCTGAGTTTCCCAATAGATATGTTTCTGACTTTCGTTAAACAATTTTTTATTCTACGTTTTGTATTCTAGTATACAAAAAAATTCAATTTTAAAATTTTGATTTTTGGTAACTGAGCATTTAGAAAGCCCTCTCTCGGCAGATGCCGATGAACGAAATAAGATGACTATCTGTGTGTCTTTACGCACTTTAACTTTTGTTGAGTTGAATTGGTAGGTTAAAAGTTTTGGAGAAACTCTAATCTTGATATCGGTATTGAAACTGTTACAAATTGTTCCATTCAGATCTCAATTTCTGTCTTATTCCAAAGGACAGAGGGAGTGGAATACTTTATAATTTATATAATCGTGCAACTTCTTTAAGCATCAAATACAAAAAGGTAAGGATCTAATTACTTTTATTATGTACTGCATTATTCATTAAGATTTCTATTTAAAATAAATTGTTGGCTTGATAACTATGACATAACGAAGGAAATTAATACTTAAGGACATATCTAGCTGGAGTTTAGTTTAATGGCTACCACAGGTCAATTTACCTAACGGATACCACCACACTTGTACAGGAAGTGGGTATTCAACTTAACCACATTAAAAAAATTATGGTTGCCTGTAAAGTCGGTTTTACGGGCGAAGATTTTACGTGACAACGTCTTTTACTCGGTAGAATATTTATTGATATGAATATTATTAAATTGCACAATAGGAACAAGGAATTGAATGAAAATAAGAATTGCACAAATTTTAACTATAGAAATATATTTTGTTTACTAAAACATTGTACATAATTTGAAATTAATTAAAATTTGTTATTGTAAATGGTAAAGTTGAATAAAACATTTACTAAAATTGGAATTTGAAATTCTTGCTAAACACAGTTAAATTCTAACTCCGCGCGTGGTGATTGGTCGGTTTAGTTCGTTTGTTTGGTCGCACTGTTATGACAGGTTAGAGGTTATAATTTGTTATTTTAAAATGTTTGACTAGCAATACGCGCTGTTTCTTCTCAATCGACTGAATTACGATTGATTGCAGAGTGATTTAAACTAATAATTTACTTAACACTATCAACATTTGTCAATAGTATGACATAACCTATAAACTCAGTTTCTCAACTTTTGTGTCAATCTAACAATTAATCAATCAATCATAGTTTTACGATAATGAAATATCAGTGTACCTTTTTTTACCTTTATTGTTGTAGTTGTTGTAAATGACGAATCTAAGCACTCCACATTTTCACGAATAAACATAGTTATCTGCTTTATCCCGTGCGGCGGACCCACAGTTATCTGCTTTATCCCGTGCGGATCCCGTGCGGCGGACCTACTGGACGGGCATCGTAACGTTACCGGGCGTTACACTTTTTCATGAGTGACTCCGAGCCGCAACCTAATTTAAGACGTTGTCACGTCAAAAAATCAAAGGTATTCAGTTACGATTCTTTTATCATAATATTCTATGTCCGGTACAGTTTGTAAAAAAGTGACACTGGTCTATGGGTAACCATGTTGACAACGAAAAAACCTAGAATAAAAATTTAGTTAGCAGAATATATTGTGCTGGTTAATCATATGGCACTTTACAGTAACTTATCATCACATTTAATGGAAATTAATTCATTACAGTAGCAGATTTAATTCAAAACTGGAACATTTTTGTTTAACCTACAATGTCATCTTCGTAGCTAACTAAACGTTAAAGGGTCTTTTTGCTCGGTTATGTTTGGTTTCAAACTCGACTCCTACGTACCTCACAGGCGCTTTGCCTCGTTCACCTCACGCAGGTTATATTGAAACTGTACCACGTACTTCACATGATTTAGCAGCATTAAAATATTGGAAAAGTCCACAGCAATTATGCAAATAATGTGGTCGGTACATCTGATGAAAATATGCTTAGCCAGAGAAAATACAGACGAAAAGTTTCATACGAAGATACTCGTATTACGTGCACAGATCACTTACATTAATGTCATTAACGGAATGGGCCCGTTAAATTGTGAAAAACTATGTTATGTTAACATTATAATATGTCAAAATACATATATGTTAATTAAATTTAACTACCATAAAATTTCTTTATATTTACAGTATAGAAATGATAAGTTTAAAAGTAACACTTATATAGAAATTTCTGTAATCACTGTTGAGCACAGAGGTTATCCAGTTAATAAAATTGGAAGTTTTATTAAAAATATACTTTTAACTGCACATTTTAGCAAACAGTAAAATAAAATTCCTATTAGTAGCGTAAGCCAGATATAAAAGTCAAAGTTACTATCTACATTTTGGTACACATTTAAATACTTTAAATAAAATCCACTTTAGTTATATTTCGACAGAAGTAGGATTCTCAGACCTGTCACATATGTAAGATGTTCTTGATCGCGGTAAAAAAACCAAACACTTATGGTTCCAGAAATATCCAGGACTTGAATTAAATTATAATAGCCGAGAGTAGATGATTTATGAACGAAGCAGGCTTCTCAGACCTATACGTATACACATTTTTTTGATCGGAGAAACAAAGCAACTCAACTGTGACTTAGTGCAGCGTCTGAAATCTGACACTGGTAAAATTGACTCCTGGAATCTGGTGTTCAAGTCTGTCTGAAGAGATACATGCGTAGTTGGATATACTACCTATTAGAAACAGGCAATAAAATGTATAAGTAATAAAATATAAAATAAAAGCTTAATAAGATTGGCTTCCTCACGGCAACTTACAGAATTTAAGCTATCTGTACTTCAATCAATATTCCCCAAGGCACAAAACATATTTTAAATGAAAATAAATAATTATAAAAAGTATTAGTGCCAAAGCGTTACATAAGTTGGTATAAAAAAACCCCATCTCTCATAGTTAGAATCAAACATAACTAAATCGTTTTTTGAAACGAATTCCAGTAATATTATGTGTTAGTAAATAGATATAACAGTTTTTGCTCTCCTGAAAAATAATATAAGGTGGAGATAGCCGATTTTGATACTACACGGCCAAAATATTGGAGAAACACCCGAGTTCTTTGACAGAAACTGTTTCACTTATTGACTTCAGGGACCCATCCTTAAACTTAAATCTAAAATGAACCAGGAGATTGGAATATATTTTCAGTGACTCACTTATGTTAGTAGTGTTTGGAAAGTCATATAAACAGAATATGCTCATGGAGTGCCTGTTTTCAAAATGAGATTGCGTGTGAAGCCGCGGATAACTGCTGGACTCAATATAAAGACTTGTGAATTTTAGAAATTGACAATGACTTTTTACTTTAAAGGGATGCTATATTGAAATGAATTGGCGTGCCAAACTGTCCAATGAATGAGGCCAAGATAGTTAGAATATCAATTTTTGTACCAAGATTGAACTTTTTAAGCATTTATTTTGCCGGTTCTTGATGATCGATATATTCTTATGGGATTGACTCGTAATATCTCGAATATCATTAGAAATAAAAAAAAAATAGTTTGTTACAAAAAGGTTATGAAATGTTAAAATAATTCTAAAATAAATTGTATTTTTCTCTGTGCCCAGAGATAAATAATGGAGTTGTAAATTTAAATTCTGTAAGAAATGCTAAAGCACTTCATTGAATTGATGCTTAACAAAGCAATGCATCGATTCAATGAAGTGCTTTATTATTTCTTACAAGAATATACATATATAAAGCTTGGAACGGGGATTCACAGATAAATGATTGACTATTACATTCCTGAACAGCGCAAGATTTCATGTCCTAGCTTGATCGCAGCGTAATGTGTACACTTTAGATATTTATAGCCGAACACCTTTGACATTCTGAACTAGGCTAAAAAGTAGAAATTACGTCTAATTACATATCTGGCCGTACCCAACATTTACAGCTTTTAGTTTAGAAAAAAACGTTAGGTCCGATTAATTGAGCCCTACACCACTGAGTGAGTGAGTGAGTGAGTGAGTTGAGTCAGTTTATGGTACCACTTTTAAACTTGCTGTTGAAAATTAGTTTTATAATAAAACATCTAATGTCATGAATATTAAGAGTAATAAGTAGTAATGAATTATTAATCACCTTGAGCTCGCTTAGCGACGCTCCTTGTATTAAAGTCAAGAGATCCTTTCTATCGACACAAGGAGACCAATTAAAATCTTGACAATACAAAAATAAAGAGAGGGGAGGGTGAGTGGGAAGTAATTACCTCAGACGATCATTTGAAACTGTGATAAATGAATAATTTTGAATTGAATTATAAATGATAATTAATTAATTAATTGTTGTTTCTTTAGACATATGTTAAGTGCAACGTTGTCAACACTTCTCTACATTTAATTACTTTTTATTAGAAAGAAATATACTGTACGTTATTAAATAATTAAGACACTATTTAATGTTACAATATGCAATAATGTTTCTTTCATCTACATTTTACTTACTTAGTTTCGTATGATACTGTTATGGTCATAAATCTTAAAACTTTAATCGTATTCGAAATGCAACAAAACGCAATCTAGTTTTTCGTCAAATCTAGAAAGGAATTTCCTCTAAAAACATAACTGAATGTCAGCCACGTCATTTGGAGGTTAGAAATTAGAAAAGATTGTTTTCAGCGTCATACATTTTCCTTGGTGCATTTAAAAACCAAGCAGACTATACATTAAAATAATCAGTTTTCAGTGATATCCATGCACATATTTTAATAGGAAATATGTTTTATTGAACACAGTAAAATGTTTTCCAACACGTGTGGAGGAAGTTATGTTTTCTTTGTATTGCGTATTGTATTCTGAAAGATAAATGTGCTATTCTAAGTTTTGTTGTATAAAAATCAGTAAAACAGAAATGTTGGTAACTCCTGTAAAATGAAGATTTAACACGCATCACTGTAACGTATTGCATGTAATATCAGTTCAATGCCTGGCGTTAGGAAAGGAGCGGCGAGGCGTAAGTCTATTATGTAGCTGTTAGCTGTGATGCATGTTGCGGAAGTGGGGATGAGGCGTAGGTGTGATCGGATACACCACATGTAGTACTTGCTGTACATCCGGTGCTTGCACCAAAGTTCTAATCCTATCTATTTGAACCAAATAGGAAGAGTTTAGGTGATATATGTTAAGTTAAAACTGTTTCACAGCACCTATGTTAACGAAGATTTTCCTGATTGAGCTTTGGTATTTCGAGGAACAAATCTTTGTCATAAAAACATTTTAACATTTACTTCACAGAGATACAACGGAAAACCAGTATGTCATCTAACTAGTTATTTAATGTAGGCAATCATTGGCCAACATTAAGATACACGACCGATTTAAATTAATTTAAATCTTTGACGAATATAGCTCATTATCATTTGGGTGCAACTTCTCATGGATAAATACAACAACATATGAAAACCAGACACATGTTTAAACAAAGAAAGAATAATAAAAAAAAAAAAATTAAACAATGACTTTTCCTAATATAGAACTTTTAGGTGGTTAATCAATTATATTAGTCCCGAATCGTATACTATTTAATAAATGTGCAGAGACGATTTTAAAAACTGCAGTTTAAAACCGATCATTGAATACAAAATTATTGGTAGTGGTTTTACGTTTAACTCACTGATACAAGAACCTTTTAAAACACTTGTATTTAATGTTATATTTGATTTGATATGAGTTTAAATAACCAACTGAAAGGTTTAAGATGATTTTCTGCTGGATTTTGAGAATTTGGTAGGTTTTATTGAAAAGACCAAATACAAAAACAGGAAAAAGATTTTTATTAAAAGATCTAATTATTCATGTTCTTATTTTCGCAAAACAAGTCACAATCATAATAAATCGTTAGATTTAAATTAAATTTCTTCCCAGCACAGTTCACAGCAATAATGATTTGTATGCTGTGATACGCTAATATTTGTTATTTTACTAAAAGAGTAGTTGTTTCAACGATTGAAAGAAAAAAGATCCATCAAAGTAGTCAAAATATATTATACAAGTTATAATACAGGTACGTAATGTAAAATTAATGTATACTATCCGAACTTTCAGGTTTCATTAGAACAAAAAACATCCCCCCCCCCCCACCCCCCCCCCCCCCCACCCCCCCCCCCCCCCACCCCCCCCCCCCCCCACCCCCCCCCCCCCCCACCCCCCCCCCCCCCCACCCCCCCAACATTTAAAATATTTTAAAAAGAAACAGAAAGCTTCTATATATAGATTAATCTTTCATATTTGTTAGTAATTCCTTGGTTAGTTCCCTAAAGAAAGTTTTATAAGTAACAAGTTTAATATCGCTATATTGAAAAGGTTTCAATTATTTTATTATCGAAAAATCAGCAAAATAAACAGAAAATGTGTGTCCATTTTGTCTGTTTTGAAAACCCTAGAAAAGGGATGTTTATATATATATATATATATATATATATATATATATATATATATTAAAGTATACTTTGTGCATTACAATAAACGTTGTACACTATCTATAATTGTATATATTATACTTTTTGTATATACTGTTTTATTTTTGTCTGAGTATCATCTATCATTATGGATTAGGTATTACTCTGGAAAGACTATTACAAATTTAATATAAAATACATATTTTATTGCTTATACGTAATATATTTTATACGATATTTTAATAAGTTTCTGAACGTGAAAACATTTCTAATAAATAAACTGAATAAATGAGTAAAACATATATTTTCGCATCTATTTAAGTCCCAACGGGGTGAGAGAAGTTTTGATTGTATTATAACACCAGTTGTACAGTTGTAATTATGCAGTCTGCCGTTCTTTTGTTTACAGTTTGATGAACAAAAACAAACATTTGAGTATTGAATTTGTTTTGACACTGCGCACCACTGTTTTGTTAAAACAAACTCAGTAAAGTTTCTCTCACCTGATATTAGTTAATATAGAAGTGGGGATGGATTGCACATCAAGTGAACATTTTATTTTATGTTTACCGAACATGAGCTGGGATATGAAAAAAATCCGCTTTTATTAAATATGTTGAATATTAATATTGTAAAATTTTTTTTAAATCACAGAACCCTCAAATAAATCTTTATAGTTTTTAGACTGAGCGTCATTCAAAACTACCTCTCCGTAGGCTGACACAAATTCCTTTTGTCTGTTAAAGGGTTGTAAATTTCCTTTTCTGTATGGCAGTATCTTCTTTATAGTTTTGAGATATAGCGACAAACCTGAGTATGCTACAAGTGGTGTGGGGTACCCCTGCCTTGTGTTATAGTAAATGTCTACACATAACTCGAGATGCTGGAAAACTTAATTTCTTTGTATCCGCACCCAAGAAATGTCGAGAATGACTTGAACAATAGATTTGAAATTTATATTGAACCATTTATTTATACGTTTCATGATGCATCTAATAGGACTTGGCTGCGCGTTAGTGAACATTTTGTCATTAGTCTTGTGGGTAACTGTGAATGAAACGAGAAAATAGCCGAATGAGTAATTTTGTGAATACACTTTTAAATGAAATTTTAACATGGGACATAATAAAACACGTTGCCTGACTATTTGCAAGATATCTCGAGAAAGATTTCATCTGTAGAATTTAAACCTACATGCAATTTTGTTTCTATGATGATAAGAATAAGTTCTATGCATCTTTATCCACGGGATTTGGCTGAGCAACACTGAAGCCTATCAGTCAGTAGACTTACATAATTTCTCTTTTGTATATCTTTTGTGTTTCTCTGTGTGTGTCAAGAACAAAATGATCTGTTAACTTACTGAACTTGCTTGTGCTCACTGGACTGGCTGTTGGAGGAATAAGGAGCATATAGGAACCGAGGCGCCAGTCCGCTAATGCCAACATGTACATTACGAGTACATAGAACGAAATAATGTTAATACGAGAATAAAATACGCTGTATGATCAAAGGTATTTAACCATTTCTCTAACCAACTCTGTGAAAGTAAAATTTTACAACTTAGGACACTAAGTTATTAAATGTCAAGGACTAGTAGTAGCTGACATATGCTGAGAAAATAGGTTACTTTATGTAAAAAAGTACACAGATGAAGGACATTAATTTAAATTTATGGACTGTTTGAGTAGTATGAAATAAAAAAAATACTATATATTTTAGTAAAATGTTAAAATAATTTATCCTTAAGTCAAGCGTATAGAAAATGGAGTAATATTGTCAAAAATGATAAAATATTACAGAAAATAAATGTATATGAGCATTTACTAAAATTTAATTAAATAAGTGAGTTAGAAAGAAATTTTTTATAACCATTTGTCACCTTATCATAACAATTCAAGTATAGAGATTTTTTTGTTTAAAAATTTGATTTAACTTTTGGATGTATGTTTACTTTAAGTCATGAAGTATAACAGGATAAAATTATTCATATAGAGGTATTTAACAATGTCTTTCCTAAGCTCAATATTACTATGTACAAGAGCTGTTTTCTTTTTTTCTAAGGATGATTGTACTCGAATAAGAGATTAGTTAGTAAGTCTCGAAACGTAGTGATTCTAGTATTTTTTAAAGACTACAATCTCAAATTTATGACTTTCTTGAGTTTTAGGTCTAACTCCATCGGAATTGGGGTTATCACTATTGTCTGTGAAAATATGCTTTGTAAAAGGAACACATTGGCAGCAGAATGTGTAAATTGGAGCTTATGAATGAAACTGAGGTCTGAGTTCTGTTTAAACACAGGCGGGATCCCTGATCCACTTTACTCACTTGAATAGCAATGAGTGCATGGAGTGGGTCTTTAACGATCTCCATTAATAATCATTATTTGTATTTTACATTCCATTCATAAGTTTTTGCTTTTCTTTTAAGAAAGTAGTTTTCAGCAAGGAGATTTACTGATCTGTATTGAAGTGATAATGAAGCAGAATGGTGATTGGTGTATAATTGTGTTGAAGCTGTTTAACAATGATTTCTCCAGATAATCAGCCAAAAATAAGGATGAATGCCTATTGGTACGCGGTGTCAGTCAGGTATTCCATTTAAAGTAACAGAATCTGATGATGGAGCTCGCATCGATCTTCCTCTAATTATTGATGGAGAACTTCACCTTAGTTACGTTTGTCTAAAGATGTAAATCTCGCTATGGCAGTACCTAAAGGCCATATGATAATGTTATTCGTTAATGTACCACTTTAAAACGACTAAGAAACTTCCTTTACGGAACAGTCGGAATGCACGTAGACTTACTTTTCAAGTAGGCTATCATACTAAATACCATATACAAGATAAAATAAATATGTTGATGGAATTCCACCATTTTCAGCCATTACAAGATGTCTAATTGCCATAAGAACAAATATGTGTTTGAAACGGTTGGAGCTGTTTAAGATCTATATTGTTTATCCTCATATACAGAACTATAAACTACATAAAAAATATATAAATGCCTAGAAAATTAAACTTTATTTAGTATGTACGGCACAATCCACGTATATAAAAACCCACTTTCTCAAAATGACTAATTAATAAATATGGCGGACAATCTTATCTTAGACAGTTGTAAGCAATGTCTCCGTCACAGGTTTGAAATTGCACTTAGTTCTAAAAGGACCTTTGCACTGCTTCCGGTTTTCTGGATTGGTATGGTTGGGGGTAGAGACAGTCTCATGTCAAGATCATGAGGAAGGTTATTTGGTACTAATAGCAGTCATGTCTACTTCAAAGAGGAGTAGGCCAGCTCTGTACCATCCTTTCCAGTCAAAGCAAATATACGTGGCACGCTCTTAGGTCTAGGCTTGAAACTGCCTTTAACACAAAGGGCCCACCAACTCCAACAGTCATTTCCCGCAGTAGACTAGACCTATCGACCTACACTTGCACCCCAATATCTTGAGATTTTCGGTCCTGCACATCAAAAGGTTGCCCAGATAAATGGAACACAGGTTTTTTGCTTTACTCAGTATAGTTTCAACTGGAAGATACAAAACAGCCAGAAGTAAACCCTCCTGGTCATGAAATGTTCCTGCTGCGTAAAAGTCAAAGGGTGTTTGCTCTACCAGGAATGTTGGCCAAACATTCAGTTAAACTGAATAAGCAAAAAATGCTCCTGTTTTTGTCATTTATATCTTTACCGAATTGTGTTGAGTCCATTTCAAAGACAGCCTAAAAGCAGGACAGATTTCATTAGATAGAAATAGAAAACATAATAAATACAAAAGTAATACTCTTTCTACATGGTCTTACACTTTAGTTTGTATTAGTTTCCAAGAGGTAATGTATGCTTTTTCAATAAGTTGATACAGAGTGAACTATCAGCAAAGTATTCTTTAAAACGTAAATAAATAGTGTAAATACATTTAAATCTTAAATGTCTTCTTAAGTCCATCCAGATTAAAACGGAATAGTCCACTTGGAATAAAATGGAATATAAATTATGGTGTGTTGGTATAAGGTGTAATTTGGTAAAAATTGGATTTTTCGGTCCAACCCACTGTTATGTTACGTTATTGAAACGATGGTTTCAATATTCACCGTTTTATTGGATGAGTACCCAAACTCACCTTTTCCTCTTGTTCAAAACTAAGGTGGTTTAACATTCTTATATGAAATCTCCGCTTTTCTTTAAAATGCTTTATTAATGGTTCTAACAGTTTTGGTATAATCTTTTGCATTTAAATCACAGCATTTATAGAATTAGAGAATACAGCAATTGGGGATGTCAACGTAAAGCAATCCTAAACAGAGAACGAGCGATAAAATAATCACCATAGACCGGGCCAATTAAAATCATTCACTACTTCAAAAATTACTACTACAAAACTATATTTTTCGCCCACATAATATAGTAATTCTTGAAGTATTTAGCATGTTTTAGTCCAAACATTGAAGAGTTTTACGTGAAGAGGACATCAATACCAATTCTAAAAACGACATGAATTTTGTAAAAAAAAACATAATAAATATAAATTATGGTAAAAGAGCATGGCGGAAAAATTAGTGTAGATTTGCATAAATAAGTTTGTTTTCCTCATCTCAGTCCCTAATTTGTTGACATAATTACCAATCTGTATTAATTATTAGAGGTAACGTAATTATCAAGCATTCTTAGTCAAAGTAAAATTTTCAAAGAACAACTATAAATCTCAGTTAATGATCATGTCAGATTAGTCAGCTGTACAGTTGAGTGACAGCCACAAACCACAACACGCCACCCCAGAGACAATCCTATCTAGCTCATTAGCTAATAAGCAACCTCTACAGATAAGGCGCCATAAACGCATATTCTGAGGATTATTACACTTATAGTAAAGAAACAAATCACATAAAGAGGACCTATTTGTAATACATTGAACAGTTTCAAGGAACAAGATGTACAAAAGCTGGATATCACGTGTTCAATCTTTAAAATATTAAATAAAAGACCTATATATCACTGCACATTCATTAAAGCTCTTGTTAACAGACACATTTTGGTGAAGATCGTTTTAAAAAACACTGTACCGTTTTAAAATGGTGGATCAAAACATAATAACATAAGGGTTTTTAATAAAGCCTTTAATAATTCCTAGATAATTCTGCACTTGAATTAAACTCCCTTAAATTGAAATGACATATGACAATATTTATTATAATTTGCCTTCCACAAATATTTTGAAAAAGGTGAAGTATTTTGAAATGATGTGTTACATTACATAAAAAGTATAATTTACACTTTAACTAAACTTACTTTTTCATAACTTATTTACATTTACATTTTAATTTTATTTCCCTCCACAACCATTACCAGCTCCAATCCTCTCACAAGTGCGTTGCAACAATTATAAAAAAAGTTACCATTGTATACACATTAGTATATGAAAAATGTTTAATAACAGTAATTAAAACCAATACTATATATACCTAATATAAAGTTAATATTTATCAAAGTAGAGTCTAATTACCTAATCAATAAGGCATTGTTGGTTGAATTCAATTTTTTAAAATTAAAATAATTTAATTATTTTGAATTTTTTATCAAATTCGACTTGCTGTAGTAAACAAACAATATTGTTGTATTTCGAAGCAAATAAAGTACATTTGGGACTGAGATTGGCTTAGATTGATTTGTTTCTTCATCCAATTGCTCAGGGGTTCTGTCAATAATCGTCCACTAAACAATCAACAAGAGAGATTTCTTTTATGCTGCAATAGCTGAACAAGTGTTACAATTAAGTAGTTTGTTAAGACTGAGTTGATTATAGTTCCAATTACATTCCGTTTTACTCCATTTTTACGAACCCTCGTAAGTTTTGGGGAATTATATCTTTGTATATAGGCAAACTAAATTTTTTAAATATAAACATGATAAGAAATACTTAGTTTAACATATGTTTCTTTGTATGTGTTTTTAGATTATTATGTTTATTTCTAACACGTGTAAAGTAAAATTTTGCCACAATTTTGTTAAGTAAGAACAAAAGAAAAATTAACCTAGTACTATTATGTATGTTAAAATAATATTATATTAATTAAAAAAAAAAAAAATAAAATTTCCTTAAAAAGTAATAATACTTAAAAATTAATGTAATATTGATAATTAAATCTAATATTATCTTCCGTCAAGAGCGGTTCGTTTTTAAAGCTTAATAACATACCAACTGATAATATTAAGAATGTATAAGAAGAATGATAAAAGTTTATAAATATATTTCGAATAGTTTTACACTTAAATCATATAAATTTGCCAAGAAATATTATAGGTGTAAGCTTTAAACTGCGCATTAGCACAGCAACATGTTTATTGTTTACATGTTTACATCATCATTAACCATGTATAATATACTACCGGAGATTTTGTAAACACTCTGCATACTACAAACGTAAATTAACAATTAGTTTAATTTAATTCAATACAATAAATGATGATATGCTAGAAAATTAAATTCATTATTATTAATTTAAATTTTAAAAAACTGTTTTATTATTTTTATTGCAGTTCTAAAACTGTATTAAATTACTAATATAATTGAAAATTTTATGTTTTATTTTAATGCAAAAAGGGAAGGACTTCTCTACACCTATAATTAAAATATACTATGTTGTATGTTTAAAAGATTATTTAATTATTTTTAGTATAACGTTATAATTTCATTCTAGTTATATTAAATTGCTTTTCTATATTCCAGATTGGTTTAAAAAATAATATTAATGAATCGCATTGGATAGGGTGGAATTGAAAGTAAACACTGGTCTCTGGTCGGGTAAAGGTCAGGATCACATATTATTATAAAAATATTAAGGTTATGACATTGAATTCAATTATTTAGCTAATTTAATATTGTCTCCTGAGTGCAACGGTTTTTATATTTTAGGATTGAATAAAATCTCATATTACAAAATTTGAGGGTGATCATAAGTATTTAATATATTTAAGTAAATGTAGGTAACATGTTTTGGTAAAGCAATTTTACTAACATAGTAACATTTAGTAATACCTGTGTTAGTAAGATAGGATTTATTAACATTGTTCTTAGTTTAATGCTATCCAAAGTAGGTGCATCACAAAAATGCTTCGGATTGTTTTAGTTAGAAGTTTGAAACCATTAAATCATTACATGGTTACAATTAAAACGTTGAAGAATTTTATTACTTTATTATATATTTATTCTTCTGATAGGAATATGAGGATATAAGGTAGCAACCAAAACTTGAGTTGCGTCCCTAAATATAAGCTCCAAGAGCAGTTATATTTTTAATAACATGTGATATGGCGCATGTAATTTTTGTCATGTTCATGATCCCTTTTAAGATAAATACCAAGGTGACCTCAGATGACAATCATCTTTGAAAAGCAAGATGGTGAAATATACATTTTACCTTAACATTTAGGAATATAATTGCAATAAAACAACAATTTATCCATCTGTATTAATATTATTATATTTAAACCACATTTCACGTGTACAAAAATACGCTTCCATGATATTTTGCACTCTGAAATTGTAAATATCAAAGGGAATCGCCAATAATTGAACTCTGCTCTACCAGAGGTTGAATGCGAACGTCCTTGATTAGTTATTTGAGTTGTATTCAGGTCGGAGCGGCTGAGCTCTGAACTCCAGTCGGTCTTCAGAGGAGGAACTTGAAGCAATTTAAAACTTGTAGTACTGTCCACATTTTCAAAGTTTATGCATACAGACATATATGTATATAAGTTGTAACTAATTCTGAAATAAAACTTTTGCCTTGAGGAACTCTCGTTGGTCGGTTATACATAGATGTTAAATACATTTGAAAATATTGATGTATGTAGAATCTTAAATTGACTCTGTTGTGAACATGTTTGACAATCAGAAATCTCGGCATTAAAAGTATAAGATCGAATCCGTTTATCAGTGGTTGTTGAGAAAACTGTTTATTAAATTTAAAATAAGATATTCTAGAACAAACTATAGAAATTATAACTTGAATTCTGGGTAGAAATCACAAAATATACGAGATTAAAATAAACTCCCAAAACAAGAAAAAATAATCTTTAGTGTATCGAAAATGCACACTCTAATGCAAGTCATGAAAAGACCGAAAAAATGTACTTGGTTCCTAGTATAGTACAAATTTTATTTTCCTTAGGGATTAATACTAATGTGGTCGGAGAAGCCTGCATCCTCTGCGGAATTCGCTAATCGCAAAGAGCACGAATTTATTAACATTTGAGCGCGAAAAGAGCGTACATTTAGGAGGTAAAGTATACGCGAGTAAAAACACAGCGACACAAGTATAAACAATATTGTTCGTAAAACAGTTTATGGTTTCTGGAAAAATAGAACTGCAGTGATCTTTTTTGAGTGTAGTAAAATATTAAATTAAAATAGTTTTTTTATTATAAGACATAGGCGTATTGCTCATATTGCTTAAATAGTGTAGAAGAAAGTATGGTGTACGTTACAAGATACACAGTATAAAGTGATTTAAATGTGATTTTAATGTACGCTTTAATGTTTTTCTACATATATTTAATATTACATCGGACCATTGCTATTTTTTGCTAATGCAGTGTTTCTGCTAGCAATAACATGTTAACAGTCTCTCACGATACTTACTTATAAGTATCACAGCCCAATTTCTCACAAAAATACTTTTTGTTATTATACAATTTTATATTATAGATTTCTTATAAAATCTTGAAATTGACGTTTTTTTATTTAACAAAATATTTCTAGTTTACAAAACACAATAAAATCGACCTCATTATCAGTATTTTATCATATAATTCATTTCCTCAAAATTTGTGTTGTAAATGTCGTTTCTTACTGAAGATGAAAAAGAAAAGAACTTTTATTTTATTACCAGTCAGGTGTACCAACTAATCCAATCAAAGCGAAAATGAGTTGGGGTGAGCTGTAATGGATGCATGAGGTAACCTTCTTACTGTATTAGTCTGATTGTTTCTTGTCTAGAGTAATTAATTATTACTCAGTGACCGATTAATTTACCAAACCGTTTTTAACGTTGATAAACCATAATATAAGGCACTTTTATTGTAAGCTTTTAATTTAATAGTACGTATATTGTATAGTAGTAATAATAATAAAAACAGTATACATATCAGGTTATGCTCATCCAATGATAAATATACTTCATTACTGTTAACGAGTTAACGAGGAATCTCGGTGAGAACGGTAGGTCAGTAAGGAGCAAGTGTACTACAAAAAATCATTCCCGCCCCGAACAATGTCTAGATGCTGAGAGGGATGTAGAGGCAATGTGCGCCTTATGTGAGGCGTAGAACCAGGTGTCATTCTTGAGGTCTACGTAACCTGGTTTAAGTATATTTGGTATTCTGTATTTTTTATGGTTATTTATATAATATTTAATTGTGTATAAAGAATAATAAAATAACCAGCCTTTAATAATTTTATATATAAAAGGGAATTAAGAAACTATTTACAGAGAAAGTGTCTTCTTAGCACACTTAATCTCTTAAGCAAGTCTCTAACTATTATTAAGAAATACCTTCTTAATTGAACATTTTAATATGCTTCTCCCTTTTTGACAAACCATTAAAAATGTAACAAGAAAATTTATAATTAACGATAAAAACGATTTTAAATTATAATACAACAAAGAATTACAATTAAAATGTTATTGAGAAAATTATTTCGTTGATAATACTTATGTAAATAATCCTGAAGTTTTTTTAAAATAAATATAAAAGAACACTTTTATCTTCTGGTCTGCAGTCAATTTGTGTTAACAATTAAAATCCTACATTAAAATATTAAAACTTAAAAATTAGTTTAATTTCAATCCAAGGGCTTGGTTTACTAGAGCTTTGAACAAGTTATTCATCGAACTGTAGACCTCCGGATTTTGTCACAGCCTGCACTCAGGAATTCATGAAAGTATTAAAACCTGGTCTCAGTGTTTGATTTTGGGAGGTAAAACATTTAGTAGAATACAAGAATTATAGTACAATCAATTCTCTCATAACTATTTTTTTTCCTTATTGGCTGAGCATTAGGGAGTTTATTAATCGAGGGGCTGAAAAACTTTGGTTTATTTCTGTCTATCTATCTTTCTGTCTGTTTGCATGATACTTTGACAGCGAACAGGTATGTAGACCTCTGAGTAGTCTGAGACATATACACATAAAAGAATTAGTTCCATGAAAGTGCGTGTATGTATAGCCATAGGATTTCACAGAGCGCAATCGAATCAGTAGGCTTTTAAAACGTATCTATCGTATCAAAACTTAACATAATTTCTCTTTTGTTAACCCTGGAGGCTGCAAAAAATTATGTCTGATTATTTATTTGTCTGTCTGTCCACAGAAAATCTCAAGAACGAAATGAGCTGTAGACTATAGATACTTGAAGCTGTGTATGCAATGTCAGGTAAGTCTGTTAAGCGACATATAGTATGACGTATTCCTACCCTGTTTAATTTCTATAAATACATAAATACACAACAAAATTATGACATTCCGTTAAAATTCCATTCCGTTAATTATATTTTTTTGTTACACTGATGTCTTAAACTGATTTGGTGAATATTGACCACCCCTTATTGATCACTCTGTTTATATAAATGAAAAACTGTTTAAAACTTTTGCCGTACCTTGAAGTCATTTACCAAATCTTCATTGTATTAAAATCCTACTAAAGTATCTCACTGTATCATAAATTTCATTAGTTAACCAACAGAAACATAGATAAACTATTATTAGTTTAGAGGGATTCGGTGTGAGTTTCATGTGAACCAAGTGGGGTGTCATATATTTCCTTCAATTGTAGTACAATAAGGAAACTTCGAGTTCACACCTCATTTTCACCGCGTTCACCTGCACAAGCTTAGTGGACTTGTAAACTTATATCCCAGCTTACATTATTTCCAACTTTACTTTCCTGTTGTAATTTACTTTAGGTAAATTGTTTTGGTGAAGATAGACTTGAATTTTGCACATATTTCAATATAAGTACATACAGTTCGATAAAGGAGTATATCACCATCACTCTATGTTTCTACGTCTTGTTAATAACCATTATCTATGATTGTATTAGTTCTACAAGAGATATAAATAAGTATAAACTGAGTCCTCCCGGTAATAGTGAGAGGCTCAGGTAGGCACAAGTCTAATATATATACAACCGCATGTGTAACTGACTGACTGACTGACTCACGTATACTAATTCTAACCTACTTCCAGATGAGTTAGAGACTTGAAATTTGGTACACAGATAGCTTTCCCACGTGTAACCACCAGGAAAATCCCGAAAAGTGAGAATTTTTCATTTTCAACCCCTCAAAAAAATTCCCAAAAAATCGCGCATTCTTCACCCTGCAGGCATTTTTTGTAAGCCCGATAGCGGGCGAACCGTTGGAGCTAGCTCGGATCTGACGGAAAAATTCATGGTCAGGAATGAGTGAACTACAAAAAAGGTCTAATGACTTTTTGCTCTATCTTCCATGGTTAAGCGACAAAAACGCTCGAACATTTGAAATTCCCAGAGATTTTTTCGATAAAAATAATGTTTCAAGCCCGATAGCGGCCGAACCGTTGTGGTCGTAGCTCAAATCTGATTGACCCATCAAATTAGCAAATTGCGCGATCTACAGAAAAGGTCCAGTAATCTTTTTGCCCTATCTCGATTGGTTTGGCCGAAAAACGTGATATGTACAATTTTGTTGTAACTTTTACGCGAAACTTTTGTTTTTGGGTCGATAGCGGCGAAACCATTGGTCGGAGGTCAAAATAAGACTAACGTTTTATTTAGGAAATAAGATGACCTACAAAAAAGGTCCAGTGACTTTTTTACTATATTGCCCTTAGTTTGACCGCAAAACGCGATTAAGTGAAAATATTGGACATTTTCGCCTAAAAATTTTACATTCCGGGCTTGATAGCGGCTAAAACGGTTGGTCGTAACTCTAAAAAAAAATTTTAAACGGGATTTAGGAAATCACGTGATCTACAGAAAAGGTTCAGTGACTTCGGGAGTTGGCTGAGCGTTAGCTAAGCGTCAATAGTAGATAGGGACAGAGGAATATTTATTATGTTCACAGACACAATACCCTCTAAAAAAGGCCCAAGTGTGTCATTAACCCCCGGTAATATTAACCCCCCCCCGGGGATTTTCCTGGTATGACCTGATAACCTCCTGTACATTCAACCCCCTGATGTGTTAACCCCCTGGTAACATTAAACCCCCCCAGGGAATTTCCTGCCATGACCTCATGTCCGAATTTTACCAGTCACCAAATCTCTTAACCCCCCCCCCCCTGGGAAGATCCTGGTATGACCAGATAACCCCCTGGAAGACTTATCCCCCTGGTAACGTTTAACCCCCCCTGGGAATTTGTTCATATGACCAGACAATATCCTGACGAAATTAAAACCCCCTCTTGTCTTAACCTCCTTAACATTAATCACCCCACCCAGGGAATTTCTCGCCTTGACTAGATAGTCTCCTGGTGATAATTAAACCCCCTGTTCGACTTAAAATACTGCCTTGAGGTCGGTTTTTATTATATTTATACTAAACAATTCAAGATAGCTGACCCGTGCAGACTTTTTCTCCCGAGCTCATTTCTGGCTAAAACCATAGGTCGTAGATCAGATCTGAGGGCACAATCGAAGAGAAAATTAAATTTTCGACAAGAAAGGTCCAGTCACTTTTTTCTCGTATCTAACGGTTATCTAATATATATACAACCGCATGTGTAACTGACTGACCTGACTGACTCACGTATACTAATTCTAACCTACTTCCAGATGAGTTAGAGACTTGAAATTTTGGTACACAGATAGCTTTCCACGTGTAACCACCAGGAAAATCCCGAAAAAGTGAGAATTTTTCATTTTCAACCCCTCAAAAAAATTCCCAAAAAATCGCGCATTTCTTCACCCCCTGCAGGCATTTTTTTTGTAAGCCCGATAGCGGGCGAACCGTTGGAGCTAGCTCGGATCTGACGGAAAATTCATGGTCAGGAATGAAGTGAACTACAAAAAAGGTCTAAATGACTTTTTGCTCTTATCTTCCATGGTTAAGCGACAAAACGCTCGAACATTTGAAATTCCAGAGATTTTTTCGATAAAAATAATGTTTCAAGCCCGATAGCGGCCGAACCGTTGGTCGTAGCTCAAATCTGATTGACCCATCAAATTAGCAAATTGCGCGATCTACAGAAAAGGTCCAGTAATCTTTTGCCCTATCTCGATTGGTTTGGCCGAAAAACGTGATTATGTACAATTTTTTGTTGTAACTTTTACGCGAAACTTTTGTTTTTGGGGTCGATAGCGGCGAAACCATTTGGTCGGAGGTCAAAATAAGAATAACGTTTTATTTAGGAAATAAGATGACCTACAAAAAAGGTCCAGTGACTTTTTACTATATTTCCCTTAGTTTGACCGCAAAACGCGATTAAGTGAAAATATTGGACATTTTCGCCTAAAAATTTACATTCCGGGCTTGATAGCGGCTAAACGGTTGGTCGAACTCAAAACAAATTTTAAACGGGATTTTAGGAAATCACGTGATCTACAGAAAAGGTTCAGTGACTTCGGGAGTTGGCTGAGCGTTAGCTAAGCGTCAATAGTAGATAGGGACAGAGGAATATTTATTATGTTCACAGACACAATACCCTCTAAAAAAGGCCCAAGTGTGTCATTAACCCCCCGGTAATATTAACCCCCCCCCGGGGATTTCCCTGGTATGACCTGATAACCTCCTGTACATTCAACCCCCTGATGTGTTTAACCCCCTGGTAACATTAAACCCCCCCAGGGAATTTCCTGCCATGACCTCATGTCCGAATTTTACCAGTCACCAAATCTCTTAAAAACCCCCCCCCCCCGGGAAGATCCTGGTAATGACCAGATAACCCCCTGGAGACTTATCCCCCGGTAACGTTAACCCCCCCTGGGAATTTGTTCATATGACCAGACAATATCCTGACGAAATTAAACCCCCTCTTGTCTTAACCTCCTTAACATTAATCACCCACCCAGGGAATTTCTCGCCTTGACTAGATAGTCTCCTGGTGATATTAAACCCCCTGTTCGACTTAAAAATACTGCCTTGAGGTCGGTTTTTATTATATTTATACTAAACAATTCAAGATAGCTGACCCGTGCAGACTTTTTCTCCCGAGCTCATTTCTGGCTAAACCATAGGTCGTAGATCAGATCTGAGGGCACAATCGAAAGAGAAAATTAAATTTTTCGACAAGAAAGGTCCAGTCACTTTTTCTCGTATCTAACGGTTATCTAATATATATACAACCGCATGTGTAACTGACTGACTGACTGACTCACGTATACTAATTCTAACCTACTTCCAGATGAGTTAGAGACTTGAAAGTTGGTACACAGATAGCTTTCCACGTGTAACCACCAGGAAAATCCCGAAAAGTGAGAATTTTTCATTTTCAAAAACCCCTCAAAAAAATTCCCAAAAAATCGCGCATTCTTCACCCCTGCAGGCATTTTTTGTAAGCCCCGATAGCGGGCGAGGGAATTTCTCGCCTTGACTAGATAGTCTCCTGGTGATATTAAACCCCTGTTCGACTTAAAATACTGCCTTGAGGTCCGGTTTTTTATTATGTTTATACTAAACAATTCAAGATAGCTGAACCCGTGCAGACTTTTCTCCCGAGCTCATTTCTGGCTAAACCATAGGTCGTAGATCAGATCTGAGGGGCACAATCGGAAGACAAAATTAAATAATTTCCAACAAGAAAGGTCCAGTCACTTTTTGTCGTATCTCTAACGGTTTTAAACCGCAAAATGCCCTCAAAGTCAAAAGTTTTTTAACGAATCCGGAAAAAAATCTATGAAAAAGGTCAATTTTTAAATCCCTTGTCATTTACTTAATGTCCGGACTTAACCAGTCACCGAATTCCGCTTATCCCCGAATTTGCAAGCGTTTACTTTGGGGGCCTGGGGGCGTAGCCCCCAGCGAGCCGAAGGCGAGTTATGTGATACAACGCTAGCGTCGTACCTCGAAAATAACAAAAAAATCTCCGGACCTCAGCACATTTCTTCCGTATGAATGATTTATCTCCATACGGTATGAATGAAGTTTTAAACATACCGAGCACAATATTGTCATTTTAATGCGTTGTCTAATAAAATTGACTTTGCAATCAACTTGAAATGTTGCATCAATCTCAGCAAAGTCTGTTACACATCACGTGTGTGGTGTACTTCAATCTTTTTTATACTAATCTTACTAGACCTATTTGTTTAATGTAGGGTTTTTGCTGTATACCACTTTCTAAAAACATGTAAATACGATATTTAGGATAATGGCAATGGTAAAACATCTAAGAAAAAGCACACCTCCGTTTTATTATAAAGATTGAGATTAAGTAGTAGCAACTTCCATGCTCAACCCTTGAAGTACGATATGATATTGTGCTGGGAAGGTTCGTAAAATACCAAAATCAATATCATTATAAAAGCTCAAAACATCCAATCTGAAACAGTCACCGGCACTCGTTATTTTCGACAATACTTCTTAATCAAACGCTGACTTCATTCTAGATAATAAGGCCTTGTCAATCATTATATTCAAAGTTTTAGTGAGAGGATGGTTACTAAACATAATAAATGTTGTTTGTATTGTTACGATTTTGAAATCTATTGTTTTATCTTAGAAATATAAGTTTTATAAAATAAGTTGCTATTAGATAAATCTAATAATAACGCAATGCATTCAAACAAAACTGAGACAATAGAATATTGTTAGTGAAATATTTCAGTGGCATTTTCTAATTAATCTGAAGTATAAAGTTTAATAAAATTTACTATGTCTTTGTTAAGCACGCTGTATGGCTTGGTGAATGAAGGTACAGTAAAACCAGGTAAAAAAAACCTTGAACACTGAATAACTATTGTGTTATGGGGAGGTACTGGACACGACATTACCCCTTTAATTGAAATTAGGTACCTCCAAGTCAACAAAGCAATGCATTCAATTACATTCCTTATTTAAATTTGACCAGTAGATTTAATAACAAATAACCCATTATTATCCAATATTTATAATATACGGCTTAATTTAATATAGTACAAAATACTCATGGAATTTTTAAAATGTTTAATTATTTTGATATTTAAATAGATTCAATCTAAATCACCCTCTTACTCCTGATCGCGTTATTGTACGATTAGATATTTCATCAACATTACTAAATTTCTAGTATTCCAATACGGTAACAAGATTATTTAGGAAAGGAGTTTTTAATAATTTCTTAATAGACATTTGTATTTTCGCGATATCAGTTTTTGGTTAAATTAAATATTGTTTATAATATTGTACTATAGATTAGTTTCATCTTAGTTTTGATTAAATTAGTAAAATTTTAACAAATTTGAAACTACGAATAGCATACTGTTTTATACTGTTATATGTACTATTTTTAAACTAACAAATTGTACAAGCATATTTAGAATTGAAAATTATTACGCTTAATCATTTAAATAAGAGTTTTACTCAGAATAACTTCAAACTGAAATTTATCTGAACAAAATTAGGAGAAGACATCTTTCATAATTGAATCATTCCGTAAATGTACTATAGTGTATGCTAAGCCTGGCGTGTATGGTTCATTCTGTAGATATATGATTTTCACTAAATGTTAGTAACCAAAAAGATAAACAAATTGTTATACAAGCATATTAAATACGTTAACACTAAACGTTGATGTGGTTACATGATATTGGTGTTCTCCCTCGGCAATATTGCTTATTAGCGTGTAATCAAGAGCTGTAATGTAGGCGTTACGAAGTGATACGACTTAACGTGATATATTTCAGCAATGGAAAATGTACAATCGGGTGTAACAAATATAAAGTGAAGGTTCCTTAGAAATCTGTTTACAGTGTATTTGCATTTTTAAGTCATATTCTGACATTTATGATTTGATTTTTTGTTCAGATACAAAAACAAAATAAAACTTAAAATACCTTTATGAAAGTGATGAAGTAAGGGCTGTAAAGCCCACTACGCCACTCAAAATTATATCATTGATAGAAAATTAACTTTAACATACTATTAATGAAATACTCTGTATTACGTTTATAATAAAATTCAAAATTACATAATTTATATCTGAAAATAATTGTCTAACATAATAATATAAAGTTATACAGAAAGATAAAGAAATAAATTTAGTAATGAAAAATTGAGAAGAAAAGAACAAAAACCCATTCGAAGGCTAACACATTGTCTGACCTAACAAATGCTGCAAGCACCACCGCCCTCCAGCCACACAGCGCCCCCAAGTAGCAGTCTCTGACCCTCTGACACCAGGGAGAGCATTCCAAGCCAGAACGGTAACGAATTATTAAAAATTGTTGATCAACGAATTAGAATTGATAGTAAATTGGACCCCCTTTTTGTAGGCTATTTATTAATTTCCGAGATATAAATTAAAATGATTGGCCAGATAAATAAGAGTTTTGCTTTTAATAAAAATGTATAAAGAGTATGGAATTGGTATAGCTTTTGAATTGTTATTAGTGATAAATGATGAAAAGTTTGTAAATCGGCTTCATGACGACTAATATTAAAATTGAATCCTGAGCAGACTATATAGTTATACGCAGTTAAAGACCTGAGGAAAGCGAAAAAGTATTATAATGGTCACTAGCCTCTTGCCATTTCTAATCGGTTATTATCACCGATTCAGTCAAGCTGAAGTGGTACTGCGATTATATTTGAATCCCAAATGGAGTCTAGTCACAGTCCAACTAGTTGAGCGGCTTCGCCACTTGAAACAGGTTTTGGCCAAGTCTCAGATGGTTAATTAATATGTCAAAATATTGAACAAAATTCATCAATAATGTGCTGCCTTTAATCCTTTTAGCGCCAAGCATGTTGGGCAGGTCGCGTTACATAACGCCAGAGTTACTGGTACGCCGGGTCTCTTGTCGGGCGCCGCGGCATGGCTGCTGGGTAAGTAGCAGTAGTGCTTTAAAAATTGTATACCTTTTGACGTGTGCAGTTTATGGTAAGTTATGGTATAAATAATGTAGAACTGATCACTCTACATTATATAAATTTCAATTCATCAATGTCCTAGCGCGCCGACATTGTACCAATTATACCAATGCCCGTACGTCACTCTTGCCTTTCCTGCATAATAAGAATAGCCCACTGAGTAACCTTTATCTCCTGTGGACTGTTCACGGCACGACCAGACGACACGCTGCGGCAGGTGAACTGATAACAAACAGCTGGTGGATTGATTAGTGAGGAAGCTTGCGAGTGACTGGATTGCGTCGGTGCTGTGTGTCTACGAGCCCTTCAGCTTCACTGGATTGTCGGGAGCCGACTAATAAATTGACCAAGGTGAACTACTACCATATATTTTCCTTAGTTCTGGTCACTCTTACATAAATTTAATATACTTATTTAAAAGCTTAAAACACTACTCAAGAGTATAGAATCACTCAACTGAGCCTTTGGAAAAACTGTTAGGGTTTGAAATGAACGTGCAAAGCTAAAACGTGGCATTTACTTTTAATTGGTAATAATCTTACCTAATAATTTTGTTTAAAGTATTTGTTTTCAAAACCAATTACGCTATGTTAACAACATTTCTAAGAGAAAAAGCTAAACTTATAAATATTACATATGTTGAGAATTAATGTCCACAACTTACACTGTTATAACTGCATTGTTTTAAATGTTTTAATCGATGAAAATTAATCTCTACTATAGTAAAGTGAGTATTTAATTGTGTAACTACATACAAGTCGCATAAAATACAACCATGATTGACATATATTTTGAAAAAGACCGTTTATAGTCCTAATTTAATGTGTCACAGTTTCGTGTTAGTATGATACAATAGTTTCAACGTTTCTTCTTAATGTATCAATGTTTATTTGTAATAAAAGTCAAAGTAAATTATTACCTCAAGCTATTAATAATTAGTCTTTGATATCACATTGAATTTATAAATGCAATTTTGTTATTATACTGCCTATTCTGTTAAATCATACTGTGTACATGTAGGGTACTTTAACTATTTATTTATGTTTATTATTTTCGACAGTGTTTAGTGCCTTTGATATGAACAGTCAAGCTTACAATTCTCATTATTTTAGGGCCAGAAATTGCATAAATATTGGTAGATTCCTTATCAATCACCTAGAGGATATTGTTGCTTAATCAATTAGTTGTTTCAAACTAACGAAAACCTAATGTGTTTATTTGAAATGTTTCATTGTTGTTTTCATTTGTATGTAAATGTCCATTCCAATTGCTACTGAGAATAGATGTTGCTTACTTAAATTAGCTAATAAATTTGATGACAGAATTTAAATATTGCTATTAAATATAAGTGGCACAGATAAGTTGTATAAATTGATATGATCTCACTATTCTTATAACAAAGGAAACTTGAATTTATTTCTGAGATAACTGTTGTTATCTGATGTTCTCTGTTGGTTGAAAATATTAATCAGGTAGTTTAAGTAAGTTAATTTTAGTAGTTTAATTTAATTAACCAACTATAAGAAGAATGAACTGATTTTAATTGGTTGGATCATACTACACTTGTCCCTTGGATCATTTCTCTGATTTAAAGTTTTATATGTTTATAATAAAATTAACCAATTATATGATATATACCTATCGATAAGAAGCTTGCTGGGCCTATAAGTATTTTGGAGTGAATGTGTTCAAGGGCTTTTTTTGGGATTTTGTCTTGGTTCACCTCTGGACTGCGCCCGGAGCCTGCTGGACTTATTGCAGAGCCGCTAGTGGGTACTCCAGCCTGCACTGCCCCGACACTGTGATCTGCAATGGCCGTGCCGCCTTACACCTACCACTACCGCACCGCGGATCCGCTCGCGTCGCGCCGCGCCGCGCTCTTCTGCGCCACGGTCTGGACCGGACGTAGTAGGCCTTTTGTGTTGTGACTCCCAGTGGTGAGTACAGACTTGGATTATTTCACAGAGTGCTCTTATGGGTTAGTGAATCGGACGCGGACTGATGTCTAATTATGGCCCAGCAGCCTTTGTATTGTGAAAGGAGCCCTTAAAATTTGATTCAACGCTACCCTCCAGTTGTTAAATGCACACCTTAGTGCATTATAATGTATCTTTAGTGTTCCTATGTATTTACTTGTGTCGTATCACGCATGTCTAGGTCATTTATAGTATATTGCATGTTGTTTTGAAGAAGTGGAGCCCTCCCTACCATGAATAGAGTTCATTTAGCCATATTTGTAATATTCTCTAATAAGTGGTAACATTGTATCTTCGCCATATTGTTGTTAATAATTTTCTGTCTAAAAGCATTTACTTACTGTAAGGCTGGGTTACTCGTGATAATGTCATACAATTTCTGCACATTAAATAATTAGTTTAATTGAAAAATTTCAGTGTTTGTTTCTTTTGCTCAGTCCTAGTAACTAGATTGAGATAACATCGCATCGGTATTAGGGGCCTATCTTTAACATTGTATTCAGAATATTTCAATACAACTATCTGTGTAGTCCAAAGGCCTGGTTGACAAAAAATAGCTTTAGTGTATGGTAGGAGGGAGCCTGATTGGTACTTTCCTTGGAGCAGGGGTACTGTTCCTTGTTGAAGCCCTGCCTGTCGCCTGTCCTACAACAAGGTGGCGCCCTCTCCCTCACCGAGCAACCTTAAAGAAGAAGAAGTACTAATCGTAGGTTACCCTATACACTTACGACGTGCTGTCAAGGACCACCCCTTTCTCCACTGAGTGATACCGGACATTTGCATAATTCCCCTAGGGAAGAACTTTGCAACCTTTAATAGTAGATAATTTTTATTTTGAAAATTTAAAGCTTCTTAAATACCAGAAAAGATTTATTTGGCAAAACTATGTATCACATTATATTATATATTTAATTGAGAAATAACTGTTTAAATTTAATAAAATAATACAACAAATTTACAGGCTTATACATTTATTAATACAAAATACGAAACTGACTTTTACCATAAACACGCAGATGTCGTTAGATACAACGAATTTTTAGTGTATGTTATGATTTTGTTTGAATATAATATGAGTGTAGATACAGTGTTACATACAATACTATATTTTATATAAAATCAGAAAATACACGTTGTCTATAGATCAAGATCGAAATATAATAAAATTTTTAAGTTTGAAATGTTCAACTTAGGTAGAAAAAATCAACACTTAAGTATTTTGTTTAAAATGGAAGAAAATCTACAGTAAATGACACACTTTTTAAAACCTTTAAAAGTATAAGTAAGTAAAATAAGATAAGGCTTTCTCATTGAATCAACCCTTTTCCCTATAGTAACTTATTTAAGTTAAGTAATTTATTATTGAAAGTGTCACAAACAAACTACTGTATGATATAATTTAAGTATTCCTTACATTTAATGTCTCCTTGTTTTTATTTCACGCACGATTCCAATCTGTAACTCAATATTGAAAGTGCCACAAACAAACTAGTCTATGATATTACTTTTACTCGTATATTCCCTACGTTAGAGGTGGCCATGTTGTTGTTTCACGCACGATTCCAATCTGTAACTCAATATTGAAAGTGCCACAAACAAACTAGTCTATGATATTACTTGTATATTCTCTACGTGTAATGTGACCATGTTTTTATTTCACGAACGATTCCAATCTTTAATTCAATATTGAAAGTGCCACAAACAAACTAGTCTATGATATTACTTGTACTTGTATATTCCCTACGTGTAATGTGACCATGTTTTTATTTCACGCACGATTCCAATCTGTAATTCAATATTGAAGGTGCCACAAACAAACTAGTCTATGATATTACTTGTGTATTCCCTACGTGTAATGTGGCCATGTTTTTATTTCACGCACGATTCCAATCTGTAATTCAATATTAAAAGTGCCACAAACAAACTAGTCTATGATATTACTTGTACTTGTATATTCCCTACGTGTAATGTGACCATGTTGTTATTTCACGCACGATTCCAATCTGTAATTCAATATTGAAGGTGCCACAAACAAACTAGTCTATGATATTACTTGAGTATTCCCTACGTGTAATGTGGCCATGTTGTTATTTCATCCACGATTCTTATTTGCGTTTCAATATTGAAAGTGTCAGCAACATACTATGCTATGATATTACTTGTGTATCCGTAAATGTGATTTGGCCTTATTTTAATTTTAAGAAAAATTACAAATTTTGTTCTGGAAATGACAAAGTTATTATAGTTTCGTATATTTATGAAGACAAGGAATCAGTGCTCCATTGGAATTACCAACATAGGCTAATAATAAATAATTGAAATGAAATAAAATGAATTTATTTTCGTTTAATATAATCGTTTCCTGAATACTGTATCAGTTAATTAATTTTTTGACTCTTAGTTTATATAAGTATAAGTATAGTATTGAGTAATATTCTTATATAGCTTGTAAGATATAGTTACAGCGACTAAATGGCCGGATTTACGGGAACAGAACTGATAAGGGTCTACATTTTCTACACGCCTCTTAGGAATCCTTAAGTGGTATATTTGTATAATAATAGTAATATCTCAAATCTTTCCAGATGGATAACACAGGTGGTAGTTTACGCTTCCGGTATTCATAAAATCTGTAGTAAACGGAGAATTTTACATTAATTATGTTTTTTCCCCGAAAACCAACCAAGCGCATCTTCTTTTGTTTACCCTCCACTTCTTGTATTTATCCATCACACCAAGTTGTGCCAGTCTCGTGCCGTGATCGTTTTTGTCATGTTTAATTCAGTTTTTTATATTCCTGTACTTACCTTTATTCACAAACCGATAGTCTGTCATTACTTACTTATGGTACCTAAAATTATTAAATTATTTAAGTTTCTTTCCAACATCGATAAGGAAGCCATACAATCCTTTTGCAATATAATATATGACCTATTGTATGAAATTAAAATAAAAAAAATACCAATAGAACTAGATGTGATGTAAACCCGTGGCACAAATGAACACGTGACCTGGCGTGACAATAACTGTAAACGTGTTATTAACTATATTGAGTAATAACTAGTACCCTCAAACGATGGTGATTCTTCTCATGTTTAGATGATCAGCATTAAAAGTTAATTTTGCAGATTTAAAAAATTTATTTTGAGGATTTAAAGAAATCTTTACCAACTCTTCCAATTACCGCAATAATAGTGTAGTTATCAAATACATCATCATTTATAAATTATCCTGTTATTTTAACTCTATTTTAAACGCTTCTGTGCTGCAAGGTCCTGGTTTGTAAATCTACAATTAATTTTCTGTGTTTGTAATAAATCTAATTCCACAATTCTATAAACCATGAGCACTTTTATTATATTAGCACTTTGAGAAGATTGATCAAGAAACAAAATAGAACATTTATCTCCCAATGTTTTGAACTTTAGCTATGGTGGGAAAGGTTGAATAATAGCTCAAGTCCATCTTCCTCAAGTGCAGCGTATGCGAATCTGACGGTGTCATAGGTTAGACTACTGGAATCTGGAGTCGTATTAGTCTGAAGATAGAAAATATCGGTGACGCAGAAGCTCAAAATTAACTCTTGACATCGTGTTGAAACAAGAGACATCTAGACTACAAAATATAGAGTAATCTAGGTAAACAGGTATTATCATTGTTTTCTCAGGTGTACATTGAATGTACTACAATGTTTTAGACACGACATCTAACCACGGTTGGGAAACTAAGTTGATAATTATTCTACACATGACGTAGGTATGGTGAAAAGGGCTGGTTCAATGTGAATTTTGAGTTTTATTCACGCATTCTTAACCAGGCCCTCAACGCAAAAAGGAGTTGCATTTTACATTGTATTATGAGTGTGTTAAACAGGTACGAACCTCAACCTATGGATTCCTTCTTTTTGGCCTAAAATAGTTTAATTGTTAATAAAATCATATATCTTCAAACGATAGAGAGGAATCCAAGTTATTTCACAGTACATATACAAAGCTTGTTTCATTCTTAAACTTGATGGTCCAAAAACACTGCTCTTTAAACTTTAATATAAAATGCATCAGAAGACTAGAGCATTTGTCAGTGATTATTACCTAACTCAAAAGAGTTAGAACGTTATTCCACATGAATATTCCCACGGTGTCCCTATTTTTCAACATGAAATTGCGTAATAAGTCGCGGGTAGTTGCTGGTTGCCAATAATACATTTGATAAATAAAGTGTTATTCGTATTATTTCTCTGCTAGTAAAATAAATGTAATAACATGTATTATTTCTTAATTATTTGTGTGGACCAGGCAACGAAATACTAGATATCATCTTCTATGTAATTTAATACTATGTGATCTATCAAGCAACCCTCTCAGAATATGTCTCAAGTTAGGAAATGGTGATTTATTGTTGAATTTAATGGAGAATAATTTATTCAAAATTGTACATTCAAATCCTGCATACAGAATACAATTTAAAACTGCAGATTTGACATAAATTATGCGTTTATTAATGGTATCAAAATTGCCCTGTAGACTTAAAAAAACTCCCTTCGATTTAAAGCAAATAACAAAATAAATATTTTTTCCTCATTTAACAAACAGAATAAATAAACATTTATATAGATATAAGTTTTGTGAAAATTCTTTTAGATAAACTCTCCAGTTCCACGGTTGAGAATTACGTATAAATAAATATTCATGTTTTCCAAAAGACAGTTCAATAAACTACGAGTTGATTGGATTACTTCGCATGTTTTCACAAGCTTTTATGGAATTATTCTAACGCAATTGAAATTGTTATACTGTTGCTGTTATAATGATTTTGACCAAGTTATGATAAAATAATATTGCATGGAGAGCTTACAAACAAAGAAATCATTACAAAATCTGATTAGAAACAAAAGACTATAACAATTACTGTATAGAGTGTCTCTTGAAAACCCCATTCCTTTCCGACTAATATTACCAGAGTGCATTGGAAAAGTTGAGGTGATCAATACTATAACATCAAAGATTGCGAAAGTTTCAGGATATAATAAGGAAGTAAAGGTTATGCTCTGTATAGCCTATTATGAATTATTGATAAGTACAGCTCAGATCAAAGTAGTTTGGTTACAAAAAAATGTGCGATATTTGTTGCAACGTTTCTATAATCAATCGAAAATTATAATTCAATGATTTACAAATTTCATTCTTCCCGCCAACCTAATTAAAGACTGATGAACAGAATAATTGCTTCGTCTCGAATAATAAAAGTCTCGAAGTTAGATCTCTCACTAATATTGATTGCAATTAAATTATGTCGCTTCCATTACAACTTAGTGAAATACGTAAGTGAATAAACGGATTTGACTAATTGATTCCACCACTGATTTTTTTAATTAACCTCATTTACAATGAAAAAGTAATTCTTAGGTCTGACTTTAAATATCTTTTAATTAATAAAATATATAAGTTTGTGACATTAAAAAATAATTTCATACAGTAAATCTGGGTTTTAAAACATGTAGCGTTGTAAAAACACGAAATATATTAATAATGAATTAATAAGAGTAGAGTACATGTTTTACTAGGAATAAATTTGTTAAAAATACATAATTTACAAAGCAATCTTCTCAAAGCGGTATAATCACATATTATTCAAGATTTAAAGGTCGCAGACACGCTAACTGTGGTTCTCATATGTTACCCATATTATTTATGAACCATATTTATTTTCAGGAAGTAATAATTGTAATAGAATTTTAATTTTAATCTGCCCATGTAGTTGGCGTTTGATTTTTGTTTAACTTGTTTTATTGTAGCCTATGTCTGGGAATTATATAATTCCTACAAATAATATTATAATAATCAAAAGACTTCCCAATTGGAATTTATCTCTCAGAAATATACGTCATTATGGCAGTCATAACATAAGTAGGTAACGTTTTGAGGGAGAAAACCATAAATGTTTGTTTGTAAGTCTCTATTTTTATAAAATGGTACATAATGAATATATGTATATGGATGACTTATTTTACTAATACTTTCAATATCAATCTTTTGTGACATAATAAATCAAACAATAATACTCTTTGCAATAAAAAAATTTGAATAAGCACCGTCCTATATAAAATTTAAAATACGTTTAAACTGTAAATAGAGATTTTAATATTTTGAGGGGGGGATTTAAAGAATACTTTTACGTACGAGTAAAGGTCGAGGAAATACATTAAACACAACTACCAAAGAGTGGGCGAGATATGATTATATTAATATAATTTCGTCATATTTTAGTTTTTCTATGAAGTATTCCATACGCTTTATATTTCTTATATTTATCAAAAAGGGAGCAATAGGTTAAATCGACCATTAGATTAAAAAAATGAAAATATTAAAATGAAATAACATTGCTGGTACGAAATAAAAATCCTATTTTATAGTTCGTATAGGTTGTAAACTGATAAACCTCTTATTACTATTAGGACCATTGAGCTTGCTTCTGGAGTGAAAGGGTATTCGTGATGGGTAAGGGTGTGGTTAGGGGAGATCCCATTACGAGGTATAGTGGGCTATATGTCAGTAACTCAACCTTGGAAGAAGGAAAGGCCAGATCTGTTTCAGTATCTCTAGTCACAAAAGTCAGGGAAAAGCAATCCCTCATACCGCGGCTAATAGTAGTGTCTTTAATAGTAAGGGAACTCTGCCCACTCCAGCAGTCACCCTCGTCATTAGACAAGCCATATCAATCCACATTTCCACCCCAATATGTCAACAATTGCGGTTTTAAATTTGCCACTCCTGGATATACATACGATTGCCCGGATATAAGTGATACATCAGCTTTTGCTGTACGCATTGTAGGTTTACCAGGAAGATATGAAACCACCCAGAATTAGGTCCTCTTGGGGCTATAAATTTGCTTAATCGGATTGTCCAAAATAAAAACAAAATAATCCAGTACTGCCAAGGCTTTAGTGAAGTCGAGAAAAACGCATCTTAAAATAATAGATTTAGCAAAAATGTACTTTTACTATTTCTAACCATCTGGATATATACGAACATTTAGAAATTCTCTTAATCTCTTCAATTCTTGTACAATACAATATCGTACTGTTTTCACTGTTAGAATATATTGATTGCTTATAAAGAAATCTATGGGTGTCTGATATATTATTATAAATACTGAAATTTTAAGTGCAATTTAGTATATACTAAATATTTGAGATATATATATATATATATATACAGTATAGATATATATCAGAGTTAGTCTTTTCATGTATAGCTACTGTTTTTAATTTTCATAAGGAACTACTTTGATTGAGAGATCTCCTCGAAAATCATGTTGCCAATAATATCAAAGTATCTTGCTAGAGTTTCATTACTGGTATCCAAACGTTCTATCAAAGGTAACATTTAAATGAACAGCATTCACTGACATTATAATGGAGACTTTACTGAGGTGCTAATAATGAGACCTTACCAATGCCTCCGTTGGTTTGTAAGGAGAACTTCTAGCAATCTTGTATATTAAATAAGTTCTCTATAAGGTAACTATATTCAGACAGTTCAATAAGCTGCTACCGACTAAAGAACCGTCATGCTTATTTGATTACCTGATATATCAGTATATCAGTAATACCTGATGAACTAAGAGTTACATGAACCTTTTTATCTTGGTCCAACAAAGAGTGTAAACATTACTGTTATGTAAACATAAGGAAACATAGAAAAATAATATTATAGTTAATATGAATGAAATGCCTTGAGCAAACAATCTGAAAACAAATTTACTTATTTAAAAACTAATATAAAATAGTAAATGAATCTAACTTTCCTATTGTTAGTTGTTCATTATTATAATCACGCCTTGGCCAATGGTGTATTATTACAAATCATCTATGAATATATTCTTCATACTGATATATCATAATAACGATTGCGAGTATTAGGGAAGTAAATAGACCTTCCACGGTCTGGTTAGCATTGCTAACTTAAGGGTAGGAAAGTTCGTAGTTAAACTGATTGTTTCCAAGAATTGGCCAGTACAATGTCATATGTGACGTACAGTAATTATATTTTACAGCACACGACCTCGCCTCCTTTCATATTCTTGGAAATATCATTTTGTCTCCAGAAAACACGTCAACTTCTGGTGTTGACATCTGAGTCAAAACCAAAGTAAAGGAGAATATCAGATTAGATTCAAAGTCACTTTCTGCTGTTGGTTCCAAATTTATTTATAAACCTACTTAAACAATCTAATGTAAGATTATGTATACTTCACTTCTCAATACCACTGTAGCAGTTCAAGCTGGCAGTCAACATATACCAATTAAATTAAAGTACATGAAATATATTTCTTAGGTTGTAATTTGAAGTCCTAAAACTCGATATGAAGTCAATCAGGGGTTTCTGTCTCTTTGTAAACACTACTTGGCTGTATGTTCTGTCTGAACAGTTACGCCATTTTTCCAAGTAACGTTTTTCGCTATTTACCGAATTTAGACCAAACAGACATAACCCTAAGATATAAATTATACCCAGCAACTATTTTATAAGAGGCCTTTAAATTGAACCCAGCTGATCTAAACTTTATATAGTGACTAAATCCCAATTTTATTGCGTAGCGTGGTTGAAATCAAATATAACCAGATTGTCATGTAAGTTTGAGGGAGTGGCCTTCGAATGGAATCATTGAATGAAGGAACTACTTGAATCCTTTGTTTTTGTAGCATATCTATTTGTCCAATTGACTATAAGGAAACGCAAATCAGAAAATATGTTTATTTATTCACATAAGATTTATACTGAAAGTATTATAAGGCAAGATAATGTTGAGACCATTACTAAGTGAATAATCCATTACCACATTGGGTATAAGGAAACACAACTAAGCAAAAATGTGTTTATTTATTCATGAGGCCTGAAAGGTTAACAGTTTTCAAAATAATTTAGCACCGGGAACTCTCAATTTACATAATTATGTTTAATCTGATTTGTAAATTTATAAACTCTTAATTACACATTATACTTAGCAATTATTTAAGTTTTTAGCTAGTTATTATTATGTGCTCTTTAAATTTATTCATATTTTATTTCTTAATATATTTTATTTAACAAAATACTTCTTTGAGTAGTAAAATTACAAATTAACGTATTTAATTGCTAACTTATTTATAAGTGTATGGAATATTTGAAATTTGGAACGAAAATCAAGTATGTAATTTAAATATTGTGTAATACATATCAATTTTTGTGTTAATTCCCTTTGTAGTTCTTTAAAAGTTTCGTGTAATAGTTTCGTGTAAAGTGATTTATCATCACTTTAATAAGGGATTGTCACTAATCAGAGATGAATGACTGCGTCGATAATTAGGTATTAAATAAGTAAATGAGTGGCGTGAAATTCTGAGTAGCGTACAACAAATTTACTTGTGATTGTTAATACTATCACAAGTACGTTTTGTATAATACGTTTTGTATAATATGCCAAATGACTTAGTGAACGAGAAAAATATAGAAAATGAAGGTGACCCTATAAGAAAATGTTATCATTGGATGACTTTACTACTTGTATTTTGCTAAAGTATATTAAAAAAGAAACTCGAATATTTGACATTCCAGAGAGTTTTTCACTTAAAATAATGTTTCGAGCCCGATAGCGGCCGAACGGTAGGACGAAGCTCAAATCTGATTGACCCATCATATTAGAAAATTACATAATCTACAGAGTATCTCCATCTCCATCGGTATGACCGCAATACGTGATCATGTGTAAAATGTGTGTAATTTTCATGTGAGAATTTATATTTCGAGCTTGATAGCGATGAAACCATTGGTCGTAACTCTAAACATGTAAGTACAAAATATTTAGGGTATAATGTGATCTGCAATCTACAGTTAATATTTAGGTGTATATTTCTTGATTAGGCCGTAAAATGCGGTTATGTCCGAAATTCTGGAAATTGTTACGTGAATATTCTGGTTTTGGGCCCGATAGCGGTCAAACCGTTGGACTAAGCTCAAAACAAATTTTCAACTGGATTTAGGAAACGACGTGATCTATAATATAGGTCCAGTAACTTTTTGCTCTATCCTTAATGGCTTGGCTGGAAAACGCGTTTAAATGCAAATAATTTGTGATTTTTACATGACAATTGTGTTTTCGGACTCGATAGCGACCGATCCATTACTCGTACCTTAAATATTAGATTTTTTATAACTAGAAAATAATAAAAATCCACAAAAAAGGCCAAATAGCTATTTGTCGTATATCCTTGCGTAAGCCCGAATAACGCGCTCTTAATGGCAAAATCTTTGTCCTTAATTGGCAATTTTAAAGGGTTTTGTTTTTTTCCGTCGACAATTTGGGCAAATCATAACAGTTCCCGATTGAATTTATATTACTACGTAAACGACTGACTAGTATACGTCCACTACAGTTCATCGCCAATTGGCTGAGAGTTAGCGAAGCGTTAAAAGTAAATAGGGACAGAGTGAATTTTATTTATGTTTACAAACACAACACCCTCTAAAAGAGGCCCATGGTGTCTTAACCCCCCCACCGGAATGTTCTGATATGAACAGATAATCTCCTGAGTAAATTAAACTCCCTGATGTCTTAACCACCGGTAACATTAAACTCCCCTCCCGGGAATTTCCTGGCATGACTAGATAAACTCCTGACCAAATTTGACCCCTTAAACAAGTTAAAAATACTAAGTTAGTGTTAGTTTTTTATTATATTTACACTCAAAAATTCACATTAGCTGACCAGTGCAGTCTTTCCTCCCAAGCTCTATACTGCCTAAACCAAGAGTTGTAGCTCAAAATCGAAAGATAAAATTAAATATCTGACAAGAAAGGTCTAGTCACTTTTTCTTGTATCTCTACGTTTTAGCCACAAAATGCACTTAAAGTCAAAACTTTGGTTAAAACTTGATGAATTCAATAAAGTAGGTCTAATTTAAACTCACAGACCTCTAATTCTAATCGAATTCTCTGATTTAACCTGTCATCGAATTCGGCTTATCTCCGAATTCAGCCAAACCGAGCCGAAGGCAATTTATATATGTGCAAAGTGCAAAATTTTAAATGTGGAGATACTGCGGAGGACTAAAAAATATATAAATGTCCAATATCCTGGTGAATCTACAGAATGGCTGAGCTAAAGTCTGAATACTGGTGAAGTTTTGTTAAAATTACTAAATATAGTCTTTTGAGTTTAAACTAATACTAAAATATAAATTTTTAGCTAAAATCTCAAAACTAAACAGAAACATAATTTCTTTTTAAGTCACACTGTTTCCTTAAAACCTACAACTCATGTTAGATTGGCTTTATAAGATCTTCTAAGGAACACTGTGAACCTTTAAGGTTGTACTTTTGTAGTTGAAACTTAATAATTGCACTATTTACAATTAATAAGTTGTTTTATATAATTACATACACAGGAGTAACGGGTGTGTGTAACTTATAGTACATAAAACCATTTAATATTTATTTTCTCTTTTTGCAAACTTGTTACGTAATAAAGTACGACAAAGTAAAAATAAAACAGAGCTGTAAGTGAATTGAGAAGAAATTAAAATTGAAGTTTAGTCAAATTGCTCATAATCCTGACAAAACAGAAAGCTGGCTCTTAGATTTTACCTGCTTGTTTGTGAACCATGAAATTTTTTCACGCGATGTTTAGTATTGTTTTTTACTCATGTACCTATGGCTTGAGTAAAAACGGGTTTGAACTTAAATCTTTATTCCCACCTTCCCTCAAAAGCGCTCAAAGTCACATATCAAAATACAATATTAAAAATTTAACCAACTTCAAAGAAAGGAGGATACTATCAGGTCAGGATCAGGTGATTTGATGCAGAAAGATTCAGGAGAGAGTTCGGAAACGTGCCAACAGTGGAATAGAAAGTTGGAATTTGCTTTTTGGCACTTTGCACTTCTTTTTGGAAACTTCTGAATTTTATAACATTATTTAAATAGATATATGATTAATTTGTATGTTCAATGCGGTATAACACAAATGACAAGTTATTAAAACATCATCTTAAAAATGTTATGATTAGATGTTAAGACTGAATACTTGGAGAATAAATATTATATTGTGAGTTATAGATTTGTATTAAATTTAATTACAGGTTTACTGAGGTGGAGAAACTGTCAATTGCATTAAAATAAATGTGGAAGTCATATTTGAGGCTGATGATTGTTATAATAAAATCATAATATGAAATTAGTGAAACATTGCACTTTGAAAAATAACATCATTTACGAATAACAGAACTGTTACTGGAATATATGTTTCGAGCAATAACCGTCACTTACTTCAGACATGACAAGACATATTTCGCTGTTTATTTTAGCGTTTCGAGAAATATCAATTTCGGAGGCAATTTTGGTTCTGAAGCAGTGAGGAAGGGCATAGTGCAGAGATGTGATATGTAAAATTAAAATTGCAGTCGTCGATGATGCAGTAGGGGATGTTGTTCTAGATAATGCCTCCTTTGAGAAGGTCCTTATATCAGTTTGGAAATCATCCAAACCAATTAGTAGAAAGGGATTTTTTAAAGCACTACAAATTTAACTGAATAATGTTATGGAAAATCTTTCTGTCTCCAATTTTTCGGGATGGCAATTGAAGTGCATATTCAATGTATTTCACAGAGAAGTGGAACAAGATAGAGAAGAGATTTCAATTTCAAATTGATAATCCATCTCAGGCATGGTAGGTGACGTATTTAAATTTATATCAGAGTTTTAGGTAAGGTTCTTTGTTGAAGGAAATGGAAAACCAGTACCGAATTAATAAACGTTATTTTTCTTAATTGAATGAGCCATGTACATAGACAAGTTACATAATAATATATCTGCTGATTGTGGCCACTAAATTCCAGGTGAAAAATATACTGATTATTAAACATTATGAACTAAAATGTGAAAAATAACAATAATTCTAAAAAAGCTCATAAACACTGTGGTGATAAAATCAAGAGACTAAAAGTAATTTGTTACTTGAAAAAACTAATTGTTATTCAATGGACCTTATGTAATTAAGGTGAATTACTTCGCTGCCAAAGCATATTACATGCGTATTAGTCACAATTCCACAGAGAATACACTCCTTAACATAAAAAAAACACTTAGTATAATGATATCCATTACTTATTAGATAGTGCAGAGTTATTATCGATGTTCAGCTATCGTCTTTGTTGTTTTCATAGTTTAAGTGTTACATCGTGTTACTGATTCGTTTAGTTGTTTGCGTAAAATTACGCATAGCAGTTGGGCGAGCTGCGATGAGGAAGATGTTTGCAAACGATCAGTATTTGTCTATTGTCTATGCACTATAACAGTTGGCGCTGCCCTCAATAATTGTGTGGTGTCGGCATTAAATAAACTATCTAGGTAAACTTTGTAGATAACGTTTTTGGTTTAGGGTTTCTATCTCATTTGATTTGATTAGTACCCAAATCAACCTAAAATAGAAGTTGCCTAAGATAATTGATTCATTTACACTAAGTCATTATCAGGATTGATATGCGAATATAAACATTTCTTACACTGGTTTAAAGGAACAGTTATGATATAGAAAATGTATATTTTATTAACTGTTAGACACTATGGTGTACACTTACACAGTATGTAAGCACACAGGACACACATGATAACTCAGATGAACCAGTGAAACTTACTCTATACATCATATAAATTTAATCATTACACCTCAATGTTCAACACTATTTAAAATGCATATTGTTCAACTTAGTTCAAAGTATAGCATCTATGGGTATTGTGTCTTGGTAAGATAAATTAAATAAAGTAGTAAAACCATTATATTATTCATAACTTCCAATTTAAAAACAACATTATCAATTCGCAAATGTCAGCTTTGTTTGAAGGAAATACGAATTCGTTAATTAATTTATAATTTAACTCAAGTTTCAATAAGAAAATAATTAGAAAGTTTTAGTCAAATTCAGCCCTTTCATTGTTCTTCCCAGAAAATTAATAAGTTAACTGTTTGTGTGCAACTTGAAGTGCACAAGAAAACTTTAAATGTTGTGGAACTAAAAAATATTTTTGATACTAAACTATTTAAAGCTAAGTATCGATGTAGATAACTTGTATACATTTAAAAATAGATTTCAAACAAACTTAAACTTAACCAAAATGTATGATTGAAAACGGAACAGTCATATAATCTTGATTAGCGTTTGTAAAATAGATAGGGATGGGAACAGTTTTAGAGAATTATATCCTTATTTTATTCAAGATTAAACTTGTTATTATTTGGTTTTAAAAGATTATTGCTTGTAAATTTTTCAGAAATACAAGGAATTTTCACTGTAAGGAAAATTTTATTTGTGGAGTCACCTGATGGAATTTGGAATTTGGAAAATTATTCTTTTATTAAACGTTTAGTAATATTTAATTACTTACTTAGATTATGAACGCAATGGATCTATTGAGGCTAGTTTTTCTCCAAACTTCATATTTCTTTGTTACAAAACGTTTGATTGTTGACTGAGGTTGTTGTCTACCTGTAAGTATGCCGCACGATATCTCGAACTAACCTATATACTTGAATAGACTTGAAATTACGTTTTAAATCGTTGCATTGATTTTCATAGCGGTATACACACCAGGATACCAAATTATAATGTTTGTGTTGAGGTAGTTATTGCACATAAGGTAATATGTCACTTGTTAAAATAATGTATAATTGAACTTGTTTGTTTAAAAATTAGTTTATTCTGTGATTTTTGCATTGCCGTTACACAATGTAAAAATGTTCGGTAACGCAAGACCCAAAACCTATGTACATTTCCCTATGTAGAAATGAAGTTTGTCAATGACACGCCTTCCTTCATCTCAAAACCTAGAAAACGAGTAAATTGCACTCGTCGCAAATGCACAGTCACAATGCCATGTTTTATTTTTTAATTAGCTGTTGAAAAATTACAGTTTTAACCGCATCAAACTGTTTGATTGTTCCAATTCACTCTAGGATTAACTGTCGAGACTTATAACATAACCCTAGGTTTATCTGATACTTTTGTAAAGATTTTTTACAGTTTACCACGAGTATTAATAAGAAACACATATCGAAGAACAGTCATTATAGAAGACATTATAACTATTATATGTGAATATAAATAAACTTTAATAACATTAAAAATTAATTTAAAGAGTATACCTTACGATTTTTGTCACAATATATATGTTCGTATGACTGTAACTAATCGTTTTAAAACCCCAAATAATTGAGACCCCACACAATTATTTGAATAATAATAGAAAAAAGCCACTTATATTAATTTTTATAAATAATTATTTATACTTAATTTATATGAAGATCTAAAGAGTAGATTTTAGTTGCAAGATCAGTTCACAAAGCTAAAAGATTATTTGAAATGAAAATAAACTAATCCAACATATCATCTTTATAGTAAACCAGGTTTAACGATAATGGGCTTTTTGCCGTTTTAAAGACAGATATACTCGTAATTCAGATATAGGATATAGTGTTTAAATTTGGCATGAAATTCCATCTCTATTACCTATACATCAAATTGAAAATGACAAATATTGGTCCAATAGGAGACGCTCTCGATGTCAGGCTGTTCGCTTTGAACAGAACACGAATAGCACACGTTGATCTTAAGTTTAAATTAAATTTACTGTCGTTTTATGGAACCATTCATGGAAAATACTTTCCCGCTTTCAAAACATAAGGCAAAATAAAATGTAATCCTAAATAATTTATATTAAATCGAAGGAGTGCGCCTCACCTCAAATTATAAGAGATTTGGCTGAGGTTTCATGCAAAAATTTAAGGAAATGTTTAAATCCAATTTGAGACAAATATTGTTAGTTTTACAGTATTATTATGTCTTATTGATCACCCTGGTTTATATTTTTTAAAGAAATTCTAAAAATAAATTATTTTTTTCATATTGTATTAAATAGCGCACATACCTTCAATTCACACTATGCAATTAACAAATCTAATTATGACATGGTTATGTTTTGGAACTAGGACAAAGTACTATAAACTGCTACTTCAAACATTCTCAAAACTCGATATCCAGTAGGAGGATCAAAGACCTTCGCCACCAGATCCAACCCAGTTGTATTCACTTTGTCTAAGGGATATCAGGCACTTGAGTACATTAATGTTAAATAACTAAATAATATAGTATCTGCACCACCGTAATTTACGGTTTTCTTTAAGGAGAAACAGATCTCCTTTTGGTAATACAATGCAAACCGTACACTGTTCTATTTAGAATCTGAATAGAATTTGAATAGAAATGGTTTTAGTATTGGCTGTTTGATTAATCATTTAAAAAATAATGTTAATTTGGAAATCACTAAACATTTTTAGTCTGACTTGTTTTTTACCTTGCAAATATGTTAAGCATTTTTGGTGTTTTGCGAGAATCGGCCAATTTAATAATCTGCATAAATTCTTTTGAATCTAGATGTGTTTTAAAATATTTGTATATGGTTATAAAACTAAGGATATTATTACACAGCTGCAAGTAACAAATAAGTATAAGTATGCTTTTAAACATACATACGTATTTTATACTTTGAACGAAAAAGATCCGTGTGAAACAGTCTTATAATTTCTTTAAAGCCTACCCGCTTTCAAAAACAAATGAGTTAAAAATAATAAATTTTAATAATTAAAAAATAAGTTAAACATGTCAAATGTAGTTATCTTTTTAGCAACAATTACAGCTTAGAAAGAGTTTAATGTGTAGTTTCTGAGTTAATGATCACATTGTATATCATCAGTATATGGTTACAATGGATTGGAGTCCTTTTCACCATTGCTCGTTTAAAATAATATATATTTGGTTTTATATATATATATATATATTTGTAATAACTACAGGATAAGGATTTACCACTTGTGTTAATAATATCGTAACTATAACTAGTTAAGAAGATATTATAAATATGATGTACATACAGTTAGTATAATATTATGCTTCACATCTTTCAGTCACAAGCGATGACGTATTAATTGACCAGCTCCAGTATTTTGATAGTCACGTGACAAAAAGAAGTTAATCGACTGCGGTGTATAATAAAAATTAAGAAAACGTACAAAAACACAGCGAGTGTTTTTGAAAATCATTAAAATTACAAAGATGTCTAAATGAAAACATCAAACTTTCAATGTAATGCAATGTTTTACGGTATTGTAATATATACTTACCGTACTAGCTTGTCGGTAAGGATGTGGAAGCGTAGAATTAATAGTTTCCCACTCATACTCAACTTACAACTTTATTGTCGCCCGAAGGAGAACTCTTGGCTATCAGGTTATTGTGAAGTTCAGCCAGGTTATTGTAGTTTCTTTTACTCTCAAGTGCCTTGTTATACTCTGCTCCACAATTCACACTCTATTCTGTACAAGCTCACGTGCAAAAAAATTAATTATAGCATACCGATGATCAAATTATATGTAACAAAACATCCCTAATACCTTCATTGTATCCCTTATTCTCGTTATTTAAAGTTACCTATACTATTATATAAAAATATAATGTACCTGTCGGTGAGTGTGTTCATTTGTGTGTGTGAGTAAATCACGTAAAAACTAATGGACGAATTGCACTGAAATTTTCCATGGACATTTTTAGGGTCCCGGAATAACATACAGGCCTATTCTTATTTTGGGTATAAAATGTGATGTACGAGGTCATACCCTTGTGTACGAAGTATTCTACAAGTCTATTTTAACAAGTGTAATATTTTGTGTACTATTGGTTCGTCTAACTTCAAAGGAAATTAAAAACATGTTTAAATTATATAAATTATGGGTTTATTGTCAAAAGTAAACATAAATTGTCACTCCCATACTTGTGTGTAAGATACATTTATTAATAAATACGAGGAGTTTTGCATTACGTATAAAACACAATCCCCCATCATTCATGAATTGTTCTATGATCCAGAATTTTTAGAATATTTTGATATTTCGATTTTTTAAGACGCCTCATAGTTGAGTTTATTAACAAATGGTAGATAGAGACAGAGTGTTATCCCTCTTCCTTTTGGAAGGCAGAAAATCAGAACCAGATGTAATAACGAAACCTACTTTTCGCTTTAAGTCGAATAAAGTATCTTTATATTCTATTATCTTTTCTAGTATTTTTAAATTTCTAGTAATGTTGTTTTTGTAGGACCCCGGTAGAAAAGAAACTTCCAAAAATGTGGCCTTCTGGTATTACCAAAGTACCGAATTACATATAGAAGTAGTCATAAATTTGTAGAAGTCATCTATGTACTAATAAGCATTTAAATATTGTAAGTTTAAATAAATAAATATATATATATATGTATGTATATATATATATATATATATATATATATATATATATATATATATAATATATAATATATATGTAACTTACTTACCTACCAATTATTAAAAAGTCATCGTGCCACCAATTTTGTACAAACAAACTTTCAAGCAATCGTTTAACGCTTGGCACGATCGTAGCAATTCAGTTCAAACATTGTGTACTAATGCATATTTTTTCAATGATTTTTCAATTCCCAAATCTGAATTACCATACTTATTGTCAGATAAATCTACATTATTAATACATAATCTAAATGAGACATTAACAGCGTTATTAGTGAAACTCTTTGTTGGAAAAGGTGACGTGAGAACACAAACTTCAAGAGATTTACATTCCTTCATTTACATTAATTTTGATGAGTTTAACTTGGTATTATGAGCATTACTAATTAAAGTTACATAAAAACTTTATTATTCGTAACCCACGTTGCCAGCATGAGTTAAATGGAATTTCTGCTCTTCGTTTTTTAGTATGAGTACTTCCAAATTACAATAAGATTTTAAATGAGTTATTTATTACAATATTAGTGGTCCAATACTACATGGGATTGTTGGATTTTTGTAAGATTACAATCGGTTATATTAATAAGCTAAAAGTTTTTCCTGCAGGAATAATACGCATGGTTTCTTAACTGGTTTTATAGTAAGACGTGTCGATTGTCATTGTCAAAACAATGACATGTACAGTAATGGCTATTTTTATTGAAAAATGTTTAATATTAGGGCTTCACCCTATTAGCTTTTGGATCCTTATTGTTATTTAAATTGGGCTTGATTTGATGTTTACTCAAATAGATACTCAAATAGTTTAAATCCAATATATTATTGTAATAGTTAGATTCCCGCTGATTTTGAACACGATTTCTAATTGAATAACAGATCCTTTATAGGTGTATGCTTTATTTAATACTATAACATATAAGTAATGATCACTGGATAATTATTCAAATCTCCTGATCCATTTTATAAGTGGGCTTTAGGTTTAAAGGCCACTGTTTTGGGCCCTGAAGTCGGAAAGTGAAAACGGTTTATAAATACCAATGAAATACACAAATTTTTCTACAACATTCTTTAAAATTTGAATAAATAGCTCCGTAAACTTCAGTAACACTTTCATCTATTTTACATAAGAATGTAGAAATACTAAGTACCAAAAGTGTTAATGAGAATACCTACGATTTACATGATAGTGTTCTATAATAATTTGAATTGAAAGTAGGCATGTTTAAGGTATGTTTACTATTTAAATTTTCATTGTTTACAGGTTTGAAACTTAACCAAACTTCGCGCTAGATTATGCGTGTAGAAACATTTATGAATAAAATATATTTCATACGCCATTGTAGTTAAATATTATCTAATTTCAGCCTTTGCAATATTCCTCTTCTTTAAATTACTCCCGTTTCCCAGTTAGAGTCTATGTCGTTGCCCCTGTCAAGAAAATAATTTACATGCATTAGCCTGAAAAGTTTACTTTTCCTATAAAGTGTTTGCTTCCGGTCATTGTAATCGACGTCCCGATCGAAGATAATTCCGTGTGTGGTAGTAACGTTTGCATTCTTACCATGATCAAGAAAACAAATACATAGGTCTGGAAAGGCTTTTCCTGTGAAAAATCGTCTATTTCCGGTCTTAGGTATTTCCGGTACCTGTAGTCTGTAGAGTTCGTATACAAACATGAATCAAATTTCCTTTTCTAGGACAGTGAAAGATGAAAAACATAATATAGATCTTCTAGGGGCTGCATCCCTATTCACCACCGATGGATTAAGGATGGAACATCTTTTAATATTCACCCTTTTTAATCTTCATGAAACATCCTTACATTTTCTGCTGAGAGATTAAGCCTCGTGTATTGTAAATTCTATCATTCAATATCATTGCGAAATTTCAGAAATAACATTTTGGGTTCCTCGAAATAGCAACCCGTTTATATAATAATGAGGCTGATATTTATAAAAATGTTTTTATTTTTAAGGCATGAGGCTCATATGTGTTACAAACTTTACCTTTTTAAAAACATTGCAAAGGTAAAAAACACAAAGTATCCCATATTTTACGAAACCTTAAAGACAAAATTTCAATAAAAAAACAACAAATAACAATAATAAAACAAGGAGAACAATAGAAACACTATTCAAAGAACATTTATTACACATACAATATGGAAGAGTTGAAAAATCTGCTATAGCCAAGCACTGCACTGAATCAGAATATAGAATATAAAATAAAAATCTAAAAATTAATAAAAAAGAAGTAACACATCATGTGAACGTAAATGCTTGGGAAACACTACACACGAACAGAAATAAATAAACCTCTTAAAATATGAAGAAGACCTTAAATAAAAATTTAGTCTTCTTCCTTCTCAATTTATTATCAACTGCAGTCATATCTAATTTGTCATATTGGCTGAAACATTTCCAAATGTTTGTATTTGCAAATTTACCCCATAAGGTATTCATTCATTGCAATATAAATAATGTAAAAAGTTTTGTGGAGGCACCTGACGTTTGTTATTTCGAAAGGTCCAAAAAGTAAACTATATTGGAAAAAGTGTTCTTTTATTTAACATGTCATACTATATTAAAATTGTGTCCAATTGCTTCAAGATTCTTCAATTGCAAAGCTAAATAACAAAAATAATAGGTCTTCTAAGACTATACCATTTTAACCCTATAGTTGGTTGACCTTCATGATCGATCTTTAGGTTGTCTGTTGAGAGCATAAAACATGTGAGTCAAATTTCTTTCTTGCACGTCTGGTAAGATGAAACATAGTTCTTCTAGGGATTGTAATCCCATTTAAGCCCCTATGGATGTTTCATCTTTATTAAAATACTTTGATTGTTTTGTAACTCATGAAAGCATACATGTGCCAAATTTTAACTTTATGGGTATCGAGAAGTTGGAAAGTATAGTGATGATGAGTGCAAGCTTTGCTAGACTAGGAGTAAATAGAAATAACATTTTATTTACAAATTTATTTTTTGTATTGTTGGATTATAAGTGGTACTTTTATAATTTTACGAGGTTTCGAATAGAAAACATGGTAATTGACATAGCCTTTTTGTTTTATTGTAATGTACAATTTGGTTTCACTAAAATATCCATTGCCCGTTAATGTAATGTAACGTATTTTATTTTAGATTTGTAAATATTTAAAAGTTTTTGTAAAACATCGGCGAACGTTGTTTGGATTAATTTGGTTTTTAAGTTAAGCTAGGTGCGTTTAATTCATTTCTAATGGATACAAGGTAAAAGTAACACATAAAAAGTGATTATGAAAAAAAAGTTGGTGAACTATATAAATGTTTTTAGTGGTTCCCTGGAAAAAATAACATACTGATTAACTATATATTGCTTAATATTAAATGCATTTAAATTGTTTTTGGAATATAAAATTTGAATTTTGAAGTAAATGTATTTTTATCTATGTATATAAATATAGAGGTAATTCGATACAAATAATGTACATTACAAGCCACACTACACCATAACCAGTACCTCGTTCGTCCTGCATTTGCTTTCCAAACTCTCATTTAAACGTCTGAGAAATCCTTAGCGTTTCGTGTTATCTTATAACTTGAATAATCAAGGCTTATTATGAGTACCAATGTCGTTATGAAAAATCTAAATTAGGTGTGTTCATGTAAAGTTACAAAATAATTTAGGCATAGATAGTTTGGCCGGAGAGAAGTACGTGTAACATTACATATTTAACATACATGATAACATAACAGATAACATACATGTTACATATTAATGTGTAACATGATGACCAATATCATTTATGTTGTCTCTAAATATACGAGATCAGTCTAACGACCGATAGGATGGATGCTATTTGTGTGTTTTTGGAGGCGGAATGTACATTTATTTGAATACGAAATAACTGTCACATACTTTAGATTATTATTAACTCAGATATAGCACTTCTGAGGTTTTGAAACTACTTACTTGCTTACATAGTCACAAAATTAAAAAATTGAAAATAAAATTTGAAAAGAACATGTGAACCTCTATGATTTGAGACAGCCGTTCTAAAGTATCGGAAAGGTTCATCATTTAAGTTCTGAAAATGACTTAGTTCCGTGTAAATAAAATTTAAGTTTATATTCTACTTAGTTCTAAGTTATTCCATTTAGGATTTATTTTGGGGCCACTAGCCCGTGCGTGCGAGGATCAAACAGATTTTCAATAAAAGAGATAGATGCTGTCAAATATCAACGCTACTGATAAAAAGTGAAACACAGATAGAAGCACAGACAGAATTTGGCCGCTGAGCTATTTCTAACTCAAAATCAAAATTCGCCCGTCGTCTTTGAGCGAGCGGTTATCAACTTCCCAAACTGGGTTGCCATTATCGTTTGTAACTGCTGGCATGAAGTTTATCTACTAAAGTAGAACAGTGCTAAAATTATCTGCTATTTCTTAATAATTTCTTAGATAAAAGTTGTTTTATAGGAGGCCTTCTTTGATCTCTGATGTACCTGTAAATGCCTTTGTATTGGTATAAACCTCATAAAATGTTAAGATCTGCGTCACACTCATTTTGTTTAATTCCTTACAATGCGTTCAGATTAAAAAAAGAAACTGGATTTTATGTTAAAAGGCTGCTTTTTGCAGTTTAATTAGTTAAATCAGACATAATCCGAAGATGATATATATATATATATACATGTTAGATTATATATAATTGGAACACTTCGTATGACGTTTTCCATAACACCTTTTTATCGTGGTGCTAAAACTGCTATAGTACGTAAATGTTTTGGCAACTATTGTGGAAGAAATTGTAATCGAGTTTTATCGTTGATTACCATAATTATTTTTATTTGAGTAGTTTAGAGGCTGTAATAGCAAGTCTAGTGCTATAATGGCCACTTAGATTAAAACAGAGCTGTGACAACACAGCTCATGTCAAAGTGCTTCGCACATACGCATGAACTCTATGTGTTGACTCGGGTTTGTATGTTAATGCACTAACAGACTTTAGATCTCAATAAACACTTTAAGTACGCATCAATTAGTAACTCGTAATTTTAATATCATCCATATTAACACAACCTATCTAAATGTACATTTAATATTACTAAACATTAGTGTAATACCTTTTAGTACTCTTACTTAAGTCAGGAAACTCATTTTCAAAGTCCTGCATTGTTCAAGTCCGAAGTAATTTGTGTTACAGAAGCAGATAATTGTCTGCTCAAGTATATAACAATGTTGCTTTGTGGAACCTATTGTTTATGGTTTAGTTCAAGGACAAACTCCCTTCAACAACCTCGCCTTTTTAAACACTATTATTATGCAGCTGATGTAAAAATTGACTTAAACTAATAAATACAATCTAATAATTCTTTCTACTAATTAAAAAAAAGCGTTTCCACGTGATTTAATTGTTATAAAAACGTTATATTGTTGAAGATAATTATTAAAATGCTGTTTAAACATCTTAACAAATCAGCATGCGAAAATGAGCTATACTCAAGCAGTATACACATGCAAGCTAAATAGGCACGGAATGTACTCGTATGTAATATAAATCACAAAACTAAATCAATACGAAGTATTTGTTATTGATCTAATCACTTTATAAAGTTATACATTGTTAATGCCAATGCAGCTATCTATATAAATACAAATATTTGATTCTTAATTGTATAATTATTCTTAATTGAGATGATTTAAATTCCTTTATTTTATAGGACGACGTTCGTTGTTCCCGTTACAGACTCCGCAATGTTGAGATACGCGACTTATGCTTATGTCAGGTTTATGCTTGTAGGACCATTTTTGGTGATAATGGTTGTATTTCCAGTGCCATAGTTGAGTGTGCCTTATTGCACGGACTGAGTAAGCATATACACTCGTAGGTCTCATCGATTATGAGAAAATGTGCGGAAAAACCTACATGATCATATGACACGCAAACGAACAAGATGCATGTCATATACATAGCTAATATATACGTAGCATTTACTCAGCACATTCACAGGTATATTGACGGAAATGAACTTATCGTACATTTTGTAATTATTCAATGCCAAACAACTAAAACATATATTTTACATTAGGTACATTTATAAGGACTAAACACACTAGGTAAACACACTATATCATTTGACCTTAAATACGTTGACCAAGTCTGGTTTAATATGTAGTTGCTACGTTTTTTAACTTGTATAAGTCCACTGTGTCGGTATTGACCCCCTACTAGCAAAATAGTATGTTAAAATAAATTATTGATCTGCTCCAGGTTCTGGGTTTAATATGTAATTTACCTGAATTGTTTAGTTTTATCTGCTCTAATTATACCTTTAGTACTAACTTTAACGAACTTTCGCCCAGGTATGAATAAGACAAACTTGCAATGTTTAGATGTTAATTTCGGGTATGACACCATTTTGTAGGGCTGAGAACTAATTTCAGTATCGATGGACGCAAATATCTATTTAATTTGGCAGCCGGATTTATCAAGTTCCTCTTTTAAGGTATTTTAGGGTATTTTTCTAAACATCTGCTAGATTATCCTGGCAGAGGTATGTAAAACGTACCTCGAAAAGAATCTAATAAGTAAGATTTTAATTGACTTATTTCAGTCGGCACATCCTAAAGGCAAAATAATTTATTTCAATAATGTATTAAAACATAAAAATAAGTAATTCATTAGTTTAATTAAGTGAAAATGTATGCTATGAAAGGTGATGTATGAGGAAGAAAAATGAGAAACAACCTCTAGCTTCCCGAGGAAATATTGTATGTAGGTGCGCATATCATAATAACCAAGAAGATTAAGGAATACACACATCGTTTTGACACAGACCTGTTTATATATGCAGAACAATAAAATTATTTACCAAGAAGTAACCAGATTCTGAACAAGAAATAAAATAAACTTAATATTTGTACATAATGCACATGAAATGTCGTTACATAAAGAAACGATATTACGTAATTGTAAGTTTGATGCGAATATTGAGATAAGCTCCATTCTCCTTCCTTTTAGTGCAGCATTTTAAATCTAATATTGGTACAAATATTATGCATCTCTTCAAACATACGTAGCTTTCAGATTCCACGAGTCAGTGTGTACCAGTGTCAGATTGCAGATGCTGCACCAAGAGGAAGGGAATCTAAGTAATCGTTTTGAATCAACACTTCCGATGATATGAGGATTATAAACACCATAGCTACGTTATAAAAGTGAAGATCATACATTTTTATCCACATTAAAAATCAAAAACAGTATAATTTGTAATATTATATGTAATATTCATGTATAAACTTACTGATGCTTGCTTCATTTAAGTAATTTCCAAATTCTCCGCACACCATACGGATGGCCGCACCAAAAATCAAAAATATTTAATCATAATTAAAATAGTGTAAAAATGGTGGCACAAGAACAATTAATTACGGATAATTAAAATTTAACTTACCTATTACTGCAATGAAGTAACACTGAATATTTCATTCAGTATTATTCAAACCCGAAGTAAAGATTTGTTCAGTATCTAATTGTTGAGTAGCAAAGTTTCTTGATTAAAGTCAAAGGATAGTATATTTTTAAAATATGAATGTAATGTTAAAGAAACTTTAATTAAAGAAATTTACTCATTGATCGCTCTGTAAGCTAGTTTAAAACTATTCAGTATATTGTATACAAAGAAACAGAGTTGTAACTATTATACAAGTGTCGGGCAGTAAAACTTCTATGTTCAATCATTACCGAGAACATTGCTATGTTTGCACTTCCGCAGCATCTCTCGCAAGTAAATCCGACAATCTAGTGACAATACTCGCGATCAAAATTGCTTTCCTTGTACGTAATACTCGTCAGTTGTGCTAGTTGTCACGCAACTTTTCTCACCATTATTAGAATGCAACGCAAGCTCAGTAGTTGTTGGTGTGTGATACCAATGCAAAATCAAAATAATTGATGTAATAGGTAGACAAAGGGAATTTTCAACAATGAGAATAGATATTTGTTGTGCAAATAAATACGTTGCAACACATGTCTTGTTATACTGGTTCATTCCACCAAACAATCAGAGTAACTACTCATCTAGCCTTTCTACCCTCAAGCTTGTGGACTAACTAGAGCGTAGAAGTTTCATATTCACATGTTTTGTAATATCCGCAACTATAATCTCGCTGTATAGAAATATTAATAACCTCGAACTTTATCATACGATGAAGATAAAGTTGTAGCTGTCTGACGAAGAGGTCAGGACTCGATGCCCGAATAGGTTTATAAGCATTTGCACTAATGGGCTTAGAGAGTTTCGCATTAAAAAAATGTATTGCACTACACTAAAATGCTGTTATCGGTGTAAAATAACTGTAATATAAATAAATAAATATATATATTTATTTATAAGTCCAATAATTGTTATATATATATATATCACTTCGGGTGTATAAATGCAGAATTGCTCTATTATAAAAATTATTAGACTTCTCGGTATAACATTTCCTTTAATATTTCGGCATTTGCCGTTTACAAAAATGTATAATAAAAAATAATACAGCAAGCAAAAGTACCATAAGTAAATTTACTTACTTTTTTTTGCAGTTTTCAAAAAGGTATATAATAAAAAATAACTGACTTATAATTAACTTATTATTATATTATATATATATATATATATATATATATATATATATATATATATATATATCTCACTTCGGGTGTATAAATGCAGAATTGCTCTATTATAAAAATTATTAGACTTCTCGGTATAACATTTCCTTTAATATTTCGGCATTTGCCGTTTTCAAAAATATATAATAAAAAATAATACAGCAAGCAAAAGTAACATAAGTAAATTTACTTACTTTTATTTGCAGTTTTCAAAAAGGTATAATAAAAAATAACACAACACACAAGATTAACATAAGTCAATTGACTTACGTGACTTTTGATTTTTAATGTGTGATATAAAATGTATGATCTTCACTTGTATAAACACCATATAATATATATATATATATATATATATATATATATATATATATATATATATTATATTATAAACACCATAGCTATATTATAAAAGTGAAGATCATACATTTGTATCCACATTAAAAATAAAAAAACCGTATAATTTGTAATATTAAATGTAATACCCATGTATAAACTTACTGATGCTTGATTCATTTATATATATATATATATATATATATATATATATATATATATATAATATATATATATATATATATATATATATATATATATATTAATGGGAGTGACAATACCAACCGAAACTACGTATTTCATGGTATTTGTTCCCATCATTCAATCATCCAGTTCAGTTTTTTTTACAATTGAGCCTCAAATACACGCAACGTTCTTGTCATTTGTTACTATTCAATTATTAAAGAATTTAATAGATTTTTATTATTTTTACTACGATCGTTTGGGAGGGTTCTGGCTGCTCGGCCCCTTTCTTTGAATACGCCCATTAAAACCTAATCTGGGTATACAAATTGTATATGCCAAAATACATTTTATATACTATAACAATATGAACACTACCATGTAACTATGTGGCAGTTCTAGTTAAGAGATCGGAATCATATATTTTGAATATGACGATACACTATGTGTAGTAACCCAACTTCCATAGACGGGTTTTCTACAAGGTCCTGAGCAGAGATTACAAAAACCAAGCAATGCTCACCGATCCGGTTATACTTGATTTATAGCGCTGATTGTTTTGGTTTGGACTTGTTTCTTAACACGTTTTTTTCTTAACTTGTTTTTAACATGTTATTACTTTTTTTATTTTGAACGAATATTGTTCTTAAAATTTGGTAATATCTTTGCTATTATAAAAATTAAATCTTTATAAAATTGAAGGAACAGTTTTATTTTGCTGTAGTAACAATAAGATACTATAAATGACTATCCTGCCATCACTGGTTAGACAAATTATACATTGTACATACATTGGCTGATTAAGTTATTACTTTTTACACTGCTTGAATTTAGTTAATATGCATCCAAACAGAGTATGTTTACTATTTAGTTATCTTTAGTTATCTTTAAATCATACAATTGTAATTTTGTTCTAATATTTACATTATATATATTAGTATTATTGTGATTGCAAACTCGAGTGAAGATGGACTCGGTTCTCACACACAGGCTTTTGCCCATGTGGGTACCTTCTCTTATATATTATTATCACATGTTTGTATTATATGTAAATGAGATAAATAAATGAAAATGAAATGAATGAATGAATGATTGTTATCAGAAACAAAACTAGAACAGTTTATTCCCGTCCATCGCATTCTTAGTGTTTTCATTTAAAGTCATGTTATGGTACTTGTTCTTGGTAGTCCTAACACGAGCTGTGTATTATAGTTATAGTGACCTAAGTTATAGTTATAGTAGTTATAGTATCTGTGTGTTATAGTAACCTCTGACCTTTAGCGATTAACAAGCAATATTGCTGCTCCGCGATACGGACTGAGGACATTTAGGATCAAGATTGGTTCTTATCGGTTTGTTCCTCTCCTACTTTGAGAGTAATGGCGTTTCTAAAACAGCTTTTTATGATCAAACATTGAGAAAATAGCTCTCGAGAGCTTTAAAATCAGATTTGAAATTTTCAATGCGAATTAATTTAAATTTAAGAATTGAACTTTTGTTCCATAATATTTATACATTTTATTAGAAATTCGACAAAATGTACAAAAAACATAAAATCAACTTATTTATAATCAAGTTTTAAAATACTAAATAAGATCGAACTTATTTTGAAATTCTATTAATTCTGATTATACATCCGTACTATATAGTACACTATAACAATAATCAATTTGATATTATTGCATTATACCAAAGATATATTTAATTAAAATGTTTTTGCCAATAATGGCAATCTACACAAACATAACACAGTATTAAATGGCTCACAAAAATTATTACATATATATATATATATATATATATATATATATATATATATATATATATATATATATATATATATATTGTATTATATATTTATTTTGGAATAATTTTACCTTATTAATGTATCAATGTATAGCCGTACTTTAAAAATGTTGATCATTTGCATATTTTTAAACTATAAAATCTCTGTATTGAAATTATTCTTCAACTATATTCACTTCCATGAAACAATACAAAAAACACATCTTAGTGGAAAGGCAGTATTAGAAGAAAACAAATTTTATATTATGTAAGTAAGTGATGATTATCACATTGAAACTGCAACGTGGTTTGAAAAAAATCTCAACACTAACAAAGGCAGGTCCCAACATTCTCTCAGTAAAATTGACAAACTGTAGAAATATTTGAGAAGTGATACAGGTTGTGATTTTGAATTAACACTAATTCTAGTGGTCACATGATCGGATATTATCAAAGTAACAATATACACGTTTATCTGGCGAGGATACTGCTTGTGCTCAGTAAGATAAAGAGTCTATGAAAGAGAGCTAAGGTTTCTTTATCACGTCTGGCCTGATAGTATGGTTATACTGCTCTGGAGCTTCAGAATATGATTATTATATAATCAGTAAAACTGGATAATACTTGTGTCCCTTTTTACTAGGTCAGGAATCATGGTTATCTGTATTATTCAGTACGTGTTTGGTTCTGGTAAGATCTACAGTCGTAACCCTGAAGATATATTCCGTGATGGCCATTAAAATGTTCAGTAATCTACCTCTGCGATTAGTCTATTCGAGTGGTTCAGGTAAATAATTAAGCATATCCTTACAGGTGGTAGACAGTAATCCTTGAGGGAATCAGAGGACAGACTGTTCTAATCGGGGCTATCATTATAGAAATAGTGTAATTAATTGTGATCTTATATGTTTGCAGTTTTAATATTGTGAAATCATAATATCGATGTCTATATTGAGCGCAGCTGGTCAACGGAAAAAGGAAATGGCAATCCCGAATAATGTATTATTACAATTAGTAAATCAATAAATAAGAACAAATTTAATACAAGTTTTATTAAGAGATTTTTAAACTTCCTAAGAATGAAATGAAAATATAAAAATATTACTAGCAGTCATGACTACTTATTTGATAAAATATACGTAAATGGATATTCCATAGATATATAATTATCAGTAAAACAGATATATTATATGTTTTCCAGGTACGTTTTAAATGTGTTATGACGATGTTATGAATGTTTTGGTTATGTAAAGATGTAGATTGTTAAAGACAATACATATAAATGAAATAGAGTTCTGAATGCAAAACTGGCTGTTTGGTAACTCGCCTAAACCAAACAGTAGTAGTTCATGTCCAGATGCCGTCAGAAGACTCGACAAATGGTGGTCAGTAAAGTTCTGGTAGTGAGTAACAGTCAAATGTTAGTTGTTTCTCAACCCTTTGCATGCCAGCCCATTTTCCAAAAGTACTACCCAGAAACGCCAAGGGCATTTTCAGAAGTTTTGCAAGCTTCCACTAAATGTATCATAACTTTTTTATTTGTTAACAGATATTGATGATTTTTTACCATTATTTTGCTTATGAAATGCCTTTGTTCTGTTCGTAAATTTTAGTTGCATAAATGTAATTTAAACTTATATAAAAGTTAAAAATTAAGAAAAAAAAAATTTAAATTTCCAAAAAACATTTTTTTAGCACAGATAAGTGGTTTAAAAAAATATATGCTGATTTCCTGTTATATCCTAGTAAACTATATCTAACCCTTAACCTAATTCCAAAATTTAAAAAGCCTACCTTATATAGAAGTCCAGTTATGATTTTTTTTCACTAAATGTGACACGGGCACAGTTTTTGTAATTTGCATGGACGTTGTATGTAATGTTACACTATATTCAAAAATCAATATTTGAGACTATACAAATCGGTACTTTGGGATTATACCAACCACACCAGTATGAAGAACACAAAAATATAAATTTATAGATATATTATAAACAAACATTGTAGAACGAAAAAACAACTTTTTAATTACAAAATTACAAACTTACAAAGATTATCAATTGTTAATGAGGTCAGATTCGCTTAAACTTTTTTCAATGAACTTAGAACGTTATAAAACGATGTATTTGAGTAACAGAACTAACATTCCATCAATTAACAAGCATTTCCAGGTATTGTGATCGGTATTGTGGTCGCTGTTATCTTATCTTTCTCGAGAATCCCGATTACGGCAGGCCGCGCGGCATCACATGATTATTTAAGTTTTTTGCACGGTACATAATTGCCTTTCCATTACAATTCAATTTATATTTCTGATCAGCCCCTCTAGAATTATATTTACTGATAGATACTATCTCGAGGGATGTTTTTCTTTCGTTGACATCAGCGCGAGCTTCGGAAGCACCTTCGGCCGGAGGCACTCGCATTTTAGGTGGCGGAGTTTGATCAAGAATAATAACAAGTATTGTGTGTTTTTTTTTCAATAAAGAGTTTAGTTTTTGTTTGATAATGTTTGTTTTTGTTGAATTTTTGTGTTTGAAAAAATGTAGGGGTAAAATACGAAAGTACAACAACGCGAACGGGCAGCGAGACTCTGCAATCACGTTATCTACTACACCGCTCGACTTTGACCTCTGTCTGAGGATGGGGAGGGGTTTGCGATAAGACAATTCCTGTTTTATACTGACGAAATATTGTTCTAACGCTATTCTAGTAATCAGTAGAAGCTAAATGTCAACTGTCTGAGGATGGGGAGGGTTTGCGATAAGACAATTCCTGTTTTATATCGACGAAATATTGTTCTACGCTAATCTATTAATCAGTTGAAGCTAAATGTCAAATAACGATTCATGTCTGGGTGTGGTCTGTATAATCCCAAAGTACCAATGAATCTAATAAAAGGGGCATAGTAAAAATGCCCTAACAACAAAAGTAATGAGAGAATTACAAACGTAAACAACGCATAGCAACACGAACGTAACCTTAATCTCGACAAAACAATTCAACAGCTGCGAAGCTCAAATACGACCAAACAAACAGTCCATAAAGGAATTAACTACTTTGTGGTTGCAAAGCAACTAATCGACTATCGATTAGTCAAAATTTCGCGGCAATAAGATGAACTATAAGAAAATTACAGGCGAAAAACGTGACGTACCTATATTACGGCCGTTGGCGATTTTCAGTTGAGTAGCCGACGGCCGTAATACCGGTACGTTGGCATCCAAAGGGTCAATGACTCTCTCTGCTCTAATGGCAGACACGAGGGGCGAGCTGTTCAAAGCGAGACTGCGGCTGAGACGATGTTTAGGATTTTCATACGTTCCTTGATGAATGTAAATTTTGCTACATCTACGTTTTGAATATATATTTTGAAACATTAACTCGCAGTGGCTGTATTAAAGGTATATTAGGCATATTAGACAATAGTGTTGAGGGTATATGTAAATCAATTTTGACATTCAGTAGAATTTTATATTCTGATCGGGAATTTTGAATATACAATTTTATGCTTTCAAATTTTAAATTTATACTGAAAATTTAAAATATTTAAATTATTTTATGAGGAGAAACAAATATTTTAAACCAGTTACAATTAGTAAAAAGGTTAAGAGAAAATAGTTGAATTAGCTCATGGTGCTACACCTGCCTGAACTGATTTTCTGTGACAGAGAATGTACTTTAGTTGTTGATATTTTTATTTGGGTGAATTTATTAAAAACTAATACACATACTATTATAATATAAATATAAAATTTTATGTAGAAGTATTTATGGGTCATTCCGTAACGCCAACACTCGTACTACAAAACGGACTTAGTTTAAATATTGCACTTATTTTAACACAGGAAGTTGCAGTAGGATTCTGCCAAAATAAAATTAAAATTTATTTAGATATGACCAATTTAACCCTACATCTTTCACACAAAGCATTTTTTTGTCCCCAAAGGCCCGTCTGATGCATTTATTTTTTTATCAGGACAACAAAACAAACGATACTATACGCCTGTAATTCCTGGGAAACCCAGAATTTTTATTTGGGTAAATTTTATACGAGTTATTTGACGGTTATAACATTAGGAGAGAAGATATAATTTTATAATATCTTGAATTAATATCTATACTATTTTAAATTGATGATTTTTAAACATGAATAAATCTACGTAAAAATTAAATGTTGACAGAGAAAACATTTTTAGGAATAAAGCTGTCAACATTATAGTATATTTTTTTAAATGGGTAGCACTTAATTCATTAATTAGAATTTCATTTTAATGCAGTTTTTCTAAGACAAACTGAAATCTTTTCACAATGCTCATACTGGTTGCTGAAGACATTAAAAAATTGTATTCAAAAGCGAACAAAGTTTTAAAATATAACTCCATACTGAAAGTTTAGTGCTTGTTTTTACTCATGAGTAAAGCACGTGAATGACGTATGTTCCTTGCTTGTGTGAGCTCTTAATTAAGTCATGTTTTCTGTCTCAACTTGAATCCCAAGAGCCACCCACTTTGATTAATCCGGTATTCCAGGTTGAACGGCAATACTGGATTAATCTGGTTGTGTTCGCTGTAAGCTCATGTACCATCTACATAACTGATTGCTGTACTATTTATACTCGACACGACCGGTATTCCAGGTTGAACGGCAATACTGGATTAATCTGGTTGTGTTCGCTGTAAGCTCATGTACCATCTACATAACTGATTGCTGTACTATTTATACTCGACACGACCGGTATTCCAGGTTGAACGCCAATACTGGATTAATCTGATTGTGTTCGCTGTAAGCTCATGTACCATCTACATAACTGATTGCTGTACTATTTATACTCGGCACGACCGGTATTCCAGGTTGAACGCCAATACTGGATTAATCTGATTGTGTTCGCTGTAAGCTCATGTACCATCTACATAACTGATTGCTGTACTATTTATACTCGGCACGACCGGTATTCCAGGTTGAACGGCAATACTGGATTAATCTGGTTGTGTTCGCTGTAAGCTCATGTACCATCTACATAACTGATTGCTGTACTATTTATACTCGACACGACCGGTATTCCAGGTTGAACGCCAATACTGGATTAATCTGATTGTGTTCGCTGTAAGCTCATGTACCATCTACATAACTGATTGCTGTACTATTTATACTCGGCACGACCGGTATTCCAGGTTGAACGGCAATACTGGATTAATCTGGTTGTGTTCGCTGTAAGCTCATGTACCATCTACATAACTGATTGCTGTACTATTTATACTCGACACGATTTTCTTATTCAAAAATATATGAATAATACAATATTAATCATTAAAGTTTATCCTGATAAATAAGAATTCAGATCTGTTTATTAAGTGTTAGTGTTGGAAGGTATTAACCCTTTACATAGCATGTCTCCATTTGTATATATCATCACTGGTATGTCTAATCTCATCAGTGACAGATACACTTACCATGTGAAGACTTAATATGTTTTTTATTCTTAGAAATACAGTAAAATACATGGGACATGTTTGTGTTTCACCATTCAATAAAATTCGTTCATATTCACATTATAAGGATAAATAAACTTTGATATATTTCAAATTTTCCTGAAAATTTTTGATTAAACTTTTAATTTCTGGTAGCATAACTGACAGATATTTGTAAATTGACATGAAATTGTCGTTTAAATTTGGTAAAATGTATTGCTTGAAATAACCATGTAAAGAGGATAAAATTTCAACACTAATGGTATTTTTAATAGATTTGTCGTTGTTTTAAGAGTTTTACCTCTTTGCTCAATGATTTAAGGCTTAATTTTATCGTTAGTTTCAAAGGATGATTTATTTGAAATTGAATGAGTTTTTCATCATTAAATAGTTCCAGAGTTTTCTTATTTTCCTTACAGTTTTTTCTTTCTTTTCCGTAATTTTTCTATACTGTACATCTTTTTGTGATGAACAATTTGATTTTCTCCGGCCCATTTCCGTAAATAATTCAGTTCATTGTTCTAAATTTGCTTATTTTTGGCATGCATTTTCGAATTATAATGGGCAATAACAATGATAAATTACAATTGATTGTTACTGGCAAGAAAACTATTAAAGAATGCGTTACAATTAACTTTGTAGAATAGAGATTTTTCAAAAGGTTTCAAAAATTTATTATTAAAACAGCTTAAGAAATTAGAATCCAGCAACGAACAGTAACACAGATATAGATTCGGTTATTCTTTCATTGAGATTTACTGTTTAATATCTCAGATCAATTTATGTTACATTGAACACTATTATACATTGAATTTCTTTTTACCTCCAACCGCCAAATATATATATATATATATATATATATATATATATATATATATATATATATAATGGAGATATGTGTAAAAGATTAAGCAAATTTTCAGAATTGAGTGCAAGTTATAGGTATGAGCACCAAGAATGCCATACATGCACATTTTTAAGTCTAATACTACAAATATTGTTAGTACATTAACAGAATTTGTTAGATAGTCAGTAAATCTCCACCATTTAAATCCCTTAAAATCCCTGTTCAAAAGATTAAGCTTTATTTTAAAATAAAAAAAGTGGCTCAGACATATATCAGGATGTATCCCTCCGAAAGGTTCGAAAAAAATATTTTAAGAAAAGTGAAAATGCATTAAGCCATAAATGATTTATAGCTCAAAAAACGTAATTGATATATCGTTAGTTTAACATATACGAGTAGAGCCTATCGTAAATTATCTCGCCATATAAATCACTCTAATCGCAAAGCTACAACACAAGTTTTATCAAAAGAAGCAGTCCCGTTACGTCGTGTATGAGATCACATTCTGACTTTCTACCGCTTTAGATCGTATTAACCCCTATTAGCCCAGGTAATGAAGGGAGTAAATATTATACTTACTGATGTGTCCACCCCTAGATTACTATGTATTAATTAGTGAAACCAATGTTACAATACTAAGCATTTCACATTGAAACAATATTTCTAAACTGAAGTAATTGTTGGTTTCGTTTTTAATGTTGGTGTCCAGGCAGTACGGGATACAAGGCGTGGGAGGAGATGGCGAACACATCACATGAGGGAACACAACAGAACACAATTGCGGTTACAACGGAATGGACAAACACACCTACTATCAAGTACTCAATTTCAAAACACAGCAGATATACGTGAACACCATGAGGAAAACCACGGCTTAGAAATTAGATTTATCGAAGATTTGTATCGATATGAGACGATTCAATAAACTCGCTGTTAAAACGAATTGTTCCCTTTAAAAACTAAGCTGCCGCTTATTTATCGCGGCTGCTAAGGCATTGGGGGACCACCACTTTGCTATGTACTTCCCTTGGGGAATCTTGCGTCGAACAAAAATATTAGATATTCTCTATAGTGAAACTGTTTTCTACGTTGTTTCATCTCCTCATACACATATAGACAGCAAATTTCTGCTACCACTGTTTTACCGCGTACTCAGTTGAATATTACTGTATCTATAGCTTATAAGTTATAGTTATTTCATCAAGACTGATAGTAAAAGCAACAAACTGCGTGTAAAATTAAGCTACATCACATTTTAAAATACAAAAGGTTTTTCTTTGAAATTGAACTTTTGCATTTTTTTTACATTTTAGTGTTCTTCAGAATCATTTTAAAGTAGTAATCACTCCAAAAACGTAAATCTTGTCAAATTGATAATTTTTCTTTCAATGCAATTATATGAAAGCATTCATTATTTCATATCCTATTCGTGAAAAATTACTTCATAATAATAAAAGATATATTAAACCATAATAATTTTCATATGGAAACTCAAAGGTAATATCATTAAGGAACTGTAAGGATATTAAATTAGCCTTAATTATTAGATCATTAAAGACAAAATTTGCCTTGAAAAGCGATGTTTTATAGACTGAAAAGTCCCAATACACCTTTATCGCACTTACAGTATAAACGAATCTGTGTAATAGTAAAATAATTTTGTGAAAAGTTACTGAACTTTACAAGGACAAAGTGCGTGCAATACAGATACGACATAAATAAATGCAAGTGAGGCAACGTAGACAAGGAATACACTCTGTCGCTTTAGTAGACATGTTTGATTCTAGTATAATCAATAACGCAGCAGACAACAATAAACGTGTTGTAATCGTACGGTATTAAGGAAATCGTTGCACATTGCGTAATTTTGAGGATTACATAATATACTAGTTTGACCGTCACACTGTTACCTCATCTTCAATTTTATATATGAAGAAACAGGGTAAACTATAGTATTAAAGTTATACATTTACAGAAAAAACGTAAACATTGTAGGTCTTTCAACAATCTAGTAACTTGTGTTGTCTTTATTCAGTATTTAAATTATACTAAGTAAATGTACAAAACCTTAACAAGATTAATATTTTTTTAACACAACCATTTTACTATTGGAGTGGGGATTTTAATGAAAAGTTTATCGGATATTATAATTATACGGTTTTAAAACTTAATTTAGTACTTGGACTCTGTATGATTTTGTTGCTTAATTACGAACAACTTGTAACGTTCTTTAAGTGTATTCAACTGCTCACTGTAAATAACGTAAGAGCAGAATGTCTTAGGGAGATGAACATGTTTCTTGTTTCTGACAAATCCAATTTACACCCAAAGCTGTGTATGAGGAAAGTAGATTAAGTTTCGTTTGCAACGCAAAAGTGTCTTGCAAGGTAACATTGTACAATTACCTTGCTGTATATTGCAATTTTGCGTAATGTTGTCAAAGTGTACAAGGAAACACGATGACGAGAAAATATAACTGCAGAAAGTTTTGGACTGTGAAGGAATAGTGAAGGTTCGACTTCGCAACATAATCAATAAATGTATTACTATTATAGAATTTTAAAGTTTGAGGAAAAATCATAATTCATTAATAATTGTTTGGTAATACCTAAATGCGGAGTAGTGTCCTCGCTGTTGGTATGAGAACTAACATGTGAGTGATAAAGATTCATACTCTAAGATTTTCTTCTAAACGTTGGAGAATTGGTATGATTTAACCCATTAATGGTATGCGGTTATTTTTTAAAACAATTAAAGCAAATTTAAAAGTGATATGTTTATGTATGCTTAAGTTAATTTTAACTTATTGTGTTTGTTTACAGGTGCAATGTGAAGAAACAGCATAAAATTACAGTGGAAAGAAATCCAAAGTTTAATAGGACTTACTAATTGAAAAGTTTTTTAAAAAAAAAGCAAAACATGAATGATAGCTAAGTATCGAAATAAATCGCTATATCACTTTAAACTCTGTCAATCTATGTTGCTCTACAACAAACATAAATGTACGAGTGAAACTTCACTTGTTAACGTGGACCTCAGAGTGTTATCACCATGCAAACTAACTAGTTAAGTATTAGTAGATAGTAATATGGGGTTCCTGGCGCACTTTCGGAGCCAACCGAAAAGCAATGTAAAATACTGTTCAATGTACCATAAAGGAAGCTGAGAAATAACACAGCAAATCTCAATGAAAAATTAACCGAATCTACAGTCGTTCGTCTCCAAAAGCGATCGGTACATTACTATCTACTCTGTGGAATGAAAAATTAACCAAATCTACAGCTGTTTGCTTCTACTTTCTTAAGCTGTGCTTTGTAAAATGTTGTCAAATCTGCTACGAATAAAGGAAAAATCTTCGAAAAATTTAATCAATTTAAAACATTTTTACTAAAAACATACTGTACTTTAATAAAAAACTTTTCTACTAAATAAACAACATGAACTCACCAAGCTCTCTTCAGTTTCTAGCATTTCAAAAACTTACAAAGAAAGACAATTTTAACGAGTTCAACGAATTACCAAAACATTTTAAAGAACAGTTGATACTTTCCTTAAATGATACAGAATTCAAAGAACTTGTAAAGTCTTTTGCAGAAAAAACATCTAATGGAGTGTTTTACTATCGGCAAAAAACTAAAAAAGTAAGGGATTACATATTTAATATAATTACGAAAGATATTGAAAAGAAAGTAAAAAATAAACAAACAGAGAGTTTTCATCGTTTTTTTATGACATTTTTCCCATATTATACGTTCTTTCAAGATAATCAAGACTTAATTGATGAATTTCTTAGGAATTTTTGTGAGTATCAAGATTTATCAACACAATTCATTAAAGAGCATTATAGAATTTTTCTTATAGAATATAGCCACATTTTGTGTGAAACAAAAGGTATTACTGTAGATAATATTCCATGTGATTCCTATGAAGAAAGACACCAACTATGGTTATCAAAACAGTACTATGACGTGGGGAGGGACTGCAAGTTTTAGAGTTAAGACTTTATTCTACAAAGTTAATTGTTATAATTTCTTTATCTTTAATAGTCTTCTTTCCAGTAACAATCAAGTGTAATTTTTCATTTTTGTTTAATTCTTTAATCTTTTTCTCATCCAAAACAGTCAAAAATCTGTTCGGCAAGTGTACTTTACAATCTTCCAACTCGGCAATTATTGTAAACCCGAATTTATCTTTCATTTTCTCCAAATTCAAGATTCTATGTTTCTTCCTTTCTTCCAATTCATTTAACTTCTTATACTCTTTAAACTTACATTCTCCAATATCATTTAACTCCTTCAAGAACTCCATTTAAATAGAAAAAATTTAAAGACGGAAAAAATGAAATTTGCTAACAATCACTCGAGAAGTCGGGGAGAATGTGAGTAAAACCGCATTCTTTTCACGAGGTTCTTCGTTTAATTTCTCCAAATGTACTATAAAATCATCAAAGATTTCAGGCTTAAAATCGTAATCAAATTCAATATCCAAATAGTGAAAGATTATAGGTAAAATCTTTTCATAATAAACGTGTGTATCGATACCTACAAACCTAATGTATTCTTTGAAAAGGAAAATAATTTTGTCAATGGTTCCAAGAGATAAGTAAAAATTTTTATTCTGTTTTCTAAATTCTGTAACAAATTTTGTTTGCTTCTTGTCTCCGTATTGTAATTTCATAAGCAGATTATTCAAATGTGTTAGTTTATTTCGAAATTTCTTAGGTTTAGGTCTTTCGTACAAAATTAAATTACAACCTCTACAAACTAAATATCTTTTATCGATAATTTCTCCTCTATTAGAACACTTGTAACAGTTGGCATTATACTCTTCCATTTAAACAGAAAGATTTTTTGTTTAAATGGAGATTATGGAACTAAGTCTGCCGAGATATAAATTTTTCAACGCAAATGTTTGTGTTTACATTTCTACAACAGAGATAAATAGAAATAATTTCATTCTATTGTACAACTATTTAGGATATTATGTGTACGATTATAAAGATTATTACGGGAGAAATCGAGATTTTTCATCAGCGAAAGAGTATATTTTTGAAGTATTAGAGGGAATGAAAGAGAATAATATGAACATCATTAACTACTGAATTTCTCTAATATCGTTCTTAATCACATCATAGGCTAAAAATTTCTCAGAAACCACAACCACATAACAAATCGCGTTTGTAACAGCTTTTTGAAAATCCATATTGATAATTATATCGTTCTTTGAACCAGAAATATTTGTCAAACTCTTTGTTGTATCAATGACATAAATAGGTCTATTCGCTAAAAATTCTTTAGGATTGTAATACATTTCCTTATTATTACAGTAAACTTTCTTAAAATCTTGATACATCTGATACATGATTCTGAAAAGACCTCCGGAAATGTTTAAATTTTGTAATTCATCTGGATAATAAGAACCGTTCAATTTTACTCTGATATTTTTTACATCCAAACTATCAAACTTTGAAGGATTTTTTTCTTGATTATTCTGTCTATCTGTTTGAAAACCTATGATAACGAACTTGGGATTGAAGATATTTCTATAAATATTTGTGATATCGAACGAATAAGTTGTTCCGGAAATACCTTTTTGTTCAATACATTGCCAATCTAGAAAATTAAACATAATGTTTTGACTTTTTGTAATTTCATCAATCAACCTAATTTTACTCGTGGTTTTATAATCAATCATTGGAACTCTAATAAAAAAATCTGTAATTGTAATTTTGCCATCAACTGGCATATCATTTCCAGTTTTTGTTTTTAATATCGCATCATCGTCTTCTGCTCTTATAAAACTTAGATAAAATCCTCCTTTATAGATCGGAATAGTAACATTTTCAAAAAATCCTAATCCAAAATGAGATAAATTTCCAGCTGCTTCAAAAACACCAAATTTAAAATCTGATTCAAAGCCATTAGAAGTTTGAGAAATACTTTTTGAATACGAAATAGTTCCTTTAATAGTGCTTAATTGACCACAGTTTTCGACTTCTTCTATCAATTTATTGTGTTTTCTTACTTCAATCTTAGAAAATAAAAACGGTATAAAATTATAGATTAATCTAACATTATCAGTTCCAAGATATGCTTGACCATCTTGTTTTGTTAAAGTTCCAGAAATATAAAACTGGAAGTTAGACGAGCAAAAGTTATCTCCAAAATCAATATTAAACTCAGTTCTTTTATTCGGTTCATTCAAATGTTGTTTACTAATTGGATAGAAATTTTTAAACTCCGCCCTTTCAATATCACTAGCATATTTTCTGTAGTCCGCCATTTAATAAGAGAAAATTTAGAAATTTTAAACATCATGTATAAGAAAGATATCACTTTTTTCATCGATCTAATGTACGTTTTTATAAGAAAAGATATAAATTAGAGTCATTTTTTAATGATCTACTTCGTCATATTCAGGATTCTCTTCCTTAAATTTTGCGATCTCGGTCACATATTTCAATAAAATTTGCACAGGATAGTAACCGCTATCTATAATATTGTTCCAATCAACTGTATCTTTATTTTCATCCAAAAACTTTATACTCAAGTGTTGATAGAGACAAAGAACAGACATATGATCTTTTAATTGATAATGTATATTTTCTTGAATGAACTCTGATGATAAAGTTTGATATTTAGCAATGTTATACCAATTCAATTTGTTTACGTATAATCGCATCATATCTTCGGATAGTTCATATTTTTGAGAAATATCGTCCCAATGTTCCTTTTTCAAATCTCTTTCGTGTTGCATGATAAAAAGATCGAAAGCACTGTAATGTCCCGCTATCTCTATTTATTAGGAAAAAATTTCAAATCAAGTTTTTATAAATTGGCTCTTTTTAGCGTTACATTCAGCACATTTTCCAGAAATTCTCTTAACTCCATTGATGTTTGCATAGTATTTTATATCATTTGTTTCAGTTTTTTCTTTACATCTCACACAATATATGAGCGCCATTTATAAAGGAGAAATTTTGTCATCATAGCCACCTAATCCATTAAATCTGTCATCAATATTTTCAAAAGATTTATTAACATCTTCTTTAAATTTATTAAAGTTTTCTTCTAGGTTATTTACTTTATCGAGATATAAAGAGTATTGATCATCTATTCTTTTAAGTAATTCATTATTATGTGTTACTTTCTCATTGAAACGTGTACCAAAATTCTCAAAAAAGTTTATTTTCTCATTGAAACGTGTATCAAAATTTTCCAGAATTTTGTTAATTACTTCACCAACTAATTCATTAACATTATTTTTATATGTATTAAAGTTTTCTTCTAGTTTATTTACTTTATCAAGTAATTCACCAACATCGTCTACTGATCTTTTACTTCTTTCATCAAGTTTTTCATAGACTTCTGTTGTAAAATCTTTAACATGCTGTTTATTTTTTATTATTATTTATTATTAATTTTGTTTTAGTTCATTAAACATTTTAATAGGATCTTCTAATTGAATCATTACAACAACATCAAATGGATTAATTCCTTTACTAACACCGCTAATTCTTTTTCCTTTAAAATCTAAGGCATTTTTAACATTCGGATCATGTAAATCAACAATATCGATGTTTTCTGATAATTTTAGAGGTTTTAAAATTTGTTCTTTAACAACAACATCATGTTTGTCAATACCAGGTCGAACACCGACAATTCTTTTTTTATTAGCCAAACTAACATAATTCTTTTCAACTTTGATCGCTTCAGTAATTTTATCAGCTTTTTCGATATGAGACATTAAATTGGTAAATAATTTTTTTACACCATCATCAACTTCTTTTTCCAATGTTTTTATTTTATCAGCAACTTCATTTGAACTCATGAAATTTGCAAGTTTGTTATCATATTCTGCTTTAAAATCTTCAATCTCGACAGCAAACATATCTGAATCTGGAAGGTTTTGTAATAAATTTTCTAACTTGTTATCAAACTCATTTCTCAAACTATCAAAATTCAAACTATTATCTACATTTTGAATAATTTGTGTTCCAAATACGTCAAAAATATTTTGTGAATCCATATTTATTAAGTAATAATTTGTTAACAACTTCTTTAAAATCTTTACCAGTACTCAGTTCATTCAAAACAAAAACACATAAATGACCACAAATTGGGGGATCTTTATAGTCTTGAATCTGAGAATCATTGTAGTAGACGCTTGATTTTTTCAAATATTTAATCAATTCTATAGGTGGTTTGTCCTCAATTCTTCCATACGAATCAAAATAACATGCATTCTTATCATTTTTATAATAACAAATCCAATGCGTTCCACTTCCCATAATCGAGTCTAAATTCACAATTCCACATTCAAATTTCTTAACTTTTTCAGGTAATGTATCTCTCATGAAGATTCCTCTAAAATGTTTAATATTTTTGCAGATTTCTTCCAATTCCCCGAATGTTAAAGGTTTAAATTTTTTTTTCAATGTTTGATTTCACGTAATTCAAAGTTTTTTCATCTAATCCAGATCCTGTAACATCTTCCAACTCTTTATCTAACCAATTTAAAATGTTTCGAACAATAGGAATCACATCCTTTTTAACGATTGGAGCAGCTTTACGAACATAAGGAACAACATTTTTAACAACTGGAATATTTTCTCCAAAATCTAATAAATCTTTCAAAAGTCCACCATTTTTGAGTTCTTTCAACTGATTATAAGAAAATTCTATTCTGGTTCCTTTATTGTTTTTCTTATGTTTTTCGAGTTTATTGTATTGTCTATTTGTTAAAAATATCTTAACTTCGCCATTTTTTAGTTGATCTATTTTAAATTGAATACTAACGGGTATTTTCTTCTTAAAAGCGGATTTTATTTTTTCTTTCTGATTTTTGCTGAAATTTACATTCACCTCCATTTATATAGTTAAAATTTCAAGTTCTCTTCGATTCCCATTCCTAGTTTTCTCTTCAAAAACATTGCTCCAGCTGTTGGAAGCGCAACAAATCTTTCACCTAAACTAGCATCTTTTGATAAAAATCTATCCATTGCCTTATCTTGCAAAACTTTATCTGCTATATGTCTGGAATTTGTGTCTCTATGTTTTGCATAAAAAATATCGTGTTCCATAGCAGCTTGATCTAATTTATTTATACCAGGATCTCCTCTTTTTAGTCTTTTTTCGAGTTTTGTGCCAGGCCCCAGATACTGATAAGTTGGTACGTGTAATTCAAAAGGTAAATTGTTGATAAAATCATTCAAAAGTCCACTACCCTCAATCATAGATGAACTTATTGCCGGCAAAACTCGTTTTAAATATTTAATTCCATCAGGTTTTTCAATCATTTCATCAAGTTTGTTCGAAATAAAATCTTTAATCGCTTTCTTTTCGTTCAAAAAATTGTTGTTTCCAGCCTTCTCTTGAGCATAAATATAATTAATAATTCCATCGAGTTTTGTCAAATCGTCGATATATCTGTACTCAATCTTATTATCATTGTATTTTCTTACACCTGATCCTTCGATTCGTTTTTCCCAAATTGGTTTAATCAAATTGAGATATTTTTTACCTTTACTTGACTTTGGTTTCTTAGTTGATGGATCATTATTTTTGTAAATTGAATCAGATTTCCATAAAATTTCTGTATACTTTTTCAAGTCTTCTTCAGAATATAAACCGTCTTTTGGAACATCAGTGCCTGTTAATAATCTCCATAAACCTTGAGTTCCTTCATATGTTTTTTCATTAATAATGATATCATTATGCTCAAAATTCACGGGCAAATTTCCAATCATAAAACTTTTCTTTTTTCTGTCCCAATACAAACCAAATTTATCATCCTTTGCTCTAGGAAGAAATTTTTTACCAATTTCACCAATTATTATATCCGTTGTTCCAGGACTTATTGGTTCAACTATGGTAGAGTCTTCAATGATTCGAGGTCTAAATGGTGTTGAAGATGGTAATTTTGGCAATTCAAACTCAGATTCTGGTATCGAAATATCAGCAAATTGTCGTACAACTGGAACCAAATTCATCAAATTTTGATTATCACTTAAAACATTTTCAATTTTGCCCTCAACATTTTTTATTGCAGATGTTACAGGTTGATTAATTTTTTGAATAAATTCTTGTTCTTTTTCATCAATTCGAATCTGTTCTTTAAATTCTTTGATTAATTTCTTTTCTATTTGATCAAGTTTTTTTGCTTCTTCTGAAGTTACGTTCGCCATTTATTTAGGAAAATTTTGAAACGTAAACGTGGAACGTGGAAACGTGAACACGGAACGTAAAACGTGAACGTGGAACGTGGAAACGTGAACACGAAACGAGAACACGAAACGTGGAACGTAAAACGTGAACACGAAACGTGAAAACGAGAACACGAAACGTGAACACGGAACGTAAAACGTGAACGTGGAACGTGGAAACGTGAACACGAAACGAGAACACGAAACGTGGAACGTAAAACGTGAACGTGAAACGTAAAACGTGAACGTGGAACGTAAAAACGAGAACACGAAACGTAAACGTGAACGTAAAAACATGAAAACAACTAGATTATCACACGTTTATATTGGAAAATTTATTCAAATATTTACCACTTTTAGGCTTCAAAGTTAGATTAATAGTTAAAAATCCATAGTCTTCTTTCCAAATTTTATCACATAATTCATTAAAGTGGTTAAAACTCATATCAGATCCCACATAATTGTTATAAATCTTTCTCGAATAGTGATCATCTTGCTTAAAAATACACAACATATTCAGGTTATTTCTTATAACTTGTTTATCAACCTTTGAAAAGCATTGAGAAAGATAGATACAAGAGATATTTTTGTGACGGGACATTACGAAATATTCCTTAATAACGTCTTGATTTTCTAAAATACAATCATCAAAAACGATTAACGAATTGGGTTTACATTCGCTTAACGGAACTATGTCCTCGGAAGCATTATAAAAATGTGATATTTTCTTACTTAAGTTCTTCTCAATATTTTCAAATCTTTCTTGTAATTTTTTATAGGCGTCTTGTTCTAAAGATTTACTAAAAACATACAAATTGGAATAAGGAATCAACCTATTGTAGATAAAATTCAATAGTAAAGTTGTTTTTCCACATCCACTTGAACCAACAATTAACAATCTGATTGGTTGATCTTTCTTATTTTCTTCAAACGTTTGAAGTTTTATCTGATCTTTTTGCTTTAAAAATTTCTCCATTTAAATAGAAGATTTTCATCTTGAAGCAACGCTTGCGAAAATGAAGCTGTTCAAGTTGACTTCAGAAAGCTCTAAATTAGTTTTAAACTTGGAACATCCTATACACTTAAAGGAAGAATCAAATTATTTTATCGGCTTAAGCGGCTTTTATTCTGACAATTTTGTAATAAATATTAGTGAAAGTTCTCCTTATTGTATAGGATTTAGTGAGAAGAACATAACAAAATATTATGGTTTAAACAAAGGATATTATACTTTCGATCAAATTAAAAATTCCCTTAAAAATTATCTGAAAACATTCAAACAATCAGATAAATCTTTAAACTTTGACGAAAACAAGTTTGAAATGCAAAAAAATTATCTCTCTAATAAAATTCAAATAAAATCACCAGTAAGAATAATGTTTTCAGCAATTATTGTAGATTTGTTAGGGTTTGTTCAAGAAACTATTGAGCCAAATCAGGTATATTTAGGAAATAAAACGCCAAAATTTAGACCGTTCGATGTAATTGAAGTGCACTGCAATCTCGTTGAACCTAGTTTTGAAAATCATACCGAACATTTACACAAAGAATCGGAAATTTTGTACACTTTTTTCCCAAATGTTGCTTATGGATCAAAAATCAGTGAAAAACCAAATGAAATCGATTATATTCCAATTAGAAAAAATATTAAAAGAATTCAAAAAATCGTTCTGACTATTCAAGACTCTGAAGGAAATCTATTAAATAATGAGAGTAAAACAACAATATATTTAAGATTGTCGAAAGAATGATGAATCAAGGGGGGAACGAATCGTTCTTACCTTCAAATTTTCAAGAAAACAACTTTTGAATGTATAAATTACAAGAGTCTATGCCATAGACCCTTTCAAAATCTTCATCCTGACACTGTTTTTATCAATGAATCTGGGCTTTATTCTCAAAATAAAAATTACTAGTTAAATTTTTTTTTCTATCTAAATGGAGTCAGTTGTGAATCTACTCAAATTCAATAATAAAGAAATTTTAACATTTGTTGACGAAAATAATGAATTTTGGTTTAAGGCGAAAGATGTTGCAGAGGTGTTAGAATATAAAGATACGAAGAAAGCAATTAAAGAACATGTCAAAGAAAAATATAAAAAAAGCTTCGAAAACATACATTCTGAAGGTAGGGGTGATTCGCCCCCGCCTTCAAACTTTCAAAAAAACACTGTTTTCGTTAATGAATCTGGCCTTTATTCTCAAAATAAAAATTACTAGTTAAATTTCTTTTCTATCTAAATGGAGTCAGTTGTAGACCTACTCAATAATCAACTAAAATTCAATAACAAACATATCTTTACGATTGTTGACGAAAACAATGTGATCTGGTTTAAGGCTAAAGACGTAGCAAAAATTCTAGAATATGAAAATACTATGCAAACGATCAGAATAAACGTTGACGAAGATGATAAAAACTTCTATTTTAATCTAAATATAAGGGGGGCTATAAATAGCTTACCTTCAAACTTCCAAAATAACACTGTTTTCGTTAATGAATCTGGACTTTATTCTTTAATTTTGAGATCGCATAAACCAGAAGCGAAATTGTTTAAAAATTGGGTTACGAAAGAAGTATTACCTTCCATTAGAAAATATGGTGAGTACAAACTCAAAAACGAAAATAAGCAGTTAAAAGATGAAATAAAACAGTTACAAATTTCAGGTCAAATGAAATCCTTGAAAATAGAGAATCAAGAATTGCGAATGGAATTAATGAAGAGAGATATGGTATGTAAAGATTTTGATAAGAAAAAACACCATGTTTTTGTGTTAATTAAGAAGAATCACATGTGGGAATGGCCTTATTACGTTATCAGAGCTCAGAAACGAGAAATACCAAACCGATTAAAACATCTAAAAATAAATTATCCTGAATTAGAGATTTTGTTCATTGATGACGAACCAAATTCTATCAATCTGTATAACCAAATGAAAGAATCTTTGAATATTTTATACAACGGAAATCATTTTACTACAAATATGGCAGAATCTCGACTGATTTATAGAATATCTAAATTACACGATGAAAATGTTAAACTCTCGAATTATGATATTTTGTTTGTAAATGTTTAGCATAACTAGGTAACCATCGTAGAATTTTTTTTTCATATTCACAAGGCATTTCGTTTTTATAACTTTCGCTGAAAATTTTTTTAGCACAATCTTTGCAAAAAGCATCTTTTCTATCTTTACTATACTGCCAGTTATTAAATTCAGAAATATTTTTAATTTCTTTACAAAAGTAACACTTTTTCTCTTCTAAAGTTAATTTGTCCATTTTATCATATAATTCCTTACAATAACAGTCTTTTCTATTCTCTTCTTGACACTTTGTACATTTCTTTTGAGACTCCATTTATATAGAAAAAATTATTACACAATGAAAATGTTAAACTCTTAACTTATGATATTTGGTTTGTAAATGTTTTTGATAATTATTTAACCATTTTATAGTTCTTCCACATTCACATTGAGTATCTTCATAATATAATCTATGAAGATTCTTCTTTACACAATCTTTACAATATGAGTCTTTCTTATCTCTACTATAGTGATCACTATTAAACTCTGAAATTTTTTTAGTTTCTTTACATTTAAGACATTCTTTATCTTCCAAAGTTAATTTTTCTATTTTATCATATAATTCTTTATGATATTCCCTTTCACAATCTTTGCAATTATAATGCATTCCATCTTTCCTATTTTTATCTTTATAAAATTCATTTAAATCTTTAAATTCTTTGCACTTTGTACATTTCTTTTGATGCGCCATTTATATATAGAAAATTTATATTACAGTTTTGACTTCTTCAATTCATATTCATAAAACTTTCCGGTTATTTCTTCATTATTTAAATCTTTTATACTATAAGTTACAGGATCTGTGTTATTAATTTGATAAATCACAAAGATTTCTCTTGACCAATTGTTCTTATATTTGTTCGAAAATGTTTGTTTTTTACTAACAATTCTTACATGATCATTGACTTTAAATTTAGTTTTCGTGTGAATTTCAGGTGGAACATACTTGAAAACGGTCTCTAATAACTCCTTTTCTGCATCTTTATCTTCTTTCGGTTTCATTTTTATTGTGCTGTGAACTGTATCGTTATAATTGTTTACGATTTTTTGAAGAATATCGATCCATTTAAAGTTTTTATTAATCTCAAAAATTACTTTCATTCTCTCATTTTGAGTTCTGTTATATCTCTCTACAATACTTGATTTCTCTTCGTTTTCAGTATGATAAATCTTAATGTTGTATTTCCTCAAAACATCGTTAAATTCTTTATTTTTAAACTCTAAACCCTTATCTGTATGAAGTAGGTTAGGAGGTTTGTGATTGATCCTTATGGCATCTTTTACTATATCTTCGAAGGCTTTTGAAACATCTTTACCGTTTTTTCTTTTGATAGCTCTTGACCAAGCATATTTTGAGAAAGTATCAATAACATTTAACATATACTTAAATCCATCATTTTGATCTGAATAGTTAGACATTATAACTAAATCTGCTGCCCATAAATCGTCAATTCCTAATGTTATAATTTTTCTCTTTTTAAACTTTTTTCGTACTGGTGCATGAATTTCTCTAGCTTCAATCTCGATTTCTTCCTTATTCTTAGATTCTTTCTTTACTTGTTTTTCATAAGGATTCTTTATAAATTTACTCTTGTTTGTCTTACATTTTGAACATTTTGCAGCAATTCTATACAATCCATTTTGAGTTTGAACGATTTTTGAATCTATATTTTTCGTTTTCTTTTTACACTTGTGACAGTGAATTAAATCATCTTCCATTTACATATCAAAGTTTCCAAGTTTATTTAATTCGTCTAATATATCAGATTTTGCTTCATTTTTATAGCCATACGGTACTGTATCGATCTTATTTTCTAGGACAATTCTCTTATCATCTTTAGCGTTCAGTGCCAGCTTGTTTATGGTAACAGTGTACAACTCATGTTTATAACTTTTGATGACTGTCATCTCCCTAAATTCTTCTTTATCTTCGAACAAACATTTCTTCAAGTTTTCGATATTTATTGTTTTATTTACAACGCTTCTCTTAATTCCTTTACACCTAACTGGGTTTTTATCTAGATATTTGTACGAGTACATCTTAGACCTTAAACCACAAAATTCTTCTAAAACTTCGCTATTTAACTCATCTTTGAATTTCCCTATTACCTTCTTATTTTTAGTAGTGAAACATTCATGATCTTTTGGATAATCACTTGTATCAAAGTCATCTATATTTTCTTTAATAATTTTAAAAGGATCTCGTTTCAATTCTAGAAAATAACTGTCTGTATCCATGTAACACAGATTCAAATCTGGATCAAACTTCTTTAATTTGTTGTAATAAAACTCGTACATTAGCAATTTTGAGAGGTCGAGAACTGAAAATCCTATGTAAATCGGTTTGTTAAATTTAACCTTTTGTTTGTACATGTGACTCGCTATACAGTTGTCGTCAAAGATAGTGAAGCATTTGAAATTTGTCTTCTTGGCCTGTTTCATTGAAAATTCTTCATTTCCTAGTCTAATATCGCATCTATTTCGCACATTTTCCATACTTTTTCCAAAAACTGAGTTGTTCATCAGCTTATAAAAATCCTTCTCAAAGTCACTTGTAGCTTTGGTCCTCATATTAGTATTAAAATCAATGTACTCTTTCATAAAAGGCTTCTGATCGAATGCAATAACTCTATTCACATGTTTCAAAATCATACCTTGTTCCAAATAGAACTTCAAATTTCTCGAATGAACAACGTATTCAGTTTTATCCAGTAGAGTTGTGCAAAGTTTGTTTTTAAAATGTTCTGGAGCAAGAGGTAAATCCTTGTGATGTTCGTGTAAATTTGTTGGATATCCAAGATCGACTTCGAGAATATAGCCATAATCTTCGTCGCCAGTGAGTTCTAAAATTGTTTCTTGCCACTCTTCTTTTGTATACGTTTTAGGATCCATCCACTTGATATCACTAAACGGCAGTTTTTGCATTAGGCCATACCCATAAAGGTTATTAGCATCAACGTATAACAAATAGTTTTCGGGCTTTGTCTTATCGAAATCTTTCAAATATTTGTTATTTGCTTTAACATATCGCTTAATACACTGAGAAATGCCCCCGCGAATGCCTTTTTCAATCATCAAATACATATCGTAATCGTGTATCAGTTGAAGCTCGATTTTAGTTAATTTTAACATTGCGTCCCATGCGAGACTGGGAGCTGTTAGATAGTGTGCCGGATCAAGTTTATAGCAATTTAAGCAAATATTTCTGAAATTTTCAAATATATCAGCGAGCAATAATACATCTTGGATATTGTACAAATCAGAGTAATTTCCAAGATTTTTCTCTTTTAATTTGTTCCAAACGCTCAAGTAGTGTTGATAATCTTTCTCAGATATGCTCTCGTCTGTCAAAAGTGAATAGAAATCTTGAATTTTCAGCTGTTCTGTGTAATCAAGTTTTTCAATACTATCGATAAATTCGTAAGGAAATATGCCTTTTCCAGATAGAATTTTAAAGATTTCTTCTTCGTCATTTGGCTGTCTTTCTATAATTTCATTCAGTCCATCCTGTATAAAATGATTTGTATGTTTGAAGTCTTCTTTCTTTAAATTTTTCGCTAATTTTTCAATAGACGAGGCCATGAATCTAAATGTGTCTACGAAAGAGAACTTTATAAATTTTCTAGGTTTATCATTGTCAAACTCATAGCCATATCCAGAATTTACAGAATAATTTATATATTTTTCATCGGTGTTTGCAATCAAATCAACATTTCCATATTGTTTAGCCAATTCTTTTATGTACAAATGAGTATCGTAATTTGACATATTGTGGCAGAAAACGGGAATATTCTGAGGAAATTTCAAATTTAGATTGCAACATGCATGAGCTGCGCCTCGAAACTTGCCGGTTAAATGACAATGATCTCTCACTTTATTATAACTCTTATCTTTCCAACTATCAGGAGTAAAACCATACTGAATTGACCCAACATCATAAGCAGACCATTCACAGATATGACAAACGTTTGAATTTTGATACGAAATTTCTTCTTCTTCTGTCAATTTCATAGGTTTCATGTTCTTAGAATTATATTTTTTCGCTATGTATTTCGATAATTTATTGAGTTCTTCAAACAATTTTGTCGGGACGTTTTTCAAATCTTCTTCATTTTTGGCACGATAACATATCGGTTTGTACATGCGATTGGTCACATTCGACACTAAATATAGAGTAAAACCATAAGGAATGTGCCTCTGAATCTTGGTTGTAGTCGATCTTTGTGGATTGTTCTTGCATGTCGGAATTTTTTCTAATATGCTCTCAAAGTCCATATAAATTACGTACGGATGGTTAAATTTCTTTTGATAATTAGTAAATTTAGTTGTTTGACCTGGAAATGGCATAATTGGCTTACAAACTTCATGATTTTTACAAATTTCTAAGTGATCTGTTAAATCTCCAGATTTGTAAAAATGGCTTAAACATCTTCTACACAAAAATTTTCTTTCTTTATGTTTAGACAACTGCGAAGAAACAAGCTTATTTAAATCGGTTATCAAAACATAATGAGATTTATCATCTTGTTTAACATACAATAAATCAATGTTTGTTTCAGCGCCATATTTTTCAGAAATTTGTAACGGAACAATGTTAATATTTTCATCAAAACTGTAGACATTGATAGACATTGTTGGATACTTATACTTGGAATTGTAGCTTCGTTTTTCAAATATTTGTATATCTTTCAGAGACATTGGATACCTACTCAAAACCTGAAAATATTTCGTCATTCACAAATTTTTCGTATTGCTTTACACGTTCACAGTCTCTTTCTGGTTTTTCAATAGCACATCTTATTGAGTAAATAAAGCAAAAATCATCTCTATTTTTTATATTTATACAAGCTTTTTTATCTTTGATATTCTTTGGTAAATCGATGTATGATCCTGCATTCATCATTTCGTGTTTGTTAAGGCTCAAAACTAGTTGTTTACAACTTTTAAATGTCCATCCGGAACCTTTATTTGGATTATTCGTTTGTTCTCGATGTGTTAATTTATTAAATTGCTTAGTAATAAAGTCGTTTACGTCAAAGATTTCGTCTGCTTTGATAGTAAAATACATTAGACATGTTTGCGGTTCACCATTCACTAAAGTTCGTTCGTATTCACATTCCAAAGAGAGATAGCCCTTCATATTTTTAACATTTTCTTGAAATTTCTCGATTAAACTTTTAATTTCTGACCGCATAATTGAAAGATATTTGTAAATTGACATGGAATTGTCGTTCAAGTTTGTTAAAATGTATTGCTTGAAAAGACCGTGTATTGAGGATAAAACTTCTACATCAATGATATTTTCGGATTTTACTTTAAGAGTTTTATCAATTTCTTCGATCATTTCAGACTTGGTTTTATCGTTAGTACCGATAGCCAACTTTTCAGCTATTGAATGAAGTTTTTCATCATTAAATAGGTCGAGATTTTTCTTTTCAACTTTGAAATTTCTCTTTAATTCACGTAATTTCTCAATATTAAACATGTTTTCGTGATCGGCAATTTTATTTTCTCTAGCCCACTGTCTTAAATAATTTAGTTCATTATTGTAAATTTGCTTGTTTTTTTCGTGACTTTTAGAATTATAATGGCGATCATAGTTTTTTCTTAAAATTTCTATTTTGCAGAACGGACATGATATTTTTTCGCGCTCCATTTAGATAGAAAAATTTATTTAACTAAATGGTGCTTGTAAACCAACGATTGCGCCTCTCACGGCGTGATATCACTACGGATATGACGCAGGCGAAGCGATTATCGTGATGGTCGGTCTGTAGTAGCACACCTCGACTGTCATTGATACACACAGCGCAATCTTTCGGAACTAAAATGTCGGTAATGCAGATTTGCTTTTAAGAATAAAAATTGTGTTCCCGTTTACTATTATAACATTTTCTTTTTCAAAATGTTAGATAATTTTACCTATTTTAAATATGCGTACATTTTGTTACTTGTAATTTTCAAATTATATTTTAAATTAATTTCTTAAATTTTTACTTCTCGATTGGATGTTGTATTGTGTTGCTGAGTATATATGTCCGCGAATTCGGTTTGGTCGGTTAGGAAGTTTACTTCTGAACTGTTTCAATGCGAGTGGCCATAGCGGAGAAACACCAAGTTCAGAAGTATTCAGATCGTATTCCGGAACCATTTCTCTATCCGTATCTCGCTCTTCTCTCTCTCTCTAGCCTGAATATAGATCCTAGCCTATAAACGGCAGAAGTGATCGTGTCATAGGCATAAAAAGAGAGGGAGAGAGAAAGAGACAGAGGGAGGAGAAAAGGTCGACCGAGAAATGGTTTTGCACTTTTTGACTTTGAATTTTTTCTATTTAAATGGAGTTCTTGAAGGAGTTAAATGATATTGGAGAATGTAAGTTTAAAGAGTATAAGAAGTTAAATGAATTGGAAGAAAGGAAGAAACATAGAATCTTGAATTTGGAGAAAATGAAAGATAAATTCGGGTTTACAATAATTGCCGAGTTGGAAGATTGTAAAGTACACTTGCCGAACAGATTTTTGACTGTTTTGGATGAGAAAAAGATTAAAGAATTAAACAAAAATGAAAAATTACACTTGATTGTTACTGGAAAGAAGACTATTAAAGATAAAGAAATTATAACAATTAACTTTGTAGAATAAAGTCTTAACTCTAAAACTTGCAGTCCCTCCCCACGTCATAGTACTGTTTTGATAACCATAGTTGGTGTCTTTCTTCATAGGAATCACATGGAATATTATCTACAGTAATACCTTTTGTTTCACACAAAATGTGGCTATATTCTATAAGAAAAATTCTATAATGCTCTTTAATGAATTGTGTTGATAAATCTTGATACTCACAAAAATTCCTAAGAAATTCATCAATTAAGTCTTGATTATCTTGAAAGAACGTATAATATGGGAAAAATGTCATAAAAAAACGATGAAAACTCTCTGTTTGTTTATTTTTTACTTTCTTTTCAATATCTTTCGTAATTATATTAAATATGTAATCCCTTACTTTTTTAGTTTTTTGCCGATAGTAAAACACTCCATTAGACGTTTTTTCTGCAAAAGACTTTACAAGTTCTTTGAATTCTGTATCATTTAAGGAAAGTATCAACTGTTCTTTAAAATGTTTTGGTAATTCGTTGAACTCGTTAAAATTGTCTTTCTTTGTAAGTTTTTGAAATGCTAGAAACTGAAGAGAGCTTGGTGAGTTCATGTTGTTTATTTAGTAGAAAAGTTTTTTATTAAAGTACAGTATGTTTTTAGTAAAAATGTTTTAAATTGATTAAATTTTTCGAAGATTTTTCCTTTATTCGTAGCAGATTTGACAACATTTTACAAAGCACAGCTTAAGAAAGTAGAAGCAAACAGCTGTAGATTTGGTTAATTTTTCATTCCACAGAGTAGATAGTAATGTGCCGATCCTGGATCGCTTTTGGAGACGAACGACTGTAGATTCGGTTAATTTTTCATTGAGATTTGCTGTGTTATTTCTCAGCTTCCTTTATGGTACATTGAACAGTATTTTACATTGCTTTTCGGTTGGCTCCGAAAGTGCGCCAGGAACCCCATATTACTATCTACTAGTATTGATTTATAACATCTTCAGCCACAGGCATCTATGTCACTTTACAACAAGTGTGAATATCCTTAAAATTAAAAATTTAACATGGATCTGGAAAGTGTTAACAATGTGCACTTTAGGTAGTCAAGTATTGCTTTATAACATCTTCTGCCACAGGGGTCTATGTTACTCTCCAACAAGTGTGAATATCCTTACAATTAAAAATTTAACATGGATCTGGAAAGTGTTAACATTGTGCACTTTAGGTAGTCAAGTATTGCTTTATAACATCTTCTGCCACAGGGGTCTATGTTACTCTCCAACAAGTGTGAATATCCTTACAATTAAAAATTTAACATGGATCTGGAAAGTGTTAACATTGTGCACTTTAGGTAGTCAAGTATTGCTTTATAACATCTTCTGCCACAGGGGTCTATGTTACTCTCCAACAAGTGTAAATATCCTTACAATTAAAAATTTAACATGGATCTGAAAGTGTTAACATTGTGAACTTTAGGTAGTAAAATACTGATTTATAACAACTTCTGCCACAGGGGTCTATGTTACTCTACAACAAGTGTGAATATCAATACAATTAAAAATTTAACATGGATCTGAAAGTGTTAACATTGTAAACTTTAGGTAGTAAAATACTGATTTATAACAACTTCAGCACCAGCTTCGAAGTTACTCTGCAAAAAAGCTAAAACATTGCGACTTCACGTCGGTTAGACTGCGTTAAAGAATGTCTATGGGAATAGTTATTTAATTTAGTAATAGATTCTAATCAAACTAGAGGTATATATATATATATATATATATATATATATATATATAATCAAGGATGTTTTTAAATATAAAATTATATATCAGTGTTATGTTCTTACTGTAGTTAAAAACGTTTTGCGGGCCGTGATTGTGCCAAGAGAGAAGCTGATGAAGCCATACATTTGTTGAACATATTGTACATTCTAATTTAGAGTTTATCTCTCCATTTCTTCTAATAACATAAGTTTCAATACACGTGCTACTTTTACGTATTACCGTAAATTAGCTAGTAATTGTAACTAAGTATTTTGGTTTGTAAGTACTATAAAAACGTGATAAGTAGGGATGAGTGCGCGCGAGTAATCAAAAGTGGTAATCGGATGGGAGTAATGGTAAATGAGTAATAATTTACATATACTGATTTCATATAGAACTTTACTAAGGTTTTTTTATTTGACCTCAATGGGAGCATTTTTACCATATGTGTCCAATTTCTTCTGTCAGTTCTCAAGAAAATCAAGTAGTTTTATATATTATATATTATATCAAGTACATTTGTAAATAAATTATGTAGTTAGTCTTAATAAATAAATAGTTAATTACAGATAATCTCTTCACAATAATGAATAATTAATCAAGTACTAATTGACAGCGAGTTAATTAACAGGAGTCAGAGTATCATCAATTACTGGATTTGACGTAGTCACTGCATTAGTTGACTTAATGAAGAATCTAATTGACGTCTACGCATTCTAGATGTAAAGTAGAACAAACCTCGTGGGTTAATTTAGCTCTAAATAGAAAAAGTCTGCTGATTTCATTACCGTTAGCGAACTTTATCAGACGAAAATATAAAATTTTATTTATATCTACCCACACGATATGTGGAAAACTAGACTTAGTATTTTGATGGAAGCACTATTCATATACAAGAAACATCGAAGTTTTTGATAGGGTACGTAACTATATGGGATTTGACTAAGCGTTAGGAGACGAATTTTTTAGTCACATACGATAGGAACGAGATAATCACAGAATAAATAAGTTTCTAAACAAATTGAATACAATAATGTGAAATTTTAACATCTTACATAGTTAGACACGTAGCCTTAGAATTGAGCAATGGAATTGAAATTTTTCATGTAACTAAACGTAGCCTGTTACTGTACGTGGTATAGCGTATTTCTGCTTTATTATATATTGAGTACTATTGTTTAGGTTCTCAAATGAATGATTACGCCTAATATGAGCATCCTTTGTTGAATAATATACCATGACTAGCCACTAAGCTCAAGAGAATGGCAGATGGTGTGATTGATGGTGACGGTGTAGCAGGATTCTCTGATAGGTATATTAAAATTCTTATTCCCTTGCCGAACCACATAGTCCCAAAATACCTTTTAAATCATTCATATTAGATAAGACAGTTACAAACACTTACTTAAGAGCATTGTAGCATTGATTATATAGTACTGTTCAATTTTTAATCGGTGTATTCCGGCCAAAGTAGCATTTGATGAAATATGGCACTGTCCAGGAGTCGAGAGATAATTTGCGCTATAAAAGCACACAAACCGGTTTTTCTTGAAACCGATAGACGAATGTTTCTTAAGAAATATTGATTGTCAGAGGAATGGGAGGTTTTCAAGGTTTTAAAATACATCCTTATAACGTTTTAATCAAATCATACTTTTCTAAGATTGGCACGCAGAAAACCAACCATCAAAACTGTAAATAAAGCATAATTCAGCTAACCATACACAGATGCTCTGTTTATAGTTTTCTGAAGATGATATAATCACTATGTATTTATATAACGGTTGGTTTTAAGTTTAGAACCTAGAAAAAATACAATTTGAGTAACAAATAAAATGTAATATTTGTAACTCTTTCAATACTTTCCCGTTTCGATCTCTACAAAAACTAGAGCGGCTGACATCAATTTTGAGTTTATGAAAATTTCCTACTTAATTTTCAGAAAAACCAAGTGCAAATTGACCTTCGCGGTTTTTATTCACAGTTGAAAATTCCAAATTCAAATTTTGGGGTCAAACCTATGAAATAGACAGGAAAGTCCAAATTACATTCCAGGTATTCCCGATAAAACTATCATGATTAGTTGATGGTCTCCACGTTTTCAGAACCACTCATTGTAATTGTATATTTATATTGGAGCGTCACTGAGTTTAAGAGCTGACGTTTAAGACCATTGCCGTGACTTAGTTCGAATATCTTAAAAAAGAAGAGTTTATAAATCGTCAGTTTTCTGCATCTTGGATAGCTTAGTATGTTTAAAATCAGCATACATATAAAGATTACTCTATGTTTATACGGACAACGACTAAAAGACCGGTAACTTTAATTTTCACGTCAATAATATTGAAATGCCAAGGACGAAATGCTTGAGCACCAATGGGTTCAAGCGGGGAGAGGAGGCAAGATTAGTTGATTGAGTAACAAATATGTGCAGGTTGTCATTTCTTAGAACCGTCCCGAGTACAGTGGAATACTCGTAGTGCAGTAAACTTGCTGGCAACACAACACACCGACTTCTGTTTAGCATTAATTGACTATGACATGTGTACGGGTTGACTTTGCAGAGAAACGTCTCGACTACAGTGGAATACTCGTAGTGCAGTAAACTTGCTGGCAACACAACACACCGACTTCTGTTTAGCCTTAATTGACTGTGACATATAAGCGGGTTGACTTTGCTTAGAACCGTCCCGAGTACAGTGGAATACTTGTAGTGCAGTAAACTTGCTGGCAACACAACACACCGACTTCTGTTTAGCCTTAATTGACTATGACATGTGTACGGGTTGACTTTGCAGAGAACCGTCCCGACTACAGTGGAATAATCGTAGTGCAGTAAGCTTGCTGGCAACACAACACACCGACTTCTGTTTAGCCTTAATTGACTATGACATGTGTACGGGTTGACTTTGCAGAGAAACGTCCCGACTACAGTGGAATACTCGTAGTGCAGTAAACTTCCTGGCAACACAACACACAGACTTCTGTTTAGCCTTAATTGGCTGTCATATGTGTGGGTTGACTTTGCAGAGAACAGTCCGAGTATTTCACATTACACAGTATAAGAACATTGATTTTTTTACAAAGTAATCAGCAAACGTATTAAAAGTTAAATGACAAATCTTTGTTAGTAAACTTGCTGGCAACACAACATACCGACTTCTGTTTAGCCTTAATTGAATATGACATACAAGCAAGTTGAATTTGCATAGAACCGTCCCGAGTACAGTGGAATACTCGTAGTGCAGTAAACTTCCTGGCAACACAACACACCGACTTCTGTTTAGCCTTAATTGACTGTGACATATAAGCGGGTTGACTTTGCTTAGAACCCTCCCGAGTACAGTGGAAATTCGTAGTGCAGTAAACTTCCTGGCAACACAACACACCGACTTCTGTTTAGCCTTAATTGACTATGACATGTGTACTGGTTGACTTTGCAGAGAAACGTCCCGACTACAGTGGAATACTCGTAGTGCAGTAAACTTCCTGGCAACACAACACACAGACTTCTGTTTAGCCTTAATTGACTGTCATATGTGTGGGTTGACTTTACAGAGAACAGTCCCGAGTATTTCACTGTACAGTATAAGAACATTGATTTTTTTTACAAAGTAATCAGCAAACGTATTAAAAATTAAATGACAAATCTTTGTTAGTAAACTTGCTGGCAAAACAACATACCGACTTCTGTTTAGCCTTAATTGACTATGACATATAAGCGGGTTGACTTTGCAGAGAACCGTCCCGAGTATTTCACTGTATAGTATAAGAACATTGATTTTTTTACAAAGAAATCAGCAAACGTATTAAAAATTAAATGACAAATCTTTGTTAGTAAACTTGCTGGCAACACAACATACCGACTTCTGTTTAGCCTTAATTGAATATGACATACAAGCGGGTTGACTTTGCAGAGAACAGCCCCGAGTATTCCACTGTACAGTATAAGAACATTGATATTTTTTACAAAGTAATCAGCAACTTTTTAAACGTTTTAAAAGTTGAATGACAAATATTTGTTTGGAAAAAACCCTTTATTCTTTTATTAATAAATCAAAACGCAGTTGCAATATTTTTAGATATATGAACTTTATAAAGAAAACCACGAACTTGTCAATTTAAGATTACTATATAGTATATGCTTAATTTATAATCGCTGAAAAGTAAAGATTTTTAAGAATACACTCCTCAAATCTTCATAAATTATCCCTTTCTAATAGGTTGAATTAAAAACTATTATTATGATACTAAGACTGTACACACAACTTATTATTTTTAGGCAAATTTATTAAAAACTGCTGCATTACAATAATAATAGATTCTTTAACTGTTAAATAAATAATTGCTATTTGCTAATTAGGAATGCATACATTTTCTGTTACTTTAAGGCCTTAAATTAATAGTTGCTATAATAATGAGAAGTTCAATTGTAAAAATTAAAATATTGTATTTACACAGAAAACAATTTTATTTCATCACAACATACAAATTACATTTAGTTCGATTGATCTGAGTTTGTTTAGAATCAAAATGAACATGTAAATGTAAATGAAAAAGTAATTCATTTTGTAACTACTTCAACATATTTCAGATATACGTAGAAAGCAGTACAATTACATGCTCATACATTGTTGAAAACACCGCTATCATGAATTTGCAGAGAAATAGTTATTCAAAACATAATATTTTGTTTTAACGATTACATAGTTGAAAATTGTTTCCAAAGGTGAACATTTCTATCCGCGCCCGATCATAAATTAGCCCATTATGACTAGACCAAACACAAACAGTAACGCTTTGACTGAGAGGAAATAACAATGTCTGTCAACAGTGCAGCTGATCCAAACTTGAATTTAGCCAGATGAAATAATATAATTACTCTAAACAAGATGGATTGAATTAATTTACATGAATTTGAATACATTTAAAAGTTTTTGAAGGTCAACAAGACGCAGATCTTAAACAGGGAAATATAAGAATATTACCTTAATTAGTCTTAGGATTACTCCTGAATGAAAAAACTAATAAGATTAACACAGAAAAGTGAGGTAATGAGCTTAACACATCCGTTGCCTACCCTCCAGTTTTCCTATAATAAAGAATCCTATGGTATTTGTGTGTGTTACTCAATGACATAAAAAACAATTTATTAATTGCATTGAAATTTTACGGGGAAAATTATTAGGATCCCTGGTTAACAAATAAGCCTATACCTATTTTGTAAATTCCTCCGCACACGCCCCAATGGTCTCAAAATATCTATTTTGGCTCAATCAGCATGTACATGTGTTTTTAATTACCTGTTAAGATTAATAAGTATAACAGGTTATACTTATTAATATTTAATAAGTATAAAAAGTATACATATTTAAACATTTGATATTAAGTAATTTTTACGACTCTGTCAAAGCCATTTACAAATTCCATGTTACGTGTTAAAAGTTTTCTTTGCCTGGGTATGGTTTTAATCAACCATAGTAAAATGTCAGTTTATTACATCATAAGTGTGTTAAATGAAAAGCTGAGGACTTCTTCTTTAGTCTCCCTTAAGATTTATCCACACTGGCCTAAAAAAGTGCAATTTTTACTGAAATCGTCGGAGGTATTCAAGAAAATAGCATGAAGCATTGGATAAAAATTCAAGAAATTTAAGAGCTAAAAGCACTTTCACCCTCCGACTTCAGGGCACCATCTTCAAACTTAAATCTGAAATGGATCAAGAGATTGAGATATTTTTCAGTGACTATCATTTATCTCATAATTTTTTTAATGCCATTAAAAAGATGCTGAATTATGCTCATAGAGCCCCTAATTTTCAAAATAAAATTGCGTGCGAAGCCGCGGATAAATGCTATGATACACTAGTTACAAATATTTTAACTGTTGTATTGATGACACCGAACATATATAAAAAGATAAAAAATTAGCTGAATATTTACTGATATACTTTATACGATTTATCTTGCATTTTATAGCTTCGTATTATATGATAAATAAAAGTGAATCTCTAAATGTGTTGCTAAGCACTAATCTCAGGTATGGCTAAACCAATTCGGTTAGTATTTTTAAGTCTCAGGGAGGTTTATTACATGGATTAGAATATTAGAAATGCTATTTAAACACTGCTTAATAAAAAAAAAAAACATAATGGTTGCCTGTAAAGTCGGTTTTACGGGCGAAGATTTTACGTGACAACGTCTTTTTTCTCGGTAGAATATTTATTGATATGAATATTATTAAATTGCACAATAGGAACAAGGAATTGAATGAAAATAAGAATTGCACAAACTTTCAACTATAGAAATATACTCGTATTTTGTTTACTAAAACATTGTACATAATTTGAAATTAATTAAAATTTGTTATTGTAAATGGTAAAGTTGAATAAAACATTTACTAAAATTGGAATTTGAAATTCTTGCTAAACACAGTTAAATTCTAACTCCGCGCGTGGTGATTGGTCGGTTTAGTTCGTTTGTTTGGTCGCACTGTTATGACAGGTTAGAGGTTATAATTTGTTATTTTAAATGTTTGACTAGCAATACGCGCTGTTTCTTCTCAATCGACTGAATTACGATTGATTGCAGAGTGATTTAAACTAATAATTTACTTAACACTATCAATATTTGTCAATAGTATGACATAACCTATAAACTCAGTTTCTCAACTTTTGTGTCAATCACAATTAACAATTAATCATTCAATCATAGTTTACGATAATGAAATATCAGTGTACAATTATTTACCTTTATTGTTGTAGTTGTTGTAAATGACGAATCTAAGTACTCCACATTTTCACGAATAAACATAGTTATCTGCTTATCCCGTGCGGCGGACCCACAGTTATCCGCTTTATCCCGTGCGGATCCCGTGCGGCGGACCCACTGGACGGGCATCGTAACGTTACCGGGCGTTACACTTTTTCATGAGTGACTCCGAGCCGCAACCTAATTTAAGACGTTGTCACGTCAAAATAAAAAAAAAATGTTTGCCAGGTATTTGAAACTGGTTGGCTGCCTTGATATTGTGAATGCAATGCTACTGTGGCGAAAGAAAAACAAGGGGATGGACATGTCTCTGCGATCCATTCTTTCCCAGATTACAGTTGTAAAAATAACAAGACTTGTACAAAGCAAAACTTCCCTTTATACCGGAAGCAGAACACAAGTAACATAAGTTGATGCTTTATTTAACGAAATAGTATTTTTTAAACTTACGTATGGTTATTGATTTTGATTGGGACAACAACGCAAACTCAATTATACTAACGGTGGACACTTTGTGACCACCACTTTCGAACGTTTTGGTCGGAAGTGAGTATATATTATTTTATCTTGTATGGATTTGCACGCAATTTCATTTTGAAAAAAAAAAAAAAAAAAAAAAACTGGGAAATTATAGACATATTTATTTTTAATAACTCGTAACTCTTCTGAGATAAGTGATAGTCACTGAAACAATATATTCTAAACTCAAGTATATCGTTATAAAAAGGCAAACTTATGGTACTTGAATTATTTTTATAGAATTTAAATTTAGGCTTCTTAGTTCTACATATGTATTTATATTTTCTTTGTCAGGCCAAGGCAAACTCTAACTTATAGCATTGCAGATATTTTAGACCGCCATTATATTAAAAGGTTCGAAAGTGGAAAATTTCTGACTGAAGTATATTTTATAAACCAATATTCTATGTATTTTCTATATCAGAGTGACAAAGAAAATTCAATTGTGGCTTTGGAAATATATCGGTCGGAACACTTTTAGATCTCCTTTTGTTGATGAAAAGGCCGTAAACGTATTCTTCAGTCATACTGAGAATTGTCCTTATCCTTTATGAGAAGTAGAACACAAGCGATGCAAGCAGATGCTTTTTGACCGAAGCAGTCTTTTAAAACTTAAGCGTGAAATGTAAACCACTAATAATGTTACTTCACTTTTGAATCTCTTAACCATGTGCACTGAGATTAATAATTATTTGATGTATACCTACTATCGTTGGGCTCGATAATATTACAACAAAAGAGTTTTCACTAAACATTTTTTCACCCTTATATTTTGAAAATAACTTTCGAAGGGGTGAGTAACTGCTAGTCATGAATGCAATTATTTCCCGTGTCTTCCCGACTTTTCTTCTCCATTCTTTTAAATCCTAAGTCAGTTAGTCAGTTACATAGTTTATAGAAAGAACCAAATACTTTTTAAGTTATTTTATTTCCTTACTACAAATCAATATTTCAAGATATGTCTAAACTATTTTAATACATATTGTTTTATTTTATTTCCAAAATAAAAATCAAAAGTGTTTTATAAAAAAAGTTTAAATATTTTAATAATATTTAATTTGATATTCCTTTTATTAAGTGTAAGTTTTTGATTCCATAGTAACATCTGTATTTATTGCGTAATGAACGTTTATGAGTCCTTTTATTCAATTTTCATAATTTTTTACCATATTTCTCAGAGTTTATATCCCTATGAAACCACTTCTTAGAGATTTAAATGTTATCACCAATTAGTGTCTAACTTTTTCACTAGCATGTCCTTACTCCTTTAATTTTATTGAATTTGATTTAAATACCTGTTATTACACATGATACGATGGGCTCGACAAAATCCTGGTATGCTTTTAAAGTGATATGAGTTATGAGATATATTTGCAATATACCACATTATAGTTATGAGAAAACGTTACTTAAACTCGAAACTTTTAGTTTCCTCCTATGTACTTCATGAACTGTTTTAATGAACTGTGATCAACTACTTTGAATTCAAAAAATTAAGTAATCCTCAATTTTACTTTTTATTTGTTTGATATTCGGTAACATATTTTTAAATTCCACCTGTAAAACTAATAAAATGTTACAAGAGAATTTTGCAATCAATTAATTTTGTTAGCTACTGTCAAACGCAGTAAAAATGACTAATAAATATATTTCACTTTTGTGTTTTTGTACGTCACTTAATTAAATACGAGTGTCTTATGTCAAATAAACACAAAGTGTTGTACTGGAAAAATTTAGAAGGAAAAGTTAAATAAGTTGTGTATCGTTAAACTGTTAAAAAGGACTTAATGGGCCATATAATGTTATAAGATATGTGATATTTTATTCGTAAATGAAGGTAAATTTGGTAATAGTATTATAATTTAAGAGATTTATTTGATGCTGCATGATCTAAATTAGTTAAATGTTAGGCAACAACATATTTTTATTCTTCCATTTTGTGTTTGTGTGCAAAAATTCCTTAAACCTTTTTTTCACTTTGCTATTTTTGTATAACGTACAATTTATACCAATCTTTGGGCATAACTTCATAAATTTTTGATTTGTTTTAATTTAAATTCTATATAAAAGGTTTCTTGATATTTGGAGTCATTTACTATTTGTGGACAATACATTTTTGGAATGTTTTTAGTTGTTTTTTATATTTGAGAAAGTGTTGTATATGGTGCAAATGAATTATTATTTGTTGCCTTGACGTTTTCATCATATGCTTTTCATCTTAAAGATATTTTCAAATTTACTTTTGAATATTGTTAATACGTTGTTTGGTTTAAACATAATAATATTTTTAAGTAGTTTGATGTTTGTTTTAATTTGTTTATTAAGAATAGAGTTTTAATAGATAAAACTATTTAGCTGTAAAATTTCTGAACCAGGGTTGTTATGCCATGCAAAAGATAAAGGGTCCAAAAAAATAGGATGACGATTAATGAAAGGAGAACTCGTAGATAATTGCAGTAAACTGAGAGGTGGTCCCTGATAAACGTGCACTTCTATTAACCTTCTCACACTACTTTGTCTTTCTTGCCTTTCTAAATATTAAACAACCAAATGCTCGAGAATAAATAGAGTACAGCCCGCATATCTTATTTCTATGGTGAAATAATATTGCTTGGTAATTCAGTTAAATGCAATATAGGGCTCGACTGACTTATTTAATAATTCAAAAGATATCTTATTTTGTGTAACCATAATTTTATATAGATACTTTAGGATATAATTGAAAAAAGATATTCATATAATTTTATAAAGATACCTTGTAAATTTAACAGGTTTGCTATAGATTTACAAAGGATTTAATCAAGTAAACAACGACGTTACAGTATTTATTTGTAAGGTTATATTTATGGTAGTACATCAATATGCCGAAGACCCGACAGAACCTAACGATAGAGTTAACTCGCAGACGAATATATAGATCGATTTTCGTTTATTTTTCGCCCCCAAAAATCAATAGCGTTCTTCCTTGGACGAAGAGGAACGTACCTCCTTTCAAGTTTTAAAGTCTTTCTGTCAAGCGTTATCGTTCAAGACGGGCAATAGCATGTTTAAAAAAGTCCCTACTGGATCCTCAATAGTTACTAATTTAGAAGAAATATAGACAGGTAATAGTTAGAACATCGGCTTATAGCATTTATAAAAACGGATGGAATAAGAACTTTTATTCTAAATGATTAACCACTAAATCTTCACCTAATCATTTCAGTTATTTCTTCTAGCTCCCACAGAATATTTCAAATGAATGTTTAGTACTTTTCTATAGCAGTAAGATTGATTTTTAAATAACTATGTAGATATTTTTGTACTCATGTTTCATATTTTTCAGTGTGGAAAGCTGTGGAAATAATTTCACAACGGGAACTGATGATGGATTAAATCCTGTACCAACGTATTGAATGAAAGTGAACTCATCATATTACTGTAATTAAAGGGGATTATCACTGAATAAGCTTCTAAAAGGTATTACACTCAAACGCTTTAAAATGAATATGAAACAATCAAATAAAAAGCCTTCCAAATGTAGTTGGACTTATTCGAGAGTAAATTTTTATTTTTACACCGTTGTAAAATAAAGATGGCACCTTTTTCATTTAAGTTTTTATCTCTTTATTACTCATTATAGCTTAAAAGAAAATCATGTCTCAAAACATTTGTAACACACAATTGTTTTTTTCGCACGTGTTTTTCTAAAGGATTAAATATGGTATATGTTTATGACTATATAATAACATAACAAAGACATGATCGAAAGTGATTACTGCCGTATTTTAAGACCAATATCGACCATACATCTCGTATGAAATCGATAGTTACACGTGCCTTAAAGTTTATTAACCAGTCATACTTTAATGCTTACTGTTAATACTATACACCTACTATACTATACGTTAATATTAAAAATATCATATTTGTGACCAATTTGGTTTTAATATTTTCTTACTTAACATAAACAATTTAAAGCAACTCTTAAGGCCATCAATTTTTAACGTTTCTTAAGGTTTTAAGATAGATGCCGTTAAAAATTATAGTGATTTATTAGTTATTGAGCAACGTACAATTAACATGACATTAAAATTCCTGAATCTTTTTTATCATAAAACATTTTATAGTTTAATTTAAATAAGGTCAAAACCAAAATGATTCAATTCATTTTAAGAATACTATTTAAAAATTATTAGAACCAAAATTATTGGCTTATAAATTGATTGAAGATTTTATTGGATTACACCTATGGAATATTATCATTAGAAAAATGGTATTTATGTCACATTATGATACTTAATTAAATTATGTTTACGTTCGGAAAGTATTTGTAAACGAAAGATAAAAATTATTATAGCAGGATGTATTTAGAGTTAATTTCAATGGCAGTGAGAGTCGAGATATGGAATAGAAGAGAAATAGTGAGATCTCATAAGCCTAAGCCACAAGTGTCAGGAAATTCATTCTTGAAGCTATTTTCTTATTGAAAATTATATATTAATTTAAACAAATTCTCCACTAATATACAGTTTTTATTTTTGTGAGGCCTTTCGGCATTGGCCAAACAAAAAGAAAGTTAAAACAGAGAGCTAAGGAACATAGGACATGTTTAAAATACCATCAGGAAGAAGATCAGCCATGGCAAAACATGCACTTCAAACTGGACACTCTTTTTCAAATGCAAAATTATTAAAAGAAGTACAAAATAAAAAAATCCTTGATGCATATGAAACAATTTTTATAAAATAGAACCAAAATAATCTCGAAACAACGAACCTGGGCCTTTTCAAGATTCACCGTTACTTTATTTGATTTAACTAAATATGTATCATATTTATTTTTTTATATATATACATATAACATACTGTGCTGTCATTGAATATTATCTCTTAGTATTTTTAATGACATATGTTTTTAATTAGTACAATATTGTTTATATTACTATTGTTATTATTACTTTTATTCAGTTGCGTGGGTCCGAAGATGTTCTCATTGAGTACGAAAGGCCTCAAAAAAATAAAAAAACTTTATATTATTGGAGAGTTTGTTTAAATTAATATATGTCAGGAAATTATTAATTACTGTAATCAACAATTACAAGAGTGATTAGACCCGAGTTTTTATGCTGTCACATTCAAAACTGGCAAGGATTGTGAAAGAGGAGAGAGCCAGGTAAACCTCTTTATTTAGTATAAATGAAGTTATGAAAAAAAATAAAAAAATCACCTAATAATAAATCATTATTCATCCAATATTTTTTTAAGTAATCCAAATGTAAAGGAAAAATGCATTCGTGCAAAACCACAATATAAAGTAGATACAATATATATACATATCCGACCTCAAATCAGCGTGGGAAACTTGACACTCGTACTACAGATTACAAATATACACAAGTGAGACGACTTTGTATCAAAATTGTCGCATTTGTTGCACAACGTGATGCTTTACAATTAATGTATCTTATTGAAAAAAATGCCTAACAGATCAGTTTTAAAATAACGTTAAATGTACTATGCTGTTAGTCATCACAACTTTTTCGGCGCTGCTCTCACGATTATTCTCTACGTAAATACAGAACTTAGTTTCTAATTAGGCAGTATGCTCAGTTTGGATTTTGGTTCAACAAACACTTCTATTGGTACTTGGGCTGTGATCTACTCCGTTTGATGTCATTCTTTCAAAGCCTTCCTATACACAAAGATGGAAGGAAGTATATAGTTTAATAGTCGAAACTATTACTTGTTGGCTCCAAATTTTTCAGGTTTTTTCTGAGAACATTGCGGAACTCCCAAACTATTTTTGGAATACATGTTATTAAACAACGCAATTAAAGAAAACAATGTTTAAATCTTATACAATTTATTATATTATATATGGAGATAATTTTTCGTTTAAGAACCAAAAATATAAAGCTATGTCTCAAGAATAGTTTTAATTGTTGGAGAAATAGAAAAGCAGAAATTGAAGTTCACTGTGAAGCAACAAAACACCGTCAACTTTATTAATCAATTATCTGCTCCAGTTAATTAACTTCCCTTTGTCACATGGTTGTAGAGATATTCAGTCTGCCATCTAACAATTGTGATAGTATATTGGAAAATGATTTATCATTACATCGTTTGCGTCTAAGCTAAAATATACTTGTAAAATATACTGTATAGTTTCGTCCTTAGGATATCCTGTATCAGGTATTTTTTCAACCCCTCCTACATGTGGATGTTAGATGTAGAGAAGTTGTTGTATCTTTGCACTCTCCTTGCAGTTATATCATCTACTACCAACATTCATGTCATCGCTAGTTTTACTTGTTGTGCTAGCGATGTAAGCATGAAATCTAAATTGAATTGTTTATAAATGGCTTTGTGATAAATAGCTTAATATATTTTATTTGTAACCGGTATATATTAATATTTCTATTTTTTTTAAAATTAAATTTGGCATGGATTATTTCTTATTAAGAGGAGCACGAGTGTTGTATCTTTCCCATGTTAATTTTGCATATTTTGAGCACAGCTTTCCCAGGCACCATTAAAGATAAAATTGAACCAAATTTTTACCAGGTATTCTAGACATGTTAAAGTAAACTTTGCCACATGTATTTAAAAGAATATGTATTAATATTTTTTATATAATTTTTTAATATTACAATACATTTTTTTAATTATAAAAATATTGAATTTTTTCTTTTGAACTTTTAGAGATATCTATATTTCCCTGTGTTCAAGTGTGCATTAGTATGTTGGTGAATTTTGGTAAACATTTGGTTGAAATAAATGCAGTAGTTCCTGATGAATCTGCGTTCAAAGTTTAAAAAACCTGTTTTTCGCGAAACGGCAAAAAATGATGAATACATAAAATTGTAAGTAAAAAATTTAGTTTAAAGTACCTACTACTGGCCAGCTCCATAGCTTGGGTCATCAGGGTCTTCTTCCTTATCTTCCAGCTTTCTCTTCACTTGTCTTTCCTTTTGCCTCGCTTGCTTTTTAAATCTGAAGAGTTACGCTCTGACGCTTTGATGCGGTGTTTCATGCTAAGAACAGTAAACTTTCCAATGTTCATCTCTAGTTTTTGAAACAAATTGCATTTAGTTACATTACCACTATTGAACACTGACACAGCATCATACACTTCAAAATGTAGTGTTTTCAGTCCAACAAAGCCGGTTTTGGGTAGCCTAGACCAAATAACCGCGTTCACACTTTCGTTTGGATTTTGTGTCTTGCCGTGTAAACATTTCCACAACAGTTTTTTGTCAGATAGACTTTTAAAATCTGGTTTTATAAATTCCATTACAGCCACAGGAATACTATTTTTGTGGTTTTAAAGTCTCACCTTTAGCATTTGCCTTTTGATATCCGCACCAACTTGTCTCGCCTTTCGGACACAAACCGTGGTGTGTGTCTTGTCACTTGAAATCTTGTGGAAGTACAAAGCCCAAATGTCTTTCACCATGTTGTCGAGACTGTCTGTGTTCCTTCTTATTGCTAAGCCATAGTTGGTCTGGAGTTGATCAATGAGAGCTTGAGATAGCCTATTCTTACCACCTAAGCCTTTACCATCAGACAAAATAGTACGTTTGTTTTCTGATTTTAGTCTTCTCAATATTATGTGCCCATTCTTTTCTGGACATGTCCCCGACATTCCAGTTTAGATATTTTATGATCAGGACCCCATATAGTTCCAATTCTTGGACAGCGATAAAACCTTTGTGCGTATTTAAGCACTGCACATTTCAAATTACTCCTTATAATTTATAGAATTATAAAAAAATGTAAAAATATATATATTTTTGCCCTCGTGCTCCCCTTAATTTAAAAAGCTTAACATTTTAACACGGTTTAAAATTTCTTTTTAATCAATTAAAATCATCTTTCTCGATTTTGAGGTATCTGATCAGTTAGTATATAAAATACAACTTTATCAGTAAAACCTCAATCATGGCAGTTACTCCCTAGTCTTAACAAAATTGGATAGAATAATTAAGGTAGTATGATGTTAATGTTATGTTTATTGGTACTTTGAATGATAAGAAACCGAAAATGTGTGTCCATTTTCAAAAAAAAACTGTATACAACATTTGTTATACATTATTTATAAGTATTTGCATTGACTGAAAGGATAGAATTTCAGGCATATTACATCTTTATATGTCACAAAATATATAATGCAACGTTTTTAGAATTGAAGTCCATCCTCTTCGTCAGGTGGGAAGGTAATTAGTACAAAAAACATTAAGCGTGCACCAATGATTGCCACTGCAAAGGAAGAAAACGAGAATAATTTAACATTCTTGCTATGAATGTTAAATGATTTTTGGTGTCAAACTATTGTTGTTACTGCTTTGCCTTATGATTATCTGTTATGCTGATTGCTGTGTTGTTGTTTTGTGTACATAGTGATATTCTATTTTTCTAGCTTTAATTTAATATAGTCATCTTAGAAGTCTGTAATCTTGTAATTATGTTAAATGGCGTTGTACCGTTGGAAGTAATAAATAAATAAATAAGAATATCTCACTTAACTTCTCCATAGGAGGATGGCTAGAGGCCCTCTAGCCGAGAGATCACGCGGGCTCTGTATCTTTTATTCCATATGTTAACTATGTTTGACAGTTTCGCGGCACGTTGCTGTTGTGTATTTGTCCCCTTATTCTATAGGAATTTAGGGGCTTAGCCGTGGGAAACTGAAAAAAACTTGTTTAACTCAATAAAGCTTAAAAGAAGTTAACTTTTTAAAACTTATGTTACATTTAATATTGCTTGGTCACTTTAAATCTAAATTTTACACTTAATTGATTCTGTTTTAAGTTAATCATCATAGGCTATGGTCAAGAAGAACGTCTCGAATGAATTAAATCGTGGCCATAATACTTAACAATGTTTATTGAATAAAAAAAATATTAGCTAATATTTCATAGAATTGCCATAAATAAAACAGAGGGCAGTACCAGCCTTCAACCCCGATAAATAAGACATTGTTCACATCCACTGACAATTCTACTAAACACAGTGCACCAAACAATATAAATTCACCAGAAGCATCGTTTCTCGCTAAGTTACTGTGATGAGGAAAACCTTGAAGTTCTATACCTTTGAGTAAGCGAGTAAAGTGCAGATTATTTATGAAATATTATAGTAAGAATAAGTAAGTGTACTGATATGCAGTCATTTGGTTATTTTTATTGTGAATCTTCCAGTTTCTAAATTACGAACTGGCGTAGAAGATTTATGTAATGATTTTATCCCATGTCTATAAATATAAACCACCTGATACACACGTCATAATATCTACGTAATTTTCAAAACCTAATCAAACCTTCAACTTATTTTATTTTTAAATTTGATGCATGTTAAAAAAATACAGACAAAATAACCCCATTTTACTTATGTCGATATTTAGTACATTTAAAATAGTATGCAATTATTGTTATAAATTAAATTAGTTTTTTAGATAATACACACGTTTTACTATGGAAATATTCTTTCACAATTTACATGTAATAAGGTCATTTGATTAAATCATCTCCCAATGGAAAAATGGAAAAATGGACTCAAGTCTACTAAATATTTAAAAAAATTTGTCTCTTAGCCAGTTGAGTTTTTCGCACCTTATTAGCTCTTATTATTTTTTCTTCGCACCTATAACACAAAGTTCTCCTGAAAGTAAACAAGCAATGTTAGTGGGGGATTTGAACCCTAGAGAATTACAATGGCACAATGGTGCAAGTAGAGAGCGTACAAAGAACGCAATATAAGTCACAGTATTCACAGATTGTGCTCCGGGCAGATATTGTACTCAGATAGCACAATCCCCTGACAAACATTGACCAAACTACTTTAGTCCTTGAATTCAGCAAACACTGTTACACACAATAGACATCTGCTCAGACCATCCAATGCGAACTATACGGTTTGTTGTGGCATCCGTTCGATTGAATAGGACTTTAAATGTACCTTAAAAATATCTTAAACTGATTTTTAATGTTAGTATTAAACCCCATGTAAATCCTAATTTATAATTTTAAAAATGCACAGGCTTACCGTTATTATGTACTTCACAATGTCTATAACAGGACCAATTTCCAAATTGTTGTGAGTCTCCGACTACTAGAAAACGTTGGTTTGGTAATTTATGATAAATCTTTGGTCTTAAAATAACTGTATGAAATTAAAAGATACTTGTAACTAAGTTAAATCATATGACATAATTTTCTTTGTTACACAATATTTTGCATTATGATTTTTGAAGGTGGGGTTAGCATGAATAACATAAAACCGGCTCCTTATTATTCCAACGATATCTAAAAATTTGAAGTTATTTTTTTAAATCTTTTGACATTTTGTATATGAACTTTGAACTGAGGAATATACATTTTTTAGCTATTTTAATTAATTTTTAATTTGATAAAACTAGTATATATCAAATGTAGGCTACATATCAAAAATTTCTCTTGGATAGTAACTGCTTCATCTTAAATCCACACAATTTTATGTTTATAAGCTGAAGAGAAATTAAATTTAACTATTTCAATAAAAAAAATTATATGATCAATATTAAAAAATGTGTGTTTATATTTTCAAATTATTCAAGCGGTTACTGATGATGTTATTGATACTTGTTAGTTATTGATAGTAAATAACAAGAATAAATACAAAAAACTACTACTACTACTATGTTACTTGTTTGACATAAATAGTGAGTTCAAACGAGTTTCATTATAATTTTAGTAATATTGTTTGCTACAACAGGAAACATTTCTGTACCGTACCGAATCCCGAGGTAGAAGATCAAAGCATGTAAACGTAGCGGTTGAAGTTTGTTTTTGACGATGGAAATATTGTCAAGGAAACAGGATATTTCCTGACATTTGCCATCGTTCATTGATTCAAAACAATCAGCAATGCTACGTTTCGTGATCTGCAATCTGATCTCGAAACGTTGTGTTACTGATTAGCTTGTATCACTGAACTATGGAAAATGTCCGGAAAATTCTGTTTCATTCTCAACATAGTGATTCGGCAGGAGTGGCATTCATATAGTAAATAGAAGTTAGTGAGACAAAATAGACACATAAAAGGGCAATATTTAAATTCATTAGAACCAAATTTTTCAAATTTGTTTATTATTTGCTAGATTGAAATAACATAGTTTTAATTAATATTCTTCTGTCCCTATTTCCTATACTATTATGATAATTATTGTTTTCATCTTCCTCATACCGATTCGTTATTTGGATATTTTAGTTAATAGACTAGGTATAAAAGTACACAATACCAATATTAAACAATTTAGCTTGAAAGAGAATTCAATGCAACAAACAGCACTGTTTTCATTATTACTGTGTGTCTGTGTGAATATTCTAAACGAATGACTTAAGCTTAATTAATAAAATATTTTTCAATAAAAAGTCAATCATATATTTATATCATGATTTATTATACTTATTTGTATGTTAAGTGCCCTTTGCAGTCATAAATAGTGAAAACGTTTTGAGTAAATACAGAGTTATCATAATACCACACGTAACACCATAACACGTAACACGTAATATCATGGTAAAGATTTTCCTAACGTGAAAATATTTTTCATAACACATAAGTTTGGCTTGCACTATAATACCTGTAGTAATATTAAATATTTAGTTTCAAATAACGATCATTTATAAACATTCCGTGAAGTTAATTGCAACTACTAAACCGAATGCCTTTTTTGTCCAGAACTTCAAAAAAGGTGTGTTAATCGAAACTTAGCTCTTTGAAATCAAAGCCATAAAAAAAAAATATAAATAAATGTAAACCTGGAATAAGACTCCAGAAACTGACTTGGAACTTTTCGACAGTAACCTAAAATTTAGACTGTAAGAGAACTTATTTTAAAGAATTCATACATAATTTATTCTTAGTTTCACGACGTATTTTAGGTTTTTAATACCATAATATAAGATGATGTAGCTCAGGCAATCGCAGGATATATTTTCCCCACTAAAGTGTTAAAATACCAAAATCATAATAACGATGAAAATTGAGTTTTACATTAAGATGCACGTTAATGTTATGATTAAAAACGTTGTACAAAAAGTAAAGTAAGAGATATATTACTAAGAATGTATGTACTGGTGTTATTTACTATTTTATAGGGAAAAGCACTCATTAAACACAAGTATAACAAATAAAATTTCAAAAATATTTACCATGTACTTGGTGTTTGTGCATCATTGCATTAAATAAATGATATATTCATTTTAATTTAGTATTAGGCACGCGATAACGTATATTTTCAAATATTTCCTTTAGATGTGTTGAAAATGTATAGAGAAGAAGCTCTATATTCCAGTAATTTAAAACATAAATATAAAACTCAAGTATTAATTTTTCTTTTTCATACAGAATACACAAGAAACGAATGCAGTGGTAAATAATTACAATAATTTTGCTTTTATTCCAAACCAAAACTCTTTCTCTGAGTTACCGTGCGAGATATATGATTATTAAAAAATAATTATTTGCACGCTTGTGCAAGAATCGGCTATAACCAAGCAAACGTTCAAATTTGAAGTATCATTGAAAGTTGAAGTGGTGATAATCAGTTGTGCCATTATCATTGCTAAAGAGTTGTATTTGTTAGAGGTTCCAGCCAGTTTGATTCAGTACTTAACATTGAGAGCCCTATAAATAAATAAAAATCCCATAATACTATACAGTTAAAAATTATATTTACAAAAGTAGTACTCATTGTTTGTAATTATCATAACATTTATAGCGTATAGTAAACGTAAAACTGTCACTGCACTGTACATTATCCACTGTCAGATTATCCAAATGTACGGTTAAATGACATTACGCAGCCACAAACCACAGACAAGTCACCCCAGAGACAACCCTAGATAGGGTTCATTATCCTACATGAAACCCACTGAAAAACCAACCGTTACAACCTTGACAGACAAATTACAGCCCCACCTACATAAATCCGATATTTATCAACTACATTATACCAAATTTAACACTTAAACATCATCTACTCCATAATGTGATGGTTACCTTAACTCATAACTGTTATATATAAGGTTTTAATTGTATTGCACGTGTATGTAAAATGCACCTATTTCCACTTATAAGCTTAATGAAATCAAAATATTTGACTACACGTCTTTCAGTTAAAATCCAAGTATCGGAGTGAACACGTAGATATGTAAGTATAAGAATAGAAAAAGAGAAAATATTAGAAATTATTGTAAGACTCCCGTTTTCACATAGTTTCGGAAAATTTTCCTACGCCCCCTAATTACTCACTCGGTTTTGGGGCAGTCTAGCTGTAGACTCCGTAAGGGGTAGGTCAGTCTTTAAGTGTATTTTTAAAATGGAGGGCAAGTTTATTGAGTGTAGGCGTTAAACGCGAGAAGTTGTTTTCAAATAGTGATGGGTATTTTTATGCTGTATCCCTGAAGCAAAGTGCTGGAATAAAATATCACCGGTTTAAAACTCGACTTTGTCGTGGTGGTGCTTAATTGGTTCTAAATGGACATAGAAAACCCTCGAAACAACAACACAACGTTCTAAAGGATGTGAACCGAATGTGCTTGTTTAGATAGTTTTGGTGTAAGAAATATTATTATGGAACGCTTTTAAAAATAATTATTAGCGACACGTTTTTTGGCATAGCCAAAATGTAATTCTCCTCATGTAATTCATTTTATGCAATGAAGAATGTATAAATGGCGGGCGGTAGCCACTTAATCTATGCTTACAGTTCAGATTCTCCCTATGCACATAGATAAGATGAGATCTTAATATAGTAAATCTTGAAGTTGATCCTCTAACAAAACTCTCCATGACTTGTTATCCACCTCAAAAATTATTAATCAGCATAAACTAATTATTGAACATTAAACAAAAGGGGATCAAATTCAAGATTTACTATATTTAACATCTCATCTTATCTATTTGGATTGGGAAGGTTTTGCTGTAAACAACACTGAAATTCATTCAATAATTTAAATATTAGAAATAATTACATTTTTGAAAATTATATATTTATTTGGGAGGAATTATACAGTTTATATAGAGAATCAAACTAATTTGTATAAATGTAAGTTTTAAGCTATGGAAATTTATGTTTTAATAATTCATTTTATATACGATAAATTGCTTATTACTTTCAAAAATATATATCATTCTTAATTACTATTACAAATTAGATCTGTAATCTTAATATTTATAATTACTATTTATCATTACAATTTCCATGTTACATGTAATAAAGTTATTTGCATTAAATTTTTATCTTTCTTAGTTGGTAAATTTTAGCATAACTGCTAATAAAGTATATCTGTCTCCTTTAAAAGAGGTTTTTAATAATATGGTTTTACAAAACAAATTATTATTGTAGTAAATTTATAGTGGTGTACGCTACATAAATACGGGCGCAACACCGAGTGCCGTACGACTACTACGCGGCAACATCTCGCCACAATGTCTGGTTGCACGCAGTTGACATACAGAGAGCCTAGTTGACTAAGAGAACCTCTGAATAGCTAAAAGTAGGACGTTGTCTCAACGACCCTCTTACTATATTTTATCCATTGAATTGAAAATGGGTCGTTGTCGCTACGACCCTTTTTCACATTGCTTATATATTGCTACATTTTGGTCCGTTGACACAAAGAATTGTTGAGTAAAATACCTGGTTCTCTCAATGTACAAATTTAATATAATGTAGGGTGGTTGAAACAACGACCCATCTTTTGAAATATTCAAATAAACAGGCAAAAACCTGCGTTTTTGCTACGAACCCAGTTGAGTTTGACCCTTTTCATTCAATTTAGTGGGTCTTTGTAACAACTAATTTACGAAGAAAATCTTAAATATCAAAATACGGTCGTTCTCTCAACAACCCGTAGACTAAACGATCCTGTCTTATTTCTTATTTTTTCAGAAAGGGTAGTTGAGTCAACTATTAGTAGTGTAAAAGACCTAACACCGATTTAACAAAGAGACGAGCAAGTGCGTCCTCCAGGATTGATCGGGTTCAGACGCAGCCAACGGCATGCTGAACGAGAAAATCATGTCGTTACCCATTTCTAGCAAAGGAACCTAGTCATGGACCAATTTTTGCACAGAATGTTACTCTATTACTATAAATTAGATAAGGAAAATATGGAAACTATACCACTCATCTTTAAATAGAGTCAGCTCTAACAATCTGTCTTACCTTGGCCTACTGAGAAGATGCTTTTGAAGACTGATTGTAAAAGCAGAAAAGTCGAGGTGATTTCCTGGTCTGTGAACAAATCAAAGTCGCTGAAAGGTTTAAAAGCTTTCGCACGCAGACAAATTCGCTGAATCTCTTTGAATGACACAAACGTCTATGTGACGTCAAATGTACACAGATAAGACGGAAATGTATGTCTAATGTATGTATATATGTATATGTATATATATATATATATATATATATATATATATATATATATATATATATATATATATATATATATATGTTATACGGCAATGTTTCAAATTAAATATATTGAATTGTTTGTTGTTGAATAATAAACATGGATTATTTTACGAGGGACTCTCAGGACTATCGTTTTATTTTCCATTAATTTACCTATTAAATAAAATATAAATACATCAAAAACTTTGTTGCGTAATAATTTAAGGTGAGAGTTGATCAAAAGTAGGTTTGGTCATTCATAAAAATCAGAAAAACCAGAATATTTATAAGGTTAAAAAATATTTATGTGACGTACGATCAAATGAACTAAATTCTATTACATATTTTACACAAAAATTTGTTTATAAATATTACAAGGAATAATCATTATTAGCTGAGCGTTATCACTCCATGGGCTGGAACATTTTAATTTGTCACTATTTGTCAGTCCAATGGACATATCAAAGACGAAGTGACTTATAGACCTTCATAGCCAATCGTGGGTTTGAAGATGGTGCAAGCCACAGCATGGGATTAAGTTCAAAATTAGCGAATAATTTTACATTGGTCTTACGGAAAACCATGATGCAAATTTCATTATCGATATGTTCTACAAACAGATAGGTTGACAAACAGTCACAAAAAAATTATATGAAAATGGCGCATCAGAAAACTCATTCTTGTAGAAATAAAGTTTTATGCAAATATTAAAACAGAGATATATAAATACAAAAGTATCAGTTTTAATGGCATGATTCTGTTTAAATATTATGCTTTGATATAGCAATAAATGTAATTGGATATTGTGAATAATTAATATAATTGTACATACGAGTATACAAACAAAACAACCTTTCAAAACTAATCATGTAACAATAAAAGGAAAAATAAATATTAATTCATAATGCAGCCATATGTGCTCTTTTGATTGAAGATACTATTCAATATGGTTGATTAAATATGACTGCCACATTGGTCTTTGGTAAACCATGGAGCGTAAACTGCTTATAGGTGTTCATTAACTTTGTTTCACTATAATTGTTTATGTATAAGTTAAACTAACAACACGAAGTAACTAAGTAAGTTTATGTACTGCTGTTTGTGTTTAAACCAACAACGTGAAGGTTTTAGTTTTTCTCTACCATTGTGGAAGTTAATTTAATTTTCTCGAAAACTATATAGCTTTTGAGATAACCTGTATTTTTAAAATTTATTTAAACTAGAAAATTTTTCTCAAGTTGTGTTCAAATTTATTAAAAAAACAGCAAATTTTGTAAACAGACTCTTCTCTAATCTGAAAAAACTGGATAAGTAAACGCTGGTTGATCGTTAAAGAACACACCAGATACTGTTTGAACGGAAAGGCCGTGAAAGATTTGTAGATTATTTGTTTGTGTGTACTTTTCTACACACATTCAAACGCCCACGCATGCACTTCTCAAAAACATTACTATTTATAGGCTCTTCATGTCGTAGACCGCTGATCTTAACCGGTCAAACTATCCTCTTTAGAAACGAGGCAAACGGGTTTTGATGGTGTTAGGGGACTTTTCCCCTACTCTCCCACCGTTTCTGAAAAGGTCCAACACAAATGCACAAAATTCGTGAAATTTGGTTTGATAGGACCTCTACAAACTGAGGTGCTCCATGAAACAAAAATAGTTTAAAAATTGTGAATGTTCTCTACAATACCGAATTGTTTTTTCGGTTTTAAATGGAAAGAGTCCAAATTAGAAACGTTTCAGCCCCCACTGTAAGAGCACTCAAAGAAGGGGATGAATGCCGTCCCTTTAATTCGTATTCCAATTTCAACACCATCATCTAAAAGCTGTCCTTTGATTAACAACCATGGAGACATGCATTATCATTGAAATCTATCTTGTCATTATAGAAATGATTTTAATTGCTCAATTCTTTCTTAACATATTTACCAGCATGATAGTCTTCACTAACGGCTACTAAATCCAACGAAGTGACGTGCACTATCTAGAATCTCTATCATATACGTGAAAAAATGATTCCTGCAAAACCAGAAGTGTATAGAAGTGTGTAATTCACTCTCGAGATATCCTATGTAAGACATATATATATATAGGAACCCATGCAGAGAAGGTACTTTGCCCATAATTAAAATTTGATGCATAATTTCAGGTATACAGTATAATTCGTTTTCGAGACATCCGCGGATAATTAGGCATCGATAACGCTCAGTCAAATCCCAATTAGGGAAATGCAACATCATAGAATTCTATGTTGTCCATGTCAAAATGAAGCAACATGTAAATTTTCAAGTCTATAGCACATATTTCTTTTAAAAGATAGAAGTAATAAGTATTTTTCTATTAAAGTGAATGATTGAAATGGATTGAAAATTATGAAAATGCTGTAGTTCAATCCGTGCTCAAGGTATCTTCGCCGACGCTCAGCTAAATTCCATAGAATGCACTCCTGCCAATTTACCTTTAATTTCCCTACTGTAATCTAGAAACTTTAATTTGGCAGAAAAATTTTCCGGTACAATTAAATCTTTGCACAAAATTAGAATTTAATGGTATTTTTAAAAGAAAATTGATATGAAGTCATGGTCACTAATTAACTCTTCCAACGAATTAAAACGTTATAAGTCATGCTGATATACTTTTAAGTAAAACGTTTCAACAAAAACGCTATATGAAGTAAAGTTCATAATGTTTATAAACATGCAAACATTATTAAATAATAAAAATATGAAGTCCACAGCAGATGTACGTATATCGTAAAAACTAAGACACTCGCTGAACAAAAAAATCAAAGTCTTGACGTACACTAGGAAAATATTATATAGCTTTATTGATCCGCTCCAAATCAATTTATCACACGTGAAAAAGTTGAAATGTGTGTCACTATAATTGATACCACATATGCACGCAAACTACTAAAGTATAAAAGGTTTTCAGAGGAAGCAAATAAAATTATTGACTGTTTGAACTAAACTTAGTAAAGTTATTGGGCTGTTACGGCAGGGTAGGTAGGGTAAAGGTATATCTAACTTTGCTCTTAGCCTTTTTGCTGTCAACTTTACATTACTTCTTGAAAAAGATTGATAACTAAATTCATAACTTTGTATCTAGACAAATGGATATGGATCACTCTGACATGTTTCCGATATTTTTCACGCAATGATAATAATAATAACAATTGCTATTGAATTTAATTTAATTATAAGTACTTAGATTTGCTAAGTATATTAATATAAAATCAAAATATAGACATGAAATTTGTTTAAATAAATTGCGTTTTAAACTTACAATTAGTCAGCCATTCACGAATTCAAATTTTACATTTTCTTCATCCATACTTTTAAATAAGATTTTAAAATATAGTTTGTTATTTAATTGACAATTTTATTACAAACTAGGATAGGTAAATGTTGAATAATATATGTTATAATTAATTTTTGTTATTTGAGAAATATTATGCATATGTTATATATTCTTTATACATTAATACCGCATGAAAGAATAAAAATTCATTCAAGATTCAGTGGAGTTTTTAAATATAATTGTGTTACCAGTTAGTAGGGTACACTTTGCACCAGAATATATTAAAACAAAATACACCCGAACAGGTCAAATGTCTAACGGCTAAGCTGATACCAAAAAAATATATACGGAAGAAATTTTAGAGTATAGTATCGAGTGATTAAATACAAGGGTTACGAGGGAAGATGATTCTGAATGCCCCAATCACGCAGCTGCCAACACACAATACCGTTAGTTAGTGTCCTATATGCTTGAATGTTTAAATTACAAGGCGTGTCTCGAACTTTATAATTTTCAAAAGGGTACACGAACTGTAAAATGAATCCGTCCTGGTTTACTTTTAAAATTACCGATTAAAAATATGTTTTTTTATTAGAAAAGTCTCACGAAGCCATTGATACATTTTAAATTTATAAGATTTTAAATAGTTCACTTCCTTTGTTTTCTGTTAAATTTGTAATTTTTACATTCAATAATATATGTTTTCTAAAATTTCTAATATCAGTGCACTTAAAAAGATAGGTTTTTAGATATACCTATAAAATTTCAAAACATTTATATGTCTAATAACACCCATATAGATTGAATGGCACACGAGTGAACAAAATAATAAATAATAATTTAAATTAAACTATTAGTGATTGTAATTCTTGAAATACTTATATATACTGTAGTTAATTTCATTACAACATAAATATCAATACTATGTCGAAACAAATATGACATATGCATTTTTATCCGCCTTTGAAAGGCGATGAATTACACAGTGTGTCTGCACGTGATAATTATACAAACTTCAAGATTTATATCAGACCCGAACTGCTGGGAACAGTGATTGCTAATAAACTTCATAAAACAAGGCTGAACTACGTTTATGGAGACATTTCCATATAATTATATTGGCTTTTTAAACTTATAATATAAATATCAAGATCTTCCTGGGGTCATAATGATTGTTTTGAGAAATATACATATATCTACGTTTAAATCTCACTATAACGATAAATAATATGAAAGGATAAATGGATTTGGGATGATTTCCATAGTTTGTATATTAGTGTCTAACTGTAGTAAACAATAAAAATTGCAAACTTGTTTATTTATGGACATTTATTTGTTCCATTGCTGTTATCAATACTAGGCACTTAAAATATTAGGAAGTAAGATAAGAATTTAATTATGTTTAGCCTATTACAAATATTTTAAGAACATTTTCACGTTCCTTTCAGTACAAACCGGTATATGTGTTAGTCGTCAAAAGTTTTTATAGTAGAAAAATTACTTTACAAAAATATATAATATGATTTTTGAAATAGTAATGCAGGAAATGATTCCCCTTTCGCAGATAGTTTTTGGCAAATATAGAGTTTCTGATACATGTTTTAGCTATATGTATATGAGTTGAAAACATACGTAATATCAATTACAGAAGTTTGTGACACCTTTTTCTTGACGCCCTTTATATATAAATCACTCTTTTTCACTGTAAAGTATATTGTAATACATAAATTAAACATAAGATCTCTTCTCAATAATGTAATATGGATGTGGTAGATCACTAGATGTTTTGTTATTTTTAAACGGTTTTCAAAACAGTCAGGTCAATGGAAAATATTTCTCAGTTTGATCCTTCTCATCCCACAAACAACTGCATAAGATTAGGTGGGTTATTAATATTATTCTCCAAATTACTGTATGAGTTTTTTCACAATGCTCTAAATAATGTGAGTGACAGTTATTATGCTTTATCGTCAATTATATACTATTTTGCATTACTTCATATGAAGAGTTCGTAACCTTTTTATCGTCATATGGTAATTATAAGAAATAACTTTTAATGTAAACAGAGAGAAAAATTTAGACTTTTTTTAGTTTTACGGAGGCCATTTCGATTTCATGAAAGTAACTTTTACTTTTACAGAACGGAGATAAATAAAATTCTTAATATAAAGACTGGAAGTCACTTTATAATGCCAACTAGATAGGAAAGTTGTCTGTCAGACTGGTCAGTTAAATGTCCTACTTTGTCAATTAAGATGTACTATATCGATTGACAACTTTCAAACACTCTGCTAACGGTATTTCACTTAAAAAAAGTTTTTAATGTTATTAAAAAATATTCTGTAATTTACGCTCGTGAAATGCACTGAAACTATATTTAATTAAAAGCCATTACACACAACACCAACTCCGATATTTAGAGCCATTCTACTTATTCGAACAGCTCCATTAGTATATTACATTGATTATTACGTTACAACAAGTAACATGCATAGCCAAATTGCCATTATTAATTTTTAATGAATTATGAACCCTTTGAGGTCTCATTAAATATCGCACCAATTGCCCCTCATATTTATTTTCTGCTACTTTACAAATTTTTACATTATACAAACCAAGTTTTAAATACTCAGCATAATACACAGTAACTTATGCTGAATGCAGTGGTTACCGTTTCAGTTTCCTGACATTGACGTCATGCTTGTTCACATAACAGGGGAGTTAGAGGTGAGCTTCATCACTCTTTCACAAAGGGTTTTAAATGTCCCCGACTTCATTAATTAAGTCCAAACATGTTTAACAGGGCCAACTTCGGCCCACATAATCCGTTTCCTAAAGGACCTGTACCATTTAGACTTTGTAGGAATGAAAGTGCAAATCTTGCTTTAAGATTCTACTTATCGTTTTTTTTTTTTTTTTTTTTATCTAAAGTATACCATTGTGTCGGCGAGCTGAGCGTCGAGGGCTCCAGTCAATAGCACCTCTTACACGTTCCATGCTTTCAGGTAGGCGCAAAGTTTCTGTCAGTTGTATTCCTTGTCATTAACGACCCGTCTGTTCAATGTTATCAGCCCACCTTTGAATCGCACAGACAGATGGCAACGTCCGATTCCGATTCATGTTGAAGTGGATACAGCTTGGACGAACTAATGCTTTGATGACCTTATTTGACGGCGCCACACGATGCCGTAGGGCCCAGCGATCTATTATGACTAAATGTTATTACAAAACGTAACTCCCGCTATCTTCTCGGCGGGCAATGGCGTAGTGTAGCGGGTACGGCGGTTATCGCAAGATAACCGGATCAAGCTTGGATGGGTGACCACTGAGCGATCCTGTTCTTGCAAGCAGCCCGCCTGCCCGGCCATTGGTGGTGGTTTGGAAGTAACTTTTAAGCCGTTGGTCCCTTGGTTAAGTTTTAGAGAGGGCTTCTTAGCCCTAACTTCGCCTGGTAAAATAATGCATTCTTTACTTTACGTTACTCTTTACTTCTCCACCTCCCTCCGAAGCAGCGTTTTAAAACCGCTTGTTATTATTTATCACCTTGTATATCAATGCTATATTTGATATACGACTTTGGAATAATTATGTGAAGTCTAGTTAAACGTAGTGTCATTGCGAACGGTTATAATATTATTTTGAACACCGTGTTTCTGTGATATTCTTGCACATAACTTTATTCAAGGATTTTTGTATGTTTTTATACTTTGATAACTTAGGTTTCAAGACTATATTTAATTTCTACAAAATTCTACTTAACAGATATCTATTAGTTTATAAGGCATCGATTGGGTGTGGGAATTAAATGCATTTGTTTATACAAACTTATTTTTAAAGAATCAAAAAGTTTAGACTGAGTATATTTAAGCATAATTTATTCCTTCAAAGTATCTTATTTTTATAAAACTGTCAAATTTATGTTTTTTCGAGGGTATATTGTATAAATTTAATTTTCGAAAATAAAAATAAAACATGCTAAACATTTTTATTTACTATCTATTTCATACAATAGTAAATAAAATAATATATGGACCATTTTATTCCGAAACAGTTCCTCTGAATTGATCTAATCTGGATGTCTAATATGATTGAGGTTATTTTTTGGATTTATGGAATTTAAAACATATAAAAAAACATCTTAAGATGTATCGTTGATTTGAAAGTATGTTTTGTAGTCACGTCCTTTATGATTTTTATATGTACAGTTATTAAAAGTCTTATTCTGTTATTGATACTCTAGATATTCTTAATATTACATACCACTACGAGGGAGAAGGAAACAGAGCGGTTGTGATTGTGGTTCGATCTATTTAACTGAACAATGTTCTCTTCTGAGAACCAAGCAATATTATTGTACCCCGAGGTGAAATCTGGACGTTCGAGGCCAAGATTGACTCCTTCATCAATTTGTACAAGGTTTGCTAATAATAACTTCTCGTCTGGTATCACTAAGGGAATACTTTTTACTGGTATATATAGTGTGTAATTCTGTGAAAAATATGAAATATTAAAAACAATTTCAATAATACCGTTTATGTTCTTTCTACGCCCTTTTATTCTCATAGCTTAAATATTTTTAAACCTAACTGTCTGTGTAGTTTTATATTTACTTAAAAAGTATTTCCTATTTAATTCCACACCAATTACGCTTAAAATATGTACTGTTATTCAAATATATGTTATAAAATGTTTATCTATTCCGGGTATTGTGACTAAAAGTTTTGAATCCAGTTTTGAATTATGCGTTGACGGATTTCGTTAGAAAAAGTATCTTTGGAATTTTGATGAAATTGCTCAAATAAATAGTATCTAGTAAAATTTTGTAAATATACGTGAGGTTTTGTTATTTGACTTTAAATATTTTCAATAGACACCATTTTTTAAATATTATATAAAATAACAGAATATTTTAAAAAAATGTTCTATTAATTATTCAAAACTATGTGCCAAAGTTGAATTCATTAGATTACATCGTACTAAAAAAATTAATTTTTTATACAAATTAAAAAATGGCGGACATAGTTTGTTTGAAATGATGAATACTAACTCCCACAAAAGTTTGTGGGTATCCTTTTGTGAACATCCTATATGTATTCAGAGATCTTTAGTTACTGTTAAAAAGTTTTAGATGCATATTGCCATTTTATTCTAAAAAGAAAGTTACAGTCTTACAGTTAAATCACATTTTCAAAATTCTAAATGTGTTATGAAAAAATTATGAATGCATACACTGTAAAGAAAGAAATTAAATTTATCTAAAACTCTTAAACGTTAGAGAGTCTGATGAAAAACAATAGATTTGCGCCTAAAAAGCTCTTATCTTAGATACACCACTGTACTACCGCATTGGAGCATCGTCAACTAAATACAGTGGAAATGGAAAAAGTCTATTAAACCTAACACACTTGTGCAGAATCAAAAACAGAATTATTTTAACATTTTCCTCAATGTATCCATTGTCAACGCAAACACAACAATGCTACCCAATTTACTAAAACCATAAACGACCTCAAATACATAAAACGGTAATTTTTTAACGCTTCAATGTCAAAGTAAATAACTTCAAATGAGCTTATCTTCTCCGTAATTAGAGGGAAATTTAATTGGAAGGTCCTTGAAAATTATTTGGGAAATAACTATAATAAATATAAAAAAGCTTTTCTCTTGAAATAGTTATTACGTTTTAGTGTCTGTATGTATTTTTTTCTTCTTGTTATAACATGAATTCACAGGATCTAGATCCAGCTTAAAAGTATACTCGAGAATTTCCCATGTACATACTGTAGAATATGAGCTGCATAATGAAATACTTGTTTGCACGTATGGCACCTGTACAAAGATTCCACAATCTGTATGCCTAATAATCTTGTCCAAGCAACTTGCCTATTATTTTATCAATAACTACTTGCTTGCTATCATCAACCCATTTCTTACTGCTATCATAAACCTCTGTCTGTAATTCTGTGGTGTCTTAAACGAGACAGCTTTTTTACCTTGATTCATAGTACTGTATCTGTATTTTTTCAATAATCATGTGAAAATGTTTTCATTTATGAAATTCAAATTACCTTAAAATAAAAATAAGATTTTTTTATAACTTTAACAAATACAAAATGTGTTGAAGTTTATTGAATGTTATTTAAATACAAGAAAGTATGTGAATAATTTTATTTGATCTAACCAGCCAAGATTCTTTTCATTTAGTAAGAATTTGATCTTTTTATGCTTTTTGACATACTGGTTGTTAACAGACTGATGCGAATTTTGTCACTAATGTTTTAAACAAATAAAACAATGTATAAAAGCGTTCTGCTTATTTTCTGACTATAGATACGATTCTAAATAAACCAGTTAGGAGATATTTACCGAGTTACGAACCGCAACTTTGAATATTCCTATAGTCTCAATCCGTCCTGTTTATAACTATTGTTTCCTGAAGGAAACAGGATTTTTCCGGACATTTGCCAAATACAGTATCTGATCCGTTTGAACTAAAGAGAAAATCAAAAGTATCAAACCGTTCACTTCATACGAGTCTCAAATCTAGTGGTGGTGGTGTCCTCATTGCTACCAAGGAACACTTGCATGTGAATGTTATTATTACCTCTGTTGTAGACATTGAATCTGTTTTTTCTTCGTGTTGGGTCCCTTAATCCTGTATTGATTGGAGGAACTTATATCCCTCCCCAGCAAAACTCCGTAGTCTATAGTAAATTCTGTGATGCTGTTGATGAAGTGATGTCAGTTTGTTCTAATCCCCATTCTATACTCTTCGCCGGTGACTTTAACTTACCGATGTGAATTGGACTGCTCCTGATCTTGTTGCTGTTGGTGGGAGTTCGAAGTGCCTTATTGACACGGCACTCACTTTTCAGCTGTCACAGGTTAACACTATCAAGAATGGGCGGTGGAGTTATTCTGACTTGCTCTTTAGTTCCAACCATTCACTAATTGTATCTCCCGCTCTTGATTCTATATTACCACAGGAATCTGCCCATCCTGCTTTATCCTGTGAAATCCCGATAGTCAAGATATCGTCTAAAACATATGGGTTCAATTCGAGACTTTCGACGCTGCAACATTGAGAAGATCTTCAATGAACTTTACCATGCATTGGGTCCTGTTTCCTTCCATTTTCCGGATGTCATTGAGTCTTTCAACAACTTTGTCAATACCATTCATGGAATCGTAGTAAGGAATACACCTTTTAAAAAAACCGGTAGATCAAGATTCCCTTGCTGGTTCTCACCGGAGTTGAAGAGCTTAGTAATTGGAAAGAAAATTTGTCACAAAAGGTTCAAATCTACTTCCAGCCCTAATGACTACATCGAATTTAGTCGTCTTAGAGATCGTTTGCAAAGAGTTTAAGCTCTCAGTGTTTCAGTAACTATATCGATTATGTTAATGGTATGATCCCTCTTAACATCAGAGCTTTTTGGAGTTTTCGTTGACAGTGTCAGGGGTTCAACGGAATCTGCGGACACCTACTAACCTGGATAACAGCTCGGCGTCGTCGCCAGAAGGCATCTGTAACCTCTTCGCCGAGCATTTTTCTTCCGTTTATAACTCGTCTCCAGGTCCCATTCCTCAATACCATTATCTTTCAGAGATTAATATTTCTTCTTGTGTTCTCACTGAGGGTGACGTTGAGCGTAAACTTGCTTCTCTTGACCCTTTCAAGGGAACCGGTCCCTGATGAGATACCACCGATGGTTTTTGAAGCATTGTAGTGCCCTACTTGCACCTCAACTTACTGTGCTTTTCAATAAACTTCTGGAGCAGGGAATCTTTCCTGATAGCCTGAAGTCCAGTTACGTGGTTCCTATCCACAAATCATCTACGCTGACTAATGTTCGTAACTATCGGCCCATTGTTATTCAGCCTGCCCTGGGCAAGATTTTTGAGTCTCTCGTACTTGATCGCATTAGTTTTGCCTTCAGGAGTACTCTTATTCATGAGCAGCACGGCTTCACACCTGGTAGGTCTGCAGTCACCAATCTCGTTCTATATCAGGACTACATTTTATCCTCTTTTCAAAAACCACAGTCAAAGTCGACAGTGTTTATATTGACTTCTCGAAGGCTTTTTTGACACGGTCAGTCATGCACATCTCTTGGCTAAGATGGAGGCTTATGGTGTTTTGGGCAGCCTTCTTCAGTGGTTTCCGTTCATATCTATCAAATCGGTCCATGACTGTAAAATTTTCTGGTGCCACCTCCCGACCTTTTCTTGCTACCTCTGGCGTACCACAGGGTTCCCACTTGGGTCCCCTTTTTATTCACTTTATTTATCAATGACATCATTGACTGTATCGATGTTGAATGTTTATTGTTTGATGATGACATAAAAATATTCACATCCGTTTCAAACCCTGCAGGATTGCTTAAAACTTCAACGTTGCCTTCTTGGATTGGATGATTGGTGTGTGCAGAACAGTCTTAAGTTGAACATTGCTAAATGCGCAGTCATCACCTTTCATCATTCACCGTTCCTCGCTCCTATACTGTTTGATTACATACTCAATAACTCTGCTCTCATTCGTAAAACTTCTATTAGAGATCTTGGAATCATAATCTCCCACAGTCTTGGCCCTGAATCCCACATTGATGCCATCACCACTAAAGCCTCTCGTAATCTGGGATTTTCTGATCAGAACTTCAAGAAGCGGACTGAGTGTTGCAGCTATGAAGTTTATCTTTACTGCTCTGGTGAGGTCAGTGCTTGAATATGGCAGCGTTTGTCTGGTCGCCCTATCAGGTTGGTCAAATCCAGCAGCTCCAAAGTGTCCAGGATCGCTTCTTGCGGGTGGTTAGAGTCAGATGTGGATTTGAATGCAGAACTGTGCCATTGGAGGATTTGGGGATTTCCTTGGGTTTGAACTCGCTTGTGAAGCGTAGACAACTTTTAGATGTGGTTTTTTTGTCCATAAACTAATTAACGGAGACGTGAATTGTCCAGAACTGCTCAGGCGGATCGACTTCCGAGTGCCTCATCAGACCAGGTCCCCTTCACACTTTCTGCCGTCGTGTCTACTCAACCAGTTATGTAACATCACAGCACTATCCCGAGACTTCACAGACTTGAAACCTCGTCTCCTCCCGGCATGACTTTTGCAGTGATAGTGTTATGCACCTGAAAAAAACATTTTCTTTTGATGTAGACATTGACACCTGGCTCATTGTAATATGTGTGTATATTTCTTTTCTTTCTATTTTTTCCTCTACTCTTTTCTACATGTATACATTTGATTCTTTTTTTTTTCCTTTTCATTGTTATAAATTATTCCTACGTAGTATATGTGTAAGTGCAGATGGATGTATATTTGATCGTATAATTACAGTTACTATTTATTATTGTTGCTATGCTATTATTGTTATTTTCTATATAGTCTATTTTATATGTTTATTGTTATGTTGTAGCAGTTTACTTTGGCATTGTTTTATTAATTTATAATGTGGATCATTTTTATTGCTCATTGTTGAATATAAGAATATCTTATTGTTTTTCTTTTTACATGTACTAATGGTGTTACCGTAGATAAATAAATAAATAAATAAAATAAATAAATAAATAAATAAATCAGATATTTGTAATAAACCAATGCGGAGTCACAATATGGTTTTAAGAAGTTCATCTCGCATGAACCAATAATAACGAAAGGGGCCATTCCTGTCCCCCTTCCCTTTTATTTCCGCCATCTTGTTTTAGCCAGCCGTGACGATTACCATTGGCTAGTCCCTCTGGTCAGTCGTAGGTGGTTAGTAGACGAGTGAAGACGTATTGTGACCTGTATTCCGTAGTTCAGTTTTAATGATTAGTGTTTTGTATAGTTTTTTATTAAGTGCATGTTTATAGAGTTAGTGAAGTTGACAAACAACATGTAGGTTGTGATTCATGACTTAGGCGTGCCACAACGCTTTGGTAAGATTTGTTTATTTTAACCTAGTTTGTAATTATGTATTAGGTTAGTTCTTTACCTGAAGAAGAGATCAGATTGCAGATCTCGAAACGTAGTGTTACTGATTTCTTGTTTCACTGAACGATGGCAAATGTCCGGAAAATCCTGTTTCCTTCACAATCCTTCCATCGTCAAAAATAACCTTCAAACAAAGTATTGTTTCCTACAATGTAAATTGAAACCTGTTGTTCAAAACATTTTGGAACCAATTCCTAAAGCACTTAACTTACTAGCAACAAAGCACAAAAGCACTACTTACCGGTGTGTAACAACCAGCCACAATTCTAGTGTATTGTCACTGCACAATCCTCCAGCACTAATTCAAACTAAGGTATCCATTGAAGTAAGCGGTATCTACAGTTTAGAGAAGTTCTACTTTACTCTAGCTCTGACACAATCCATACGGTCTGGAGTACCTCTCGACTCATCCGGACATAGAAATCAGAAATCAGAAATTCTTTATTGTCAGACAGTAGAACACTGCAAAATAGCGTCAACAATATTATGTAATAGTTAATTACATTAAGTTATTTTCAGAATAGCCCAATAAAATTAAATATAAAAACGTCAGATTAATTTAAACAGCACTAAAGTTTTTGTCAATGCTAAAATAAATCATACTAAAGCTTACATAGGTGGCTAGTCTTAACATAAAGCTTAATATAAGCTAGTCTGACCAGATCACTCGACACATTCAAGGCTAATACCTGGAATACCACTCTATAGATTAGAGAGATTCTCCTCAACCCCTTTCCTGAGTGTGATATTTGTTATTAACTAATAATGGTTTTATTACCGTATGATTTCCAAATTTTCAAATTTTGCTAGTTTCTCATCAACTGTGGTAGCTGTAAGTAGTAACGGTTTTGCATGTTACACATGTGAGCTCAGGATAAAGTGTCTGTGAAGAACGCACGTATCTTAAACTTAATTAATATGATTTTATTCATTCTGTTTCTTACGTGACTACAACGTTGAATGCTAATGTCAAAACTGTTTCAGTCTTACACTATTATATATAAATTCAATAATGTGTCTGTGTGCCCGTGTACGTGCGCGCGCGCGCACTACTACTCTACCAGATACTACACACTACTAAATTTTATATAATAGTAATATAATTGTAGATTGAAATTTTTCATGCATCTTCATTCGAATATTTATAAATGAAAATAGTTAATTTATTGAGATCTTTACGTACTCGAAAGTACAATATAAATAGAAGCTTATTCCCACAAATTTAGGATGTACAAGCTATATCCATGTCCATAGCATGAACTATAAAATGTGCAGAATGCTTACAAGAACATTCAAGGTTTGCGCGGAAACCACCGAGAACCGGCAATAGTGTCATTTCCCTCCTGACTGAATTCTTCTTATTACATTATGTTTAATTACTGGTACGGTTTAATTTCCTACCGCTTTAATGAAATTCATTTTAATCATATTAAGTATCATTTCGTCACATATGCAGGGTGGTCACAAAAGAGTGTCATAAACTTTAGTGGCCGATAGCAATCATCATTTTAATAACAAAAAGTTTTTTTTATAAATCGAGGTCGAGAAATGTCTCATTCAACCGATAGCCACCATTTTAAATATTTATATAAAACATAATTATGTATAAACCTAATAAGGTTAAAAAACCAAATTTAGCACTAGTTTTAGAAATATTAAGATTTTTATACGAAATAGAACATGGCCGCTAACGGCTAAACGATACATGTCTCGACTTATAAATGTTTATATTCGATTTTTGGTTTGAAATGAGGAATACTATCACGCAAAAACGTTTGTGGCCTCCCCTGGTCAGCACCCTCACTCAATATGGGGTTAGTATTAAAAACACTATTAAAGAAATTTTTTTCACTAGTAAAAACGTTATGTTAGCATATTCTTATAAGGATACATCTCATTGTAAGTAAATTTTTATGGGATTTTTTCTAGTTTAGACTAGCGACCCCATTAGAAGAGAAGAAAAATATATCTATTATTCATGGTGAATTGTTTTGAGACAAGTATCGCGACATTTCCGAGAACAGCCTCCTACCTCATCAATAACATCAAAGTCTCTCCTTGAAGTCTCATTATTGATATGTCAAAGGCTCACCAGCTATCAGAGACAACTTGTTAACTGAGCCCAGTCTCACCTGACGTTTTAATGGGACGCTAAATAACAATGACGATGTCTCCGTTTGTAAATAGCGTTTTTAACAATTTAAAAACTTTAAGACAGCGATACAAGGACAAATTTAATCAAAAGTGATGAAATATATGTAGTAGCGTTTAATTGACAGCTGCTTCGATTAAACGTACATCGTCTTGGAAACACAAATAAATTAAATTTAACACATCATTTCTGTCTATATATCTCAGTAATCTATAAAATAAACGACTTTACCATTAAAATCGTAAATTGTTGGTGTTGAGAATCAGAGGATAAGCTAAATTGCGACTGATTCATATAGGCTATATATGATTTGCGCATATTACATTTCTGGTTAGAATTAGTTATATTTCTGACACCACAGCTGGGGTTTTCTTAATTTTCAGGTAACGAAAATGTATACCGATATAGTATTAGAAACCTACTTTGGTCAAAAATCTTTTTATTTACTGGCATTTCTACTGCTGTCTAAAATACTCCCAGTGACATCAAGTCCTATTCATGTCAAGAAGCATGTACTTAAAGTAGTTAAAATTAATTTTTCTCTAATTCATTAACTTAATTACAGTTTATTTTGTCTTATACACCCGGTCAAACTAATATAAACATAAAAGATCTTAAAAAATAATTCGGTCAGAAACGTCTACTTCCAGTTATGGTTATTTCCATAGCTATTTTGCAATGCTCCGAAGAGTAATATATACATACAATATATATATATATATATATATATATATATATATATATATATATATATATATATATATATATTTATATAGTTTATGGAGATATTTTGGTTCGAGTCCCGGCGGAGCAAGTACTTTTTTTGATTAAATTTTTATTGCAAAAAAATTAAATTCGGCTATTGCCATTTATACAAATTTGATTAATGTACATAAAAGTCATTTGACAGGTATTTGGTCTTCCGATCATATTTTTGGTTATTTAAACGCATATGTGACAGATACGACCAAATACAAAATAATTGAATCGTAAAATGTATGGGCTCTGTGGTGTAATGGTAGCACACCATAACGGTAGGCAAGTGAGAGATCCGGGTTCGAGTCCCGGCGGAGCAAGTACTTTTTGTGATTCAGTGTTTATTGAGAAAAAATTAAATTCGGCTATTGCCATCTATACAAATTTAATTTATGTATGTATATTATATATATATATATATATATATGTACATATGTAATATACTTACTTACAGTGCCACACTTGAGTTTATGTTGTCCCGACTAAACAATTTACACACACGTCTCGGAAAACCAACTACAAACAAAAATCACCTTTGCATTGCCTTGTTATTTACTTTGGGTTTGACATATTTTAAGTGATATAGTTAAGTTAGGCTTACTGTCCCTATGAAGGAAATGCGTACGTAAGAGTGAAAAGCCAACTATAGTCAAAAATCATGTATTTTCTTTAAAATACGGATGATTCTTAATAAATCCATGCAACATTTTTAAATTATCTTTTATAATACCTTATGTTGTTTTTGGACTGTAGTCTGGAAAGAATGGCTCGTTGAGGTATGTTAGTGTTCATTTCTGTAGTTTGCTTTAAGCTGCAGTAAAAATGCCGTATCACAGCGTCAAGGAACCTAACCAATACCATTAAGATAGGTTTTGAAGAAAAAGTATTATTCTTAATAGGGCTCACTAATGTGTCACAAGCGCAATCTGTAATAAACATAAGATAGTAACAATGTGTTTGCTATTTGCATTACGTTACTGATCTAAGCGTAGTATAATTAATATTGTTTTAAATTTAAATGTAAACAAATGTTTTTGCCTCTGAACTTTTTCTGAAATTGTAAACAGCTATTCACAGTCAGTGAAATCTGGATTGTATTGTTTATATTATTATAATTATCAAACATTTTTAAATATTCCAAAAAAACTTCTAACTTATCTTTCCTTATACAACTCCTCCTTATCTCACTCGGACTTTAACGAAAATTAAACAAAATTAGCCGAATTAGGCCAGGTCTTCCAGAGATTAGCGCTTAAAAACACTTGTAGCGATACATTTTCATATACTAATTGCAGTTTTGTGGGTTTGAAACCCAGCAGTGATTCTCTATTAACTTTTTAAAAATATGTATTTCCCTAAATCTTTAATATACGTTTACTGTTAATACAATACATAAAACCATACCCATACTAGTCTATTGAAATATTTGATCTCTTATGGGATTTAGAGGAAAAACTGCTTTGAAAAGTGAAAGAAAAGACAAATTGAATTTTCCACATAATCAACAAGTATTACTGTTACTTGAAGAAAGTTTCAAGAAGTTTATTTAACTTTGTTGCCCTTGATTTGAGCCAGAAAGCGGAAATTCCTGTAGATTTCCTCTCCTGCCTACTTTAAGAGACTGGGTTCATCGATAATGAAGTTTTATCACAACTCAAACCTGTTTTGTACGGTGTAATATAAGTTTCTACTCTTGGAACTGAAATTTCATATATTTCACATATATTTTGAAATAGCTTAAACAAATAGTAGTTTTCACACAAAAATCCACAAACAAGATGAAAATTAATCGCTTATTTGTATTAAAATGGGTTTAAACAGTAAAAAACGCTACTTAAAATTGTGCAAGATGGACATGTAATAAGAAGGAAACAACCTTAAAGGGTTAACAATAATGATGTGAGAAATATAATTTAATGTAAAAAGCTGTAATAGGCAAAGGAAATACTTTAATTTATATTTACAGGTTCATAATTTGAAACATCAGGCTAATAATTAACCCTCAATTACTTACAACTGCATTACGTATTACTGCACCCAAGCTAACCACTTTCACATCTTCACGTATTTCTCAAATGTCTTATTTTCAGCTAGTAGATGTAGAAAATAAATCCATTTTCACCTCTGCAGAATTGAAGCAAGTTAAAAAGTCTTTTTTACATAATATCTAAATGATTTAGTAACATATGATTGAATAAAATATCTTATTAAAATGAATTTATAACATTTCCACATAGTCAGGCTAGTTAAAGAGCCTTTTCTCAATGAGTAATCTTTGTATTTTATATTAATTTAAACCCATATTACAATTTTTACCATTGATCAACCCCTTTTTATTGACCAATAGCGCACATTCCAATGGTTCAAATTTCAATGCTTCATTAGTAACATAATAAATTCTCATTATAAAATTTTAAGTTAGGATTAACATTTTAAACAGAAGACTTTAGCTAACTGAAAAAAAGGAAATTCATTATTGATATTTGAGCTAGCAAAATTAATTTCTTTTTGATCATATAGATAATTAATAATTCCTAGAAACCACGCCAACATAGTAACATTTGTATAGAATTTTGAAAAATAAAATACGATTATAAGAATTAACGTAGTCCTTGTTTCTCTATTGCGATGAAAGTAGCTCAATAAATATAAATGTGGTACATTAATTGAGCTAAGTTTAATTAAATAGCAATAAAAGAAGAAAAGATTGAAGCACGAGCTGTAAGTAATTAAACTCGTTCAATTAAGGCGTTAATTGATTTTTGTCTCTCATTGACGAAAACACTTTTAACACACCAATAGTGAGCTTGGACTCGTTTTAGAGTGGATTTTAAATCGTGTAAGCTTTTGTACTAGAATGCAGTTGCAACTAAAATACATGAACTCGCACTAATTTCTAATATTATCCATGAAATTCAAAGTAGTAATTAATGTTTCTAAAATAAAGTCCGCTTTACTGTTGCACCAAATTTAATTTAGTTTTAAGTTTAGAGGGGAATATAATTAAAACGGTAGCCAAGGTTCAATAGATTTGCCATTTGATTATTATCTCCTAAATTAAAAACATTGCAGTCTATTACTGACTATTACGTCGTGTTTGAAATGCCGTTAATTTAATGGTCTAGAATAATTAACATTCAAATTCAATAATATTCCGCACTTTTATATAAATTGAACTATTTATTAACCATTAAATGACCAACCTAATAAAAACATATAGTGTGAATTTATAAAAAGTTGGCTGTCCGTGACAAAGAAGTGTTTGGTTACATTGTGACATACTTTCAAGCCATAGCCAGACATGTTATAGTTTCCTTCTTTCCAATTCAATTATATATGTTCAGATGTATTATTTTCAACATTAGCAGTTTCTGTTCAACTTATGGTGACTAAAGACGGGTTCTGAGGACGAGCCAAGAATTTTGGGATATCGACAATTTTTTGACGCGTTGTGATCCAAACATATCTATAAAACCAGCCATATATGCCAAAGAACTAAGACACGTTAATAAGTTACTAACCAGTTTATAAATGATCTAACAAACGTTTAGTTTTAGTAATGCACATTTTCTCTATTATGAAGTACAGTATGTCTCATGTCAGAATAACACCACTATTTTGTTCACAGGACAGTGGGTTCAAACTTTATGAAAAATATATTTATAAGTAACGTTTTGGAGTTGTAGCACATCTTGAATTGCCTTTGTAAATCCAAAGAGAAAATATAAATCTCTTCCAAACTAATAAATCCGAGTGAATTCATCAGGAATTTCTTTTAAAAAGATAGGTGCAATTCGCAGAACAAGAACTTAAATCTGTTTCTATTGCTAGGAGATCTGTATATGAGTGAATTTTATCAAGATATTTATGGATAAACCGAAGGAGGTTTATTAAGGAGGTTGAGTTACTGTTTGCCTCTACAAAACATTGCCTTTCCAGGGTTAATCTTGATAATCTTGATCCGGCTGCAAAACATACTGCTTGTCACCAACATACTGCATACAATTTAAGCGTAACTATTTTGTTTATTGTATTTATTAGCGTATTTTTTATTAGAATTGTATGTAGAAGCTGAAATTCTTTTAACATTAAAATATAATTTTATTATAATTGTTAATATTGATAGTAATAGTATACAGTTGTTCTGCATCAAAAAACCACATAACCTTTTCATTCTTGAAAATTCTTAAAATAGAAAATATCGTGGTAATGTTATGGAATTCCGTTAAAACATGCTTTATAAAAATAGCTTCCTTGTTTTATAAAAATACTTCACTAACCCAGTTCAGAAAGAGAATCTTCGTACTCAGGAAAAACAATATTTCATTGGTGTTAGATAACATAAATATTGATAAAATAAATATAAACAAGATAACACCTGAAATCTTGGATAAACTAACAACACAACACTATGGTATTTTTATGCCAAATGTAGGATTTGCATACTTTAATATTTTACAATTCCCTCATAACTCATACATGATCAAGAATACATTACAATGAATCTGAATTTCATCAGTTTGTTTAAACAGCCTTGACCGGAATAAGTTGTAATTGAATGATTCGTAAAAACCTCATGTTCTTTTGATTGCCATTTCTTCCCTTTGAAAATGCAAATGTATTTTTTAATAAATTATGTTCATTTGATATATACTATACATCTCCAATAATTCATGAATATTATAGGATAGTATAAAAACCTATAACCGAGAAAACATTGTGTTCTTGTATAACTTAATAGATAAATAAATTAAGTAACAAAATCCGTGCATGTTTATTCAAAAAAATTATAGTAATGTTGAGGAAGTATTCACATACAGTATATTCAATGTGCGTGAGTGTGTGGGTGTGCGTGTGTGTGGTGGGTGGTTGAGGGTGGAATGGTCACCCTACCTCAGTTCCCGGCAGACAGCCGCGTAGTCTGTAGTCTGCACTCTCGCTCTGCTCCTTGTGTCTATGTTTATAGTGAATCGAGAAATGTTTGAAAACAAATTCTGAAGTAAGTAACGCAATGCATTCTCCAATAAGCCTAATCTATTCTCACAGCATTGTGTTATGAATAAAATTTCATCAGGGAATTAATTAGGAAGTTGATGTAATCTTCCCATATGTACGAGTGTAATAACAACAGTTTTCTAGAAATCTTTACTAGAAATTTCCAAAAAATGTACGGCAAATTTTAAATACGGTTTATAAAAAGAAAGTAAGCTATATGATTGATTTTGCTTTTCAAACATAATGAGGTTCCTTTATTTCTTTTAACAAATAATACAATACGCTTAAATTGGAAAGTTTGATCTTAAATGTTCATATTTGTATTCAAAATGTACAACCCTTAGGATTAAATATTTATTTAATGACTATTCTAGCCAAAATTTTAATCTACAAAATCCTATAACAAAACAAATAAATAACTATCTATATAGGAAAGACGTCAAACGTATGTTCATTTATATGGTATTAGCATAGTTATACTGTTATCACTATTTCTAGTTAGGTTTTTAATCTTCTTAAAAATAGGTTTATGTTGTTTTATATATTCAAGTGCAGCATATTTGAGGATCTTAACTATGATAAATAAGTAATTTTCATTTTGCATTTTTAATTTTATCCTAAATCTAAAATATTTCATATTCTTTTCAATATTTACTAACCTTTATTATCAGTTTTACAAAAAATGTTTAGCGAAATGTTAATGCTCATACTTAAATATTTTGAAATGATTACATTCATCTAAATTTCATGATCTTTCAAACAGTCGACTACTATTTCGAATAGTGTAATATTATGTAAATAATCATAAAATGGATTTGATAAAGTAATTCGTATTAAAATGTTCCAAATCCCAGGCAATACAATTTAGAGTGTATGATAAATAATGAATAAGTAAAGGGGTTTATATGTATTTCCGATTAGTGCAAACTTTATAAATTAAAACATATATAATTACTATTTGTTCTGCAAAGGCAAACTTTTAATCATAAAGGTGTTGATATGTATTTTTGGCTTATTATTTATTTTAATTAAAAATTCTATAAAGTTCCAGTGTTCAGAATGTGTGTCACCACCTAAAAATATAATAGTAAGTGTTTTGGAAAAACTACACAAATATTCAGGTTTTTTTTTTACTGAATACCGATTTTATAATTTACGTTTTTTAATGTTTGTTAATATTAAAATAGTTCGCATATACATTAATTTTAAACAATGAAGAAAAAGTACCGTAAAATTCTTTAGGTTAAAATTTATTTTCCGTTATATTTCATCACTATAACATATAATTTCGATTATTTATTTAATTACATTCTATATTCAGAATTGTGGTAAAAAGTATTTCAAATTGTAGCTAGACTTTATAATTAATATAACAGTACAAGAAGTACGTCTTCCGTGTAGTAAAATTTAAATTTGAAGAAGAGAAGATTATTGTGTTAATACATCATGGTATTTAGTCAAAGGAAATCCTAATAACACACACATACACGCGCACACACACACACACACACACACACACACACACACACACACACACACACACACACACACGCACACACACACACAAGATAATTAAATATATCTCCAAACCAATATAAATATGTTATTCTAATAAGCATGTACTTGAATATAAAACATTATAAGCTGTACCGTTCAAAAAAATGTTATTCTACTACCCTAAGCTGGACTAGAATTTGAAAAAGAATGTGACTACGTATTTGCAGCGAAATAATCATATGTGTTACTACCGATCTTATTTTTTCATTTGTCCAAATTATAAGTATCAAATTAACGTATCTAAAAATTAAGAATATAACTACGTATATATTAACTACTATATAAAATAATTGTCCTTGAAATTTCGAAAACTCCTGACCCACAAGGGAATAAATTGTAAAATACAAGGCGTTATAAAGTTAACAACAGCTCGTATTACCACACATATGCTTTTTCATCAGGCTAGCATGATATTCTCACCAATATTAAACAAAGTGCTATAAAGTATATTATTGCCCATAGTATAGTAGGATTTATTAGTGGCATTTTATGAAAAATATAGTAGTAGTGGCTACAAGACAAATGATTTTACTCCATTTGTATGTCGTGATCAAGTACTTTCATACGAATGTTCTTCTGTGTTTAGTTTTATCTGTATAAAGTAATTTTATTTGTATCAGTAGTTTAAAATTAGGAGTCATGATGTTTTGAGAATAGTGCCTATTACAAAAAACTTTCATTCTGTTAATAACAATGGTGTAATATTTGTATGTAAAAAGGCATAGTCCTCACTCACTCATATATAATTCTATAACTTCTCGATATCCCAGCAAGTTTTAATTTGGCACGCATGCCTCATGAAGTAAACTTCATATATATCTCCATAGGGATTGAAATGGATTTGTAACTCTTCGAAGAAGTATATTTTGTTTCCCAACATCTCGATGACCTAGATAAATTACATTTTATACACACGTATCTTGTGCTCTCAACAGACAAACAAAGAAATCATTGATGAAATTCCACCACTCATACGGGTTGTTTCTATACCTCAATAACAAATATATGTTTCTTTGAGCTTCTTGATGTACTATAGTGAAATTGTACTCACATGTGCCTCATGTTTTCAGCAGAAAAATAAACATTTTTATGGATATTAAGCACCCATAAGTGTTTAAATTGGATTGCAACTTGTAGGAGAACTATATATTTTAGTTTTTAAACTTCCCGCTGTCCTAGAAAGCTGAAATTTTACACAGGTTCTTTATGCTCTCAATAGGCTATCAGCACCTGGAATACCTTAAAACGGAAGTAGAACAATTTTCCGGAATTGAAGTATTGAAGTAAGTTAGACTATTCTGATCCACGTCTGTATAAATAATTTTTGTTAACCGATGTTGAGTCATACCGTTTCATATCAATATATATAATAGAATATATATATATATATATATATATATATATATATATATATATATATACAATTTTAATGATCGGAATAACGGTGCAAACAATACTGTAGTAACAAATATACTTTTACCGGCCTAGTTACCCTTTCTTGGTCGGAGTAACTAGGCAAATGCTCTTACGGCACCGAGTAGAACATTTTTGACTAGTATAGTCTTAAATATGAGGCAGTGGTAATTTTGTTTATCTTTTGAACCTCTTAGCAACTATTCAATAATATGTACTTCAAACATGTTTATTTTCGATTCAAAATTTATACGGATTTGTCATATTACATTATGCGTTGTTTCCACTAAGATTAGTCTTCTACGGAGCTAGTATTCTTTCACTCTGGCCTAAAATATTTCTTACTACTAAAAGTGTTGGTGCTATTCATTTAAATGGAATTAAATATTTCAGAGAAATCTGTGCATTGTATTGTTATCCATAACAAACATATATTCTCTGATTCAGGACCCAAAAAATTATTCTTCAAACTTAAAGTCCAATGATACTGAAATGAATCAGATAATTGAAATATCCTCCAATGTACATAACTTACTTTCAGGAGTGTTTATGTCATTTCAAAAATACGCTTATGACGTACCTATTATTCATTTGAATCGCATGTAAAGTTTCGGGTAACTGATAGTAAATAATAAAACGTTTGTATCCATTTGATAAATAAAATTATTATTGAAGGATACATGGTACTTGTGAGAGATAAGTAGATGCCTATGGCATTATATTCGTTCTCATTCGTCCAATCATAACGATGCAACTTAATTTTAAAATTAGGTTCATATTCCTACATTACCTAAACACCCATGCAAGGTGAAAAATAAACTGTAGAATAAAGGTGTTTGGAGGTCAAACAATGGCAATAGTTATTTTAAAGGTTACCTCTTTTTATTTTAGATTTTTTTCTTATTTTCCGTGCTGAAGTACATTTAAAAGATGGAAAATATGAAGTAATTTATGGGTATGGCCAATCAGGTTTTATTTTTTATTTTTTTCGGATGGAAAGTTATAAACTTGTAATAAATTATCAAAAAGTAACAAAAGATGAATAAGAAGCCCAAAATGTGTTAATAGCTTTACCCAAACCTTGTGAGACTGCCTGTCTAATGAAAACGGAATCTTGGGCTTAACGAGGTTAACGCAAACTGAATAAAAGGTGCCCTCCACGTGCATCCCAACGACAATAATTGGGCCAAAATCGAATTATTTTTGACGCCAAGCCAAACTTGTCGTATTACTTTATATTTTAAGGAGTACTAACAAAACATAAACAATAAATGTGCACCTTAAAAATAATGTCTTCTGAAGCTTGACGCTTTGGTATTGTGCATATTTGTATGTAAATTAATAACATTTCAACATAAAATTCCTTAATTTTACGTGGTTTATTGTTAATCTGACATAAGAAAAAAAGTCAATTATTTTAGTTTTTAACTTGACATATACTAATAATAATTCAACACGTAACATCACTTACATTAACTGCAATTTACTGGAATTTATTTATGATTAAAAATTATTTATAAAATTACTTGTATTAGATGTTTTGTTTATATTGGTTTTAAAACACTAAGAGATATTACAAATTTGTTTAAAAATCACAGTGCACATAAAAAATGCCGAGAGTTTAAAAATTATGGTATTATCGTGATGTTTAATGTAACGAGTAAGAGAATATATCTAGATGTTTCTTTCATAATAGTTGGGTAAACGGGAGACAAGAAACTTCAAAGCTCTCATTATTTTCACTTGCATCAATTACGGAAAAACATCCCTTTAATCTGAGTACAAAAAACACAATATTCATTAAACCTGTTGATAGAATACTCCGTCTTTCTAACTTCCAGCTTAGTTTTACAAAGACGATGTTGCGAGCGGACATTTTTAAGATTGTAACCCACGAATCATCTAGCCTAAAACGAAATACATGTTGATAGAATACTCGGCCAGTCTTTCTAACTTCCAGTTTAGTTTTACAAAGAGGATGTTGTGAGCGAAGATTGTAACCCACGAATCATCTAGCCTAAAACGAAATACATGTTGATAGAATACTCGGCCAGTCTTTCTAACTTCCAGTTTAGTTTTACAAAGAGGATGTTGCGAGCGAAGATTGTAACCCACGAATCATCTAGCCTAAAACGAAATACATGTTGATAGAATACTCGGCCAGTCTTTCTAACTTCCAGTTTAGTTTTACATAGAGGATGTTGCGAGCGAAGATTGTAACCCACGAATCATCTAGCCTAAAACGAAATACATGTTGATAGAATACTTGGCCAGTCTTTCTAACTTCCAGTTTAGTTTTACAAAGAGGATGTTGCGAGCGAAGATTGTAACCCACGAATCATCTAGCCTAAAACGAAATACATGTTGATAGAATACTTGGCCAGTCTTTCTAACTTCCAGTTTAGTTTTACAAAGAGGATGTTGCGAGCGAAGATTGTAACCCACGAATCATCTAGCCTAAAACGAAATACATGTTGATAGAATACTCGGCCAGTCTTTCTAACTTCCAGTTTAGTTTTACAAAGAGGATGTTGTGAGCGAAGATTGTAATCCACGAATCATCTAGCCTAAAACGAAATACATGTTGATAGAATACTCGGCCAGTCTTTCTAACTTCCAGTTTAGTTTTACAAAGAGGATGTTGCGAGCGAAGATTGTGACCCACGAATCATCTAGCCTAAAACGAAATACATGTTGATAGAATACTCGGCCAGTCTTTCTAACTTCCAGTTTAGTTTTACAAAGAGGATGTTGCGAGCGAAGATTGTAACCCACGAATCATCTAGCCTAAAACGAAATACATGTTGATAGAATACTCGGCCAGTCTTTCTAACTTCCAGTTTAGTTTTACAAAGAGGATGTTGCGAGCGAAGATTGTAACCCACGAATCATCTAGCCTAAAACGAAATACATGTTGATAGAATACTCGGCCAGTCTTTCTAACTTCCAGTTTAGTTTTACAAAGAGGATGTTGCGAGCGAAGATTGTAACCCACGAATCATCTAGCCTAAAACGAAATACATGTTGATAGAATACTCGGCCAGTCTTTCTAACTTCCAGTTTAGTTTTACAAAGAGGATGTTGTGAGCGAAGATTGTAACCCACGAATCATCTAGCCTAAAACGAAATACATGTTGATAGAATACTCGGCCAGTCTTTCTAACTTCCAGTTTAGTTTTACAAAGAGGATGTTGTGAGCGAAGATTGTAACCCACGAATCATCTAGCCTAAAACGAAATACATGTTGATAGAATACTCGGCCAGTCTTTCTAACTTCCAGTTTAGTTTTACAAAGAGGATGTTGTGAGCGAAGATTGTAACCCACGAATCATCTAGCCTAAAACAAAATACATGTTGATACTTTGTTTAACAATCCTTAATTATAATGTTCATTATTTTATTTTTAATGAGGTTGAGAAGTTTCATGTTTTCTCTATTTAATATTATCTTTCCTGGTTTGTATAGTCTTGAATGTGACGAGTATATGTGACAACATTTTTGAAGTATTCTGATATCTCAAAAGATTATACTATGGTTTGACAGTAGGACTAAATATATATTTTTGGCATAACACACTTCTGGTTTGCCCTATATTATAGTATATTTGTATAATTTTACAATTTAACCACCTTTTATAAATTGGTAAATTGATGTAATCTATTTTACATTTTCTAAGACGTAATCATAATATCTAGCATGCGATCTCTGTCTCACTGGTATTTATTGAAAAAAAGAAATGGTTTAGTCTGTAATTCCAAGGCCCTACCTCAACGTCCTACGAAGGTAAAATCTAAAGGATTAAAATATCCTATCGAAAAGATTAAAATATATACTTTTAATCCTTTAGTAATAGTAACATTAGAGTTTCACCACTGACACCTGTATTCTTCAAGTATTCCTAGACTTTTGAGGTTTTTCATTATTATAAATTTAAATCAAGTCCAACTGTTAGATGGCCGTTATATATTTAGTTTGGACCCAAGTTTCAGTGTTTACTGTAAAGAGATAAGGAAGGGTGTGGAGGTGAGGATACACTTACGCAGTTACACAGGAATTTAAATTAAAGTTGTTGTTTATGGATATGATACTTATAGTCAATCTCAAGCCATACAGCTCACTGCATGACCGTCTTTGTTAAAGATAGAATCAATTTTGCAACCCAATCACTCCCTGAGATATCTTGTTGACAGACATTGTTGACAAGATGTTTTACAGCCCCTAAGTAATTCACGCTCGTTAAATAGTTTTGTGCAAAACTTTTTGTAATATTTTTACATATGGATTTCACGTGGTAAGAAATATCAAGTTGGCAATCAAGAGTGACGCCAAGAACCTTCAAAGTATTGCATGAAGTCATATGCTTGCCGTCTACATGGATACAACATTCAGCACTGCACTTTCCCGGTCGGCCATTCAAAGACGAGCTATTTACTAGTAAAACAGAACATTTATTGGAGTTTAGCCGAAGACCATGATCATCTGACCACCTCTTTACTCTCTCCAAGTCATTGTTGACTTTACGTGCAGCTTCAGCCGACTCACCGGTTCGATAAGACAATAGCTGTGAATCATCAGCATAAGAACTTAGCGAGCAGTATATCAACTTATCCTTCAAACCTGCGGTATATATGAGGAAGTGAATGGGTCCCAATCCACTGCCTTCAGGAACTCCAACAAATCTAGGAATTGCAGATGACAATTTCGCGTTAACCTTTGTGCTCTGCGTTCTCCCAGATAAATACGATGAGAACCATAACCATATAACCGAAGTTTCATCAAATCGGTAAAAAGTCAGCTTTACCAGCATCAACTCAATGTTTACCGAGTCAAAGGCCTGTGAGAAGTCTAATGCAGTCATCAAACTCTCCAAACCACCATCTTATCTGAAAGCATGTCCTGCAGATAGCAAAATAAACAGAATACAAATTTCGCCAGCCCCCGAGAGACATTAAGCTATCTAAGCTTTAAGGTATTCAATAGATGGTTTAACAAATAGAGAGAGTCTTTTCAGTACGTAGTGGTTTGTTACCATTTGTTACAAAATCGAATTACCTCGTGACAAAAATAAGCGTCATGAAAGTAAGGAACATTTCTATGTCCCTTTATTGGGGTTGTTACGATGGAATGTACACTCAAATTTACACGAACCTGTTTGACACACAATTCGTGTTTATGGCATGAAGTTAGATATGACAAGTGATATATCAGTCATGGTGCATGGAAGCCACGTCGGAGGTTTCATACTGTCGGAACAAAAGCGGAAACAAACTTTGTATTAGTAATACTCATATTGTATTTGGAGCACCTATATGACTTATAAAAATGAAACTTTGTCGTACACATTAGCATCATCATATAAATCACATATGAGACGGAATCTGATATTATGATATTGGATCTTTTGATACATTAATACAGAAATATTAAGGTAATAACAATTTAATGGAAGGATAACAGAATGTTGGACATATGTCATCGATACAGGTTATAAAAGGTATTTCTTTGATTCACACAACGTATTAATTCACACGCGTGTCCAACATATTTGGTCACAACGTTTCTATGATTAGAATCTATCGTCTTCGTCAGGAGGTATTAATAAAACAAAATTAAAGAACAGAAAGGAGTAAAGAAGGGAAAGAAAAAGGTTTAAACATACACATAAGTTTCGTGGAGTCCAGTTCAAGCGTTGTCACTGCACAGGATGCAAAAGGTTTAACTTTCCATTTTAGAGCATAATTTTTCAGCGATGTATATTTATTATATTCCATAATAGGTTATAGCCTTGAATTGAAAATTGACTATTGGAACTAATATATACCTATGAAAAACAGTATAAAAAGTAGGATAATCGGAACAACAAGTTTATAAACGCCGGTATGAGCATTTTGTCCGAGTTCTAAGATTTACCTCCCAAAATTTTCATAGCGTGGTTTGTTGCTTTGAAGACTAGGTCTATGTCATGACACTTCAAATATTTTTTGTCTCAATCTGTCTGACAGACATTATCAGACAGGTAGGTTTTTTAGCCAAAGATTAAAGAGCATTGCTTGAAACCTAAATTACAAAAACAGATTTTATTTTTCACTCAACATACAGAGGATAAGAAACACAGAATAAATGGAATTGGATTGGAATAACGACTTCAGATGCATAATCCTTGTTTTTAATGCTTATTGACGCGAAAGTATGACTTACTAAAAGTCCAAACTATAGTAGCTTTAACTACTGTTTGAAGAAGATATGTGTAATGTTAATAGTACGAGTATATGCATGTGTGTCTTATCCAATGACCTATTCTAGTTATGATGTATAAACTCGGGTTTGCTCGAGAAGCTAGGGAGTTGATTTAACTGTAGGGTTTGACATTCTACAAATAGTATTAAAATTAGACACCACTCCTTGCTGCAACTAAGGGACAGTTGGGTATCTGACTTATCTGTGTAAAGGAAAGCAAATCTTTGTCAGGAAAGGTCAAACAGCATTCCAGGTTTGAGTAGTGGTGAACCGTCATTCGACTTCGAAAGAGCAAATAAGTCGTCCCTTTCACTATCACTCAATTTCCTGTTTCCTTTTCAATTCATCAATTCAGAACTCATCAATCAATTCACGATGCTTCTAGGGAGTTTGTAATCCCCAAAGAGAATGATGAAGCCCAGTTCTGTGTTTTGCGGTGGAGTGAAGATTGCATTTTAATGAATCCTCATTCTGCATTTAGAAATTGATTGACAAGTTTCTTTTGAGAAGGAATTATTTACGTGTAATAAAGTCTCGCGAATTTCTAATATTACCAAAACGAGTTCAGTGACTCGATAAGTTACGTGTATTTTAGACGTCCAAATTAGTATTGGTTTACTTATATTTTTGACCTTTATATAATACACTGGTGTCTCGGTCAGATACTCACGGGTCCAATATATGTTATATATAACTTTTAATATTTCTGTATTTAATCATAAAAAATCCTTGATATTTATTTTCAAAATCCTGAATATGATCGTAATGTTCCGATGAGAGCTCTGCAATTTAATGTAATAATGTGGCTAATAGAAACCAATCGCCTTATGATACCGAAATCCGTTTAATATTTTAGAAAATTCTGATGCAGAAACAGACCAACACAAAAAGCGACTTTAATATATACTATGTATTGATTATATTATTACAATATATTATGTATATAACTGTATATAGGATTTTTATTCGTAACGTTTCCAAATAACAAAATAGTAAATAAAAAGCAAGGCATTTATGCTGAAGGGATCATTTGATATTCTATACAGTAGTCAAAAGTTGTAATGGTATTAAAAATTCGCTGACATGCTAAGACGGGGACAAATCAGAAAACAATGCCTCGCCCTGATTGCTGTTACGTGTACAGCGTTCAAGTGGTTTAAAATGATAGTTTTAAAATAGTTAAATTGAGGATTTATTGAATACTTCCTATTTTGAACACGTTGCAGTGAAGTTCTTAGGTTTTGTTGGAGGCGCTGATTAGTGTAGACGAAGGAATGGATTTGGATATTTCGTTTCTCCCCGTCTCAGTTGTAAACATGCTTTGGTAGAGGTAGCAACATAATTTGGTACGCAGTTGGAGACGTATTCCTCTGAAGATTAGTCAGTGATTGCATGATTGGTTAGTGATTCCACTAGCCTTTTTCGCAATTTTAATATTCCTCCTCTGGGTTGTGTTAATGATCAAAACCCTGATTTGATTTGGGTTGATATCTCCATAGTAACGGGGTGTCATTAAAAAAGGTTAGCATCATTCAAGCCAGTTAGAACTCATGAAAGTGTGGAGTTCGAGTGTACATTCTGCAATTAGCCAAGGGTTATGCGCAAAAACATTCAACTGCCCTTGTGACTTAATTTTTTGCTCTTCGTCGAATTATTCACATTAAGCTCCATTTTCACTGGTACCACGGTACCTGGCGCTATCTCAGACTTGACTTCTGCAATCTGGAGTCATGTTCGTCTGAAGAGACCGAAAGAAAGTCGACGACGAAGAAGCTCAAAACGAAACATTTACATAGTTTTGACGTCAGAGATACCTATAAATAGGTGAAGTGGTCATTGTCTCGTCGGGTACATAATTACGAATCTCTTCAGACGAACATATCTGCAGATCCTAGTAGTCAAATCTGAGACAGCATCAGATACCACACGCTGCAATAAAAGAAAAGTTACTGGAGGTAAACTCAAAATACAACATGCAGTTATTTATACAAAAATGAATATTCATGCAACAGTTGAAGAGTATAGTTCAAATAATATGGTCTTCTTTACTTTCTGTATAGTCAGTTGAGGGATTTTCTTAAGAATTCGCAGTTTAGAAACTGTATAAGTTACGGCTTTTTAATTTTACAGAAGGGAATATATGGAATTTACATAAATAAATAAAAGTTAGTCTGTAAAAGAAAATATTTTTTATGCATTATTTGTTACGATCGCATGATAAATAAAAACTCCAGAAGTAAAAATTTACTATTTTCAAACAGTTAAACTCTGTCAAATATTGACTAAAACCTTATATATATATATATGTATATAAACATATTTCGAGAAACTTTGTTGTAATAATTAACTCCTTGGCTTTTTTAACCGGTAATGCTGATAAATCGTACTGTAGTAGCCTTTTATTCTTGAAAATACATGGAATTGGATTAGAAGTCATAGGGTACACAGAGTGTTTCATACCACCTGGCCAAAATCTTCTGTGGTTAACCAGTTTGACTTAGAGCGATGAAATAAATTGTACCCTTAATAGGTTAAATACCATAGGTGAAAGGAAAATTTTTTTTGTCACATATAAAATACAGTGTGTGCCTAAAAATGTGGCTTACAGGTTCGAATCTCGAACATGTTAAATAGAAAGACAGATAATGTGTTCTGTATTCATTATATTAGGTTATTGAATAGTCGTAAAATGTTACAGCTTGTTAACTGCACAACATTGGTAGTGACAATCAGAACAATACTGCAGTTAATACTGACAAAGGGTAACTAAAGCTTTCAATCCATCTTAGACAATGAACACATTATATTGCTATAAAGACATTGTTATAAGACGTAACTAGTTGAGTAACCAATAGTCAATTAATTTCAGTCTCAAACCATATTATCACAGATTTTTGTTTTGACTTATTTTCTTTAGCTCTTGTGCAAAATATTTTACACTTTCCTCTTATTTACTTGTTTTCAATTATTCTTTCCCTATGCTTAAAAAATTTTGTTTTTGTTTTTTACACTACTGCTATTACAGACTTGTGTGTAATAAGTACTTTGTTTTTTTACATATAACAATATGTTGAAAATGAAAATGACGTTATACAATTAAATGTATTCGAATTTTTCAAACTAAATTAGTAAACCACAAGTCATTCTCATTATTTTCCACTGATTAAATTATAGATTTTAGTATTGTTTCATAATTTATGTGCTGCTAAATGTAGAGTTAAAATTTTAAGAATGTGCAACATTAAAATGTATTTAAATAAAATAGAAGCTTTAATTTATAGGTAGCAATCATTAAGTTGGAACCGACTAGGTTAACCATCCTTCGGGCGGCGAAGAATTGAATGAGGACCGCGCAATATTGTCTGGTTAGTTTTGTTTCAGAACATTTACATATTTAATTGTGCAATTGTCAACCGTCACCATAACATTGGTAAAAGAAGTTTATGGATTTTTATGGATGTGTCATAGAATTCCTTGTGAGAGAAACTGAACAGTATATCTTTTTATAGCTAATACTTTTTTATATGAATAATAAATTAAATTTTCAGATTTCTGGCATACTGTCATGCATTCTTATGCAACTTTTTTTATAATTTTAGTCCAAATTTATTGGCGCTATTTAACTTAAATAACATCAGCTAATCTCAGTTTTTGAAAAACATATAGTTTATTATAGTAATCATCAAAATAAAGGTTGTCTGGAAGCAATTTGAAATACTTACTCAGAAATAACCGATTTTTAATTATTAAAATCTACAATAGAAAAGTGTATGAACCTTTTAGTTACTCAGCAACAGTTTAGTCAATAGTTTTGATAATAAATAAAATTTTCATTAGAAACAATAATGTTCCTTACTTCGGTAACTGCTATCCACAAATAAGATATACAAAAACGTTATTAAGACTTTTCCAGTATTGTTGTATTACTTTGCTCTTATAACTTTAAAGCGTACCTTTCATACAAAATAAATTTCAAAGTTTCTTCCGTGTTACAATGGACCTCTTCAAATAAGTCAAACCTCTGTTTGCAAGTTTGGGACTCAAAATAAAAGTTCATTTTAGTAATAAATGTGAAAGTTTGTAACTTGTGAAATGTTCGCTACTAGAGGAAAATTTTTCAAAAGAAAACGTTGAATTAATTTTATTGATATACAATTTTAAAATAATTTATATATATACGTATATATATATATATATATATATATATATATAAATTATTTTACAATAATACCTTTTAAAACTTTTTATATATCATCAGATGATGAATTCATTGAATTAGAAATGTACATTGTACAATCAAATACATAAAAAGTGTTCAATGATTTTTTATTGCATATTTTATAACAAAATCTTTTCGAGGCTAAATTTCTATTTTCTCCATATTTCAATCAGCACATAAGAGTTGGCTCTCGGGTGCACTTTTAACGTGCTTAGATTCGATCGCTAAGCATGGAAGTGGTTGTTACTTACAGCTATGCACGTGTTTTCCTGAAGTATAAGTGAGATGCCATAGCATACCCTTATAGACTGGATTTCAGTTATCCTGATATACGTATTGGATAATGGAAAACATCCTTATGTCCAAAACCATTCTGAACCACTTAAATTCGGACTTAAATACAGACCATTTCTTAAGGAGGGACCTAACCTATTTTTAGCCTTATTCTGCACGTCCTTATGGGCCACTGGCCTGTGTGAGGAACCTGTAAAACAGAGTAAGGAGGATATCAGGAACAGTACAAGGTCGATGGTACTAATACGAATTGCAATAGTAACAGACAGAATTTGAGCGTGCGCTATCTCTAACTCAGACCCACGTCCAAAGTCCTAGACCGTTCGGTACACAGCTTTCCCCAAAACTCGATATCCGACTACAAAGACTGAACCCAGAATTTGGATAGCAAAAACATGAAATATAACAGTAAGGGAAGCTTAATTTCTAGAAAAAAAAAACATAAGTATTATTATACTTTGCCCTAAAGTACTGAAATATCATTATTTTTCTGAGAGAAGAGATAGAAACGTATGATATAGTATAAGCCTATAGAGCCTATATATTTCAAATATCAAAACATTTAAGGTTAATGATGCTTAAGCTTGAAGCCGGAGGCAATAGCAATTGTTAGGGAACAGCTATTGTGTAACTTCAATATATCATAAACATTCCATGCACTTTAAGAAAACTGCCATCAATAAATTATATATAGGAATATGAATAGTTGATTATGATATTATTATTATAGAATTTGTTTCATCAGTCAAGGATTTATCGTTAAGAATATCCGTAATTGAAATGAAATGTATTGGTGTTAAATACAATTAATATACGTTTTATCTGGTCATTGTAACAGTACAAATGATTTGAAAAGAAATAAATTAAAATATGTTAAATTAATTAAGTTTTACTTCAAATAATTCACGAATCCTTTCTTGAAAACAATTAATAATAAAATGCCGCTTATAAAATGTAAATGTAAATATAAGATACATACTTAAAATACTAAAAGATAGTTATTTGTCCTTTTCATGCATCTTTCCTTTGCCTTTTTCATGTTTTTGGTGCACTAAGACTTCTTCTTTTGCTATTGAGTGAATTGAGAGGCAAATTGCCTGGTTTTGGAATACGTTAATCTATATCGCGGAGATCCACTGTAGTCCTAAGTCCTAGTTTTTATCAATCAGGCGTAATTATACCAGATTATGTCACTGCAAACGATCGATATATTTCAAGATCCATGAATCTATTTTTATTTTAAAAGCACTTTGCGTGGTTTTGTTGAAATTGGTAGATAAATTTCCCCTATGCAGGCTGAGCTACATATCACATTTTACTAGCCACCTCGTTTTCTTCAAAATTATACAGGACCTTTTCCTAAGTAAGAAAATAGGACCTTTTCAATCGTCAGTAGCGATAGTATATAAAATACCTATATGAACTGAAATTCTTTCTCAAATAATATTTTTATAAATATATTATATTATATTAATTAATAATATATTTATGCGTTTAAAACTAACTGCACGATACACAAATAAATGTTAAATGTTAAGAACATACACAGGTCCTGAAAGTGGTAATATCAGTTTCTTTATATATAGGAAGTCTGAGTTGTGTAACTTTTAAGTTAGTCATGTTAGGAAAAATGTTATCTGAGGAAAACCAAAGATTAATGTGTTTAAACCTCTTGATACTCTCTTATTTAGACGTCCACCAATTCTATCGCGGCTGAAGATAAATTTATTTCTTAAGAAGATCTCCTTTATTGTTTGTAAAGGTCTATATTTCTAGCTACAAGATAATGTGCTACTAATCCAGACTGACTCATAATTTTATTTTTAGCACATTGTATTTTTTTTTGTACCTTGTATTTTGCCTATTTATTACCTAACCGATCGCTATCAGACGTCTCAAACTCCATACTAAGCTTATTACTATCCCCTGAACTTAATTGAGAGGAGTTACTGGTTTGAAATTATACTTTGATCTTAAATCATTTTTAGCTTTACAACCTTCAAAACTACCGTCAGACACGTAAACTTTGTTAAATCAGCATCAGATAACCAGATAGATACCTTTAAAGTGGCGACTTTCAAATGTTTATCCAGTTGTTTCACTATTATTATGACAGTTGGTTTCCTAGTGAAGAAAAGGTAGAAAAACATAAATTGAAAATACTGGTTCATATTTTATCCTTTCTGTTAAAATTCCTTCTGATAAACATCGATTTGTTTTTTTTTTAACATTGCTCTCCCGAATCAAGAGCAACCCTATTGTATGCTTATACAGTATAAATTGGCTGCTGGCTCCTAGACTATTACTTGGGAATATTGAAACGTGGTATAAGTTTGAAAATATATGTTTATTTTTGATCTCTTCAGACGAACATGACTCCAGATTCCAGGAGTCAATTATGTAAAAGCGTCAGATTTCAGACGCTGCGCTTAGAGGAAGGTGTTCTTGGAGCTAAACTCAACATTGGCATGAAATCAACTTTACCCATTATAGCTACATTATGTATGGGTCTATCGTTTTAAATGCCACATACATTTTGGTGAAATACACGTAGTTTACATTTTTAACACTACACTAAATGCTACACAAAAAATTATATTCATGAAAATCGATCAGACTTAAAAGAAAAATTACCACGATAGTAGATACGTTTTCCTGTTTAGATTTATCCTAATACATCAAGGACTTTTAGTGACTGACCTGCCAGATTGTCACAAAAAAGAAGTAGAATACACAAAATGAACTGAAAATCTGAAAAGCTCCTCATTTTCAATAATCCGTCCTCTCAGTTCCTCGTGTGGGAGTTGCTTTCAGCGGCAGAGTGTGTCCAATTCCCATTCTATTATTTCTCTACAAGTATTCTATACTAAAATATTAAAAATAAGTTACTTTTAAATTTCTGAATATGACCTTAGCTCAATATGAGTGGAAATAAATAAAGTTTTCATTATCGTTCCTTAATTATCATCTCATAATATGGGTAAAAAAATTAATTAAAAACCATAATAAAAAAATGTAAAAACGAGTAAAAATATTTATTAAGGTAACTTAATATTAACCTCATTATAATCTTACTCTAATGTTGATAATTCTTCCAAACTTCGACATTGTGCTCATTCTAAATTCCTAAATGAGTCTTTCATTTTTGAAAATGGTTTTACATCTCTACTAATTACTAAAGTTATAATTGACTCTCAACTTAATATCTATGACAAATTATGCTTAATAAATAAATTAGCGAAGAACAATGTTGGGTTTGTTCACTGAGATTTTACAAGACTGAGCCAAAGATCCAAGTAGTGGTATCGTAAAAAACTATCAATAACATGAAATAATGACATGAATAAAACCTTGGCTGCATGATCAAACTTGTTCTAACAGGATTAGTTGAGTCAGTATTGAGCTACTGCTTTTTCTGTTCGGTTATGTTACATAACCTCGGTATGTTTGCGTAGTAGGAAATATTAAACAAAGAATTCTGTGTGAAACTCAAGATGTCTGCCACAAAGACATGTTATACTTCAATAGATTCTTATTAAGAAACATCTCTATCGACAATTATGATTTTAAGAGGCTAAAAACTTTCAAAGAGAGGCAAAGCATGTTGAAGATATCCCCGCTCTGGAAAACCATTTACTTCAGCAAACGATTTCAATGTGGAAGTAATGCGAGGCTTACTAGTAAAGACTACCGATTTAGTAGTAGAATAATGATGAAACGGACTTGGATAAAAATGCAATCCACAGAATAAGTTTAAAGGATTATTACCAAATGAAATAAATGTTCAGAAAATACTGCCAGGAAACGTATCTGTGGAGAAAGAAGCGAGCCGATAGGGAAATTGTCAAGTATTACTGGGGAAACTTTAGTCTTATTTTTGAATAAAATAGCAATCAGTTATTATTGAAAAGTTTGGGTGGTTTTAGGTGGGTTTCGACTTCGATGCGGAAACTAAAGAAAAAAGTTTAGATTGTTTCTCAAAGAGTTCGCTCTTACTACGAATGTTTGCAAGACAGATCTAAGATAATAAAATTGCTTTATTGTTTTTTTTTATTGTTATGATACTGCCTACAAGAAATCAGTACTTTCTGGACCGAAATTAATTAACGTCTTTTACAAGGAATTTGAATTCGAGTTCAGTGAAAACGTCAGTCCATTGAACGCAATTGGGTGCTGCACTCCATTAGCACGCCAGAATGTGTCTCAGCGTGGTTCCAAGTATCCTCGTATGTAATTGAATGATCTCTAATGACAACTGTGCCAATGCTTTGTAATCAAACGGTACTACAGCGCAATTTCACGTGTATTTCCTATCCTACTGTAACCCTACTACCATTGTTCTACATTTCAACTTGAAAACAATACATAATATAGTTAAAGATCCCAAAATAAAAAGTATAATAATTATTCCAACAAATAAAGTAGCTACGTGTAGGAAAGTTTCTTCAACGCGAATATTGAGTTTAGCTTCAGTTCACCCTCCGTTTAGTGCAGCGTATGAAGTCTGACGCTGTCAAAGCTTTGACTCCTGGAATCGAGAAAGATTAAAAAATCCAAAAAGGTCCAGCGGAGGAACCGAGATTTCTACAAATAACGTGACTATGGTGGGAACTCAATTGAATGCTGAGTTTAGCTTTGAGATTGTAATTGGGGTCGTATTTAAAAACACCGTAGTGATTGCAGTTTGTGCAAATAACCAAACAACGAGATTAAACTTGATTTGGCAAACTTCGTGTATATGATGTTGAAAGTATGCAAAGAGTTCGATTTGAATTTTCTCGCCGAATATTTTGGATCCCAGGCGAGTTTATAGTGTCTGATTCCAGGAGTAAAGTCTGTGACAGCGATATTCTTCTGAAGCCGCACTAAGTGGAGGATAAACTGGAACTAAACTCAACATTCACAGTATTTCTCTCTTAATTAAATAATTTAACGTCCCCTGATTATGAAGTATAAGCATTTTGTAGAACACACAAAACAGTATGAGTATTAATGTTAATAAAAAAAGATAAGAGAATCAAAGGTATTTTAATAAGCTTGTCTCTCGTATTTACTAACCAATATTTTTATTTTCCAGACCTGTTATAAAAACATATTCCATACATATTAATATTAATTTAAAATTCCAATTGTAAATACAGATAAAGGTACACACTACTATATTTAAGCGATTTCAAGAATGCAAAACTACCAGTCGTTCTAAATCGTTGTACGACTCAAATATTTCATATGCACAAAACACGTTTTGGTTCCGAATGGTTAAATGTTAAAATAACCACTACAACTATTCTTAGATAATACAATCAGCTGTAAATTTATGTTGTGGTAGCTTGTCTGCACGATATAACAAGAACAAACTGCCAGACTTAAAATATTGCAGGAACTTTATTTTTACGTAGGCAATATTAGATTCTATAATGGTAAATGTCTCTCCATAGGATTTTCCTGAGGTTAAAGAACAGTTATACATTAACTTATGGGTCAGCATAAATGAAACAATGAATATAATACATTATGATAAAATCTCAGTAAAATCATATGACATTTTTACCTGTGACATACAGCTTTACTATCAGTAAGATATCTCGATAAAGATGTGTGCTGACTTTAAATTTTGCAGGAAACTTCATTTATACATACACGAGAATGAGGTTTACGATAGTATATGTCCATTCATGGGATTTGGCTGAGGGTCATATACTCTTATTGTTCAGTAGGCTGGGAATTTCTTTTTCCCTGGATGATGCAAAGATGGTTTTTTTGTACGACTGTTCGCCTGTATTCATGTCCGTGGGACATTTTAAGAAAGAAATTAGCTATAGACTTTCTTATGCAATCTCAGCGAAGCTTGTTAAACGAAATTAGGTGTGGCGCACGGAGTGCACCAATGAAGATGCTAAATATTACTTTTCATCGCTTGGAACAAAATTCATTTCAGTGTACAACTGTCTTTTACTGAAATACAATTAAAAAACCGAAAGGCGCTTCTGGTCGTGTGACGAACAACATTTTTATCACGCGAGAACGAAAAATTAAAACCTGCACCTTTTAGTTAGTTTTTATTATTTAATAGCTGAACTCTGTCATCCTGTAAAATTTACGTATAAAGAACAGCTTTTTACAATTACTTCTACTTAAACCAATAATACAACTGAGCGCCAGCTGTATTTTCAGATCCCTGTAAAAAAGTTACACAAAACCGTTATAGACGAAAACGACGTATAAAAAGTGCTATATTCTGCTATACCACAAATACCAAAAGTTAGTGTCTTGTAGCGGAAAGGGTGTTTTTTGTTAGAACGCTTCCTGATTTGCCCGAGAATTTTATCTCGTGAAATTATTCAAGTGCGATAACTACATGAGAACAATAAGTACAATTTTATCATGAAATTCCTTCAATACTTTCCGATATAATTTAAACAGAAATAATGTTTATTAATCAATATATTTTAAAATGAAATTTTAAGTTTTAAATAACTTTAATTTTGATTAATACTAAAGGTTTTGATTCTAGGTTTTGCTATGTACCATATATAAAAAGTTGTATTCTTTCTGTCTTGCACAGTTTATACCTTCTCTTTATTCTAGTTTTCGTCGAGGAATCTGTAACATTCTTGAGAAAATAGCACGAAAGAAATATTTAAACATGTTTAAAGAGTCAATTTGAGGATTTTATAGATAAAGTTATATCTGAGCGTTTTAATTTTAATAAGGAACACAAATATTTGAGTAATGAAGTTTTATACATGGACTTTGATTACAAATGTATAATCAGAGATGAATAGGCTTTGTGTCAAGGATTCAGTTCAGAGGGTGGAATAAAGATTATTTTAACCGAGATATTTGTCATCATTTCATTCCTGTCACGTATTCAACTCGTTTTTCAGTACACTATATTCCTTTAAATGCTATATAGTCCAATGCTTTTAAATTTTAAATTATACTTATTGTAAAATAAAAAATTTATAAACAAACTGAAATGGTAATAAAAAACAACCTACTGCTTCAAAAAAAAAACCTATTTTTCAATAAGTAATTTTAAAATGGTTTTATGATGTTATGAAGTGATGCATAATAGATATTTATGAAATTTCAAGGAAAATATGAATACTTCGTAATTTATTCTTACTATCAGATCATTTCGGTGCAATTCTCTATATTATAGATCTAAAATGGCCATGAATATGTGAATGAAATCCTTTGTTACTTTTATAATATCACTGCTTTAAAGGCAAAATTCGGTAGGAATGGAGGGATTCTACTTGCGAAATCATTTAACTGACATCTTACTACTTTCTTATTCTAAAGATGCACTTTTTAATTAAAATTCAGTAGAAATTACTTATCAGCAAGAATCTATTTTAAAACCAAATGAGGTCAATTTTGTAATAAAATAAGATAAGTTTTTATAAGATAAGTTTTTATAACTCTCAAAATCAATGTTTCCATCATAATCTATTTTACATTCTCGAATCAAGATATCAGAACTGTTCCATTTGTAGAAATTAAATTGTATGTAAAGTATGTTATAAATCCTTTTCACGTGTATAAAATTTGTCATATCGACATTTAGATTTTAGCAATACGATATTAAAAATATTGATTAATTTCATATTATCAAAATTTCACGAAATGCCCAGGTAAAAAAAAAAAAATAATTTAAAGTTTACTTATTAACTTTCCGGTAAGAACATTGTAAGAGTTGAATTTGATTAAAACTTCTTAAATTTATTTTTACTTATTTAATCTTAAGTTAGTTTGTAAATTAATTAAAGGATTCTTTTTTTGAAACCATATTGGCAAGTTTTAAGAAATTAGGTGATTTTTACAATGGAAGTTATGACCTAATGGGTTTACCACTTTAATTTATTTTACCAAGAGGCACGATTTCTCGATTTTGAAATACTTTTGTATTTCAGTACAACAGTATGGAATAAGTTTAAATTTATTAGACTTCATTAAATTGACGCCCCACCGTAACCGTCAGATTCTCTTACAAACTAAAGTATCTACTAAATATATTAACAAACTTTTACATTATTTTTCCTGAAAATCATCATCGGGGCTTCTAATTACTAGAGAGAGTACTAATTACTCAACATTAGTCACTAAAAATAAAAAAAAATACTAAAACTTTTATTTCAAAAATAAACCAAATTAAGTACTTGCTTAGAAAACAAGGAACTATAAAAAATACATATTAATTATACTTTTTCAAATTGCAAGTTTCTTATAGAAAATACCATAAAACTTTTGAAGGTGGCGCCAAATTTTAAACTATATGATCCAAAAAGATACAATTTGAAGACAGAACGTGATTATGTACAAGTTTAAAAGAGTATAGTTTTCTTAGAACATGGTTTTATGAATTAAACGATGTCATTTAATTACCTCACTCACAATAAAGATTAACCACCTTTATTTATGTTTCATACTTGCATAGCGAGTAAAACCTCTTATATGCATAATCAAGTAATATACTAATATGGATTGTACATTCATTGAACATAACGGTCAATGCATTAGTAGAAAATTGTATTTACTCCCTGTTAGCAGTTAACAAGTCACTGGAGAATAATTACAAATGACTTCACTGGAAAGTAACTAATGAGTGTTACAGACTTGAACAATGAAAATCACGCTTCGTTTGGTGGACGAAATCAGTTATAAGCTCTCATTCTGTAGCTTACATTTGTGACGTTTTTGTCTTAAATAAACTTTAGTTTGCAGCCAATAAAAATATAGAAGGATATACGCGTGGCTCTTAAACAAATTAGTTCTATCAAAATACAAAAAATATTATTTCTTATACACACGTTGCATCGCATTGAGCTTTACAAGTTCCACGGCTAAAGAGGATTCTCTGTAAAAATTCATGTCCGTTTCCAGGGTTTAAATTACAAATATACACAAAATAAAAGACAATATATTTTAGATAATTTTTGATCCGGATGCGGTGTATGCTATGAAAGATAAAATTATTTCTAATATTGTTAAATAGATGAGGGTGCAACATAAAGAATTAACTGTAATAAATTTTATGTGTGGTTTTTTTATCTCGGTTTTGCTTTCACAACTCACCTTTTGATCTGGGAGTTGGGAGTCATTCAATACAGTATTGTCATTGAAAGTCAAGATTATATTTGTTTTCTTCGTACGTTTTAATGCCAATACATTTTCTTATACTATTTATTAGCAGAATATTAAGTAATTACACCACATTACGTGGTGTAAGAGGCTTGGCTGCAAACTTCAAATGTTTAGCTCATTTCAATTCTCAAGATGTCCTGCATATAGCGGTAGGCACGACAATGACACATGATAGAATTCTTTCTTGTAAAATAAAGTTTATACAAAATTTGAATCCAAATCCCTCCCTGTAGAAATGGTCAACTCTAAGGTGCACAGTGATTGTATTTAGAGAAAAGGGGTTATCTAAACTAATAACATAATGAGTATTGTAACTGATATGATTCGTAATGCAATTATCTTTCTTATGCTAGTGAAGAATATAAGCGCGAGTAAGTGATTCCAAATTTACAAGCCTTTATTTGTTTATATATCATTACCGACTAGCTGTCAATGTTAACACTTCAAGCGTCAGGTGGAAAATTGTGCAGCCTCTAGTACACAGTATGTGTGAGATAACTATTTTATACTTAAAGAGTTCAGTGAAAATTATGTAAAAATTCTTATTTGAGCTTACCTGTCTGCAGACATGGAGGATTGCGAGGACAACCTAACGATAGCGATGGGTTGGATTGAGGAGAGAGATCTCTGGTGTAACGACAGTCTCTATCTTATCAACGACAGCCTTAGAGTGCCAGAGTTCTACTCGCATCACAATATAACAAAATTTTTTCGAGGCTACATTTCTATTTTCTTTATATTTTAATCAGCACATAAGAGTTGGCTCTCGGGTGCACTTTTAACGTGCTTAGATTCGATCGCTAAGCATGGAAGTGGTTGTTACTTACAGCTATGCTTTTTTTTTCTGAAGTATAAGTGAGATGCCATAGTATACCCTTAAAGACTGGATTTCAGTTATCTTGATATACTTAGTGGTTAATGGAAAACATCCTTATGTCCAAAACCATTCTGAACCACTTAAATTCGGACTTAAATACAGACAATTTCTTGGAGGCACCTATGATCTTTTTAGCCTTATTCTGCCCGTCCTCATGGGCCACTGGACTGTGTGAGGAACCTGTAAAACAGAGTAAGGAGGATATCAGGAACAGTACAAGGTCGATGGTACTGATACAAATTGCAATAGTAACAGGCAGAATTTGAACGTGCGCCATCTCTAACTCAGGTCCAAGCCTAAAGTCCTAGACCGTTCGGCACACGGCTTTCCCCAAAACTCGATATCCGACTACAAAGACTGAACCCAGAATTTGGATAGCAAAACATTAAATATAACAATAAGGGAAGCTTAATTTCTAGAAAAAAAAAACATAAGTACATTATTTTTACTTGTGTATTATTATACTTTGCCCTAAAGTACTGAAATATCATTATTTTTCTGAGAGAAGAGAAAGAAACGTATGATATAGTATAAGCCTATAGAGCCTATATATTTCAAATATCAAAACATTTAAGGTTAATGATACTTAACCTTGAAGCCGAAGGCAATAGCAATTGTTAGGGAACAGCTATTGTGTAACTTCATTATATCGTAAACATTCCATGCACTTTGAGAAAACTGCCATCAATAAATTATATTTATTAATATGAATAGTTTATTATGATATTATTATTATTATAGAATTTGTTTCATCAGTCAAGGATTTATCGTTAAGAATATCCGTAAATGAAATGAAATTTTTTGGTATTAAATACAATTACCATACGTTTTATTTGGTCATTGTAACAATACACCTCGTTTTCTTCAAAAATATACAGGACCTTTTCTTAAGTAAGAAAATAGGACCTTTTTAATCGTCAGTAGCGATAGTATATAAAATACCTATATGAACTGAAATTCTTTCTCAAATAATATTTTTATAGATTAATGCGTTTAAAACTAACTGCACGATACACAAATAAATGTTAAATGTTAAGAACATACACAGGTCCTGAAAGTGGTAACATCAGTTTCTTTATATATAGGAAGTCTGAACTTTTAAGTTAGTCATGTTAGGAAAAATTTTATCTGAGGAAAACCAAAGTTTAATGTGTTTAAACCTCTTGATAATCTCTTATTTCGACTTCCACCAATACTATCACGGCTGAAGATAAATTTATTTCTTAGGAAGATCTCATTTATTATTTTATACAAAATACTTTTATCTTAAATCATTTTAGCTTTACAAACTTAAAAACTACCGTCAGACACGTGAACTAATGTTAAATCAGCATCGGCTAACCAGATAGATACCTTTAAAGTGGCGACTTTCAAATTTTTATCCAGTTGTTACACTATTATTATGACAGTCGGTTTCCTAGTGAAGAAAAGGTAGAAAAACATAATTTGAAAATACTGGTTCATATTTTATCCTTTCTGTTAAAATTCCTTCTGATAAACATCGATTTGTTTTTTTTAAACATTGCTCTCCCGAATCAAGAGCAACCCGGTTGTATGCTTATACAGTATAACTTGGCTGCTGGCTCCTAGACTATTACTTGGGAATATTGAAACGTGGTATAAGTTTGAAAATATATGTTTATTTTGGATCTCTTCAGACGAACATGACTCCAGATTCCAGGAGTCAATTATGTAAAAGCGTCAGATTTCAGACGCTGCGCTTAGAAGAAGGTGAACTTGGAGCTAAACTCAACATTGGCATGAAATCAACTTTACCCATTATACCTACATTATGTATGGGTCTATCGTTTTTAATGCCACATACATTTTGGTGAAATACATTTAGTTTTGACACTACACTAAATGCTACACAAAAAATTATATTCATGAAAATCGATCATTCTTAAAAGAAAAATTACCACGATAGTAGATACGTTTTCCGTTTTAGATGTAACGTAGCAGAACAAGGACTTTTAGTGACTGACCTGCCAGATTGTCACAAAAAAGAAGTAGAATACCCAAAATGAACTGAAAATCTGTAAAGCTCCTCATTTTCAATAATCCGTCCTCTCAGTTCCTCGTGTAGGAGTTGCTTTCAGCAGCAGAGTGTGCCCAATTCCCATTCTTTATTTCTCTGCAAGTATTTTATAGTCAAATAATTAAAAATAAGTGACTTATAAATTTGGCAGTATGACCTTAGCTAAATATACGTAGAAATAAATAACGTTTTTATTATTGTTCCTTAATTAACAACACATAATATGGGTAAAAAAATGAATTAAATTAAAATATTATTTTCAAACATTTAAAACATGAGTAAAAATATGTTATTAAGGTAACTTAATATTAACCTCATTATATTCTTACTCTATAATGATGAAAACCTTCCAAACATCGATACTATACTCATTCTAAATTTCTAAATGACTCTTTCCTTTTTGAAAATGGTTTTACATCTCTACCAATTACTAAAGTTATAACTGACTCTCAACTGAATATCTATGAGTTTATGGTAAATTATGCGTAATAAATAAAGTAGCCATGAACAATGTTGGTTTTATTCACTGAGAGTTTATACGAGACTGAGCTCAAGGTCCCAGTAATTGTGACTTAAAAGGGTAATAACAAATCAAATGACTAAATGAAAAGAAAAAAAAACCTTTGCTGCATGATCAAACTTGTTCTAACTGGATTAGTTGAGCCAGTTATTGCGCTATTGCTGTTTCAAGTGGTCATGTTACATAACCTCGTTATGATGGAGTTGCGGCAAATATTTAAAAACGTATGTGATCGAATTCTATGTGAATCTCAACTTTTCTACAACAGACACATGTTATTCTTTAATAGATTCTTGTTACAAAACAAATCTATTAAGAATTGAGATTTAAGTCGAAAAACTCTTTATATTGCAATAAGCATGTTGAGGACGTCCGCGTTCTTTTAACATCATCTCGTTAACAAACTATTTTAATGTGGAATTAATTCGATACTTACTAGTGAAAATCTACTACTACCGAATTAGTGTTAGAATAGTGATGAAACTAACTTGGATGAAAAAGCAATTTATTTAATAAATGTTAAAGGATAAATTACAATGGAATAACTGTTCGAAAAATAATATCAGGAAACGTATCTGTGGAGAAAGAAGCGAATCTATAGGAAGATTGTCTAGAGATATATAAATAGGAAGGCTGGGGAAATTTTAGTCTTATTTTTGAATAAAGTAGCGAAATTTATAATTTTGGTGGTTTTCGACTTTAATACGGAAACTAAACAACAAAGTGTAGAATGTATCTCAAAGAGTTTGCTCTCACTAAGAGTTTAAGACAGACCAAGATTAAAGGATAAATTCCAATGGAATAACTGTTCCATAAATAATACCAAGAAACGTATCTGTGAAGAAATAAGCGAACCGATAGGAAAGCTTTTAGGTTTTACTGGGGAAACTTTAGTCTTATTTGGAATAAAGTAGCAACCAGTTATTTTTTTGGTTGTTTTCGACTTTAATATGGAAACTAAACAACAAAGTGTATGTATCTCAAAGAGTTCGCTCTTACTGAGAATATGTACAAGGCAGATAGATCCTAGATAATAAAATTGCTTTATTTTTTTGTTTTTGTTTTTTGTTGTCGTGATACTGTCCACAAGAAATCAGTACTTTCAGGACCTAAATAAATTAACGCCTTTTACTAAGAATTTTACAACGAATTTGAATTTGAGTTCAGTGAACACGTCAGTCCATTGAACGCAATTGGGTGCTGCACTCCATCAGCACGCCAGAACGTGTCTCAGCGTGGTTCCAAGTATCCTCGTATGTAATTGAATGATCTCTAATGACACCTGTGCCATTGTTTTGTAATCACACGATACTACAGCGCCACGTCACGTGTAGTTAATATCCTACTACCATTATTCTCCATTTGAACCTCAACACGAAATATGATATACAGTAGTTATGTTAAAGATCCCATAAAAATAAAGTATAATAATTTTTCCAACACATACTCGTAAAGTAGCTACGGTGAGAAGGTTTATTCAACGCGAATATTGAGTTTAGCTTCAGTTCACCCTCCGTTTAGTGCAGCGTATGAAGTCTGACGCTGTGAAAGCCTTGACTCCTGGAATCGAGAGAGATAAAAAAATTCAAAAATGCTCATCGAAGATTTCTACAAATAACGTGGCTATGGTGGGAACTCAATTGAATGCTGAGTTTAGCTTTGAGATTGTAATTGGGGTCGTGTTTAAAACACCGTAGTGATTGCAGTTGTGCAAATAACCAAACAACGAGATCAAACATGATTTGGCAAACTTCGTGTATATGATGTTGAAAGTATGCAAAAAATTCGATTTGAATTTTCTCGCCGAATATTTTGGATCCCAGGCTAGTTTATAGTGTCTGATTCCAGGAGTAAAGTCTGTGACAGCGATATACTTCTGAAGCCGCACTAAGTGGAGGATAAACTGGAACTAAACGCAACATTCACAGTATTTCTCTCTTAATTAAATAAATTAAATATTAAGTGATTATTAAAAATAAACATTTTCTAGAACACATAAAACAACATGAGTATTATGCTCTAACTTTTAATAAAAATAGATAAGAGAATTCAAAGGTATTTTAATAAACTCATCTCTAGTATTTACTAACCAAACTTTATATTTTACAAACCTGTTATACAAACATATCCCATACATATTAATTTAAAATTCCAATTATAAATACAGATAACGGTACACACTATTATATTCAAGCAATTTCTAGAATGCAATGTATGTTTTCGTTTTACTCGAATAAACTCCTCCGCTTTTATGGATAAACAATTAATCACCACTGCTTGATTTTTAGTACTGCTTTTTCAGCAATTCTTAAAATCGTTATACGACTCAAATATTTCATGTGCACAAAACACGTTTCGGTTCCAAACGGTTAAATGTTAAAATAACCACTACAACTATTCTTAGATAATACAAATCAGCTGTAAAATTATGTTGTGGTAGCTTTTTTGCACGATATATCAAGAACGAACTAACATAGACTTAAAATATTGCAGGAACTTTATTTTTACGTAGGCTATATTGGACTCTATAATGGTGAATGTCTCTCCATAGGATTTTCCTGAGGTTAAAGAGCAGCTATAAATTACCTTATGGGTAAGCATAAATGAAACAGTGAATATAATACATTATGATAAAATCTCAGTACAATCATATGACATTTTTACCTGTGACATACAGCTTTACTATCAGTAAGATTTATCGAGAAAGATGTGTGCTGACTTTACATTTTGCAGGAAACTTCATTTCTACATACACGAGAATGAGGTTTACGATAGTATATGTCCATTCATGGGATTTGGCTGAGGGTCATTAAATCCTATTGTTCAGTAGGCTGGGAATTTCTCTTTGCTTGTCTGCATGATGTAAAAATGGTTTTTTTGTACGACTGTTCGCCTGTATTCCTGTCCGCAGGACATTTTAAGAAATAAATTAGCTATAGACTTTCTTATGCATCCTCAGCGAAGCCTGTTAAGCGAAACGAGGTGTGGCGCACGGAGTGCACCAATGAAGATGCTAAATATTACTTTTCATCGCTTGGAACAAAATTCATTTCAGTGCACAACTGTGTTTTACGGAAATACAACAAAAACCCGAAAGGCGCTTCTGGTCGGGTGGCGAATAACGTTTTTATTACGCGAGAACGAAAAATTAAAACCTGCACGTTTTAGTTAATTTTTATTATTTAATAGCTCAACAATGTCATCTGTCAAATTTACGTATAAAGAACAAATTTTTACAATCACTTCTACTGAAACAAATAATACAATTGAGCACCAACTGTTTTTTCAGATCCCTGTTAAAAAGTTACGCAAAACCGTTATAGACGAAAATGACGTTTCAAAACAGCTATTATTTACTACAAAACTACTAATACTACTAATACTTGATTCTGCGATACCACAAATACCACAAAAGTTAGAGTCTTGTGGCGGAAAAGTTGTTTTTTGTTAGAACGCTTCCTGATTTGCCCGAGAATTTTATCTCGTGAAATTACTTTCAAAGTGTGATAACTATATAACAAAAAGTACAATTTTATCATGAAATGCCTACAATACTTTCCGATATAATTTGAACAGAAATTATGTTTATTAATCCATATATTTTAAAATGAAATTTTAAGTTTAAATAACTTTAACTTTGATTAATACATAAAAAGTTGTATTCTCCTGTCTTGCACAGTTTATACCTTCTCTTTATTCTCGGATCTGTAACTTTCTTGAGAGAATAGCACGAAGGAAATCTTTAAACATGTTTAAAAAGTCAATTTGAGGATTTTATAGATAAAGTTATATCTGGGCGTTTTAATTTTAATTAGGAACAAAAATATTTGTGAAATGAAGTTTTATACACGGACTTTAATTACAAATGTATAATCAGAGATGAATAGGCTTTGTTTCAAGGATTCAGTTCAGAGGATAGAATAAAGATTATTTTAACCCAGATATTTGTCATCATTTCATTCCTGTCACGTATTCAACATCTTTTTCAGTACAATATATTCCTTTAAACACTATAGAGTCCAATGCTTTTAAATAATACTGTTCAAGATATAGATATTATAAAATAAGAAATATATAAATAAACTAAAATGGTAAGCTAAAGATTAACCGCTTCTAAAAAAACTTATTTTTCAATTAATTATTATTAAAATGGTTTTATGATGTTGTAAAGTGATTTACAATAGATATTTATGAAATTTCAAGGAAAATATAAATACTTTAATTAGATTAATTCTTACTATCAGATCATTTCGGTCTAATTCTTTATCCTATAGATCTAAAAAGACCGTGAATTTATGAATGAAATCCTTTGCTATTTTTATAATATCTGCTCTAAAGGCAAAATTCTGTTGGAATGGAGGGATTCTATTTGCGAGAGCATTTAAGAGACGTCTTACTACTTTACTTTTCTAAAGATGCATTTTTAATTATAATTCAGTAGAAAGTACTAATAAGCAAGAATATATTTTAAAACAAATTTTAATGAGGTCAATTTTGTTCTAAAATAAGATAAATTTATATAATTCTCAAAATCACTGTTTCCTATCATAATCTATTTAACATTCTCAAATCAAGATATCAGAACTGTTCCATTTGTATAAATTAAGTTGTATGTAAAGTATGTTATAAATCCTTTTCACGTTTATAAAATTTGTCATATCGACATTTAGATTTTAACAATAAGATATTAAAAATATTGATTAATTTCATATTTCAAAGTTTCCGAAGTGCCCAGGTAAACACAAAAGAATAATTTAAAGTTTAATTAGTAACTTTCTGGTAAGAACATTGTAAGGGTTGAATTTGATTAAAACTTCCTAGTTTTATGTTGTACTTATTGAATCTTGAGTTAATTTGTAAAATTAATTAATAGATTCTTATTTCTTTGATACCATATTGGCAAGTTTTAAGAAATTAGGTGATTTTTACAATGGAAGTTAATGAATCATATAATGGTTTTACTACTTTAATTTATTTTACCAAGAGGCACGACTTCTCGATTTTGAAAAACTTTTGTATTTCAGTACAACAGTACGGAATAAGTTTCAATTTATTACCATTCATAAATTATTGCCCCACCGTAACCGTAAGATTCTCTTACAAACTAACATATCTACTAAATATATTAACAAAATTTTACAATTGTATTTCCTGAAAATCATTTATCGGGCTTCTAATTACTAGAGAGAGTACTAATTACTCAACATTAGTCACTAAAAATAAAAAAAAAACTAAAACTTTTATTTCAAAAATAAACTAAATTAAATACTTGCTCAGAAAACAAGGAACTATAAAAAGTACATATTAATTAATACATTTTTTCAAAATGAAAGTTACTTATAGAAAAATACCACAAAACTTTTGAAGTTGGCAAATTTTAAACATACTAAAAAACCTATGTGATTCCAAAAAGATACAATTTTAAGACAGAACGCAATTATGTACAAGTTTAAAATAGAACCATGGTTTTATGAATTAAATGATGTCATTTAATTACCTCACTCACAATGCAGATTAACCACCTTTACTTATGTTTAATACTTGCATAGAGAGTAAAATCTCTTATATGCATAATCAAGTAATATACTAATATGGATTGTACATTCATTGAACATAACGGTCAATGCATTAGTAGAAAATCGTATTTACTCCCTGTTTGCAGTTAACAAGTCACTGGAGAATAATTACAAATGACTTCACTGGAAAGTAACTAATGAGTGTTTAATGCAGACTTGAACAATGAAAATCACGCTTCGTTTGGTGGACGAAATCAGTTATAAGCTCTCATTTCTGTAGCTTATATTTGTGACGTATTTGTCTTAAATAAACTTTAGTTTGCAGCCAATAAAAATATAGAAGGATAAACGAGTGGCTCTTAAACAAATTAGTTCTATCAAAATACAAAAAAATTCTTTCTTTTACACACGTAGCATCGCATTGACCTTTGCAATTTCCACCGCAAAAGAAGACTCGCTGGAAAAATTCATGGTGGGACGTTTGAGTTCATTTCCAAGATATAAATTACAACTATACACAAAATAAAAGACAAATTATATTTTAATTAGATTTTTAATCCAAATGTGGTGTACGCTACGTAATGAGATTATTCCTAATATTGTTAAATTGATGAGGGTTGCAACATAAAGAATTAAATGTGGAAATTTGTATATGTAGTTTTTTTAGCACGGTGTTGCTTGTATTCAACAAAAATTTAAAATTGAATTACTTTTAATGTTATAAAAATCACTTTTATGAATATGCAGCTTATTAAATTAGTGTGACATTCATGAACTCAGAGTAATAACTTCATTAAATAATAAAGCTGAGTAAAATTTTTATTGGAAAATATTTTTAATACAAATATTACGTTTTAAAACTAGCAAAGCAATGAACTCCTAATTTTTGTGTTTACCAACTATTTCCACAAGCTAAATTAAGTCAGGACAAATCCATTTAGTTTTTTCGTTTGGTATATACTCAAAATATCATACGGATATTTGTCAAAACCCACCTTTTGATCTGGGAGTTGGGAGTCATTCAATACAGTATTGTCATTGAAAGTCAAGATTATATTTGTTTTCATCGGAAATTGTAATGCCAATATATTTTATTATACTACATACTAGCAGAATATTAAGTAATTGGCGACTTCGTAATTACGCCACATTACGTGTCGTAAGAGGCTTCGCTACAAACTTCAAATGTTTAGCTTATTTCATTTCTCGAGATGTCCTGCGTATAGAGGTAGACACGACAATGACATACCATAGAATTCTTACTTGTAAAATAAAGTTGATACAAAATTTAAAATCTACGTATGTATGATATCTTTATTGACATATCTTGGCATGTGATACATTTAGATTTTTGTTCATTAAACTGGGTTTCATATCACTGTTTTAATAATAAACCTCTACACAACAAGTCACTATAAAATGATGTTGTATTTGTAGGAATGTTTAGGCTATATATGTAAATATGTTGAAGGTTTGATGTCTTTTGGACGTACTAAGTTTGTTTTAAAATATTTTTATTTTAGTATTTTTACTTTACCATCGTAAGAGTAATATAAAAATATTCGATAACGTCCAGCCAATCTTATGGAGTGACATGCACCATAATCGAAGGCAGTGTTCCTCACATAGAAATTCTGTGAGTGTTTATAATGTTTTTTTAAACATGGCCATAACAGTGACCTGGGGCTTCGTAAAATAAATATGCTGGTACTCTTGAAATGTGAAGGATGGCAAATGTCCGGAAAAATCCTTTTTCCTTCACAATCCATCCATCGTCAAAAATAAACTTCAAACAAAGAACTCTTAAAATGGGTAAAAAAAATTCTCAAGCAATCCAAATCCCTCCATGTAGAAATGGTCAACTCTAAGGTGTCCAGGGATTGTCTTTAAGGAATAGGGGTTATCTAAAATGATAATTTAAAGGGTATTGTAACTGATATGATTAGTAATGCAGTTATCTTTCTTATGCTAGTGAAAAATATAAGCGCGAGTAAGTGATTCCAAATTTATAAGCGTTTATTTGTTTATATATCATTACCGACTAGCTGTCAATGTTAACCCTTCAAGCGTCAGGTGGAAAAGTGTGCAGCCTCTAGTACACAGTATGTGTGAGATAACTATTTTATACTTAAAGGGTTCAGTGAAAATTATGTAAAATCTCTTATTTGAGCTTACCTGTCTGCAGACATGGAGGATTGCGAGGACAACCTAACGATAGCAATGGGTTGGATTGAGGAGAGAGATCTCTGGTGTAACGACAGTCTCTATCTCATCAACGACAGCCTTAGAGTGCCAGAGTTCTACTCGCATCGTTACCGTATCGTTGGAACTATCTTCCAGGTAAGCAACTATATAGACACTTTCACACGTATAACTTGTCTCCCCCTCAAGAAAATTAAAATTTACTGTACTGTTTCTCGTATTGAATTTAAAATCTTAATTTAGAAATTAATTAAGAAACAAATGGCGAAATAAAATAATTATAACGAAACATTTATTTTATCGATTGTGATAAATAGTATAATGAGAGTAATTGAATCTCGCATCACAAAAATCGATCGGATTGACAATTTTATTATTTTTTCCTGTATCTACCTACATTCTAGAAAAGACCATTTTGCTCACCAGTCACAATATGTAAGTAGATTTCCAGTGCGGCTTGTAAGCCTGGTGTATTGAAACTAACGACACTGAGCCACCTGGTTTTGTAAAAGCAAACAATATAAATTGAGCAAGTTCTGACACGCTCTAAGTTCCTGTCTTCTGAGAGCTTCAGGTTCAGGATTTTGGTACTTCTCAGGCTCCGAAAGTTCTCTATAAAACCTACTAGCCCCTGGCAAGTACCTGCCGCCTGCGGAAGTCTCCTGCCTCGGGCCCCCCCCCCACCTCTAATTCCTGCACTCTGGCGGCCAATGGCCTCCAGGTCCTCCCAGCATTCAATAATACTACTTGTGAGGATACTTCAATAAATAGAGCGTTCATTACAGCCTGTATGGACGTTTGCAGCATTATTAGTCTAATTATTTGTCAAAATGCTTTTATCACGTAAACTATCTCACTTACAAGTACTATATATATATGAAGGAACATATTTATTCATAAAAAGCTATACAATATAGCTATAGCTCAATGAGCTATCAATAAAGTTTATAAATCATATTTAAAACTCTTCCTACTTAGTTGAAAAGTTTTCTAATTACTTATATATTGTTATTAGAGGACAAGTGCAGTAGCAATGCCATTTTAATCCACCCGCTCACTCATAATACTCTAGATTGGGTAATATTAATTGATCTGTAGCTACCTGGCAGCAAATAATCAGTGAGTAACATTAAATAGAAACAACTTTCTCAAAAGGAAATTAGGCCTATGACCTTACAAGGAAGCTAATGGAAGTAAACGAATAGTAGGCTATATCACTGAGTCTCGATCTGACTTTTAAATAAGTTGCCACGAGTTTCTTTCAGCTTGAATTATAAGCAACTTATACTTAATAATTTCATAAAAAGAACACACAACTTATCAATAGTTTTTAATTTTGTACACAAAGCCTTTCGATATCCAAGATGCCATCGTATGTCAAAAGGTCTTGTGTAACAAATTAAAAGTTATTGGAGAATTTGGTCTTTCTTTTAAAGAAAATAATTTGTTTTCCAATGAGAAGAGCTCATCCTTCAGTGAAAATTACTTTCTTTAACTTTGTATATTTATTTGAAAAAAGCACTTACAGTATGAAAATCTACATTCTTCATTGATATTTCTAAGGATTAAAAAATAAATAATGAAGTTTGATTAATCGTTCTTAATATGAATGATAATATAATGAACACATTCAGTTGTTAGTATGTGTAAACAATACATACGATATTCAAGAAAATATTTTATGAAGAGTTAAAGTTATCGGAGGATGTTGTTGACGAGCCCGCAGAACGACCGGCGTGGACACGGTGCTTGCTCTTTGACGGGAGCAGACGACATTATTAACAAAGAATTACAATATTTTTATATGAAAAATTTATTTAAAGAGCCATGATAAAGAGATTTCTGTAAGAGACTATTTTAATCTAACGTTCTTAAATGGAAGTATGTAGTCTCAAGTTTGGCTTCTGAAATATTTAAATGCTGTGTTTAAAAATAAAATACTTAAAAATTTGGAGTCTCAGTACTTAACACAAATGATATAGAAAATTAACGTTGTATCCAATAATCATTGACGTTGTAGATTGTCCTTTTGCCTCAGGGGATCGTGTTCCTGGTGGGCATCTTGGGTAACCTGATGGTGGTGGTTGTGGTGAAGCGGACCCGAAGCATGCACTCACCCACCAACTGCTACCTGGTATCCCTCGCCATGGCAGACATGGTTGTCCTGATCGCTTCAGTTCCTAATGAGATCCTCAGCTACTACCTGGTTGGCAACCACTGGTTGTGGGGGGATCTCGGTTGTTCGCTCTTCGTCTTCTTCCAGAACCTCGGAATTAACTCATCCTCACTCAGCCTCATCGCTTTCACTTTCGAAAGGTAAGTTTTGAAATGACGCTTTTAGTTGCAATAATCAGAAATGTATTTATCGTTTAAATCGCGATCATTATACGAATACACTGCCTAAGATAATATTGTAATAATATTAACTAAAAATATAAATATAATGATTTAGATAATACTTACTAATTTTATTTTATAAGGGATGATAATCATTGTAAACTTGTTTACGTTCACAATGAAACGTATTCGTTCGGAGACAATATCAATAAATATATCAGGAATAGTTTATACTAAAAGAAACTGCTTTATCTGAGCCAATTTTATTTTAAGCAAGGTACACGATTAGCTAAATAGTCCAAGAGCCAAAATCTAATTTACGGATTAGCTTGTACAACATGAGATGTGTATAAATATGTCATGTACAACGTATTATCTGCATTATGACACAACCTCGACTTTCTTGAAATTGTTAAAAAAATTTCTGTAGGAAATAAGATAATCGTCAGCCTCACTGATTTTGGTGGAACTTGAAATGGAATTGTTTCAAATGGATTAAATATAATACAATAATATTTTCTTAAATGACATATTTAAAACTAACCATATCATTTTTAAATATATGTTAAATCAGCAAACCATATACAGACCCTGAATCCGTGGTTGGTCTATTTATCTAGTTTTCTGACAGTAATATAAATATTACTCCTTGGTTTTAAGTGTGTTGGTGAACGATCGGTTTTAAATATGTCAAACTACGAAAAACATGACCTGAGGAAATCATCCTTTTTGACCTCCACCAAAACAAGCGTTGGTGACAATAAATTTCCTACTTAGTATGTATTAAATTTAAGAAAACGCGGTTGCGTGCTTATAAAATGCATATTGTCTTTCGACTCCTGGACTAAAAGCACTAGATTATATTAAACTACTGATATACAGGGTGTTCAGTAAAAGTGTTCCAATACTTTTGGATTTTGTTCTAAACATAATAAGTGAGCAAAACATTCATATAGAGGATCGTTTATAGGTATGCTTGCACAAGTCGGGAGCAACTAATATTTTTTAATAAATATTATATTTATATGTTATAAATAAATATTTTTCTATAACTAATATCTTTTAAATTTTGTATAACCTATTTAAAACAGCTGATGGCTATCAAGAGACAAAATCTTAGTTGCTCCGGCTTGTGCAAGCATACATAAAATGAACGTTCAAATGAACTTTGTGTAGAACAAAATCCCATAATATTGGAATACATTTACTGCCTGTACAAACTCCAATTTCACTGATTTGTAGTGTGCATAGTTATTTATTAAGATATAGTGCGGTTCAAATTCAGACTTACTAGTATTTACGTTATAAACTTTCTCATCTTGAATTTTGCCCACTTAGTAACCTCTCTGATCGCTACCAGTGATGTCTACAACTCTCTACTTAACACGTCACTAAGTCTTCTGATCTTGTATGAATAGAGTTAGTGATATTGAAGATATTCCACACGCAATATTCCCTAATGATAAGATATTACCTGTTTGAAATTGTTATCTAATTCATTTTGCAAATACCAAATTTTTGTTTACAGGTATATGGCAATCTGCCACCCTATGAAGGCTCACAAAGTCTGTACACAGCGACGAGCCAAGAAGATTATCTTCTCTGTGTGGGTTTTAGCAGTGCTCTACTGTTCTCCCTGGCTTTTCCTCACGACAACCAAGCCCCTCAATTACCGCGGTTTCCCTCAAGCGCGGTTCTGTGACTTCAAACGGCCCAGAGACGAGTATCTCCCCTACTACTTCACCGACCTGGTTGTTTTCTATCTGGTGCCGTTGTTCGTCTCTTGTGTTCTCTACGGCCTCATTGCCCGAACCCTGCTCAACCGGAGGGTGATCCGCGCAGCTGGGAAAGCCTCTTCCACAGTTGTCCTTACCGAGGCTGCTTCTTCCTCTAGGAGTCAGGTAATATTTATATTATCCTATAAAAATTATAATAACTTTATTGCGTAAATTACATCAGAAGTGTTTTAAAGATTTGCAGATGTCATTCAAAATCTCACTTATTTTCACAATTACATCTTACATCTTTGACTTCAACAACATTCATACGTCCTTACATCAGTATTGGGATATTGCGCTTTAATTTATAATTGTTTTGGTTGAATTTCAAATTTATGTCTTCACAGCGACTTTCTATTAATTATCCAAATGAGTAAAATGCCTTATTAAAAATTTTCACGGTTGAAGTTTCAGTTTTCTTACATGTATTTTAATTTATTCTATTTTATTTATTAACTAGCTGTTATCCACGGTTTCGTGCGAAATTTAAAATAAGAACCCCTAGCCTATTTAGTAATACACTTTTATGTAGATGTAGTATAATGGTGCCCTATGATTTTTTAAACGTAAGTATGGTACACATCAGGTCATATTAATTCAGTATTCATGTTTCACTGATCAGAGGTTAGGTAACTGACTTTTACATCAGTTTATGCTCGTGTATGAGTATTTCTGGTTTAACTGAATCATACTTCTGATGCCAAATCTTAGTGTATTTATGTATATATATATATATATATATATATATAATATAAAAAAGTCTCAAAAATCGACTTCAGTAAAATAACCGTTGAGTCTCGTTTCAGTTTCCCGTTTTGGCTACCGAAGAAAATATAAATACATATTCCTGAGAAGCTTAGTATTGTAAAAAAACATCTACTCCCGGTTTAAGGGAGAAATCCTTTCTAAGTTCATGGAAATGTTCAAAATAATCATGTATCATAAATTGCTCGTTATAGAAGTCCTGTTGCTTTTCGGACACTAATGTAAGAAACAATGGTTACTGCTTTGCCTCTGTTTTTCCTTGCCACTGTAAAAGTGCCAAGTCACAATGTCAAGGAAACCAACCAGTTTTGAAACATAAGTAAGTTTTATAACAGTATTTTAATAGTATTTTCAAAAGCGAAGTTTATACAAAGTATATCCAATGCTTATTTTGATTCTTCACTGGCGCAATCTTGAATAAAGTTTATAGTGTAACTTTGACTTTTTATCTAAATTACACTACTGATCTAGCACTGTGTACTTTTAATAGATGATAAAATTATAAGTTACACAAGTTTCAGTATATTTCACGAACTTCAACTTAAACATTTAAGAATGGTTCAGTATCACATGAGAACTATGAAACATACCTACTATCAATTTTTCCAAATGATAAAGTGTTCCGGGAAACATTTCCAATATTTACTATCGTATAAAACTTCTTTGCACTTCAAAGAACATTTCAAGAAAAGAACTAACCGAATTACACTTGTCATTCCCGATTAGTCCTTAGCAACACATTTTCGATTCATTGTTATATTTAAGATATTTGTTTCGTTTTTGTGAAGTATCCTATATGAATACCTATTATATAGTTAAAATAATATACACCATTATGTATGAATTATTTCAATGACAGTTTTTAGTGATCACGGGTGAAAGTCATGATGCACTAATGATGGGTTGCTTCCTCCCGTGTAACTGTTCAGGTAATTGTGTTTGAGAAACCGACACTATCTCAGTATAATTGCCATTTTAATCTATGCCGCTAAATTTCCTTCTTCAATTATTTCACACAATTAGATAATATACATGACAAGACTCAATTAAGATAACAATGAGAGTTTTTTTGTACATAAGAATGTTAATTTAAAGTTACCTTAAACAGAAAAATTTGTTGTAACACAAGAAATACAAATAATAATGAACTACTACAACTATTTAAACACCATCCCACTTATTATATACACTGCGTGATTGGTGTCATGTTAGTTGTGGTGCTAATAACCAGGTCAGTATGTTTATTGATTCATTTTATAGTGAAGGAAGGAACCTTTAGGGAATTCGGCGCGAGTATGCATATATAGATTTAAAATACATTTCACATGATTATTATGTTAGGTATAAAGTAAATTTAAACTTAGAATATGTTAGAATATTAGTGATTAAAACACGATTATAAAGGAGTGTGCACATTCCTAACGTAACTGGTACGAGTTTAAACTTATTGAATATAACGTTTAATGGAAATAATAAACATTTTGAGTATAAATGAAATTTTATTGAATTTCTTTTAACCAACTTACTTCGATCAAACGTTAATTTATTACTGTGCGTTCTTAAAGAAAATATTGATTTATTACAATTGTTGTGCACCTTTCAAGAAAGTGTTAATTTATTAGGTTTTTATGCACTTTTGCAGGAACAGGTGGTGCGTTTAGAAACAACAACTTTTTTACTATTGTGAAAAGTGTGCACTGCAAAATATGTAAAACTAATGATTGATTTGCATTTTACAATTATTTTAAACGTTATACTAACAAGGAATTGGGTTACGTTATATATAATATGGTCATGGTATCACTTAAACCAAATTTGTTCTTTCATTGACACCTGAAGATGAATGAAAGGAAAGCGAATGAAAGGAGGAATAGATGCTGAAATGAATAGGAAGTCTGAGCGTACGCCAAATGCGTTTGTTTTAAATATGATTGATTACCATGTAACGTAAAGTTTCATTGTATGTACTTATAGTTAGGATTATCATTTTGTACTATTATATAGTGTTTCTCATTTTTTTTAATTTCCGTTTAAAAGTCCTGATAAAGTTTTTTTTACGTAATGTCTTTTTGTTTCTTACACAAATAGAAAAAACAATCCAAACAATCCTAATATTGTTTTGTGCATAATGTAGTTATTAAATATTTTAAGATCCAATTTGTGCTGAGATTGAAAGTACTGATAAATATTACCAACAAATGAAATCGATGGCCTCGACATTCTGATATCTGTGGATCTTATCCTGGGGTATCCTGTGACTTGTTAGAGCCATCATTAATCTTGGACAGAGATCCTTAGCCTTGCTGTCCTGTTATTACCATCCTGCTAGTAATTATGTGTTGTTGTTAATACAGAGAGTGAAATATTTTACAAACACTGTTAAATATTTAAATACATAAGTGGGTTTCGCAGGTATACCAATTTAGATCATAATAATGTTAGAAATATAATGTCATGTAAATACAAAAACTACATGCGTACTTTTTAACTTCAACTTATTTCTTACCTATTAAGTTCAATTCGTTATAACCACTAGCCACGAATCATTCTTCCTATATCTGGATCCTGACCTTTCAGTGGTTTATTAAACATAAACATATAAAGGTATCTACTAAATTATAAATAATTTCCTATGGTAAACAATCGTCAAAATTAGAGTTACTTAAATCGGGTTAGTTGGCATTTAGCAATTATAACGACTTGGATTGTTGATATTAATATTCCAGAGTATTAATATTTAAATCATCAATAATACATCCAAGAAGATATAAAATATTTTTTGATTAGTAAAGATCCTAGTGAATATTAAGTACAATGTATTACTAAATTTGTTAACTATTAAATATTATCTGGTTTGTCTAAAATAAAAATTACAGTTCTAAATAAAAACAATGGATTTATTTTTAACTGGCAAATTAATAAGTTCAACGTTTCAGAATTTTTATCACTCTATTTTCCACAAAGAATTGACAAACCGTTTAGTAAATTTAAAAATTCCTTTGGAAAGAAATAAAAATATTAATCAAATATATAAAAATAAAAATCAGAGCTCTCTTCTAAAATAAAATAATAAAGTTTTAAAATAAAAATGAAATACCACTTGGAAATAACTAAAATAAAAAGGTTCACTTCTAAGTTCACTCAAAATTCAAAATAAAAATTTAAACTTCTCTTTACACTATTTGAACCATAACTTTCAAGTCTCTGCAATTCAGATTACAACTCTCTCTCTAACAATTATTAAAGTTCAATTAATTTTCAATTAATAATTCACAATAAAACAGTTCCAGTTAAATATTAATAAATTACTACTTTTCCAAATCTCAATTAAAGTTATTAACAAAGTTCAATTTTAATTCATTTCTCTTGCAAGCATGAACCAAATGTAACTTGTATGATTCTATTATGTTCTATTATTCTTCGAGAATAAGTTATTGAGAATGCTCTGTAGCTTCTTTGAATTTAATTTTTTCCTATAAAAAAGACAACAGAATTAATTTAAAATCAGATCAGGATGACTATTTCAATAAAACGTACAATAAATTTGGTGCTTACCTCAAAATCACTCGCGGAAAAATTTAAGAAATACGGCGCACTGCAATTAACTTTACTCACGAAAAAAACCAAAAGAAGGGCGAAAATTATGAGCGGGCGCTTAAATACTTCCCTTTCCAATCAACTTTGCAGGACATCCGTGGTGCTCTCTCATTGGTCCAGCTGTATCAAACAAAGAGAACAATACTCGCAACAAGACAAGTTCTAATCAATTCAAGGCAGTCAACCTGCCTTCCTAACAATTTAAAACTACCAGTACTAACTTGCCAAAGGATTACATGTTCGTTTTTACCCTGACATTTCACAATGTAATCTAAAATTAAGTCCCAATATTTCGATCCCAAAATTTTTATTTAATTTAAGTTTTAATAAAAAAAATAAATCAATGTAGCTTTAAAAACGCTACAGCAATATTAAAAAAGTTTCAGTCAGGTGTATAAATTATATTAATGCTAACCATCAAATATAACAATTATCTGAATGATTAGTCATATCTATAAAGATGAAATTTGATGATTGGGCTGTTGTACGTATATACTAAAGAGTGCTGTTTTGGTATACAAATACTTTTTTTAAGTGTGGAAAGTCGTCTTTGCAGGTACGTCAAAAATGACGTTTTTTGTGTCAAAGATTTAAAATATGAAATCTTTCAGCAACCTCATAGTCAAGTCTTGTGTTTAAAAATTATTTGCTCATCCTTTGTTAAAAAACCTAAACCAAAATGTTTATTTATAACTATAAAAATACTGAATGCATCAAATACAAATCATAGTCGTTATTTATATGGGATATTATTTCTGTTATAAAGCAGCTATATTCTGGTTTTATTAAAGGGAAACGAGTATCTCGAATAACAAGAAACACGAGATACCGTGAACTACATTCCAACATCGCCTCCCGTCACCTCCTCCCTCTAAACCCCACAAATACTTCCCACCTCAGGGAACACTGGGATATTTCCTCTAGTATAACGTTTAGACTGTCTAGTTTACATTTTCGGTGCGTAAATAATAGTCTAGGAGACGTTTTTTTGCATTTTATAAGCTCACACCTAGATTTTCTTATAATCTTTAATGTTTTATTTTTTTTTTTTTAAATCAATTTTCTTATTAATTTTTGTAAAGATAAAAATAAGAGTGTATCAAAAGGGTTTTAATTGTGATATTATATTATTCATATTATATTTTCTTACCTTGTAACACTTAATACTAAGCATAAAAAATTTAATAAATGTTATATTAGAGTCATCTAATCATATACGGACCCCTTTGTCTCATTATCCTAGAGTATGACGGTGATATAGATATAATATGTGTCTGGTGGTAAATTTTAAAGTTATTAAGGTAGAAACAGTTACTAGAAAAAGTTGTGTTTCATATCTTAAATCATTTTCATTCATTTCGACCTCTAAAAAACTAAAAAAGCTAATGATCAATGTCTTCTTTAAAAAATTAAACTATCAATTTTAAGAAAAACCCAAGTTGTATGCGTGTACATTGCAAATCGTCTTTCACACCTTAGACTAAAACACAAATAATGACAGTCTAAATCGTGTTACGACAGTACCTAAGTCAAACAAAGAGTACACTCCTAGTGAAGGTATACGTGATAGAGCTGAATATAGCAACAGTGCCAGTAATTCAACACAAAGATTACGTATATATCACATGTCACTGCGCAATATCATTTAACGAGCGTTGGGTTAATAGTAAAGATCTGAATGGACAAGTAAAAGAGGTTAACGCAAAAATATATTAAACAATATATTTATACATTTAAGCAAAATGGGCTGATGAAATATTCTATAACCTTACTACTCATTACGTATCCAAATGAACTTAGAATATCTCTAATTTATTATTTTCATTAAAAATGTTACAATAGCGTAATTAAACTACTTACATATGGTATAGTTATAAATATGGTATTACGAATAAGAATTTTTAAAGACAAATTAATTGTATCTGATAAAATATTTAAATCTAATCTACTAACTGTCTAAATCTTTAAACTTTCTTTGAAGAAAATGCGAAATGAGCATTGACATGTACACACAATAATATGTTAAATACTTCTGATTAGATCTACTTTTTTGGCATTCAAAAACGAACCAAAATTTTCTAAATGTTCAGTAATGCTATTGTACCGTTTTACTGGCACATGAGGGGTTAGCTTTGAAATTTAAACTTTTGTGAAGGTTCAAAAGGGAAACGAAAAATCTTCTGAAATTAATAAAGTTCGAACTAAAATAAAAACTTCTTCTTGATAATAATTACTGGATCTAAAATTTAAAAAAAAAAACTTCTTGATGACTTTTAAATTCAAACTTGTAATATATTCGTCACTCAAAAATTTACAAAGTTCTTACAGCTTGTCTTTTATTCAATTTTCAAAATTCAAAACTTTCACACTCTAATCTGATCTGGCAATTCAACACTTCAAAATTCAATTTTATTTTGTTACTAATTTTCTTTTAATTTGCTTTAAATATTACTTCTTTTCAGTGTTAGAATTCATAGAATTCTTCTGTGTTAGAGAATTAAAATTGCTGAAAGCATCTGTAACAACCAAAAAACTCTTTTAGTATTTTTACATAAAATTTTATATACATGTGCTCACTGCACCAACAAGTTTTATATTGCACAGATTAAAAGGAAAAGTTCCTAAATTCCCATTAAATAATTTTACAATATTTATTTCCTCAAAATTATTCAAAATAATTAAGAATGAATATTGACTGGACTCCAGTTAAAAAGTTCACTTACCCGCAGGTTCGGTAACGATTAGCAAGAATAACTCTAAGCACTTTCAAAGACTTTACTCGTTACTACTACTTCCGATCAACTGAGACGGGAGGTACGGCACGTCTACCTCACCCCACCTCTCAATTTCGTTATCAAACACTCCCATCTGCGATGCGCGCCTCGCTGATAGAAGCCTCCCTCGTACTGTCCAGTCCTTATCATTCTTCTGGGCCTACTCCTTCCACCGGTACTCCATCTAGTTACCCCAGAATCATTATTTAATACAATCGGTACACTATGAACTTGTATAGAATAGCATTTTAAATTGAATAGACTACATTTGTTTGAAAGTCAAAGACTAAATACTGAAATTCCCGAAAATTTGATTTACATTATTAGATCTTAGTGTTATGCATAAATGTGTGCTTAATAATACAAAATCTTCCAAGATAATATTAAGATACCTGCGGTTTCTTATATAACATTTTTAGGTTATGCATTAACTCATATTTCCACTAATTTTATTTTTGTATCGTTAAGCATAAATAAACTCCTTCTAATAAATAAACAATACCCGTCTCCCTAAAATCCAAAAAATGGCTACGAAGCCCTTTAAAACGAAAATATTTCAAAATGAACAACAATTATAATGTCAAGAAACGATTTCAACATATGACCCGTTCGATAAAATAAGTTTCAAATAATGCTAATATCGATTATATGCGAACTCCTGAAGCTGCGTTAAAGGTCATTTAAGGACTAAGTTCGGTTTCTCAGTATCTTAGGAGTATTAAGCAGAAATGTGTGATCAATAATGCAAAATCTCCCGTCTTAAAACCCTTGCGGTTTCTTTTAGAATATTTGAAGGTCACACCTTAGTTCATATTTCCACTTAATTTCGTTAACCGCAAATAAACCCTTTCCAGTAAATAAGCAAAACCTGTCTCCCTAAAATAAAAAAACTCACTACGTATCCCTCTGAAACAAAAAAATATTAATGGGCAACAACTCTAATGTGAAGGCTGGACTTTTGCTTATGAATCGTTTGATAAAATAAGATTCTCACCGGGATAATAACGATTTACGTGTTTCAGACTGCATGCTGAAGATACGTCTTAAAATATTCTCCAATTGAATAGTAACAAACATTTCGGTGATATTTGGATGATTAATAAACTGCCGCGCGACGAAATGTAAGTCCAAGAAACAGGACGTTTTGCTGGTGGGTATAACAGTACTGAACAAGGCGAGGTTATAGTGAGATCCAAATATGTACACTAGTAGACACAGGATGTTTGTCTGATACAATGGCAGGTATATCAGTACTTCGCTAGGTGAGGTCGCCATGAGATACAAAATATGTACGCTCCCTCTAGAAACGAACTACATAAGTACTTTATCCTTTCTCGCTATTCTAGACTAGAATAAAATTTGTCTAAAACTCACACAACATATTGTATTAACTGAGACTCTAAGCCAGCCCAAGTTTAATATTTCTTAGCCTCCCTGAAGAATATGATGGTAACAGCTAGAGATATCCGTCACGGCAATATATTCCATACCGTTCCTCATTACCACGTTTTAAACGCCTCCTAGAATGATTGTGATGTAAGTACAAATATTTCTTAAGAGTCTGTGGGGGTTAGCTTTATTTAGTTTAAAAAGATACTGTCTGGCCTTTTTTCTATTTTAGTGCTCTAGGACTGATTCTATAAATACAAACAATGTCATTTTCAATAGCGTTGTGTAGTTAGTTAGTACTTGAAAGAACGCAGCAATTTTTTTGTCTCATTGGTCCATGTTGTATTTCTTATTTAATCTAGACGATCGTTGTCTGGGGCCATGATGTAGACTGGCAAGCTTTCTACAACAGCTAAGAGGTAACTTAATTATTTTTAAAATTCCAAACTCCGCACACTGTTTACGCACATTTCTCTTTGCCCGAGGTTAAAAACCACGCCACTCCTGAATGGGAATTTAATCAGACAGTAACTATAAACTGCGATATGTTCCATAGCATCTGTGAAGTACTTTATGGTCATTGGAAAATAACTACATCTCGGTATCCTATTTATCTCGTTTCTTAAATGTGATGTTTCAGTGGACTACTACATGAGTGTTTTCTGGACCGATGTATTAGACGATGCAACTTCCAAATGCGTTTCAATTTTGCAAACCTAATCTTGTGTCGTTGCTCAGGAAGAATGTTTAGATTGCTTTGAATATGGACGTTACTCGGGCCATTAGCATGAATCGAATATGTTCCTTAAAATATCGTAAGGTAATTTATGGGACATGGAGAAAACTACATCTCTGCATCTTATTCTATCTCATTGCTTCATGTCATGCATGTTCAAAGGAATCCTAAACGAGCGTTTTCTGACACCTTAATGTAGACAAGAAAGATTCCCGTAGCGAAACCAAGGAAACATACAATTATTAGAAAATTCCAATTTCTGCACGTAATTGTGTCCCAACGCTATAGAACGGATTTCTTGTGTTCCCCAAATAGAAACGTTATTCCAAAGCCGGGAAATAAATGTTATGTTTTCTGGCATGCCTGAGGTAAGCTGTAAGAAAACGGCGTCTCCAAAGTTAGCTTTTTCTAACCTTTCCATATGATTTTACACGTAAAACTTCCAAAGTAAATTCCTGGGCAGATACTTGTCCAATTCTTGAAAACTTTATGTCGGCTCACTATGGGACCGCCCTCTTTTTAGGCAGATTTATTATAACACAAACAGCAGTTTTGGAAAAAATCCATATACTAAAAAGGAACATAGGTAAAATTCTATAACCTCCTCCTTTTCAAAGTCGGTTAAAAATTAACTGTTATTAGTTAGTTTATCTTTATTTTTTAATAGCTTTAACGATGTTTAACTAGTACTGCTTGAAATATTTCTTTAAAAAATGTAGCCTTTTATATAATACTGTAAAAATAGTAATAATATTAAACCTTATGTTAGTTGAAAGCTCATCTGGTTGAAAATAAACAGATCTTGAATAAATAGCGATATTGTTATTACAGTAAAAAGAACATTGCATGTAAGTTTAATCGCTGAAAACTTCTGTAAACAACTTTTAAACTACTTCAACAAGACAAGGATGAATTTTAATATATTCAAACTTTATACAACGGTGAACAGATTGACTGAACTTGATAACGGTCACAACCTAACCGCCACCAGTCGAATTCCCCCGCCAAGTATGTCGATAATTACTTTTCCAAGATTCAATCGGATCCTGGAAACAGGTTCTACAGTCCTTGGGAGACATATTACCTTACACATCTGCAACACCTCTTCCTTCTGACGAGTAGTGAACTATTTATCCTTTAGGCAATTAAAAGTTAAAACAACAAGAACATTTATGAACTTCTAGAAATAATTTAAAATCATATTGCTCCGATTTCGGTGTACACTTATTATTATTTGAATGTTCCTTAAATATAAAAGGTCCATCAGATTAATTCGCTATGAAGATAAAAGTGTAAGGTAGACCCTTGAAATGCATCAACAGTATTAAAAATAAAAATAAAAATTTATTTTCATCTACGAAAGAGAAATAATTCACAACTGTACGAAGACTGAAATTCCGATTGTTGTTAATTTTGTATCTCTTGATTAAAACTGAATACGTTATACAAGCAGAGGAGATAGCTCACTAGAATTTTTTTCTTCTAAATATACACAAGGAGTAAAAAAGTTTAATATATTTAATATAGATTTAAGATAGATCTAGAAAACGTGGTACACAATTACTGGACATAAAAATCTAAATTATCATATATACATTGACCAGCTACTTCTTTATGATGGCCCATAAAAAGTCAGAAGAAAATCGCAAATCTAAGCATAGGTAGGTACTCACAAAAGATTAAAGGTCTTTATTAGTATTATTAGTGAACATTTCTTTAAATCAGTCCTTAAACGGGTAATGAACCCGTAAAATGCAGCCTTTCACAGATAGCTTGAATTTGTAATTAAACTGTAATTTTTATAATTTATACTGTTGTAAAATAATAAGATACTTTACTGAGATAGAGTGAAAAGGTTATTTGTGTCATAAAATATCCCTTCCAACTCAGTCTGAAGAAAGGCAGATAACACATGACCATCATTGAGCAAAATTGAAATTGAATTAATTTTACTCGTAGTTTTTATGTCTAATTTCCAAATCGCTGGTGGAACAAAAGCCCTCAATGGGCAAATTTTAATATAATCGTATCACTTTAAAACTCCTTGATCTTGAATATATACAATACAAAACTGTTTAAAGCATATAAATTCATTTGTAACTTGATTTGTTACAATTAATCTGGAATAATGTTTGTAAACATAATCGCTTAAAACGGTGTAATTGTTCATGTGTATACTTCCAGGCAAACATCTTGATATATTAATAATTAATGGAAAATAAGTAAGAATAAATGTTGCTTTGAAATTGATTGATAATTTTATGAAAACTTTCAATTTTATTTACGTTGTGAAATACTCTACGTAGAAATTTTAATTGATTAAAACTGGCTATCAAACGTGTCCAAGGTACATGCAAATCCTGGCCTCTGCTCCCTCTGTAAAAGTTCAGTCTGAATATATTAAGAATTACTGCGCTGAAGAGTTGTTCAGAACTATTCCCTCAATGTTTTATAATGCTTAAAACTTTTACGCCAGCTAACTGGAAATATTACGAGAAATCAATGAACACGTATGGACATACTTAAATGTAATTCGCCAAAGAATTCTTTTACACTTTTCGTTTAGCGCTATAACGTATAATAACCATAACTTTGATATAACCATTATTTTATAAACTTTGAACCGTCCCCATTTTGATACCTGAACAGAAATCAAAATATGTAAAGAGATTATATTTATAATAAGTATTGCACTGGCTAGATATGTTTATATCTATTAATTGAATTAAGTTTTGTGCTTATGCTTTTTCTTTAGATTTTTTATTTAATAATTATTAATTATTAGATTAAAATGCATCTCCTAATTTTTTGCCTCAACTTTGCCTTGCGAGTTAAACACTGCTGTGTTTTGAAAAGACTACTTTACAAGATCAAAATTAGTTTTCCTCGTCACTCGTAAATAGAAAATATAGGGTATTGTGGAGAAAAGGAGGAGAAAGATTCAATAACTATTGCCTTTTCACACGATGCGTATCTCCGATTTCAACACTTATATTTAATTACTTTTGCTTCGTTTCAGCATTAATATAAATAATCTCGTAGTTTATAATCCCTTTTAATTTGTTTATCTATTTATAATAAAAATAATTTTAACTGCATTTACGTATTTTTGAGTAAGCTTATAACCCGAAATTCCATAACATAAACAAACGTAATAATCGAATACAGAATACTATATTTTTTTAAGTTTGGAAAGTGTTCATGGACGAACGGTCCAAGATGTCGAACTTTGGATCTGAGTTAGAGTTAACGCAAGTTCAAATCCTGTCTGTGACCGTATAGCTTTTTTCAGTACCTCCGATCGACCCCTGATTCTAATTTATAAGATCTTCTGACAGGCCAGTGGTCCAAAATGACATATAGTAAACGTTTAGAAGAAGATTTACGCTTCCCAAGTATGTATTCATTGTTTCCTATTGTTTATTTAATTAAATACTTTTATAATTTTAATAAAAATATTTACCGAAACATGAGCCACAGTGAATTTGGATATTGTTTTCGTTTTTTAAGCTTGAATGTTAAAAATATTAGTTTCATGATTGAAAGTCTGCCTCTTTAAAACAAACGCATATTTTCTAAGTCAAGGAAATTGAGACTAAGCTTCTTGAGATTTCGTAGTGTATAAACTGAAGAATGGCGAATCCTTAACTTTTCCCTAATTTTCTTTGTTCTTAATTGTTTGGTGGCAAATAGTAAATTTCGTTTCTGAACCCAAAAAAATCAAAATACCCAAAGTATAAATACCGATTCATTTTCTATCTACAAATTAAACTATGACTACTATTTCCCAAATATTAAAAAAACTAAGGAATGAAAGAAATAATAATTTAGGTTGTCCAATCAAACACTAGTAAAGCCCCTTTCAAATCAACCACAGCAGCACAGTTTGCATTTCTGTAAGTGATAGGTGGTGATATTCACGAGGACAGTATATATATAGACAAGTCTCAAGAGCAATATCAACATATCTTAGTACCCACAGGTTGAATAACTGTTATGGCAATGAAGTGAAGGCACGTGATCGTGTTATATTTGGTCTAATGAACTGTTACACCTCACATTAATTAATCATTTATCTTGATAATTTTGTTTACTAAAAGAGAAACATTTCTATTAAATATTTTAAGTTTAACTGGTTTCACAATTTATTTGTATTTAGAAGTGTACAAATAAACCATAACCTGGAGAAAGTACATAAAAGAAATTTACTATAAATATTGAATCTCACAAAAAGTTAATTTAGTGTGTCAGATACATTTATAAAATCCGTAACATATTGTTGTCACGCAACAATAAAACTTTAGAATTAGCACAAATTTATATCAACTCAGTTTTTTTATGATTAATATAATGATTCTTTCTGATCAAGACCCCCAGAATTATAAACCACTAAAATCCAATAATGAGTGTGTGTGTGTGTGTGTGTGTGTGTGTGTGTGTGTGTGTGTGTGTGTGTGTTTGCAACGTGGCTATTCGAGTACATTGGCCAGTATACACACTGACGATTAGAGGAACCAAAACGTTCCCAGGACACACGTCAGGTCCTCGGTACGTTTTAACCGTAGATTCGTATTCCGGAGGTATCTGATAACCCAGTAATATAACTTTCATACATGTTAAGTATATGTCCTCAGTTCTTATTGTAAGTCAGGTGCACAGTCTCTTCCGCTGTGTGTTCACCATGTCGCACTGCCACATCGAGCAATCAACACACAAAGACACTCCACTATTGGCCCTGCGTAACAGAAGAAAGGATATATTTGAAATTCTAAACTACAACACCACTAGTCTTTGTCGCATCGAATACGAACCTCTTCAAGGCTATTGTTACCCTCAAATGTTTGTTACACTGTGTTGCGCAGGCAACGATCTCTGACCCAGGTTTAACGTCGCGCCCATGTGGAGGAGCACACTGCATGCCCGACCTTCAACCATCATTATATCTATAGCCTCCAATTTTTTACGTTTTGCTGAGAACGTAACGTTATGTCACTTTGACTATATTCATTATAAACATTGTTGCAATTGTTAAACATTGTTCAAGTTGATGCTTTCACAATATGATTAATTCTCTTGGAAATTATAAATTCAAATTCCAAACAATACGAACATTAAGTTTAAACATACGTATGTTACCTATTGTTTAAATATAGTGTTTTATGTTTTATGTGTAGGGAAACGCAAAGCTTGCGGGCGGGTCTGTTCCCAGCAGGCCACCCACGCTTTGATTAGTCCGTTATTCCCAGTAGACCAGCTCCTAGATTTATCTCTACTGTATGCTTAACTGTAGCTTTTTAGTTTAAGGCTTCAAAGCTGATTTACAAATCTAAACAACGTATATTTGTGACTTTTTGCCTTTGTGTGATACTTTGTTTGAGACTATGTGGAAATAAGTGGTTAGACTATGTACATGTTAGACTATGCGCACATTAGATTAAATCTATTACGGTTTTAGTTAACATACAAGTGATATAACCATAATCATAGTATACGGGTTGTAAATTTCATATTTAAATTGTACTGTTGGGGCCATGTGCATAGTACAACAGGTTTGAGTCCATTTCTCTATTTTCAAAGTAAACGAAATGTTCCTTGTTATTCCTTTTTTCAAACATACAAGACGTATTCGTGCACTTTATATTACTGTGACGCGCTGTAACTTCAAAGGAGCACTTGCTTTGAGAATTCGTTCTCAGGAATTGAAAATGTTGCGAGACTCTCAGTGGTAATATTCTGTCCATTGATAAATTGTTATACTTGTCATTGCAAGGTGGCAACAATGTATCTAAGTGTTCCTATTTAATTGCCATTATAGATATAGATATTGCGTTTTAGGATATTTACGTACATCTGGGCTAAAATCGCTTGATCTAAAATGAACAGAACGAAAAAGTTAAATCTATATAATATATAAGCTCTTACATTGGCTTTGTAAGTTTTAGTTTATTCATCTTGGAGTAACTTCAAATCTAGCATTGTAAGATATTAAGCACTGACTGATATATCAGTGTGACAGAAACAGGCGTATACAAAATGACTGAATCATAATAAATAAGAATTCCATTTTGAAATAATCATCAATGTATTTGAATTAGACTATTACAATTAGTACAAATAAAGAATTTTCGGATTTATGATTCATTATATTTTATTTTTATTTAATTCTTTTATACTGGAACACTGTGTATGTACTTGACAGAAGACTCTTTAAAGTTAAGCCTGAATCCGTACCTGTATTTTGTACATATACTTCCAATATCGTCCTTAATCTTAAAAATAGCCATCACGGTTATATTAGATTCATGCGATAGGTCCGCTGACAGCCATGGACACAGGTAGAACAGGTGTCCAAAGTTGATTCCTTGAGGAATTTTTCTACAAGGAAAGAACTCAAAAGGTCAAAAGGGCTGATTTTTTACATCGGTACGAACCTTTTACATTTGAAACCACTCTCCGAGGTAAAATGTTTTCTAGTTAGCGTCACAGTTCAAATTTTAAAAAGTAATAAGGTTTCATAAGAAGCTATGCCACTTCAATGAGGAAATGTAACTATAGAAAGCTGGATTATAAGAGAGTGGTGATCCAACTTCTAAAATTTTGTTACCTGTTACGTGACTCTTTTTATAGATTTATATTAATTGGTTCACAGTTTGTATCACTGAAATACGATTAATGCTTCAGGTGGTATATTATTGTTAACCTACATGCATCAATAACATAGTTATAGCCTCCAGAACTCTGCTTTGTTAATTGTCTGTACACTCCGTGTTTAAAAGATGTACCGCAATATCGTGATGCAGCAAAGACTGTTGTTTCTGAAAACAGTTTTCATAGTACAAACTTATATCCTTATATATATATATATATATATATATATATATATATATATATATATATATATATATATATATATATAATTTCGACTGAAATCAGTCATATCTATATATAATTCCAACAATACCCCCTCTTCCCCAATTAGAACATTTGGATTCCATGAAAACCTAGCTCTACAATTTTAGTGCCACTAGCACACACATCTCACTGAATGTTTTTTTCTAGAACCAGTATAAAAATAACTACTGAAGAATTTACTTATATTCTTATTTGATAGATGTTAATAGTTGTTTTGGAAATGTAGTTTGTACAATTAAAATGATTTACTTTAAACAGCTCATTTTAATTGTTGTTTATTAATGTTCTATTGTATTTCACATGTTTAACTAAGTTACGGATGCAGTGATTACTCCTCTATTGTGCATGTCCTGCCCTTAAAATTATTTATATTCCCACATGTGACATATTGATAAAGGTCATTATTTTGGGCATATGTGAAAACGTGGCAACACTTTGGTTCATTATAGTGTCTGTAAATTGTTCACTAGAAGTATTTTTTGGCATGATTAAGAAAGAATGCATAAAAGCAAAAATGCCAACTTATACTGTAATTGAAGAGAAATTAACCTAAAAAATATAAAACTATGAAAATATACGTCTAGTTTACCCAACGTGAACCACTATAATTTTATTTCAAAGTACAGCAATCACCTGATTGAAAGAAAAATACAACGTTATAGTAAAATATAGGAATGAATTAGAAAGCAAAAAAATTAATTTATTGTACCAGATTTGAGGCGGTGCTAATTTCTATTGCTGACAGTCAAGATGCTTGCAATGGTGGTAGCAGTATATGCCACAACTATGGCTGCTCTACAGGGGTCTCTTGGTATACAACTCCTTTGTGTTACAGGTAGTCAAGATGCTTGCAATGGTGGTAGCAGTATTTGCCACACTATGGCTACTCTACAGGGGTCTCTTGGTTTACAACTCCTTTGTGTTACAGGTAGTCAAGATGCTTGCAATGGTGGTAGCAGTATTTGCCACACTATGGCTGCTCTACAGGGGTCTCTTGGTATACAACTCCTTTGTGTTACAGGTAGTCAAGATGCTTGCAATGGTGGTAGCAGTATTTGCCACACTATGGCTACTCTACAGGGGTCTCTTGGTTTACAACTCCTTTGTGTTACAGGTAGTCAAGATGCTAGCAATGGTGGTAGGAGTATTTGCCACACTATGGCTACTCTACAGGGGTCTCTTGGTTTACAACTCCTTTGTGTTACAGGTAGTCAAGATGCTTGCAATGGTGGTAGCAGTATTTGCCACAACTATGGCTGCTCTACAGGGGTCTCTTGGTATACAACTCCTTTGTGTTACAGGTAGTCAAGATGCTTGCAATGGTGGTAGCAGTATTTGCCACACTATGGCTACTCTACAGGGGTCTCTTGGTTTACAACTCCTTTGTGTTACAGGTAGTCAAGATGCTTGCAATGGTGGTAGCAGTATTTGCCACACTATGGCTGCTCTACAGGGGTCTCTTGGTATACAACTCCTTTGTGTTACAGGTAGTCAAGATGCTTGCAATGGTGGTAGCAGTATTTGCCACACTATGGCTACTCTACAGGGGTCTCTTGGTTTACAACTCCTTTGTGTTACAGGTAGTCAAGATGCTAGCAATGGTGGTAGGAGTATTTGCCACACTATGGCTACTCTACAGGGGTCTCTTGGTTTACAACTCCTTTGTGTTACAGGTAGTCAAGATGCTTGCAATGGTGGTAGCAGTATTTGCCACACTATGGCTGCTCTACAGGGGTCTCTTGGTATACAACTCCTTTGTGTTACAGGTAGTCAAGATGCTTGCAATGGTGGTAGCAGTATTTGCCACACTATGGCTACTCTACAGGGGTCTCTTGGTTTACAACTCCTTTGTGTTACAGGTAGTCAAGATGCTTGCAATGGTGGTAGCAGTATTTGCCACACTATGGCTGCTCTACAGGGGTCTCTTGGTATACAACTCCTTTGTGTTACAGGTAGTCAAGATGCTTGCAATGGTGGTAGCAGTATTTGCCACAACTATGGCTGCTCTACAGGGGTCTCTTGGTATACAACTCCTTTGTGTTACAGGTAGTCAAGATGCTTGCAATGGTGGTAGCAGTATTTGCCACAACTATGGCTGCTCTACAGGGGTCTCTTGGTATACAACTCCTTTGTGTTACAGGTAGTCAAGATGCTTGCAATGGTGGTAGCAGTATTTGCCACACTATGGCTACTCTACAGGGGTCTCTTGGTTTACAACTCCTTTGTGTTACAGGTAGTCAAGATGCTTGCAATGGTGGTAGCAGTATTTGCCACACTATGGCTGCTCTACAGGGGTCTCTTGGTATACAACTCCTTTGTGTTACAGGTATTCAAGATGCTTGCAATTGTGGTATAAGTGTTTGTTACATTATAGCTTCTCTACATGTGTCTCTTGATATACAACTCATTTGTGTTACAGGTAGTCAAGATGCTTGCAATGGTGGTAGAAGTGTTTGTTACATTATGGCTTCTCTACATGTGTCTCTTGATATACAACTCATTTGTGTTACAGGTAGTCAAGATGCTTGCAATGGTGGTAGCAGTATTTGTTACAATATGGCTTCTCTACATGTGTCTATTGGTATACAACTCCTTTGTGTTACAGGTAGTCAAGATGCTTGCAATGGTAGTAGCAGTATTTGCAACACTATGGCTGCCTTACAGGGGTCTCTTGGTGTATAACTCCTTTGCAATTCTCTTCTCGAAGCCTAAGTATATGGATCTGTGGTTCTTGATGTTCGCCAAAACTTGTGTATTTATAAACAGGTAAATATTAAACAAGCACATGTTTAAATGATCAATAAGGATGATCATTTTAATACTTAACCTAGGCATAGATTTCCATGAAGTTGCAAAAGTTCAGTTCGCACTACGAACAGAATCTCAAAATGCTCTCTTTTCCGGAGAAAAACTGTTCAAGTTGTCTTGGAAGAGGTCCAATAGTTTTAACCCAAGTCTATATTAATACCGAGTATCATCCACGCATAATTTACTTTACATAACATTTAAATTGTAAATGTTTAAACCTTTAAGGAATTCAACTCTCCTTATCCTTTTTTAATTTATTTGATTTGAGAAATGAGCACTGTCCCAATTTTTTTTACCACGAATAATAGTTAAATATTTAATAAGCTTATATTTTTGTTTATTTTAATATAAAAATTATATTTAATACATACAAGTGTTTGAAGCGTAAAAATGTTAGATGTTATGAAAATTAGCCACAAACCCAATAACATCCTATAGCGTTTTAAACATGAGACTGTAAAATACTATCAGGAAGAAAGTGCGTGGCATGTAAAAGTAGTCCTTTCGGTTCAGTAGGAAGAAGCCGGTAAATTTTGTGACAACTTAATTAATTTGTATTATTTATTCTAATAAGATTTATTTATACTCTTAAGAATATCTTTAAAATAAAATATTGTTTTTATCAAATGCTTAGGAAATGTCATAAGCTTTCCAAAACACGTTATTTTTTATCGAGCTTAAATGCGTTATTGCTATAAGTTTTTAAAATCTTATTGGTCGAATAATAGAACGAAATGAGGCACCAATTTGGCTAACGAACTTAGTCGAACGAAATATTTATAAAACCAATTGTAACAAGTTTAAACCTGTTTTAGCATTTTCATGGCCGGTTCCTTGCGATACAGGACTTCTTATGGGATTTAAACTACAAAGGTTTATAATTTAAAAAGATTTTCTTTACAAAATGTTTAGTAAATGTTTTAAGCATTCCAGAACACGTTATTTCTTTTTATTTAGGTTATTAAATAACAAAGCTGTAATATTAATTTTTTAAATATTTTGTTTAATTTGATCGTCCACCACATTGAAGCGAAATTGTGTAAAATCTAGCCAACGTATTTAGCCAAGATAATATAAGATAAATTTTGGTATGAGTTTTCTACTTGTTTAGGCTTTTTGGGACAATTATCGTTTCTATACACCACTTTATATATAGCACATGTACTGTAACAACTCTTTGTTTTGGGCTCTATCGGTAATGTTCTGTGTACTTGTGCGGAAGTTTCCGGTAAGTGCTACTATGAGGATAGTTAAAACAAGCAGATTTTTTTATAACAAATCTACTTAAAAATCTATAACGCTTTATTAGCAGTTATTGTTACTTATACATGTAATTATTTCGAGTTTTTTAAACTGAAATCAGTCAGTTAAGTCCTTAAACACTTTTAATAACACGATGGTTCTTACTTTGTTTATTCATTTTTCAGTGCCATCAACCCTATACTTTACAACGCAATGTCCACAAAATTTCGAAGAGCATTCCAGAAGCTGCTACTGTGCGGGGAGCCAGTGCAGAGCATGAACATATCCAACCTGCAGGAACTGTCTCGGGGAGTGTCTACCAGGGAGAGTGTCCTGCAGCAGAAGCGCAGGAAAGCGGAGAGTTTTAGTACCACGACATCTCTATGACAGGAAGGCAACCCGGATAAAGTGGAGAGGATATGACAACTGGGAAACCGGTGGTAAGCTACGACATAGACAAGGACGGGAACAGGAATGCGGAGAACTTTCAGTACCATTACCACCTTGTGACAGATCATCGTCTTCTCTCTCATCCCGTCATGCGTGGGACAATACATTGAACTATACGTATTCTGGACTAGATCGATTTATACGGATCTAATTCTCTATGTATATAATTGTATTACGTTCGTTTTAAAGTTACTTTTTTTAATAGTAGGGAAACTTAACTTTTGGTACTTTGGTATCATCCGGAGGCCAATCCGTCCCTATCTACTACTTGCAATTACGCTGTATAACGATTAGACTCGCCTTTGGCTCGCTGGGGGCTACGCCCCCAGGCCCCTAATAAATTGGGGAGTTGGCTAAATGCAGAGATAAGCGGAATTCGGAGACAGGTTAAGTCCGAGCATTAGATTAGGGATCTGGAAGTTTAACGTAGACCTATTTTATTGATTCATTCCGGATTCAACCAGAGTTTTGAGTTTGAGGGCGTTTTGTAGCTTAATTATTAAAGATACGAGAAAAAGTGACTGGACCTTTTATTGTCGAAAATTTAATTTTATCTTTCGATTCTGACCTCGGATTTTAGCTTCCGAGTTTCGGTTTAGCCAATACACAGCATGGAAGAAAAGTTTGCACTGGTCAGCTATTGTGAATTGTTTAGTGTAATGATAATAAAAACCGATTCTAAGTTAGAATTTTAAAATGGTATGGGAGTATAATTTGCTCAGGAGTTGAACTATTCATCTCAGGAAATTCCCTGTAGGGGGGTTAATGTTACCGGGGGTTACTACATCAGGGGATTTAATTTACTCAGAAGATTATTTGGTCATACCAGGAGATTTCAGGTTGGGGGGTAAATGTTACCGAGGGTTAATACATAAAGATATATAGAAAAGTCATTGGACCTTTTTTGTAGTTCACTTCATTCCTGACTAACGAATTTTCCTCAGACTCGAGCTAGCTCTAACGGTTCGCCCGCTATCAGGCTTCAAAGGAAAACCTGCAAGGGTGAAAAATGTACAATTTTAGTCTCAGAGCCCGGAATCTAAATTTTACGTAACAATTGCACAAATTTTGCACTTAATCACGTTTTATGACCAAACCGATGGAGACAGACAAAAAAGATACTTGACCTTTTTTCTAGATCTTATCAGTGTATATTTAGAAATGTTTTTATATTTAAGCTAGATTCAATAGTTCGACCGCTATCGACCCCAGAAACCAAAATGTCACGTCAAGATTACAAAATATTACCATTTATCATCCAAACAAAAGGAGATAGAGCAAATAGTCACTGAACATTTTTTGTTGAAAGCATTATTTTGTATTAAAATCAAATTTTTATATTGGGCTACAGTTAAATGTTTGGCTGCAATGGAGCCCTAAAAACAAAATTCTCACTTAAACTTAAATAAATGAATACTTTTAAACGGTTTTTTCGGTCAAACAATTGAGGATAGAGCAAAATGTCACTAGACATGTTTTGTAGATCAACTAATTTCCTATATCGTAATAAAATGTTTTAAACGGTTTACCCGCCATAAGGCCGGGAAGTTAAATTTTAAGTAAAAATTATAAAAACTTTACACATAATCGCGTTTTGCAGCCAAACCAATAAAGATACAGAGAAAAGTCGTTAGACGTTTGTTGTAGTTCACTTCATTCCTGACTAACGATTTTCCCTCAGATTTGAGCTAGCTCTAACGGTTCGCCCACTATCGGGCTTCAAAGAAAAGCCTGCAAGGGTGAAAAGTGTAAGATTAAATCAGAGAAATAGCTTGGGAGAAAAGTCTGCACTGCGCAGCTAGTGTGAATTGTTGAGTGTAAATATAGTAAAAAACATACACTAAGTTAGTATTTTTAACTTGTTTAGGGAGTTTAATTTGCTCAGGAGTTTATCTAGTCATGCCAGGAAATTCCCTGGGGGGAAGGTTAATGTTACCAGGGGTTAAGACATCAGGGGGTTTAATTTACCCAAGAGATTATCTGGTCATACCAGAAAATGCCGGGTGAGGGGTTAATGTTACCGGGGGTTAATGACACACGTGGGCCTCTTGTAGAGGGTGTTGAGTCTGTGAACATAATTAAAATTCACTCGGTCCCTATCTACTTTTGACGCTTCGCTTACGCTCAGCCAAGTCATGATGTGGGCTAGTAAACGTATACTAGTCATTCAATTAAATAGTAGTAAAAACTCAATCTGGAACCGGGATGAATTGCACACATTTTTGGTCTTTATCGGATTATTAAGTTGATCAGAGGCTTTCATTTACTCAGGAGTAATTCCTGGGAGGGGGGTTAGTGTTATCGGGGGTTATCACAATACGTGGTTTTTTCTGGGGGAAATTTATCGACCAGATAATCCCAAACTGGAGCAATTTCTACAAATTGTGGTCGCATAGATCTTAAAACCACCTAAAATAGCCAATTCACGACAAACATTTTACCATTGAGAGCGTTTATCGGTCTTATGCAAGTATATACGAAAAAGTACTTGACCTATTTTGTAGATCTAATCATTGTCTAGTTATAAAAAGTTTACTTTTTAAGTTACAACCAATGGTTCAACCGCTACCTCCAGAAACAGAAATCTCATGTAAAAATTACTAAATATTTGAATATAAACGAGTTTTGCAGCCAAACCATTGACGATAGGGCAAAAAGTAACTGAAGTCTTTTTGTAGATACGTGATTTGCTAATTCCAGTACTACATATACTTTGGGCTATGATCAACGGTTTGGCCGCTATGGAGCCCGGAGTCTAAAATTTCACGTGAAAATTACGCCCCCAGGCCCCCAAAGTGAATGCTTAAAAAATCTGGGATTAGATAGATTTGGTGATTGGTTAAATTCGCATATGAGGTTTCATGTTCCCTGCTGCATCCGATTCGGAGAATCGTACAGGTGATAACGCTTCGCTAACGCTCAGCCAAATTGCGTGTGGTATATAAAAATAAAGAAAGGATTTCGGCGAAAAATTAAGTAACTTGTTAGCAAATTTAGGAGACAAGAGAATTGGGGAGATAACAAAAGTCCGAGATAAGGTTCGTCAGAAAGTGGTAAGTTGAGTGTTTAATTTTAACCAGAGTTTTGAGTTTGAGGGCGTTTTATGGCTTATCCGTAAGAGTTACGAAAAACATTGACTGGGCCTTTCATTGACTGGAAACACAATTTATTTTGTGTTTCCATTCTGCCGTTGGATTTGATGTAGGACCTTTGGTTTAGCCGGCACAGAGCTTGCAAGAAAAGTCTGCACTGGTCAGCTTTTGTGAGTTATTTAATGTAAATATTATAAAAACCCACCCTAAGTCAGTATTATCAAGTTGTTTAGGGGTTTAATCTGCTCATGGGTTTATTTAGTCGTGCAAAGAAATTACGGGGAGGGGGTGTTTAATGCTACCGGGGGTTACGACATCAGGGGGTTAAATTTACTCAGGATATTATCTGGTCATACCAGGAAATTCCAGGGGGGATAATGTTACCGGGGGTTAAGACACACGTGGGCCTCTTTTGGAGGGTGTTGTGTTTGTGATCACAAATAAAATTCACTCTGTCCTTAGCTAACGCTCAGTCAATTCGCAATGTGCTCTAGTAGACGTATACTAGTCATCAGTTTACTTGGTAATACAAACTAAATCTGGAATTGATATGAATTGCACAATTTTTTGTCGTAAACAATCAAAAATCCCTAAAATTGCCAATTCACAAAAAAGATTTTGCCATTGAGAGCGTATAACAAGCTTACGGAAAGATATACACCAAAAAGCTACTGAAACTTTTTTGTAGATCCTATCAATTTATAAATGTTTTGAGATTTAAGCTAGCACAATCGGGTCGACCGCTATCGACTCCACTAAAAAAATGAAACCATAAAAAATATTAACATTTATTAGCCAAACCAATTGAGATAAGGCAAAAAGTCACTAGACCTTTTTTGTAGATCGCATTACTATTAATAGATTATTAAGTTGATCAGAGGGTTGAACTTAATCAGGAGTTGATCTACCAGGAAATTCCCAGGAGGGGGGTTTATGTTATGAGGGGGGGGTTATAAGTACGGGAAGTACATTTCTGGGAAATGTGTGTCTGTGCTACGAGAATATGTGTACAGTAATTTTTATCAAAATAAAACTTTGATCTGGGGTTTATATTACATAGGAAAGTATCATTCAATATCAGAGTGTTGACAATGAATCACTATTTCATTAAATTAATTAAAAAGTACTCTGTCCCTATCTATTATTGACGCTTCGCTAACGCTCAGCCAATTGACGATGTGGGGTTGTAGTCACTCATTAACGTAGTGACACAAGTTAAATCCAGAACTAGAACGGATTGCACAAATTATAGTCGCATCATATTTCCAACTGATATTGCTAATTACGACCAAATTTTCCATTAAGAGAGATTTTAGGGCTTACGTAAGGATATACGACAAAAAGCTACCTAACCTTTGTTTTAGATCTCTAGATTGTCTAGTTATTGAAAATTTATGATGTAAGTTAAGACCAAAGGTTCGGCGGCTACCGCCTCCAGAAACAAAATTCTCACGTAAAAATTATAAAATATTTCCATTTAAACAGGTTTTTCGGCCAGACCATTTCGGATAGGAAAAAAGTTACTGATCGTCATTTACTAAAACTTATTAAATATGTGTTTTGGGCTAAGACCAACCGTTTAGCCGTTATCAAGCATGGAAGGTAAAGTTTTAGGCTAAAATTTCCAAATATTTTCACTTAATCGCGTTTTGCGGCCAAACCAATGGAGATAGAGTAAAATGTCACTGGACCTTTTATGTAGATCACTTCATTTCCTAAATCCAATTTCTGTTATATGTTGACTTCCGACCAATGGTTTCCCCGCTATTAACCCCAAAATTTGAATTTCCAGGTAAAAATTACAAAAAATTGAACATAATCACGTTTTTTCGGCCAAACCACTGGAGGTAGAGCAAAAATGTCACTTGACCTTTTCTGTAGATCGCGCAATTTTTCTAATTTGATGGGTCAATCAGATTTGAGCTACGACCAACTGTTCGGCCGCTATCGGGCTCGAAACATTATTTTAGCAAAAAAATCTCTGGAATGTCAAATATTTGAGCGTTTTGTTGCTTAACCATGGAAGATAGAGAAAAGAGTCACTTGACCATTTTTGTAGTTCACTTCATTCCTGACTAACGATTTTTCGTCAGATCTGAGCTAGCTCCAACGGTTCGCCCGCTATCGGGCTTACAAAAAAGGCCTGCAAGGGTAAAGAATGCGCGTTTTTTGCGAATTTTTTTGAGGGGTTTAAAATAAAAATTCCTGGTTTTCAGACTTTTCCTGCTGGTTATACGGCAAAAGGTACCTGCGTGCCAAATTTCGTGTTTTCAGCACTTCTAGAAGTACCTTAGAATTTGTATACGTGAGTGAGTTAACTAAAGTTAACCTTTAAATGCGCTCATGTAATCTGACGTCGGAAAATTTAGAAGGTCTGGAAGGTGATCTGAGGTTTGGAAAGGACCGATCGGAATTGGCTCTCGTCATCAGTGCAAAACAAATGTTAGTTTTAACTATTTCTATTAATAAAACGTTCGTATGTATTATCTAATGGTACTTTCATAGCCTAATAACAAATAGTAGATGGGGACAGAGTGTGCTCTGGATAATACCATGTAGACTACTCCAGATCATTTATAACGGTCTAATTCAATGTGTATGTAATGTTATTTAGTTCGTCATAAAATTAATTTATTTTGGAAATAAGTAGGGATATTTTAATTGTTGAAGGAAAGAAGATTATTATTAATGTTTGAATTATCTAAAATGCTTCATTAACCATACTCTTACTTTGGGCAAACCTTTCTGTATATGGCAGGACCTCTAATAAAGAATTCAGTTTTTAATTGTGTACTAAATACATTTATTAGTTTGATACAAAGGAGAAATTGTAATAAATCTATGCGATTGAGATTCTAAATACCTTAGGTGTTTTAAGGCAAACTGAACACATCAAACTAAAGGAAATCCGTCACCGTTGATCAAAAATCGTTATTAGCAAACAAGGGATATCTTGTGCTATCAGTCTTATTTAAAACTTATAACGGTGCAATAAGAACACTGCATCGTCAATTAGTATCAGTGTATTATTGAGAGAGACATTAAGGAGCTATGCACTACGGTAAGTAAATATCTATGTTTGTGTAGATATTATTTGTCAATGTTGCTCCGATGTGAACACATAGCAAATGTTGAAATCGTCCACTTCCATAATTAAACATGAAATTTAAAAGTGATTTAAATGAGATTTTAACTGGTATTCTGTAATATATAAGAATATTGTGAATACATAAATATAATTTTCTTAAAATATTATAAGTGTTTCCTAATGTATATTTGTTTTTATTTGTAATTCCTTTAAATGTACCGTTTACGGTGCCTTCCAAACTGCAGAATTTGGGAACGTCCAATGGAGTTCAAATTCTTTGGTTCGTTCTCGATAATATAGAAGAATTTATGAACATCAATTCAAAGTAGAGTAGCCACATTTATCTTTGAAATTGACTGAATAGTGTATTTATATACACACTCTTCAGGTATTTCACAATTAATTATTTTGATGCAGACTTCCCATATGTTAGTCCTTCAGTCTATGTAATTATACGAAACAACTTAGAAGCAGTGCAATTACTAAGTTTCAAATGCAAATCACAAGCTTGAATCTGCTCAGATCTGCCGGCTCGCAGTGTTCCCTAGAAGTTCCATTGAAATCAATATAACTTTCGTTGTTGATTTTTGGGAAACTGTATTACGTATATAAAATACGTTTTGTGTATTTTTGAACTTCTAACAAAAATTCCAAGTTTTTAGAGTATTTAAACTCAAAAGAATCTAAATAAGTAATTTTAACAGAAACGTACCAGTATTTAGACTTAAAATTGGCTCAGCTAATACTACAGGTTGACTGAGATATTGGATATCAATTTTTCAATCCATCTCAGGGTCTCCAAGTTTATAATTTCCTCCGAACTTCTTTCTTTACACAAAGTAGCACCAATTACTATTGGTGATTCCAAGGTAAAAACTGTTTCTTACAGAAGGTGTTAAATACCTTACATATTTGGTCAAATAAGCAATATTTCAAAAACTTATGTATCATTATTTTAAGTTAAATTTGTAACTAACAGCATTTATTGTTTAAAATAATATAATTTTCAATATTATATTTTAATTTTTATCCACTTAGTTACATTAAATCGTCAGATTCTTCGTTTAAACTCCCAAAACATCAAGAAAGCCAACGGTGGTATCAACGCAATCATTAGATAAGACCCAATACTTTCTTCACTGATCCAGTTACAACATGATGGTGTATTATTTTTAAAAGATGATCTGATTTAATTTATAATCATCAACAGCCTTATCAAACTGCCACATTGAAGTTCAAAAGTGTTTCAATGTACCGTGTCATATTTACTGTAATAGACATATATCTACATTGTGTAGGAAGTGAACCAAAAGATCTTGTTTTCTATTATTTTGGGACCCTTAGTATTTGTAGTACTACAATAAAATTTGCAAAGAGAAAATATCTTAATTCACTGCAAAAAAGTAAAAGTAAAAGCGGCATATTGCACTGCTAATTTTCAAACTCCCTTCGTTCTCTATGTACGATATTGCACCTAACGTTTATGTTCTCTAGTACGTTCTCCATGTACTATGAAGGTTTATCTATGTTCTTTAGTATTTCGTCGCTATGAAACTGTGAATGCAAATCCACCGGAGAAGTTGTCACCGGTAAATGTCATATTCGTGCATAACGACCATACATGGATGTAAAATGGCAGGAAGTATATCACGAAATATGAACTAATGCAGTGGATAAGGCAAGCATGAACGCCAGAAGTCGAGTTATGTAATCCGCAAGAAGGTGCGACGTAGATTCCATGGTGTCTTCACGATTACCTGAAGTCAGGACATGCATCTTCATGATCCAATTGCAGGTGAGATCGTGCCTCAATTAAGAAAAAACACAGTAAAATTAAACGACTGAAAGAGATGTGATTTAAACTAGTGGAAATTCTGTAACAGAAGGTACGAGATAAAATTCTTTCGTTTTCCATCTATAACAATGTAGGAGTATGCCTCACCGCGTTTCGTGCAAAACGTTTCCAAATATATAGCTTGATTAAGTTTAGAGTTATCCTGCAGAAAGGTGCACATATAATCAACCATAAAAAAATGTATGCGCATCCTGAGTGGTTGGTTTTAAATAGCCAAAGTCCAAAATTGGACACGTACCATCACACACCTGGACATGCCATGTTCATTAAACATTGGCCTATTTAAAAATAAAGTTTCATTCAAAATATAACATCTACAGATAGAATGTTTTTCTAGATTTATTGCTACATGATACACTAACAATTTACAACACTCATATTAAGTTAAGTTGTAACATAAGAGTGTTATGTTATGAAAGTTCCGGTGAGATAGTTAGGGTGCGCTAAAATCAAACCTTTTCACCGAATTTTAACATCTGCTTTGCATCCCATTTTTTTACAAGAGATGCACAAAATGGTGGAAATATTCGGGCTCTCCATCTGCAGAAATTGCAGGACAATACATTTGCCTGAAGGTTCTCGGGAAACAAAGGAAATACACAAAATACAAGAGGTCACTTGAGGATGATAAGTGTACAGATGTGCACAATGTGAACCTATTCCGAGACAATTCTTCATATCCTACTCTTTCTTTTACGAAATCCCTTTGTAATGTCTTAAAATAGCATTTTAGTATCTGCTGTTCTTATCTTTCAAATGAGATTTAAGAAGTCTTCTGCCTTTTTTGTTTCTATTACTTTATAGGGAGTACTTACACAATATATTTGTTACAGAAAAATACTGCTTGTGATACAGCCAAAACTATAAATTAAATTATGGTATTCCATCAAAATTTCCTTAATGTTATACACAGTCTACACAGGTTGATGGACTAACTTTTTCATACTTTGAGGTAACATATTTCTCGCTCATTCGTTAAATAATTGTAATGTATTGAATTATTTTCTCCATCTAGAAAAAAAACTATCGATCTTTTCTGTAAAACACTAGGTTTATAGAACATGTTATAAAAAATTAAGACGATTATGTATCCTTACCTTGGTTTTGTATTTGTATGTAAATTTTTGTCCATTTATAGCCAAAATAAATTATACTTCGATATATTTCATCCTTTTAATACTCTACTATTTCGACCTCCACCAAAAGTAGCGTGGCGAACGATCGATTTCCTTACTAGAAAATAACACCCTCTATCGATTTCTATACAAACCAGGTTCTAAGCGTGTAATTGGCTCTCGACTCCTGATTACTGTAGAGTTGACAGTAGAAAACATGACGGCAAGCATGCTTGGAGTCATTTATAGACATGTACGAAGTGTTTACTTCCGCCATACATGCCACCTCTTGTACCAGGGATGGTAGGTCGCGGGCCACTATTTCGATGACGGTAAGTCTTACGATCAGTAATGGCTATTGAGTAAGCGATAGTTATTGACTGAGCTTTAGCGAAGTTTATCACTCGTGAGGCTAGACAACTTTCATTTCTGTGTGTCTGTCTATCTGCAAGATATTTAAAAAACGAACTGACCTATAGACTTGAAAGTTTGCATGAAACTACAGGTCAACTTTCAAGTTTATCGATAAGTTAGTTTTCCAGTTATCGTGCGGATACACAGACGGATATACGGACGGACAATATGAACATCACTGAGTTTGATGATAGTCCATGTCACTCCATTAAATTTGGCTGAGCTTTAGTGAATAATGTTACACAGAGTACATGGGTTACCATGATTCCAATGATAAAATCGCAGAATAAATAAATTTTTAACCAGACCGAGTACACTATGAGCTTTCATCATGTGTCTCTTTTATTTATAATGGTAATATAAATAATACACTAATAGTACATTTAATACGGAATGAAATTTTATTTTTAGACAGAAGACAACGGGTTGTGTGATGGGTATATCTGAACATGGAGATGAATAAGCGTTATTGAAGCATATCACTCAGAAATCTGACACAATTTCCGTTTTGTATACCGGGGGATCCAATAACGTCTTTTCTGTATGATTGTATGTACGTAATTTTGAAATTTTGCAAGGAACCATAATACAGACTGTTACGTGACACGTGGTGCTGCAGCGTAGTCCTACCTTGTATAACAATTTAATAAACTATAATTATTGAGTAAATAATAATAATACCGTACTCAACCTGATGACAACCCACATTTCAAAATTTCGAAAGAAAACTTTCGCAATGCTCTATTAAGCTCTAACATTACAACCAGGTTCAACGTAGTTATGATTTCCCCATAACTAGATAACTAGATGTTAACAGGTTATAAGTTGTCTATCGTTATGTTCCCAAAGAGTTGCAACAAAATATTTTTTACAAAAGAAGAGGAAATATCTATATAAATTGTACGTCCTTGGAATACACACAGATCACTAAGTAATTTATAAAAAGATGACTCATTTATCAAAATTTTAAGCTTTTAAAAATTATCCTTTTGTTTTTTATTAATACGTATTCATTAAACAACGAGTTTCACATACACATTAGATTTACATAACTAAAAATAATAATGAAAAATATTACCTTTGTAATGAATCTATGTATACTAAGAACAAGCGGAATTTTAAAATTAAGAGAGATTTTTAGTTTAATTAAAGTTTTTTCATTTTTCAAGTAATACTGTCTATTATTATGAATATCGGGCGTAAAATTATTGTAACAATATAGATGAATTAATCTGCGATTGGACTGTGATAAACCATACAACAGTGTTACTTGCATTCAAGGAGGAGCTCTTTTTATTGGAAAACAATTACCTGTTATTTTCTACAAGAAAACTCACAATTCTCCAATAATTTTTATAAGTTTATAAGTATAATATTTTTGTGAGTTTTCTTTGCATTTGTGTGACTTGCATTTAACGTACTAATTAAGTATTTAACTATAAACTGTTATACAACACTGTACATGGTAGCTTAACTTTATTTGCCTGATATTAACCAAAGTATGTAAAATTTGTATACTTGCTGAAAAGAAATGAAGCCTATGTAATAAAGACTGTAAGACAATTCCAGTCTTAAATTAATACTCTTGTTATGAAGAGTGAATGTTATTAACCGTACATCGCATATTTTTTATTTGTTATTTCGTTACTTATGATAAGCATTTACAACCCCATAAGTCTTTTACCGATTATAGTAACTAATCAAACTACTCTTCTGTAGACATTTATTATATTTCCTAATAAATATACAAAAATATGATTCTTTAACCTTTTTTGCAGTTCTTATGTATATCTTTCACTGTCATGGTGCACAACCAACAATTATATTAGTTCAAATTCTGAAGAACTACAAGTTAAGTAAAAATAAGAAGTATAACGAACAATACAATATGATTGTTTTTTATGTGAAATACTGAGTACTAATACATTTTTCTGCGTAGAAAGGCCTTTTATACTTAATTTATCAAATAAACCTCACTCAAACAATTAATAGAAATAATCTATAAAATAAATACGTTTTTTATTGTTCACTTTTTCTTAAGTTTTGCTTAGTATAGGGAGAATTCGTTCATTTGTAGCATTTAAAGTGCAACTAAGTTTTTCTAAATATGAGTTGGGTACCAAGAAGAACATTTCCAGCTCTCTCTTATAATCAGCCAACAAAGACTACTCAGAGAACTATCCGTAATAATAATGCAACTTTAGCAATAAATAAACCTTAATATTGTCCCTGGTTGGTATAAGTTGGGGAGAAAAGGCGGCTGATTTCTATAGCCCAATGATGTCGTATGAAGTTTCAAGTGTAATAGTTCATTTCATTGTAATAGTTACGTTATAGTTGGTACAATGTCACATATACAAAATTTTTTTTAATCGATTTGATGTTTGATTTTTTCGTTGCCATAAGGGTTACCCATATACCAATGTAAAAACTTTCACGAACGCACAGTAAATTCTCATTGAGTGACTTAAACAAATCATTTTACACAATGCTGCTTATATTAAAATTAAACTTTGTGTAAAATTCCACTTATGTGGATAAGTTTTTTTTGAGGCAACGTGTGGTAAACAGACAAACAGACATAAATGAAATGTTTCCTGTTCCTCAAGGTACGAGATTCGCTAATACTCAGCCAATTAAATTTTTCTTCTGTTAAATCAAAATAAAAAAAACTTAATTACTATTGGTGTTACATTATCATAAGGTACTATCTAGCATAATAAACTTAAACGTGGGACAGTTATAAGCATTATTGGTTAATTGGTTTTATTCTGAGAGAGGAGATTGGAGATATTACATTTTGGCTAAGGCGTATTTAAAATATTGGAAAATTCAAATGTCTCGCGAAAAATTCAATGGATGTCCCGGAACTTCTGGAAATAAAATTTAAACCGAAAAAGTATCTATCTAAATGTTGGTCATGTCAAAACATAACGTCAGCCCTATTATAAAAACAAAACTATTCAATCCAAGTATACTTATATGAAAATGGATGCATGTAAATTTACAGTAGTGGAATGTGTAAACGATAACTACTGCCAGCATTTCCTGGAATACAGGAAACACATAGACTGTCATACCTTTGCTGTAAAGTATATAATTAATATAAATTTAAATTACTTTGATTTTAACCAATTTACTGTTTCACATATCGTTTCATCATATAGGTTTTGTACAAACAATAAACTGCCGTTATGTAACATTCTCTGTGCTTTCATAAATGCAAAGAAACAATTTTGACTAAGACTTAAAGGAATGATCCTCCACCAAAGACTAATGGATATAATATCGAACTTAGAAATTGTGAGCTTTAAATACCATGGAGCCGAAACTTGAACAGACATGTTATGCGGCGTACTTCGAAGCTGAATATACATCAATTATGTTTCTTAATTTACTTTTTAGGTTAGAAGTATTAGTGTTAGCGAGAAATAAAACATTTTTAAATAAGCAGTTAGTAACGGAATAAGTTATGTCAGAAGAAAGGTTCACTTCTGGCTGGATTATACCTTTATATAATTTGAATCTAAGCTGGTTTCAGCAAGAACCTATTGTTCAAGAAACTCTAGACAACACTATGGATATCCATGAGCGGCTCACCACTGACCACAAATGTCGAGATATTGCGGTGGAAGGGTGGACCAATAGGTCTTGTTTATTGCAGAGGGTGTGGAGCTCCCTTAGTGTTAAAGGCTGTTCCTAGCCTATATATGAAGGACTGCTGTCCTCTGCCTACTTTAACTGGAGAGGCTGGGACACAGCTGGCCTTTCCTTCTTCCAAGGTGACTTTATTGCTTTATCACACTATACTGTGTGAAAATCTTATCACACAGGATGAGAGGGGAGTCGGTACAGTACAAGATTGACAATTCTTCAGTCACTAACAAGATTTGCATCTGCATTATCTTCAACTCAGACTCAAAAACTTTAAACGTGTGGCCTCAGGCCCTAACTAATTGGAACAATATAAGAACACCAAGACAACCAGATACTTCTCAGACTATACTAAATGGATTAGTAAATGTATAGACAGCAATCATAGACAAGTTCCATGTTGCCAGAACCTATGCTTTTCAAATTTCTACGCAAGTTTACTAGTTTAAGTATCAAAATTCTTAGAAACTTGAGAAAACAATAATTATTTTTATTGGGGCTTCATACGAATGTTATTCATTCTCCTATAAATAGTTTTCTTTTTGATGAATTTTTGCAAAATAAGAGTAGTAAAGTTTTAACATTTTTCTTGTTTTAGAAAGTAAACTCTCATCACTACAATTAAGTAAAATATTCAACATACTCTAAGAATGTTAAAATCATTAATAATGTCGATTCCAATTGTTATACGTTACTCATAATTTCACGTACTTACATAAAAAACTAAATTCCCCACACATTGACGGGCTGACTAACAAACTGACTGATTTACTGATTTTAGACATACTTATTAGTACAATTATTATTATTCACACAACCCCTAATTATAGTGACGACTTAACTCACACGTAACGTTGAAGAAATGAGGGATTTTACACAAAAATCAGTATGTGTATCAAACACCAAATTCAAAACTATATGTTTGATTTTGCGTTCCAAATCTTAAATATTTGATACAATTATAAATAATAATTACTATAATAATAAATAATAATGGTGTGATTTAATACGATAATTATTAATTGCATTACTCAAATGAGTGCAATATTAAAACGAAATAATATTTCCATTGCCGTAAAGGAGTATTTACTAACAATTTCCTAGAATATTGTTGTTGATTGTTGTCACAACGGGATCTGTGGCTTATTACAAATGTATTTGTTCTCTATACTGAGTCATAAGCTTTAGAACATGCTACGTTTGGACGAAATACACAGACTGCATAACACGATTCGCAGTATTTGCTTCGTTTACAGCTTCCATTCGATTGCCTTAGTCAGAAATTTGTATGACCCTCAATTAATGGTTGAATAAAATCAAGCCATTCGTTTGGGATTTAATTAAAGTCATGTAGAGTTTCTATGAGCTTGGTTTGATGAATATATTTATATATCTTAGAGTTATTATTAAACTTCGGTTTCCTTGGGTGAATAGTGAACTTAAGTTTTGGATCGTTTAAAAGATTATGTGCTGAATTTACGAACTGTTCAGGCAGAAAATACCGTCCCTGTATTGTTTGTAAAAGACAAACACTTTTTCCTACATATAAAGTTTGGTTTACGCTGCAGAGGAATAGGTTTATGACACGCATTTGAATTTAATTGGGGCAGGTTTATTAGCAGCTTAAACTGATACGAGGGTATTGGCAACTGAAATACACACATATTCTCATCTTAAATTGTTTATATAGGGTTTCTTTCTTTAACAGTTAGTTGCATTATGTTTCGTTTACCTGAAACAGAGTTCGTAAATAAATTTGGAGCCCAACAACAAGAACTGATATTGATGTGCCCTCGGTGAACGCGCGCTTTCCTGGTTTTATATAAATATAATATCAATACAAAATAAATATAAATACACATAAAAAATGCAATTGGCCAGTTTATTGACATTCATAAAGTGCTGACAGGAAAAATTGATCAAATACAAATTTATAATTTATAAGCACAATACATTTTGGCTTTAAAACCAAACACTGGATAAGAGATATTAGTATATTATACATGCGAAATACTGAGTGTGTAAACAATACTCGCTTGAAGCATCATCAACATTATGTAACCATAATATTATTCATAATCAAATTTATTGTCCTAAACGCAATTTGTTTCACATTTAATTTCGTTAGCATTTATGTCAAAAGATGTGTATTCATGATCATTGTAATTTACTCCAGTCTTAATATTTTTTTTCCATATTAGATCAAGTTGTCTTGTTCCCTAAATCAAGAAAATATACATACGCAGGTCTGACCAAGCACTTCATGCTTAATATTTGCTAAAGTTCCCAGTTAAAAGTATATTTTTACTAAAACTTTTAATTTGATTATCTGGATGTTTTCTTACTCTGTGCTCAATACCGGTTGCAGGAGAGGTTGAAATAGGTATTGTTGCTATCAGGCTTAATCTTTGATTTCAAGACTGTTATTGTAAAAACTTAGAACAGTGATAATACAAATTAAACACATAGTTAACCTCTCATAAAACAATGTGTACACAAAACAGTTAATTACATTTAATAGGCTATTTAAATTAATAATTATTATTATTTGCTGCAGCGCAACTAAGGAGACCAGGATGAAATATTTCGCAAATTTAGAGATTACTGGGATTTAGCCCGAAGGTATTTTCGAAATAAAAATAGCTCTATATTCTAACCATGTATCCGAAGTATGTCCATGTTAAATATCAGTACAATCGATCATTAGTTAATTTTTGTGATCGATTAAGACACACGGACAAACAGACAGACACCATTTAATTTTTATGTAATATAGGTATTAGTATGAAGAATGTATTGATATGAAATATATGATAATATTGCAATGGCTTAGTGACACAGCGTGATTGTAACAATCAACACCTAACATTAGGAATGCAAACTCTCGTATTGTTTCATATTAGCTTTTAAATAATTAACATTTGAGGTAATCTTTGTTCAGATGCCGTTTTTCATTACTTTTATTTTGTTAACTTTTAGTAGTTTTCTACGTTTCCTCAAGATTGTATGACAGTAACAATTTTTATTGTGCACCCTCAATATTCGATCGAGATAAAAAGTTTACAAGTTTATGTATCTATCTTAGTTCATCAGACAGTTAAAAAGGTGTGACTCTTATTTAGTCAGCCTCAACTTAGACAGCTGTTATATGAATAGAGTTACCTCATGGAGAGAACTCATTCATTGTGTACTTGTACAAGTACTGCGAGGAACGTTTGTTGCCAACGGAGGTATTGCTATGGTCTCATTACTGGAATTCCAGTAAAGTCCTCATTATAATGTCAGTGAAGACTGCTCAATTAAATGTGCGTCCTCTGATAGAACGTTTGATAAACTAGTAATGAAACTTCAGCAAGATACTTTGATGTTACTGGCAAGGTGACTCTAGAAAATGGGATTCTAACCTTCAATCAAAGTAGTTTCTTAATATGCAAAGTTGAAACAGAAGCTACAAATTAAAATGCTTATTCTGAAAAAAATATTAAAAATATGTAATGTTATTTAAAATCACTGTAATTACGAGTATAATGATATGTAAAGTATCAAAGATTTCTTTACAAACGATCAAAATGCTATATAATTGTGAAAACAGTGCGATATCTTATTACATACAATCTTAAAGGATATACTGATGGCTTTCCATGCACAGAGAAAAAACTTATATCTACAAATATGTATGAAAATGAACAGTAGATCTAGCACGATGTTACTGATGTTCACTTAGTGATATTTGACAAACCTTATAATTTTTCAAAATTTTAATAAACACAACTGGGTGGAAAGGTCAAAAATATATTATTTTTTAATGTACTATTTTAAATTTTCGACTTAAATAAGACCTTGCCTTAACTTTTTTTTTAGTTACAGAAAAATCTATTATAAGCGTATTATAGGCCCAGGATGGTTCTGCTGGTTTACCAGGTGATCTTCCACTTGAACCTACATTGGGTACAGTAACGGCCGATATGGCACTGACATCTTCCCGGGCATCGTGTGGATGTCTTAGTAACAACAAATTTTGAGATATTGGGGTGGAAGGGTAGATTAATATGTTTAATCTACTAAGGAGGATGATTTCAGGAGTGGGTGGAGCTCCCATACTGTCAAAGTCGGTGCTAACCTGGACATGGGAGATTCCTTTATCCTGCCTGCTTTGATTGGAGAGCCTGAAACATTGGTCGCTTTCTCTTTTTCCAAGGTCACGTTCTGATATATAACCCTCCTCACGGGATCTCGACAGAAAGCGGCCCTCTAACCACATCCTCAGCTATCATGAGTGCCCTGTAACACCGGAAGAAAGTGCAAAGGTCCTTACAGAACTAAGTGCGCTAATAGGTTTATAAGATTCTTGATCTAAGCGAACAATAAAACAGGATATTTATTTTGTACTAATAATATTATATTTTTAATTTTAAAGATCTAGCGCGCGATTTGTTTTAGGAAACTTTTACGAAATGGAAAGATACGCTAAAGACATTCTTCATAGAAAACAAACAATATTTATATGAAGAAATACGTTAATCAAATCATAATATATCGCTCGGGAGTTGTGTTTTATCGGCCAGTATCTAAACGTATTTCTTAAACATCCAGCTCAAAATAATGAAAGCTTTATTTACTGTTTAAAAGTATTCAGTGTTTTACTTACTTTTACTTACATCCGGTTACATAAAATTATTCCATAACAGTCTATACAAATTTATTGATTTAAAAACATGGATATCCTTAATATGTTTATTTCTTCAAAACGTTAGGCATTTTAATATTATGACAGTTATAATTAGATGGCGCTGGTACATGTATTTCTGAGTTATACATTCCGCTTGAAATATCCTATAAATGTTATATAATCATTTCTAGGTATTACATAATTCCCAGGCATATAAAAAAACAAATCAAACACATGTAAACTTAAGTGATTAAACGTCGTTCATGCTTAAATTTGCATAGGTAGAATAAATTGAAATGTATTTCAGAATTCGTACTTCTTGGAAATAAATTCAGTTCGTAAATATTATCCTTAGCAAATGAGTATCACATCTGATGTTGCTGAGAGCTTTTAAACCTGAATATTTAAAAATGTGAGCTTTAAAATGCTTAGATTATAACACATTAAATAGAATTCTTTCTAAATTTAGTATTTTAAACATATTTATTCTTAGTATATTTTGTAGTCGAGTATTAATAATTTGCATTATTTGGTACTTTCAAAAACCTGTTTAAAAGCTTATTTCATTGGTTACAAACAGATTATCCTGTCAGAACTTTGAATTACTTTTACATTGTAAATAAGGTATATTTATTAAAAATATCAGTGTTTTAGTAGTCCAATAAATTATTCAAAACGATTTTGTATTTATTAAGTTTCTATAAATGGAAGCGGTACAATTTAAATTCAATCCAGACTGGTAAACAAATAGTTAGTAACGAGTACAGATGGCAATCTGATTAAATAACATTACTTTGATTACATGTTTTATGCGCATTTTCCTGAAATCGAATAACTTTGGTCTTTGCACTAATCAATAATTAATAATGAAATATACAGAGCGTTGCCACGTATTATGTACAGAGTAAAATAGATTCGTGCACCTAACTTTTACTCCCTTCTATTTTAAAGCTGCAGTATTAAATTAATCTAATACACATACAAAGCAATAATTCAAATACAACAGTAAATCTATCCCCTTCTTTAGATGAGAAAACGATTAGTGCATAAGATATACCATAAGATGTTACAACTCTTACTGTAAGATGGACCAACTTACTGTAAGGAGATCTCTGTTTACTCTGATAATACTTGTTAATGTGGAAGTTAACCTTACTTAACGCTATTCTAAGTTAAAAAATACTCAATGTGAAATGCACTCTCAATATGGAAATATATATTTTCAATGCTAATCAGAATAAGGCTGATTCAACAACATGCTTGCCGTATAGGTTGCTCGTATACGGTATCTAAAATCACCTGCCTCATTTTGAATTCTACAAGCACAGGAATATTTATGAATATATCATTCTTTTAAGAAGTTAAAAATATTGAGAGAACAATTTTATACTTTGTTTCTATATTATCTGTTATCTTTGTTATCTACATACTAATATGAAATGTTTCACAGGGTTATAAAATCATGGTATTATATTTACTACAAAAAAATTTATTGTAGATTCACAAGGACATGAGGAGCACATAATGGTTTGAAATTGAATTAAAATAATGGGAATAACGGGATATTTTACAAAATCTAATACATTTGAGAAATCTTATAAGTGGTGATAAAAACTAGATGGGTTTGAAAGCTAAAACGTCGAAATGTGGTCAAGAGACCTTAGTTTCCCACAATAAAATCTTCTAAATCTGCAATATTAACTTTCTTACGCTGATCATCTGAAAATCAGAATAATCCCGATCATTGAGAGTATTAGTTACTACTCACTACCAACTATGAACAACGCGCGTTCACTTAGATAGATACTCATCATGCCAGTTCGCGTATTCATTTTGCCGCATGTTTATGTCACATCTGGTTTTAACGCATCTTTATATTTATCGTAAATGCTCATTTATTAACCCATCTATTGAACCACGTTACAATAAATCCAGACAATATTGCAGATTTCAGTTTCAGTTTAGAAAAGGTTGTATGGTGTCATAATAGAAGTTTGAATAAAGGTAAAATATGTTAATAATATAAAGTACGATAAAACAAGTGGGAACAGACTATCGGTTTGTGAATAAAGGTAAGTATAGGATTATAAAGAAACACAACTAGACGTGACAAAAACTATCACGGCACGAAACAGACACAACTTAGTATGATGGATTAATAACAGGAGTGGTGGACAAATAAATGAATATACGCTTTTTGGGCATTCGTTGAAACAATAAAAGTTATAAGCAAATATAAAATTATAGAAAGTTTTAAAGTTTCACAATAAAATTACCGGCTTACTACAGATTTCACATTTTCAGCGGTGAGGTAAACTACGAACTGCTTTATCAAACTGGATAGACAAGCGATATTACTGGTCTTTTTTATATAAATAGACCGCTTAGAATTTCTAAGGAACGGCCAAAACATAAGCCACTGGAACGATTTATTAAAACCTACACAACAATGTTTGTTTCACCATACCATACTTATAAGTACAATTTTATAATTATATATTAATATATAACATAAATCTGTATTTAAGAAACGAAAATATTAAATCAATGTAAATTCTGTTTATTTAGTTTCAATAATTTATTTCCGCTCTGTTGAAAATACCAATTCATGTGTTTGTTATTCATAAAAATTTGAAACTATATACTTAAGTAATATCATAGCCTACTTTATTGAATACACTTTCAATATTGGATTTTCACTAATCGTATTTGAAGTCGCAATATGGACATATCTAAGGGAATACTTAAGTAATATCTATAGCCTACTTTATTGAATCGCATTTTCAATATTGAGTTAACTCAGATTGAAATCGTGAGTGAAATAACAATATGGCCACATCACTTTTACAATAATACTTAAGTAACATCATAGCCTACTTTATTGAATACACTTTCAATATTGAGTTAAGACATGAATCTGCTTGAAGTCACAATATGGTCTCATTACACGTAGGGAATACTTAAGTAATATCATAGCCTACTTTATTGAATACACTTTCAATATTGAGTTAAGACATGAATCTGCTTGAAGTCACAATATGGATTACACGCGGGAATACTGGTTCATTATAGAATACTTAAGTAATATCATAGCCTACTTTATTGAATACACTTTCAATATTGAGTTAAAGATATGAATCGTGCTTGAAGTCACAATATGGTCTCATTACACGTAGGGAATACTTAAGTAATATTATAGCCTACTTTATTGAATACACTTTCAATATTGAGTTAAAGATATGAATCGTGCTTGAAGTCACAATATGGAATCATTACACGTAGGGAATACTTAAGTAATATTATAGCCTACTTTATTGAATACACTTTCAATATTGAGTTAAAGATATGAATCGTGCTTGAAGTCACAATATGGTCTCATTACACGTAGGGAATACTTAAGTAATATCATAGCCTAAAGTAGCCTAAAGTATTGAATACACTTTCAATATTGAGTTAAAGATATGAATCGTGCTTGAAGTCACAATATGGTCTCATTACACGTAGGGAATACTTAAGTAATATCATAGCCTACTTTATTGAATACACTTTCAATATTGAGTTAAAGATATGAATCGTGCTTGAAGTCACAATATGGTCTCATTACACGTAGGGAATACTTAAGTGATGTCATACAGTACTATTTACAGTATTATTTTGCCACTTATTTATAAGTTTGGACATATAAAGCAAATAAATACAAAAACAATATATTCTAGTTTTTATATTAGTAACTCTGAAACGGGCCATTTTTAACCGAATCATAAATTCAATTTTTTATAGCTCCAAAACTTATTATCAGATGAAGTTTATAGTTTTATACAAGGCAAATTTGATTGATACTTTTCTGATTTACATAGTTTTATAATAACAGAACCATTAAAACACCGTCAACTCCAGGAATACTCCAGTAATATGATATATTACCTTTGGTATTTACTGGTTAATTACCAAACAAAACGAGTGTATATAAACCAATATTTGAATAAAACCTGAGATTTTTTTAATTTTGAGGTGCTACGACTGAGTAGTAACCGCCAGAAAGGAATAGCAATGCCGCTCAAAGATCTTCAACCATTGCAGTAAATACTTTTCTTGTAATATATTATACTTTTGTTTATTTGACTAAAGGACGCTATGATTGTTTGTCTTTTGCTTTATTTTGTTAAGAAATATTGCAAATAAATTAATGTTCATTTAAAATTTTAATTTTTAATATTTTTAAAAAAATGTATAAGTAAGTTAAAAGCGTGTTTTTTTTTTATTTTTTAGGGAACCAATACTCAAGGTTAATAGATATTTAAAACTATAAATTATTAATCTCACAGTTGTAAACATAATGATCTATCGTTTATAATTTGTCATTCTTATCTTCTAAATATAAGTCAATGAAACTTTCGTTTTAATTAAAAAAATAAATTCCAATATGGATAACACATTTTATTTTATTCTTCAGAGAAATACGTCAAAAATGTATCATAAATTACGTTAATATCGCTTATCCATTGACGGATTTCATTGAAACAGGTATGGTTACTATACCTGGTTTTTTTAGTAATTTGATAGTAATTGTTAATATTATGAAAAAAACACAATGGTATTTTAAATTCATCTTATCTATGCAAACGTTTGTGCGAAATTTTGTTTCTTTAATTTAAATAGTATTAGAGATAATAATTGTTATGATATTTTAAACATATGAATACGTGTATATGAACAAGTGTACACACAGACACATCAATACATTTACATATTTATCGCCCACAAAACTAACGTGTAGCCTATATTGTGGATTTTATAAAGTAATTATTAAACCTACAAATTAGTATATGTGAGATGCAGTTTCTTGTGTGAGTTGCTACGTGTGTTAGTGTGTAAGGTCTAATCGTATCATGACTGCCGCGGGTATCGCGTTGCTGCATGCAGTACCCCGGGTCTACACGCCGCCGCGCGGGGGTTGTCTGTCATGTCCCGAAGCAGTGCGCCTCACCGTCCTCCCTACCTTCCCTTCTTATAATTATTCTATAAATTCTCATATTATTCTTCTTATATTATTCTTATAATTATTATTCTAATATTCTCAAGTTAACAGTGTGTATATATATATATATATATATATATATATATATATATATAATTTAAAAAAAACATATATATATTTCCTTTACACATCATTATTGTTAGTATATGTTTTACTTTGTATTAAACTATTGTTCATTTTATGTCTACAGTATGAGGTTGAGAGGTAGAGAGGATTTGATGGCCATAACTAAACCTTTTTTTAAAAGCCATTTTCATTCCATTGTATTTTTATATCCGGCCAAAAACTGAAGTCGTAATATCAAGATTAGACTTTTATAAATACAACAGTACTTAGATATTTAAGGAATCACATACCTTAAATATTTTGCGCTTGATTTTATATTTTCTATTGCTGAAGTATTTCTTGCTACGCTGTGTAATTTCTTAAGCGTACATTACACATCTTGACTAATTATACAGTCTACGCTAGTAAGGAATATTGTGGATAGAGACCACCAATATCATGTAACCACATCAACGTTCGGAATTAACATACTGATTATCCTTTTAATAATTAATAATTGTGTAATCAGTGTAATCCAACGTGTTTAGCGTATTGGTTATTAAAATATTACGAAAATTATATAGTACATGAATAAACCATGCTCGCCATTGTGTAACACCCTCGTGTCTAGCTTTTTGGTTATGATATATTACGAAAGTCATATAGTTCATAAAATAACCATACGCGCCATTTGTTAACACGTACTGTACATTTACTGAATAATTCAATTATAAAAATATCTTCTTTAACAATATAGTTCTTATAACTTAGAGATTATTCTGAGGAAAAAAGCTTATTTAAATAGCTTTTATAAAATTTCAATTCAAAATATGATTTTTACAAAACATTTTTATAACAGTAGAAACAAAAGAATTTTGTCATACTGTAGTTTTAAGTTTGAAAACCTAATAAACATTGTTTTTATTTAAAGAAAGATTTCATAAAAAGTAGATGTGAAACTAGTTTCCATTAAATTAATAAATGATATACAATTGTATCAATAATACAAAAAATATAAATATTCATCAATGAAATTCTAAAATTCATTTTATCTAAGTAATCTTGTTACCGTATACAATAAAACTTAACATAATGACACTACCTGTCACGTGATCAATAATAAGAGTGCGCTTTGGTTAAAAAAGCATATCTTATTTTTTACAATAATACCTATTTTTTATTTGTAATACTATTTTATATTTGTTATTTATAAAGTCAATAAGATAGGTATTTCTACTTTACAAGAGTATTGAAAAATATTTTTTAATAAATACGCGATTTATCGCTTGTGGAGCTGATAACAATGTGAATACTTCAGCAATTTAAAAAATTTACAAATAATAACACAAACTTTTAAACAATTAGTGCGATTAAAAAATAATATTTTAAACCTAAGCGAACCCTAATTATTCATCATATGACATGATAGTACCATTGGATTACAATGTTGGCAACATTTTAAAGAAGTTTAAACATACTGGTATTCCAATACGTTAGGTATTGGTTTTTTAGTTTAATCGCACATTTTTTATTAATTTACTGCTTACTACCTATCTTTAATGTTTATGTTTTTATTCAAATATAAAAATCATTTCCTTTTTAAACTATAAATTAAACTAGAAATATTATACTTAATGTTATTCTAAATATTTTTGCTACGTAACAGTAATGATGGATTAAATTAAATATATGTTTTATAAAACATTGAGACGAGAACAAAAAATGTTTCATTTAATTTTTTATTTACTTATGACGTCCTGAAAATATGTGAAATACTGGTCCACTGCATATGCAATAAATATTACATGATGATCAAAGGAGATAAACACGCCTTCAAAGAGATGGTTGGCAGGGAAATAACTGAACAATAATAATTGGAACAAGGAAAATATTGGATAAGTTTGTTCATGTGCAGTTATGTTGTTTACAGTTGTCGTTGACGTGTGCGGATAGTGCGCGTAATTAATTGTGTTGTTTGCTTGTAAAATATTGGATAAGTTTGTTCATGTGCAGTTATGTTGTTTACAGTTGTCGTTGACGTGTGCGGATAGTGCGCGTGATTAATTGTGTTGTTTGCTTGTAAAATATTGGATAAGTTTGTTCATGTGCAGTTATGTTGTTTACAGTTGTCGTTGACGTGTGCGGATAGTGCGTCTAATTAATTGTGTTGTTTGCTTGTAAAATATTGGATAAGTTTGCTCATGTGCAGTTATGTTGTTTACAGTTGTCGTTGACGTGTGCGGATAGTGCGTCTAATTAATTGTGTTGTTTGCTTGTAAAATATTGGATAAGTTTGCTCATGTGCAGTTATGTTGTTTACAGTTGTCGTTGACGTGTGCGGATAGTGCGTCTAATTAATTGTGTTGTTTGCTTGTAAAATATTGGATAAGTTTGTTCATGTGCAGTTATGTTGTTTACAGTTCTCGTTGACGTGTGCGGATAGTGCGCGTAATTAATTGTGTTGTTTGCTTGTAAAATATTGGATAAGTTTGTTCATGTGCAGTTATGTTGTTTACAGTTGTCGTTGACGTGTGCGGATAGTGCGCGTAATTAATTGTGTTGTTTGCTTGTAAAATATTTAGATTATGTTTTCAAATTACATTACGAAATCTGTGGTTTCAATTCCAAGCGAGTATAGCAAAAGTACATAATACAATTAGCAGTCTGATCTTGAGCTATCACTCGCGGGGATGGGAATATTTCATTTTTGTGTCTGTCTGTCTATTTCCCTGCATGATATCTCGAAAACGAACTCCTATAGGCTTAACATTGTGCATGAAACTCCATTTATATACGAGGAACTATGATTTCGATGATAGTGCTTGTCATCCATGGGATTTGGTTGGACGTTAGAGGATTTTTTACATTGGTCTTATGTGCAACCATGATGGCAAAAAGAAAAGATCTGAATAAATAAATTTGTAAACTAAATATGCTAATAAGAGATTCATACATGTGGCACATTAAAACGTGTAACCTAAATAAACTGATTCATACATACATTTGGTGTGTAGACTTTATTACTTAAACACTTATATTAAACATAATTTAATGAACAACAATCATGTGGCAAGAGGAATTCATGTGTAGACTTTAAATTTTGCACGAAACTTCATTTCTACAAAAATGAGTTCTATAATGCATCAGTGTGAACTTTTTGTAATAAATCCTCTATCTGTTCGCAAGACATCTTGAGAATGAAATGTGCTGTAGATTTCAAAGTTTGCCTGCAACCTGAGTGAACTATATCCTGACATGAGGTGTTGCGTACTTTTAACCTGTAACTGATATAATTATATGTCTTAACATACATTCAGTAGCAATAGGAGTTACTTAATAATGTTGCGATATTTTTCCATGAAATACAAAAATATTCCCATATTTGAAAATTCTCATTTCATTAAAGAATTAAACATTTAATGTCATTAAAAACTGTCAAATGTTATAAAGATTTTAAACTTTTGCCCATGACAGTTACTATAAATAGAATAGTCTTTATTAGTTTGTTGTCATAAATTGTAAAGAAGCCCATCCAGCAAATTACGTGTAACGGGTTTATCCTAATGGACTTAATAAATGGTCTTTAATTATATATCTTTATTTGCAGTTTTAGTAAAATTAAAACAGAGCAAATGTTCTTTTAACAAGCTGCAATAATTATATTACTATCTTCAGCATTTCTAATCCAAACAAAATATTCTTTAACTCTTATTTACATTTAACATGTATTTTACATATTCAAATTATTATTATATTTGTAATTAATATAAAACATAAAGCTCGTTGACAATATAAAGTGATTAAATGTCAGTTCCAAGCAGAATGGAAGAAATATAGTTATTAATAATTGTTGCAATCTTCTATAATTATCGAACTTTGTATGCGTTAAAATAGTTTTTAAGATTAATCGTACATACAGTTTTTTATATGACTATACTATAACAACTTACTAGCATGTGTATTATTTTATAGAATTATAATGCGCTTTCAATTCTATGGCTTAAAGGATATATATATATATATATATATATATATATATATATATATATATATATAGATGGGCACATAATTAATTTCTACAAATACAATATATTGATTAAATACTGTACTTTGCTCTACTACAGTCATATTCTATCATACCTAGACTAAATTGTGTTTACATTATAACTGATACTATAAAATAATGAAATTGAATAATTTACAAATTGCAAGTAATACAGAAAAAAGGTTTAAAACACATCAATACAAAGTACGAATAGCCACACTACCTGTCATGTAACAGGTTTCGCTGAGATTACAAGCATAATTAACTTGCATAGGAAATTATCCATTAATGTCCGCTTGCGGACAATTATAACAGAACAGAAATTTAAATCTCTCGTTAGACTACCTAATTAGTCTAACTAGGAACTGATTATGTCATTATATTATGTGACAATGATGTTAAAATTCCGTGGTTGTACAAGCACTATCATATCTTGTCTTTTATGAAAGACTTCGTAAACAAATTAATATCTACAGATTTTTTACAAGAATGTTTCTTAAGATAAATTGCTCTCTAGTTGGGTTTCATAACAGTGTTTATTTAATAAAATACTTTTATTTACTCTATGCTACACACAAAGTCAGAAAAATATTATTTTTGTATATTAGTTCACAAGGGTAGCTATGCTACATGTGGCAATATATCGCATTTTAAATCTTGTATGCTTTTATGTTCAGTTTGTTTACAAATGTATTTATTCTGCTATTTTGTCGTTGGCATCGTTTAACACATAAGGCCAATTTAAAAATTGTTCATCAACCCACAACCACATTGATCGACATGCACCATCATCAAATTCAGATTTTTATATATAAAAATTAGGCTTTTCTAAATGTTACCTCTTTAGGTAATTTCGTTTAAAAGTTATCGTGAGGACATAAAATGAAATTTTTTCAGCTCCTCAAGTGATAGGGTTCACTCACGCTCAACCAATACACGACCGACATACTGAGTAATATAATTGATATGAGTATGACTTACAAACTTGTTAAGCATACATTAAACACGACCATTTTAGGTTTGATAACTTTATGAATAAATTAAGGTAGTGACGGTGTTCACTCGTATACTATGTTACCGCTTATTCCTCTAAACGTTTATTTCTCTTGAAACTTTCTGAGGTTTTCCACAAATATTAATAGTCACCCACTTGAGTTTGTTTTCAACTCAATAAGACTATTTTACTGACAAATATTATCCCAGACATATATATTACTGATTCCATACCGTGTGTGAATATAATCAGTTAGGAAATACAACGTTATCATTGTCTCACCCGTATTGCTCCTGTATAAAATTATCAGTTTCTCTGAAGATTTATGAAAATAATAATCTATCGTAATTTTTGTTTATCTTAATAAGCTGACACATTTACGGTAATGTAGTTAGTAAAAAGAAAATGATTGAGTCTAATCAACAAACATAAAAATTTTTACTTCTCAATGTTAGCTTTTTTATTTGTATACTAAAATACCAAGCTCTAATCTTTTCACCATACCGAAATACAACTAGCTATTTAAATTTCTAATAACCCAGGAAAAAGAAGCAAACATACAGAAACAAACATCATTCCTGGACTTCTCCTTATTAACCCCTCTGGGAGAGACTGGAGTGACGTCATTGTTGATAACTTTAATGCTATATTCAGTAATACTTAACATAGCATAGCCTATATTCACAAAATTTTTATAAAAATAATTTCAAATATTTATATTGAACTTTTAAAGTATCTAGGCTACATTATTTAAAATTTTTTAAATTATTCTATGAAACTTTATTTGGTGGTTTTATAAATTATGTAGTGTAATATAGATGTGGGGTGTTATTGTCTTCATTCTTGATAAACAGTATTTCTGACACTTAATACTTAATAGTTATGACTTAATAAAAACACCCACCGTCCTATATGAAAATTTGTATTACTTTTACACAGTACGCAATATTCGAAGTATTTAAACATTGTCAATGCTATGTAATTTGTAAATCAACTGGTCATATTTAAATGAGGAATGAAGTTTAATGGATTGCGCTCTTGACTTGGAGTTTCTAATTTTCATTTAAAAGGTTAAACCCAAGTCCAATACCTCGCTATAACATAATGAGTGTTCAAGTTTCGCTCTCTTTTACTTGGATTTACTGCACCTTCATTTACAAGACTAGAAGTTCGCCTTCTTTCCGTTTTCTACTTATTCATCTGCAGTTGCTATCAAAGTAAAAAACAATAGAAATCTGATATATACACTATGGAATTATTAAAAGCTCCACACAAATCTTTCACTGTTAATATTCTATTCGTTAATGTTTCTTTAAAATCAGTGTGTCATTCTTAGATAATTTAACTTCTAACGGCAACTTATTTTATAAAAAATATTTATTCTAAGATAAATCAAATGAATGTGAAAATTTGTTTTTTATTATATTTAGCAACACCCTAGCACTATAACTTTGAATGTGATTGACAAGAACTTTGATGAAGTTAAGGTTAGATTAAGAAGTCTTTTCATATATTATCTTAGGAAAATAACGAGTTCGGTGGCTTTGTTTTGGAAAGGATGTTTTGAACTTTTCTAATGAGTTCACTTTTGATATTTTACAAACCTTCCCAACACAATATCATATCGTACTTCAAAATAGATTGATCATAAATGTTGTTAGCACTCAATACTAATTATGATAACTAAACAAAGATGTGCTTATCTGTAACATTCTATCATTGGAATTATCCATAATTTCGTATTTGCATTTTATATGAATATGAGTACGCCACATTACTTAAAGCGTAAGCAGGCTTTGTTGAGGTTGGTTGCAAAGTTCAAGTCTATAGTTAAATGTATTAAGATATGTATAAAAATGCAATATGACTGTACTCAGTTTGTTTGCAAATTTGTTTATTACGATTTTCTCATTGTTACCCTTAAATCCAACGTAAAGGACGCTCAACTAAATCTTATGGAATGATGTCAACAACTCAATGTTGCATGTATAGAAATGAAGCTAGATTCAAAGTTTCTGATATAGACTGAATGTGTCAAGTTCAGGACATATTTCTCTTATAGAGGTGAAAGAAAATTTTTCCAGTCCCGAGTAATTTCCGTAATTCACGTAAACGAACAACTTTGGTTTCACGCTACGCACAGCCAAGAATGCAGAGATTTCGTTGAATAATAGCTTTAAAATGGTTTAAAATTTTCATCAAATAGCTAACATATATTATTGCTGTGGTTAGTGTGTTCTATAAAATTAGAATGAAAGTTTTCCGAGCATAAAACTGGCTAATGCGTTACTATTTCTCGTTACCATAACATTACCTATACTGGCATCATTTCGTTATACGTATTTCAATATCGATCTTTGAGATAAATATCTTTGATACATCGATATTCCGAATCTTGTTTCTGACATCTCCAGAATACACAGGAGAGTTACTTGGACATATCCATGTCTCTCAGAATCAAGTAATGCATTATGTATCAAAGTTCGTATAAATAAGCAGAGGCGGAAACTGACAAGTGAAGAAGAGCAAAGCTGATCTTCCCTGACAACTCTGTACTGACAATTTTTCTGTTACTCAGATAAGGAAATGCGTATATTTCCCTACGCAGTTTGTGAATTCATACAGATCTTTAAATGGTTTTGTTAAAAAAATGTGGATAATTTTTTGTAAACTTAATATTTATTAGGTTTGTAATTTTCTTAAATTATAACTTATATTATTTATGCTGAAGTAGTATTTGCATAATCTTATCATATACCACTTATTATTATTCACTTCTTATCATATTATTCACTTTAATTTATTATACATCAATTAAATAAAGAACAATGCAATTAATAATAAACATTCAGAGGCGACAGCAATTGTTCATTATCCAACTAATACCTTCGACAATTTGTGCCACTATAATTAAATATATAAAATACATATTTGGAGTACAGCTCGACTTTTAATAGAGAACATATGTGTGCTTCTTGTCTAAAAACATTCTTATCTTATGGTCTGAACTTTCATAACACTACTAGTAGACTTCTATCAAGTTATTTAAAATGCCACACTGTTACAGTTTTCCTTAGTATAAAAAGCACATTTTAGGGATAAAGGGTATTAGTTCAAAGGAATTAGTTGACGATTAAAAAAAAATTATAACACTCCTTATTTTATCTTTTCCCTCAAACATACTTTATTATCGAATAAATATCTTGCAATTACTAATTATCAGTTACCAAACTATAAATTACTGCAAAATGCGTAAAGATTTAATTTGGAAATGGGTTATATCAGATTTAAATTTATAGCAAGAAAGGTAGTAGTACCCTCACCACATGATTCAACTGAGGTTGCATTCAACATATCAAGTATATAATTCATGTCATAAAGTTATTCAATAGGGCAACATGCTCCATAATCGAACTCAATGTTGCTTATATTGAAATAGACCTTTATACAACATTTCAAGTCTGTTTTCACCAAAAAACTTTACCCAGAGTAAATCACATCAATAGAGTAACTCCAAGTAAAGTAGGAAACTGGGATACGAGTTTACAAGTTCACTGAGTCTTTGTAGGAATATGTGGTGGAAATAAAGTGTGAGGTAAGCTAAACTGACTTGAATTTTCCACATCGGACTTCAATAGACGGAATTACGTGCCATCACAACTGGTTCACGTGAAACTCACACCGCATCCTTCAAAACTGAATCGTTGTTCTGTGTTTTTGTTAGTTCAATAAATAAATTTTTATGATTTGAAGAACATTAAAGATTTATTTGTTGGATTTTATTACAAATAAAACGAGGTAAAAGATTAAAAGACATTTTAATTTATAGAAACAGAGCGATAAATTAAGTGTGGCCAATAGTCACAACCCTGTTTAAGGCATTAATGTAACAAAATAAAACATAATTGAAATTATTTCAAGTGGAATAGAAAATAAACAGGATTGGAGTACGCATAAAACGAGCCATATACCATGAATTAATGAGATTGCATACCAAATATCAAGGCTTCTGCTCATATAATTGTTGATATTTTCTGCAAACAGGCAGGTAGACATTTAAACGGAAAATAGATTTTATAACCCGCAGGCTGACGAAAGAGAAACTGTGTGAACCTACTAAGTAAGAGCTAAGTAAGTAATATCTTTAAAAACCCTTTTTGAAACTTAATGGTATAAAATACACCGTCGTTGAACTCATTCTGTTCTGTATATAAAGGAACACTTCGTTCTGACAGACAAAAATATAGATAAAGAGATAAACAGAAATTAAATTTGTCCAGCCCCTCGGGTGATGGGCTTCCCTAACTGTCAGCCAATAAGCAAATGATTACCGGTTGTAAGAATAGATTATACTATAATATTCGTATTAAACTAAATGGTGGCCCCACAAAATAAAACATTGAGACCGAATTAAAAAATACTGCCATGAATTCTTAGATTCAGACTGTGGCAAAATCCGAAGGTTCGGAGATTGATTTGTGTTTTCAAACGTGAACGTAAACATGTGTAATAGAAACAATAATTTGAAGACTCTTATGATCAAAATACTTAATAAATTGAACCTAATTACCTGTTTTTGGTTTAAACGCTTGGCTTAAAATATCTTAAATGTTTAATTATACTTAAAAACATACTGAATGTAAATTACAATATAAAAAAGCTTTTAATATTTTTGTCTCAAAAAATCTGGATTTATTTCATAATTAATTATCAACGTAATTCAAATTTGACCATAATTTCAATAATTGACTTATACTTGTTGTTATATTTAAAGGTAATCCTAATACACATTTTCCGTACACATTAAAACATGACAATAAAACGTGTCTGAAATTAAATAATTTTTGAAAAGGATTTTAGTAGATCATTTATTATTCTAGTATATATTTCATTTTTGTGTTTCCAAAGTATCAATCAAATTGAATATGGTAAAAAAATATAGCGTTTGTGGTGTTATAAACCGTAAAATTATAAACATGTTTACAGGATAATACGTTACAGTAAACTGCTGATAAGGTAGAATCACCAGCTGTGCCTCACTAACCCTAAACTTTATTGTGACCCGAGAGAGAGAGAAAGAGAGAGATCCTTTGGCTGCTGTCAGGTTATTGTGAACGGCAGACATTTTATTGTAGTTTCTGTAACTCTCAAGTTTCTCATAATATTCTCTGTCTCAAAGTTCATAATAATGTTTTTCAAGGTCCACAATCAAACGGTGTACTATCTCGTTTAACAGATATAAAAAATCCCTCATATAATATATCTCATTTCCCTTATTCCTATTAATATTAAGTAATGGTAAAGTACTCTTTCAAACATTTAGCCAAGCAATAAAATATTTTATAATAAGTTAAACGTTAATTTTCCCTAAATAAATTTCAACAATTGGTTAGAAAATTGTGTTTTTGCTTCGTGCCTTGCATTAGTATTTGTGAACTTTATCTGGTTGTTGTGATTATATAGGATGAAGGATGATACCAGTATTATTGAATCTGTAAAGAATACTAGAAGGTTAGATGAAGAGGTGCTATGATTTTCCCATAAGGTGAACTATTGAAACAATTAGATGAGACAATGAGAACACTTCTTTATCTAAGCCTGTACTTTATTTTGTATTATAAGTGTCTTTGATATCGAAACTACGTAAATAGTTTGTGAGGTTCTTCATCGCCGACTCTTTTGGGATCTATTGAGACAGATATCAACTTCAGATTTCGGTAGTGAAGTGTGTACCAACGTCAGATTTTAGACGTTGCACTAAACCAAAAAGGTGAAATTGAGTTGAACTCAATATACGCATTGAATAAATCTTCCCTTATGTTTTCCCCTTCGTTATTTTAAACGTCATTAAAGTAATTAAACTAACACACATTTTTACGATAAATACGCAAGATTTAGTACAATTCAAGCTGTTTTTTTATTATATTGGCGTAAATATTCAGAAAGGGTAAAAGTAAATATAGTCTAAACTGCCTGCAAAACTTATCTATAAGGATACCACCTACTCGAGCCTACCCCAACATTTAGCCAAAGCCCCGCTGGATGTTTAGTCCCCAATGAATCTAAAGCGTTAGTAGTAGTCAAACATATCCCATCGATTGCCAATTGTTCAGCTACAAACATCTGTAGTTTTATCGTCCTCTCTCCAGATGGATTTTTGAGATTTTCTCTCATTTAGTCTGTGTAATAAAATCTTAACTTACCAATGTTTGACTCTCAATAACATACTTATAAACTCAAAGTCAATAACTATAATAATAGATACAATAATTCGGTATTTAAACACAAATATATTAAATCACAAAAATAAATATTATTTCATTTCAATTATTCAATCACATTTTGTTTATAGTTCCAATTAAAAACCTGTTTTCAGCACTTATAAACATGCGAAACTATGAAGACATTGCCATTACAGAAAAAGAAGTTGAATTTGATGCTAAATATCGACGTGGCCACATGACATACTCCATATAATACCAGGGAATACACAAGTGATATCTAATGTTAACGACACTGCCAACATTGAAATACAAATAGGAATCGTGGGTGAAATAACGAAATGTGCATATTACATCTAGTGACTACTCAATTAATTTCACAGCGTAGCTAATAGGTGACACCTTCAATATTGAGTTTCAGATTAAAATCGTGCGTGAAATAACGAAATTTGCATATTACATCTAGTGACTACTCAATTAATTTCACAGCGTAGTTAATAGGTGACACCTTCAATATTGAGTTTCAGATTCAAAATCGTGCGTGAAATAACGAAATGTGTATATTACATCTAGTGACTATTCAATTAATTTCACAGCGTAGCTAATAGTTGACACCTTCAATATTCAGTTTCAGATTTTAATCGTGCGTGAAATAACGAAATGTGCATATTACATCTAGTGACTACTCAATTAATATCACAGCGTAACTAATTGGTGACACCTTCAATATTGAGTTTCAGATTAAAATCGTGCGTGAAATAACGAAATGTGCATATTACATCTAGTGACTACTCAATTAATTTTACAGCGTAGCTAATAGGTGACACCTTCAATATTGTGTTTCAGATTAAAATCGTGCGTGAAATAACGAAATACATATTAAATCTAGTGACTACTCAATTAATTTCACCGCGTAGCTAATAGGTAACACCTTCAATATTGAGTTTCAGATTGGAATCGTGCTTGAAATAGCAGTACTGACAATACTTGTAGGGAATAATTAAGTAGGCTAATATACCTTAGTTTGTAGATGACACTTTCAATGTTGACACACGTGGCAATGACACTTTTGCCACGTCAATTTATAGCATACTAATTTGATATCGTAGCTCAGTTTCTAAATGAATTTTTTAATATTGAAACTAATACTTGTATTTGAAATAGCATCATGACTAAACTATACGTAACAATAATGAAGTAATATCATACTGTAATTTATTTTGAAATTTTTAATATAGAAATAAATGTTAGAATCGTGTGTGAAATAAAGGATGCCAACATCACATTAGAGAATTTATTAATGATATTTTAAATATTTTTACCGAAATTAGTATCGTGCGCGAATTAACAACTTGGATACATCCCATTTAGGTAATACTCATGTAATAAAGTACCGTAGTTTGTGGATGACTCTTTATATATTGAAAACACAAATTAAAGTTGTTTTCAAATTAAAAGCAAGGCCACATCACATTATTTAATATTTAATTAATATAGAAGCTCAGTTTTTTTTAATATTGAACCCCATGGGTGAAATAACAAAATGGCCACATCGCATGTAGGGAATAGTCAAGTAGTATTATAGCTCAGTATTTTGATGATATTTCCAATACTGAAATCCATATCTTGCGTAAAATAACAAAATGGCCACATCGCATGTAGGAAATAGTCAAGTAGTATTATAGCTCAGTATTTTGATGATATTTTCAATAATGTAATCCATATCTTGCGTAAAATAACAAAATGGCCACGTCACACGTAGGGGATACTTAAGCAGTATTATAGCTCAGTATTTTGATGATATTTTCAATCATGTAACCCATATCTTGCGTGAAATAACAAAATGGCCACATCACACGTAGGGGATACTTAAGCAGTATTATAGCTCAGTATTTTGATAATATTTTTAATATTGAAACCTATATCTTGCGTAAAATAACAAAATAGCCACATCGCATGTAGGGAATAGTCAAGTAGTATTATAGCTCAGTATTTTGATGATATTTTCAATAATGTAATCCATATCTTGCGTAAAATAACAAAATGGCCACATCACACGTAGGGGATACTTAAGCAGTATTATAGCTCAGTATTTTGATAATATTTTTAATATTGAAACCTGTATCTTGCGTAAAATAACAAAATGGCCACATCGCATGTAGGGAATAGTCAAGTAGTATTATAGCTCAGTATTTTGATGATATTTTCAATCATGTAACCCATATCTTGCGTGAAATAACAAAATGGCCACATCACACGTAGGGAATACTTAAGCAGTATTATAGCTCAGTATTTTGATAATATTTTTAATATTGAAACCTATATTGTGCGTGAAATAACAAAATGGCCACACCCCATGTATAGAATACTTAAGTATCACGTGCTGTGGAGCAGTATCTTGCTTATTTTTTTAAATAATATAAACGTATTATATAAAAAATGAAGAAATTGTAAACATGACTTGTTTTTTACTAACTCTACTGGTGAAAACAACATAATATTCAATCACAATAGTGGTCAAGAATCATATCAGCTGTTAAAGATACAGCAGATAATAAATGGAATACCTGTTTTAAAGACAACACGTATCAGTCCTGCCCATCGAAATTGTAATGTAGAACCTGATGAATGTGGTGCCTCCAGATTTGGCTGACATACAATAAGAGGATGTAATCGAGATTAACTTCCCTTTTCCCAAACTCCGTATATTGTGCGCTCCCGGTAGTCCCAGGCTTGTATCCGGCTGTTAGCCTCTATTGTTCGGGAAGGTGGAGCGTTAGATCCAGTTGCTGTGGTCTTCGATTTCCTTACACCTACCAGCAGTTTCCAGAGTGGCTCGTGTATTCAAGGTAAATGTGGCTTCATCAGGAGACAAACTCGTGTTGTTTGGTGTTCTCCTCAGCTATGTAAGAAGGCGGTTGATATTAAAATGGATGTTAATGGAAATTCCACGTTTAATTGAATTATTTTAAACCTTTTGAGACTAACTATGAATATTTGCTGTGTATTTACTAGCTGCACACATTTTATCTTACTTAATAAGCTAAGTCAACCGAAGTCAACATGCTATTTTTAGAATTTGAAACAATTTATGCCACAAAAGGTTATAATAGTATGTACTTTTAAGTGCAATTTCTGCCTAATAAGACATTTTTTAGGCCTATAGGTGTGGCTAAATACAAACGACCATCTATGGTTTGTTTAATAAACACCACAGGTTTTTTTACTAAATTTTAAAGGTAGTTAGTAATTCAAAAATTAAACGTTTTTATTTATTTTTTACAAAGGCACGACTTAAAAATGGAAAAAAAAAAAAACAATTGATATTGCTATATTTATAATGTTTATAAATTTATAGGTAGGCAAAATTAAGCACTGGGATAATCTCATTTAAACTCGAAGGGACATAGTCTGTCGGTATAAGTGACATGAACATGAATTCATCCAAAGTCAATAGATTCTTACTTCATTTTCACTTTCTGTGATTTAGGCAAAGTGTACTTAATCATATCAAGTGAACTCTAGGTCTATGTTCTCAGCAAAAGACATTTAAAGGTCCTTTTATTACATTTTAAATATTCGTAATAATCAGAAGTAGTATTGACTAAAATATGTGGTCTTTAAACAGAGTTTTTATAATATTCCACCTCAATCGGATTAATACTTTGTTCCACGGTTTTCCAAGTTGCATACTTTTTATTAATACACATATTATTGTACTTTAAAATAATTAACTGTATTTAAAACAAAGCATTATTGTTGAAAATAATCAATCAAAATGATCATTTTGATCAAATTGATTATGACGAAGTGCACCAATCTCACCATAAACACAGGAGGTAGGACAGAAACAACATTACAACTTTGAACTATTAGCGATTGTTTAGGATAATGAAGCAGAACAACCAAGTTAAACTAAGGTAACTTCGAGACGGATCGTGATTAGATTGCTCTAACGAGAGAAGGCGATGTTTGATTATGATTGTCTCAAGCAAAGTCCAGTTTCGGACGGGACTCTATCTAGATTCTTCTAAGGAGAAAGAGTAAGAGAGTGCGTGATTTGAACAATATAATTTCTCAAGGATCCCATGGTATGTTGGGTAGAATGCTCTTAATTTACAGTAGTTGTATACTTGCTTTGACGCTCTTTCCACGACTGGTTATTACAATTCAACTACCTCAAATTTTGATTAATTAATTTACATTTTTATTCGTCTATAATGCGCTATCTTGCATCATTGCAATAAATCTCAATGGTAGCAATAATCATGTGTATAAATTTTATTTACATTACTTATTTCATATAAAAGTTAATTATTCCAAACTACATAACAGTCCAATTATCAGAAAGAAATGTTTATTATATCCTTTTTATTCGAGTGCTCCGGAGATAAATACATTTTAACCTTTGTAAATACTATAGTACCAACATTCAAACATAGTTACTTATCTGTCGACCATTTATAGAATGTCCATACAGAATTTTAAATGTTGAGTACTTTAAAGAAATGAATAACTGAGGTGGAATAATACATCTAGAAAAAAGGAGACTCAGACGTTTAAATTTTCTTCTTAATACTAATTACTCTACCTAGCTTATCCGATTTGGATGATGAGATTCGAGAATTTGCGTTACATTACCCGTTGTGGACATCCTCTCCTAACAAGTTTTATAAGACTTCCAGATTAACAACGTCGGTTTTCATAATCGTCAAGGTTTAAAATAAAAGCATTTTAAAAGTCTTGCTGATATTGCATTATATTTTGAAGACTCCCATATAAAAAGATTAATTTTCTATTCAATATTGATTTTCTTCCAATACATGGGATTATACCAGGTGAATTTTACGTGGTAATGAATACATCATGGCAAACCGGTTTTATTCATTTTAGCAAATTTTTGACTGAATGAAGATTCTGTGTAATAATTTCAGGTATATTTATTTGTGCTTTAATCTCTCAAAATATATTTCTAGAGATACCGTGTACTTAAATATAACTCACTTTTATGTATTCTTTTGGGCGATGCAAAACTGTCTCAAATGTGTTTTGGACTGTTTAATTTCAAATTTAAAGCTTCTTTTTGTTAAAAAGTTATGTACTAAAATCGTAATACATCTTTTTATCTCTTAATTAAGAGTTTGTCTCATCCGAACTGTAAATTTGTTATGAGATTAATGCCCTCAATCTAGTAAAAACAAACTAGCCATGTCGGAGCACAGGTATGTAGTTGTTAATACTATATACTTCCGAGTAGTGGGTGGCTGCTGAACACGCCAAGCCTGACGTCATTAGAGTCGGTTATGGTACTCCAAAACAACTTCGTCCATTCTGCAATAGCATGGAAACTTAATAAACGTATGTCGACTCCACCCATTCGATCTAAGCCCATCAGTTATTGCGTGGAAACTTGCGACCTCGTGGCGTCGCGACCGGAAGGTGGGACCTTATAGAGGAATAATCCGTGGATCCGCCACTAGATTCCGTCTATTCCAAAACCTAACCAGCTTTGATGACTAAATAAATACTAATAATTTGGGTATAGTTCCGAAAGGTTCCCTAACAAAATACTACTAAAAATCTAGACCACCCACGCTAACTTCTCCCGGTCCACCCTGCTCGAAAGCTGCACAACGACTCCTGTGTGCAGAACCTCCGGTCACAGCCTGAAAACCTAGCAGGAACCATCCTACCAGAACCTGTCCGGAAGAATTCCGGATGGTAGGAGGCTCCTATTGTTTGAGCTAAAGGCTAGAGGTCGGCGCAGCTGGCTATAGCGTTCGCGGCAACAGACGGATAACGCGCGCCAAATTCAAAACTGTAGCGGCACTCGCCGCAAACTTAATAAACGTATGTCGACTCCACCCATTCGATCTAAGCCCATCAGTTATTGCATGGAAACTTAATAAACGTATATCGACTCCACCCATTCGATCTAAGCCCATCAGTTATTGCATGGAAACTTAATAAACGTATGTCGACTCCACCCATTCGATCTAAGCCCATCAGTTATTGCGTGGAAACTTAATAAACGTATGTCGACTCCACCCATTCGATCTAAGCCCATCAGTTATTGCGTGGAAACTTAATAAACGTATGTCGACTCCACCCATTCGATCTAAGCCCATCAGTTATTGCGTGGAAAGTTAATAAACGTATCAGATATCATACGAAATAGCCAGCGTCTGGTGAGGAATGCCTACAACCATCATTGTGAGCTGCGACAGCACCACACAGCTGGTGATAGCATCGGTTAATATCCCCAATTACATTTAGGGACGTATAATAGTTGCAGAAAAATAGATTACGAATGTACAAGGAATTGAGAGATTGAATATCAAAAAAACTGTGTCACAGTTGAGAGATATCGGTTGTTTGGTGATTCCGGCTTGTGCAAACGTATCAGTGGTCGTGCTCGCTTAAGCGTTGATGGATTTAACTGGGAAAAGTGCCGTTGGAATATATTTAAAATTTCTTGGTATCTTGTAAATTTAACTGATGTATCAAAAGACAAAACTTTTATTGCTCCCGGCTTGTGCAGGCATACCTTTAATGTGGTCCTGCTCGCTCATGTATTGACAAATTTCATTGAAACACGCACCGTTGGAATTTTAATGAAGTTTGCCAAAAGGCTGGTGTCTAGTTAATTTTTATAAATAAACTGAGTTTCTTGTTTTGTTATTTAACTTTAATTAATTTCAGCAGACTCCATTTTGGTAATATTAAAGAAAATAACAAAATTATATTTTAACAATTTTCTCTTAAACATTACAGTGTATTTGAAAAATTTAGTTTCTTTAGCTTATAAATTTTTAAAGGTAAAGGTATATATATATATATATATATATATATATATATATATATATATATATATATATGTAAAGGTGTCTAGCAGCTGAACGACACTACTCACTGAGGTTTATGACACCCTTTTGTGAACACTCTGTATATTATGGTTGTATCTATATAATATATATATATATACTGTATTGTGTATGCATGTACTAATTATAAAACTGTGGACTCAATACTGAAAACCAGATATTTCCATCTTTCAATCTGTAAGTATAAAAGGAAACTAAAATTTGCTTTAAATTAAATTAAAATTAAATCCAATAAATTTGCTTTTGATGTAACAAACCATTCTCTTTTAAAATACTTTTATCATGGCTAAAAGCGTGAAAACCACTTTACTTTGTTGATTCAAAAAAATATCATATCTTTTACAATATATTATTTGTCTACTTAACAAAGGAAACAAAATCCCCAATTTAAATAATCACTTATACTACCCCGTCTTTGGTCTACATACGAAGAATTTAGTAAATCCTAATTTTTTCTCACCACTCAAGACAATACTGATTAATACGAGCCGAAGTATTTCACTTTACTATAACAGTTGAGGAAGTACTTATCTTGTGCATCTATATACATGAGGCACGTATTATGTTTTAGTTTTTATACGACTAGGACACACTATGATGATCAAGGTGTCCAATTTCTGCAGCTGCAAGGTCTCGGCTTGGAGTTTGATTTTATTACAGTTGTAAGAAAGCTCGTATGATTAAGTCTATGTTGAGATGTAACAATATGCGTGTAATGAAAAGGGAATTAATGACCATTATGTTTTAGTTCCATACCTTAGGACACACCTTATGTAAAAACCCCACTGAGGTTGCAGTGACTTGATAATCTACCTGTTATTACTAGCGGGAAGAAAATGTAAATGAGGTGTGTTGATAAATGTTTGTAAAAGTATAAAAATTACTTTCTTAACAAATCTTTTGGTTAAAACACGTTACTTTCTTATATAAAATGCAATTTAAAATTGTATTTTCTTATTTTCTTAAACCATGTCAATTCACTAAGCTATAACAGATCTATTTACGTTATTGTATCCATCCGCTTGTATTTGTTTTAGTTACAACGTGCATGCAAAAAAGGTTTTGCGTGGTGTTATAAAACAGCCTTTTACACTTTCTACTATTTTGCCTGTATAAAGTTATATGAATAGACTGTGACTTTAAAATTAAAAATTGTTGTCAGAACCAAAAATAGATTAACCACATCAAGGATATATTGGGATATAATAATATGTATTTATATTATTTATACAGGAAATAAATCATTGATATGGACGAGGTGTGCTGATGTTCGGAGGATAGTGCTTCGGCACAACCACTGCATAGGCATGTTGGGTCTCCTCCATGATATTCGCAAGCGTTCAAGAACATAAAAACGCCTACTTTGTTAATATGGTGCCATGTTGAGTTACAACGTAAATGGAGCTCCCCTATTAAAGAAGCGAATGGCAGAGACGATAAGTTCACTTCACGGCAATCTGGGCGCACCATAGTACCTTATGTCAAACCGCAGAATACGTCCGAGCGCACACTTGTGCCGTGACTCAATTTATAATACTGATTGGCTATATTTGGTATAAATAATACAATCAAAAGCAGTCATGTGGAAGTAGTGAATGGTAAGTCTCAGTTTTGTACTTCGAAGATAAGAAATACCCAGGAGGTAATATTGAAAGTAAAATTGAACATTAATTTACAGCTAATTTTTTTGCTTTTACAGCGATGTAACTTGTGATTAGATGGACACATAAAACTAGTGTAATCTCCTGGATATGGTTCTGCTTTGGAGGTAATATTGGTTAATTTGTATATCGTACCAATAAAAAAAACTGAATAAGACAGTGGAAGTGGTAGTGTTTGTGTATAGGTACTGACAGGTTAGCCTATTTGCGAATGATGCTTCTGTTACAGTCACGTGCCCTTTAGCAGTGATCTGTTTGCAAATTAACATGAAGTAATTAGAACGTGATGTTCCTCACAGGAATCCAAATCTCACACCTTATATCAGTTGAGTAACCTGGAATTGATTGCCAATATCCTCAGAGATAATATTGGAAAAATGTATAGCCTGTCAATGATAGCTTTTGTATTGGTATATTAACAGGTCCGATTATCTGCGAGTTGTGCTTTTGTGAAAATCGCATGACTTTCCATTCTTCTTTAGCTATAAGATTATGTAACTAACGGATGTATTTAATAAGTTACGTAATTATGCACAAATCAATTCTTATAGCTTATACAATTGGAATCTGGTAATTGATGGCCAATATGCTTTTGAGATAATATTGTCAAATTTGTAAACCATGACAGTGATATTTTGTACTTTCTTTTAGAGAGGTTTAAAAGGGTCTGGATCTGAATTTTCTGTTATAGTGGCATTTCATACTGTAAATTTTTCGGTACGCTTTAACTGTAAATTATGTGTAGTTAGCTTTACGTAGTTGGAATGTAGTATTATTTATAACATAAGAAGAAGGAATTTTTTAATTGAAACAATCGTATGTCATCTGACTTATAGTACGAGTAAAAAACAGGGAAACACGTTTATTTCATATGCCAATAAGTTTATTTTATACACTTTTATCGGTTTAAAGCGTGTTTAACTATAATCAACGATAGTCTTAATAACTTAAAATCAGTACTTCATAATTCAAAAATATTGCATTTCTTATAAAGGCTCAAGTCATTAACATGTTAATAAACAAGTTTGTGTCCATTTTTTGGCTAACATTTTATTCAATATAAATGTAATAAAAATATAATAACTGTTAGGTTCAATAGAATATAACGTATTTTATTTGAAGTCAGTTTTAGTGGTTAACGTGAGATTTAGTTTTTTATTGGGTTCTCAGAAGTTTAGAGGTAATGGTTAAATATTGCAATATGATGTAATTCCATAAATAAATTCCCAAAATTACAAGTTGAATAAAATAGTTTATTGTTTTACCTTAAGACTATTGAAGCTGTGTGATTCTGTATAAAGACTTGGCTATATCAAAATAACGTTTAAATTAAAAATGTATAATGTTTGCTATAAGACAAAAAGTTTTATTGAAGTATCTAGTTTAATAATAATAACAAATTCCATAATAAACGAAATATTAACTTATATTTATACACCGGAGTAGCGGCCGAACATATGGACATATTTATAACTATGGATAGCTGATAGGAAGTGCTACAACTGTTACCTAAAGATTTTTGTCAACACGTACATAATAAAAAAGTCACAGGGCATAATGAAAACTAGAACATGAACACAAAAACCTTAACACTTATTAATTATCTCTAAAGCCATCAGAAAAATGAGGTGTAGAAGTATGTACATTGTATATCTACAAAGATATGGTATGTAAACCTTAAACTTACAAACGCTACAATCATTTATAGGAGGGCGAAGGTAGCAACGAGAAGGGTGAGTGTGGGGACTTTTAGCCAGAAACTTGCCTACATGGTAAAAATTAGCTTTATAATAATTTTTCCGTCTAAACCCCACAAATTTACTGAACTATTTAGTTTCTGGATAAATTTTAATGATTTTTGCTTTATATTATCTAAAAATAAACATTATCTAGGTTAAAGGGATTGTTGGATTTCTGATATTTGCCATCGTTAAATGGTAGAAAAGATGACATGTTTTTAGGATTAACTAAAACAACCTCTTCCAGAACGGAGACCTAACCGATGTCACTGCCAGAACCAGAGCCATAGCACAAACAACACGTCACACTCAAACTAACGAAGGTAGAACACTGACGAGGAAATCTATATCGTCATTTCCTGCGTTATCGTGGTGCGTCATTTGAAACAACAAGGCAATCGACGTGACGAGGAACAGGGCAGCCGCTACTGAACTTATGTTTGAACCTTGACTTCAATTTAAATAAACCTAAGACAAAGAATTAGTTATTTTTTATTTATTATAATTATGAAGTTGTTGGTTACTAAGGATAAACCTGTAAGTAATACATTAAAAATTATTAATTTTTTCGTGCATGAAAGTTATTTAGTTTTATTTGCTGCACATTTTAATCACTATTTATATTACGCGACCTTATTGATATGTGTTTAAAAATGCGTACTATGGAAAAAAATAAACGTATATCGTATATTTTGTTAAAGGACATTTATCACCCACAAATACAGACATTTTAAGTTTAAAATATTGTATATTAATAAAAGCATAATACTGGTAGAGGAAATACTAAGTTGGGAGTTGTTTTAATATGGAATTCTAGTTTTCATTTAAATGCGTTTTCTCAAGAAACAAACGAATTGTTTCTATAGTAAAAATACGACGAGGGATTGAAAGTAAGTTAAAAACAACGAAACACTGTCAACTTCATTAACCAATTACACGCTCCAGTTGATCACCTCCCTTTTGTCACAAGGTTGTTGAAATATTGGAGTCGATCAGCTGACAATTATGACGTCACTACTCACGCTCAGCGTGCTTTCTTTCTGTACTTATTTTACTTACTTCTTATCCATAGCGAATAAAAAATATTTTGAATAAGTACTCATTGTAAATCTTTATTGAGATTTTGGTACGAAAGTGTATTGTGGAATACCTTAATCAGGATAAACGGATCTTTTTTTTAAATTGTGGGTATATGTTTGGAGGACTCTTTACTTAAATACAAGAATTCGGCTAAATATGTTTAAGAATCAAACATTCATGTGAGTCCTCAGTTATACATTGAAACTTTAATTGAGAGTTATAATTTTTCATTTTGAAATTGTAGAACAATTATTTTACTTATTAAAAATCATAGCAATCCGTAAATCCAAAAAAGCATTACTTGATATTGCAGTATTTCAAATGTATAACATTATTTTTGCGTATTTTATTTTTTGCACAGATAATAAGTTTTAAATTAAAAATTTAAGGCGTGTTTTTATTTAAATAAGTTTTTATTACTGCTAGATAGCGGCACATACGTATTTGGTAGTAGTTTACTCTTTGTACTTATATTAAGTATTGTCTGTTATTATTAGGGACAAGTGCAATAGTCTCTAAAATGGAAAATGTTTTAAAAAGATACAAATAGATAAATGTCTTAATCTGTGGTGTCATGCATATTTTCCCAATCACCCAGGGTAGATTGTTCGTAATAAGGGACGCGTGTCTCCCACCCATGGAGATAATTTTGCGTTACTCCAAGGGCAATTCAGGAGTATACTTTTCGCCTTTGTCTTTGTTTTGACACTTCAGATATTAAATATTTCCCCAAGCATAGATCAATCTGGAAAATCACTTATTTGGGACTGTTTGGGTCCTTTACAATTTGCTTAGAGAATAGGCCTACCTGCTCCCAATTTGGGATACGCCAAGTAAATCGTGGGATTCATCTTAGTTCACTCTGAGATGAGCCAAGAGAAATTTATTTGCTTTTTACGCGTCCATTTATGTTACAACCAAAGTGGAAAACCAACACTGCAGTGGAAATTTTATGCTGTGAAAGTCCCATGAAATAATAAATCTCGCTTAACACAAATCGATCCGTCATTGAATTTTTCATCGGTTCGCACACTCGCCACAATTTCTAAACATAACTTTTTTATAGTTTCCAAAACTAAAACTGTCTCCCTTTGGTAAATTCCGTCCATAAAATTTAGTCGCAAATATTATAAACAAATTATAAGTGCAATTATTAATTATTTCTATTACAATTCTATTATTTTGCTTTTCTGACTGACAGAATTGTAAATGTTAACTGGCTACTTATAAATCCATTGTTTTGCAATAATAATAACATTTAAATAAGATTCTGTCAGCTCTTTCATCAGAAAGTCCTCTATGATTGTCCCTTTGGGTACAAATATGGTAATTAAAATATATCGACGTGTTGGTTACTCTGTTACTCTAGTTAAATCACACTTGTATATTTTTATAAAAACATTCTGGACTGCAGGTTTCTGGGACAGCCTTTCATGTGACCAGCGCTGTAACTGTTGTTGTTTTTGGTAGCCAGCTTTAAATTAATTCACCTTTATATAAAGTTTTTTTTAATCTGTATTATAATCCTAGCTTTGTTAATTTTTCAAATTAAGATAATCAGAGGTTATAACGACTTGGATTGTTGATATTAATATTCCAGAGTATTAATATATAAATCATCAATAATACATCCAAGACGATATAAAATATTTTTTGATTAGTAAAGATCCTAGTGAATATTAAGTACAATGTATTACTAAAATTGTTAACTATTAAGTATTATCTGGTTTGTCTAAAATAAAAATCACAGTTCTAAATGAAAACAATGGATTTATTTTTAACTGGCAAATTAATAAGTTCAACGTTTTCAGAATTTTTATCACTCTATTTTCCACAAAGAATTGACAAACCTTTTAGTAAATTTAAAAATTCCTTTGGCAAGAAATAAAAATATTAATCAAATTATCAAACTAAAAATCAGAGCTCTCTTCTAAAATAAAATAATAAAGTTTTAAAATAAAATGAAATACCACTTGGAAATAATTAAAATCAAAAATGTTCACTTCTAAGTTCACTCAAAATACAAAATAAAATTTCAAACTTCTCTTTACACTATTTGAACCTTAACTTTCAAGTCTCTGCAATTCAGATTACAACTCTCTCTCTAACAATTATAAAGTTCAATTAATTTTCAATTAATAATTCACAATAAACAGTTCCAGTTAAATATTAATAAAATTACTACTTTTTTCAAATCTCAATTAAAGTTATTAACAAAGTTCAATTTTAATTCACTTCTCTTGCAAGCATGAACCAAATGTAACTTGTATGATTCTATTATGCTCTATTGTTCTTCGAGAATAAGTTATTCAGATTGCTCTGTAGTTTCTATGAATTTAATTTTTTCCTATAAAAAAAAGACAACAAAATTAATTTAATATCAGATCAAGATGACTATTTCAATAAAAACGTACAATAAATTTGGTGCTTACCTCAAAATCACTCGCGGAAAAAAATTTAAGAAATACGGGCGCACTGCAAATTAACTTTACTCACGAAAATAACCAAAAGAAGGGCGAAAATTATGAGCGTGCGCTTAAATACTTCCCTTTCCAAGACATCCGTGGAGCTCTCTCATGGGTCCAGCTGTATCAAACCAGGAGAACAATACTCACAATAAGACAAGTTCTAATCAATTCAAGGCAGTCAACCTGCCTTCCTAACAATTTAAAACTACCAGTGCTAACTTGCCAAAGGATTACATGTTCGATTTTACCCTGACATTTCACAATCTAATCTAAAATTAAGTCCCAATATTTCGATCCCAAACTTTTTATTTAATTTAAGTTTTAATTAAAAAAATTAATCAATGTAGCTTTAAAAACGCTACATTACTACTCCCCCCTCCTTTACTTCTAAATACGGCCCTGAAGTTGAATAATAAAAATTTAACACCAATTAGCAATTCAAAATGTTTTTAAAACGTACATCATTTAGTTTACCCACCAATGTTTTAGAACAGACAGAACAGTTAAACAAATAGAGATTGACCGTTATAAAAGGAATGTAGGTCAATAACTCGAGATAGCGAAGCCTATTCCCCTCACAATTCTAATTTTACTATCTACAACAGGTCAGTCTTTTCCAGTCCAAGGAATTTTGTCCTTTCCGGTCTCCTCCTGTCGACGTCTAGGTATGGACAGCAGCTCCCTCAGTCAGTGAGTGCTCGTCTTCACGGTCGTATGTATCGTCCCTTGGAATCCGTCGTGTAGTGTAGGTCACCATCCCCGTTGTTGGAACCGCCGGTGGGCCGCGCGCGTGGTCCGCAGCGTGTGACCAGTGTTAGTGGAGTGTCAGTGCTGTTCCGTTTCTCACCTCCACAGCATTTCACATATAAACAGAACATTCTCTCTTACAATGACATAAGTCCCCTTTGTCACCATTTATGTCGGAATTTCAGAGCTTGTCTCGTTTCGTTTTCAAAAAATTTTAATTTTTATTCCAACTCAAAGATTGGATCATTGCTCATTCTTTTCCTTCATAAACTTTATTAAAATATTTAAGACCCTTTTTTTAAAATTACTAACACGTTATTTACATTGGATTACAGGGGGGGGGGTTGACCTGAATTTCTTTCTCTCATTCATTCACTATAAACAAATAACAACATGAAATTGGACACACAAGAAGGAATGTTAGTACATCAATAATATAATGTCATTATACTAATATCAGACAGTATAATGGTTGTAGACACTATTATTAAATACTACATTTCTTAATTTTAAAGTCCTGAGGCCATGTAAATTATCCTCTTCATGTAAATATTTATTTATATGTCATAAAAATCCCCTTTTTCTTTTAATACCTGAAGGAAAACACAAAACCTTGACTTGGCCTATGGTTACTCAATTATGACATTTTAATATGGGAATTTGTTTTTTAATTTTATGCCGAAAGAAAAAATTGTCCAATTGTTCTTAACTGTCCAAGTGTTCCAATAAAATTTAACTTAAGCGGGTCTCAAATCTTGTAAATGCACTCTTTTCAAAATTTTTAAGTCCTTGGTGTGCTGTATAAACTGTTATAAACTTTGTTAGAAAACTTTGGCAAGAACTTGTGTTGTCTAGTTAAGTTGTGATAGTTAAGTTAAATTTATTTAACCTAAAATGGCTCTCAAAGTGGACTTTTTAAGTAAGGACGAATTAATTTATGAACTGTGGTTCCGTGGTGTATAAATTATTACTAATGACAATGTAGATAAACTTAGGAAATTATTGAGTAAACATACCAACTGGCGGGACCGTGGTGAGCTGCATGCAGGCATTTCGGCACGTCCACTACAGGAACTCTACATGGATGTGTTTTGGACCTCTGCCTAGATCTTCAAGGCGGGATGAATTCATCCTAATCATGGTGGACGACTTCACAAGGTGCAATTGGGTCGTGCCTCTCAGGAAAGTGAATTCAGGTAGGGTGTTGTAAACTTTAGAGAGTAATATTTTTAAAAAACTTTGGTTTGCCGGAAGTTATTGTAAGCGTCAACGCCACTTGCTTCACCAGCGAGGATTTAAGGGCAAATATTTTAAAATGGGGTGTAAAATTAATCACTACAATCCCGTACAACCCCCAGGGTAACAAATCTGAAAGATATTTTAAGAAACTTAAATTCAATTTTGACTTGCTTGTATAGCGATTGCAAAAGGAACTGGGACTCTGATTTAAGTAAAATTCAACAAGCAGTTAACTCGTGTGTGAATGACAGTACTGGGTATAGCGCATATTCTTTAATGTTTAATTTTAAACCTAACAATGAGTTGGATTTAAAGTGGAACTTGAAATCAATTTTTGAAAATTTAGTGCCAAAGGAAAAATGTCAAAAATATGCGGAGGCGTTGGAAAATTTAAATAAACAGTTTATTAAAAATTCGAAGTTAAGGCCCTATAATGGACACACTGTCCAAGTGTTCCAATAAAATTTAACTTAAGCGGGTCTCAAATCTTGTAAATGCACTCTTTTCAAAATTTTTAAGTCCTTGGTGTGCTGTATTATATAACTGTTCTCTGAGATAATAATCACAATCTTGTATGGTCCGTCAAGTTTCCTATCCAATTTATTTCTGTGTCCAGGTATTTTACAAAACACTTCATCATTAATTTTAAACTTTCGGTGGTTTCTATTATAGGGCCTTAACTTCGAATTTATACCATTATACTGTATATACCATTAGTAATATCAAAATTCTGCAATTCCTGAGGGTACCTTTCTCCATTAATTTTCACAGACACATTTTTGATGTTGCAGCTGTCAAATCTACTAGGATCTTTTGCCTGGGTGTTTGTTCTGTTTGTGTGAAGTGCGATTATAACAAATCTAGGATTGTACACATTTCTGTAAACACTTATAATATCGAAGCTGAACGATGAACCGAACACCCCTCTTTTGTCGATGCATTGCCATTGAAAGAAGTTGTAGACTAAAGCATCCTTGTCACTCAAATGTTTTCAAACCATCAATTAACTGGATTTTGGAAGTGCTGGTATAATCGACTATGGGGACTCGTAACACAAACGACTCTATCACAATTTCCCCATCGCCAGGATCCGTTGCTGTGGACCCTGCCCCTTTCCAGTGAAACAACGCATCATTATCTTCCTTCCTAGTAAATGTGATTTCAAAACCTCCCTTGTACATCGGGTAACGTAGGTGGTCAAAGAACCCTAATCCTAAATGCCCAAGTGTGCCGAGTGCCTCTAACTTCCCACCTCCTGTAAACGATGATGAGTAACCACTACTTGAGAGTGTTTGTTTTTCAGTGTTACTGTAACTAACAACCCCCTTTATAGTGCTGGTGATGCCGGGGAGTTCTACTGTGTCGATCAATGTATTGTGTTTCCTCACCTCTATTCTTGAAAACAAGAAGGCCGCGAAGTTGTCTACCAATTTGACGGTAGAGTTAGTTTGATAATCAGATCCATCAGATTTTTGCACATACTTTCCTTGAATGTGGTACATTATGCGTGAATCATAAAATGCGTCTCCATGATCCAGTTTGAATGTTGTATTGTTGTTGGGTGCATTGAAGTTGAGCTCTGAAACTGGCATTACAGTTCTATACTCACTTCTTGCTATACCGCTTGAAAATTCAATATACAGTTTCTCCATCATTGGTTTTACCACTGATCACTGTTCTTATATATCCTCTCTTATATATAGGGTAAAAATATTTGCTTTCATTGCTTTATATATCTGATGGGTAGATACATCCTGAAGTTCCTAACCACATACCGAGTTTACGTTTCAACCACATTCCTCCTGTTGTTGCTAGACCGACCATACGCTCATTCAAGTCAGCATCATCTGAGGTAACCCTCTCCCAAGCTTTCTTTTGTAATATTTTGTCCGCCTCCCACCTGTCTTTCTGTGTTTTTATGATCCCTATAACCATATATCATGCTTCTTACAAGCTTCATCGAGGGGATTTATTTCCTTATCTCCCCTAGCAAGTCTCTTGTCAAGCGAGGTGCCGGGCCCGCAGTAGTTGTACGTATTTGCAAAATGAGTTCAATAACTTCAATAAATAACTATAGTTTTTTATGCACTTCAAACATCATCAATCTCTATTAATGTATTATTACAATTAGCACATAGCACAATAATTACACGATGTTACAAAACAACACTCAAATTTGATAGCAGCACCAACTACTGTCGACTGTTAAGACAACCTGGAATTAAAATAGAAAAACGTTATGGCTGTGTTGTAATATTATAATGTTTACATAGAACAATTGGTGAAACTTTATCTTTGCAATCTGTATTACACTACTAATCAAGCACTTTACAATAACAATTTTTCTAAATTTCAAATGTAAGCAAATGTTTTTGCCTCTTTGATGAACTTCAGCTGAAAGTATTAACAGTTGTTAGCAACAGTTCACTTTGTATTACGTGTCGTGGCGCAGTCTGGCGGATCCAATGTAAAACACTCCACCATCAACAACAATTTATTATTAAAAAATTAATTAAATAAACTATTAAAATTGGACCGAATTATGAATCTAAACCATTCTCGGATCCAACTGAAGACACACAAAAAGTTTCATTAAAATCGATCCACACCCGTTTAGGAGGAGTTCAGTAACATACACACGCACACAAAATATATATATAAAGATATATATATATACATATATATGTACTGTATTGTGTATGCATGTACTACTTATAAAACTGTGGACTCAATACTGAAAACCAGATATTTCCATCTTTAAATCTGTAAGTATAAAAAGGAAACTAAATTTTATTTTAAATTAAATTAAAATTAAATCCATTAAATTTGCTTTTGATGTAACAAACCATTCTCTTTTAAAATACTTTTATCATGGTTTAAAAGCGTGAAAACCACTTTACTTTGTTGATTCAAAAAAATATCATATCTTTTACAATATATTATTTGTCTACTTAACAAAGGAAACAAAATCCCCAATTTATATAATCACTTATACTACCCCGTCTTTGGTCTACATACGAAAAATTTTGTAAATACTAATTGTTTCTCACCACTCAAGATAATACTGATTAATACGAGCCGAAGTATTTCACTTTACTATAACAGTTGAGGAAGTACTTATCTTGTGCATCTCGCGGCACGTATTAGGTTTTATTTTTATACGACTAGGACACACTATGATGATCAAGGTGTCCAATTTCTGCAGCTGCAAGGTCTCGGCTTGGAGTTTGATTTTATTACAGTTGTAAGAAAGCTGGTATGATTAAGTCTATATTGAGATGTAACAATATACGCGTAACGTAAAGGGAATTAATAACCATTATGTTTTATTTCCGTACCTTAGAACACACCTTATGTATAAACCCCACTGAGGTTGCAGTGACTTGATAGATAATCTACCTGTTATTATTAGCGGGAAGAAAATGTAAATGAGGTGTGTTGATACATGTTTGTAAAAGTATAAAAATTACTTTCTTAAAAATCTTTTGGTTAAAACACGTTACTTTCTTATATAAAATGCAATTTAAAATTGTATTTTCTTATTTTCTTAAACCATGTCAATTCACTAAGCTATAACAGATCTATTTACGTTATTGTATCCATCCGCTTGTATTTGTTTTAGTTACAAACGTGCATGCAAAAAAGGTTTTGCGTGGTGTTATAAAACAGCCTTTTACACTTTTCTACTATTTTGCCTGTATAAAGTTATAGGAATAGACTGTGACTTTAAAATTAAAACTTGTTGTCAGAACCTAAAATAGATTTTCCACATTAAGGATATATTGGGATATAATATGTATTTATATTATTTATACAGGAAATAAATCATTGATATGGACGAGGTGTGCTTCATGTTCGGAGGATAGTGCTTCGGCACAACCACTGCATAGGCATGTTGGGTCTCCTCCATGATATTCGCAAGCGTTCAAGAACATAAAAACGCCTACTTTGTTAATATGGTGCCATGTTGAGTTACACCGTAAATGGAGCTCCCCCATTAAAGAAGCGAGTGGCAGAAACGATAGTTCACTTCACGGCAATCTGTGCTCACCATAGTAACTTATGTCACACCACAGAATACGCCCAAGCGCACACTTGTGCCGTAACTCAATTTATAATACTGATGGGCTATATTTGGTATAAATAATACAATAAAAAGCAGTCATGTGGAAGTAGTGAATGGTAAGTCTCAGTTTTTGTACTTCGAAGATAAGAAATACCCAGGAGGTAATATTGAAAGTAAAATTGAACATTAATTTACAGCTAATTTTTTTTCGTTTTACAGCGATGTAACTTGAGATTAGATGGACACATAAAACTAGTGTAATCTCCTGGATATGGTTCTGCTTTGGAGGTAATATTGGTTAATTTTTAAATCCAACCAATAAACAAAATTGGATAAGACAGTAGTAGTGTTAGTGTATTGACAGTTTGTTTTATGACAGTACTGACAGGTTAGACTATCTGCGAATGATGCTTCTGTCACAGTCACGTTACCTATCACGTGCCCTTTAGCAGTGATCTGTTTGCAAATTAACATGAAGTAATATTAGAACGTGATGTTCCTCACAGGAATCCAAATCTCACACCTTATATCAGTTGAGTAACCTGGAATTGATTGCCAATATCCTCAGAGATAATATTGGAAAAATGTATAGCCTGTCAGTGATAGCTTTTGTATTGGTATATAAACAGGTCCGATTATCTGTGAGTTGTGCTTTTGTGAAAATCGCATGACTTTCCATTCTTCTTTAGCTATTAGATTATGTAACTAACGGATGTATTTAATAAGTTACGTAATTATGCACAAATCAATTCTTATAGCTTATACAATTGGAATCTGGTAATTGATGGCCAATATGCTTTTGAGATAATATTGTCAAATTTGTATACCATGACAGTGATATTTTGTACTTTCTTTTAGAGAGGTTAGAGGGTATGGATCTGAATTTTCTGTTATAGTGGCATTTCATACTGTAAATTTTTCGGTACGCTTTAACTGTGAATTATGTGGAATTATTAGGAAAAATGTCAAAAATATGCGGAGGCGTTGGAAAATTTAAATAAACAGTTTATTAAAAATTCGAAGTTAAGGCCCTATAATGGAACACTGTCCAAGTGTTCCAATAAAATTTAACTTAAGCGGGTCTCAAATCTTGTAAATGCACTCTTTTCAAAATTTTTAAGTCCTTGGTGTGCTGTATTATATAACTGTTCTCTGAGATAATAATCACAATCTTGTATGGTCCGTCAAGTTTCCTATCCAATTTATTTTTGTGTCCAGGTATTTTACAAAACACTTCATCATTAATTTTAAACTTTCGGTGGTTTCTATTATAGGGCCTAAACTTCGAATTTTTAATAAACTGTTTATTTAAATTTTCCAACGCCTCCGCATATTTTTGACATTTTTCCTTTGGCACTAAATTTTCAAAAATTGATTTCAAGTTCCACTTTTAATCCAACTCATTGTTAGGTTTAAAATTAAACATTAAAGAATATGCGCTATACCCAGTACTGTCATTCACACACGAGTTAACTGCTTGTTGAATTTTACTTAAATCAGAGTCCCAGTTCCTTTTGCAATCGCTATACAAGCAAGTCAAAATTGAATTTAAGTTTCTTAAATATCTTTCAGATTTGTTACCCTGGGGGTTGTACGGGATTGTAGTGATTAATTTTACACCCCATTTTAAAATATTTGCCCTTAAATCCTCGCTGGTGAAGCAAGTGGCGTTGACGCTTACAATAACTTCCGGCAAACCAAAGTTTTTTAAAAATATTACTCTCTAAAGTTTACAACACCCTACCTGAATTCACTTTCCTGAGAGGCACGACCCAATTGCACCTTGTGAAGTCGTCCACCATGATTAGGATGAATTCATCCCGCCTTGAAGATCTAGGCAGAGGTCCAAACACATCCATGTAGAGTTCCTGTAGTGGACGTGCCGAAATGCCTGCATGCAGCTCACCACGGTCCCGCCAGTTGGTATGTTTACTCAATAATTTCCTAAGTTTATCTACATTGTCATTAGTAATAATTTATACACCACGGAACCACAGTTCATAAATTAATTCGTCCTTACTTAAAAAGTCCACTTTGAGAGCCATTTTAGGTTAAATAAATTTAACTTAACTATCACAACTTAACTAGACAACACAAGTTCTTGCCAAAGTTTTCTAACAAAGTTTATAACAGTTTATACAGCACACCAAGGACTTAAAAATTTTGAAAAGAGTGCATTTACAAGATTTGAGACCCGCTTAAGTTAAATTTTATTGGAACACTTGGACAGTTAAGAACAATTGGACAATTTTTTCTTTCGGCATAAAATTAAAAAACAAATTCCCATATTAAAATGTCATAATTGAGTAACCATAGGCCAAGTCAAGGTTTTGTGTTTTCTTTCAGGTATTAAAAGAAAAAGGGGGATTTTTATGACATATAAATAAATATTTACATGAAGAGGATAATTTACATGGCCTCAGGACTTTAAAATTAAGAAATGTAGTATTTAATAATAGTGTCTACAACCATTATACTGTCTGATATTAGTATAAAGACATTATATTATTGATGTACTAACATTCCTTCTTGTGTGTCCAATTTCATGTTGTTATTTGTTTATAGTGAATGAATGAGAGAAAGAAATTCAGGTCAACCCCCCCCCCCCCTGTAATCCAATGTAAATAACGTGTTAGTAATTTTAAAAAAAGGGTCTTAAATATTTTAATAAAGTTTATGAAGGAAAGAATGAGCAATGATCCAATCTTTGAGTTGGATAAAAATTAAAATTTTTTGAAAACGAAACGAGACAAGCTCTGAAATTCCGACATAAATGGTTGACAAAGGGGACTTATGTCATTGTAAGAGAGAATGTTCTGTTTATATGTGAAATGCTGTGGAGGTGAGAAACGGAACAGCACTGACACTCCACTAACACTGGTCACACGCTGCGGACCACGCGCGCGGCCCACCGGCGGTTCCAACAACGGGGATGGTGACCTACACTACACGACGGATCCAAGGGACGATACATACGACCGTGAAGACGAGCACTCACTGACTGAGGGAGCTGCTGTCCATACCTAGACGTCGACAGGAGGAGACCGGAAAGGACAAAATTCCTTGGACTGGAAAAGACTGACCTGTTGTAGATAGTAAAATTAGAATTGTGAGGGGAATAGGCTTCGCTATCTCGAGTTATTGACCTACATTCCTTTTATAACGGTCAATCTCTATTTGTTTAACTGTTCTGTCTGTTCTAAAAACATTGGTGGGTAACTAAATGATGTACGTTTTAAAAACATTTTGAATTGCTAATTGGTGTTAAATTTTTATTATCAACTTCAGGGCCGTATTTAGAAGTAAAGGAGGGGGAGTAATGTAGCGTTTTTAAAGCTACATTGATTAATTTTTTTAATTAAAACTTAAATTAAATAAAAAGTTTGGGATCGAAATATTGGGACTTAATTTTAGATTAGATTGTGAAATGTCAGGGTAAAATCGAACATGTAATCCTTTGGCAAGTTAGCACTGGTAGTTTTAAATTGTTAGGAAGGCAGGTTGACTGCCTTGAATTGATTAGAACTTGTCTTATTGTGAGTATTGTTCTCCTGGTTTGATACAGCTGGACCCATGAGAGAGCTCCACGGATGTCTTGGAAAGGGAAGTATTTAAGCGCACGCTCATAATTTTCGCCCTTCTTTTGGTTATTTTCGTGAGTAAAGTTAATTGCAGTGCGCCGTATTTCTTAAATTTTTTTCCGCGAGTGATTTTGAGGTAAGCACCAAATTTATTGTACGTTTTATTGAAATAGTCATCTTGATCTGATATTAAATTAATTTTGTTGTCTTTTTTTTATAGGAAAAAATTAAATTCATAGAAACTACAGAGCAATCTGAATAACTTATTCTCGAAGAACAATAGAGCATAATAGAATCATACAAGTTACATTTGGTTCATGCTTGCAAGAGAAGTGAATTAAAATTGAACTTTGTTAATAACTTTAATTGAGATTTGAAAAAGTAGTAATTTATTAATATTTAACTGGAACTGTTTATTGTGAATTATTAATTGAAAATTAATTGAACTTTATAATTGTTAGAGAGAGAGTTGTAATCTGAATTGCAGAGACTTGAAAGTTAAGGTTCAAATAGTGTAAAGAGAAGTTGAAATTTTATTTTGTATTTTGAGTGAACTTAGAAGTGAACATTTTTGATTTTAATTATTTCCAAGTGGTATTTCATTTTATTTTAAAACTTTATTATTTTATTTTAGAAGAGAGCTCTGATTTTTAGTTTGATAATTTGATTAATATTTTTATTTCTTGCCAAAGGAATTTTTAAATTTACTAAAAGGTTTGTCAATTCTTTGTGGAAAATAGAGTGATAAAAATTCTGAAACGTTGAACTTATTAATTTGCCAGTTAAAAATAAATCCATTGTTTTCATTTAGAACTGTGATTTTTATTTTAGACAAACCAGATAATACTTAATAGTTAACAATTTTAGTAATACATTGTACTTAATATTCACTAGGATCTTTACTAATCAAAAAATATTTTATATCGTCTTGGATGTATTATTGATGATTTATATATTAATACTCTGGAATATTAATATCAACAATCCAAGTCGTTATAACCTCTGATATCTTAATTTGAAAAATTAACAAAGCTAGGATTATAATACAGATTAAAAAAAACTTTATATAAAGGTGAATTAATTTAAAGCTGGCTACCAAAAACAACAACAGTTACAGCGCTGGTCACATGAAAGGCTGTCCCAGAAACCTGCAGTCCAGAATGTTTTTATAAAAATATACAAGAGTGATTTAACTAGAGTAATAGAGTAACCAACATGTCGATATATTTTAATTACCATATTTGTACCCAAAGGGACAATCATAGAGGACTTTCTGATGAAAGAGCTGACAGAATATTATATAAATGTTATTATTATTGCAAAACAATTGATTTATAAGTAGCCAGTTAACATTTACAATTCTGTCAGTCAGAAAAGCAAAATAATAGAATTGGAATATAAATAATTAATAATTGCACTTATAATTTGTTTATAATATTTGCGACTAAATTTTATGGACGGAATTTACCAAAGGGAGACAGTTTTAGTTTTGGAAACTATAAAAAAGTTATGTTTAGAAATTGTGGCGAGTGTGCGAACCGATGAAAAATTCAATGACGGATCGATTTGTGTTAAGCGAGATTTATTATTTCATGGGACTTTCACAGCATAAAATTTCCACTGCAGTGTTGGTTTTCCACTTTGGTTGTAACATAAATGGACGCGTAAAAAGCAAATAAATTTCTCTTGGCTTATCTCAGAGTGAACTAAGATGAATCCCACGATTTACTTGGCGTATCCCAAATTGGGAGCAGGTAGGCCTATTCTCTAAGCAAATTGTAAAGGAACCAAACAGTCCCAAATAAGTGATTTTCCAGATTGATCTATGCTTGGGGAAATATTTAATATCTGAAGTGTCAAAACAAAGACAAAGGCGAAAAAGTATACTCCTGAATTGCCCTTGGAGTAACGCAAAATTATCTCCATGGGTGGGAGACACGCGTCCCATATTACGAACAATCTACCCTGGGTGATTGGGAAAATATGCATGACACCACAGATTAAGACATTTATCTATTTGTATCTTTTTAAAACATTTTCCATTTTAGAGACTATTGCACTTGTCCCTAATAATAACAGACAATACTTAATAGAAGTACAAAGAGTAAACTACTACCAAATACGTATGTGCCGCTATCTAGCAGTAATAGAAACTTATTTAAATAAAAACACGCCTTAAATTTTTAATTTAAAACTTATTATCTGTGCAAAAAATAAAATACGGAAAAATAATGTTATACATTTGAAATACTGCAATATCAAGTAATGCTATTTTGGATTTACGGATTGCTATGATTTTTAATAAGTAAAATAATTGTTCTACAATTTCAAAATGAAAATTATAACTCTCAGTTAAAGTTTTCAATGTATAACTGAGGACTCACATGAATGTTTGATTCTTAAACATATTTAGCCGAATTCTTGTATTTAAGTAAAGAGTCCTCCAAACATATACCCACAATTTTAAAAAAAGATCCGTTTATCCTGATTAAGGTATTCCACAATACACTTTCGTACCAAAATCTCAATAAAGATTTACAATGAGTACTTATTCAAAATATTTTTTATTCGCTATGGATAAGAAGTAAGTAAAATAAGTACAGAAAGAAAGCACGCTGAGCGTGAGTAGTGACGTCATAATTGTCAGCTGATCGACTCCAATATTTCAACAACCTTGTGACAAAAGGGAGGTGATCAACTGGAGCGTGTAATTGGTTAATGAAGTTGACAGTGTTTCGTTGTTTTTAACTTACTTTCAATCCCTCGTCGTATTTTTACTATAGAAACAATTCGTTTGTTTCTTGAGAAAACGCATTTAAATGAAAACTAGAATTCCATATTAAAACAACTCCCAACTTAGTATTTCCTCTACCAGTATTATGCTTTTATTAATATACAATATTTTAAACTTAAAATGTCTGTATTTGTGGGTGATAAATGTCCTTTAACAAAATATACGATATACGTTTATTTTGTCCATAGTACGCATTTTTAAACACATATCAATAAGGTCACGTAATATAAATAGTGATTAAAATGTGCAGCAAATAAAACTAAATAACTTTCATGCATGAAACAATTAATAATTTTTAATGTATTACTTACAGGTTTATCCTTAGTAACCAACAACTTCATAATTATAATAAATAAAAAATAACTAATTCTTTGTCTTAGGTTTATTTAAATTGAAGTCAAGGTTCAAACATAAGTTCAGTAGCGGCTGCCCTGTTCCTCGTCACGTCGATTGCCTTGTTGTTTCAAATGACGCACCACGATAACGCAGGAAATGACGATATAGATTTCCTCGTCAGTGTTCTACCTTCGTTAGTTTGAGTGTGACGTGTTGTATGTGCTATGGCTCTGGTTCTGGCAGTGACATCGGTTAGGTCTCCGTTCTGGAAGAGGTTGTTTTAGTTAATCCTAAAAACGTGTCATCTTTTTCTACCATTTAACGATGGCAAATATCAGAAATCCAACAATCCCTTCAACCTAGATAATGTTTATTTTTAGAAAATATAAAGCAAAAATCATTAAAATTTATCCAGAAACTAAATAGTTTTGTAAATTTTGTGGGGTTTAGACGGAAAAATTATTATAAAGCTAATTTTTTACCATGTAGGCAAGTTTCTGGCAAAAAGTCCCCACCCTCACCCTTCTCGATCCTACCTTCGCCCTCCTATAAATGATTGTAGCGTTTGTAAGGTTAAGGTTTACATACCATATCTTTGTAGATATACAATGTACATACTTCTACACCTCATTTTTCTGATGGCTTTAGAGATAATTAATAAGTGTTAAGGTTTTTGCGTTCATGTTCTAGTTTTCATTATGCCCTGTGACTTTTTTATTATGTACGTGTTGACAAAAATCTTTAGGTAACAGTTGTAGCACTTCCTATCAGCTATCCATAGTTTATAAATATGTCCACATGTTCGGCCGCTACTCCGGTGTATAAATATAAGTTAATATTTCGTTTATTATGGAATTTGTTATCATTATTAAACTAGGTACTTCAATAAAACTTTTTGTCTTATAGCAAACATTATACATTTTTAATTTAAACGTTATTTTGATATAGCCAAGTCTTTATACAGAATCACACCGCTTCAATAGTCTTAAGGTAAAACAATAAACTATTTTATTCAACTTGTAATTTTGGGAATTTATTTATGGAATTATAGTATATTGCAATATTTAACCATTACCTCTAAACTTCTGAGAACACAATAAAAAACTAAATCTCACGTTAACCACTAAAACTGACTTCAAATAAAATAAGTTATATTCTATTGAACCTAACAGTTATGATATTTTTATTACATTTATATTGAATAAAATGTTAGCCAAAAAATAGACACAAACTTGTTTATTAACATATTAATGGACTTGAGCCTTTATAAGAAATACTATATGAATTATGTAGTACTGATTTTAAGTTATTAAGACTATCGTTGATTATAGTTAAACACGATTTAAACCGATAAAAGTGTATAAAATAAACTTATTGGCATATGAAATAAACGTGTTTCCCTGTTTGTTACTCGTACTATGAGTCAGATGACATACGATTGTTTCAACTAAAAACTTTCCTTCTTCTTATGTTATAAATAATACTACATTCCAACTACGTAAAGCTAACTACACATAATTCACAGTTAAAGCGTACCGAAAAATTTACAGTATGAAATGCCACTATAACAGAAAATTCAGATCCAGACCCTCTAACCTCTCTAAAAGAAAGTACAAAATATCACTGTCATGGTATACAAATTTGACAATATTATCTCAAAAGCATATTGGCCATCAATTACCAGATTTCCAATTGTATAAGCTATAAGAATTGATTTGTGCATAATTACGTAACTTATTAAATACATCCGTTAGTTACATAATCTTATAGCTAAAGAAGAATGGAAAGTCATGCGATTTTCACAAAAGCACAACTCTCAGATAATCGGACCTGTTAATATACCAATACAAAAGCTATCACTGACAGGCTATACATTTTTCCAATATTATCTCTGAGGATATTGGCAATCAATTCCAGGTTACTCAACTGATATAAGGTGTGAGATTTGGATTCCTGTGAGGAACATCACGTTCTAATTACTTCATGTTAATTTGCAAACAGATCACTGCTAAAGGGCACGTGATAGGTAACGTGACTGTGACAGAAGCATCATTCGCAGATAGTCTAACCTGTCAGTACTGTCATAAAACAAACTGTCAATACACTAACACTACTACTGTCTTATCCAATTTTGTTTATTGGTTGGATTTAAAAATTAACCAATATTACCTCCAAAGCAGAACCATATCCAGGAGATTACACTAGTTTTATGTGTCCATCTAATCTCAAGTTACATCGCTGTAAAACGAAAAAAAATTAGCTGTAAATTAATGTTCAATTTTACTTTCAATATTACCTCCTGGGTATTTCTTATCTTCGAAGTACAAAACTGAGACTTACCATTCACTACTTCCACATGACTGCTTTTTATTGTATTATTTATACCAAATATAGCCCATCAGTATTATAAATTGAGTTACGGCACAAGTGTGCGCTTGGGCGTATTCTGTGGTGTGACATAAGTTACTATGGTGAGCACAGATTGCCGTGAAGTGAACTATCGTTTCTGCCACTCGCTTCTTTAATGGGGGAGCTCCATTTACGGTGTAACTCAACATGGCACCATATTAACAAAGTAGGCGTTTTTATGTTCTTGAACGCTTGCGAATATCATGGAGGAGACCCAACATGCCTATGCAGTGGTTGTGCCGAAGCACTATCCTCCGAACATCAGCACACCTCGTCCATATCAATGATTTATTTCCTGTATAAATAATATAATTACATATTATATCCCAATATATCCTTAATGTGGAAAATCTATTTTAGGTTCTGACAACAAGTTTTAATTTTAAAGTCACAGTCTATTCCTATAACTTTATACAGGCAAAATAGTAGAAAGTGTAAAAGGCTGTTTTTAACACCACGCAAAACCTTTTTTGCATGCACGTTGTAACTAAAACAAATACAAGCGGATGGATACAATAACGTAAATAGATCTGTTATAGCTTAGTGAATTGACATGGTTTAAGAAAATAAGAAAATACAATTTTAAATTGCATTTTATATAAGAAAGTAACGTGTTTTTAACCAAAAGATTTTTAAGAAAGTAATTTTTATACTTTTACAAACATGTATCAACACACCTCATTTACATTTTCTTCCCGCTAATAATAACAGGTAGATTATCTATCAAGTCACTGCAACCTCAGTGGGGTTTATACATAAGGTGTGTTCTAAGGTACGGAAATAAAACATAATGGTTATTAATTCCCTTTACGTTACGCGTATATTGTTACATCTCAATATAGACTTAATCATACCAGCATTCTTACAACTGTAATAAAAATCAAACTCCAAGCCGAGACCTTGCAGCTGCAGAAATTGGACACCTTGATCATCATAGTGTGTCCTAGTCGTATAAAAATAAAACCTAATACGTGCCGCGAGATGCACAAGATAAGTACTTCCTCAACTGTTATAGTAAAGTGAAATACTTCGGCTCGTATTAATCAGTATTATCTTGAGTGGTGAGAAACAATTAGTATTTACAAAATTTTTCGTATGTAGACCAAAGACGGGGTAGTATAAGTGATTATATAAATTGGGGATTTTGTTTCCTTTGTTAAGTAGACAAATAATATATTGTAAAAGATATGATATTTTTTTGAATCAACAAAGTAAAGTGGTTTTCACGCTTTTAACCATGATAAAAGTATTTTAAAAGAGAATGGTTTGTTACATCAAAAGCAAATTTAATGGATTTAATTTTAATTTAATTTAAAATAAAATTTAGTTTCCTTTTATACTTACAGATTTAAAGATGGAAATATCTGGTTTTCAGTATTGAGTCCACAGTTTTATAAGTAGTACATGCATACACAATACAGTACATATATATGTATATATATATATCTTTATATATATATTTTGTGTGCGTGTGTATGTTACTGAACTCCTCCTAAACGGGTGGATCGATTTTAATGAAACTTTTTGTGTGTCTTCAGTTGGATCCGAGAATGGTTTAGATTCATAATTCGGTCCAATTTTAATAGTTTATTTAATTAATTTTTTAATAATAAATTGTTGTTGATGGTGGAGTGTTTTACATTGGATCCGCCAGACTGCGCCACGACACGTAATACAAAGTGAACTGTTGCTAACAACTGTTAATACTTTCAGCTGAAGTTCATCAAAGAGGCAAAAACATTTGCTTACATTTGAAATTTAGAAAAATTGTTATTGTAAAGTGCTTGATTAGTAGTGTAATACAGATTGCAAAGATAAAGTTTCACCAATTGTTCTATGTAAACATTATAATATTACAACACAGCCATAACGTTTTTCTATTTTAATTCCAGGTTGTCTTAACAGTCGACAGTAGTTGGTGCTGCTATCAAATTTTGAGTGTTGTTTTGTAACATCGTGTAATTATTGTGCTATGTGCTAATTGTAATAATACATTAATAGAGATTGAAGATGTTTGAAGTGCATAAAAAACTATAGTTATTTATTGAAGTTATTGAACTCATTTTGCAAATACGTACAACTACTGCGGGCCCGGCACCTCGCTTGACAAGAGACTTGCTAGGGGAGATAAGGAAATAAATCCCCTCGATGAAGCTTGTAAGAAGCATGATATATGGTATAGGGATCATAAAAAACACAGAAGACAGGTGGGAGGCGGACAAAATATTACAAAAGAAAGCTTGGGAGAGGGTTACCTCAGATGATGCTGACTTGAATGAGCGTATGGTCGGTCTAGCAACAACAGGAGGAATGTGATTGAAACGTAAACTCGGTATGTGGTTAGGAACTTCAGGATGTATCTACCCATCAGATATATAAAGCAATGAAAGCAAATATTTTTACCCTATATATAAGAGAGGATATATAAGAACAGTGATCAGTGGTAAAACCAATGATGGAGAAACTGTATATTGAATTTTCAAGCGGTATAGCAAGAAGTGAGTATAGAACTGTAATGCCAGTTTCAGAGCTCAACTTCAATGCACCCAACAATAATACAACATTCAAACTGGATCATGGAGACGCATTTTATGATTCACGCATAATGTACCACATTCAAGGAAAGTATGTGCAAAAATCTGATGGATCTGATTATCAAACTAACTCTACCGTCAAATTGGTAGACAACTTCGCGGCCTTCTTGTTTTCAAGAATAGAGGTGAGGAAACACAATACATTGATCGACACAGTAGAACTCCCCGGCATCACCAGCACTATAAAGGGGGTTGTTAGTTACAGTAACACTGAAAAACAAACACTCTCAAGTAGTGGTTACTCATCATCGTTTACAGGAGGTGGGAAGTTAGAGGCACTCGGCACACTTGGGCATTTAGGATTAGGGTTCTTTGACCACCTACGTTACCCGATGTACAAGGGAGGTTTTGAAATCACATTTACTAGGAATGAAGATAATGATGCGTTGTTTCACTGGAAAGGGGCAGGGTCCACAGCAACGGATCCTGGCGATGGGGAAATTGTGATAGAGTCGTTTGTGTTACGAGTCCCCATAGTCGATTATACCAGCACTTCCAAAATCCAGTTAATTGATGGTTTGAAACATTTGAGTGACAAGGATGCTTTAGTCTACAACTTCTTTCAATGGCAATGCATCGACAAAAGAGGGGTGTTCGGTTCATCGTTCAGCTTCGATATTATAAGTGTTTACAGAAATGTGTACAATCCTAGATTTGTTATAATCGCACTTCACACAAACAGAACAAACACCCAGGCAAAAGATCCTAGTAGATTTGACAGCTGCAACATCAAAAATGTGTCTGTGAAAATTAATGGAGAAAGGTACCCTCAGGAATTGCAGAATTTTGATATTACTAATGGTATATACAGGATCATGTACGATCAGTACCTAGGGTTCCGAAAAATAAACTTCGGAGACAATAACGTGTTAGTAAATCTGAAAGAATTTATTGATAACTCACCTTTGGTTGTAATTGACACACATCTACATCAACCAACAACAGACAGATCTCGAAGTGACATTCAGATTGAATTATATTTTGTAAAAGCTATTGCATCTTCACAGGGGAGCAGCGGCACCACAGCATATGTTGTCGTTGTATCTGAGGCACATTTTTCATATGACATTACTCGAAACATAATCAAATTCTTGTAAAAACAAATAAAAAAAAACAAAAAAAAAGTAAAACAAAAATGATTTATTTTTTTCATTAGTAGGGGCAATTATTGTTTTCATGTCAGTGTTTTGTATATAAGAAAACGTATAGAATGGAAAGTCAGTATAATTATACAGTTCGGCTATCCGAAGCCCAAAAACGTAAGCTTCGTACAGCGTACAAAAGACGGAAACCTACAGTAATCAGATTATCTAATGAACAGCTGTCTCACGGAAGTGATCGTATACTTCTTTCTGGAGAGCAACACAAAGCCGTTTCTAGAGCTGTTAAGAACAAAAAAGGTTTACAATTGCTTCTAAGTTACAACCAACTCGTATCTAATAAAACAAGGAGGGTTTTTGAAGGAAATAGTGGAAATGGTGGATTCGTCAGTTCCTGGAGGTAAACGATTCATCTCTCCATTAATAATAAGAAAGGTGGCTCCTTTACTGAGAGAAAAATTTATACCTTGGTTAAAGAGTTTAGTCGATGAGGAGTTGGACACCATTATTGAAAAAGACCCTACGGGTAGAGGGTTGAAATGACGTATTGGTCGGAAGCTTGATGCATTGTTGTCTGTGAATAAAAAAAAGAGATCTTCCCGCTGTCTCTTGGTGAAATAGAAAAATTAGCTGGTATATTAAACATTAATGAGTTTAGATGTGTTTTCATGCGACAGTTACTTCCAGACAAACCTACAAATATTGAACGTGGTATTGTAAATCTTGGTGACCTTTCATCTGGTGGTACTCAATGGACGTGTTATGTGAAACGTGGTGAAAAGAAATTCTATTTTGATTCATATGGCGATGTCAATCCTCCAATAGAAGTAATCAGGTATTTGGGGTCAAAAGGGTTGGTTTATAACTCAGAGCGTATTCAGGGGTTTGATGATCCTCCTATCTGTGGACATCTGTGCCTGGAGGCTCTACGACGAGATTCAGCTGGTGAGGACTGGGAACATATTCTTCGTAATATAAGAAACAATAAAAATGCACGGAAACCGTGGTTTTATTTTCAACAGATTTGGAGAAGAAATTGAAATTGTATCAATACCTACTCAACCCAATTCAGGCCCTTCTCCTGACGAGATAATTGAGCTTGCAAGTGATGTATCAAAAGTCTCACAAGATTTATCCGAAGTCAAGAAATTATTGGAATCGCATTTGGTAAAATCGGAAAAAATAATAAATGCGATCGAGATTGTCCCCACTAGTACCGTAAATGGTGAAAAGATATGGGGCAGCTTCCTACTGAAAAACCACCAGAGAATTGGTCAAGTGAGCAAAGCAGTGGAGCCATATGATGTGGTTGTCAAAGTTCAATTGAGTGAATTAGAAGGCAAGATATACATCATGCAGAAAAAAATTCAACAACGAAATAAAAAATATATGGAAAGAGGTTTTGAAGACTTCCATGATGGTAGTAACTTCATTTAAAACTTGTACAGAATTATAAGTATATAAAAAACTGCAACCATGCCATTACTCAAACTAACTGGAACTGAGTCTGTACTGACTCTCCATCTAAAACACCCCATCCACTTCGATCCAAAACGCAGAGTATTATATGGCTCTTGTTGGATTTTACTCTGAGAACAACCATACTCTCACTCTTAGTCGCTCTCTAAAATTCTGTCCCATATTCGGTCTCACACGGTTTGTCCCAGAAACGGTCTCAGGTGCTTTGTCCCAGGAACGTCCAAAGTATACTACTGTAGTGCATTAGCATTGGCACCATCCCGTGATATAGCAGGATAATGTACTTTTTATGGCAGTCATTTAGGTCAAAGTTAAATAAGTCCGAAGGTTTTTTACAATTGTAAGAGAAGGTTGACCAGGTAAGACCGCCACCTCATCTAATTCCTCATAAGATATTTTAATCTGAGGTTAAATAACTATGTTCTGTAATGAATATCTGTAAATATAAAACTAAGTGCATTACACTTTTTACACTGTATACGATGCTGCTACTTTAGTAAAGCAATAATTTAGTTCCCATTATGGTATTTACTAAGTAAAAAAATTAAACCTCGTTGAATGTCCATTATTATAATAAAAATAGTGGATGTGTAATGCTTGTTTTAACAGTGAGTTGAAAAGATCTTCAAAACGTGTTAAAAAGCTTAAAATATATTTGATAAGAGACACATTTCAGAGTAAAATCGAAATCAGATACTGTTTACTAAGGACCCTGTAGATCATTATTAATTTCGTGTCGTCCTCAAAAAAACCCAAAGATGCTCCACTGCTTCAAATTACATGAGACCCTCAAGACCTTAAGACGTTTTCATAACATCATATACGAAAAGTTTATTCTTGTGAACCATAATGAGGATAACTTTAATAATATTGACAAAATATAGATTATGTTCTTGATTTTCCAACACGCTTGGAAAAAATAAAATAAAATATTCCCTCTTCCTTTCACACGACATGCGTGTTCGTTAGTGTTATTTTTTGTCTAGAAAACATAAAAAATTGGTTATAGAGTCAAAGCACAACATGTGTCGCTTGCACACCAATCACGTTTTTCTTCTCTCCAAGTAGCTTGTTTTCCTGTTCCATAAAGATAAATTGATCATTATAGCCTATTGGACACATAACGATCACTTTACAAAAAGATGGCTGTGGCAGTATAATTTCCTCGTGTTTTGTGTCACACTTGACAGATTCATTTTCTTGCGGGAAGGACGATGAGTGAAACATAATAAGTGAGCTAGGGACTATGGGGAGGAGTTGAAAGCACGACCTTAATTACTACCATTCATTATAATTATGGAGTAATAACAAAATCCTAGTTAAGTTAGTAGTATATTAAACAACCTCCACTTTTCTAATGCTTTTTACAATCACGTTCTGGCATTATTAACGAGTTTCATGACTTGATATATGCAATTTTTATTTTAAGTATATATACATAAAATATAAATAAAACTTTATTATGTACTTAATATTATATTCTTGAATGGTTTGATATTATCACATCAGAGGAATAACATATATTTTCCCCATAGAATATCGAGTTTCTTAGGAATTATTTTTAGTACTGAATATGAACAATATCCAAATTATACTTATGTTACTAATATGATACTATTATGTTACTAGAGGTATGTAGTGGAGCAACTGTAGGATTGCAGGAACGTTTACGGTGGTGTCGTCCTGTGTTCACAAACATCGCTAAAACCTGTAATAGACTATTAAAGGCAATCGTGATTATAAAAAATAATATCCGCTTTTTCATATTTTTTACAATCACGAATACATATTCTTCCCATATAAGAAATATCATTAGGAATATTAGACACTATTCCAAACATTGTAAACGGCAGTTAAGTCTGGGTATTGGTGGTCAAGTTCGGTGAAGCTATGCAGACAGTTTCAGTAGTACTACCATGAAGGTGATTGCAATAGGCTAATCTTGAATACAAAATCTACCTAACATAGGTTATCATCACCTTAAGTGTATTATTAGGTAAACGTATGAAGTAAGAAGTTTACATCACAACCTCAGCAATATCAAAGTTGCTCGGTAGTGCTTTAGTGTGCGCTTCGCTGGCTCCAATGTCAAAGTGTTAATTGTTCTTAATATTAATACAAACTTGACTCAAAGACATCTCGACTCTGTAATATTGTGTGCACACAACACTTGTCATATTTAGAATGTTAGATTCTGCTTTTATCATTCTAATGAAATCCTATAGTCAACGTTATATTTCTGCAAATCTCCAATGTTTAAGATAGATGTATAATTAGTTACCTTTGGGATTTAATATTATTAATAATCCACTATTAAATCATCTGTCATGTATATTTTAATAAATAAGTAAGGTTGCTAGAATATTGATTCCAATGTTATTTTAATTCTTGATCTCAACATACAAAAATTACTATAATTTAATGTTACATTTAATGTTACTTTTTAAGTACCTAGGAGATTCAAAGAGGAATACAACTATGCAGTGGTATATTTGTCATAATTTCTAAGACTATATTTTTAAGGAGATACCCTAGACTTAGTTTTATTTGTGTATGTTGTCTGTATACATTAAGGTAAATACCACTGACTGATTCATGATTAAATCTCCAAAAATACACAATGGACTCATATGGACTTACGTACAAATGTTATTCTTACTTTTTTTTTTAAACAGTTCCGACCTTTTCGCAGACCGTCAGTGGAAATATGTGAAACCCGTGATATTTTTAATGAAATATTTGTCAGATTCAGAGTTCTTAAAACATTACAATTACCATTAAGGTCTCACATAATTTTAAATATATAATCAAGATGAGTTATATTTCCGTGTTTTCATGACAATCACCCTTCGTCAATATTGGATCCCGAGGTTTGCACTATTGATACGGAAAATTTGAAAATAGAATATGTTTACCATTTTAAGTAATGGTTCTCCAAATTTCAAGAGAGACTACGAGCTTACTGCAGTGGGGATAGTTAGGATGCGAAAATGGTGGTTATTCGTGTTCTAATGATTATTAGAGATTTTAGCGATGATTGGGAACCGGTCAACACCAACGTAAAGGTCAGTCAATCCTACAGTTAAACTACAACAGGCCTCTATTCAAGTATAGTTTGAATATTTGTTATATTAAATATTAACGAAATCTCGATCTACTATTGCAAGAAATACACTTTGATCTGTTATTCGTTTATATCATTCAAGATTATAATATTAATTATGCACAAAACTATTATTTAAACTGTCTGTGTCAACACTTAAACAACGGACACAAATAAAAAGTCACTAAACCCTTTAATGACGCTAGTTAGGTCAATGTAAAAAATTATTAAAAGATGTTGTTTTTATAGGGAAAAAATACTATGACTTTTGTTATTACTCCATAATTATAAGTAATCCTGAATACTGGTAATAAATGTCGTTCTCTTAAACCTCCCCATAGTGTCTAGCTCACTAATTATTTTCCACTCCGCATCATTCCGGCAAGAAGATAAAGCTGTTCTAGCATAATATAAAACACGAGAAAATTACATTACCACAGCCTTCTCTTTGTAAATTGATCACTGTCTGTCCAATAGACTTTAATGATAAATACATTTTTAGAGAACAGAAAAAAGCTAATTGGGTTGAAGAAAGACTTGTTTGATGTGCAAGTGACTTGTGTTGCAAGATTATTTTACTCTATAATCGATTTTTATTTTTCTGTGTAGACAAAAAGAACTGGAGATCGAGCACCACATGCCGCCCGAAAGAAAGAGCGAACATTTTATTATTATTTTTATTTAAGTTCTGGAGAATTCAAAAATAAAAATCCTATTTTGTCTAAAATCCTATATTTTGTTTATTTTGTCCTATTCTTATATTGGCTTATTAAAGGTATGCTTATTAAGTTTCATAATTATCAATTTCTCCAATGTCACAAGTGATGAAAACATGGTATGTTCCTGAGGGTCACACACACTTTGAGACTAACGGACGACACGATTTTAAGAACGTTCTGTAGGGCTCTTATCAAACAGTGTCTTTTTCCGATTTTACGGTAAATGTATCTTTTATAAAATGTGTTTTAAGCTTTTTAACAAAGTTAAGTAGACTTTTAAATTCAATATGAAAACAGACACTGCAAAATTACAGTTTTACAATCCATCTGTTTTATAATAATGACGGGCATTTGCAAATAGTAAAAGATTGCTATGTTACTCATCCATCACTACTAAGGCCATTGGTCTCTAATTCAGGTCACGGGGTATGACCGCGTTAACAGCTGCGTTCCTATAGACGATTTATTGAAATATTCATCTAAAAATGTGGAGATGAAAGTATATTTATGATTCTAACACACAAGAAAATTATTAACTTATAAACTTGCAACACGCTATTTAACATGAAAATCTGGTTGACATTCAGCACGAAGCTGTGGCTACAACTATGAGAACGTTGCAGTTATTAGATAAAAAGTAGGTAAAAAAACTCTGCATTTCTAGATGACACTGTTCTCTTAATTCGGATGATTAAGAGATGACCTATAGTTAGATAGTTGAAAAACAATTGAAAATAATGTTAACAACACTCTGCAGTTTCTTCTTATAGTAATAGTATATTAATAATTAGAATACAGGTGGAGTTATCTTCTACTGTATTCACTCAAGTTAAGTCAAATATATATTCTACCCTGGTGAAAATAGCAAAATAGTGGGGTATTCGCTTTGGTAAAACTTAAAGGCTTGTGCCATTAAAAAACTCTAATGTTGTTATTTGTGACAGTGAAGCCCATAGATCTAATGCTGTATGGGATATTAATAATGTATGTAAAATTATCTTTAAAAGTATTATCGTTTTAAGAACCAATCATGTGTTACATCATGATCAAAACGAGTAAGAGAGAAAACACGCTGTAAAATATCTTTCCACCGTAATTCAAAGGCTTGTAAAACACTGTTACGTTAAGAGTAATATTTGTATATTTACATTAAACGTTGTCTTGCCTTCAACTTGTTAAGTTTACTTGGTGGCTTGCTCCAGTGATTTTCGTTTTCGATACACTTGTTTCTTCGTACCTGTTACTCTCACCGAGATTTCACGTATACTTAAGTTCTAAAATGAAGTAGGCTATACTTATCATTGAAGGATTTCAACAAGATATGTATACTTTTTAATTATTATTATTATTGTAAATCAATATTTAGTTAAGTTAAAAACTTATAATAAAATTTCCTAATATTATGATTTATAAACATTATCAAAGGTTAGGTAAATTAATCGATCACTGAATTAATAAGTAATGACATTATAGTTACAATAAACAATCAGACTAAGACAGTAAGAATATTAACTTGTTCATCCGTTACACCTAACCCGAACTCATTTCGCCTTCATTGGATTATATGATACATCTGATTGGTAATTTATAGTTCTTCCGTTTTTCATCCTCAGTAAAAAACTATGACACTTGCAATCACACATTGGTTTAAAAAATGTATTAAATTACAATACACTGACAAAAAATCCAATTTCTAGTGGTTTATAAACTGGACACAAATACAAAACTCAGCGTGTTCTTACAATAATAAAGTGTGTTTTCTAAGAAAATGGATTGCAAACAATTATTTTTTGTTTTTCTTGGCAGGGCGCAATTAGCAAAAAGTATCAATGGCTTGTTTTAATATTTAATATAAGAAGTAAAACGTGCTTTCTAATGATTCACAAATAAACTCTATCACAAAACTCTTTCATATTGGAGGATGTACTGTGTATCTCGTATCCACATTCCCTCTATTTAAACAATATGAATAATACACATATGTGTTATAATTAACAATTAAATAGAACATTCTATTACGTATATACAAAAATTCCATTGCGCTTCTCTTAATTTAGAACCCATACACTATTTTTCGAACGAGATTTTTATGCTTGTGTGGTTATGTTTATAGTGTTTTTGTATTTTACTTCCTAAATTTATCTTTTGTGGGTAGCGAATTCCGCAGAGGAAGTAGGCTGCTGCGATCATATTATCAATCCCCAAACTCGACAAATCGAACTTTTACCTTACTAGCAACCAAGAACATCTTTTTAATATTTTAAAAACTTAAGATAAAGTTCTTAGTGTATGGATATGTTTCAGGCAGCAGATTAATTTTCTGCTCTCTGACACTGGACAACATAATGATAGGAATTCTCAATAACACTTGCCTCTCGTTTTGCAAAATCATCATGTTATTCTTTCAAAAAAATAGTGAAAATGACTACTACCACTAAGACTGGTATTAATAAACTTGCTTTTACTTTATTGTAGAGTAAAAATCTACTATTAAATATGTTTTGAACATTCTCAAAATAACATTAGGTAAACTATGTAAGTTTAAGTAAAGTGTACGACTGAAAAGTTACAGCGATCATAAATATATGAATTCCCTCCTAATGTAATTAATTTATTTACGGTTTCATGGCATAGTTTATGTTATTGCACTGAATAGGAAAATAAATACACATTTGGGATTAATGATTCGACTTAGAGTAAACTGACTACATTGATAACAAATCGGATACTTCCGTTGCTTGTGTTCTACTTCCGGGTTTAAGGGAAAAGTGTGCTATCTCTTAAACTATAGTAAAAATTCCATACACAATGTAAAGAGAAACGCACATTTTCTATCTAGTACTTTACGTGCAATCATGCTCACCTTTGATCATTAATTTTGTTTTTATTACAGCGTTTTTTAATATTAAACTGTATTTTCAATGCATCAGCTGGTTCATTCGTGACGTAGTCCAAAGTAAACATTTTATAGTAACTCCGTCTTTTAAATGTACATTACTGTACTAATTAAGCATTGTCTTAATAATATTTCTAAAATTGTTGTTCACAAATGTAAAAAAAACGTTTCTAGCTCATTGTTCAAGTTCAGCTGAAAGTGTCAAAAGCTGTTAAGAGGCAGTTAAATTTGTATTATGTGTTGTAAACATTTTAATTAATTTCCCAAATCTTTAAACTTTACTAATTTTTCTCTCCTTATAAACCTTTCTCAGACTTTGACAAATATTAGCGTTTTATTTTTTATAGTAGATTATCTAAAAATATTAAGAATAGGCGTATAATTAATTGGATTTAGTCGATAATACTTATATTTGATTCATACCAGAACTATTCTAATTGGTAAGGAACGCATTTAGGATGTAGTTGCGTTGTTACGTCAATACAGCATTACGTCGTTCGTTTATTTTTTCATAATCACCTTTTCATTCATCGTTGACAGTAGTTTCTACGCCCTGTAAGTTGTAAACAGACCAAAGATTATTTGATATTTCTATTTTAGGGGTTCATCAAAGCACGTCTATTTTTTTAATACTTCAAAAATATAAAATTATAACGTCTAGTGTTGTTTTTAGAAAAACCTTATTTTAAACCTTTATGAACTTTTGAATAACTAGTTTTATGCAGATTGGATATTAGAATTTTAGTCCGGCGGTTACTATTCGCAGAATTAATAGTTTCCCAAACACATTCATAACTCGTCAAAGTGAGATGCTACATACATTATTTTCAAATTATTTTTATTTTTAAACATCTAAATAGAAACATTCTAAAATATAAATATATAATATAAAATATAAATATATAAATATAAAATATATAAAACCTGTAAGCAGGGATTATTTAAGGGAAAAGTTTTATTTCAGCATAAAATACAATAAGTATACAGATATGTCTGTGTACATTATATGGAAAAATTTGGGCAATACAACAAGATTTAAATTGCTTCAACTTCCTCCGGAACTTATTCTAAAGACAGATTGAAGTTCAGAGCCCGACCGACCCGATTCCAACTCAAATAACTAATCAGGGAAGTTCCCATTCAACCTCTGATAGAATTCAATTATTGCGATTTCCTTTGATATTTATAGCTTAAGGATTCATAATGACATGGAGGCGTATTTGTTTTAGCCAAGAAAATGCATTTTATACATTGCGGTGTACGTATTATAATACTGAAAATTAATAAACTGTAATTTTATTCCTACTTTCACATATTTCTACTTTAGAAGATAAAACGTAGGCCTATATTTGACCATATGACTTTTCTAGGATTACTGTCATTTGAAGTCACCTTGCAATGTATTTTAATAAGGACCAAGTATATGACCAAAAATTAAATGCGCCTGATTATGTCGCGTAATAGGCTTCACTGAAATTGCGTATATAATTTCAAGCCTGTAGGTTATTTCATTCTGCGGACAGATAAACTGACAATCAGATAGAAAAAAAACCTTTACCGCCTAGAATTAGACAGAATATAAATTTACACAGAATACAACAATCCATGCATACAACAAGTGATATGCTTCAACGTCGCTCAGCCAAGCGGGATATTTATCATCACCTAAAGTTTCATGCAAAATAAGTCTACAGATTAAATCGTTCTCGAGACCTTTGGATAGATCAACTGCGAAAAATATTGGAAAAAATTCTTTAAAGGGATATCATAAAACACGACGATGCTCGTGTATAAATAAAGATGCGTTTAGAATGTTTAGTCAATACATAGGTCAACTCGTTGTTGATTTCAAGAATTGAACAATGGAGCTAAGGAATATAGAGCTGGATATCTATCCAGTATAGAGTAAACACACGAGATAGATAGACAGCATGATAGAAGAGGAAGATTCCTAGATTATTCAGTGGCAGCAAAATATACAACTTTGTATGTTTACAGATCAATTTATTCTCGAGATGTCGCTCTGAGTTATAAGCTTTGCTAACACTCAGCTAAACCCCGTAGAGAAACCTGCAAAATCATCTTGTGAATATAGACTACAAATAAACCGGAATATAATGGAGTATTGAAGATCCCGATAGAGTAATGAAAATCCTACCAACCAATCGAACGAAATAACCCCACGACGGCATGTGCTACACATCTGTAAAGTACCAAGTGATTGTTCTGAGTTTTTTAAATTTATTTATTCTCCAGCATATAATAGTTACAAATAACGCCAATGTATAAATAATTGCCAATGCTCAGGAAATTACATAGAGTGACATAAACCTTCATCAAACTCGATCTTCTGCGTTTTATCCTTAATGGAAGTCGCAGGGTTTTAATAAAAAACATTTTTTACTTCCATAACATAATTCAATATTAACAGCGCTTTTGCCGGTTAAGACATAATCAGTTAATGTAATGACAGAAATGTTACCAGCCCTATGGTGCGATATTTTCCGCTAACGCTCAGCCAATGTTGGAAAATTATACAAGATCAAATACAGTATGCCGCTCCCTCAAACATCAATAAATTTTTCGCAACTTGTCCCAATAAAGTAGTTCTATTCACTTAGAGCAATAGCGGCGCATGTTAATTGTTACTGTGCATTTTTAGGTGCACTTTAATAAAAGTTATTGAAGAAACGAAATTATTATTTTCCTAAATAATTATACTTTGAGAGGATATAAGGGAGAAAATTTACTTATTTTAAAAATTTCTCCCATTTATGGGAAATTTTTATTGCAATAGGTTAATAATAATTATTATATTGTAATATGCACCACAAAAATAAATTTTCAGCGATAGTGTCAATAGGTTTGGAAAAAATGAGTACTTACATTTAAAAATATCAAGTATACGCTGGAGACAAAAAAAACCATAGTTACATCTTCAATAAATACATCATCTATATCTTATATCTCTTTAAGTTTCTCTTTTTGTGTGTCTTCCTTAGAAATTCGGGTTTCTTTTGTGTTGTCTTTTTGCTGTTGTGCATGATCAATCAGAAGCAAATATAGATTTGACAGTTCCGGGGTGTATCTACCTGTATGAGAGACCTTTTAAAACTCTGCTTTGTATTAGGTGATTATTTATTTCGATGTACCAGCATTGCAAATATTGTAAGAAATTTGTTATATAAATTTTGGCAAATATTTACAAAGTGGAAACCGTCACGTGTGTTGTTATGATGTGTCTTTTCTAGAAGGAAGTTTGTTTTAACGATTTATCATTTTTCTCAAGAATTGAATCCTTAGGTTAAGGTAGTAAGGATTGTTTTATTGTGTATATTTTACTTTTAGAGAGTTCTCCTGGTGGGGTTCCATTGGATAATGGAACACGAATGAGGTGTAGAGCTCGGTAAAAGCCTCACCACCAATCTTAACTTTAGGTTGTCCCAGCGAGATAATAATTTTAAAATTAGATTTTACATTTTTATTTATTCGATTATAATATTTTTTTTATAAATGAAAAAGATTTTTCCGGTTGTTTGATACCGTTTAGTGATGCCAAAAATAATTGGACTACTTTTCGAGATCTGTAATCTAATCTCTTCCTCAGGTGGAAAACACTTATTAGGTGTAGGTTAATATAAGCAAAATTAAAGGACGTATTACAGTATCAGAACAACGATACTGTGCATCAACTCTATTGCAGATTTCTAAACTTATTACTGCTGTTCTATCGTATCACTCATGATCGATGGCAAACCTCCAAAGAATTCCTGTTTCCATCACAATCCCTCTAAAAAAAGAAAAGTAACGTTAAACGAATTAAACTTTTTTATATTGTATTATAGTATGTATTTGTATTGTTTTCAAACTGGCTAAATCTTATAAAAAACAGTTTGGTGTTAAACACATTCGTAAATATCCAAACATGTCTACAGGATAATACTGAACTTTCAAAATGTAATAAGTTATAGTTAACTGTTGAGATGGTAGAATCAGTTGTGCCTCACTAACCTTGCTTTATTGTGACCCTAGGGAGAGCCCTGGTTGCCAGGTTATTGTGAAGGGCTGGCATTTTATTGTAGTTTCTGTCACTCTCAGATTTCTCTTCAAAGTTAACTGTCTCACGATTCACAATATATCTTTTTACAATTTTCGCATTGCAAAAATGTGCTACTTCCTTGAATTTCATAACTGTTAGAAAATAACCCTCGTATAAAAATAATTATCATATCCCTTATGCATATTAAACATTACTCAATGCTAAGGTCTTCTTTCAGAACTCTGATCCAAGCCATAAAATATTTTACAATAAATTAAAAGTTATTCTTCCATAAATAAGTTTAAATATTTGGTTACAAAAATTGACTATTAGCTTTGTATATTGTGCTGGACTTTAGTAAGTTTATCAAATTATTATGATTAAGCATGATACTATTTTTATTGAATTTTAGATTGATAGATTTTATGAAAGATTCTAGATTCTTTAGATAACAAGATGTTCTCATGCTCTCATTAGATGCGAAATTGAGACAATTAGAAGATACAATAAAATACTTCTTCATCTAGACTACACATTATTTAGTTGTCAGTTGCCTCTGATATGAAAACGTTTGATTTCGTGATTTCGATACGTGATTTCGTTTTGATTTTTGTCATCGGCCCTTTTTATCTCCAGACGGATGTCATTTTCAAATTCCAGGAGTCAAGCCTGTGATGTTAGATTTCAGACGCTGCACAAAGCTAAAGGTGAAATGGAACTGAACTCAATATTCGCATTAAATGAACCATTCCCACCACAGCTACGTTATCTGCTCATACGTCTCCCACCTTACACTTTTCCCCATCGTTATTTTACACGCCACTAATTTATTCCAAATAGCCCACGTCTTCAGTTAGCACAATTCATGCTGTTGCTCATTTTACTGACAGAATGATTCAGATAAGTTAAAAATCAATATAGTATTAACTGCTCTGAACTAAGATGACGTATAGAATGTGTCAAATAGAATCCAGCTTTAGGAATCTCTCAGTCTAAAGGATTGTCTAACCTTGAAAGCTTTCCATCTTTAAAAGCTTCCAGCCCTTGTGAGGCACCTCACAGCCAGAAACCCTCAAGCAATCGTTAGTTGTAAATTTCAATAGGGCTATTTGACACCACACAGACGCAAATTTAATTAAAATAGACATGACTATTTGAAAATCTTGAAAGAATACGACTATTTTTATATTTTTCATTTCATCTAATGTCTCAAGTTTGTATTTTGAATGTATTATCTTTATTATTTATATCGAAGAGAACACATATAATATTTATTATATTTTAACTTAAGAAGTTTAACTATTATACGTTTTAAGCATTATATTTAATAAATACTATTATTACATTATTAAAGATTGAAACCACTTCCAAAGCAGTACTGCTATAAACTATTGTATAGTAGGTTACAACACTCGGTTCGGCGTTTTATGTTTTATAATATCACTACAGTAAAAAAGTTATAATTTAGAATTATCGTCAGGAAATTCGCCGTAAGGAATTCTATGTGTTTTACAGTAGCTTCACATCTGTTTTAAGAATCATACGGCTTTCTGAACAAAATGCGACAATATTAAAATAAAACCGTCGACCGTATATCATAGAGTAGTAGGAAAGTACTATAGTATATATTGTATTAATTTAAATAACCGATCCTTGAATGTCATCTGCGTAGAAGAATCCTGAATAAAATATTAAAGCAAGGCTTTCTGATATACGTGCTCCTGAAGCTTATATTTAGGGATGCAAATTATGGGTGTCACAAATTTTTGTAGCAGAACTTCGCCAGAACTCATCAATTAAACAACAAACAACTGATACCTCTCAACTGTGACAAGTTTGGTGTTTCCGGCTAGTTCAAGCTATCTTTCAGGCAGTCGTGCTCGCTCATACGTTGACGGATTTCGTTGTAAAAACTACTGCTGGACTTTTTATACAAATATTTTGTATCTTGTAAAATTTTTATAACCTATTTAAAACAGCTGAGACCTATCAAATTACTAAATTTTTGTTACTCCCGACTTGTGCAAGCGTACCTTTAAAGTAGTCGTATTTCAAATAGTGTCTGAAAAACTCTTTATGATTGGGTTTTTTTTGGTTATTTAACATTCAAAATTTTCAACGGACACCATTTTATTGATATTATTTTTTAATTTACTCATATCTATTTAAACCTCTGTGCCAAATTTGGTTTCATTAATTACTTTAGTAGATAATAATTTCTTTTAATAATATTTTAATTTGTTTAATATATATAAAATGGCGGCTAGTGGCTAAACAAAACATTTCTTGGCATATTCCAATATGAATTCTTTTTAAATGGTGAATAATATCACCCCAGAAAAATTCTGAAATCCTTTTGTGAACAACGTTTATATAATTACATAATACAATCTTTTAACATTTAAATAACGTAAACCTACCTTAATACATCATAGAAATAATGCAAGTAATGACATACATGACATCGTTTTGTAATGCAATATTATTATGGATGAATAGTATTAAACTAAGAACAATCTTAGTAATACCTATAATAACATAGGTATTACCACATGTTACTATGTTTGTAACATGGGTTACCTAAACATGTTACCTACATTTACTTATATATTTGAAAGTATACGAAATAATTCTGAGTACATTGAATAGCCTTAATTAATTATTGTAATGAGAGATTTTACTACACTCTAAAATAAAAATTTTGTACTCAGAGTACAATATTATTTTAGCAAACTGATTGAATTTCAAATCTGTAACATTTTTAAAAATAATTTGTGATCCAGGACTTTACCCAACCAGTGATCGTGTTTACTTTCAATTTCACCCTTTCCACTTCAATTTATCGATATTATTTTATAAATAGATCTGTAATATAGAAAAGCAATTTCATATAACCAGAATAAAGTTATAAAATATTATATGTCTTCAAATATTATTAAAATCAATTTACAAAGTAATTTATACTAAAAATAACTAACTGACCTTTTTTAAATAAACAATATATTTTATTTATAGGTTTAGAGAATTCATTACATTCTTACTGTTAATTAAACACCAATTTTCAATTATATTAGTCAATTTAATACAGTTATAATATACTATAATTAGTACTATAAAACAATTTCCAAATATTTGAATATTAATAATAACACATGTTATTTTATTTTTCCATTATAAAGTTATAACTTATTATTATTTATCATGTTGTATTTAGTAAATTTATTGTGAATGTTACCATGGGCACTTACTTTTATAGTGTACTTGGTGTTTAAAAACTCTTCCGTAACATTCTATGCACGGTTATCGATCCCTTAAACATTAAAACGAAACTATGAAACTTTTGCTTGTCCAACAAGAGTATGTTATGTTAGAAGAATAGTTTAGCTAGTCTGTACTATTGCTTCTGGGTGTTGTATGTCATCCCCTAAAGATAGGTCATACGATAGAATGCTTTGATGTACTTGCAAACTTGTTACCTATATATACTAATACTGATATTAGTTATAATAAAGTATTTTCAATACAGTTAATGATAGCATTATAGTACGAAAGAGTTTTCAAATTACTGTTTTAGGTCTATCTTATCTAGTTTATTTATACTAAATTTGAAACCTAAGTATTTATGCAGACCTATTGTGACCTATATTCTGTAGTACAGTTTTAAATAATTAGTGTTGTGTTTTGTTTTTATTAAGTGCATTTTTTAGAGTTAGTGAAGTTGGCACAAAACATGGTGGTGTTTTGACTTATGCATACATATTCATGACTTATGTGTGTCACAACGCTGTTGTATGATTTGTTTATTTTAACATAGTTTGTAATTATGTGTTAGGTTAGTTATTTACCTGAAGAAGAAATCAGATTGAATATCTGGAAAGGCAGTGTTACAGATTGTTTGTTACACTGAAAATCCATGTTCCTATGATAGTAGCCTTAAAACTGAGGAGAACCCCTTCCAGCATTTTAAAATAAATAGGCGTTTTTTTTCACTGAACAGCTCAGTTTTAATTTATTTGTATTATGTAGCAAACACATGTGAACATAGTATCTAGTTGTGTGCAAAAGATAAAAAAGGAAATCTTAAAACAAAATTTATTTGTAAAATCTAAGTTTGTGCCTTTATAAAACGTACCGTATTCACACATTTAAAATGATCCACCATGTGGTTTACTTTGCTAAACGTTGATCGCAGTCCCTTCCACACCAATTGATAGCTGAAAATATGCCTGCCTTTGCGTGTGTCCGTTTGTATAAGGGAAATAACTTTTGGATGTGTTGACTTGAAGCGTTTTAATTTGGTTTAAAACTCCACCTCTATGTCGACATTGTAAATGGTAAATATCAATACATTAGCAGTCGCTCTCCGGGCTAGGATGTCCGCGGTGGGAAGAATGCGAAGCCTATGATGTTAACCATAAGTCAATCTTGTTTAAATATGTAATTATAAAAATAGCTGAGTTGTACGTAAAATAAATTGTAATTGAAACTTGGACAAAGACATGAAGTTAAAATAAAATTAATACAATAATTGTTTCCATTTTCTTGGTACTTAAGAAGTTTAATTTCTGTGGATTTCCAATAGGATGTACTTTTAATTATAGCGGCTGTCAATTAAACTTTATTACATCTATTTCATCTCTTTTAATGAAATCTGTCCTTGTATCACTGTCGCACAGAGTTTAGAACATTGGTAAAACCACCATTTACAAAAGGAGACATCCTCTTGTTGTTATTTAACGATTCATTAAAAAGACAGGTGAGAGTGCGCTAAGTTAACAACTTACCTCTGATAGCTGGTGAACCTTTGAAATATCAATAAAGAAACTTCAAAGAGAGACTTTGGTTATATAGATGAGGTAGAAGGCTGTTCGTAGAAATGTTTCAATTTCTGCCTCTGAAAACAATTCATCATGAAAAATGGGTATATTGCTTCTTCTTTTTAAATTCACTACTGAAATAGACCCCATTAATAGGCAATTTCCACGAGATATAGGAAATATATATTTGTAAAATTTTGCAAAACATAATCTTTTTACTGCCGATAAAAATTGCTTTCATAGTGGTTTTAATAATAACTCTTAGTAAAGTATAGTGTCATAAAATTACTCTTAATATTACTAAATTTCATGAAATATTTTGGAAATTAAATCGTACCACTAACAATATTAAACACAATATAATAAATAAAGATCAGGCAGGAGGGAAATGATAATATTGCTGGTTCTCAGTGATTTCCGTGCACACCGCGAATGTTCTGTACATTTTACAGTTCATGCTAAGGACATTGGTACAAGTTTTACATTTTAAATTAGAAGGACAAAGTTTCTTTGATTTACATAAGGCTCTTAGCAATGTATCTATTTACATTCATAAATAACACAATATAGAAAAGCGCAGCTGTACCACCGTACTATTGTAGCATAGTCGATTATACTATACATATCGATTTGTGTACAATAGTATAAATTAAATCAGGTTTGACAATAGCTTTCAACATTGAAGTGGCATAAGAAATCAAATTTATTAAAAGCAAATACTAATTAAGTCTGAGACGCCTGTGTTCCTTAGAGACGTGTGTGTTCCTTAACATAAAAAACTTGTATTCGAAATAGAAACATTAGTAATTTAAAGAAACATCGTGCTCAGGAAAACGGATGGAAGGGATCTCCCTAACCCATAGAGAGGCATTTCAGGTATTGGCTTTGACTATATCCGGATGGGTTGATAGGGAATCCAACAGTATGGATTGTGTTCAAGCTAGAGTAATGTAGAACTTCTCAGAATAGTCGATTCGCTCACTCAAATGGATATCGTAGTTTGAATCATTGGTGGAGGATTGTGCAGTCGGTTGTTACATACTACTGCTAGTAAGATAAAATGCTTTGTAGATTGATTTCAAAGTGTACTGAACAACATTTCAGGTTTCAATTGGCATTTAAATGTGTAGGATCGAAAGTGAAACTCACGCTGCTTGAGAATGGATTCGAGACCTTTGCTATTTGTCCATGGGATGTAAAAAAGTCGAAATGTTAGAGTAAAGACTCTGTTGTCCTACAACGTCTTGACTGTATCGATGATCTTATTATGATTAAGATCTCATTTGAACAAATAATATGTAATCAGATATTGACTGAGTTCAAATAAAACGAGATTGTAGTTAAAAATGAGTCAAAACTAATAATTTTATTATTTTACAAGCTGTGAGAAATATTTGAAAGAGGGAAAATGCATTCAGTTAAAAATGTATGTACTAAAAATCTATACAGACAGAAGATGTTTTTGAATTACCACAGATTTGTAAAGCGTGATTTGTATTTACAGTCCGATCATACTTATTACACGCCATTAAAGAAGTTATTGGATGGGCCAAGACACAAATGTGTCTACTTCAGTACTAGATCAAAGTGAGTCTACTCCTCTTTTTCAAAATTATGCTAACAGCTGACGCCTAGACTTGGCCTGAAATACCTAAACGCTGTGTCTTGCCAGAAACAGAAGAATATTTTCGAAGAGAAGGAAGAAAAGAAGAAACAGACAGAGCTACCCAAAGCTGTGCGTAAAAGAAAACGAGAAAAGCTAAACTGAAAACAGATGAAAACAACGGGGCAAACAACTGAAGCAAAAAAACTCTACAGTCTATAAACTATAAAATATTGAAAACTATGGAAAAATAAAGGAATTTATAATTGCATAATATAAACAGTATGTGAAAAGTATACTGGATTAGGTCTATGTTTAGTATAATTTTGGCTCAAATATAAAGGGCAGCCATCTCGGAACTTTTTATTTGTTAAGTTAATAACTCATCCAAGCTATTTGCTAGTAATGCCTTTGTACCAAGTTAAATTTAAAGTCACAGTGTTTAAAAGTTCTGATTTTATTGCATAATCTATATATATATATATATATATATATATATATATATATATATATATATATATATATAATATATACAAATATAAAAAGTTATCCCACAACTCTATGGACAAATTTATACCACGTTATTGCTCAGGTCAAGACTAACCCATATCCCCCTATAAACATGGGTCTAATATTCTTACTTTTTTCTGTCTGGCTACATGTGTTTTTTATTTATTTTTTAATAGTATCTTAAAAACAAATGTATTGAATTATACCAAATTTGGCTCACATGTTTATGAAAACAATATTATGACATTAAATTTAATATTTTATAAATTGTGGCAATCAAAAAACTTTATAACTTTGAATATCTTAAAAACGAGAGGTTTTTATAGAGAAACGAGATAAATACTTTTTAGGGGAATTATCAAAAAATTTAATTACGTAAAAGGTTTTTAAATGGAGTAATAGTTAACTGATTTAGAGCATATTTACTGTGACAAGTCATGGCCCACATTGAGGATTTATCAAATAGCCAAGGAAACAAAAACTGAATAAACGGCAGCTCCAGAATATCTTATATATTAATATAAATGTAGATATTAATAAAAATCACATACAGGAAGACAGACGGGAAACTTCAATACGTTTGTCTTGGACTTGAGCAATAACGGGGTATACCTTAATCCAGAGAGTTACGGGACATCTTACTAAATTTTCGGATTTATTGGTTTTGGATTTGGAGATCATAAACCATAATCCAATCAATTTCCCGCAAATTCTGTCATGAGGGTAAACGAAAATGGGCAATTGATATGTCTTATAAAAGCTGTTTTGTTCTGGTGTATCAAACATTATTAGCAATCTCTGATCTCCGCAGAACGTGTCAGATATAAATCTTGAAGATGGCATAATTACCACGTTCAGGCACAATGTAATTAATCGTGTTAATTCCTCAAATTATGTTGACATTTATGTTGACATTTATTATTTTTTTTTTTTTTTGCAGTTAGCAACTATAATTTCCACTCATTTGAAAGTATATTATAGTATTATATCTAATTAATTCATGATTTACAGAAACCGATAGTTTTGATTGGAGTAAAATGTATTATTTTTGACACTCCGAAGTGTTTCATCACTAGTATACAATTCTAACTGTTTGGGTGGTATTAGGGATATCAATTTTTAACCCTTCCACAAATTTATTAAAAACGTATTTATTAAAAGTGCTTCGCAACCCATATAACAACATTTTCGAAAATTCATTTAGTTTAATGTAAGAACTTCAAATTGTACAGTAAAAAATTCAGTTACTTTAAATGTTAAAAATTAAAAATTTCTTAACATTCATCTGAGGCTTTCGTGATAAAAAATATGTTTTAATCAGATTCAAATCGATTAACCCGTTAGGGTGGGTTTACATTAGCATGTAGAAGTGGCGTCACTAGCCGCGCCAGTTGGTAGTGTTGCGCCACTTTGAGTTTACACACATTTGAGTGGAAACCTAGCTCGCCACTGTAATGGTGTCAGTTCAGTTCTGGTATTGTTCTGTGACGAGTAAAAATGTCTGATTATATAGAAAATATTCGGAGTGCGGTAGCAACATCGATTTCCGTGTTGAGTGAGGAGTTAGCTGATGAAGCAAACGAAATATTGTTGCGGTTACGACCTAGGAAACCTAGGTCGTGTTGGACAAGAAAATGGATTAGTAGAAGGACATACCTTGGTGCATCAAAACTTCTGGAAGAACTTGCAACCGAAGATGTAGACAGCTTTAGAAACCACCTAAGAATGTCCGAGTTGAAGTTTGAAGAACTGCTAAAACACGTTGCTCCTCGTATTCAGAAATTAAATACAAGGATGAGAATGGCTTTACTTAGTAAGTATTTAGTAATAATACAATGTAAGGGGTAAAATTTACTGAAAAAGGAATATTGAAAAACTAAATAAACTCAAAACGTCATACATTTATAACATACTAAGGACTTCACTTAAGATATCTTTTGGACCAAGTTCAATTGAACCTTCTTGATTTGGAGACACCATGGAAGAGGATGTAGTTAAGGTGTCTTCCCACTTGTAGTGTGACATGGAATTACCGCGAGCAACGGTCATCCTCTCGTTCATGAGGCACGTTTGAATTTTTTGCATTACTGCCAAAGCATTTATCTCGGGAAGCTTTTTTAGCTGACTGGCAATAAACTGGCCGAACAATTCATACTCGCACATATCTTTTTTACGTTCAGGTGCAAGAACCTTATCTGAAATGTCCTTCAGTTGTTGTACTGCGTTTTGTATTTTTCCTAGGCGTTCACCAGCTACTTTTCTTGATATCGGTTTAGCGTAAGGAATTTGCTTAGAAGCACGAGGGCTTCTCACGTATAATACGACCAGTAGAAGTAGATGGAATAGATGAAGAAGGGATATCTTGAACATCTTCAAAGATAGTTTCTTCATCTTTGTCTGCATCATCTTGCTGAACTTGAGTGCTTGATTGCTCCTGAAAATAAAACCTGAGATGTACCGTACAGACGAACTTTTAGTAACATTAGGTGAAGTAAAAAAAAAGTAGAATCTACTTCATCTATTATTGTTGTATTGTTCAAACAAGTAGACCAAGTAGATTCCGCTTTTTATTAACTCCACCCAATTGATATACATATAATATGTCCAATAAATGGAAGTGTTTTTTTCATATTACCTACTCTTACTATATATATTAAGATTGTTGGTAAGGTTGTAATAATTAAATGCACGGTTATTTTTAGGGTCCTACTTCAGAAGAGGAATAGCAAGAAATTATGCAAGGATTTTCAAGTAGATGGAATTTTTCCACGACGTTGCGGAAGCATTGATGGTAAACCATGTCTCTATACGATTCCCAAGCAATTCTGGCTCTGACTTCTACAACTACAAAGGTTCATTTAGTACAATACTTTTCGCAGTTGTTGATGACGCTTATTGCTTCACCTACATAGACATTGGAACAAACGGACGTGTATCATATGGTGGAGTGTTGGCAATAAAGTGGATTTCAAGAAGCCATAGACAGCAAAAAATTAAAGTTTTACCAGCTAATGCTTTGTTTGTTGCTGATGACGCATTTCCCTGATGACACACTCTTGACTGTGAACTCTAGTTTCTCCATACCACGGACAATTTCTTCCCATGCGTGTTCTTTTGCATTTCTGTCTTTGTATTCGTCTTCTTTATAGTCCCATAAGCAACGGTACAGCTCATACAAACTCTAGAAGTTTTTCAATTTCGGACAATTTCCATTTCTCTTCCTTTTTCCTCTCTCTTCTTGCTTTCCTTTACGTTTTCTTCACTAATACTTTCGGCCTATCTTCACTTTCATCACTATTCTTCTCAACTCTTTCATTATATTCTTCCCCTAAGGTTCCTGCACTGTCATATTCTACGTAATCTGCACATAACTCAACAAAAAACCACACTACACTGCTCGAAATGTTTTTACTGAATTTTCCTTGAGCTACACAATACCTAGTGGCTTGAACTGGCACTCCAATGTGTGACTGGCGACCACGTGTAGTTGTTTACACGTTCCACTGCAGGTAAACGCGCCATTTCAACTGGAGCGCCACTGTCTAGTTGAACACCACTAATTATAGATGTCGGATCAAATTATTGATGGCGTCAGCTCGGAATGATGTGCCATTTCACATCTCAGACGAACTAAAAGTGGCGTGCCATGTCAGGTTTACACGCTCCATTTTTCTCACCACTTGACAGCCTGTAAAAGTGACGCTACTTTTACATGCACAATGTAAAACCTAGCTTAAGAAATTATGTCTTTATTATCAACATGTACTTAATCTTCCAAAAGGTAGTATTACATGAACTTCGTGAAAGATACATTACTATAGCTTAGTCGTAAACTGTGAATTTAAAACAGTTCGTGAACGTGTTTGAAAAAATAATGAAGTTAATTAACTCGCCTTGTAATTTAAACATTCGTGCATATAGAACCCTAAGTTTACGGTATTTGCCTTGACGGCGACGTGATTGTGATATTCAGAATCACCTGTGTAATCTGTGTATTTACCCAGTTAGACCCACTGAAATTACTACCGTACATATTTGTTGGTTTTAACTTGACAATTAAGTATTATAATTTTATCTGTTTCTGTGTATGTTTTTTAAATACATTCCAATCCAAAAGAAACGCATCTGGCAACAAAATTATATTTTAAAAATCACAGAATCGTGAGATGAATATGAATTTTTCAAGCATTATGAAGGGATAAAGAACGTATCTATGCATACTCTTGCTCAAAGCAAAAATTAAAATTGCCTCAATATGCCTCCACATTGGTGTTAAAATAATTAACACACTATATTTGAAGTTTTAAATTTAAAATATCCTGGATTGCTTCCTGTGTTTTGGTACATAATAATATTTCCAGGCTGAGAGTTTTTTAAATGAGGAAAATTTAATAAAATGAATGAGTTAGTGACTGACTACTATATGTTTAAAAACTTTCATATATTTCTTAATTGTTTTCATAAATGTTATTTACTTAGGAAATGTTATGCTTATAAAAAATCCAATTCTGTAACAAATTGTAAATGCCTAAAATATATTATTACTATCAATAAGTGCAAAAAATTTCAAGTGATCCAAATGTAAATGTTCAGACACAAAGTTATAAATTGTTTCATGAATTCTTTTCCGATATGTAATGGTAAAATTAGGAGCCAAAACAGGTAAAGAGCAAAGTTTTAGATATTCCCTTACCCAACTTCCGCACCATAACAGACCAATAACTTTAAAGATTACTAAGTTTAGTTTAAACAGAATCTATAATTTTTATTTGCCTTCTCCGAAATTCTGTTATATTTCACTACGTTACTTGGGTATTTAGTTATTTATTTTAAAATGTATAAGCTTAATTCCTGAGTAATGTCTCTAATAGTTAAATTTTGTTGATTGAATTTCTTAAATTTTCCTCTACATCGACATTTTTTAACATAAATAAAAATCGCAGTTGGGAATTTCTTATAATTATCAAAAGCAAATTAAACTTTCAGTTTCAATTATTATCAAACGATGCTTTAACGCAATAATATTTTAATTTAAAATTGGGGTAAACGCGTGACTTACAACTTCAGTCCTATACGTCCTAATGAAATCATTTATATGATTTAGTTTTTTAAACCATGAAAACCAATTATTGAATATATATATGATTTTAAACATTTATTTATAATAGACGTATACTTATACACTGACATAAATTTCCATCTTAACAAAGAATGTATGGCGTCATATAGGGGGGGGTGGGGGGGGGGGACGTTTGTGTCATTCAAAAGGGACTCAGACAATGTGCCGAGTGCAAAATCTTTGCAAGCCTTTCAATGACGTTGATTTGTTAACAGACCAGGAAATTGCATCGTCTTTTACCCTTTTAGAATAAAGACTTCAAAGGAATCTCTTCACTTGGACTAGGTGAGGTGGGATTGCTAAAGCTGTTTAGAAAAATTATTGTTATAGTTTCTATATTTTCTTAATCTCATATCCTCAACTCTCTCAAGGAAGATGGGGAATAACAGTGGAGAGTGTTGGAGGCATTGCTATACTACACACATTTTTACAGAACTTTTATTGTACATGAAATAAAGTTGTCTTGTAATTTTGTCATTTTTTTTATCAGTAAGCTTGCACAAGTAATGGTTTTTCCTACTATTACTCAGTTAAAATGTAAAACATACTGCAATGATATCTTTGAAAGAATAAAATGTTTAAATTTGTAACCACATATTTACAGGAAAAAGGTACTTACATGGAAATTCATTCATTATTTAAAATTCAAATGAGGATGAGAAAATTTCGTTTTTAACTGTTTGTTTTTCTGCTTGTTTGTTTTTCTGCTTGTTTGTTAGTCTTCCTATCTATTTACATGTCTGTCTGTCCCACGCGATGTCCCGAAAAAACGAACTGTCTTGAAATTATGCATGAAGCTTTATTTCTACAAAAGGAATACTGAGTTCGATGTTGGTGCATATCACTCCTCGCTGGGCTTTAACGAATATTTTATATTGGACTTATGGGAACCATAAAATTAATGAGAAAATAGCAGAATAAAATAAAATCATGTGGCAAGACATGTCCAGAAAAGATTTCATACGTAGAATTAACATTTTGCATGATGCGTAATTTCCGATGGACAAATCTTTTTGCAGATTGTCTTTCTGCCTATCTGTCAGCAGGAGATCGTGAGATTAAAATAGCCTATTTTAGATTTGAAACTGTATCAGCAGCCTTATCGGAAGCCTTTTAAGAAACGTGGTTGTGGTGTGGCTTATTTGTTCCTTTTTTATTAAGGTTACCAATAAATTTCAAATAATTCAAACTATTTCATATTTCTTTAAACACTGTGTGAGCGTTATACGCCCAAGTATAAACATTTTTTGAGATAACTTTTGTCGGATTGTTTGTCAAGAATTCCATTACTTTCTGTGGTGTCCTTCGATACTCCGTTTATTATTATTTATATATGAATGTAACATGGAGTTACATTATATATATATTATATATGTAAACTCATGTTACATATACATATATATATATATATATATATATATATTTATATATAAATGTAATATATATATAAAAAACTGTTCTTGGTTACTCTAAAACTGTTGGGCTCATTGCTGTTTTTTTTTTTAGTTTTTTCTCTTTTTTTGTATGTTTAATTGTTGCTCATCTTTATATCACCTAAAGAGAAAAAAACGCAAGTTCTTAAAGCGTTGCGCATGACTTTGGGATATGACACTCTCAGCCCACGTTAATACCGATATTCATCTAATTGTGCTTCGTAAATTTTTTTTTTCATGATTAGAAAAGGACCAAGAGGTCGTTAGCTAAAAGGTACTATTACTGACAGTAAGAGGACACTCTTAAATAAACAAGATCTACATAGTACCGTCCTAACAAACAGTAATAGACCGTCATTTATGTCTGATAACATTGTGAAACAAACGTCATGAAATAATTTGGTTTACCCATCGTACTGAATTTATTAATGGTATTCAAAGAAAAACCATATTGATACAGTTGATTTTAATAAAACAAAAGGACTTATGAGTGAAATCTAAAATTCAAAATGAGGATCGTTAAAGACCTCACTTCATACAACTATTACTATTTATGAAACGGAAAGCGGATCAGAATTCCAGACAATGTTCAAACTTATCTCAGAACTGAACCTCATTCATTATTTTTAATGTAGACATAGTGCTGTAACTTTTTTCTATTAATTTGACGGATTATTGGCTGAGCGTTAACGAAAGTATATCATTCAAGAGGGCTTCAACAATATATTTATGTCTGTTTGTTGTCAGTCCGCATGATATCTCGAAAAGTAATTGGACTTATAGACTTAAAAAGAACAAAACGCATTTCTTTCTTACAGACTTGAAAGTTTGTTATGAAAAATGGCAATTCTTTATAAGCTACGTTTAGTTAACAAGTGTGCATGTTACTAAATGAGCGTTAAGGTAACATCTTTTATTGACTCCCAACTCATTTCCCTTCATCCTTTTTTTTCTACTACTGACTTTATCATCACTTTTCGTTTGTTTTTTCCAGGTAATCTAACAATGTGATATGCTGCAAGCACTTTCTAATCGTACTACTCTTATAACTTAATAGGTACGAAAGATAAGCAAAATGGATCGGATGTATTATGTTCAAAATTCCGAAATCTTCAATCTAAATGGCCATGTGGCTTAAGCGTTTTCGTTCAGGCATTAGTTAATAACCGTTACACATGAATAAAAATATCCTTAACTTCTCCTTTCGTACTTGGCCTATTTTTGAGGGGAAATCTGAGTCTGATGATGAGGCTGAATGAAGGTTGTGATTCTCTAGTCAAACACGGTTTTCCAGAATCCTGATTCCTTTGACCTAGATTATCTTCTATAGTTTAAAAATAAACTTTTTAAAGAAGCCCAACCTTAACTTTGGAAGAATTAGAAGTAGGCAGGTATTGTGACATATTGGTGATAGACAGATCTTACTTGCTTTCCACTTATGGGTTGAATTTGTCTGTGGTTGAGGACTGGAGCTTTTCAGCGAGAATGGGCGCGGTTTCTGCACCGCCTTTCTGCATGGTTAGTGTTTTTTGAAAATTTTAGTAAGCTCTCTGTGTCCTAGTTTAAGATTTTTGGCTCATTTTAACTATAACTGATTCACTTCCAGATAACATTCCTCTCACCCATTCTACCACTCTTAATGGATAAGCCTTCGAACTCCTCGGCGAAGGAGGAGGAGGATGCGGCGAGTGCCACTATAGATTTGTAATTTGGCGCGCGTAATCCTTCTGTAGCCGCGAACGCGATAGGCCGAGACAGAATCTCCGATTTAGCCAGCTGCGCCGACCTCTAGCTCTTAGCTTAAACAATAGGAGCCTCCTACCATCCGGAATTCTTCTGGACAGGTTCTGGTAGGATGATTCCTGCTAGGTTAGCAAGCTGAGGCCGGAGGTTGTGCGGGCAGTCGTTGTGCAGCGATCGGGTAGGGTGGACGGTAGAAGTGATTGTACGTGGCCTGGGACTTGGTATAATGTTAGGGAACCTTTCGGAACTATATCCAAAATTATTAGTTAATCTTTAGTCATTAAAGCTGGTTAGGTTTTGGATAGAGGAATCTAGTGGCGGATCCACGGTTATCATTCCTCTGGAAGGTGCCTCTTCCGGTCGCGACGACACGAGGTCGCACCTTTAAAACAAACGAATCGTTATTATTTTTTATTTCAAATTACCTTTAAAACAAAGTTCAGGAAATTCACTCAATGCTATCTCTTTGCGTGGAAATATGAAAGAATGTAAGAGAAACGCCAATTTAATTTGTCGTATTTCGTAAGAGGCAATGTCATCATTTTCGCCGACAAAATAGGAATATCTTGGTTGTCTTTATCCTCCAAGAAACTGCACGTAGTTTCAAAGCAAATTTACTTTCTAAATGTTTTGTTTTATTTAGTGAATTCCAAACAAATAAACATCAGACTATATTGTATGGTTACAGGTGATGTCACTATATAAGAACTATGACTTCCTCGTTCTTTGGGTACTTACACACGTCCATTCGACTTCAGTTTGTCCTCGTTACGTGGGTAAATTAAATATCTAGGAAATATTTTAAAAATGATTTAGCTCGTAAAATTCTATATATCAACAGTATGAAACATAATAGTATTTGGTAATTTGCAATAGTTATATGTTACAAAATCTATAAAGTTTTTCCCACCTAAAGAAGAGGTATAGATTTCAGTTCTTGAAACGTGTTATATTTTTGTAACCTATAACGGAGGCAATTTACCGAATAACCCCTATTATTCCTTTCAGTCTGAAAATGTATATATATATAAAATTAACATTATAGTTATCCTAAATATTCCATTGCATTTTTCTCAGGCTATGCAATATCCGCCATGATTTAGGTGTTACTGCTTAAGTTTTATTTTACAAACTAATTGACCAGTTACCATTAAATTGAGTAAGATTATTTATGTGGGGACAGTGAGATCATTATTTTAAATAGTTTAGGGGGGCGGGAGGGGGGGTTTATTAAATTTTTAAGGAATTAAAAATTGAAATCAAAAGTTTATCCAATTTCACTTAAGAAAAAATACAATATTTAGCATAAAAGGTTAGAAATCAATTATATTTAACTTTTTTAACAAAGCGATTTATGAGCACTTCAATTTAGATCTAACTGTTAGCATCACTAGCAAAACAAAACAATACTAACCATGAAGTGAATGGAAGTGAGAGATAATGTAATTGCAGTGACAGAGCCTGCGTTCAATATCTTATGGAGATTTTCTATGGAGGAATGGTGTGGTTTAATTTATTCCTTTACGGAGCTCATGTGGCTACCTCAGAGAACTCTTTGTCACGATTCCCCTAATTAGCTTGAGGGACTATTGGCTTAAATTCTCCAAGCAAGGACTTCGTGTACAGAGAAAACCAAATACTGGGATAAATCGTTCAACGATAATGTACACTACCAGTAGATGTTCATGTTGACCTCTATATTGCTCAAAAGCAAAGCTATATTTAATTATTGAGTATTATCTCACCATTGAGCATTAATAATTTATTATTAAAACTTAGGAACGTTAATTCACGTTCGATTATCAATGATAACACAGCTTCTTTTACAGACCATTCTAAAAACATATAGTCGCAACCCATCACTGTCAAAAAAAACCCTCCTTTACCATAATCCAGTCATCATCGGATCATCTTGAGTTCGATGGCTTCTTTATTAAGTGAAGGACAGTCTTTGAGGCATAGCACCGACACGACAGTTGGTACGTAAGGGTGCCTTTTTTTCAATAATTTTTATCCTTGTTAGGAAACACTTGATACAAAGTAAAATAGATTGAGCATAATCCTGAACTGGCTTTACAGGATTTAAGAATCCATCCGTACGTTCCCTAAAATCTAGATTTCAGATATTATAGTAGAGAAGTAGTATGTTTCTTTGAAGGTGCAGAAACGTACTTTTCTCGTGATATTCGCTTTAGAGATCCTTCGATTTGAAAAATACCCCAAAACGTACTGAAATTGTTTTTTCCAATTTAACCTATGTCAGATATGTATGCAGAAATATACCTAGCCCGGTGATTATATACCCGCCAGGAAGGTAGAACAATAGAACCTATACTAGGTACAGCAAAAACCCCAATCTGATAGTTAAATATAGGTAATCCAATAGATGACAAAAAAAACGGCACATCACTAACCGCAAAGTTTCGGATTATATTGGGGTCTAAAGGCTGGGGGGGGGCTCGATAGGTCTAGTTTATTGCCTAGGACAATTGTTGGAGAAGGTCGGACTTGCTTAATATTAATGGATTTTTAAAGAGTAAACATAAGTTATTTTGGCTTTCCCTTCCCACTTAGAAGAGGCTGGAAAAGAGCTAGCCTTCCTTGTTCTAATACAACATGAATGAGCTAGTGCCTCGTTATCCCTTCCTATAGGAGCTTGGCAGGAGGCTACCCGTACCTCCTACATTATGCAACCTGAATATTCTGTTTACACTGCAAGGAGCACAAAGATCCTTTTTTGACTGATATAAGTAATGTATATTTAAACACCTGCTAGAATTGAAATTTCGTGTCAGATCTTCTAGAGTATATTTGATCTCTAGTGCATAATAAATATAAAAGAAGTACACATACTATTTTTAGCTCAGACACAAATAATGTCATAACAAATTATTTTGCAATCTACCATCACTGACAGGTGGTAGACTGCAAAACCTCGAGAACCCAATTGAAAAATGGATAGTTAAGTTAACAGTTAAAAAGATTTTTTAACTACTCTTGAGGCAAAGCTTTAATTTTCTGATTTCTTAAATGACAAATTGCCTCCATTACAAATATCTTAGATTATTATTTATATAATTTTAACCAGAAACATGGGGACAATTGTAATTAATGATCTCTTCCACAAACAGGTTGGAAATGTCAGGCTTATATTGTTTAAAGACAGAACAGAATGTACTCAGGCCAGCAGAAAGTACTCGATTCAAGTACTAAATGAGATGCTTACCCTCCATGTTCATATACAGAAAATGGTGGAATGAGTGCCATCGAAAGTGTGAAGACGTAGTCGATCAAGGCGCAAGTACCAATAAACAAAAAATTTGTTGAACAAAAATCCAAACTGTAGTATACTGATTAATCCGAAACTACATTCTGTATTCATGTACAGAAAAACCGTGAGAGCAGCGCCGACGAAGGCTAATATAACACAAAGGAGCGTAGCGCAACGTTGTGATCACTATACAGTATAGGGCCTCTAAACTAAAAACGGATGATCCTCAATCTGTTTAATAATTTTTAAAACAAAATACTTCAGTCATAAAGCAGGACATTTTTACAAAAAATGCGATAGTATTTTTAGTGCAATATTGTCTCATTTTCAGATGTCTGCAATCCGTTGTGAGTGTCAAGTCACACTCCCATAGACCCTCTAGCTCAAGTATATTAACTTAATAGTAACTAAAACTATAGAATAAAAACATACGGATTTTAAAAAAAAATTCAGTTTTCAACTAAACAAAATCTTTATGATATTCCTTAATGAAATGGGCACATTTGGTATGTTTATGGTAAATGATCACATCATTCTTAAGTAACTCGCATCCTAAAGAATGTATGTTAATAATTATATCAGATACAGGTAAAAAAAATTACACCACACCACCTGTTATAATATATTTCACATTAGATTGCAGACAAAATTTCAAATTTGTTGCACATTTTAATCTTGAGATGTGTTGCGGACATATAAAAGAGTGTCATACAAAAAAAGAATTTGGACGAATATGACGCATTACACTGAGAACTCAGTCTTGCAGGTTTCATCGTATTCGGTGACAAGATTATTATTAGATAAAAACAATTTAAAAAATTTCTTGATAGATAGTTTATGTTATTTTTTCTTTTTTGTAGTTCAATCGTATATCAGTTATTAATTTATTGGGAATTACTTTCACGGATAGTTTTATAAAACTTTGTCATTGTTACAAATTTGAAACTACAATTAACTTAATAATTTTATTTATACTGTTATGTGCAATGTACTCACGATACGTATACCAAACTCAAATAGTTTTAAAATAAAAAAGCGTTTGTATATAAGCATGTTATGTTGACATTTAAGTTAAATGTGCTATTTAAAAATGGCTTTTTGCTCAGAGTAAATTTCTAAAGTTATGCGAACGATTATTGTAAGTTAAGTTATCTTTCATAATTTAAATATTTTCCGTAATATAAAAGTGTGTATAAAGAAAATTCTGCATTTGGTTCTTGTGTTGTTAACTATGATGATTTTTGTAATATCTCAATAAACGAGAAAGCTAAACACGTTGTATTACAAAGATAATCAGTACGTTCACGCCGAACATTGATCTGGTTACATGATATTGGCGTCGGTCTCTATCGGCAATATTGGTTACTAGTGTCTAATCAAGATTGTAATGTACACTTACTAAATGTTGTAACGTTTCAGCACTTGTTAAAATGTAAAATCAGGTGTAAAACACTACAGATGCCCACCCCCCCCCCCCCCCCCACCCCCCCCCCCCCCCCCCCCCCCCCCCCCCCCCCCTTTTTTTATTTCCCCATTTATATCCCCCCCCCCCCCTTTTTCCCACCCCCCCAAGTGATTTTTAGATATCTGAGTTAATCTGTGTTTTATAAAAATAAAAAGTTTGTTATTGTGATTTTCATTTTTTGGCCAGATATAACAATTAAATGGAATGAAAATTTCTTTATAAAAAAGGTGGTGTCTAAGCCCTCTCCATTCGAACCTCTCATACCGTAGACATAATGAATTAATATTATTAGCTTTTAATAAAAAATATAAGAAAAAAATGCTACAATCAAAAATAGAGATGAAGAGAACAAAAAACATTATTTAATCGCTCTAGCATACTACTTGACCTCACACATGATACATCAAGCACTACCACCCGTCTCCTCCACAGGCTCTCCAGTAGCAAATCTGCAAGACACTCGCCCGAAGCATGCATGACCTTCAATAGCTCGTCATCAGGGAGAACATACAAAAGGCGCCAGTTTAAACGGTAGTTAAATATTAAACATTATAGTTATATTAAAGTAAACTGGTGGTAAAGTAGCTTCACTTCTTGTAAGTCGTTCACTAATTTCTGGCATTTAAGTTGAAATTATCAGATAAAATATTTATTTTAGTTTTAAAAATTCGGTACAGAATATAAATAATTTGGATTGTTGTGTTTCATAAGTAATTATTGTTGAATTGTGAAAACGTGCTCACGATGGCTAAGATCAAAAACAATTCTACTCGTACTACAATACTTCTGAGCAGGCAGCTGTTTGCCCGATTGGTCAAAAGTCAAATCACTGATCACGGCGTCATAATAAATACGTTTTTAAATATAAAGTTAAACCAGCATTTTAACCTAAATTTCGAACGGCAAAAATAAGCAAACCTATATAAAACTATAGATACCAGCAAAGAGTGTTGTATGTTATCATAGCATTGTCAATTAGGCGTGTATTCATGCTTGACGCCTGAGACTTCAGTTTTTTGTTAGTAATTTGTTTCTCAACTGTAAGCTTTAGTGCGGTATCAAGGTTAAATACTGGGTTAATCAGTCTCGAGTTACATATTATCGTTTCTTACGCCTTATTTTTTATTCAGTTCATTCAGTCCATGTTGTTTAGCCCATAATTCATCCATTATCTAAAAAATACTCGTAATTGTCCAAGTTGAGTAGTGACACAGAAGTTTTGAGTTAGTTAACAATGAAGGTACTTCTAAATCATTAGTATATTATATATATATAATATATATAGATATATTAACTACACCCCACTGACCTTTAAGTAGCGAAAATGCAATCTTGGTCTCTAAAGTTTTTAATATTTACTTAATGAGCCTGTATATGTATGTTATGTGTTAATATTGTCTTATGGACAGCACGGCCATGCGTATAATTATTATAACCAATATTTCCATTTGTTTTGTTTTTTGTTTATTTATTTATAAAGTGAAATCACAACAAAAGTAGCCATACTCCTTATTTCACCATTATGACAGTAATGCAAACAAATTTATTTTATTCTGGGTCACAAAATCAAATACATGAGACACTAAATGCAATATTTATGTCAGAAAATCCTCGAGGTGACATCGCATCCATTATTTACTGTTTAAGGGGTTATTATACGATACTGATTAGATATATAAAAAGTTATATAATTCCTAGACTGGCCTGAGGTTATAGCGATCATGAATTGGAAAGCAAGAATTTTACTGTATCATGTATTATCTTTATTTATGGAAGGCAACTTTTATAATGTAAGTATTGAAATGTGTTAATATTACTCATGCTGATTTTAGTTTTTAGTTTTCAACTATATAGTTTTATTTTTTTATCTATAAAAAATATAACTTATTGGACTTTACTGTTTTAAACCTAACCTCATTATAAAATTACATCTATATTGCATATAATGTTGCTCGGAGCAAAATAGCAAACTCCAATTTTGCGTTGGATAATGTAATTAATTTTTAACTAGAAGTCCAAAACCTGAAATAAGAATTACACTTATGCTTAACTTCTGGTCCTCTTACTCATGAACACTATAATATGGGCACCCAATGCACGATATATTTGCATATAAAATAGCGGGCGTACACCACTGGTATGTGCTAGTTTTGTTTCATAAGCTTATAAAGCATGCTTATAGAGGATTATTTCTTCGAAAAATAAAATTGTTCTATCTTCCTACCGATCTATTGAGTTTTAGCCACATTATGATAAAATGGAATTGAATGCAGAATTTACAGCAAAAAGTTAATTGCTAAAAAAATCTTATTTGTAACTACAGATTGTACAACATTTACCATATAGAATGTCTGTTGAAAAACCAATTCCTTTCCAATTTTACTGTTCCGAGAGTGGGTATTGGAAAAGTCGCGGTGGTCAATACTGTGACATCAAAGATTGCGAACGTTTCAGGATGTAAGAAGGGAGTGAACGTTCGGAGCACAAATATATTTTACTCTACATAATAAAACGGTATGTCCTAATATCATGAAATTAATTGATAAGTGTCGACTCAGATAAATCGTGGTTCAGTTTCAACTTGCATAAAACACGTAGTAATCAAATCAATTATCATTAATCAGATAGTCATTTGTCAACTTTTTGAGACGTTTCATTAATTAATCGACATTTACAATTCAATCCCTTATAAATTTTAGACTCGTCTCCACAAACTAATACTGATAAAACGAATTATTTGTCTCAAACTGTGATCTCTCATTAGCTATTTGTTTACCAATTTTGATTTAAATTAAATAAGCTTGCTTCTATTTATAGAAAACTTAATTAAATAAATAATTTTTTAAACTATTTTGACTAAACCAATGCACCACTAGACTAAATCAAAATATACTGATCTTTGTACTATACCATATTACAATGATTTGGTTCTATTATATGTTGATGAAAGCAAGATTGAAGTTGTGGAGTGTGTTCAAATAAAATGATTGTAGAATGTATATAAAACTAAAGTAGTTAAATTTTAATTTAAGAGATTTTAAGTTTATTAATGATATAACTTTTCATGAATTTAATTGTAAGCAAACAAACATATGTAGATGCGAGAAAAATTGAGATAGTTAAGCATTTTTAAATATCTAGGAGTATTTCTAGATAGTAAATTGTCATGGGTAAAACATATTGAATATATACAAAATTCTTTTTTTAAAGCGTCAAATTAGGAAATTTTATTATATAAGGAATAAATGTAACGCAGATCTATTACGGACTTTGTATTTTGCTCTTATACATTCTAGGTTTGCAATATGGTATTCACTGCTGGGGAGGAGCGTTTAAAAAATTCAATAGGAAAACTTAGAGCAATCCAAAACCATTTTTTGCGTATAATTTTATATAATAAAAACAAGAGAGAATCATCTTTTCCTCTTTATCATAAGCTGAATATTTTTATCACTCCAACATTTATTTATTTATAAAGTATTACAATTTTTTTTCAAAAGAAGCTGGGAACATCATAGAACAGAACGTTTATATAAGCATACGTACATGACGCGGAACGTAAAAAACAAAGCAGTTTTAAAGACCAGAAGTTAAAAAATCTTTTTTTTTAAAAATTCGTTTGTGTTTTTTTAGGCCCAAAGTGTTTTAATATGTTACCTATTGATATAAAAAAGTGTAAAATCTAATAAAACTTTTAAAGTTCACCTGAAAAAAATGGCTGATGAACTCTGAGGAAACCAAACAATTTAACAGATATAATTGAATAAAAACCATTTCTGAATGTATATGTGAGTGCTGTAAAGGTTGTCTATATGGAGTAGAGGGAAAATTTAGATTTCATGGGTTAAAATAAAATAAATAAACTACGAAAGTAGCAGTATTTGATAAGTGTGTATAATTGTTCCAGTAATTATGTTTTGGTTGCTTAATTTTATATTAATAAGTAAGGTTTAAGATTGTCCACATTAGTTTGTAAACAAATAAAGTGATAACACTACAGAGGCCGAGTGCCAATTATCAGTGTCATAAAAGTAGTGACTGATAATAATGTATATTGTTTGATTGCCGGCCATCAAAACTGTGTAGGATGGTCGAGTATATTCCTACCATTATAAGATGCATGAAGTGTAATAATGCAGAAGGAATAAAGATATTTTCATTTCATTTCATTTTCATTTCATTTCATATGTACTATGTACAATTAATTCTTAGTTTACAACTTAATATCTGATTGTAACTAACGAAATGGAAATCTAATGGTGTTATTGAAAGTATAAAATTCAGTAGTGTAAGTGACATCCAGTAACGTTATGTTTTGAAGCATGCGGCGCTGTAAAATACTACGTGAAATATAAACGTGACATGACATGAAGTATATAAATAAGGAATTAATGAGAGTCGAATTCACGGTATAAAAAGAACCTATATGTTTAAAATGCCCAATTGATAAAGAAGCCTTTTCAGTGCAGTATAACAACCTTTTTAAGCTCTCAATTTTAAATATTCACATTTTAAAGCTCTCAACAACGTAAAATGTGGTACAAATATGTTACAGGTATTATTTCCGAACCGTATCTATTTCCAAGAATTACTAATTCAAAGATACATTTATTTTAATACGCAAATTTAAGCGAGAACCGTGCTTGAGAATTAGCGTTTTATACATGTTTGACTTGTTTTTTACGCATAGAAATTATATAATACCACAAATAATTTCAAAGGACTTCTCAAGTGGAATATACCACTAAACAATGCTGGATCATGGATAATGTTACACAACAGGTGATTTTTAAATGACACTAAAATAATAAGTAAACCATTTAAGCGAAAGTCTTAGTAAGTCGAGCCGGACGTAAATAAAAATAATTGATTTAGAAAAATGTATTTATGCCATTTCTACCCTGTTGTATACGAAAATTTTCACAAATTACAAGAATTTCTAGATAATAATTAGTAATAATCAGTAACATCGTGCTGAATTCAATGTTTATTGTCATACATGTTTATAAGATAATTTTTCTCTTTGGATGGAAAGATCAATGCTTGTATATAATATGATATCGTTCTTTTCACTATTACTCGCATATTGATCATTTATAAAAAAGTCTACCAGTATTTGATGTAATATTATTATTAATACAGAGATTTTACGTAACATTGTGTACATATGTTGTTTTAGAGTTAGTTTTTAAATGTGTATATTTTGTATTTCTATAAGGCAAAACATATTTGATTGATGGATATGATCACCTTCTCCAAAATCATTTACCGAATAATATCAAAGTATCTTGCTGGTATTTCATTACTGGTATCTCATTCTACCAGAGTTAACATTTAACGGAAGTGTTCATGATGTTATAATGAGGACTTTACTGGAATGCCAGTATTGAGACCGTAGCAATACCTCCGTTGGCTACAAACGCTTCTCGCAATACTGTACAAGAACACTATGAATGAGTTCTCTCCATGAGGTAACTCTATTCATATAGCAGCTGTCTAAGTTGAGACCAACAAAAAGAAGAGTCATATCTTTTAATTGTCTGATAAACTGACATAGTTACATATCCCTGTAACCATTTTCTCGGTCTGACGAAGAGCGTACATACTAACATTTGTTAATGTTAGGTAAACTTAAAGAAAACTTAAAAGAATGGTAAAATTTTTCAATCCAAAGGCAATAAATGTTATTAATCAGCAACAAAATTGTATTAATTAAAACCTAATGCAAAACAGTAAATTTATTTAATATTCCAAGTGTTAGGTGTTCATTATTTATATAATTATTAATTATAAACACGCCTCGACCAATGGTGTATAATTACATTATCTTCTATGAATATATTCTTGATACTGATATATTATAATAAGAATTGCGAGTATTAAATGTACCTTCCACGGTCTGGTTAGCATTGCTGGCTTGAGGGTAGGAAAGTTCGTAGTTAAACTGATTGTTTCCAAGAATGGACCATTACAGTGTGACATGTGACGTACAGTAATTACATCTTACAATACACGATCTCGCCTCCTTTCATATTCTTGGAAATTTCATTTTGTTTCCATATTTCCTTAGTTAGTTTAAAATCAAAATATTTGTATACGCAATGCACATTTTTAACTTGGACATTACGTAAAAAAAAGGGATACCGGAAGTCACGAAGAAAAGGTTTGGTGTAGGAGAAACGAAATGTATGAGAAAGTAAAACTTATTGATGTTAGGATATCGACAGAAGAAATCTAAAAAAAAATCAAGTATTATTATTGACTACCAAGGGAAAGGCTCAAAGTGAACGAAGAGTGAGAAGAAGGGGAAATACAATGAAAGTAACTAACAAACCTAAAGTAATACGTGCTTACAATGATTTTATGGGGGGAGTGGATGGTGGGGATCAAATGTTATATACCTATCTGGATGATAGAAAAACATTGAAATCTTGGAAAAAGGTAACATATAATATCTTTGGTTTTATAGTATTAAACTCCTTTTTATTATATAAAGAAAATACACAAAAGGCCTATCTATATTAGACTACACAATACCAATGATTGAGGAAATCTCCAGCGAATGGCTCACGATTCAAGAATGCAGACCAAATTTTGCATACTTGGCAAATATAACACCGACTAGAACTTCTCGAGGTAGCGGAGATCCTGACTTCTTCCCAGAACAAATTGTAAAAATACCAGAAAACATGGAAAAAACTGTTGTGTTTGCAGCAAAAAGAGTACTCAAGAAAGTAGGAAAAGTAAATAAATCCACTTTCGTGTGTGCTTGGTGTACAAAAGGACTGCATTTTAAGTGTATAACCCAACACAACTGATAAACAGGTTGTTTCATTGTGTAAATATTTTTAAATATACAAAATCATGTTAGGCCTATTCTGTTTATTTCTATTCTAAAATTTTATCACATGTATGAAAAATAAAAGTCAGTAAAGGACTTGGACATTTTGTATCAATATATGCATTTTAGTTTCTCGTGAAAAAAGTGAGTGGCGTTAAAAAATAATGCTATAATATTTTTATTTTTTGTGCTAGTTTGATAAACATTATTGGTGTATATCATTAACATAAAGTGTTTCTTTTACTGTGCTTGACTTCATTGAGTGCAGGAATTCTTTTGGGTACTCATTTCAAGTGTCGAACCTAAATATTTAAAAAAAAAAGGTAAGATTATATTTGTTTAATATTTTATTTTTCTTGTAGTATGAGACGTTACAGAGTTCATTTAGTGTTAATACACACATTTGTGTACAAAACAAAATAAAAATTGTGAAAATTATCCAATAAACAACAAAGTTATGTTATTTTATAATATATGTTTCCAAATCGTTAAAAATGACACGGCACTTTTGGATAACACTTGTGAAAATAACCTTGGCATTTTTGACTAACATTCTAAAAAAATGACTGGCACTAAAAGGGTTAAAGTAGCATTTTCAGCAAACACGTCAACTTCTGGTGTTCACATTCCACCAATATGAAGGGAAATATTAAATAAGATTCTTATTCAATATGACAATTATTTAATCACGTACGTAATTGAATATAATAATGACAGATTTCAAAATCTCAAACCTGATTTGGTTATATATTTCATACTGTAAAAAAAGGTATCGGTACCAGATAAGAAATTCGGCGCTTTTATCAGCAAAATGACGATTAAATAAAAATTTAAAAAAGTATTTTAGAAGGAAAACCTCGATTGCATTTCCATAATTTTACCCTGTATACATCACAATATAATTCAGCTTCAACTTTTTCTGAGATACGTGACAGCAATGACAGACACAAAATCTTTTCGCGTCGTCGTCAAATCACCGTCGTCAAGGCAAAAAAATAAATGGCCTGCTTGGCTCTTGATGTTTGGTAATGGATTATATTACGAATTATACTAGTGAAGTGTAAATGATATGTCGTGAGGAAGTACCAAAGAGGTATGTCCAATAAGAAATCTTTGTCTTTGCAATTCAGAGTACACCAGAGATCAATAATATTCTTTGAACATAATTATAGAATCAACATTCTGTAATATCTTTATTGTAAAATCCTTTAAGTCGATTATGAATACAAGGTAGGAGTACGCCACACCACGTGCCTTGTTGCAGGCGTCGCCAATGTTTAATGCAAAATTTCAAGTCCACAGCTCATTTTATTATTGTCAGATCGAACGTCAAGCAATCGTACGGCAAAGAATTTGTTGAATCTCCCGCCAAAAAAGAGGAATTCTATCAGTCTATTGAGTAACGAGCTTCAATACCATTGAGCGAAAAGTCTATGGTTAGACATGAAACAGCATAGTACTATCTCTTGCCTATGTAGAAAGAAAGTGTCATTCAAATTTAACTCATAATTGAATCAACATAATCGAACTCAGTGTTCTTCATATATATATATATATGCACAATTTCACTTCTGTAGATCAATTCGTTTAGGGAACTGATAGACAGATTGACAGGAAAGACATGTTTAGAGGTGAGCGGATGATAGGTTTTGCTGGCGCTCAGTCAATAATTCAAGCAAATATAATTTCATTGCAATTTTTACTGCTTTATTGAACATTCAGTTCTATTTTATTGTTATGGCCTGGGTATTGTTTATTGAACATTACATTATTCTCGTGTAAACTTTTACATTTTCTTTTCAAAACTAGATTCTAGAAATAAAAACAGGCTATGAGTAGATGGCGAAAAATTGCAAAACGAGAATTAAACTTTCTTCATTCACAATTCGTTTTAATTATTGATAACCATTGTAGCCTTATTTTTGAGTGGTTTACCCGTGAATTTTATGTATAAAGTATTTATCATTTTGTTTTGGGTTTCCCCAAAAAATAAAATAAAAATAAATGGGTTTCCCGATATTTTATGCTCTCTCCACCACAATTAAAGGTGATATATCTGGACCAAAAGAGATTATTATTTACTTTTCTAGGCTTCCTTTTGCTTGGTTTTCTTTTTGTTCTTTTATTCTTAAATTTAACGGCCATTTGGTCCCACCAATCTAATCCCAGTTACAATTAAATTTTATAATAAACACAAATTTATTAACAACGATGTAAATTTTTAAACGTTCCTAAAATTTAAGAACGTGTTAACGCTATTCTTTTGGTGTACCTTTTATCTATTCTTATATGTTTTTTCGACAATCCCAACACACAAGGAATTGATGTTAACACAAATTTTAATCTCCCTTTCTGCCTCAGGAATTTTATTCTAACTCTAATTCTTGTTTTTTTAATCTATTTATAGTTTATTGAAACCATCCACCCTGTCCAACATTTGAGTCAACTTTCTTAATTTCTCTTTTAATATAACAACAAGCAACAACTCTTTCTTTGACTGATTTTTCTCTATTTACATATATGTATATACCTTTGAAAAACGTAGTCAACATTCTTATACATTAATAAATAAATATCCCAAAAATCAAGGAAAACAGTATGAACAATAACTATTACATTGGTTTTAAATATATAACACTTTATAATATTTTTTGTGAGTGTGCTAAAAAAACTGATTACAACATGTAGTGAGGCACATTGTGTTTAGAATAATACATAGTTAATGAATAATATTGTGGTAACATAATATTGATGTTGCGCGAAGCCAATACAGTTTACACAGTCTGTATTTCGCATGTATTATATAATCATTTTTTTATCTGTGTGGTCTGAATGCCAAAATGTTTTAGTCCACTAATGAATTATAAATTCAAAATGTGTTTTTTGTGAAAGTTTCCGGTTTTCCACTTTTCAAATGTCAAAAAATCTCCCCTGACTCTCTCAAGCTTATATTTAAATTGATACCTTAATTATAAATATATAAAATGTGAAATTTTTGACGCAAAAACAAGTATGTAATTAAAAATAGTGTGTAATACATACACCGGTAATTGCGTAAATTTCCTCAGTAGTTCTTCAACATTTAGCGTGAGGTGTGTCTTTACTATAATAAGGAATTGTCCAATCACGTAAAGGATACTAATCAAAAATGAAATGAGTGTGTCAATAAGGAGGTCTGAATTAATAAATTACTTACTTACAATGTGCCAGTGCTTTTATTTTGTTATATACGTAACAAATAACAAATTTACACGAGATAATTAATAATTTTCAAATTCTTAAATAGTGTGAAATCTTTTACTTTGTGAATGAGAATAATGCAGTGTATGAAAGCTTAATGTCAAAAATAAGAACAATTATATCATTATATGACTTAATGTGTTTTACCAAAATATATCAAAAAGGAAAAATATATACAGGGGAATCAATAACCTTCAACTGAAGCCCTCATAAAATGAATTTTTGTACTTTCACATTTTTCTAAACATTTTGATATTCAAACTTATAAAGTTGCGTAGAAATTTGAAAATGGTACAAGTATAGGTTCCGGTTAACCTGGAACTTGTCAACGATTTCTGCAAGAACGTGAATTTACGAGTACATTTTGTATAGTCTGATAAATACCTGGTTGTCTTGGTGTTCTTATATTATTCAAATTAGGTAGGGCCTGAGGATACACGTTTTAAGACTTTGAGTCTGAATTAGGGATAACGCAGATGCAATTCCTGTCAGTAACCGAAGCACTAATCAGCACTGTCAATCTTGTACTGTACGACTCTCTCCCTCATCCTGTTTGATAAGGTTCTCTCACAGTAAAGTTCTATTGAAATACTGTGAGAAGAGATAGAGTTTTATAAATCAGTAAAGTCACCTTGAAAGAAGGAAAGGTCAGCTCTGTCCCAGCCTCTCCTGTCAAAGCGGGCAGAGGACTGCAGTCCTTCATGTTCAGGCTAGGAACGTGCTTTAACACTAAGGGAGCTCCACAACCTCTGCAATAAACAAGTCTATTGATCTACCCTTCCAACGCATTATCTCGACTATTGTGGTCAGTGGTGTGCCGCTCATGGACATCCACGGGGGTTTCAAGATATAATTGATATAATTGGTTTTTGATGTACCCAGTCTAGATTTAAATCAAAGTTATAATCCAGCCAGAATTGAACATTTCTTTTTGGGGGAATTATTCCGTTACTGGCTGCTTAGTTTAAAAAGTTTTTTCTGGCTAAAACTAATACTTCTGACTTTAAAACTAAACTAAGAAATATAATTTATGTATATTCAGCTTCGAAGTACACAGTATAACATGCCTATTCACGTTGACTATATCAAGATAATGTGTCTCAAGAGCCTAGAGATTATATACATTAGTCTACGGAGAAGGAACATTCCGATGTCTTAGTCTAAGTCTTATACAAGTTGCTTTGCATTGATGAAAGCACATAGAATTAATGTTACACACCGTTGCTTATTTTCAGTAAAAAACATAATAAATATATAAAATAGACAAATTATATAAGTGACAACTAAAATACTTTAGTGTTACATTTTTACTAAAACACCAGCACTTGTTGAAAATGTCAAATTTGTGAAACAGTAAGGTGGTTTAAATCTAAACGATTTAAGTTTATGTTAATTTTACAGTGTTCAGCAAAGAGATGGCAACCAAGGTGTTTCCTGTATTCTTGGAAATGTTGGCAGTAGGTACCGTTTACACAATCCAGTAATGTAAATATACACATTAAATTTATCCATGTTCAAATACCGACTGTACGTTTTGACGTAACAAATATTTAAATATATAATTTTTTTCTGTTTGAATGTTATTTCCAAGAAGTTCCAGGGCACACATTGACTGTTTTGTGAGAGATTTAAAATGTTGCCATGTTTTAAAAATGCCTTCGTTAAAATATTGTGTATCTCGACTCTCATAATACATATCTATTAATAACCTAATTATCCCACCGTGTAAATTTTTGTTTTATTTTGCTAGAGTGTCCCATATGAATTTGACAACATAATGTAACACCAATATTAAGTAAGTTTTTTTTACTTTGATTTAACAGAAGAAGAAACAAATTCGCTGAGCGTTAGCGAATCCCAACCCTTGAGGGGCAGCAAACATTTCATGTATGTATGTCTGTCTGTCTGCTTTTCACACGGTACCTCGAGAATAAACGAGTACAGAATTGAAATTTAAAGTTGCATTTCCATATAAGAATAATCGTGTTAAACGATTGTGTATTTCACTCCATGGGAATTTAATGAGGTTTAGTGATAATTTTTACATTAATATATGGGTAACTATGATTTCAACGAGAACATAAAAGCATAAATAGAGTATCATAATATACAAAATTGTAACGTGTGACTTAGTAACACCTGTAGCATAACTATCAGGATCAAATGAACTACTAAACCTGAAACTGTATGTCTTATTTAGCGTGGTTAAGTAATTTTATGTGTTATTTACTTCGATTACGAAAGAACATTTCGTTAGTAGATTGATTAAATTGGGAAAAAGTAATCAGCCGCCCTACCTCCCCAACCTACATATCGAGGTAACAATATTAAGGTTTATTTATTGCTAAAGTAGCATTATTGGTACCTGATAGTTCTCTGAGTCTTTGTTGACTGATTAGAGCTGGAAATGTTCTCCTTGGCTCTCAATTAAGATTCCGCAAATACATGGTTGTAATTATAACGAAACAAATTAATGAATTCTCTTATCGAACAACAAGCATATAGAGTAGTACGAAAAAATTAAACAAATAAAAACTTGTATTTAAATAAATTATAGTTATTTATATTAGTTGTTTTAATAATATGTATTTCATAAAATAAAGTATAAAATCACCCTCTTTGTGCAAACATTCTATTACTACTCAGTATTTTACATAAAAAACAATCGTATTGTATTATGCATTATACTTCATATTATTACTTAACTTGTGGTTCTTTAGAAATTGAACTGATATAGTTCTTGGCTGTGTATCATGACAGTGAAAGGTAAACATAAGAAACTGAAAAAATTTCAAAGGATCTTAATATTTTGTATATTTATTGGGAAAGTATGATAGTTTACAGAAGAGTAGTTCGAATAGTGCGATAATAATCGTTAAAAGGATTATAGGGTTATAAATGTTCATCATAAGTAACGAAATATGATTTGAGATGACATGTATATTTGATACAAAAATTGTTCATCAACTCTTGATAGCAAAAGTGTTAAATTAACACTGGGATTGTTTTACAGCCTCTATTAGGGAGGGATTTATTTCATCAGCAAGTATACAGATTTCACACACTTTGGTTATTATTAGGCAAAAGGAAGTATAGTACTGTTTACTACTGTCTACGAATAGAGTGCTTTATAAACGCAATTGACACAGCTGCATGGCTTATCACAGCTCAATCGCAGATTAATTAATCAATTACTGTAAAGCCTATTGTTGTTACAAAGTTTTTTACGCCCGATAATAATAATAGGCACTGTTACTTCAAAAATGAACAATTTCTAACTAAACTAAAATTATAAAAGTATATAACTATTACAAATCATAACTATGACATTTCATTTGTTCTTGGTAAATCTTTTTTGTAAATGTGTTTTCATGAATATTTTTAGTTATGTAAATCTAATATGGGTGGGGGAACGTGTTGGCTTTTACTATTATGAACACACATTAATAAAATAAAAAAGATTTACATTTTAATAAATGGTAATTTTGATAAATCAGTCTTCTTTGGATTACTTTCTTTTGGTTTTTTAGTGGTTTCTTTTACTTAAAACCTAATAAGGATGTATTCCAATGAAATACAGTTTAGCCAGTGTTTCCTCTTGTGTGCACCAAGAATTTAAAATCGTTGGGATCATGGTGATAGACAGCTTCTAGTAATACATGATAACATCTAGTTGTGGGAGACTGATAACTACGTCGAACCTGGTTGTACTTTTCGAGCTAAATAGAGCATTATTGAAGTTTCCTTTAACCATTTTGAAATTCCAAATGTAATCGGATTGAGTGCGGCATTATTATTATTATTTTCATAATGTTCACATAATGCTTACATTTCTAACTAACTAAAGTTATACAATAATAATAGCTAACAATAATAATACATGGCAGTACTACGCCACACTACGTGTCGCTTAATATTCTTTCCTGAGGTTCCTTGCATTATTTTATCTATATATAAATAAAGTTTCATACAATATTAAAATTTTACAGATGAAATATTTCTCGAAATATCTTGCCACGTGATAAAATATCATTTTTTCCATTAAGTTAGGTTTCATAGTAGTGTTCAAATAATAAAGAAATTCCGTGAGCGAAGGAGAGTACTATAAAGCTAGAGTACGCTTTAATAAAATCTTTTCACCGATTTATGACGTTGACTTCCATTCTATTCTTTTTTCTTTAACCGCTATGAAAAGTGATACATGTTGAAGACTCATATGATTGTTTACAGTTTGATTAAAAATTTATTTATTTTCCGATTTTCTCGTTGGATTTATGGTCATTCATATAATCGATTAATAACTTAATGGAGTGACGTACCCATCATCTAACTCAGTTTTGCTCATTTTTTCTGTTTATATGTCTATCTATCTGCACGATATCTAGTAAACGGACTGACTTCCAGAATTGACTGAGACGGACGGGTAAAGAGACGCAAGAACGAACGGACAGACAGACGTAAGGACCATCAGACAGACAGACTTGAAAGCTTTCTAGCCTCAAGAGTGATACACTTCGCTAAAGCTCAGTCAATAACTATCACTTACTCAATAGCCATTACTGGTCGTAAGACTTACCGTCATCGAAATAGTGGGCCCACGAGCATCCCTGGTACAAGAGGTGGCATGCATGGCAGAAGTGAAAACTTCGTACATGTCTATAAATGACTCCAAGCATGCTTGACGACATGTTTTCTACTGTCAACGCTGCAGTAACCAGGAGTCGAGAGCCAATTACACGCTTAGAACCTGGTAATTCGTGAAATCGATAGATGATGTTATTTCTTAGTAAGGAAATCAATTTCCGCCACGCTGGGGGTCGAAATAGGAAGTATTAAATTTTAAGTAAATAGAGTAAACGAAATAAGATTTCAATACGTAAACTTTCTTAGAGTTAAAGAATAAATAATAGAATGGAAAGTTAATGTTAACATCGAAAAAAGATTTGGTTTCAGCATAATAATTACGTTATTAAGTTATAACCTGATAACCAAAACCTATCCAACCGGAACTTTTGTTATATAACATTATCTTATAAAATTTAACTTAATTTGGATGTCGTAAAATTTTAATGCATCATCTGGCAATACATCTCTAAAAACATTTTATCTGTAGGCATTATATTTTGCACGAAACTTCATTTCTGCATACAAAAATGTGTCACTGGACACATGAACGTGTTTTATGGACATTTAATGTGTCCATGTGTGTGATGGTACATGTCCAACCTTGGAATTTGGCTGAGCGTCATTGAAACCTATCAACCATGAGGTTCACATAATGTTTTAAGGTTAATTGTATGTGTACCTTTTTGCAAAACAACTCGAATATGCAATGAGCTATATATTTGAAATTTGGTAATTTACTTCAGCGAAGACCGTTGTGCGTCACGTGGTGGTGGTGTACTCGTACCTTGTTACAGATGAAAAACGAAAATTATTAACTTGTACCTTCTGTTAGAGAATTTCCATTCTTTTTATTCACTACCCTTTCAACCGGTTTAATTTATCTGGTTTTTTTTTAATTCAAGATATCACCTGTTATGGATAATGAACATGGATATCCTGACTTTAGATAAGTGTGAAGACACTGTGGAGTCTACATCGCAATTTCTTGCGGAGTGGTTAACGCGACTTCTAGCGCGTATGCTTGCCTAATCCGCTTTACTAGTTCCTACTTCGTAGATATACTTCTTGTTTTAAATAAATAACGTGTCGTTATGCACCAATGTGACATATGCCGGTGACATCTTCTTCTCCAGCGGATCTGCATTCACAGTTTCATAGAGAACGAAGTACTAGAGAATATTGAGAATGTTCATAGTATATAAAAAAAGAAAGGTGCTTAAAACATCAGTATAGATAGCTTTTCCTATTTTTTAGTTGAATTAAGTATTCTAATCAATAAAATACAGACCTTTTGGTTCACGGACTACATACGTAGTTGGCCGTTATAGTAAATATGACACGGTACAATGAAACACTCCTGAACTTCAATGTGACAGTTTGATTAATTAGCTGATGAATAAATGTTTCAGATCATCTTTGAACATCCATACATTATCATGTAGTAACTGGATCAAAGAAGGATTATAGGGCCTTACCTAATAATCGTGTTGATGTAATCGTCAGCTTTCTTGAATTTTGGACTTAAGCGTTTTATTTAAAAAAATTCAATCAAAATTAAAATTTAATTTTGTAAACTATATGATTTTAAACAATAAAATATTGATAGGTACAAATTTACCTTAAAAGAATAAAATATAGTTATTTAATTAACTTACTGAACAAAATAGCGGAAACACCTATGTGCGAGCCCCTTTTTACTTTGGGATCTTCACCAATAGTGGTTGGTCCTATCTTGGTGTAAAGAGGGAAATTCGTATCAAATTTTGAACTTGAAGACCCTGTCGTGGATTGAAAGATAGATACATGTATAATATCCTGGTCAACCTGCAGCATTAGCTGGACTCAATTCAAGTATGAGTACTGGTGTATGTTTGTTTAAATTACTAAGTTAGATTCCTATGAACTCCTTTGCTAGAAGCTCAAAATTAAACAAAACTTTATTTTACTTGAGTAATAGTGTTACCATAAACCTAGCAACGAAAGGTAGATTAGGTTTCTTGGAACTTCTAGGTAACACTGGTGGGAACGAGCATATCAAAGCAGCTTCTAGTTTATTGTTTTGCAGTCAAAACTCAATAATTACACAGTTTACAACTGCTCATTTGTATTATGTAATAACATAAATTGAAGGACAACTTATGAAAAAAGTTTATTTTCAAATAATTAATTTTTAAATTTACGAAGATTGTGTACATTATTCAGTGTATTTCAAATATTAATGTGACTTCACTACTTTGAATTGGTGTTTGTAAAAAATAATAGGAAATATTATCGAAAGCAAACCAAAGAATTTGAATTCCATTCGACATTTCCGAGTTCTGCAGATTGGATGGTGCTGTACATTTAAAGGAATAAAAAATAAAAACAAAGCTACTTAATGATATTTCAAGAAAATTATATTTATGAATTATTTACAATCTTCATGTACCGTATATCACATATTACCAGTTAAAATCTCATTTACATTATTTTAAAATTTTAATTTTAAAATGTAACTTATACGGTTTTCAGAATTCAAACTTGTTCTATATGTTAATTTTTAGGGTATGTTACAAATACGTCGGAACAACATCGACAAATAATAACTACACAAACATAGATATTTACCTATCGCATTATATAGCTCTTTATTATGTCTTTTAATAATAAGTTGAAACTAAACTGTCAGTGCAATGGCCCGTAGTAGAATTGGGTCACTAGGCACAATATTGCATATAAATCTGTATTTAAGATTTTCCCAAAACTACAGCTCATGTTTTTGTTATTTATAAGTGTTAGCGTTGTGTTGAGTAAGTATGCATACAATATCTCACACTTATTGCAGTAATTTTTGTATGGGATAAACCTCATTTGATTAAAAACTGAATTTTTTAGTAGAGAGTTTTGCTTTACACAGAAATATTTGCCAAAAGTAAAATTGTGGTTGAACCATTTTACTCGTAGATGTTACTAACAATACAAATAATTATCTTCCGTTGAAAAGTTAAAATATCCCTACTGTTTTACAAAATAAAATTACTTTTATAACGAACGAAATAAAATTACATAAACAGTGAATTAGACCGTTATAAATAGATCTACTGTACTTTGGTACTATCCGGAGGCCACTCTACTCCTATCTACTATTTGTTACTAGGCTATAAAAGGACATGTAGATAAATACTTACGTACGTATTATAAATCTAAAAGTTAAAGTAACAATTTGCGAGCGATCAAGTAATCTCAGTTTGAATTTAGGTACTTTATTGAGAGATGATTCTATATTTTCGCAAGAAGTGCGGGGTGGCAAAGACGCACTGAAGGCCAGGGGCAATTCCGATGCTTACATCACCTCCCAAATTTTCAGACTTTCCAACTTCAAATCACGTGAGCGTTCATAAAGGTTTTTTTCTGTTTGGTAGTACTAGTAACATATATATGATAACCTAATCAAAATCCATACTAATTATTTTGTACAATAACTAGTAGTAAGTAGGGACAGAGAGGCCTCCGGATAACACCAAAGTAACAAAATTAACATTTCCCTGCTATTTTATAAAACTAAACTAGTTTTAAAACGAATGAAATACAACTACATACTTAGAGAATCATTATAAATGGATCTAGTCTATAATACATATAGTCCACCGTGGTGTCGCACCCGTGTCGGGGAAGTGGGAATGACGACCGACCTGTCACAAAGGTGGTAATTCCTGTTCCCGTTCTGGTCTATGACGTAGCTTACCACCTGTTCTCCGGATGTCAAATCCTCTCCACTCTATCCCGGTTGTCTTCCTGTCATAGAGATGTTGTTGTAGTGCTGAAACTCTCCGCCTTCCTGCGCTTCTGCTGCTGCCTGGTGGACAGTCCCCGAGACAGTTCCTGCAGGTTGGATACGTGCATTGTCTGCACTGGCTCCCCGCACAGTAGCAGCTTCTGGAATGCCCTCCGGAATTTCGTGGACATTGCGTTGTAAAGAATAGGGTTGATGGCACTAAAAATGAATATATATTTTATTATATAATATAGTTTTTTTTATAAAATCGGTAACGAAATCTACAGACATTAAAATATGTACCAGTTGAAAAAACGGGGTTTATTGACTGTATTTTATTTTAAAGTAAGCTACATAAAATGCAAAAATATGACATGAGATTATTTTGGTCAATTTTTCTTATTTTCAAGTTGTATTTTTTAATGTCCAAAGTTTTATGTTTTGCAATATGATGCGGTATTATTAAAGATAAAATTTAGTCCACCGTTGTAATATATCGTGTGTCTTACAATGAATTCGCCATTATTTAAACACTACTTGTAAACATTACCTGTACAATTTTTACACACTATCAATTTCAATTCAAAAGTGTCGCATTTTTTTTCCGATAATTTGAGCAAACAGCAATATTTAACAATTTTCAATACATTATCACTTAATGATGATGCCTTCAGAACTACAATCGTTACAGTTGATACTTTTACGCCACAGATATGATATAACACTTCATCCTTAAAACCTAAGATGACATACACGACACTCTTAATTTCACTATTATCATCTAAAGACAAATCCAAATCATACATACCATAAACTATCACTAACATCCACATTTTTTTATGTTTCTCAATTAAACACATTTGTGTATTAAAGGCTGTTTTATTAAAGTTTTCTTTACGACAAAAACAATAATATTGGGGCACAGCCCATTTTTCTACACAAATAAATTCAAAAATGTATAGAAGAATTTAATTCATTAAAATTGTGCACGTCTATTTAAAATGTGAGGAAAAGTTGTGATTAAATTAGACTTGGATTACAATTATTAGACCACTTCCAAAACAACTTCTGGGCAGTTTTTTATCTGAAATATAGATTTTTGAGGTTCTGTTAGTAGTGAAAAACTAAAATCTTGCAACGGCATTAAATAATTATACTAAGGTCAAGAGAGCCAGTCTTATTTATCCTATCAACATGTACTTGGTAAAAATATTTACCTGTTTATAAATACACAAGTTTTGGCGAACATTAGGAACCACAGGTCCATATACTTAGGCTTTGAGAACAGAATGGCAAAGGAGTTATATACCAAGAGACCCCTGTAGGGTAGCCATAGTGTGGCAAACACAGCTACCACCATTGCAAGCATCTTGACTACCTGTAACACAAAGGCATTACATGTCAAGAGACCCCTGTAAGGCAGCCATAGTGTGGCAAACACAGATACCACCATTGCAAGCATCTTGATTACCTGTAACACAGAGTTATATATCAAGAGACCCCTGTAGAGTAGACGTAGTGTGGCAAACACAACTGCCACCATTACAAGCATCTTGACTACCTGTAGCACAAAGTAATTATATGCCGTAAGATCCCTGTAGAGCAGCCATAGTGTGGCAAACAGCTACCACCATTACAAGCATTTTGAATACCTGTAACACAAAAGAGTTATATATTAAGAGACCCCTGTAGAGCAGCCATAGTGTGGCAAACACAGCTACCTCCATTGCAAGCATCTTGATTACCTGTAACACAGAGTTATATATCAAGAGACCCCTGTAGAGTAGACGTAGTGTGGCAAACACAGCTACCTCCATTGCAAGCACTTTGACTACCTGTAACACAAAAGAGTTATATATCAAGAGACCCCTGCAGAGCAGCCATAGTGTGGCAAACACAACTGCCACCATTACAAGCATCTTGACTACCTGTAGCACAAAGTAATTATATGCCGTAAGATCCCTGTAGAGCAGCCATAGTGTGGCAAACAGCTACCACCATTGCAAGCATTTTGACTACCTGTAACACAAAAGAGTTATATATCAAGAGACCCCTGTAGAGCAGCCATAGTGTGGCAAACACAGCTACCACCATTGCAAGCATCTTGACTACCTGTAACACAAAGGCATTACATGTCAAGAGACCCCTGTAAGGCAGCCATAGTGTGGCAAACACAGATACCACCATTGCAAGCATCTTGATTACCTGTAACACAGAGTTATATATCAAGAGACCCCTGTAGAGTAGACGTAGTGTGGCAAACACAACTGCCACCATTACAAGCATCTTGACTACCTGTAGCACAAAGTAATTATATGCCGTAAGATCCCTGTAGAGCAGCCATGGTGTGGCAAACAGCTACCACCATTACAAGCCTTTTAACTACCTGTAACACAAAAGAGTTATATATCAAGAGACCCCTGTAGAGCAGCCATAGTGTGGCAAACACAGCTACCTCCATTGCAAGCATTTTGACTACCTGTAACACAAAAGAGTTATATATCAAGAGACCCCTGTAGAGCAGCCATAGTGTGACAAACACAGCTACCTCCATTGCAAGCATCTTGATTACCTGTAACACAGAGTTATATATCAAGAAACCCCTGTAGAGTAGACGTAGTATGGCAAACACAACTGCCACCATTACAAGCATTTTGACTACCTGTAACACAAAAGAGTTATATATCAAGAGACCCCTGTAGAGCAGCCATAGTGTGGCAAACACGGCTACCTCCATTGCAAGCATTTTGACTACCTGTAACACAAAAGAGTTATATATCAAGAGACCCCTGTAGAGCAGCTATAGTGTGGCAAACACAGCTACCTCCATTGCAAGCATCTTGACTACCTGTAACACAAAAGAGTTATATATCAAGAGACCCCTGTAAGGCAGCCATAGTGTGGCAAACACAGATACCACCATTGCAAGCATCTTGATTACCTGTAACACAGAGTTATATATCAAGAGACCCCTGTAGAGTAGACGTAGTGTGGCAAACACAACTGCCACCATTACAAGCATCTTGACTACCTGTAGCACAAAGTAATTATATGCCGTAAGATCCCTGTAGAGCAGCCATAGTGTGGCAAACAGCTACCACCATTGCAAGCATTTTGACTACCTGTAACGCAAAAGAGTTATATATCAAGAGACCCCTGTAGAGCAGCCATAGTGTGGCAAACAGCTACCACCATTGCAAGCATTTTGACTACCTGTAACACAAAAGAGTTATATATCAAGAGACCCCTGTAGAGCAGCCATAGTGTGGCAAACACGGCTACCTCCATTGCAAGCATTTTGACTACCTGTAACACAAAAGAGTTATATATCAAGAGACCCCTGTAGAGCAGCTATAGTGTGGCAAACACAGCTACCTCCATTGCAAGCATCTTGACTACCTGTAACACAAAAGAGTTATATATCAAGAGACCCCTGTAAGGCAGCCATAGTGTGGCAAACACAGATACCACCATTGCAAGCATCTTGATTACCTGTAACACAGAGTTATATATCAAGAGACCCCTGTAGAATAGACGTAGTGTGGCAAACACAACTGCCACCATTACAAGCATCTTGACTACCTGTAGCACAAAGTAATTATATGCCGTAAGATCCCTGTAGAGCACCCATAGTGTGGCAAACACAACTGCCACCATTGCAAGCATCTTGACTACCTGTAACATAAATAAGCTCCACAACGAATCATGTAGAAGAAAATATGTATTTTTTACTTTTTAAATTATTACTATAATTTACTCTAACTTTATATTGTTCTTACATTGAGTTGATTGTAATAATATGAAATAGTGGTTCACGTTGGGTAAAATTATACGTAATATATTTTGTATCGGTTTATATTTTTTCAGTTCCTTTCCCCTTCATTTATACTACTAACTTGCGCATTCTTGCTTATATTCATTCTTTCTCAAACGTGTGAAAGCAAGTAAAAGCTGTTGAACAATTTACATATACGGGAATTAATGAAATTGTAACCAAATTTCAGTTCTAAAATGTACATAATCGTATGACCAAAAACAATGACCTTACCTTTATCAATAATTCACATGTAAGAATATAATAATGGCAGGGGCCGCACAAGCGTAATGTAAAATGTACATCAAGTAAATTCCAAAGCCCAACTTAAAATAAAAACTTATATTATAATAATTGATATCCGGATTTTCTATATATCATTCATCTCTGCTAAACAACCCTTTAAAAATAATTTATATTATGAGCTATGTTTAAGTTAAAACTTTTTGATCAACTTCTTATAGACCATCCTCCATTGGATGTGAAGAGTCAATAAATAATTTAAAAACTTTTTCTTAAGTTCAGTATTCATTTCCTAAGTTTATCTTTCACAACGTGTGCCAAGAGAAGAACATTGAACCATCTAGAAAAGGATCTACATTATAAAGGTTTTAAACTTTAAACCAGCGTATATTTTAAAGAGTGAACCTTTTCAGGTTAGATTTGCGGCAATGTACTCTACTAATAGAGACCTTTAATTTGATGTACTACTCAAACTATGCTATTTCCTTCTGACTCCTTGTGTGTTATCACCCTGAAATGACAAAAAATGGTAGTAAATTCAAAAAGTTTATATATATATATATATATATAAACTGCAGTAATGATGTACCAAGTTTTATTGCTTTACCTGTATGCATCAAGCCCGTTCAGGACTTTTTTAGAGTCTATTATATATATTCGGCTATTGCCATTTATACAAATTTAATTTATATATAAATAAATAAATAACAATAATAATTTATATGTATATATTAGTAAGATCTTAATACTTCTCCTGCAGGAGCAAACATAATAGCCGATTCTTTCTACGGAAATCTGTAGTACAAACCCAAACTGGCAAAACCAATTAAAGAGCTTAAATATTATATACATTTGACTTTTTCGTTCTTTTAATTTCAGAGAATTTGTAATGTCATTTTGCCAAATAAATAGATTTATTATAACACTATAAAACACATTATTGTCTCACAATGACATACATAACTTTTTATCAATCGATAGAATGTCCCCATTGATAGTCTCGTAATATGTTGAATTGCTGAACACGAATTTCCAGAGCAAGTGTTCCTTTGAAGTTGCAGCGCGTCACAGTAATATAAAGTGTACGAATACGTCTTGTATGTTTGAAAAAAGGAATAACAAGGAATATTTCGTTTACTTTGAAAATAGAGAAATGGACTCTAACCTGTTGTACTATGCACATCACTCTACCATTGCAATTTACACATAACACTTAAAAGACCATATTTCTGACGATTAACTATAAGCACTACTTATTTGTAAAGTATGATTATGTCACATGGATGTTAATTACAAATAGTAGTTTTAATCTAACTAACCACTTATGTCCACATATTCTTACATTAAGTAGCACACGCAGGTAAAAGTCACACATATACGTTGTTTGGATTTGGAAATTATCTTTGAAGTCTGCAGTAAAGCATTCAGTAGAGACAAATCTAGCAGCTGTTCTACTGGGAATACCGGACTAATCAAAGAGTGGGTGGCCTGCTGGGAGTAGACACGGATTACGGCCCGCCCGCATGCTTTGCGCTTCCCTACACCTAAAACAATGTACGGAAAACAATCTTAATGTTTAAAGTAACTTCAAACAATATACTATAAGCATATTTGTTCAACTTAGTTTTCGAATTATTTGTAATGTTAATCATGATTTCCAATACAACTAGTCGTTATAATATTTGAAAGTATCAACTTCTAAGAAAGGTTGGGAAATCGCAAACAGAACATAGACATCTTTTGTAAACATAACTCATTCAATGATTACATCGAAATATTAACGACTCTTTTCCATAAAACTTTAGCGTTGTTATAAAAATGTAATTGTAACTGAAAAAAGTATTTATTTGGACTAACTTTTATTCATTATTAAGTAACAGAAACATTCTTTGGAATTATTCAAAAATTATATATAAATTCGCAGCTTCATAGCAATAATAATTGTTCTTTTTTATTTTATTAACAATATCGCTATATAAGGTCTGCTTATTTGAAATATTATCAGCTTTCAAAACATAAGGTTTAATATTAGTACTATTTTTACAGTATTATATAAGAGAAATTACTTTCTTGAAACAAACATTTTCATCAGTACTAACTGAGTATCGTTAAAACTATAAAAACACTTCATTTATATGCAACTAATTACAATTGCTTTTAATATACTGTAAAAAGGAAGAAGTTATACAATTTACATGTTCCTATGTTTTTTTGTTTTTTTTTCTATGTATATCGATTTTTTTTCCGACAATATTGTTGGTATTTTCATGAATCTGTCTCAACGAAAGATGGCTGCCGAAGAAAATGGTACCACATGAAGCTTTTAAGGATTGGAAAAGTATGTGATCTTTGTAATTTTACATGTAAAATCATATCGAAAAATCAGGCAAAGCAAATTTCAGAGATGTCGTTTTCTTAAAATTACTGCAACTTACCTCAGAAATGCCAGAAAACATAACTTTTTGTGTACGGCTTCGGAATAACGTTCCTATAAGGAGAAATATAAGAAATCCGAGAGGCACTAGTGCAAATTAAGAGCGAAGATTTAATTTTATTAATCACCACCTTGGAGCTGTTGAGGGAAAGCTTTCTAATCTACATTAAGGCTTCAGAAAACGCTTGTGTGGGGGTCTTTTGATACATTACATGGAGCAACGAGACGGAATAAGATTCCGAGATCTAGTTATTTTCTAATGATCATACCGTACTTCTCACATGCAATGAAACATATCGTAGTTTATAGTAACTGTATGAGTAACGTCTCATTTGGGAGTGGCGTGGTTTTTAACCTGGAGTAATTTTGACATTAAAATTAAGTTACCTTGGAGATGAAGGAAACAGATTTTTCCAAACATTTGACATCGTTCAGTGATTCAGAAAATCAGTAACAATACGTTTCGAGATATGCAATCTGATCTCTTCTTCAGGTAAATAACTAACCTAAGACATAATTACAAACTAGGTTAACATAAACAAATCATACCAGAGCGTTGATTACAGCGTGTCATACAGACACGTAAGTCAGGAATCACAACCACCAAGTTGTGTGTCAACTTCACTAACTCTACAACATGCACTTAATAAAAACTAAACACAACACTAATTATCAAAACTTAACTACAGATTATCAAATTAATTAAGTATCAAAGTAATTACTTATGATCAAATCTGCATATTCCTATGAATCAGTCGTAGGTGGTTGGTCGACGAATGCAGGCCTATTGTGACATGTATTCCGCAGTTCAGTTTTGATAATTAGTGTTGTGTTTAGTTTTTCATTAAGTGCATGTTTTAGAGTCATGACCCTACACAACGAACTTCCAGGATTCATTTGAAACATGACATGCACCAATGTGACATGAAAAGTTTCTGCGTTCTTTCAAGTACTAACGTACTTCATAGACGAACTCTTACTCTATTGAACGTAACATTGTCTATAGTTATAGAATCAGTCTGTACCGAATGACGATAACACATGGGGGTGGTGACTTCTGAGGTCGTAGTAATAAATACTCGAATAGCAAAGTTTACTTATAAGTTCAATTTAATCCGTGAAACTTACAAGCACCACTTTTAGATGGTAAATTAAATGTATGCCTTGCCACGTTGCTGCCAATTAGATAGTTACTCCGCCGATAATTTAGTTCCGGAACATTGGGTAAAAAAATAATATTAAATTGTACTGGCTGACTAGGTTGTGAAATTTACATTATATCAAATCTAATTAACTAATTAACGGTACAGATATCCCCCCTGCTTTGATTTCGCAACCTAGTTAGTTACTTTACTTTAAACATATTCTAAATAATAAACTTAATTCAACCTTTCATTCATTACATAAATTCAAATTTTCTACCATAAAAATAGATAGCGGGGTTTCAAGAGTTTCCTATGAAATCCACTAGATCGCATACTAATGCAGTTCTCCCGGCATCTGATTTCTTTATCTGCTCGCTTGGGGACCAAAAATATAAAGTTGATTTAGGCAAACTATTTCCATGCAGTGCACGTTGCAGCGTTTTAGAATTTGCGGGTCGTTGCGAGAATAAGGGTATTTAAGGCGATTAAATAGTGAATAAGTGTAGTGTAGTGTTTTGTTAGATAGGCGCCGCATTCATTCTTTTTTTTGCGTTCATACCAGTGTTTTGTGTATAGTGTTTTGTCGTTAAATACCCTGAGACTTGCGGACAAGTTACCAATATTGATCGAATACGGATGGTATGAAACGTCCCCTCACGAGAAGCTAAGTCTCACATTTCTTATTAACACTACATTACTCTTAATATATATTAAATACAATATCCTATACATCTTACATATACATGAATTATAACACTTCAAATATATATACAAAATTCAAACTTCAGTATTTCAACATACTTACAAAAGACAGACACAATTTTTCATATTTGTTTCCTTTATTACAAACAGTCAGGATCAACTCTGTCTCATTTCTTTATACAAAGTCTATCTACAAATTCGTTTTCAATATTTTATTTCCACTCAAACATTCGTTTAGGATTCACCAAACAATTAACTTCCTGGATTTTATTTTATCTTTCAAATTTGGCAGCAAGTGGTTTCTTACGCTAGGGATGCTACAACGTTTTTCTTTCATACAAAACATGTCTTAATTTAACTTTAAATCCACAATATTAACCTTTTTTACATTCAAAACATTTTCAGTGTATTGTACAATACAAGTTACGGGGCTTAAAAAATATAAAATTCTATTAAATTCCTACATATTTTGGTGCTAATTTTGAACAAAACTTTTCCACTTTATTACTTAGATAGTGGGTTCTAATCCATACTAAGGAATGCAACTTAAAGGGATGTTTTACATTTTTGCCTTCGGGAGGAGTTTGAATGGCAGAAGGAAATCGATAAGCTATTTTTACTCCGGTCTGGAACGCTCCGGTGGTCACTGGGGCTCGGATCAGCTGTTCCCGTCGACTCGCTTTCAAACATACGCGATAGGGCGTCTGCTAGCGCATTATCGGTAGAACTTTTAAATTCCACCTCAAATGGTAAATTCAAAATCCTCTCGATCCACCGGGCAAGTCTTCCTACCTTTCTTTTGTGATTGAGGACATAGGATAAAGCTTGGTTATCAGTAATTAATTTAAAGGTTTTAACTTCTAAAAACTCATGCCATTTTTCTATGCAAATTAGTGCACTCAAAGCTTCTTTTTCATAAACAGTATATTTTAATTCGGCATCAGAAAACTTCCTAGAGTAATAGGCTATCGGCATTAACTCATTTTGGTCGTTTTCTTGTAATAAACGACCACTTGCGGCTATTCCACTAGCATCTGTCATTACTACAAATTGTTTTGAAAAATCGGCTAACTGGAGTACAGGAGGATTCATTATCGTTTCTTTTAACTTTAAAAACGAATCTTTACATTCACTTGTCCAAATAAATTTAGCGTTTTTCCTTCTTAAACGATTTAAAGGATTACATAATTCGGCATAATTTTTAATAAATTTAGAAAAGGAATTGGTCATACCTAAAAACTGTGAAACTTGTTTGGCGTTCTTAGGCGGCATAAATTCTTTTATACTCCTTGTTCGCTCGGGATCTATAGTAACTGTATTATTTTTGATTAAATTCCCCAAAAAGGAGATTTCCTCATAACAAAACTTTGCTTTCTCTAGGTTTGCCGTTAAGCCATGTTTGCTTAGTCTATTTACAATTTCTCTGACATGTACTAAATGCGAATTAAGGTCTTTACTGTACACTAAGATATCATCCCAAAAATTTATCACATATTTAAATTTTATATTGTCTAGGACTTTGTCCAGATAGGCGGACAATACAGCACTACCAACATGTAAACCAAAGGGGATTCTTTTAAATTTATATTTACCAAATATAGTACTAAATGAGGTAATATCTTGACTATCAGGTGATAATGGACATTGTAAAAAAAAACTTTTTCTTAAATTTATTACTAAAAAATATTTGGCTCCACTAAGATGTTGATAATAGTTCTTTAAATCACCAATGGGAAAATCAATTTTCTGTAACTTTTTATTTAATTCTGTGTAATTGACTACAATTCTGTGCTTTTTTGTTAAAAAGGCTGGACTGGAGTAGGCTGAAGTACTGGGTTCAATTATTCCTTGGTCCAACCAATCATGTGTTATTGTTTTCATCTTATTTACAGTGGGAGGGCTCATAAAATAAGGCCTAATATTTAAAGGTATGGGGTCATTTAGAATTAACTTAACTTCCAAATCTAGAGCCTCTCCTAATTTTGGAGTAAAAACATTTGGAAAATCCCTTATAAGGTTTTGTATCTCAGCCTCAGCTCTAGTGCACCCTATTTTTACATCAATGTTGTTTCATTCATGTTCAAAAGGCTGTTGTCTGACAATAGTTACTTTCTCATTACAATTGAATTTAAAATAACATGAATCTACATCAAGATCTAAAATTAGTTTACAATTAGTTATAAATGGGTTTCCTAATACAATGTCCCATTTTAAATTATCCAATACAATAAGTTTTACTTTTCAACAAAATTTAGAAATTTTTATCTTAGCATAACAGTAACCAAAACATTTATTTCAGTGTTATTTGCAGCAAACATTCTATCATCTGACTTCATTAATTTAGAAACATTTTTATTCAACAATAGGCTATCATAAAACTCTTTACTAATTATATCTCTTGTAGCACCGGTGTCTAATAAGCAGTTTGTTTTTACATTTTTACCCACTATACCTTCAATTAAAGGCATATTGTTACACTGTTTAACATTAAGTCTTAGATTAGGTTTTCTATAGTTTAATTTACTCCAATTTTTAATTACCTTAGCATAGACTCTCATAAAATAGCATTTTTTTTTTCTTACTGCATTACTATTTATAAAATTAGTATTCTTAAACTTATGAAACCGGGGAGGGATATTTTTAGGTGTTGTGTGTAATACCACTTCCCTGCCAACTAGTTTTTTGGCTTCCTAAAACAATTTTTTGCCAAGTGACCAGGCCTATTACAATTGAAACATAACTTTGGGTTTTTTACGGTAGGTCTACTATTTCTAGGTCCAACATGTGGTGGATACATGTTGTTAAAATATGTCCTACTTAAATTGTCCCTTAAGTTATCATTAAAGGTTATGTTGTTACTAGCTATACACAATTTTTCCAAATCTATAAAACAAATGGGATTGTTTTCCAAAATTAACTTATTTCTATCTGTAGGTTTAATACCTCTTTTTATACAAGTTACCAAGTCCTGTTCACTTATGTTACACAATAAAACTTGACTGAGCTCTTTGATATCATAGATGTATTCATACAGTGGCTCATCAAACCTTTGTGGCCTATAAACTAAATCTAGTCTAAGTCTTTCAATTAGGCCTACAAGGATAAAAGCACTAATTAATTCCCTGTGTAGATATTTGACATTTGGCATGACAGACTTACACTGTATTATTTAGGCTAAAAGGGGACCTTTTGCATAACAGGGTAACAATGCTAAAATTTCATTATCTGATAGGCTAGTTTCACATTTTAGTTTTAACAAAGTTTTCAAAAAGTTTATAAGCTCAGGTACTACTAAACCATTTGTTACTGTAAAATTTTGTAAATAATGTTCTACAGGGTTGTTTACCTTATTAAACATATTTAAAGTAGACATAGGTTGACTAATACAATTATTATAATACATTATAAATAGGCATTAAAGGCAAAGTGGGGGTATTGGCAGTAGGCTGTGATGTTGTTGGTGGTTGTACAGAAATAGGGCCTATTTTTTCTTTAACTGCCTGTTCCATAGCCTCATCTTGTTCTAATGATCTATTTAAATTGGCTTCTAACACTTTAAGCTGTTCTAGGTTCACTTTAGGTAGCAAGTTTTTAGCTAACTTTTGTTCAACATTTAATAGCCTACACTTTAAAGCTGATAAAGTTTCACTATGTACAGTAGTTAGTTCTAGCTGGTTGTCTAAAAATAAAAGGTTTATTAAATGTTTACATTTTTCTTGAAATTTGGTGATTTCTAAAGGGGAACTATCACTGTTCAATTCACTGCACCCATGTTCTAATAAAATCACTTTTTCACTGAGAAGTTGTACTTCCTGATTGTGATCTATTTTTAATAGGCTACTTGCAGTAGGTAAAATATTGTTTCTCAAACACTGTCTTAAGGACTTTCTAAGTTCATTTACTGTACTGTCACTATTTAATTTAACACCTCTAGATATCAGTTCAAATACTAACTCATCTTTAGACGAATACTATATTTTAATGGCAGGCATTGTGGCGTTTTCACTCAGTTTCAACCAGTTGATACATCAATAGCAGATTGGCGCAATCATTATGTGTACCGAATGACGATAACACATGAGGGTGGTGACTTCTGAGGTCCTAGTAGTATATACTCGAATAGCAAAGTTTACTTATAAGTTAAATTTAATCCGTGAAACTTACAAGCACCACTTTTAGTTGGTAAATTAAATGTATGCCTTGCCACGTTGCTGCCAATTAGATAGTTACTCCGCCGATAATTTAGTTCCGGAACATTGGATAAAAAAAATAATATTAAATTGTACTGGCTGACTTGGTTGTGAAATTTACATTATATAAAATCTAATTAACTAATTAACGGCACAAGTCTTAGTGTACTAAAGTAGGAGAGTTGCCAGAAAGTAACTTTTGTAACTAAATATAGCTTACCCCATAGATTATTAGGAAATGATTGTACTTACATCACGAAAATTCTAGGATGCATTTAAAACACAATATGAAGTAACGATATGCAATATATTGCTGTGATGGAGTTACCTAGCTGTTATCATCATTTACCTCAGGGATGCCAAGGAATATTTAATTTGGGCTGTTTTTGAGTGTCAGTAGATATGTTTGTTGTGTGAGTTTTGAGACAAATTTGGATCCAGTCTAGAATAGCGAGATTGCATGAAGCACTTATATACATAAATAATATTTTGAGATGGAACCTAAAACAGAAAACCCGAAAGGATGAGTGGAATATATTTAATGAACCTAAAATACAGTATAGAGAACAAAAATTGTGATTTCTCAAATGAATTCAAATCTCAGACATGGTGTGGGAAGTTATTCACTTTGTCAGAGTATTGTGCCGATCACTTAGAGAGTGTTTGACGTTACATGGAACAACATTACTAAGTCAATGTTTATTGTTTGATGAAATGGATGCCCCACTAAGAATTTAAACGTTCTCTTAAAAAATAACACATCCACTTAATAGATTCAATAAATGTAGAGTTTTATCCTAATATGTATTAATAATTACGAGAGTAATACATTTGTTTCATTAAGATGGAGTTTATAACATTGGCTTAATATTGTTTCCAAAAATAAACTTCAAAAGTATTTCCAACACATTAAATATGTTTTAATTAGTCACTGACTCAATCTCGAATAAAGTTATTAGTGTAATTTCTTTGTTATCTGAACTGCACTACAGACCAAGCACTTTTTACTTTTAATCACTTGTAGGCAAAATTTGTTAGTCTCTGAAGAACCTCTGCTGAAACAATAAAGAGTGTTTAAATGTGTCTACATCTGTTTAGTGCCAGTTAAATTTTAATTATGAAAAATATAACATGCATTTATCCAAATTCTTAAGTACTCCAAGAAACGTTTACAATATTTCTCTTCTTATAAATTTTCCTTGGACGTCATAGATATTTTTTTATTTATTGAATTGACTAGTCGTTCCTAAGATCCCATTTATTTAGATTATTTTTAAGAATTATTATTTATTAGTTTATTTTATTTTTATAACCCCCTAAAATAACCTATATAGATACGAGGAATGTGCTGCAACACGTATTTTTATATTCATAATACTTGTTGGTAAAAAAAGTTAAAAAATATGTTGCACTATGGTAGGTTGCTTCGTCCTTAGTCAATGTTCAGGTGATTGTGTTTGTGAAACCGACACTATATCTGCACGTAATTGTCATCTGATTCTATGCCATTACATCGCTTTAATCAATAATGTCACATAATTGGTTTACAGATACGAAAGAACCCAATTATTTAGTGGAAAGATAACAATGTTACAGATATTTCCTTAATAGTAACAAATGTTACTTAATAAAAGTTTATCTTAATCATAATCTGCATTGTGGCTGTATAATAATTACAAACAGTATTGAATAAATACGTTAGCTGATACAAAGCTGTTTCAAACTGTACAAAAGCTTTAAACTGCTAACTCGCTTATTATATATTGTGCCATATTGAAGTCGTAATAACCAGGTCAGTATGGTTACCTATCTAATTTATAGTGAATGGAGGAAGCTTCAGAAAATTTGACGTCATCTATTCTGATCAAGCATAGACGTCTTATAAATATATAAATTTGGCATGATCCTAGAATAAAATATATTGTTTATCGCGTTGACAATCAATAAAAATGTATTTAAAATCACAAAATATGCATTTATAAAAGGTATATTTTTAGGTAGTGCATTTTTAGGCACTCGCTCAAACTCGACATATGTCCACGTAGGCACCAAATTCACATATCAAAACATTAAAAAACATTACAACAATTAATAGGGTTTACCTGGGGATTACAAAATTGTTTAGGCAATAAGATTGCCATGTGTTGTCCATGAAATCACCATCGAGTAAAAATACCCAGTAATTAGGAAGGTTTCGCTTCAAACGAGACTTGAGAATTTTTATTTGTTTCATTTTTACTGCCTCAAAGAGACTATTTATGCCTCATCCAGATTGTGATGCAGGTGTTCTAAAGCTACTGTTCTTTGTTGGCTGGATCTTAAACTGTCTCAAACCTTGTCTCGTAACCATGTTCAGTGCCTATTGATTTGTATCGACAGTAAAGAGCAGTTTGCAGGACATACAATTACAAACTACGCAGTGTAAAGACGCCCAACTCACTGAAGGCATTTCGTTATGACTCTCTGAATTTTAACTTTACAATAAAGCAAAAGCACTTTTTGTAATCTGAATACTCTTTCAAAACGGGATATAAAAAGACTAAAGCTTACGGTTTAAAACTTGCGAGCGAAGCTGAGGACAACATATAGGTAAGCAATAAAATTGAAGAACTTGAAATGCACGAAATGATAGTTTGCAAATGATAGTAGGTAGTGATGTGATCTTAACAATTATTAAAAGTAGTTTACTTGTACGTATGTTTGAAACATTTTCTTTCCTAGCACTTTACATCAAACGTCGTTTGATAAGATTTTGTAATTACAAAATTAAAATCAATATATTATGCAGAAATATAAAATCAGTTTTATTGTCCCAAATACAGATTTCTTTATAAAGCAACATTCAATTATGCTTAATTTTGTTACAGAACGTACAAAACCTCTTAAACGCATTTTCGATAGCTTGGACATGAACATGTGCGTTCTTGGCCTTTCTAGATTTTTGACTGTGTGCATCGTGTTGGAACAGTTAAGAGCACGTGGCGTTGCAGGTATGGCGCACAAGTGGCTCTTATCACATCCACGTGATAGAGACCAATTTGTGCAGTTGGATAATGATCTCTATCCACAAAAGAAAAAGTAGCTAGAAATGTTCCATAGTGGTGTGTTCTTGACACGGTATAGTCCTGATACATATATCAGTAATATGTAATTTTCAATCCAGAATGGAGAGACGATTTGGTGTGCAGATGATACTGACTTTATTTTAAACCACGCACGAAACAAGAGTTGGAAATTACGTAATTCTTTTATCCAACTACATTCATATATGGATCTTTTTCTTCGAATTTAACTCACAACACACAGTTCAAGAAAGCAGAAAACCAGAACTCTGTAAATGTTTAATGCATTTTACTCTCTTGTTGAATTTATTAAAAGTCACTGGGAAGACTAAATTCAAAATTTCCTCCAAAACATTTTGCAAACTCCCATCACTGAGTAAGAACACATGATTGTAGTAGGAGTGACATTAAGATATAAGTGAGAAATAAAATGAAAAATTGAATGCCATCTGAAAAAAACATATATATATATATATATATATATATATATATATATATCAATAATAAGATTGTGGTGCAATGTAAACATTGCTCTTATGCAATAAAGTTTACATTGTTAGTGTAGGCCATAGGTAGTGTTATTATTATTTATATATGTAATAAATATACTACCTGACTCCTGGAGGACGAAGCAGCCTCGGTAAGAACAACGGTGGAAGAGGCTTTCCCAGCTGCGCGGATCACTCTCCGATTGAGCAGGGTTCGGGCAATGAGGCCGTAGAGAACACAAGAGACAAACAACGGCACCAGATAGAAAACAACCAGGTCAGTGAAGTAGTAGGGGAGATACTCGTCTCTGGGCCGTTTGAAGTCACAGAACCGCGCTTGAGGGAAACCGCGGTAATTGAGGGGCTTGGTTGTCGTGAGGAAAAGCCAGGGAGAACAATAGAGCACTGCTAAAACCCACACAGAGAAGATAATCTTCTTGGCTCGTCGTTGTGTACAGACTTTGTGAGCCTTCATAGGATGGCAGATTGCCATGTATCTGTAAACAGAAATTAGATATTTACAAAACGATTTAGATAATAATCTTAAAGAGGATATATCTTATCATTAGGAAATATTGCAGGATGAACATCTTCATTACCACTAACTCCTCTCATCGAAAGTTCAGAAGACTTAGTGATGCGTTAAGTAGGGAGTTGGAGGCATGTGGGAGCTATCAGAGTGATTAATAAATAGTCAAAATACAATTTAGGAAGTTTGGAACGTAATTAAAAGTAAGTCTGAATTTGGATCGCACCTTATTTTAGCAAGTAATTATACATCCTACAAATCATAATGGAAGTATCCTTTGTATATCATGAGTTTAATATAGCTTAGTTATTTTAGTCTACTAAACTGTAGCCGACAGTTGGATTTTATAAGCATTTTTTTTGTTTTTTTCTTAAAATGTATATAACACTTTTTTCTGAGAAATAAATTGATTATCCACAGCACTAGGTTAGGTGAGGGTCGAAATGAGTGGGTACCGGAGGGGTTAAACATATGAAATGATAACTTTTCCTCAGATCATATTTTCATAACTTGACACACTTAAAACCGATGGTTTTCGTATAAATAATATTTTATGGTTTAACATATATTTTCGTGCGTTATGATTAATTTTAAATTAATTAAGTTGTAAAAAATAGAATTTGAGTAAAGATTGTCAACTTATATACCCTTTTGATACCCTATTATTTCGACCTCCACCATAATCAGTGCAGCTGACAATTTATTTATTTCCTAGTGAAAATTTCTCTTATAATTTCAATAGTATGCAAAATGACATGGGCTCCTAGACTATTCAGATAATCTTGTGTCGCGTCTAGAAAAATTAAACTCAGATAAAATAGTTTTTATATAGCATTAACTACTCGTGATATTTATTCATGTCATCTCCAAACAAAAACTTTTTTGTGGACATCACAAATTTCACAAGGATTATCATCCCTTGTTAAATAAAATTAGAATACTGAATACATCTTTTATTTAAGTAATATTTTATACAATATTATCCTAGGCAGCGTATTCGTATCATCAACGATCACGATTCAAACAATAACTTAATTTATGATTATTGCAACTAAAACCGTCATTTCAAAACTTACCTTTCGAAAGTGAAAGCGATGAGGCCGAGTGAGGATGAGTTAATTCCGAGGTTCTGGAAGAATACGAAGAGGGAACAACCGAGATCCCCCCACAACCAGTGGTTGCCAACCAGGTAGTAGCTAAGGATCTCATTAGGAACTGAAGCGACCAGGACAACCATGTCTGCCATGGCGAGGGACACCAGGTAGCAGTTGGTGGGTGAGTGCATGCTGCGGGTCCGTTTCACCACAACCATCACCATCAGGTTACCCAAGATGCCCACCAGGAACACAATTCCCTGAGACAAAAGGACAATCTATAACGTCAATAATGATTAGGTACAAGATATCATTTGTTTGTTGCTCCTGGCTTCTGCAAAGGTATCTTTCAAGTGGCCGTGCTCGCTTATAAGTTGACGGATTACGTTGGAAATAGTACCGTTGGATTTCTCGTATAAATTTCAAAGTAGTTGATAAATTTTAAAATATAACCTATTTAATAATCAATTTAAAACAGCTGATGCCTATCAAAATACAAATTTTAGTTCCTTCCGGCTTGTGCAAGCATACCTAAAAAAAGTGATCTTGCTCGCTTGTACGTTGATGGATTTCTTGGAAAAAAGTAGCATTATAATTGGTATAAAAATGAATTAATAGGTGGTATCTATTGCATTTTTATAACTATGCAGGTTTCTTTTTGTTATTTGACTTTAAACATTTAAAACAGACGCCATTTTAAAATTGGTGGAGGGATTTCGTTAATATTCTATTTAAAAAGGTATATCATAGGTTACAATTCCCAAGTTGCATCTCTTTATCTTAACTAGTCCAAAAGATATTTTTTTTATTAAAAACACATACATACAGATAGACAGAAAACTAAAGGTTCGGTCATACTTTCATATGAACTACGCATTTTTATGTGTAGAACAAAATCACAAAGTATTGGAATACTCTTACTGAATAACCTGTATATAACTATCCTCATAAGCAGCAATACCAATTATGGGAGAGCCTAGAGGCGATGGGCAGCTAGACGACAAGAATTAGCAGGTGCGGAGCTGCCAGAGGCCGGGGGTTTCGATGGCAGGTACTCGCCAGGGGCTAGGAGGTTTTAAAGATTGAGAACTCTCGGTCTCACATTATACCACAACCTGTCAGAGATCGGAAGCCATTTGAAGACAGAAACTTAGAGCGTGTGCGAACTTGCTCAATGTATATTCTTTGCTTTTTACGGTACCAGATGGCTTAGCGTCGTAAGTGTAATTACGCCATGCTTACAAACCGCATAGGAAATGTATTTAAATGTTGTGACCGGTGATTAAATTGATCTTTTTTATTTCAAAAATTTTGGTAGTGGCATAAAAGATAATAAAATTGTTAAACTGATCAATCCTTTTGATCCGGCATTCAACCTCTCTCGTTAAATTATTTATCACAATTGATACAATTAATGTTTCGTTCTAATGCGTTTTTGCATTTATTTTCAAGACTGAGGGGAAGACAAATATATGCGTGTGAAGGGGTGCTATCGAGTTGCTTACCTGGAAGATAGTTCCAACGATACGGTAACGATGCGAGTAGAACTCTGGCACTCTAAGGCTGTCGTTGATGAGATAGAGACTGTCGTTACACCAGAGATCTCTCTCCTCAATCCAACTCATCGCTATCGTTAGGTTGTCCTCGCAATCCTCCATGTCTGCAGGCATGCAAGCTCATATAAGAATGTTTACATAACTTTCATTTAACGTGGATAACTACAGCTAGTCCGTAATGTTATATCAACAAATAACCCCTTATAAATTTGGAATGACTTTGCTCGTGCTTAAATTCTTCACTAGCTGTATCGGCGTGTATTCAACGTGTTCTCAGAACTTTCAATTTGTTGTGAAAATTTGTGTTATGAATGTACTATGGATCGTATTAATTAAAATATTTACGTTATCAGTTTAAATACTCTCTATTCTTTAAACAGAATAACTGCTCGCCTTAGAGCTGTCCATCATTCCATGAATGGAGTTAGATTAAACGATAACTTTTTCCATATCATTTGAAAACTAAAATATACTATTTTTGAAGCAGAGTTTCACTTATGACTATATTCTCCTTTCGTCATATACACATATAGATCGCAATATGATCACCTTTACACAGTTAAATCTCATTTTAATTATTTAAAGCACATCCTTCAAAATAATAAGATACGACAACTTCTTCAAAAGTGAAAAAACAAGAATATGAAGTAAAATAGTGAACAAAAATTGATAATAAATGATTATTCAATATCCTTATTGTTTATTGACCACTACCTACACTCACCACTTACAATCCGACCATAAACGACATAGAAAATAATTTCTATCTTTTTATTCAACACTATAGACTATCGTAGGATTTGACAATATCAAAGAGGAAGGGATTGAATATTTTAAAATTGGATTAAAATCTTCTTTGAATCTATGTCTTTGAAGTGATTTTTCACTACATTTAATTACTTGTTCTCATTATATTATTCATATTAGGTGCTGGCAGCAAATAATCGTCACGAACTTACTGATGTATATTATACATTTTCAAAGTAGAACTAGATTTATTAAGGAGACATACAATATTATAACGTGAGATAACATACGAAACTAAGTAATTGGGAGAAAAATAAAGAAATATACTCGTAGAAGTAACCGATTATACGTGTAATAAATTATAAAGATATCTATCGGCGTATCCTTTTTTTTCAAAATGAATAGTGTAGGAAAATACATTGGCATTATAATGCATATAAATATGTTATATGTTGACTTTCAATGACAATATTGAATGACTCCCAACTCCCAAATAAAACAATGGTATTTAGAAAATATTCGTTATCTGACATGTGGTTTGCAAACACTGAAATTGGAGGTTTGTTTCTATACAACGTTTAAAATGAAATATTTGTATCAATAATTTTACATTTAAATGATCTTAATTCAGCTTTACTCTTGAAATAGGCTATTTCTTAGAGCCCAATAATTTTGTAATCTGCATCTTCTTAAGAGTTCTCTTTAAAACATTAAACGTGGTTCAACTTAAAATGTTTGTTAAATACAAGGTAAAGCATGGTATAAACCACACAGTCAACCCATCAGTCTCAATAGATGGAATTAATTACGTAGCAATCTTTTTTAATTAACAATATTAGAATTAATTTCCGTTCATGGCGTTTACAGTACCTGGACAAAAATTATATCTAACAATATAGTTAGTTTTATATTGTGCTTAGTTGTAGTTTAAACCCTGTAAATGAACCCGAACCATGGATACCAAGTGTGTAATAAATATATATACATATATCATATTTTTGTAGTATTTTGATAGTACCTATTTGTTTAAGAGCCAACCGTTCTTCTTCATTGACTACAACCTAAGGTAAGACAACTCGAGAGTGACAAAAGTGAACTGCAGAAATAAAAGCTATTGATTCTCCCTCCAAACGAAGGGTGATTGTTTAATTATTCTCCAGTGACCTAATTAAACAACAAACGTCTTTTTAACTGCAAGCAGGGAGTAAATGTGATTTCCTAGAATTGCATTCGCCATTCTGTTTAATGAACATACAATTCATGTTATTGGTCTCTGTGTTTATGGATATATCAATCATAAGTAGAGGTATTTAATCTTGTCAGCGAAATAATCAAATTATATATTTTAATTAATAAGACAGTGTTCTTATAAAACTATATCCTTTTAAACTTTTACACAACCGCGTGCTATCTTCAAGTTGCATGTTTTGCATTACATAATTACACTTTAGTAGATTTAAAATTTGGCGTCGCCTTTAAAAGTTCATGGTATTGGCTTATAGTAATTCTTATTTTTACGATTTAAGTTTGTTTACTTCTTAGTTTCTGGATTTTAGTTCTAGTACTGAATTTGGTTTATTTATATTAAAATCTTGACTAATGTTACGTATTCTCTCCTGTATTTAGGAGTTGACGTAACATTTCGTGACTACGTCTAGTAGATATGTTATTTTCTAGACAAAGTGTTGATTCTTAGCTAGTAATTAATTTAGTCAAGTCTACGAACCATGACCTATTCCGTACTTTTGTACTGAAAGATTTCTTGGCATCCCTGAGATACTGAGATAGAGTTGGTAATAGCTTATAAAAAACATCCGGTAAAATATTCCATCCCGTTGCTATTTGTCACGTTTCAAAGGCCTCTTGGAGAAATTCTAGAGAAAAGCGTTCTATCTTACTGTTCTAAGACAGATGTCACATTGCTTCCAATATACATGTCACACAATTAGAGTAAGAATCCGATGTAATCTCTTGCATCTGTGATGAAAGTTATGATTGATAAAAGAAATTCACATCTCAGCAACTAATTCCGTCTAATTGCTCCTTGTCATAATTTAAGAATTCCTAGAGGAACGTCACTTTCTGATGTAACCTGAGAAGCAGGGTGGATTGGAAAATCCAATCCCAACTCCCTATCCTATCTTATTGCTACAGACGGATTCAACACTGGCTCCAACAGGAACAGGACTCGGACTGTTACTCTTAAGGAAAGATAGATTCCCTAGAATTTGTGATGTAGGTTATGTCAAAGTCAAAGTTTCTGTCTTGTTGCTCTATATCACGTTTCAAAGGACCATTATCTGAAACATTAAGAGTGCTTATCACAACAACTCTAATTAACATATTATAAATTTAAATAAGTACAATCTCTGCAACCTAATTATTAAGTTAACAATCACCTGTTGGTGTTTTGGCATTTTTTTTAAATATACACCGTTGATAATTTGTAAGGTTACTTGTGTGCTCTGATATTAATTTTATTTCACTTTGATCGGTATCGAATCATGCCATCTAAACATATTAAGAAGAAATATATTCATATAAATACGATGAAGGAGCACAGGATGATTAATCAGACACACTGAATGACAGGGAAACAGGGTTAACGTGAGAGGTAAGACTGGTATTATTTGGTATTAGAGACATATATAAACTATTAAATGACACCTCAAGCTTTTCTAAAGGTAAGTGAAGATCATTAGATGATATCCTCGTTTTCTAATCCACTTTAAAGTTTGTAACAATACTCTAATGACCACATTATTATCACTTTAAATATTAAAATAAATTTAATACTCGACTAGTTGAGTTTTAATAAAAAAAATTATGAAAGCGGGCGAAAATATGGAAGGAAGGACCAAACAGAGTACGCAGCGTGAAGGTATTAGTAAGTTGTCATCTGTTTGATAGTGCAAGTGACAACCGTTACCATGGAGACATCACAACAACTCGACCGGAAATTATGGAGACAGACTCTCAGGAAGTTTATGATATAATAATAGAACTGCCCACATGACCATGACCATGTTAACAATGAATACAGGTTAAAAGGGAATAGCCTCATATTATGAGTTGATTAGGTATATAGAAACATGTTGGGAAGAAAATAACTGTAACAAAGTGTTTTTAAATATTTAGTTTATTAAATTTTTCATGGTTTATAATTTCTCTACTACCCTACATTTTTAGAGTTTGAGTAACATTTTGGTGTCACAAAAGTGTATCATAAAATAAAATAAACACACGAAATGGAATAACCTGTGCTGCTCGATCAAACTTGCTTCAACATGGTCATTTGAGCTATTCTTGCGCTATTGGTGTTTATGCGCTGTCATGTTTCATACATTTGCGGTAGCAAATATTGAACAACACATGCGATAAATTTCTGTGCAAAACTCGACACTTCTAACACAGAGTCTTTTTATTTTTCAACAAATGTTTATTAAGGGACAATTCTATTGAGAATTTTTATTTTAAGTGGAAAATAGCTTTCAAAGAGAGCCGAGAGCATTTTGAAAACAAAACTCGTCAGCAAACGTTTAAAATGTGGAAGTAATGAGAGCTTTACTGTGAAAAGACTTGCAGTTAAGTGTTAGAATAATTGCAGATGAAACTGGCTTGGATAAAAATGCAACTCCTAGAATTTTAAAGGATCCTTTCCGAATGGAAATGTTATCCGTAAAATTAAGCTAGTAAACTTCTCATCTATGGAGTAAAATTTTAAGGGTTTACGACATTCCAAATTTAGTCTGATATTTTTTTATAAAGTAACAAAATAGATTATAAATCATGTTGATTTATGTTGGTTAATTATGTTGATCGTTTAATTTTGTATAGATCTGTATTACTTGCAAGAGAATGTTACTATTCCCTTAATAACGCTTCCGTCTTGCCGTTTTTTAAATTATTATTTAGCTAATTCGAACTTAAACAAATTTACTATATTTCTATGTTGTGTTCCAAATGTAGTAGATATCTGTTCTTTGTTGGTATTTGGACAATTATTGTTGTTATACATCTAAAGTTCAAAACCGTTGGTCATACAGTGAAGTTTTGCAATTCAAAACTATTTTACATATGAACTTATTAAGCAGTGATTTCCCAAATCACGGATTAATATATTAAGAAACAAGTCAATTTTCTCTCAACTCACTCGATAGTATTAACAAGAATCATAAGAAAGACCTCCCAGTGCACATTTACAAAAGACTAAAAAGACCGAAAACAAAAACCGTATGATTTTGCATACTCAAAGGATACTTTTATTCAACTTTCTATATGCAAAGCTACATTTTAATATTACAATTTTCCAAGAAAGGAATATTGGATCGCTTAAAGAAACAGTTTAATAATTTAACACCTTTTAATTTCTTTCTTTTCAATCATCTTTACTGATAAAATTACCATATAAAACGTATAGCATTTGTGTTAGTACCAACAAGTTTAATTTTACCGACAGATACTTTTAATGCCGGTGCAATGATAGATGAATCTTTATAATAAATGTTACTACCAACAATAATTCGTAAACCTCTACACGTATATTTTCATAAATGGCGTATTTATCAATCAATTTTACTTAAGCAAATTTGAATGCAAAAATTCTGGTTTTTAAGACTAGTGTTTTTATCTAAAAAGCAGTACCGTTCTTAAGGGAAAAAATTAGATTAGTTTAAGGTGTTTGAAATGTTTTAAATTTTAAGTTTTAATCCAATTTTTCTTCAAAATGATTAGAATAAAAATATCTTGTATATGCAGATCCAAAGTGTAAGAATTTTGTTTGAATATTAATATAAATAAAATTATTTTAACGTATTTCTTTGGAATATTTTCTTATGGTAGAGAACTCAAGTGGAGCAAAAGTTTCACACAGAGGAAAAAGGAAAGTTACGCAGTTCTTGAGAAAAGCCTCTGCAAAGCTCATCTTTAAACTTAGTACGGCTCTCCGAGGATACAGCAAACGTACGAACTCTTACAATCTCTGTTCTGAAAATTGTCAGCTGAAGTTCTAAGCGGTGTAGGAAATTTTTTTAAACAAAAATATAAAAATATTATTTTTAATCTTCTTACAGTACAAAATTTTAAAATTAAATATTTATTTGTAAATACGAAATATATTTTTACATTGTTGTTGTTAAAAATTTGCTAGGCATTAGAATAATAATTATTTGAATTTCAATTATATGTTTTACCAGGGCCATACCAAGAGTAGGATCCAAATCCACCCTTTCTGAAAATTACAAATAATATGTTAGTAAGAATCTTAAACAAGATATGTTCTTTTTCCATAACGTTTAAATACAAATTGCATACATCTAATTTGAAGTTTACTATAAAAGGCTATAATAAACTAAATTAGCCAAATTTTATTAAATAATAAAACAGGTAAGCAGTTAATTAAAGTAATTTTTGTAGTCCTTTTAATTGCATGTACTTAATAACCGGGTGCCGAGTGGTCTAGGACGATGGACCCTGTGGACGATGGAGGATAGGTCCCTCCTTAAATAATATTCTGTTGAAATAGGACTTTCTGTCGTTCAGAATGGTTATAGACGTAACGGATTTTCCACGAACCACTACGTAACTCAGGATGACAGAAATCCCATTTTAAAGAGAGTGCTATGACATCTCACTTATATTTCAGGAAAAACACTTGCAAAGGCGTAAATAACTACTACTGACATGTTTTGAGATTGACTCTAAACACATTAAAACTGTATCTGATGGCAATTTTTATGTGCAGATTCGAATTAAAAGAAGTTAGTTTTAAATTTTAATGTAAATAAAATTATTTCAACGTTTTCTTTTGAAATATTTCCGTCTAGTAGCGAACACATCTCAAGATACAAACTTTCACAGTTATTGTTAAAATGAACTTTTATTTTGGTTCCCAAACGTGCAAACAAAGGTTTGACTCATTTGAAGAGGTACATTGTAACTTGGAAGAAACTTTGACATTTATTTTGTACAAAAGGCACGCTTTAAAACCTAAGAGCAAAGTACTGCTACAGTACTGGAAAAGTCTTAATAACGTTTTTGTTTATTTTGTTTGTGGATATTTACCGAACCAAGGAGATTCGTCACAATATTACTATTTCTAATGTAAAATAATACGAATTAACGAAAAAATAGGCTAAAACGCTACTGTTTAGATAAACTTTTTCTATTGTGGCCTTATGAATCAATGACTCGTTCATTTTTTGAACCTACACATTTTTAAATGAATCCAAATAGATCCATTATAATGATGATTAATTAAATAAACAATACTTTAGATATACTGATTATCTGACACTATTGGTGTTAAGTAACCCAATTAAATTATGTTAAAATTGTACAAATAGTTACATAAGAACGCATTACAATAAGAAAAGCATTAGATTTGGGTAATTTCATGGACTGTGTGCATGGAATCCTAAAATGTAATATTCCTACGTATACAAAAAAACATATTAGCTATAAAACCATAAATGTGTACCCTTTCTAAGAAGTAATAGTGTGACACATTCATAAACATCCACAAATCTCTTTCAGATATTTTTGGATTATTTTTATGGTGACGGTTTATATTTACACAAGTAAAAAGCTAAATGATCAGAAACTAAATTAAATAGGCATTATTTTGCAGTCGACATTGTAATCTTTGCCGCCCGAAGGACGGGTAATAGTTATTTTGAATATGTTGCATTCTACTAGTGTATTGCTGCGAGTCAATGAAAACTTGTATTACGTTTAAATGTATTTATGGTCCTAGAGTCATAAAATTTTAACTTTCAATTACCACGACATACATTATTTACATATATTCCAATTTTCAATCCATGCATCCAATATATTAATTTATTTTATTCGCACAAATTTATTTCTATAAGCTATTGTCATTTTAAATTAGCTTTAATATGTCAAAAACAAAGTTCAAAGAGAAAATATTATGTTAGAAGTGCGAAACAACTATTGAAACATATAATTGTGAGGAAAATGTAAACTATTTTGAATAAGAACCAATAATACTCAATTAAACAAAATTCTATAATAATATGGGTTGAGACTGAATTTAATTGGCTATTAATTTCTCAACTAACTGGTGCCGTCTGATACCAAGCCATAACAATATCTAACATAGCATTATAATGTGATATTTGTTTAAGAGGATTGACTGATTTAGTTACCGTTTGTCATTAATTAACAGCAGTATTGATCTATTGCCACTAGCTATGTTGTGCACTTAATAAGCTTTAACCTTTTTGCTACTAACCAATATTTGACATAGTAAATAGCGAGTGACTGCCTATTGAGCGTAAGCAGGTTTATTGGACGGTCAGTTTTTGCCTGTCTCCCAAATAAAATGGCTAAGAGATCAGTGTGGGCCCTTCAGCAGCATGAATATTGCTCTTCATAAAAGTTACATACTGATTGAAACTACAAGCAAATCTTTAGAGAGTAAATCTGAGATTTTAAAAAAATCTTTGTTGTAATGTTTTCTATCTTGATACCACTTTTCAAGCGTTTTTCAAGCGTGATCCAATGATCCCTATTCTTGATCCCATACATACTGTGACAGGAACCGAATGAAGGATTATTTCATAAGGTTCTTTAGAAATTGTTACACTCCGATGCCGCAAATTCTGTGTATTTACAAAACCACCGAAGTGGAATGTGTCTCGTCAAAATAGAACACATCTGAGTCATTCGGCAATGTGTCAAGCAACTGCTCGTATAATGTTTTTCGTTTTAAACAATCTTGCTCCGTCGGTTTTTGGACCCCATAAGTCCATTTTACCGGTTAAAATGGGCTTATCATGGAGAATTTGATTACGCGCTAAACGTTGGCTGAGTGCAGAGTGGATGCACGAACTCTTTCCAAACTTACAGGTGATCTGTCTTTTTAACGATCAAATCCTTTTTAACTTATACTCCTCAGTATTATGAAGGCATCCACCCACAATTAAATCAAGTTTCCGATGAGTAACATGATATTGGGGAGGAGTATTTGAAGTAACGAAAAAGGCTAGTTGCATTGCAATCGCCAACTGATCGTTAGATAAATATGCCCCACGCCAAAAGTACGTTGCCGCCTCGACTAAGGCATGTATAAAACTAAGACGGGCAGACAAACAATATCCTACTCCATTCCTTCTGATACTCTACTTTTCGGCTTCAGTTATTAACCATAAACCTCATAGTAACATATTCAAAATAGTAAGAACTCAATAAATCCTTAATTTTAATAAATAAAAATTATCATTTCTACACCACTTGGACGTTGTACACATATTAGAAATCCAGGCAAGTAACTCATTTCTTACTTGTCTCTATCTTCTATCTTTGCATGTAGGCGAATATTTTAAGAAAACTAACAAAAACTTTTGACTTCTGTTTAGAATTTCAAATGATCCCTTCAGAATAAAATCTTGCTTTGATTTACCACTGCGTAATTCGGAAACGTCATGAATACAGCTACATACATTCTATTGTAATATATAATACACAACAGTTAAAATAAATAAATATACCGATAATAATTTGCCATCATTCAGTGATACAATACAATCATTAACACTTGACTGAAAAATTACGAAACTAATGCATGACTACAATCTAGAGTAAGTTAAACCAATCGTACCTGAGTATACGTAACTAAAATATTCATTCACCTGAAGTAGAGATCGGATTGGAGATATAGAAACGTAGTTTTACTGGTTTGTATTGTGTCACTGAACGATGGCAAGTGGCCGGAAAATTCCAGTTTCCCTCACAATCCTTCAAACAAAGAATACTAATTTCCGCCTCTATCAATACACGTAACTTATTGAGCAGTTTTATTACACGTAAATACTCGTAATTCCGTGCCAAAATAAATTTGTTATTCAAAGCAAATTGAATGCAGAATGAGGAATCATTAAAATTCAATCTTCACTCAACCGCAAATCACAGAACTGGACTTCATTATTCTCTTTGGGGATTACAAACTCCCTAGAGGCATCCTGAATTGATGAGAATTCAACATGAATTCTAAGTTATTGAGTAGGAAATTGAAACAGAAAATTGAAAGAAAGTGAAAGAGGCATATCACATTCACATTGAATGCCGGTTCTCAACTACACCAACCTAGACTTCCGGTTTGATTTTCCTTTTCAAGCAATGCTTCCCTTTACCACAGAAAAGTCAGATACCCATCTGTCCCTTAGTTGCAGCAGGGAGTGTTCTCTGTTCTTATGGCACTTATTAGTCAAATCCTTCAGTTAAATCGACTCGCTAGCTTCACGAGACAACCCGAGGTTACATACCATTTCTGGAAGAGTTCATTGGATATATATATATATATATATATATATATATATATATATACACGTCGAGTTATATACACGGTCATATATATATTATATATATATATATATATAACTATAAATATAACAGTTTGACGTAGGTATGTGTTAATTTTAATAGTATGTTTATATATATATATATATATATATATATATATATATATATATATATATATATATATATATATATATATATATATATAGTATTAACATTAACACATACCTTTGTCAAATGGTTCCAACAGTAGTCAATGCTACTATAGCTATAGTTAGTTGACTACTTTATCACAAATCACTCTAGATAGGTGGTCCAGTTACAGGCTGAGTACTACTAACGGAGTTTGCTCTTACTTTTTCGAAAGTATAAACATTCGCTTCCATAAACCATGAATGCCATGACTTCACACCTAAAAGACTTCATGCTACAATCACAAAGTAAGAGTGCACAACATATCGTATCCACCCCAATAAAGGGACATAAAAATGTGCCTTACTTTAATGACGCTTATTTTTGTCACGGAGTAATTCCATTATTTAAATAAGAATGGCAAACCAATATGTACTGTAAGGACTCTCTCTTTGTCAAAATTATGAATTAAATCATTTCAAGTTTCCATATTTTAATGTTATTGTTATTTAGAAACTGGACAAATTTACACGTCCTTCCATGGAATTTGGCTGAGAGTCAATGAAGCTTAACTTTTCTTATAATATACTGAGCATACACTGAGCTATTTTCTTAAAATGAGCATGAAATTTAAGTTTGCACAGGCAGAGTAGAGTTTAGTGGTGGTGTAGAATTGATACCTACCATGAGAGTTAACTATCTGGGATGTCTCGAGAAAGAATTGAGCTATAGAGTTAACATTTGGCATTCGATGGAGATCTCCCTCAGTAAGATTTAGTAGATTAACACTAAAGGTTATCCCTCAGAGTAGCCAAACCCGAGACCTGAAGTTTAGCAGGAAATTCGAGTTTTAATCACTTAGGCGCCTGGAAAATCTCTCGTCTCAATGTCTGTCCGCAGGATATTTCGGCAAAGCGATTCTATCTTTAGTAAAGCATGTTGCGCAATGCGTAAGGTGTTTGATGACTATAAGTTTCGTACTCACAAGTGACAACTATAATTTAAATTCCTTTGTAATAATCGCGTAGGTGTAACTATCTCCACACCCCATATCATCTCTTTACAAAAAATACTGAAACGTAGGCTCCAAACTGAATAAAGAACAGCCATCTAACAGTCAAACTTGGATTAAATTCATAATAATGTAGTATCATTTGTATCTCGGCATCCTGCCAAAATATTAATGTATACATGTTTTAAATACCTGTATACCTCTGGTACAGAGACCTCAGGTTTGACATTATGATTGTGTCTAAAAGGAGTATAAAAGGGATTATATAAATTAATTTTAAATTATAAAAATACACATTAAAGATTCAATGGAATACATAAATCTTTCAGCTTAAAATGTTCGTCTGGTTTTATAGTCACACCCATAGCGTCAGTTTTTCACATAGGTAGAACATTTCAGAAAATAATCACAAAGCAGGGAACAGGAATACAAAATATGGAAAACATGGAACATCTTACTATTCCATCACAACTAAAATAAGTTAACCTTAAAATTAAGGATTCCTCAAGAAAAGAACAGGACCTATTTCGTTAAAGGATTTCGTTTTACAACCTGTAAATGATCGCTCGCATCACCCTCTTTACAAAAAAACCTTTAATTAAACTGGGAAGTAAGAAAGAACGGACCAGTATTCTAGCAACGGGTTTAATGAATATTTTGTTCTCGTACTAAGATTAAAGGGAGGTTTTCCCGTAAGTGATAATAATGAGAACTCTGGAGTTTCTTGTGTTCCGTTTACCCTACTATTATTAAAGAAACTTATAGATTTATACAGTTACCCGTTACATTAAACATCACGACTATACATCATTTTTAAACGCTTCTTCATAACTGTTCAAGATATTTTTATTTGCACTGTGATATTTGAAACTAATATATATTATCTCATATTGCTGCAAAACTAATATAAATGAAAATAATAATAAACGTAATCATTACACAAAATTTCTCCAGTAAATTGTAATCGATTTAAGTCATATTACATGTAAAATTATCATTAATATATTAAAATTTAATAACTAGAACATTTAGCCTGGATATTTCAGGTTGACAATAAACCACGTAAAAATAAGGAAATTTTACGTTGAAATTAATTATTAATGAATAACGAACTATTATTATTATTATTATTATTACAAAATGGAACTTTATTGCAGCGTCTGGTAGTCTTGTTGTCTCATAAGGTTCAAAAATACCACTACATCTATTTATGTGTGTTTTTTTATGTCAAAACTATATAAAGGTTCGTTTTAAGCTTCTCCTCTTGATTTCAGGAGTCAAGTCTGAGACAGCGTCAGACACCAGGTGCTAAAATAAAAGGAAGTTGAACTGGAGCTAGAGTCAAAATTCTATTGAATCAAGCCTTCCTATCATAGATCGGAGTTTGACCATGCCCTTAAATTACATATCCGAAATTTTTTAAATTTTCTGCAGAGTAAAAAAAAAGATTGGGATGGGAATGCACGAGTTATTCTATCCCATATTTGTTGATATCATAGAAAATAAAAATATGTAACCTTTAAAATGAAAATTATCACTGTTTGACTTTCAGACTTGGACTTTCACTGCTTGACCTTCTCACTATTCACACTTTTATATATATATATATATATATATATATATATATATATATATATATATATATATTTAAATTTTCTGCAGAGTAGAAAAAAAAGATTGGGATGGTAATGCACGAGTTATTCTATCCCATATTTGTTGATATCATAGAAAATAAAAATATGTAACCTTTAAAATGAAAATGATCACTGTTTGGCTTTCAGACTTGGAGGAAAACTGTCCCAAGTCTGTATTTGACTTTGCTACTTGAACTTTGTTAGATTTTGATATTTTTGTATAAAGAAAGTATTATTATTATTATAATCTCTGAAATTCACTCTTTGCAACAGTCTAATAAATTGATCTAAAACCTAACCTGTATGTAGGTATAGGCTTGTTTTACTTCATGAGTGCATTTGTTGTACCTTTGGACAGTGTCCAGAGGTATAATAACTGAATTCCTTACTTTAAATTTCGGTTTATATATACTATTTATGTTTAAAGCTATTTGCTTAAAACTTACGTGTTTAATAGAGGTCAGTACTGAGTAATATTATAACCTGAGAAAACTTCACTAGACCATAGGGTTTTTTATACTGTTAAGCTTATAAAGATGACATTCAAAGTGTTTTCAAAAAAAGTAACGTTATGCTATGAATTATCTAAAAATATTGAAAAAGCAATTACAATTGTTAATTTTGCTGTTCAGTGTCAAGAAGAAAAACAGGTGCCAAAAGAGTAAAGTCTACGAAGGAGAACTCAGATTAAGCAATTTATTCTGGAGAAAATGAAATGTCGCTGTGACATACTGCTCTTTAGATCTCCATTGTAGAATTATTTTAAAGCCCACAAATTATCAAGTAATAAAACCATAAAAGTTGTGTTGGGATAAAATGACACTAAGAAAGTATTTAAAACGCAAGAAGAAAGGGCGTCGAAAAAAGGTAAGTCTATGATTATGACTGAAATACCTGAAAAATTGGCTATTGAAGAAGCTTAATCTAAAAAGACAAAAGAAGGACAAAACAGTGCAAGAAAAGAAGGATTCCAAACTAAAGAAAGGTAGAAGAGCATTAGTTTACTCCAACTCAGAAGAGGACCTAAATTGGACTGAAAGTTGATACTCATTTAAAGAATGAAATATTTCACTCCCTACAAGAAGATATAGCTCAGGAAGAAGAAGATGTAGCAAAACAAAGATCACTAGAAGACAGCACTTTAACAATAGGTGACTTTGTCCTAGTTAGGATGGTGGGAAATAAAAGCATTTTTTTACTGTGTAGGTGTTATTTATGATTCAGAGTATCAAGTTAAATATTTAATACAAAGTAGAAAATACAAATAACTTCAGAGGGAAAGAGAAATTATATATGATATAATTCATGACGATAAACCAATGCCAATTTTAAGTTGAACTGAGTCAGACGATCTTTAAAAATAAGTGAGTGAAAAAATACTTTTCTGAAAATGGTACAAGGTACAACACTCTTCCCTATACACTTCTTCTAAGTGATACAAATCCATTTCAATCCCTATAATTTATGAAAATATTATAGTTTTTATATTTACATACGGATGTCAAATTTAAGTTTTTTGGATATCGGGAAGTTAAAGAATTAGTGAAGAGTAAGGACTTGGCCTTTTATGTAGGATTGTTCTTAACTGAAAGAAATGTTTTTAATAGGTAAAATTCTCAATCATGTCCCTTAATTTTAAATGACTATAAGTAAGAAAATGTCCTTATTAAAAAATATTAAACACAAAATCTTAGCTTGAGTCAACGTCTTTAGTATGGCAAACAACGGAGTAAAACCGTTTTTCTAGGTTACACTACTATTATATAGTTATAAAATGCAACTTAGAAAGTTAAAAATTAAAATATTTACTTTCTATAAGTTAATTTTTATCTACCTACTAAATTATAAGCAATAATATTTTATATCACTTTGATTGCTATCGGTAAGGAAGAAATAAAAACTACTAAAACAATCACTAATCTTCAATTGCTTTCATTTCCTATAAATTTCTTTCGTTCTATACAAAATTTAAGGAACTTATTTAAAATATAAAATATATATATTTATAAATATATTTCAAAACCTTGCTAGCTTGTTTAAAAGTAAATATGAGCTATTCTTGAAACAAAAACCTTTCTTATAAGAGCAAAAGCTTATTCCCTTGTAAGTTAGAAATTTTGGAACCTTCAAGGAAAATTATTTTATACGTAGTTATTTTTTAAGTTTCTTACGTACGTTAATTTGATATTTTACATTAAAATATACGATTAGTAGTAACTCCTATGACGTTTCTTTGCAGACACATAGTCGCACTTTTTTCATTGCCTAGTTTTGGGCGTTAGAAAAATATTGAGATTTTAATTCGTTTTGAGAATATATAATGTTCAACTGCCTGCATTATTAAAAAATATTTAAGAGTATAATCGTTTGGAAATTTATATTTTGTGGTAAATTTTGTGAATAAATGTATTATTAATATTTCCTTAGTCTAAAATCATTATGTATTAAAATAATACTCTTTCCTTTGCTGTCAACTATTTAGAATTGTAACCTTCATAAATTTATGAAAGTCAACGTTTTCCATATTTAGGCTACTATGGAAGTCAATCCTGTACTTCACTTTCATACTTATTATAAATTCAAAAATTTTAAATGGTTTTGTACTACTAATTAGTAAATATAATGCAAAAATGTAGAGAAGCATATATTATAATGAATACAAAAAATAAGCCTTAGGAATACATTATATTTGGTTTATAGTGTAAAATTATTGTTTTAGTAAACTGAAAATTTAGTATTAAAAACATTACTTAAATTATTTATTCGGTATTTAATTTTTGTTAACTGAATACCTGTGTAGTTTCTTCAAAGCACTTTTAGTATTACATTTTTAGGCGAAGAAAAATATTCTCAATATTAGAAATTTATAAGCTTTTTAGTTTAAAAATAAAACAATAATCCAAAGAGACATGTTAACGCGTCCAAGACCCAAGGTTTGCATTGGACTACAAATAATCATCATAAATGTTTTAATTTGTAGATTTGTAAATAAATTTAAATGTAAGTTTAGCGTACCATGTTCATAAATTATCATAACCTCTAAAATGTTATTCCGTATTTTGAAGCATTTTAATACTAAATAACTATTTTATTAAATCCATTTTATTAATATTTTTATAATATTACACTCCTCGAAATTGTTGACAATTGTTTAGAAAATTAATATTGAGAGACATTTAGTTATTTTCAAATAATACATGAACATTAAAATTGTTGAGACTGATCATATTTTCTTAATGGAAAAGAATATAAAATGTTTTAAATCTAAGCTAAAAAGAAAAAATAGAAAGTTTTTATTATGCTCGTACATATAGGAAGATTACATCAACTTCCTAATTAATTCCCTGATAAAATTTTAGTTATAACACAATGCTGTGAGAATAGATTAGGCTTATTGGAGAATGCATTGCGTTACTTACTTCAGAATTTGTTTTCAAATATTTCTCGATTCACTATAAACATAGACACAAGGAGCAGAGCGAGAGTGTAGACTACAGACTACGCGGCTGTCTGCCGGGAACTGAGGTAGGGTGACCATTCCACCCTCAACCACCCACCACACACACGCACACCCACACACTCACGCACATTGAATATACTTTATGTGCATACTTCCCCAAATTTACTACAAATCTTTTGAATAAACATGCACGGAATTTGTTACTTAATTTATTCGCCTATACAAGAACAAAATTTTTTCTTGGTTGTAAGTTTTTTATACTCTGCCATAATATCCATGAACTATTGGAAACGTTTATTACAGATCAAATGAACATAATTTATTTAAAAAGTAAATTTAAACTGTCAAAGGGAAGAAGTGGCAACCAAAATAACTACAGTTTCATCCAATTACAACAGATTTCTGTCAACGCCGTATCCATTACCAGTTGAAATTCTGAACCAGCACTTATCTGTTTTGAAGGAAGGGTAAAATATTAGTGTATGCAGATCCGAAATATGGGCTAAAGATAATACTGTTGGTTGTTAGATTCCCGAAGTTTTCAGGTATCAAATAATAAAATGTTGTTTCTTCTGGGCATTAAGATTCTCTTAACTGTGTTACTGATAAAATATTATTACTTGTAAACATATTTTGTGCAGTATGTTGATGAAAAGACTCTGTTTCGATAGCAGATTAAAATTAACCCTGGCATGGCAAAGTAATCTTATAACAAAAAACAATTCAACCTTCTCAATCTAAAGACAACGGTTTATCCAAACATATTATCTTGATATTTTGCCCTCATAAGATGATTTCAATAAATAAACAATATGACAAAACAATTACTAATTACTTCTTGTACTGCCAACATTTTTATAATTTTACGCTATTACGTTGGTTGTTAAAGGAGATAGCGATGTTTTAAATTATAAAAATTTGTGTAACATTATAGAATTAGTTTTAATTATTACACACGATTGAATTAACGATATTTCCAACACGCCACAGAAGTCAGTAATCGGGTGACAATGTTGTTAATCTAGGTGTTTAGAATGAATTGGGAACTCAACTGAAAACATTAATTACCTTGGCTCATGTTTTCATTAAAATTCCCTAAAAATATACAATGGAAATAAATATGGCACAACAATTAAATGGGGTCGTTTTAGAAATATTAATTACTACTTAGAATTTCATTGATATTATTAGAAATAAGTGAATTTCATGGATTTCAGTTGCAACTGCATTCCAGTACAAAATTTTATACGATTTAAAATCCACTCTTAAACGAGACCAAGCTCATTATTGGCGTGTTAAAAGTGTTGTCGTCAATGAGAGACTTAAAATCAATTAGCGCTTTAATTGAACAAATTTAATTACTTACAGGTCGCGCTTCAATCTTTTCTTCTTTTACTGCTATTTAATTAAACTTAGCTCAATTTATATACCACATCTATATTTTTGAGCCATTTTCATCACAATGCTAAGAAACGAGGTCTACGTTAATTCTCGTGATAGTATTCAATGTTTTCAACTTCTATGGACATCTTTAGTGCTTTGTTGGACTGGTTACTTGAAATTATTAATTACCTATTTACTTTTTAAAATTTCCCAGACAAAATCATACAGTTGAATTATTAAATGAAAATTAACTTCTCTGGATCGAAAATTAATAAGGAGTTGTTCTTTTAACCAATTGAAGTAATCTGTTTAACGTGTTAATCAACTTAAAACTGTATTATGAGAAAATATATGTCTCTACAGACGAACCGACATTTGGGCAAAACAAATGTGTGCTATTGGCCAATAAAAAGGTGTTGGTCAATGTAAACAAGTGTAATATCCGTAATAAAAATCTATACATGCCTATATTGATTCTTTGTTTAAAGGTTATTTTTTACGATGGAAGGATTGTGAAGGAAACAGGATTTTCCGGACATTTGCCATCGTTCAGTGAAACAAGAAAACAGTAACACTACGTTTCGAGATCTGCAATCTGATCTTTTCTTCAGGTAAAGAACTAACCTAATACATAATATTACAAACTAGGTTAAAATAAACAAATCTTACCAAAGCGTTGTGGCACGCCTAAGTCAGGAATCACAACCTACATGTTGTTTGTCAACTTCACTAACTCTAAAGACATGCACTTAATACAAAACTATACCAAACACTAATCATTAAACTAAACTACGGAATACAGGTCACAATACGTCTTCACTCGTCTACTAGCCACCTACGACTGACCAGAGGGACTAGCCAATGGTAATCGTGACGGCTGGCTAAAACAAGATGGCGGAAATACAAGGGAAGGGGGACAGGAATGGGCCCTTTCGTTATTATTGGTTTATGCGAGATGAACTTCTTAAAACCATATTGTGACTCCGCATTGGTTTATTACAAATATCCGATCCGTTTGATACTTTTGGTTTTCTCTTTAGTTCATTTTTTAGAATTGGCAACCAAAGCGGCCTAATCTCGACTGATGGTTGACTGATTGGTTGGTCTGCCAATTTAATGTATGATGCCTCAATTAATTTCCTTTTGAAGAAATGTGGTTCCCGATGTATTATGTGGGCTTCATCCCAATTCATATGATGGTCTTCGGACCAACAATGGTGTGCAATTTTTGACTTTTCTGTGAAACCCTTTCTCGTGTTTTCTTTGTGTTCTTTTATCCTTACGTTTAGTGGTCTTTTTGTCTCGCCTATGTATTTCCTATTGCAGCTACATTTTATACTGTAAACACAGTTTTTGGAATCCTGTGTGCCATTTTTTGGTTTTGTTTTTACGAGACTTTGTCTAAGAGTGTTGTGTGTTTTAAACGCGGTTCTAATGTTGTACTTTCTACCTACTCTTCTAATTTTCTCCGATAATCCCGGCACATAAGGGATTGACATAAACGCAAATTTATCAAAATTCTGTTTTTCTGACTCAGGAATGATTCTTCTGGTTCGTTTGCACTTATTAATTACTAATTGAGGGTATCCATTACTTCTGAGATCCGATTCAATTTTCTTAAATTCTTCTTTTAGTCCATCTTTATCTGAGCACAAGCTCTTTGCTCTATCAAACAACGAGTAGGCTACTCCTTCTTTGACAGATTTTTGATGGTTGGATTGATAATTTAAATATTTTCCTGTGTGTGTTATCTTTCGAAAAACAGTTGTCTTAAGGACATCCCTATCTCTTAATACACACACATCCAAAAAGGGAAGCTTGTTTTGGACTTCTACTTCCATTGTGAGGCGGATGGAAGGAGAAATACTATTAATGTGATTCAAAAAATTATTTAATTCAATGTCTCCATGAGAAAAAATAACAAAGGTATCATCCACATACCTCCACCAAATCTTCGGTTTATTTGACACTTTTTCTTTTTCCAATACGTTTTCTCAAAAACTGTTCACACTACAACCTCTAAAGTGGTTTTATTTGATTTTTCAGGTGATTTTACATATAAATCCACCGTATTTGAGTTGAAAAGTAAGAATAAAACATATTAGAATCAATTATTTTCACCAGGTGAACTGAAAACAAAGCAAACTTTTTCGCCAGCCATTACTCACTAATGGAGCGTTTCCGGAACTACCTTTATATAAACTTTTTTTCTTATTTTTAGCTCTGCAATCACGTCTTAAAATATTTTACCATATTTCTGACTCACCACCCTGTATTATACGTATATATATATATATATATATATATATATATATATATATATATATATATATATATATATATATATATACGTTAAATTGTATAAATGGCAATAGCCTTATTTAATTTCAATAAACATTGAATCACAAAAAGTACTTGCTCCGCCGGGAGTCGAACCCGGATCTCTCACTTGCCGGGTGAATGTGCTACCATTACACCACAGAGCGCTAACATTTTCCGATTCAATTATTTTGTATTTGGCCGTATCTGTCACATATAGGGTTTGTCCGGAAAGTAATAGGACTGAGTCAATTAAAAAAAATGTATTGAGCAAATCGTTACAATTCTTTAAAAACTTTCAAGATAGGCTCCTTCTGCGTCGATGCAGCGCTACCAGCGCGATTTCCAAGCATTGAACGCGTCACAGAAGCCATTCTCCGGAATAGCCTTGAGAGCCGCGGTACAAGCTGCTTGGATCTCCTCTGTCGTCTCAAAATGCTTGCCTTTTCAGGCGAGAAAACAAAAAAAGTCTGGGGGGGCACATCTGGGCTGTAGGGCGGCTGTGGAAGAGTTGGGATGCCGGCCTTAGTCAGGTAGCTGTTCACAAGAAATGCGGTGTGAGCCGCAATTTCTGGTCGCCAGTGAGCACTTTTGGGACCATCTTCGCACACACTTTGCGCATGTTCAAATGCTCCGTCACGATTTCATGAACGACAGATTTCGGTAAATGTAACATCTGGGCAATTAAACGAATACTTAGTCGACGGTCTGAGTTCAAAACTTTGGGCACACGAGTCACATTGTCGGTGTTTGTCGAAGTCGAAGGTCTTCCAGCACGGTCTTCATCAGCGACCTCTTCCCGGCCCTCCAAAAAGGCCTGGTGCCACCGAAACACACCACTTCTTGCTAAAGCAACATCTGGGTAAGCCTGCTTGATTATATCAAATGTCTCTGTCGCAGATTTACCGAGTTTCACACTGAATCTAATTGTGTACCTCTTCTTTAACGAACGCTGCATTTTCAGCTTGCACCACTCACAGAAACACGTCACGTGAAAATGCCTGTTCTGACTCTTCAGGTGCTCGGAGACAACTGACCAGTCGCTTGTTCGTTAGCTAGGAACGCCCTCTACCGAATCCAGTCGTTGCGCGCACGCTCCGAATTACAGTCTCGGCGAAAGAAAATCAGTCCTATTACTTTCCGGACAAACCCTGTATGCGTTTAAATAAGCAAACTAACATATGATCGGAAGACCAAATACCTGTCAAATGACTTTTTGTACTTTTTTACGTTAAATTGTATAAATGGCAATAGCCTTATTTAATTTCAATAAATTATATATATATATATATATATATATATATATATATATATATAATATATATAATTAAAATAAATTTCTTTAACGAGGTAGGAAATTAAATCACAACAGTAATACTATAAGAAAATGAAGAAAGTCGGTCAGGAGTGATATGATACCATTGCTGCTGGTGTTCGATGAATTCCGTGCACACAGCGAATGTTCGTGTAACCTTTCTGCACATTTTACAGTTCTTGCTAAAGATATGGGTATAGATAGTACATAAAAAGGTGCAAGAATCAGTTTGTTTAATTTTTTTACATTAAATACAGTGTACATACGGTTCTCAACAAATTCCCTTATTTCCGTTTATAATGAAAACAAGGTAGAAGTACACTAGTGAAGTTGCATGCAAAATTTCAATTTACTATTGTAATAATTTATACTATTATATAAAAATCGATTTTTGGGTGTCTGTGTGTTCATGTATGTGTTACTCAGTCTCGTAAAACCTACTGGACCTTTTACTTACTGAAATTTAAATGGACATTCTTAAATTCTCTAAAATGGACCTTAATCTTATATCGGAAATCCCCCCGAGCTAAGCTACACCAGTCTCTAAAGTTGAGAAAATCACATCTTGGTCTTTAAAGTAACATTAAATCAAACTGATATTATTAATTGAAAGAGCATGTTTAATGTAATCAACTGTTCCATGTAGAACATTGTTTCATGACAACTTAAATATTTTTTTTTAATTTAACCACTATTTTCAATTTGCTTAAATGTATAGTCTTATAAGCAGAGTAAGCTTGATAGTAACGCCACTTCTTATTTCAACCTTATCTTCAACTGCAGTTGAGCACATAGTAAGGAAATATCTAGATAATAAAATAAAAATTTAACTAAAAATATATCTGTATTGTATTTTAGCAAGGTTTATGTATTATAACCTACACACATGCGTACACGCGCGCGCGCGCGCGCACACACACACACACACACACACACACACACACACGTCGCAAATCATACGAAATTGCGAGCGTATTAATGCTGGTTAATATGTATAATGCTAGTTTAGAATCGAAGATGGATTTTTACATAACTTTAAGATAAGAGTGGGGTGTAGTGTCTGGAGAGATTTTCAAAACAAGAATAGGCCTACGTGTTAACCAGGGACCCTGAGAATGACCATGTACAATTTCAGAAAAATAGGTCCAGTATTTTTTACATGATTATGTAATACACATATGAACACATAAACACACAGAGAGACAACATTACATTTATATATAGTATAGACTGAAACAGTTTTGACATTAGCTTTTAGGGTTGTAGTCGCATAAGAACAAATTATGTTTAAGACAACTGTGTTCCTCGCAGACGCTTTCTTGTGTTCACGATTATAACATGGAAAACTTTTACTACTTAGACCACCATAGTTAACTCACAAAAAGTTACGTGAAACTAGTAAACTTAGAAAATTGGGAGATCATATGGAAATAAAACCCTTAGTAACTTTAAGAAATATCGCACTCAGGAAAGAGGATGAAGAGGATCTCGCTAATCCATAAAGGGGTGTTTCAAGTATTGACTTGGACTATATCCGGATGGGTCGAGAAGGAACCCAACCGTATGGTTTGTGTTAGAGCAAGAGGATTATAGAACTTCTCAGAACAATAGATATCACTCACTTCAATGGATATAGGAGTTTGAATTAGTGGTGCAGGATTCTGCATTGTCAACAGAATTATTAAGTTAATTGGTGCATACCACTACTAATAAGATAAAGTGCTTTAGGTATTGATCTCAAAGTGTTCTGAACAATATTTCAGATTTCAGTTGACATTTTAGGAATTAATAGTTATGAACAGCACAGATTAAGACTATAGCAGTATGAAATTATTTTACGATGAAATAATACAAGTTGTTTGGACAAGATTTTAGATAAACAATCTTTGCCTACTTACATGCTAAGGAGTGTTTCATCATGCAGTTAATTTTCTACTAAATTCATTACATTGGAAATATTCACGTTAACTTTTAAGCTGGTTAAGATCCTGTAAATGTATTATAGGGCAACAAGACAGAATATTTACACATATTAAAACATGTTAACTATATACAAAAATCTTTTTTGTTAATCAAACTATTTTTAAATAATTTTCAAGGACTTTCCAATTACGTTTCCCTCAGATTAATATCAGACGAATTAAACGCATTTAAATGTAGATTTTTTTTTATTTACTTGAGCATTAAACGTTAAATAGTTGCAGTGTTATGTTTTTTTTAATTCTTAATAAAGTGTATCGTTAAATCCGATACATCCAGGGATAATTCCGAAAATCGTGTCTTTAAGTTGACAATGGGTACATAAGGGTGTACCGATTTTATAGTACATATTATTTATAAAGTCTGGAGCTAATTTTCTATAAATCAGAACAACCTTTCGGAAATACTTAATTTATTCCGAATCTTAAATTTCACTCAAAATTTAACAAAGTTTTACAAAATCTTGATTTGCTTTTCTTCAAAATTTCTCTCAATCGGTCAAATCTAATTTAGAGTCTGATCAAAATTAAAAATGAAACTAAAAAGGTATACTTCACCAAAAAGGTTTAAATTAACAAAATAAAATAAAAAGTTCTCTTCTCAAAATATTCAAAATCAAAATTACACAATGCTTGATGTAAATTTTAGAATCAAAATCTAATTTACAATACTTCAAAAGTTGAATTAATTATCAGACTCTGTTATATGGCAAAATTTAGAAAATTTAACACAACAGTATAAAACAAAAGATGTTAAACTAAACGCTGGTACGGGACTTACTATTTTGAAGACTATGGAGGCTGAAAAACTATTACGCACTAAAGGAAAAAAAAGAAATTTAAAACTTGACTTAAAACACACCGGGTAAAAAATTAACTCTATATCCCAAATGTATAGGAATAGAGGAAGTACTATCACTTCTGAACTGCACGTGTAGACGCTCTGCACTCGACTAGAAGACTACCCCTATCTTTTCAAACCAACCGCGACCGGCTCGGGAACCTATCACCGTTGACATCTCTAACAGCTGGAGAGGTCAAACCAACAAAATAATGTCCACGCACCGCGTCTAGTTAACATAGAGACTACTTCCTACCGCGATTCAGCAGAATGATTATAACTACGGTACAAGGGAATGTGACAAGATAGCTCCATTTTTGTACTGCTTAAGTGTATAAAGTTTAACAGAGATTTTCCATTACTGTGTATGTGATTGTTGTATATCACTACTAATAAGATACAGTGCTTAAGGTATTGATTTAAAAGTGTTCTAAACCCATATTTCAGGTTTCACTTGACATTGTGCGTATCAATAGTTAAAAACAAAACAGATTAAGACAATAGGAATATTAGTAGGAATATTAGGGTCAATAGGGGGTCATTTATATAGTAAAGGATGTTTCCAGGAGCAGAGCTTGTGGGACCCTGATCTATTTAACCATATAAACCCAGAATATGGAGCAGATCTATAAGACCAATATAATACTATTTGTTCATACTTAACTAAATCTCGTAGATTTACTTGCACCATCTTCGAACTCATATTTGTTGCGTAACGAAGGTCTGTACGTCTATTTCAAAGTATCGAGCGGACAGATTGGCAGATAGACAAAACTTAAGATTTTCCAGCCCCTCTTCGCTAACGCTTAATCAACAAAGTTTATTCATTGTAAAATTTATTAACTAATTCCTGTGTAATGTCTCCAATAAAATTTAGTTGATTGCAATTATTAATTAACGAAATTACTTAATTTAATAACTTCCTATACATAAATATTTTTGAACATAATAAAAATCGTGGTTAGGCTATTTTACAAATTAAAAAACCAAGTTTTAAAAAATTTCTGTTTACCAACATGTTCTTAGAGTCATAATATTAATTTCCACATAAAATACAGAAAACTGTAGATCATAATTGCATCATGAAATAATCCATATTTACCTAACCACGAAAATAATTATTCAATTTATTTGAGTTTAAACATTTATGTATAACAGATATAACTTTATTTGACATCAATTTCTATTTTAACAGAGAATCTTTGATGTCACATAGACGATTGTGTCATTCAAAGAGACTCAGACAATGTGTCTGAGTGCGAAACCTGTAAAAAGCCTTTCAGCGACTTTGATTTGTTCACAGACCAGGAAATCACTTCGTCTTTTACCTTTTAGAATAAAGTCTTCAAATGCATCTTCTCAGTAGGACAAGGTGAGAGATTGTTCAAGCTGACTCTATTTATATATGAGTGGTATAGTTTCCATATTTCCCTTATCTCATGACCTTGCCTCTGTCAAGGAAGTTGAAAAATAATGAGTGATAACATTTTGGAGACATCTTTTGACTATATAAAGTTACAATTTGCTTACAGAACATTTTACTTGACATGAAACAACACCTGTTTTTGTAATTTCGTCATTTTTGTATCAATATTGCCATGCACAGCTTATTCATACTAATTTAAATTGAAATGTGAAACAATATTAAATTACAGTTATGAAAGAATAATCTGTTTATATTTTTAACAGCGTTATTATAAGAAAAAGTTTGTTTTTCAATCGATGAGCTTTTGCATTCTTGACTGTCTGTCTGGTATTCTGCTTGTCTGTCTATCCGCGAGATATATCGAAAACGAACTGTCATATCTATGTCCTTGAGGTTTTGCATTCTTGACTGTCTGTCTGGTATTCTGCTTGTCTGTCTATCCGCGAGATATATCGAAAACGAACTGTCATATCTATGTCCTTGAGCTTTTGCATTCTTGACTGTCTGTCTGGTATTCTGCTTGTCTGTCTATCCGCGAGATATATCGAAAACGAACTGTCATATCTATGTCCTTGAGCTTTTGCATTCTTGACTGTCTGTCTGGTATTCTGCTTGTCTGTCTATCCGCGAGATATATCGAAAACGAACTGTCATATCTATGTCCTTGAGCTTTTGCATTCTTGACTGTCTGTCTGGTATTCTGCTTGTCTGTCTATCCGCGAGATATATCGAAAACGAACTGTCATATCTATGTCCTTGAGCTTTTGCATTCTTGACTGTCTGTCTGGTATTCTGCTTGTCTGTCTATCCGCGAGATATATCGAAAACGAACTGTCATATCTATGTCCTTGAGCTTTTGCATTCTTGACTGTCTGTCTGGTATTCTGCTTGTCTGTCTATCCGCGAGATATATCGAAAACGAACTGTCATATCTATGTCCTTGAGCTTTTGCATTCTTGACTGTCTGTCTGGTATTCTGCTTGTCTGTCTATCCGCGAGATATATCGAAAACGAACTGTCATATCTATGTCCTTGAAATTTTGCATGAACCTTCATTTCTATTATAGGAAGACTGAGTTCGATGAAGCTACATACCATTCCATGAAATTTTGCTGAGCATTAGCGAATTATTTTGGTCTAGCAGGTAACCATAGATGCAACGAGATTATAGCAGGATAAATAAATTTGTAAACAAATTCAATACACATATAAAAAGATCCAAACACGTGACATATTATCACTTTTAGCCTAACTATCCCAACACATATATAACTTTATAGTGACTTGGTGTGTAGTCTTTCATTATTTAAACACTGATTTGAACAAACTCAGTTTGATGATCAAAGGTCTTAATGTATCATGTGACAAGACATGGCTAGAAAGAGAGTTTCATATCTATATACATACATATATATAGATATGTTTATTGTTATATTTATAACAGTAAACAACAAATGTTTATTGTTATATAATAACATAACAATAAACACGAAATATAATTTATTTGGCTGCCACTACGGGTTCTCGCTAAATTCCTCTTCTCTATATCTTGATTTGCATCTTTTTTCACTGGCTATTTCAAGAATGAAATGAGGTAAGGAGTTGAAATATTGCATGTAAATATACTTATACGTGCGCAACGTTAAATAACGGGAATTTTCCTCTGTGAAATTTTAAAGAACGTATACTTAGCCTAACGATCCTAAAGATATCCCGAGAACGATTCATCAATATACTTTAAATTATGCATCAAACTTCATTTCTTCATAAACAAGATTGTGTTTGATGATGATCAATTTGAATCCTATCGCTGCATAGTCTTGCAAATCTCTCTGCTCTCTGCTATTTTATATATAGGGTTCTCTCTGTCCGGAAGACACCTAGAGAATTAAGAGAGTTATAAATTGAAATTTTGTATGTTTAATGTTTTTAATGTTATTATTTTTACCCTAGCCTTCTTGACGTCTCTGTAGAGAGAATTAACTCGCAACTGGTAAGTAATAGACAAGTGCTTTTGAATTAAATTACGTGTGGAACGATACTTATTTACTTGTGTAGTCTTTTTGACTATCTAAATTTACATTTCATCATAAGAGATCATTAATAATCATCCCAATCATCAAACAGCATATGAGGTAGTATTACGTGGATTCTGAACCACATAAGTATTAGTGTGGTTAAATACTAATATGAAATACCCATACTCTAGTCTTAAAATGTTGATATCATTTTCACTGACACGTACATACGTATATCTGTGTATGAGAACTGTTAAGACATCATGCTCAAACCTAGGCGCCTCAAAATTCACAAATGCATGTCTCCGACTAGCTAGGCTACACAGCTACGCTATGTAGCTATGATTCACAGCTGCTTCTTTGTACCTTTTTCTCTTTGTCCACTCGTACAATCGGTCAATCCGACATTTGGGATGTTACTGAAAGGCTTGTGTTTTTATTATTGTGATTTCATTAAGTTTTAAAATAAGTCTAGTCAGTTTTTATGAACACGCTAAGAAGTAGATGACGTGTGGGAGTTAAAATTTGGTACAATATAGTTGATCAATAATCGGAATTATGTAGGTGGGGCTGTAATTGTCTTTGCAGGTGGGTAACGGTTGGTTTGTCAGTGGGTTTCATGTGGGATAGTAAACTAGATAGGGTTGTCTCTGGGGTATCTTGTCTGTGGTTTTTGACTGCGTAATGTCACTTAACCGTACAACTGGGCAATCTAACGTGATCTATAATTGAAATTTATAAGTATTCCTACATAGAGGTTGTCCTGCGAACCACAACAAAAATATAAAAAGACGCATACTACACGTACAAGTAGTTTATTATAAAGTGGTCTAACGCTCAAGCTTTAAACTCAACCATAATTTAATTGTAAATACAAATATCATTATAACTTAGAGCCTACAAATTGAGTTTGACTATTTAATATACGCAACTGTCTCGTAATTGCAATTTATAATGTGGGGGTGCTTTAAAAACTTGTATCTTTTATTTTCTAAAATTAATTTGTAATTGCTTAAATTTGTAAATCTAAACCATTTTTTAATCCACCTGAAGACAATCGGTCCTGCCGTTTAGGACTATCGTTCAGTGAAATGTATAAAAACACACAAGAAAAAAATATACATATAAAGATATTCTAAATTAAGGCTTTGCTTTCAAAGAGCTAAACTACGTTTAACACACTTTCTTGAAGTTCTGGACAAAAACAGCCATTATGTGTTTATTATAACTTCATGAAATGTTTATACAGATTTTTATTTTAAAACCCTAAATTTATAATTATTTCAATTATAATTGCATGAGCCAAAATGATTCGTTATAAGCAATTAAAATTTGTTAAATTTATAACAGTTTTTATGTGTATAACTTAAAGCTTACTATACTATACTAAGCTTACTATGTGCATAGTATTTTAATTTCTCTCTTTATAACTCAAACCTTTTTTCTAATCTATAACTTATAAGAGGATTTACATACTTGAGTAAATATAGCTGTCTTTATATACGAACATATTATATTAAAATATTTTAATTAACTAAAAAATGTATAATTAACTTTACATGCAAACATAAGTAATTCGTTAAAAATATTCACAGCTTAAACACAGAAGGAAATAAGTAAATAAGGAAACCCCCAAAGAGGGAGTTATCATAGAACTTGACATTTCATTACAGAAGATAATAGACTTTCTCTCATTTGAATGTGAGAATGGGGCCAAGCAGTAATAATGAAAACAATGCTGTTTGTTACATTAAAATAGATTCAGGTTAAATTATTTAGTATCCTTATTAGGTACTTTATGCTTATTAACTAAAATATTTAATTGAAACCCCGATACAAGTAATGTCAAAATATTAAATTATCATAATAGGATTAAAATAGGGACAGATGAAATAGATTTAAACTACGTTAGTATAATCTAGCTGGTAATAAACTCAAGTATAAGCCTACTTGCATTGCGGATGGGATTAGTGCTTGTGTTTTGAACGTTTTATTTAGAAAAATGTGGTTTTTTATGTCTCTTAAATTTACACATTGCCCTTTTATGTGTATACAAGTACATAATCACGGCATCGTACGCATATTTCTATGCAACATTCCGTATATTGGATTGATTACCTCCCACTATATCAATAACACTTGAACTATTTTAAGCTAGATGTACTCGAAAGTCGAAGTTTTGTCAGTGAAAGAACTTGTGATGTAATACAACAGAGTCTTAAGATATTAAAAATGGAATATAATGCATCAGGTACCCATTTTTAGTAATCACAATTAAAAGGACTAGAGGTAAACTCGTGAGTAATTCTTATTGATGATTTTGCACTTTCAATTCAAGTAAGTACAGTATATTGTATTTCCAATGAAATATTGGATGTTGCTATAATTTTCCCCGAGGGTTAAAATCAAGTCCCGATAGGCCTGAATATATTCCAAACGGATTGAGATGTCGATGTACAATTTCCAACATACCTATTAAAATACTTTTTTTGGACTTTCTGGACGGTGAACATATCCCCCCTCCATTGAAAAAACAAGAGAGGGTCACTTTAAATTTTCAAATTGCTACCCCTATCATGTGATATGTCATTTGAAAGGTAACTTCAAAAGAAACACAAAGCCACGAACAATTTATCTATCTACGACTATTCTATAAAAAGTTATGGGCAAACAACCCCTTACATCTCTTTTACATGTGGGTTGTAATTTAGATCCTAATACACCTGGATATATTCCAATCAGTTTGAGATTCTAATGAACCTTCACCATACTAAATTAATTTCAATTTAAACTATGTTAGTATAATCTAGCTAGCAATAAACTTAATTATATCCCTACCTGCATTGCGTATGGAATTGGCACTTTGTTTTAAACGTTTTATTTAGAAAATTGTTGCTTTTTATGTCTCATGAATTAAAATATTGCCCTTTTACTTGTCTACAAGCACATAATCACGGCATCGTCCGCATATTTCTATGCAACATTCCGTATATTGGATTGATATGCCATCCCACAATGTCTAAGAAAACCAAGTGCAATACCTTACATGTACACGTAAGGTACATAAATAAATTATTTAGTTTACTTTGCTGCCACGATATTGAAATAAGAAGTGTTTTTACTTTTGTTATGATTTCATTCTATAAATGTAAACAAATTGAAAATAGTCGTTCAATTTTTTAAACATATAGTCATGCTGCCATAGTACAATATGTACACAGCATTGTTTATTAATTTTAATCTGAGTAATATTTCGCAACTTTAGAGACAAAGATAGGAATTTATCTGCTTTAGAGACCAGTGGGGAGTAGCCCGGAAGGATTTTTGAAATACGAATGGGCCTATAAATTCATCCCAGGGACGCTAGGAAAGTCTGTGTAAAATTTCATTATAATCGGTTGAATATTTTATGAGTGAAAGCAAAACAAATAGACAAGGACACTTTCGCACTTATAATATTATTATGATTATATCTCACCACACAGTATGCAACAGATGCTTGCCACTCGATGCAATAACGAGCGCAACGCTACATTCCGGACCACTACGTTGAAATTCCTTGATCTTCAACCTCTAAATGCGGTACCGTGAGGACATGTGTCCTGTGGTAGCTAGCGAAACTCCCTGTTACTAGAATCACAATGAAACTTGTTTTGTACTTACCATATATGTTTTTATCAATGGCTAATAATTAACATTCACACAGATAGTAAATAGCTTGGTTATAGTATTTTTAAAATATAAAGACGCATCTTGTTGAGCGCATAATCATCACGCCATGTTTTTTCGGTAATAATTTATCTCACCTCTGCTTAAAAACTCAAAATTTATGTTGATTTTTAGATGATCCAGTTACTGTCAGAGAGAACAATCGAACTTTTAAAGAGAAGCCAATCACTTTTAAGCCTTACTCTGTTTATCTACATGGGCCACTGGCCTGTGAGAGGATTGTATCAAATAAATGGTACTGAAAGGTGCTACAGCCATAGACAGGATTTGAACCTGTGCTATCGCTACTCGAGATCCTAAAGTTAACGTTTTAGACCATTCGGTCATCGATACTTCCAATACTCGGAGATACCTTCATATATTTTATCTCTACTAATGGAGTGCAAATTAAAAAAATAATGAAAATACCCATAGTGTAGCGTGTGAAATCTGACGATGTCAGATGTCAGACTGGTCACATGTAATCTGGACTTATGTTTGCCTGAATAGACCCAAAAAATAGATCCTTCTCTGATGGTGATACGATTTAAAGAGTACATTTTGAGCAAGTTTTGGATCTCTTCAGACGAATATGACTCCAGAATCCAGAAGTCAAGTCTGTGACAGCGTCAGATTTCAGACGCTGCGCTAAAAGGAAGGTGAACTGGAGCTAAACTCATCTATAACAATGATTAAAAACCCTTCCCACAATATCTGCCGGTTGGTGCTTAGCATCGTAGTGCACACAATTTTGCATCTGATGAAACAAAAATACACTCCTCACTGCCAAGTTGACATTCGCTAATCTTCAACCTTGTGTTCGGATTCAAGCAAAATTCCATAATATTATAATCGTAAAGAAACGTTTTTGTACTTACTATCTATGATTCTATCAATAAATAACAATTATCATTGACATAACGAATTATATTTCGTTATCGAATCAATGTATCTATAGTATTTTCAAAATCTAAAGACATATTTTTAACGAATATTGATTACATGATGTGTTATGGGTATAACATAAAGTAATTAAATCTCACCTCACCTTATAAACACAAAGTTTGTGCAGATTTTAAGATGAAGCAGGTACTGCCCCAGAGAAAATTCTGATGCGTATCTTTTATTTCAACTATTACTTAATAGAAAATTGATAAGTAATGAAACTGTTACACAATTTATATTCTTCAGTTCAACTTCCATACATAAAATACCCAATTGTTATAGGATAGTTTCAAGTTTTTAAGAATATTTTAAATAATAAATAGCCGTTTTAAGTTATTCCTGGCAAGCCCCACCTTTTAAATTCGTAACGTAAATCTTGCTCAGAAAAGAAAGTTAAATTTTAATCCAACTCAGTTACAATCCTTTCAATAGTTATTTTTTAAATTGTATAAAGTTATTTTGAGACGAATATTTGAGTAATAAACTAGCAACTTAAAGATTTATCGTGGGTTGCTTTTTACAATTTGGGACCAGTTCTGTTATTAAACGTGTGAATTATACAATAAGCTTGAGGGTGTGAATTTTTCAAATCATAAATTAAGATTTGCGTGATGTTCTATTAATATTACGAGTCAGTTTCTGAAATTTTTAAGTTACGCCAAGAATCTTGCTCAGTCGAACGGAAGCCACAACAAACCGTATAGTTCGCACTGGATGGTCTGACAAGATGTCTATTGTGTGTAACAGTGTTTGCTGAATTCAAAGACTAAAGTAGTTTGGTCAATATTTGTCAGGGAATTGTGCTATCTGAGTACAATATCTGCCTGGAGCACAATCTGTGAATACTGTGACTTATATTGCGTTCTTTTTACGGTCTTTCCTTGCAGTATTGTGCATTTTACAATTTCTTACGGATCGTACTGCTCACCAAAATTACTTCTTTACTTTTAGAAGGAGTTTGTGTTTTAGAAAGCTAATGAGGTAGGAAAAAACTGTACTTGCTAAGAGATATCAGTTTTGGAAATATTTAGTAGATTTATACTTCATTTTTCCATTGGAGCCTCAGTTAATCAAAATTACCTACTTAATAATTGGTCAAAGGTCATTACCACACTAAAAAATGTGCACCAAGAAAACGAATTTAATTTGAACCAATAACTGAATTCTTCTTTAAATATACAAGATGTTCATTCTTTAATGGGTAATTGCCTTTACTCAAGCGAAGTTAATTTGCAAGCAAGGTTCTCATTTGAATTTCTATATTTTTATTTATATAAAACATGTATCAAGTTTAATATAAAATATGGTTCAGTCTGGCAGGTTTTTGAAAGTTATGTATATTAGTATCACGATATATATATATATATATATATATATATAATAAAACAAAAATGATACAAAAAGTGTATATAAGCTAATAAATATAAGCTTTTATTTATTAGCTGATATACACTTTTTGTATCCTTTTTGAAAACGACAATATTAGTCGAAATATTAAAGGATTTATGTGAAGTCTTTTTATTTTATTGTTTAAAGAAGCCTCTGCGCATTTATTTTCTGTATACAGTGTATATATATATATATATAAGTAGGTAGGAATATGGCGGCTCTAGCTCACTTTCGGAGCCAACAGTAAATCAAGGGAAAATACTGTTTAAAGGACAATAAACTAATCTGTAACTCACGAATGAAAAATTAACCGAATCTATAGCTGTTTGCTTCTACTTTCTCAAATCAATCTATCGGAAATGTCTGCTACGACGAAAAATCTTCTACTCTACAAAATTGATAGTAACACAGTCTTTATCTTTAATAGTCTTCTTTCCAGTAACAACCAAGTGTAATTTATCATGTTTATTCAATTCTTTAATCTTTTTTCATCCAAAACAGTCAAAAATCTGTTCGGTAAGTGTACTTTATAATCTTCCAACTCGGCAATTATTGTAAACCCGAATTTATCTTTCATTTTCTCCAGATTCAAAATTTTGTATTTCTTATTTTCTTCTAATTCCATTAATTTCTTATATTCTTTGATCTTTAAATCACCAACCTCATTTAATTCTTTTATTAGCTCCATTTAAATAAGAAAAATTTCTTAACTAAGGTTTGTAGGAGGCAATTTAAATTCTCTATACTACTTTTTTCAATAATTTTAAGTCTTAGTTTACACATTTTTTAAATAATAAATAGAAGAATCTATCACTGTTTCACCAGAAATTGTGCTGATTTCTGTCAAATTCAAGTAAAAATCATTAATTTTTTAAATTCTAAAATTATTGAAAAAATAGTATAGAGAATTTAAATTGCCTCCTACAAACCTTAGTTAAGAAATTTTTCTTATATAAATGGAGGGTGAAAAAGTAACATGTCCGTTTTGCAAAAAAGAAATTTTAAGAAAAAACTATGATCGACATTATGGCTCCAAAATCCATGCCAAAAACAAAGAAATTTACGAGAAAGAACTGAATTTTTTTAAGACAATGGGCTAAAGAAAATCAAATTGTCGATCATGAAAAGATGTACAATATAGAAAAATTGCGTGAATTAAAGAAAAACTTTAAGGAAGATAAAAAAGATCTCAATCTATTTAATGATGAAAAAAATTCAATCAATCGCTGAAAATTTGTCCATTGAAACAAACGATAAAACTAAGTCTGAAATGATCGAAGAAATTGACAAAACTCTTAACGAAAAACCTGAAAATATCATAGATGTAGAAGTTTTATCCTCAATACACGGTCTTTTCAAGCAATACATTTTAACAAATTTAAACGATAATTCCATGTCAATTTACAAATATCTATCAATTATGAGGCCAGAAATTAAAAGTTTAATAGAAAAATTTCAAGAGAATGTTAAAAATATGAAAGGATATCTCTCTTTGGAATGTGAATATGAACGAACTTTAGTAAACGGTGAACCACAAACTTGCCCAATGTATTTTACTATAAAATCAGACGAAATATTTGACGTAAACGACTTTATTACTAAGCAATTTAATAAATTAACACATCGAGAACAGACAAATCATCCAAATAGAGGTTCTGGATGGACATTTAAAAGTTGTAAACAATTAGTTTTGAGCCTTAATAAACACGAATTTATGAACGCAGGATCATATATCGATTTACCACAAGAGATCAAGGTAAAGAAAGCTTGTGTAAATATCAAAAATAAAGATGATTTCTGTTTTGTTTATTCTATCCGATGTGCTATTGGAAAACCCGAAAAGAATGCTGACAGAGCAAAGCAATACGAGAAATTTGTAAATGACGAGATATTTTCGGGCTTTGAGTATCCAAAGTCTTTAAAAGATATACAATTATTTGAGAAACGCAGCTCCAATTCCAAGTACAAATATCCAAAAATGTCTATAAATATCTATACTTATGACGAAAAACTCAACATTGTTCCATTACAAATTTCCGAAGTTTATAATGCCGAGTTAGAAATCGATTTATTGTATGTTAAACAAGAAGACAAATCTCATTATGTGTTGATAACAGATTTAAATAGATTAGTGAGTTCTCAGTTATCTAAACACGAACATAAAAAATTGCTATGTAGAAGATGTTTAAGCCATTTCTACAAATCTGGAGATTTAACAGATCATTTAGAAATTTGCAAACAACATGAAGTTTGTAAGCCAATTATGCCGTTTCCAGGTCAAACAACATCATTTACTAATTATCAAAAGAAGTTTAGCCATCCGTACGTTATTTATATGGATTTTGAGAGCATATTAGAAAAAATTCCGACATGCAAGAACAATCCACAAAGATCGACTACAACCAAGATTCAGAAGCACATTCCTTATGGTTTTACTCTATATGTAGTGTCGAATGTGACCAATCGTATGTACAAGCCGATATGTTATCAAGCAAAAAATGAAGAAGATTTGCCAAATGTTCCTGCAAAATTGTTTGAAGAACTCAATAAAATATCAAAATACATAGCTACAAAATATAATTCTAAGAACAAAAAACCTATGAAATTGACTGAAGAAGAAGAAATTTCATACCAAAATGCAAACGTTTGTCATATTTGCGAATGGTCTGCTTATGATGTTGAGTCAATTCAGTATGGTTTTACTCCTGATAGTTGGAAAGATAAGAGTTACAATAAAGTAAGAGATCATTGTCATTTAACAGGTAAATTTCGAGGCGCAGCTCATTCATGTTGTAATCTGAATTTGAAATTTCCACAAAATATTCCAGTTTTCTGTCATAATATGTCAAATTACGATACTCATTTGTACATAAAAGAGATGGCTAAACAATATGGAAATGTTGATTTGATCGCAAACACAGATGAAAAATATATAAATTATTCAGTAAATTCAGGATATGGCTATGAGTTTGACAATGATAAGCCTAGAAAATTCATCAAGTTTTCGTTCGTAGATACGTTCAGATTCATGGCATCGTCTATTGAAAAGTTAGCTAAAAATCTAAAGAAAGAAGACTTCAAACATACAAATCATTTTATACAAGATGGACGAATATTGAACGCAATTCTAGAAAGACAACCAAATGACGAAGAAGAAATCTTTAAAATTCTATCTGGAAAAGGTATATTTCCTTACGAATTTATCGATAGTATTGAAAAACTTGATTACACAGAAGAGCTAAAAATTCAAGATTTCTATTCACTTTTGACAGACGAGAGCATATCTGAGAAAGATTATCAACACTACTTGAGCGTTTGGAACAAATTAAAAGAGAAAAATCTTGGAAATTACTCTGATTTGTACAATATCCAAGATGTTTTATTGCTCGCTGATATATTCGAAAACTTCAGAAACATTTGTGTAAATTGTTACAAACTTGATCCAGCACATTATCTAACAGCTCCAAGTCTCGCATGGGACGCTATGTTAAAATTAACGAAAATAGAGTTACAATTGATTAGTGATTATAATATGTATTTAATGATTGAAAAAGGTATTCGTGGAGGTATTTCTCAATGTATTAAACGATATGTTAAAGCAAATAACAAATATTTGAAAGATTTCGATAAGACAAAGCCCGAAAACTATTTACTTTATGTCGATGCAAACAACCTTTATGGTTATGGTCTTATGCAAAAAACTGCCGTTTAGTGATATCAAGTGGATGAATCCTAAAACATATACAAAAGAAGAGTGGCAAGAAACAATTTTGGAACTCACTGGCGACGAAGATTATGGCTATATTCTCGAAGTTGATCTAGGATATCCAACAAATTTACATGAACATCACAAGGATTTACCTCTTGCTCCCGAACATTATAAAAACAAACTTTGCACAACTTTACTGGATAAAACTGAATACGTTGTTCATTCAAGAAATTTGAAATTCTATCTGGAACAAGGTATGATTTTGAAACATGTGAATAGAGTTATTGCATTTGATCAGAAGCCTTTTATGAAAAAGTACATTGATTTTAACACAAACATGAGAACCAAAGCTACAAGTGACTTTGAGAAAGATTTTTACAAGCTGATGAACAACTCAGTTTTTGGAAAATCTATGGAAAATGTGCGAAATAGATGTGATATCAAACTAGGAAATGAAGAATTTTCAATGAAACAAGCTAAGAAAACAAATTTCAAATGCTTTAATATCTTTGACGACAACTGTATAGCGAGTCACATGTACAAACAAAAGGTTAAATTTAACAAACCGATCTACATAGGATTTTCAGTTCTTGACCTATCAAAATTGTTAATGTACGAGTTTTATTACGATAAATTAAAGAAGTTTGACCCAGATTTGAATCTGTGTTACATGGATACAGACAGTTATTTCCTAGAATTGAAACGAGATCCTTTTAAAATTATTAAAGAAAATATAGATGACTTTGATACAAGTGATTATCCAAAAGATCACGAATGTTTCACTACTAAAAATAAGAAGGTAATAGGGAAATTCAAAGATGAGTTAAATAGCGAAGTTTTAGAAGAATTTTGTGGATTGAGATCGAAAATGTACTCGTACAAATATCTAGACAAAAATCCAGTAAGATGCAAAGGGATTAAGAGAAGCGTTGTAAATAAAACAATAAATATCGAAAACTTGAAGAAATGTTTGTTCGAAGATAAAGAAGAATTTAGAGAGATGACAGTAATCAAAAGCTACAAACATGAGTTGTACACAGTTACCATAAACAAGCTGGCACTGAACGCTAAAGATGATAAGAGAATTGTCCTAGAAAATAAGATCGATACAGTACCGTATGGATATAAAGGCGAAATTAAAACAGATATTTTAGAAGAGTTAAACAAAGTTGGAAACTTTGATATATAAATGGAAGATGATTTAATTCACTGTCACAAGTGTAAAAAGAAAACGAAAAATATAGATTCTAAGATTGTTCAAACTCAAAACGGATTGTATAGAATTGCAGCAAAATGTTCAAAATGTCAAATAAGAGTAAATTTATAAAGAATCCTTATGAAAAACAAGTAAAGAAAGAATCTAAGAATAAGGAAGAATCGAGATTGAAGCTAGAGAAATTCATGCACCAGTACGAAAAAAGTTTAAAAAGAGAAAAATTATAACTTTAGGAATTGACGATTTATGGGCAGCAGATTTAGTTATAATGTCTAACTATTCAGATCAAAATGATGGATTTAAGTATATGTTAAATGTTATTGATACTTTCTCAAAATATGCTTGGTCAAGAGCTATCAAAAGAAAAAACGGCAAGGATGTTTCAAAAGCTGTCGAAGATATAGTAAAAGATGCCATAAGGATCAATCACAAACCTCCTAACCTACTTCATACAGATAAGGGTTTAGAGTTTAAAAATAAAGAATTTAATGATGTTTTGAGAAAATACGACATTAAGATTTATCATACTGAAAATGAAGAGAAATCAAGTATTGTAGAGAGATATAACAGAACTCAAAATGAGAGAATGAAAGTAATTTTTGAGATTAATAAAAACTTTAAATGGATCGATATTCTTCAAAAAATCGTAAACAATTATAACGATACAGTTCACAGCACAATAAAAATGAAACCGAAAGACGTAGATAAAGATGCAGAAAAGGAGTTATTAGAGACCGTTTTCAAGTATATTCCACCAGAAATTCACACAAAAACTAAATTTAAAGTCAATGATCATGTAAGAATTGTTAGTAAAAAACAAACATTTTCAAACAAATATAAGAACAATTGGTCAAGAGAAATCTTTGTGATTTATCAAATTAATAACACAGATCCTGTAACTTATAGTATAAAAGATTTAAATAATGAAGAAATAACCGGAAAGTTTTATGAATATGAATTGAGAAACTCAAAGCTGTAATTTTTTCTATATAAATGGAGGCTCAAAAAAGAAAGTGTACAATTTGTCAAGAATATAAATATTTTGAAGAATTTCATAAAAATAAGACTAAAAAAGGAGGAATAGAGTCTATGTGTAAAGTTTGTCGTAGTAAATATGAGAGAGAATTATACGATAAAATAGAAAAATTAACATTAGAAGAGAAAAAATGTTGCGTTTGTAAAGAAATTAAGGATATTTCCAAATTTTACGATTGGCATTATAGTAGAGATAAAAAACATACGCATTGTAAAGATTGTGCTATAAGAATTCAACGAAAAAGTCAAAAGAAACCGACTCTTTGCGAGTGTGGACGAATCATTCAATGGTTACCTTATCTTCAAAAACATTTACAGACAAAATATCATAATTCGAGAGTTTAATAAAATTTAGTAACATTTTCATCGTGTAATAATTTTTTCTATATAAATGGAGTCTCAAAAGAAATGTACAAAGTGTCAAGAATTTTATAAGGAAAAGAATAGAAAAGACTGTTATTGTAAGGAATTATATGATAAAATGGACAAATTAACTTTAGAAGAAAAAAAGTGTTACTTTTGTAAATAAATTAAAAATATTTCTGAATTTAATAACTGGCAGTATAGTAAAGATAGAAAAGATGCTTTTTGCAAAGATTGTGCTAAAAAAATTTTCAGCGAAAGTTATAAAAACGAAATGCCTTGTGAATATGAAAAAAGAATTCTACAATGGTTACCTAGTTATGCTAAACATTTACAAACAAAATATAATAAATCGAGAGTTTTTAGTAAAATTTAGAAACATTTTCATCGTGTAATTTAGATATTCTATAAATCAGTCGAGATTCTGCCATATTTGTAGTAAAATGATTTCCGTTGTATAAAATATTCAAAGATTCTTTCATTTGGTTGTAGAGATTTATACTATTTGGATCTCCATGTCTTAATAAAATTTCCATTTCTGGGTAATCAATTTCAAGTTCTTTCAATCTTTTCGGTATTTCTCTCTTTTGAGCTCTGATAACGTAATAAGGATATTCCCACATGTGATTCTTCTTAATTAATACAAAAACATGGTGTTTTTTCATAGCAAAATCTTTACAAACAAGGTCTGGTTTCATTAAGTCAATTTTTACACTTTGTTTTGCGATTATTTCCGTTTTTATTTCATCTTTAATTTGCAAGTGTTTAACTTCGTCCTCTAAATATTTAATCTTGTTTTCAAGTTGTACTCACCAAATTTACGAATACTTGGCAAAACTTCTTTTGTAACCCAATTTTTAAACAATTTCGCTTCTGATTTATGCGATCTCAAAATTAAAGAATAAAGTCCAGATTCATTAACGAAAACAGTATTTTTTTGAAAGTTAGAAGGTAGGGCAATCGAATGATCCACCTTATTTATTTCAGAATATGATAATTTATCATCATTATCAACATGCTCTCTAACTGCGTGTTTCGTATTTTCATATTCTAGAATTTCTGCAACATCTTTAGCTTTAAACCAAAATTCGTTATTTTTATCCACAATCGTAAAAATATGTTTGTTTTCAAATCTAAGTTGATTATTGAGTAGGTCTACAACTGACTCCATTTAGATAGAAACATTTTTATTTAGAGAATAAAGGCCAGATTCATTAATGAAAATAGTATTGTTTTGAAAGTTTGTAGGTAAGAACGATTCGTTCCCCCTTGATTCATCATTCTTTCGACAATCTTAAATATATTGTTGTTTTACTCTCATTATTTAATAAATTTCCCTCAGAGTCTTGTATAGTTAGAACGATTTTTTGAATTCTTTTAATATTTTTTCTAATCGGAATATAATCGATTTCATTCGGTTTTTCACTGATTTTTGATCCATAAGCAACATTTGGAAAAAAAGTGTACAAAATTTCAGATTCTTTGTGTAAATGTTCGGTATGATTTTCAAAACTAGGTTCAACGAGATTACAATGTACTTCAATTACATCGAACGGTCTAAATTTTGGCGTTTTATTTCCTAAATATACCTGATTTGGCTCAATAGTTTCTTGAACAAACCCTAATAAATCTACAATAATTGCTGAAAACATTATTGTTACTGGTGATTTTATTTGAATTTTATTAGAGAGATAATTTTTTTGCATTTCAAACTTGTTTTCGTCAAAGTTTAAAGATTTATCTGATTGTTTGAATGTTTTCAGATAATTTTTAAGGGAATTTTTTATTTGATCGAAAGTATAATATCCTTTGTTTAAACCATAATATTTTGTTATGTTCTTCTCACTAAATCCTATACAATAAGGAGAACTTTCACTAATATTTATTACAAAATTGTCAGAATAAAAACCGCTTAAACCGATAAAATAATTTGATTCTTCCTCTAAGTGTATAGGATGTTCCAAGTTTAAAAATAATTGAGAGCTTTCTGAAGTCAACTTGAACAGCTTCATTTTCGCTATTTAAATGGAGAAATTTTTAAAGCAAAAAGATCAGATAAAACTTCAAACGTTTGAAGAAAGTAAGAAAGATCAACCAATCAGATTGTTAATTGTTGGTTCAAGTGGATGTGGAAAAACAACTTTATTATTGAATTTTATCTACAATAGGTTGATTCCTTATTCCAATTTGTATGTTTTTAGTAAATCTTTAGAACAAGACGCATACAAAAAATTACAACAAAGATTCAAAAATATTGAGAAGAACTTAAGCAAAGAAATATCACATTTTTATAATGCTTCTGAGGACATAGTTCCGTTAAGCAAATGTAAACCCAATTCGTTAATCGTTTTTGATGATTGTATTTTGGAAAATCAGGACGTTATTAAGGAATATTTCGTAATGTCTCGTCACAAAAACATATCTTGTATCTATCTTTCCCAATGCTTTTCAAAGGTTGATAAACAAGTTATTAGAAATAATTTGAATATGTTGTGTGTTTTTAAGCAAGATGATCACTATTCGAGAAAAATTTACAACAATTATGTGGGATCTGATATGAGTTTTAACCACTTTAATGAATTATGTGATAAAATTTGGAAAGAAGACTATGGATTTTTAACTATTAATCTAACTTTGAAGCCTAAAAATGGTAAATATCTGAATAAATTTTCTAATATAAATGCTGCTCAGTGGTCTGACAAATCTACTTGATAAAATATTTGTTACAATTATTTTTATATTATCTTTACTTTTTATTTACATTATGAAAATAACAGAAAAAACGGTAAATCTGTTCACGTTCCACGTTCACGTTCATGTTTCACGTTCGTGTTTACGTTTCACGTTCATGTTTTACGTTCGTGTTTACGTTTCATGTTCGTGTTTCACGTTCGTGTTTACGTTTCACGTTCATGTTTTACGTTCGTGTTTACGTTTCACGTTCGTGTTTCACGTTCGTGTTTCACGTTCATGTTTTACGTTTCGTGTTTACGTTTCACGTTCGTGTTTCACGTTCATGTTTTACGTTTCGTGTTTACGTTTCACGTTCGTGTTTCACGTTCGTGTTTCACGTTCATGTTTTACGTTTCGTGTTCACGTTTCACGTTCACGTTTCAAAATTTTTCTAATTAAATGGTGAACGTAACTTCTGAAGAAGCGAAAAAACTTGATCAAATCGAAAAGAAATTAATCAAAGAATTTAAAGAACAGATTCGAATTGATGAAAAAGAACAAGAATTTATTCAAAAAAATCAATCAACCTGTAACTTCTGCAATAAAAAACGTTGAGGGCAAAATTGAAAATGTTTTAAGTGATAATCAAAATTTGATGAATTTGGTTCCAGTTGTACGACAATTTGCCGATATTTCAATTCCAGAATCTGAAGAGTTTGAATTGCCAAAATTACCATCTTCAACACCATTTAGACCTCGAATCATTGAAGACTCTACCATAGTTGAACCAATAAGTCCTGGAACAACGGATATAATAATTGGTGAAATTGGTAAAAAAATTTCTTCCTAGAGCAAAGGATGATAAATTTGGTTTGTATTGGGACAGAAAAAAGAGAAGTTTTATGATTGGAAATTTACCCGTTAATTTTGAACATAATGATATCATTATTAATGAAAAAACATATGAAGGAACTCAAGGTTTATGGAGATTATTAACAGACTATGACGCTCCAAAAGATAATTTATATTCTGAAGAAGATTTGAAAAAGTATACAGAAATTTTATGGGAATCTGACTCAATTTACAAAAATAATGATCCATCTACTAAGAAGCCTAAGTCAAGTTAGAGGTAAAAAATATATTAAATTAATTAAACCAATTTGGGAAAAACGAATCGAAGGATCAGGTGTAAGAAAAATACAATGAAAATAAGATTGAGTTAACAGATATATCGACGATTTGACAAAACTCGATGGAATTATAAATTATATTTATGCTCAAGAAAAGGCTGGAAAAATGAAACAACAATTTTTTTGAACGAAAAGAAAGCTATTAAGGATTTTATTTCGAACAAACTTGATGAAATGATTGAAAAACCTGATGGAATTAAATATTTAAACGAATTTTGCCGACAATTAAGTTCATCTATGATTGAGGGTAGTGGACTTTTGAATGATTTTATCAACAATTTACCTTTTGAATTACACGTACCAACTTATCAGTATCTGGGGCCCTGGCACAAAACTCGAAAAAAGACTAAAAAGAGGAGATCCTGGTATAAATAAATTAGATCAAGCTGCTACTGGAACACGATATTTTTTATGCAAAACATAGAGACACAAATTCCAGAACATATAGCAAGATAAAGTTTTGCAAGATAAAGCAATGGATAGATTTTTATCAAAAGATGCTAGTTTAGGTGAAAGATTTGTTGCGCTTCCAACAGCTGGAGCAATGTTTTTGAAGAGAAAACTAGGAATTGGGAATCGAAGAGAACTTGAAATTTTAACTATATAAATGGAGGTGAATGTAAATTTCAGCAAAAAAATCAGAAAGAAAAAATAAAATCCGCTTTTAAGAAGAAAATACCCGTTAGTAATTCAATATTAAAATAGATCAACTAAAAAATGGCGAAGATAAGATATTTTTAACAAATAGACAATACAAATAAACTCGAAAAAATAAGTAAAAACAATAAAGGAACCAGAATAGAATTTTCTTATAATCAGTTGAAAGAACTTAAAAATGGTGGACTTTTGAAAGATTTATTAGATTTTGGAGAAAATATTTCCAGTTGTTAAAAATGTTTGTTCCTTATGTTCGTAAAGCTGCTCCAATCGTTAAAAAGGATGTGATTCCTATTGTTCGAAACATTTTTAAATTGGTTAGATAAAGAGTTGGAAGATGTTACAGGATCTGGATTAGATGAAAAAACTTTGAATTACGTGAAAATCAAACATTGAAAAAAAAATTTAAACCTTTAACATTCGGGGAATTGGAAGAAAGAAGAAGAAATCTGCAAAAATATTAAACATTTTTTAGAGGAATCTTCATGAGAGATACATTACCTGAAAAAGTTAAGAAATTTGAATGTGGAATTGTGAATTTAGACTCGATTATGGAAGTGGAACGCATTGGATTTGTTATTTATAAAAAATGATAAGAATGCATGTTATTTTGATTCGTATGGAAGAATTGAGGACAAAACCACCTATAGAATTGATTAAATATTTGAAAAAATCAAGCGTCTACTACAATGATTCTCAGATTCAAGACTATAAAGATCCCCCAATTTGTGGTCATTTATTGTGTTTTTGTGTTGAATGAACTGAGTGATGGTAAAGATTTTTAAAGAAGTTGTTAACAAATTATTACTTAATAAAATATGGATTCACAAAAATATTTTTGACGTATTTGGAACACAAATTATTCAAAATGTAGATAATAGTTTTTGAATTTTGATTAGTTTGAGAAATGAGTTTGATAACAAGTTAGAAAATTTATTACAAAACCTTCCAGATTCAGATATGTTTGCTGTCGAGATTGAAGATTTTAAAGCAGAATATGATAACAAACTTGCAAATTTCATGAGTTCAAATGAAGTTGCTGATAAAAATAAAAAAACAATTGAAAAATAAAAGAATTTGAAGATGGGTGCAAAAAAAATATTTACCAATTTAAAATGTCTCATATCGAAAAAGCTGATAAAATTACTGAAGCGATCAAAGTTGAAAAGAATTATGTTAGTTTGGCTAATAAAAAAAGAATTGTCGGTGTTCGACCTGGTATTGACAAACATGATGTTTGTTGTTGTTAAAAGAACAAATTTTCAAACCTCTAAAATTTATCAGAAAACATCGATATTGTTGATTTACATGATCCGAGAATGTTAAAAATGCTTAGATTTTAAAAGGAAAAAAGAATTAGCAGTGTTAGTAAAGGAATTAAATCCATTTGATGTTGTTGTAATGATTCAATTAGAAGATCCTATTAAAATGTATGTAATGAACTAAAACAAAATTATGAGAATCATAAACAGCATGTTAAAGATTTTACAACAGAAGTCTATGAAAAAACTTGATGAAAGAAGTAGACAAAGATCAGTAGAAACGATGTTGGTGAAATTAATGAGAAAAACTTACTAGATTTAAAGAGTCTTTTGATAAGTTTAGTTTTAGATGCTACGAAAACTTTTTGGAGAATATTGGTCATAAATTTTGTTGAATACAATGATTCTTATGCTGTCAAATTTCAAAAATTAGAAGAAAAAATTAACAAAGTTCGAGGAAGATCTTACTGAAATAGGTATTCTCGTTGGGTTTTATGCATGATAAAATTTTCCTTATATAAATGGCGCCTCATATACTGTGTGAGGAAAGAATGTAAAGAAAAAACTGCAACAAATGATCATAAAATACTACGCAAACATCAATGGAGTTAAGAGAATATCTGGAAAATGTGCTGAATGTAACGCTAAAAAGAGCCAATTTATAAAAACTTGAAAATTTTTTCCTAATAAATAGAGATGGCGGGACATTACAGTGCTTTCGATCTTTTTATAATGCAACACGAAAGAGATTTGAAAAAAGAACATTGTGGGATGATATTTCTCAAAAAATATGAATTGTCCGAAGATATGATGAGATTATACGTAAACAAATTGAATTGGTATAACATTGCTAAATATCAAAATCTGTCCCCAGAGTTCATTCAAGAAAATATACATTATCAATTAAAAAGATCATATGTCTGTTCTTTGTCTCTATCAACACTTGAGTATAAAGTTTTTGGATGAAAAAAATAAAGATACAGTTGAATTGGAATAATATTATAGATAGTGGTTACTATCCTGTGCAAATTTTATTGAAATATGTGACCGAGATCGCAAAATTTAAGGTAAGAGAATCCCGAATATGACGAAGTAGATCCATTAAAAATGACTAAAATTTATCATCTTTTCTTATAAAAACGTACATTAGATCGATGAAAAAAATGATATCTTTCTTATACATGATGTTTAAAATTTCTAAATTTTTTCTCTTATTAAATGGCGGACTACAGAAAATATGCTAGTGATATTGAAAGGGCGGAGTTTAAAAATTTCTATCCAATTAGTAAACAACAATTTGAATGAACCGAATAAAAGAACTGAGTTTTTAATATTGATTTTGGAGATAACTTTTGCTCGTCTAACTTTCCAGTTTTATATTTCTGGAAACTTTAACAAAACAAGATGATCAAGCATATCTTGGAACTGATAATGTTAGATTAATCGATAATTTTATACCGTTTTTATTTTCTAAGATTGAAGTAAAGAAAACACAATAAATTGATAGAAGAAGTCGAAAACTGTGGCCAATTAAGCACAATTAAAGGAACTATTTCGTATTCAAAAAGTGATGTTATTTCTCAAACTTCTAATGGTTTTGAATCAGATTTTTAAATTTGGTGTTTTTGAAGCAGCTGTGAAATTTATCTCATTTTGGATTAGGATTTTTTTGAAAATGTTACTATTCCGATCTATAAAAGGAGGATTTTATCTAAGTTTTATAAGAGCAGAAGACGATGATGTGATTCTGAAGACTGCAACTGGAAATGTTATGCCTGTTGATGGAACAAATAACAATTACAGATTTTTTTTATTAGAGTTCCAATGATTGATTATAAAAAAACACGAGTAAAATTACATTGATTGATGAAATTACAAAAAGTCAAAACATTATGATTAATTTTCCTAGATTGGCAATGTATTGAACAAAAAGGTATTTCCGGAACAACTTATTCGGTTCGATATTACAAAAATTTTAGAAATATCTTCAATCCCAAGTTCCCAAGTTCGTTATCATGGTTTTCAAACAGGGTTGAATAATCCAAGAAAAAAATCCTCAAACAGAATAATCAAGAAAAAAATCCTTCAAAAAATTATCAAGAAAAAAAAGTCTAAAGTTTGATAGTTGAAAAAAAATACAGAAGTAAAAAATAACAAGTAAAATTGAACGGTTTCTTATATTGAATGAATTACAAAATTTAAACATTTATCAGGAGGTCCTTTCAGAATCATGTATCAGAATGTAATCAAGAATCAAGGATTTTAAGAAATGTTTACTGTAATATTAAGAGAAATTTAAGTCCACAAGAATAATTGGAAATGTAGCGAATAATAAGGAAATTTAAAGAATTTGAATACAAAAATAGAAACCTGACAAATATCTTTATGTCATGGTGACCTACAACAAAGAGAACTGACAAATATTGATATTCAAAAAGCTGTTACAAAACGCGAGTTTGACAAATTTTCAAAAAGCTGTTACAAAACGGTTTCATACTGAACGTTATTTCAATTTGGATGATGTTCTGTAAGAACGTTTACAAGAGAAAATTGTTTTTTGAAAAAAATGGTGTTTCTGAACGAAATTTAGAGAAATTGTAAATATTTTTGAAAAAATCGTCTTATTGTTCGAATTGTGAATAATCAGTAAAATCATTTTACAGAAAATTGTACAACTTTACAGAATGTTAAAGACATTGATATAATATTCATTTTAATTTTCAAAAAGAGAATATTACAACTTAAAAAAAAACATGTAAAAAAAATGGATGAATTGATATAATTAACCAAAAAAACTATTCCAGGTTTTAAGGGTTGACCGAAGGAAGTTAATGATTTTAAAAAATACTTTAATATTTTACTGATCCTATATACCAAATTTCAGCAAAAAAAGCTCCAATAGTTTCTCGAGATATAAGAGGTATTAAGATAAGGGAGAGGATTGGGGTAGATTTTGAGATAATATTCATGAAATTTTAAAGATAAGGGTACTGAACTCGGGGCTAGATTTTGAAAATTGTTGAAGTTTTTTTCATGAATTGATTTTTTTGTTTCAGATTGTTCAGATTTTTTTTTTATTTTTTTATGTATATTACGGAAATAATAAGAAATAGGGGATGGATTTACAGTTAAAGTTAAGTCCGAAAGAGTTAAGTAATTATATTAACCAAGTGTACCAAAACTTGAGTCATATAAATCGGTTGAGTGGTTTGTATGAAATATAAAATTATTAATATAATTTAGAACTAAATCCGTAAGCTCAGAATTAATTGAACTTACCTGCCTATCAATATAGCAGAGATATAGCCTTATAACTTTCGAGTACTCCCGTAGCTCAGTTGGTAAGACATGCGTAAGACGGCTTGCCTTCAAAGCCTGAGGTTTCGGGTTAATATAAATCTCCCAGAGCTTCAGATGCGCGCTTTTTATTGAGGAAGACATAATCCTTGCGTCTTCAGTGGTTGGGTATTACATTCTCAGTGGTCTTTTACACGGATTTTGTAAGGGTCAAAATTTACTTACCAAAAGTGGCCATAGTGTAATGAATAATTCCCTAATTGTATCTCTCCATCAACTTCCTACACAGTAATTTGCTTACCAAGACCTATTCACTGGTCATTGGGATACGCAAAATTCCTTGCAAATTACCTTCATTCACCTTCTCACAAGAACCCGATCATAACAATTACAGCTCCTTCCATTCAAATACTTGGTTGGGACAACAGCAAATTCCCTTAATTTGTACTCTCCATCAACAATAGACACAGTAGTGAATTACTAGATTGAAAATTAGAGTGATTCCCCTTAGCGCAAACACTCTACACTAAACACCCACCAAGAGACCCACAATTATTCCCTAATTGTATTAACTCTGTTGGACAACTTCTACACAGATGATGTTACCAAAGACAATTGATAGAAGTTGAATGTCTTTTCATTCCTTCATAAAAAATACCAATGCGACGTACTCTTTAACAAAACAATCTTCCTAGCCAATTAACTTGGTTGGACAGTAGCATTTCAGGGCCAAGTCTCTAAACAAATTGATGATGTTAATATTTATTCTCTTTCATTCCCCATAGCGCAAATTCTCAAAAATAACACTCCAATAGACACATTGTATGATAAATCCTCGATTTCTTATTTATCTCTCTTTCATTCCTTCATAGACAAAATATCCTGAACTCGTCTTGAAAAATTTATATCTCGGAAAAAATCTCTAAATTCCTTCCAGGAATATTATTTCATTTTTTTATGAATATAGAAATGTAATGATCACGTTACATAAGTTTGCGCTGAAGAGTTAATGCCAACATTATGTTACCAAGTTTAATAATATCGGTTGAGTTAAATTTATGAAAAAAAAACATTTAGTTAGTAAGATTGTAAAACTCGGCAGAGTAGTTCCATAATTCAAGTGTTTAATAAGGAGAAAAGACCTTATAAAAATATTTAGAAATTTGTTTAGATGGAATAAATGCCTAAAGACCTAAACCCTAGGTTACAAGTTTAATAGAGGCTTACATTATAAAATCTGCTTAGTCAAAATTACAATACGGAGGATTGAAAACAAAACAAAATTTGTTACAGAATTAGAACAACAGATAAATATTTTTAATTATCTCCTCAACTACCACATTCCTTGAAAAATATCTTTTTCCTTTCAAAAGAAAATTTACATTAGGTTTTCAGGTACGGTATCGATTACACTACGTTTATTATTAATGAAAAATTTTTTATCTCTATAATCTTTCACTATTTTTGGATATTGAATTTGAATCGATACATGATTTAAGCCAGAAATCCTCGATAGATCTTTCACACTATTTGGATATTTAAGTACACTTGGAAAAGATAAATAATGACCTCGTGAAAAACATCCTCGATGTGGTTTTACTAACACTTGACATTCCTACCCGACTTCTCGAGGTGATTGTTAGCTTGAGCAAATCATATCATTTTCCGTGTTTTCTCGAGTGAGTTGTTTAAATTTATAGTTTATTCGTAGCATTTGAAAGCAGACATAGTTTTACAACAAATAGATTATTTGTAAGCGAGAGTTTACATTTAAATTCAATCTGCTCAACGAAAGTACTAGAAAGCAAACAGCTCTAGATTCGGTAATTCATTCGTGACGTTACGTGATTTTACTGATTTTACGATTCATGATTATTTATTGATTTCCTTAAACAGTATTCCCTTGTTACTGTTGAGCCTATGGAAGCCGAACAGACGACCGCCATATCATATCTACTTATATATATATATATATATATATATATATATATATATATATATATATATATATAAAATATATAATATATATATATATATATATAAAATACACCGGATTGAATCGGCATATAAATCTTCTTCAACTGTCCTTAATTTAGAAACTAGAAAGTTCAGAGTAAAGGCGAGCAAATAACTGCATCTCCGTAAGTGAGAAAGTCTCATGAATATTCCGCACTTGACTCGCTTACATTCTACACCTTTAAGCTTTTCCACATCACAGTCACTTAGCAAGAAATGTGTTGTATGGTGAATTTATATTGTTTGATAACACTTTGCATTTAATTGAATTTTCAGCGGATGTGAACAATGTTTTATTTATTGGAATCGAAGACTAGCACTGCTCTCTGTTAATTGGTGGCAACTCTGAAATATTAACAAATATTGTCTTGTATTATAATATAGAAACCCTTGAGCATGATTTAACTCATTTGGGATGTTTTCCTTGACCATTACCTAAACACTTGTTGCAACAAAATCACTTGAGAGCAAAGTTTTGTTGTAGAGTGGTCAAACAGTACTCAATGTTATATAATTTTATAAATTAAGTATTATTGAATGCCGCAGCTGTGCACGCGATTTCATGTTGGTTGAATAGGGTACAAGTACAAAAGTCTGTTTCAGAAAACGTTGACTTTAAGTTTAAATAGCGTGTTGGAGTCCTAAATTCGGTATTTACGGTTACCAATGAAATATATAAATTATTATGTAACGTTATGAAGCTTTTGAATAAATAGATCCATTAATTTCAGTAACACTTGAACTATTGTTATAGATGGAATTATACGAGTATGTCCATTGTAATCTTAGTAAAAGCACTTAATAATGTGATATGATGGAGGCGTTTTATATATATATATATATATATATATATATATATATATATATATAAAATGAACGTTAAAATGATATATAATTTTCATGTACATCTATTTAAAACGTTCATTATTATGAGGTTTAACAGTTAAATACAATTCCACAACCTCTTATATCAGATTTTAGTTTAGTGATTAAAGACTAACTTCCGGATCAAAACAATAGTATTTTACAATCTACAATTGAGTTTGCTTGTTGCCACGATCAAATATATATACATATATCTAAAGTCTTTCCATGCCATAGTAATGCTTGCGGTCTCAATCAAGGAAGAGAATACTCATGTTGTTTTAAAGTCATCTTCGGTGAAAAAGGCGGTATATTTCTGGTGTCAGTAGTCTCTTCATAGCATATATATGATATGCTATTTCTGTATATGTATGTGATATATATATATATATACATATGTCATATATATATCATATATATCATTATATATATGTTATATATCATATATATATATATATATATATATGTTCAAGTTCAAGTTCAAAACATCTTTATTCAGAGAATAACAAAGTTGAATACATGCAAAATTAACAGTACATGCAGCCTATAATGGCGCGTGCGGGAAGGTGTGTGTGTGTGTGTGTGTGTGTGTGTGTGTGTGTGTGTGTGTGTGTGTGTGTGTGTGTGTGTGTGTGTGTGTGTGTGTGTGTGTGTGTGTGTGTGTGTGTGTGTGTGTGTGTGTGTGTGTGTGTGTGTGTGTGTGTGTGTGTGGTGTGTGTGTGTGTGTGTTATATCTAATACGAATTTGTGTCAAATTACTTAAACTTCACCTTTCTACGATAGGGGGAAGTTGAAAAGTATAGTTAATATAGTGGATATAGTCCTATTTAAGGACCTATGGCTGGTTGACCTACATGAAAAAACTATCCCTTTGGTTTGGAGAGCGTGAGGCTCATGTGTATTAAATGTTTTTGTATTAAAAAGAAAAATATTGTTCTAGGATTACAACCCTACTTTGACCGCAACCGGTGGTAGATTTTCATAAAAATTCTTTTGTTTATTCTTTAAGCTATAAAAAATGGTGTGTGTCGAAATTCATCTTTTTAGAAAATTGGAAAGTCTCATATAAAAATTTTGTTTATTTAACGGTTGTAACTCCATTCAGAACCGTATGGAAAATTGGTCTTAATGAAAAATCTGTAATTTTTTTTGTTGAAACACAAAACACTTGTGTGTAAAATTTTATCTTTTTAGGACGAGAAATTAAAAATAAAATATTGTTTTTCTAGAGGTTACATTTAGGTTACATTTTAGATTAACTCATTTCAAAAGTTCTGAGTTTGATCTTCATAAAAATGTTTTACTTTTTTTATTTAAGCTATTACAAACTCAATTTAACCTCTACGAGTGGTTTATATTCATGAACAATGTTTACTTTGTCAGTTGACAGCATAACACAAACTTTTTTTCAAATTTAATATTTCTAGGACATCAGGAAGTAACAAACTCTAACATAGGTCTTCTACGAGTTGCAACCTCATTTAAATCTGTGCAGAGTATGATACACGCATGATTAACAATTTATTTTTCTAGCCCAAGGGTATGTTGAGAAACACATCATAGTTCTTCTAAATCTCATTTCTCTAATCTCATTTCTTTTAATCTCATTTATAACCCTACGAATGTTATATAATCTTGAAAATGCTTTAGTTTTTTCTATTCAAGTCATGAGACACACCTTTCCCAAATTCAAATTTGTTGAGATATCAGGAGGTAGAATAATTAGTGGCTGAGGGCTTATATAAATATAGAGGGGGTATATATATAGACTAGCTGGCTCGCCGAACGTCGCACCGCCTTAGAATTTAAAAATGTTTTAAACTTCGACACCTAAAAATGATCAGAAATTTACAATAAAACGCAAATTATTCTTTACAGACAATTACTATTACACTTACCAATTTTCATGGTGATCGGTTGAACAATTTTGCATTGAAAAGAAATATCAAAACACATTCATTTGTATGTAACAAAATTTACAATAAAAACTTTTATAATTCTGAAATTATGTAATAATATCGACATCAAATAAAACGCACTTGTTTAATTTCATTATTTCTGATATTCACATTTTTTCTTTGTGGTGTGTAAATATAAAAATACAACGGTTCTGCGACGCGTGAACACGCGACGTATAATTAATTTGTCCTTGCGTGAAACAGAGAAACTCCACATTGATTCTGCCTACTTCCAACGAGTGGCCTTGTTGAAAAGTCACTGTGGTCAAAAACTGAAAAATACAACTGATTAAATTCACTTCCGCTCTAATTTATTTACGGTTCCACGGTAGAGTTTATGTTGTTGCAGTGACCAAGACAATAAACACGTGTGGGTTTTGGAATCCAACTTAGTTTTAAAAGCGTTTATTTACGGTCTGCGATGATTCTGGTGCTAAAGAAGAACGTGTGATTAGAAAGCTACTGCAGTCAAAATTCATCAACTCATGCATGTATTTTCTGCTTCTGATATAATAGTAGGAGTGTGCCATCACTTTTCTTTTCCTTTATTGTAAAATTTCCTTCCTATTGTAAAATGTTTAAGAGAGACAACCAGTTTCGATAACCTTATGTGCAAAATATTCAGAGCTTTGTTCATCAAGGTGGGATAAATCTAAAATTAAAGTTAGATAGTAACATTGTCTTTGCAATCTACATAACACTACAGGTCAACCACTGTATATTATTGTATAAATATTTTCTAAAATGTTTGTAAACTTCAGCTGAAAGTGTCAATAGCTGTTTTTAGGTTCATTAAATTTGGACTCCTTCTCTCGAGTTTTATTTAGACTAGTAAACTTCATTTAATTTTATATATAAAGATTAAATTTTCAAATTATATAATACATATTATATAAGAATATTTATTATAAGATATGGAAGACTTTCCAAATTTCATAAGAAGTAGAACACTAGTTTGCTAACTTTGTGGTTGAATGCAGTCTTGAGACCACAATACTGTCGAACATGATTAGTTTCTTATATGATATTACATTGAAGTAAATTGCATGTTGCATATTTTTACACAGTCCTGAGTTTTTCTGTTTGTATTTATTATAAAATAGTGCTTTTTTAGAACGTGGCACTCTCAGTACATTGCAAGCCTTGCAGTTTTGTGCAACTCCCCAAGAGATAGAATATGAAGAAGAGCGAGAGAAAGTCTAAGTACTGAATGTTTCATGCATGATTAAAGCATTACATTTTTCCATGATGCAGTGATAGATTTTTCATGCCTCAGTCAGTGGTGGTTGCATCATATTCTGTACGCTAGAGTTTTTCTTGTGCTGGTAAAACCGTTATAAAGAAACAGTTGCACTTATTTCATTAATTCAATACAGTCTGGGAAGGAGGCGACAACTTGTACATTACACTCTCATACACTCAGTAAAATTCCATCTTTGAAAGTTTAAAGTTTTATCGTCCCAATTAATGGGACAAATTTGGGCTCATGTTAGAAATAAAGCATTCGTAGACCTACTAATAAAACAATTTCCCATTGTGAACGAAAATGATTTTTGATTACTTAAAATATATTCAAGGCATTAAGTCATGAGAAATTTCTAAGTTTTTAATGTTCAATTCATACGCCTGGTAGTTTACAGGTACCACATAATTAGGGTTCTGCGAGGTCAACATTCAACTTTAGTATGTGGAAAAACGTACTCATCAGAGCTACAGGAGTTGCATCAGTGCTGCTAGCCTACCTATGAAAGTTGGGATAACTAGAATAACTCATTACTAGTTAGAGGCGATTTAAAAATGCAACATGATTATGTGTATTTCCTATCATTACGCTCCAACATTGAGATAACAGGTACTATTTTCTTTAAAGTCTCAATTTACATAATGTGGTACTTAAATCATGTGCTGTAAAGAAAAAGTTGAATTTTAGGAAGATGTTTTTACCAATGGGATCTTTAATGGTTACACATAACAAAGTATTCAAGAAAAATTGCATAAGTCCACTTGCAAATTTCTTTTTACTTGTACGGAATTTGAGAGCCCGTGAAATCTCGGCTAGAGTGCCATAGCCGTCCTCATAGGCTAAGAAGAAGTCAATGAAGAATGATAGTCAATATTATAAGTGCTGGGATTCATAAATGTTGTTTTTTATATACAATTTGGTCGTTTAATTTAAACGTTTTGGAATCATAAACATGTTTTTAAGTTTTCTCCTTTTTATGATTAACCTTGCATCGTCTTAACACCTGAAGGAGATGAAAAACAAAAGTTCTAGAAACGTTACGCATGACTATTGCAAACATTACTATTGGTCTCCATCTGAAATGTTGTTATAATTATAGAAAGACCGATACATCTTTAGCATTAGGTACTATTTAGTACTGACAGAGATATGTCACTGTTTTAAATAAACAAGATGATTGGTTGGGTTTACCAACAGCCATACACCACCATTTCTGTCTGATTATTTAGTGATACAATATCGTCAGAGTAATATTGTACCGATCGAACTGACATGTAATGGTATATAACATAAAACGCTTTGATGCAGTTGATCGAGTGAAATCTAAAATACAGGAGGATCGTTAAATACCCCACTTCATACAACCATTACCATTCGTGTAAAGGAAAGCGGATCAGAATTTCAGACAATGTTCAATCAGTGCTCATAACTGAATCTCATTCATTATTTTCAATATAGGCGTTCTGCTATAAATGTTTCCGATTTCGATTACTGGCTGAGCGTTAGAGAAGCATACCATTCAAGAAGTTTGAATAGTTCCATTTATGTTTGCTTGTCAGTCTATCTGTGTCAGTCCGCACGATATATCGGAAAGTAACTACATTATAGACTTAAAAAACAAAACTCGTTTTTTAGTTACGGACTAATTAGTTATGGACTTCATTTATGCAGTAATAAACTCTGAGTTTATAAGATGGTGCAAGCCACTCCATGAGATATTTTACGCGTTGTTGAACATCTTTTATTGATTACCAACTCGTTCCCCTTCAGTCCTTATATGCTATTGACTTAAAATAAATTTTCACGTGTTATCTAATTATAAAATGAGAAAATATGATGGTGAAATATTTCTATAGTACTACTTTTTCAACATAATGGATAGGTAAATTAAGCAAGTTTCTCGGATGACGAGTATTATGTTCCACAATCCGAAATCCTGAGTCTGAATTTCCACATGGCCACATTCCAAATTTCCACATTTCCAAGGTTGTCCTTCAGGCCTTACTTTTAAGCATTACACTAGCTCTCTACCTCTTTTAGTGAAAATATGTATGTCTGTAAGAAAAGCGCTAGGTTAATGTGTCGTATTTCGTAAAACAATGACATCATTAACTAATTAACACTTCTTGTTATTTCGTAAAACAAGATTAACTGTATTGGCTTTATTTTGACAGGAACTGCACGTAGTGTAAAAGCAAATTTAATTCCTAAATTTTGGTTTTGTTCCACGAATTCCAAAAAAATAAACAGCAGTTATATAGTGTCGGTGATGTCGCAATATAATAAATACACCTTCAGCGCCCCATTGTTACTGATACACTACTAAAGTTTGTCCCAAATATTAGAATAAATAAATGTCTAGAAACATTGCAAAAGAATTCAGTTCGTAAACTTAAATTATTAACAGTCTGATACTTAAAAGGATATAAGTCATTTGCCAACATTATATGTTACATAATGTATAAAACATCGTTTCGAGGATTGAAATCTATCCTCGACGTCACGTGAAAAAATAGTTATTCATAAAATCGAGCGTCCAACAATTGGCTGCCACTAAAAATAAAAATAAAAAAATAAAACGAGAATACAGGTAAAGGTATAAAAAAGAAGTACAGGAAAACCGATCTGGGCAAACCAATGGATGTACAGAAGCGGCACAATTCTAAATCCAATCCAGATATTGGGGTAAGAAAGGTTGACCCATGGGCCTATTTTACTGCATAAAAGAACTGTTGGAGTAGATTGGGCTCCCTTAATATTAGTGGCTTTTTAAAGAGTAAACATGAGGGAGTTTCAATGGAAAAGGCTTGAAAAGAGCTAGCCTTTTCTTGTTCTAAGGCGACATATATGAGATATAGCCCGTTATCCTTTCTCATAAGTTCTTGACAGCAGACGGCCCTGCTGTCCCCTTGGGGGCCCGTATCCCCAATATTATCCAATCTGAATATCCTGTCACTCTTTAAGGAGCCCAAAGATCCTTTTAGGCCTAATTTCAATGAAGATTTACTCATAATACTGCCATAAGTTAACAGAAAAGAAGGATACACCTATCATTACGAGGGTATTTAATCTATTTGTGCCGTCTTTACCTTGACGATGACTGTAATAAGAACGTCTTAGATGTCATTTTTTGGTATTAAGATCGAAATCGTGTCAGTTTCATATTCTGTCAGCTATACCATCCTTTGGATTATTTGATTATATAAACGCTCCCTGGTTTTTTATATGGCAGATATAATAATCTCATTTTCTCTCACTGTTTGACTAATTCTTTAGGACAAATTAAACCTTTCTCGCTGCCATAAAAAACTTTGGGTTTCGTTTTTATAGGTATTTTAAACCATGATAAATCTTATATCGTATAATTTATTAGGCGTTAAAATATTTAATTTTTAATGGTGAAATTAATGTATATTGAAACACCTGTTTTATTTTCAAATGTCATATCATCTGGCGGATATTTATATATCGTAATGAAAAATCTATAAAAAAGGTACACATATAAATTTTCGCTCGCAAATGATGTCATCATAAATTATTTTGTCACTTACTATCGCAATGGTATACTACTTGGTATACTACTGTCAGATGGTATACTACAACATCTCAAAAACCAGTGACAAAGAAAAGTTAACTAAATGGAGCAGATAATTGGTTAATTAAGTTGACGGTGTTTTGTTGTTCCAAGGTGATGTTCCCTTCTTGCCTTAACTGTAACAGATTAGCTTCATTATGCTTAAGAAGCAGATTTTTTACGGATTTTTAAATTAAAAATAGTCTCCATTATGACTATTGTAAATTATATTTATAGAATTTTGAACAAAAAGGCAACTATGATATTTTTTTATTGCTGAGATTAATGATGTATCTTGCACAGATAGGTTATATATATATCGGGTTATGTTGTTGTTTTATCAAACTTGTTAGAATATATTTTGAAGACTGATATAAGCTTGAATCTAATTTAATGTTTTACGCTATATAATTGGTGTACAGAATCATTCGCCAGGAAATAAGACGTTTGATTCAAAATTAACGTCAAAATTTTGCTTGAGCCAACAAGTACTTGATTCAACTACTAAACCGGATCCTACGTTCCATGTTCATGTATAGGAAAAGGTGGAAAACGGATCAAAAGCGAGGAGGACTGAGTGGACCACGGCGTAAGTACCAATATAAAAGTTGTGGAACCAAAAGTCAAACTGACTAACTGCTGAATTATAAACTATATTCTATGTCATGTACGGTAATGTTGTGAGAGGCGCACAGCACCAACGAATGTTAATAAGACGCAAAGAATCATAGCGCAACATTATGATGACTAACAGCATACCTGTAGAGTACTTTAAAAAGTACAATCCTAACTGTTATAGGGAATGATATGTTACTAAATAATTCCCTAATTAAGAAATTAAAGATATCTAATAAATTAGTCAAAATAATAGTATTGTATTTACAGAGAGAAGATGATAACTCTTTATAATAATGACCAAAACAAAACAGGTGGTCTATATCTTTTAGAATACTAAAATAAATTATATTTTTAAATCAGCTAACCAGCTGACACTACATGAGCCCCCTAGGGAGACTGGAAGTCAGGGAGCAAGCCGTAAACGCACATTGCGACCAAATCTGGTAGCGCACTCTGGTGTTCCGTTGTCCGGGTCTGCAGCAGGTGTACCGATACTGTGTGCCGGTGTGTGGGCGCTTCTTGGTTGAGGCTGTGGGGAAGGGTCAGGTAGAATGTAAGCAGGCTTCACTCTGTCAACGCTTACTTTAGAGCTTCTATCTGCGATCTGGATGGTCATAGTTTTGTCGTCACGGCTGAGCACTTTGTGAGGTCCGCTGTAGGGAGGTTGCAGGGCTCGACGCACAGTATCGTCACAGTATCGGATTGACTGTTCCAAGTGGACTGTGAACGAGGCGTGAAACTTTGGCACGTTGGCAGAGCTGACAAGTTTGGGCCCAAGTGCGGCAATCTCGCTGAATATTAGGCCAAACAAAACGTTGAGATATGAGGCGAGGTGAAGCTTTGATGCCGGGATGACTTAAGTTGTGTAGAGAGTCAAAAACCAGTCGTCTGAGAGGAGCAGGTACAAATGGTCGGAGTGAAGGATTAGAAGTGTCACAGAAGAGGTCAACGTTTGAACCAGGGACTGTGATTCTCTTGAGCTTCCGAGAATTTATATTTTATATAAAATATAATATATAAAATTTATATTTATATTTTTAAATCAGCTGACCAGCTGACACTACACTGTTTTGGCATTTTGGAACCAAGATCAGGACATTGTGCAAAAAATGTGACAACTTTTAGTGCAGTATCCGTCCTATTTGCAGATGTTTGGAAACTTTAGAGCTAGTGTCAAGTTTCTCATGTTTATTTGAGGTCTAACATAAATATATTTTGTATTTACTTTACATTGTGATTCTGCACAAATATATTTCTCCTGGTAATTAGAATTAATTTATGTTTTATATTAACTATGAGATAAAGTAATACTTTACTATTAGTTGCTTTTCAAAATAAAACCATTAAGATCTATTGAAAGATTTTGGTTCTAGAGATTTGTCAAATAGTAAACGCATTTTATAATTTCATTTATTTTTAACAATCCAAGTTAATACAGCGTTTTCAGTTCTTCCCCATTAAGAAAATAGTTTATATTTTTTGCCTAGTCACTTCAGACTCAGTAAGCTTTGTTGACTAAATTTGGTAATAAATACAATTGATACTGTATTCACGTACATTTAGGTGGTTAAGTTGATTTATTCAAGGAATCTATTTATTAAATATAATTAGCAGTTATCACGCATTTTAGTAAGTTTTGCACCTGAATAAACAGCTCTCATTCGAGCTAATTTTATTTCCGACATCCAATGTTGAGTTTGTTTTTCTTCCTACGATGAAGAAATTGTGTTTAAAAATACGTATTTACGGTCATTGTAATTTACTCCGATCATAGTATTTTTGTTCCATAGCCGATTTTACCCCTTCTCCGATTAAGACAATACAATATACAGACACAGCTCAGAGAAGCCTATTTTTGTCAAAAGACAACTAATTTAGATTTCATAAGTGTCTTTAAATTTACAGTAAAAGTTAATTCGTTGTCTCTTATATCTGCACTCCTAGCAGTTACCCGCTACTTTGTACGCAATTTGGTAGATGTTTGTACGTGTAAGACCACTGTTGGTTGGAAAAAATTATATTTCCGACGCCAATGTTGAGTTTGCCTTATTGCGATGATCAATAAAGTATGTCAAAAAGTGTATAATTTACTTCCATTATAATTTACTTCCTCTTAGTAAAATTTGTTCCATACTTGATTTTGCATTGCTTCCCGACCTAAAAAATATATATCACATATTAGAAAACTGCTGTCAAAAGTGAACTAAGATGAGCTTAATATCAATCTTTAAATGTATAGTAAAAGTTAAATAGTACCATTGTATTTTAGATCTAATAATTAAATATTTGATTACAATTTTAAATTAAAACGCAATTAAAAATTACACTACACGTTTGTTTCTTTATAAACTGAAAAATACTGTTAATATTTGAGTACATTTAGAGCTATAATTGGTACATTAGTTTAAAAACGCAGTCCAGCGATCTTTCATCTAGCATAGTTCTTGCCAATTGTTTCAAAGGGAGTCTTCGGAGTCAAATTCTGATTATCGTATGTTTTAGGACATTTCTAAGGTAGATGAGTACTTACGTAATCGCTGAATACTAGGACTGCGTGATAATTCATGGTTATTCCTACCATTATTAGAAATTAATCATGTTAGAATGCTGATACAGAACGGTTGATTACATTATACAATAAATGCTCTTTTAATTAATATTTCACAGCTTTAGAGACCAAGATGGGATTTCTCGCAACTTTAAAAAAAAATGGGGCGTAGTCCAGAAGGAGATTTAAAATAATAATAAGCCTATGTTCGTCCCAGGGACCGTAAGAGTTTACATGTAAAATATCAGTAAAATCAGTTACACGTGAGTACAAACGAAAACAAAAAAGTCATATGTACTTTTTCATTTATAATTTTATTATATTTACATACTGTGGATAAATATACGATCAAAGTTCCATGCTTGGTTAGCAATTACCTTGCAAAGAGACATGATGCTCAAAGTAATGGTAGATATATTATAGATTTGGTCCTAGGACACCACCCATGTGCTTCAGAGGGCGCTAAAATGTGCAACATTCCTGCACAATAAAGTTAAAATATAGCCTAACGTAAACGGTCTATATTTGCGTATAAAATGGTTTTGACCTAGGGGCTCCGCTTCCGTGGTTTTAAAGCCGGTTATAAGCTAACTATCCTGTAAAAAATCCAATCAACTAAAATTTGTTCAAAGTAATTCTATACATTATGGATTTTAGTCTAGGCCTCCGTCATCCTGTCTCAAAGAGCGCTGAACAACCATCCTGGTTTCAAATTTATGACATAGATGGCTCATGCCAATTTTTAAAGAATGCCTTCAAAAGAAAGACGCCTACAATAGTTCTGCATAAGATGGTTTATGCACAAAAGGGCTCCGCTTTCTTGCCTCAAAAACCGGTTAGGAGCTACCTTGGTTATTACTTGTACTATAGAAAATTCATATCAACTTTCGCTGAATCCATGCAACCACGAGGTCTCTAGCCTGATTGCTTATAAAATTACCTACCTAAACAGAACCTGCCGAAACCCCACCAAGGGTAAATTTTTATTACGTAAAACGTAAATTTCAATTTTGATTAAAATTATCCAATCACAATGAGTCTAAAGTAGTTATGTATGAAACGCTTTTTACCCTGAAATGACTTTTAGAACGTTCATACCAAAAGCTATCCGTAAGAAATAAAATTCTGTAAATACAACTTAAAATGTATTCTATTACTTATGTTAAAAATTAATATGCTCATTCAGCTGGTCTCACATAGACTACAGCGAATTCCCTGTAATGAAGACCTGCGTATAATCCAAAACTCCTCTGTTCCCATCCTGTTACAGAAAACTTCATATAGTCCATAAATCGAGGAGTGTAAAACTTTTTAAATAAGGAAGAGTCTTTCGTGGTCGCTAGGGTGACACAGTAATGTACGAACATGAGGCAGTAATGAGCCGAAAACTGAGTGAATGAATGAATTTACTCATTAATATTTATTATTCTATCAAGAAACATATAATTGAGATGAAAAAGTATACGTATAAGACTGAGCGTTAGCGAAGCCTAGAGCTCGTGGCGTTGGAAAATGTTATTTCTGTACATATGACTGTTCACACGATATCTAGAAAACGAATAGATATGTAGATTTGAAATTTTAGAAACAGCTTAAAAATAAAAACATTATAAAACACTGAAGTCGATTATGATGCATGTCAATTCATGGGACTAGGTTGAGCCTTGACGAACACGTTTACATTGGTCTTATTAATAACTATGATGGTAAAGAGTATAGCAGGATAATTGCTTTAACTGAGTACAACCATTTTAAGATTTGAAGAGATATTTGAGACATTTAGCCTGTCTACGAGACAACTTCATATATTAGTGACTTTGGTGTGAAGAACTTTATTATTTAAAAACTCATGTGTATATTTATGTGGCGAGATATCTCATCTTCAGGCGATCCTACCTTATTAAATAACAATTAAATAGCATGTAATTGTTATTTGTTCGATTTTCGTTTTTTAGCTATTGCATTTCGATAATAGTAACACACGTAGCCTATTGAAAATATATTATAAGGTTTACATGCAACCTCAACGAAGCAGTTATGTGTGAAGTGTAGTAAAGTGATATGTGTGTGAAGTTCTTGTATTCTGTATTTTTAATGGTTCTACGACTGATGATTACTACGTACTCACTATTTAAGGGAGAAAACTGGTTTTCCGGCAACAAGTCTTCTACTAGTATATTAATCCGTTATAAAAATTGTAATCATCTAGAATCTGCCTATTTCGTGTCGGTAAAGGAACTGTCTTTCCTTTCCAACAAACCCTTCCAAAAACTAAAAAAAGTTATTGTATTTACAATGATACCACACAACAATATTCCTATTTTCATCAGATGATCTTAAAACTGCCATTGAGTAAAAGAAACAAAAAGACAACTATTATGGGAAAAAATAGATTTTACACGAAATAAAATCAGTAGTAGTTTAAAAGTTAAAGTTAAAATATATTTTTGGATTATAAGACATTATTATTCTTAATAAAGAGTAATACAACTTTTCCATAGACTTTTAATACAATAGCAATAAAATTATCTTTTTTTTAATATATACTACATTTGTACATTACAGCAAATTTCTTATTAACCCTTACTAGCTGTTAATAGTCTTAACTTAAGTAATACTCCTTTACTAAATAAAGTAAAATGAAACGTTGCGGGTCTTCAGAATTCATAAAAGGTATTTTTCTGAGTCAATACCCGAAGACAAGAAGAGTTTCTCTCCTGTAAAGGGCGCATCTGAAAAAAAAAATTAAGAACGTGCATTTTAGTTTCAAAACCATACTAAAATTATATTTTACTTATACCTGAAAAATTATGCTTCATTATTTCTAAATATTTTCCTTTAACCAATGAGGGTAAAATATATAAAACTTGAATTTTGTAAAATTTGAAGATTTTAGACGTATTTATGTAGATAAGTAAAAGTATGGTTTTGAGAGTTAAATGTAAGAAGAAATAAGAAGAAATTATTCAACATGTGATATATGCTTATTCAGATTCTAAACTCTTAACGAATTATACTACTCTTCGCCATGCTTATGCGTTACGAAAGAATGAAAACAGAATCAAGCAAACTGGGTCTTGAACTTTTTCTTACTTTGCTTCGACGTAAATCTTTCGCGAAAAAGTCTTTGTCGCAAAGAGATCGGTTAAGCTATTGGGATCTGTTGCTCGTGTGACTTGACCAATTCGTGTTTCGGCAACAGTCGTTACAAATATAACTATGAGCGCAAGTTTTTGTCGATTTTTGCGTTGTTACTTGTTTCGACTTTAGTTCGCCTCTTTGGCTAAGGAGTTTGTGTAAAACTGCAACACACTTCTACTTTAGGACAAGATGGAGATAGGTAAGAACAAATCCACTGTCACAATTCAATACTCCATTTTGCTAAAAAAATCTCGTTTGATGAATTAGCATTTTGTAAGTACAATGACTTATTACTAATTATAATATTGTTCTATTTTTTAATTGTTTGTAAAATAAATATAATTTTGTTGTTTGGATAAATTTATCTTCCTTTGTAAGATAAGGTATCAACCAAATTAATTAACTTTATTAAATAAATTAAATAAATAAATTTTTAGAAACGTATTCATGTGTACACGTTTATTTATGATCAATATATATTCTATTTTTCCGCAGTCGCTGAAACTCGATAATATATAATTAAATTACGTTCGATATGCTTTAGAAAAAGATTTGAATTTATGGGTGTGTTTTTCCACCCTTTGAAATTAATCTTGTTTTGGACAATTTAGAGTTTTTGTTATTTTTTAGTCTTTCCGTATTTTACTCTTAGTTTTACTTGGGATAGTTTATTACAGGATGTGCTTAGCGGAACCAAATCCAGTTTTTATTTTGAATCATTTTCTTATTCACACCAGTCCATTTTATTTCTGAAGAACATATTTGTGGGTTTCGTACAATTTGGATCAGCTTTAATGAAAACTTCTATAAATTATGGCACCAATTTCTCTCTTAACAACCTAAATTACCAATGTAAGAGAATTTAAGTTATCACCTTACATATACAGCTAATTTGTACGCATAGAATGTAAATGTGTTAACTATTCTTGAATAGAGAAAGATTCTTTAAGATTTCTAAATGTTATTAACATATATTAAAAATTAAATTGGTTTATGAGCAATTACTTTGATCCATCATCTGCTGAGAGTGAATCCACTAGTCAACCCACAGACAGAAACAAATTGCAATATATCAGTGGGGTAGTTTGAGAACCACACAAGGGTGCTTCAACAAACTTCAATAGCTTCTAGTTTATTTATTAGTTTGTCTCTCTTTACCGAGTCTTATGCTTCCTGTAAATCTAGAAAACCATAGCCATTAATTATTGAAATACGAGATGTGCGTTGAAAATCCCATCAAAAATATATAATATATACGATTAAATCTATATAAATGTCATAATATGTAATATAATACATCTATAATAAAAGAATCATGTCAGAATATTAAACGAATAAAATTGAACTATATATGACGTTGTATAACTCTACACTAAACGAATAGATACGTTTATTAACTTTATATATAAATATTGAGTTTACAAAAAACAATAATTACATGGAAGTAATCAATCAAACAAACAATTCGGATTTAGATTTTCAGAGAGACAATTTATACCCTAAATGTATTAAGATTAATTTTTTAAGAAGTTTAGTGGTACTATTTATACTTAGGTACAACTACTCTTATAGTCGATTACATGTAACATATGTCTTGTATAATACCAAAATCTAAAGTAAAAATTTACCTATTTTTAACCAAGTGTCTGGCAACCCCATGTCCTTGCGGGCAGACCGGAGAGCCTGCCGCAGAGCGAACATCACAGAGTTGGACATACACAGAGGAGGTTCACCCACCGCTGGAATATTGACATGCCATCACTACTAGGACCAGGACTTAAACTGTTACTAAATTGGTATTGTTGACCTTAATTAGCAATATTCACTATAACATCGCAACATTACTCAATGTTCATTTAAAGTAGCAGTAACAATTGTAAGTACCAGTGTAAGAATTTCTATACAATGATCTTCATTGTGCGACTAAAACACAGTTTCTGTACCTTTAATAGTCTATAAACCGTACAAAAACCAGAATGAAAGTTTATATAATAAATTATATTTTACGACGTAGTAAAGTAATATTATTTAAAAAAACAAATACTTTATTTCGTTTAAATACCATAAAGGATAAGAAAATGTTTTACTTTTAATAACAAGAAAGAAAAATAACTCTTCGTCACAAATGTTTTTATACATTATATATAAATAACTATATATATATATATATATATATATATATATATATATATATATACTTTCATTTTGTATAGGTAAAAAATTATCAACGCTTTAAAGGTAAACCTGCAACAACAATCCTTTTTAACTGCCTCTCAAACATATGTAGACTACTTTCAGTTTTTCAGGAATTCCTAGGAGAGTAAAATAGCCTAGGACAATTATACACTAACTGTGTCCCATATAAAGTGGGTCTTAGTCTATATGAAATATGAAATTCGATTGAATTTCTCCCGTAATTCTTTATAGCAAGACTCTTTTGAGGAAACCCTTGAAGTAAGATCTTTCATTGTATATGAGCTTTTACTTCAAGTTCTGGCCAACCATCAGATGTTAGTGATAAAAGGATATCATCTCTAAATAAAAAGAACTTAATCCCTTCATCTGGCACTTGAAAATGAAGGTCATTGATGAATAAAATATCACAAGCCCGAGGGCCGATAATCGTAGAACTCCTTTAAGCACAGCAGAAGATTTAGCTTATAAAACGCAATTGTACTTATATAAATGAGATTTGGTACGTTCGTCACCGTAAAGTGCGTAAAGTTAATTCTTTGTGCAAAGTGGAAAATAACGCAATCTCGATCATATTTTTAATAAAATAATACTATGAACTAAATAGAATAGGTTTAAACAATTTAATTCACAAGGCAATGCTGATGTAAGTCGCTCACACCCGTCTCTCAAATTTACTGAGCCAGGATGTTATAAAGATTCCAGACGACTGACTTGATTAGTAGAGATTTGCCTGGTTAAATATAGTATTTTGATATTGTACTAGAATTAAATTATAACAGTTAAATTGCAAAAATTGTTCTCAATGTTTTATTTACAATTTCATCTCATATAGAACATATTCATTAAACTACAATACATCTTTAGTTTCAGAATATATTTTAAACACCTTCACTGTAACACGAATCACGTACCGACTTTAGAACAGCCAGAAGAAGTACCGAAAACAAGGTGCGTCCTCGCAAAAAAAAAATACTGATTTGATCTGTTTACACTCACCTTTTGTTCTCAAAATCCCAAGTGGGTTGTCAGAGTTCTTCAAAAGATATACTCTAAAATCGGTCGGTATATCCTTAGAACATGGAATGTCGTATTTCTGAAACAATTTTTATATTTAACGTTCTGTTAAATTAAACATAAACCCGTATAAATTTTAGTAATTTTTTCTACTGCCTTTAAACGGTTATTCTATTACATATATTCTTTTAACATTTTAAAATTATATAAAATACATGGCTGGACATCTATGTAATTTTTTAGACAGGTTTGTTTTGTTATTACTACTGTAAACCAACAAAACTGACATTGGTTATGTATAAATAATTTCTCATCTCGAAGACTTTAGGGTAGCCACGTGTTACCTGATTATCAGAACTATCATTAGTTTTTACTTTCAATGTATAACAGTAAATATATTTCGTAAATGTTTAGTTTAACATTTTTTGAACAATTAATACATTCTGCGAGTAGGTTAGTTACTAATGACTCATTTTAATTTGTTTAAAGGCAAATATATAATATTCGTGTTTATAGCTATGTTTTAGAACGTTGAATAGGTACCAGTGTCCTGTTTGTTAACATTCTGCCAGTGCTAGGACAATAGATCAACTCCTCAGATGTCCAGTGTCCTAGGCCCATGATAAAAGCACCTTCAACTTGACCAATGTCGACAAATTGGTTCAGGCTTTTGCCAGCATCTTCAAGAATGTCGACGCGAATACACTGTTAAACAAAAAACTACATGAATAAATTCTTTAAAAATACTATTGCATTTTTATATATTTCCTAACACTATCACTACATTACATCAGAAATGAATTCGAAACGGCTATGTAACTGCTACTTTGGGGCAATTTCCTTTCAAAGAGATAGATAATTTATTTAGAAATTATGCGCGATAGTTATTATTATTTCATCTTAAAGTGTTTAAAAATACCGAAGGATCTATGAGAGTTTATCTTGGAGCAATAAAGGAGGTGACTGATAGCCATGTGGAGTATTAGAGTGAGATGTTGGAGTGATAAAAAGGGATAGTAAGAAATGAGATATAAGAGGACACATGAGAGATGTTGACTGTTGTTATACCAATGTAGAAATGATTTGAGGACGATACCGATAGGCGATATTACCTAGAATCGATATCAGGGGAGGGCGGCATGGAGGTGGCATATACATATACATGATATATATATATATACGATATCTATATACATGATAGAGTTTGCTCCAACAATGTAGGAATTATCTGAGGACGATACGGAGAAGGTATATTTGGAACAGATTAGGATCAATATGGGGGTAAGATGGTGTTAACATGTAGGTGGAAAAGTAGAATAGGTACGTACATGAGGAAGAGTGTTTGACAACGTAGGGATGGTTTAGGACGATAAAAAAGTGATATTTGGAACAGATTAGGATCAATATGGGGGTGAGATGGTGGTAACATGTAGGTGGAAAAGTAGAATAGGTACGTACATGAGGAAGAGTGTTTGACAACGTAGGGATGGTTTAGGACGATAAAAAAGTGATATTTGGAACAGATTAGGATCAATATGGGAGTGAGATGGTGGTAACATGTAGGTGGAAAAGTAGAATAGGTACGTACATGAGGGAGAGTGTTTGACAACGTAGGGATGGTTTAGGACGATAAAAAAGTGATATTTGGAACAGATTAGGATCAATATGGGGGTGAGATGGTGGTAACATGTAGGTGGAAAGGTAGAATAGGTACGTACAAGAGGGAGAGTGTTTGACAACGTAGGGATGGTTTAGGACGATAAATAAAGTGATATTTGGAACAGATTAGGATCAATATGGGGGTGAGATGGTGGTAACATGTAGGTGGAAAGGTAGAATAGGTACGTACAAGAGGGAGAGTGTTTGACAACGTAGGGATGGTTTAGGACGATAAATAAAGTGATATTTGGAACAGATTAGGATCAATATGGGGGTGAGATGGTGGTAACATGTAGGTGGAAAGGTAGAATAGGTACGTACAAGAGGGAGAGTGTTTGACAACGTAGGGATGGTTTAGGACGATAAAAAAGTGATATTTGGAACAGATTAGGATCAATATGAGGGTGAGATGGTGGCAACATGTAGGTGGAAAAGTAGAATAGACACGTACATGAGAGTGTTTGACAACGTAGGGATGGTTTAGGACGATAAATAAAGTGATATTTGGAACAGATTAGGATCAATATGGGGGTAAGATGGTGGTAACATGTAGGTGGAAAAGTAGAATAGGTACGTACATGAGGAAGAGTGTTTGACAACGTAGGGATGGTTTAGGACGATAAAAAGATGCAATATTTTGAACAGATGAGGAGCGATATGAAGATAGTATAGTAGGTAATGTGGTAAGAAACAATGGAACTTACATATTTTCCTGTGCCTTGTGTATGGGTCACGGTTTAGGCAAAGATATATTGTTCAAAGATATATACATTCATAGAACATAGTCATTAAATATATTTTATTAGTTAACATCAGAACTATGTATTCTATATTAGTATTATATGTTATTAATACCATTACCTAAAATATTAATTGCTACCATAAAAACAATAACATTATAACTAAGATTTAAAGACAATTTCGCATTATTTAATGGCCAAGTCTAAGGAAATTTTTTAAGATGCGACAGTTGAAAAAGTGTTTAAACTATTCGGAAGAGCATTGAATATTTTGGCACTAATATATGACACGGACCTTTTGAATATGTCGTCATGCGGAATGATCTCTATTTCTGGTGGAATACAGGTGATTATATGTAGGTTCAGTTTTATAGGTTTTTAATGTAAACAATGACATTGAGACAGCAAAAATATATACAGTGAAGGAGAAGTCAAAAGGTTTTCATAGCGAACACTGCCCGACAACTGACACGACTATCCAGGCCACAAGTCAATCAAACAGTTTTTTAGCTTAAAGACTGAGGCCGTTCCTCAAAATATCGATCAGAATATAAAGGTATAAAACATAAATTAATCCAAGTGTTTTCCTACATAAAAATGTGGACAAATATCTCAATGAATATATAGCTTTTGACATATATGATTAATATGTTTTGACCAATGCAAAGTTCCAATACAAGAGTCAATTTAAAGTCCTATCATTCCTCAACAGGATTACTATCAACTAAAATAACCTCACCACTCCTATTACTTTTGGGTCTGTAATGTTTTATTTTGGTTTTTAGTTGTTAAAAATAAATCATTCGTAACAAACCATGAGCCGAGACTTTAAAGATAAAGAAGGATCAGTTGCAAAGACATTAGGTTATTCCGGTTGTATAATGACACCCTCGATGGATTTTTAAATATATTTTACACACACACAATACGTAAAATAAGGTCAATATAGAACCTTGGGCAACACCTACTGTTACAGGTAAACAGCTAGATTTACCCTTGCTGATTTTATTGACAATAATTATTATACCAATTAATATTTGAAGAACTGCCAGCAAGACTAGAACGAAACCACTCAAGAGGCACCAATCTTATCCAAAAGACGCTGATGGTTGACGGTATCAAAAGCACGGATACGATTACAAAAATACAAGCAGTGTTTTGCCTGCATCAAGATATGAAAGTGTAGTCCTTAGGAGTTCATCGATTGCATGAGTGACTGAACTTTTTTTAAGAAAACCGAATTGGGTATATGACAACTGTTTCAGGAGTCTATTGTGAGTGAAACGCTCAAATATTTTACTCAGCGCAGGAAATATTGAAATAGATCTGTACTGGTTAACCGAAGATATATCACGTTTTTTAAAGAATGTCCCAACTTTGGCACATTTTAAATTTGAGGGAAATGTACCCTGAGAGATAAAGTTACGAACATAAGTGCTAAGGAATAAGAAAGTGGATCAGCAACCATCTCGAAGACTGATAGGAAATTAAAATTACATTAGATTTTAGCTGAACTAGATTTTAGACCTCCAATTACATTTCTAAACTCATAGGAAGAGGCTGGGGCGAGAAAAATACAGAGTTACATGCAATTCCAGACATAAAAGTCATAGATGACATAGTACCATGGATGTTCACATCATTGCATACATTTAAGAAATGTTCATTGAAACTTGAAGTTATACGATCAGATTTTAAACAACTAAACCATTACAATACAATTCTTCAATACTTATATTACTGTTCTCCCTCTGCAAAAAAAAATACACATCCTACAACCGTTCCTTCTCAGTAACTTTTGGGAGTGCCGATGGCCGAGCGGTCTAAGTCGTTGGACTTTGGGTCTGAGTTAGAGATAGCGCAGGTTCAAATCCCCTTTGTTACCGTTGCACTTTTTATCAGTACCATCAACCTTGTACTGTATCGACTCTCCCCCTTATTCTGTTTGATAAGATCCTCGCACAGGCCAGTGGCCCATGAGGACGGATAGAATAAGGCTTAAAAGGAGATCCTTAATATTGTAAAAAAAAGAAAATACTTTTGGGAAGTCGAATACTATTTTAATGCTCGGCCTTAGTGAGCCCGACAAATTACAAATAAAAATAAATCATTAAATATTATTTTTATGTTTTTCATAAATATAAACTATTAAACACTGTTGTATTTTTTTGTTCCTGAATTAAACTAACAAATTTACTTTTTAATATATGCGTCAACCTAGAAGCATTAAATGTGTACCTAAAGCAGTGTAATACAATTTTTGAATAAATAAATGTTTACTACCTACACATGATAATAATATGATATAATAACATGATCAATACACATGATAATGATAATAATAATTATCCGAGCGTTAGCACAACTTATTCCTTAGGGGGTCTGAAAACATTCCTCTTCTGCCCTATCTGTATGTCTGTATATCTCTACAACAAACTGACGTATAGAATTGAAATTTTGCGTGAGTTTTCTTTATAAAAATACAACCACATATAAGGAATATTAAGTTTGATATGTGGGATTACAACCAAATACATGTCATCATGGGATTGGGTTGACTCTGCAAACAAAGTCATGATTGTAAGTAGTGTATAGATGGATCATACTATCCACTGGGCTTGATTGGGGAATTTATTGGGCGGTTGATTAATTCAGAATATAACTGCACACAAAAAATAAAACTTACCCTTTGCTTTAACATACCTTATGCTCTCCAGTTAAAATATCAAGTTCCACTTCCAACACTGTAGCTCCAAAAATTGAGTAACTTTTTGCGTCTTTTATTGGCGAATACCTGTTGATACGAGTATATTGAAATTTACGTATCTAATTCAGCAATATTTATTTTGACTATAAACTCCATGTAATTTTCGTACTTGTATTTTTTTATACGGTTTTATTCTAAAATAGGGTGTTAAATTCGGTAAATAGTTGAACTCATTACAGTAATGGAAAAGGTTTAATAAATACATATCCTGCAAGTATACTTTTCTCTATGTGTATTTGCAATATAATGTTTTCTATATAACCGTTTAAGTTATGAAGTCGTAATTTCAAGCATATGCTATCATTGCAAACCGCTGAACAAAACAAACAGGTTTTTTTTTCAAAAACTACAAAATTACCAAAATTGTCAATGTTAATTTCACGAAAAATGTCTGAATATAACAAGAACTGTGCTAAAAGCAACAGTGCTTCATTGATAACATTTGCACAAAAATTAAAAGTCTGTGAAATTTTTATCGCGTGGATACACGTGAACTCATGTAATTAATCACTTTCCAGTACAAACTACCAAATCTCGGGACATTTTTAAAAATAAAAGTATAATGAGCCTATGTGATATTTAATATAATAAAGAACGCTTAAAAAAAGTAAATTGTCTACTTTCTTATTTGAAATAAAATCCAGAATATTCCAAATTTCATTTAGACCTATTCCGGATCTGCAGCCTATGGTGTTTGGACCTTCTATTCTTTCAGAAAAATATATGTTTTTAAACAAATTCTTCTTTTGTTCGCATTATACAATTGTATTATACATACATGAACTCCTACAATTGAATAGCAACTCCGGAAGAAAACAGCTTTTGTGTGTTTTTTATGTAATTTTAGTTATCTTGAACCTTCATAGATAATTGTATTTGCTTTGATGGATAATTGATACTGCAATTTCGTTAAATGAGTATTTTTTAGTGTTTACTCAGCCTGGTATGGTAATACTGAGAGTAAACTGTTTAAAATAGTCTAACCATTATTCTTAAAAATTAGTTAAATGATTATCCTTAAATTCTTTAAGCTTCTGTATAGCCCAATATCGGCTACAAAAAATATTTTCGTTGAATATGATGCAAATGAATCATGTTTTTGAATAATAATAAAATTAAAAAATAGCTCCAAGTATGATATCTTACATGCACGAAGCGCTGAGGTTGATTTGAGCTTGATAGGCGGCTTGTATCAGTACAGGCCAGGAGGGCGATATCAACCCTTTTCGTATAGGTTCTAGCCTATTACTGATCTTCCTGCAGCATTCCTCAACTGCCTGCACAATCAGAATAACGAAAATGTAATAATTATTTATTAGACTGTGCACTTTAAAGAGGTTCAGTCTGCGTAATTTACTATCGCAAAAACATCGTTTTATCATTCATGTAATAGGCCAAAGTTCTAATGATTCATCTCTCAATGTACCAGGAACTACTCGTTTCAGCCTATTTTTTGTATAGAGTTACAAATAAAATAATCATTTTCTTGAACACTGGCCATATGCTTTCATGATAAGCCATTTCAGTCGATTTTGAATCGAAACATCGGAGTTTAAACACGAGACATGGATTACTTGAGTAACATGGTTTCCTACGGATAGTGACTGTTGGAGGAGTAGGAACTCCTTCACTGTTGGTGGATGTAATATGGAATATCTACAGAAGGTCAAAGTTGCCATCTTGAATATGGTCTTACTCCGGAAACCGTGCAAAGGCCAGAACTAAGTGTAATGGAAGATTTCCTCAAATTATTATCCTAAGTAAACAGAAATGAAACCAAGCACTAACCCAACAACACGCCATCACTGTGATGATCTTACAAACCGTGCAAAGGCCAGAACTAAGTGTAATGGAAGATTTCCTCAAATTATTATCCTAAGTAAACAGAAATGAAACCAAGCACTAACCCTACAACACGCCATCACTGTGATGATCTTACAAATCGACCAAAATCACATTTAGATCAAAATCCCATATAAAATTGGTAAGAAATGTATTATTCCAGTAGTAAATTTTAATGAATTCTAAATTATGGAAAAACTGGTATTATTTATATCAAAAATACGTTTTCTTACTATAAAAATAAAGACAACAACTTACGTAGCAAACACTCTCACTTGTGTAACTACCGCCCGTAAATCCGTCATTGGGAGACGTTATGATGTCTGTTGGTTTCACTTTTACGTTTTCCAGCGATATGCCGAAAGCTGAAGCACAGACCTGGGCAGCCTAGAGCAACAATAAACACATTTATAGTACTTCTATTCCATGAGTAGGAGACTTTATCACTATGGTGATTTTATTCTATATATATATATATATATATATATATATATATATATATATATATATATATATATATACTGTATGAAGAAAATAAATGCTCAGAGGCTTCTTTAAACAATAGAAGAAAAAGACTCCATATATATCCTTTAATATTTCGACTTTATTGTCGTTTTCAAAAAGGCACAAAAAGTGTATATAATGTAAGAATTAAAAGTAAACATATGAATTTTTATAATCAGCTGAAATGTTCTATTCTGATTTATAGTGTAATTTATAAACTCCTTGGTATATTATACTAAAAAGGGCTTTATATTTAAATTAAAATTTAGATTAATAATATAAAAAGGCGTTCTAACAGAATAAAATTAAATTAAATATTAACAATTTGGTAGTTTTGTAGTTGTACATTCATAAAAAATTAATAAAATTAATAAATTTAAATATAGACAATACATTGTTTTAGATTTGCTAGATTAATTTTGACTATTTTAACAGATCATTTCTTATTTAATTCAAAAGGTAATTTTGACTTAGTGACTAATTGATATGCTTGTTCTAAATTTTCTAATTGAATTTTTGAAGAATCTTCTGGTACTTTACAAATCCCTTTTAATGTGTAACAATTATTAAATATTTCGTTATGAGCCAATGCATGTTGCGAAACCAATTTGTCGTCTTGTCTGTTGGATGAAGACCGATGGTTATTCATCCTAATATGTAAGGGATTTGTCGTTAAACCAATATAGTCCTTGGGACAAAATTTACAAGACAACTGATAGATTACATTCTTCGATTTACAGTTAATGTTATTTGAAATTTTATATGTTTTATTAGTTGTGCTACTTGTAAAAGTGTTAGAAGAATTTAGAATTTTGCATGTAGCACAACGCTTGTCTTCGCAAGAATGGCAACCTAAAAACTTTTGATCAGCATCTGAATTTGGAATTTGGTTAGGCAATAATTTAGGTCTTACCAGAAGGTTCTTCAGATTTACTAAAAATAATTCTCGGGGGTTTTGAAAACAAACTATTTGTCAAGGGCGATGATTCTAAAATGTTGTAGGCCGTTTTTAATATATTGTTAGTTTTATGTAGCCCCGGGAAATATTGCGTAATAAATTTAGGATCATCTGTATAATTTTTCTTGTTCATGCTGCTGTTGTTATTTATTTTCGATTTGTGAATTTGATTTCTAATAATCTTGGTAGGGTAGTTCCTAGCAGTAAAAGCTTTAGATAATGTTTCTATATAATGGTGGTAATCCGAGTTGTTTGAACATAAATTTTTTTGCTCGGATTGATAGGCTTTTTGGTATGGACTTTTTAATGTGAACAGGATGGCAACTGTTATAGTGTAGGTAATGCATGGTATTAGTTTCCTTTACATGAATATTTGTCTTTAGATAGCCGTTTTGTATAAAAATGTCTAAATCCAAAAAGGTTACAGTTTTAGAAGAAAAATTCCAAGTAAATTTTAAAAATGAAAATAAATTGAGTTGTTTTAAAAAAAGTTTCCAATAAAGTTTTACCATGTTCCCAGATCACAAAAATATCATCTATAAATCTCAGCAAAACGAGAGGTTTGTGTGGCTGAGATTTCAGAAAATCCTCTTCGAGCTTACCCATAAATAGGTTTGCATAGGAAGGTGCCATCCTAGTTCCCATTGCTGTACCATTAACTTGTAGGTAATTTTGATCTCTAAATTTAAAATTATTCATTGTGAGTATCATATTAATTAAAGTAACTATAAAATTTGTGCTAGGTTTAGAATTGCTTGGCCTATTGTTTAAAAATGAAGTTACATACTGTTTACCTTCACTGTGTGGAATGTTGGTATATAGTGATTGTACATCAATATTCACTAACAAAATGTCATTTGGGAGTGGTTGCCTAATTTCACGGAGCCTTTCGATAAAATGATCTGTGTTCTTCACATAAGAGTTCAAATTCTTGACAAAGGGTTGTAAAAGTTCATCCACATAACTTGAAATCCGTTCGGTTGGAGATCCGTATCCGGAAACAATGGGTCTTCCTGGAGGTGGTCTTGAAGGTTTGTGAATTTTGGGTAATATGTAAAATACCGGTGTTCGGGGTTTTTTTGGGACTAATAAATTAAGGGTTTCCATATTGATGTCTTCTTTGGGACCTTCTTGCAACAAGTATTCTCTTATTTCATCGTTGAATTTAGCAGTTGGATCTTGATCAATTGGTTTGTAAAATGTTAAGTCTTGTAGTTGTTTTTCAATTTCGTATACATAATCATTAATATCTAAAATGACAACAAAATCTCCTTTGTCGGCAGGTAAAATTACTATACTTTTGTTTTGTTTTAAGGAAGAAATAGCCCTTCGTTCGTTTAATGTTACATTTTCTTTTTTCTGTAGGGTATCAGTAAATGCAGGTTGAGCCAAATTCGCTATTATTACGTTAACAAATTGTTCGATGGGATGGTCAGGTGGCAGATTTGGTGGAGTCCAATCAGATTTTGATTGAAATTTTGATACAGAATTTGGTATTATATTCTTGTTAATTGTAGACTGTTGTTGGGAAAAGTGAAATTTAAGTCGTAAATTTCTAGCAAATCTAAGAGCGTCTGTCACAAAATTCATGTGGTTGAATTTGGGTGTCGGTGCAAAAGTAAGTCCCTTTTCTAAAATTGAAATTTCATCATCGTTGAGATTATATTTCGAAAGGTTTACAACATTGGACGGCAATTTACTAACCTCACTTTGACTTGAGGTTCTTGTTATAGGATTCTCAATATTTTTATCATGGAATGAATGTATTCTAGGTAGATGAGTGTGTGTGTATTTGTGTGTGTGTGTGTGTGTGTGTGTGTGTGTGTGTACGTGTGTGTACGTGTGTGTGTGTGTGTGTGTGTGTGTGTGTGTGTGTGTGTGTGTGTGTGTGTGTGTGTGTGTGTGTGTGTGTGTGTGTGTGTGTGTGTGTGGTGTGTGTGTGTGTGTGTGTGTGTGTGTGTGTGTGTGTGTGTGTGTGTGTGTGTGTGTGTGTGTGTATGTAGGCTATGTATATATGTAGATGCGCTGCTTTGATTCTTTGGAAATGTATTTATTATTCGTTTTCTATAACTTCAGATTTTTATATAAATTGTTATCCTTTCATAGATATTAATTCTGTTATCTTTTTTTTCTTCTAAATATTTTATTTTTCATTTGTTGTTGACTGGTAACTTACGGATGTTTTGTTTTAATATCAATTAATTATGTGCTTGTTTGTAAGTAATACGTAGCTCCTAGTCATTCATTAGTTTATGCATGTTAGCCACCACTTGTAAATTTTTCATTGTATATTTTTTGATGTATTGGGTTTCTCCCGTTGAAATAAATAAATAAATAAAATGAGATCTTAGATCTTTGGATGGCTTATTCAACAAGGCAGGGTTGTCTTTGGAATTCGCATTATAGCAATTAGTAGTAGAATTTTTAGACCTGATGAGATTTAAAAGCTTTTTGGATAAGGTGTTCATTTTATTATCCACCACGCTTCGTATTTCAAGGAGTAAATCGTTAATTTTTAAAGTAAACTCAGGTTGATTAATAAGTTCTTGATACAACATTCTCAATTTTACTGCATGATCTGTAGATAGCTGTCTGTAGATTTGAATACTTAGTTCAGTTAATTGTTTGCCAGTATGCGTAGCAAATACTTTAACCTCGTTCCGAAGTTGTGGTGGAAAACTAAATAAAGGAAATTTGGGCTGTAAGCCGTTGGGAACCAAATCAAGTTGTAAACAAGTAGTTAAAAATATAATTTTGCAATTTAGTAGAACAATCTTTAAGGAGTGATATTGAAATTGTTTCATCGCTGAGTATGAATTTTCGTCTAGGTTATCCATTACTTTTTGAAAGTAAAAGCTTGAGATAGAAGTCTAACTTACCAAAAGGCTTGATGAAGAAAATAAATGTTCAGAGGCTTCTTTAAACAATAGAAAAAAAGACTTCATATAAATCCTTTAATATTTCGACTTTATTGTGGTTTTCAAAAAGGCACAAAAAGTGTATATAATGTAAGAATTAAAAGTAAACATATGAATTTTTATAATCAGCTGAAATGTTCTATTCTGATTTATATATATAATAATTTATATATTGAACTCATATATATATGGTGTCCAAAAAGTCTCAAACAGTTTCAAGTATTATTCCTGAACAACATATTATTTTTAATGTAATCAAGACTTTAGGTTATAACACTAACTAAATTTTAACTTATAAGCCGTTTTCAAAATGTGTGAAAAATACAAAATGGCGGATATTTGACTAATTGTTGAGTTCTATTCAATATGATATTTTGTTTGGTTGTCTGTTTAGGAATAATACTTGAAATAGTAAGTAAAGAGTTTTCGCACACCCTGTGTGTTTATATAAACAATTAGATATGAGGTTCCTCATGCACTTTCGGAGTCTACAGGAAATCTATGTAAAATCTCTTTGTAACCACCATAAATAATCTACCATTTTATATAGTCAAACTCAAACTTTTTAATCAAAGGTCTTAAAATAAATCAATGAAAATTTTTATAAATATTGGAAAAGTAGTATAAAAATTGTAAACATATCTCAAATGCACCATTCTATTAACATGTTTCAAAATCATCCCCTGTTCTGGTATTTCAAATTTCTCGAATGAACAATAAACATACTCTGTTTTGTTTAGAAGGGTTGTACACAACTTGTTTTTATAATTTTCTGGAACAAGAGGTACATTTCTATGTCTTTCATGTAAATATTCAAGATATTCTTCGAGGATATACGCATAATTTTGATTTCCGAAAGTTCAAAAATTGTGTCTTTTCATGCTTCTTTTGTATCAGTTTTTGTGTCCATCCCATTTGTTTCGTTGTGCGGCAATTTTTGCGATAAAGCTCAACCATAGAGATTGTCTCATAAAAATCTTTCAACTATTTGTTATTTTCTTTTAAATATATCTTCATGCAATGAGATTCCACCTCTAATCTCTAAACCCTTCTCGATCATAAAATACATTTTGTTATCGTGTCTCAAAATAAGCTCATTTTTTATTTTTTTTTTATTTTAGCATCGCAGCCCATACTGGACTTGGAGCAATAGGATAATGTACTAGATCAAGTTTAAAACAATTTAAGCAAATCAATCTGAAATTTTAGAAAATATCACTAAGTAAAGAACATCTTGAACATTGTATGAATCAGAGTAATTGCCTATATTTTTCACTTTCAATATGTTCTAAACACAAATAATACTGATAAACTCTTTTTAAAACGCTCTCATCTGTCAAAATTGATTAAAAATCATGAATTTTCAGTTCTTATGTATGATTGAGTTTTCAATATTATCGATAAATTCATAAGGAAATATGCCTTTTTACTGAAAGAAGTTTAATATTTCATCTTCATCGTTTAGTCGAATTTCTGGTATTTTATTCAATTCATTATGTATTAAATTATTTTTGTGTTTGAAATCGACTTTTTGAGAGTTTCGCAAGTTTTTCGATAGATGAGGCCATAAATCTGAAGGCGTCTACAAAAGAAAATGTTGTGGATTGCCGATCACCGTTGTACTAAAAGTATTCAGTTCCTTGTCGTAAATTGGTTTGTTTTTCAAATGTTTCATGTGTTGTAATGTCTTCATAATCTGTATTGAAATTCGGTTTTTGCAATAGAGAACACTAATTACGCTCCATATATTATAATTTTTTAGCTCAGAATATTTTTCAAAACTCTATTAAGCAAAATTCACATTATTTCGGTATTTTAAAACATTTTTTTGGTATATTAAAGTATATTGTTGCTAAATTAGGGTAAAAAGTGCCGAAATAATTAAAGCAGAAAATTAGTGTAGTGTTAGATCGTAGTGGTGATAATATTTCTTAAATTTATACAATTCTTCATTGCTTTTTAGAGATTATTAACAGATTTTTGTGATTTTTTATTAAATTTTTTTACTAGATGTTTCATTGTTTTTAGTAGAATTTTCATTGGTTTTACGAGATTTTTCAGCTTTTTTAACAGCTTTTTTAATGATACCGAGCAGACTTTGCATTTATTACAAACAGACATTTCATAAATTTTCAATATTTTTCATTAAAATTTTAAGAAACACACAGTTTAGGGCAAGAGATTTTCTGTTCGATGTACAGGTATGGTCCCTTGAACAGTATTTTACATTGATTTACTGTTGGCGCCAAAAGTGTGCCAGGAACTCCATATTACTATCTACCTTTACACACATACATATAAGTTTTAACGTTCTGGTTGTGGGAAAAGGAACTCCACTCTTAAATTTGTCCAATAGTCCTCTTGGACTTGCTGATCTTGCTGATGGATTACTTATTCTTTCATTGAGACTGGGTACGACAGCAACCAAAAGAAGTTAATGAAAATTGTAGGGTGTAGTTAAAATCTGTATGTGTGAAGAGGGCACTACACCTTCAACTGTTTTGTATATACTTATTTTCAGACGGCACTCATATTTTGAAAATAAAAACGCCTAATTGGCTGTAGATTTTATAAATTACATGTCATTTATAAATATAGTTATACATATGTATATATATATATATATATATATATATATATATATATAATATCTATATTTATAAAAAAATAATAATATCAAAAAAAATTATATCATCTACGTTTGATTTTTTTATGGAACTTATCTGTAAAAAAGCGGATATGCTCACTGATGTCACGTAGTCAAGATTTATAGAGACGGCGAATTATTATCATGGAAATGTCCTATTATTATCAAGGTTAATATCAATGATAATTTCAATTAGATTATGATCAACCTGTACCTCTTACCTTAGTGTTGATTCCTTGTCCCATTTCCACCCCTCCATGAGTGATGACCACAGTGGCGTCGTTCCTGTATACGGAGACCGTGGCGTGGTAGTTGGAGCCAATAGTCAAGGGAAATTTCATCGGTACCAATGATATTCCCCTTTTCTTCCACACGTTATTCTGTGATACAATTGATATAGAACAGTTGCAGTAAAATAAATTTAAATATTCGTTTTGAATTTAAGAAGGTCGTAGGAATAATGGCTGTAAGAACGCTACTGTGAGAACAACTGACCTTGTTAAAGTCTTCCACTTCAGCTTTACGTTTATCGTAGTCTGACTTTTCTTTTATTTTCTCTATCAGAGCCTCGGTCGGTAGCGTCCTGTTCAAGTTCTGCATCCTGACAGACAGCGGGTCCTTGCCAAGCTCATGTGCTATATGTTCCATTATGTGTTCAGCCATGGTCACTCCTTCTACTGTTCCTGTACCATTCAAATATCATGAGGCACATGAAATAATATAACAATATAAAAAAGCAACCAATATTTCTACTCATAACTTAGTTATTGTGGGAAGATTTTATTCAATGTGAATGTTGAGTTTAGCTGCAGTTCACCTTTCTCTTAGTACAGCCTGGAATCTAACACTGTCACAGATTTGACTCATGGAATTTGCAGTTATGTTCGTCTAAAAAGATCCGAAAAAGTCGGCAACAAGCTCCATTCGCACCGGTACCTCCTAGTCTCCTACCTGCTCCAAGCGACTGGGTGCCAGACTACATCAGGAAATCCGGCAATTGAAAACTTACAACTCAAAATTGAAATTTGACACCTCAAAGAAAAGTATTAAAGTAAGCTGCTTAATCACACCATTGAATCTGACACACGTTTTTCAACGCGTCAATGAGACCGCCCATGCTTTAGTATATGTAACAGTGGACATATAATATTAATATTAATTGAAAGAGCCTGTTAAATGCACTCAGCTTGTCTGAAAACATTCTTTTATAATAGCACTACCAATCTTTGATTAACTGAACGACTATTTTCAATGTTTTTACATTTATATTGCTTAAATTTCCTAAGAAGTAACCACTTCAAGCTGTTTTTAGATTTCAGCAATTAGGTAAGTACTCATCTATCTTATAAAATGTTCTAAAACAAAGATGGTCAGACTTTGGCTCCGAAGATTCCCTTTGAAACAGTAGGCAAGAACTATGCTATATGAAAGTAGCTAGAATGAGCTTTTGAACTAATATACCAATTCCAGCTCTAAATGTTATAAAACATGTGTTTCAGTTTGGAAAGTAACGTATACGTAAATAGTGTCATTGTTAATGTACTTTAACTGTACAGTTTTAGGAAATAGTAAGTGTTGGAAATAAAAGAAAAAGTTACTATACATTTAAAGACTGTATTAAGTTTTTCTAATCTGTGGTTTATATTTTATTGGTCGGAAATAAGGCGAAATCAACTATTGAACATAAATTACAATGTTATAAATATACACTTATGACGTATTTTCTTGATCGGTTCTACAAGGCAAACTCGATATTGACGTCAGAAATATGATTCATCCGAACCAGAAGTGCTAATACAGGTGCAAAGTCTACAAACTTTCGTGCAAAAATTCGGGTAACTGCTAACAGTGCAGGTTTAAAAGGTAAAGTGGTCTTACAATTTACTAGATATACATTTTATGACTATTATAAAACCCATCGTCTTTTAACAGAATTAGGCTTCTCAGAGCTGTGTATGTATATATATTTTCTTGATCGGGGAAGAGGAAAAATCAGCTATAGAACAAAATACTAAGACTTGAGTGCATTCCTTGCGAAGCTGCGGATAACTGCTAGTATACTGTATAAATATGAGTAACAACCGAACTACTTTAAATTTTAATACTATTCATTGTAAATAGTGAGACCATCCTTCGTTTAAAGCTTGTTACGGAAAATGAACAATTTTAAAGGATAACAGGATTTTGTATATTTGCCATGTGTTGTGTTGGGCTCCATTTACAGTTCTGCTTAAGATTGTTTTTTTTATGTACAACCTATTCTGTTTACAAGATGTACACTGGCGAGATCATTGCTATTCATTGGTTAATGTTTAATGTTAGTGTATGCTTGTCCTTATAAGTTTTAGAACTTTATGACACTTGAGTAAAAGAGTATATTCCAATTCTTGAAACGCAGTGCTATTTCTGTAATATTCAAAAACAGAAATGCCAAAAATCCTGTTATTCTTCTATAATGATCATAATCGACCAAAATACATGTATTAATATAAATGTATAGTCACTAGAACTGGCACACTGTAGAGTACTGTTTTTGTAAAGGAAAACAGAAACTATTACCTGGTGATCTAGCCCATAAGTTGCAAGGTTTGTCCGTTAATACGTCATACAGGTTTGTGCCCCAAGCTCTTTCGTCGTACACATTCGTGTAAGATGGAAGTAGTAATATAAGAGTAACTGGATCAGTGAATGCTGAGCCATTGTCCTCGTACACGTTGGTGTTCAAATATTGAATCTCCCCCTCTTCGTTCACTCCAGCCTGAAACGTATGTACTGTACACCATCGCTTAAGATTGAACTACACTTAGTATTTTAAGAGTAACATGATCAGTGAATGCTGAGCCATTGTCCTCGTACACGTTGGTGTTCAAATATTGAATCTCCCCCTCTTCGTTCACTCCAGCCTGAAACGTATGTACTGTACACCATCGCTTAAGATTGAACTACACTTAGTATTTTAAGAGTAACATGATCAGTGAATGCTGAGCCATTGTCCTCGTACACGTTGGTGTTCAAATATTGAATCTCCCCCTCTTCGTTCACTCCAGCCTGAAACGTATGTACTGTACACCATCGCTTAAGATTGAACTACATAGTATTTTAAGAGTAACATGATCAGTGAATGCTGAGCCATTGTCCTCGTACACGTTGGTGTTCAAATATTGAATCTCCCCCTCTTCGTTCACTCCAACCTGAAACGTATGTACTGTACACCATCGCTTAAGATTGAACTACATAGTATTTTAAGAGTAACATGATCAGTGAATGCTGAGCCATTGTCCTCGTACACGTTGGTGTTCAAATATTAAATCTCCCCCTCTTCGTTCACTCCAGCCTAAAACGTATGTACTGTACTCCATCGCTTAAAATGGAAGTACAAGTAGTATTTTAAGAGTAACATGACCACTGAATGCTGAGCCATTATTGTCGTAAACGTCTCTCCCTCTTTGTTCACTCCAGCCTGAAACGTGTGTACTGTACTCTATCGCTTAAAATGGAACTACACGTAGTATTTTAAGAGTAACATGACCACTGAATGCTGAGCCATTATTGCCGTAAACGTCTCTCCCTCTTTGTTCACTCCAGCCTGAAACGTATGTACTATTAATTATGTTTTTAATATTCAACATTTTTCTGAACTCCCTTCTAAACTAATAGGAAGACAAGTTTTAGGAATCAACTAAAGTTACCGAAATTACCGTTTCACTCCGATAAAGTCCTCGGAAATATATCAGTGATCTGATACTATAATAATTACAGCAACATTAACGTTGTACCTGAACTGTCTAATCCCCATGTATGTACCACCAGTGTATATGCGAGTATCGTATCTACCAGAGTTATAATGAGATCTGTATTAGTTTTAAAATGTATCCGTTCTCATGAGCAACTGCTCTATGTGAGGATATAATCAATTACGATAGTAAAAAAGATCTTAAGTACTATTATTTTATTCATTACTATGAACCAAAGGTATGTGCGAGGATATAATCAATCAGAGCAATAAAGGGAATTCTATTGATCTTATTCTAACCGTCCTCAGGGACTAAAGGCATGTGAGAAGCGATCAATCAATTAGGAGATCTTTAATTTTGTTATTATTTTACTCGTCCTCATGAGCCACTGGCATGTGCGAGGATATAATCAATCAGAGCAATAAAGGGATTTCTATTGATCTTATTCTAACCGTCCTCAGGGACTAAAGGCATGTGAGAAGCGATCAATCAATTAGGAGATCTTTAATTTTGTTATTATTTTACTAGTCCCTATGAGCCACTGGCATGTGCGAGGATATAATCAATCAGAGCAATAAAGGGATTGCTATTGATCTTATTCTAACCGTCCTCAGGGACTAAAGGCATGTGAGAAGCGATCAATCAGAGTAGATATAAAGTAGAGTAAAAGATTAGAACAGGATTTTATCCTCAACTAATGGCTCCTAAAGACGCGGAAAATATTGGTCATCTGTGGTTGTAGGTAATTTTCCTCCTCTGTCTCCGTATGATTGTATATTGTCCGGAGTACAGTGAACGCTATACCCGCAGAGATTCCACCTCTAGAGGGACCTTAACTTCTACCACATATTTAAGGACCAATTCTTTTTTTAAGTGGAACTGAAATCCACTATGTTCTTTGTTACACATCTTAAGTTTTTTTCTGTTATTTTTCCAAATAAATGTTGGATTTACATCAAGTCATTGTTATACCATGTATTCATGTCAAATTTATTAAGAGAATGGACAAAAATACGTACTTTAAAGTTAATATTTCAACTTATAGAATATCACTGAAAATGTTACCTCATAATCAAAATAAGTAGCGTATCTCTTGCCAATAGCCTCCATCATTGTCTCCAGTTTGACCACCATACGGACCGGCCTCTGTAGGAGATAGGCGGCTAGACTACAAGCTCCTCCGACCAAGCCCCCTCTTGTCAGTTTGCCACCGTAAGATCCACCCAAACGCCGAAGTCTCATGTTTATACTGAGCAAAACACATCCATTGTACAAATGAGCAGTAGGTATATGAAGGAATACGTCGTATGTCGGAACCCTTTATAGAATAATATCAGCTTATATCATAATAGAAATCCCCCAATATATGCTCCCATCTAATACTTAAGATATGACAATAATTTTAAACTTCGATATAGAATGTTATATTGGACGCACTTGAAATATTTTGGAAAGTGTTTAAAATCAACCACACCTTATTTTTGTCCATGATAATGTTCTTTGATATGTATAGTACATATTGTCAAAATGTTTAAATACCCGAGTTTTAAAGATAACCATAAACAAACAGTAGAGCTACAATAACGAGAGTCACAAAACATTTACTTGTGACTCCGCCGGGACTCGAACCTGGATCTCCCACTTGCCGGGTGTATGTGCTACCATTACACCACAGATATATAAATATATAAAGCAAATTATTTACAAACAAGAACTTCCAGATTTTATTTCACTTCAAGGTTTTGTTGGTGGTCAACCAAAGTGTAACTTTAAAAATACTTAACTCGGAAATTTGTGATCAGATTATAAACAAATTTCTTATAGACATTTATAACTGCACTGGTTTTAGCACTGGGATTATGTAAAAAAAATAGTTATTAAATTACTACACTTTTATTTATGGCCCAAAAATTAATGTTTTAAATGTAGCATTGATGTTGTAAAGAAGCTGTTATAGTAAATTGGACGTTTAATTTTGTAAAACATAGTTATAAACTTTTATTTATTAACAGCGATTTCTAATTGAGCAGGTTTTATTATTGTACCGAGATCGACGCATGCTCATCTGAACACGCAGACCACAAACCCGTGGAGGGCAACGTTGTCTCTGGCGATGAAAAACAGAGGATAAACATAGTCAGCAAGGATGTACAAAAGCATGAATTAAAAGTTATCAATTTCGTCAAGTATCAAACACCCAAATGTTATTTAATTTTTGTCTTACTATACCCACGACCAGTCGAAAACGTTGAAATTTGGCGTGAAACTACCTCTAGTCGGTATTGAAGTATTAAACTAATCAGTAGGCTCACAACACTTGGCAAGACATGTTACTCTAGTCAGTAATCTCACCTGACCTCTGAGGTCTTACATAGCAGTGCTATTGTCTCAGTAATCTCACCTTGACCTCAGATCTTACATAGCAGTGCTATTGTCTCGGTGAGCTCACCTAGCCTCTGGGATGTTACATAGCAATGCTACTGTTTCCTGAACTTGTTGTAGCCAATGAGTTGTACAGGAGATGTCCAGTCCACCATCCTCTGCAGGATATGTCACACAAGTCAGAGTCTCCATCATAAAATGGTATTGGGATTCCATTGTAAAATCTCCTTTTACCACTTTGTAAACTTCAGCTGGAAAATACAGAAATAAATATAAATTCACTCAAAACTTGGACAAAAATAGCTCAAATTATAGGTAACTGTGTACTTGCTACTGTATATCGGGTAGCTAGTACAAGTGGAGCGTATATTAGTTAAATACAGATTAATTAGTTTGACATTATTTTAATAATAAGTCTTGACGAACTTATATAGGGTACCTATGTAGTTAAATGTTTTTTTACTACATTTTATATAGATGGTTGGCTTGTTTATAGTAGAAATGTAGACGCATGCCAGATATATTTGTAATAATGTTTAGATACACATTTGGTTGGTTTGTACCGTAACGTATATGTACGAATGACTAGTTTTTATTAACATTTAGATTGACGTCGAAGTTCTTTATATATTAATGTTCGAAGACGTCTCACTGGTTTGTATACCATTTAGACGCACTTCTGAATTGTTTGTGCCACAATGTACTCATCTAACTTCCGATTAGCTTAAGACTCATTACGTTCATCTAAAAATTGCAGATTTCTGTTATAGAGTAGTTATCTTGCAATATTACACACAATATACATTGTATGTGAGCACTAGGGATTGTAGTGCAAATTGCCAAGCTTTAATTTGTCTTGATAATATCAGTTTGAAATTACCTTATAAGAGAGCAACTTTGTGTTTTGATCAATCTGGATCGTATCAAATCTATGAGAAAATATGAAATAACTAGTAAAACAAGTAATGAGTACGCCGTACCATGTGTCAGGATTCGATGAGCTTCCATGTCAACTTTCAAGTCTATACCATATATCAATTTCAAAATGTCCTATAGACAGATGTGCAGAAAAAGATAGTTACATTCTCGGGGTATCAAAATAGTGTTTATGTCAGTGTAAGTGATAAGCTTCAATGAAGCTCATTACAATTCCATATTTAGTCATGCACCACCATCACTCTTATCTATGTAGTAATGAAGTTTCAAGCAAATTCTACGTAGAAATTTTTCTCGGAATGTCTTGCTATATAACTCATTAACATGTTTTGTTCATTCAGTTGGTTTCTTAGCAGAGTATAATAAAAAGTATTTTACACATCAAGTCACCAAAAAAATTATTTGTGGTGTGATTGTTTGCATTTTATTTACAAATTTATTTACTCGTTGCTATCACAATAATCCATAAAACCAACCTAAAAGCTATTAATGTAATTAATTATTTGAGTAATCGTTCTGATTATTTTAACAATGTGTCACAAGACTTGAGTTTCATACAAAATTTCAATTCAATTCAGTAATGAATTGTTATTTAATTTAAGCTATGTATTATTTTTCGCCCATTACAATATACACACAGAAAAACTTTACAAGGTAATTAATACTAGAAATTTAAAAACTATTTACCACTGTAATACTACGACAGTTTGGTGAAAGATTTATCGTTTTCAATTTTAGCCAAGTGAATTTAACATGTCGCTAATTAATTTCGTTATTTAGAATCATTTTATGAAAAAGGATTAAAAATAAGAACGTACGAGTTGGAATCGGTGGTCTAGTAAATCTGAGAAACAGTCTTGAGGTGTCCCCATTCTTCACAGCTTCACGAACATCAAGAAGTGGCGTCTTCTTGTCCTTACAACGAATTAGGACTAGTTCTGCAGCCTTATCAGCTAGTTCTTGAGTGGTGGCTACTATTATGCCAACTTGCTGGCCAGCAAACTGTATTTCCTTATCAGCAAACAACTGTAAAGTATAAGCAAACCTAAATATGCTAACAACTAAAACACCGCAAAATACATTATGTATATTCGAAACATAAGCGCCAAAGGTTTGTGTTTAAATATCAGCAGTTCTGATTATCGTTTCACGCGTGCAGCGGCAAATATTTTTCTGTTACGAAGCCACCGCAGTTGATGGCTTGATTCAGTACTCGTTTGCCTCATAATGAATACAGGCGGTAATGTCTGTGAAACAATGGATTTACTGTGAATAGAGCTCTGCTATACTTTGTTATTTACCTAAATCAACTATCCATTGGTCTCTGGTTGCAAATACTCTTATCTTTATCAGTGAGTTTAATGTGTCACTGCGTTACAATTCAAAATTACGGTTTTACAAACTCTTATGTCTCTAACTAACACGTTGAATAAATTCATTGATTAACATGTTTTATCTTTCCATCTCTTAATAATATCTTTCACTGTCATACTCCACTCTTAACTATTATTGACAACTCCTACTAAACACCTACGAATAAACCTGCAAGTCTTATTTCGCCACTGCCATCTAGACTTTGTCTACATATATAATAATAAACATCAGGGTTCTATGTGTTAATATATATTTTTATTTGTAATTTTTTTATTGTTTGAGTTCCTACCTATTTCTTATGTCATATTTATACAAGTTATATTTATCTGAAGAAGTGTACTTAGATACACGAATATTTATAAATTTTTTAAACAAATATATCGTGGTTTATTTGTTGGAAGAGAATAACCTGTTTCTGTAAAATATATATATATATATATATATATATATATATATATATATATATATATATATATATATACATAGTTTATTCCTGTTAATTTGGTTTATTGTTGATTTTTTATTGTTTATAACTGTTTATGTGGTACTGATAATGACTCAATTTATTTATAACTAAATTATTGAACATAGAAACAAGAATATTTGTACAACCTAATATTTCTGTTTATATTTATGTCAGATATACTATTTTATTTATTTATTATCTATAGAAGTTACTTGAGCGTTTGAACTTGTTTTTCCATTTGCGTATTCCAACAACTGTGTTATTTCACATATAAGTTATTTTATACTTTTTTATTGTTTGTTTTTAATATTTATAAAGCTTTTTCACACTGTTTCAATCATCAAGAATCTAAATATTGTAACAAAGGTGTATTGCCGTTCATTAAAATAGAATTAAATAACAATTTGTATACAATAATTCATGTAAAGGCTATACAAATTAGTTATACCAGCTCATTGCTTGGAAGGTAAAACTGTGGACGGGGTGTGAATGTGTTTTCCCCAGGAATATCCTTGGCAGAAAAGAAAGCTACCACACCAGGTACCATCTGTAAAATAAAACATATGAATATTAAATGAAAACTGTGATTTCAAAAAATACCTGTTATTACCATTTGTTACTGTTGATGTAAATAATTATTATTTACATGATACGCGTATTATTTTCATTTCACTAAAATAGGCTATAAAGTTCAAAATCTACACGGAGAATAAAGGATCCATCCTTCAAGAGGCTGGATTTTTTTTATTTCTGTTTTTCTGTCAACATATCGCGAGAACGAACTACTGACCACTTTAAGTTTATCACGAATCTTCATTTATGTATCTATTAAAATGTAGAAATATAATAAGTTTTTGCAAAAGGTTATGGGTTACTTGTTTTCAAAATTTTATCCCGACAGACAAAGTCAAAGACAGAAAATAAATATTTCTAGTTCCTAAGTAGTAATAGGCTTCGCTAAAACTCGGCCCATTAGATTTCATAAAAGGAACTAAAAAAGCTGTGATCTCGCTCCGCAGTGAAGCTCTCTTGTTAGCTATTCACTGAGGTAATCGATCCAGAGCACGGGGTTCAGACTATGGGTACAGGATATACAGACTGAGAATGATTAGCGAGGGTGATTAGTGATAAAAAAATTATAGCTAGTAAGTATAACAAGTAATGGAACATACAGTTAGATAAAGCAAATCATTATTTGTAACATAAGATCGGATCATAATATATCCGAGTATTTCACTTCAAACTTAGTTTGTACCGTTAATTAATTAATTATATTTCATATAATGTAAATTTCAGAACCTAGTCAGCCAGTATAATTTAATATTATTTTTATCCAATGTTCCGGAACTAAATTATTGGGCGGGGTAACTGCCTAATTGGCACGCGTATGAATATTTTCTTCTAACCCTTTGTAGCAGCCCAACTATGTGACCGATCAGACCTCGCGCGCTTTGTCCGTAAGTAAAATTTATCTTTTCGTATTATTAAATTAGCCCTTTGATGCCAAACGTATAAAAATGAATGTAAAGTAACGTTGTAAATAGTAAAGTAACTTACCCTGGAAGATCTTTTATTTGCTTGATTGGAATTGATACAAGTTGTGGCGTCTTCCTTCTGACGAGCACGTTGTTGTAATAAGTAATTTGTATCATTAAATGGCTAATACCGTCGCGAATTTGTTTTAGGCGAGTTTACGTGTCCCACGTGTCTCACGGCTCACAGGGCACATATTATTTGAGTAGATGGCTACCAGTTTCATAACTTCTACTCATCTTCTAGTAACCACCGACTAGAAATAACCCTTCTTAGACTACAGCTTCATTGTCTCGTGCCAAGACACCGACACCCGGGTTGTGAGTCTACACATTGCGAAGGGAAGTAAAATCTCCATGTTTTATAAAGTAAAATATCGTAGGCATAATTCCGTAGAACATTGGATATTTTAGGCCCACCTATCAGATAATAAATTTTTAGTTCTTGTATTCTAATTGGCAGCAACGTGGCAATACATAAATTGAATTTACCATCTAAAAGTGGTGCTTGTAAGTTTCACAAATTAAATTGAACTTATGAGTAAACTTTGCTATTCGAGTATTTATTACTACGACCTCAGAAGTCACCACCCCCATGTGTTATCGTCCAACGGTACAAGTTATTAAAATATAAATTATCCAACAACTTCTGGCACTAGTATAAAATTCCAATTAATTGTTACAGTTTAAAGATACCAAAGTTAATTTACGAGTACGTCAAAAGTAATTGTGGAAGGGGTACACATATTCACGGAATATGTTCAGAGGAATTTTATATGCAACATGTATACAGAGATAACGGATTTTTTAATAATTATAAAAAAGGCGATGTGGTTTAAACCGGTAAATGGATGTGTTAGGTATTACGCGATTTATTACAACCTAACCTTGTGTGTTTTGCAAGTTTACTCTCTTTAAGAGGCTCTGAGAGAGCCGTCTCTTTGGTTTTTGTTATGGCTATATCTGTAATGTATATTTATTGTAATCTAATTTATTCCATTTTGAATGAATGTTTTGAAGCAAGCTATTATAATTTGTTTAATAATGATGGGTGAACTAGGCTATATATCTAGAAATGTACAAACTGTTTATCTCACAAGAGCCTTAGAAGGATCCAAGCCCTCTAGAGTCGCAGGTCCTTGTTTAGTAATGACGAAGGCGGCGTACAATTCGCATCCTATTGTTGGAATATCGTACACGTACTCAGCTTCCCCTGAAAATTGTACCTTAATCAGCAAGTTCATGTGTTATATTTGAATTCTTAGCTACAAATACGCACATAAAAACTTAAGCGAAATCGTCAAAGCTTACGATTTTGCTATTGGCTGAAATAAGAGTGTGATTCATTGACTAATCTCTTCAGAATAAAAAATAATCAAGCGAAATTCTTTGATCTGGCAGTAAAGGAAGAGATTATTACCAGAGCATTGAATGAGCGATTCCAGTTTTGGGAACGGCTGGTACAGAGGAGGTCTAGAACTGTCAGAGTCAAATTCCTGCTTCCCTGAAGACAATGGCCTCGTGATGTCCATCCCTCCGCTGCGGAACTCAGACTTTACTCTTTCGGGGCACAGGCTCAGGACTACCTGGATAAGAGAATGTACAAAATAATAACGCAACTAGGTGTAAAACAGCATTACTAGTTGTTTTGTCTCCAGTGTCAAACTTATTTACTACATAAGTGTTGTAGTTAGTTTAGATTTCAATAGTAATTTTAGATGAGACCGGCAAAATCTGAGTAGAGTTATTTTTTTAGGTCACATTTAACTTATGATTCAGAAACTAAGATAATATGAAGCAAAACGAATCTTCAAGGTGATGTATACAATAATAATAATTATTATTATTATATATATATATATATATATATATATATATATATATATATATATATATATATATATAGTATATCACATTTGAGATTAAGTGCACAAAATATTTCCTGACATAATTACATCAGGATAAAAGCAAGCTGTAAAAAAATCAATTAATAAAGTTAATATTTTGACTTGTAACTTTTCTGCTTTAATTCGGCCTTTTGTTCTATGAGTTCACTTACATGCTGAACCTTATGCCATAAATTCTGACGCGTCACCAAGAGGATAGATCTTGTTCACGAAAAGTAGTGTTTCGTTTTTGTAACATAAACTATTGGAATTTCCGTGATCTATTCTTCCAAACTATAAGCAAGCCCCGAATACGCAAAACGTTCAGAATTCCCTTAATGATCGACCAACATGAATACGAGCCTTTCAAGTAATCTTGGAAAGCTTTTATGAAAAAAAGGAAATCCTAAGATCCTAAGGAAGAGATAAGTGTATACCTTCACTCAGCAATCAATTGGCCATTCTTATTTCAGTCTACATCTAGTAGGTATCTGCGAATTTGTTAAAATAAAAACCTGTAAAGTAATTGGTAATAACTGTTAGCAAGTAACTTGTTAAGCAATACATTCTGGTATTATGAATAAACATATAATAAAACAGAAGTAAATAGATTAACTATATAATTCTAGTAGGTAATTCAAGTGTAAGTAATATTACCACAGGTAATCAATATAGGTATGTTTTTGTCTATGATATTCGCCTCTACAGTAGGCCGAAAGTGAGGCCTCTCCTGAATTCTGGTTTTGAGTCCGGTAGTTTGTAGTCTGTCTGCACTTCTTTGCACAGAATATTGAGAGCTGCTTGTAATGTAGAGATAAACTATCAGTAACCTACGTATGGAATATTACCCTGTACAGTCTAGCCAGTGTGAAGCCTCTCCTGAATTCTGGTTTCGATTCCGGTAGTTTGTAGTCTGGCTGCACTTCTTTGCACAGAATATTTAGAGCTGCTTGTAATGTAGAGATAAACTATCAGTAACCTACGTATGGAATATTACCCTGTACAGTCTAGCCAGTGTGAAGCCTCTCCTGAATTCTGGTTTCGATTCCGGTAGTTTATAGTCTGGCTGCACTTCTTTGCACAGAATTTTTAGAGCTGCTTGTAATGTAGAGATAAACTATCAGTAACCTACGTATGGAATATTACCCTGTACAGTCTAGCCAGTGTGAAGCCTCTCCTGAATTCTGGTTTCGATTCCGGTAGTTTATAGTCTGGCTGCACTTCTTTGCACAGAATTTTTAGAGCTGCTTGTAATGTAGAGATAAACTATCAGTAACCTACGTATGGAATATTACCCTGTACAGTCTAGCCAGTGTGAAGCCTCTCCTGAATTCTGGTTTCGATTCCGGTAGTTTATAGTCTGGCTGCACTTCTTTGCACAGAATATTTAGAGCTGCTTGTAATGTAGAGATAAACTATCAGTAACCTACGTATGGAATATTACCCTGTACAGTCTAGCCAGTGTGAAGCCTCTCCTGAATTCTGGTTTCGATTCCGGTAGTTTATAGTCTGGCTGCACTTCTTTGCACAGAATTTTTAGAGCTGCTTGTAATGTAGAGATAAACTATCAGTAACCTACGTATGGAATATTACCCTGTACAGTCTAGCCAGTGTGAAGCCTCTCCTGAATTCTGGTTTCGATTCCGGTAGTTTATAGTCTGGCTGCACTTCTTTGCACAGAATTTTGAGAGCTGCTTGTAATGTAGAGATAAACTATCAGTAACCTACGTATGGAATATTACCCTGTACAGTCTAGCCAGTGTGAAGCCTCTCCTGAATTCTGGTTTCGATTCCGGTAGTTTATAGTCTGTCTGCACTTCTTTGCACAGAATATTGAGAGCTGCTTGTAATGTAGAGATAAACTATCAGTAACCTACGTATGGAATATTACCCTGTACAGTCTAGCCAGTGTGAGGCCTCTCCTGAATTCTGGTTTCGATTCCGGTAGTTTGTAGTCTGGCTGCACTTCTTTGCACAGAATATTGAGAGCTGCTTGTAATGTAGAGATAAACTATCAGTAACCTACGTATGGAATATTACCCTGTACAGTCTAGCCAGTGTGAGGCCTCTCCTGAATTCTGGTTTCGATTCCGGTAGTTTGTAGTCTGGCTGCACTTCTTTGCACAGAATATTGAGAGCTGCTTGTAATGTAGAGATAAACTATCAGTAACCTACGTATGGAATATTACCCTGTACAGTCTAGCCAGTGTGAAGCCTCTCCTGAATTCTGGTTTCGATTCCGGTAGTTTATAGTCTGGCTGCACTTCTTTGCACAGAATTTTTAGAGCTGCTTGTAATGTAGAGATAAACTATCAGTAACCTACGTATGGAATATTACCCTGTACAGTCTAGCCAGTGTGAAGCCTCTCCTGAATTCTGGTTTCGATTCCGGTAGTTTATAGTCTGGCTGCACTTCTTTGCACAGAATATTGAGAGCTGCTTGTAATGTAGAGATAAACTATCAGTAACCTACGTATGGAATATTACCCTGTACAGTCTAGCCAGTGTGAAGCCTCTCCTGAATTCTGGTTTCGATTCCGGTAGTTTATAGTCTGGCTGCACTTCTTTGCACAGAATTTTTAGAGCTGCTTGTAATGTAGAGATAAACTATCAGTAACCTACGTATGGAATATTACCCTGTACAGTCTAGCCAGTGTGAAGCCTCTCCTGAATTCTGGTTTCGATTCCGGTAGTTTATAGTCTGGCTGCACTTCTTTGCACAGAATTTTGAGAGCTGCTTGTAATGTAGAGATAAACTATCAGTAACCTACGTATGGAATATTACCCTGTACAGTCTAGCCAGTGTGAGGCCTCTCCTGAATTCTGGTTTCGATTCCGGTAGTTTATAGTCTGGCTGCACTTCTTTGCACAGAATTTTGAGAGCTGCTTGTAATGTAGAGATAAACTATCAGTAACCTACGTATGGAATATTACCCTGTACAGTCTAGCCAGTGTGAGGCCTCTCCTGAATTCTGGTTTCGATTCCGGTAGTTTATAGTCTGGCTGCACTTCTTTGCACAGAATTTTTAGAGCTGCTTGTAATGTAGAGATAAACTATCAGTAACCTACGTATGGAATATTACCCTGTACAGTATAGCCAATGTGAGGCCTCTCCTGAATTCTGGTTTCGAGTCCGGTAGTTTGTAGTCTGGCTGCACTTCTTTGCACAGAATTTTGAGAGCTGCTTGTAATGTAGATACGTCCATCAAATATTTTCCGGTGTAGAAGTTTTCTGTCAAATAGGCATGGGTCTGAAAAAATTTTTTTGCGATTAAAACATTATAAGATACTAAAACTTTCTAGTCTGTGTTTAGTTACCCACTATTATTTTGTTAATTGGCACTGATTAGTTGAAGTACCATGTTTCTGACAAACGTAGTTTATTTTGAATGATATGAATTACATATGTATCTATTTAATACGTCTGTAAAATGTTAATACTCGTACGTTTATTCTCTTTAAGAGGCTCTGAGAGAGCCGTCTCTTTGGTTTTGTGTTATGGCTATATCTGCAATGTATATTTATTGTAATCTAATTTATTCCATTTTGAATGAATGTTTTGAAGCAATAATATATAATGTATATGTATTAAAAGTATTACATATATGTATTGAATGTGTAATATGCCTGTGCATAAAATGTTTAATTTAAGTTGCGCAAATATGAATTCAATTTAATATTTTAAATCTAATTCACTACTTTGAATAATTATACATTTAGAAGTAAAAACAAATTATCTATGAATTTTAAATCCTCTTCCACGCTTCACTTGTGAGCGAAGTGAAAACATTTGTTCCTAATATTTATAAAAATAAATTAAAATTAATTTCTCAAATCTCAACATGCATAGACTCCTTATTTATTAACTAGCTGAAGCAGACTGATTTTTTTACAATAAGTTAATATGCTAGGACTTTACTTACAAATCGAGGATTTATGCCACCAAATAGTATACTCGGTTGTTCTAGTACTCGGAAACCCTCCTCTTTTTTCACACAAAACTTGAAACCTCCGTTGACGTACGCTATGGCATTTTCAGCTCTTGGTGTGATCTGTAAATATTGAAATTTACTAAAGTTTCCTGCTAATATTGATAACTCAAAACTGTAGAACTAAAACGGCAGTATACATGAAAATTGGTATAATACATTAATAAATAGTGTGACATTTTGACACCACACTGCTTAAAATTTAATATTAGATAAATTATGTCTCAGTAACAAAATAATATATAGCTTGATTGGCTCTTAAGTATATACCTATGTCTTCCAAATACAAAACATTGACAAACTTTCTTAGTGACGGGTGATGCTTATGAAGCTGGGAATTTCCACGGTAATTCTACTTTCATTGTATACGTGTATGTGCTACTTTATAAAGTCTTCTGTATATGGGGCGTATTTTAAGTAATTCTGCAAGTGTGCAACGAATTGCGTGGCTCCTTTTCGGATGGTTGTCTGTTGTGTGATCCTGTCCTTGCAAGCAGGCTGCCTACCCAACCATTGGTTGGACCACAGGTTAACTGTTGGAGTGGGCTTCTGAGCTCCAACTTTGCCTTGTAAAATAGAACATTCTTTAACTTAAACTTTGAGTGCTCAGTGGCAGCATTGTACAGTCCTCATTATCTTCTCCTGTAATGAGATCACTACTATGAACAATATACTTTACTTACCTTGTAGGTTTTTACGACGTATGTCAGAGCATTAAGTGGAGGCAATAGTATCTGCAGGATCACCTTTTTGTTCATGTTAGTCTCTAAGTAGTCCGTCAGCGACAACAGCGTGATTTTCTCGTTATCTGATCCTGTAAACAAGTCACGGTGTGTCAATTTATTTGATTAAAAATTATGGATAGAATAAAATGTTGTATATTAGTCGCCTAAAGAAAGGTACAAATACTAAATAAGTAAATATGATTTTTCAATAAGAACATTTTACCAACGATAAAAATGCTATAATTTCAAAAAATTTTCAGGAATTTTGTATATAATTTCTCTTTATTATGTCTTTCAATAAAATGCTTATACACCAATTTCAGATTTTAAATTTAAAATAATTTATTATCTATTTCATGGTGTAGATTTTTTCTTACTGTTACATGTCTATTTATGTAACAATCTAAATATTTTTGAGACAACGTTCTTATTAATATAAATGATATTATTAAAATGCAGTTTTATTATATGTATTAACCCTAAATAATATACAAACAAAATAACATAATACCAACAGTTTATACTCTTGTAAGTTTGGAAAGTTTAACCAAGATTTAGTTTAAGTATTTTTATGTTCTGTAAAAATATATAATTCAATATACCGTATAGTTTTAAAAATTTAAGAAAAGATAATACTTGGCATTTAAACTTTTAATTACAAATAATATCTTAGTAGATTGAAAAAGAGTTTAATTTTTTAGAAAAGAAGAGCTTTATCTTTTTATCTCAATGTTCTTTACTAAAAAATGTAAATATTTTCCCATTAAAAACAATAAACCACCTAATCTAATAGTTAATTTTGTAAAATTTCGTTCACTACCCAGTTATTTATATTTTATTCTTTGTGTACTTCTACTGTTACAAGATCTATGATTGTATTTAATTTTTATCCTAGGGAAATAAATCTACAGACTAGCCAAATACTCATTTAATTATACTTACTAACTGATACTCTAGCGCCCACAGTTTCAAGTATTAAGAATAAATCCGACGGAAATTCTCTGTACTCGTGTTTTATAGACAAGTTGCCAGCAATTGTTCCCACCTGTTGGTTTGAATACATCTTATTATAAGGTTATAATATTTATAAGCCATTTTCTAATATTAAAACTTGCTAAACTCTGCAACACTCAGAGTTAGCCAAGTAGTTCAACACAATGTAACACTTAGTTCTCTATTGCAAGTTTGTTTTTGACGATGGAAGGATTATGAAGGAAACAGGATTTTCCGGACATTGGCCATCGTTCAGTGATACAAAAAATCACTAACGGGACGTTTCGAGATCTGCAACCTCTTCTTCAGGTAAATAACTAACCAAACACATAATTACAACCTAGGTTTATAATTACAATTAGCCTGGTGAAATACAACATTGCAAAATTGTACTTGTCTCTCGTCTACCAAACCGATGAGAGTAAATCTACCGACAAATGGCAATAATTTTAAAATTTACATATATTTTTGTGGACTTAAGTAATTAAATTTCATAATGATATTGATTACAAAACATACTATTAGTTCCTCAGTCTACTAGGTAATAGTTAAAGTTGAAGTATAGCATACATTATATGTTATGGTTGAGATTGATAACTTACGTTTCTGACATGCGTGTTAGCCACTTTAGTGATATGTTTGGCCAGCTGTTTCAAGTAGGAGAAGTATCCAGGGTTCTCCTCTGCCACAGCACTGAACAGGACGATAGCGTCTGACAGGGTGGTGTTCGCTCCGACTTGTAAGTAGTTTGAGGAGAAAGAGTGAGCCTTGAGGAACCCCACTCCATTTATATCTATGTAGACATCGGGGGGTGGCTTGTATTTCAGGATACCTATATACAGGACATATTGAATACGTGTAAAGGTGTAGATTCGTTTTCCAGGTACTGCTATAAATAACATAAATTCACGAGTTTATAATTTTCCGATAAAATAAAAAAAAATACCTACAGTATTGTGGAAAGACGGGTAAGCTTAAATGTAAATAAATAGTAATATTGTTGTAGTTTAGCTATGTACTTTCGTGAGTGAAGGTATGGGAGATCATCAGGTATACAGATTAAACGTAGGCCGATAAAAATTACATAATATATATTAAGACAATACAAGGTAGTATTGAAATATCCCTATCAGATACATAAACAGAGTTAGTGCACAGACAGATAGATTGACTGACGGACTGACTTTCTATGCAAGCTATGTACCAAATTTCAAAGCTTGTAGTTGTGTGTCGCGGTTATTACGTTGGTGACGTCACAGCCTGCCACTTGGTGGTAGATGAAACTATAAATTACTCTTTTTTATTTAGTACTATATGAAAGGCTTTGACCAAAAGAACTAGCAACTTACTATTAAATTATCTTTTATGGAGTACCCATTTAACTTCAAGAGTCTGTTACCGATTTAAGCCATAACCATTACAGCTAATAATAATTATGTTAAGAGGTTATTATTTTTCCATACTAAGTTTATTAACGTTCTACTATATCCAATTCAAAACTCCTCCAAGTATCTGATTTTAAAACGTAAAGTAATATAAATTCGTTTACCTTTTCCGATTTTTTTATTTCTCAAATGTTGTACACAGCTTCATGCAGACATATTTTACTTATGAACAACTGTGTGAATTTGAATATTAATTACCATTACAAACGTAGATTAGAAGTGACAATCACACACAGGCTTCATTCTGTTTATGACTTGTTTTTACTGGTTCTCTATTTGTTCGTTAGAACTTCATAGAAGATACATTTATTTCAATTATATTATCACCTTGAATAGTCATTAAGAAATCAAATTCAAATTAGTCATTCATTTTTCTGAAGATTACTAAAAGATCATGTTCATATATTATTTACCTAGCAATTACTTAATGAGAAGTTTTAAATTCATTATTAGTAACTAGAACAAAATGTACTTTTAAAATCAATGACAATTTTAAACAAAATGAAATTAGTATGCAATCTGCATGTAATAGATAGATCAGTTTAAAAAAAATACTAGTCACCTGTAGATGTATTCCCTCCAACAAGCATGTAGGAACAGTTTATCATCTGGAAGATCTCAAATATCTCATTTACATTAGAAACTTTGTACCACTGAGATCCACCCTTGAGATCGAGTTTCAATGACGGCAAGGCGAGCGCAACCTCTAGGAACTCTACATCACAGTCATTCTCGTCCTCACAGTTATATGAGGCTCTCTTCTGGTCTCCTTTGCCCTTCCCATGACACATGCTACCACTTTTTGGACATACTTTCATTAAATCCTGGAACCAAAATATGTTGAAATTCTTCCCAACAAAATGAAAAATATACAAAGAAAATTACCATACAGTTAAGAATTAGCGAACGGTACATATAATAAAATGAACTGAATAAATATGTTTGTACTGTTAATAGTGGATTATGTAAAATAATTTTTTATCGATTGAGATCATACATGCCTCAATATCTGCCACCTTCTGCTCCAACTGACTGCTTTTATCAGAAGCAAAAGATTTGAAAGCATCAAGGATCGGCCTATACCCAGTACAACGGCAAAGGTTCCCAGAAAATGAGTCCTCAATTTCTTTCATGGTAGCATTGGGGTTTGATGCTAGTAGGCTGAAAGAATAATGCGAGTTTCAGAATAAAGCTGCAATAACATTCAGTTATTCAATATGTTTTAAAAGCTATTGTAATTCATAATGTTTTATTACGGATGAATCTGAAGGAAACAGGATGTTTTCCGGACATTTTCCATCGTTCAGTGATACAATGCAATCAGTTACACGACGTTTCAAGATCTGCAATCTGATCTCTTCTTCGGGTAAATGATTAAACTAATGCATGACTACAACTTAGGTTGAAGTAAAAAAAAAAAACCAGTGCATTGTGACACACAGGAAGTCAGGAACCACAACAGCCATGCTGTGTGTATTCTATGCACACTAACCCTAAAACATGCATTTAATAAAAACTGAACACTAATTATTAAAACTGGACTACAGAATACAGGTCATAAAAGGTCATTTTTCACATACAATTTTCGAAATTCATAATGTAATATGATGGAGCCCTATGATATTTTTCAAACCAAAGTAGAAATATAATGAGCATATTATTTCACTATTCACTGTTGATGAATAAATAAATAATTGGTTCTATTTCAATTTCTAATTATTTTTTGGTTCCATAGTTTAGTTTATGTTGTTTCACTGGCCAAGACACATGTATGGGTTTTTGAATCCAACATTGATTAAAAACCTCTGGAGATATAAGTGATTGTAATTTTTATAACCCGATCAATAAATCTTAAGAAGACTGCTTTGATCAAAATGTATCTAATTCCGTCGCTTGTATTCTGATTCTAGTATAAGAGAATGAGTGTGTCAACCCTTTGCATTCCAATAACTGCGGTAAAGATGCCATACACAATACCAAGTGAGCGAAGCGGTTTCAAATGCATTATGTGCAAACATGATCAGCTATGTTAAGTAGTGTAGGTTTTATACAGCGCAGCGTTTAAATAGTATTTACAAAGCATTAGTTGGTTTATTCGTTACTTATGCAATCCAAATTAAAAAATAGATAGTAACGTATTTGCAATCTTTATTACATTCTGATAAAATTTTGATGGAAACAAATATTTCTGCCTCTTTAATTAACCTTAGTTAAAGGTGCCAACAGATGTTAAGTACCGGTTCACTTTGGATTAAGAGTTGTTAATATTGTAACTATTACAAAGTCGTATATCTTTATATTCCAGAATTCTTAAATATTTCAAGAAGCTATTCTCTTCATTAAAACCTTTCTTCAACTTCAACGGATGTATTACAAAATTGGGTTAGCGCTTCTCGAGATTAGTGTTTAGTAACACATTTAGCAATTTATTTTTATTTATAAGAAGATAAATCATATTTCAAGATAGCGGACTGTTACATGTAACTTTTTACCTGTTGTAATGCTAGGCAAAAATTGCATTGTTTACAGCATTATTAACCTGGCATTAAACTAGTTACAAGCTTATAACTACGTTATTAACTGGCAAATTTTTGTGATCTATATGCTAAAACTTTTATTATTCTTTGAAAATTTAATTACGGTTCCTCATTAGTTTTTAAGATAATAATCTTTGAAATCGTAAACTTTCCGCCACTATGCATACATATATACGCCACATTTTTGGCGTATGCTTACCTTGTAAATAATTAATGGACAATAATTATCCACACCCTGCAGTTCAGCCGTGTGTCTACGTTCGCTGCATCAGGTACAGTCCTAACGTTATTTATAGCATTGTCTGGCCTATTGCTGCTACTAGGATATATTTCTATATTTACGACTGTAAAATAATTAGGACTGACGAGTTGTACGTTCTACTTTACACATTTCAACATAACGATTAATCGAATTTCCTTTTCTCCTACCGAATAGATTCAAAATCTATTGAAATGAATGCATAAAACAAAGATCAAAATATTCCATTGACAAGTACACTCCATACTTAACACATGTTTCCACTTTATAAAGATGGTACTAGCCATATCTTTATTTGACCGATATTCTTTGATTCCATTACACATTTGGCTGAACGAGACATTAGTGTGCTTGCAGGAATATTTAATTCTATGTAAATTTTACGGTAGCAACATAATACGTTACAATTACCTGTACATTGCCATGATCCACCCTGGGGTACAGTAGCCACACTGGGTACCGTAGAACTGTGCCAACCTTGTCTGGATTTCGTGGTAACCTTTTTTTCTACTCCCAATGCCTTCCACAGTGGTTACTTTAAGTCCGTGGCAAGCGTAAACAGGAAACATGCACTAACATGAACATAATGTATTACACGTTTGCAAACTCAACGAATTAAGGATGGGCATGGCGTTCTTTGGATGCATATACACTTACTAAAAGAAAATATTATCTCTTAGTAAATCAGGAATGTAACAGGTTTTCTTAATGCAAACATTCCAACAGGTTGATATGTAAAGAAGTTTGTCTTGTTCATGTCACTGTTTATAAAAATTACGAATTTATAGTATTTTAAAAATATTTAAACGTTTTAGAAACACTTTGGTGCTCAATGTAACTATTACTTTTGTCGTTTGGAATGTCATACTTTGGTTATCCTCGTAAGTTTATTTAATAAGTGGAGATCATCTATTTATTTTTCAATGATATTTAACCTCAATATTTGGTAACTTCCAGTGTAAATACAAAAATATGAAAGGTCATAATGACGCCCAATCTAAGATAGTGATCTTTAAATATGATATATTGATTGAAATTTGATTTTAGAGACTAAGATCATTCCTTAGAAGAACTTCCTCTACCCAAATCGAAATTGAGGACTTTTCTTGGCATATTATGTAATAAGAACTTGAACTCGAAATTGGTTCTAAAATGTTTACATAGTCATCATACACCACTCTTGCAAAGTTGCCATGAATTTAAATTTAAGTTTTTCTTTGTGATTTTATGTATTATGATAAAAAAACATGTTTAAGAAACTTAACCTTCTTTTCCGATTATTCTCTGAAATAATGGATATATATTGAACTTTATTATTTTGCTCCATGTGTATTACCAATATGTAAATTTAAAAACCAAATCACTTTTAAAACTGTTTAAAATATGTTAATAAAATATGTTCTCACTTAGCAAAATATTGATTGTTGTTTCTCTTAAGCAAACGTTTTGTACATTTTAATTACTTCCCTAAATCCAAATAGTGATTTAACGTTTGAAAAATATTTAAAAGAATCGTCTTCTTAAACAGATTTAAATCGTATTCTTACAATAATAGTTTTCAAAACAGTTATAATTAATACGTAAATTTTTATAATTTTTTTATATTTTCACATAGATGAATATGAGATCTAAATATAATTCCAACAATTTTTCAATCAATTTCCTTCAAATTCCTAGTAAATATCTGAAATAATACTTAACAAAACCACTATTAAATGTGAAAAGTATAATCGAAACATCACGGCAAAAAATTAGTAAACCTCTATTTCTCAAATAAAATTCTTAAATTTTAATAATTAAATTAAGAAAAAGTTTTTAACTGACTAACCGAGTTGACTGAGACCACCCTCTCTTGGCCAGTGACAGGATGTTTAAACTGCAAACTGACAACACAAACCCCACATCCTCCTTCTAGACACATGAACTTGGTGCCCTTCAGCTTGGCGCACTCCCTTATGTATGTGTTGAGAGATGTGTTTCCGGGAACTGTGGATACTGTAACAGTTGTCGGTGGGTTGGGATTTTATTTTATTTCACATGAAGTGTACATCGTAGACTAATGTTAAGATTAAAATAAATTGCAATATATGCTAGCATAATCTATATATTGTATTTTGCAGGTTTTATACTACCAGGGGATCTGTAAAATTGATGTCATTTATTTAGCATTTATTTTTTTATTTGAAAAGGTAAAATTTAATCAAAGTTACAAAAAACTAATAGAAAGCTTAATTTTTGAATGATTTTAACATGCATAAAAGTATAATAGTTTCTTCAATTAATATAACTACAAGACGAATTATGTTTAAAAAATCAGTTAATTTGCATATGGTGTATTACGTTTTAACAATTATTACAATTTGACGAAAACAAATAGAATTGTTATTTCTTATTATTTTCCATCTATAAATTCAAGATATTTTGTTCAACATCTAAAAGGCATAATATTAGTCCAATTTTAGACAAAATCTGTGAATTGTAGTGTCTAAAAATTATGGATTTCCAGTGGAATTTATTACACACCAATGAGCATTTCTAAGAATTGCAAATTTTTGTATTCGCTAAATCTCGAAACACATACTGCCAAAGAAATAAAATTATTAATTTTATACTTAAACATTACTTTTTGCTAAAATGCTGTATAAGGGGGGGGGGGTAGAAAGTTAAAAAAGGTCTACGCTACATCACTGCTTCATCAGCAATTCAAATATATTACAATATTATTTTACAATTATTTTGGAGATTTACAACTTTCCAAAAGAAGATAGTCAATAACAAGTAGCAATCATATAATTACCTATCTGAAGCTTTCCATTCAGAGTGAACGAGACAAAGTTGTCCCCGTACCTGTAAAATAAGTAATTTCATTGTAGAAGTTGTCATTCGCTTGCACATGTCTATATATCATTCTACATAATTTTAAACATGTCATTCTTCAGATTATGTTAACTATGAAACATTAGAATAATATGTTAACTGTTCTCACTGAGTTGGTTGCATCTTTCGTAACAGAATTTGTGTACATGCTCATATTTACTGAAAAGAAAATTCTTAAGGTTAATCAAATAATTTTTATCCAGTAAATCTGTTTTTAATTTTTTACAACATACAGTATAACATATAGTAAATGAGATATCATTAACCATTCCAGTGGTAATGTCCTTTAAATTCTCTGTTATCAGTGTGAAGAATATGTGAGTTTTGTTTTATTAAAAGCAATAATTGTGCAATCTAAATTTTAGCTCCTACAAAGTAACGAATACAATGAATTCTCAAATCTCAAACGTAATAAAAGCTACAATAGTAATCCTTTAAGTATCATCTAAACTAAAAATTTAAATGCTCTATACTGTGCAAACACATACATTTTACATAAAATTTTACGAGTTATCAAAAATAATTATTTCCGAATGTGTTAGATTAATTCACTGCAGGTTAGAATGAAAAATTAATGATTTTAACTAATCCTTTTAAGTAATTCATTTTTTAATTGCGTGTTTTTTTATATAAATACACAAATTTTAGTTGAACTGGGAGTAAGTAGATCAGTGGATTAGATTAGTAAGGGTTTACCGTATAAAGAGAGATACAATCATTAGGGAGATTGAACGTGATTAGGGGATAGCTAATACACACGTGCTAATACACCTGATACAATAATCAGTCCCTTAAGCTCTACGAACCCATCAACGCTAAAATAATAATTATCAGTATGCCTACTTATGTTTGAAACATTTCATACGTTTCAATCATATTACATCATAATTTTTTAAACTGTTGTGCAAAGCGCCATACAATATTTAGTATTTTCTAAAAATTCACAATATTTTGTTATTATGTAACACAAAGTTTTAACTGATTTGGTTACTATTCACTTTACAAGACATATAGGTTATTTTAAATACTAAGCCATCAGATTAAATAAACCAGCTTAAACCTGGTGGTGGTACGTTCACCAAGAGATTAAGTTGTACATGGGTTTTAGTTGGCCAAGGGTTTAACACACAAAGATATTCATTAAGTGTTTAAAATAACGTGCCGTATGATGAAGTATTATCTGTCAAAATAATAAATATTTTTAAATGATAATTTATTTTGAATTTTAAGTTATTTGTTGCTTATTTAGAAGTTTATGGTTGAGAACGCAGGTAATTCGATTTCAAAATAGAATGATATATTATTAATATAATACTTCACCTATAAGTGTTTAGGGGTATAAGCTCATGTATGAATCTCAATTTGTGTCTTATGAATGTACACGATTTTAAGGGTTCTAACTCCATTTCAAATTAAATCCATCCTTTATTCAAGTGTCCAAACGTAAGGCTTCATGCCTTATAAATAAACATTTAGTAAATAACATTTCAATTAATTACGAGATGAAATTATTTATCTCCTAGGGGACGTTTATAGCTGGACTCTTGGCAGCCTAATACAAATAAAGATGCGATGTAAAAACTATGAAATCAGGCTACTGTAGTATTTAATTTATAAAGATGTTAGTGTTACACAAATGTTTTACTCTCGAGACCCCATTACATTTTGCAGTTCTGTACAAATATAAGGCTGTTGAATTGATGTTTGTGTAAGTTGTAACAAAACAATCACAGACGCAATACATTTCACGTTATCACCACAAACATAATATACCATAACATGATACAACGATAGTACTCGTAAGTGCAATTATAAAGATGACAAGTAGTTGTCATAATTCTCCAAGAGAACACGTCTCTCAAGGCCAACTTCCGTGGGATGTTTGTTTTAGTATGATAATTTCTTTTCAACAGCAATAACGATTGTCTTTCAAGGTTAAACGCACAAGAACATGTACTCGTGTTTTAGCTTTTCTGGAAATAAAAATCTCTAGTCTCGAGCCGCTCCCAAGTTTTAGAATTTCTTTAGCAAATTCCTAAAAACAATAGGTGAATTGACTTTCAAACTAATGAAATAAATTATCGTTCTACGTTAAAAAAACAAATCTATTATTTTTTATGATATTACAAGTAATTTGGGCTAGTCACTAATTTTGTGTGTCAAGGAGTAATACCAAATTTTTAATTGATTGTAAAAGTAATATTGCTCAGGACAGAAACTATTTCCTATGTTCATGTAGAATTTGCGAACGGATTAAAAGAGATATTCTTTACCTAAAGGTGTTTGCTAAGAAACCATTTCAAATATTTCGCAGTAAAAATTTACAAAACTCTCGAGAAATTATGACTTCAACATTTTCCAACTATTTACAACTATAAGAAAGGAGATGTTGGTTCTTGAGATGAACTTTAGTAGTCTTTGGGCTACAGGTGTACACTAAAAAACAGTTTCTAAAATGTCACAATTTAACAACGTACAGGTTTTTTCGGGCATATTTACCGGGGCTCTAGCTCTTATGAGGTCCTTGCCGTGCCCCACGAGACGGCTATTTGAAATGAAAGTGTCGGCGGATGAGATAGCTCTATCGATAACTGTGATGGTTTTATAGACTAAACTTTTCATATCGTTCATTACAATTTCTATAGTCTTACTTTTTACTTAATAATCTCGATCTAGTTTATTTATATCGTACATTCAAGCGGAAAAGTCAATAATAATAGTTTCTGTGATAAACAAAAAATACCTCAACACTTGATACAAAATACGAATTATCTTAAGTTGAGAATAAAAATTAAATTAAAAAGGACGTATTTACAGATTGATCTTTCCAAACTGAGTGTATTTTTAAGAATATCTCCCTATCAACGGTGTCAACTCTACAGTGTGGGTATCAAATCCATTTAACGAAAAAATGCATCTACACGTTGAAGTTAATGAACAACTGGTTGAATTCCAAACAGACACTGCGTTAAAGACTGGACTAAAAACGAATCGTTTGCAAGAGTTTTAGTGTTATTTCGAAAAAAATTAACTCACTAATAGCCAAGAAAGCGTTGCTTGTGTTGATACCTTTTGCTACTTTCTACCTTTGTGAGGCAGGCTTCTCAGCTGTGACAGTTACCAATTAAAAACACAGACAAAACTTTTGAAAAAGTATTGCAGTTTCGAACAAGAGTCCAGATTTTGATGTAGGCCTACTAATTAAAGGAAAATATCTCATCCCTCACATATACATTTAGCAAATATGTCCGATTTGCCAGTGTGAAACTTAAAACGAAGATTTTTTCTTAAAACTTAAGAACTGTGATGAATTTGAGTAAATATAATCTGCCCAGCTACCATGCTAATTGTTATGTAGCAATCATTGAATTATTACAAAAGTATATTTAAAATGTTAAACCCTTTGTACTTTACTTGCTTCCCTCTATATATTTACTTGTACCATTCCAAGTCTAACAATAATATAATAATAGTGTTCTTCTTTAAAATGAGTAATATTGAATAGTGCATAGGTTTACATAATTTATTAAAAACCCAGTTTTTACTCGATATTTTTATGATTGCTAATTTGCAATAGGCATACAGGAAATATTTTACCGACGTGAATTAATTATTATTTTAATTATTAATTCATAATACTTTATTGTTTTTCTTCGTCGACTCTATAGAGATGAGCTGAGGGGTTGAGGCGCCGAGGAAAGTATTACAGACCTAAAGGGAGCCTTGGGTCCAAAAAGTTTGGGAAACTGGTTTAGCGTCTTAGAGAGGTCTCAGGGATTCGGTTCTGTCATGCATCTTCTTTACAAAATCAAACTATAACCCATAGTGTTTAAAATTCTTGAACCAGTTTTACTTTCTGTTGAGTGCATATAGCTTGTATATTTCAAACTTCAACGTTCTAGGCCGTCGGGAAGGTAAACAAATTGTGGGGTTTCTATTTATTGTTCGTAACTCCATTTAAAAGGCCTATCTGACTTTTATGTAAATGTTTTTGCTTTTTTTATTTAAGGTGTGGCACGTGTGTGTGAAATTTTATTTTTCTATGTCAGCTAGAAATCGGAAAACAAAAATATAATTTTTAAAGGGGTTGCAACTCTATTTCAGTCCCTTTCCATGACAAATATTTTCTTCTTCTGGCCAAAGCATGAGGTACATCTGTTAAGATTTCATCTTTCTGTGATAGTGGAAAGCTGAAAACCAAGAGTATAGTTAAATTATGGGGTTTTCTAGGCTTGCAACACTATTTCAACCATTATGAGACAAGACATGAAAAAAAACTAAATTTTATAACAATAAAAACCTAAAGTGAAATGGAAAAACAAAAATATATCTTTTCTAGATTATAAATATATTTTGAAATCCCGCTTCAACTATTATGGGTTTTGATAATCATTAGAAATATTTTATTTGTCTATTGACAGCAGAGCATTATGTGTGAAATTTCATCTTCCTATGACATCAAATAGTTAAAAAGCAGAATATAGATAGTAAAACACCAAGTAGAAAGTTAAAGAAAGCTTTTACAGTGAAAAATTTAGCCGATTCTAATAATATTATATCCATTAATGCCATTATATGAAGTATTTAGATGTTTAATGAGTGTCCAAAAGATTAGTAAAAGTTCAATTTGTTTATAGTTTATAGTAAATGAGACATAAACATGTGGTTTTTAATAAATTGTAGTAAACTATATAAACTGTAATGGATACTATATGAATATTATGAGAGAATTACCTTCGCTTCTTTAATAAATTAAACAAACGTCATACTGAAAAATTTACGGGAAAATTAAACTTTATATGTGTTGTGTTAAATTGAGTGATCTAGTATTAAATCCAAAAATTTAGACTATTGTAGCATAATAACCTAGTTACCTGGAAGAGGACGCCATGATAATGGAGACTGTACTGATAGTGATAATAGTCGATCTTCACATTCTCCACTATCTTTCTCTTCTCCCTCCACTTCCATAATCAATTTCCCCTCAGACATTTGGACCGTTTTTTACCAGTTTCCCATTACTTTCTGATTGTTCTTGCCACATCAGGGTCGTACTCAAACATACAATACAACGTTCATGCATCTTTCATTCATTTTGCAATTTTCCACCTACAGCATAGAAGTCCATCTCCTTTTTGGGCGATATCCCAGTCAAATAAACAGTAAATTGGTAACATTATAAAATGCTCGCTTTCGTAAAAACTTTTAAACGAGTTTTGAGCATCTTAAGTATTGCGGAATCAAAATTTAAAAAAACTAGAGGACAATTATTAAAAACTTATTATGAAGAAAAATAGACGATGTCCAAAGAAAATTTATTTGAAAATGTTCCGTACTTATTATAAGGCAACTTTATATTAAATTGCTTGTAATTGTTAATGTAAATTCGTTATAACAAATTTCTTATTTTTCAAAAAATTACCAGTAATGCTTTTTATACAGCTCATCATATGTAAACAAACATCCCTGAAGAAGTTCTGGAGGCTGAGAGTGGCAGTGTCACTGTGTAGGTGCGGAGGGTGAGTGAATAACTACTTCGAGTGGGCGGCTGCAGAGACACCTATACAATCACTGTACAATTTATCACGTGTATGAGGTCACAAGCGTCGCTTGACCCCTATCCACACTGATAAATAACCCCACGTACATCAATCTATAAAGTAGGACATTAAGCAGAATTTTTCATCATACACTAGTGTGTATGATGAAAAACCGCTGGTAACTGCTAGCAGTTACCAGCCGTTTAAATGCAATTTTCAAAATCGAAGGCCTTACTTAGTTTTCTTAATGGTAGCACTTATGATGTAATATGGTTTTGAATAAATACATACATATAAGTCTCTAAAACATAATTTGATCAAAAAGTATCAACTTTCGTCTGTTTAGATTAATTTTATATCCAAGGCATTTCAAGTGCCATATTTGAGTTTGACTTGTGCCCCAATCAAGAAAATATATATTTAAAACACCAACTTCGATTAAAAAGCGTCTTCTTTTAATTTACTTTATGTCTAAGAATTTTCAAGTTTCAAAGCGATATTTTGGTTTTTTTACTTGGATGCCTGTCATGCACGATGGCTTATTGCTTAATTAACGTTGTTGCCTGCTGCCATCCATGCAATATATACCTATTGTGTAATTTGTTTCAAACATCGAATGTATATTATAATTGTATATTGTAATATTGCAATTACATGTATACATATTATAATGGTTTTCCGTTAGTTAAATAAATAATAATCTATATATATATATATATAAAAATGAATGTTTGTATGTTTGTCCTTTATGGAATCGTGAACTATTGGACCGATCATGATGAAAATTTGTACGTATATGTATTTTTCCACGGAGAAGGTTTATAAGCTATGCCCATCCCTTTCCCGATTCAGGATTCCGCCCCACTGGTTACAGAAATACCCATAAGAAATGCATTGCAGCAAACATATGTTAACGTCTTTTCAAATTTTTAATCAGCTGTTCTTTGTAAACATATATTACACTTATAGTTTTAAAGCATAGAGTAAGCTTAAGAGAAACGACAAATTTTGTTTAAACTGTTTTTGCAATCACTGTTAAACATAGACTTTACTATCCAGATAATACAATTCAAATTTGACGTAAAAATTCACCTTTAACTGCAATATTTATTTAATATAAACCATGCTCATGCTTGATCAGAAGAGTAATGCAGATATCATAATTACTATCTTACGTTGGCTACAAATATAAAGAATGTTATAAAATCAACCTTAGTTGTTTTTTTTTGACAGAAGTATGGTTCTCAAAACTCCGTGTGTACATATTCTCTCGATCGAGACAACAAAGCAAGCTCAATCGTGGCATCGGAGATATAACTAATTTAATCTAAAATTTATTATAGTAAAAAAAAATTTACTAAGTAATATAAGGACTTCGGTTCTTAAGATTTGCGTGCGAAGCCGTGGGTAACAGCTAGATAGAGGCAGGAATATGGTACATACCTTCATAATACGCCCAAGAGGCTCACGATGGAACGACTATCAATTATCTCAGCAATGTTTAGAATGTGATAGAAAAAGAATAAGTGAATATAGTGTACTGTTTTCAACGGGAAATTGCGTGCGAAGCCGCGGGCAACTTTTGCAAAAAATTATTGAAATGCGCAGCAAAGCGCGCCGGGCCCGCTAGTAAATAAATAAACAAACGATATACGACCATCACTTCTGCTTCGAGGACTAGTGCAGTATGCTAATGATTACGACACTCTCTCAGTTGAAAATCAAGTGTTGGAACGACAGGCCATTGTTGACCAATCCAATGTTTTGAATTTTGCTATGCATGCTGTGAGCAACCCGTGTGGACCTGCCAGGGTTGAGGGTTAACTGGGAATGAGCACATCAATCACGTTTGCACCAAACTTTCTTCGGGAATTTATGTCTTAAGGTCCTTAGAAAAATACTTCCCGAGTCACGTATAAATTACGGCGTATTATTGCTTAATTTAGCCCCATTTTTCCTATGGGGTGGTCCTGTGGGGAGCGTGCAGGACCAGTAATAAAATTCAGAGAATCTTGCAGACAAGCTTTCAAGGAATATCAGCTTATGACTCTTCCGTGTCCACTTTGTTTTGTATGAATAAGTGTGCCTTAACCAGTGGCCGAGACATACATATGCATGAGAAGCGAGGAAGAGAAAACTACCGAACTTGGAAACACAGAATGGTTGTTTTGGAACAACTGCCCTCGCATAAAGTTGTTCATTTCATTAACAGACTGCCAAATTCAATAAAAAAATACCCCAACGATCAAGGCGTTCAAAACGCGCCTTATACACCCTATAGCGTCACTAGCATTTTATAATTCAAGTGAGTTTTTGGTTTTTATCTGGAGACTGTCCAATTAGACGACTGATTACGCTGTTTAAAGTGGGTTACACTGGCAAAGAATTAAAGGGGTGAGATTGTAAAACTGTATGTATGAATCAAGCATTTTGTGATATAAATATAATTAATTGTATAAAAATAAAAATCAATGTTTGCTATACAATGCACTGGAATATTGTCGTTGATATCATACCGATTTTATTTTATTTTGTTTCGTATAGTTTCGTTTCGATTTCATTTCATTATGTTTCATTTGATTTGAAGATTAATCAGTTAGTTATTAATGATATCTAACTAAAATAAATATGTTTTAGATATATTACTTTAAGGAAACGGTTATTCACAGTAAATATGATCATAATCCTATCATATTATTATAAAATAGCATTTCGAAGTATACATCTAGCAGTTCGAAGTATATTTATAGAATTATTTTTCTCTTTAAGGTACTGAACGGGTCGATTGACTCTCTAAATGACTCTCTATATGCCTCGCCCACATGCTCGTAATATTCAGCTGTTTGTCAAGCACCACCATTCTACCAATTATCTTCGTTAGAGCGCTCTAACTAGGCTGATGATAACTGGCAATGAGGTGTGTTCCAACGTAGACTTCTTTGAAGCTTCTTTTCGAATTTTCAGGAATATTGTGCAGCCTGTCATTCCAGATTGCCCATCATTTACCTAGTATGCTGATATGTGTAGTAGTGATACTTTGACGTGGTGCCTTTAGAGATCCAAACATTCTGTGACGTCTTTGGAAGATTTTTTATATTCGTAGATGATAGTAATCTTGTATCTCATTATACTCTCTTGTTTAAGTCTTATTTATTGTTGTCAACCTATTATGTTAAGATCAGTTGTACTTGTTTTGTCATTGTTAGTCTGTTCTTATTTCTATTATTTATTGATTTCATGATTATTGTTTGTAATTATATGATCTGTTACTTCTTGGGGTTATTTGCCAATGCTTTAGAATTATTAATGTTTTTTTATAGTTATTATTATTTTGAATGTTGTTATTGAAAATCTCTTACTTTCTATATATAAAATACTGGGTTCTATATTTCTTCTTTTTTTAATTATTTGGCTATTGTTTGTTGTTAACTATTAGTCTCAATATTCTAGCCATCCATTTGCTATTTCTTATTCTATTTAAAATTGCGGACTGCTATACGATACAAGTACATAAATGAACTAATCTATTATTTTTATGTTGTATCATTTTATTTTTAAAACACAAATTATGAATCCATAAGTTATTTAACATGGCTTTTTATTTATATAATTTATATGACATTCGGCACTTAATGCGGTCATGCGTCTCTGATTCATTTGTTCTTTGTAATCACAAAACTTGTGAATGTTTAGTTTCTGTAAACATGAAGTTCTGTAAATAAACTCATCTTGTGAAGTGATGAAATGAGTGTTTTACAATGTCACTGACTATTTGCCTTTGCCATTGTAATAACACTATTTGCAGAAAGAATGTGCTTAAAGAAGTTTTAATCTAAACTACCACTTATTACCTTTCTTGTTCTGTTATTACATAATACCATGGCCATGTTTCAACAGCTATCGGATGCAGTATAACTCTAAATCGTGAACTCACATCTGCAGGATGTTGACGGAGCACTGAGGTGCTCTTGATGTGTGTCTTTGAAGTGAGGAACTGGGATGTAACACTGATTACCTTCTCTAACATAAGCTATTATTAAGTTATATAACTGTACGTGCAGTCTAATCAAAGGCATACATTACGAATCTAACTCATGACCTCCCATCTCCAGGATAATGACAGTCGCCTGAGGCTTTCCAGGTCTGATTGTTTGAAGTAGGAACTGGGATAAAACTCTTATCACCTTCTCTTACATATGCATTATTACTAAGTTACATAGTCTTAATTATACATGCTCTCTAATCAAAGACATAATATATTATGAATATAATCTATGTACTATTAAGTAGGAGCTAGGATTTAAAGCTTATTACCTTCTCTTACATATGCGCTATTATTAAGTTAAATGTGTTTGGAATACAGAACTTTAATATAACGATTGACACTTGTCTTTACAAATGCAGTATTGCACAGCTGTATAATTTTAATTGTTGTTACAGTGAATAATACAGTTCTTTTTAATACTTTTTTTTGGTAATGTTTAATGTTCAAAAAATCACAAATATTAACTTTAAAATTATTTATATGAAGCAATCAACTGATTTCACTTTCATTTTAGTTTCTCTAGTACGGTGCTTAATGTTTATTCCATGAAAAGGCATGTTAAAATAATAGTCACAACTGCTCTCTTATACTGTTAATCTTGGTGGATGGTTACTAATACTTTACTAATAGTATTAAAATATTAGAAAAGTTATAAAAAATGTATATCTCTCTTAGTAATTTTGTAATAATTAGGATTATAAAAGGGTGATAACATGTCAAAACATTCAATTTGTAATATAAATAAAGTAACAACAAATGCATTGTTTGGGATTTCAATTATTACATAGGATAAACATAAAACTGGGTCATTATTCTTTACACGTTTTTCAAGTAACACAAACGAAGATAAAAAGAAGAAAATTACTGAAATAGAAAAGGAAAGAATCGTAGAAGGAGGATGTAACAGTTTATTGTCATATTACTTCCCCATCTGTCATATTACTGTTCTTTAATCTGTGATTTACTATCATAGCCACCATTCACAATAATACCACGTTTCCTGAAATGGAAATATGTATTTTCGTTTTGTGCGTACTGTTGTAGGACCTGGTTATGTACTAGAAAGCGTAGATGTCACGCTTAAATCACATGCTAATGGTATTTTAATTAATTACGATAAAAAGGATTAAGGAAAATGGTTCAAAACTATTTGAAAATTGTTATTGATCTCTCCGTCTATCGAACTCGTGACCTATTGGTTAGAGAGCCACAGGCTTACACCTACGCTGCAATGATGTCGCATAACATTCACGTTCAGTTATGTGCCCTGGTTGGGTACTAACGCGAAAGACGTTAATCAAGGTACCTTAGTTTGGTATTGGCAGAAGTTCTGTAGGCTTATCTTCAAAGTAGCCCATTAGACGCGATTAACGACTTCAAACTGCTCTCAGCATTATTTATTTCCATTTATTTATTCCCGATAATTATGCTTATTTTTATTAATTATTTTAGTCATAACATATTTATGAAAAGAAATTATAAGCAGTAATCTTCTAATCTTTAAATGATCATTTATACTGTACTGTTACATTAATTTCTATTGAAGCAAAATTTCTACTAATTAAAATCACTGAAATAAATCGTTTTTTAAAGTATCAATAGTATTGATGAACTATTAATTGGCTCCATGTGGTAGATGACGGAAACCAAAAACAGGGGAAAGTCCTGGTATTAAAAGCTGTAACTGATTTTTAGCCTTAGACTCTCCATTCTATTCTTTATTTTGTGTTACATAGCTTTTGTTTTACCAGTTCAACACAAGTTTTAATTTTTAATTTTGGCAATGACAGTACTTTGGTTTAAGTAAAATGATACGTGGTAAAAAAAAAATATAAGCTGGAGGAACTACAAAATTAAACTCGTTACAGCTGCATGTGGTGTTAATATTTGATATCTTAATATTTTCCTGACCTTCAGCGAAAATGGTTGGCACAACTTTGCATCTATGTGCTTATCTGCTCACAGGAATCTCGAGAATGAATTGGGCTATAGAATTGAAATATTGAATGAAGCTTATTTTATTGGCTGAGCGAACCCTGTCGCTCAAGGAGGATAAAATTGCAGTTCTCTCAGTCTATATATATATATATATATATATATATATATATATATATATATATATATATATATATATGTGCAATATCCCAATAACGAACAGGCCACATATGCTTTCAATTTTGCAAGAAGTTTCATTTCTATAGAAACAACATTAAATTCAATGTTGGTTCATGTTACTCTATGGGACTTGGTTGAACGTTAGCAAACATTTCTAAATTATTCGTATATGTAAATATCATCGCAACGATGAAAATCACAAAATAAATGTATTTATAAACTAAGCATAATCCTATGACATTTTTTTAACATGTGCTATATAACTGGAGTTATATAATTAGAACATTGCATACAACCTCGGCAAAGCCTTTTATGGGACACTTGGTTGCCGCTCTTAGGCCTTGTTAATAGCAATACAATTTTGGAACCATCTAAAACAAAGTAATTTTAAGTGCATTGTTGCTAAAATACAATTAAATATAAATTTAAACCTTAAATTGTATACACCAGTATATTGCATTGTGATTTACCATGCACAGAGACTTGTGATTTACGTATATCAGTGAGTTGGCCTGGACGTGATGGTTAATATACCTCGGAAATAATATTGGAAAATTTGTATATTGTGCAGTGACAGTGTGTGTAGTGGCATATTGACAGGTACAGGATGTGCTTGTGACGCTTCTCTGAGCGTTGTGTGACATTTCATTCTCTGTGCGTTAGATATAAATAGTTCAGTAGTTTTAGCTAGTAAAATGAAATTTTTTTCCACATTGCACCACTATCAAATGGATTCTTTGTTTGAAGTTTATTTTTGACTATTTTTATAATTACCTCTGAAATGTTTCGAAGTTCTCTGCAGTATTTCTTGATATTTTATTGAATAGCTTCAATGATTTTTAATAACAATGGAACTATTTTATGCCGGTGTAGGGATATTCAAAGTGTCTAAAGGGAGACTGTTAACAAACTTATGATTTTATAAATTATGGTAAGTTAATTACTGTAGTTAATAACAATTCCATTAAAAACAAACTTTAACAAATAAAAGCTTCTGGGCTTGACATGGCATTTTTAAAATTTAGCTGACTTTGTCAGATGAATAAAAGCAAACCTTTACCATCACCTGCTCAAATATTTATTAATTACTACTTATTATTCTTGATTTTGACACGTGATTAAAAATATATTTACTCATATCTGATAATTAAGTCAATAAGGAGTTTTCAACAATAGAGGGTCATACCTTGAAGGGATTTTCGAAGTATTAATAACCCTACATTTTAACCAAGGACGCTAAGAATGTTCATGTAAAATTTCAGTGCAATCGGTCCAGGTGTTTTACGTGATTGTGTAACACATATAGAGACACCGCTTAAGTATTATTATACGAGTATAATAATATAGAAATGTTGGAGGTAGGCAACGAATATTTCTCTGTTAGGCTCAATATTTCATTTTTCATCCAGGATAAATCTTTAAATTAAAAAATATAGTAGTATAAGACTTAGACCTCCTAAACTGGCGCCCCTTTAACCTTCTAACTTTCTTTTACAAATGTATTCTAATTCATGTAAATTATTCAATCCATCTTGTTTAGAGTAATTATATTATTTCATCTGGCTGAATTCAAGTTTGGATCAATTTGCACTGTTGACAGACATTGTTATTTCCTCTCAGTCAAAGCGTTACTGTTTGTGTTTGGGCTATCATGATGTACTAACTTATGAAAGGGTTCGGATAGAAATGTTCACCAAGGAACTATTTTTAACTAGTGTATAATCGATTAGAAATTAATATAATTTCTTCAAAAACTTTCTCTCTACGTTACAATAATGGCAGTGTTTATTTCCATACGTGTGTGAGCTTGTAACTGTACTACCTCCATCATATATCAAATATCTTAAATTACAAAATTATTTACATAGCATTTATTGTTTCTTATTGTGTCTCTAAATTAGTAACCTATTTATTAATTGCCCTTGTGTTCAAAGACGATCAAAGTAATAGTGAATGTTTATTCTGCAACTAAATAAAATTGTTTTTATAGCGTAGATACAAAATTCAATATAAATAAACTTGAACATTGCAACAATTCGAAGTTGGTGCATTAATGATGTTGGTGATTATCAGCACATAACAATTATTATTTATTCATATGTTAAGGAAATCGGATTCTAATTGTGATAAATCATTCAATTTAATTTTTCATTGAACATAAATACATATAATGAATTAATTGTCTAGTAATATAAAATAAAGTAATGTTATTCTTTGTATAAAATAACTTTTTTGTATTTATTAATTCCACAAATTAAGATTCATCGTTGTGAAAACTTCTGGATTGTTTTATTATTAGATGTATAACTTAATTACTCACCTTAACAGTCCTTGTTTTAATGCGATGATACCAGTTTCGATTTCAACTATATCTTCATTCGTGGGTGAAATATAGGCCTTCGAAGACTTACATTACTCCTATATCACCTGTTTTGAGATCGTTAACGATCACACTGTCAATAGCTGCGTTCAATATCTTTCCATTTTGCTTACACTTTTCTCTTTTCCTCAAAAACCTTTCCCCCTTCTTCATATTTCACGTTTGCTTACTTCATATATTTTCTGTAGTTCCAGTCAATATCCTTCACTCTTTCATATTGATCACGATCATTTTCAAATTTTCTCTGAACACTCTAATACTCAATATTTTCTTTCTTTTCAATCAGGTAGTGTTAGCTTTTTCTACTCTGACTAGATGTAGGAACTAAAAACAAAATAATGTAATCTTGTACTTTTCAACACTAAAATTTAATTTAAGTCTAGGATCTTGCATCAGGAAAAACCACGTTTTTTCTTTTACAAACTATTTGAGGATGGTTTTATAAAGTGAAATAAATTAGTTGTGTCCAAAATAATTAATTTATTATTGAAATGTCCCACTCACCTGTTGTTAGGGGGAAGAAAAAGCTTTGATTACTACTATTAGGAGTAATATCAGAATTCTATGAGACCATTTACTCTTAAAATATATACATTTCAGGAACTTTAAAATAAATAATATATTTTCTAGTTAGCTCATAGGGTTTTAACTTCAACAAATGAATAAAAATTTAAACTTTATTTTAAAATGTTAATAAAAGAAATATAGGACACTGATAAGTAATTTTCATTTTACTTTGGAAATTTTAACTCCGACAGAGTACTCAAACTGCGTTTGAAAGTCAATTAGGGCTAAATAAAAGTTAGTAATGTTTTTGCCCGCAAGTTTTACTGCACTGTTCCCGTCTACTTAACGAGGTCCTCGGCAAAGTCAACCCGCACACATTTGTAAGTCAATGAGAGCAAACTACAGATTAGTAAATTATGTTATCAACAAAGTTTACTACACTGCTTGTTCCTCTGTACTTGGAGAGGCCCTCAGTAAAGTCAACCCGCACGCATTTATTAGTCAATTAGAGCAAACTAAAGGTCAGTAAATTATGTTGCCAACAAACTTTACTGCACTGTATGTTCTCTGTACTCGAAGAGGCCCTCAGCAAAGTCAACCAACACACATTTGCAAGTCAATTATGGCCAAATAGAGTTCAATACATTGTAACATTCATGTAATGTATACAATAGTGAAAATTCTGTCTAACCTGTTTTTGACACAAAATATTCATAGTATTTCACAAATTTTCCCTCCTCATATCGTAACCCCATTTGTTCTCAAGCGTTTCATCTTAGGCATTTCAATATTATTGCTAAATTTAAAGCTCCAACTAAAAATAGGCTAATCTTAAGATCTAGACTATTACGATCTCAGCTACGGGACTACTGATCACATGCCATTTCTACCATCACACACCGATTAAAAATTAAACAATATTATATACTCAATGGTACAATCCTAATCCTGCAATAAACACAACTCCTACATAACTCAAGTTTGTAACTCTCTTATCTGATGTGAATGGTGTGAAATAAATCTGGGCCAGCATGGATGACCAAGGTAACGAGATTTTGAATATACCCGTCAGAGAATATGTCAATGCGGTGACGCCACACAGCCACCCTCAATCACACTATCTGATCTGGTTATCTGCCATTCTCTTCTGCCATCATTGATGATGGTATGTTATGGGACAAAATCATGCTAATACTAAGGAATAATCATTGTTTTAACTGAATTGATTGGTAAAACAAAAATATTTTTTTTATAACGAGATAGAAGTACACCACACCACGTAACATAATAGGCCTCGTTGGGTCGCATGCAAAATTAGATGTCATATGATTATACTCAGGTAGTTTATAAATTTATTGCGATTTCCTCGTTCCCATCAGGGTTAGCCTTAAAACGAATGTAAAAACGTTCCGTTACACTTACCCATATCCCATAGAGTCACTTTCATCATTATCGAACTTTATGTTCCTTATATAGAAATAAAACTTCATAGAAAATAATAAGTCTCGTTTACGAGATATCGTACGGACAGACATAGATGCAGTCATTTTCAGCGTTAAATTGACTCATGAAACCTGTTCTAATTTACATCTAGATTGCATAGACGTCAATTAGATCCTTCATTAAGTCAAGTAACAGAGGGACTACGTCAAATTCACTAATTGATGATACTCTAACTCCCTTTTAATGATTATCAACTCGCTGTCAAATAGAGCTATATTAATTGTACTTCACTGTGAAGAGATGATTTGTAATTAACTGTTTTGTACATTAGGATTTATTTCCAAATTTGTACAATAAATATGTTTTGTTATAAGAGATTAAAATAATCAAATGTCTACTGCTTACTAACAGATAAAAATATATTGCAAATGTTCAGTATATAATGTATCATCTCTATCTAAAACAATAGTGAGTATTGAATTTTTTTATTGAAAACTGTACTTTCGTATCTTTTATTTCCATATGTGTACTACATATGTGAGATGCTATAGTGTGTATACCGCTAGAATGTGAAAGTAAGTGAAACAAATAAAATATATGAATAAAATATCTTCATGCCTCCATGAGTTTGTATAGAGCTCAGCTAAACAATTCGTATGGATTTCCACTAATAAAGGCACTCATTCAGACTTCAGTCTAGATTTTTACTCAGTTACTTTAACTCTTGTTCCCGTTATACGTGAAATGTTGCATATACAATTATTTCTGAAATATTGCATTTTGTAAAGATTTTTATAATAATTTTCCTCAATTTACTTTTTATTTGGTGTAATAATAATTATATAGTAATTACCCACTGAGTACATTACTTGGATCACATGACATAACTCGATTAAAAGTGTTTAAATATAATATTCTGGATAATTATTCTTATAAATACTTTTAAACTAAAAATGCTTACAACTCTCTGGTAACCGCCCGCGCCGTATGAACCTATAAGTCTATTAATAAGCGATCTGTAATGGAGGCAAAAATTACAGTACACAACTGTAAGCACAGTTCACAATTTAAACCATGTCACAGTGGGCCAGCAACTTTTAGATCTGACCAAAATTAATTATTTATAAAGGAAATTTATTTTGTATGATAATGATTTACCGTAACTTAGCTAAAGAGGAAAGATCACTTTTCGCATTTATGGCTGCTTACTACCAGAAAAGAAATGAGTATTTGTGGAATATATTTTAGTAAAGTTCAGTAAATTTAAAATTGAAATAAATATAGCCATTTAATTGAAACTTACTACCCTGAAATATCATTTGAAATTTGTCTTTAACTTTATTATCTCGCATTAATCATTAAACATTTAACAACCAGTGGCTAAGTCTGTATTTAATTTTATTCAAAATATCTGTGAACATTCCATCATCTTAAATATAGTTATACTGTAAAAGATAAAATAAGCACTGTGTAAACAATCATACAGATAGGGAACTGCACAGTGGTTTACACAAACAACATAGTTTTAGTGTCTTAAACAATTTATGGTATAAACAATAATCTCATTGATAACTTTAATTGTTACAATATTATTATTAAACAGTGTTGCTTTGTTTTAAAAGGTGGTGGAAAATTTTTACAGGGACACAAGGGCGCAGCTAAATTTAGTTGGGCCTTAAAGAGAAGGAACCGTATTCAGATTGTAACTGGAACTTATAAGGATTTGTAAAGTCCATTCGAAATTCACGATTATTCTTTTTTAATATATGGTGACAAACATTAATAATAAATTGTTTTTTATTTAATATATACAATTAATTTTCAAACAAACACATACATTTATTTATGTGAATACTACATATTTAAATGTAACTGTAGCATACATTATAAAATTATTTAACAAATCATGTAAAGTATCAAAAAAAAATTTAAATAAAGACGTTCCAAATGGACATATACAATCTCCACCTGTGGCCGGAGTCGAATAAGAAACTTTTTATGTCAATAGAGATGAAAGATATAGTATTTGATCTAATAATTGATTGTTATCTCTGTATTCTCTAATCGTTTTGTTAAAACTCTACGTATATTTCAGACCTTGTTTATAACAGTCATATATATATATATATATATATATATATATATATATATATATATATATATATATATATATATATATCCATTTGGTCGGGTTTTGTGTAACTCTGGCCCACAGCGTATACAAAGCCGCCTGTATTGTCGGTCATCTTGATTTCAACTTCATAACAACGTTAAATCTCGCACGTTTACGACCTTAGTCGCAGAACAAGCGTTGATATATATATATATATATATATATATATATATATATATATATTGTTGCGTATTTACATTTTTGGTTATTTTATTTGTTGTGTTTCTTGTTTCTTGTTTTCTTCATTTATATTATGCTTCCTGAAGATGTGGGTATTAAATCCCACGAAATATATAGAAGCTTTATAATCTTTGTTTTTTCATTTCAATAAGTGAAATAGTATATATATATATATATATATATATATATATATATATATATATATATATAATTTTAACATTTTTGTAAATTATTGTCTAAATATTTAAAAAGCATACACCTCATAAAAAATCAAAAATACGTCCAGCGACATCTTCCATGATGCTAAGAGCACAAATAAGAGCATAAAAGAGCGTGAAGTTTAACATTGCTCTTATGCGGGTAAACTCATTGTCCTAATCACTTGCAGTCGGTTCTTAAAAAATGAATTCAAAACGTGAGTTACGTTATGAGTTAGGACTCGTACCATTGCAGATACCTATAGTTGTGTTTCAAATATAAATACGAATACTTTACAATGTACGTTAGCTTTTTCAGTGATACAATAATGTCCGCTGACAATCCAATACACAATATTTTGTAGGATATTTTTCATCATATATCTGTTCTAAAAGAATTCAGTATCCAAATCTTCGAAGACATCTCTTCCTAAGGAGGATACCTAACCTAACTCTTCAGTGCAATTTAGGTTAAAATAAACAAACAGTGGCAAAGCATTGTGACAAATATAAGGTAATGTAACAGATGTTATGGGTTGGTCATGGCGTGCAGACCGTTCTTTAGTTCAGTTTTTAACAGTTGGGATTTGTTTCATTAAGTCCATGTATTACAGTTAGTGCGCCTGGAGGTGTCACACAGCATGAGTGATTCCTCACCTATGCTTGTCGCAGTACGTTGATACGATTTGTTTATTATAACATATATTATAATAGTTTATCTATCCATCTGAGAAAGAGATCAGAATGCAGATTCGGCATGAAGTGTTTCACTGATATCTTGTATCACTTAACGGTAGCAAATGATTTTAAAAAGCCTGTTATATTATGACAACAATATAAATGGAATTTATTAAATAGTTTATTAAAATTTTTTTATTTTGTTTTAACTTTTACCAACTAAGTCATGAACATCTGTATATATATATATATATATATATATATATATATATATATATATATATATAACAGATAAAGTAATATTTTTATAAAAACTGACAATAAACTGATAATTTAATACACTTCTTGACTTGCCCCACTAAACGTATACTACAATAAGCTGTGTGAGTACTCGTACTTTTTAGTACACGTAGATAGGTATCAAGATTGTTTAAGACTACAAGTTCTTAAAATATAAAATTTTTGGATGTTGAGTAATATAGTTTGAATATTTAGTTACAAAGAATTAATTACATATACCATAATTAGACTGTTTTGTACATTACGCTGACAGCGGCAGACCCTTTACGGTCTCACTCAGTATATAGCAATACTTGACAAGTTAAAGTATACAACTCTATATAGCAATACTTTACTAGCTAAATTACACAACTTTATATAACAATACTTGAATAGCTAAAGTACACAACTTTATATAACAATACATGACTAGCTATATTTGAAAAGTCAACAGCTATATTCTCTCATCACCATATTTCCCTGTAAACTATGACAATATCAAGCTAAACTGCAATATACACCAAGATAATTTTACAATGTCACCTCAATGACACTTTTGCGCTGTACACGAAATTTAATCAACTTTCCTTATACACAATCTTGGATGTAAATTGGCTTGTCAGAAACAAGAAATAGCGTCATCTTCCTTGGGGACATTCTGCACTTACTTGTCGTTATTTACAGTGATCAGGTGAATATTCGTAAGTTTTGACAAGTTTTTTGTAATTAAACAATGAAAATACTCCCATTGTGGATTACCATTGCTATATTAAATGTGAAACCCCTATAGGAATAATATGCGATTAACGTTTACTTAACGATCCCCACTAAAATAGTAAATGAATTGTATTTAATTAAAATATTACTCACGGTAAGGTTTTATACTGTTACTTCGTACAATCCATGTTTAACACATAGGCTACAGGCAAAGAAACTAATTGCAACTAGAATTAGATAACTTACAATAATAAAAGACAGAATAAACGAAAATATTATAATGTTAAATATGAAGCTTATATGCGTTTTTCTTACTTCAATCACTATATTGAAAAATCCGAACAACCAATATTGTCTAACGTTTTATTTTTGCGGCCTTTCGATAGCAAGGCTGTCTTCTTCAGACACATCACAAAATTAAATACATAAAACATGTATATAAAGTTTAAAAACTTATTTTTAAACATAACAAAGCATGAGTAGTTGAAATAAATTATAAACGAGATGTCACATTCTAGGATATAGTGCGCGACACGGATAAGTTATTCATCATTTTATTCTATCACTGTAATAAATACCATTACGTATTAATAAAGAAACATATTATATTTTGAAACAGCTATATACCGCTGCATAATTTAATGGAAAAAATACAAAAATATGTATAAAAATATCGGTTTGCCACTCTCTTCAGGGTATTTTATGCTATTTTACTGATATAACTTATTCCTGAAATACAAAATTTTACATTTATTATTAGAATTACTTGTACAGGTTCTTTTGTTCAGGATTGATAGTGTGAATATAATAGACTTCCTCCATTACGAATAAACTTGCCATAAATACCAAATGTTCCAGACTATTGTTCTATGATGACTAGTGTGGTTCACGTTTACGGCACATTAAGTAACTGGTTGCAACCCTATGTCACAAACCATACCATGGTCAACACCTACATCAGGGTGACATTTATTCAGTACCTTTGTTGTACGTCTCAAATATAAAGCTATTTAGTATTTCTCTTATTGTTTTTAACAGGGAAATATTCTTTGTTTAAAGGTTATTTTTGACGATGGAAGGATTGTGAAGGAAACAGGATTTTTCCGGACATTTGCCATCGTTCAGTGAAACAAGAAATCAGTAACACTACGTTTCGAGATCTGCAATCTGATCTCTTCTTCAATTAAATAACTAACCTAATACATACAACATACAAACTAGGTTAAAATAAACAAATTATACCAAAGCTTTGTGGCACGCCTAAGTCAGGAATAACAACCACCACGGTGTTTGTCAACTTCATTAACTCTAAAAACATGCACTTAATAAAAAAAACTATACACAAAACTAATCATAAAAACTGAACTACAGAATACAGGTCACAACACGTCTGCATTCGTCTACCAACAACCTACAACTAGTTATTTACCTGAAGGATAGATCAGATTGTAGATCTCGAAAAGTAGTGTTACTGATTTATTGTTTCACTGAAAGATGGCAAATATCCGGCAAATCCTGTTTCCTTCAGGGAAATATTATAATTATTTTAATTTAATTTATTATTATTTATCAGCCTATATAATGAAGTAGTTCCACACTCAGAAGTACTGTACGTACTGATGTGTCCACATGGCACCACTGGGCTGTTACGAGGTAAAACGCAAATTCATTTAATTCGTTTGTAAGAAACCTTTTAATAGTATTCCTGTGAGGAGTTTCAGAATTCATCACGCAGGATACCATGAATGATATTTGTAATCCTAGAGATGAATTAAACGATTACTGAGGAATTCATAAATAAACAGGTGTATTTATCGAATAATAGGATTTACAACAGATCCTTTATATATACCACATGAAAACCCTCAAGTAATACTGAGAGGATGGGTTACCCGAAAGATGAGGTTTTTAGGAAAAAATAAACTTAATAACTAAAGGGGACGTAGTCAGGTTATTATTACGGTATTGAAACGACATAGTGCTATGTCTATATATTTGGTTTTCTTTTAACAGAGGGCCAGGTTTCCTGGGCTTGGTAGTTAGCCATCCGGCTTATTGTGCACCCTTTTCCAGGTTTAAGTTGTGTCATATCCCAGGCCGTTACAAAACCACGAGATCTTCGGAACAATGGTTACCTGTTCCAACTCCTCTTCCGTGTACTCGAGAAAACCTAGGGACCTTAAGCGTTTGCTCTGTAATGCCGGACACTCAAATATAACATGCTCGACAGTTTCGACAGCCTCGCCACATTTCCTGCACGGTTTTTCCTGAACCGGAATACCTATTCTGTTCAGGCGGCTTCGGAATATCCAATGACTTGTAATAAAACTAGTTATCTTACGAATCTCCGTTCTACTTATTCTAAGGGCATCTGCTACAATGTTCCTTGATGGTTCGTTGAGCATCTGCTTTGCTTGAACGTTCCCCTCAGTTTTTCTCCAGTTTTGTCGATGTTTGTTCAACACCCACTTGGCAAATGATCTACTTGCTAAGTTATTTTAAACCTCAAACGTTGGTTGAGAATCAATGAGAGGACAGTTGGCTCCTAAATTGGCACAACTGTCTGCCTCTTTATTACCTGTGATTCCTCTATGTCCAGGCTCTCATGTTAAAATATTTGATTTTAGAATATTACTCTTAATGTCTCATTTTACATGTATACCTAAAATGCATTCAAAGGATTTTTTGTTTTATTGCAAGGTTTATACTTTTTTAATGTACCATAGAGTACAAAAATGTTTCAGGTTTTTTCGAAAGGCTGATTGAAACATTTAAAAAATTTAAAATAGCATTTAGATGCATTATATTAACTTAATTTTTAAGACCCGTAAGAGCGTTAATATTTGAGGTTAGCATTGTTTTTATGACAATGGCTGATATTATTGGCAGCCCCTTATATTAGGGCTTAAGGTAAAACTGCTGTTAGTCATAAGCAAAATCTTATCTGTATTCATACTTCCAAACAATGAGATTTTATTAGGTCCAGCTTTGGATATTTTAATAAGATTTTTTTAAACTTTCTGTTTGTCGATTACACTTTCAGAATGATGAGAGGATATCCTGTGAAGACGGTAGCTTTTAGAGATCACACACACAATTTAAAAAAGTTTTTCTTTATTTTAGAAAAGAGTCAATGATGCGTTTACAGAAAGAAGTTAGTTGCTCCAGAGGACACCAATGCAAGTCCTCGTAGTGCTCCATCACCTGGCGCAGAACCATCAGTAGGAACATGTCCATGGTACTTAGGATTTAGTTCCTTGTGCTGGTGTTGTTGTGGTTGTTGTGGTGTTCTGCCTAGTTTCTCCGGTTCTGCCTAGCTTCTCCTGTTCTGCCTAGCTTCTTTGGTTCCGCCTAGTTGAAGTTTCTGTGTTTCTTCTTGATTACTGTTTCCTCTTTTATATGCGAAGGGATGTGTTTTTTTGTTGTTGTATAAATTTAGTCTTCAGGTAATGGATTTACTGTGCAATATATAACAAAATAGTTGGTTTTGCTCTATTAAATGCTCTGACTACTTGTGAAAGATTCCTTTCAAAATGTTTTCGAAAGATTAGTTCTCAACAACACCTCACTCAGAGCACAAATCAAACAAATGACAGTCGTATCCATGGAAATAAATTAAAAGACAAGAAATATTTTATAATTTATCTTCATTAGTTTCCATGGACTTTTTGATTGTAGAGGGGCAATAATTAGATTTTGGGGTCCACAAAAATTATTAATGGCCTAATATTATAAATTATAATTTTTAATTTCTGCTTGATTAATTTTTAGGTTGATGAAGTATACTAGTAGACTGTTAAACTTGATTTTGTTTTGTTTTCTTATAAATCAAAAGCCAAAGACAGAACCTGTCTGAAATAGAAACTCAAACCATGTAAGAACTTATATCACCACCCTCCCCTCGAATCCATCACTCTAATACCTGCTCATTCTTCTTTTATGATCCCTCCATCATAGTAATTTTTTTAATATACATATAAAGGTACCCACTCCATAACGATAAAACCACTAAACCTTCTAAAAGGTAACTTAGTTTTAGTAAAAGTACGAGTACACACTTCACTAGTTATGCATGACAGTTGGAGAGGAAGTTGATAGCATACAACAACATTATACTTTATAGGGCCAAAACTGTTGAGCATGAGGAACAATTGAGAACCTTTACAACTAGTATCTGTCTAGAGTCTATAGTAGGTGGTCCTACAAACTGGTAAGAGTACTATAGATATTAAAAATGTATTACTTTTAATTTCATTAAAAAGTTCAAAATATTCTTTGCAGCCGAGAGAGTAGGCAGTGTTATTGCACAACAGCTTTATGCAATCATAATTAAATACTACACTAGTAAATTTCGAGGCAACGTGCTGGAGTTGCCAATAATTAAGAGCGTAAAGAACAGACGTGGAAAATATTCTTTGTGGTATTACAAGAAAGTGTTCTAGTTTACACTGTTGTAAAATCCAAGAAAACTGGATTAGCTATCATTGACTGCTCATGTTTCCTATTTTAAATAAACACGAGTTTAACTCTTGATTTTTCCTCATATTATTTTCATCATATAGGGCCAAGGGACCATTCAGTTAGTACTTGAGTTCAAATCTCCTTACTCATCTACTAAGATGTTAATGAAAACTTATCGTGTATCATACTGCACTACAAGATGCTTGTGTGTTTATATCAAACCTCACAACGTTATACCACATAGATATCTTAGTATCGTACTTAATTTCTATGTAAATTATAAATTGTATGTGAGATCTGTTATTAATATTATGACATTTTCTTTAGCGATAATACTCTCATTACTTTATTGAGCCATATTGACTAATACTTTTCAACAGGACTTTAATTTTTTGAATAAAGGAGTTTTAGAAAAACTTTCTCCTTATCACCAATCATGACCCAAACACCTCATTTCAAGATATTGATAAAAAGGCTGTAATGTACAGAAGTATTACGCATTGCATACACGTCAGGAAATAATATTCGAAACCACCATTACATGATTCCACGGGATGATAGTTATTAAAAAATAAAGACTAAATTTAAAATTTGTGTACAAACATTTTTCATATTTGAGCATTTCGCTAACAAAACACAGTCGTATGGAAACTTCGCGAAAAAGGTCTGTATGTTATTTTATTGTTGAAACTCATTTCATGCACAATGTAAACGAAATCGTTTTAATAATTGTGTTATAATTCCAATTATAACACAATACGCTCCAGCGTATTCTTTCAATTTTATAAGATGTGTGGGAAAAATAACTATATCCATACATCCAGAGGACATTTCCCAGAAGTCATTGATCCATGAGAAATATTAACTATAAGAAGTACCCGTGTGTTAGAGTTTGAAATATCGGAAGTAATTAAACTTAATTTACTTGGTCATGAAATTTCCACTGAAATATTTAGTTTGATGGTGTCAAGTTAATCATTCTGGTACATCAATCTATACAAGGTCGGAGGACCAAGCTTCGTTGAAGTTCGATGCAATATTTCAGGTATGTAGCTCATTTCATTATAGACAAACAGAACAACAGGCAATCATATAGCAAATAGTTTTCTGCATCCACCTCTAAAACGAAAAAGGAAACTGTAAGCCTAATTATGTAGCACGCTTCAACGAAGCTCAGCCAAACTCCATGGTTGCACATACAATACCATATAAATTACTCTTGTGTCTGTAGAAACGATGTTTCATACAAAATGACGTCTAAAAGTGATCTTCCTTGAGATCCCTTGCATGATAAATTTACATTTTATTTAGTTTATGTCAGTGTTTAAATAATAAATGTATTAATACCAAGTCCCCAAAAGATAATGTTGGATCTGTTTTGATAATGCATATAATGCACGTATTATTTCAGGATCCATTGTTAATAGATTCAAAACCAAACGAAAATATTATTTCGACTGGTTCTATTTTAGATTTTGCTGTATGAATAAATCTGTATACATAAGTCTCGAAAACTTAATTTGGTCAACGTTTGTCAACTTCCGTGTGTTTAGATTAATTTTCAACCTAAGGTACTTAAAATGCCATAGTTGGGTTTGATTTGTGTTTCAATCAAGAAAATATATACCAACAAAAATCTTATATTATATGTTATACCTTATGTTATATACTAATAAAACCGTTTCGTGTATGCAATTTTATGCATTCAAATTAATGTTTAGAACTAACTCTTTTAATCCGTTACATTATTACAGAGACTTATTTAGTCAATATAGCGTTTAAATGATAGTGAAAATGATATCGGAAAGATTATATTATATTTCTCGGAATCAACAAAGACTGAAGGCTGATGACTACATTCATCTCAGTGTTGCCTTAAATCATGACGCAAATGTTGACCCATCAAATAACGGTCAACATATCATTTTGCCATCGTCATTTACGGGTTCTCCGCGTTTCATGCACGAGAAAACGCAGGACGCGATGACGTACGTCCGAAATTATGGTAGACCTGACTTATTTGTCACTTTTTGATCCGGTACTACATGACATTATAACTAAAAACATGGTACATGGACCCTGCGGAGAACATAATTTAGTTGCACCGTGCATGAAGAACGGCGTCTGCACAAAAAAAACACCCTCCCCGTTTCATGAACGATATCTAGACCGGAGATGATGGGTATCGTTTATCAATACAGGAAATGGCGGTCGGAGCACTACGCTACAAATCAGGGGCAACATGGTGACGATAGATAGTAGGTGGATTGTTCCATACTCCCCGCTACTATGTAAGACTGTTAACGCTCGTATAAACGTGGAGTATTGCCACTCTATCCAAGCCATTAAATAATATATATATATATATATAAGTATATAAATAAAGGTTCAGATCAGGCAACTTATAGCCTTAGAAGCCCACACGACGAGGTCGTAAACTATTTAAATGGCAGGTAAATAAGCACATCTGAAGCTGTCTGGCGTTTATTTGAATTTCTCATTCACGACCGGTATCCTACTGTAGTGCATTTGGCCGTTCATCTAGAGAACGGTCAAAGGGTGTATTTTACACCAGGGATAGCTCATCAAGTTGTCCAAAACCCACGCAATACCACATTACTGGCATTTTTTGCTCTCTGTAATGAAGATGACTCTTCTTTATCATGAAGTCCCGCAATACTATACATGGGCAAATAATAAATTCACTAGAAGGAGGCGTGGTGAAGATGAAGTTTGACATCCGGGGATAAAAAAGATGCCGCTTTGGGTAGAGTCTACGGGATCCATTTATCCCAATCAGAGTGTCTTTATCTTAGGATTCTACTGCACCACGTACGCGGTCCGACCTCATTTGCATACCTAAAATTGTAAACGGTATTGTCAAAGAGACGTATCAAGCAGCTTGCCGTGACCGAGGTTTACTTGAAAACGATGACCATTGGTGTAATACTTTAAGCGAAGCTTCGTTATCACATTGATACTATTGACACAATGGTACAGCAGTATAATAGAAATGATCTAACAGCGTTTGTTAATGACAATGTGCCAAAATTAGTACCAGATCAAAGACATGCTTATGAGACTATTGTGGACAGCGTTAACAATAACATGGGGAGATTATTTTTTATGGACGCACCAGGAGGCACCGGAAAGACTTTTCTCGCAAATTTGATACTTGCTAAGATACGGCTATCAGGGAAGATAGCGATTCAAGTTGCACCGTCAGGAATTGCTGCAACTCTCTTGAACGAAGGAAAAACTGCTCACTCTACGTTTAAACTCCCGCTATCCGTATCGTTAGATCAACGGTCTACGTGCTATATTCGGAAAATGGGCTTCTTGGAAAGTTGCTGCAAGACGCATCGTTGGTAATATGGGATGAATGCACCATGAGTCATAGAGCTCATGTGGAGGCCGTGGACCGTACTTTTAAAGACCTCCGAAGTTCTGCTAATGTCATGGGTGGTATCACTTTTGTATTTGCTGGAGATTTCCGACAAACGCTTCCAGTCGTCAACAGAGGTACGCAAGCAGATATTATGAAGGCATGTTTAAAATCGTCTTACCTTTGGACATCTGTTCAACATTTGAATTTGCGCACCAACATGAGAGCTCATCTACATGGAAATACGCATAGCAATTTTCCACAACAGCTGCTGAAACTTGGAGAAGGAATTTTTTCCATCTTTAAATTTGAGCACCGATTATGCGGTTACTTTGGATGAGTCTCTAGGCCAAATAGTCCATAATTTAGATAGTCTGATAGATGCTATATATCCTGATATCGAAAACTTACATCAAAATTATTTTCGTTGACTGTGTTGTAGAGCAATAGTTTCTCTCAGGAATGAAACAGTCAACGAAATATACAATTTAATTATGCAGAAAGTACCAGGTGAAGGTACGAGCTACAAATCCATAGACACCGTCACTAACATCGCAGGACGCAGTGCACTACCCTCAGGAATATTTAAATTCTCTGAACCCCGCTGGGCTACAACCTCATGAACTGCCGTTAAAATTGGCACGCCGATATGCTTCTCAGAAATTTAAGCCCCCCCCCCCCCCAACATGTGCAATGGCACGAGACTTCTCTATAGGAGCTAAAAGATATATTAATAGTAGCGAAGATTATCACCGGCCCTGTAGCTGGTGAATTGGCTCCTATACCAAGAATACCCATGATCCCTACTGATTTGCCTATACCCTTCAAAAGGTTTCCATTTCCAGTAAAAATTTCTTTCGCACTAACGACAAAAAAATCCCAGAGCCAAACATTCAAAGTAGTTGGAATTGATTTACGAAAAGAATGTTTTTCGCATGGGTAACTTTACGTTGCCCTATCACGGGTCGGGGCTCCCGACCATCAGTATATTTTGTTACCTGGAAATAATTTAACGTCAAATGTTGTTTATAGAGAAGCTCTACAATAATCGCTTTAGTTATCTGTCCTAAAACAACAGGTTGCACTCCGGGACTGCCGGCAGAAGTGAAGACTTAATATTAATTACATTTAAATATTTTCATCAATAAAAACTTTAACATCCACAGAAAGACAATCTGTGCAGACTGCGGATAATGACTGCGTCGTCGATGTTAGTATCGGTGTCTGTGAATTGACCTGGGAATCATTTTGCTGCCCGTGTCTTTCCTGGGTAGGCTTATTGCAGCTGTAACCGACATTCACGCGGGCGTAGCTGCGGGCAACCGCTATTTATAATAAAATCATCGTATACTTTTAGCGATATCAGTAACTATACAGAATAAGTTTTAATGAATAAATAAAACATACATTTTTCGTGTTTTGTTATGTTTATCTTCCGTCACCGTTTACAGCGCTCCATGCTTCTACTACTCATACACTACATCCTCACATACTTATAATAATGTATTCATTTTATTTTACTGAAATAATTTTCAAAAAGAATTTATGTGGCAAAACAACGTTTGCCGGGTCCACTATTTATAATAACATGCTTCATACATTAGAGAACCACTGATAATTTCAAGTCGTAAATAAACAATTTTTTTTGCGCTTAAATTGCAAACGCTAGCTAAACTCTACGAGATAGATCAAAATAATGTTATAAGTTAAAATGTAGGGACATCGCGGTTGCGGCGGTACCGGCTGGCCGGAGGCGCGGCACGGCGCGTGTACAATAAAGTCAGCGGTGACATGCATCTATCTTTCTGATATAAGAAGTTGTAAACAAAATAAAATCATAAGAAATCATAAAAGACGCTAACTAAATAGCGGGCGGGTCGCTACTACATTATATACAATAATACACTTCTTGACGTGTCCCACTAAACGTATACAATAAGCTCTGTGAGTACTCGTAATTTTAGTACACGTAGATAGGTATCAAGATTGTTTAAGACCAAGTTTTTAAAATATAAAATTTTTGGATGTTGGGTAATATAGTTTGAATATTTAGTTACAAAGAATTAATTACATATACCATAATTAGACTGTTTTGTACATTACGCTGACAGCGGCAGACCCTTTACGGTCTTACTCAGTATATAGCAATACTTGACAAGTTAAAGTATACAACTGTATACAACAATACTTGACTAGCTAAAGTACACAACTTTATACAGCAATACGTGACTAGCTAAAGTACAAACTTTATGTATAAATACGTAACTAGCTAAAGTACACAACTATATATAACAATACTTGAATAGCTAAAGTATACAACTCTATATAGCAATACATGAATAGCTAAAGTACACAACTTTATATAACAATACTTGACTAGCTATATTCGAAAAGTCAACAGCTATATTCTCTCATCACCATATTTCCCTGTAAACTATGACAATATCAAGCTAAACTGCAATATACACCAAGATAATTTTACAATGTCACCTCAATGACACTTTTGCGCTGTACACGAAATTTAATCAACTTTCCTTATACACAATCTTGGATGTAAATTGGCTTGTCAGAAACAAGAAATAGCGTCATCTTCCTTGGGGACATTCTGCACTTACTTGTCGTTATTTACAGTGATCAGGTGAATATTCGTAAGTTTTGACAAGTTTTTTGTAATTAAACAATGAAAATACTCCCATTGTGGATTACCATTGCTATATTAAATGTGAAACCCCTATAGGAATAATATGCGATTAACGTTTACTTAACGATCCCCACTAAAATAGTAAATGAATTGTATTTAATTAAAATATTACTCACGGTAAGGTTTTATACTGTTACTTCGTACAATCCATGTTTAACACATAGGCTACAGGCAAAGAAACTAATTGCAACTAGAATTAGATAACTTACAATAATAAAAGACAGAATAAACGAAAATATTATAATGTTAAATATGAAGCTTATATGCGTTTTTCTTACTTCAATCACTATATTGAAAAATCCGAACAACCATTATTGTCTAACGTTTTATTTTTGATGCCTTTCGATAGCAAGGCTGTCTTCTTCAGACACATCACAAAATTAAATACAAAAAAAGGGGGTTTATTTTTAATACCAGTAAGACAACGTTATTTTAATATTAATTTGTCATGTGTTGCATACTGTGTAAAATAAAGATAAATGATTACTTGGTAATATACTATGTACATTTTGAAAGTTATTTTTGTAATCTACTTTTGCAGTGTTCCCGTCCAACGTTAGGTAGCGCCCTTTTAGATCTTTCCACCTGTAACAGGTGTTTGCCTTTGACAACTCTCAGTCTGCATCAGGTCCCAGTATCTGACAAATTTCAGTCTGTAACAGCTCTTAGTCTCTGACAACTGGTCTCGTGGAGCTTCTCGTCTCTGGTATTTCCTGTCATTTCTAAGTCCATGATCCTTAATATTTTCAGCTTTAGCAGTCTATATAAGGCTGCAGCAAGCATAAATATTCTGACCTGAAATATTCACGTGAGACTTAAGAGTGTGAGCATTCTGCGCCTTAGCTAGTCAAGTATGTTATATAATATTTTTAACTCAAGCAGTCTATATCATTTACAACAAGTATAATTATCCTGAGTCACAAAGCTTACGTACGCTTGAAAGTATTAAAGGAGACGTTCGTGATAACGTGTTATTCAGTATTCCAAACAATAAAACTCCAACAAAAAAGGATTAATTGTTCTAGGTGTTATACACCAGTTTTAAAAGACAATTTGTATTATTTTATGTTGTACATAAATTATCCTCACCAGTAGGAATTTACTAACAGTCACTATACGTATTTTACCAGGCATATGTAAATATGAGTCACAGAAATACTGTCTACCACAGTGGCCTTACTCATTTTGGAAACAGATATAAAACCATACTATGAATTTTTCCCCGAAACATTACTCTAGCAACCTTACATCATACATGTATCACTCATACATGTTTCTCATTGTTTAGTGTTAACATAACCTCAATTTGTCTTTTCAAAGGCAGGAAGTAGTTTCCCTACTGTTGACATGAGGGCACTTGTATTGTGTATCGTAAACAACCTCGAGGGCAGTAGCAGTAGCCGCAGTTTCCGGTCGAGTTGTGATGTTGCCATGGTAACGGCTGTCACTTGCACACCCCAATAGATAACGCACTGAGTAGCCTTCATTGTGCAATGCGTGGTCTCCTTAGGTATGTTCGTAGTACTTATGCTATGTAGAGTCGTCGTTCATATTTACATTGTTATATTTACGATTACAAACTTGTTTAGTATTAACGCAACTAATAGAATGTATTTTAATTTGTATTTTGGTTTTGCATATTGCAGGCAACAAACATAAAGTACGGATAAAACAGTTTAAACTTGGGAGAAAATATGTATAGATGGTATACATCTCATACAGTACATGGACTACTTGATAGCCACTGCAGTTTACGAGACTATCTCACGCATGGACTATCTGATACCCACTGCAGTTTATGAGACTATCTCATGTATGGACTATCTGATAGCCACTGCAGTTTACGAGACTATCTCATACATGGACTACCTGATAGCCACTGCAGTTTACGAGACTATCTCATGCATGGACTATCTGATACCCACTGCAGTTTATGAGACTATCTCATGTATGGACTATCTGATAGCCACTGCAGTTTACGAGACTATCTCATGCATGGACTACCTGAAAGCCACTGCAGTTTACGAGACTATCTCATGCATGGACTACCTGATAGCCACTGCAGTTTACGAGACTATCTCATGCATGGACTACCTGATAGCCACTGCAGTTTACGAGACTATCTCATACGTGGGCTACCTGATAGCCACTGCAGTTTATGAGACTATCTCATGCATGGACTACCTGATAGCCACTGCAGTTTATGAGACTACCTCATGCAGGGACTACCTGATAGCCACTGCAGTTTACGAGACTATCTCATGCATGGACTATCTGATAGCCACTGCAATTTATGAGACTATCTTATGCAGGGACTACCTGATAGCCATTGCAATTTACGTGGATATCTAATGTTTTGGATAAGACGTCCTTACTATGAAGGGAAGTCTTTGGAAGAATTGAGTCATGATCGGATGATAGATTAGGCGTGTCATTAGCAGTATGACGATCAGAATGTATGTTGGTAGAAACAAAATCCAAGCAAGTCCTTTTCTTTTGGTTTCCACCGGGACGTGTTACATCAAAGACAGAAGACCGCATGCCAAAAGTGCCAAATAGGTTCAAAAGTTCTCGCGTGTCATTTGAATTTATGTTAATGTTGTAGTTACCGGCATTGACTATATTGCACATAGGGTAAGCTACAGTCACTTCATATAAAAAGTCAAGCAGTCTATTTATAAAACCATCAAAGCCTTCTTTATTTTTATCAGGTATTCTATACAAGCTAATTATCACAGTCTTATAACTTGCAATAAAAATGCAGTAAACTTCAAATGCGATTAGTTGAGTATTAAAAAGAATCTATTTGGAACCCGACAAAAGCTAGCAGCAGGAGAAGACCACTGATATTTATGGGAGAAAACTAATTATCCCCACAAATACATACAGTGAGTTTAATTTAAAACCGTATGTTCTTAACTATTTTACGTTTTAACTACATAATTATATTCAAATGTTCAAAAGTCAGCTTGGTATGACGCCGACGGCCTAGATTCTGACATCAGTGAAGCTTATCCTGGGTGTCCTGTGACTTGTTAAAGCCGTTATTAATCTTGGACAGAGATCCTTAGCCTTGCTGTCCTTTTCTTACCACGCTGCCAGTAACTATTTGTTGTCAATACAGAACGCCATACCACATAGATTGTATACAAGAGTTCACAAAGAGTATTTTTCAAATTTAATAACATCCAAGAAAACTACGTGAGTAAAATAATTTTCATGTAATATTACAATATGAAAATGTAATAACTAAAAGTACATAGGTTAGAGTTTTGAATGGTGTCTTTACCTATTAAGTTTAAATTTTTTAACTGCTTCCCCCAAAACTTCATTGTTCTTACAGCTCTATTCCTGGTATTTCTTGTATTTTATTACAGGTACATGGGCATTTACAAACCCATGCTTAGTACACTTCAATGCCTGTTCTGACGATCAAGATTTATGTTTATACAAATTTAAAATACTTTAAGACTCTCCTTAAAGGGAAGCATCTGTCCATAACTAAACCAACAATATCATAATTTCGCCCATTACGACAATGAATAAAAAGGGCTTTGAACTGCATACTCGAAAACTAACTGCTGTAGCAAAAAATAACATAAAATCAAATTGACCAGACTTTTAGTCAAAGTCAATACCCAAACAATTCAATACTTTAATATTCAGTAAAGGTAAAAGTCGTATTTTAACTCTCAAATTACAGACCCAGTAGGTATTATAGAGGTTATGAAATAATATATATTTTTGTCCTCGTTGATATCTAAATTGTATACTTATTGGAAAGTTAAAATTGACCAATATTTAATCAGTTTAAATAAATAACGGATGTTTATTATTCTACTTCAGAATACATAATTAAGCTGAATGAATAGCTAAATTTTGAATTTTGAAATTTCAATCTTTATTTGCTGTGTTTTGTACGCAAAATATTATTTTCTATGATTGATTGATTGATTGATTTATTTATTTATTTATTTATTTCCAAAATTAATTTAAAGAGTAAAATAGAATACATAACAAATATCTTATAGGAAATTATCCCCACATGGGCATCAGTCTGTGTGGGGAAACGAGTTCCTCAGTCTGCACTACCAATAACACACAAAAAACTTAAATTAAAATAAGGAAATGAATTGTCATTAATAAAAACATTTTCTTTTACAAATGAAAAATGAAGATTTAACCTCTAAAATAAACCATACAAGGCCAGAGCATGGAATACATGAGTAAATTCAGTTAATAAAAAATCTAAAATTTGAAAGGAATATACTTATTTAGAAAATATAATTTGAAGACTTAAAAATGTAATTTATAAAAACTTGTAACTTACATAAAAAAGAGCAATCAGAAAGACTTAATTAAAAATTAGCCGATATAAGTAGAGAGAGACTTGGACCACACCTGCACACCCACGCACACATGCACGCACCACACGTCCTCGTTGGCCTGCAGTCAAAACGATTGTACAAACTCACCAAACACTCAGACTAACATTGATTGTAATACAAAAATATAACAGAAACTTAATACATAAAAAAGTATATCTAGGTGTAGATTGAGGAAAATACTGACGAAATCCATCTCGCCCAGCATCTACTAACCATTTATTGACTAATTTTTTGTACGTACTAATAGTGAAAGGTCTTGGGTTTTTTTATAAAGTTTGGTAATTTTGAGAAAATTATATGAGCAATATAGTGAGATGATGTTGAATTAAAGGCTTTAACGAGTCTAGGAACAAAAATTCTGTTATGAAGTGAAGAACGCGTAAAATGGCTGTGGTTACTGTGAATGAAAATTGAATCTCGATGTTGAAAAATGTACAAAATTAATGTTCGGATATATAATTGCGAGACGTTAAAAACTTTAAATTCTTCAAATAATGAATTGGTTGGATAAGTACGATTTCGCTTCAGAGTTACTTTTATAATAGTTTTTTGAACGACTTCTAAGGGAGCAAGGTTATTTTGAAAACAGCCACCCGATGCTACATTACCATACTAAAGAATTGATTGCACATAAGCTAATACAGGTTTTAAAAGATCTATTGTAAGTATATTACGCAGATTACAGAATATAAAGATAAATTTACGAAGTTTATTCCGCATGTAAGCTACGTGATTACGCCACTTCAAACGATTATCAAAAACTACACCCAAGTATTTATACTCACTCACCCTATCAATACATTAACACAAAACGCATCCATCCTGGCCACCACAAGTATGCAACCGTAGCTTAAAAACAAAAGGATCGCCGTCAGCTCGTATAGAGATTGGCATACATTTAGTTTTGGCTATATTAACTGTGAGCCGACATTGATCAAACCAGCGATTGACAGTGAGTAGACCGCGCTCAGCCACATCCCTCACTTCCTCCCAGCTTTCACCCTCAAATAACAAAGCGGTGTCGTCCGCATAAAGAAATATCTGTCCTTTACACAAAGTCAATCTTCCTAGATTGTTAATAAAAATTAAGAAAAGCAAGGGTCCAAGAGTACTGCCTTGCAAAACCCCATACTCAATTTTTTGAGGAACACTTGTATGGCCTAAAACAGAAACAACTTGATACCGATCGGACAAATAACTTTTGAACCATCTCCAAGAGTTCCCTTGTATTCCAATATATTTTAATTTTTGTAGTAATAATTGTCTATCAACTGTATCAAAAGCTTTAGCTAAATCTATAAAAATCAATAATGGTTTTTTATTACGGCTAATCGTGTCATGAACACTTTTAATTAGCAAATATAAATCGTCATTCAAATTCTTATCTTTTCTGAAACCGAATTGATTTTGTACAAGAATATTATTGATGTTTAAATATTTTTCGAGTTGAATTCTGACACATTTTTCCAATAATTTAGATAAAACACTAGTTAAAGTTATTGGCCTGAAGCTAACACATCGATTTTTTGGGCCTCCCTTATAGATTGGGATTACTTTACCCATCTTAAAAGATGCTGGGAAAATTCCCTGTGACATACTATTGTTTATAATATGTAGAAGTGGAAGCTTTAATAAATTAAAAAACATTTTGATAAGAGTAGCCGGGATTCCATCTTCTCCCGGAGCAGACCCGCCTCTAAGGTTTTGTACAACACGAGCAAGGACATCCTCGGATATCGGCTCCAGCTGGAAGTAAGAATTCGCCCCGTAATCCTCGTCATTCATAACGACTTCAGTCACGGGAGGCACATCACTCGCTAAGTTGGCACCCACCCTAACATAGTACTCATTTAATGTGTTAGCTACATTATTTATATCATTTGTCTCAATATTAATTTCGCCATCCAGAAACTGTTCAATAGGAAAGGAATCTTTTTTTTATTCATGTCCATAATTTCAGCAATATTTTTCCACAAGAGCTTATTATTATTTTTTTATTCATTAATTTTATTTCTAAAATACATTTCTTTAGCCAATTTAATAGTTTTATTTAAGAGATTTCTATATTGCTTGAAACGGGTTTTTAACATTGTATTAAAAGGCTGGCCTTTGAGCTGCTTACTCATTCTATCTCTAACTCGAATTGATTTAATTAGTCCAGCGGTAACCCACGGCTTTAGCTTGACGTGCTTAGAAGAAATTGGGTTCTTATTAATTGAGGATTGTAATAGAATATCTTGCAAATATTCAACAAACTTAGATGCAGACAGATTAACATCCTCGATCTCTAAAATCGGTGTCCAATTTCTTTCAGAGACAAGACGGCCAGCAATATCAAAGTCAATATATGTGTTTTTAACTAAAGATGATTGTTTTCTTTTACTTTTAATTAAACTGTGTTGCGAGACAGTAAAATAGTGATCCGTAATTTCCGCTTTGATGACCGCCGACTTAACACCGTCCGTAGTTTTAATATCCGTAAATATATGATCAATACAACTTTTGGAAAATCCAGTAACTCTGGTTGGCACATTAATGCAACTAATGAAACCAGCTCCATACATTACATCAAGATATCGTTGTGACAGTGGATCGTTGGTTTCAGGTAAAATACAACAATTTATATCACCTATCAGCCAGTGAACCCGATCCCTGGGCTTGGTTTCAAAATATACCTCGAGATCACTAATGAAAGAGTCAAGGTCACCGGACGGACTCCGGTAAATGGCGAGCAACGACATCCGCTCCCTGCCAAACGTTATATCTAGTTTCAAACATGTGGCACCGCTCAGATTCACTTCCGCATGACATACTGAAAAACATTTATTATCGAAAACAATCACGCCATCATTCTGATTCATACTTTCCTTATTTATCTATCATACCCATCCATACTCACATTTACACTGCACTCATCCATCCAAGTCTCTGTTAAAATAATTATGTCAAACTTAAACTTATAGTTGTTCAAAATGATAATTAGTTCATCAAAATTATTTTACAGCTACGAATATTCAAGCTAAGGATTGTCACTCGATTTTCATTTACGTCTTCATTTTCTGAGAAAAAAATCAAAACTATCAACATAATCATAAACACAAGCATTCACAGCTCTAGAATTGACAATTTCATCCATAAACTCGCCCATTGCGCAACCTGCTCATTGTACACCATGCTCAGCCCACCCGCTCTCTATATATCTATACAGATATCACTACACTTGATAAAAACTACAACATCATTGTTAAAAATAAACTAAAACCAAATGTATAGCTACTTTGCACACCGTACACAATGCAGGAAGACCTGTACAAAAACAATATTAATATAACAAAAACTTATATGTAGTTGAAACCAAATACCAATATCATATGATATAATAATAAATAAATATTTTTGTTTAATTTAATACATATAAATAAAATAAAATATATACATGGAATAACGTTTAAGAAGCATTATCGGTATAGGTACATCTATGCTACGCTGCAACTTATGTTTAAAAATAAACAAGAAGCACCTTTACAAATTTATGCAATTAAAACTTTCCAAATATAGATATGCTAAAAATAAATCACGTATCTTATATTACATGCAACAATGAAATGGAACTAGTACAAACAAAAATATAAATTGTTAATAACATATGAATAACTAATTAAATTAGAAATATACTTCAGTATAAATTCTGACATGTGCATGCTTATAATTATGTGTGTCATATATTCAAAAAACTGACTATAAGAATTATTATTCCATATATAAAAAAAGACGGAAATTAGACCTAATATACAATTAACATCGCACTGACCATGCAAAAAACATTATCTGTTAACCTTTGGACAGTAAAGATGGCAGTAAAAATGGTAAAAAGTTAAAAGAATTAAAAAATTTGCATTCTGAAACTTGTAATCTCAATGGCATGAAAATATTAATTAATTAATATTATTTATAAATTAATTATTGTTTTCTACAGTAACTTGTTATTCTTATAATAATAAATAAATAATAGTAAGATGAGATAAACTGTTTTATAAAACATTATTTTGATATTTTTCGTTAGCCCGTGTACACATACACATACACACTCACGTGTATACACACATACATACTCACATACATACACACACACACACATACTCACATGCATACACACTTACTTCTACCCATACTCACGTATTTATAATTTAATTATAGGTTGGTATAGTACAATCAATATTTAATTTTGAATGCTGAGTGTCCTAGTAGTAATTATATTAATATTAAACGTCGCTGCGAAAATATTTTCATTTTTCACTTTGTTAAGTCTTATTTAAAAATACACATGCACATGCCAATAAATTATACAAACTATAATGTCAAACGAAAATTGTAATATAAATGCGGCAAACAAAAATTAACATACAGCAATAAAAAAGTCTTACTTGCCATGTCCTTATCTGGATTTAAGGGTTATCTATAACCTACGCTAAAACTCTGGTAAATTACTTCGTTGTCGTGGGACTGCCGATAACCGCCGGACGTATGAAGGCTTCTACTTCGTCGATGCTCCTCACCCTCCTGGCCGGTGACTCCACCGTCTGTCTCACCAACACTTCCCGTCCCTCGACCAAGCGAACGCCAGCTGTCCATCTTTGACCAAGGACTTAGCTCTCCTCAGTATATGTTTATTCTGTGGTGTGAGATGATCCAGAACTAATACCGGCACAGGCGGGAGAGACGCTGCCAAGTCCGTAGTTTTAATTCTTTTTTTTCTTGGCCGCAGAAATCCATTCAGCCTTTGTTGAGCGGGACACGAATTGGACGACGATAGAGGGGTGGAAGGACTTCCTCCGAGGTGCCGGCAAACGATGGGCAATGGATATAGACTGTCTGTTGTAAGTTAGATCAAGCGCGGTGGCCACCGGTTTGACGATTTCGTAAACACTCTCACTTTTTGTGACGGGGACACCCATAACTTCAACGTTATGGTTTCGCGAGTACTGCTGTATATCTGCCATTTGTAACTCCACGTCAAACACCCGCCGAGACAGGGATTCATTTTTAGTTCGGAGTTCAACACATTCCGCTTTAAGTTCAACATTTTCCGCCTCTAAAGAAGAAAGTCTCTTATGGAATTCGTCAACAGATGCCTGTAAACCAGTTAGACGCTGTTCAATCGCGCTAAAACCGTCTCTATTTGCAGCTTGGCTTACAGCAATTTCTTTTTGTATTGCCAAAAGAATGTCAGAAATATTTGGATCGACCGAGTCCGACTTATGACTTGCCACTGAGGATGAATCCTGCGAACAATCGTCACACTTCCACGAGGCCAGATTTCGGGCCGACATAGATGTCAACTTTGCCAAAAGCCGAATGCGACAACATGTTACATGAAAACTGAGACCGCACTCCACACACTTTACTGCATCTTTAGCAATGGTTATGTCTCTGCTACATTTACCGCAATTCATGGTAAAAATGTAAGTAATTGTAAGTTACTTAACTGTACAGTAAAAAACTAAAAAATAACGGAAAGCCTGATTTAAAATGATACCAAAAATAACTTTAGTCCAAACCAAAAATAAACTTCATCAATACTAACGAAAATTCACACACGAAAAAAATAAAGTTTATGACACAGTTTTAAGGATAATTACTTTAAGAAAAGGTACCGCACAGGACAAGACGGGCAGGCCGACCAGATTGCACAATCACGAGCGGCTTATCTGTACGACCGTCCTCATGGACTGACTGATAAGAACTGAATGATGACCAGATTGATTGTTTGTAATTAACACAGCATTACATTAAATATGTCTACACAAAAGGTAACGTAAATCATCCCGCAACCCTCTAGAGAACTTCCATTTATATGCATGCAATTTCTCATCTTCCGGCTTAATCGGAAAAAAAGTTAAATTTCACATGTTGCAGTCATCTCTGAATGTGAGACTTGAAATGCACTACATATCAGTTTAGATGTTTAATTTGTACTACACTAATAGAACAATAACTCTCAATGTTGGTATCTTGAGTAATTCGTAACACTTTTTAAACATTTCAGAACTCAATAATCAGAAAACCTTACAAGACGAAATTTTTATAATCATGTAATTTTTTTCTATTTAAACTTGATTTAGTTACAATTAATTCGAAGTTATATTTGTAAACGTATTATAACGGTTCGGATATTATTTTAATTAGTTCTGATAATAGACGCAACTATTACTTATACTATAAATTACTGTTTTCATAGTCTAAGCCTACTAGTTGACAAGCTTACTTTAAGATGGGCTGTCATTTAATCAGGTATTACGTCTATAATCAAGAGAGAAATAAGGTTCTATAAAAACTAACAATATACAAAAAATATAATAAACAAAACAAACATCATATGTCAATCAAACTTATTTTGAATGTACAAAGAGTAAACCAGAATTTAGAAACTTGACGTTCAAAAGCGATGGCAGGTTTAAAGTAGAACTTCATACTGAAAGTGTAATGCTTATTATTACCCATGAGACAGAGTAAAGCGGTGAAGTACGCATGTTCCATGCATGTGTGTGCGTCTTAATTAAGTCGCCTTTTCTGTCTCAACCTGAATCCCACAAGCCACCCTCCAGAACTCCCGGTTGAATGGCAGCTAAACAATTAGATTTTGCTTGTCTACAACATTGCCATGTAAGAATTTTAAACAGTTTTAATCTTTTCTTTGTGCCCAACATAAAAGATATTATTATTAGTCGTTTTCTTGAGGACATAACATGTCTATTGAAGTTTATATTTAAATGGGTCGAAATTACATCATAGCTACGTACAAAGTATATGTACACAATATGTATATGATTTTCATGTTTTTTAGTAGCTTTGTAAGATTTGGTGTTTTTATAAAATATATCTGGGGAGGATCTGCTGCTGTTCTGTCCTTCGTGGTAACGCCAAAGCCAGGGAGGATGGACCAATTCCCTTTAAAAAGGCATTGAATATATTCCCGAATAATTTTAAAATAGGATTAGAGCTTTAAAGACTTTTGTGAAAAAAACTAAAACTTTTGGAAATTTTATTTCCTTTTACCTATATAAGAGCTTCATTTATTTAGACCTTTAAAAGAAGAAATCAAATATTTTAAATACATGAGTTATTAAAATAGGGAAAACTTGATTGGGGTTTTAAATTAATAGGATCTATTAAGTAACTTAAAAATATGGTATTGTAATTAGGAAAGTTGGTCTTATAACTTCTTCAAAACAAAACCAGTTGTTTCATAAGTAATTAATAGATTGGATTAGATTAAATAATTACTTATTCTATATGCATTTTTTCTGGAATCTAACTCTGCTACACGGACGAAGAAGCTGGAGAACTGGAGCTAAACTCAACATTCACATTGAATAAACGCTACCATAGCTACGCTACGTGTACTTATTTTATGTCATGATTCCAACATGAAGTTACAGTGAGAAACCATAACATTATAAGATGTTTAATACTGATCTGTAAATCTTCTCATGCAAATGTTACAGCCGCTAATCATGCCTATCATTTGTGGGGAAATGAACACCTCCGCTACGGGTTCACAAAGTAACATGTTTAATAATAGGCAAGAGGCTTTGACGGTATCACTTGTCTCGGACCACTATCAAGTTATTTTTTTTTCACTAGATTTAGTAACTTAACTTCACTTCTTTCAGTTCCATGTCATGGGATCGTTAGAATTGAAATGGCGAACTCGGTGATAAAGTGAAGCTCGACATCAAACGTGATAGTACATAAAATATAATCTCTATAGTCCATAAAACATTGAGAACAATACTTAAAATTTAGTATATTAATTAATAAACAACAATAAACTTGGGTGTTTACAAAATATATTTAGACGTATTAATAGTTCAAATATTAATATAATAGAACTAATATTTGTTTGATATTATAAATTACCCGCATATATCGTTTTTTTTTTTTTTTTCATTAATAACCATTTCATGAGAAATCTATTTGAAAGCTTTTTGATGTTGACATACAATGATTGACAGCAATATCACATCAAACCGTTAATTAAATCAAGCCATTAAACATTGCATGTCACAACAACCTAAAACATGTCATAAAATCGCTTTGATCTCAGATCACAAACTTCCCCACAAATTGAATATTTTACACAAGTGGTGTTCTGCTTTCTGCTCTTAGTTTTCACTTTTGTGTTATATTTTAGTTTTTATTTTAAATTTAGTTTTCCCTTTTAGAGTTTACTCTGTGTTACCGTTTTAATTGTATTTGCATTTTTCACTACTCAATAAATAATTCTGTGATATTACCTGTGTTTTTACGTACGGTAACAACACTAACTCCTTATAAATACAATAATTCTCTCTAATGATATTGAAGGTAAGTTAAAGCTAAGTTTTAACATACAACAGATTGAAAAGATAACAGGATTTCGGACATTTGCCATCATTATGGTTACAAAAGGTATAACACAACGTTTCGAGGATTGGAATCTATCCTCTTCGTCAGGTGGTGGGAGGTATTAGTACATACAAAAATAAAGAATAGAGAAAAGAAAAGAAGGGAAAGAAAAGGTTTAAAACATACCCAAAAGCTGCTTGGAGTCTAGTCCAGGCGTTGTCACTGCAGAGAATGCAAGTACCCGAGCACAAGTTACAAGAACGTGAAACATAATCACACATCACACTGGCACGGATGAAAGTGTAATACTACCTTTTTAACTGTGTTGCATTTTGTTATTATGTAAATTACAAAAGGGAAACCAATTCCTTTGTAGTTTTAGGTTTAGCTTGTAGGTATCCGGGCAGGATGGGAATATAAGAAGTAGGAGAATGTTTAGAAACTCAACGGACACATGAGTGTAGACCATAATTAAAATTCTGAACGAAATCCTTAAAACGATTACCAGCTTTCTCAAAAGCACTGGAAAATTAGTCATGTTGTTTTTCATAACCTAGGTCTTTTAACAGCACTTGAATGTACTGTGACATATTTAATTTTGCATAGGGGGTTTCGCGTATTAACCCATATCGTTACATTCAATTAATTATTTATTAATATGACCAACCACAAGTAAAGAACTATATAAAAGAACTGATTTTTTTAGCGATTCGAGTTTCATAAAGAATACAAGGCAGTACAACAGTGCAGTTGCTTTTTGCATGACTCTCCGCTACAGGGAATGCGATTCTAGGAATTGGCCTATTCTATATCAAAGTTAGATGACAAATTCATCTGTAATTAAAAGGGCATATTTCTGCTTTATTACCACTAAATGGTGAGTTACCCTCATAAGAAGCAACAACCGAATGGATAAACTTAACAGAACTACTAACTCATACAATCCAACAAAAAAGCAGCAGATGTAATTTAGCACCATGAGCGGGAAAAACATTGCGTAGAATTCGTTTTGTTGAAAACATCTTTATGGATATGAAGCAATTCAATACACCTAGTGCTTATAAAATCGCTGTAGTATTTAAATTCACTGAGCCGCCACAAACCGTCATGTACTGTATGGAGCTCACAAGTGGAGTAGCGGGAGAAATGCGCCCTTTCCCCCCTCCCCACGACTGACAGGGATCCCTGTCAATCACTTTTTATGCATTTCTAAAAACATTGTGCGTGCTAGACTATGAATAATTGACTTAAGTTTGTGAATAAAATATCACTATGTTATTCGTAATTACAATAAATTAAGTTTGGCTATGTATTTTCTTTCGTGATAAAATTGTTATGTTTGCTTAGTATTATTAATCATACTGTTTCGATCGTTGTTTATTTTTGAATAATAGACTATTTCATTGGTTAATAGTAATAATATTGGTAATTATTTTAGTATGATTGTAGCATTGATTAGTATTATTACTAGTATTGTCACTTTCGTAGTTATTAATTTATTTCACTCGTTTAAAATATATGCATTAAAAAGCATTAAAAACACGAATACAAAATAATCGGCCCTCTTGTAATTGTTACCATAAAGATGGAAATTAATTTAAATAATAAGTACGTATTTAAATGTGTACTATACATATGTTAAGTGTACAATAATTATTAATAAATTTCGTTAATTCCCAAATTACGAGTACTGATTTAATAATGCATAAGATAAAATGATTCTCTCAAGTTGAATAAAGCATATATACACAGTATGGGCGAGTTTATGCTGGGGTACAGGGGTGGAAATTTTCATTTTAAGATAGGCTAAGGAACAAAAGTTTGGGGCACCAAATATTTATTTCAAAATAACGTGTAGAACAAATTAGCTCGAAATACTTACATCTCTTACTGAACACGAATTCTTAGTAGATCAAATTGATAGTGTTTCTAAAAAGTTCAAAAGAAAATTTAGTAAAGTATGCATTTGACAAAGTTGCAAACTATTTTGGGCGTGATCATTTCCTATATGCATGTAATGGAAGTTTTAAAAAGTAGCCTGCCACATTGCCATGAGCTATTAATTTTTAATGATAAGTCAAAGTTCCAAGAATCGTATTAAATTAATAAATACTGATACTGTATTTATTAATTACAAAATAATAGTCCCCTTTGTCTACAATATATGACTACTATTGAATAAATTCTAATAGCCAACGAGGAATAGTTGTTTCATCAAGACTGGCGATAAAATAAAATAAACTGTATATTAAACTGTTACGTTAAAACAAATTGTGCAACCCCTCATAATTTTCTTAAGAATTATTTTTAATTAGTAAGTTTGAAACATAAATCTTGTCAAGTTGATAATTTTTCTTTCAAGTTCAAGCATTAAAGTGCACACAAAGTAATATAAACCTAAAACTTAAATTCGGAGCAGTCGTTTTTAAGTTTGTAAGCCCTTTTTAAATATATTAAATATTTCAATTCCCTCCTCCTCCTCCTCCTCCTTCTGTTGTCTCGCTACGTCACTGGATAAAAATAAAGTGGATTCGTTTTCTATTTGATGGAAATAAATAAGTCTGTTATAGTTTTTATATTTAGTTTTAATTTCTGGTAAATTCTCACAACTTTCATAATCATTACATAAAATAAATTCCACAGACCATAAAGTTGAGAGGACGGATTATCCATAACACATTAATTTATATTCATTATAATAATATAAACGTAAAAGCATTGGGCTGAAACTGTTATTGTTAGCTACTTTAAAGAACTATATGGCAACCGTGCTGTGAAAATACAATGTTAGGGACGTTAAAGAAAAAAGTGTGTGCTCAAATTTTTACACTTTGACATTCAGTTAGCAAGTAAGTCGAGAATACCTTCAACTCTAGACTTTGGATTCACTACTTGTGTTCTCTCAGCTACTACAAAGTTTTTACCTATAGAGTACAGGTGTCACAGCTCAGTACGTCTACACGTAAAATGCTCCATTTCACTGTTTTCCACCCACAATTTTGAAACTGTAACGGGTAAATAGTGTAGTTTTTACTAAGTCTTTGTAATCTTGACCAACAAATTTTGACATACCCTATTCTTAAAACGTACTAAAACCCTGTTATTTTGTAATCAAACTGTAAGTTCAGTATTATAATATAATCAGTTATTTCGCAATCAATTTAAGAAAAAGAGAAACATTATATTTAATACCCGGTATAAATTGTGAAATAAATCAATTAATATCTGAATAGTAACAGTGCCTGAGTTGTTACTTGGACACAACTGCAGTAAACGCATCCTGAGAAAACAGTTTAAACGACCAGCTGAATAGAGCCAGTAGATTGTCAGTGATTGTGTTGTTTGAGCAGGAGACTTCAGATTAGTAAGATGTCGGTTATACAACTCTTGTTCTCAGCAATCCAAAAACTGCATCAATAGCAAGCTTACTAAACATATATCACCCAGTTTGTTTTACCAAAACTAGAAATCATACAATTGTTTGTAACTATTGGTTTCTATAGTCCAATAAAAAAACTAATGCATTTCATACAAAAACATATATCTCGATAAAATAACGACAACGTAATCCAAGAGGATTGACGTTAAATAGGTGTTGAAGTCCAAATTTCGAGGATTGCAATTTACTATATATATTTATATATATATATATATATATATATATATATATATATATATAAATCTTGTGTATTTAGCTTGCTATTACATTATTATAAATTGTATAACACATACAAAACCACACACAGTACTGTACTGTAAACAGTATATATACTTATATCTGTGAAATAAATATCAGGATTGTGAACCTCGGAAAAGCAGTGCTCTCTAACGCGATACCACTGTCCACAACTAGCCAACTCAATTTGTACACAGATTGATTAGAATTATCGCTTTGATTCAATGGGAAAAGGGTGGAGAATTTCAAGGCAAAAATAAATTTCCATGGAACGAATTGAAAGAAAGATGCAGTCATCTAAATTTAAATTCACCGTGATTTATTCAGTTGCTTCAATACGAATAAATAATAGTAAAAGATCATGCATAACATAAAAGATATTTTTACTGTTTTTGTCTTAAACATAGTAGTTATAATTTTATGTTCGTTTTATTTGGTGAAATTCATCCAATCCAAATATAAGTTAAGTGGAATTTATAGTTCAATTATAATTGGAATTCGGATATTTGCCGTTGCTATGTGTCAAGAAATATGTAGCATTACGTTTCTATGATTGAAAGCTACATTATTCTTCAGACGTAAAAAAATATATATAAACATGTACTTATAACCTACAACGTGCGACAATGGACTGTCACCGTGACATTGAGGTCTAAGGCCAAGACTAGGAGCCAGAGGTGACTGCCCTCAATGTTTCAGATACACTCCGCGATGCCTCAGGAAAAACCGACATTCGTTTTCTTGTTAGTAATCTACTTTAACTTGTGCGGGTGTGACGTGTGTGCTCTTTACTTCTGTGAGGTGACAACGCCTGGGTCCTTTGTCTTCTTTTGTCTGTTCGGTATGAATAGCTTTTGTCGGGTATGATTCATTCAAGTTTTAGGTCTGACTGAGGAAGAGAGTAGATTCTAATCCTCAAAACGTTGTTTTATACCTTCTGTATCATATAAGCAATGGAAATGTCCGAACTCCTAGCATCCTTTCAAACCACCCATCGTCAATAACCAACTTAAAAAAGAAACCAAAAATAGTCTAATGGGTATCAAATACGAAACACGAGAATTGACAAATTTGTTTCATATTGTAACAGAGTAAAACTTGTTTGAATTCAGTAGATTTTAATTTTAAATAATATACCACACAATGCTACTGGCTTAGGAAGCTTTTTATAACATAACATATGTACATAATGTGTAACATTACCGAAATATATTCCATTTGTATTCCCACATATATAAGCATGATAATGATGCCATCTTCAATAAGAAGGCACAAATTAGAATCGTGTGAGGAATATCAACACGACCAAAATCATACTCGTCTGGAATACGTGAAACTCTTAAGAATGTTAACTTGTGAAACAGAATATAAATGTCAAACATCCATGTGTTGACAACTTACTTAAAAATAAACCAACATGTTATTACGCCTCCGTTTGATCACTAATATGTTTATTCGGTTTTAAATTTACCAACCCATTAGCAAAACTTTCAATCCCTTTAATTGTATAGCATTTATTATTACAAAATAAGAATATTTCTAAGGAAAGGGAATTGTTTTCTTACACAACATTGATTTAAATATGTATGTAAATATGTATTACAAATATGTAATATATGTACAATATATAATCTGTGTGACAAAAAGTTTGTAAAATATTTTCGTTGAATTTTGAGATATATTTTGCAGATTTAGTCTGCATGCCTTATATGCCACACCTAGCGCAGAGATAGTTAGGTAGGGTGACCTAATCGTGTATCGGAAGAAAAATCAGATCTATAATAAAGAAACAAAATTTAATTTCCTAAATCACTGAAATGGAATCTGTTTTAAATATTTTCATCAGATTATGTTCAGAATGTGCCAAACTGGAGGTTCCTGGTTTGAATCTCAAAATTTTGAAATCCAAACCTATAAAACATTGTACATATAAAACCATAAAGTTTGGTAAAATACGGTCACAAAAATATTTCTAAACATCACAATGATTTGATGTTTTATCAAAAAGTTTTGAATTTTATAACTTTAAACTAATATCAAGGTTTATCAAGTGCTGAAAATATATTTTTATATAATTGTTATATAAAACTACATAAAAATGTTTGGTTAATATAAATATATCTCTATTGATCTTCCAGCCTGCTACAGTGCTATAACATGGGTTCCGTAAATGATTGATCCCCATAAACACTCCTGTCAACTTTTCGTCGAGTTCTGATAACTATTCTATGAGGATTCGAATTTTAGCCGTGGTGTCACAAAATAAAACTAATTACGTAAGATCAATCTTTAAATTAATTTTTATTAGTTAAAGATTGTTATAGTGTTAGATTATTTGATTGAGATCGCTTTAATATCTCAAGGCTTATTGTAAAATAAGTGCTGACATTAGTTATATCTTATGATTCTACTCCTTTAATCCTATTTGCTTCAATAACGAACTTAATTTTTCGCTGATAGACGAAATTAATAATTAATATATAATATATATATTCTTTGTAAATAATTGTTAACAATATAGATAATAATCCGTCTACGTACAAAGAAACGAACTTTGCATTTTTTTCATTTCATGTCAAATTTTAGGCTTTTAAAATATAATAATAAATTAAATACATTTAGTTAAAATGTTTATAACATGCGATTACCCATTCAAGGATTTACTACGTTACTGGAAACTCTTACTTGAGACTGTTACGTATGTCTTTCTAAGTGCTACCTTGTATTAAGTGACCTTTCATCTAAAGTGACGTCTGTAAAAATGAGTTGATTTATTTGCCATAAGAGAATGTGAGCGCGTTATGTTTTGGAATAGTATAATCATCAGTTCATTTACATCCAAAACACTGCAAACTTGAAATTTTGATAAAATATACACATTGAATAAGATTTATGATTTTATTACAGACGCGTAATACTGAGTGTTTAAACAATATTGCCTTGAGAATATGTCAACATTGTGTAACCACAAGATTGTTCATTAGCTGATTAAACCTTTAACGTTTATCTATTAAGTTTATATTATAAACTATACTTTTATGTTTATAATTAATTATTGTTTCTCACATTTTATGCACAGCAAGATGATTTAATGATTACACTCATATCGATTTAGTTTAAAAAATACTTTTACACAAAGGAAGACATTGTTGTAGGGTTAAATGACCAACATCAGAAGGTGGTTGACATAGAACTTGTTTGTTACGAACTGTCCAGCTACTAAATGAAACCCCCTTTCCTAAAGAAGAAACAAACCACAACGTTACGTACTTTCAGTTAGTTTTTTTTAAGGAATACAGTTCCACTCCAAAACAAAATACTTTTAGCAAATCTTACCTCTTATGATCATAATTCATTAATGAGGAAAACAAATTTATTTTATTGTTTTAGGACGATATTTTTTTCTGCAAGAACTAACAAACTTCCTAATATAATAAGCTTTAAGCCCAACATAATTTTCAACAAATACATCCAACAGTTTATTAGCCAAAAATAAAATTATGCAATCTATTTATTTATTTATCATTAAGTTTATTTTGCTGATATATAATATTAATATATTGTATATAGGAATAGGTGTTAACCATAACGACGCACATAGTTATTTCCAGAAGTAAAAAAGTGTTATCATAGCCATGTTACTTGCAAATGGCATATCGAATATTCCTGGGGTAAATAATTGTTTTATATTCCCATTTTCAGCCACTTTTAAATCATGGTAAAATTAAGTATAAAGTATAATGTAACGGATCATAAATTCAGAGACCGCAGTGCATTGTTATTGTGCATTTATTATATACATATATATATATATATAATCGAATCTTAAAAATGCTATAACCTAAAGTAATATTAACGTAAAGTAATATTTTAATATTCAATGCAATTTAATGAATATTTAAATAAAACCTCGCAGAGTTTCTATGCAGTATATTATAAGTATGGAAGCACAAAAATTTCACATTTTTAATATTTTTATTTGTTTCTTAGAAAATTTAAAAAATCCAATTAAAAACCTTTATTTAAAAATGTTTTCCTTGTTCCTTAATTTAGGAAACCTACTAATACATTATTACGAATTTTCTATTTCCTGCTGACTGACTGCGTTCCGTATAGACATAACCATTATGATTTTGAAATATTAATATTAAGTCATTAAGAACTTAACTAATTTTAATAGACACCACAGAATCTCCTCACAGTTATAACTGAGGACCTCACCATACCTACGCAGGCGAGATCTTACACATACGTAGCTATGGTATGAAGAGTTGATTCAATTTGATTTTGAGTTTAGCTCCAGTTCACCTTTCTTTTATTCAGCGTCTGGTATCTGTCGCTGTCTCAGACTTGACTCTTAGAATCTGGAGTCATGTTCGTCTGAAGAGATTCAAAGAAAGATGACGACGAAGAAGCTCATAGCGAGACATTTACATCATTTCGACATCAGAGACGCCTATAAATAGGTGAAGTGGTAGTCTCATTGTCTTATCAGGTACACAATAAATCTGAGACAGCGTCAGATACCAGACGCTGCAATAATAGGAAAGTGAACTGGAGCTAACCTCAAGACCCTTAATAGCAGGTCACACGTGACAAAGAGTGTAACACAAGATCGTCTATCAGACCCCTCATCCTACCTATCAACTATCAAAAATCCCTAGGGTCTGTCAATTTATATTGGGACTTTTTTGTAAACATTCTTGCAGTTCCAATGTAGTGAGCTCTTACTTCCATAAAATAAAATACACGTGTTCTTCTAACGCTGTGTCTTAAGATGTTTTTATTGCTGCACAAAATTTTATATAGCTGAAGATCGATTTTGGATCACTTAACAATTTGAATATAGACATTTTATACTTTAATATAAACATATAAAAATGTGCCAATTAAATATATTACATAACTTTAAATTATGGCTATGCACATTATTGAGGCAAAATTAATTGGAAATGACGTTAAACGAAATATGTGACTCATAATATATTAACGCATTTTTGCAACCTACGTAATGGTATTTAAATTTTTGTCGATCACCATTATTAGCAAAACCTATAATTCAATATACCTTTTGTCTAAAGTAATAATACCACAATTAAATATTGTTATTGTATATTACATAATAAGGATTATATAATTAGAATGCAATAACATTTAAAAATAACTCTCTTTACTGAATATTTATTGTCAACCTAGTCAGATCTCATTTCTACTTTGAAACTTGATCATGTACATGTTGCTTTGATTCGTTTTGGAGTTGCCAAATGTTCAATTAAATCTATAAATATTCGTATTATAAAAATATTTAAAGTTCAATCTTAAATTTAAATTAATTCTCATCGAATAATCCAAGTCTCATTTACAATACTGTATGGCAATTTTGTGAGTATGGCAAATCGTTTGGTGAGGAAAAGCTGTTTTAAAAAAAAGTAGCAAAAGTTGAACACTAATAGAAGGAACAAATCGATAAGAACCAATCTCGATCCTAAATTTGCTCAGACCGTCTCACGGAGCAGCAATATTACCTGTTACCGCTAAAGATCAGAGATTACTGAAATACACAACTTTGTCAAGAGTACCAAGAACAAGAACCATAGTATGTCTTCGTTCTCCATCAAACGATCAATCAAATTATTTAAATGTTAAATGAAAACATCTTAAAATATTGCACACAACCATTTATTGTCATCCTTAGTATCTCATTATTACTACCTAATAGTTACATAAAATTGTTCATTCAAATTGATGATGATTTAATTTTTATAATGAACAATCAATTACAAGAGTGTACGAACAGTATTATTTCATATTTAAAATAAGTACTATCCTGCCAACAATTCACAACAAAAAACAAAGTAAAAAAACAAGCAAAAGTGATAATTCAACCAAAACATCAGAATTGGTGAGCATTGGTCGACATAAATACGATTCAGAACCTTATACAGAGCTCGACTAAAGAAGTTACTAAAAATACTTTATCTTCGCATAAGCAATATATGATTCCCATCTCTTGATTACAATTGCCACATAGTTACATGGTAAGATTCATATTGTTATTGTATATGATATGTACTTTGGCATACGAAATTTATTATGTCAAATTCAATTGGAGAGCCCGCGCGAACAGATCCCTCCCAAACCGTTGTTGTAAAAGTAAGACAAATGTATAAAGTCGTGGAATAATATAAAAGTATCCAGGATTATGTTAGTAATAGGTGAGAAGGTATATTTAATGCACTTGAGGTTTAAGTAATTTAAAACTTTAAAATTTACTGTTTTCGTGTTAACCCTAATACATACAAATATATATATATATATATATATATATATATAGAGAGAGAGAGAGAGAGAGAGAGAGAGAGGAGAGAGAGAGAGAGAGAGAGAGAGAGAGAGAGAGAGAGAGAGAGAGAGAGAGAGAGAGAGAGAGAGAGACAGACAGACAGACAGACAGACAGACAGAGAGAGAGAGTGTGTGTGTGTTTGTGTGTGTTATTTTACACCATAAGCGGCATATTAATTCAATATACTAAATGTTTTAAAGGGAAAATTTTCCAAGCCCATTGGTGTAAATGCGTATTAACTTACCCGGGAATCGAGTCCGGACCTAACGGTCAGACAGCCACAGCATTGCCTTTACGATATGGTAAAGGTCAACTTTATTCATATTTCGATACAATCTAGAACATTATTTTGAATGTTACAAAACATGTAAATATGGAACTCCCACTGTCTACTTAGTTCACCAGCTTGAGAGTAGAAAGGCTTGTATGTTAGTTACACTGAGTGTTAGGTAGAATGAACTATAGTTTTTGCTTAAGAAACATAACCTCGTCTCATTCTTATTCTTGAAAACTCTTCTGTTTTTTTTTTCAAAGGCTAGGACCTTTCGTTAGGTTTCACTGGTAAGGAACCGCTGACTCGAACTGTGACCAAGAATGACTCTATTTTGATCGCTAGAATCGTCACTAGATAGTCACAAGTACTTGCGATAGCTGTCGCTCGTTGTTGCGGAAGTGCCAAATTTGCTCACACGTGACAGTAATCTTGGTAATTTTTGGACATAGAGGTATTAATGTCCGACACGGATCTCATCTAGTACACTATTTACAACTGTTTCTTCGCAGTATAGAATATAATGTCATTGTTAAATTAATTATACATTTGCATTTTTTCCAATAGCCGCATAGACGAATTTGTATAATCAGGTGGATGCACTGTTGATTGCTCAATGTATTTGACCTACCCCTCTAGCCGTGTGATGACCTCATGTGGGCAGGAACGGCGTCGCTTCGCCACACGTCCGGCAGCAGGCATTCCATAATGTAAGCCCTTTCACCCCCTTTAAAATTATGTATATTCAATAACTCACCAAATTTCAGGATATTTACAGAACCCCCTTGATGTACTTAAATGTAGTTTGTAGACCTCGGTCAAATGTGGTTTTCCTGTGTAACTGCTTGCCCCCCCCCTTCCACGATGCCAGTGAGGTACAGTATGAACTATGTACTCCATCTCTGCTTTCATCTGGTAATGAGATTCACCTGATAATGTTACAGTTAGTCGACCCTGTAACAGTCTTTTGGGAGAATGGAACATGACTGAGCCGTACTGTGCTGTGTGGATAAGTGAAGATGACTACGGTGAGTGGCACCATCATTTCATTTAACCTTTTTCTTGAAATATTTTAATTTACTCCTTATTGTTGTTGATACAGTTGATGTTTGTAAAGTGGAATTTATTTAATCCACGCTATAGTGTTTATTACCCTCCAAACCGGATATTAATTAACTAGAACTATTCATTATTTCTCAGAGTTTTTTTCTGTAAGCGATTCAACAATTCTCGCTAATAACTGCCCGACACCGATAGCGAGAACTAAAGCTTCTGTTTAGACTTGCAATGTTTACTGTGGGACACAACACTTGTGCAATTTCCTGCTAAGTCTTAAGACTTTAATTCCGTGAGGTATTTGGCTCTCCCTCAAAACGCTAACTAAGAATGTATTGAATAGGTTATAGGAAAATTAAAAAATAATTGTTTTATTTTCTTTAATATTAGCAAAAAGGCATCTGTTGAAAAAAGTCAAATAACAAAAAAAAAACTGTATAATTATAAAAAATGTACTAAATATAAATCTATATATTAATAAAAATAACACAATTGTTTCTCTTACCAATTCAAATCTATGTGCCAAATTTGGTTTCTTTAGCTTTACTAGCTTTAGAGATAGTAATTAATTAATAAAAAATGCAAAATGGCGGCCAACAGCTAAGCAAACTAGAAATAGGAAAAATGTATTCTTAATTTTTAGCTTAGAATCACACACAAAATTTGAAAATACATAGCCTGCTCAAACTTTTTGTTACACCCTGTATATGTATATATATATATATATATATATATATATATATATATATATATATATATATATATATATGAATGTTTGTCTGTATGTCCTTTGTAGACTCAGAAACTATTTGGCGGATTATTTTGCGTTGTTTATCATCCACTTAGTTAATTTGCATTTTACTATTTTTATATTAGCAATCCGATTTGGAGTAATTACCTGAGGGATTCATAATTTAAATAAGATTACGAAATATAAGTACGTCCGTTAATAATGTTATTTTTCAAAATACAGTCAGTACAAAGCGACATAACTAATTTATAAGCCCTAATTGCATGTGAAAAGAAGGGTATGAATGGAAGAATAGACTTTTTGGTCCATAGAATCCAATTTAACCTACTTCGTTTTATAAATATATACATATATATATATATATATATATATATATATATATATATATATATATATATATATTTATACGTAGAAGGTTTATAAGTTATGCCCATTGATGTAACTCACCACTAGGCGGCGCTGCATAATATAAGTTATCAAAGTTCCTGCACATTGTATACTGCAATTGCGAGACAGTTATGTATATTACATAGCCAAACACTATTTGAAGGCGCTAAATTTTGATGTATATTTGTCTCTAAAACAAATTTCTGGTTGAATTTAAAGCTTGAGTTTTATACAACTTTATAATTAAGTAGATATACATGAAAAATGGCTATAAACATACACATTTAACAGATTTTCTTGATCGTGGTAACAAGCCAAACTCAAAATTGGCGGTGGAAATGTAATTCACATGATACACAAGTGCTCATACACGTACACGAAATTCCCTACGAAATTTAGTGCGAAATAATTTATCGTTTTTTTCTTTGTTTATAATAATCCTAAAGTCAACAAACTATCCACTTGAAGAATGTACACGGAATGACCAGGTATAGTATAAACAAACTTTCATCGTCTATTTGAAATCCAAACAGCAAATTTTCATTGCATACTTTTCACTTAATTAAATTAATTATGTTTTATTTATTTTTAGTTTTTTATACATTGGTTAAATAAATGCTTTTGTCTTCAGGAAATGGGCTGAAACTACCAATAATCTCTTTAAAACAGAAGTACAACTACTAGCGCGCCTCTGCCAGTTGCAGTCAGAACTAACTCGGCCTGCCACGTGGTGGATACAAAATGTACTAGCAACACCTTCAACATCAAAGAAAAAAGTATTAATAATTAGTATTTTTTTTTTTTATTAAAACTGTTTACTGGAATTAAAGTTTGTGAAAATATGCCCAGCGGTTTCTTGAGAACTGTACTTATCAGTTTTCTATCTTTGATTCATATTCCCGAGATTAATGATCAAGATAATCAAAGGAGAGGTTTTAGAGTTAAATGTTATTACAAAACTTGCCAATGACTGTTCCTATAGCAAAAGTTAGGAATCACGTAATGCGTGTTGCACAGTTCTCACATATTACTGCCAAGATTATGTTGGGATGTTATTAAGATTACATACAAATATAATGAATTATGACAATAACTCACTTGCACAGAGCTGCAAATATTTTCTACGATGATAAATTGTTTGACATAGCAAATAATATTGTATTGATTGAGTGGTAGTGATTGACAAATAAGATGCTATATTATAACACAATGATAAGTTCAATAGAAGTTTCACATGGATACTAATGATATTGATCTTATAGTGTTTGTATAGTATTTGATTTTTCCGTATTTCTGTTTTTATATTAGTTTTAATTATAGTTATAGAAGTTTAATTATTATAGTTTAATTAAACTTTCAAGATCATAATAATTAGTTTTGTTTATACTAGGTAGAAAATTATATTTGTATTTTTGAAATAATTTTAGTTTAATAGAAATAATAAAATGTTCAATAGAAAACTAGACTACGCGCTATTTAAAATGTTACCAATACGGATATACTGGATTGGTGGCCTTGGTGCATATCTACTCTATACTATATCACAATCAATATCAGCTGGATTTCAATATATGAGCTGTCATTCAACATTCAGGTAAGAATGACTGAACGCAGGTTCCAAATAATATTTATTTAATCACTAGTGCTGTTTTCGAAGACGTTAACTTACAATGGTCTTGAATAACTATATAAACATACTACAGTTAAATGTGCGGACGGGATGTTAAAAAATGTAATTCAATTTTCTTTCTGTGTTTTAGTTTTTTTTTTTGTACTATACACAACGTACACTTTTATTAATAAAATACATTATATTCTAAAAATATTTTATTTATCAAAGTTTTGAATTTTCAATTTAAGTACCTATAGTTATTTACTTAAAGAGAAAAATACAACTACAAGGGCGCTCCTGCCAGTAACAGTCCTAACTAACTCGGCCTGCAACCTGGTGGACAAGAGCTGAACCAGCCATACTGTCAACATGAAAAGAAAATAGAATTAATATTTTTATTCATAAAATTAAAACCGATTACTGGAATGAAAGTCTATATGTATGCCCAGGTGATTTACGACAAATGTAATTATGATTTTTATATTACGTATTCAGCTGTTTCATGAAAACGGCACTTATATGTTTTTCACTCATATTGCCGGGATTAATTACCAAGGAGAGGTTTAAGAGTTCATTTTATTACAAAATTGTCAACGATTGTTCCTATAGCAAAAACTAGGAATCACACAATGTATGCTGCACAGTCCTCACATATTAGTGCCAAGATTCTGTTGGGATGTTATTGGCGGTCATTTCATCCTGTAGTTTCGGGCTGTTTTGGAGCTTCGCGCAAGGTTTTTTTAAAAAAATTATTAAAAATATAAAATAAAAGCAATATAAATAAAAGTATATATTTTTGTGTTCAGAATTAAACGTAGAATTACACTATATTGTAAAATCAACCATAAAACTTTTTTTAATAAACACTTTTTTTAATCAAATATAAAATTTACGAAAAATATTTCTTAAATTTGGGGGGGACCATACCTAACAAATGAAGTTATAGTGAGATATATTTAAAAGTGAGATAGCCATTCTGTGTCAAATTTTATCTAGTTTCAGAAAAACATAAACATTATACACATTTATGAAAGCATCATGAAGCTATAGAAAAAAAGCAGCGATGCGCATAAATTCTGTAAATAGGGTGTACACGTAAGACTTTGGTAAAACAAGTTTTGCTAATACATTTATCTATGAATACATGTTATATTGCATATTTTCCTTCTTAGAATAAAATAGAATATACAGTACTAATGAAATAATTACCATAAATTATTTTTTTTTTTAGTAAAAAAAGTTACATTTTGCCATTATTCAAAAATGTTGCGAAAAATTTTCATTCAGCAAAATATAAAATCGTTCTAAAGCTTATACTATATCAAAATTTATAAATTTATGGTTTATAAGTAATAGGAAATATTATGTAGTTAGAAAATTATAAATATAACTAAATATATGGAAAAATTATAGAATAACCCAAACAGTTATTATATATAACCAAAGAAATTACAGGAAATATATATTTTATTGTGAAAACTATCTATTTACCAAAAATAAATAGTTACTTCAGAGCTAAAAGAGTGCTATAAATAACGTTTAGTATGTGAAAACAATAACAAACTATGTGAAATGAATTTTAGCCAAGTCATTTTGCCATAGCCTACACAAAGCCGGTAATTTCTCAAACATATTTCAGTCAATAGAAATTGATTTATTCTAAAATATATATGTTTACACTACTACGACATCAAACAACACACTACACATTAAATACGACACTAAAACACGCGTAAAACTATTAAAACTTACAAATATCCACAGCTTGGCACGAAAGTGATACAGAACGGCAGCGGCAATATGGCGGTCACAACAAACTGCGTCGTTTTCTTTTACGTTCAAAATGACAAGCTTGCTACGTCATAACCATAATACAAAGAGGAATAAAACTCATCTTTTCCCTAGCATTTTTCTTCCCGAATCCAATGGTGCATGAATTATATCGATACGTTACCGGAGTATATTGTAAAAAGTAATTATACGAGGGAATGTTTGACCGACAAAATTTTGTCGATTAACAGTTATAGGGTTAAAATTATATACAAATAAAATGAATTGTGTCAATAAATTACTGGTATAGATCGGCAAATATGCTCTATGTTAATAAATATTATGACTTAACAAATATTTTATTTCTGCAGTTGTATATATTCACGGTGTGATTTGCAATAAGTGTTTTGTGTTGGGTGCTGAGTGAGTGACTGACGTTTCCGATGCACATATCTTACAAGTATGATAAGTTCGCTTGAAGTTTCACACGGATGTTAATGTTATTAATCTTATGTATTTTATGGGATTTAATTTTCGGTTTCTCTGTGTTATTATATACTTGTTTTATTATTAATTTATTCAAACTTGACTTAACGTAAATTTTCAAAAGTCTATTTCAAAAATCTCGCAAAACTGGTTACGGACATTCGCGAAAACAGTTGCACTGGTTATAGCAATTTAAATGATAACAACATCTACGAACTACAAAATTAATTTACATGAATTTGTATAAACATGTTCTTAACCCTTAGGTGGTTGCCAAGGAATTGATTTTATCCATGGATAATTATATATATATATATATATATATATATATATATATATATATATATATATATATATATATATATATTATAAATGGCAATATATATATGGATATATGTCTATAATGTGTAAACCAGTGATATTTTGCGCTCAGTACCGCCGAGTAACGGTATCAAAAGTAGCGATAACAGGTACTTAATGATTAACTTACCTCTGGTTTACATAACATGATCGATGTTAGCTGCAATTCATCATTCAGGTAAGAATGGCTGAATGCAGCTTTCAAACATTACTTACTGTCAACAGCAGCGGGCAGGCCACGAAACGTCAAAACTAAAATGTTTGAATAAATATATAAACATACTACAGGTAAATCTGCGGACAGGATGTTTAAAAATGTTATTCAACTTTGTTCTGTGTTTCAGTTATTTTTTGCACGATACACAATGTACATTTTTTTAAACCAAAAGTTATAGAATATCCTACAATTATTTTATTTCTAAAAGTTTTAATTTTTAATTTAAATACTTATAGCTATAATTGGAATCATCCTCAATAGAAACTTTCCGAGAAACGTGTTGCATACCCTCGTCAATCAGGATAATCTTGCAGATGTGTGAGAGAGAGAGAGAGAGAGAGAGAGAGAGAGAGAGAGAGAGAGAGAGAGAGAGAACTTTATTACATAAGCATTGAGCTCAGAAATGGCATCATGTTACAAAATTATATAAGACAGGCATTTACAAACAAGTACGTATTTTAAGTCAGTCTATGTTGATGTACACAGCGATCAGCAAACTCGTCCAAATCATAGACAGGGACATCGAGCAGCCAGTTCAGAAGCCTCATCTTCAGAGTCTTTGGATTGCCACGCTTGATGCCGTTCGGTAAGAGGTTGAAAAGTTTGGCTCCGGCATAGGACGGCCCTTTCGAGTATCTGGATGTTCTGTGTGCAGGCAGGTTAAAGTCAGAAGTGTACCTGGTGTTATGGTCATGTACGTTACCATTCCTCTGCAGTGCTTGGTTGGAGGCAAAGACGACCACCTCACAAATGTAAATGGAGGCTACAGTTGGAATTCTGAAGGTTTTAAACAGTTCCCTGCAGCTGGCTCGCTTCTGGATCCCCCCAAGAACTCGTACGGCGCGCTTCTGTGGTGTAGGAAATACCTTAAAATATCTTAAAAGAGGAACTAGATAAATTTGGCTGCTAAATTAGTTATATATGTGCGTTAAATGTATAGGAACTCATCAAATACTTTTGGTTTGTTAATGACTATTACATGATTAATTTCGATCCTATGTTCTGTAACGGCTGAACTTTTATAGTAAGTTGGCACAGGCCGCGAGGGCTTAATAACAAAGGATTTTTAAAGTGGTTCCAGCTTCTTTCCAAATTTCTCATAGTAACATAATATACTGTTTCGTGAATATGGACAAATTGTTAATTTTATTCAATCTTTTACCTCTGCTGGATATATTAGTGTTTTCAGAATGTCAGGTTGCTGGATGTAGGGAGAGTAAGGATAAACGGGTTTCTCCTTGTACTGAATCATAAACAATAGCTTCTAGAATGACAGCATTGTTACATACTTGAGCAGACAATTATCTGCTTCTGCAACACAAATTACTTCGGACTTGAACAATACAGGACTTTGATAATGAGTTTCCTGACTTAAGTAAGAATACTAAAAAGTATTACACTAATGTTTAGTAATATTAAATGTGCATTTGAATAGGAAATGTTAATATGGATGATATTAAAACGAGTTACTAATTGATGCATACTTAAAGTGTTTATTGAGATCTAAAGTATGTCTGTGCATTAACATACAAACCCGAGTCAACACGTAGAGTTCATGCGTACATCATGTAGTGTTTGCGAAGCACTTTGACATGAGCTGTGTTACCATAGCTCAGTGGTAATGTAAGTGGCCAATACATTACACTAGCCTTGCTATCACACTCTCTAAACGTACTCATATAAAGTGATAAACAACCACATAACTTATCTATATTTCTAGCTGAAATACTTGCCCATTTAGACCAAACATCAACTGTTGCACTTTTTGCTTCATGCTCCATAAAAAGTTGTTACGGGAAACCCCAAATGGAGTGATCGAACAAGTCTGATCTTTAGTAAATGTCTGATTTCATTAAATAAAAACAGCTTGCTTTTTAATACAGCATTCAAAATCAATCTTTTATGTTTAGAAGAATTGTAACGAATTCCTAAAAATCAAAAATACCTGTTATATATAATAAATTTGCGTAACACAGATCTTAAAATGTTATGAGGTTTTATACCGTAATCAATTGATCTACTAGAACTAAGACATCAAAGTTATAAAAATTTAAAAAAGAATTAAATCCAAAAAATATTCAGAAATAACTAAAAATGTCAGAACAGTCATTTTTAGTAGATGAACTTCATGCCATCAGTTACAAATTAAAATGACAATTCAGAGAGTTGATAGCCCCACGGTCTAGGACGGCAGATTGTGGATTAGAAGTTAGAAACAAAACAGGCTTCAAATCCTGTCTTTAACAGTTTATCTTTTTATCATTAATATCGACCAGTACACTAAAGAATTTCAGTACCGTCGACCAGTACCCTACCGACTCTCAGTACCGTTGACCAGTATCCTACAGTCTCTCAGTACCGTCGACTAGCACCCTACCGACTCTCAGTACCGTTGACCAGTATCCTACAGTCTCTCAGTACCGTCGACTAGCACCCTACCGACTCTCAGTACCGTCGACCAGTACCCTACTGACTCTCAGTACCGTCGACCAGTACCGTACCGACTATCAGTACGTCGACCAGTACCCCACCACAGACTCTCGATTAAAGAACTCCCTCGATCCACTTTAAATGTAGTTTGTAGACTTTGTCTTTCGCGACCATTGGTCCAAACGTCGTTTTCATTTGTAACTGCTTGCCCCTCCCCCCTTCCACGATGCCAGTACCGTTCAGTATGTAACTGTGTACTCCATCTCTGCTTTCGTCTCTAAATAGACAGCGAGTCGACCCTGTGACAGTCTTTTGGGAGGATGGGACATGACAGAACCGTATTGTTCTGTGTGATAAGTGAAGACGACTACTTATGAGTGGCATCATCTTTTCATTTAATCTTTTTTCTTAAAAACTTTGAATTTACTTTTAATTTTTGTTGGATTCATTTGTTGTTTATAAAGTTAAATTTATTTAATCCACCCCATACTGCTTATTGCCCTCCAAACCGGAACTTAACTAATTAGAACGATTCATTAGTTCTCAGAGTTTTTTTTCTGTAGGCGATTCAACAATCCTCGCCAACAACTGCCCGACACCGCTAGCGAGAACTAAAGCTTCCGTTTAGACTTGCAATGTGTTACTGTGGGACTCAACACTTGTGCAATTCCCTGCTAGTGTAAGCAGCATTAAGTCCGTGAGGTAGGTATTTGGCTCTCCCCTCAAAATGCTAACTAAGAATGTATTGAATAGGTTAGAGGAAATAAAAAAAATAATCGTTTATTTTTTTTTAATATTAACAAAAAGGCGTTCTGTTCAAAAAAGTCAAATAACAAAAAAACCAGTATAGTTTTATAAAAAAATTTATAAATACAAATCTATATATTAATAAAAATAACACAATTTTTTTCCTGTTACCAATTCAAATCTATGTGCCAAATTTGGTTTCTTTAGCTTTACTAGCTTTAGAGATAGTAAATTAATTAATAAAAAATACAAAATGGCGGCTAGCAGCTAAACAAACTAGAAATAGGAAAAAATGTATTCTTAATTTTTAGCGTATAAACACACACAAAATTTGAAAAATACATAGGCCTGCTCAAACTTTTTGTTACACCCTGTATATATATATGAATGTTTGTCTGTATGTCCTTTGTAGACTCAAAAACTATTTGGAGGATTATTTTGCGTTGTTTATCATCCACTTAGTTAATTTGCATTTGGTACTATTTTTATATATAGCAATCCGATTTGGAGTAATTAATTGAGAGAGTCATAATTTAAATAAGATTACAAAATATAAGTACGTCCGTTAATAATGTTATTTTTCGCAATACAGTCAGTCCATAGCGACATAACTAATTTATGGGCCCTAATTGCATGTGAAAAGAAGGGTATGAATGGAAGAATAGACTTTTTGGTCCATAGAATCCAATTTAACCTACTTCGTTTTATAAATATATATATATATATATATATATATATATATATATATATATATATTATATATATATATACTTATACGTAGAAGGTTTATATGTTATGCCCATTAATGTAACTCACCACTAGGCGGCGCTGCAAAATATAAGTTATAAAAGTTCCTGCACATTGTATACTGCAATTGCGAGACAGTTATGTATATTACATAGCCAAACACTAATTTCTGGTTGAAATTTTTAAAGCTTGAGTTTTATACCACTTTATAATTAAGTAGATACACATGAAAAATGGCTACAAACATACACATTTAACAGATTTTCTTGATCGTGGTAACAAGCCAAACTCAAAAATTGGCGGTGGACATGTAATTCACATGATACACAAGTGCTCATTACACGTACACGAAATTCCCTAAGAAATTGAGTGCGAAAAAATTTATCTTTCTTGGTTTATAATAATCCTAAGGTCAACAAACTATCCACTTGAAGAATGTATAGGATGACCAGTTATAGTATAAACAAACTTTCATCGTCTATTTGAAATCCAAACAGCATATTTTCATTGCATACTTTTTACTTAATTAAATTAATTATGTTTTATTTATTTTTAGTTTTTTTATATATTGGTTTACAAAAAAATAAATGCTTTTGTCTTCAGGAAAAATGGGCTGAAACTACCAATAATCTCTTTAAAAGAAAAGTACAACTACTAGCGCGCCCCTGCAGTTGCAGTCAGAACTAACTCGGCCTGCTGCCACGTGGTGGATTACAAATTGAACTAGCAATACCTTCAACATCAAAGAAAAAAGTATATTAATTATTAGTATTTTTTTAAATTAAAACTGTTTACTGGAATTAAAGTTTGTGGAAATATGCCCAGCGGTTTCTTGAGAACTGTACTTATCAGTTTTCTATCTTTGACTCATATTCCCGAGATTAATGATCAAGATAATCAAAGGAGAGGTTTTAGAGTTAAATGTTATTACAAAACTTGCCAATGACTGTTCCTATAGCAAAAGTTAGGGAATCACGTAATGTATGTTGCACAGTTCTCACATATTACTGCCAAGATTATGTTGGGGGATGTTATTAAGATTACATACAAAATAGTGAATTATGACAATAACTCACTTGCATAGAGCTGCAAATATTTTCTACGATGAGATAAATTGTTTGACATAACAAATATTGTAATGATTGAGTGGTAGTGATTGACAAATAAGATGCTATATTATAACACAATGATAAGTTCAATAGAAGTTTCACATGGATACTAATGATATTGATCTTATATTGTTTGTATAGTATTTGATTTTTCCGTATTTCTGTTTTTATATTAGTTTTAATTATAGTTATAGAAGGGTAATTATAGTTTAATTAAACTTTCAAGATCATAATAATTAGTTTTGTTTATACTAGGTAGAAAATTATATTTGTATTATTGAAATAATTTTAGTTCCATAGAATAAAATTGTCAATAGAAAACTACGCGCTATTTAAAGTGTTACCAATACGGATATACTGGATTGGTGGTCTTGGTGCATATATAATCATCTCTACATATCATAATCAATATCAGCTGGATTTCAATATATGAGCTGTCATTCAACATTCAGGTAAAAAATGACTGAATGCAGCTTCCAAATAATATTTATTTAATCGCACTGAGTTCTTCGACGACGTTAACTCACAATGGTCTTGAATAACTATATAAAAACATACTACAGTTAAATGTCCGGACGGATGTTTAAAAATGTAATTCAACTTTTTTCTGTGTTTCAGTTATTTTTTGCACGATACACAATGTACATTATTTTGAAACCAAAATTATAAAATATCCTACAATTATTTTATTTCTAAAAGTTTTAATTTTAAATTTAAATACTTATAGCTATAATTGGAATCATCCTCAATAGATACTTTCCGAGAAACGTGTTGCATACCCTCGTCCAATCAGGATAATCTTGAAAATGTGGTGTAGGAAACACCTTGAAATATCTTAAAAGAGGAACTTAGATAAATTTGGCTGCTAAATTAGTTATATATGTGCGTTAAATGTATAGGAATTCATCAAATACTTTTGGTTTATTGATGACTATTACATGATTAATTTCGATCCTATGTTCTGTAACGGCTGAACTTTTATAGTAAGTTGGCACAGGCCACGAGGGCTTAATAACAAAGGATTTTTCAAGTGGTTCCAGCTTCTTTCCAAATTTCTCATAGTAGCATAATATACTGTTTCGTGAATATGGACAAATTGTTAATTTTATTCAATCTTTTACCTCTGCTGGATATATTAGTGTTTTCAGAATGTCAGGTTGCTGGATGTAGGGAGAGTAAGGATAAACGGGTTTCTCCTTGTACTGAATCATTAAACAATAGCTTCTAGAATGTCAGCATTGTTACATACTTGAGCAGACAATTATCTGCTTCTGCAACACAAATTACTTCGGACTTGAACAATACAGGACTTTGAAAATGAGTTTTCCTGACTTAAGTAAGAGTACTAAAAGGTATTACACTAATGTTTAGTAATATTAAATGTGCATTTGAATAGGAAATGTTAATATGGATGATATTAAAACGAGTTACTAATTGATGCATACTTAAAAGTGTTTATTGAGATCTAAAGTCTGTCAGTGCATTAACATACAAACCCGAGTCAACACATAGAGTTCATGCGTACATCATGTAGTGTTTGCGAAGCACTTTGACATGAGCTGTGTTACCATAGCTCTGTGGTAATGTAAGTGGCCAATACATTACACTAGCCTTGCTATCACACTCTCTAAACTTACTCATATAAAGTGATAAACAACCACATAACTTATCTATATTTCTAGCTGAAATTACTTGCCCATTTAGACCAAACATCAACTGTTGCACTTTTTGCTTCATGCTCCATAAAAAGTTGTTACGGGAAACCCCAAATGGAGTGATCGAAACAAGTCTGATCTTTAGTAAATGTCTGATTTCATTAAATAAAAACAGCTTGCTTTTTAATACAGCATTCAAAATCAATCTTTGATGTTTATAAGAATTTTAACGAATTCCTTAAAATCAAAAATACCTGTTATATATAATAAATGAGCGTAACACAGATCTTAAAATTGTTATGAGGTTGTATACCGTAATCAATTGATCTACTAGGTCAACAAAGTTTATAAAAATTTAAAAAAGAATTAAATCCAAAAAAATATTAAGAAATAACTAAAAAATGTCAGAACAGATATTTTTAGTAGATGAACTTCATGCCATCAGTTACAAATTAAAATTACAATTCAGAGAGTTGATAGCCGCACAGTCTATGACGGCAGATTGTGGATTAGAAGTTAGAAATAACACAGGCTTCAAATACTGTCTTTAACAGTTTATCTTTTTATCATTACCGTCGACCAGTACACTACCGATTTTCAGTACCGTCGACCAGTACCCTACCGAGGTTCAGTACCGTCGCCCAGTAACCTACTGACTCTTAATACCGTCGACTAGTACCCTACCGACTCTCAGTACCGTCGACCAGTACCGTACCGACTATCAGTACCGTCGACCAGTACCCCACCACAGACTCTCAGCCTTATTCTGTTTTAAATGATCTTCGCACGGACTAGTAGCTCTAAAATAAGGCTAAAATGGGATATCACTCTATGTAAAATAAAAAATGTTTTAGGATGACGCAGACTGTGAACTGAGATTTGACTTACGCTGAACTAAGTCAATTCAGAAATCAAATACAGACCAAAATCGTACGATTATTATTTCTAATAATTTAGGACGACCTGTCTCAAACTATGGTAGTTCTCATATTTTTTAAAACCCCTCGTTACATTCAAATCTCAGTCTAACAGATTAGCGTGTTCGACTGACAGCTTTAAGTTGGCTGGTAAAAAGTGTCATCTTGACAAGTTGATGATATCAAGTTGATAAAAAAATCTTTCCACGCCACATTTTTCCAAAATGTTAAGAAACGTTGAAAATTTTTAACTTATAGTTTCATATTTTTTGTGTAATATTATTTGATCGGCAGTACAGATTTAAGAGTCATAATAATATCTCTGATACTTTGTTAATGCAATGCACATTGGTTATTGACATAACGTCTACTAATGAGATAAACATGTTCTTTGTCCTAAATCTCAAAAAGGCTTTTGATTCACTCAATAGAAATTACTCTCTGAACTGCATTGAATTGATCAGTATTTGGGCATTATAAACTATTGTAAAATTTGTCCACAGATACAAAATAATTTGTGTTAAAAAACTGACCCATAGTGATCACAAAATATTACTATAGAGTTCTTTTAGACCTATTCCCATAGCTTAATTAATTTTTAAATCTATACAAACAATACTTCATAACTTCTAAAATGAAAGAGTTGCCGATAATAAGTTAATTTTCCTTCTGAGAAAAAATATTTATGTTATGAAAACAGTGTTTTGTGATATGATAACTTTATAACACTAATTATAACTCAGCCATTGTTTGGTTTTGGAACCGCTCCTCATATATACTAAAACAAAACTGATCTAGTTAGAAAATTATACTACTGTTTTATGTATTTACTGTACAGAATATATAAGTAATATTTGCCTTCTGTTTTCAAAATTAAATATCGTTTGGGTTACATTAAATAACACTGAGGCTACTATGGTTAATATAACTGAAATTAGAGGTTTTTATTTAATTACTATTTTGTTTTTAACTACAGATGTTCGTACGATTTCTTAACCAGTGTCTGATTATTTATAGCTTGAGCAAAGGTTTTTAAAAGATAGTAAAAGAATTGATATTAATAACAGCTATGTCGGCTTATAGCGTGATGGGTTTTCTCTGTACAAAATGACAATATTTCTAATATATGTAAAACCAACAAACGCATAAAATAATCATGCATTAAATATTATTAAGTACTATATAAACCTCTGTAGGCTATATCTTTGAACATTTTTTATGAAACTGAACACAATGCCGTATGAATTTAATCAGGCGACGAGGCAAATGAAAGTGTTATCTAACGTCTGTATCTTGAGAGTAAACCACTGTCTCCATGGATTGGTTTCCGAGGGTGGGAGGCAGAAGGAAAACGTGCTGGGAGTATCGTAGCAGAACGTTCTTGCATTAAGGATTCATTGAGTTCTTCCTTGGTTCATGTGTTTCCATACACTAACTCTCAATTTGGGTGCTTTCGAAAAACCTTTCGAAGTGCTAAGGGGCCGTTCAAGTATTACGTAAGCACTATGGGGGGGCGGGGGGATCTTTGCCTTGCTTATTTTGGATGACATGGGGGGTAGGGGAGTCTAGATGATGATTACGTCATCGGTAGTTATTTTTCTTTTTTACACGAATGGCAACCCACACATTGTCTTTGCTTGAAAACGAAACGCATTTTCGGGGATTCCCGCAAGTATACATACGTTTAGTGAACAGTGCGCGGTAATTCCCCTACTCGCGTTAGAACCGAGTAAGGAAATTACCGCGCGCTGTTCACCGTTGTCTAAATTTTCTCTATCAGTGTATTGTTTCGTTTTGAATGCTATAGCGAGTAGACATATTGTAATCATAGTAAAGCAAGTTAACATTTGTGTTACCATTCATTCCATTAGCCAAAGTTTAATGTTTTAAATAAGATGTCGTTTCAAATAGACAAATCCAAGTTATACCAAAAAATTGTTTGAAAGTTTAAAAAAAATCTCATACAAGTACGAAAGTACAAAATGTACAAAAGTTAGTTAACGAAGTGTGGCGAAATTACAAATTACAAGCATAATCCGACAAGGAACTAGATATTATTGTATCTAAGAGAATCGAAGAAGAATTGCAAGCGGCGACTAAGAATAAATCCAATCTACTACATTTTTTTTCTAAGGTGAGTGACGAAATCATTTTAGGTACCTATGAATACCTACTAGAAATATTAGAAATCGCAAAAAAGTTTCTCTTTGCTAATTAGAAAATATTATGGCCTATCTTAAAGTATAGACGTAATATTCATTATATAGATTTATTTCTTATAATTGATTCCATGAATTGGTCACAAAATACAGGATGTTAGTTTATTAACATATATATATATATACATACATATATATATATATATATATATATATATATATATATATATATACCTACAGAAAAAACTATACTCTATTCAAATAGGTATTTAACAGAATGTAAACAATCTTTATATGTCTTTTTATTGAAATATGTGGTTTAAAATTGTTAAACTGTGTAAAATCTGTTTGTAATTCATTTAAAAACTCAACAAATATTAAAATTGCTTTTCTGTAAGTACATAAAGGTGCGTACAGACATCGCGAGGCGTGCGCCGCGAAATGGTTCGCACGTAGGCTATACATGTGCCGTAGCATGCCTCAGGTTGATGTATGCGAGACGAACCATTCGCGGCGCAAGCCTCGCGATGTCTGTACGCCACCTTTACAAGTATCTAATTTTATAATTGCATATTTCAATAAAAAGACATATCAAGATTGTTTACATTCTTTTAAAATACCTACTTGAATAGAGTATAACACCCTGTATTTTGTGACCGGAACGAATTGCTCGTTTAAAGATATTAGATTTAAAGCCATAGGGTTTTGTATTTACCATATATATTGCCATTACGTTGTATTTATGTAGCTTAATAAGAGAATCTTTAGCAGAACCCATAGAAAGTTTTTATTTTTAGGTAACCTGTAAACCTGCAGAAAAAACACAAATTACACAGCCAGTTTCAAATATTAAAAAACAGGGAAGAAGATAAAATAAAAACCGGTAATGAATCACAACAGCAATGCGAAATTAATAAAAATACAGATAAACAGAGACCAAAAATCTTCTCAGGAAGCTATGAAAAATAAGATTGCTCTACTCGAAAAAAATCTGAATGCTTTGTATTCTGCCAGAGATACTATGCCAAGCCGTGCTGAAGTTGATAAACAGATCATTAAGTTACGCGAGGAAATAAAAACAGCAAAACAGTCTTTAAACAGGAAGGGTTTAAAACACAGTTGCCCAGAAGAAACACAGGGATGGTATGAAAAGAAAGTTAGAAGATATTTGTCATGAAAATCCAGAAATGAAAAAAGACCATCTCTGAGGGATTCAGTGGGACGTCCTAATCTTGAAAGCAATCAACCTTTACTATTGAAAACAATCGCGGATATAGCTTTATTTGGGAGTGCAGCAGATGATAGAAGACGAACGGAATCAATTCGCAGCGTAAAAACTCTTGATGAACTCACACAAGAATTACGTAAAATGGGATTTGACATTAGTCGCAGTGGGACATATCTTCGTTTGATTCCCAGAAAATCTAATTCTGCAGAGGGACGAAGACATGTCTCGACAGTCCCTGTTAAGCTCATTCGGGCTCAAACTGATCACCACAAGAGCCACTTAGATAGCAAGTTCGCTGAAACATCAATCCATTATTTAGAGAACATGGCATCCATACTAGAACCAGATCAAGTATTTTTCATATCTCAAGATGATAAAGCTCGAGTCCCTATTGGCGTAACTGTGGCAAATAAGCAAGCACCTCTTCTAATGCACATGGAATATAGAATCAAATTGCCTGATCACGATTGGGTAATCGCTGAGCGTAATAAATTAATACCATCTGTTTTATGCTGGTATCAAAATCACTTCCAATATGCTAGGACAACCGCAAGCCGTTGGATATTCTGGACCAACATACATCGCTATTCGAAGTGGAAAGTAGTTCATATACTGCTAATACTCATGCTCAGGATTTCGAGACACTTCTCGAACTTGAAGAGTTTCGACCATTAGCTAAAACTGACCATGGACTAGTAAAACCAGTGGTAATCATGACGGTTGATGGAGGGCCAGATGAAAATCCGCGTTATCAAAAAGTCATAGGGTTTTGCTATACAACACTTTAAGCGACATGATCTCGATGCATTGTTTTTAGCTACCAATGCTCCCGGAAGAAGTGCGTATAACAGAGTTTGAGCGCAGAATGGCTCCTCTTAGTCGGGAACTGGCTGGTTTAATATTGGTTTTAATGACCATTTTGGGTCTCATTTTGGATGAACGTGGCGTTTACAATTGATGAACACTTTAGAAAGATCTAATTTCGAATTGCAGGAAATGTATTAGCTGAAGTATGGAGTTCAATGGAAATTGATGGCTATAATGTTAATGCAAAATATGTTGGTGCAGGTGAACAAGATCTTCCTGATTTTCCAGACATTAAATGGTATTCAGAACATGCGTGAAAGCCAATACTTGCTCCAAATTGTAAAATGTAGAAATACAGAATGCTGTCCGTCCAAGAAGTGGCCTATTTAGATTACTAGACAACAGGTTTCTTCCACACCACCTGTAAAAGTAAAACAAACAGTTGATGACTTAGTTTTAGATGAAGAGGAGGGCAATTTCTTAATCTTCCAGTCAATTTAGCTCTACGCTTAAGTGCTTCACTCAAAGATTTCCTGCAAATGCCATATGATTATTTTTGTCCGACGGTACAATTGAGGCTATCAAGTCGAAACATGCAAAACGTGTGGTCTTTATCATGCTTCCGTCAAGTCACTATATCGTCACATCGAAAAAGATCCATAAGAAAGTAAACACGCACAACTGATAGGAAAGTTAGACCTGTAAGAGTCGCTGCTCGTCGTGCTAATGAAACTGATGTGCATTATTCAAAATTTAGAGCACCATGATGTTGAATGGCTCGATGAGAATGACGTAGACATTCCAAAAATCGGAATGAAAGCGAGCAGACTCACAACACTGAGCAGCAATCGAAGCAATCCAATGTCATCGAAAACTTAGAATCATGATTTCGGGTTTCATGGACTGAAGACTGTTAATTTGAATTTAATATATGTACCAAAAATTTAAAATAAAGTTTGTTGTGTTAGTAAGATATAATATTTTTGTCCTTTACTCTATGTTGAATACCGTTTCAGTAAAAATATAATCTCTATCCTAAATGTATTTTCTTATTTTTCAAATTATAATTATAAACGTTATAAAATTAAAAAAACAATACATTACTTGACAAATGTTTACGTAAGCATGGGGGGGAGGGGGTAAGAGCTTTGCTTACTTTTGCTGACAAGGGGGATGGGGGGGTAAATAATTGCAATAAATCTGCTTACGTAATACTTGAACGGCCCCTAAGGCTCAGAATTTTTTATTAGGTGAAATTGATGATACTTTTAGAAATCCAACGGAGTTAGAACCAAGTATATCCATATGAGTAAATAGGTTTCATAATGCCAAATTACCATTTATATGTTTTTAAAGAAGCGACAAACCAAACAATGTGTCCTAATAGTTGATAACAGAAAATCACCTGACTGAGATGTCTCGGCAGTATAACTTTAAAGTTTCTGACTTTTAAAAGCCCTTAGTTAAACGGCATTCTTCGATCCATGGAATGTCTTGGCCTCTAGGAGTTCTGAAACAGTCAGATGCCTTAGCTTCTGGGAGTGTCAGTTCGTATAAGTTTGTCATATATGAGTTATCAGCCTTTGTAAACTCCGTACTTCTAAAATATCCTATTTCAAGCCTCTGTAAGCACACGGATTCTGGAAGCCTCTGGCTTTGGGGTACACTTCATGACGAAAACTGAAGACCAATGAAACATTTTTGCTGATCTATTAAGAATTCCATGGAGTACAGGAACCATGATTTAAATATATGTGTATTTTACAAGAATGACGGTCCATGCAAAACTCAAGTCTATAGACCAGTTTGTTCTCTAGAATCGTGAGGCCAGAAAAATAGATACACAGACAGAGAAACAAACCTAATTGAATTTCCCCCCCCCCCCCCATTGAGTCACACAATACCCAACCAATAACCTAATACAAATATCAATAGGTTTACTTTTTAGCACCATTAAAGTTGTGTGTTTTCCTTTATTTAAATAAATGCAATTTGTCTTTATAACCAATTATTATAATCCAAAACAATTCATAGATTTATTTTGAAATGACCAACTTTGTTAATCTCAGTTGATCAAGTGATCAATTACAACGATTCCTTAGTCGGTCCAAACTTAGACAACTGTCTGGATAGAGTTACCTTATAGAGAGAACTCATTTAATATGTACAGGATTTCTAGAAGTGCTCCTTACAAACCAACGGAGGCATTGGTAAGGTCTCGTTATTGGCACCACAGCAAAGCCCCATTATAATATCAATGAAGATTGTTCTAAATGTTACCTTTGACAATCCGGTGAGATACCTTTGAGATACTAGTAATGAAACTCGTGCGGGATACTTTGATGTTATATACTGAATGGTTTTAGAAACATGGATTCTTACGTCACAATCAAATTAGTTTCATTAGGTGAACAGTGAAAACAGCGGCGCTATATTCAGAGAATGACTGAAATACAAGTACGTAACCAAATAGAACGTTCTCCGAACCATTTTGAGGCAGTTAGTGATATCTAAATTAAACACGGGTTTGGAAAAACTAGGCCAACTGACGGTGTATACACAAGCGTGTTATTTTAACTAATAAATATAAAAAGTGTAATTCATTTTAACTTAAAATATATTGTTGACCTGCCATCAGGCTTCTTGTTAAATGGCATCTAATAAAATTTGTCTTAATGAAGATAATGTTTATGTATGGAGTATATCTACTTGAGCCTTTTTAGTAATTTAAGAGTGAAATATAACTTTTTATAATTACGGAATTTCCAAAGACCAAAATTTCTTACATGACAGAGAAACTTTCACAGATCGACGACGCCCAGAAGCTAAGGTGTCCAATAGGTTCAGAATTCCCAAAAGCCTAGTGCTTGTAGAGCCCGGAAACTGAAAATTTTACTATCCGAGAACTCTTAAAGGTTTCTAAAGGGTTTTATTTGTGTTTCTATAAGAAATTAAAATAGTTATATGAAATTGTATATATTTAATTGTATATTAAATAATAGTTTAGTCTTTTGACTATATTAGCGACATGTTACTTATTACAAATGTATCATTCATTACTAAGCAAACGATTGGATTGGGTAGCTGAAAAGCACCTTGTAGCACCTTGTACATCAGAGGGTTACTTCATGATTTACTATGTCATCTACACACGATCCTTACTCCGTCATCCTAGTTGTTAGCTGGCATCTCACGCGCAAGCCAATTCACATTTGTTGAATATCATGAGTAAATTATAACAATATCATTTAGAAGAAATTGATAGTACTATAAGTTAAAAATAACTTGATATATGCAATAAAACATGTTAGTTACATACGTTTATATTCATAAACTGGTCAAAAATTATAGTAGCATACATTGCTAACATTCATTTTTTATCGATACATTAGCATTTATCGAGAACATACTTACCTCCAGACCTATTTGTTCAAATCATCCAATACTGAATCATACAAATTGTGTCTTTCTTATTTACAAGATAGAAATCTAACGTAAATAAACGTTAATAATAACAAATGCGAAAATTGTATTTGTGTTCCCAAAATAAAAATTAATATTTACATTTATCAGGACTCTATTAACAAACGTTTTTTTTTTTCATGCTGACAAAAATTATTAGATTTTGTTAATTTTACAGCCTTCTATAACTTATATCAATAAAACTGGAGATAGTAAACTCTCTGAACTATGTAAATATCGTATTCTGTTTACAAAGTAAATAAATATTAAATCTCTGTTTCATATTAATAGGAATAATGTGTAATTAACCCTATTAATGGCGAATACATTGCCATAAAAATATTTTCAATGTATCATAAAAAAGTATAAATTGTGACGTTCTCATCACCCAGAGGGACCAACTCCATGGATACAATTGGTTCCTTGAACGAATAATCCAATGCAGCCACAGAATAAAAATGTATTGTTCCAAAAGTATTTTGTCTTCAACTATGTTATCCTTGTTATGTAATATGTATTTGAATTTTTTAATCGAGTAAACTTTATAATAATTTTAATGCAGTTTTTTAAATATCTTCACTGCTATCCAAGACTATTGATATCATAGGTTTAACACCACGCATGGTTTTCATATAGATCCTGCGGTAAGAGTTGAAAAGGTTTTTTGAAGTTCTCGTTTTGATATTTTGTCAATAAAATTCAAACTTTTTCGATAAATAATAAATCCTTTGGTTAACCATCAATCGTTTTAGGCTTTTGGTTTACGTTATATTTTTAACGGTCAAGCAATATCCAAATAATAATTGAAACCCAGCCTGACATCTTCAAAATGATATTTAAATGCCCAAGATTCGTTTTTCAGGTGGTAAATATTTTGAAAATAAATTCACAGATTTTTTTTATATTGAAATTATGAACTACTACTTCCTGCGCAAAGTGACCAAGGATCGCAGTTTTGAAAATAGATACTGTCGTGCTAGGAATACTGGTGAACACGTTGTCGACATGTTGGTACTCGTCGTAGCGATTACTCGTGTTGATGTATTCAAGGACTAATTTAAATTGAAGGAGTCCACCACATTAATATTTGAGTCGCCACTTAATAAAACTGTTATTGATTTTCAGAAAAGAAAATGTTAACGTTATTGTTAACGGTAAACATCACCGTATCGCTCCTTTTTTCGCTCCGTTCGCTGTTTCTAGGTTAGGAAACGCTAACTCAAACGTGCCTCATGCACACGTTGCTACCTTTCATCTCTCACGCATCTTATCAGCAAGAGTCTTAACGCAGGGAAGCAAGGTCATTAAGCGGCTCAGTTCGTACGTTCTCTGATTGATAACTAGAAGTTGGCCAGTTCAATACATAAGACAACGCAATAGTGTTCAAAAAATAATATCTGTTTTTGCCACTAATTCAAATTTAAATATTGCATTTGTTATTAATAATTTGTTTTCTGTGATCAACCTCAGTTTGCCTCTGAAGATTATAACTTAAAAAAAAAAAAAACAGAAATACTTGACTGATCATAATTTTAAATTTATAGAATCACACACATTAATAAATGGAACTGTCTCTTGGAGAGTTTGTACTAAGTGCTGTTCTAGCGCTCTGAAAACAAGTCTTGGAAATATTAAAATCACAGAAAGAAAAGGCAGCCATGATCATCCGGGTACATATCAAGACAACTCAACCAAAGAAACCATAGGCACTAGGCTCTCCTTCTGGAGCATGGTGACATATATGATCGAACAAGAGGAAAACTGGTCAGCTGTTGCAGCCCACGCACAGCCCTTTTTGAAATAAAGTACCTCAGAAAGGGACCAGTAACTAGGAGCAGGCGTCGTGAGACGCAGCACGGACTGGATTGATGTAATGCTAACGCGGTTCCAATCCAATCCTCCCTTAACATCTACGGAGAGAGGGGAGAGGAGTTCTTTTTAGTGGGTAAGAATCCCACACTATCGAACATCATCTTTCAATGATGGCGGTGTCTTTGGAAGATTTGTTCGCTTTGCTTCTCTATAAAAAAAACTACCCCACTGACCTGACACTGACACGAACATCAAGAAACTACTTCTACTCGTACAAGACACCCCACCAACTCACCACTGACCACACTGCACCAATAGCCCCACCTGGGGCTAGACGCACACCAGACCATCAACCATACTGCTTGTTGCAGAATGTAACACGTTCTCTTAATTTTTAAATTGTTGCATTTCGTGGGCTGTTCCATATATAGTATTCCTTGTGACTTACTTTAATGAGTGTGTGGTACTGTTACATACTCTTAGATTCTGTACTATATATATATCAGTGTTATAAAACATTTAAGCAATGAATACTGTGTAATACTAGTGGTTAATTGTTGATTCTTTTATAATTATTCGATTTATAAACTGCACGTGGCCTCCATCTTAAAACACTAAGATACGTAACAATTATGTAACAATACAGGTTGTTTGAAATGATTAAAGTTTCAGCACCCTTATTACTCTTTAGGTCTATATCTTTAGTACTAAATACTATAGTAACGAACATTTGCAACAATATGAGCTATCGCCATATTGAAACTGTTCATAGAACGAAACTGGCAAATAAAAGTACCAAGTTCCAATACCAAGTTTGCACCACATAAGAAATATTTCCGTAAAAAATGTCTTACAATATTAATAATAACATTCTACGAAAATAACAAGTGTATTAAAAGTAAACATAATTATTATTAAAACAACGGAAAAGTATATATCGCACATGCACGAGAATAGTGGCACAACTAAAAAATTTACGATTTTGAGTTATGCCAGTATTCTACTTTCCTGTGATGAAGCGCTCTACACAGTGGTGTGACTCCCGTGCCGCTAACTCAACTGGTTGCCGTTTGGCAGCGCTAGTGTCTCTATTCTACAGACCCGTTTAGGAGACAAGTTTCTGATGAATAGTGGCACTTCTGCCTTTCTTGAAGGTGGGACCTGTATTGTGTGCGAGAAAGAGTGACACTTTTTGACTTGGGCCACTATTCTGCTGATCTTGTAAGTGCATTTCATTTTGCTTTTAATTTTAAATAGCCTCACATTTTTAGTTGAGCCTGTTTTCTTTGACAAAATCTATGAGATTCAGTACGATATGTTGCTCTGAACTGAAACATTTTTAGTTGTGCCAGTATTTTCAGTTTTAAAAATGGTTAAATTTTACATTAAAATATTGGCACATTTTTAGTTGTGCCTATATTCTTTAACTAAAATGTAAGAGATTCAGTACGATAAGATTCTATGAACTGAAACATTTTTAGTTGTGCCAGTATTCTCATTTTTCAAGTGGTTAAATGCTACTATTGGTACTAGACATTTTGAGTTATTACATTATGAGACTATTCACTTGTTTATAATTTTGTACCATTTAAAGCGTAATTTATGCCGTGCCATACTTTGGTGTTAGGCTTGTTTCCTCGAGATGAAATAGAAGTTTTAGAGTACAGTTTTGCATAGCGAAATAACAACAGGTTCTTTTAGCCAAACCGACATGGATTGTATTCGACCCTTACTTCATTATCCAGCCATGCGGGTTATCCAAGCATTCAAAATAGCAGATAAAGATGGTGAAGCAAATTAATTTTATTACTTGCAGTTTTATATAGCAGATAATTAATAGTAGGTTGTTTTCCAGATTATGGACTCAAGAGGAAAACAACTTGTAAGCAGAGGCGCTAAAAATCTTGGATGAAAGAATAGATTGTAGATTAGAAGATAAGGCCAATGTACATAAATATCGTAGATAATAAGCCATTTGTAAATAATATTGAAAACATAGATAATGAGACAATAATAAGTACAAATAAAGAAGACATTACTAATAAAGAAATACCCGAAATCAAAATAACATAGAAGATTGTACTGAAAAACAAGATAATATTAATTTATTGAGCGATACAAAAAGTAATGATGAGAGTACTGAGACAAGCAACATTAAAAACATGTCGGAAAATGATGCTGAAGAAAGAGAATAAAAAAAAGAAGAATGAGACAAATGACGCTACAACAGCGAAGAAAACCTGGACTATAGAACAAACAGATCGTTTTAACAAGGATCAAAGTAAACTCGTGTCCAGCCGAACAGTAATGATAATGTCCAGATTTCAGATATTGATCCTGATCTTTCATCTGACCCTGACGACACCGATGAGGACCCAGATTTCGACATTAACAATGAACGTACTAAACGAGGAAAATCTTTTAATTTTGATATTGGAAAAGGTTGCAAGAAGATAAAAAAAGCATATCTAGGAACTTAAATGAAACGCCAAATACTTTAAACCGTAATGGAGCAATTGATACACAAATTCAAACAAAGCCAAGTACTTCATTTGCTATGGAGTCTCCCAACACAATTTTAGAAACAACAGAAACAGCAGTCATGAATGACTCTGATTCACAACCTGAAAAATGACAGTCCAAGGACTAAGGGTAAAAAGCGTAAAGCTCAACCTGATAACTGTTAAAAACTAAAAAAAACAAAATACTGCGTAACTCTGGGATACCAAACTTACAAAAGTAAAAAAATTGTGAAAGCTAAAAGTTTACAACCACCTTGTGGTGAGAAGTGTAGAATTAAAATGTAGGGTACCAAAAAAAAGTGAACGAAGAAGAGAGAAAAATTGTTGTTTACAAAATTTTGGAATCTCAATGACATAAACCGTCAAAGGGATTTCATATTGAAATGTATGCAGCAGGCAAATCCTAAGTATACGTACTTAAGGCCAGGTAGTAAGAGGAATATGAACCACGCTTTTATTTTTGACGTTAACAATGTAAAAGTTCGTGTCTGCAAATATTTCTTTAACACAGACCTTAGATATTCCAAAACCGTTATATACGAACTGTTGTTTCTAAGCTAGAAACTGGCTTTGTAGCGGATGATCTGAGGGGTAGGCACGGAAAACCACAATCAAGTGGACCCTCAAATGAAATAATGTGTAAGGAAACACATCAATTCCATACCAAGAATCGAAAGCCACTATTTACGGCAGCAATCAACTCGTGAGTTCATAGAAGGTGGAAGACAATTACTGATTTATACAGAGACTACAAGGAAGAATGCATAAGAAACAAACAATACCTTTTGTGCACCGTAACATTCACTCACAAATCTTTTACAATGAATTTAATTTGTCATTCTTCATACTTGAAAAAGATCAATGCGACCTATGTGCCGCTTACAACAACTCTACAGATGAGATACAGTTGGCTTTAAAATCTAAATACGATCAACATTTAGCTGAAAGGATTGTCTCGAGAAGAAAAAGAACAAGACAAAGCTAAAGTCAATGACAAATTCGTGGTAGCATGTTATGATCTACAGGCTACATTTCCAATTCCAAAAGGTGATGTTTCTTTATTTTATTATAAATGTAAGCTCAACTGCCAAAACTTTACAATTTGTGAATTAACAAATAAAAAAAATTGATGTGCACTGTTATACTTTGCATGAGGGAGAAGGTGGTAGGGGTGTCAATGAGTTGGGAACATGCGTTTAGAATTTTTTGGTGGAAAAATCAGAAATTTCTGGAGCCCAGCCCTATCGAAGTAGTACTATATTCTGATTACTGCTGGGGACAGCAGAAAAATAAATTCATGATTTCTATGTATATGTTCACTGTAGCACTTTTGAACATTAGTGCAATCACACACAAATACCTGATAAAAGGTCATACACAAAATGAAGGCGACAGTGCTCACTCTGTAATTGAGAATTCCGTGAAAAAAAAACTCTAAAGTCCGGACCGATTTACGTCCCTTCTCAATACGTTTCAGTTATTAAGCAGCCAAAAAGACAGGAACTCCTTTTCCATGTACATGAGATGTGTCATAATGACTTTTTTTTTTGACACGAAAAAGTTATTTTTTTGGACTGTGGGTACATAACGCCTCAAGAAAAGTAAAAAAATGTAAAAAAAGGGAATAATAGTGATGGAAACATAAATAAAGAAGGTAATACCCTCAGCAATGATGAACATGATGATGAAGCATCTGAGAAATTCAATTTGGAGTAAAGTAATTGTTATTAGAATTGAGAAAATTAATCCAAACAAGATTTTATTTAAGAATTCATATCAAGATAAGGAGTTCAGAGAACACCAAACAAAAAAGAAGAGGAAACATAAACCGATGACAGACATACAAATGGAAAAAGCATACCAAAATAAAAATCCCTATAAGTGAAAGAAAGAAATCTGACTTAATGAGTTTGATAGATTCTAACCTGGTTCCAAGGTTTTATCAGGACTTTTTTAAAAATCTTTAAACTTACAACCTATGGTATTCATTTAACTACTGACAAATAATTGATGTTATACTTGTACATCTAGTAATAAAATGTTTTTTATTGTTGAAATCGGGTGTTACCTTATTCACTATTCCTAAAGTGTTATAAAGCTTCACCATTTTCATAAATGCTATTTATGGTAAAAAGAAAACTGGCACAACTCAAAATTTATTAATTATTAAAAAATATTGTTTTATTAAAGTTATTAGTTGAATTACTTCAAAACCAATTTTATTAACAATGACATTAGTTACTTTAAGTATAAAAAAATCATTCGGCATAAAGAATACAACATAGGTTTAGTCTAGATAGTGCAAAAGGTAAGTTTAAAGTTTATTTTGCTTCTTTTGAAAATGACTATTTTTTAGTTGTGCCACTATTCTCGTGCATGTGCGATATTTATTCAATGATTGTTGGTTTCCATATGAACCGAATCTGACAGCAGGTAAGCCCGTCCCATGTGGAAACTTCATCCCTTATTTTCACCACGTCGCCGTCGGTCGGTCGTCCATCCACAGAGTCTTAGGGAACTTGTAAACCTATAGTCATCTTAACTTAGTTCTCAACTTTACTTACTGTACTTTGGATAACTTCATTTACTAAACTTGAGCAACTGAATTGATTTCAAGGTAACTACAAAATATTATATCGTATTACAAAAACTGAATAGTTTGTGAACAAAATAAAAAAATAAGAAATAATTATGATAAATACACGAAGTTACTGGATTTTTTTAGCGCACACCAAACATTGCAAAGTTTTATACTCAAAAAATCATTACAATATAATCGTTATAATTAGGTTTTATATTCTGCTAAAATGACTGTCTTATCTTATCTGATCTACTAACGTCTCCTGCCATAGTGTGGAATACTATAGCACCATCGGTGCTGCCCCACGCTGATGTCGAAGAAAGGAAAACATTTCTCGAAATAATGTCCATCCAGTAAAAGAATTGAACTATAGCACGTCTAGTTACAGATGCCTGAGATAGCAATCAAGTATTAACATTTATGCAAGAAAAACCTTAGTGCTTAGGTGTGGGCTAACCAAAAGGATCTCACCAGGTAAATCCAAACCTCGCTACCTTAATTGCTGTATTGAATATACATATATGAAATAACATTAACCATAAATCTTATCCCTTCAGTTTTGTAATGGCATTAAAAATACACTTGCTTCACCAACTACTCTGCCGTACCAGATTAGGATAGCAATGACAATACACTGACTTCACCAGCTACTTTGTTACACTAGATTAAGATGGTATTGACAGTGTACTGGCTTCACCAGCTACTTTGTCACACTAGATTAAGATGGTATTGACAGTGTACTGGCTTCACCCGTTGCTTTGTCACACTAGATTAAGATGGTATTGACAGTGTACTGGCTTCACCAGCTACTTTGTCACACTAGATTAAGATGGTATTGACAGTGTACTGACTTCACCCGTTGCTTTGTCACACTAGATTAAGATGGTATTGACAGTGTACTGGCTTCACCAGCTACTTTGTCACACTAGATTAAGATGGTATTGACAGTGTACTGACTTCACCCGTTGCTTTGTCACACTAGATTAAGATGGTATTGACAGTGTACTGGCTTCACCAGCTACTTTGTCACACTAGATTAGGATGGTATTGCCAGTGTACTGACTTCACCAGCTACTTTGTCACACTAGATTAAGATGGTATTGACAGTGTACTGACTTCACCCGTTGCTTTGTCACACTAGATTAAGATGGTATTGACAGTGTACTGGCTTCACCAGCTACTTTGTCACGCTAGATTAAGATGGTATTGCCAGTGTACTGGCTTCACCAGCTACTTCCTCACACTAGATTAAGATGGTATTGACAGTGTACTGGCTTCACCAGCTACTTTGTCACGCTAGATTAAGATGGTATTGACAGTGTACTGGCTTCACCAGCTACTTTGTCACACTAGATTAAGATGGTATTGACAGTGTACTGGCTTCACCAGCTACTTTGTCACGCTAGAGTAAGATGGTATTGACAGTGTACTGGCTTCACCAGCTACTTTGTCACAGTAGATTAAGATGGTATTGACAGTGTACTGGCTTCACCAGCTACTATGTCACACTAAATTAAGATGGTATTGACAGTGTGCTGGCTTCACCAGCTACTTCGTCACACTAGATTAAGATGGTATTGACAGTGTACTGGCTTCACCAGCTACTTTGTCACACTAGATTAAGATGGTATTGACAGTGTACTGGCTTCACCAGCTACTTCCTCACACTAGATTAAGATGGTATTGACAGTGTACTGGCTTCACGAGCTACTTTGTCACGCTAGATTAAGATGGTATTGACAGTGTACTGGCTTCACCAGCTACTTTGTCACACTAGATTAAGATGGTATTGACAATGTACTGACTTCACCCGTTGCTTTGTCACACTAGATTAAGATGGTATTGACAGTGTACTGGCTTCACCAGCTACTTTGTCACACTAGATTAAGATGGTATTGCCAGTGTACTGGCTTCACCAGCTACTTCCTCACACTAGATTAAGATGGTATTGACAGTGTACTGGCTTCACCAGCTACTTTGTCACGCTAGATTAAGATGGTATTGACAGTGTACTGGCTTCACCAGCTACTTTGTCACACTAGATTAAGATGGTATTGACAGTGTACTGGCTTCACCAGCTACTTTGTCACGCTAGAGTAAGATGGTATTGACAGTGTACTGGCTTCACCAGCTACTTTGTCACAGTAGATTAAGATGGTATTGACAGTGTACTGGCTTCACCAGCTACTATGTCACACACTAAATTAAGATGGTATTGACAGTGTGCTGGCTTCACCAGCTACTTCGTCACACTAGATTAAGATGGTATTGACAGTGTACTGGCTTCACCAGCTACTTTGTCACACTAAATTAAGATGGTATTGACAGTGTCCTGGCTTCACCAGCTAATTTGTCACACTAGATTAAGATGGTATTGACAGTGTAATGGATTCACCAGCTACTTTGTCACACTAGATTAAAATGGTATTGACAGTGTACTGGCTTCACCAGCTACTTTGTCACACTAGATTAAGATGGTATTGACAGTGTACTGACTTCACCAGCTACTTTGTCACCCTAGTTTAAGATGGTATTGACAGTGTACTGGCTTCGCCAGCTACTTTGTCACACTAGATTAAGATGGTATTGACAGTGTACTGGCTTCACCAGCTACTTTGTCACACTAGATTAAGATGGTATAGACAGTGTACTGACTTCACCAGCTACTTTGTCACACTAGTTTAAGATGGTATTGACAGTGTAATGGCTTCACCAGCTACTTTGTCACACTAGATTATGATGGTATTGACAGTGTACTGGCTTCACCAGCTACTTTGTCACTCTAGGTTAAGTTCCATTGAAAAACACTCAGTCAAACTGAAGGATGAACAAAACCTAGGTTTGGGATTTTATCGCATTAGTCTTAAGATTACACTCAATTCCCTAATCAACCAATCACATCTTGCTAATTGCATAATTGATTATTAATACGCCATGCGGCGTAAAAGTGGAGTCGTAAATAGAGTTATGATTTTTTTATAAATAAAACAATAAAAATAAATTGTACATTTTAAATTTAATTATTAGGTAAATTTTGCTTTTTTGCATTTAGAAAAACAGAATATTTGATTTATTTTTAAGAATAATTCAGTTGTTTTTAACTTTCAAAATTAATTTACGTATATTACAATAGTAATTTGTTTAATTATGAATAATTTTGTATTTATTTGTCAAAATAATATCTCTTAAATGGGTACCAACGTTTCCCGCTCTAATATGTAGAGTTTACATAAGCACTGACTTTGATCACTTTCATGACTTATCAACAGTTGCAACTAAATAAAAACATGTGTGAAGCTAGTCAAATAGGAAACACAAAATTATAAGTTTACACCTGCAGCTTCGCACGCAATTGCGTAGGGTTAGCACCTGTTTAAGCACTTCTGGTTTTAAAGAAATATATTTCCGACAATTTAGAGACCAAGATGGGATTTTTCGCTGCTCTAAGTACCAGTGGAGCGAAGCCCGAGGATATTTTCGAAATAAGAATAGGCCTATATTTTCATCCCTGAGACCGTATAAATGTCCATGTAAATTACAGTGCAACCAGTTGAATAGTTTACGCGTGAAAGCGAAACAAACAAACAGGGTACCTTCCCATTTATATTATTATTATTATATTATCATTATTATGATATGTATGAAAAATGACAACTTCACTGTGCAAATATGGAAAGTGGTTTGGGATCAAGCTCTAAAAATGTAATGGAAGTCTTTACAATTTTTATGTAACTTACAGTGATCTGTGTATATCAAAGTGTGATAAAAAATTATGATTTTATACCAAAATATTGAATTTCTTCCCTTTTTAGAACTGTATTGTGAGACCATGAAGACGTAGAGTGATGGCGCTAATTATGAAATCAAATCACTTAATGTATTAAGAAGATGCCATTACATCAAATTTGACAGAAATTGTGCATGTGCGTACGCAGTCAGTGATATCGTGGCATGCTTGAGAAGGAGAAAAGGATGGAGTTTTCAAGCAAAATGTATTAATGACACTGTAGCAAACACAACGAACCCGTGTTTATTGCATAGGCATACAACATACAGTACAATACAGTTTACAACGTCTGACCAGTACTGTACAGTAATTTAAATTTATATCGTTGTAACGTGTCTATAGTAGGGTTATCTTCTATAAACCAATTACAACTATTTTTGTTTTAGTATAAGAGCGATCAATTGTGTTCTGAACTAATAACCCTTTATTCTAAGAATGCACAAGTTCCAACGGAATTCAATAATTAAACTCAGTATAAAATTAACTGTAATTTCAATAAAAATGTGAAATCAATAATACAGCAACGCCAAGCTATCTTTCTTTTACTGTGAATTTATTCTCAATTAAATCTTATTTATAACCCATCAAAAGTTCACAAGTTCAGTCTTAAAATTAACAATCAATCAATCATTCAATAATTGTGTCCTTCAAGTTCTCAGTGCTAATTTTTTCAACACAAACTCAAAATAAAAATCTTCATTAAACTTCAAAATAAAATAATCTTCTTCAAATATAAAATGAAACAAATAATAAAATAATACTTCTTCTCAAAATAAAAATCAAACAAATTAAGATAATATTAATATTTAATATATGAACAAAGACAATGTCCAACCAGTTAAACTCAAAACTGTATCAATTTCAAACTACTTATTTTCTCTAAATTTCCAATTTACAAATTATTGAATTATCCAGAATTATCCGCTTGGCTTTGAAAGTTAAATTTAGGAACTTGTTAAAATATCTATAGAATCTCAGAACATTAAATGAATTTTCTTTTTTAGTAGGCTATTCCTGATTAAACCAAATTGAACAGGAAAATATCATCAAGTAATTTTCTATTTCAATATTAAATTCTAACTTTCACAGTACCTCACACATCTGCTGAAGACTTCACCAAGTAACCAAAAAGACTATTATAGATTAATTAATTTAAACTTGAGACTTTAAATTTTGAAAAGAAATTTTAATCTTAAACTCAACCTTCTTCCCGAAAAATCAATACGGCAAGAGTAGGCTATCACTTCTACACGTACTTCTCTCTCTGAGCACACAGCAAAGAATCCCCGAAAAACGTGGTTGAAGCCACCGGAAGGATCTAGAAGTCCCTCCCACCATCTAATCAACCTATCATTGGCCAATCAAAATTGAGCAAACACAATGTCTGAACTGGATGGTACCTATCCAACCCAGACATGTAACCTATGCTCAATACCTAGATACAAAAGGAAGCTTCTAGCATTCCTCGAACCCGAATTGACAAGAAATTCAACACTGCTGGAAGGATCACAATCTTACAATTCAATTATTATATTAATTCACAATTCTCTTAATAAAAAATAAAGATTCCTATAAATAATTAAATAATATAGGAATAATCCTATAATCGTCTAATACCTAAATTTACGAATAAAAACACCGGATCGCAGGGCATAAGGCCACGTATTTTCCTATTAAGAATACTATTTAATCATTGGCATTAATTTTAAAAATGTGTGCATGTGTACGCGTAAGGCACTGTAAATTGGCTTCTCTAAAAAAAGTGTTTCTAAATTTCTTTTCGACATGGTTAAAAATATTAAACTTGACATATTTCACAGTTTTTATTTTGTAACGATAAAACACAAACTTCAGACATGCCAATAAGAGCTAATCAGCATTTCACTTTCAGCCTATTTATCTCATACGTAGATAGCTCGCTAGGAATCTCCTGATAACATTCGAATAACCTGATGCCGCTAAACTTTATCTGGTGAAATCAAATACTTCACTATTAGTTTATTGTGGCATATATTTCATATGGCAATAATAACCTTAATAAGGAAGGCTGACATATAGGAAATCAAAAACTCCTTTTCTCTATATAGTTAATTCAAAAAGGCTATGAGGATCTATTTGCTATGAGGTTTATCAATGTATGTTACATTTATGGTACTGACACCATTTACCATCAACAAAACACTTTACAGTTATATATACCACTTTGTACCTCTACAAAAGACTCGTGTTCAGGAATGAGATTAACAGAACTTAACCTAACTCAAGAAGTTGCACTTTCCGAAAGTTTACTTCGAACTCGGCAAAAGTGTGTTCAATTACTTTGGACCCTTATTCTACAACAATCTCATGTTCACAAAATAGAAAATACATCCAATTTTAACCTACATAGTCAAGTTCGTTTATTTGAAGTAATAAAATTATATTTTAAAATATCTTCACATTCCTAGATGTGTATCTACTTTGTCAGAAATAAACTTGTCAACGTTGGTTAACATAATTATATAATAATAATAAATTATTGTAATAAATGTATTAAAAAGAAATATTTAATTGTAATTCATTAGCTAAGAGAACAAATGCGTAAGAAATAGTAGTTTTCATAACTAGGAGCAACAGTTTTGGGGCATAATCGTGCTTTACGAACGAAACTAAGCCGAGTTAGCGCACTAAAAAAAGTTTGAATTGTGTGCCAGTTGATTTTTCAGATTTTTTCTATAAAGTTACAAAAACAATCAGTTGACGGACCAAGTTAAGTATAAAAAACAGCAGTTATTTCTGCAGTGTCATAAAGGACAGTTTTAGTACATATGACCATAACAAGAAACGCGACAGAATATTTTTATTAGTAATGACAATTGTAGCCATATGTTTTATGTTGTGCGGATTCTTTTAAAATTTGTACACATTCTTTATATTACAAGTTAATAGCCATTTTTCTAACCAAGCCCAAAATAGTTGATCACAAATTTTGAGAATTCTTAACCGTTTTGATACCCTTATATTTCTACCCCCACCTAAACTAGCGTGGCTGACAATGAACTCCTTTTTTAATTTTATTTATATATTGATCATTATTTTATGACTAATCTCTCTTTTTGCTCGGGAACTTTTCCCTCCTTTATCAAAACGGCCATAGACCCCCAATTTTCAATAAGAGCGAATCGATTTCCGTTCAAAATTACTACGTGATTTCGATCCTTGCCGGCTTTCAGCAAAGTTTTTGAATAGGCCTTCTTAATTCGGACTTGGAGAGTTTCAATCTGCTATCATTAAACCAGTTCAGATTCTGAAGTTGGAAGTCTAGTTGACTTGATAGTAAATGAATTTGAAGACTTAAAGGTCAAAGAGACACACTGAGTGTGTTTCTAGACATATCGAAATCGTTTAACTGCGTTAATCATTACACCTTGACTCAAAAACTGGAATATTACGGGATACGGAGAATACCTCTCAAATGGCTCAAATCGTATCTTAGTAATAAAACATTTGTCAAAATTTCAAAAATGCAATCGAGAGAGGAGTGCCTGAGCTGTAGAGTCCCTCAAGGTCCGTTTCTCTTCTTGTTGTAAGTCAATGACGCTGGCTCATCGCTTAATCAAGGCCAAATTGTCCAATACGCAGATGGCATGACTCTTTGTCTCAACTCAAGATCAATCCTAGAGTAAAAAAATGTGGCATTCACAAAGCTCAACAATGCAATCCATCAGTTCAACGACCTAATCTCAAAACAAATCCGTTAAAGATCGACTTTCATCAATTTTTTTAGCTAAATATAGACTCAGATTGGAATCCAACATTCACGTTTGATGATACTAAGATTGAACGAGTCCTTTTGACTAAATTCCTTGGGATATATCTTGATAGAGGGTGGACATGGAATTCTCACGTCGTCAACATCTGTTCAAAACTGTCTTCAGTCATTCGATCAAAAATGCCACAATGCCTAAGACATTTAAAACTCGTCTGAAAACTGCATGGACCTTGGAAGCTTTCTGTAGTACAGAAGAGTTCATTGTACACAATTGGGGATCACATAAATAGCTGACTGACCATTTGATTAGAGTGGGAAAGTTAGATATTCCTTACATACCGCAAATTGTTTTGAGGTCTAACCCCCTAGAGTCCTGGGTTTTTTTGTTACAGAACAATATTTGGCAATATTTTATGTATTTAGCTTCAATTAGATCTTCTACAAGGATTTTTTACTTTATCCTGTTTTGGTTACTTTCAAAAAGTGACATACACAATTGTGTGGATTAGGTGTTATGTTCAGACTGGATTTCTTTTATGAACACACTCAATTGTTTAGATCATATTTGACTAACAGATTAAATATTTTAAATTTAATTAAACAATTTAATTTAAAATGTTCCAAAGTATGGGGTGGATTAAGTATATCAGGGTTTGAATTAACATAGGCAAGGAATAAAAACCAAGTTCAAAAACATAAACTTTTCTGTGATTCGGTCAGCACTTTATTTACAAACATATGTCTTTTCAGTCATGAAACAACTGAAAACATGGTTTATGTTCAGACAAGCAAAGATGAATATTACATTTCTCACATCACACTCTTGTCTTAGATGAGCATGTTTCTGTCATTGAGCAGGTCATCAACCATGGGCCAATGTTTGAATCCCACTTACCGTTTGTCTTTGCCAGGAAGTGGAGCTCTCCAGTTTTTAGGCTTGGAAGCTATTGCTTCAATTTCAAGATTGATTTCCTCTACTCCATTTGGGCTAGTTATTTGCTAGCCTGAATTTGAGCAATTCCATGATATTTCTTTTGGATGTTTTCTTTTTGTGGCAGTGACTACGATAGTGCACCCATATGTTTACAATCACAACATCCAAAAAGAGTGGATGACTTTCAAAGTCCACTTTTTAGCTTTGAACCATGTGCAGTCCACTACAATTAGCTGATTGAGGGTGTATTCCCCATCCATGTTCTTGTTATATGGAACAATGGCTGCTAGACACTCAACATTTTCAAACTGTTTGTTTTGTTTTGATCATCTCCGAGCAAGAGATACTGGTTCACTCCCTCACACACTAGAGATCATAATCACTGATTGGTTTTCCATCCACTTTACTACTGTCAACTCTGAGGAAAGCAGCTCCTTACAAGATCCTCGATCCAGTTTTGATTTATTGAACTTGATTTTTCGGAATCGGTTTGAAATCATTGTTCCAGTTGCATAGTATTGATCTTCGATTAGTTTTCGCATACAGCTAATTGAGATGAAATACACGTCAAAATTCGACACACTAAGAGGAGGGACGCTATCGTTCACACGAACGACAACTGAAGGTCCTAAGCCTTGTTCTGTCTTAAAGGTTATATTCGTCTGTGGTCCCTGATATAGGAAAGTCAAACATGATGCTCTCTAAAGTAGTGAGAACAAATACTTTCAATCCTACAGGCTTAGGACTGTTTGGAACATACCGACGGAAAGTGGACTTTCCTGAAGAAGGTCACCAACTATTCATCAATGAAATAGTTGCCAGAATGCTGTTCAATTTTGTTACCTTCAATTATTACTGCATCGAGTACAGGTTGTACTTTTCATAGACGGTTACAGTTTTCAGGTAGGCTATTGGTATCTACTACTTGCAAAAATTATCGCAAGATACTAAATCTGTCTCTAGCTTTTTGTATAGCGTCGATAGTATAACCTACCGACCAGTACAGGTCTTCAAGCGGAGATACTTCAAGCAACCTACAATGATGTGCATTCCTAAAAGTCTCTTGATCTCAGCAGCGTCAGTAATAAGTCTTTACCATACTCACATAGACTGTGCATATTTGTAAAAGTAGCATTATGTTTAAAAAATAATCTGAAAGGTAGTCGTTGAAATATTACAATGGCATTTTGTTATTAGGTCTTTATTATAGGTATTCGCCCAAGGGTGTATTTATTTCTACATAAACTACTCTGTTTTTAAACTTACTCTCTTTCCAGTTGGGTTTAGTTTGTTTCCTACTAGTATCACTTTATTTGGCGGAGCTTAGCCCTTTACTTTTTGAGGAAGGCGTTTTCTTTTTTTTGGAACATTGAAAATTGTTGGGGCCAACTTTTGATTTAGTTGAAGAAGTACAGAGGGTTAGGTCGAACAAAAAGTCACTTCCATCTGCGTCCACATCAATAGGGTTTTCGAAATCACTTTCACAGGTGATGAAATTGCCACCGTTTTCTTCATCAGAAACTTCTGCATCATTTTCGTGGGTAATAATCAAATTTTGACGTGGAAACCGTCTATTTTGACGGTTCTTTGCAAGTTAATTGGTTTCATATTAATTATGTCTAAAAATTTCTATATAGCTTAATGAACTTCAATTATATTGTATAATTTTAGTTAAATCAATGGGTAATTAAAACACATCTTGTGTTTAATTACCCACTGATTTAACTAAAATTATACAATATAATTTAAGTATAATTCTATTTATAAGTACATATAATCAAAAACCATCTAAATTTAGGGATTGAAGTTAGTTATAGTTAATAAAAAAGACGTAACTGAAAAATCATTTGCATACTTATATTACTCGGTATTGATCTTATCAGTTATATTTACTTGGCTGGTACAAAAATTATTCAGCATATCAGAGTTGTTTAAAATTGATTTTACATCTGTAAATTCTTTCTAAGCTACTAATAATTTTTATCATCAACTTAAAATATATCCATTTTTAATGGGAAGTGTGAATGTTAAAAATAACGATTGTCTAAATTGAAGATGTATTTTATTTTTATTACTAAAGGCTTAAACTGCTATGTCTAATATTATCCAGATATACAAATGTTGTACTAAAAATTAGAAACCAGATGACTCGAAGAATGACCCCTTAAAAATAAGGTCAAAAACACCACATTTGATATTTACTGAACCAAAACAGCGTTAGAACTTTTTTCCTCTGTTTGCAAATAGCGTTTGAAAGCCAATTCAACCCTATGAGACACGAAACTGCCAATACATCGAGTCTTTGTAATCGAATCCCATTGCAATATCCCCCTGAAGACATTTAATAAGCTGGCATATCGAGTTGAAATTGGCTTTGCGGGGTTTAGCGTTTAATTCAATCGTAAATATGTTTAGTCACTGACCAGAAATGTTAAAAATGGCGTGCGTGAATTACACAGTAAATGTTTCATTTACCTTAATAAGCATGAACACTCTCACGTTTCACGGCAAAGAATAGAGAAAATGTTACTGTCAGTTTCACATAAAGGTAGAATAAATGAAATATACGAGAGAGTCTGATGATGTTACTGTCCATCTGTAAGGATTATATTACATTCGTTATCCACAAAACATGTGTCAACCGGAAACTCCTCGCATTAATTACAGAAAAATTAATCTGCAATAATCGTGAGTGTCAACTTAAAACGTTAGTACTATAGCGAACATTAAATCTTTCTTCTTCCTCTATGTGAGAATCCAACTAAATTTAAAAATTAACGGCATTATTTCCTCCCCTTGAAATATTTATATATATATATATATATATATATATATATTATATATATATATATATATATATATATATATATATATTGTTTTTCAATTATGTGTTAAGAGGGAAGCAAAGCCACATTTGGAAAAATAATTTTTTGCATAAGCCGGTTTAATTGTAAACAGTGTTTTATAAACTAATTGGGATATTTTCATATTTGTTGTGAATAATTTTTACAGCGCAGTAATACATAAATACGATAGCATACACATAAATTCTATACTTAAAAATGCAACATTCGGCAAATAACTGCACGATAGAAACGGCTATTTCCTTGGAGAATAGACCTGAATTTAACTTTAAGCTCTTTCCACATAAGCCTATTATATCGCAAAATACTGTAATGGATTTGGTTGAACGCAAGATGAAACTCCATCAACGATTTCTGTTGAAAGTTATTTGGATTCGAGTGGGACGATTTCATTCCAAACAAAGAATTGGTTTATGGCGCTCATTGACGTGTTGAAGCGTAACTATTTCCAGCAAGTTTATCCAACACAAATATAAACGTAAATACTGGAAATTTTTGTTTAACAGTATTTTTAAATTTTCTGTAAACACCCAATGTCTGACAATACTGTGAAATCGTATAATAATGTTTACTATACTTTTGTAACCCAGACGTGTGGTTTTAGTCCGTAATATATTATGATATTATTTCATAAATAATTCATTCATAATAATATCATTGGTATTAAGCCTTGCTTTAATGCTATCTTAATGCAGTAAATAGTTTTTTACAGTGTTAATACTATGCTGATATTTGCAGCATGAAACTTTATGGGGACGTTTCAAATCATTCTGGTTTAAAACGTAAAGTTTATATTTTATTTCAGTTTGGTAAATTGTTGATTTCAATTCGTACAGATTCAAAACGTCCAGGTCTTAGTTTATAATTTTGTAAAAAAGTGAGTTTCATAATGTAAAGGTTCAAAAGCTACAGTATGTCTAAGAGTTTATATTTAAAAACGACCCATTTATAAATGTAGCTTCATAACGTCTAGCACAGTCTGTTCCAGGCCATTTTGGAGTTTGCCTCACACATATTGCAGGCGTTTATATTAACAGTAGTTTTAGCAAAGCTAAAAAAAATTTAATTTTTTAGAAAATAAAAATATGTTTGATATTTGAATTATATTTGTGCAAATAGTAGTATTATGGTATAAGTAGATCGATAAAATAAAAAGAAACGAATAATAAATACTCAGCAAACTTTTAAATGTAACTAAACTAATTCACATTGATAAATATAACAACTCTTCTGTAACGAAACATGTAATTAAATTTTAATATAAATAATTTTTCTCCTTTCATTCAATTTACTTTAACATAAAACAATAGTATAGGTATAAAAATTTTAATATGTTAAGAAAGTATAATTAATAAGAAACACTAAGTTACAGAAATTGAATGATATTTTTACCAATACTATCTCAATTAATATTCATTTGTATTCCAATAAATATTTTGGTATGACATTTTGCAAACTAGTTTGAACTGAAACATCAGATTGGTACTTAAATTAGATATTATTATATTACTTAGTAGTTTTCTAAATAATCTCAAACACAATAAATAAGAACGCAACGTCTTCATAGAACGCTGCGCTCGACAGTTTAATTATTAGTGCATGCGTGTGCGCGATACACCACGTGGCTATGTTTAGTACTGACGTTCTAAAAGGGCCAGTTATATTTAATCTCAATCATCTTGTGAATAAACATGTTTTGTAAATTCTATTTCCGATGCGAGTTAAATGGTCATTAATAATTGAGCAGACCGTACTTAACGTTTTGTAACGGCTACATATTTAATTTGCTTCAAATAACAACTTTACGATTTGAAACTGGAGGTTTTGAAAACGCTTCAACTTATTTTAAACCAAACTAAATCTTGACGTCATGAAAATTTACGTTTTAAAACGGCCTTGAAAATATGTAACAATGATTTCTTTTAAGGGAGTTTAAGAAGGCAATCGAAAAGATTAGACAAGTTTTAATAATTATCAGAAAAAAAACATTACAGTCAAGCTTAAAAACATTATTTTCTCCATATTCTAAATGAAGCCGTGTTTTATTCAGTCCAACCAGAGAGAGTTGTGCACTTTTCTCTTCCCATAAGGAGTGAAAAGGGACAGAATTTCATCTCCTCTCTCGCCCTGTAATTCTCCAAATAAATAAAGGTTTGTAAGGGCGACACCTTGTAATCTTGAGAGAGAAGTTTGACCGTACGAGATAGAGCCAAGAGCGACAGTTCTTTCGATGTAATGATGTAACCAATAAATAAATTGTAAATTTCAATTTATATTCTGAGTATGCATTCAATTATGCTCAATTTATACTCAGCAAAGAACACATATTTATATTTATTTATTAATATTTGCATTGAAAATAACTCACACTACTACCATTACCTCGAAATGATAACTTTTGCTGACGTTTACAGCAATATTGTAATAACTGTCATAACAAAACAACTAAGAAACAACTTTACAAACTATTTGGACAGAGTAAACCGCTATTTTGCAAATTAAATAAGGAGAAAAGGAATTTTTTGTTTACTTCGTACACTCTAAACAAACTTTCTAACTTATACAAACTTTGTTGACATGTTCAAATATTTGTTCTTTCTATATAACTATAGAACAAGAATTAAACATGTTTATTTCATTAGGTACGTTCTTTCTATTATTCTATTCTATATGTTAAATATATCATGAATTCGTAGCTACATTTTGTATTCCTAGATAGTTAATTGTTCCTTCACAGATTTACTCTAATTTAACAAAGTAATGAATTGGTCCGTCTAAGAATTATTTAGGTATTCCTTAGGTGCATTTGTTAAGGAAAACATACCGAATAACACTGAGTGACATTTCATAAATCGTGTCTTTTAATTTACAAAATTTAACTTACACCCCACCAAGGGTTACATAATAGGCTTCGTTCAAGTGTATAGCTCATTTCATTCTCAATATGTCCAGCGAACAAGCGAACAGACAGGCAATTAGACAGAAAAGAAATGTTTACGGCCCCCAGGCAGACAGAGGATAAATCTACCAGTGTACTGACTTGTACAATTCAATGATGCTCGGTTAAATGCCATTGATGCACCTTCACCCAACTAATTCTTGTCTACGTAAAAATTAAGCATTAAGCAAATTTAAAATCTGCAAGTGGAATCCTTCTCGAATTATTTGGCCAATGATTAGGTTGCTTAAAAGCTCGACCACATGCCCACCATCAAGCACGATTTTTCCTATGTATAAATTGCTTTAAATGCAAAATTCCAAGTCCATAACTCAATTCGTTGAGATATCCAGCGGAAAACAGACACACAGGGAGATATAAAAAACATACAGGTATGGGAGGAATTTTGCCAAAACCTTAAGTGAAATATACAACATTTCAAGTTTAGAGCTTGATTCCTTATTTTCTCAGCGTTAGCGAAGCCTATCTTTCGAGAGGGTAGAAAAAGGGCGTATGCGATTGAGGTTTAATATTGTTCTTATGGGATAAACCCCAAGAAAGAACTTAGCAAGAAAAAATTGGGGGAGGGGGTTAAGACGAGAGATGTTTTCCCGCAATGGGACAGAAAGTAAGGTAAGTGCAGTCAACCTCTTATTCCCCCCTCCCACTTTGTTCCTTAAAATTCCTTGACCCGTTTTCAATGTTGACAGCGATCTTTCAGCAGTACATGTCAGTAATACCTAATTATTTAAATCATAATAATTGTTCGCTACAAAGGTAATTTAAAAAATTGAAAATTCGGGGAATCCGGACCCCTTGGACCCCCTCGCTGGTTACGTCCGTGACCCCAAGGTAGAATATTATTGACGGTTCTTGAAAGAATCAACAAGGCAATCCGAGTCGCACGGAAGGCTCGCTGAAGCTCCTAAAGTTATTTAATACAGATTATTGCACAAACGTAATTATAACTGCATCAAGAAATTGCAGTCGCGCAAAAATGCAGCAGGCCTGCTGACTACAGCTATAGCAGCAGACCTATCGGGATATTTCGTGACGTTTGTATTGGTATAGGTGATCATACATGATGCAAACGCAAATGATGTAACTTATTCGCAGGTTGCCCACCTTTTATCAGGTTAATTAAACGAAGCTCTAGTACTTACGGCCACATCACATCTAGTATAGAAGTCTGAAGTAATTTGCATTGCAGAAGCAAACAACCTGGATATTAATTGAGACCGATATAGGGTTTAGTTTACCTGTTCCTTTCTAGTATTAATAATGTTTTGCCAATACAAAACTGGAAATAAAGACTTTCCTTACGCTGACAAATTTTAGTATTTTAGGCTTTACAATTTACCCAGTTTATACATAACAAGAGTTTACTCATTTTATCTTACAGATTTAATTAGATAAATAAAGGAACATGAATAGCAATACATTAATTAGTTACAACAACTTAATTGCTTTGTTTAAAATTTGTTATTGACGATGCATGGTTTGAAAGAACAACAGGATTCTGATATTTGCCACCGTTATATGTTACAAAAGGTATAAAATGACTGATCTTTTCCCTCTTTTTTCCTTTCTATTCTTTATTTTTTTATGTATTAATACCTCAACCACCTGACGAAGAGGATAGATTCCAATCCTCAAAACGTCGAGTTGTACCTTTTTGTAATATATAACGATGGCAAATGTCCAAATTATCCTATTATCCTTTCAACTTAATTCCATTGTCAAATACATATGTATTTAAGTAATACTTATTGATGGCGCAATTTATGATACTGTGTTTAAAAATAGCTTTTACAGCATACGGAGGACACAACAAAGCGCCTTTATAGTAACACACCCTTTCATCTGGATAACACTATTTCTAGCCAGAGCTCTGAAAACTACTTGGAAATATTTACATTGATTACTGGTATTACTTTATGGCGGTCGTTTAAGTGACCTCATGATAAAGTCTCACTGACTGTGGGAATGTGTGGGGGGAGTTACGATCAACGATAAATAAGAATTATATTGAAATGAGAAATGTTTATATTAAAGAGGCGGAGTTAGTGCTGAAAAGCCCTCTCTACCACTCAACCTCATAACTTATGTAGTAAATCTATAATAATTTAGTACAGAAACAAGTAAACTTTTAACATACTTATACTTTATAATAAAATGTTACAAAGTTGCTTCATTCACGTAAAATAACTATTATAAATAATATTATAAAATAACTCATGAACCTAATCATATACAGTAATTCTTAATGAAAGAAAAGAAAAGAAGCTTACAATGTAAAAGAGAAAATAAAAAGAACAATACCACATTAAACCGCTTCAAACACACTGTCTGACCTCACATGTCGCACCCGTCACCCCCATACTCCTCCCGGTAGCAAGTCTCTGACCCTCGCTCCGATGCACGCACGAACAGTAAACGACCTATTAAAGAATTTATTTACCGATTAATTGGAATTGATAGTAAAGTGACTCCCCTTCTAGTATATCTTTCACTAATATCAGAGATAAAATTGAAGTGATCGGACAGATAAACTGGAGTATTAGTTTTCATAATTTATTGCAGAATGGAAAGAATTTTGGATTTGAAACATACGATAGTTTTTCTAACCTTTTACTGAGGATACTAAAATCGAATCTGAACTTTCAATTGGGTCCAATCCACCAAACCTATAAAGAACATAAAACTATGGATTCCTAACCATATAAAATGGTATAAAATCTTACCATAAATCACGGATTCGCATCTTGATGAACTCCAAAATGGACCGGGCTGAACGACGAAAGAAAACCAAATTAATAAAGCATGTATTTGTTAACCTATATTGTTTTACGACTATCACCTTGCCAAAGCTCCAGGGTTCGAATGAGAGGAGACGGAGGAGTTAAGAAATGTGAAAATTTTAATTAGCCTAAAATTTATTAAAACATGTACTCTTTTTTTCTTTTTTGTTGGGGTTTATTGTAATCCCAACAGGGTTTAAATATTTCCTGTGGGGGAGTCCATTAATTTTCTTAGAGATAGTATATATAGAAATTCTGTACGGGGTTTGCATTAGGGCCAACAGGAAAACGTTTTTTTTTTTTTAATCTCCATGTCTCAACAGCGATATCTACACAAAAGTTGCAACTTCTGCGAAGCTGATAATTTTTATAGTTAAAATCACACTACATGTTTTTAACCAAATATATTGTTATTATTTCCTATGATTATGTGAAATAGTTTCAAACACCTCAAAAAGTTTTATTCCGAATAAATAAAACAGAACAAGATTCGTAATTTATTTTTCAATAATGCACAATTAGCACGAACCCTGCACTTTCTCGTCTGTAGTTAGAGAAGTATTGTTATTTAACAGCGTACACTGTAGTTGGAGAATTATTGATATTGAACATCGTAAACTGTAGTTAGAGAATTATTGATGTTGAACATCGTACACTGTAGTTAGAGAATTATTGATGTTGAACATCGTACACTGTAGTTAGAGAAGTATTGATATTTAACATCGTACACTGTAGTTGGATAATTATTGATATTGAACATCGTAAACTGTAGTTAGAGAATTGTTGATGTTGAACATCGTACACTGTAGTTAGAGAATTATTGATGTTGAACATCGTACACTGTAGTTAGAGAAGTATTGATATTTAACATCGTACACTGTAGTTGGAGAATTATTGATATTGAACATCGTAAACTGTAGTTAGAGAGAATTATTGATGTTGAACATCGTACACTGTAGTTAGAGAATTATTGATGTTTAACATCGTACACTGTAGTTAGAGAAGTATTCATATAGAACATCGTAAACTGTAGTTAGAGAATTATTGATATTGAACATCGTACACTGTAGTTAGAGAATTATTGATATTGAACATCGTACACTGTAAAAATGAAATGAAATGAAAAATTACTTTATTAGAGGCGAAGTTAGGACTATAAAGTCCTCTCTACCACTTAACCTCATAAAAATTAAACTAACATATATATGTATACATTTATAACTAAAACTTAGTCTATTTATTTACATTACATATTAAATGAATCTTAAAATCAAAACAATCATCAATAATTAATGTAACTATATACTGTAGTTAGAGAAGTATTGATATTGAACACCGTACCTGTAGTTAGAGAAGTATTGATATTTAACATCGTATACTTTAGTTAGAGAAGTATTGATATTTAATATCGTAATCTGTAGTTAGAGAACTATTTATATTTTACAACGTATACTGTAATTATAGAGTATTGCCAGTAAATTGTACATTTTTATAAAATTGGATACTTTACAACGCAATGTCATGGAGAAAGTTATAAAACTGTGATTATTGAGAAACCATCCGTGAAGTGAGATGAAACAAACGGAATATATGATGGAGTAAAGCCGCAATTCCCAAAAGACTTCAGTCAATTCCGAGTAACATTGATTCTTGTGCTAAACAAGACTGATCTTCGCCATTCTGTCAAACTCACGTTTGTTCCGTTTTACACATTTCACGTTTATAAAAAGTACACAATTGTAGTTATTAACTCATTACTTAACCTATTTATATGACAGCTCTCTTAATTAAAGATGTTTACTTGTAAAAGTTTACTGGCAAGTAGAAATAATATGTATTTTATATACATTTCGGTACTTTTAAAACACAGCCGTAGGTTTGAATAGCAGAGCCGTATCGTAAATAAAACAAAGAGTGTTTTGCGTCTGAGTTATAAAAAAAAACATAAACAATTTATACAAGGAATTTTGGCAAATCTCTGCTTCCGTGGGGGAAATTTTGTACATCCTCCTTCCCTTCATTCCTCAACCACCCGGATGACTCGTTTTTAGATATTAGGGTGTATGTATGTACACTAGTTATCTAATAAAGTGTTTGATTTTACAAACAGTTTCTTTTATAATCCTCTTTAATTTGAAGTGTCATGTGTGGTACTTTGATATTTTAATTTGGTTAAGGTTGGGGTAGAGAGAAGGGGAGTTAATTTGTACTGTAAACAATGCCAGATGTTTCTTTTAAAACCATTTTTAAATCACTCTTAGATTTTTCATGCATTAAACATGCAAGTTGATAAAAATAACACCCTGTAATACTTGGCACACATCAAAATCCTCGTCATGTTGTTTTAGTTTGGTATGCTAGCTGGGTGTAAAACAAAGGAGCACAATTAAACGACAGAATGCAGTGTTACATCCATAATGATTGATACTGTTAGAAAAATACGTGAATAATTAATTAATAGGTAAAGTGGAAAATGAATTAAAAACCACTTAATTTGTACGAAGCAAGGACGTAGCCAGATAGGAGATCAAAGGGGTCCGGACCCCTCCCTTCAAATTTTCAATTTTTTAAATTACTTTTTCAGTAAACGATTATTATTATTTAAATAATTCAGTATTACTGACATGTACTGCTGAAATATCGTTTTCAACAAAGAAACGGGTCAAGAACTTTTTAAGGAACAAAATGGAGTCTTACTCTCTATTAACTATGGGAAAATATCAGTTATCTGGATTCCCTCCCCGAAGTTTTTTCCTGGCTACGTTCTTGGTACGAAGTGTACATTCTTTAGTGCTGAACTTTCAAAGAGATTCACATGGTTTACCTTAGGTTTTTGTCTAAAAGAATTGCAAAGTGGAAATGGAATGGTTACAGTTAACACGGGATGCCCGAATCACTTTTGTAATACAAATCGATCCACTAGACCGAAGTCAATAATTGACGCGTCAAGGAAAGGTCATACTCTGCAGAATTATGAATTACGACTATCTAAGGATTTATATGAAGTAAACGTGTTCCTTATAATAAATATTTGTAAGTGGAAAACTATTTTAAAGTTTACACTCTGCATTAACAGCTTTTGTTGTATGGGTAAAAGGACGTGATCCGCTGTCTGAGCCGGCAGAGTCCAAGTTGCAGTGTTATTGTTGCAGTAAACAATGTAAACTAGCTTGAAGTATCATCCCACAGTAACGATATTATATTGATATGAATCTTTACTCTCTGATATTACTGTATTTCAAATGTATCATTGCAATACTAGTGCGTAATGGTAAGAGGCAATGGATGTCTGTTTGTGCCGTGTCTCAAGTAACGAAATCGTACTAGTCATGCTTCATATAGCTCATTCATGAGCTTCATATAGTATATTTTAACTGTCCATTGTGTGTTATAAATATTGTTTTCAAATTGATGTTTATGTTGCCATTAAAACATAAATGCTCTTATTGGACATACTTGGGAGTCAAAGTAGGTATATGACCAGAATATTGAAATGTCGGTAGCCCTTGTCAAAGTCGAGTTGTAGTTCAGTCTCTCTCCCTGTTTAATTGTTGCGTCACGCAGCAAAGTTCTGACAACAAGTAAGCCGCTTACTACACTGTCACTTCTGTTCTACACAGTAGGCCTACCATCCACCCTGCTATCTCCGTCAACCCTCGATTCAGCAGCAACCATGGCGTCAAACACGAATACTCTATAATGTTGTACTTGATTATTGCGTGTGTCCCAATGTTTAACGATATGAATGGAAAACATAAACAGATAATGTTGAGTTCGCATTCTCGACTCGAACTAACGTAATGGGTGACTGACTGTCTTTAGAGTGGAAATGGTCCACATTGGGAACAAGAGTTGGGTGCCGAAAATTAACCAGTCACGAACAGCGTGTAAATAAAAAATGATACAGCTAACCCAATTTTTAACGATATGAATGGAAAACATAAACAGATAATATCAAAGTCGAGTTGTAGTTCAGTCTCTCTCCCTGTTTAATTGTTGCGTCAAGCAGCAAAGTTCTGACAACAAGTAAGCCGCTTACTACACTGTCACTTCTGTTTCTACACAGTAGGCCTACCATCCACCCTGCTATCTCCGTCAACCCTCGATTCAGCAGCAACCATGGCGTCAAACACGAATACTCTATAATGTTGAACTTGATTAATGCGTGTGTCCCAATGTTTAACGATATGAATGGAAAACATAAATAGATAATGTTGAGTTCGCATTCTCGACTCGAACTAACGTAATGGATGATTGACTGTCTTTAGAGTGGAAATTGTCCATATTAGGAACAAGAGTTGGGTGCCGAAAATTAACCAGTCACGAACAGCGTGTAAATAAAAAATTATACAGCTAACCCAATTCTTAACGATATGAATGGAAAACATAAACAGATAATGCTGAGTTCATATTCTTGACTCGAACTACTGTAACTAATGACTGTGCCTGAAGTGGAAATGGTCCACATTGGGAACAAGAGTTGGGTGCCGAAAATTAACCAGTCACGAACAGCGTGTAAATAAAAAATTATACAGCTAACCCAATTTTTAACGATATGAATGGAAAACATAAACAGATAATGCTGAGTTCATATTCTTGACTCGAACTACTGTAACTAATGACTGTGCCTGAAGTGGAAATGGTCCACATTGGGAACAAGAGTTGGGTGCCGAAAATTAACCAGTCACGAACAGCGTGTAAATAAAAAATTATACAGCTAACCCAATTTTTAACGATATGAATGGAAAACATAAACAGATAATGTTGAGTTCATATTCTTGACTCGAACTACTGTAACTAATGACTGTGCCTGGAGTGGAAATGGTCCACATTGGGGACAAGAGTTGGATGCCGAAAATGAACCAGCCACGTAGAGTCTAAACAGGAACTGATACGGCTAACCAAATTTCTGGTACACTCTTTGAGTGACATGAAATGTCGATTCTGTAATGTCTGTCTTCCTCATGCACGTCAGTCTCGTGGAATTGGGCTAAAAGTAAATAAATGGACGATTTTGAGATTGTGTGTATGTCCACTAAAATATGGCTCATTTCTATAAACCTTGTTTTTGATCACATCAGGATATTGTTATCCATATTTATGTAATCGTTGTGTTTTACTCATATTTGTTAAAATTCGCGTGGGTAAAAATTTGAAGGTATAACATTAGCCCCTCCTGGACATAAAACAAGATGAACTAGAAACATTCGCTACCACTTCTTTGTTTTCTTTCTTCGTTGCATAAAGACACACTGACATCCTTCCCATGATTGTGATTTTTTTGTATCAAAAACTTACGGCTATTAAAAAAAAATAATAATTAAACTATTTTTATTTTGTAATGGACATTCATTTTTGCAACAGCTGATTCACGAATTACAACCAAATGAAGAGACGTCACATTCAATGTAAACTGAACCTGATAATGAACTAACTATGGTTAGGCTATGTTGGCAACACTTGCGTTCACAACACACATTTGTCCCTTCACGTGTCGTTCTTTGTAAACAACTCGACGACAAAGCAATCACTTGACATACTCAGCTGTAATTTATGAATCACGCCTCCACTCTTCCTTTCAAACCCTCAAACCCAGAAGAGGTGTAGAACAGCAGATCAGTCAATAAATAAATAAATAAATATATATATATATATATATATATATATATATATATATATATATATTCGGTATATATTACTTCGGTAACTGGTTAGAAACCATAGCAGGCCAACAAAGTAAACATTATTTACAAATTTGATGCATAGCCTATAAACCACAACATAGGCTCAATTGTATTTTATATACTAGCCAACTACATTTAACAAAACCATCAATTACAATTAAAAGATGAATTATAACATAATGTTGTTCTGAACAATGAAGTTATAAAGTAGTTTCAATACCTCTTACTTATTTGAATGTAATATTAACAACATATGCAGTGGGAATTCAACTTTTAAAGTTACCAAAGTAAAATGTAGGGATTTTTTACACTTCCCTTGACATTCAAAAGTCAAGCAACTAATATATGTTATGGGCCGCGATTAATGCCTTGACCTTCTTCCCCACATTCACAATGTGGGTTGGTGGTATATGAGCGGTTTGGGTGTTTTAAAATTTAAAAACTCGCAATAAATAACACAATACAAGTTGGAATAGTATTGAGTAGACGAGAAAGTAATTGACAACTTTGTAATGATAAGTATTGTTAATGTTCACCTATCTACAGCGCCAATGTTGTAAATTTCCACCAATCCACAGTGCTAATGTTGTAAATGTTCATTAATTTATAGCGCATATTTTGTAAATGTCCACCAATCAACAGCTCCAATTTTGTAAATAACACCAACAATATACAACCCCAATGTTGAAAATGTTTACCGGTCTACAGCTCCAATGTTATAAACGAACACCAATCTACAGCGCCAACGTTGTAAATGAATACAAGATGTTCACATCTGCCTAAGAGCAATATCAAAGTTGCTCAGTTCGCACTTCGATGACTCCGAGCTTCAAAATGCTAATTGTTCCGAACTATTACAAACTTGCCTTTGAGTTGTATCATGTCTGTTTCCACTTCCTCTCGCGACCAAGTCAATTGTTGTTTCTCTGTGGTTGTATTTCCGTTGCTGTTATAATATTAAAAACCGCATAGACGAGTTAACAAGGTTAAATTAATCAAATTGGTTCATTTACATGTTTGTTAGTAGACTATTTCAATAACACTAAATAATACTGTACACTTATAAAAGTCCCAACGCCAGAAAAGCACCCCAAGACACTTCAGCCTCCTAACAATCAGCAAGAAGAACTTAATAACGTTAGGGTGATTAGTAAATTTGTATCTTAGTTGTTCAGTAGCTTCATATAACATAGGCTTTCATAATTTAACTTTTTATTAACTCACATCTGCTTGCAGAGTATTGTTGCTAATGTTGCCATGATGACTACAGACGGTTAATACACCTTACTGAAGTGTCTTCTAAAGTATAGATACCAGTAGGATCATGTGGGTTAAACTGTTGTCATATGTTATACTCATGTTAACTCACATCGTCCTATAAGGGTATTTGCTACCATGATGACTAAACCATAGCCTACTGAGGTGAACTATACAGAGTGTCCCACGAGTAACCCGACAAACTTCTAAGGTGGTTTCCTCTCATCAAAATAATGACAAACGTTCATATAAACATTTGTGCGGAAACGCTTTGTTAGCGAGCTACGGCTAGCGAAGGATTTCGCCTGATTTTGTAGTAGGCTAAATGACGGAAATAAAGCGAAACTTATGTTTTTTATGGTATAAAGATAGTTGTTAAATTTATTGGATTTTATGTCAAATGAACTGAAAATTTTGATACAATACGTCCCAGACCTGTAAGACCTCCCCCATTTCTGAGATATCAGACAAAATATGCAAAATTCTGGCTCGAAAAACACGTTTTGTTTAGATTTGAAGTACATTAACTCCATTAACTAAATAATAAACACGCAAACTTTATCACCAAAACTTATAGACAATGTAATTCTGAAGAGAATTGTGTAAAATAGGCCAATAATAAACAAACACAAAGTTTAAAAATTAAATTATAAAAAAATCAACACATGCGAAAAATAAGACAGATACTCTGTATATATACCAGTACGATAATGTAGATTAATAATTTTCTAATTCAATTTCCTGGGATACCAGCACATTTTATTTCTTGAACAAAAATTCGTCGATTTCAACTCACTTCTCAGGTTTTATGGTACGGGAGTTTAAAAAAGTCCCCAAATGCATGTTATAGCCCTCTTCAACTTTCTTAAAAGTAGCAAAAAAAAACAGTGAGCAAATTATGACCAGTCTTAAGGATGTAACTAGGACTTGGCTGGGTTTGGGGAATGGAATGAAACAGATTGAAGAAAACACAAAATCGGGGGTTTAGAATAAATCTAAATTGTAATAACTCAAATAGGTATAATTCCTAATGACTGCTAACTGCTGCATTTCAAACAAGTTGGGTTACCGTTAATACGAACATTATTTTTATTTTCAGGGCTCTTAAGGAGAGAGGGTTATATCTCCCTCATCCACCCTCAGTAAAAGGCTGCATAACCTACAACTTCATTATTCTGAATATAACAGCGCTTTTTCTGAGAATAATAAGAAATCCTAGGATAACAAGGATGTTTCTTTTACTATGCAAGGTCGTATTTACTTTACTGTACTTACACCTGTCTTAATTAAAAATTAAACTTGAAAATTGCTAGATCGTGTTATTTTTATACTTACAAATCTGTGAATGTTCAACTGTTGTATCACATTTACAATTGTGTAGACAAAAAAATTAATTATTTATTTTATAACTGCAATAGAGGATCCTATTTATTCACTAAACTGAATCTAAACTGAATTAATTATTGTATTAACTACAATTTCACTTTATTTATATAAAAAAGTGTATAGGCAGGTATACCCTCCAAGAAAACGTGTAGGCTGTCTGTTTTTTTTTTAAGTATAATACAATTTTATAATACAAAGTATGCAAGATATATTAATACTAATTTGATTTCAGTGATGGTTAATCCTTTAATAAAACTAAGTTTTTATCTAATTATTAAATTTGTGAGTCATTTTGTGGCACGCTGTTAAACCTATTACAACTACACAAGAGGTTTCCTGCCGGTTTTAACATGAGCTAGAGATAAGTCATGCGAATTTTCACTTCTTAGACGGAGTGCTTTTTTAATTAGGTCCAAAAATGAACAAAATGTATAGTTTGAACTATCAACAGTAAAAGTACTCCCTTGTCAGAAAATATAATAATCCTGGTTGGGGGGGGGGTGCCTGCCCCCCTTTGGATACTCCACTGAATATCCCATGCAACATTGTTTCCTGCACAATTTTGAAGTAGCTAACGTTTGCGCAATGCCATTGCAAATCAAGTGAAGAAGTCGGTTCAAGGTTACAGTCTATTTATAAACATGCTGACAAGTGCAGCGTGAGTCACGCCTAGAGCGATGTTTAGTCTTACACTTGCAGTATGGAGTGTAGATTTACTGATTTACTGCAAAGGACATTTTACAATAATGCAATAGGCTATACAAAATGTAAAATACAATGAATTCATTTTACAAAACAAACTCTATTGGAAATTCTGAACCAGTGTGACAAAAACATTAGTAAATAGAATTTTATATAATTATGAATTAAATAACATTATTCCTTTTATGGGAGAAGGGGATCAAAAGAGATCTTTCTGTTTGTCAAAACCAAACATATAATATTTCATGTTGACAAATAATAATAAGATCAAATAAAAAAATGATACTTCACTCAAAAGTATGTTTTGAAAGAACTCGGTGTTCAAACATATTTAGAATATGCCTAAGTTATTTTTCGAGAGGCAATTGCGTCTGGAGTTACAAGTCTGTGTTTAGGAACAAAGAAGCAACAATCGAGTTATAGTAGTAGGCCTATTTTCATTAATTGATTCTTTTATTGATCAGAGTTTTGTACACTTCCCTAAATTTCTTATAATATACCAAGGAGGTTTTAATTACACTATAAATTTAAATTTAAATTAGAAAATTTGAGTTGATACTAAAAATTAATTGTATATTTACTTTCATTCTTTGTTTGCATACAATATGTTTATATCTTATTTGAGAACGACATTGTGTCGAAATATTAAAGGATTGAAGATTTTTCTTGTGTTCTTTTGTGTGTGTTATGTGTTTATGTACAACTTAAATTGGCTTGTGATCGTGTAAGAAGTCACCAAATAAGTGAAAACTTTTAAGAAAACAGTCTATATATAAACGTACATGTTATATTAAATTTGTATTGTTAACGTTGCGTGTTTTGCCAACTTTAGTATGTGTACAGTAGTTTTGCGAATTTGTACTCAAGGATACAACAAAGGAAGTACCGAAACCCCACAAAGCTGGTATACGGGCACCATACTAGCATAACATGTACGTGAATCTAAATTTCATGACGTACATCCTATAAACAAAATTTATTGGATGTTGGAAGTAAAATAGTGAAATAAAAATGTGAAATAAGCAAAAGGCCCATATTTACTTTTATTTAATTTAATAAAATCATTGTTTGGAGCACTTAATAAAGCTCGTTGGTTTTTAGTAGGACTTCAATTGTTCCAAACATTTTTGTCAAAATCTATCTTCTATTTTCTTTTATATTAAGTAGGCTACTGTATACATAGTGCCAAGTAAAGTTTCAATACAATTATAGAGCAAACGTGGTGATATCACTGTATTTATTTGTTTACATGTTATCACAAAATACTGCCGACTACTGATAAAAGCCGGAATGATTATTATTCGACGGTAAATAACGGTAGGTCAAGTAAAAATAAAAGTTAACACGAAATTATAAATGGTAGTAAATGTTTTATTGTAGACCTACTACCTTACAAACGATATATTTAAAAGCCACGTCTTTTAGTTTATACAACTATTGAACTACGCCGTAACTTTTGAATTCTTCAGTACTAGTAATACGTTACGGCATACATTCAGAATACATTAAACACATCTAAAATTTTACATCTAAAGTAGAATTTATACGAGAACATCACTGTTATGCATTATAACAACTAAAAGTTTGGAATGTTTCCAGTTGTTCGTATCTTGGGATTTTTTCTTTATGAGAGTGATTCCTAGTGACGAGAACCAGAATACCATGGTCGCGGTTATTCGGTTGTTCAACCGTTCACTCTAGTAGTTCACGAGCGCAATAATTGTCGATACAAAGGATTATATCCAAACAAATACGTTCTTAAAAGCTTTATTTACTCTTTGTATGATCCTTTTTAACGTTCGCAACGTCATAATTACACAGTGGAAAGTAAATTACACAGTGGAAAGTAAATTACACTGTGCGAATCTTGGTTTAATTTCAGTTGGCAAACTTGTTGCACTCGACAAGGGTGCACTCGATTGGCTAACCTGGTAGGTCTTGAATAAAAGCGCCCGCATGACCATTGACCACTGAGTGGCACACTGCTGCACACTGAGACGCTGCTGCAAACACACATCGAAGATGTCCGGTAAGGGAGCCTCGAAGCAAGATGCCTACAACTATGTTGAGAGTTCCGGAAGATCGGTGGCGCAGAACCCCGGCGGTTATGCTTCCATGGGATTCCACAAAGTTGGACCTCAGCGAGACACCATTGCCGGTAAGGCTCAATCTTACCAAGGGAACGTCAGTAAAGGCTCCACTTTTGCAGAGATGCAACATGGATCCATGAAGAAAAAGTAGCAAGGTACCGTATGTCTTTTAAATCATTTATTGTATTGCAATATTTCTCAGTTGTAAAAATGCATTTATTTTTATCCAGTTTTATTTTAGATCACAACTAAATGTTGACTTACAAACATATATCTTTCGTTCATTGATATTTTGTAAGTACTGGTACTGTAACACCAGTTTTTAATTATTTTAACAATTAATTTTTGAACACCAATCCTTCCTCCTGCATAACTATATATAGCCCTACCTTTTTTGAGTAGATGCTTAATTCAAGAATGATTCAACTTTCTTGAAAATTATAGAGAATAATGTAGCTGTAATGCCATAAAATGAAAGCAAAATTAAAAGGCTTTCAATGTTTAGTTATTGAAAAACAGTTGTGCTACCTTAATTTTAGATCCACATTACAATGTCAAATCTCAAACATTTTACATCCTTATTTTCTGTTGCTGAATTATGGTACAATATTGTATCATTTAAAAGATATAAATATTTCCATCCAAACAACATATCCAGATAAGATTTGCTGGGGAGATTGAAATATTTACCAGGTTTAAGAAATAACTATCTCCCAGAAAATTTCACAAATTTAGGACTCTACAATGGAATTTTATGTTAGTTTTACTTCAGTTTTTCTTGTGTAACTAAATTATAAGATAAAAATTTGAAAGACAAATTTTCAATTTAGAAACATTTTTAAGACTTGTGTTCTTAACTTACTAATTAAAAATTATTCTCAAGAACACTTAGATACGTAAACACAATTCAAACAATTTTTTTAATGATTATAAAACAATTTTAAATAACACAATTTTGGTCCTAATGAACATGTATATGCAGTTTATTATATTATATGCATAACAAATATGTTGTTAGACTTTTTCCGTAATTCTACATCCAAAAATACTTACAAGTTTGAGGTTAAGCGTAGTTATGGCTTGTTTGAATAAAACGTTATTCACTATTTCAAATACGTCTGTTCTATTCAACTATTTACAAAAATAATTCAAATATTATAATCAATATATTGAACTACTATTATTGGACAGAATTTTCAAATGCCACAATGCATTGTTTGAACTATCTTAAATTAAAGGGTGTTAGTTGAATGATTGCCGTGTACTCATCTTTATTGAATCCTTGATTAGTTATATCTTGATCAATTTTTCTTACTTACTATTTTGTTTCATACTGAATATTATTATTACTATTTTCTTTATGACTGTTTTCAGGTTTAAATAATGGTAATCTATTGCTTTAATTTTTTTAACTGAACTATTTCATCTGTAATAAATCACATATTATTTAATTGCAGCTAGTTCATATTTAATCAACTGATTACCTTAATATAGTTTGGTAAGTATATTAATACATCAAGGTCTAACTCATTGATCCTTAAACATTTTTTTATTAGGTAACCTTAGCATAGTGAAGTTCTTTTTTATTTAAAGTTTTGAATCATTCATATCGCACTGTGGTAACTGCCAAAACCTTATTCCTTAACCAGGTTCCTTACTATAAATTTTAGTGTGGATCAGGGTAAATTTTTCTAAAGCTAATTAATTAACCCATTAAGTCTACACTATCTGTTTTAAATTGGGACATCAATGATTGCCACATATTGAGTTCACAATTAATTCTATCCCTATAAAGTTCAATTTCAATTACCTAAAGAACAATTTAAAATGCTAGAAAGACACATAAGGGCTTTAAAACTTTGACTTTCATAGCCTATGTTGAATGTCACTAAGACTTCGTTGCTTTAAGTGCAATATTCAGTACTTGAGTGCACTCAGTACTTACTCAATACGCCATGACCAAAACAGCTGTTTTAATTTGTAGATTAATAAGTACAAGTCGTAGCTCCACAAATGTTAAAGCTATAATTTTAGTGTTTGTGCTATTGTATTTGCAATGTACTGGATTTAATATAAAAAACATTATGGTTGCCTGTAAAGTCGGTTTTACGGGCGAAGATTTTACGTGACAACGTCTTTTTCTCGGTAGAATATTTATTGATATGAATATTATTAAATTGGACAATAGGAACAAGGAATTGAATGAAAATAAGAATTGCACAATATTTAACTATAGAAATATATTTTGTTTACTAAAACATTGTACATAATTTGAAATTAATTAAAATTTGTTATTGTAAATGGTAAAGTTAAATAAAACATTTACTAAAATTGGAATTTGAAATTCTTGCTAAACACAGTTAAATTCTAACTCTGCGCGTGGTGATTGGTCGGTTTAGTTCGTTTGTTTGGTCGCACTGTTATGACAGGTTAGAGGTTATAATTTGTTATTTTAAATGTTTGACTAGCAATACGCGCTGTTTCTTCTCAATCGACTGAATTACGATTGATTGCAGAGTGATTTAAACTAATAATTTACTTAACACTATCAACATTTGTCAATAGTATGACATAACCTATAAACTCAGTTTCTCAACTTTTGTGTCAATCTAACAATTAATCAATCAATCATAGTTTACGATAATGAAATATCAGTGTACAATTATTTACCTTTATTGTTGTAGTTGTTGTAAATGACGAATCTAAGCACTCCACATTTTCACGAATAAACATAGTTATCTGCTTTATCCCGTGCGGCGGACCCACAGTTATCTGCTTTATCCCGTGCGGCGGACCCACTGGACGGGCATCGTAACGTTACCGGGCGTTACACTTTTTCATGAGTGACTCCGAGCCGCAACCTAATTTAAGACGTTGTCACGTCAAAACTAACCATATTTAAATCAAGTTTATTAACAGTAAATATTTAATAAAATACCTACATCACAAAAAAATATCTATTTACTTATACTTTTAACTACATAACCATGGGTTATTACTTGTTTGTATCATGTATTACAATAATTTATTTTGTTGCACAATTGAAAACTTACCTAGAAAACTTCTTGACAAAATTCTAGAATAATTACAAATACTTTTTCGCCACATTGCTCTAACATTTTACCACAAAACCTTAGTGCATTAACAATGTTATCTTGTGTACTTATTGTTTTTAATAATATTTTTATACAAAATCAAATTATACTAAATTTAAAAAATAATTCAATTCAGTAAAAAAACATAAATACATAAAAAGAGTCCAAGATGAATGAAGGTAATCACATCTATTATCATGCCAACTAGCTAGGACAATGCCAAGTGAATATACCCCTCATGTACCGTTTTACTGGCACATGAGAGGTTAGCTTTGAAATTTAAATTTTTGTGAAGGTTCAAAAAAGGAAAATAAAATCTTCTGAAATAAATAAAGTTCAAACTAAAATAAAACTTCTTCTTAAAAATAATTACTGGATTTAAAATAAAAATATAAATTTCTTGATGACTTTTAAATTCAAACTTGTAATATATTCGTCACTTAAAAAATGTACAAAGTTCTTACAGCTTGTCTTTTATTCAATTTTCAAAATTCAAAACTTTCACACTCTAATCTGATCTGGCAATTCTTCACTTTAATTTATCTTCAAAATTCAATTTTATTTTGTTACTAACTTTCTTTACTTTACTTTAAATATTACTTCTTTTCAGTGTTAGAGAAATAAAAATTCTTCAGTATTAGAGAATTAAATATTACTTCTTTTCAGTGTTAGAATTTTATATTGCTGAAAGCATCCACAGGTTCGATGACGATTAGTAAGAATAACTCTAAGCACTTTCAAAGACTTTACTCGTTACTGCTACTACTGATCAACTGAGACGGGAGGTACGGCACGTCTACCTCACCCCACCTCTCAATTTCGTTATCAAACACTCCCATCTGCGATGCTCGCCTCGCTGATAGAAGCCTCTTTTGTACTGTCCAGTCCTTATCATTCTTCTGGGCCTACTCCTTCCACCGGTAATCCAGTTACCCCAGAATTATTATTTAATACAATTGGTACATAACTTATAGCAAATAAAGTTCTAAAAGGAATAAATCCTGCCTATAATTATTAAAACATTGTTGTAATTAAAAGATTCTTTGCTTTTCCCCGACACATTAAATTGGTTTTCCAAATGATATTTATACTCATGCCTGATGGTTTTCAGATACAGCTGCATCAATCTAATCAACCCTTTTAAAACAAATGGTAATAATGTACAAATAATGTAAAAATCAGTGGGGTAACTAAAGGGGATATGAGGGGCATAAACTTCTCAACATTTCAAAAAATATTCATATCTAATTATTGAAATACAGGGGTTATAATTTTAATTTTAATTAGACCTATCTGATTTATTTAAATTTATATTCAAGCAGGTTTATTATATACCCCAGCATACTCGTTTTTACAGAAAACACTGTTTATGATGAAATGTAATGACCAAACGATTTATTCCCATCAATTATTTTGTTAGATTAGTGTAATGTTGGCATATAAGATTCTTTTGTGTTTGGTTACAATATAATTTTAGAAATCTGTAATTTTTTCCAATATATACTTATTTGTTTTGTCATTTTCATTTCCAAATTCAATTAGAAATTTTGTTATATATAACAAAGCTTTTATTGTAGCAAACTTAAGCTCACATTTAATAGAATAAATTTAAAATGTTACAAAATAGTATGACTAGCCGTATATATGAAACAAATAATGCGATCCATAAAAAGAAAATACTAAGATACTAGATTTTTACTTTATTAATTGGTTATATAGTAACATATTTAGCAGTAAAAAGTATTACATTCTATAATAAAATTTAGTGTGAATAAAAAATAAAAATAATAAGCAGACAATTTCACCACATGCTCATGTTAAACTGTTTGGCATCAACCAACATCTTATTTCCTAATTTACAGTTAACTAAAATTTACTGTCGTTCCTTTTTTGTTATTTATTAAGGATCTGGACAAGTACTTATTGAAAGTTTGTCATCTGTCTTTGCGATAATACCTGATAGAAAGGTCCTTAAGACTTGAAACTTGGTACATACTTTCCTCCTGATCCACGGAAGACCTTTATTATTAAGGTCAAAAGGTTACAAGGTAGTCCGTCTTTTTAATAACACTTGATAGAAAGGTCCTAGAAACTTGGTACTTACTTTCCTCCTGATCCAAGGAAGACTGTTCGTTATTGAGTTTAAGGTTATAAGGTTATCCGCCTGCACAACACCTGATACAAAGGTCCTAAAGACTTGAAGCACGGTAGGCCTACATAGTTCCCTCCTGATCCAAGTAAAACCGTTCGTTATTGATTTTAACGTCAAAAGGTTACAGGGTAGTCCATCTATACAACACTTGATAGAAAGTCCTAGACTTGGAACTTATACATCTGATCAGTATGTCCATCTGTCTGTGTGCTACATCTTTTTTTATTTTCTGTTGAATACTTCAATAGCCGTTGTATTGGTTTATTTTACCTGTTCTCTTTTTGTACAAAAATGTATTTCTAATCTGATGAAACCGTAAAGATACATATTTATTTAATCTGGAGACTGATTCAATTAATTAATTTATTAAGAAAAAAATTTACTTTGATTTTATTTTTACAAATATGAATAAGATTAAAAAATATGGCCCTCCATAATTTGTTCCTATAAAACAATAAAATATTACGTACTGTATGTTGTATAGGAAAGGTCCCGAAGTAAAGTTTTCAGAGAAATGGTGGCAACAAAACAGAATTTAAAGCTCTCTGGATAGCCATAGCTGTTTTAGTTCCTTAAGATTTTATTTAATTTTTAGGTTGGTACCAAAATCATCAGTAAGCCTAACAACCTTTTACTGTTAGCTGTTTTTAGTTTTTAATAAATAAGTCTTATATTCAAGCCATACAATACTTATTTTATTTATACATAGATCAAATTAGATAAACTAATTTCTGCAGCACATTCTTATTTCTGGATTTTAGAGGAATTTGGGTCTTTTTGGGTAACAAGGCCTAAGCGGCCAGATATTATGTACAAATATGTCAGATGCTGAATTAATTCTTTTAAATATACCAAACTACTTTAAGTCCTCTCATTTTGCAAGATGCATAAGCACTGGGGGTAGTGTCATTCTGGTACACAGAAATTTGACTTCAAAAAGTGTCACTTTACCGGCAATCCAGTCATTATTAATTGAAAAATAATTTGAATGTTGTGTTTCGGAGATTAGAATAGATCATTATTCATTCACACTTGCTTGTGTTTACAGGAGCCCTAACATTGTTATGAGGACTCCTTTTTGGTTAAGTTTGAGTTATTATTGGAGATATTAAATAACAAGTATTAAAATATAATTATAACTGGTGATCTAATTATAAATGTTCTAAATGTAGATAGTTCCATATATAAACAGTTTTGTTAATATTCTTATTGTATAATATGATTTACACTGTAGATTTTCCAACAAGAACTTCAAATAAGTCACAAACAGCAATAGATAACTTCATAACTAATATAAAAAAGAGTATTTAAATATATATGGAATTATAACTCAATTGTCTCATCATAAAGCACAGTTGCTGGAAATTTTTGGAATAACAAATCAAAAGAATCTTGTTTTAATAAAATTAACTAGAAAATTCACAGCTAATAATTATAATGTGTTTTTAAGCCAATTGTCTCAGTTAAACTGGTGTGAAGTTTTCCAGGCATCTGTAATTCATAATATGATATTTTTAACACTTTGTTTTGTTACTACTGTGATGCAAACTTACCTAGAGTATTTACCTCCAAGCAATTAATGGAAAGTAATAAATGGGCATCTGAAGAGTGAAATGTAAGAGAAAAGAAATAGTTAAATTAAAGCATGAATTCAGAATTACTAAAAATAATAATATTAAATCAACAATTAAAAATATGAAAAAAGAGTTGAATCAGTCTATTACCTTGCAAGAGAAGAGCTACTATGATAGTAAAATTTTTTAAGGTGCCTAATACAGTTAAAAGTACTTGGAATTTAATTAATTACAAAGTTGGTAACCAGAAGCTTTCAATATCAAACATATCACTTGCAGTGGACGGTAAAATATTGACAGACCCAACCTTGGTTGCTAATATTTTTAATAATTTTTTTGTTGAAGCAGTTGATAGCTTAATACTTCCGAGCATTTCCTCTGCCAATCATGAAAGCAATATTGAATTTCAGCACTCAAACCAAATTTCAATTACTTTTAAATTTAAACCAGTAAATGAGGTTGACAAGCATAATTTCATCATTTGATAACAAATATTCGTCAGGATTTTATGAAATTTCAATTATTGTTCTAAAGCAATCTTGTCCACTAATATTGAAACCCTTAACACATTTGGTTAATTCTTCTCTGATATCAGGAATGTTTCCCAGATAAGCTCAAAATAGCTAAAGTAATTCGTATTTTTTTTAAATTGAGACCCAAATGATCCTTTTATAGGCCATTGTATCTCCTCCCAGTTTTATCAAAAAAATATGAAAAAGTTGTTTATAACCAATTTTTAAACTATCTGGAATCCAACAATTCTTAAACAGTCAACAGCACGGTTTTCGATCTGGACGATCTACAATTACCGCAGGTATTGAGTTTATTCATTCAATAATCAATTGAATGGATAAGGGAGAACACGTAATTGGAGTATTTCTGGACTTGACCAGAGCATTTCACAGTGTCACCATTGTAAATTAATAAGTACTCTTAAAATTTTGGGTGTTATGGGAAAGGAACTTCCATGGTTTAGTCCATACCATCAAAATAGGATGCAATACGTTGAAATAGAGCATGTTTCAAAGAGTGCTCAGTATTGTTTTAAAAACAAATTAAATTCAAAACTAAGAAGAGTAAAGCATGGAGTCCCACAAGGATCAGTATTAGGTCCACTTCTTTTTCTTTGTTATATAAATCAGTTGCCTTTATTGGTTGGAGAAAGCTCTGCTGTGTGTTTATATGCTGATGACACAAATATGGTTATCTCAGGAAAAAGTGTTGAGATGTCCGCTTTCATAGGTCTCTCAATGATTAAAGACTTCTTGATAAGTAAAACCCTTTAATTAAACTTAAACAAATCAAATTTTATATATTTTTCCACAAAACAAGCTCTAAACAGGGTTCAACTCAACATTTTCATTGAGGAAGAACAATTGGTAAATGTTTATAGCACAACATTTTTAGGATTGATTATAGATAAAAACAAGTTGGAATGAACATGTGGACTATGTTTTAAATAAAATTTCTAGTGGTCTATAATGCACTGAGACGATTGGCTAAGGTTTGCAGTGTACAATCTCTAAAATTAGTTTATTATGGTCTCATAAATTCACACATTGCTTACGATATAGCTATTTATGGAGCTACCACATCACATAATTTTGACAAAACTATAGTTAAACAAAAGTAAGCTATTAGAAATTTTAAAAAATTAAAGAGAGAAGAGATTCAGTTAAGCATATTTTTAGGGAACTCCAAATATTTACTGTCTACAATCTTTACATATTTGAAACTATAAATTATGTTGTACATTTCTCCAATCTTGCCTTAACAGAAAGAAAACATCAATATAGTACACAGTTCAATATATCTAGTGATTCTCATCACTTAGAATTTTATAAAAAGAAAACCTCATACATGGGGAAACAGTTTCTAAATTATTTACCAATTGAATTGAAAACTCACTACAACACTAATAATTTCAAAACTAAACTTAAAGAGTATCTACTAAATAAATCTCTATATTCATTCCAAGAATTTTTTGAAAGGGCTAATTGATTGGTTTAGCTTAAAATGTCTATATGTATATGTATTTATGTGTCTTTGGATATGTATATGACAACTATGTATTTTCATAATTTAGAATGAATGAATGAATGAATGTTTACTCCAACAACTGTACATGAAATACACTTAAACATTACAATAGTAATGCAAGTAGTAATGCTTATGTTAGTTAATATTTTATAAGTTGACATTAGATAATTTTTTTATTAACTATAATGTTCTTGATGTGACTCTATTTATTGTAAATTCTGAGCATTTGTTTCATGAGTAAAGAATTTCTGAATCTGAATCATTAAAATTATATGTTATAATACACATAACTTCATTACCACAATGTTGGATGTTTTTATGAAAATTATTGTGTTAGAAATTATATCAATATGCTGTGTTATTATATTTTGTTTAAAAATTGTTGCAGGACTTGGACGGCTACTTATCATTTGGAAGACTCATAATTCAGCTGTGAGGTTTTTTACAGAAATTAAATATCACAACACACAGAAGAGAATGAATAAAATTAATTTGTTTACATGATTTATATAAAAAATAAACAATACATGATATAAAAACATTTTCAATTACTTTCAAACCTCATGCTCTAGAAGTGGGTCAGCCGGTTTTTAGTTTGATTAATATTCTTTTTATTTCACAATGACAGCTTTTTACAAAAACTGTCCTGCAAAAATAAATAACGAATAAAAATGTTTGGTTGCTCCACAAGGAATTGTATAGACATAAAAATATTTGTATAATTTGGGAAACATTGAAATCAGGCTCGTAAGAAACTCCTGAGCCAATTTATAAGGATATAAATTGTGTACAGCAGTAGTTCCCAACTGGTGGTTTACAGACACCCAGGGATTGGCAGGCCATTGCTAAGGGGTGAAAGGTTAGATAGATACACAGCTTAGTTTTCAAGTGTTCTTGGATGTTTAGGTTTTCAACTAAAGAGATGCACATAACGTAGCTATGGTGGAAAGGGTTGATTCAATGCAAATGTTGAGTTAAGCTCCATTTCACCTTCCGCTTAAAGCAGCATCTGAAATTTGACGCTGTTACCAATGGCGCACCCAGAAATTTTTTCCGGGGGTATCAAGAACACCAGTGACTTGGGAGTATGAAAAACTCTCTAGACCAAAAGGAGGATTCAGAAAAATTTTAAATATTAGGTCCAATTTTAAATATTAAAATTGTAAAATCCTTATTTACTAGTATAGTACTTCTGAACTAATCAAAGGAAGGAAAAGATCAGGGCAGAGTATATAATGTTTATAGCAAAACCACTCTCTGACCAACCACTAGGAAGCTAACACATAGATAATTAAAATCTTCTGCAACAAATACACTGTGTATGAAATGTACTAAAAACTCAAGTCAATTAAAACAAAACTTTATCATAACTTTAACAAAATACTAAACAAAATAGTTAAGTTTAAATCACAAATCAAGGCAAAAGCTAAATCTTGATGTCTTCTCTCTGATTAAACAGTATAGATATCCGAGTTTGAAAGAAGACCACAAACTAATAGAGTTACAATAACAGGAGTTATATTAAGAATTAGCTTGTTTATTATTGCGTTTCAATGTATAAAATAACAACAATACCTGTTTACTAACAATAACTTCCAGTTTTTATGTCAATAACAACAAAAATACCAGTTTTAGGTGCTTTTCAACCGAACTGCAAATCTGAATATTTATAGCTCATAGATTTGTGATCAGATTAAGACCAAAGTTTACACAAGATAGATACAAGTGTACTGTAATTGAGTTTGTATTACCATGTATTATAAATGTGAAAGTGCCTGTGTTTGTTTGTTTTGCTTTCATGTGTAACTATTCAACCGATTGAACTGAAATTTTACATGGACATTTATAGCGTCTCTGGGATGAATATAAACATACTCTTATTTAGACAATCCCTCTGGACAACACCCCACTGGTCTTTAAAGTAGCAAAAAATACCATCTTAGTCTCTAAAGTTGTGAAATATTTATTAAAAGAGTCTAATGTAATCACCTGTTATGTGTAAACATTGTTTATTATTTTCAATTTGTTTACATTTATATTCAGTACATCCTCTAAGGCAGGGGTTCTCAACCTTTCAGCCTTTGAGCCCCCTTCATACTTTGGTGTGAGGTCACGGCCTCCCTTTATGGAATAAGTTAATTTAGACTTATATATGATAAACTTTCTTACGTTATGTTTGCGTAAAATGACATTGAACTTAGGCTAGACATACTCTGGTAAGGAATATAAAATCACATTTATTCAAATACAAATTTTAATTACACAAATAATCGAAAAAACTACAACAAAATATCAATAATGTAACCAAAAAAATTTTCGTTACTTGTGTAGTACTAGTGTGAGGGCTGGCACTGTTTCTCGTTAACTATTTTTTGTATGTTTGGTTGCAATGTTGACAAAGAACACCGCAGGTCACTTTCCACATCTAGTCTGGCTCGATATTTCGATTTTATATTAGCCAGGGCTGAAAATCCTGACTCGCATAGATAAGTAGATGAAAAACTGTACAAGCAACTTGGCTGCCTCCATTGCTACTTCTGGGTAAATAGGAAGATATAGTAGCCAGAAATCTTTCGAGATCCATGTTTGGGAAATCCACTTTAGCTTTTGAATCACATTGCAAGTCAATTGTTTGTTCTTGAATGTAACCAGGAAGTATATCAACGTTGATTTGAAAGGGGTCTCTTGTTAACTTGAATTCCCAGTTTTCCGAGCTATATCTGGGAAATAAGCTTCGATTTTGTTCTTCAGAGACAACAAATGCTCAGATATTAGGTCCTTCATTTCATTTATTAGGACTTTTGGAAGACTTTGGGTTTCATCGAGGAGGTTGTTTAATTTTGGAAACGAAGAAAAGTTCGGCTCCGAATTCTGCAGGCGGCGTTGCCAAAGAGCTATCTTCTCAGTTAAAACTCTTAATCGAATCATAATTCTTTAAAGTACTTTTCTGACCTTGTAGCTTTAGGTTCAGAAGATTTATTGTTTCAAAAAAGTCTGATAAATATGCCAGGTAAAAGATAAATTTGTCATCTGTAAATTTCTTGTACAGTTCTTCACTTGATACTCATCAAAAAAAGATTTCAACTTCTGATTTCAAGTTGAACAACCTTGCAAAGCATATTACCTTTGGACAACCAACGAACTTCGGGTGTGAAAGAGAAGTGTTTCTTGATCACTGTTCAGTTCTTGACACAACACTCGAAAAAGTCTGGTGTTCAAAGCACTGGATTTGACGTGATTCACTACTTGAACTGCTAATTTTCAAAAGCAGTGTTAAGTGATTCAGGGAGAGTCTGCAAGCCAAAGCTTGTCTGTGGATGATACAATGGGATCACAATTATTTTAGGGTTCTTTTTCTTAGCCAATTCAATAAATCCTGATCGGCAAACCTGTCATCGCTTGAGCTCCATCAGTACATATTCCAATAACTCTCTCCCAGGGAAGGCCATTAGCTTCTAAAAATGTTTGAAGAGAAAGAAAATATATTGACTGCTGTAGTTGTTGTTTCAAGATTTGTAGAAAACAGTATTTCTTCAAGGAATTTCTTTTCATCTATATATCTACAGTAAAACAACAACTGCGCTTGTTTTGAAATGTCTGTGTTGTTTCATCGCACTGCAATGCAAAGAATGGGGAGTTCTTTTAGCTTTTGCACCAGTTGATTTTTTAAGTCAATAGCCATGTCATCAATTCTACGTTTGACTGTATCGTTTGATAAAGAAAATTTTTGCAACTTTATTGTAGCTGTCTTCACCGAGCACAGTGCTACAGGCAGTAAGCAAACAAGGGTTTTATGAGTGACTCACCGATTGTGTGGGGTTTCTTGTCTTTAGCTATCAAACAAGGCAATTTTTGTAAGAAGCCTCAACGGCCTTTTCATTTTCCATTCGAAAACTTCCACTGGGGTCAAGTTTCATTCTCTTAAGGCAACGTTTCCTAGAAACGAAAAAATTCAGTAGGTTTGTCCCTTTAGAGCAGCGTGATTTGTATTCAAATGGCGTTCCAAACGTCCAGGTCGCATTGCATCGTTTACTTAGAAACTACATGACAAATTACGCACTGAGGTAAATGACTACCGTTTTTCTCAATAAATGTAAACCGTATTTAATATAGGCATCACTGTAGAGTCTTTTCTTTGGCAGTGATTTAGCCATTTTAATAACAACTAACCACTAAAACACACAATATTTGTCAATGTAATGGCGATGACAATCAACAACACAATCGCTATAATAGTTACAATAAAACTACATTCACAGGCGAAGGCAAATGCGCGACTGGGACTGGATGATACTGTGTGACAAGTAGCGCTTGTGGTGGACAGTGGCAGACATGCGCACTACGCCCCGCGCCGCGCTACAAATAAAGAAAGGCAGGGTGAGTCCAGACGGGCGGGGAGGGTTGTATGCTGAGTCTAAGGCGCGTGGAATAGGTGGAATAGTCCTCTTCCACGCGCCTTGTTCTGAGTCAGCTAGTTTCTCACGCCTGGCCAGACGCTCACTTAAGCTTTGGTTTCCATGAACCCCGCCGGCGCGAAAGCGTGAAGCGGTACTACGTCATCGCGCCAAAACTACTGCATGTTTTATTACGAGCGCGGTTTGTCATATCGGGCCGGCGTCATTCCCGCCGGAAATTGGGGAGCGCAAACACGACGACGAATCCCGTCAAAGTCTACCCACACTGGCGCATTTACCGCTGCGGCATTGCCGGTTTCCGTGTGTGTATGAAATAGTGTTATCGAAGGAATCCAAGATTTTTTTTCACCAGAATTAGATGAAATGTTAATTGATTATGTGCTTGAGCACAGAGTGTTATTTGACCAATCAATGAAAAACTACAAAAATCTAGTTATAAAATAAAATGCGTTAGAAACCATTTATTTGTGGCAGGAGTTGTAAGGTCATTTTGAATATATCCTAAAATTTCATAAAACAGTCCAACTTTACTGTAACTCTGAAATATTCTCTGAACTTCGTCTTGTCATCCATTAATTGTCTCAAAATTAAAATTTTAAAACACCTCTCTTTACTTCTTCTTGTAAATAAAGGTGAACGATCATCGTTAACAAATTCAGGTAGTATAACTTCTTCATCCGCATTTCCTTCGTCGAGAAGAAACACTAATGCTAACACATCCTCACACCCATGTCTACAAATGTTGAATGACCGATCCCACGTTGAGAGCGTGGTTCACGCGGTTATAGAAACCACTTACTAACGGCAATCGCACTTGGCGCGATTCTCGGTGAGCGTCAATCCCGCTTCACACTTCACGCCAGCGGGGTTCATAGAAACCAAAGCTTTACATTTTATTGAGTTAATAATTTAATAATTTCAATGATTGTGTGTTTGTGTCCCAGCATCAAATTAAATTTTGTTGTTGTTGTAAAATATATGAAAAAATAACTGTTTCAAAACCACAACTTAAGTATTTTTTAAAAATTTGTTGACGCCTCCCCTGAAATTCTTCCACGCCCCCCCAGGGGGGCGCGCCCCCCAGGTTGAGAACCGCTGCTCTAAGGAATAACAAATATTGCTGTTTTAGATTTCAGCGATTAGGTAAGTACTCATCTACCTTACAGAATGTCCTAAAACATAAGATATTCAGAATTTTACACCAAAGACTCCCGTTGCAGCAGTCAGCAAGAACTATGTTAGATGAAAGATTGCTGTACTGTGCTTTTGAACTAATATACCAATTCCAGCTCTAAATGTTCTAAAATATTAACAATATTTATCAGTTTATAAAGAAACAAACTTGTAGTTTCATTGTACATAAAACTTTACATTTGTAGCAAATATTAAGTAGTAGATCTAAAAGGCAATGTGAATATCTGACTTTTACTATAAATCTATAGACTAATATAAAATTCATCTTAATTCGCTTTTGACAGATATAGGCTTCTCTGATCTTAGATATATTTTCTTGATTGGGAAACTAGGCAAAATCATGTATGGAACAAAAGATGCTAAGAACAAAGTAAATTACAATGTCCATACATATAAACGTTTTGACGTTTTCTTGATCGTAGCAATAAGACAATCTCTACATGGGCGTTGGAAATATTATTCACTCGAACCAGCAGTGGTTGTACACATGTAACAAATTTGCCTACTATACTGTGTGCAAAGCAGTACGTAACTATAGCAGTGTTGATATAAGAGACAAATATAGTCTAACTTTTGCTTTACATTTGAAGACTTTATGAAATCTACATTACTTGTCTTTTGACAAAAGTAGGCTTGTCGGAACTGTGTATGTATTATATTTTCTTGATCGGGAAAGAGATAAAATCAGCTATGGAACAAAAAATACTAATATCAACGTAGATTAACAATAACCATAAATACACACTTTTTAGATATTTTCTTGATCATGGGAAGAAGACAAACTAGACATTAGCATTGAAAATACAATTCACTTGAACCAGAAGTGCCCATGCAGGTGCAAAACCTATGAAATTGCGTGCAATGACATGGGTGGTAGTTTTATGGATGTTAAATTACCATCTTAAATTTTATTCTTCTTTTTAGGACTGGGTGATCCTAAAAATCACCTTTGGTCACGTTTTTTTTTTTTTTTTTTTTTTTTTTTTTTTTTTTTTTTTTTTGTAGATGGAGCTTATATTGGTTACTGATTAACTTACTTACATTAAAACATAAAACCAATATTTAATACTTTTATTTTTTTGTGAGGCCTTTCGATATCAAGGATATCTTCTTCAGACACATCACAAAAACAATTTTGTGCATCTAAGGAACACTCCTGGACGGCAGACATAGAGACAGATGGGAACACGTGATGTGTCCACCAATGAGAGGTGTTGGTTAAATCAGACAGCACATATGGCTAACTAATCGTCTACAATTCAGAAAAGATCCCTAGGAGCATATCTCCTCAGCCCAAGGACATCAGAGAACAGGAGCCCTCAAATCTGATCGGCTTTTGTAAAAGTCTCAGATTCTGAGGACACAAATATAAGTAAGGGAGGCGCAAAAGTCCTTATTAGAACAAAGTGCGGGGACAATCGTCTCTTTCCCTCGGAAAAAAGTATCTGTTAACACTATAAATAATTATTTGCATGCAGATACAAATTTCTTTATTTGATTGTACTCCTTTTATTATGAGTATCTCTTAACTAAAATATAAGCACATGACTTTCTTTTCTACTGAAAACTTTTAACTTTATTGTTCGCTTCCTCTCCCACTATAAAATCAAGAATTGATCTCCTACCCAGATCAAGTTTACCATACCTAAATCAAAAATTTTAATTGTAAGTAAAGTGAAACTGCTACTCTGTTTTTAACCATACATTACTACTAACTGATTTTAGATACTGATCCAGTTGTTTAGAGTTTTAGAATTATTGAGATTGTGACATATATACTATTAAACAAGATTGCAGTTTGTCACATCTTGTGTCATGTAACAGGCTTCACTGGGGCTTCATATGAAATTTCAAGTCTATAGCTTATTTCATTTTTGAGATGTTTTCGCAGACAGACAGAGTGACAATCAAAGAGAAAAAAACATTTTTACATCCTTCAGCAGATAAAAAGTAAATAGTGCCAGCCAAATGAATGACAGGCCTCAATAGCTCTCAGCCAAAACCCATGAATCGACATAAACCACCACAGAACTCTTTTTTGTATAAATTTAAAATAAAGTTTCATGCAAAATTTTAAATCTACAGAATTTGTCTTAGGACATCTTGTAAATAGTCAGCTACATACGTAATTATTAAAATATCACATAACTGTACTCAGCTTATTTAAAAATTATGTATTCTGTGATTTTCTCATTGCCATCATGGTTACACACAAGAACAATGTAAAAATGTTCGCTTTTCGCTCAGCCAAATCCCAGGGAGTGAGTTGTACCATCATGGAACACAATGTTGCCTATATAGAAATTAAGTTTCGTGAAAAATTTGTTCTCTAGATATCTGCAGACAGACAGACAGAAATGGAATTTGTCCAGCCCCTCAATTGACATGCTTTGTGTTATAGCTCAGCTAATAATATTGCTCCAACATTTTACTGCTCTTATTACAAAAATGTCCAGAACCATTTTATAGATTTAATAATAGTACAATTTATACAATTTTTATGCATCTAGGGCTTTAACAAATAAATTATATGATTTTTTAATTCTTTTACTAACAAAAAAAACACTATTGGATTAACAACAAATAAATTACAATACTGGCTAGAACCTTTTCAAAAATTTGTTGAGATACAATGTCCAAGGCAGGAGTTGGTTTCTCCTCTGGAGTTTGGGATGGAACACGTCAAAGTCTAGCTGCTGAAGCTTCTCCAGGTACCAGGCAGTGCCAGCTGCTGGCAGCAACAGGATGTGGGCTTCCTTGGGCAACTTATCTTTTATACTCCTCGCCTATCATCAACAAATAATCACCACTAGTAACGAATTTCAAGGAAAAAAATAGGATTAACTGACATAAATGGCAATAACTTAATGAAATTTCATTTGTAATTTCACTGCTAACGCCCAGTCAAGGTTTCAATGGTCTCCCGCTCCAGTATATCTAACGTAATTCTTATAGCTTGAAAGTTACAAAATCTATATTTTATCAAATTAAACTAAATTTATCATTTCAAAATTGTTGCAGATATAAACAAAGGCTACATTACAAATTTAATACAAAATGTTGTTTTCTTGTTAATTCAATATAGTATTTAAAATGTTAGAAATAACATTGAAATGAGTTATTTACTAAAATCTAAAAGTATGTCATGTAAGCATATTCAATTAGACATCCTAAATGCTTGATTATATGGAAAGATTCAAGAGGATTAAGAAAAAATCAATGTAATTTGTAAGAAACCACCAATGGTTGAAACTATTTGTAAATAAGTCTTTATTTGTTTATGAACAAGCTCTAGGTACATTTTATTTTGTTCAATTGAGTGTTTAATCTAAAATATTAAAAAGTGGAAAAGGCTACTAATTTTGGAAATAAAAATTAATTTTCATTTAAAATAATTACTCAATGATTTGACTCTACTCCTAGAAATATGTTATTTTTCATTAGAAAGATGTTAAAATATAGTTTGCTTTCATTAAAATATCATTGTTTATTGCCAATGGTTATAGTAAGTACATTTTTATAAAAATATATGGTCCTAAGTGAGTAATAATTAAAACATCATGCAATGTTGAAAGGAACCTTGCTCATATACAAAACAATATATATTCTGTAGGTCAAAAGGTATCAAAGTTTAACAAATTGACTGTCACTGCAAACATCCCGGCTGTCCTAAAAGCAGTGCATGACTGATGTCGCAGTGGAGGTGTTAACAACATTCTGTAGGTCAAAAGGTATCATAGTTTAACAAATTGACTGTCACTGCAAACATCCCGGCTGTCCTAAAAGCAGTGCATGACTGATGTCGCAGTGGAGGTGTTAACAACATTCTGTAGGTCAAAAGGTATCATAGTTTAACAAATTGACTGTCACTGCAAACATCCCGGCTGTCCTAAAAGCAGTGCATGACTGATGTCGCAGTGGAGGTGTTAACAACATTCTGTAGGTCAAAAGGTATCAAAGTTTAACAAATTGACTGTCACTGCAAACATCCCGGCTGTCCTAAAAGCAGTGCATGACTGATGTCGCAGTGGAGGTGTTAACAACATTCTGTAGGTCAAAAGGTATCATAGTTTAACAAATTGACTGTCACTGCAAACATCCCGGCTGTCCTAAAAGCAGTGCATGACTGATGTCGCAGTGGAGGTGTTAACAACATTCTGTAGGTCAAAAGGTATCATAGTTTAACAAATTGACTGTCACTGCAAACATCCCGGCTGTCCTAAAAGCAGTGCATGACTGATGTCGCAGTGGAGGTGTTAAGAACATATTCTGTAGGTCAAAAGATATCAAAGTTTAATAAACTGAGTGGTGGACTGTCGCTGCTACTATCCCGGCTGTAAAAAAATCAGTACTTGACTGGTATCGGAGTAAAATTATTAAACTTGCAAATTTGTTAATTTTTAACAAACCTAACAACTATTTCATTCTTTGGCAAACTAGCATCATTCCAACTGCTGTCTTTTCTATCAATCACAATTTAGAACAAGGTACACTATAGTGTGTCATGTTCGCTAAGATTGCATGCAAGATTTTAAGCCTCATTTCAACCTCATTGATAGCTCATTTCAACCTCGAAATGTCCTGTGGTCAGACATACAGACATCATTCAGTAAAGAAATTTACTGAGTTTAATGATGCTAAGCCAAATACCATGGTTGAGAATTCATCATGATACAACCCATTTTTGTCTACAAAGAAATTACGTTTCATGCAAAATTTAAAGACTACAGATGATCTCTATCAAGATCTCTTGACACATGACACATTCACATTTTTCTTCATTAAGTTAGGTTTAATAGCAATGTTTAAAAATAAAAGTTTTGGTGAGCAAGAAAGGTTACAATGCTGAAATCAGATCCTGTCACCAACTTTTAACATTGACTTTCAATTCTATTATTTTTTACAGTACAAATAATTTACATGTGTTAATTAATCTCACATAATAGTACTCAGTTTGTTTATAAATTTATTTATTCTGTTATTTTCTCTACTAATTTTGGAAATAAAAATTAATTTTCATTTAAAATAATTACTCAATGATTTGACTCTACTCCTAGAAATATGTTATTTTCTCGTTGCCGTGATGGTTACCCAAAGAACAATGTAAAAATATTTGTTAATGCTCAGCCAAATTGCATGTATTGACATGCACCATTATCTAGTTCAGTGTTTGTAATACATAAATGAAGATTCATACCAAATTTAAAGGCTATAGGTCACTTAGTTTTCTAGATATTTTGCGGACAGACAGATAGAAATGAAATTTTGCCAGCTCTTAGACTGATGGGCTTCACTAAAGCTCAGCCAATTACCTAGTATTGGTATTTGAAATTCAAAAATGATAGCACATCTGAATTCTATTGGTTTAAAATAAATAACCCAAAAAAAGTATAAAAAGTCTATAAGTCAAATATGGCTAAATGTTAAAAAAAATCTCTATGTACACCTTATAAAATAACTGTAACAAAAATTAACTAAACTTTACTCCAAATAGCTCAGCCATAGAAAATGTACTAAAAATGTAAGTATAGAACATACAAAATTTGAACTTTTACAAACTCCATCCCCAAATGATCTGAAATGGAATAAACAAACACATTTGATTGATATTCATACGGTAACTTATTTGCTTCCATAACTCATTATATAGGTCATTATCTTGAATTCTAAGGACAAGAAAAAATCAAAGAAAGCCAGATCCAGGGTCATTGTCAATAAAATATTAAATTTAGTATGAAATGTAGTGCTGTAACTAACGTTTTTCCTACAACTCACACTTCAATGTTATCAGAACTATCTCTTGAAGTAAACATGATTACATTAAAGTTGTTTGACCAACAGGTGCAATATTGTATCAAATTCTTGTTTTACGGGCCTCATTATTCTTGGTGAATTGATATCATTGTTAAACACACCAAACATGTAAGAAGAAATATTCTTTTACAGTTCTCAGATTGCATTAGCCCAGGAGTTAGTATCTAACTATAATGAGTAACAAGATAACCCACCTTATCAAGATGTTGCTTGGCTCGTGTAGCTACCTCAAACACTACATCTCGCACTGATTGGTCACGTGAGCCGCGTATCACGCTTTCGTGTGCAACATTGTGGCGGATCAATACATCCTGTGGCAGCGTGACAATACGCCGCTTACAGTGATGGGGGAGACCGCGCACTGTGTTCGCAATGCCCTGTGCCTTGCCTAGGTGGCTAGCCGCGTGGTCCGCATGTACATTCTGGACACCTGAGGAACATCACGTAATACTCTCAGCTTGAATAATCTGCTTAGTTTCAAACTAGATGTTGACATTTTAAACTCACCTACAGCCTGTAGCAGCAAGTAGAAGATGGGAGACACAGAGGATTCTGCATACTGTTCCAGAGCCTCCAAGTTTGGAAACGTCACGGAAGAGAGCCGACCTACTCTCGCCGACACCAGACTGCGCAAATGGTGCTTCTGCAACTTGTGCCTCTGAATGGCCTGCACAAAGAAAGTTTTTAATCCGTTTATGAGGTGTTCATTTTTTTGGTTACACCACTATAAGATAAATTTTCTAAAACTAAATAATATAAGAAATTACATTGTACACTGTTAAGAAAAAAGGAAATATTATTCAGGTTAACACTAAGCACATACAAAATATTAGCTATCAAATTCAAAAAGGAAGTTATTAGATAAAAGAAAACAAGATGTACAATTAAGAGATGTTCTATGAATTCCATTTTAGCCAATACAAAAAAGCTCTAGGGTTTATTAGAATAGATTGTCCCATCCCTGTGAATTTCAGACTTATATTGCAGTAGTAACACCTCTCCCCTTCCCCCCGACACACACTGTATCTTTAATTTAAGTCCAATAACTCAACAACATCTTCATCAATTTATATAGTGATATGACGCCATAAGTATTTGTTTACATACAACTAACCGATGGTGAAAGCTTTAAAAGAAGAATTATAATTTTTTTATCTTAATACATTTTTATGCAACTTTGTTATTGTTCCCTAAATAAGTAGGAGCAAGTATAACTTAGAGTTTCAAAAAAGTAAGTATCTGTAATTTTAAGTATGATTTTTCTTACATATTAGTGCAAAATTTTAAAAATCTGTGCTCACATAAAAGTTGTCTCTCATACTATAGCTTTTACCAGCTGTAAACAATCAAGATAAATAAGCCATGTTTATTTTATTTATTATGTATAAAATGACTAAGTACAATGCCATATCTCAACATTTAGTAACAGAATAATAAATATTTGATAGGCCGATCAAGTCGGTCCTGGCACTTTGGAAATACCCACGGGCCAATCTCATGCTCTTACCACTCAAAGGGATAATCTAAACCTACAATTTATAGTTATAAGAGAGGCACCTTATAAAGCTCCTGAGCGACAGGATGCTGTGGAACATTTTCCTTGTATAACTTATCCAGAGTTTCTATCCAAAACTGGAGCCTCATCTGGGCCAGCCTGGATTCACTAACTTGATCCTCCACCTTGGCCACTTCCACATTGAAACCTCTCACTGCAAATGCTGTAGATCTGACTGCATTGGATAGGAGAAGACAACACAAAAAGTTCTCATAGTCGTATTTCCTGGAAGTAAAATATATTATGTATAACATTAAGCCAAATTAACTTTTTTCATCAAGCTGACTTTTTATTATATTATGTTAGAAAACAACAGAACACGACTCCTTGGGCGAGTTTTACATTTTATTATTACTTTACGAGTTAAAAAAGAACCTTCAGCTTTACATTTTTGTATCCTCCCCTATGCCCTTTACCTCCTACCCCTATTAATTGTTTTCTCAGTCTCTCATCTTCTCTGGTGTGTTCAGAATGTGTCGTTCAGTTTGCCTGGCTTGTACAAGGCAATGTTGCCCGGCCCTGTCCTGGCTTAGGTTATGTTATAGACCACTCGCGCACATCTTTCCATGTTGCATGTTGCATAAGTTTTCGATGTTACTGTTATTAGTTTTTACTGGACATGTAAACTAACTACCAGTTATATATGGTGCCATTTTACCATGTTGCGAATTTTAAATAAAATAATAGTACTGCTGTGTCTGGTTTCTTCAAGATGACAGAAGTGGAGTGTATTATTAAACGCCTTATATACATACCCTTCTATAAGAAAAAAATAAGAAAAAAGGAAATAATAAAACTTGGAATTTCTACTCCACACTTACCGAACTTAGTGCAAAGAAGTAAAAAGTTTACCTGACATTTTCAATCGAACTCTTTTAAAAAATGTGACTGGTTAGCTGGTAGCACAGAGGCCATTTGAGGAACTTGGTAAAATTAAATGCAGGACACGAAGTTTCATTGAATCATTTGCGATCGTCTTTGAGAGTTGCATCATTTGACCAGAGCATAACAGAAACATCATTAGATGACCTGTTAAAGACAGACTCTCTCTTCACAAACAAAGGGTAAAGAAAAATAGAGATATTCTTAAAAGACTGATTTATGCTGTATTTTTGTATTGTTGGGTAAACAGGAATAAGCGTTTCGAGATCACGATGAGACAGAAAAATCTGTTAATTGGAGTAATTACATTAAACTTTTGAAATACACAGCAGATTACAATCATCTTTTAGCAGAATACCTAGAAAATGCTATTGTTTTAAAAGGATTTTCAAATCACATTCAAAATTATTTTATTAAAGCTGTGTGGTTGTCTCTTCTGTTATCAATAAAGGAAGAATTGAAGAATGCATGTTTTGTGGCTGTGTTCGTTGATGAAACCACAGATGTTTCAAACATAGCAAAATTTTCTATTGTATTTCGATATATTTATAATGGGCTAGTTAAAGAACGTTTTTTGGGTTTTAGTGATGTAAGCTATGACAAGCATGCTACTGCTATTGCAAAGCCTATCATTGATTATTTTTTTTATAATTTGAAAAAAAATGCAATCCTTTTTGCTCAAACTTATGATAGCGCCAGTACAATGTCTGGACGTTTATCTGAAGTACAAGCCAGAATTAAAGAGGTACACCCAGAAGCAGTTTTTGTTAATTTTTATGCACATGTCTTAAATTTAGTACTATCTCAGTGTTAGTGACATTCTCGAGTGCAAAATATTTTTCAGTACACTTAATGGATTTGTAGCATTTTGTTCAAGATAGCCAAAACGTGCTGTGTTTCTAGATGAATTTATAAAAAGGAGGTTGCCTAATGTATGCCCTACATGCTGGAACTACTGGTCAAGGCTAGTTAACACAGTTTGTAAGAATAGAGTTCAACTTTGCGAGGTTTTCAATGCAAGGGGGGAGGGTTGTCTCTCGGACTCCCCTATGACTTGGAGGAACCCCCAGACTCCCCTCTGACGGTACCTCTGCTTCACCCACTTACACAACCACCGCACGCCACTGGTTTTTTTTTTTGCATGTTTTATGTAAATCCTTCCTGTAGGAGTGGTGGGATCAACTTTTGTCAATGGTATCTGAGATTTGTTTGGATGAAGGACCAGCAGGGTGCAGAAATCTCACTTTTACTTCATCTTCTTTGTACATTTTCTCCAACACATATGCTGGCCATTACTTTGTGTCATATGCAGGGGTTAAATATTCATTTCTACTTTTTCAGGGCATTTTTGGATATTCACTGTTTTCCCTGTTGTATCTCTAGAAAATATTTTATATACATCTCTGGTATACTTGAATTTACAGAGATAAATGCATGATACTCGTGTGTTCCCTTAATGGTTTATGATTGGCTGAAACAGTTATTCATAAATTACTCAGTCTCAACATACTCATTTTGAGTGAAGGTAAAATTTATTCTAGATAAATTTTTAACTTCCCATTCCCAGTGGAGTTAAAATTTGTCTTCATATGGACATTGTAGGCTTGTTCTTTTATCAAGTCTCTTCATTGAACCCCAAACTCCATAACAGGATTTTTTACCATAGGCAATAAAAGAAATATGCCACTATGCATCTATACCAAAATCTTGCTTATGATAGTATCAAATAATAAAGTTTTTCATATTTTTATATTGATGCAGCACATCCATCTGAGTAATCAAAAATTGTTTTTGAGCGTGTTAGCCAAACGTTTTTAGCCATGTGACGACACAGCTGGAATGACGTGATGCGACAACTACTGTACGAGTTATTACACTTATTTATTAGTACTTATATTACAATATTACCGCATAAATATTTGTATAATATATTAGCATAGTAAATCATAATTAAATGGTGTTTTGTGACTCAAACATTTTGAAAAAAGTGGGCTATGGATAACCTGCTCGTCTTTTTCGCAAGTCATGCAAAGACTATGATTTGCCCACTCCTCCTAAAAGAATTAAACATCATCCTAAAGGTTTCCTTTCTAAATTAGTACATACTATTGGAGGAATTAAGAACATAGTACAAAATTGGGTGTCCCTATACTGAATATATACCAAGACTATATACCTGACTAAATCAGCACAGTAGGTTTCAGAAGAAATTGAAGAGTCTGAACTATAAAACCTTTTGATAAGACAATGATGCCTTGAACCTAGTACTTTCAATCGATTGTTAAAAGCAAACATACTTTTGTAATGTATGTAGCAAGATAGTATTATCAAACACTACTTTTACGGACGTGATTACTGTGTAATACGCATGTTTCCTAAGACCACAATTCGTAGAGTTACACTATTACAACCATTCTGCATTGCAATGTTTCCTTTTTTCTAACCTTTAAATTACCTAACCTATACAAACTAACATCATAACAGACTGGGTCTTTTTTTTTCTTTTTCTTTTGCCACCTTTTTTGTGGCGGCCTGGATTAAAAATCCATGAGGCCCCGATGTTCACTTTTGTGGTTGTCCGTCGTTTGTAGGTAGTTCTTACAAGAACTTTAAAAATTTTACATCCAGTCTTCGGTTTGGTAATCTGAAAAAAAAAAAAAAAACATTTAGATTCGTTAGTTACAACAATAATGTACAGTGGTAATATGTTTTTGTAGTATTTATGTTAGTTACAATAAAGCTAGGATATTCTAAGGATTTTGTAAGTAGATGGGTATCAGGAAGGGAAGGTGTTAGGAATCTCTTCTCTGCCAGGGGCCGATCAGGCAATGTCCTATCCCGAAAAAAGGTAGGCCAAGGAAAGAAGAGCCCAGGATTGGAATGACATCTATGTATTGTGTCTGTGTATAGATGGACTTTGTTTTTTTATATTTAAAGTTTTCGTTTGATTGCTTTTAAAAAATTGTTTGATTTCATTATACATTTCATACTTTTCTGTGCTGATTACATAGGTTTAGATTCTTGGAAAATGTCTCACTAATGATTTTTGTTTTTTGGAGATAGTTATTTCTTTCATGCGTATATTTTGGACACTGAAAGATTAGATGCTCCAATGTTTCATCCACTCCCATTGTGCAATTTAGACATAATGGTGTAAAATAACATTTAATTCTGTGAAGAACATGCGTTAACATTAGCGTGACCAAGCCTAATCCTACAGATTACTATTTCACCTCTCGACATTTTAGAGGCTGTGAACCAAGGTGTCCTTTGTGAAACATTGCTTGATATTTTTTGTACCAATTTGCCTTTAAGGATGATGTTAACTATACCAGTCATTTCAGTCCCAATCTTTTTGTTTTGGTGCGATTTGAAATCAGCATTTGTTACATAGAATTCGTAGCTGGTGAAAGTTAGACCTGTTGATTCTTTTGCCAATTTATCTACGGCTTCGTTTTTCTTTAATCCCACTATGGCCAGGTATCCATTGTAAAGTGTAATTATTTGTGTTGTTTCTCATCATTTTCCGCTATTATGTTCAAAGTCAGGTCCTTACTGTTATTATTCCCCAATAATGCCTGATCAAACTGCTTCGATGACAGATTTACAGTCAGAGCAGATAACTATTTCACTATTTGTGATCTTTCTAGTATACTCAACGGCTTTCAGTATTGCATACATTTTCGGCTGTATAGCTCGAAACGATATGGTTGAGTTTGAAAATATGTCTTTCGTCATAGCACGGAATATAGAAGGCTGCAACCAGAGCCCGAGTCAATTTTTGATCCGTCAGTGTAGATCATAATATTATCCTTATAGGTTATGTTTACCATATTATACCATTCTTGTTGCAATATTTGAATTGCTGACTTTCCCTTGTCAAGCAATCTACCATTAATTAGTGTATTGCAGCTTACATTTACGTCAGTAATTTCAATAGGTTTGGTTAAATCGTGGGGTACAGCAAATAATTTTAAGTTGTTTTTCTATGGGGTTAATTGTTTGTACTAGGCTTAATGCTTGTATATATACAGGAGTTTTCTTTTTGTTCCAGAAAGGGTTATTATTAGTTAGCATGTATAGATACATGACACTGTGATAGGCTGGGTGAGTTGTATCTGTTATTATTTTATAAATTAGTCGCTCAGTAAGAGATAATCTTCTCAGGGATAGTGTAGGTATAGCACATTCAAATTGCATGCCAATGATAGGGGTAGTTTTAAAGGCCCCAATCGCTAATCGGAGTGCTTGGTTTTGTACTTTTTCAAGTCTGTCAAGTATATAGTTAGGAGCATGACCATAAATAAAAGAGCAGTAATCAATCTTGGATCTAATTAGACTTTTGTATATACTCAGCACAAAATCGGGGTTGGCACCGTTTCTGCCACATGATACCATTTTTAAAATATTTAAGTGAATGAATGAATGAATGAATAATATTTATTTCCCAAATACAAATTAATAACACGTACAATGTATCTATATTACTATAAATCCTACATCCATTATTAACATAATATATAATCATCTAAATATGGTAAAAAACGGCTGCAAAATATTCAATAATACTATTCCATCAGGGAAAAATAGGGTCTACATGGGCAAGTAGCCTGTGCGTAGACCCGAGCCATTATGGCAACGATATAGGAACGGATTTTTTTAGAAAAAAAAATTAATTATATGTGATAGAATATATTTTGTAATTAAGAAAAAATTAAATAGTAAAACAATAAAAGAAATACAATACATTTAATGTTTATAGTTTTGGAGCAATCAGCTAACGATGACAACAAACCCACCTCTTTAAGCTAAAAATAAAGAATAAAAAAATAAATAAAAATATATCAAACCATAACAATCTAATATATCTGTCGGGATACAACTATTTCCTTCCAGGGGCAGCCGGACGCAACAATACATGACGCAACGACTGAGGGGTAGGTGAGGGGGGTCAAGGTCAGTCCGCCTGTTGTTGTACCGGTCACAATGAGGGCCTCGACTTTCCTCGTCACTGAGACTGATTAAGCAGCTCCGACACTTTCCTTTTAAAAGTCGATTAATGCAGTTGTTTGAAAAAAGTTCTACGCCTTCATATTTTAAGCACAAATTTCGGTAGAGTAGTTGAGAAATGTAATAACAATTAGTAGTTGAAAAAGATTTAATAAGATTGGAGGTAGTAATTCCTATGTTTCTAGAGTATCTAGTGCTGTAATTATGAGTAATTGGAATAAATATTTCGGTAAAATTATTGAACGTGTGAATTAATACAGTTTTAATGAAAATTTGTCCTGACCGTAAAAACTCTAGTCTCTTGGAATAGGGTACTGGTCGGGCAACGCTTACTCTTCCTAAAAAGCAGCTTTTAATATTGATTTTTTGAATTATACTAAGGTTATGAATTAAAGTTTTATTTGCTCCACCCCACGCAATAATACCAAAAGACAGAATCGAACTGTACAAAATGCAAAATAAGCTACTCTAATTTCGTTTACGTTCAGAATATTTGTTAACTCTTTAAAAGCAAAAATATATTTCCTTAATCTGTTTTTCAAATACTCAACATGTTCCGTCCATTTCATTACGATTATCAAATAGATTCCCAGATATTTGTAGCTGCTAACACGCTGTATATTTCCACAGTTACAATTAGTGTTTGTGTAATTTCCACAAGTGTGAATGGTCAAGTCAGAGAGTACATAATCTGATTGTGTAGACAACGAAATTGGCATAAGTTTAGTTTTTGAAATGTTTAGTGTTTAAAATATTTTGATCGAGCCATGTTTTCACTATTGCCAAATCACTTAGAGCATTTAAGCGTACTTCATTCCAGGTCTTTCCCCGCGTTAAAATAAGAGTGTCATCGGCAAAAAGAACTAATTTACTTGTTATATTTCAACTTAGACTATATTATTGATATATAATAGAAATTAAAATGGGCCCAAGTGTGCTTCCTTGGATCACTCCGTAATTAATGGGCATTTGATCGCTGTTGACACCACAGATCGTTGTTATCTGTCGCCTATCTGTGAGGTAGGACTGGAACCACGAAAGAGCGCCGCCCCGAAACACCCACAGCCTTGAGCTTATCTAAGAGCTTATTCCTGTTTACAGAATCAAATGCCTTTTTTAGACCTAAAAAAATTAACATTAGACGCTCTTGACTTGCTATTGCTTGATTTATTTCTCTGCAGACAATCGAATAGAGCATTTGAAATGTTTTTTGTCTGACCGGAAATCCATACTGATTCTTCGACATAATATCATGAGTAAAGAGATATTCGACCAGCTGTTCTTTTATTATTTTTTCCAATATTTTAGACAAAACACTTTAGAGATATCGGTCGGAAATTACTTTTATCGGTATATTCGTCGGCTTTATGAATCGGTATAACTTTAGCTATTTTAAAAATATTTGGGAAAGTACCAGAACTAATGCTCAAATTGATTAAGTGTAGTAAAGGTTTTGCAAAGAATATTTAAATTAAATTTAAGAACTTCAGCTGAAATGCCATCGCAACCGGGGGCAGACCCTCCCCGCAGACCCGGATACATGACGTAAGATGTGTTCCTCTGTGACAGTATGCAGTGTGAAACAACTGTTCTGTCGGTAGTCCTCGTCAGTCACAACTGGGTCGCCGCCGCTAGGGTTAATGTTGTTTGCTAATATTTCGCCTACATTCACAAAGAAGTTATTAAATTCGTCTGCTACATTTTTAAAACAAATCGTTGTTTACATTAATATGTGGACAATACTTTTGGATTTTAAAACGTCTTTTTGTACATCCCTCCCTGCCAATTCTTTAATAATTCCCCAGAGAATTTTTTGGATCTTTTCCGGATTGATCAATCTTTGATCTATAATAATTCCTTTTTGTTTGCTTGATCAAGTTACTGACATTTGCGCGTTGTGCTCGAAAGACTTCTCTGACAATTGGGTTAAATGGTTGTTTTTTTACCACTTTACTTAATTTATCCCGCTCACGTATTTGCTCGGATTAGCTCATATGTGATCCATGGTTTCAATTTTTTTCTTCTCGTCTGTTCGTTATTTACTACTTTTTTAGAACTTTCTATTGAGTTTTTGATATTTTCGCATAAGATATTAGCACAACTATCGACTTCCAGACAGTTCAGCACTGCCTCCCAGTCGGACTTGGCGAGGTTGTCAGTGAGTAGGGCATGGTCTACGTAAGTGCGAGGGGGGAGTTGAGTGTCAGTGTCCGTAGCAGTTTCTGTTATCGTAAGGGCAGTACTGTAATGGTCCGTGAAAGCCGTCTGGAAAATGGCGGCTTTCACCTTGGTCATGTCACTGTATCGTACGAAAATATGGTCGATGCTGGACTGACTCTTTTCAGTTACTCTGGTAGGTTTATCAATACATTGTACAAGTCCCGCTTCAACACAGCAGTTTTTATATTCGTCAATGTGTACGTCATTTTTTAGTAAGTCCAAGTTTATGTCTCCCAGTAAATATGCACATTTTGTTTCTTACCCATAAATTTATAATAATTGTGTAATCCTTCCCAAGAACATATCCATGTCACTGTCAAAAGTTCCTGTATAAAGCTAGTACATTAAAATGTTTGTTAAAAATATAAAATCTAAACGCAATACCGTAAACGTCCCCTAAAGCCACCTGTTTTACAGTTGAAGATAAGTGTTTCCCTACATACACGACCACTCCATCGTTCTTGTTCCGTTGTCTGTCAGTTCTGTGACAGTCAAACCCCTCCAGTCGAGCCTCCGCCCTCCCCACCCACCAGCCAACACTCTGTCAAAACTATCGCATCCAACCGACATCTCAACGATTCTATAAATATAGCTAATTCATCAAAGTTTTTTGCATATGATCTTATATTGGAGTGGAAAATATTTAGGCTGCAATCCTCCAGATTAGTCGTAAAAAAAAATCACCATACAGATTTATATTCTTCAAAACTGAACAAGTGATGGTAAAAAGGTTAGTGCCGTCATCATCAACTACGTTTTTGGTTGTCATAAGTTCCGCACAGCCCACCTGCCCAGCCTACTAATACTCAGCAATATTTACAATTTTGCCTTAATTTAAAAGTTGTAACATGAAATGTGTAATTACTACCTTGTAATATAACAGCATGATTTTTAATTTACTCGGTCCTTTAGACACTTATCCTCTTATTTTAAATTTTAGTGAAATTTTATACTAAAGTGTAATGCGTCGCACAATGATTAAAAATAATGGTAAATAAAATAAATAACATTTATGAGTATTGGTTGTTATTGATATTAGATGTTATACATAATTTTTACTATGACGGTTAATGTTTATTATGACGGTAGATATTTTTACTAATTACACCATTTTGTATATTATTTGATACTTCCTAAAATAAAGATATTTCATTTACAACATTTAATAAATAATAAGAAATTATAATAATTAAAACAAAACATTCTCTGTGAGTTTAAAAAAACCAATGACAAAAAACGAATCATTTCCTAAATTTAAACAATAAAATTTACTTAAATAATAGTTATATATAACAACTAAATATTATATTTCTCACAACATATCTTACAAAAAAGAACACAAATATTTTTAAGTAATTAAAACAAAACTTACTTGTGGATTTAAAAAACATACAAACAAAGAATAACAACAAGACAGAGGACAGTCAACTTACTTAAGTAATGGTTTTAGTGAACAAAAATCTTTCTTTTTAAATCCTAACTGCTGACACACTGCATGTATTATAGACAGACAGAGATGCACATTGTGAAATAATTGCAGATAGATAATACTCACGATTATGAATCCTGAGGGATTCACAATCAAGGATAATACAAATAAAAAACAACCTTGAAATCTTTCTTACGCTTTGAACATCACTTGCCTTGCACTATGAATTAGTTTGATTTTTAATAGTTAATTAATTAAATTTATAATAAATAATACTGTTTATGAGGATAAAAAAGCTATGTACTCAATTAAACCAAAACAAAATTTAAGATTAATAATAATAAAATATATAACTCTAATCTGTTATTCTTAAAAAAAACAATCAAACTACCACAGTATCAATACTTGCGGTCACTTGTATTTGTCCATCTCCTCCATCTCCAGCACTCTGATGGCAGCATCCTCCTCCCTGGGCTTGATCAGGACCTTACCGTTGACAAAACCAGCGTAGTGAAGCTTTCCCTCTCGCCGCAGTCTTCTGGCCCTTCCAAGCAGCGCCTTGTTACTGGGGGTAAGGTGTTCATTAATAAATACACTGGTCGCGGGGAACGAAGCTGCGATATCCGAAGCCACAAGGTTTCTCTTGACTCGTGCGGCAGCCAGCCACATCTCCCTGGCCATCCTCGACGTAAACTGCACGATGAGAGGCGGGTGTGTGTGCTTACGAGAGTACAGGCGAAGGCGGTGAGCAATCGACACAATCTCCTCTGTTGTAGTCGATCCCGACGACACTTGGCCACTTTCCCGAGGATCTCGGAGACATCCTCCCCCCCTGCGTCTGTGGAATGCCGATAATCTCCAAGTTAGATGACCGCGAGTGTTGCTCCACATCCTGCAACTGAAGCCTCAAGACCCGCGACTCGTCTGTCAACAGTCCATTTTTCTGTTCGAGAGTAAGACAGCGCTGCTCTAACTCATTCTGCCGTCTGTCTAAATTTTTCCACATTGGTTTTTTCAGCGACCGAATATCTTCTGATAAAAGATGGATTTAAAGATCTGACTTCATCAATTTTAATTTCCATGGAGGATTTTAGGGATTTTATTGCTTCTAGGATTGTCTTCTTATCTTTCGTCTTCTGTACTTCGGACTGATGTTGTCGAGGTTGATTCGTCCACACAAACATCACATTTCCACGTTTTATTTTTCGACTTTTGTGAATTGAGCAGAACCAACACGTGTACAAGTAGGATGAAACTCCAATTTACAGTCTGTACACTTTGCCACAAATGTCTGTTGACGCAAAATCCAAAACACACTTGGCACATTTACCCGCATTTTGTGCAAACACCACGATTTAAAAAATGACACTGAGTACAATTTATTAAAAATATACGAATAAATACTCCGGCACAATCAGTGAGCGCGGGCCGGACAGGATTAGGCACGACGTTAGCGGACGAAGTTCACTGCAGATAAGCGGAGCACCGCACCCATCGGCTGCCCGATAACGACTGCCCGAATAAAGTCCTTCTGACATTGCAATATAAGTTGTTCTAAAGTATGGTTTAAATTTTAATTTATTATCTATAGTAATACCTAGGAGTTTTAATTTATCTTCAACTCTTATTGTTTGACCATCAATATAAAATTTGTGTATTGAGGTTTGTAATTGACCTTTTCCTAGTAAAAATGGTTTATGACACTATTACTAGGATTTAGGCTTAGATTTAAATCCTCTAATACTTTATTCATATTGTCTAATGCAAATTGCATATTATATTGTACGTTGTCATAACTTTTACCAGATGAATATAAGGTGACATCGTCAGCATACTGTAATGATTTTACCTGAGTAGGTAGACATTTATTTATGTCTGATATATATATCTCAAATAATAAAGGACTCAGGACACTACCTTGCGGGATCCCTCGACAAGTGGTCCTTGTAATCTGATAGTCGGGAAGGTGATTGTTCAGCTGCCTATCAAACCAGCCATTTGTGACAGTGCACAATAAAATTTCCTAGGTATACCTTTAATGAACATTTTTGTCCATAAAAGTAGGCAAATGTACATTGTCATACGCACAGGAAATATCTAAAGCCGCCAAAATAGTGGATTCGTTCGTTGTGTGTAAAAGCAGTTTGTATATTTGAAATTAATTGCAACCAAATAATCAGCACATCCGAGGTGTTTTCTAAAAGCGGTGTTGTGCATCAGGGATTATCTTATAAATAGTCTACAAGCCCATACAAGCCTATTTTTGATCATTGTGTTCATGATTTTAATAAAACATGGTATTAAGGAAATTGGTCGATACGATGTTTCATTTATCCTTATCTTTACCAGGTTTAAGGAGTGCAACACCTTGAATTTTTTCCAGCTGTCAGGGAAATCCATTATACCATTCCAAATATTATTATATAAGTTTAGTAATATATCTAGTGCTTCAGGTGGTAGTTTTTTTAATCAGGGAGTAGGTAATACCATCTGCTCCAGGTGAGGTGTCTTTTGTCTTAGATTTAAGGGCCTTTGTATAATTCTTTGATGTTTAAAATTAGTTTCAAGTATATGTGATTTTTCAGAAAATAATGGGGGTTGAATTTCAGTTTTGTGTGGTACATATTGTGGCAAAATGTGTTGCATAAATTTTTGTCCAAGTTCAAAATTATCTATCATTTCAGATTTTGATTTCATATCATGTGGATTTTTTAGTTTTTTTAACAATATTCCAAGCATTATTTTGATGAGGGTTTATTGCCTATTTTTTGGCACAAGTTTTCCCAACCTACTTTCTTTGCTGCATTAATTACATCTTTTGTTTTTAATTGAGTTACTTGATAAATATGATATGTTGTTGGGGTCATATTTAATTCTAAAATTTTTAAAGGCCAATCTCACTTTGTGGCAACAAATTGTGAACATTTCTCCGTCCACCAATGTTTTTGTATAAAAAATTTGGCTTATTTATCGGAGCTTTAATATTTGGAATGGCCTTTTCCGTGGCAAAATGTATTAATTCAAGCAGCGTATTAACTGTATTTCAGAAGGTAAGTTTTCAATTAATTGTATTTTGGTTTTGTATAGTTCTTGTATAAAGATCCCAATTAGCTAATTTAAAATTTTTTCTTATACAGTTGTTTACAGGTGTTTCATTTGTAGGCCTACTATAGAATTCAATTTGCATAGAGTTAGGGAAGTGATTGCTTCCCCATCGGGATCATTTAAGACATTCCAGTTTGTGATATGAGCATGTAGGTTTGGGGTAGCAAAAGTTAAATCAATAGTAGATTGTCTATTATACAAATTGGGGATGGTGGTAAATGCATTTTTATTAATCATAATATAGCGGGATTGAGAGTATTCCCGGAAATGTCCTTACCTCGGGGGTTTGCCTTAAAGCAGAACCAATAGGGGTGGTGGGCATTCATGTCACCGCATATTAATGAATAATTTATTGCCATTTATAAATAGTTTGTTACTCCAAAAGGTGGGGTCAATTTTACTATCAGCACAATAGATGTTGTATATATGGATACATTTATTATATAGTTTTATTTTAATTTCCAGGAAGTTGAACTTTATTATCATTCTATTCGGACATTTTTTCAAATGATATAGATTTATGTATAAGGAAGGCAGTACCGCCATATCCATCGAGCCTATTTACACTAATTATGTTGTAATTGCTATCAGATAGTTTTTCATTATCAGGTTAACCATGTTTCTTGAAATGCTCCAATATGAAAATTGATTTTTTTAGTCAAAAATTGAGTGATCTCAGGCCACTTGGGTTTAAGTGACCTGCAATTCCATTGGAGTATGTTTAGCTTTTCTGTTGTCATACTTCATCAGGGGGGAGAGTGCTATTATTTTTATTAGTACTTGAATAAGTTTTTTTTGGAGTAGTATTAGCAGAGTTTTTAGTGTCAGTGTTTTGAAATTATAAATGTTGCTAGTAGCTCATCTATTTGTTTTTTTTGTTGTAAACATTAGAAGTTTTAACCTTATTTCTTATTTCTGTAATTTTAGTGTTCAAAAGAGCCTGTAAGTGTTCTCTGTCAACTGTCTTTGTTTCTGTTAGGTTAGGTTTAGGTTTAGGGTTAGCATATATAGGTTTGGTTGAGTTAGGTTTATAGTTAGTAGTGAAAGTTTTGTTTGAGGTGTGGTTTGTGTTTGAGGTAGGTTTTCGATAAACTGTGTTTGAAGGTAACCCGGAAGTGGTGGGCGTATCTAGTACAGTGCTAAGGGATGAGTATCTATTAGAGATGGGAAATTAGGCTATTACTTGGAGATATTTGTGGAAGATTCGGATAATGATTAGTGTCAGAAGAGTCAAGGGACTTGGTTGCCTCGGCAAAAGTTTTGAGGTCTTTTGGGTCCCCTAATATTCTTATAAGTGACCGGGTAGAATTGACTAGATGTAAAGTAGTCTTCTTTTTCTTAGGCTCATCCTTTCTTTGATCTGTTTTTGTCTGATGAATTCAGGGCAGTATTTAGAGTTGCTGCTGTGGGGGCCTAGACAGTGAATACATTTAAGAGGGAGTTGGCATGGTGAAGAATGAAATTTATCGCCACAGTCTCTGCAAATTCTCTCGTTTTTTGCATGGGGAATTTGCCACGTGCCCGTATGCAAAGCAGCGGTAGCACTGTTTCACAGGGATTATATAGGGGGTTACTTGAACCCTGACATAGTTTAAAATGAATGTAATTAGGGAGAGTATCGGAATCAAAAGTTAACTTGACATAATGTGTGTCACAAAGTTCGCTATTGATTCTACGCTTAATACGTCTGGCCTCAATAATGGTACAGTCTGATTCAGTTTCTTTAATTATTTCATCCTCACTGATACTAGGGTCTATATTCACTACACCATTGGAGTGTATTCTAAATTGAAGGTACAAAAACATTGTATTGGTGGATAAATGACGGGAATCGACAATATTGTTTGCTGTTTGCGCATTTTTGCAAAAAATTGTTACATTGCGGCCGGATGGTTTAACATACTCAATGTCTGTGTGGTGTAGCTTTATAATCTTTCCTATATGAAAAGCATTGAGTTTAGTTTTATTTTTGTCCTGAACAATAATCTCAAAGGGGCCTTTATTTTTCAGGTTTATAGTATCTGATTGTGAAAGGTTTTTTTTGGTTTAGGGGGAGCAATTTCACTTTTTTGATTATGTTCTAAGTCAGAATGTCATCGTTTTCATGTTTTCGTTTTATTGTGGAATTTTCATTAGTTAAAATAGACTCTATTGCCTTAGAGGTTTCATCGTCCATCACGTTGCCGCCAGACCTGACGACATGTCAGGACCAGCCGAAAGGAATATTACTTAAAATTTAAAATTGGTTATACCAACAAAGAACAGTAAAATAGAATGAAGGAAATTAAATAAACAAATATGAGGAAAAGGAAAATTATAGGTTAAATTACATGTTATAGTTACCCAATCTCCAAGGTTGGATGATATAGGATTACAACACAGAACACACAGGAATCTACTTGCGGACAAACCACTTAAACAACTGTGCCGTAGTTACGTCTGTTTCACAGCGATGCCGAAGTCGAACTGAACAGACTGGGTCGGTCTAAGGGGAAAAAATAACATTTTTTCTATCTTTAAGAATGCAGGATTTCGTTTTATACCATGCCGCTTTGCAATTCTATATCTTGTAGTATAATTAATTATACTCATTTGTTTACTAACCCTTCATTGTAGCTGGATTATTAAAATATTTAAATATCCATTAGTATTGGATAAAAATAATATAGGTAAAATAATTAAAGTATCATAATTTCTGTATTCAATTTTGGTAATAACAATAAAACATGAATAACAAACCAACAAAATTTATTTAATGGCTGCTTTATTGTTGTGCTGGTTTAAGTTGTGTTTTTACAGTCATGAAGGTTCCATTAAAGAGTTGAAGGGTTATATACTGCTTTTATTTATTTATTCGCGGTAAACACCATTTTACAGACAATAATGTACAAAATGGCAATACATAAAGAAATCATCAAATTTAAGGAAAATGTTCAATTGCAACAAACAATTATAATCATGCATCATTATATCAGTACTAGCTGTTTCCCGCGGCTTCGCACGCTTTTCGTAAGTTTTGCCCGCGTATGAGCATTTCTGGTTGAAGTAAATTATATTTCCAACCCCGATGTAGATTTTACCTTGATGTCACGATCAAGAAAATATGTCAAAAATGTATTGTACATGCATAATGTATTTTATTACAAAGTGGTCTACCACTCAACCTTTAAGTTCAACCAAAAATTTAGTTTAGACAATTATACATCATAACTTAGCGCCTTCAAATAGTGTTTCACTGTTTAATATACGTATCTATCTCGTAATTGCAGGTTATAATGTGCAGGCGCTTTGAAAACTTTTCTTCATTTTATTCGTTTATATTCACGACATAAGCGAATAATTCAGATAATAACTATCCTATCTTCTAAGTTAGACTAAATTACGGATACATGTGAAATTTGATTGAAATTGGTTCAGTCGTTTTGGAGTTTATTGGCAACATACATCGTGACTCAAGATTTTTATATATATAAGATAGAACACTAGGTCAAAAAAGTACAATAAATAGACTACACAATAAAAAAAAAACAGTAGCAGTCGTGGGACTGCCGATAGAAGTGAAAACGGAACTAGTTGAGAGTAATTAAAAGTATATGCAACAATTATATGAAATTTTTATGTTTTATTTATTAGTTACATATGATGGGTTAAACAAATCATGAACAAAAATATAAATACAAAGTGGTTGAAAAAAATAATTAATATACAATTATCTTAACAATATCTTAATAAAAACAATAAATGAACATATTTCATAAAATCTAAAATTATTATAACATTTTTTTAATTTTCCAATTTTAAAATCCACGAAAAAATATTATCAAATAACTAGAAATCTATTTTACCACGCTAGTAAGATAAATCTTATACCGTAATAATACTCATTTCATGATGAAGAGGTTAAATATTAATAAACATAGAATACAAGTGAGTAAACACCGAGTGAACAACAGTGAGTTGAACACCGTTGTAAATAATACAGTTATTGCTACGGATAAAGTATATAATTGCAATAACAATTAAACCCACAATATTTTTAAAACTAATTAATTAGTTAAATTAACTTGGTTCTTTCGTAAAGGTATTTTTATTGCACAATAAACTAATTTATTGAGTTAATACGGTATCAGTGAGCCAATGCGCCAACTACAGTTCCGGCAGAAACGTTCACTCATCACTTCATACGCTACTACAGGCTAAACTAAACTTCCAATAAAAAAAATGATAAATTACAAAAAAAATATTCATCTATTTTCACACAACTTTCTCGCTGACAAATTTTGTCTGACCAAAAAATTTAAAAAATCCTCGCTTACTACTTTTTTCTTGTCATTGTAAACGCTATGTAAAATGTAAACAATAATCAAAATTATTTCGAAATTTTTTCAATATTTAAAAATGTAACCAATAGATTGCCAATATTAAGAGCTTTAATTTGACGCATCTTACAGAATTGTACGACATTGGCTTCACTTTTAAATCGCGAGAGGAAGCCGTAAAGGTCACTGATTTTCGCAGTCTGTTTTCATACTCCGCCGGGACAGTTTTAACACAGCGAGACTGACTTTTTCATGCAGGTTAGTAGTCCGCGGCCAAGTCTACGGTTAAAAAACACAGCGAGACTGACTTTTTCATGCAGGTTAGTATCATTAGCATGTCGGTGACGCGAACCGAGGATTTTACCCTCTACCAAAACGCTCAAACGCGCCTAAAGAAGTTTTCACTTCAAAAACATCAAAGCTACAACAAAAGAAAACTATAAATATAATAATAATCATTAATAAAGCAATGATATAAAATTAACAAATAAATCAACAGCAACAATTGTTTGCTATAAAAATACATGCTTGATGGACTTTATAATAATAATATTCCTTTATTGCATAAAAACAATTTACAACAATTGCATTGCAAGCGTCAGTAATGGTACAAAAAATACATCAGTTATTTGATGATTTGTCAACTAAAATTATTATTTAATGAAAGGCAATAATCAGAACCAGGGATTTTTCTCGTTGCTCTTAATTTTCAAAATTTTCATCCCAGCGGCCCATCATGAACTCATCAACAGAATAAAATGCCTTTGATACCAGGAGGTGTTTTAGACGAGCTTTGAATTTTTTTGGATCATCGAGTTGTTTGATAACTTCAGGGAGCCTATTGATTATTCTGACACCAACTTGTGACGGCAAGTGTTCAAAAGCAATTGTTCTGTGTTGTTCGGTTCTAAAGTTGTCCCTGCCTCTAGTCTCGTACTGATGGACATCCCTACCCTGCAGCAACTCACATTTGAGTCTACAGTACAGGGCGACATCGAGAATATAGAGGCAGGGTAAAGTCAGCAATCCAAGCTCCCTAAAGGAATCTTTAAACTATCGAGAAAGAAATAATGTGATTTGGTTATTTCATTTTCTGTTCTATGGAGCCTTGGCATGCAACTATTATATAAATATGAAGTTAAACCGCATACACGAAAGAAGAGGTTTAAGCTAGTAGGCTAGATGTTGGCAGTCTGAAATCAACTTCACCCAGATCACCTACATTCAATATCACCAGTTATGTTTCTTAAGGCATACCGGATCCGCCTGTTGTCTCCTTGAAGCCAGTGATCCAAGACAGAGAATTAGTCAGCAGATCCAAGGAGACAGTAGAGTAGTTGTATCCCAATCTAAAGCCAACAAATCTTAGGAAACGCCTCTGAATCTTCTCAAGCCGATCGATGTAGCCAGACTACTGCTGCACTCCACGATATTTCTAACAAAAGAAATGTAGAGGATCTTCATAGCTTCAACACTTATAACATGCTTGGTAGCACAGTAAATTAATGTCGGGGCTTAATTACATTTTGCCGGAAGCCTTATAATAATGTATACAACTCTGTTATTATTTATGGAATACCAAAATTGTCATGTTATTATTATCAGACCAGGCTTTGAGACGTAGGCGGCAAATTGTTGATTTTGTAGTCTTTGACATTGTTACATGATTATACTCTATGGCATGACAATTCGATTCTCTGTAATCTATCACTCAGCAGGACGTCGTTTAGATTTGGAGTTTTGAGTATATTTTATTTGAGCTTGGAAAATGAATTAAAAATGTATTTTTAACTTTAATATTTTGCATTGTTCTATAAATTTTTTATAAAACTATTTAATTTAAAAACTGTTTCTTTTCTTTATACTTAAGAACGTGTTAATGTGTTTCCTTTGTTAAGGTAAGTTTGTTGGAATTAGTGGTTAGCCTTGTTTGTAGACCTATTTTATTTGCATCAATAGTTCCAAAACTCTTAGAAGTATTCTTGAAATTTTGGCTCAAGGCTTTAGAGAGAAAAAAAACTAGTAAAATTTATATATTGAGAATCAAACTAATTATCTGAAATGAAAACCTTGTAAGTAGTAGGTCTATCCTAGAATACAGGCTACAGCAAATATTGTAACTAGGCTATATAGGAAATCATATTTTCGATAACTATTTGGCAATGAACATTTTGGGTAGAGTACGATAAGCGGACCCGGTTTTTAATATCGAAGAATATAGTCATCGTTACCTACTAATATTCGCATCTGAAATACTAGACTATCAATCAATATAAAAGTACCTATAGGCCTCAATAACAATCCAATATGTTTTAAATTAAAAGATGAATTTAATATTTACAGTGATCAAACAAATTATTATAACCAAAATTAGGAAAACTGAAGACGACCATATTTACTCCTCTCACAGTTACAGTTGTTTCTTTCCCACAAATTTCATATAATGGGTTTTTCGGTACGAGTCCAACATGTTGAAGCCACGAAAAAGCAACGTCGTATAGTTTTCTAAAATTAACTGCCATTTTGAATAATCAGAATTACTTATGTAAAATTGTAATATTATCCTACGTGTATTATTTTGAGTGTTTACAGCTGTTGATATAGATTATTTAAGTTAATAGTTCAAAATAATTAATCAGTATTGATTGATTATATCGATGGTTATGATTAAGTAATATCGTTTGCCAATTTCGATATAAAAAAACCGGGTCCGCTTATCGTACCCTACCCAACATTTTTCACAATGACCTTATTGTGAGAATCGTACTAGGTCTGCTTTCTGCAGATTTTTCGGCTAAGGGACTCTATGGGTAGGGTACGATAAGCGGACCCGGTTTTTTATATTGAAGAATATAATCATCGATACCTAATATTCGCATCTTGAATCCTAGACTATCAGTTGATATAAAATATCTGTAGTCCTAAATAACAATTATGTGTTTTAATTTAAAATATTAATATGTAACTTAGACATAGCCTATAGGAAAACTCATTAATAATTAAGAAATTACATATAAATAATAAATCAACCAAAACGAAAATGATGAAACAGGAAAACTGTTTGTCATAATTATTGATTATAGACACGTAATTATATATTATTACGTGTATGTATAATAATTATTATTGTTATATATACACTTAATCGTGTATATATAATAATAATAAATATGATAGTGACATTTCTGTGAATGTGTTTCCTCCCGATGTATCTCTAGAGGATTACTCTAGTGGAAGTGATGATAATTACGTTACATCTTGTATATAGTCTTCTTTTTTCAATTGTAATTTTATTTGTAAATAAAAGTGTTTATAACTATATATTTTATTTTTGAGCATAAGTTTGTGGACACTTATTATATTTTGGATTTTTAAATCAAATTAATTTTGTGTTTTGTTTGAATGGCATAATATAAAAAAGTGTTTTTTTGAAAAACAAAGTTTTGACTTCTGATCATCAAACATCCACCATTGTTTAGGAAAGTCAAATAATAATTATTTTTATTTTATACAGAATATCCTGCTATTAGTGTGCCAGTAAAGGTTTAAATGCGCGCCAGCCAGAGGGTTAAATGCAAAATTTTAATTTTTTTTACCTTTTTAGTGAAAATTACTAATATGAATTTAAAAAGTTTTGAAATTCTAAATTAAAATTAGATTTGAGATTATTATTAAACATCAGTAATTTCAATTTGAATCTTCTTGTCAATTGATGTGTGTGTGTTTTAAATTTGATTAAATGGCAATAGACTAATTTAATTTCAGTAAACATTGAATCGCCAAAAATACATACAACCTTGACTATTAGCATGGCTATTTAAACAGTCATTAAAATATGCTAGTACAGGAATATCCCAAGAGACATCTAGTAACTATGGTATAGCTCTGGAATTTTCTTATATAGCTTACAAATTATACCCAAGCTTCATTTCACAGAATACCCTAAGTATTTAAGTTCATAAAATATAATTTATTAACTGCATCTGGCAGTTGAAATTCCTATAATGGCAGGCACCATTTTTCTAGTTGTGCACACCTTCATTCAAACCTATGTAGAATATTTATTATTGAAGTAAAGCACACACTATTAGAACTTGCTTAAACAAAAACTATCAAGTAGACGGAGTTTGGAGACTAGCTTCCAATGAAACAGTCTACAAAAATATAGAACCCATTACAAGTATAATTAAAAAGAAACGAATATCATTCCTGGGGCATTTGTTAAGAACACCTGAAAATAGAATTAGCAGGAAAATAGTAGAAAAACTGTGGTATAGTAAAAGTGACATTAAATGGATCACAGAATTAAAAGAAGATATATGAGAGAGTTACAAATTACAGTAGAGGATTTAAAACACAAGACAAACACATTGAAGATATTGAATGACAAATACTCTACACTACAGCTACAGCTGAAAAGAAACAAACAAACGAATAGGAAGAGTGGTTCCGGAGGAGGAAAGGAAATTACGCTCGGAAAGGATGAAGAAATATTGGGTGGATAAAAGAAGAAAGACTAGAAAATGTAAAGTGACTAAAGTGGTCCAATGTAGGCCATAAAATTATAAATAAATAAATAAAGCACACACTATTATATATTTTATCTTTCAGTACAAAACAAAGAACATTTATTTGCAGTTGGATCAATTCTTTTATTTAAATTTAATAAATTTTTGTTTTTCATTGTAAGTAAAATAAAACAAAAATTAAAACAAAAATATTCAAAAGTAAAGCCTTATAAAAATTGAAATAGTTTTTTATTACTTTTAAAAATTACAAAATGTCTTAAAAAAGGTTTTTATTGGAAAACATCAAAAAATTCAAACTTTTTCCTAAATTTGTAAATTGTTTTTGGTAAATAGTAAAATGTTGTGTTTTTATAAAAAATTACGTTTTCACACTCTAAAATTTTTAGATATTTTATAAGTTATAGTATAAACTCATTGTCTAATAGCGCTCTCAAAGTGCGCTACCAAACACGGCAAACCAACATTTGTATTGCAACTTAATAATTTTGGTGCATACTTACTACGTATTATTATTCAATAAACTATATGTGAAATTATTCAGTAAAACATCACAATTAATGTGGTGTAATATTTGTCCTACTTAAGTTATATTTTCGATAGTAAAAGTTTGGTTAAATAGATGACTGCAAAATCGACTAGTGACTAGTCGTTCAACATTGGAGAAACATTTTTTAGCGACTAGTCACTAGTCGTCTAACAGATAGAGGGTTAACTCATTGAGATAGTAAATTTTAAACTGTTAATATAATTAATATTAACACTGTGTTATAGTATATTTTATAATATATTATTATTTATATACTAAAACTATTTATAAAAATCAAATGGCAGTCAGAACGGTAATTCTATCCGTCCGATTTCCTTCATTTTGGTTTTAAATGAAAATTATTTGTTTACAGATAAAGCATCAAGTATTAAAAGTCACTTAGCTTTGGTATTTTTCACGTTTTACTCAAAAATGTTTTCCTAATATACATTTTTTATGGAAATTTGAAACGTACATACCGTTACCATTTCTTTTGAAATTTCTCCGGTGTTAATGAACCTACACACTTTGTTTTTATTTAAGAACACTCAGTGAAATGTGTGCTTTATTTTGAGCTGCAGATCACTCAATAATTGGTTGATACTGCTCGAGGAGACTTAGACAGGGATATTCGACCTAAAGTTTGTTTTTTTATGGATATTTTACGTCATGAAGCTATTTTTAGCTGTAGGTTTGTTTACATTCAGATTATTTTAACCTGTTCATGTAAGTTTAATTTAGTTGATGGTCTTCGCACTTTATTCATTTATTTATATTTAGTTGGTTTATAAGTTTTGTGAGTATTTCGTACTTTGAATTATGGGTCTTGGAAGGAACTAATTTAATGACATGTGGTCCTTTAACCACAAATAGAAGACAAGTCCCTGGTGATGCTGATTTGATGACACCTGATCCTTCTTTTAAAAGAATACTACTGGTACCTCCACCAGCTACTCTTAATTTAATGACGTGTGGTTCCCACATTTTTAAGTGATTCCAATTATGGGTGATGGTAACTTTTTATTTTGGGCAATCTCTCATTGTTTATTTGGAATTGAAATAAAAAATGTCTATTAGATACAGGCGAAGTTAGGACTATGAAGTCCTCTCTACCAATTTACATTATATATAAAATGGACCTTAGCTTAAAAAAACAAGCATAAATTTTAATGTAACTTTATACATATTTACACTTCTATTAGAAGACACACTCACATTCATTCAGCTTGCATACCATTGCCCCAAGTACCACTCTCCAAAGCCGCCAACCGCTATAGCCCCTGAGCCCCCAGCATCAAGATCCTGACCTCCACCCTGAAGCGAGTGCGCTTATCAATGGCTCTGATGTTTTATCGGTAAAGCATTCCACAAACGACAGGGAGAAACTGTAAACGACTTACTAAAGGTAGTTGTTTGATGAATTGGGATAGATAATAAGGACGTACCCCTTCTTGTACTTCATTCACTTATTTCAGACATAAATTGAAAATTGTTTGATAGATAATTGGGACAATTTATATTTCAAAGAGCGTGCAACAGAGTGAGTGAGTGATAGTCTCGAAGAGCTTTTAATTTTAAGATAGATAATTGGTTGAAGTAGGGTGTTACGTGATCATTACAGATTGAGAAAGAACCTAATGCAAACGATCTGAGCATGCTGGAGTTTATTTCAAAGCTCCACAGTCATTTCATTAACCCTAGAACTGGCGGTCATTTCATCCTGTAGTGTCGGGCTGTTTTGGAGCTTCGTGCAAGGTTTTTTTTAAAAAAAATTATTAAAAATATAAAATAAAAGCAATATAAATAAGAGTATATATTTTTGTGTTCAGAATTAAACGTAGAATTGCACTATATTGTAAAATTAACCATCAAAAATTTTCTAATAAACACTTTTTTTAATCAAATATAAAATTTACGAAAAATATTTCTTAAAATTGGGGGGGGACCATACCTAGCAAATGAAGTTATAGTGAGAAATATTTATAAGTGAGATAGCCATTCTGTGTCAAATTTTATCTAGTTTCAGAAAAACATAAACATTATACACATTTATGAAAGCATCATAAAGCTATAGAACAAAAAGCAGCGATGCGTATAAATTCTGAAAATCGGGTGTACACGTAAGACTTTGGTAAAACAAGTTTTGCTAATACATTTATCTATGAATACATGTTATTTTGCATATTTTATTACTTAGAATAAAATAGAATATACAGTAGTAATGAAATAATTACCATAAATTATTTTTTGAAAAGTAAAAAAAGTTAAATTTTGCCATTGTTCAAAAATTTTGCGAAAAATTTTCATTCAGCAAAATATAAAATAGTTTCTAAGGCTTGTACTATATCAAAATTTATAAATTTATGGTTTATAAGTAATAGGAAATATTATGTAGTTAGAAAACTATAAATATAACTAAAGATATTGAAAAAAATATAGAATAACCCAAACAGTTATTATATATAACCAAAGAAATTACAGGAAATATATATTTTATTGTGAAAACTATCTATTTACCAAAAATAAATAGTTACTTCAGAGCTAAAAGAGTGTTATAAATAACGTTTAGTAAGTGAAAACAATAACAAACTATGTGAAATGAATTTTAGCCAAGTCATTTTGCCATAGCCTACACAAAGCCGGTAATTTCTCAAACATATTTCAGTAAATAGAAATTGATTTATTCTAAAATATATATGTTTACACTACTACGACATCAAACAACACACTACACATTAAATACGACACTAAAACACGCGTAAAACTATTAAAACTTACAAATATCCACAGCTCGGCACGAAAGTGATACAGAACGGCAGCGGCAATATGGCGGTCACAACAAACGGCGTCGCGTTTTCTTTTACGTTCAAAATAACAAGCTTGCTACGTCATAACCATAATACAAAGAGGAATAAAACTCATCTGTTCCTTAGCATTTTTCTTCCCGAATCCAATGGTGCATGAATTATATCGATACGTTAACCGGAGTATATTATAAAAAGTAATTATACGAGGGAATGTTTGATCGACAAAATTTTGACGGTTAACACCACAAAAGCGGCATTAACCGACATAATTATGCCGATTAACAGTTCTAGGGTTAATGACTATGTCACAGTAGTTGAAGGGAGGCAGTACAAGAGTATTTATCAGTATTATTTTAACATCCTGTGGTAGATATGAAGCTAGCCGCTTGAGGCTGTGAACACCGGCAAAGACCCTGTTACATATCAAGGAAGCCTGTTCAGTACATCCTAAGTGTTTATCAATAATAAGTCCTAGGTTTAATTTCTATCTTAACATTTTTGAATTATTTCCTGCACGGTAGGGCCACATACAACTGAGTATGACTGAACACTGGTTCAGGTAAGTATACTCCAACTCTGTCGATTGTTTGTCCCGCGCCTTGTTAATTATCATACAGAATGTCACTTTGATAGGGAATTGTCTTCGCTTTAATGAAAATAGAACAGTAGTGTCAGATAGGTTAATAGTATACCCGCTTTCCAACCTTTCTACCAGTAATAATTTTCAAATCCAAATAGTTATCAAACATTTTTTGACAATTAGTCTTGTGCCATTTAGTAATCCTTTCATTGAATTAAGGTTTCTCAACAACATTATAACCATCTTCCTTCATAGTCAACTCATGGGATGGTAAGTCACCCATCCAAGGCTATTTACATTCATGTAAGTTCTGGATGAACCTAAAAGGAGATCTAAAACCCTTTTATTGATCCCATCGCAGTGCTTATTCTTCGGTAGCACTCTGGCAATTGCATGGCTTAAAGGTAGGAAGCTTCAAGGGAGAAAAATTAATTTTGAGCAGGAAGTTAGCAAATTCACGTTTGTCGGCGTTAGCCCTCATATTGTGGGTGAGTTTGAAAACTTTGAAAAGAGTTGAAAATTTAATTGAGTTCTGTACTAGTAGCTCTCGATGCATGAGCTACAACTGTCAATATTTGCCGGAAATCTCCTCCTAAGATGATTGTTTTCCAAATGGGACATTGTTATTTATTTTATCTTTCAATAGTCGATTAATACACATTAAGAAATGTTTGCTGGCCAAGGTCGGCTCACATCCAATGTGGTTTGGAATGATTTCTTGACTAAGTATGTTACTTTTCATATACTATTTTCTCCTTTGGAGAGATAAATCATTACTAACTCCCCCCCCCCCCTACTAATTAAATTATACAATATCGAGTAATGCTGAGCACTGGTCCATTAGTCAATTTTAAACATTTCTCTATATTACGAAAACAGTTTTAAAAAATTACAGCGTGTGTATGTGTGTGTGTGAATAAAATTTGTTTGTTAGGTATTTGGTATTCTGACAAGTACAAGCCGAACAAGTAATTTTTTTGAGTCAATGTTTATTACAAAGTGTTCACAAAAGTTGTTATGAACTTCTGAAACTGATAGTACTTAAGAGTAAAAAACTATATATATTCTATAAACATAGGTTGAGAAATGTGTTCTTTAGCCGCAAGTGTATATGTTGTATTTTTTATAAGGTACACTTGTACAAGCCGGAAGCAAGAAACATTGTTGTCAGTTGAGAGGCACCAGCAGTTTATTCCTCCCGGCTTGTGCAATCCTATGTTTAAAGTGGCCACGCTCTTTTATGTGTTGACTGATTTTGTTGAGAAAAGTACCGTTGGAATTGTTATAAAAATTACAAAATAGTTGGTATCTTATAATCTTTTATAATTATACTGGTTGCTAGTCACAATCCTTTGTATTTGGGAAAAAAACTAGCAATATATCTAAAAATACCAACCTAAGTGTACAAATGTATAAGACATTGTTTTTATGTTCTTTTCACACAAAAATCAGTAAATTTTATGTGTTGTAAAATACTAGTAGTTCATAGAATAAAAAATATAGCTAACTTAAACACTGATTGATCCATATAGATGGATAGGATATTTACATACCTAAAATATTAAAATGTAAATCATCTTGATACTGTCTACATGCTCTTGTAATACCGTCAGGTACATCCATACCACAGCACTATAAATTTTTATAATGTTTTAACTTAATTCCTAGGTCAGTAGAAATTACCTTTTTTTAGTCTTATAAATTACATTTCAAAAGTTATTATTTCAAATTAATCAGGAGAATGTTATGTGTTTCAGTTGGATTAGAAATAATCTTCACCATGCCTTCAGCTGATCAGGTAGCTGATGTTGAGATGAAGAGTGTGGACAGTCCGACAGAGGGAGAGGCAGTGGTGGACAAGAAGGATATCGACAATCTGGCCATTCAGGATATACGAGAACATACCCGCCAGATCGAGAAAGCTGTTCAGACTAAAGAACCAAGATTCATTCTTAGAGTCCTCCGTGCTCTTCCAAACACTCGCAGGAAGCTCAATCCTGTTGTGTTGCGAGGGCTCATCTCTGGATTTTATACACACTCAAATTCAGAAAAAGATGCTCTTCTTAATTTTGTTGAAGAGCCCATGGAAGAAAGTGCTAACGTTGTGAAGATGCGCAGTGGAAAGAGTTCTAGTTCTCCGCTATTGCCAGAGGTCGACGCTTATCTTCATCTCTTGGTTTTGGTAAAACTCATCGATGGTGAGAAATTTAAAGAAGCAGTGCAATGTTCTGACTTATTGATGTCCAAGGTAACTGCGCAGAATCGTCGGACACTAGATCTGGTCGCAGCTAAATGTTATTTCTATCATTCAAGAGCTTACGAACTGACCAGCCAGCTGGATAAGATCAGAGGCTTCTTGCATTCTCGCTTGCGAACGGCCACGCTGAGAAATGATTTTGAAGGACAAGCAGTTTTAATAAACTGTTTACTTCGCAACTATCTGCACTATAATCTTTACGATCAAGCAGATAAGCTGGTATCAAAATCTGTTTTTCCAGAGACTGCAAGTAACAACGAGTGGGCACGTTTTCTGTATTACTTGGGATGCATCAAGGCCGCTCGCTTAGAGTATTCCGCTGCTCACAAACATCTTGTGCAAGCGATGCGCAAGGCTCCTCAGTCAACAGCAGTAGGTTTCCGTCAGACCGCACAGAAGTTAGCAGTCACTGTCGAGCTGTTACTGGGGGATATCCCTGACCGTCAGATATTCAGACAGGCAGCACTCCGTAGATCCTTGGCTCCTTACTTTCAGCTGACCCAAGCAGTACGAATGGGTAACCTACAGAGATTCGGTGAAGTTCTGGAGAACTTTGGACCTCAATTCCGTGCTGACAACACTTTCACCTTGATTTTACGTCTGCGTCACAATGTCATCAAAACTGCCATAAGAAGCATCGGTCTCTCCTACTCCCGTATCACACCAGCCAACATTGCTCGCAAATTGGCCTTGGACTCTCCGGAGGATGCAGAGTTTATTGTTGCTAAGGCTATCCGTGATGGTGTGATTGAAGCCACTCTGGACCCAGAACACGGTTACATGCAGAGCAAGGAAGCCACAGACATCTATTGTACAAGAGAACCCCAACTCGCTTTCCATCAGCGTATCTCATTCTGCCTGGACCTGCACAACCAGAGTGTCAAGGCCATGAGGTACCCACCTAAGTCCTACGGCAAGGATCTCGAATCAGCAGAGGAGCGTCGGGAACGAGAACAGCAGGATCTGGAATTGGCTAAGGAAATGGCCGAAGAAGATGATGATGGCTTCCCCTGAACCTTGTTTCTGGAAAAACACCTCTTTTTTTACTCTTTAAGCTCTTGTGTTGTTGTAAACAATAGTGCTTAATTAAAGAATATTTATGTTTAAATTATGTATTTGTTTTGTGTCGTTCATTTTTTTTCCAAATCCCGTATGCTTTTCATAAAATGAAGACTGTCTGAAAGTAAAACAGAAAAGTGAGGAGTGCCTTTCAATTGCTTAACCTTGTAAACCTGAGATGCTGAAGAGAAGAAATAAAAATTGAAATTGTTAGGAAATTAATTTATTAATGAAATCCTGAACACTCACTGGGCAATATTGATTTTTTTGTGTACTAATTTTGATGACACTCTCAGTATATCCTCTAATTGGTCAGTAGAACTGAAAAAATCAAGTATTCAAACAGCCCTAGGTCCTAATACATGCAATATTTGGAACAATTCAGTCTTATTGGCAAAGCGTTAGCGAAGCATATCACTCGAGGGGCTAGAAACTTTTAATTATTTCTGTCTATCCACACATATCTCAAAAAATAACTGACCAATAGACTTGAAATTTGCATGAAGCTTCATTCTATATATGCAACAATGAGATCAATGATGGTTATTTCACTCCATGGGATTTGGCTGAGCACTAGCGAATATTTTTACATTGGTGTAACCATAATGGCAACAATAAAATAGAATAAATCAAATTGTCTTGCATTTAATAACTCATAAGGGATTTTAGCATGTGACATATTAACACATTTTTCTAACTATCCCAGCACATATATAAATTTATGGCAACTTTGTAGGTAGACTTTTATTATTTAAACACTGATATGAAACCCAATATAATGAAATGTAGGACAAGAAACATGTTTTTTATAGATGACAGACTAGTTAGCTGTTGGCCATGCATCTTAGGCTCTGCTTTTAACATGAGGATAAAGTTTAAAACTGTGTTAAATAAGAACTCGTATCAAATTTATAAATGTTTCACCTCAGAAACTTAGATACTAGTGATTCAATGCTTATGATTAGTTAAAAGTAGGATTATCTGTTAATACTAATGTATTATAATTTATATTTAATATACAATTTCTTAGCGTTTATATTCAACAATTCATTAGAATTGGGACACTATTTCTGAAATAAAAATTTATGGATGACATGAACACAGTTTAACCTTTATACCATGTTAAAAGAGAAACCTCAGCTGACTAGTGTACCCTCTTAAATCTTTAAAGCACCAATATCTAGAGATCTGTTTTGGAGATTTGAAAACAAAGCTAGCTGAAATATTACAAAAGTAATAGTGGTTATAGCATATTCGGTACTTATCAGAATAAGCTACCAAGGTAACAACTGCGTTTGAGCAGATTCATGGAGAGTATCGGAGGCCCAACCGCAAGGCGAAGGCGATTATTTTATGTCGACTATTCTTACTGTATGTATGTGAGGTTTGAACCTAAAAGGAAAGGTAAGTATCGAAAGAGAATGGCTTCTGTTCATAGAAATGCTGCTTTGAGGATTGCTAGTTTGTACTGGACGGTCTCTGAGCCAGCAATTCAGATCATCGCAAGTCGCCCATTGATTTAAAAGTACAAGAACATAAGTATATTCTTTGACAGAAATTTAGAGCTCAGAGTTGAAGCTGAGCGAGTTGGAAAAGTTGTGAGAATGCAGAGTTGGCATGTTCGCAGGGATGCTAAATTCCATGGAAGTTGGACGAAAAAATTGATCGGTAATATCACAGAATGGATGGAGAAACAGCACAGCGAGGTAGGCTTCTTCCTCACTCAGTTCTTGTTGGGCCACGTTTATTTTGGATCGTACAAGATGGGGAAATGGGAGTTGCCCACTTGCGTTTTACGAGATTAACCTCAGGATGACGCAGAACATACCTTCATTAGGTGTAGATGATGGACAGGAGAAAGAAGAGAACTGGCAACGTAGCTGCAGGAAGATCTTCAACCGCAGATTATCATTGGAGTTATGCTCAGAGCACAGGAATGCTGGAATATGGCGACCAAATATGTAGATTGCAATTGCCCTCATGCCGGAATTTACAGGTGATTTTTTTGCATTTTCTCAAATCATGACCCCCAGAATACATAAATACCATAATCCAAAATGTTTTTATATATGGGCTTTTGCAATATAATGTGAGTTTGTGAACACAATGTCATAGTTTTTCAATTATTCAGACTAAACTTAATATAAAGGCAGAAATTGCACATAACTTAGATGAATTCATTATTCAGTCTTAATCGATGATAAAAAGTATCAAGACGGTGAGCATTCAAATTTAAACACGAGTTTTCTTAATTTTTTCGATAGCTCCTAAGGGTTCAAGATTGTGACCATTCAAAGTTTGGAATGATGGTTATAAATCAGCTATTATGCATGATAGTGCTAAACAAAAAAATGTTCTAGAACTCTCAAGTAATTTACAATAGTGTTTGGTCTTAAGTATTTTTTATATCTTGTAAGATTTCGACATACTGGGCATACAAAGTTTTAACTAGTAGACAACATTGCAGGAATATAGTGAACACTATAACTATCGTAGTTCTTAATATATTCAGACTGAACGTGGTACAGGGACAGTATTTACATATAGCTTTGTTAAGTTCTTTAACATTCACAACCAATAAAACGTTATTCAAATTTGGGCAAAATATCTATCTTGGTTATTTTGTAACATAAATCAAAATTGACACAGCTTAAAATTGTTAAGCAATTTCAAGCAAAATTTATTCTTGCTTATTTTTTGTTAACTCAAGGTTTCAAGATTGTGGCTGTTTAAAATTATAGAAGTACCTTAGAGATCCGTAAAATATTTTTACAAATATAACTTAAGTTTATAAATGTTTGAAAGTATTACAATTAACATGCCGACATTGGAAGTGTTTTGCAAATTAAACATCTAAACTAATAATGCATCTTCAACTTAGAGATGACGGTCACATGTGAAATCTACCTTTTTCCTACTGAGCCGGAAGGGATATTTGATATTATAGTTACAATGAAATACCCACAAACAATAAATATTTTTCACAATATAATTTAATTGTTCTGTATATAAAATAACTCATTACAAAGCAAAATTATATTTTGCAACAGATTAATGTATTACTAGATGTTTTGAGACCCGAATTCTATTTTGGACATAAATACATGTATTGGTAAGTAAAGGGAATTGAAAGATGGTAAGCAGGACTTGTCCCTCAAATTTTTATTTTAGGTAAGTTAAAAAAAATTCAAATATATACTTTTCTGACGATAAAATTAAGCGAGAAATTAATTCTTGTTGTTTTATTATTTTATCTCAGTTAAAATAGTATTTCTTTGGAGACAGATTACATAAAAACTTAATCATGTAGAGTTGAAGCCCTAGAAAACTTACAGTCTCAGCAACACCCCATCATTCTAATGGGTGACATAAATATCGACTGCCTGAAAAATCAAAACGACACAACACTACTGATCGAGACCCTGGCAAGCTACAACCTCTATAGAAAGAACCTCCCTGCCACTCGGATAACACCAACATCAAGAACATCCATCGACTGTGTAAGCTGCAACATCAGAGAAGAAGAAATCACTGTAAAGGTAATAGAAACCAGCTTATCAGATCATACGGGACAACTATGTATCATAAAGGGAAGAAAAACTCAAACGCCAACCATAACTTGTTGGAGGGGTAGAAACATGAGTCACAGAAACATACTGACAATGAAACATCTCCTTAGTCAAGAAATCTGGACAGAAGTATACAACTCCAATGAAGCATATGACAATTTCAGCCGAACTCTTCTTGCAGCACTCAATCAAGCATGTCCAGTGAAACATACCAGGTGCAAAAGAAGCAGAAACAAAAATAAACACACTCTCCACAACCCTAATGCTCAACAATTGAGGCAAAGATTTCTTTTCGCTCAAAACGCTTACAACACCACTGGTAGGGAGGAACATAAAAGACACGCTGCCCATCTCAAAAAAGAATATGGCTTGCAACTCCGCCATCTAGGATGTCATAAACTTAGAAAGGCAGCCAAAAGAAAACAAAAATGCCCTCACCCAACTCGAGGTAGGTGGCCAGGTTACGTCCAGCCCAGTGCGGATGGCAGACTATCTTAACAACTTTTTTGTCAACATGGCTGAAGAAACCATCATAAACAATGGGCTGAACAATAAACAACCATTTACTCCGACCGAAAATAGTTACATCCCCAACCTGACACTGAAACCAACTAATTCAGAAGAAGCTGCCAAAATTATTAGTGGATTGAAGTCAAAGCCCTCAGCAGGATACGATGACTTATCTACCATAGTCCTGAAAAAGTGCCAAGACGAACTTATAGAACCACTGATGCACATTACTAATCTATCTTTTTTATTAGGAGTTTTCCCGTCTGCCCTGAAACTGTGAAAAGTGTACCCCAAGTTCAAACAAGGTGATGCCACAAAAGCAGGCAACTACAGACCTATTTCACTAATCCCAACCATATCCAAAGTAATAGAAAAATTAGTGCTGATTAGACTTCTTGAACATCTTTCAAACAACAATCTCTTAACAGAATATCAGCATGGCTTCCTACCTGGTAAATCTACAACCACAGCACTGATTAATCTTGTAGAGTTCCTACTAGATCAGCATGAAGAGGGGAGCACATCAACTGCCATTCTTCTAGACTACAGTAAAGCCTTTGATAGTCTTGACCATGAACACCTTCTGAAAAAGTTAATGACACTTGGAATTCGTGGAACCTCAAAAGCATGGTTTACCAGCTACTTAACGGAACGAACACAAGTGGTTGAGATAAGATACAACAATAATAGAGAAACGGAAAAGGTCAGGTCAAGCACAAAAAAGATCACAAGAGGTGTACCCCAGGGCTCTGTGTTGGGACCCATTATGTTCATTCTCTTCACAGATGACTTCCCTAAGTACATACAGGAATACAGCAACTGCATCATGTATGCTGATGACTCAGTGCTCTTGCTCGGCAGAAGAACTCCTGGTCAACTAGAAATAGATGCATACACAGTAGTGAATATGGCTATCCAATATTGTCATAACAACGACCTAGTTGTGAATGAGAAGAAGACAAAACAGCTCATTCTAGGGAGGTGTAGAAAAAAACTCCAAGGCTACCAGAGACTGATGACACCACCTTTACCAAGTACCTTGGGGTAACAGTTGACCAAGACCTTTCTTGGACACCACACATCAACAACCTCTGCAAAAAGCTAAGCACCAGACTGTATGTAATACGACGAATAAAAAAATATAGGAAACACCATGACCACGAGGATTGCATACTTCTCCCTGTTTGAATCCTATATCCGCTATGGGATAGCAGCTTGGGGAGGTACAACTTCTGGCAACCTGCAACGCATACTTTTGAAACAAAAAAAAGCCATAAGAATACTGGGTAATCTCCAACCACAAGAGTCTTGCAGGGATGCTTTCAAGCACCTCAAAATCTTAACAGTCATAGGCCTGTACATCCTGGAAACAGTATCGTATGTCCACATCAAGACTCCAGGCATAGCAGAAAGGGGTGAGCAATTCCATCACTACAACACCAGACGTGCCACTGACTACTGCCTTCCTGTGCACCGACACTCCGCAGCACTGAACATAAGCCAAGTTACATCGGCGCCAAAATGTGGAACTGTTTGCCAGAGATGCTGAAAAAGGTGGATCAACAACAATTCGCTCGTCACTTGAAGACCTGGCTTCTCAATCAACCCTTCTACAGCATCGAAGAATTCATGAGCTGGCAAACTCAACCGGACTTTTGAAAAATTACTCAGAATTGTACTTGCTCCTCAGTAATATTGTATGACACTATACTTATCTTGATGATAACGTAATAAAGATATTTTTTTATTTGATTTGATTTGGTTGTTTAAAGGAAATTTTATTCTAGCATGATATGTGCACTCTCTGTACATGATTTGAAAATTACTACACAGCAAGTTATGTAATGACATATTAGCAACGTGTTATCAGAAGATAATTTCATCCAGCCTATAGACAATGTTAACAAATTTAGTTGACTCAGGAATGTATAAAAAGTGTTCATAAAATACCGGTAGTGTCTACATCAATGAAATTATTAAATAAAGAAGAAATCTAAAGAGAACTGAAGTATAATCATTTTCCATAACTAGCTATGGGAATGTTCCACACGTGATATAAAAGGGTGGATAAAACTAATTAGCCTCTAGAAGTGTTTAGTGTTCTCAAGCTTGTCACATAAATAAATTGAATGCTTTCAATAAACTTTATTCTAATTTGGTGAAAACCAAAGAGATGAGGGTTATGTAGACATCAATTTATAAAAAAATGCAGATCTTTATAATAGTGATTTTGCCTGTATCTCTTGAAAGAAAAATATTCTTTTAATCACTGAAATGTTTTTATACACTATTTTTTTTTTATTGGGACATTGTTATTTTTATAATGATTCATTGGTTGAGTCTTATTTCTTTTTAGGGTCAAATAACTATTACCTGGTTAATCCTGCTCCAGTTTATACTAGTCTTCAATACATTCTGTTTCTTAGAACATACACAGTGCAAAACTGTTGGTAATGGTGTGCAGCAAAAAAATAGCTATGACTGTTCCTTATACTCGGTGCTTTTTGTGGAAGGAATTGTGTTGGATATTTTGAATAAAGAACCACTTGATGTCAAATTCATTGAAAGGTCACAGCTTAAAAAAATTGATATTGTTTCAAAACGTTCACTCCTAGCTTACACTGTGATTAATATGAACGGCTCTCTGTCTTCAAAAAATGAATTGACAGTACTGGTGATGGATTATTGTTAAAAAAAAGATCTCTTGGACACAAAAATTAGAAACTGAATTAATTCTTTTAAATATATACTACATTAAGTCCTCTCATTCTGCAAGATGCTTAAGCACTGGAGGTGGTGTTGTCATTCTGGTACACAGAAATTTGACTTCAAAAAGTGTCACTTTACCGGCAATCCAGTCATTATAATTGAAAAAGAATTTGAATGTTGTGTTTCAGAGATTAGAATAGATCATTATTCATTCACACTTGTGTTTACAGGAGCCCTAAACATTGTTATGAGGACTCCTTTTTGGTTAAGTTTGAGTTATTATTGGAGATATTAAATAACAAGTATGAAAATGTAATTATAACTGGTGATCCAAATATAAATGTCCTAAATGTGGATAGTTCCATATATAAACAGTTTGCTAATATTCTTAGGGTGTATAATGATTTACACTGTAGATTTTCCAACAAGAACTTCAAATAAGTCACAAACAGCAATAGATACTTCATAACTAATATAAAAAAGAGTATTTAAATACATGTGGAATTATAACTCAATTGTCTAATCATGATGCACAGTTGCTGGAAATTTTTGGAATAACAAATCAAAAGAATCTCGTTTTAAGAAAATTAACTAGAAAATTCACAGCTAATATTATAATGTGTTTTTAAGACAATTGTCTCAGTTAAACTGGTGTGAAGTTTTCCAGATACCTGTAATTCATAAATATGATGTTTTTAGCACTTTGTTTTGTTACTAATGTGATGCAAACTTACCTAAAGTATTTACCTCTAAGCAGTTAATGGAAAATAATAAATGGGCATCTGAAGAGTGAAATGTAGGAGGAAAGAAAATAGTTAAATTAGAGTATAAATTCAGAATTACTAAAAATAATATTAAATTAACCATTAGAAATAAGAAAAAAAAAGTTGAACCAGTCTATTACCTTGCAAAAGATGAGTTACTATAATAGTAAAATTTCTAAAGCGCCTAATAAAGTTAAAACTGCTTGGAATTTAATTAATTACAAAGTCCGTAAACAGAAGCTTTCAATATCAAACGTATCACTTGCAGTGGACGGTAAAATATTGACAGACCCAACCTTGGTTGCTAATATTTTTAATAATTTTTTTGTTGAAGCAGTTGATAGCTTAATACTTCTGAGTATTTCCTCCACTAACCATGAAAGCAATATTGAATTTCAGCACTCAAACCAAATTTCGACTACTTTTAAATTTTAACCAGTAAATGAGGTTGACATAAAAAGCATAATTTCATCATTTGAAAACAAATATTTGTCAGAATTTTATGAAATTTCAATTATTGTTCTAAAGCAGTCTTGTCCACTAATATTAAAACCCTTAATACATTTGGTTAACTCTTTTTTGATATCAGGAATTTTCCAGATAAGCTCAAAATAGCTAAAGTAATTCCTATTTTTAAAAAGGGAGATCCAAATGATCTTGCCTGTTATAGGCCAGGTTGTTTATAACCAGTTTTTAAATTATCTGGAATCTAACAATTTCTTAAACAGTCAACAGCAAGGTTTTCGATCTGGACGATCTACAATTACCGCAGGTATTGAGTTTTATTGATTCAATAATCAATTCAGTGGATAAGGGAGAACATGTGAGCATTTGACAGTGTGTCACATTGTAAATTAATAAGTATTCTTAAAATTTTGGGTGTTATGGGAAAGGAACTTGTGTGGTTTAGTTAAAAAATAGGATGCAATACGTTAAAATAGAGCGTTTCAAACAGTGCTCGGTATTGTTTTAAAAACAAATTCAATTCAAAACTAAAAACAGTAAAGCATGGAGTCCCACAAGGATTAGTATTAGATCCACTTCTTTTTCTTTGTTACATCAATCAGTTGCCTTTACTGGTTGGAGAAAGCTCTGCTGTCTGTTTATATGCTGATGACACAAATGTGGTTATCTCTGGAAAAAGTGTCGAGATGTCCTTCTTCGTAGGTCTCTCAATGATTAAAGACTTCTTGATAAGTAAAACCCTTTTATTAAACTCAAACACATCAAATTGTATCTCTTTTTTCATAAAACAAGCTCTAAACAGGGTTTAACCCAACATTTTTCATTGAGGAAGAACAATTAGTAAATGCTTATAGCACAACATTTTTAGGATTGATTATAGATAAAAACTTAAGTTGGAATGAACATATGGACTATGTTTTAAATAAAATTTCCAATGGTATATATGCACTGAGACGATTGGCTAAGGTTTGCAGTGTAGAATCTCTATAATCAGTTTATTATGCTCTCATAAATTCTCACATTGCTACGGTATAGCTATTTATGGAGCTACCACATCACATAATTTAGACAAAATTCTAGTTATACAAAACCAAGCTATTAGAATTATAAAGAAATTAAAGAGAAGAGATTCAGTTAAGCAAATTTTTAGGGAACTGCAATCTTGCATTAACAGAAAGAAAACATCAATATAATACACGGTTCAATATATCTAATGATTCTCATCACTTGGAATTTTATAAAAAGAAAACCTCATACATGGGGAAAAAGTTTCTAAATCATTTACCGATTGAGTTGAAAACTAACTACAACACTAGTAGTAATGCTTATGTTACTGAAGTGAATATTCTATAAATTGATGTTAGATATGTTTTCTTGACTGTAATGTTCTTGATATGGCTCTATTCATTGTACATTCTGTGCATTTGTTTTATGAATAAAGAATTTCTGAATCTGAATAGAATCATCTATGGCTTTTTTAGTTTCACAAAATCTCAGGTGTCCCAGTTTTTTTTCAACATAGTATACACTAGATAATCTACTCTAGTGTCCCAAAACAAAATTATGGAGCCAATGTGGCTCATATGATTAATAAATTATTCCAGTCACATCATCATTTCATTACAGCAAGATTTACTTGTCTTTTTAAAAACTTCTACCTCCAACCCAATAAGAATAATTTTATTTATTCACACAATAGAATGTTTTCTATTCTTCACACAACAAAGGTGCTTCACCACAACAACCTTTATTCACACAACAAAGGTTTTCTGTGCAAATCAAAACATCTGTAAGAAAGTAATTATATAAAGGGAATATAACAGAGCTATTTACAATACAGTATAAATAATATTTGGTTATACACTATCTTAACACGTGAGCATTTGACAGTGTGTCACATTGTAAATTAATAAGTACTTTTAAAATTTTGGGTGTTATGAGAAAGGAACTTGTGTGGTTTATTTACACCACACAAGTAAAAATATACTATATATCTATTCACATGGGTAATCATCATTTTTTGCTGTATTCAAGTATATTGTGACTTGAAGATATATATAGTCAATCCAAAATTGAATAAAGTGAGGAAAATACTTAAAACAAATTATCCCCTATGTTAATCTGTTAACATAGGTAAACTCCAGTTGCAGTCTTGAGGATTAAGTCTTTAATCTAAAAACAAAACATCAAGTTAATCAAGTTACGGAAATCATTACATGTGACTGCATAAGTTGATTAGATAATCTGATGCATCAAAAATATGGATGATATTAAGCATTTTACTCCAAAAATATTAAGAAAGTTCATATAATGTTACACTAATGATTGATTTTGTACAAAGATAGTGCCTTGAAAAAATAAAAAATCAGAACATTATCAAGTTGACAGGGTACCCGGAAATTCCTGAATATCTGTTGTGGGAGAGGCTTGTGCAGTACAAACTTCTGCCACTACATTTCAGCAATGCGATTTCTCGCCATTTCAGTGCCACCTGGATCGTCGATCTGGCTTGTTCTGTATTGACAGTTATTGCTGTTGCTGTTTTGTGTTATGATGCCATGTTTAAATGAACACCATACAGCTGTGACATCTTTTCCTGCTCAGAAAAACATTCATTGAAACTGTTTTAATGTTGAAAAACAGCCAGGATGGTTTCAAGTTATTTTTCAAATAACATGTTTCAACTATACATTCTTTTTGATTGTCAGTCAGAATGCAAGGCACAGACTTGACAGAGACCCTTCTTATTCCCAAGTCTTCAGATATAATTTGCTAAACCAAGCTACCCAAGGTAACACATTAATTTCTGACATTTGATCAATGGTCTTTTGATGGTCTGAAAGCATAATTTTTATCTGTTTGGGTAGTTGATGGACATCCGGAACGAGGCTTGTGAATATGTCTTCATTTCGAAACCGAGAAACCACTTTAGTTTTTTCCCATAGTGGCACCTTTGTAGGCTGAGTTCTAAAAAACTAAAACTAATATGCTGTTTATAGCTAATCTAAAATAAGAGTAAAAAGCTTAAATTTTGTAAATGAGTAGCGAGTAGTTACAGTAGGGAATAAGATTAGCCATCAATTACTTTCTTTCTAAGCAAGTAAAATAAAAACTGCTGGATGGGGTTGTATTATAACATTTTTTTAAAGAGTAAGAAGTTTATTGAAGTATAAGTAGCTTGAACTTGATAAAAAACATATATTTACAAATGTAATCAAAACTAGTAGGAGTCTTTGCTATATTGATAGGCTGTTTATAACCAGTTTTCTATGCCAATTCCAAATTTGCAACACCAAAATGTATTCTACACACTTGCTAGGCTTTATACTATATAAGTTAGTGCATGCAACATCAAGTAACAGGAAGACCCATTCCAACACAGTTCGCTTCACGCTAACCAAAGTTAGCTGACTGGATTATAGACAGTCATGCAGTCAATCAGGACACTAAAATCAATAATACACTAAATAAGGTTAAAAATCCTATGAATTTCCAAATATACTGAAGCTGTATTCCTCACATTTTTGTATGATTCAGATGACTGATATTTTGCAATAGATTTAAAAAAAGCATCTCTTATAACCTAGCAAACTTTTCTTCAAGAAGCTGTGTCATTCATCACACATGTTAATTAAGTCACTAAACAACTCTTATTTATTTATTTTTTTTTGCTATTTGAATGCAAAAAATGCAATCGGGGTTCGGGTTCAATGTACATTCAAACCTTCATGAAGAACACAATACTATTCCAAAATGAAATTTCATGTGCAGAGACAACAGCACTGAACCGTTCATACACAATTCTCGTGAACACAATCAAAATTGTCAACTACAGTGAGGAGGATGCAATCACTCCGAAGATCAATTTTGATGTTTGTGCAACTGGAATGTAATATTTTAGTGTTTATTTTTATTTAAATTTTTTTCTATAAAACAAAGTATCCTCAAACAATTATGGTATTAGCAATTTGATTCATCATATTTTAATTAAAATTGAACTTATACAAAGATACACTTTTCTGATAAACAATCTGCAACTTTCAAGTTGCACTAATAAAAGGAATACCAGGTGGTTTGGAGCTTCCACTAGGAATTCTTAAGTAACAATCTCACACTCTCCCAACTTTAGTATCTTGTTCTATAAATTGGATTATTAATTAATGATTGTGTGTATCTTCTGGCTTCATTAATTTGGCAGACACCCAAGTTCCATTCTCGTAGATTCTCTAAGGCTCCTTCTATACAACAGACAGTTTGTTACAAAATATTTTTTTAACCATAGAAATAGTTAATTAGCAAAGGGAGCTGGGGATAGATACATATAGTCAATCCAAAATTGAATAAAGTGAGGAAAATACTTAAAACAAATTCAAACTATTTCTGGTACTTTCTTTATCACTCTGAGTTTTTGACATCCTATATAGACATGTACCATCTTGTATTCTTACTCTGGAATTCAGAAAGGAAAATATGTATTAAACTGAAAGGGATGAAAAAAAACAACACTTCTAAGGTTTTGTTTTTATTCAAATATTTTTTCATTTTTTTGCCTTTAAAGTACACAAAGGTAAAATATTTTTTAACTCACACGTTACAACTTAACAAATATATTTTTATTGTGACTTAATTGGTAATATTTAATAGTTGCTATGTACATAAATGTAACATTAATTGAATATTTACAGCAATGAACACAGACAAGTCACTAATTGTTGTACAACACTAGACTCAGTGGATCTATTCACATGGTAGGAGAGACAATGTGAAGCAAGCTACTGTAGTATATTAAGTACCGGATGCTGTCACTGTTCTGTTCTGCCATAAGGTCACTTTACTGAGAGAGAGAGAAAGAGAGCTCCACTCGTGTGAGTTTTATAGTTAACTTTTGTAAAAGCCGTTAGTATATAACAAGAAATATTTACCGGTATAAATAGTAAAATCAATATTTCTAACAATAAAATATTTTGTATAATCATCAAAATTTTAAATCATCAATAATGCAATTGTATACAGATAACTCTGCAGGTATAAAGCTGATTTTACAGGTACAAAACAAAATCAAATAATAAATAGACCAAAAAGTTGGATTAAAATAATACACTCCAACTCTTAAAAACGAACAAAAATAAATTATTTAAGTTACATCATTAAAGTTATGTGGCTGGCTACGCCTACACGAGGCGGTAAAGCTAAAACGACTACACAAATTTTCAATAAATAATGCTCTTATTAAAAACTTATAAAAAGTGCGCGGTTAATACTATAACACTATAAAAACGTAAAATTACAGTTAGAGAAATAAATAGTGTAGAAGGCTGGGCGGGGCGGGAGCTGGAAGACGTCACGCAGGAGTGGATAATTGTGCGGAAACTGCACCAGGTCGGGTTGAGTCGGGTTAGATGACATGAGCGAGCGGGCGCGCGCGCGGGGTCACTTGTCCTGCGTCGTCGAGCACTCCCCCGGTTTGCCGTAGGTCACGCTGTTGCTATAGTCTATCCTGTACTGGCCTAAAGGAGAACATAATACGTAAGTGAACACAGTATATTTTAATTTAGGTCAGTATCACTATACATTTACTTTACATGAAAATCAAAAGAGTATATATATTATTAGCAACAATGTATATTTTGGTTTAGAATATTCACACACACTTTTTTAGGCCTTTTTGAAATGTACAATTCCGTAGTATGTTATTTTCTTATAAGTCATAACAATGTTAAAAGTATTAACAATGAAAGCTCTTAAAAATATAAATTCTCGCATTATACAAACTTTTCGCTACTTAATCAATGATTAAAATATTGTTCAGAATATCTTGTTTTTTATGTATATTATGAATTAAAACATTTTTTACAGTAAAACTAATTTAATAATTTAAAAATAAAATATGTCAATCAGTAAAGACTGTTTCTTCTAGTGTAAATGCTGGCATTCCACACACTCAGCCTATACCGGACTACCAGGTTCAAAATTCAGCCTCCAATTTCTCGCGTATTCAAGTTTAAAATTTTCTTAAGCCTATAATAGAAATTGAAAAGTTCCAGTAAGGAGATTGTTGTATCTGTTGGATCATTGTTATTCATTTCTTAACCCTTACTCAGAGAATGACATTTAAGCAGATTCTGCTTACAAATACATGCCTGCCACTTGTGCAGTAAACATAAAAAACAAAACAGTGCAAGCTTTTGGGGAAAACATAAAAAATTATTTTCATATTTTAGCATGATTTTTATTTTGTTTTATTGCGAATTATAGTATGACATTAATTTGTTGTATTGGATATACAGTGGAACCTGGCTAATTCGAACTTCTATAATTCGAAATCTTCTTTAATTCGAATATTTATATTGGTCCCTAGCATTTTCTATATAAATATAAAAAATATCGTGGATAATTCGAAGTTTATTTTGGATAATTCGAACTTTTTATTCGAACCCGATGCCGATTTTAAAGTGGAAAGATTCGCGAAAAGACGCTGCACTCTCTCTATTCGCAAGGCACTTGCTTCAAGGCCATTGGACACAAATCTAGCCACCCTCCCGCCAGGCCGGCCGGCTCGGCTGTATGCTTCCGCGCCTATTGTTTTGTAGACGTGACTCATCGCGACTGGCACAAGCTCCGCTGCCTGCAAGATCACTCCACCCCACCCACTCCACTCCCCACCAGCTGTTTGTTTTGTAAATTGATTCAACCGTTAGTTTCACGTGGTTAGTCTATCTTGACAACTGTGCGGGTGTGTGAACTTTCTCGCTTGTCGTTTGTTTACATACAGTGCTGTATGTCTTCCGTAATTTTACATAAGATTTGTTAGTGTTTGACTCTTTGTTCGTTGAGCAAAATGTCGTCACCTCGTAATCCTCGAACATACAAAACTTTGTCTTTGGCTCAAAAAATAGCGGCAATCAAAGAAGTAGAGAAGGGGGTTAAGAAAAAATCTAAGATTGCCAAGGACTTTGGAATTCCTCCTACTTAAAGAATAAAGAAAAAATTCTCGGGAGTGAAAGTGACAACATTAAAGACCGGAAAAGGTTAAGGGAGCCAGAAAATCCAGATTTGGACAATTGTGTTTTAAAGTGGTTCAAACAAACTAGGGATAAGAAGATTCCAGTGAGTGGTCCTCTCATAAGAATCAAAGCTGAACAATTTGCTACTGAATTGGGGAAAAAAGATTTTAAGGCTAGTACAGGGTGGCTTGACGGCTTCAAATATCGCAACAAAATTTCGTTCAAATCCATTTGTGGTGAAAGTGGAAGCGTTAATCAACAAGAAGCCAACCAATGGAAAACAGATTTGGAGGAGATGATTCAGGATCGGGATGAAAGGGACATCTTCAATGTTGATGAAACGGGACTTTTTTTTAAATGCACCCCTGACAAAACACTCGCATTTAAAGAAGAAAAATGCCACGGAGGAAAACTGAGTAAAGAGAGAATTACTCTCCTGGTTGGTGCAAACATGGACGGATCAGAAAAGCTGCCTTTACTAATGATTGGCAAGTCGGCTAGTCCCCGTTGTTTCAAGAACGTCAAATCAAAACCAGTGGAGTATGTGAACAGCGCAAGAGCTTGGATGACCAGTCACCTTTTTGAGAAATGGTTGTTGAACTTAAGACAAAAAGTTCATAAAAGAAAAACGAAAAGTTATCTTGTTTATAGACAACTGTACTGCGCACAACACGATTCCAGTAATGGAAAATGTTAAAGTAATTTTTTTTCCCTGCCAATATGACTTCGGTTGTCCAGCCTATGGACCAGGGGATCATAAAAAATCTAAAACATTTTTACAGACGTTTATTGGTTGAGTACGTACTGACTGAAGATTGTGACGCCCTAAAAATCAAGTTAGACATTCTTCAAGCCTCTCGCATGTGCAAGAAAGCTTGGGACAAAGTAACGCCCGAAACGATCAAACATTGCTTTAAAAAAGCTGGTTTTGTAAAAAAGGAGGACGACGCCGAAAAAGCCAACGACATTATAGCGGAAGCGTTACCTTCAGTTGACGGCTGGGAGGACGTCATTACTGACCCTGCCATCTCTTTTGAAGATTTTGTCAACGTGGATGAAGATGTTGCAGTATGTGGTGAGATAACAGACGCGGAGATCATCGCTGAAGTGCTCAACAATAAACAAGATGGCGACATGGCATCGAGTGACGAAGACGGTGAGTCATCAGTTGGGGCGGAAATAAACGTTCCGAGTGCGGCCGAAGCAGCACATCACATCATGGAACTTAGACGTTTTTTTGAAAGTAAAAATGACGTAAGTGAGTCTATTTTCAATTCATTGAATATGGTAGAATCTTTTGTCACTTCTGAAAGACTTAACGTTCGAAAACAATTGAAGATTCCGACTTCTTTAGAAAAAATTAAATAATATTGTACTGCATAATGTTTCTTATCACCATTCAACTTATTTTCTTTTATTCATAAACATATACTGTAATTGTGTATTTTTTAGACAATTCATGATTCAATTTTGCACTGTTTTGCCTCACTTTGCTTAGTAGAAATGCATAGAAAAACATACATTTACAACCATTCATGTCATTTTCAATAAAGGTTTTCAGCAAAGATGTGAAGTGTCATTATTTTAAGCCTTTAATTCTTAACTTTTTTAATTCGAATTTTTGGATAATTCGAATTTTTTTATTGGTCCCTTGAGATTCGAATTATCCAAGTTCCACTGTATATATATATATATATATAGTTTTTTTTTTAGTTCTGTTTCTATGTTTCATTAAATCAGTGTGTTTCTGATGAAGGGTTCTGGGAACTTGAGAATTAAAACATGAAAACACTGGTTTTTCTGTCTTTGAACTACTTGAAAGGGTATATATATATACAAACAAAACAACAAATGAAAATGTCTTAAAATTTGTGAACTCCTTCTTTGCTTATTGCAGATACACGGGTCGGTATATCCGATTCAGCTGGACCACTGGGAATAATATACAAGAATAAGAATACAAATTTATTAGCTAAATGAAATTTCAGAAATGTATGACAATTGTCAAGAAAATTGGACTGACACAGTAAAACTAGAGAACTCATTTATCTCTAAAAATGTATCTACTTTATATATACGTATAATCCTTACCAGAATGATTTTAACACATTGCTTAACCCTCCGATTGATGATAAGAAAGTCTTTGTCATTAAGCAGCATATTTTTCGGATATGTTTTAAAAATATGTGCTAAATGCTAAGTAATTGGTGTTATATATCAAATGTTTTGTTAGAAACCTGAGAAAAATCTAAAATAATAGAAATATGCACTTACTAGAGTATTGTTATTTGTACATAAATTAAAAAATGTATATTGTAAATTTGTTTAACGGATCAATATCAGCTGACAACGAGGAATATTACGAATATAAACTATACAAAATGAAGTGGTGTTTATGAGTGGAGGATTTGACTGGTGCAAGTTATGTCTTTATATCTTAAACGGTTTTCACGCAATAATAGAGGAATGTTGACTGACGGCAGTACCGTCTTTATCTGTTCACAAGCGGTATTGATGAACATCTGTGCTGTCGGTCATCAGTTGGAGGGTTAAATAATTTTATTGGATGATCACATGAACTGAGGTAAAAGCAGCAGTTGCACAATATGTAGAGAAAATGATTGAAGGGAAGTTTTATTTTCAAGCGCCTCTCAAAATTTAATAATAAGGATCTGGTACAAAGAGTTTTACTACTGCTTTAGTCTCATGTGTCTTATTTGATAATCTGGGGGAGCACAACCACAAAATATTTAAAAAGTTTCCACCCTACAAAAAAAAGTAATTACAGCTATATTGGGTTTACCACTCATATCACTCATTGCAGCAACCCATTGATTTACTTAAAACTTATATACATACATAAATAAACACACACACTCACGTGCGTGCGTGCGTGTAGACAATACAAAATTTAAAAAAACCTAGAGCTTATTGTTAATGTACATTTGTATAATAAAAGGCATAAGAAATGTATCTGTTTATCATAAACTCATCTTTTTAATAAGAAATCAATTTTCTCTGTTTAAAATTTGTTTTTCCTCCCTATGTATTTAAATTAAATAAATATTGTAAAAAACTTAAGACTGAGCTGTATATTATTTTATTACCAACAATTTTTACCAGTTTTTGAAGGTTTTTATCACTGTAAAAGAATAGAAAATGTCAAACCTAGCCTGCCTGACCCTTCCTAATCAATCTTAAAAGAAGCTTGTATAATCTTATAAATAAAAATGAATGGCAAAATGTGTTGGTAAGCGCTAATCTTGATAACGGCTGGACCAATTCGGTTAATTCTTTTTGTAAAATGTACATTGAAATCCAAGGAAGATTTTTATGAAGAAAAAGTTAAGAAAGGTTACCTGGAATATTTTGGAATTCAGAAAAAATTGTAGTTTTTACATTTCATAATTCAAATTAAACTGGCACTAAACAGCTGTTGACAGCTATAGTTCGACAAACTTTCTGAAACATCTGTTAACATTTAAATTTTATCAATAAGTCACAGTGCTTGATCGGTAATGTAATGCAGATCGTAAATAAAACATTAATACATAAATTTTACTCCAGATTGCGCCAGTGACGAATTAAAATATCTAATGCATTAAATACTGTTATAAAACTAACTTTAATGAACAAAGTTATGAATGTTTTCATATAAGTTACTTTAAACTGGTGGGCTTCCTTGACATTACGATATTACATTTTAACAATTGCTTATGGAAAAACAGAGAAATGAATACTAACATGCCTCAACGATTCATTCTTTCCCTGGCTACAGTCCAAAAAAGAAGTGTAACGCAACACTTTAATAACGATTATTTTGGAATGCTGCTTAACCTTAATAAGGATTTTCCTTTTATACCGAAAGTACATAACAAGTAGGTAGAACTTCCCCCTAGGTCATAATAGGCTTTTCAGTTTTACTTATGTGTGTATTTTCTTCATCAGGACAAGGCAAACTCAACTATGTTAACATGATTTTGACCAAAATAGTTTCCGAGAGCTAGATAATCGAACGTATATAGTATTTTGATCGAGGCAATATGGCAAACTAAACTGTGACATAGTAGGTAAGTTAATTTAAACGGTCTTAAGTAGGCATTTTTTAACCGAAGTAGGCATCTCGGTCCTACGTAAGTATATATATTTTTTCTTCGTCAGAACAACGAGGCAAACTCTACTATGGTACTGGAAATATCTTACACCTGAAATATATGACAAGGACTGGAAATTTTAACTGAAGTAAATTTCCTAAACCTGTGTGATCCGAGATTTGTGTTTTCTTGATCGGGATGACAAGGCAGATTCAGCTGTGACGTTATGTATATAATTAATTAGAACCAGAATCCTCCTACACGTGCCAAAAAATGATATAATAATTAAGTTAAACTCTGATACTATTTACCATGAACTTAAATATCTACCTGATGTATGCCTACTTACGTTTTAAAATTTTTATAGAACTCTCATCATATTACATCATAATTGCTTTTACTAAGTAATATAAGGACTTCGATTCTAAAAATTGTGTGCGAAGCTGCGGGTAACAGCTAGTAGATATGGTAAAAGTAAGTAATATTTTAACCCTTTGTACGCCGATATAAATTTAGTATTTTTTTAGATTACGTTCATTTAAGGTGAAAAAATGAAAACGAAAATTCCTTAAAGCTATTTTTTTTATTCATTCCTAATGACTAATAACACACAACAACAAATAAATTTTACAATAATGTAATACTTGCATTAAAATAATCACATTTTTTTCATAATAATGGAATATTTCAATAAAAATCAAATTCAGGTTACAGAGTAATCAAATAGGCCTACATGTGATGAAAAATATTAAAACTATGTACAAGGATAAGAAAACAAATAAAGTGTAATATGCTGATCTTGATTAGTTTATAAGTTCATAATAAGCACTAGAAAACGTAGCATTCAAAACTTTAGCAACAAAATCGTCATAATCAGAATCGTCTGGGTGATGAGCCTTAATTACACAACAGAAAAGAAACAATAAAAACTTGATTATAACACCTAAAACATGGTAACAACAACTTTTTACAACTGTTTGTATAAGGAATGACAACGCAAGAACACTTCGCAAAGGCACAATGCGTGCTCCACTGACAGTCAGTAATGGCGGATAGTATCGTCATCGGCGTACAGACGGGAGTGGGAGAACAGCTGCCGGCAACAAAACAATTTATTGTTTACCTACTGCGGCCAACTGACAGCTGCAACTGGTTTATTTGGTCAAGCCAGTACATTACTTAGTATTGTGGCTTATATATTGAGCTTATAAATTTCAAAAACAATAATAAAATATATTTTTATCGATCGGCGGATTATTTTGTCTTCAGCGTTATAAGACCTAACAACATCGCGGATTATTCCGTCTACGGCGTGCTAAGGGTTAAGAGCAGTTTGATTTGCAGAAGCCATAGTAGGCTAAATCCTGTGGAAATAAAAGAATTAAAGTAAGTTAATAATTTTAATAATAGCTGATAAAAATTATGTCAACTTCTGTACTGTTTGGATTTCTCTTTTGGATTATCTGATCACACACATGTATATCCAAAAAGAAGACTACCCCTTCTGAAAGCAAAAGCAACTTTGCCAATATTAGGACAATAGACTTGTATAGGTCCAAGAATGTCTGCAATGGATGTCTTATTAACCCTTCAACGCGTTATTTTTTTTTTCATGGTCATACTCCCTCCTGCGTTGATTTTTCTGGCGGTTTTTTAGAGATTTTGTGTTTTATAAATAATATAAGCAAATTACCCAAGTTTATAATTATTTTATTATACTTCTATGTTGTTAGTGTTTAAAATTAGCCAAATTAAACAAAATTAACCTACTTTAGGTTAATTTCCCTAAAAGCTAGCTAACCTACAAACCATCCCCAACTCATGTTTATAAAACACAACAAATTGTTCCTGTCAAAACGGGATTTCCTTCTTCAAAACAATATAGTTAGCTTGTAAAACTAATAATAATAACTAAACAAAGGAACGTAAAACACACAAAAATATGTCAGTTTGAACATAAACCATCACACTAACAATGACTGTAAACAACAACAAACGTAAGCTGACAAACGATCGGCTGCACGGCAATGACGTCGTCTTGAATGCAGCTGATTTCTCAGATATTTTTTCTAAAGATCGATTTTTCGAGATATCGACTCAATTAATCGAAAGTTTGAATCTTCTCCTTTCGATTGGTATACATTTTTTCATTGAAAACATTCGATAGTCGTCTGTTACAGCTACAAAAATAACCGACTACTCCATGACGTACTCAGTACGGCAAAACGCGATCTCAAGTAAAAGTGTCATGACGTACCTAGTACGGCAAAACGCGTTGAGGGGTTAAAGACAGACGTAACACAATTTTGAATTTTGTAAATAAAAGCAAATAGAAGACACGCAATCTGAGATGACATGTACACTAACAGTAATTTTTAAGAGCCTGAATTTTCTGATGAAATTCATGTTTTTAAAAGAAAGGTTATAAAATAATTCCAGGTTATCAAAGTCCGATATATGAACTGAAACAGTCTACTACTGAATCTATGATTATCGCCACTTCTATGTAACGCCACTAAATCTATATTGGCCATAATTTGCAATATATGCGTAACATCATACCCTTGTTGGTGATTTCTTCAATGGTAGCTTCAGGGCAATCTGTGCCAATGTGGCTTTGACTTCCACAATTGTAGCATGATATCTTGGGCGGTGGCACAAGGGGTGAGAAAGGTAGGTGAGGGGGCGGAGCGGGCCTGGTAGGCAGGAAGGGCTGTCCAGCAGGTGGGGGCAAGTGATGGTAAAGCATTTCACCGTTGGGGTGGTGGAAGGGCAACCTGAACACACCCTGCGAGGTGAAAGTAGGGTATGGGATGAATTGATTGGGTGGCAGGAAGGGTGTTGTGGAGTAGGGGAAGGCCACCCCTCCTCCTCCTCCACTCTCTCCGGCCGAGAACACCTTGCGGTCGTCGGGTGTACCATTGGCTACATTCGCATCCCTCCGCCTGGAAGTAGTACAAGATAATAAGGTGATTTCAATTTTAAATTAACTTTGAGGATCAAACAACTTAATAAATTTAAAAATACAAATGAAAATGCATTTTGATTATCCAACAATTTGCATGAAATTTAATTTCTTCTAAAGGAAGGTTGATGAAGAGTTTCTGTTTTTTTAGCAATTTGGACAAAAAGTTTTCATCTCAAGGTACATTAACAGCAATATTTTAAACAAAAACTGTTTAATTTTCTAAATCGGTAAATTAAGTGTAAACAATAAAACAGTAGTACTTTTTACGAGCAAAAAGTAGTTTTCAATAAAAATAAATTTTTATTCTATAACTTTATTTTATAATCTTGAATGAAACCCATTTAAAAACTGAATCTCTTAATAAATTTTGTGATTTATAATTTTATATATAATTAAAATTAGATAGAAAATGTAACATTACACTTGTACAACACAAATGTTTGTATACATTGTATTCTTTATCGGTATAATTTTAATGTATAAATTATCACAACTCAGTTAGCAAATGTTAGGTATGGATTGAAATGTATGTGACACTCACATTTTGTCCAAAATGATGGGAAATTGTAAATGATAGAAAATAAAATTCATGACAATACCTTTAACTGAGCCGCCTTACTTTTTAATTTGAATAATTTGTTTATTATTATTTATACAATGCAGTTTAAGGTTCACACATTATAACACACAACATAACAACTCACATAACTCACAAATTAATGTTAGAGATGTAGCCTCGAAAAGTGTTTTATAATAAATAACATAATATGAATAAACTTTTAACACTTTTAAACTTTTTATTTTTCTTACACGATTTATCACAAATTAAAATCCTTTTTGCTTAAAAATAGTGAATTGAAGTGCCAGTTATTGCGGTTTCAAACTATAAATTGCAATGTATTTTATTTCTCTAATAAATTAAATATAATGAGCATAAAGAATTAAATAACAACATACTGTATTATAAAAATATAGTTTAGGAACTATAATTCATGCTGTTTAACAAAAAGAAATGTCCTGAACACACCAATTTTGACCAATTACTTGTGATTGACTAAGAGAACGGTAATACTTATACCAGATTTCCAGACATCTAAATACAAATTCTATTTTTCAGTATGAATTATTCTGTGGACAGTTTTACAAGTATTTACAATAAATAATATTTTTGAAAACCCTTACACAGCTCCACTACATTTTATTTTCTCACCTGCTTTGAGAAAGCTTTTAGTACAGATGAAATATCAGTAACTATTGTAAACTATCCTTTGTAACATTACAGTGCTTCATTTAGGCCTCTTGTTGGTTCTCTATCAAACATTAACCTTTTAGGCCCAGAGCTTTTTTCAAACCTGTAAGTATAAAGCTGGCCATCCAGTTATTAAGGTGGAAGGTAGCTAATTGTTTTAGGATTTGAGTTAGAGCTTCCACAAAAGATAAAAAAATATTGAAACATCATAAAGTAGTCTTTTTAATCTTCCTATTGGTACTTAAACTGTAGTGAACCTCTCTCTTATCATTTTTCATCTTTGAAACAAATGTTTTTTTGTGCTGTTTCTACAAGAACGTCTTGTGTGGTATACTACACACACAGCAAGAACTGATCCATCTTGTATTTCACTTGAACTTCAGCCCAATATATGCCAAAGTGTGCACTCACCTTTCCACTCCCATCCCCACTGAACACTCAATGTTTATATCCGTCTCACCCTACCCCCTGTAAGAGCCTAGTATAGCCATATGGTCACAAGCGAGTCTTCACGCAGTGTTCATTTCCAACTTTATTATCTGAGCTGATACAGGCTAACTTGTCCTCATAAAGAATTTTCAGCAAATTGACCATTGCTCTCTAATAAAACTTGGTGTAATGATTTCACACTGTTGTATTACAGAAATGGTGAATTTCTCAGGTGTTACGACCAACTGTAAGACTCACCTATGAGGAGGGTTGTGTCCTCGACCTCTGGGCAAGGTTTGTATGCCAGGCGGGTTGGAGCGGCTAGACCGCCCTCCACCCCGGGCTCGCCCCACTCCCGTTGCTCGCCTCTCGTCCACTGACTCCTCCCATCCCTCCACTGGCCCAGGCGGGGGCCCTGTAACAATAACAGTATAGTTTAGATTAAGTTTTATTTGAAATATAATATGTACTTTTTAAATCTCACACAATATCATAAGAACAGGTATATATATATATATATATATACTGGTGTCAATAAATTTTATGATGTGTTGTTTAATGCTTAATATTAAGCATGTTTTAGTATTAGTTTAGCTATGTTACATTTGTTAGTTAAATTCACGTAACATTAATAATATATTATTGGCACCAATATAATTATTCATTACATAATTATCTCTTCTGATGAGTGATTTACAATAAAAGAAACATTTTTAATGCAATAATAAAGCAATAACTGCTTAAAACTTATTTCCTAACTACTGAATTTTACACTGAGTTGAAAATCTAAATAATTTAATCCCAAATGTATTATAGAGCTAAAAGATGTGTTGAATAAACGCTTAATTTCAAAATATAAATAAGTGACAGTTATCAATATACTGAAGGAGATTAGATGATGGTAAATAATACAAAAACGTTACACAAGTTTGAATTAATTCACAATAAAATAATCAATGGAAGTGGTAAAAAAAGTGCTTTTTAGCTTAAATATACCAATGTGATCTATTGAGTTATTACGGAAGTTTGAGAAAGTAAAACTAACATGGTAAGTTATTAAGAATATTTTTGTCTAAAAAACACACAATCGCTTTCTACTAGACAATATTACAACTTTTAGGATGCAATATTAACATCAGAACGCAATGATAGGCTGATCTCATCACCATACCTTGTTATGTGACGAGATACCTCGTTAGCAATCCACAATGAGTTAAATGAATAACACTATTGATAGCAATTACATAAGTAGTATTGTACTTACTTACTAACCTACTTTCCTTCCTTGGCCACTGAAACCTGAGTAACTTTTTAGCCTCACCAATAATGGCAACAAATTACTATACTCGGATTCAAAATAACAATGAAACATTTTAGTTGAAAACTACTGTCAATACTGTTTCAGTAGTAACTGAAACAGTATTGACAGTAGTTTTCAACTAAAATGTTTCATTGTACAATACAAAATGTTTAGTACTTAACATAATGAAGTTAAGTAAATCACACAAGTATTTACATACATATACAACACATATCTTTCAGTAATAAATTTAAAACTTCCTTAAATTTATTTCTTTACTGAAATCTATGACATGAAAGCTAATAATCTAAGAAACTTTTTTTATTATCCCAAATCTCAAACTCATTGGCCTCTTAGATACTGACGGAAGTAGCTCTATAGAGATGACCACCATTCACCAATCTCATAAAAGTAATTACATTTAAATAGAAATAGTCTATGCTTCCTTTTATGCTAAAGGAAATGCAAGGAAAGATTTGAGTAACAGCTAATAACCTATATGTTTGGGAATTTGCTACAATCATGTCAGAACTTCTCAGCTGTGAAATAAATCCCTTGTCTTTACATAATAATACTGTTAATATAATAATATAATGAATTGTTATTATTAATAAAAATGAGGTACACATTTCAAATTAAACAATAAACACATAACAGTAACCATAAACAATAACAATAAACAGTAGCATAATTGTATCAACTGAAACTTCCTTCTTAATTCTTAACCCTTCAACGCGTTTTGCCGTACTAGGTACGTCATGACACTTTTACTTGAGATCGCGTTTTGCCGTACTGAGTACGTCATGGAGTAGTCGGTTATTTTTGTAGCTGTAACAGACGACTATCGAATGTTTTCAATGAAAAATGTATACCAATCGAAAGGAGAAGATTCAAACTTTCGATTAATTGAGTCGATATCTCGAAAAATCGATCTTTAGAAAAAATATCTGAGAAATCAGCTGCATTCAAGACGACGTCATTGCCGTGCAGCCGATCGTTTGTCAGCTTACGTTTGTTGTTGTTTACAGTCATTGTTAGAGTGATGGTTATGTTCAACTGACATATTTTTGTGTAATTTACTTTCCTTTGTTTAGTTATTATTATTAGTTTTACAAGCTAACTATATTGTTTTTGAAGAAGGAAATCCCGTTTTGACAGGAACAATTTGTTGTGTTTTATAAACATGAGTTGGGGATGGTTTGTAGGTTAGCTAGCTAACCTTTTAGGGAAATTAAGCTAAAGTAGGTTAATTTTGTTTAATTTGGCTAATTTTAAACACTAACAACATAGAAGTATAATAAAATAATTATAAACTTGGGTAATTTGCTTATATTATTTATAAAACACAAAATCTCTAAAAAACCGCCAGAAAAATCAACGCAGGAGGGAGTATGACCATGAAATAAAAAATAACGCGTTGAAGGGTTAATAACAATACAAGGTATTTTCATAGGTATTTTAAGTAAAGGCTTTTGTCTTGTGTTCTCACGTAACTGTAAGCACTGCAACAAGCGTGTGTATCCTCACATTCAACAAGAATACAGGTGGCGGGGAGTGGTCACTGGCACTATCACTGGTGCTGGAGTGGTCCAGTCCTAAGTTCCTCATCACCAATAAGTATATACAACTAAGTAATACAACTTGGCTGACCTCTGTCATTGGTAGCAGAGAGGTTGGGGGTGTCTGGCGGGGAGTGGTCACTGGCACTATCCACTGGTGCTGGAGTGGTCCAGTCCTAAGTTCCTCATCACCAATAAGTATATACAACTAAGTAATACAACTTGGCTGACCTCTGTCATTGGTAGCAGAGAGGCTGGGGGTGTCTGGCGGGGAGTGGTCACTGGCACTATCACTGGTGCTGGAGTGGTCCAGTCCTAAGTTCCTCATCACCAATAAGTATATACAACTAAGTAATACAACTTGGCTAACCTCTGTCATTGGTAGCAGAGAGGCTGGGGGTGTCTGGCGGGGAGTGGTCACTGGCACTATCACTGGTGCTGGAGTGGTCTAGTCCTACGTTCCTCATCCTTTGAACCAATTGTGGTAGTTTGTTATGAGGATGGTAGTTCACCACACAGAGGCAGGATGGCGAGGTCAAGCAGGGGTGGTAGTAAAACGGTGGGGGGTTAAGTGGCCCATCCACGCTGTTGTAGCGACGCAGTGGCCCTCCCTGCTGCAACAACAACAACTCAAGATTTGATGTTTATACAAGAATATTAGTTCATACTGTATACCATAGGAAATGAGATTCAAGAAATATTGTCTTGTACAAAACATTACTGAATATTATTGTGTTATCTAATCAGTTGTAAACAAATAATACAATTATTTATTATACAATTATGATTTTTTTTATATTAAATGTTAAAAGTAGCACAACAAATAACAGTCATGTAAGTGTTTATGTTAAGAATTATAATTTATGAGCTTCGAATTTATGATCTCATTTTGAATTAATGACCACCTGAGGATAAACGGTAGTTAGCAATCTTTGCTTGTAAAAAAATATGAAATATTTCCTGCTAAAAATTTATATTTCTTCAAAAGAAAACAAAAGGACCACATACTTTCTCATTGGAATCATTGTTCTATTTGTTTGTTCAAGATTACATTGCTTAATAAATTAAATTGAGTAATCAAATTATAATATAATGTTTTAAAGCATTATTAGATAAAAAAATGTAACATGTGTTTTACTATTTTTACACAATTGGGAATTGAAAGAAGTTTGTTTAAGTAAAACAACCAAGACTAATAAAACAAATTTTATCACATTCACCTTTGAAATAAAATACAAATTCAATTCAATTCTCTGGAAATATTTTACATCACTATGATTTATTAGTAGATTGAGAAGAAAAGTTCCAATCCAAGAGCATCTTTAATTACTTAAGGCATTAACATCGTCAGCACTGCGCCCCACTGTAGTTTATGTATTTGCACAATAGTAAAAAAAAAAACCAGGCCAAATATTAGAGCTGAACTGTGTTTATTCTTCATCTAATCCATTTAAACTGGTGTTTTGAAATTTGTAACAAATATTTCATACCTTGGAATTACGACGTGATTCTACTGACATTTTCATGTCTGCTAAACGGATAGCATTTTTACATTGGTGTTATCAGTTATTTAATGCGTTCACAACGACGGTTAATTGCTGCACTTTTTTATATGTTGTCAAATTTTTCTATAATAATGGCAAAAAACTGCAATAGATTTTTATATGTTAAACATCGAAGTATAACGAAAAAAGGATATAGGCTTCAAAATTTTGCAGAAAAAGATTATTTTAATATGTTTTTTCAACCATTCTTTATATACCCCAAGGGTTACCTAAGAAATTGAACAATTGTGCGTCCAACAAGGTACACAATAGTCTGAGCTATTTATTTAAGCAAGAGATCTAAATTAACAAATCAAGTAGAAATGCAAACAATAAAAATGCTATAAGGAAACGAACAGCAACATGTACCCCATCGGGCACAAGACCTGCCCTACAAAAGGCCGGTGTGTACTTGATCAGATATATGATGGTAGTTTGTGAAAGATCGCGTCTACCCAATGTGGTACATGTCATCGTGAACATATTAACACCAAAATATGAAGTGAAAAGACCAAGTTTCACCCTATAAGAACAATGTTTAATTTCAAACAGTTTAAGCCCTTTTTTGGTTCTAGAATTATGGGAGATGTCTTCTTTTTGAAATTTTTAAGCTTATGATTAATATATATACAAACTCGGCTCTTCAGTTTCTTTAGAATAATAATTTATTAATTACATTTTTTTTCATTTTCTATATGCCTTTGAAACACATATATAAAATTGACACACAAATAAATTTAAATAGTGGATACCAATCCTAAATTGATAATTTAAAAATATGTCAAGAGTTAACATCAGTATATGAGTATTTTGAAAGTTCACCATTTTAGATATAAACCTCTTTTTGAAATTTGTGAAATGGAAATAATACTTCATTTTATTACTGTAACCAGCAATTTTTCTACAAAATAATTAATTTTTTACAACAAAAATTATCAGTGAAAATTCTTGATTATGAAAATTTGCTATACAATTTGAGCTTATGGTTTTTTTTCAACCAGTGAAACTAAAAATGTTTTGCCATTTCTGAAATTGCTAAGTGCTGGAAAGCATAAAGATTCAACTTAATAATACTTCTCCTAACTAAACATGATCACCTTTCACGACAACACCTCTCTAGGAGTGCACTACTTTTATCATTGAAATACCATTGCTTTATCGCATTGTCACCTTCCTAATATACTTTTAATAATTTTGACACCCAAATAAAATATATACAAGAATTCTATATGATGTTTATAACTGGATGAATAAGTGTACACTTTTTTAATTTTATTGTGTCATAGTGATGTGTCTTACCCACAAATTATTGTTATAACAACAATTCATATCTGCTGACCACACCTTTATCTTGAGGATACAAAACTGTTGTCTATTCAAAGATAGTCACTATGACAATAAAGTCAGACTATGCTGACTTACAGTGAGAGCAAGGTCAGCGTGAAGGTCAGGCTCGGCAGGTGCAGGTAGCTTCTTGCCCGGCAGATTGTAGCCGTTGGTGGCCTGAAGTTTGGTTTCCAGTGTGCGCAGTTGCGTGATAGATTGGTTGTTGAAGCCCTGCTCCCGCAGTTCCTCATCGGTCATCCGCCTCAACTGCTAAAATGTACATAATTACAATACATACTTCATGTTCTTATAAAAGGGAATACATAGACGAAAGAAAAAGACCACTAAATGTAAGAATTAAAGTACATTAATAAAATACAAAATAAATCTAGTGGAAAAGTCTAAAATTGCTGAACACTGCTGGTCTGAAACTCATCACATGAACTGGGATGAAGCCAATACACCTAGAGTAGAATTTCTTTTAAGCAAAATAATTGAGGTTTCATACATAAAACTGGCAGACCAACTGTTAAGTCAACCTTCTGTTGAGTTGAGGTTAGACCACTTTGGCTGCCAGTATTTAAAAAATAATTCACTAGGAAGTCTTTTAAAGATTTTAAAAGAAAAGGATTTTATCAATCAAAGAAACCTCAAGTAATAAAATTAGTCCACACCCCATGGCATTGAGGTCTAGGAAAAAACATTAGACCAGAGGTGACTGGCCTTTACCCTTCCCCTTGCTGATCATCACCTTCCTGTTCTCTTGTCCACACAAACCACCGCTATATCAATCACAGGAAATGCCAACATTAAGTTCTCTGTCATTGCTTCACCTTCATTAGTTCGGGTGTGATGTTTGTGATCTTGGCTCCTCTACGGTGACATCACTTGGTTCATTCTTTTCAGTCTGGACTTCATGAGGTTTTTCAGATATCACTAAATAAATATTATAACACTTATAATGGGTGGTAGTCCATTGTCACATTTTATAGTCTTTTGATGTCTTAGAACATTTCTTTTATCTGAGTAGGAGGGTAGATTTCAATCCTCGAAATGTAGTGTTCTACTTTTTAGTCAAATATAACAATGGCAAATAACTAAAATCCTACTGTTGTCCTATCAAGAAGGTGGAGCAATAGATGACCTTGATGTGAATGCCCTACATACCCTCCGCCAGGAATAAAACATATAAGAAGATTTAACAATTTACAATTTACTGGAAGCAAGTACAAAAGAAGTTAAGGAAGCAAGTACAGGTCCAGATTGATAGAAAAATACAATTTATAAGAAAAGAGAAATGCAGAAAAACTACATCTCAGAATTTTAATTCCAACTATTTACTTCATATAATGTTTCAAAGAGCTCCTACAGGAAGGTCTTCTAGAACTCTGGTATAGACTAGGGAACTTCCCACAGCAATTCTAAGGTAACTTATAATTATTTGGAAAATATTAAACTCCGCACTCAATCTTGTACCATTGCTCCAGGACAGATTTTCTATTTTTTCTTCAATATGGACGTTATTCTGAAGCCAAATATGAAAAATTGTGTTTCCTGGAATTTCTGAACAAGGTAGCAATTGTAAGAAAATGGCATCTCCACAATTTGCTTTGTCTGGCTTCCCCATATAGATTTATATATAAAACTACTTTGGAAATAAAGATTCTTGACTTCCAAAATGACTTCATGGTCAGATAATTGTTTAATCCTTAACAGAATTAATGTGGGACCACTCTTGGGCAGCCCTCTTTCGTTTAGAAATTATTCATAAAATAGGTTCAGTAGTTTTGAAAACGTTGCTGGACATACAGGAAAAAAAAACATAGAAATAAGTAGAATTGTATAACTTCCTCCTATTGAAGTCAGTTTTAAATATGATGGTAATTCTATAATAAAAAAAAATCCTTGTTATAAAACTTATAAAACACGCACAAGTATAAAGAAATTCAAAACACAATTTAATTTTTGTGTATAATTTCTACACATATATGGCTGTCCATTGACAGGAAATGTACATTCATGCAAGATCTATTTGCATGACACTGACCTGGTCGACACTGCTGTACTTGGGCGTCGGGTCTATGGTTGGTGGCGGACGGGTGAAGGCAGGCAACTGCTTGGGTCGTCCCGGGGATCCTGCACGGCTTGGAGAGTTAGACTGACAAGGCGAGCTGGTCCGACTGTCGGGTGGGGGCGGAGGAAGGACCATGGCAGGATGATAGCCCGCCATCAATGAGTAGGGCAGGTAATTTACTAATGAGTCAGGCATACTCACCAGCGGATCCCCTACACAAAACATTAACTGATAACCAACAACGCGTTTTACTTCCAAAAACAATTTTCCTGAAGGAAATTATAAACTGTTATATACATTTGTCATTGTTAAATGTAAATAAAACTTCAAATAAAAGGTACTGCTCCTTCCTAGTATATCAGAAGTCCATAAAAGAGGTGGCAGTGTTTGTTTACCTGACTGTGCTTGTGAACTAAATATTTTAGATTCCCCTTTGAAGTCATTGATAATATATTTAAATATTGTCTTCATATTTGTATGATTACTTTAAATGGAACCACAATAATGGGTTATACAATACTTTTACAAAAACAGAGTGACTTTGAATTCTGCACAATGTATTCTGTCAGAAAACCCTAAATACTTAAATGATTAGACAAGACAAAGACAGCACTTGTAAAAACTGCTTTATTTATCAACTATATAAAACAATTGGCCTAATTGGCCTTCAATTAAACACTACACATTAAAGTTGTGATACAGCAGTCTGCAGAAAATTTGTATAGCCAATTTTAAACCCCATTAGAATTAAATAGTCCAGTTTAGAAACGAAAATTAATACTTGTGTAATAAACTAAGTGATAAACTATTCTTAACAGCAAATTGATATTAGAACTTTATTGGTGCATTAGTAAACAAGGAAGGAGTACACAACAACATGTATAATGTAACTGGTTTTGTTAAGGTTGCTTGTAAGGGTGAGCTCACGTCTATAGCTCATTTTATTCTTGAGTTGTCCTACAGACAGACAATCATACAGAAAAGACATTTTTACAGACTCCAGCAGATAACAGAGAATATATGCAAGCCTACTCCTACAATCCCAAGCTTGTAGTAATACATACAGCTTGTAATAATACGATATATTACTCCTACTCTTAGCATTGAGTGATATGCTTCAATGACACTGAGCTAAATCCCCTAAATGGACATGCACTATCACAGAACTACAAGTGGCATCTTTCACAACAAGATATCTCGCTGATACATAGAATACATCTGTTGCTATGTCACATGTTACAATTTCATTTAATTATACTCTATTTAAAATGTATTTATTCTGCGATCTTTTCCTTATCATGGTTACCCATAAGACCAATATAAAATAGTTCGTTAACGCTCAACCAAATCCCATGAAGTAACATGAACCATCATCGAACATCGAACAATGTTGCCTATGAAGCTTCATACAAAATAACAAACAGAAATGAAGTGTTTCAGAACTTGGGAGGGTAGGCTTCACCACTAACGCTCAGCCAATTAGTTACGTAATATTTTAATGATTATGATAATACATTGTTATCCAATTATGTCATGATGATATGTCTTATTGATAAAATTTTCTTAAAGTCAATGTATATAAAAAATGACGAGTTTTCATTTATTGTCATTTCACTTGTATGTTCATATTTTATTAATTTTAAATTTAGTTTTCATTGTTAAATGGTTTCCATTCCTATTATAAACTGATGACATTAACAATATGACAATACTGTAAAACACTTGTGTATTATAATGAGATAGCCACTAGGCCTGCCAGCATTTACAACTCAGCAAAAACCTCACACTGCTGACTCAGTAACAGGTCTGACCTTCCCTCACATTTGTACTGTAGCTGAATCCGGAATTCACGGAAAGGAATTTGCTACTGAAGCTTTTCATTTTGTAAGCTTGTGAATTTCCCAGTTTGATTGTTGACTAAATAACTCTAAACCAATTCTACACAATTATTAAAACTTGCATGTTTCTAAATACTGACAGTGTTACTGTCCATGTAAAAAATGAAATGATTGGTTGAAGAACAGAGTGATGAAATATTGGAAAAATTAAAAATGTTCATACAATCCATTACAATCTATGAAACATAGTCGGGAGACAAAAGTCTGATTATTTCTGTGAGCTTTACAGCAGACTTCACTTCGACCTTTCAAGTTTGTTGTTGTCACTTTAGTCCTTAACTATGAATCCTTAGAAGATAAACTTTTCTATGCAGTAAGTTGTCTGTTTAAAATCCTTCGACGTATGTACCACATCGCGGTTGACGCTAGAAACACACGCTATTAGTGACCGGCTAGCAGCGCCAAGCGGAGTGTCAGAGAAGTGTAGAACTAGTGCAGTGTGCGCAGTTTAGAACTGTTAAATGGTGGAGTGATGTTAACACATCCACGCGCCCGTGCGCACACTTGCCATAGCTGCATGCGCAACCCATGATTATGAATCCTTCTGAGGCTACGATTTTGAGCCCAGGCCCCTATGCATGCCATACAAAGTTCAAATGCTGCAGTTGCATCAATGAACTTACCAGACAGCCATCTGGAAACTGCACCAATGAAGCTCTCAAAATAAATTGAGAGTACGTTTAAGGATCAGAGAGTCTCACTTATCCTAGTGATGAAACATTTCAGGTTCTGAACTTGATCCTCTCTGTTTTTGAAAAACAATTTAAGAAAAATATTCATGTGGTCGGAATCGAAAAACGTTTATTTGTTAAATCTAAATGGTGGGTTCACAAGTATAACAACTCTTGGATGACATGTGAGGCTGGGTGTAACAGCCACCGCCTCTTTGTACTCAAGACAATAATTCATTCCAAACTATTTAGAACACTTTTCGAATTAATAAAAGAATTAATTGCCGCGGCAGCCTGGTGGCCAACACGGCGGATTTTGGAATAAAATTTAAAATCTCCAGTGCAATTAGACAATAGACAATAATGTATAGCAATAGGCTAATGTATACTCCAGTGTTATATGTATAATGTGACTTGTAAAATTGAATATGCTTAATGTGATATGTACAATTTAATATGTATAATATAACATATATCTTTATATATCTAATAAAAATTATCCCTTAACTTGAATAAAATTAGACATGATTAGTGTATTATTTTTAAGGTTTAAGTCAGTAGCGTAGCCAGAAATTTCGTTTCGGGGGGGGTCCGAAACTGGAAGATCCGGGGGACGTTTTGTGTGTTATTTGCCAATGAGTTCACTGGTAAAAGGTAAATACCAAAAATATGGAGCTTTAGTAACTACGCCTTATAGAAAGTGGAAAGATGTAATAGGCAAATTCAACTCTCACAGCAACTCTAGTACCACAAAATTTTCTTGTATAGCTACAGAAACTTTACGAAGTTCGATTCTGGCCGAGTATAAGGCTCCAAAGTGACGTTGGATTCACTGGATAAGAAAGAAAAAGAACAAAACAGAGCTTCACTCAAGCATATAATTGACACAACTATATTCTGTGGAAAAAATGAAATACCCCTTCGGGGACATTGGGCCACTGACGGCCGAAACCCTTTAGAAAAGGAGGGAAAATTTTTCGAGCGTTGCTCCGGTACAGATCAAACTAACGGTCGGAAAATGTACCGAAAAAACTCTACTGATTAGAAGTTCGGCTACTTTGGATTTCACTGATTGAGGTATTTATGAATGAGTTATAATGACGATTTTTTGTATCATTACACTGTAGACGAGTATATAATTATCGGAAAAAATCCAAAAAATCACTTTTGGTCGGAAATAAAATACACCTGAAAAACTCTAATGATTATACAGTAACTTCAACTACTTCGGACTTCGGTTTATAGAGGTAAACGTGGTTTTTTGATTGAGTTAGGACGACGATTTTTGTTATCATTAACTGTACTCGACTACCTATATAATTATCGACAAAAAAATCACTTCCGGTCGGTAAATACCGAAGAAAAGCTCTCTACAGATTCAAGTTTTGACGATTTTGGATTTCACTGGTTCAGTGGTTGAGGTAAAAGTGGTATTTATAATTTTGTTAGGACATTGATTTTAGGTATTAATTCAACGCCGACGAATAAATATATAATTATCGAGAAAAAAAAAAACAAAAAATAATCACTTCAGATCGGAATATACTAAGGAAAATGTAGGCAAAAGACAAACAACCTCAGTCAGTGAAATCCAAAGTAGTCGGAACTTCTTATCAGTAGAGCTTTTAAAGTGTATTTTCCCGACCGGAAGTGATCTTTTATATTTTTTTTCGATAATTATATACACGTCTACAGTTTAATGACACTAAAATAAACGTCGTGACTTAATTCTAAGCAGCCATTTTACGTCCCCAAGACGAATTTGAACGAAAGTGGTCGCTAATTTAAACTGTCCAAGTCCAAGTCGGGTCGCTAGGATGGCCTCTGGGCGCTCCTCCTGGTCTGTGGGCAGTATCTGAGCAGTTGAACTCAATGACTTGCCTGTCAACTGTACAATTTGCTCCTGCAGCAGTCTATCAGTTGGTCGGTGTGCCACTGAGGCCACAGCTTCATTGAAGAGCCGGGTGAGGGCGGTCAGCTGCGCAGTTATTTCAAGACGGCTTGTAGGCTGCGCTGGGCGGGGGCGGCTGGTTCTGATGCTGCATCAGCTTTCTGGCGCCTCCGTTTGTTGCGGCAGAGTGGCTGGTGTATGTGGCCACTCTAGTTTCCTGCCTGGGAGTCGCCCCTGGGCCTCTGTGTGACCGGCAGGTCAGCCACAGATGCCGGCGGGCGAGGAAGTCGGTTGGCTGGGTTCTGGGGTTTCCTCCGGCGCTTCTTCTTCTGCGGCATGTGGTCCTCAGCTTCATTCTCCGATACGGAGTCCGCTGGTGACTCATCTCGCGCTGGTCGCTTGGGCGGCTGGGCCGTTGATCGCCTCACCGCTGGTTTGGTAGGCCGGGACTTGCGGCCCTAATTGGGACAGCTGCCGCTCTGGCCTCCTTGTAGGCTGGACACCCACGATAGTTTGGCGTTGTGATCGCCGCCACAATTGCAGCAGTGACCCTTCTCCGTCGAGACTTTGGGGCAGTTCATCTTCAGATGATTTCTCCCCCCAGCGACACATTTTCTCGGCCTCCCGCAGTTGCCGGAGCCGTGGCCAAAACCTTGGCACCGTTAGCACTGCGGCGGGCCGACCGGCTTCTTGTAGACAGTGACTGAGACCCTGACATGGAGCAGAGCTTGTCACGTTGTAGATTTGGCAAGCCCGCTTTAGTGTCAGGATTCACTCGCTCACTGTCCCCTGGTCAGCGTGATCAGCCAGCTCCTGGTAGGTCCCCTGGCTGTCCGAAGTCGTGCAACCTCGTCGACGGCGAAGCCTCGTCAGTTAAGACATCGAAGAGCTCCACATCATCGGTGTCGGGCAGTCCGCTGATCACAACCCTAAGCGATCTTTCACGCCCAAGGTTGTGAGTGTAGAAGGGCAGCTTCTTGGGAACATAGGTACGCTGAACTGCCCTGAAGTCCTCCACGGTGGTCACTTTCAAGCGATAGTGAGCACCGTGGAATGTTTTCGTCAGGCCGTCCCCGCGCCAACTCCTCACAACTTCTTGGCGTGGGTAGGCCAGTTCGGAACACTGTCTCAGGAACAGCAAGGGTATCCTGGGCGTAGAAACCGAAGCCGTAGGTTGGTCAGATGTCACAGTAGAGAGTGGTGACGTTTGTGGCCTTTAAAAAGGCCCTTTGCTGGAGCAGCGACCTTCTTAGGCGCCGAGCTGGCAGGTGGAGAGCTAGGCCTCTTAGCTGGCTTCCCGGCGCTTCCAAAGGCACGCTGTGCCATCTTCTTGAAGATGTCACTCATGTTGTTCCAGTAGTTGTTTACACAACGAGCGCTTGATGTCGAATGTTCGCCGTGTTACAATTTTAGGTTGCTTTGCGACGTAACGTGACCGCGCTCTATAGCAATACCGTGATTACACTACACTATCCGAAAGCCCGAGCCCAAAAGTATCGTTTGATACTTTATGATTTAAACGAAAAGGACAATTATATTTTTATCAACGGTCACTTTAATCAATTAAATCAATCAATTTAATGTTTGTAGACAAGAGTAAATGATAACTCTCCTTTTTTTTTCTCTTGCTCCATGCTTTATTTTTTAATACGTCTTAAAAATTTCGGGGGGGGTCCGGACCCCCTGGACCCCCCCTTCGCTACGCCACTGGTTTAAGTGTTATGTTAAGGTTTAATGTGTAATATTTAACACAAATAACGTAACAATTACTATTTATAATCTACCTAAAATTTGTGATACGAGTATGTAACTTTAAAAATGTAAGAGAAATCGTCTTTTAATGTGGCTATTCTATAAGATTAACATTTAAAATGTGAAGTCATTGTAGTTCTATTTATGTGCATTCAATTATTTTTTTCTTTATGTACCAAATTAATAGTTTAGAGCATTTTGACTAATTCCATAAGACTTTCATGCTCTAATGTAGTAATAGAATAATAAAAAATAATATATATATATATATATATATGACAATTGGTTAAAACAAGACTAGATTTATTTGAAATTATTTTTTATTACAAACAATACTTACAATTATTTTTTATATTCAAATTGTTTTCAGTCTTCATTAATACATCTTTGAAGTCTTTCGAGGACTTTTGGTTACATACCCGCTAAACATACCCGCAATAAATTGTCATTAGTTGAGACTGTTGTTGAGCGGCGGCCAGACCTTGGTGCATCCATAACAGATCCATGTTGTTCAAATCTATCTCGTATGTCATACACTGTTTTTCTAGACGGTGGTTTTGATCTAAAGTGTATTCCTCATTCATTAACAACTGCAGTAGCACCACTTTTATAAAATGGTTTTAACGAGAAATCCTTTCTTCTTTCGTTAACATTATGACTAATGTTTAACAAAAATTCTATTAGAAAAATAATAATTCGGGGAATACAGCTTTAAACACGTGTCACAGATGAACTCACTAGTTTCATTGTTTTGTGTTTCATTGCATTGTATTGCCAACTTAAAAAGACATAATTACCAACATTTAGTAATACCAACATCACGGACGAAAACTATTGTACTATGTCTTGCTGTTATTTTTTTCTTCTTTTAACCAACTGTCCAGTGACTTTTGCGCCACCCTGTATATATATATATATATATATTATATTATAAACAAATTGAGTTTATTTAATATATTTAATATATATATATATAGTTTATTTTTTTTGTTAAAAAGTCTGCAAGTTTAATATTTGAAAATATACCCAAATCTATTTATTTGGATTAAGTGATTAGTTTCTTTTCCTACAAATAAACATAGTTTTTATATGTTTATCCAAATTCATAATAGTTCAATTCAATTTACTTATTCCGCCAGCAGCCACAATCCTGGACACAGTGTAATTGTGGTATTGCACGAGCGTCTCAGAATACTGTTTCAGAGGCCTGAAATGGACATTGGCTTGTAGCGAAAGAGCAGATAGACAGCTGAGCAGTTCCAACTACCACCGACAAACCCCGAACACCTGCTAGCCTTTCTTGGGGGAGCTGGAAATTTTTGTGGGTTGCCGAGAGGGTATGGGAGGGAGGGGCTGATGCATGAAGCGATTGTTGCAACTCTGGTGGCAGGTATGCGAATCACGTAAAACAGTGTACACTGGCTGTTCACACCCGTCCCATAAGAATGATATATTCTCAGAAGGATTCATAATTAAGGCTTTCAGATTTTATACATGGTAGTACTAATTTCATAGATTAATAACTTCCAGAAAATTGTAAGTATAAATTATAAAGAAAGGAATATTTTTTTACATTGTGTTCCGCAACTAAACCTGAAACTAAAAACAACTTACACCTTCTTCTTTTCTATCATTTTTCAAATTACATAAAATTGATAAAATAGACTGATCAAGGTATTGATAGTACCATTGAATGAATGATGCATTTTGGTCAGTCATTTCCTACAATCACAGACAGACTGATTATCAAAATCTGGTTAAACAGCATTCAGCAGTGTTTATATGTACCACTTTTTTATCAGAATATACCATGTAAATTTAAGCTTATTTGTGGACCTGGATAAAGCCATGTTATTGCCGGTATCAAACTATTATTTTGAGTACATTAAGGAAATAAGAAACATAGTACCGTTTAATAATTTTATTATTTATAGTATCCCTATACAGCTAATTCTAAACTTCAATATTACTTTCAGGTATGTGTGTCAAGTGCATATTATCACTAGCACCTCCTAATTTTAACATCTTTCTTACACTGCCACCCGTTTTAAAGTTCTTAAAATAAATATAATTTTTTACTAATTATAAGAATCCATCGGACTTACGGTTTTTAAAGCTGAGTTCATCCTCTTTCTATATAAAAAACTCATGCATAAGTAAAAAGTCATTTTAAAACTTTAAAAAATGTTATTATATATATTTTTATTTATATAAATATATATACAAATAATTATATATATATATATATATATTTTAATCATTATTTGCTGTATTCAGCATTGTCACTACTATCACTCTATAGCTACACATATTTACAATTGAAATTCACTTGTTTAAATAGTTTTTTAGTCTGGAAATTCTTGAAACATGGTTCTTTGCACATGGCCATTTTGCACTCGCTACACTGATAGGAAGTGTCTCTTCTTGCAGCCTTACCTGATTGTTTTTTTTTTAGTTATCAAAGAGCATAATAAACGTTTTTATTACTATTTTGCTTATATTTGTTATATCTCCTAGAAGTCCATCGGTAATAAATCTGTGTCATCTTTGGAATAAAATCATCACTTTCACTGTTACTTGAAAATCTGAGTAACTCTTCTAGCACTTGACTGTCTTCAATACTGTCAAGATTCATTATTTTAACTAACAAAACAATTGTTGTAAACTACAGTAATAGCAAGCAAAACAATAACAATGCAGACGATGAATTAGCAGAACGAAAACAAATTGCCAACATGCCACGACATTGAGTTTGTAAACAAACCAAATTTTTTACGATATTAAAGATGACTGCCAACAACATTTCATAGGACATAATCCATGGAGTAAGAAAAAAAAACATGGAAAAACCAAGTGACTATCAATGCCGAAGTTCAAATATGTTTAAATACATTTTTAATAATGTAAATGTCGGTGCCGTCCAAAGATGTTGTTGGCAGTCTATAGAATTCCTTGCGCAACATCAAACGATGTCGGCAGGAGTGACAGTGTTAAGCCAATATGGTAGTGTATTTAACACGAGTAAAAACACATTCTCTTATAACGCATGTGTTATAAGAGAAACAGAACATAATAATGCAATACGTAGACTTAATTGTGAAGAATGTGTAAGGAAATTAGCAAGTAATATAGGTGAAGAAACTGAATAGGAAACAACATAATAGATTGGAAATTGAAATATGGGTAACACAGTGTAGCAGCTTTGAAGATGTAAATAAAGGAAAACAACTTTTAAATATTGAAAAAAAATCAAAAGGTACACAAAATTTAACACGCCACCAATAAAACAAATCAGTTGATAAAGATATTCATGAGCTTGATACTTTAACAGTTACACTACCACTAAAATAAGCCAGTAAATGCAGAAGATGTCATAGAGAGAAAGAACATGTGATGAAAAAGAAGAACTAGCAGATAATTAAAATTTCAATATTGTCGACCTTGAACAAGAATGTTTCAGATAACAGTGATGATGGAAACAAGGAACTTTTATATGATGAAAGCCAACAAGATTGAGGTACACTGGCCAACATAGAGCAACAGGCTAATGCTAAGGCACAAGGTGTAACCTACTTTTACTGAAGCACTGATAGAACACAGCGACAAAGAAAAGAGGAAAGAAATGTCACCAAAAAATTATATTATATTGTTTACTAACCATTAGTCTTAATTCTACTTTATCATAAACCTATACATTAAAATAATCTTTTTTGAAATTATAAATCTTTTATTCTGTGTGAAAATGAAATTGAAGCCATAGGGACCCAAATCGAAACTTTTCAGAACCTTTAAGGAAGTATAAAGACAGAGGAAGTTAGGGCAGACTCACCTGTAAGGGCCGCTGTGGTCAAGTGGCCAGGGGTGGACGCTGGATGCACTGGCAGCTGTTCCGGAGACACACAAGGAGGGTAAGCCTGGAACACAATACTACATCATTAATACCTTTACTGCTAGTCAGACCTGTGCCGTAAGGTATCTGCCGCAGACACATATTAAACTGTTATACAATAACTGTCTAGCCATAATACAGGGTGATTATAAATGAATATCGAGGTTTTAATATCTTGCAGTTTTTGTTTTTTTTACATACAACTTAAAATTATAATTCATACATCAAATCAAAGTGTAACTCAAAACAGTTTTGTTCGTTGTCACTTCTAAAATAAACAGACTATAGGGTGGAAGGAAGACCACTAGGGAAACCCAAATGCAAACGGAGAATGAGACTGAGGGAATCATTTGTCAGACATAGAACAGACTGAGATCAAATTCTGGCATAGTAAGTTACATGTCTGCAAACAGACTAATGTAATCAACTGATTAACTACTGTATGTTTGTATGTAATAACAGGTGTTGAGAAGGATCATTAATTTTCCATATAATATGTAAAACTGTCAACAGTGTGGGCAATATATAATTATATCTTAATTGCTCATCTTTAACATTTAGTTGAAATGAAATGTCTTTAACAAAAAACAAAAAAGTGGGAGATTAATGATTTGAAATTTTTTTAAATTACAATTCACATACCCAACACTGTTGTTTTTCTGAAACTAAACCCTACATTTCTTGCTTTTTCATAATCTTAACATATTCAAAAATAGGTCAACTGAAGAACTCAAAAACACGGGATAGAATTTATAAACACATCTTGCTACTTTTGGGTGTACGTTCTTATATTTGTTGATAATTAAAAATCATTTCAACCATAGGATTGCTACTATTAACCTTTCCAGCATTATTGACGCGGATCCGCGGAGGGCCACTACAAGCTCAAAACGTTATTGCCGTGGATCCGCGTTTTTGCATTCTTTATTTTCTTACTGCTATGTTAGTTGAATATTTTGCTGCTAGATGGTTCTAGTAGTCATGCGACATACAGACGGGTTACCCTGCCTCGAATTCTGTTACAATGGGAGTGGCAGTTGCTTCTAATTGGCCAAACACTGTCTAGCGGGCGTTTCAATTACTTGGTCAACCCTAAACTTTTTAATATTTCACTACGGTCATAAGGATGTTATCACAAAGCAAGAAACATAATTCAAGCCCTGCAGGGCTGTCGTACAGGTTGCCGAGCGATAAGAAGGTTCAAAGTCCACGCAATAACAGTGGCTTGCGGGAGACGCGCGGAATGTCAGTTGTGACAGCCCGCCACCAAATAAACACTCTTTGTCTACTTTTGTATTTTTCTAATTTTATTGGTTTGTAATATAGTATACGTTTATCTATAAAACTGTGTTTCATTCCCATACTTACTGAATAAATTATAAAAATATTAGTGACAACTACACTGCTATTCTACGATATTCTCAAAAGTTAAAAATTATCCTAGGTAATCCAAAAAAGGCTAAACAAATTTTATTTACCGTTAAATAACTCTATTTTGACATACAGAAACGAAAATAAATTTAACTTTACACATTGGAAATTTTAAAAAATTGTAACTTTATCAAAGTTCAGGTCTAATTTTTCATGACGGTTAAAGGGTTAATATTTTGGTCATCAACAATGTTTTTACATTGCTTTTGTGAATAATGCATCGTAGGAGGCTGCTTCACAGACCCTCAAGGGTTACTCCTCTCCAGTAAATGAAATACTTCTTCAAAAATTTTCCAAAGCTGACCTGGCATATAATCTAAGCCAAAGAGAAAAAAATTACTGATAGAACAAAAACTATTTTATCAGAATCCAAAGAAAACTATGCCCTGATTCACATAATAAGTGCATAGGATTAAGGGAAGCATTACCAATGTGGGTTTGTTAGAGCACATTTTGTGGAACTAATAAAAAAAGACAGCTCAAAATTTACTATAGCTCACAATACCAGTACAATAATAAATAATCTTGTACTGGTAACAGACAAAACGCAATTGATGAGACCTCAAACTTTATAGTAGTATAAAATATGACAACATTAAAATACATTTAATTCTAATTTTAACTTTCTACAAGGTGTTCCTGGATACGGGAAAACAACATTGTCTTAATGAATTTTAGAAAGAATGACTTGGCGTTATACTCTACAAAGGAGCAGCAGACTTCTCAGCTCAATAAAAAAAGTATCGTCCAGAGCTTAAATACGACACTAAAAAATATTGTAAAATCGGTCACTAATTTTTAATCAACTCAACAGACTATATAAAAAAAAGAACCTACAAACATTTGATTGTGGACGAATCACTTATGCTACATGCAGGTCAAGTTTTATTTGCAACTGAACTTTGTAAAGCAAAAGTGGTTCTTTTTGTTGATGTGACATTAACCAAATCTTTGTCTTTCTCTTGTCTCTCACTTCTCAAGATACAATCATTTAAAGGAAGGCATAGCTATTTACAAAAGTGAAATGAATGAACACGAAACTGAACAGGTGGATGTTTCAAAGTATTGTCAAGAGCTTAGAATTTATGATATGGAAACATTTCACATCCCCAGCCACTAGTGTAATCCGATAGCTTTTTTGTGGAAATCTTAACTAAAAAAATGTACAACACTTAAATCTATTTCTGACTAAAGGGACTTAAGATTGAGAACTGTGTAAAGGAGAACCACTGCTGATTCTATATCTCAAACTGAAAATAAACAATTTATATGGAGTTTTATAAAAGAACGTCAAGCCAGAGAAAACAGAGCCAGATTGAGCTTAATACAGAAACAGGAACTGAAACTGAGGCAGAAGTAGCTGAGATATTTAATGAATATTTTGCATCCATCGTACACCATACCCTGCATAATCTAGACCAAATACAAGAACTAGGTATCAGTCCACAACAGCAGAGAGTTGCCATATCAATTTTTACTCAAATTCACAAGTAATATCTATCCTATATTCATTAAAGAACAAAACAAAAAATTCTATTCTATTCTATTCTATTGTTAAATAGTCTTTTGCACACAGTAAATTTCCAAATGGACTAAAAGAGTGCTAAAATCTAACCTACACAGAAAAATTATACCACTGAGAAAGGAAACTATAGACCAAGAAGAAAGAAGGAAGAAGTGAGGCGGAGGGGCAGAAGGTTGGTACTTTATTATGATATCAACCTTTTCACAGATAGTTGAAAAAATAGCTTTTAAGAATTGTTGAATATTTAGCATTACACAACTTTCTACCATAAAAACCACCATGGTTTCATCAGACGGAAATCCACAACATTATAAGCCTCATTGAATAATATAATTAATTGATCAGCTTGAAGTAGGTGCCTTTGCTGCAACAGTTTTCCTTGATTACAGCAAGGCTTTTGACTGCCTGGGCCATGACTTTATACTGCAAAAACTGGACTTTCTAGGTGATGGACAAACTACAAAAGAGTGGTTTAAGACTTATCTGGAAGGCAGAACCCAATTTGTTGAAATCAAGACATCAGTCAATGGAGTCACTTAGGATGTAAGATCGAAGCCATTATTGATGACACGGAGTGTACCTGAAGTCTTAAGTTCTGTATTGTTTATACTCTTCCTCAGTGACTTCCCAAGCTACATAAGGAAATTATGCTGACACTCTTCTGTATGCTGACAACACAACTTGAATGCTGAAACGTACCTCATCTAATCGGCTTACCATAACACTTTTATAGCCCTGCGCATCTCATACCAACTCTGTCATATTACGACCTTAATGTCGCTAAAAATTAAACCAATGATCTTTGGAAGAAGAAAAGAAAAAGTTCCTGTAAATTCTCAAGTTTTACAAGCAAATTACACCAATTATCTAGGACTTAAAAACTTGATAACCAATTTTCCTTGAATATCCATGTAGGCAACCTTTGCAAGAATTTAAGCACAATAGTATATGTAATTAAGAAGATAAAGAATATAACTGACACAGACACAGCAGAATAGCCTACTTTTAAATTTTTGAATCCCAAGTACGGTATGCATTAATAGCTTGGGTAGGAACATTTACCACGAACTTGAACAGAGTCCTAACATGAAAAAAAAGCAATCCGGGCTATTGCTGTACTCAACCAATGGAAATGTGCATAGAGAACTACAGGAATTATAAAATGCTACACTACTCACAACTATAATACATGACATGGTTCGAACTATACCCTGCCCATCCACAGATTGACTCTGACAGAAAAGAAGTCTTCTCACAGAACATCCATTCTACACCTTAGAAGAGTTTCTATAAGGCATCGTCCCCTAAGTATAACAATAATATTACATTTTATGTAAATTCTTTTATTTGCACATGTACTACTTACATGTAAATATTATATTAACATGTATGTAAATTGACACTATTGCACATCTTGAAGTTATGTCAATAATGAATTTGAACCATTGAATCACTCCAAGGGCCACTTACTTGAATAACAGATTAAATCTTCAGCGGTAGTGCTGAAAGATGAAGTATAGGCAAACAGACAATGTTTGTGTTTTTGTTTTGGGTGAGATATCAATCACAAACAATGACATTTTTGGCTTTCTGTTTATCAACTCTGTTTGACAAAGCTATGTACTATGTACTTTAAATACAGTACTGAGAAAATTTACTGTTACACAAGAATTTTGGTCTTGTCAAGTTTTTGGTGGTATTTAAGGCTATTTTTATGTCTTCTGGCCGGATTAAGAACGCTTTTACCATACAGATTAAGAAGTTGCCATACTACATGGGTGACAAATTAACAGATATAGATGTCTTGTACCTTGAAAGCAGAAAATATCATCGAATTTCATGTTTTGTTTAAGACTTAAGGATGTTTCATGATTTCAAGAAAATGGTCTATACAAGGAATTAGTTACATGTGAATCAGTGGGTAAAAAGAGTTCACTAGCATTATACTGGAGTGTTGAGAATGAATTGACATTTCCTCATTTAGATGGCATCTTTATTGATCTTGTTCTATGGTGGTATTGATTTATATGAATATTTGTTTTAGTGTCAATATTTGTATATTTATATGAAGTGATTTGGCTTTGTCATCTTACACATAATCCTTTATTGTCAACATGCATTAAATTTATCCATTTGTAAACAAATACTATTAAGGACTTATAAAAATTAAAATATATATAACAGCATGAAAGGGTAAAGATCTCATGATACTAAGTTAAAACTTCAGTACTACAGCTGCCGCAATGATAAGTTAATAAGAAAATCCAAACAAATAAAATGGAATTAATTTTTTTACTGTGAAAAAATACTAGTGTGTTTATTGTTAATTTATTTAGCTCTATACAAAATGTTAAGATAATAAACTACCACCACAATTTAAAATAGTCCTTTCAGCTCAGTCAGAACAAGCAATACTTTGGCATAAATGATCTGTCCCTAAAAATAAAACCACAATTAATTTTTACTGCATCTAAGAACAACCATGACCCACTCTCACATGCTTTCCGTTATTGACTCAACCAAATACCTCGGCTTAACCATCGACAATGCTCTTTCATGGACAGCCCAGATCAATTAAGCAGCAGCATATAAGACAAATGAAACAAATAAGTGATTCCCAAACAGGAAAGATTGCTTACTTTGCCCTGTTTGAGTCGCACTTAAGATACAACTTAGTGGTCTGGGGTGGAATACCGGCCCAGAACTTACAAAGAGTACTAGTCACACAAAAATAGCAATTAGGGCTCTCACTGGACTAAACTATCACAAGAAATGCAAGGAAGTCTTCAGAGAGCACAAGTTCTTAACGGTAGCATAGTTGTATATCCTCGAGACCATCATGTATGGTGTCAGTTCTAATCACACAAGACCAGCGGACTAGTACCAATACATAACTAGAAACAGGCATAACTTTCTCCTGACTCCTCACAATCTCAGTCTTTATGAGAAAAAGTCTGCTTAAAAAGGTGAATCTTTATTTAACTCACCACCTAACAACTTAGAGACTTCCTGTAAATAGGCTGAAAATTGCACGAGCAACTATCTCCTGCAACACTCATTCTACTCAGTGAAGGAATTCTTGGACTTGGGAAACAATACATCAATACTGCTTTCTGTTATTGTTTAGTAAAAAAAATTAGGTACTTTGGGATTATACCGACCACACCCAGACATGAATCGTTATTTCACATTTCGTTTCTACTGATTACTAGATTAGCGTAGAACAATATTTCGTCAATATAAAACAGGAATTGTCTTATCGCAAACCCCTCCCCATCCTCAGACAGAGGTCAAAGTCGAGCGTCTAGTAGATAACGTGATTGCAGTCTCGCCGCCCGTTCAGCTGGTGCATCGCTTTGTTGTACTTCCGTGTTTTACCTCTACATTTCTCCAAACACAAAAATTCAACAAAAACAATCATTTACCAAACTAAACTCTTTATTAAAAAAAACACTAAAAACTTGTTTTTATTCTTGATCACATTCCGCCACCCAAAATGCGAGTGCCTCCGGCCATCAGCGCGGGCATTGACAGCACCTTCGGTGCTGCCCCGCGCTGATGTCGACGAAAGAAAAACATCCCTCGAGATAGTACCTATCAGTAAAATATCAAATTCTAGAGGGGCTAATCAGAAATATAAATTGAATTGTAATGGAAAGGCAATTATGTACCGTGCAAATCACGTGATGCCGCGCGGCCTGCCGTAATCAGGATTCTCGAGAAAGATAAGATAACAGCGATCACAATACCTGGAAATGCTTGTAAGTTTGTAATTTTGTAATTGAAGAGTTGTTTTTTCGTTCTATCATGTTTGTTTCTATAAATTTCTATTTTTGTGTTCTTCATACTAGTGTGGTCGGTATAATCCCAAAGTACCAAAAATTATTATTTGTAGACTACACTTGTTCTATCCTAAATTTGTACTTAATTTACTATTAAAAAATAGTATATGACTACCACTTTTCTCTAAGAAAATGTTAATAAAGGATTGATGAATTATTGATTGATTCTCTGACTACTGAGAGTAGCAGAAAATTTGAATCAACCATCCACTGATTCTCTTATATAAGATGATACCAACCTACATACCCCTGAAAATGATAGTTACTTTAATTACAAGGTAGGAATATGCTGCACCATGTTTTGTGTAGGCTTAGCTAAGGACGCAAGCAAAATTTCAAACCAATAGCTAATTTAATTCTAGAGATTTCCTGCGGCCAGATAGACAAAGTCATCATACAAAAAAGAAAGTTTTACATCTCTTTGTCAGAAAAAAGAAATCGTGTCAGCCTACTAAGTAAGACTTCGATGAAGCTCAGCCAAATCCACGGTTTGGACATAAACCATCTTTGAACTCATTCTTGTCGATGTAGTTTCATAAAAAATTTAAGACTCCAGATGATCGTTCTCGAGATATCTTGCCATATATATTTAGAGTTAGTTCATTAAGTTAGTTTCATCGTTAGTGTTTAAAAATAAAAGTTCCAGTGAGGCAGGAAAGATATTATAACACAAGTGTGCGCTGAAATCATAACTAGTCACTAACTTTTACATTGACTTTCACTCTATTATTTTTACCTTTGTATCATATGAAAAATCCACATGTGCTTTAATATATCACATGTTAAAATCTCTTTTGAGTGTACTGAGTTTGCTTATACATTCTATTATACAACCTATCTTTTCTGAACTGGAAGTTATTTAAAGGTAGGTAATGTACCAAAATTACTTAAGTATTTTAAAGTACTGTAGTTCCATCTATAAAAATGGTAATAAAGAAGATCCTGGTAGTTACCCCCATTTCGTTAGTACCACTATTTAGTAAGTTTTTTATGTTGCCTGAAAGTGCAAATTTGTATGAATTCTTTCCTCTAAATAATCTTTTCTGTAGAGAACATTATGGATTTCTTAAATAATGGCAATAATTAAATGCAATAAAAACATTACAACAAATTGTTGAAATTATTTTACAGAATTTTGAAACAAGTTTTATCATTTGTAACATTGATAGATTTAAGGCTTTTCACTGATTAAATCATGAATTATTGTTAAGAAAGCTCCACAGGCTGTCCTTTTAGTTCAGAATTAATTGTATGCAGATGATACAACTCTTTTTATTTCCAGCAAAAACAGAACAATCTAAAAAAAACGGCTTGGCTGTAAATCCTAGTAAGGCTGATTCCATAACTTTTTCTCTTCAAAATATCTATAGACAGTTGTAATGAGTTTACTAAGTTAGCCTATGAGGAATAAATGTATACAATAAATTAAACTGGAACTTCATTTTAGTTACTTATGCACAAAATTATTTAGAGTTGTTTATCTTTAAAACTAAAAAAAACTAAGTTGGTTAAGAAAATAGTGATAACAGCATATTACCAGTTTTCCATTCTCATTTGTGGTATGGTATTACTCTTTGGGAAAATAGTGCAAGTTCAAAAGTTTGCAAAACTTGGTAGAAGTCTTAAAGTATCGAGATTTGTCTAAGCAACAACCTTGCCTAATATTTAAAGAATTTCAATCATGGTATTCCCTCTGCTTATATATTTATCTATTACTCCAAATTAAAGAAAATGTAGACAGATTTACAAATTTAGAAAATGTACATTTACACTATACAAGAAAGATCTAGTGCTGGATCTGGCACTAGTTAGGTTAGAAAAAGCTTCATATGTTATTAAGAATAAAACTTTTGAATAAGTTACCAGACAAAGCTATTACTATTTACTATTAATTTTCAAATTTTTATCATGACCCCCTAACTTTCTATCTAATAAGCATTTAGATTTATATAAAGTGGTATATATGTTTTAGGTAAAAATTGAACTAGCAAAGAAAGTAGACCATCTAACAATATGAATGTCAATGTGACTACTGGATGCTTGGCAGGAAGTTTATAAATTGAAAGATTATTACTACATTACCACCCTGCCAGATGGATGAGTTTTTTTTAATTTACTTACTCGTAATTATATACAACTACATTAGGCATCATTAATTCTTTTCATATGCATACTATATTATAAATAGGAAAAAGGTATTTTTTACTTCCTAGGAAAAGAATAATAAAATATTTATGGGCACGGACCTACAGTGCTGTCCCCATAATACTAGTGACAAGCAAAAACCATCCCTAGAGGTACTACTGTATTTATAAGATAATGGATACAAATTCCTAGTCACGAATGCATACATTCACATTTTAATTAAGGCTATCGGTTAAATTTACAATATAAAACTGACACCTCTCAAGTAACTGACTCATTTCAGAAAGGACGAGAAATAAAGGAAGGCTTAAGGTAAAATACTCATTAATTATTTTCTTTCTGAGGACTAAAATATACACTACTCTATTATTCATACATGCATTCTAAGTAAAAATAAAAAAAGATGGCTTCAAAATAGTATGGCCCACTCCTAAGTAGGCTACAATAACTTAATAATTTCAATAGGTGCTTGTTAATATTGAACTTACTTGGAGCATACTTGGTTTAGACAGGGTTAAATATCCTAGTCAAATATAAGGTAAACACGATTTGCAATGTAATAATTTACTGTAGGATGTGTTCTTATGTTAAAAGTTGGGGACATGTGCTCACTAGTAATAAAAAAAAATTAGAAATAGATTATGCATGTAGAATACATTACACTACTCTTACAACCTTCAAATACTAATCTAAGACCTAAAATAATTAAGATTTGCACTAACCACTAATGAACACAATAGGGTTGATAACACATTAGAATTACTTGAAAATATAAGTGACAGAGTACGATGGTTGTTACATCACTTAGTATTTAAATCAAAGTAGGCCCTGTATAACTTTATATATATGTTTTTTTTATGTCTTTTTATGTTAAAATAAATTCCTTTTTCTATTCCTTTCATTTTTTTAATTGAATTTTTCTGATAATTGTTATTAATTTATATAATTAAATTAAGTTATATATATATATATATATATATATAACTTATATTTAATTATATAAATTAATAACAATTATCAGAAAAATTCAATTAAAAAAATGAAAGGAATAGAAAAAGGAATTTATTTTAACATAAAAAGACATAAAAAAAACATTACAACACATACTACTCAATTAAAATAGAAATAGCGATTTTTTGCAAAGCATTTGAGATGCTCTCTCTTCGAGGTAACAATACCCAAAACCATTTTTTAAAGCAATTGAACGTGTTCTTTTAAGACAATCATCAGTTACTTCTCTAAATTGGTATTCTCAGAAATGACTTGCAAGAATATATGTATGTGTGCAACTCATAAATCTATTTCATGACTATTCACATTCTTTCAAGTCTATGCATTTGTTCAGTTCTGGTCCTAAACCTACAAGTCTGTGGTTGACATTGACAATTTAACAAAAGTTTAATTTAGATGAAAATCATTTTGAGGACTGCTTAACATATAATTGATACAAATGATTGATTTATTTTTATTCGTGAGAACTAATCAAACGAATCAGTTGATAACAATGATGGTTCTAATATAAAAATATTGCTAGTCAATACTGATATAAAATTTTGGTCTAGATATTGTACAACTTACTGCAATCATATCTCAGCCAATTTTAATTAGGGCTAACCATCTTTGGCGGAGGATATGCTATTAGCAACCTATGTACAGTGTAGGTGACCTAAATTAGAAAGAAGGCCTATGGGAGTTGATAAATTAGTAAATTTAAGATAAATGGGGGCTAATATATTTTAAAATCAGTAGCACATAGGCTACAGCAACCTCTAGGTTTAACCTATAATGTTATAAAACTACTGCACCTGAATTGGAAGTTTATCTATTGCTTCCATTCCTGTTGATCCTTGAATGGATCTAGTCCTTTTCACACTGTGCCTTCTTTCTTCCTCTTGTTGAAGTTTAGTAAAAACGTCACCAAGAAAAATTTTTTGTTCAAAAGTAAATGCAGGGTGATTTAATGCTAGGGTGTAAATTAATAAAAGCTCTTCTAAAACTTCATCATCAGCACTAGACACACCATTACACTTAATCAGATTATTCACTTCTTCAACATTGGCTAAAATTTTATAATAACCATTAGAGCATGCATAATTACAAGAATGAAGCAAAGATATATATAAAGCCAATTTGGTTCGAGCACGTTTATCACTGATGCACTGCAAGTCCGGAGAACTTAACTCAGAAGGGTTATTAGCCCCAGTTTCAGTAGTTCTGAGATCATGAAAATCTCGTTTTCCGAGGTCTTCCAGGCATGTGCCCAGAAACCGTAGTTCGAAGGGTAAGCACAGATTAAACAGGTTACACATGACATCTATGCGTGTATGACTTTTTAAACTCTTAAACCATGAAACAACGTCTTCCTTGCACACCATTTCCACACATTGATACAATTAACAAGGGAAGGCCTACTTTTGTTTCTTATCAATTAGCAGTTGAGTGTAAGCACACGACACTGCACCTGAAATGCCAAATGGGGAAGCTACCAGTTCTACCAACGTACACTATGAAAAGCTACTAAAAATCAATTGTTTCATTTTTCTCATCGCCATAGAAATCTTCTCAGCAATTTTTAAGAACAGTTTGCACCACTTTTTACTAGATCAACTGACTCCCTAGTCCCTACACCAACGATCACCACTGCCTTCCTAATTTCGCAATAGAAAGGAAAATGTTATGTATTACAGACTTCATTTTGACCATTGAACCGCTCAGCCATTTTTTTTAAACAAAATAAAAACTAACTTGTTTTAAATACGGATAAAACAGTATGTTACACATGTGTACATCTTGCATTAAGAAAAATTTAATTGAGTAGCCAGACTAATTACTATTTTCGATTCTTTTCTATGTACTTTAGCATAAATGTGACCGCTCTTTTTGAAATCATGAAACCAGACTACAAGGGGAAGTACAGAAGAATAAAAAAGTACAAAAGAGTACATTTTTCATTGACATAAACCAACTTACTTTAAGTATTTAAGAGAGTCACCCTAAAACATATATTTTGAGATATTTGCAAATTTAAATTGAATAAATTTCCCTGCTCTAATTTATTGAAAGCATTGCTACTTTGCGTTTTGATTTTATGCTAAAACACATTTTATATAAGTAAATACAAACAATTGTGTCGAATAGCACTCCTACACATACTACAGAAATTGTTATATTATTCTTTTACATAAGTTCTATTTTCCACGCATATCCTTATAAATATTTTAAAGTGATTTTAACCCATCATGATTTTTCCAATCTAAATGTTTGTTTTGAAGAGATGGTTAGAGACATAGAGTATAACAATAATAAAATAGTGGAAAGTTCATGTTAAAACTTGGTGATTTGATTTCAGGGCACTCATCTTTGTAATAACCTCCCTAGATTACAGTAAACGGGTTATTCTAGTTTCCTATTTCTTTCTATAGCGCCAATTTCAAATTCGCTAATATGATAATATGATAATAATATGATAATGATCTGACCAACAACCGATTACTTTACTTGCCTTGATGTACAGATGTTTTTCACCAACATTAGATATTATGAATGTTGAGTATGCTCCAGTTTACCTTGCAATTAGTGCAGCGTCTGAAATCTGACGCTATTACAGTCTTGACTCTTAAAAGTCGACGAAGAAGGAGTTCAAAAATCTCTTTGAATCGTTTTGACATCAGACGCCTAGATTATAAAATATCCTCATCAGGTTCACAATTTAGTGCGCTAAGGTGTTTTAGACACGGTCAAAAAGTACGGTGAAGAAAACTTCTCCACGTCTTATCCTATATTACGTTATATTTTGTAGTCTAGCTGTCTCTTTCGTAAAGATGCAAAGAGTTCATTTTGAGCTTTTTTATAACTGAATTATTTTTTTTTTATCTCTGCAGATAAACGTGACTCCAAATACCAGGAGTCAAATCTGGGACAGCGTCAGATTTCGGACGCTCACCATGAAGAAGATGAAATGGAGTTTGCTTAATATTTACACTGAATAAGTCCTTCCCACCATAGCTACATTATGTTTGTGTTAAAATCTTGTACCTGTCCATGCCATAGTTTAAGCAATTACATGAATCCCAATGTTTTATATGTTGGGCTATTCAAAATGAAAAAGATGCATTCTTTAAATTGATGTAAACACATAGGTTTTTTAAAATTATATTGTTATTTTTTTACTCATAATTGAATTGGATTCATTTATTGCACGATGGAAAATTATAAAATATTTCTATGCATTAAGTACATCAAATAGGACATTTTTGATAAGTCAAATTGTTTTAACATACATTAAAATGCAAATACAAAACAATATGTTTCAAATTGCAACAATAACAAACTATCAATGATTACAAAGAGACCTAACTCAGTGTCTCATGAAGAGAGTAAATAGCCTACTCAGCCAAGTAACATTTTAATTTGGACTTGAAGGGTTTAAAATTTTAAATTATTTTCAGATTTAGATAAGAATTCATCTTGATATGTTATTATAGGTAAACCGCTAACAAAAAAACCTTGGTTGATTTGAGTTCACGCAGGGTGGGGTAAATACCCCTCCGCCGCCCCCCAGGTATCCCACCACTGATCAGCGCTCACTCTATTTCATCAGCTGACTAATCTGGCTCAGTCGGTATCGTACACTGCTGCGACCCGTTCAGTTGAACCGGTCAGTACAGAGTTACTAAGCATTCCCGCTAGAGCGTGTTTACCGGTCATCGTGTTGACAAAACAAAATGAACGACTGGATGTAATGACCGAGTGAACGAAAGGATCTGCTATAAAATAGTATTCGAATAGAGGAAGAAACAGCATATCGTTCATTGAATGGATAGATATATAACAATAATTGTATTATTTCAGGAATCCAGTAAATGCAAATATATCTATTAAAACTTATTTAAAAATGTAATTGTAAGTTACCAGATACATTGCTAAACATTTTAAATGTTAATACTTATTGGACTTGGTTGATTGATATGCCTTTGATTTATCATAAGTAAGGTTATTCCCAACAAATGGGGAGACGCTCTAGTCCCCCTGTTGAGTTATACGATTACGGTTTTATTCTTAATTTCTTAATCGGTTAGCAGTGAACGAATGTAACGACTGAACAATTTTGAGGACCTAGTGTAACCTAATGCATAAACTCTATAGTTTTAGTTAGTTCCATATGATGTTAAGCTATTTTTCATGGATAAGAGTTTTTAAATGAACTTATTAATAATATTATAAGTTTTAATTATCATTAAAAATAACATATCTGGTTTGAAAAAAATATCAAACTTATTCAATTGTCAGGAAAAAGTGAATGAATCATTCTAGGTGAACGTGTCTTTGAAACACTCTGATCTGGATCACTTGTTCACTTGACTGACCCGTTCGAATTGGACGACAAATCTTTAATGGCCACTGCCACTGCAAGGCTAACCTCAAAACAAAATGCAAGCTTCCTGGATGCATCTATAGCTGCATTAATCTGTTCAATTAATAATTTGCGCTTAGACTTCGACACTTATATACCCATACACAATAAAATATATAGTTATAGAACAGGTAAAGTAGCTGCGGAGTAAACAAAACTGTGAGAGCGAGACACGGTCCACACAGCTGATAAACAGATACAAGAAGGTGCTGGTCCCACTCCACACCCCCAATTCCGGGAGGGGGGCCCCTCCTGCGCGCGGTACTGCTCAGAAATTTGCTTCTGCGCAGGTTTCTTTAATAGTGGTTCCGAGTTGTGCTTTCGAATCGGTAGTTAGAGTGAGTGAGTATTAGAAATAGTTGTGGTTGCCATTACAATCTTGTGCTAACAACCCTATTCCTGTACACTAACCTTAAAGTGGTTATGTCGAAATAACTATATCTAGCACAATAGCTCAGTAATAGAGCATAAATTAAATTAGATTTTCTGGAACTTTAATTTCTGAATAAATACAATTAACACATAAATTGAAAATAACAAAAATATTTATTGATAGGCTGGACCTTCGCCATGGCGGTGGGTCTAGCCAACCCTAATCTTTTAAACGAAATGGAAACAGAGTTAGCAGTGGCCACAATAATTGAAATCCAAAACAATAATGATGTTCTTAACACATTTGATAATACGAATTTAAGTATGTCACCCTGTAATGTAAGTAGCACAAATTTTCAAATACACAAACTAAAACAGATGCACTATTTAAAGCAGACCTAGGGAATGAGTTGAAAAGAAAAAGAACCCAGATTGAGGATAAGACCGATGTACATAATATAGATACTGACAAAACGACAAAAAACCAAACTTAAGAAGGATTAGACAATATAACCAATATAATGACAGACCATTTGAAATTATAATTCAATCAATTGATCAATCAAAAATAAACCCGTTCATAGTAGGAAAAATTTTAAAAAAACATAGTGAAGAAATTGATTATATCAAAAGATCTAATAGAAACCTAGTCATTACTTGCAAAAATTATTTAGGTGCAAATAGACTGCTTGATTCACCACATCTTAAACAATATAAAGTTTTTGTACCAGCCAATAGGGTTGAGTGCACAGGGGTCGTATACGCGGAACTAGAAGTTACAGAGGACGAAATAATTAAGAATCCAGTAGCCTATACCCAATAGTTTTCGCCCAAAGAATTAAAAATAGAATCTATAAACCAGACCAAGAACCAATATTCAAAGATACACATTTTATCAAAATAACATTTGAATCAGAGAAATGACCGGAATACATAACCTTAAATTATGTAAGAATGCCTGTCGACAACTTTATAAAACCAATCAGACAATGCTACCGATGTTTTGATTATGGACATGTAGCTAGTGCTCCATGTGGAAATACGAGGATTTGTAGGGCTTGCGGAGATCCCTTTCATTCAGATGAATGTATAAAACCTGTCTCTTGTAAGCATTGTAAAGGAGAACATTTTAGCAACAGTAAAATATGCCCAGAGTTTATTATACAAAAAAAATATTAACGAACGGATGTCCGTTTATAATGAGTCGTTTCAAGAGGCTAGCATTCTTTACCCCCCTACAAAAACAAATGTAACTAGATACACAAAACATAAACCATTTACATACGTTCAAATCCTAAAGCAAGGAATTAATGTTGATGAACAAAATTTTTCTAGTTTAAGTACAGACCTATCAAATAAATCCAACAGGCAATTGTATAATATAGACAACTCAAATAAAAATATAAGATTAAACAATAGATATACACTTTTGGATACTGAGGAGGGTAATGACATTGGGCATGATCAAAACTATTCAGAAACATCAAGTACGGATAAAACCGTACTTAGTGCACACACAAAACCCACGGGCTACACTCGTAATGTTAGGGCGGATATGATAACAAAAAAACACTCCTAAAAAAAGAAAACCAATTGACAGGTCAAAATCCTAAAACAAATACAAAACCTATAAAAATTATTCTTTCTCATATCAATCGAGAAAACCTAAATGTTCTACTGAAAGAAAAAATTAAAGACTTAAGACATAAATTACTGGAGGAAAGAACTCCTAACTTATCAAAAAAAACGGTTAGATGACTTAATACAAGATTTTAAGAAAAATGACATAGAACAACTGGACATAGGAAACAAAAACAAACTAGGTAATACTACACACAAATTAAACATACAACTACGTAAAAATAACAGATAATGACATTCACAGACCTAGAACTAAACGTATTTCAGTGGAATGCGAGAGCTATAAAAAACAAGTGGCCAGAACTTATAAACGTTCTATTAAAAAATAAAATTCATATTGCTCTAGTTCAGGAAACCTGGCTAGACAAGACAGACAGACTACAAGACAGTAACTTCAACATAGTTAGGTTAGATAGGGAAGATGGCTATGGGGGTGTTATGTGTGTAATACATAAATCACTAAAATTTAGAATAGAAAAAGAAATTAACATGGAGCATGTTCAAATTTTAGCACTAACAATTACAAATCTAAAAAAAATATATAATGGTGTATAATATATATTGTACAAATAAAAAAATAAATCAGAACTTTTGGAATGAAAATATTTTTTTCTAAGGATAAAGGGTTCACTGTAGTAGGTGGAGATTTTAATGCCCACCATTCATTTTGGAACTGTAAAAAACCAACAAAAGAGGAAATGATATTTTTAAACACCTTAGTGAATCCATGTTTATATTAGCAAATAATAACGAATATACTACAATACCTAATATTTATTGACAACAATCCACGATTGACTTAACTTTTGTCACAAATGGGTTATATCCATTCTTAACCAAATGGGAGGTAGGGAAAGATCCTATGGGAAGTAGTTATTATCTTATTCTTATGACTTTCAATGTAAATTCTCATAACATACCTAATGAAAAAAATAAAATATACATAGGCTTAACACAAAAAAGAAATATTAAAAAGCCGACTGGTCCCTATCCTCTAACGTTATATAAAACAACATCGATTTTATAGATAACAACGATTCAGAAAAACGAATAGAAAAACTACAACAATTAATACTAGATGCTGCAGACATTGCAATACCTCAAATAAAATTACCAAATGTAAATAATAAGGCAGGATTTGTTCACAAAAACTGGTGGACAGAAGAATGTTCGAAGGCCATAGCTCAGAGAAGGCTAGCGTTCAATGTTTTTAGAAAAAAACATGACCCCCTTAAACTACCATAAATATGAAGCAGCCCAATTAAAAGCAAGAGATACAATAAAATCAGCTAAACAAGAAGGGTGGGAAAAGCTATGTCCGAAAATAAGTGATAAACAATCTAACTTATATGCTTGGAGGATAATTAAAAAAAATTAGGAATTTAAATATTCCCGAGAGGAATGAAATATTAAACAATAATAATTTACAAGACAAATTTCCGAAATATGTAGCTCCTGACTATGTTTCACAATATAATGAAGTGATTACCCCTCTCCAAAACATCCCCTGGAGGAGGATTTTACATATCTCGAATTAGAATTAGCTTTAAAAAGCAAGAAAAAAGATTCTGAAACAGGTATAGATGGCATTTCATATAGCCTAATTAAAAACTTACCAGTTAAAGCTCTAAAGATGTTATTAAATATCTATAATGATATATGGAACAATAAAATAAAAATACCGAATGCATGGAAAAAATTTAAAATAATAGCATTACTTAAACCAAACAAAGATAAATATTATGAGACATCGTACAGGCCGATTGCATTAATTCCATGTTTTATTAAAATACTTAATACAATGATCAAGTATAGGTTAGAATGGTTTGTTGAAAAAGAACAAATTATTCCGGATTCACAATATGGTTTTCGTAGCAAACGAGGCTGTGGAGATTATTTACTATTCTTAATTACAGAGATTCAAATAGCACTTACGCATAATGAACAGTTTTTCCTAACTTCCTTAGACATCAGCAATGCCTATGACAATGTACATGTACCAACCCTGTTAAGTAAAATGTATAAGTTTAATATCCCAACAAGATTTATAGCATACTGCAGTAATTGTTTGAGTGATAGAGAGCTAATAATGTTACAAGAAGGACTAATAACTAAAAGAGTCACATGTAAAGGCATCCCACAAGGGAGCGTTTTAAGTTCACTACTTTTTTCAATCTATGTATCAGAAATAAATCAAGTTTTACCTCACCCAACATTCTCAATACAGTATGCAGATGACATTGCAATATACACTTCAAATAAAAACTATGACCTAGCTAAGGAAAACCTCCAAAAAGGCCTATACAATTTGGAAAACTTATTCAATAAATTGAATCTTAAAATAAATGGGAATAAATGTAAAATGTTGATATTTACAAGGAAAAGGAATCAACAAATAAATTAGGAATTAAAAATAGACAACCAAATTATACCGGTAGTTGATAAATTCAAAATACTTGGAATCAATATTGATAATAAACTTAGCTTTAAACAACACATTTATAGCTTGGAAAAACAGGGTCAAAAGGATCTCAATATATTAAAAAGCATATCTTGTGGTAAAAGAGGGGCTCACCCCAGATTAGTACTGCAAATATACAACAACATAATTAGCACAAAGATAAATTACTGTAGTTTCTTATTCAGTCATGTATCAAACAATATTTTGAAAAGACTAGATACATTACAAAATAATGCATCAAGAATAGCGTTAGGAGCATTTAAATCCACCCCTATTATGGCACTAAATATGGAAAGTTCAATATTACCATTATACCATTATAGGTATAAGAAGAGATATACTCACTGAAAGACTGGTCTATAAGATAATGACAAATAAGGAACACCCGACCTACACAAAATTAGGCTATCTAAACATGCAATGAACAACATTTATTGGAATAAAAAGAAAATACCATCATATATTAAAGCAGTAAATAGCTTATACATGTTTAACCATAATATTGATGAATATCAGGAACAGATTACTAAGCATAGTGATTTGAACATCCCAGTATACCTAACAAAACATAAATTGACCTTTAAGCCAATCATTGATGAAAATATAAATTCAAAGAAGAATACTAAAAGTAGGGTCTTGGAACAGCAATTCAAATGTCTAATGAGCACATATCCTAAGAGCTGCATAATAATATATACAGATGGCTCACAAACCATTAAAGATACCGGAGCAGCCATATTTGATCCTTCCAATGATTATGTGGAAAAATATACCGTAAATAAAAACATGTCAAGCTTTTCAGTAGAGCTGTTTGCAATATACTATAGAGCAATTTCCCATGCAAATAAGTTAACTAATCAAAAAATAATTATGTGCTCAGATTCTCAAGCAGCTATTAAAACAATCGAATCTACAAGCTATACCGGTAAGGGTGAAGGGATAATTATGAATATTATTGCAGAATCTATTATGACTAAGAAAAAATCACATTTAAATGGGTTCCAGGACATATAGGAATAACAAACAATGAAATAGTTGACAAATTAGCCAAAGAAGCCATAGATAATGGCGAAAAATGTGATACAACACAAATACCAATAGAAGACTTTAGGATGTACCAAAGGAAATACCATGTAATAAAATGTATGAAAGAAGTTGAAGAGAATAAATCAGGTCAATGGTATAAAAAAGTTCAACCTAAATTTTCTAAATATCCTTGGTTTCAAAACAATAAATTACAAAAATGGAAGGTAATAAACTTATGTAGACTAAGATTTGGACATGCTAGGGTAAATTACCATCTCTTTCAAATTAAACAATATTTTACCCCATTGTGCCTACAGTGTACTATGGGAGTAAAAGAAACTGTAGGCCATCTAATCATGGAATGTCCAAAGCAACATTTTGCTAGAGAGCAATGCTTTAAAAAAATTAACAAAATTAAAACCAATTTATCCAATGAAGATAAATTAATAGAAATTCTACGAAGTTTAGATATGGAGCTATATAATGAGATTTTAAAATTTATATCAGTAATCGATAAAAATATATAATAATAATAATAATAAAAACAATATACATTAAACATTGATACACTAGGAAACATATATGTCTCCTGGTATCCTGGGGTCTTTATTCCGTGGCCCACCAATTTCGGGTTAGGCTATACCTGACAGGCCCCAGGTGAGAAGACTAACCTCAGCCTTTCCAATCCTAAGTATCATATGGACAAAAAAATCCTTAGAGAAATCCCTGCTTTTACTAACACTACACTAATAGGACAAAAACACAAACAACGCCAAATAATAGATTAGTGGAGATAATATTAAAATAACACTTGTGAACTTATATGTCTAGTAAATTGTATGAGATAAAAAAATTAATAAATAGAGAAAGAAAACAAAAATAACCTCTGGAATTAAGTATAAGCAGATGTACACTACCAAATTAACTATAATGGCAACCATAACATAGAAGATTTTAAATAGGCTACGTGGGATAATTGTTCTGAGCCTTTTGCCAAAAAATTAATTTGGCAATAAAATAGAAAAAAAAATAAATAAAAAATAATAGCGGTTGACCTATAACAGCAGACTGATGTTAGCGGACCAGAAGCGAGGCTAGCGCTCCTCTTGGTGTGATACCCAACTAGAACACATAACCAAAGAAGAAGAAGGTGTGAATTTCATTCCGGTCACCAAATCTGAGTTAATCGGACCTGAGCTAAGAGCTCCTCATGTACCACCCAGATAGGCTGATCAGCAATCTCGGAGAGAAAGGTTGGGGACAGAGCCGTTTAGTACCGACAAACCCCGAACATGCGGCTGATCAAATTCCTCAGTTCGGAACGGTTCTGATTTCTATTATTTATTACAAATGAATGAGTTGTTAGGTTATAGCGTTAGAAAATGTTGTATAATAAATGACATTGAGTAAATTCTAACATATTTATAACCTACAAGCTATATTAATTTGATTAAGGAAGTTGGAAAATGCAATAAACAAAATATAATGTTATTGGTTTACATTTTAAAATAGAAAAGATTCAATTTAAAAACTCCATTTAATGGTTTGTTTGTATTTGAGAGTCCTTAACTAAAGATCATTATTTAATTACTGTACCTACTGTATTTAATACTATTCTCGAATATTTTGAAGGATTTTTCTCATAAATGTTTACATGCATGAATAATTATAATCAAATATCAATAAGCAAGCAAATTTAAGAAAAAAAGTAAAATTAGCTTGATAATACACTTTTAAACCAAAAGATTTCTAAATTTTGCCAGTAGGCCTTTCAATCTCCAGGATGTTTAAACCTTTCTCGATTTTTTGGCTACGTCACTTCATGAAGCAAGGTTAATTTGTTACATTAGACTTCCTTACGTCATCGGGGTTTTCGATACTCCGTTGTATTGGTTTATTTGTATGTAGACAAGATTTAATTGCCTGTCATTAATTACGTTGTAAAATCAAGGTTAAACAAAATCAAAATAATTGTGCTTTATCCTGCAATATCAGAGTATACTGTCCAGAAGATCAGAGTATACAGGATTTCTACAATAAAAACATAACATTTTTTATACACCTCAATGGAAAGCCTCACACCACTGAAAATAATTTTTTAGAGAAAACTCAGGAACACCAACAAACCACTTAACAGAAACACTCATCAACTGCAGTAACTCTCAAATCCCACAAACAAAACTAACAATATTTCATCAAAACGCAGACCGGCTTTCAAATAAAATAGATATCCTAAATGAACTTATTACAGAAATCACCCCAGATGTAGTCATTATTACAGAGCATGGCCTAATGAAAGGCAATTTGGAAAACACCAAGCTTCAAGGCTACACATTAACTTCAAACTACTGTAGACAAAACCATATTAAAGGAGGTGTTGCTATATACGTAAACGAGAAGCTTGAAAAGGAAGCAACGTGTTTAGAAGTCTCACACTACAGCCTTGAACTAGTATGTGAACTAGCTGCTATTAAAATAACTATCTTGCAGAAGGACTACTATATTATTGGAATATACAGACCAGAGAACAGTTTTGAAATTGCAACAGAAATAATTGGAAATGTCCTGAATACAATTCCTGAATGGAATAGCACTGTGGTTGTTATGGGTGATATCAATGTAGACTGTTTAACACTCAACACAAAGCAACAGAAACTCGATGAACTACTAGCAGAGTGCAACATAACAAGGACTGCTCTTCCACCAACAAGAATAACTCCCCACAGTGCTACATCTATAGACATGGTCTGCTCAAATATACCGAATGACAACCTCAAGGCAGAAGTTCTTCATGCACATATCTCTGACCACACAGGACAACTTTGTACCTTAAATATCACAAGACAAGAAAATGTAAGAACGATTATTCTACAAAGACACCTGAATGACAGAAACCTAAGACTTTTTAAAAACCTGATTGGGAGAGAAAACTGGGAGGATGTTCTACTGTCGGACAATGCAGATGCAGCTTATGACAACTTTATTGAAACAATTACCTACAACCTGAACAGAGCGTGCCCATACATCAAGACTAGAAAAAAGAACCAGAATAAAACCTGTATACCAGTGGACCCTGAATTAAAAATAAAGAAAGAAAGATTCATTAAAGCACAAGAAGCATACCTAAGAACAGGTGGAGCTGAACTAAAAACTGACGCAACCGTTAAGAAAAGAGACTATGACCTGCACATTAAACAATCTAGGAAACATCAAACTGACAACTTCATCAGGAACTCTGACAACAAGGCAAAAGCTATCTGGAAATCAATAAATCAAGAGAAGAACAACAGGACCAAAACAGCAGAACTCTCTAAATTGGAAATAAACGGTAATATAATAACAGAATCCGAAGCTATTGCAAACCAACTAAACACTTTTTTTGTAAATATAGCAAACAAAACACTGACCTCTCAGTCAAACAACCACAGAAGCACTGAGGTACTACTAGACCCCCAGATCACACCTGAGAACTTAGTACTCTGGCCAACAAATCCGTCAGAAGTAAGAAAAATCATCAAATCATTAAAGTCAAAGAACTCTGCTGGTCTGGATGACATATCCTCAAAAATATTAAAAATGTGTGAACTGGAAACGACAAAGCCACTAGTACATATAATAAACAAATCTCTCACTCAAGGCATTTTTCCCACAAAACTAAAACAAGCTAAAATATACCCTAAACACAAACAGGGAAGTAAAACAAAAGAAGAAAACTATAGACCAATATCGCTGCTCTCAACCTTTTCCAAGGTAATTGAAAAAATTGTGCTAGTCAGATTGCTGGACCACCTCATCAGAAACAGCCTACTACCAGAAGATCAACATGGTTTCATAAAAGGCCGCTCAACAACTACTGCCACAATAAACCTGGTTGAATATCTGATACAAGCAATAGAAGCTGGGGACACAGCAACAGCAGTGTTTCTTGACTTTAGTAAAGCTTTTGACAGCATAAGCCATGAAATGCTAATCAGAAAATTACAACAACTGGGAATAAAGGGAACATCACTGACGTGGTTTGCAAGCTACCTAAAACACAGAACCCAAGCTGTAGCAATCAGAACAACCTGTAATGGAACAACCCAAACAATAATTTCAAACCACCAAAGCGTACAAAGAGGAGTCCCGCAAGGATCGGTCTTAGGACCTATCCTGTATATTCTATTTGTCAGTGACTTCCCTTCCTTCTTAGACGAACTCTATAAAACACTGATGTATGCAGATGACACTGTGCTCTTGAACAGAAACTGTGAACCTGACCGTCTGGAAGCTGAGTCTTTTGATGTATTTAACAAAACAGAAAAATACTGTCAACAAAATGACCTTGTCCTCAACAGGAAGAAAAGCCAACAGATTATCTTTGGACGAAGAAAAGATGAAGTAATCCCACTTCCAGAACTCTTGAGGGCTGAAGAGGCTAAGTACCTAGGTATAACCATTGACAACAAATTATCATGGACACCTCACGTAAACGAGCTATGTGGGAAGCTGAGCTCAGCTCTATACGTACTAAGAAGGTTGAAACAAATAAGTGGTGATGACACAGTCAGGACAGCCTACTTCGCACTCCTCGAAGCACACTTAAGATATGGGATAGCAGTATGGGGTGCCACCTCAAAATCAAACATGCAAAGAGTCTTAATTCTACAAAAGAAAGCAGTCAGTATACTGGCTGGACTCAATCCAAGAGACCACTGTCGCAGAGCTTTCAAGCAAAATAAAATACTAACTGTCATTTCTCTATACATAATAGAAACAGTAATGTATGCCATCAAGCAAGAACTTGAAAGAGGTTACAATGTGCACACTCACAACACAAGAACAGCCAGCCACTATACCCTACCACAACACAGATTGGCACTCTTTGAAAGGCAGCCAACTTTTAAAGGGACCAAATTCTTGAACATCCTGTCCGAAAAAATAAAAAACACTAACTGTACCAAGGAGATGCGGAACTTGCTAGTCAAATGGCTCCTAGAAAGACCCTTCTACTCCATAGAAGAATTTGAGAACTGGAGAAGAGAACCCCTACAAGACAATGAGATCTACGCACCATGACGGGGACGGGACAACAAGCCCAACTTCAAGGAAGGAAGACACATATGAATATGACTCATGTACTTTTCTCTATGATAATGTACAAAGTTTGTAATAAATAAAAAAAAAAAAATAAATAAACAATATCCAGCTTGAAAATGTAATTTAAATATATGTATGCTGTACCAAACTACTGAAAAGTGTTAAACTCAGACTATATGCTGATGACACAGTGGTACATTTATGGTAGGTTTGCCAGGTAAATTAAACTGTATTAAATCCAGAAGAGCATGACGCGAGAACGCGTGGTACAGCCGATCCATTAACCAATACACAGGCTATCTGTAGTTGGTAGGAGGGACCCCTCCATCCACACTCTTTCTCACCGAGATTGCTGATCAGCTCATCTGGGTAGCCCATGAGGTGCTCGTGTCAGTGTCCTACAGTTAAATCCCTTTCAGACCAGGTTTCAAAACAACTTTACCCAGTCAAAATTTATTTTCAGGAGATAGATGTAATTTCCCTCCAAACAGCCAACACATCTCCAAAACTTTGTATTAGGTACAGTGGTTTGTTCCAAATATGAGTTTGCCATGTGAATCATATATCGAGGTGGATTCCTAAATATAATATTTGACATTTTGTTAAGATCGTTGAAGGTTGTTAAGGATAACATGGAAACTTGTTAAAAATGATAAAACCTTTCTCTTAAATATTTATGAATTTGGAGTGGCAGTAATTAACATTAATGTTGACATAAGTTTAAATTGAGAAAGCATCATAGACTGGTAATCGTGACCAACATACTTATGTATTTTATATATGAAATACTGTATCATGAAAAGTTGTACATAACAGCTAAATATATTTTTAATAATTATCACTTAACTTAGGTGTTATCGTTTCATTTAATGGATTTATACACGTATTGTTATACATTATTTACTGTAAATATGAATTTAATCACCTCTTTGTGGGTTTGGGTTTTACACATCATTTTGGCAAACCTGCAACATTACGTAGCAATCTTCGTAAATCTAATTGACAGCTGTGAACTTTGATAGACATTAAAATGGCTTCATTGTCGCTGTTGTCAACCTATGTGGGTTACGTGCATTAAAATGATGTCATTTTGCTGAAATTTTTGATTGGTGTGTTATAACTGAATTGGTAAAGTTTATTAAATTCCTAAGTTAACAATGGGCATTTTTTCAACATCTTCACCTTTTGACGCCGATGTGGGTGAGTGAATTATACCTTAACTTTTGTTATGTCATTATCTGTATTTTATTTTATTAAGCATGTATTAGGTGAAATCATCAAACTAACACGGTACATTACATCGAAGTATGACTTATGCTCTACAACAGTTTGTAGCAAAAGGTTTACAGATTAAGAAAATTTGTACATTGATTATGCAATGAAACAATATTGTTCCTAAGGAGTTTAACCCTCCATAGACTTGACCACAAGAGCAAAAGGAAAACTATTTTACTGTCAAGTTTGGCCATAATAATAAGACATATGTAAGCCTAGACTTTGGGAAATATAGTCATGAAACAATGAAGTATTTGTAGGTAGCCTATATTCCTCAAATTCACTTGAACATAGGCTATTGTAATTATACACTAAATAGACCAATCCCAAATGCAAAGAAAACAGCCAATGAAAACCTCATTATTAATGCCAAAAACAAGTGCCAAATGGCATGGAAAGTTATAAGAAGTGAATCATGCTATATTAAACCTAAAAATGTCATACATATTTCTCCTGATTGTCTCAATAGCTATTTTGTAAATGTGTCAAAAAATGTACATAGTGATGTTGATCTAGATTTAAATGACAACAACCATAATGATTTTATTGTAAACTTTGATAAGCCTATCCCTGTTTCTGGTTTTAGCTGGCAACCGGTCAGTATGGAAATAGTGTCTCAAACTATTTCACACCTTAGCAACTCTAAAAGCGAAGATGTGTTTGGTCTGTCAAACTATGTTGTAAAAACTGTTGGTGAATTTATTGTCAAACCGTTAACTTTTTTAATTAATCTAGTACTAAGACATGGAATCTTCCCTGAAGGTTTAAAACTTACCAAGATCACACCTATTTTTAAAAAAAAGGGGACTTAACTTAAAGGCTCCTGAATGCTATCGACCCATAGCCATCGTACCCATCATTGGAAAGATTATAGAATCTTGCATGATCCTACAACTTCATGAATATTTTAATGGTAATAACTTATTGTATAGCCATCAATATGGGTTTCGTCCCAAACACAACACAGTTTTAGCTATGGAAGCAATTGTAGAGTATATTATTAATGGTTTTGAAAATGGACACATAGTTGCATCTAATTTGATAGATTTGACAAAGGCGTTTGACTGCCTGTCTTTTAATATTTTGTACGATAAGCTATATTTCTATGGTATCAGAAAAAAAGGAACTAAACTTAATCAAATCTTATTTATCTGGTCGGCAGCAAAAAGTGGTTGTAGATGATGTTATAGCTGGTGTCCCACAAGGCTCCGTTCTTGGACCTTTTTTGTATCTAATCTTTGTTAATGATATATATTGTAATATTCCAACTTTTTGTGTACTCTATGCCGATGATACCACTCTACTCTGTTCTGATAGTAATTTTGAAATTGTAAAACATAACCTGTCTAATGCCTTTACTTATGCAAAAAGGTGGTTTGATTCTAATCATCTAGTTACCAATAATAGCAAAACTGAACTGATCTATTTTTCTCTCAGGGATGTTCCTGTTACTAGTAATGTAAGTAGCAAAGTAAAATTACTAGGCTTTACACTGGACAACAGCTTGAGCTGGGAACCCCACATTTTAAATTTGTGTAAAAAACTATCCCGCATTGTCTTTCTTCTTAGGAAACTTAAATTATCTATAGGCCAACAAACGTTGTTAATTGTATACTATGGTCTTTTCCATTCACAAATGAACTATGGAATTCGCCTTTGGGGCAACGCCTGTCATGCCTCTAAGGTCTTCATATGGCAAAAAAAGGCCATGAGAGTTCTGGACTGCCTAACCTTGAGACAATCATGTAAGGCTAGTTTTAAGAAATTAAAAATTATCACAGTTCCATCCTTATATATTTTAAGTACTTTGCTTCATGTTAAACAGAATATAGACTCCTTTGCTGCTCAAAACTTGAATCATGACCATTTAACTAGAAATAGAAACAACCTTATAACTCCATATGTAAGACTCTCAAAAACTTTAAATAGTCATGTTTATCAACAGCTCATATTGTATAACAAACTACCATTGCCTATTAGAAATCTGCCTTTTAACAAGTTTAAATGTTTTTGTATCAGACTGGATTAAAGACCAAGCCTTTTATACTGTGGCAGAGTACAAGGACTATAATTTTTCCGAAATTAACTAGGCAACTGATTACTATTTTTATACTATAGCCTATAAGTTCTATAAATTGTAAGATCTTATTATAAGTAACCTAATGATCTCAAAAATGCTGTTTGTCTTCTTGTATTTGACGTATCCAATTACATTGTAAAATGTCTTAAAGGAAATAAATAATATTGTCTATTGTCTATTGTCTATTAGTCAATTGAATAGCCTATAAAAACAATGCATTCATTCATTAACTACTAATGTGTTTGTGTTGTGTTGAACTAGTGCATATCCCAGCCTTTATTGTCTAATTGAATAGCCTATTTAAAATTCTATTAGGGTTGACTTTAATAAGCAGCCTAATCTTATGAAGTTTGAGGTGTGGAATACCGGCAGACCATTATTGTGATATTTGTATACTGGAGGAAAGTGTGCTTATCTAGGGAGAATCCTTTCTTCCATTTCACAAAACCTATCCACAATCGCTCACTATCATCCAGGCAAGGTCTAAATAATGTAATTAACGTTTCTCTAATGTTTAAGTCTAGGTAAAAGTTGGTTTTGTTGTTTTTTTTTTAAGTTATTGTTAAATTTAGGCCTACTATTTTATCAAAAATTAAAATATACTATTTGTGTATTATTTTTCTTGTAGAGTACAATTATTAATATTGTAAGTTGGATAATATATCCAATCATTCGATGTAACAACTGATTAACCCTTTCCGGGCCAGGTGGCAATATATTGCCGCCATATATCGCGTCTGAAAAGTGCCAGGCGGCAAAATATTGCTGTCGGTGATATACGCAAAAAGCGCCAGTCGGCAATATAAAGTCTCCTTGATATTCATTGTTTTCTTAAATAAATACTACATCAAATGATTAAAGTTTTATGTTTTTTTATTCCCTGGTATATTTGTAGATAATTAATATGAATATCATTTTTATTTTGGAGGTATATGTATTTTTATTTCGTAATTGTCACGTGACATTATCAGCTGACTCGATCTTTTGTTGTAAATTCTTTATGCTTTTGTGTAATCGTACTATTATATGCTGGATTCTTCTTCATTATTTTATTTTGTGGTTGTAAATATTAGTAGTTTTAGTTGTTACGTGACAATGACTGACAATTTGCGATCTCACGGGAGTGAAATTGTAAAGCACATTTGTAAATAGAAAAAGTGTGAATAATTTTCAAATAAAATTGTGGGTACTTTGGGATTATACCGACCACACCCAGACATGAATCGTTATTTGACATTTTGCTTCTACTGATTACTAGATTAGCGTAGTAGAACAATATTTCGTCAATATAAAACAGGAATTGTCTTATCGCAAACCCCTCCCCATCCTCAGACAGAGGTCAAAGTCGAGCGGTCTAGTAGATAACGTGATTGCAGAGTCTCGCCGCCCGTTCAGCTGGTGCGTCGCTTTGTTGTACTTCCGTGTTTTATCCGTACATTTCTCCAAACACAAAAATTAAACAAAAACAAACATTACAAAAAAAAACTAAACTCTTTATTGAAAAAAACACACAAAACTTTTTTTATTCTTGATCACATTCCGCCACCCAAAATGCGAGTGCCATTGAAAAAAAACACACAAATCTTTTTTTATTCTTGATCACATTCCGCCACCCAAAATGCGAGTGCCTCCGGCCATCAGCGCGGGCTTCGGCAACACCGAAGGTGCTGCCGAAGCCCACGCTGATGTCAACGAAAGAAAAACATCCCTCGAGATAGTATCTATCAGTAAAATATCAAATTCTAGAGGGGCTGATCAGAAATATAAGTTGAATTGTAATGGAAAGGCAATTATGTACCGTGCAAAAAACTTAACCCTTTTAGCCCCGGCGTCCGATATATCGGACAGAGGTGGTCTAGCTAAAATGCCCAACGTCCGATATACCGGACGTCTCGAGAATTTAATGTAGCTGGCTAATAATATGTCCAAATGCCATCAGTTTCGGTATAGTAGTCGGTGAAGAAACGGGCTACAAGCAAAAACAATAAACCTTCCAATTAGCATCGTATTTCGTCGTCGTTGAGCGTAGTTTATTTGTCGATGTCAGCTGTCAGACGACTTCAGTTGCATTGTTGTTGTATGCTGACTTATAACCTCAATTAGTTTGCGTGATTGAAAGCGGTTGTTTTTCGTGTGATTTATTGTATTATTAGTAAAAAAACATGAGTAAACGTCGTAGAGAATAGTTACCAGTGAGTGAAAACACTTTGATAAACACTATTATTGGCACTTTGGGATTATACCGACCACACCCAGACATGAATCGTTATTTGACATTTTGCTTCTAATGATTACTAGATTAGCGTAGAACAATATTTCGTCAATATAAAACAGGAATTGTCTTATCGCAAACCCCTCCCCATCCTCAGACAGAGGTCAAAGTCGAGCGTCTAGTAGATAACGTGATTGCAGAGTCTCGCCGCCCGTTCAGCTGGTGCGTCGCTTTGTTGTACTTCCGTGTTTTACCTCTACATTTCTCCAAACACAAAAATTCAATAAAAACAAACATGATCAACCTAAAACTAAACTCTTTATTGAAAAAACACTCAAAACTTGTTTTTATTCTTGATCACACTCCGCCACCCAAAATGCGAGTGCCATGCCTTCGCGCTGATGTCAACGAAAGAAAAACATCCCTCGAGATAGTACCTATCAGTAAAATATCAAATTCTAGAGGATCTGATCAGAAATATAAATTGAATTGTAATGGAAAGGCAATTATGTACCGTGCAAATCATGTGATGCCGCGTGGCCTGTCGTAATCGGGATTCTCGAGAAAGATAAGATAACAGCGACAACAATACCGATCACAATGCCCGGAAATGCTTGTAAGTTTGTAATTTTTTAATTAAAGAGTTGTTTTTTCGTTCTATCATGTTTGTTTTTATAAATTTATATTTTTGTGTTCTTCATACCGGTGTGGTCGGTATTATCCCAAAGTACCCTATTATTAGTGGTGAATGTGCTATTTTTGAAGACAATGAATTGAGTTGTTTATATAAAATGTATATATTGTAAATATTATTTCTTTTACTTTTTTGAAAAATTAAACAAGTTTTAGTCTTACAAACCATTACATTTAGTTTGTGTTATTTTACAATTGTTATTATTACAAAAGTGCAAAAACAAATATACATATCTGTATACTTCTACTGACGTATATGTGGAAAATATATGAAGAAGTGCTTATGCAGCAATACAATTAATTGGATATATCTTCTGCATTTATCAAGGAAAGTTCTTCAAATTTTGTGTGTGTAGTAAGAAATATGTGTACAACAAAATTGCTTCATTTTTCAGGGGCTACAATTTTTTTTCTACCCTTTATGTATGTCCAAACTATAAAACATAAAAAAAAATAAAAAAAATTTTATGGATAAATACGCTAAAAAAAAAACAAATCATTCTGTAAAAGTACTTTTTAACTATTACATCTAAGAGTACACTTATTTGTGAACAATTTAAAACAAAAACCTAAAAATTATCTTCAAAAATAAGAAAACTAGATGTATTTTCCCTCAATTCTGCACTACGGTTCCTTATCGCCATGGGCTTTCTGGCAAGTCCATGGAAAAATGGCTGGGGTTAAAAGGGTTAAATAATCATGTGATGCCGCGCGGCCTGCCGTAATTGGGATTCTCGAGAAAGGTAAGATAACAGGGACAACAATACCGATCACAATACCTGGAAATGCTTGTTGATTGATGGAATGTTAGTTCTGTTACTCAACTAGATCGTTTTATAACGTTCCAAGTTCATTGAAAAAAGTTTAAGCGTTGGGGGCATATAACGGAATCTGACCCCATTAACAAATTGATAATCGTTGTAAGTTTGTAATTAAAGAGTTGTTTTTTTCGTTCATGTTTGTTTCTATAAATTTATATTTTTGTGTTCTTCATACTGGTGTGGTCGGTTTTAATCCCAAAGTACCAAATTGTGTAAATATTTCTTGGTAAATAGTGTTTTTTAACTGTATTGAAACTGTTTATGGATCCTACAATCATCTGTTTACTGGTACATCCATAATGTGAATATTTATTTTAAGTTTCTTGCAATGTAAGAGTCAGTTGCTGTAACACTAGACAATAAAATGTTGCGAAGTACAATTATGCGTATTTATACAAAATGTGTCGTAACAAATTTATTTATGAGATAAATAACACAAAATTTTGTATGGTTGTTCCTTTCTAAATGTACAATATAATAAAATAGCTTCCCACTGTAAAATTATTTTGGTACTTTGGGATTATACCGACCACACCCAGACATGAATCGTTATTTAACATTTTGCTTCTACTGATTACTAGATTAGCGTAGAAGAATATTTCGTCAGTATAAAACAGGAATTGTCTTATCGCAAACCCCTCCCCATCCTCAGACAGAGGTCAAAGTCGAGCGTCTAGTAGGTAACGTGATTGCAGAGTCTCGCCGCCCGTTCAGCTGGTGCGTCGCTTTGTTGTACTTCCGTGTTTTACCTCTACATTTCTCCAAACACAAAAATAAAGAATAAAAACAAACATGATCAAACTAAAACTAAACTCTTTATTGAAAAAACACTCAAAACTTGTTTTTATTCTTGATCACATTCCGCCACCCAAAATGCGAGTGCCTCCAGAAAAACATCCCTCGAGATAGTACCTATCAGTAAAATATCAAATTCTAGAGGGGCTAATCAGAAATATAAATTGAATTGTAATGGAAAAGCAATTATGTACCGTGCAAATCATGTGATGCCGCGCGGCCTGCCGTAATCAGGATTCTTGAGAAAGATAACATAACAGCGACAACAATACCGATCACAATACCTGGAAATGCTTGTAAGTTTGTAATTTTGTAATTGAAGAGTTGTTTTTTCGTTCTATCATGTTTGTTTCTCTAAATTTCTATTTTTGTGTTCTTCATACTGGTGTGGTCGGTATAATCCCAAAGTACCATTATTTTTCCTTTTTTAGTTATTTGCAAAAAATAAAATAAAAAATAAAAAATTTTATATAATCAATTAAAACATTATTTTTTAAATTTTAAATTACTTAAAACTACATCTATATATTTTTTGTTGATAGTATATATCTATACAAGTAATTTGGTGCAACTTTTAGGTCATTCTCTAATTTTTATGAAAAATTATAAATTTTAATCTACGAGACTGCAAAATCGCCAATTTTAGCCTGGCACTTTTGACTAGTCACAAGGGGATATTAGATGTGAAAAATTTTTGCAACATCTCATATTTGGTCCTGGCCCTGAAAGGGTTAACAAGACGTGTATGCCACTTATTAACCCAAGAACTGACAACTAAATTACCTCTATTGGCAGGCCACTTTTCCAGGTTTTGCAAGGGTATTTTATAAGAAATACTAAGTTTTTTGATTATGCATTGTCATATACAATTTTTTTATTAGAATCTGTAGGTTACTTTTTGTTATGCTTACTGTTATAAATAAAATTCTTTATGTTTTTGTTTTTATGAAGAATTTAAACTTTGTATATATTTTTCTATTCAGGGTGTGGGGATTATACCTACAGAAGTGGTATATTTGTTCCAAATCAAAATTCCAAAGTACAATTATTTTTACATCTCTCTAGTTTCAGAACATATATAGTTTAATGGACTTACTTAATACATTTTTATTTTTATAGTGATAAAACTTGCAATCAGAGTATTTTTTTATGAAAATTGACATTACCCTAGTAACATACTATATTAAAAGAATAATAGTTATTTCTTACATGAAACAGTATTATATCATAATCAAGAGTTAGCAATAACATATAATTTATCAATAACAAGTACAAGTACAAAATTATGTAGCATATATCTCATCATATTTATAAATCTGAAGAGCATAATTTTTTACATGTCAAATTCTTCAAAGTTAGAAGTAATGTTCCAATTTTCTTCTCATTTCAAAAAATAAAATTTTATCTATCTGCTAAACACATCCCCTATTGTGAACACATATCCCTAATTGTTATAGAAATGTGTTTACAAAAATGTATAAATATAAACCTAGTTTTGATTGGGGCACTGAGATCTTACACTAGGCGTATCAGATTTACCACCCCTGTCATGGCCTACTGGTTTACTTTCTAACTACTATCTTATATCACTAGATTGATATAAATAGTTTCTACCCATTTCAAAGGCATATAATGTTGGTAAAATTCAACATATAAAACAAATAAAACTTGCTAAAATACAAACTTGATACTCCTAACCTAAGCCTACATAGTTAAAGAAACTTGAGTTATGTTGAAAAACTAATTATTTGTTTCACTACATCACTCCGGTGAAAGAGAAATACTTTTCAAAACATTTTTATACTACTTGACTAAATAATAACTTCAAATAATATTACATACCATACTTGCAACAAGAAACATAACCAAACAAACTTACCAATACATAAACATTAGTAAAGAAATGACAAGAATGAAAATTAAATATATTGTTCTCTCAGACTCGTATCAAAGATCGAAAAGTACCGAACTTCATATTAATCGATACATTTATTTATCCACTATCGAATGCTACCATTACTTTCATCCAAAAGCATTACAGTTACTTTATAAAGTGGCTTTTTCATGTCAATGTTTGACCTTCGCTGCAGGATCTAGGCATCTTAGGAAATAGTGTCTTTTGCCTCTTATGACATAGTGCTTAAAACGTTTTATTAATAATTATAAAAGGTTTTCAATTAAATAAATACCCCCAACGGGATATAAAATTGTTTTTTAATATCAGTTAAAAAGACAAATGTTTACTTTTTTTTATATAGGCTAATTAATTAATTTACATCACCAAAGTTTGGACAATCATCATACATTTCTGGGTAATCAGCATAATTAGTTGATGTATGTAATGTTTTAGAATAGAATGACATATAATAGGTATATAAGGTAACAAAGATATTGTCATTATATTTTGCCTTAGAAATTGGTATCGGATGATTAGAGGTGGTTGGCAAAGCTGTAGGACATTTAATTTCTTAATGTCTTCTGTATCTTATCAAATTAATTTCTTTTAAGTTATCCTTGGAAGACACTTAAAAAAGAACTTTCCAACTGCCTCTTGGCAAACTTGAATGTACACACATGTAGACGTTAGAACTAGTTGGTTGTCAGTATCGGTTTTTCTTGACACAAAGGGTGCTTCTTTGCCTGTAAATATATACTTTTCTGGACAGGAGTATAAAATTAAGGGAAATAAAATTGTGCCAGCAAAAGTCGTGAAACCACCTTGTTGGTGCAAAAATTGCTACAGTAAAATATCTTTAATAGAAAGACAAGGTATTGGAGTGTTGAAAACAGTAATGATATTAAAAGACATTACATAAAATCTTGTATAAATAGTTATGAAATAGCTCACACTAAAAAACAACTCGAATATTCAGGTAAATTGAGAACTACTAATCTTTCAGATAGTTTTATTATTCAAAACCAAAAAATAAATGTCTGTAAAATTATTTATTTGATTTATTATGTACTTGACCACTCTGAGGTTGAGTGGTAGAGAGAGCTTGATAGCCATGATTCCACCTCTTCAATAAAGACATTTTTCATTTAAATACACAAGGTATTTCAAATAAAGTAGTGATAAATGTTTTAAAAAATACTGAAGAAGGAGACCTTGTTAAGATTTAAGAAGAAAGAACATGCCAAGAAATAAAACTCCAACTGCTACTACTGACAATGTCAGCACCTGTATGTTATCATTTCCGTGCTATGGATGTCATTATTCCAGAGAAAAAACTACTACAAATATTTGGATCCAAAATAAACCATACCGAAAATGTACACCCTTTACACTGAATATTGCTTAAAAAATGATACTGACTAAAATGTAGGTAAGCCATGGTTATATTATGACATTTTTAACAAAGAATTCAACCTATCATATAAACCTCCCAACTGATACTTGTGATACATTTCATGCTAAACGTAAAGGTGATCTCTTGAAGAAAGAACTACTCTGCAAGCTGAACAAGATGCGCATATTGGAGAATCCAAAAAAAGATATGACTTAAAAAGTAATTATACTAAAGCTATTTAAAGAAAATTCAAAACAAAGTTATAATTTGTGACTTACAAAAGTTCAGTTTTTATAAGAGGAAACTATGAACATACAGCAGCACAATAATACAATACATTGTGTAATGTGGGATGAAAGTAAATAAATAAATAAATATAAATATATATATATAATTTCAATAAACATTAATCGCAAAAAGTACTTGCTCCGCCGGGAGTTGAACCCGGATCTCTCACTTGCCGGGTGAATGTGCTACCATTACACCACAGAGCGTCACTTTTTCCGATTCAATTATTTTGTATTTGGCAATTACATAATTCGCAGAGCCACCACAAATATTTTACGTCGAGCAGAGTGCTGTGTGTATTGTGAAGGAGGGAATTTCGAACAGTTACTAAACTAAGGTTAGTTATTTTGTTAGCATTTATTTTTTTTGCAATAGTAAGTGAAAATAAATGTTTATAAAAACATGTACGTTCAGCAAGACAAAAAGTGTAACCGATTTTGTCTATTCTTCGTACGTTATTTATTTAATTAAAAATTGATTTTCATAACGTTTACGTACAATTTTTACTGGCTTATTTTACATCATTATCTTAAGAAATTAATTCTTTACAAGTTTTGTTAAAGAATTTTACGTGTTTGTTACACATTTAACAAAGTTAATATACTTGAAACCTAAATGAAACTTGTTTTTGGACACCGAATTTTGCGTATTTCTTCAGATATCTTAAAAATTACTGCAGCTAGAGGTCTGGTACCAATTTTATTCAATTTTTCAGTTCAATTTGCATAATATACATTAAATTTTACGTCCTGGGTAACGCCCAAAATAATTTAATAGGGCTCCCTTTTAACGGTGGCACTGAAATCTGGGCGAAATCTTTCACCCTGTATAGCTCGCTAACTAAGCGTTTCTAGACCTATGTGTACATGAACTTTTTTCGTTATTTTCACCGTAAGAACAAGTCCTGACAGTTTCTCCGTTTCTTCATGGGACACCCTGTATATATATATATATTATATATATATATATATATATATATATATATATATATATATATATATATACCGGTGATTCGGTTAGTGTTACCGGCACTTTCTGAGCTGATTGTACTATAAAAAATAAAGAAAAAAGTTCATATAAACATGGGTCCGGAAATGCTTCCTTACTGGGTTATGGGCCAATTGAAGATTTCACCAAAAATTGTGTGCAGGAGGTCAAATGATGATTTGCCGCGTGTTTATGAAGAGATATATTTTATAGGCGAATGCAACTTTTTCTAACGGATTTTTAGATGATGAAATTGAATAAAGTTCATCTCATAGCTGTATCTCATTTAGTTTTTTTGTTATATACTACAAAAAACAGAAAATAAAATATTTTGAAAACACTTTTTTTAAGGTTTAACGGACAATTATTTTGTTTAAATAGCATTGAAGACCCACATTTTTTACAAAGAAACTTGCAGAAAATTTAATTCTGAATAAAATTATGTGCCACACGGCTATTAACAGGGAAGTATTAGTTTCTGGAATTTAATTTTACAACAAAACATTCTACCAAGCAAGAAATACGTATTTAGTAAATAAAACACCATAATGTAATGATATAAGGTACACAAAAATAAATTGATTAGCATACAATTGTAAATACGATTTTAATAGATTAATGCTCAACTAAAAAACAATAATACTATTACTTTTTAGGACTATCCAAATGGGTTACATCATGTACCTACATATCTTTGTCACGTTAGCTTTACAGAAGGTAAATTATGTTTTTATAAGTTGGTATCACAAATCAGTGTTCAACAATACACTGCAATTTATTGAGGAATCCAAATTATTTGTTTACCAATTTCTGTACTAGTTTAATGAGTGCAATTTAATACAATTAATTTACTACTCGTTTGTTAGTGAAGTGTATTTTAAAGTAACTTACTATCACAATTGCAATGCCTTTGTTATTTACAACAGAAGAATATGCCGACATGGTATTTGTCTTAGGCGTTTGTGACGGAAATGCAACCGCTGCTACTGCAGAATACCGAAGACGATTTCCTAATCGCAGAGTTCCAAACCCAAAAACGATCAGTGGATCATTTCGTACCCTAAGAGTAACAGGTAAACTTCCTAGTATTAATAATTATCGGGTTCGCCCTGCCCAGAATAATGTAGATATGGAAGAGGCTATAATCATGGCTACTGAAACGCAGTCCTGGTGTCAGTACACGGCGTCTTTTCTAGGCGATTCGCAGTGTCTCAGTCTGAAGTATGGAGAACTTTGCGCAAAAATAGCATGTTCCCTTTACCATAAACAACAAGTTCAAAGTATTCAACCAACAGATCCTCCTCTTCGATTGGAATTTTGCAACTGGTTAATTAGAAACCGTCAACATCATAGAACCATTTTTATTCACTGATGAAGCTCAATTTACCCGAGATGGGCGTCAACAACCTTCACAATGAACACACTTGGAGCAGATGGGAAATCCACATTAGTACAATCATGCGCAACTTTCAACACAGATTTTAGTGTAAATGTATGGTGTGGACTCATTCATGATCGATTAATAGGACCATTCATCCTCCCGAGGCCATCTAAATTCCCGCATGTACCTAGAATTCCTTACAGAACAACTACCACTATTATTAGAAGATGTTCCATTAGCAGCAAGGTGCAATAATTATTTATCAAACATGATGGTGCCCCTGCCCACTTTTCCCATAATGTAACAATGCACTTAAACGAGCAGTTTCCCGGGCGATGGATTGGTCGCGGTGGACCACACACTTGGCCACCAAGATCACCAGATCTAACTCCATTAGATTTCTGTATATGGGGTTGGATGAAGAACCTGGTGTACCAGGAAAAAGTAAATACACGTGAAAAAGTTAATAAATCGAATTGAAGATGCCACCGCACAAATCAAAAACAATCGTGTAGCGTTGCGGAGGATAACTCGATCAGTCAGAAAAGCGAGCTGCTAAGTGTATTGAAGTACAAGGACTGATTTTTGAACACCTGTTATGAAAGTGGTACGTAGTATTATAAGCTTTAGATGAAAAACAATAATTTATTTAAAACTTAATTTAAATGGCATCCTAATAAATCTTATGTGTAGGCTACTCTATGTCATTAAAATGCGGTTTTCCTTTGCTTTGGAATTTCTTGCTTGGTAGAATGTTTGTTGTAAAAATTAAATTCCAGAAACTAATACTTCGCTGTATAATAGCCGTGTGGCACATAATTTTATTCAGAATTAAATTTTCTGCAAGTTTTCTTTGTAAAAATGTGGGTCTTCAATGCCTATTTAACAAAATATTTGTCCGTTAAACCTTAAAAAAGTGTTTTTCAAAATTATTTTATTTCTGTTTTTTGTAGTATAACAACAAAAAAACTAAATGAGATACAGCTATGAGATGAACTTTATTCAATTTCTCATCTAAAAATCCGTTAGAAAAAGTTGCATTCGCCTATAAATATCTCTTCATAAAAACACACGGCAAATCATCATTTGACCTCCTGCACACCACAATTTTTGGTGAAATCTTCAATTGGCCATAACCCAGTAAGGAAGCATGTTTATATGAACTTTTTTCTTTATTTTTTATAGTACAATCAGCTCAGAAAGTGCCGGTAACACTAACCGAATCACCCTGTATATATTCCTCCTATAAAAATTGTTTAGATTGTAGAAAATGAAATAAATTTTTTTTGCGTATCCCCCCATGGTAAATTATAGTATATTAATCCTTAACCCAAGAGCTGGCTACTAAATTACCTCTGTTGGCCCATTTTTCATGTTTTGCAAGGGTATTTTATAAAAAGAAAGAAATACTAAAAGTTATTTGATTATGCATTGTCATATATCCATACTTTATAACAGTATGTATTTTTGCTTATTCAAATTTGTTTTTAAATAGACATTTTTCTAAATGTTTGATTTTTTCAAATCTTGTTTATTTACTTGTGGTATACACTCCCATTGGTTTATACAGCACTTAATCTTGTATCTTGCTTCCAGAAAAGGCAACAGATGAGAAGAACACAAATGAGGAATGGAGTGTTATAATGGAGGTTTGCGATAAAGTGGGCAACTCCTCAGTGCACGCAAAGGAGTGTCTTCGCTCCATCGTGAAACGGCTCAACAACCCTGATCCTCACATTGTCATGCAAGCCATCACGGTGAGTTGTGCACTAAGCAAGTCAATAATGTAATAATTGCAATGAAATATGTGATTCGTTCGCACAATAAATAAAGTGAACAGTTTCTTTTAGGTCCTCATTGTAACACACTGTTTCTGGATATTTTTAAGTTATAAGGGCTGCTAACTTATGTCTTTGCATTTGTTTCTTGTTAGCAGATTGGTAAATGCTCTGTTTGATTTATTTACCCTGGTTTAAGATAAGGGTATAATAATTAGAGATGTGGTTAGAGTAGGTTAATACATTTGCAGAACAGTTATGGTTAGGTTATATTTTTAATCTTATTAACAACAACAAAAAACATACAAAAGTAAGTGCGGTCATATAATGAATACATAGGCCTACTTATTTGGATTCAGTCCTACATACACATTTTTAAATTCATTTTTGTTTTCCCGTAAGACTATAGAACTAAGTCGAAAACTTTAAAAGCAGAGTAAGGAGAGGTGGAACTGTATGAGTTTGCCCCTAAGCAAGGGTGGATTTGCTAGTGATTTTCGGAGGTGCTACCTTGGTTTTAAATTATTATTGTCTACTTTAACAGATGATTTTCATTTTGATACCCCATAAAAATTTTTTTAGAAAGAAATTTACTCAAACTCAAAGTTTAGGTCATTAAGTTCATTTTATATTTTTGTGGTTACAATACAAGAGTACTTTTTTACATAAAAACTTCCTTTTTTTAATCTTGGAGGGGACCATGGTTTCTAGTGTACTGATAAAAATAGTTCAGGAATAACCTATCCTCTTTATAAAGTAGACTCAGAGTCTGACTTATTAAACCATGCAGTTACTGGTTCTCCCGTAGGACAATGAGAAAATAATTCAATTCTCAGTTCATGCTCCTGAAGAACAATGTACTGCACTATTGTTTAAAAGTTCTTTTTAACTATCTATCAATACATTAGAGCTGTAATGTTACAGTTGATTCTATTTGTGTATTATTTAATTGTCAATACATTGGAGTTCTATAGTTACAGTTGATTTTGTTTATTTGTGTATTATCTAATTATATAATACTTCGCTGAATCAGTGTATTAAACTCATACATAAAGCATTTATCAAACACATGTTTTTTGTTACAGTGCTCTGGTATAAAGTATTTTATTAATAAAGCATTCATTAAGTTAAGTATTCGTATAAATTATTCCATTAAATTTTAATGGAAATGGGATGGGAAACACTTATACGATGAACAATAATACAATAGCAATACGATGAACATTTAACACAATACATTTAGGTCAAAAGGAGAACTTGTGGTAGGTACATTCATTAGGAATGAAACATAAGGAATACACAGCAACACTCAACGATACACTGATTTACAATAAAGAAAAGGATCATATAAAAAATCAAGTATCAAAATAATTGATTTAAAACAATTAATACGCAGAACGAGTGAATAATTTGGTTTGTAAAACATAACCAATATTATACTGATAATAAATGGACACGTTGATTAGGTAATGGGGACTATCACAGTTTAGGGTGGGGGCGACTGAGGGCGTACAGGTAACCTGCTTTCACTGAAAAAAATATATCCCACAATGTAGATAACATTTTCCATTTTAAAGGAAGTGCTGCAAATTATATGTATACTTGCTCACTTTGTTTTGTAATTTATGTAAAATTCATAGTATGTTTAAGTCAAGTCCACATTTAGGTACTTATATGTTTCTGTGTCGTTTTTTTATATGTTTAATAGATTTAATGTACAAACACTTATGTATTGTTGGGAATAATTATTTGTCCTGTTTATTTGATTTGACAGTTATGGTTAAGAAAATGGGTGTTTTTCTGTGATGTTCGGTTTTGTTAAAATTGAGTTTTTTCAATTATCACATTAAAAAATATACATTACACACTAGTATGTATAAGTGTTTATAATAATACTCAATCCAGTCATGATATGATTTAAGATGGCCAAGTGGTTTAATCAATGTTTAATTTTAAAATCAAAGTTTTCTTTATATACATCTCAGATTTTCATGTCTTATTTCCTTGGGTTTTCTGTTATGTAAATATAATATACCAAATTGTAAAGATATGTGTTGTTACATGTAAAATCTTTATTGATCTATAATGTGTGTTTTGGTTGTTGATCAAGTTATTAATGTATTATGATACAATGTATTTGGAATTTAAATTTGGGATACGAATTTTCATCTCCATGTTTGTATCTTTAATAAATAGTGTTGTAGTATGTGTTTATATGTTTTTATTCTTAGATTTACCTCTCAAATAGCTTCGGCTAGAAGGGATAAAAAAGAAATACATTGTAAACAAATGGTTATTCTTGAATAAAAAAGTTTGAATTTGAAAAAAATAAAATGTCTAATTCACTGATTTCCTATAGTGTTAAAAGTTATCTTTAATATAATCAAATTTATTGCTCATAACATTCTCTGATCACTCTAAAGCATTTACAGGTGTAAATGTCATTAAATACACATACTATTTTTTACAACAAAGATAAGTAAAACTTAAATATAAAAAGAACTATTGTTCATGTTAAAATAAATTTGTTAATAATAATAATAGCCAATAGTTAGGCAACAAAACAAAGTGACTGAACCATTCACTTATACTGTATATGTTTTTACTGCACTCTAATTATAACCTCCTAGTGTATTTACATTTATATAACAGTGAGTAAGTTATGTGCATTCTTGAAAACTCCACCACAAAAGCTAGACAAGATTGTTTGTCAGATCACGGGTCTGAAAAGAAACTGTGATAAGATAATTAACATCTGAGTCATACACATGGTGTTTACACTGTGACCTTGAGCATGATGTGAACCAATATTAGTTTGTCTGTAGAGACATCTCTAGCAATCTGTTTGGCGCAGTGGACCTTGACAAGTCAGAATCTTATCATACATAAACATTTGTCATATATTCCAATACTTCCTAGTTTAAAAATATTTTTGTTAAACTCTTGTGAGTGATACTTCTTGTATTTTTATCATGGCCAATACTCTAAAGACACTAACTGTAACGATAAGACCTATGTATTGTACTTAGACTATGATCTATAATATAATGTTTACTGTCATATGAACATATATTTTCTTAGCTAAGGTTCACCTTATATTTATTCTTGACTGCAAATGACCTAACATAATAAACATAACTTTGTGAATTTAACTTCACATACCCTATCAACCCTCTAGGCCCTGACTCATTTCCCTAACCAAACTGACTGTAAAGTACATTCACCTACTCTGCCCAAAGGCCAACATCTATCTGAGCACAGACTGAGAGCAAAGCCGGTTGCCACACTGACAGAATTCTCGACTGACTTGCCTATTGAGATATTATGAACTGACAAATCAGTATTTTTTAGTATATAATTTCTTTAATCATGGGTTGATAATTCTTTTTTATTTTTAACCAAAAGCATATAAAAAGTACAAAATGTAAGTGGGGTTATTATAATGTGCAAATACTTCCGTGTATAACCTTAAAATTAAATATTATTACGGTAGAGCGTCGATTATCCGAAAGTCGGTCATCCAAAACGTCGGTTAACCAAAAGCCAAATCCCTCCGAAATTTAACGATTGGTCCGCCCTATCCGACTTGGATTGTATATTATGGTTATGAAGGCTCTTATTATTGCCGGATACTAGATACTGTGTGCTCTTGTGCATGCCTACCACTTGTTCCTTCACATCGTTGATATCGGTTATATTGTTGAAAATCATTGAAAAGTTCATATTCATTGATATAAATATATAGTACAGTGGAACCTGGCTAATTCGAAATCTTCTTTAATTCGAATATTTATGTTGGTCCCTAGCATTTTCTATATAAATAATGCAAAAATATTGTGGTTAATTTTATTTTGGATAATTCGAACTTTTTATTCGAACCCGATGCTGATTTTAAAGTGGAAAGATTCGCGAAAAGACGCTGGTACTCTCTTTCTAATCACAAGGCACTTGCTTCAAGCCCATTGGACACAGATCTAGTTACCCTCCGCCCGGCCGGCCGGCTCGGCCCTATGCTTCCGCACCTATTGTTTTGTAGACGTGACTCATCGCGACTGGCACAAGTTGCGCTGCCTGCAAGGCGATTCCATCCCCACCCACTCCACTCCCATGTCGTCGCCTCGTAATCCTCGAACATACAAAACTGTCTTTGGCTCAGAAAATAGCGGCAATCAAAGAAGTAGAGAAGGGGGTTAAGAAAAAATCTGGGATTGCCAAGGACTTTGGAATTAATTCCTCCTAACACATTGTCCACCTACTTAAAGAATAAAGAAAAAATTCTCGGGAGTGAAAGTGAGAACATTAAAGACCAGAAAAGGTTAAGGGAGCCAGAAAATCCAGATTTGGACAATTGTGTTTTAAAAGTGGTTCAAACAAACTAGGGATCAGAAGATTCCAGTGAGTGGTCCTCTCATAAGAAGCAAAGCTGAACAATTTGCTACTGAATTAAATACAGAATTTTGAATTGAATGCTACAATGTAATACGGTTTAATCCATATAGTATATAACCAATGCCTCTATGTATAGTGTATTCGTAGAAATGCTAAAAAAATAATTTATTGTCATGCCACATAACTAATAATTAAGTTTTTCATAAACAGGATTCTTTATACAACAGTGTTTCGTATTCATTCATCTGTCATAAAATTAGTTTATAAACAATACACCCCAAAACACTTTCTATTTGAATATAATACAATGAAATTCAACATAATTTCATTAAAGTTTAAAACTTTTAGTTTATCACAGATCACCACTATGGTCTAAAGTGTTTTTTTTTTTTTTTTTTTTTTTTTAGAAATAAACTATTGCAAAGGGATTCAATGTTAAAGTTTCAAATGGTATTGCCTTGTTGCATTTACGTGAATGGGCCATAAACTGTAGGGCAGCGGTGTCGGTGATACATTCCACTTCAGACTAAGTTATGGCTAACCTAAACTATGTATCTGAAAAAAGTTAAATCTAAAATTAACTTCAGTTCATTCAGAAAAACTTTCCCGCTGGTGGAAGTTTCCTGACCAAATAATTTTAAAAAATCCTCACATACAAACTTTTTTGTATCACAATTTTGGCACAGTTAATTTTAAAATATATTTTATTGAAGAAAAAAATAAAACATTGAAACTTAATACATCCATTAGCATTGGCATAAACAGGAAAATAGATCTGCAAAGTTTCAGAATTTTATTTGTACAGGAAGTTGGTCTAACCATAAGTTGATTGTCTAGCGAGAATTAAACATTGCCGTCCGTGACGGATCATGGATCATTGGAGAGTCAATGTTTTTATTTGGTTAGTAGGGCAACGACAGGGCCGAACCTTCAGCGCCCGTACTGAACAAAATACATTTTGATTATAATATAAGAGCTGTCATCACTTTTATAGTATATCAAATGTAAATCATGTAAATGTGGATTTCATAGCTACTGGACGCCTGTGTGAACAACTGCGGTAAGACATTCCATCTGGAGGTGGCATCACGAGACTTTGAATCAGAGCTGCGCAAGTTGCTGACGAAGAGCCAGCCGCGTGTGGCGGAGAAATTACGACAACTGCTTAAGAAGTGGGCAGAGGGAGAGTTCAAGAGTGACCCCCAGCTGGGTCTGATCCCCTCGCTGTACAACAAGCTGAGGCAGGAAGGCCAGGATTTCTCTTCATCCTCTGATCCCTCCACTAAAGTAAGATACTCTCAACCTATATATTTAATTTGAGACAAAGTATCTTCTTGTGAAAATATTCAATATGACAAAATATAGATTTATAGCTCTTCCAAATCAAATAATATAAAACATATTTAATAGATTATAATAACACACTGCAAATATACTAAATCAACAACTTTTAAGAATAAACTGAAACTTTCTTCTAAATATTTACTTACGGTTCAGTCAAATAACATATTCCCAATCTTTCAATTTATATGTGCTGTTATAAAGTCACTTTTATAATATTGTATGTATGTAAAAAACTGAATTCTGTAGCAGTAGCTTTTTAGTGTACTGTAATTAGGAGAATTCTACTTTATATTTAAAGCATGTTTAGGGAAAGGAAGTTGTGAGTGGTATTTTCAATATAGTAAATGTAATTTTATTAGAAACACATCCGTCAATTATAAAGAAACCCTTTAGGTTGGACCAATAATTTATTTCCAAATACTTTGAGAGGAAAACCAACAGTGATGCATGATCATCTACTGATTAGATTTATGAGAATTGTACAAGGAGATTAAAGTGACATGAATAGCGTGATGGACTTATTGTTGCTGATTAGATACTAAGCTCACCTGATCTGCCGTTGTAGTTGAGTGTTGATTGCCTGTTTCAGTCAACGAGGGGAACTGTCCCGAAGGACCCCAACGCAGTCTCTAGTCAGCAAGAAGTGGACGATATTGCTAAAGGTAAGTCTATTGCTGGTAGTATTGTCTCCACCCACTTTGCTTGTGTATTGATGTCCATATAGAAATACATTTGGTTGGTTGTGCAATAGTTGACTATTATTAACCCTTTGACTGATAATAAGAAACTCCCAAATACACTGGTTTTTGTCTTTGCGTAGCATATGTTTCAGATATCAAAAAATGTGCTAAAAATTATACACTTACCAGAGTGTTGTTTTTTATTTGTACATAAATAGAAAAATTTACATTGATAATTTTTTGTTTTCTAGGTTTTATATAGCTTTTTCATGATTTGAGATGCTAAGATGCTATAAATAAAAAATATGGACAGTTTTGTAGTTAATAAAAAGGTTGTAACGTATATATACTTATTTACAACACAAAAAAGCTTTTTTGATAAAAATGTAAAGTAATTACTTCTTCCTTTTTTTACTCGTCATCACTGGAGTCGGTTCTCTCCCTCTTCCCTGAATGTGTAGGCCTAGGGTAGTGCTCTAACTTGTGGTAACATGTAGGATGGATCGCACAGTTACAACTGGGACACCAGGAAACGCTTTTCTTTCTTTTTACACTTATGTTATCAGCGCAAACAACACAAATTCTAATTTCATTGACTGAGACGTCTTTCCATTTTTTTATTCTAGAAGATGTTTTCAAATTGTTGGAATCTCTTTTTTCTGAAATTTGCCTTTACAATATGCATTGGTTTCTTTTACCAGTAATTCCCATATGAAATTGGTAAAGTATAAGTAAGGGATAGGACTTGACAGTTTCTTATCCCTGGATTTCTTACCCAAAATTCAGCCTCGATATTCAGCTTTGGTTTAGGCAGCAGTACGCGTATCCATGCTGGTGTTTGGTGAATTCTTTTGGCAAGAGGAATATCAGATAATGAATTGTCAATTGTCGATTTGTTCACAATCCAACTCACATTCCACCAGTTCATAGTCATCCAGATTGCTCGACAACAAATGTGACAAAGAAATATCATCTGGCACTTCATTGCCAATTTGTCACTTTCATCATCAAAACTAATATTGTCATTATCCAATAGTTCCATGTATAACACTTGAACAACAAGGACCACCCATTTCAAAACAAAATAAACAACTAGACTATATAATAACCTAGCAATAAAGAACGCCAAGACTGAGCAAGGCGCAAACCATCCAGTGTGTTATCAGCTGCGTAGTCTGTCAGCCGTATGCTGTGTGGTCTTTGGATCGATAACAGCTGACAATGAGTAATAATACGAACATAAACTATATAAAATGAATTAGTAGTTATGAGTAGAGAATTCAACTGGTGCAAATTATGTCTTTATAACTTAAACAGTTTTCGCGTAAATAATGGAAAGTTGACCGACGGCTGTGCTGTCTTTATCAGTTCTCATAAGCGGTTAAGTGGTATTAATGAAACGTCTGTGCCATCGGTCAGATCAGTCGGAGAGATAAATAATTTGTTTAAAATGCTATTACATTATCAACCATAACAAGTTTAGAGTTATTCCTTAATATAATTAAAACATTTTAATTTTAATGATGAGAGAAGAGACATTGATGATTTTGGGTTCTAAATGTTAAATTAATTATTAGAGTTAGGTATAAGGGATTACATTATAAAATGGAACTTTCTGACAGCTTTCTTGATGGCTAAAATGAATTTGTTTCACTAGAATTGAAACAAAATTAATGTGCATTTTTAATTGTTTTACAGCCATAGAGCTGAGTCTGAAGGACAGTCACATGTCCCCAAAGGCACATAGCGGAGGCACAGGCACAGGGACTGGTCTTGGTGGTGGCGGTAGCCTGTATCCCTCCACCGCGCTGGGGGCCCCTGCCACATCTGAGCCCCGCAAAGTCCGGGCTCTCTACGACTTTGAGGCAGCGGAGGACAACGAGCTGACATTTGTTGCTGGAGAAATAGGTTGGTACAGTTGAAATGCTTGAATTCTTAAGTTAACACTGGTTATATGATTATGGTTATCCAGCTAATTTATTAGAAGTACAGAATTTCCTCTTTTACCAAAATAGAATATAAAACTTGAAGAAGAAAGTTATTTTCACGTTCGCCTAACAATAATGCTGTAAATATTTCCCGAAACAGTGCTAAACTTATGATTCTTAGTCCCTAGTTAGTTCATTCTGATAATTTGTGTTAAAAGTGTTATGTTATGTCCAAACTATATTACTTTGCTTACTCTAAACATTACTTGAAAAACACTTGTTGAGATGTTGCTCCGGCCAGTTCAGGCTAGTAATATTAATTTGTGGTTATATCAAACCATCGTTTGTTTCGATATAACTAAAATTTTAAATAAAAATTTCCAAACCTTAATCTTTAAGGAACTTAAATGTAGTGGTGAATCGTGGATATCATAAATACAGGTTTTGTTCTGTTTATATAGAAACAAAGGACTCTGACTTGTCTTTTCATGTTACAGTTCACCTGATGGATGACTCGGATCCCAACTGGTGGAAAGGCTACAATCAGAGGGGCGAGGGATTGTTCCCTGCAAATTTTGTCACTTTAGATCTGTCTGTTGAGCCGGAGAAGTTCAGTAAGTGTTGTCTTGTGTAATTCTAACATTTTCTTTGGATTAAATTTCTCTGGTGTAGATAAGGTGTTGAACAGTGTAATATTATTTCAGTAAGTAAACTTATTAGTATTATTAATAAAATATATTCCTTAATATTCATATTACTTTGCAGAGGAACCTAAAAAAGCAGTTCAGTTCAATGAGATGGTCCAGGTGAAGACATTGAAACCAGCTCCAGAACAAGTAGAGATTGAGGAGGACAAGATAGATAAGTAAGATGTGAACTTAATTTGTTAGTTTTAACTTCATATTTTTTATTCTTGGCAGAGTATTTACAAAAGCAATTAGGTTACAGAAAGTGATTTAATTAAATTCAATAATTGTAAATTATAGTGCATAAAAATGTCTAGAATATTTGTGAAAATGCATAGTTGCTTCTTTTCTGTATTAATTAATTTCTGAATTGATTTGTAAAACCTGACTAAATTATTGCATCCATAATTTAATTTGTAGTAATCACTCAAAATCAATGTGGAATAGTGTACTTAATACTCCTAACTTCAATCCAAATAAACTAGTTTCTAATTTCATTTTAATTAATCCACATGTCTTGTCAACATTACAAAAACAATGTAAAACTGCAACTGTTGGCATTTATATAATTGAACATATAAATTGAGCTACTATACAACACGATAGTCTATATTCTGAAAAATATTTCTTATGTAAAATTAATATTCTTTGGTAATAAAAACATGTCTATTCATTTTTTTACATGACATTAGTGCCCTTGAGAGTTATGCAATACAAATCAAATCCGTAATTAAAGATAGTGAACAAGAATTGCCAACAATAAACTTTTGAAAGTAGAATCAACCCATTCTTACCTACGAGTACATATTAAAGCAACAATTTATTCTTCTATTTCTAAGATGATCACTATGATAGTTGTCCACATGCTATTATCAGAATCAAGATTTATGGTTATATATAAATATATTATCTGCAGGTAGGGAGGATAGCCTATTAATCCCTCTAACGATCTTTGACCTTAAATTTTAACGCAACTACTCAAAGCGTTAAAATCATTCAATACAGAAGAAACTGTAAAAGATTATTTTTTATTTCTCTCCCACACTTAACCCTTTTAGTGCTATAGCGTCTACGTTGTAGACGCTGCGTTTATGTCGAAAAGTGCTAGCGTCTACGTCGTAGACGCAGCGTATTTTTATATATATTGGTTCAGTTTATGCAAGTTACTGGCTGCAAACGATGACAGTTCATCCAAAAGCCATAGAGTAACGATATTTGTATATTTATTTGCCGACGACCAGCTGTTTATACGTCATTGACGTGAAATAAAAAGGTCAGTTCAGATGTTTACGTTGCGAGCGAACTGATGCTGTGATTTGTTTACTCTGTTTTATCTTATTTTATTCATTAAATTGTGTTATAATTGTAAATTACTACTTCATTACTATTCCAAATCATTGCATTACTTCATTTTTCATTTGTGTTTTCGGAGTGTGTTATATTTTACTAAGTTACAATGTCTAATAAGAACATTGCAGGTTATGATTAGTTACTTCACCTTTTTTATAGTTTTATTACTGAATAAAACAATTATTTAGGTAAAAAAAGTGTTAACTGTGTTTGAATTTCTTCTTTTATAAATAATAATAAAGTTAGTAAAGCGTTTATGCTAATAATAGTAAGTGTATTACTTTTTTTCTTAAGCATTTCAAACATTAAGCCTATATGTAGGGCAAAATTTGGCGCGGACAACTTATTATATTTTTAATCCACACTTCTTATTTGTTGTGTAAAAATAAAATCAAATATATATAATTTTTTTAGTTTTAGTTGCTCTTTCCGATGGTAGCCTCAGAAAAATAATATAAAATTGTTTACATACTAAAATTGTATGCCAAAGTGAAAAAAATTATAAAAAACATTTATATTATAAAGAAAATTTTTGTTATAACAATCCAAATATGTACAAATGTATGTTTTTTTATTTATTTCGGTGTATTGTTTAATTATCTTCAATACAAACAAAATGTAATAAGATATGACCTCAAATAAGGAAATAGTAAGGAATTTACTAAAACTCTTGCATATATGCCCTAAAATGCATAGCACTCTTGAGTATGGCAATGCGCCAGACCCCTTAGCACTAAAAGGGTTAATAATAATGTTGGTAAAAAAACAACTCAGCTTTGGTTTTCCAGTGGAGATATTTGTTTTGGCATAATCTGAATAAAAGGAATGGTTTTCGGGGTAAATAAAGTAACTGTCTATCTGTATTATCAAACAGACTGATGTTCACAAAATTGTGTTTAGTTATTAAGTACTAAGAACCATACTGTAAAACATTTTGAACTAGTTGAAGATCAGCAGGTGATCTATTACCTGCACTCATTTTATGCGAAAAGGACCAAGCAGGTGATTCATCACTCGCTTTTCTAGTTCATCATATTTTTTCCATAATCTGACCGATATTTGTTTTGTACTTAGTATCTGTAGAGTGTCTGATATCATTCCTTGCAATCATGTCTCATACAATATAACTTGTGTTGACTATATGCCAAGATATATGAACAGCTGTTTGTTTTCTATTGTTGCTTTTGTAACAATAGAAAATGATAATTCGTTTGTACTTAGTATCTGTAGAGTGTCTGATATCATTCCTTGCAATCATGTCTCATACAATATAACTTGTGTTGACTATATGCCAAGATATATGAACAGCTGTTTGTTTTCTATTGTTGCTTTTGTTCACTTGTCTCCCTCATTGTTAAGATGTTTAGTTAGTCTTTGTTTAGTATATGATAAATACAGTTATTCTTGTAGTGCCATACTCAACTCTAGTGTTTGTTTTTAATGTTATACAAGGATTATCTGGAAACTAAGATCCGTTTCGCAGTAACTATTCAAGTAGCGAGCGCACAGAGCAATGCGTGTGCACGCCGACTCACAGTATGCCTTGCATACGAAATGAATCCATTTGCAGTAAAATCATTGTGGAGTGCTGTTTACTGTGCAATTTTAAGATGTTCAAAACCATTTATCAACCCGCCAACTGTGAAGTATGATCAGTTATCCAGTTTTTGACAGCTAGGAATGTTCCAACAGTGGATATTTGTAGACAGATAAGTGATATGTACGGCACTAAAGCGATGAGTGAGAGCTTTCAAAGATGGAGGAAAATATCCATGACAAACCGCAATCTGGCCGGCCATCAGTGATCACTTAACATTTGATCAATGTTGTTGATCAAAAAATTTGTGAAGATCTGCTATTTACCTTTTCATCATTAGCATTGGAATTCCTGACTCCTTTGCATAAAATTGTCTGAACATTTCAAATTCCGTAAAATGTGCTCATATTGAGTTTCCAGTCCTCTTACTAGGGAACTCAAAATGAGAAGAATGGGTTGTGCTCTTGAGTGACTTTACATTGTTGTTATTTATTTTGTATAAGAAATGGGATCTTACTTTCCGTATGACTCTCGTTTTACTTTATATAATGATCATAAAGTAAGTTTTATATTATTTATTCTTTTGCCTTAAATTACACTTTTACCAAAAAAATTGTGTTTTTGGTCTAAAAAGTGTTGTTTTAATGGTGGTTAGAGATTTTGATTAAATTTTCATGGTTTGTTATTATGTATGAAATACAGTTAAATGGGTATATAACAACAATATTATAACATTGACTTAATTGAAATAGTTATGAAAATGCAGAAACATTGAAATACTTTGTCTCGTATGTAAATTTCCTTCTTTTTGTTATAATTATATTTCAGCGATATTTATTTAAAATGAAAGGACGCTCTTTGAATTGCGTGTTTAGTCTAAGATCTATGATTAACTCTCTCCAACGTGAATGACCAATATCGATCAAATGTGCTCCAACCGCCTCCCTTATTAACAACCAGAATCGGCCAGTAATACTTAGTTAAATTTGTTGTCGTGTTCCCTGTTTTACAACTAGCTGTGTCAACTCTTCATTGGACGTAACATGACTTGTTGATTATTCTAGTATTTATTGATTTTGTTTTAATATGAAAAATTAGTTTGTTTCATGTTATGATGTGAATTTTGAAGCTTCATAAAGTGTAAGCAATAAAGTCAAAATCAATATCCAGCAACATGCTAGCTTTATTGATAATGATATTGTGATACAAATTCATATTCTCTATTATTCTTATCTGTATTAAAGAAAAAAAAATTAATAATCTAAAGTTGATATGTCAAACATAAAATTACTTAGGTTTAAAAACAATTATAATGATTGAAAATGTGAACTGTGTCACAGGTTGCTTCATATGCTGCATGAAGCAGATCCCACAGACTTGGAAAATGATCCGGAAGAGCTAATTCAACTTGAAGGTAGGTTTAGTGTAAAATAATGTAATTTGTATTTGCAGTGTTTTGATGTATGTGAAATATAAAACTAAAATATGATACAGGGTGCTTAAACTTAACCTTTCCAGCGTTATTGACGCGGATCCGTGGAGGGCCACTACAAGCTCAAAACGTTATTGCCGTGGATTCGCGTTTTTGCATTATTTTCTTACTGCTATGTTAGTTGAATATTTTGCTGCTAGATGGTTCTAGTAGTCATGCGACATACGGACGGGTTGCCCTGCCTCGAATTCTGTTACAATGGGAGTGGCAGTTGCTTCTAATTGGCCAAACACTGTCTAGCGGGCGTGGCCCCGCGCCTTTCACAAAGTCATTGACGGGAGCTCCCGTCAAGGCATCTAGTCAGTTAGTTAGTGAGAAGCGTCCGGTACACGCATATGTATTTCGGTTATCGCTAATTTTCTGTTGTGTTATATTCTTTTTAAAGTAAATTATTCATATTATATACAGCAGTTTCCAATATTTATTTAGTGTTTTTTTACCATTATTCGTATGAATGGCGAATCCAGACAATTCGGAATTTGAAGATTTGGTAATTCTGAGCAATTACTTGGTCAACCCCAAACTTTTTAATATTTTACTACGGTCATAAGGATATTATCAGAAAGCAAGAAACATAATTCAAGCCCCGCAAGGCTGTCCTATAGGTTGCCGAGCGATACGAAGGTTCAAAGTCCACGCGATAACAGTGGCTTACGGGAGACGCGTGGAATGTCAGTTGTGACAGCCCGCCACCAAATAAAAACTCTTTGTCTACTTTTGTATTTTTCTAATTTTATTGGTTTGTAATATAGTATATGTTTATCTATAAAACTGTGTTTCATTCCCCTACTTACTGAATAAATGATAAAAATATTAGTGACAACTACACTGCTATTCTACGATATTCTCAAAAGTTAAAAATTAGCCTAGTAAATCCAAAAAGAGCTAAACAAATTTTATTTACCGTTAAATAACTCTATTTTGACATACAGAAACGAAAATAAATTTAACTTTACACATTGGAAATTTTAAAAAATTGTAACTTTATCAAAGATCAGGTCCAATTTTTCATGACGCTTAAAGGGTTAATGCAGTGGCCTTTTGGTGGTGGTCTTTTGACCGTTACTGTCATCACTGCTTATTTTTACAAGTTATGGATTGGGTAATATTTTAACGTGCAGTTAAAAACCACAATACATTGGGTGATATTTTACTGCAAGTTATTAATGCTAGTTTTATAAATAATGTTTAATTATTAGGTAGATTTCATATTTTTGGTTATAATACAGTTTTGTCTTATCATGTTGTTATAGGCTAATCTTTAAAGTATAAACAAAGTGAATTTATTACTTTGTGGAACAACAAAATAGTTTTTATTAATTATTATAAATATTAATTGCCCTAAAGTTGATAAACTGTTATATAGTGACAATGATAGTTATTAATAAGAAATATTGTCAGTTCACACATATTGTGATTAATTATTGTAATTTTTTGCCCTGAAGTTAATAAAACTGTTGTATAGTGACTGCAAACTATTGTCAGTCCACACATTTCTATACAGTTGCTGAATAAGAATATAGAAACAATTGTTGGTTTTAAAATAATGTTGCTATTTAAAAGTAAACGTGAGCTTAGTTTCTTTGAAACAATGCAGTTAAAGACCTACAGCAATAATTTTGTTTAATTGTTATATCATTATAACTTTTCAGCCAATTTATAATAGCTTTTTTATGTATTGTTGCCAAAATGTACTAGGCTGTATCAGAAGAGTACTATATAAATGCATGATTTTTTTATCCTATTTGTGTGTGGTCAACACAACCAGTATAAAATGAATTTGTGGTTATTCATACCATACCTCCTTCAAAAAGAAAAGAAAGTTTTTTTTAATAAATTGTATTAAGCAGAGATTAAATATTTATATTTGAAATCATGTGAGCTAAGCTCTAATTTAAACATTGCTGACAGTTCAAAAAATTAAATATTATTTTATAATGGAGAGGCTTACAATAAAGGACAAGTTTGTTCCATCTTAATCCTTATTTTCTTTTTCTCAAATTTACATACGTACTGTGTGTTAAAAAATTAGTTTTATGGAACAAATTCCTGTCTGTGTTTACGTTTTTCTGTCTATGGTTACTGCTTGAGAGGCTGTATGGATAGTCTTTTTTTTCTTTATAATTGTAACTTGTAATATCTTCCATGCATTAAAGAATTTTTTATTTTTATTTAAACATGCAACAAAAAACTTTTTTACCATATAACATTGGATGCCTTATAACATTATAAACCACATTTTCATAAAAGCTATCATCACTGTAGATCTGTTTCTTTAAGTATAATTTATTATGTTTTATGTACAAATGTATTGATTTTTGTAGATTTATGCAAATATTTAATCATTCTCAATTCTTTCTACTTCTATGTATACAGGAAATAAAGAAGTATTTTAAGGCCAGAAACAAATTATACATTCAATCTTGAAGTCAGCTTTGTAATTGCTGTTATGATAGAAAACACTCCTTAAACTTAAGAAATTACATGACATGAAAGTGGTATTGACTTTTTATAATTTGCTATTACAGGGCTATAAATTTAAGTAAATATTATAAAGTACAACATAACAAATGAGCTTCAACTATTATGTCAATCAATCCTGTTATATTATTTCAACAGTCATTCTTTATTTCAACTATAGTATCTCCATATAGAGTACTTAAGTTTAAATAAAAAGGAGATGGTAGTTGAACCGTTTACTTAGCACAGTATATATTTGAAAGTTTTAGTTGTTATAAATTTATTAGTTTTTGAACAAATATAATAAATGGAATAAAGTACAAATATAGGTGGCATATTGTAATTAGAGAATGAGACATGGTCAACAAATAAGAAGGGGGGTATCATGTAGTAATATGAAGCTGAGCCATGTATTGTTTACTGATAACTTGTACAATGTTACACTGCTCGGTGCTTCTTTTGTCTGCCTAATCTCTACCCAGATGTGTTGAATTGGACAACAACAGCTTGAATTGAAATGTATACTGGATGTATGTATTAATTGGATGTGGGTTACAGAACAAGTGAATGCTATGGGTCCTCTGATAGACTCGGAACTTGAGCGAGTGGATCGTAAACACGCTCAGTTGACGCAGGTCAGTTCCGGGCTGGTGGAGGCTCTCAATCTCTACCACATGCTTATGCGGGAGCCCTACCACACGCCCAAGCCTGCGGTGCCGTTCTCCCCCCCTCCACACCAACATCAGGTGAGATCTGTGCTGCTCTTCAGCTATCAAATTCTAAAACATGTTCTAATGTTTAAACATGTAAAAAGTAAAGAATTCAACACACAGGAAAAACAAGAAATATTGTACATAAAAAAACAAACGTTCCTGAACCCAGCATGTTTATCACCATTGGATTGCAGTACTTATCACCAGGGTACTCACATTTCATAAGATCTGATGATGGTCCAGCTATTCAGACTGACCCCTTTGCTCAGTTTTAGAAAGGTGCTGGTGCTTCCAGCTCTCTGAGGTTGTAGTAATGAATACTCAGTATTGCAAAGTTTACTTATAAGTTTAATTGTGGAAAAAAAACCTGCAAGCACCACTTTTAGATGTTAAAATCAAGTCTTGCCACGTTGCTGCCAAAATAGAGTAATAATTAACTAAAATGATATCTTGGAGGTGGACCTAGTGGTTCCAATGTTCTTTGGAATTTTGTACACAAACTTAGAACTTAATAAAACTTTTAGATAACTTCCCTTCATGTTGATTTCGACTCACCATCTTGGCTCGACATTGCAGCTGTTGTCACAGAAAGGAAGAAGGAATAAAAGTAGTCCTTAAAGAAGAATCATTCTAGGTCTCAAGAACTTGATGAATCTAAAGTTAGAGACAAGACGCGTGAGGTAGTGACCGGTGAGCTGTCGAATGGCTACAAAGTCCAAGTGTGCCATTTACGTTATTATTCCACGAAGAATTTAGTACCACGAACATCAGAGAAAAATAATACTAACCAGAATTACTTAACCCTGGAACTGGCCATTATTTTTCCCAAAATGGCAGGCACTTTTTGGTGATTTTGTAAGGGTTTTGTATTTTAATCACTGCTCATCTATTTTTTAAGATACAAACATTTTAAAAACATCAATGTCTTTAGAAATAGATGCAGTTTCCCAAAAAAATATTAAAGTTTGAATCATTGAATATATTTTTATTTTTTTACAAATTAACGTAAAAATATTAGTAAAGAATAAATTTTTCTCAAAATGTATAGCACCCTCTCAGGTAATATGAAAGTTTTTAGAATAATTCTAAAATATACAAAAGTTTGCTTATATACCTCAATTACAAATTACAAAAAATATTTAGGTAAAAGAAGTTTATTGGTACTTTTGGATAATATATCTATAAAAATTACAAAATCTGAAAAAAGTTTGTATAGCACTATTATGTATACCATTGTGACATTTTGGAATCTATTGGATGAATAAATATTTTTTTCTAAGAGATAAATATATGTAGAAGAGAAAAATATGATATTTATAGAAGTTTACATTGTATAAGATATTTTTATATGGCAACAAAATCTTTTTCTATTTTTACAAAAGTCAAAATTGTGAAATAAATGCCTAACTTTTTTAGCTAACAATTTTCTTTTCATCCAAATACTATTTATAAAGATAGAACGTTTATTGAAGTTTACAAAAATGTACAACAATGTATTTTTATCTCTATTATTTTTTTGTTAAAAAAATAAAACAAGCGATGGTCATAGAAATAAAACGCTAATACCTTCAGAAAAAGTAAAGAAAAAATACTTTTATAATAAATACCTTTGCATAAATTTAAATCAAAATTTTATTTTAATTAAAATTAAATTGTCTACAAAATCCAACCAATTCGCTAAAACTTAACCTAACCTCTACATTTTTCACTTCACTAATTAAAAACAAAAACAATAAACAAACTTTTATTTATACACACTAAATAACGAGAAGTCTAAAATATCCAAATAAATAGCAAGCAATACACTAATACCGGCAATGACGTAATAACAACAAAGAAATCAACACGGCAACCATGCGATGCGTTGTTCTTCTGTACTGGCTGAGTCGGTGATTGCGCAACAGAACAAAAATAAAATACTAGTTCATAGTCTTCGTTGTCTATTATACTGTTGCTTAGAGCAATTCTTCTTCTTTGTTTTGATATGATTTTCACTATTTCCAGACAACGGTAAATTAACAAAAATAACAAAATTTAATGAAGCTATTTTCGACGCATTAGGCATTTTGGGATTTTACAAAACACGAGCTTTTCAAACGCTTATTTTATAAACATTTATTTTCCTACTGGCTATTGAAAGGATGTTTCTGAAAGCCAAGAATACACTGTTTTAAATGACAACACTTACGATCGTGTAGAACGTAAACTCACGATAGGGAATTTTTACAAACATACGGTAATTTTAGCGTGTTCGGAAATTACGCAAACAAATGGCAATCGGAAATGTGAACATCCAAGTTTAGAATTTTATAATGAAAGATTTAACTTAACTATAGAGCGTTTTATGATATAATATGAAACCTTGAATCTTTATATTTACGTATGTTTTACTTTAAACAAAGTAAAAATAGACTTGCTGTGAGAGATCATATTACGACATAGTTAATGCGTCGAAAATAGCTTAGTGCCATTTTGAAACTGTAGTTAATGCGTCGATAATCGCTTAAAGCCAGTTGCAGGGTTAAAATATATATATTTTAAATATAAATTCAAATGTTGTGATAAGAGATATATTGCAAGGTGCGACAACAGCATTTCAAAGTTTTATATACATATATATATATATATATATATATATATATATATATATATAGCATTTTGTTCAGAAAATTATCAAGAGCATTAAGTGTTATCAGTGTAATTGTTATCAGTTATTAAAGCTTGTGTTGTGGTGTGCAGATGTACAATAGGCTGAGTGGACCACCCGGGCCGCCATTTTCACTACCACCAGGTCCTGACTATATGATGCCCATGGCCCCGGGCCCCTATTCCCTACAGGGCCTTCCTGTCTCAAGGCCAGAGGATCTGCCAGGACCTCCCTCGCTGCCTCCCCAGTCCATTCCCTACACCAACTGGTACAGTATAATTTCAATAATGTGATTCCTCAATATCACAATGTTTCTCGGTTTGTTAATGGTTTCATTTATCACCAATTGAAAATTATACCTTCCTAATGATATTAATGAAATGATTTAAATCATATTGAGATCTTATGTAGAGAATATGTTGTGCACTGACTGTTAAGGGCGTTTAACCTTCTTCAGTGTAACTTTTCTCAACTGCAAAAAATGGTATTAGAAAACTTGAATAAAAACTCATTGCAAAGAAATGGTATAGTGTACCAAACTTACGATGTATAGCTTGACATTTAAATATAATATACTGAAAATAGTAATTCATAGTGTACAACTAACATATCTAAGAATTTTACAGTAAACAAACTAATCCACATTATCATAAATATTTTGTTTTTAAGTTGCATTTTAATTACTAACTAATGAGTAATTACCTCACTCATACTTCAAGATTTAATGTACAACATGTAATATATCTTTATCAATCATATTTAATTATTTTTATGTTTTAAATAGTTATACAAGGTATATGTAGGTAAGGTGGTCATGTAAAAATAATATATGAAACTGTGTATAACTATCAATCTGACTTGTGTTTCAGCTACGGGCCCCCATTTCCCGGCAGTGGACACCCTCCCCCACAGAACATGCCCCCTCCCGGAGCCTTCCCCCCCAACAGTCAGCAGCCATTATGAATGTAACACATTTTGTAAATACTGTCGATACCGTGGGTAGTCTGTACAGCACCGCAGCAAGTTCATATCATCTCTGTTCTTCTTACTTTCTGTAGACAAACATCTTGCGATTCCACAACGAGAATTAAACAATGTTACCTTATTTTTATATGTGATTACATTGACCCGAGTGGTGTGTCGTCAACGGTGCATTTCGTTGTAACATTACGACCTGAGACCAGCTTCGCTTTGCGTTCCACACAGTAGGATATTGTACAGTAGCACGTCTCAAAAACTATTATTGTTTTATCAAATAAGCGATTGTGATTTTGTATACAGTTATTTTAAAGGTATAGTTTAATAATGATTCTTGAAATGATTATATTATATAACATAACTCGATTCTTTTCATTACCACCCCTTTCCACGTTATTTTTCCTCTTCTGGAATAAAATATTTTTAGAGCCGGCTGTACTAGTTGTCATGTTGATTTTAGTCCCATTAGAATGATGTTAAACATTAAATACCCTTATTCGTAGAAATATGGAAAGTGTTCTAGTTTTTTAAATACAATTGATATGCATCAGAACACTTTGTAGTTTTATGATTATTTTTATTGATTTTTAAGGTAAAAATCTCAAAATTGTTTGTACTTTTTTCTTTACTTTCTTTTCAACATTCTAAAAATATACAGTTGGTAACAAAAACTAAAAAGCATTTGTATTTACATGAATCATATCTCTAAAATGATAAATCTTCCGTAATTTTGTGTACTAAAATAGGGTGTAAAAGTGTTTGAAGTTAAAAATTGTCCTTATTGGGTAAAACTCAGGCTTGTTTCACTACATCTGGCTATTAAACTTGATAAGATGTCTTAATTGTAATTGGCAAATCCAGTATTTTCAAATCTGATTTCGAATCTTAAAACCATTTCCTAATTCTTGAATTTCTAATCTTAATAGCTTTTTAACCTAATTATAATTTAACAACATCCTCACCTATCCAATTTCTGCCATTTTTAAACCTTTGGAGACTTTATACTATCATTTCATAGATTATAATGGGGGCTTCCAAATGCCTTTAATCTGCAGGGGGAAATGGGCATGAATTTGTATCACTTAGATATTTTGATCTCTCAGTGTTAAAAAAAATGTCAAACCACCCCTAGTGTTAAAAAATATGTAGTATAGGTAAAATATTTATACAACTAAAAGAAATATTTCATTTTGTTAAAAAAAAGGATTGCCAATGTTTTTAAATGTATTTAATAAAAGATATAATGTCCTTAAGTCATACATGAATAAAAAGAAAAACAGGTCAATCTGTGAAGCTATAACTCTGGTACAGACTGTACAAATTTTATAGTTCCCTTCAGCCGTTTTTATTTGAGCCTAATTACAAAACTGCCTAAATTTCTTAGCTGAAATACCTGTAATTTCACATGGAGTGATAAAAAAATCTACTCTTTTGTATTCAGGTAAGCTAACTGCACTGCCTTTAATGTGGAACTGTTTTTTTTTTCTTTCTGAAATTCTCTTATTTTATTGGGTGGAATGTCAAATTAACTGAAAAAATGTACACCCAGGAGATGTACATAACAGTATTTTACAATATTTAAGAAATTATTTTATTATCAGATGCAGTTCTTAACACTCACTGACTACTGCCATATTTACTTGGTCTTTGTAAAAAGTAATTTATCAAGGATCAGCTGTCAGTATTTAGACACTTGGGTATGTGTCTGTACAAATTGACAGTACAGACAGTAAGGCTCTGCTGACCAGCCTGTCATAAGACAAGGATTGTAGAGGACTAAACCTTACTATTAAAAAGTACTGTGCCTAACCTTACTAATATTACAACTAACCTGTCAAGATTTGAGTCAGGAAATCTGTTTGTGACACATCTGAGATAAAAACAATAAAATACATTACATTTAGATATTATTGACAAATTAAGTGCCACGAAGAAAAATACCTGCCCTTAATAGACACAGTTATGTTACTCAAGTTAGGCCTATGGATTGTGTAAGAAATGTAAATAGTATTAAAATTAAAAATCGTACTAGACATAGTAGGCATATTATAAATAGTAATGCGTCTGTATTAAGCCCTAACCTAGGACTACATATATTATTCATTAACATCAGATCAGTTTTTAATAAGGTAGAAGCATTGGAGACATCACTTTATGAGGATAAACCTGACATCCTAGTTTAGCTGAAACTTGGTTGTCCAATGTACGTTTTAAATAAATGGATACAATAAATTAGCAGATAGCCGCAAAGTAAATAGGATTGGTGGTAGTGTTGTAATTTTTATCAACGTTGACAGTAGAATTAGAGTAAATCCTATAAACAGACTTAAGTCGAATTCTGTTGAGGATGTATCTGAATGTTGCAGCATTATCGTAACTTCTAAAAAGCTGAAGTTTATTTTGTTAAACGTGTACAGACCACCTGATAAAAATAATTACTTCCAATTCTTAAAACTACTGGGCAATACATTAAACTTGTTTAAGAAAGGACTATTGTGATTTAGGTTTACCATTAATATTATGTGATGACCTAAATATTGATAACCTTGTTGAAATATGGGACAAAGAGTGTTTTAAAGATGTTCTGGACTCTTGTAACCTCGATATTGCTTTTAAGAGTGTAACCCGAGTAGCTAATATCCAGTAGGCCTAGTCAACTTGACTATTTTATAACTGAACTGGATAATAATATGTACTCCTTTTACATATTGCCACCTGTCCTACAAGATCATAGCCAAATTTTTTCTAAACTCAACTTGAATGTTGCCAGGAACTTGAAGAATTGAAAAAAAAGCAAATCCAACATGACCCTGTTTGAGCATCTACTATCTTTTCAACTTTGGCCTGAGGATGGCCCCAGCATTGATGTAAATAGTATTTTTAAAGATTTTTATTCAAACTTTCTGTATATATTTTATGTATGCTTTTAAAAGGCGATTTTTAACCCTTTAAGCGTCATGAAAAATTAGACCTGATCATTGATAGTTACAATTTTTTTAAATTTCCAATTTGTAAAGTTAAATTTTTTTTTTGTTTCTGTATGTCAAAATAGAGTTATTTAACGGTGAATAAAATTTGTTTAGCCCTTTTTGGATTTCCTAGGCTAATTTTTAACTTTTGAGAATATCGTAGAATAGCAGTGTAGTTGTCACTAATATTTTTTTATTTATTCAGTAAGGATGGGAATGAAACACAGTTTTATAGATAAACATATACTATATTACAAACCAATAAAATTAGAAAAATACAAAAGTAGACAAAGAGTTTTTATTTGGTGGCGGGCTGTCACAACTGACATTCCACGCGTCTCCCGCAAGCCACTGTTATCGCGTGGACTTTGAACCTTCTTATCGCTCGGCAACCTGTAGGACAGCCTTGCGGGGCTTGAATTATGTTTCTTGCTTTCTGATAACATCCTTATGACCGTAGTAAAATATGAAAAAGTTTGGGGTTGACCAAGTAATTGCTCAAAATTACCGAATCGTCTGGATTCACCATTCACACGAATAATGGTAAAAAAACACTAAATAAATACTGAAAACTGCTGTATATAATATGAATAATTTACTTTAAAAAGAATATAACACAACAGAAAATTAGCGATAACCGAAATACATATGCGTGTACCGGACGCTTCCCACTAACTAACTGGCTAGATGCCTTGACAGGAGCTCCCGTCAATGACTTTGTGAAAGGCACGGGGCCACGCCCGCTAGACAGTGTTTGGCCAATTAGGAGCAACTGCCACTCCCATTGTAACAGAATTCGAGGCGGGGCAACCCGGCTGTATGTTGCATGACTACTAGAAACATCTAGCAGCAAAATATTCAACTAACATAGCAGTAAGAAAATAAAGAATGCAAAAACGCAGATTCACGGCAATAACGTTTTGAGCTTGTAGTAGCCCTCCGCGGATCCGCGTCAATAACGCTGGAAAGGTTAAAACTAAAGATGAATGACGTGTTACGTGGATAACTGAAGATGTTATGAAATCCCAAGATCACCTGAAAGAATTATATTAGAATACAAGAAATTCACCTGATAATAACGGTGTAAACTTGAATATAAGAGGGCAAAAGCTCGTCATGCAATGTTACTTACTGATAGTAAAAACAGTTCTATAACTTAAAAATTTGTAATTCAACCTAGGCATTACTATCAGTAGTGATCTAAGATGACAGAAACACATTGAATCTATCTCTATAAGACTTTCAGCAGTATGCTACATGGTACGTAGGTTACAGCAAATTGTTGGTAAAGATGTACTTTTGAAAGTATTTTGGATGTTTTCAAAGCATCATGAAATATGGAATTATTTCTTGGGGAAATAGTTCAATGACCCAAAGCATATTTATGCTACAAAAACGTGTAGTCAGAACAATTTGCAAGAACATTATCTGACGCACTGTAAAGCTTTGTTCCTGCAGCTAAAAATATTAACCCTGCCAGCTTTTTTTTATTTTGGAAAGTGCGTTGTTGGTAAAAAGAAATCCTGAGACATTTATAAAAAATGAAGAAGTACATAAGTATCCTACTAGTCAAAAAGAGAAAATCCCTTTACCTATAGTAAAAGTCTAGTCATGCTCAAAATGGACCAGGATATACCTCTACAAAAATCTATAGGTTCCTCAAGAAATGTGGAAGACAGAAAAGTTTAAGTCTGTGCTAAGAGAACACCTTACAATGAGGCCTTATTATTCTGTAAAATTTTTAACTGAAGAATAGGCCAATAGTCCATCTTGACGACCGCGATGCAGACTGCACTTCTAGTGGAAAAAGTACAAAACAAAATCAAATTAGATCTTTTGTCTGGTGCCAGAGCATCCTGACTGGGTATGTTATGGATTATACATTCCATGTAATTGAAAATGGTCCCTCAACATTCTAGACCCTGTTTATAAATCGAAATACAATAGTGTTCTCCTGTCACAACAGATCAAAATCTGGGGCTGAGAGGATAGACTTAAATAATCAGTTAAATTCAGCATGATGTTAATTAAAATAAAGTTGTAGTATAAGACCAGTCGTAGTAAAAGATGTTTTTGTATTTAGGTACTTGACGCTAGCCAACTTGGTATACTCACCATTTACCACCACTGGTATATTTTTGTTTATAATGACCATCAGTGGATCAGACAAAACACGTTATGTATGATTTCATGGAAATTTGTGTGTTATATTTATTTCAATCAGTGTCCATGTGGAATGTCTGAAAGAAAATGGAAAAGGACATGATTTTTCTTAGCCTATACCATTGTGTAACAAGCAATAACCACACAGCCCTCTCTTAACAATAATTTTGTTGTACTATCTGTTTCAAAGCCACAGTTTTTATGTCTACTTAGAATTTGTAGTGTCTAGTAATTATTTTATCATTAATAAGGAGAGGCCGATCCCCTTTCAAGCCTTATTATGCCTGCCTGACCTGTGCAAGGATCTTGTCAAACAGAATAAGGGAAAAGTACAGTAAAAGGTCAATCAATGTCACAAACAGGATTTGAGCCTGCACTATCTCTTACTCCGACCCAAAGTCTAACATCTTAAACCGCTCAGCCATCAGCACATCCAATAAGATTGATGTCGGCCATTAGACAATCATTTTTCAGTGCATGAAAAAATGTATGCTTATAAACTGGTTGTTGTTTACTAACTAGTACTGCATCACCAGCTCAAGGTGTAATAATCCATTTTACCCAGGACTATAGAAATAATTCTTTTGCCCCATCACAGGATGTATCGACTGGCTGCCCTCAGAGGGAACGTTAGTCAGCTGCTGGCAGCACATCTGAGGTCTCACTTTTAACATGGGGTTTAAGTTTAAAACTGCATTATAAATACAAACTCATCTCAAATCCATAATTGGTTTACTCACTCCAGAAACTTAAGATTTTCGTGTCTCAATGCTAATGGATAGTTAAAAATATAATTATCTGTTAATACTAATGGTTTATAAATTTATATTCAAAATAGTTTCTTATGAAAAATATTCTGGCCCCAGATGTCACTTTTACGCAGAATACTGAGAACTAATTGAGCTATGGACTTGTAATTTGGTGTGAAACTTCATTTCCCCAGAGGCCACATTGACTTCAATAATGGTGCATGTCTCTCAATGAGATATGGCCGAGCATCATTGAAGCCCATCATTTAGTGGCTGGCAAAATGTGTCTTCCACCTGTCTGTTTACAGGTTATCTTGAGAATGAAATGAGCTATAGATTAAAATACACATGAAACATCAGCCAAGTCTCCTACCTTGTATTCAATACTCAGCATTTAATATTACAGGTTCAAAATTGATAGTTTGCCAGTATTCCAGATTTTGTAACAATAATATTTGCCATTACTGATACACAAAATCAGTAATACAATGTCCATTTGATCTCGATAAAAGGAACACTACTTTAGTAATTGACTCACTAGTGTACATAGAAGGGATTACTGTAACTTTGGCTAATATACAGTTTTAAATACAGACCCAAAAGATTCCTTTCAACGTAAAGTAGCAAATATTCAAAGAATTTTTAAATTAAATTAGATAGTAATAATTTTTCACCATTCTAAAATTTCTCGTATACAATGGTACTCCCAAAATCCACAAACTTAACATCCTTCTATGGCTAATTATTAGTGCTCACCTTATAGGGAGTTGTCGTAAGGCTCAAATATCATGTTTGATATGGATATTTTAATAAATAAATAAATAAAACAAATTAATGCAATTAACTAAATTATATTTCAAAACAAACAATATGAAAATAGTTGTATATTAAAATAATAAAATACAGGGTCAGTATACAATGAGTCATACAATTTTGGAACACAGTTTCATTAACAACGGAACACTGTATAATATATAAGACTTGAAATACAGTTATATAGTTAGTAAAAAATGTTTTATTAAAAATTATTTTAAAACAAACAGTTATAACATTACTGTTTCACAAAAACGCATAGTTTTCAATTGAGAATATTGTAATATAGTTAGAAGTAAGAATTAAGTACAGTATTCATTCTAATTAAATTACTAATAATTAAGATAATCTAAGTTTTATATCATTACTATCAATGTTAGCCAGCCAATAAATCAACTCGAATTTATTTTTTTAAAGGAAGTAGAAAAAATAATACAATATGTAAAAATTTTAAGTTAAAATATACATTTGTTGGAATGTAATACTAAATTCAATTCTTATAACTAATAGTTTTTATTAAACATTGGCTCTCTTTGTAATAGACTGAATGAAATAAATATGACTGTATTAAAATAATGATTAAATAATAGAAAGCAACTGTTTCATTGAACTTTATTGCTAATGTCCAATGTTTCTAAAATCTCAACCCTGTTATAACAGTCTACTACTGACAGATCAGTTATAATATCTACAACAAATAAAACACATTATAAATTACATCAATATTTAGAGTGATTTTAATTTGGTTAAATAATACTAATTTTAAAACTAAAATATCCCCTAAGTATGTAAATAGTTCATTTTCCAACTACCTACTTTCTGCCTAATATCCATTGTTCAGGCAGTGCAAGTACAGAATTGCCTCTTTCTATCACACATTTCTTAACTGATAATATATGATTCAATAAAAGTAAACATAAAAAAATTACAAATTAAACCTTTCAATGCCAACGTCCAGGTTACCTGACGTTTAAAAAACATGCATAAATTGCCAACGTCCGGTTTACCAACCAGTCTTAATTTGTGGATATGTTTAAAATTAAATGTACTTGACTGTATTGAGTGTTAGAATTTTTTCGGTACTTATTTCAGTGTCAAACCTAAAAATTGAAAAAACATATTTAACATTTTATTGTTATTTTTTTAGTACCTATAAGAGGTTTTTTAGTATGTTTAGTGTTAATACACTTTTTTGTAAAAAGAAACAAATATTATAAAAATTCACAAATAAGCAACAAAGCTATGACATTTTATAATAACTGTATTGAAATTGCTAAAAATGACACGGTAATTTTGGATTGCAAAAATACCTTTTGACTAACATTCCAAAAGAAATGTCTGGCACTGAAAGGGTTAAGCCTCACTTTAAACCATGATAGAAATCTCACCAAATGTTTTTGTAAGGATAACAAATTTCTGATATTTGTCATCGTAATTTAAAAAAAACATTTCGAGGTTGGAAAGATGAGTAATGGCAGAAATCCTATAGCGCTAACAAATCAACCATCATCATAAACTTAAAACAAAGGACAAATTTTCTATAAAAATAAAGGAGTATGTATTTATGTATGATACAACTATATCTAGATTATATATAAGTCAAAGTGTGAAAACAACATAATCCATAAAAGGAGTACTGACTTTCACAATGTACCTTGTTATTCTTATAAAAATTACACTTTCAAAAATAAAGAATAAGGTTTGGTAGCGTTTTAAAATAAGTCTTATATTTTCTTAACAGTTTTCTGTAAACTCATAATAGTATATAGGCATTCTCCTTGTTGAATATTATACAGCTACTAGATACAATGTTCTGTTCCAGTTTTATTTTAGACAACATTGTTGTTCCCACATGTAGCATCTTAACTTCATTTGGACAATATTAAAACAAATTTAATAAATTAAGGAAGCCAAAGTAAAAAAATGTACTAATTTGTAAGTAACTTAAAATTGTTAATTTGTAGGTTTAAAATATTGTAAGCGACTCCAAAAATGTGTATGGTTTGAAATTGTTTAAGTGTAGGAGGAAAGTTCCTTGAGGGGAAGGTGAAGTTAAGACTTCAGAGTTTAAGTGATAACAACTGAATAAAGGATTTGTGTCAACTGAATGTCAGACAGCCAGGCAGCTCTTAAAGCTCTTGACTCCAACAGCATTTCATCCAAGCTTGTGTGGGAGTGCTTCGACACTCTGCAAGCTTGGATCACGCAACTTTGTACGTCTTGGTTGGGTACCGGGCCATACAGGCATAGGTGGCAACGAATGCGCTGACGAGCTTGCCAAAATCGGAGCAAGCATGCCATACACTGGTCCAGAACCGAGTTGTGGTATAAGCAAGTCAGCTGCTTACTAAAGTATAAACAAATGGTCCAGGAAGACACACCGCTTGCGGTGGCAGAGTCACCAAGGACAAGCACTCGGCAAAAGACTGCTTACTGACTCTAGCTCCGGCTTCACCAGATGGCTGATGGGGCTGGGCAGGGATCAGGTTAAGCAAGTGATTGCCTTGATCACTGGACACGGCCACTTCAGGAAGCACCTAAACACTCTAGGTTTACGAAATGAGGACTCGGGAGTGCAGACTCTGCAATAAGTCTGAAGAGACTGCAAAACACATAATACTGTAAGAGACTTGGAGCAAGGAGAAGGGCTCTTTTTGGTGATAAAAAACCAGGCGACGAACCAGATGCTAGTATCGGGGAAAAGCTTCTTAGCCTAATTAAGGGCACAAAGATAGGCTTACCCCTCTAACATCAAAGGGGCACACAATAAGCTCAGGTTGACGTGTGAGGATCTGTGAATCCACCCCAATATCCCAAAAAAAAAGAAGGATTTGCAGATCCTAATGGATGCTTGCTCGTTGCCATTCACATACCATTGGTAATGACGTAGTGGGATTATTGGATTGAGTAGTACAAAAACCCAGCAACTGGAGTTGAGGCTTTCTTCCAGTGTGCACGAATTTTAGAATTTTTCTTTCTTTCCATTTTATTGAGATTTTGAACCAGTCTGCATCGGATTTCGTATAAGTTGGCAAATTTATTAATTATTTGTTGTTTATGAGTTGTCTGCTTGATTTTACAAATTAAATTATGTGCCATACCTCCTAAAAACGGCCACAGAAGTGTTATTTGTATAAAATTATTTCCATAATCAATTTTTAATTGGTTTGAACAGAAATATATTGTATATCAACTAGTAATTGTAGAATATATATTGAGTAGGCTATATTCAATATTCTATTCAAAGTTATACTGAACAACAAATATTAATAAACTCCAAAAAAAGGAAAAAAATATTAATGAATATAAAAATAACATAGGAAATTTTAATACTATTTCTAATAGTTAGAATCTTCTAAAAACAATAAAACAAATTGTAGCTGTATTTAAAATATTAGAAAACTCACCATTTGCAAGACAATGAGCAATATTAAAAGACGTGAAAGCTAATAGTTTCCGACAAATCAAGCTTATATACTTATCAAGTTTCGACTCAAGGAACAATACCCAAAATTATTAGACAAGATCAAAAACTCAACATAAAAAATAACTAACTCAGATAGGTTAGTCTACATAAAAAAACTATAATATCAATGTCAAGTTAGTTCAATATAATGAAAGCTTTCAATTACATTTAAAAAGGTATGATCTAGAGGTGTTGTAACATGGTATTAACTAAAAAAAAAATGGTAAAAATATATATGGATTACTGTTATTCGTTAATTTAAAAAACTAACACTCCAATAATAATTAAATATTGCTTTTCGAGCACACATTTAGCATTAAAATTTAGGTCAGAAATAAAAAAATAATTATTTTAAGGTAAAATGGCATTTGGAGAAATATGTAAAATTTTATTTTGCTTGGAGAGAACTATTACATAGCCTATTCCAATTATAGTTTAACAAACAACTCTTAGGTTCTTGTGGTTTAGTTGTAAATCTAGGAAAGAAATAATTAGGTTGAATTTAAATCTCCTCTGATATTTATAAACCTTTAAAATTAAAATAGTTTCAAATCCCTTAATTGGAGTGTTTTGATATTCTAAAGGTGGATAAACTGGTCCAACGAGTAAACAGGAGACTTCCAGTAATATTTTCATATTTAAAATCGAACAATTTTTGTTTGAAGCTTTAACTTATAGTTATAAAATAAACCTAAAACGGCTTATTTCTAGTGAATCTTGTGATCATATCAACACTCCACTTTGGTTGATCCGAAGGAACCATATGGCCAGCATTACGCACTAAAAGGACTGTGAGACCTTTTGCCACTCGGGAGTAACCTGCTAACTCTTCGCCAACATACCACAATTTTCTTGGTGCTGATTTGTAAGCTGCTGCGCCACTCCAACTCAACTTATCCAGAAATCCTTCAGTTAAAGGAAAAGCCACAATTATGTCAAGCTGTCCATTATAAATAAGTACTCTGTAATTATTCTCCAGAAGTGTTTCAATCCAAGGTCTTACAGATTGCATTACATCTTCAAGTAAATTCTTTTCAACTTCAGTAGATTCGGTGTGGAATGTTGCGTTTCCAACATGGAGATTTTTGCGAACCACCAAATAAGAAAGAAATTTTCCCATATCACCAAAAGGACTGTCATCTTGATTGTGAAGATAGTTAAAATAAAATGAAAACCCTGTCAAGTCATGAAAGATTGAGGAACCATTAGTTAAATCACCATTTAAAAGTTTGTCGAAACCTGTAAAAGCATCTTGCCACTTTTTTTGTTGAATATTTGTTAACACTTCATTTTCTTTGCTCTTGAATACATCTCTTCCATTGCTATCAAGAAGTCCAATTTGGTATAAATAGTCACCATAAGATAACATATTTTCAGGATCACACAATCCATTCCCTATAGCTAATCCCTTCAAATTAATCTTAAGTTTGGCGGATGGATTTTTTGTATGAATTGTATAAGATACTGCAGGTACGTATTTTCCTGCATATGACTCACCAGTAACAAAAAATTCATTATTTTGAAACTGAGGGAATAGTGTAAAAAATTGTACAAGTGCAGTGTACAAATTCAGACCAACATCCTCTTCATTTTTACTGTAACCTAAATCATTATCTGTGAAACTAAAGCCTGTACCGACAGGATTGTCAATGTAAATGACAGAATGAGAAGTAATCCAAGTATACTCTCTTAATTTCAAACCACGTTTTTTCTTTATGTAAAAAGGACCATTCTCAGTAAACAGACCAAATAAGGATGTTGCTCCAGGTCCTCCTTGAAGCCAAAGAACTACAGGAGCTGTTTCATTCTTTTCAACTGCAGGAAAAAACCAAAAGAATAAATTTGAGTTATATTTTTTATCAACTGTGAAAAATCCAGCGTAACTTGTAATATTGCTTTTCATAGGTTTCATTTTACAAGCAATTTGAGCTTCTTGTATTTTTCCAGCTTCAATGAGAGGAGTTAAGATCAAAGGTAAGCCAGGATCACCTTTAAGCTTATATTCTTTGATTTTAGGATATATTTTAAAACCAAGACTAAAACTAAGTAAAACTACAAACACTATAAAGACATTCTTTACTTTATAATCTTTCATTGTACTTATATACCTACAAGTAATATTCCAGAAAAACGGTGAAGAATTACTCAAAGCGAACCTTTATAGGCTATACCAGGTTGTCAAAGTTTGTAACCATCAAATTTCATAGAACTTGTCACTAACCGGCAACACTACACGAAACAAACTGTAAATTTAAAGTTTGAATAGTTCACTGAACCTTCCTGACTCGTATCTTGCACTTTCCTGATCTAACACCGATTGCTGGTTCGTGATAATTAGTTGTGAAATAAACTGATTTGCACATAACACTGTGAACCTAATAATCGTATAGGTCAATTTGATTGGCCAACTGAGTGAACTGACAAATCAAAGGTTAGGTTACATAATTCTTTCAAAAATTATTTTCTTTGCGTTTTTTTTACGGTTAGCTCAAAACTGCGGTCCTCTGGTTATAACAACGTTCAAACTATATCTCACAACTTTTTTTTTTTTTTTTTTTTCTGTTTATAATAAGGCTCGGGCATAATCCCATGCAGCCTCGTGGTTCACTGTGTTGTTAAACCTCTGTGGTAATTTAATTGGGAAGAATTAGTTATTATTATTAGTTTGGGTTTAATGTATTGGACATATATGTTTTGTGTACCTACATTGTTTGTGTTTGTTAATAAATAGCGGGATTACTATGGGATTCTATAGATAGATATTCAGGATTTGGGGAGTCTTCCCGCCAGGGGTCCTTCAGGCATTCCTAATCCGAAATATGGACCACGGATATAAAGGCCAAAACCAGGATACATATATGTATTGTGTTTTGTTGATTTATTATTAAATGTATTTGTTTATGGTCATGAGGAAGTTATTTATTTCTTTATATACTTTTATGTCTTCTAATTTCGTTAAATACGTTAAGTTAATATTAGTTATTGATGTTAAATTTTTAATTACCTTAAAGCACCGATCTCTTGCATATTCGTAGGCTGGGCATTGTAAAATTACATGGTCTAGTGTTTCGCGTTGAGCTTGAGTGCAGCTTAGACACAATGGTGTGAAATATTTTTTAATATCATATAGTCTAGCGTTTACCTTGGCATGTCCAAACCTTAATCTAATAATATTTACCATTTCCCTTCTGTTGAAGTCTGCAGTACTATACCATCGATTATGAATAGTCGTTGTCTGAATTTGTTTATACCATTGCGCTTTTTGTGATAGTTGGTACTCCTGTTCATTTTCTGCTGCAGATTTTCTCCGTTGGTAGGCTTTGAAATCATCTGGTGGAATGTAAAATATTTGTTATCTTGTTGCCGTTCGTTATTGAGTCTTTGGCTAGGCTATCTACATATTCATTACAATAAATACCTGAGTGTCCCGGGATCCATTGAAATGTTACATTTTTACCACTTTTAATAACTTCATAGATAATACTCACTGGAATGCCTTCTCCTTTATAGCTGTTATAGACTTTATCGAGTGCTTGTATAGCTGCTTGTGAATCAGTAAATATTACTATATCTTGTTGTTCTATTGAGTTAAAGGTTTGTGTTGCTTTTAAAATAGCAAGTAGTTCAGCTGAGTAACTAGAAACCTGATTTTCTAATGAAAACTTACCTGTGATGTCCAGCTCTGGGACATAGTAAGCTGCACCTGTCCCCAATGTGGATTTTGATCCATCAGTGTAGAAGTGCAAATGTTGTTCATAGTTGGTATTGATTAGTTCCAAAAAGGTTTGTTTGGTAATTGTACTATTGCTTACCTTTTTTGTAGTATGTGGATTATCTATATTGTGCTTAAATTTAATATTGTTGGTCATCATTAATATTGGATTGTTGAAATCCCAAAAGGTTTTGTAACTTTCCTTTTTTAATATATTTAAATCTAAGGAATGAATTTTTGATATAGATTGTATGTACAGTGGCTGATTCTTTTTCTTCCAGTATGACATACAGTCTGTCAACATTTTAAGAAACATTAAATTTTTGTATGCTGGATGATTTTCATGAGTTAAGATTTTATAAATAAATTTATCACATAGAAACTTCCTTCTGTTGCTTAAGGATTGAATACCGGCTTCTGCTTGTAGAGCAATAATTGGTGTTGTTTTAAAAGCACCTAGTGATATTCTTATGGCTTGGTTTTGGATTGAATCTAGTTTTTTTAATTCTTTTCTACATGCATGTCCATAAAGAAATGCCCCATAATCTAATTTTGCTCTTATTAAGCTTTTATATATAATCATTGCAAACTCAGGTGTTGCACCGTTAGTGCCACAAACTACAGACTTTATTATATCAACGTCTTTTTGGCATTTTACAAACAATTTATTAATATGAGTTTTGAAATCTAACTTATTGTCTATAATCATACCTAATAGTTTAATAGAACTTACTACAGGTATTATTTGGTTATTAATTCTAATTTGTTTATCAGTGTTAATGTTTTTTTTTTCGTGTGAATATTATTACCTTACTTTTGGTTGCATTGAATTCCAGATGGAGTTGACTGAAGTTTGATTGTACTGTGCTGAGAGTGTGTTGCATGTTTGTGTAGACTGTCTCGATATGTTTTCCAGAGGAGTATAAAACAATGTCATCTGCAAATTGAAGTGATTTTACATAATTAGGAATATAATCATTAATGTGAGCTATGTACAGTGCGAACAACAAGGGACTTAGAACACTACCTTGCGGTAATCCCTTATTTGTGACCCTAGTTATAGTTGACTTAGAGCTAATTAAAATTAATTGTCTATTGATTAGCCATGAATTAATATGAGAAATAAACTTCCATGGAATATTATAACACTTCAGCTTTCCTATTAATTCTGGTATGTGTACTGTATCATAAGCATTTGATAAATCTAAAGAGGCAGCAATAGTAGTTTCATTGTAAGTCAGTGCAGTTTGAATTTCTGAAACAAAATTAATTAAATAATCATTACATCCTATTCTTTTCCTAAATCCATATTGGGTATTTGGTAGAATGTTAGAGTTTTCAACAAACCATTCCAGTCTATTTTTAATAATTCTATTAAATAATTTTAGTATGCAGGGTATTAACGATATAGGCCTATATGAAGTCTCCAAATGTTTATTTTTTTCCGGTTTCAAGATAGCTATAATTCTGCTTTGTTTCCACTTACTTGGTAATTCTATACTTCCATTCCATATATTATTGAATATATTTAGGATATATAATCGAGCAACGAGTGGTAAATGTCTTAACATGCTGTAAGATACTCCATCTAAACCAGGTGTTGTATCTTTCCTCTTAAAATCTATGGCTACATTTATTTCTTTAATACTAAAATTAGTTTCTATAGGAGAAGCATTTTCATAGAAGGTGTACCTGGGAATAATTATCTCGCTTTCCATGGGAACTGAATCCGGAACTATATGGCACATGAATTTGTCACAAAGATCGTTGTCTTCAATGGTTGAAGAAATTGTATTTGCATTATTATTAGTTTTAAGTTTTTTAATTATTTTCCATGCAAATGAGGAATTATTTTTGTCATTAATTTTTTGACATAAATTTTCCCAACCTTGTTTTTTAGCTATTCTAATTACTTCCCTAGCTTTAATTTGTGCAGCTTGATAATTTTGATAATTGAGAGCAGTCATACAGTTTTTAAATTTACTAAATGCAAGCCTTCTGCTGGCAACAGCTTGAGAGCAAGCTTCATTCCACCATTGTTTTGGTGTAAATTTAGGCCTATTAATTGCTGTATTGTACTTTGGTATTGCTTTGTCTGCTGCTAATTTAATTATTCTATACATTTCATCCCATTGTTTTTCCAATGGGATGTCTGGCAGTTCATTAGTCAATTTTTCAACAGTCTCTGTATATAGAGACCAATTTGCCTTTTTAAAGTTCCATTTATTATTAAAATAAATTGTATGTACATTGAAGTCATTAGATAGGGAATTAATATTAAATTGCATGAATATAGGCAGGTGATTGCTGCCTAACGAATCATTACCTACCTCCCATACGTCTACTAAGGCATGAAGATTGGGTGTGGCGAAGGCCAGATCTATTGTAGATGCTTGGTGGTAAAGGGTTGGTAATGTTGTATGGTTTTTATTATTTAATAGTATGAATTGTGATTCATTATACTCATTGAAAATTATATTGCCTCTGTGATTTGCTTTGCTCGAATTCCAATAAGGGTGATGGGCATTAAAATCACCACATAACAAAGTATAACCTTTATCTTGGCTAAATAGTTTGTGCCAAAAACTATTCCTAATCTTATTATTTGTGCAGTAAATATTATAAATGATAATAGGTCTATTGTAATTATTTACCTGTATTGCTTGCATTTGTGTATAGTTATCGTTATATTCTGTAACAACATTATATGAAATTGACTTATGTATAATAAAGGAGGTTCCTCCATATCCATCAGGTCTGTTAAGGTTATGTACAATGTAATTATTATCTAATAGGTTATCATTTTTTTGTAACCAAGATTCTTGGATAATACCTATGTGGATCTCCTTTTTTGTAAATAAATGCATGACCTCAGGCCATTTAGGCTTAAGAGACCTTGCATTCCACTGTACTATGTTAAGTTTATTTGTTACCATTCTTATTAACTAATTTCGTTTGTTGAGATAGGCCTAACTGTTTGTTGCTTGGCGATGTTCCGGGAGTAGATTTTATTTTGATATTTGGTGAATTTATTTTCTGTTGAACTGTTGTACCAGTCTTTAAATAGCTTAGTAAAATTTCATCAACTTGTTTGAGATTGGTAATGTTTGTAGAGTTCAATTTATTTCTGATTTCCTCAATTTTTATTTTTAGGAGTGATGTGAGGTGGGACTTATCTTGAACACTAAGTTTATCATCCTGAGCTGGTTTGGTAGGCGAATTGGTTTTATCAACAATAGGCCTACTTATTTCTTTAGGTTTATATAAAATACTATTTCTTATGGGCCTACGATAGCTAGTTCTACTAACCTTAAATTGTGACGAAAACGGTTGCTGGGGGGATGAACTTGGTTCTGAGACTGCAAGCAGTGGTGTATACCTATTACTTACATTTAATTGACTGATAGGTGTTGATGCCTGTGAGCTTGGTAGTGTTGGGTAGATTTCATCATCAGTGAAGTCTAATTGGGCGACCTGTGAATAAGATAGGCCTAGTAATCGAGATGGTTTACCTTGTTTTTTATAAGTAATAGGAAAATACTGTGCTGCCACATGATAACCTTCTTTCATGAGACTCATCCGATCTTTAATATTTTTTTGCCTTATATACTCTGGGCAATATTTAGAGTTACTGCTATGTGAATCACCGCAGTGAACACACTTGCGGGGAGCCTGACAAGGATCTGTGTGGAAGGGTCCAGCACAGTCCCTACATATTCTAGGTTTATTACAAGGTGAGTTAGCTACGTGTCCATAGGCAAAACAACGATAACATTGTTTCACTCTAATCATATAGGGGTCTACCTTCATACGAACATAATTAAGGTACACAAAATCTGGTAATTTTTCAGACTCGAAGGTTATTTTAACAAAATGAGTGTTAGTGAGTTGGTCATTACCATTCACTCTACGTCTGATTCTTTCAGCCTGAATGATTGGGTATATTGACGATGCCTCAGATAAAATTTCTAATTCACTTACCTCGGGCTCTGCATAGACTACACCGAGAGTGTGTACTCTAATTGAGGGTACAAATACATTAAATTCTAACAGATGTGGTGAATTTACTAAATTATTGGCTGCTATATAGTTTTTACAAATAACAGATATATTCTTACCAGCTCGTGTAATGTGGTCAATGTCCATATGATGTTTTTTAAGTATTTTTCCTACTGTAAATGGGTTTATTTTGTTCTTTTTTTTATCCTGTATGATTACCTCAAAAGGCCCTGAATTTTCAGGTTTATAGAGACGTTGTATGTAAGGCTTTTTAAGTAATGGTGGATTAAAATCATTGGTAGATTGAATTTGTTCTGAACCATCTGTGTCATTATTTTCTTGTACCCTTTTGTTTCCCCTGTTATTTAGATTTAGGTTAGAATAGTCATGATCTGTGGGCAAAATAGTACTTACTGCCTTTTGTATTTCCATGTCGCTCTCGACATGAGCTTCCATAGGCGAGGCTGAACCTGTCGACATGACAGGTCCAGCCTGAACAGGCTCAAAGTTAATAGCTTATATGTTAAGATATTTACAAAATATATAAAGTATTAAATATTTCTAGTTTGAGTTAGAGGTCAGTGTGATGTTAGACAAATAGTTATACACAAAGTAGTTACCACTACCAGAGTAATTGATCTGGACGTATGCACAGAGGTTTAACCTAAAATTACAAGTCAACGATCTGAGCACTTCAACAACCAGAGCGGGAATGTATCTCACAACTTGTCTCTCTAACAAGTTGGAAGCATTTTGTAGTCTGGCCTTGAGATTTCAAAGTACCGAATCCCATTTCAACGAAAAAGAAAACAAGCAACTTGTGTAAGATATCTGATAGTCAAGAATATAAATGAGATCGTTTTCAGAATATTTGTGGACAAGACAAAACAATGGACAAAACAGTATTTTTAAGTGACAGCCCATTCTACTTAGGTAATTGAATTGTCGTGAAACTGAAAATAGTATAAGTAATTGTATTATTAAATTTATACATTTTTTAATTATGATATATACTCACTGTAAGAACAATGAGATAAACATTAAAAATACCAACTCGTTACTCTTTAAAACTGTTTTATGATTTTATAGATAATTCTAGAATAATACTGAGTTTACCAACTAAGCTACTCTGAATTAAAATAATCTGTTTTGTGGATTAAATGGAAAATGTTAAGACACAAGAGTTTTTCAGGGAATATGTGTCTTTATTATTTTAGTCGTTTAAATAATTACATCTGCATGATTATTTTAAACCAGGAAAGGAAAAAGTAAAGAATGGTTCTCATTTCAATAGTTCATCAGTTATTTACCAGTAAAACCCTTTAACGTTACAATGGATACCCGGACACATAGTTATCAACGGAAATTAAGTTACTTACAAAATTTTCAAACAAGCTAGTAATGTTATACATTTTTAGATAGAACATAGCTCACAGAGATTTTTCATGTTCTGACAAAGGTCAATGTACAAAGTAGTGCAATAAAATGTAATCAAGATGTCGTGGATATGATTTAGAACTTTAAACACAGGCACATTTTGAACACTGTAGCAATGCACAAAGATTACACCGGATTAAGTTATTGGATAGCTTAATTGTACAAAATTTAGGAGTGGTGTTGAGGAATCGATTGATCATATATATATATATATATAAAATCAATGTATTGGTAATAATAAGGAATGTAAAGATATGTTTAAATACTTAAGAAAAGAACATTTTGCAACTCCACCACATTTACCAACCCTTATTTAAACTGATCATTAGCATCTCTGGAAACACATTAAACATTATCAAGGACCAAACTCTTTGTAACTAAACATAAAATAAATAATTTGGTATTTTACACATTTTACTTCTAGAAGTTGTTTCCATGTTATAAACTTTATTTTATACTCTACGAACAATCCAAACGATAGAGCAAGTATGAGATCAGCTGTTCTAATCAATAAAGAAATTACACATTATAAACATCTGAAGTTGCAGCATGAGTATATGCAGGCTTCCAGTATTGTTATTGAAATTCATCATGGAACTATTACCTTGTCAGCGGTATTTTGTTCTCCTTCCTGTACCATTCGTAAAAATCAATGTTATGACTCGTGCGGCTCTCAAGAAACCTTACTGAAGAATTAATAAACCGCACTAAACTATTCCGATGGTGGTTGTTGCTCTTTAATTCCTTCTCTTCATCCCATACTCAAAAATTGTTGCCAGTTTACATGTATCGTTAGGTAATAACTGGTGGTTAGCAGCGATACAACTTCGCTTAGAATATTATAGGACTACTTTTGTGCATGCTGATATAACACATGCATCAGCGAATTTAACTAATTAATTTTCGCCGACCTTAAGAACAAAAACAATGATTCATCATACCCCACCATTGTATATATCAGCAATTATCAGCGAATGTAGAAACGTGGCTTGTCTGAAACGCCTTACAACTTTCTCTCCTTAGTGAGAGAAAGTTTAGAATTAAGCCATCTTATATTTTCACGCATAAGTACCTGAAACCAAAATAAATAACAACAAGTGTAATAAGCGTGTTTGGACCTTTTTAATGACCAGGCATCAGGTATCAGGCATAACTGGTGATCGGATAAATCACTTCTACAGTACGTTAAGTTTGGTCTATTATAGGGGGCTTCTCCAATTAGAGAAAGGCACCACTGCAACTGTCATACTGTTTTACTATAGCAAGGTATTCGACTGCTTTAATCATGGACATATCTTTGACAAATTAACGACTTTAGGATACAAGGACGATCACATGATTGGTTCAAAAGCTACCTGACAGGTACACATAAAGGTGATTTGTAGTAGAGTAAAATCAGTGCCACAGAGCATCATACGTTGTGTACCACAGGAATCTATACTGGGACCAGTGTTTTTTATTTAATACACAAATTACTTCCTTAGGTACATACAAAACGTTAGCAGAAACTTGACGTATACCGACGATACGGCACTTGTGTTAGGGGGAAAAGACCTAGAACAGCTGAATTAACTGCTTATACCGCATTAAAAATAGCAATACGATATTGCCAAGGAAACAATCTTGTTGTTATTGAATATAGAACAAAGAGAAGCTTTTTATAGGGAGAAACAAAAAAACCCTCAACAAGATTACCTGATTTGGAAGAAACTACTACCTTGAAGTAACTAGGGATTACAATAAATGCCCGTCTTGTATGGACTGACCACATAGATTCTGTTTGCAACAAACTAAGTACGGCTAATGGTATATCCTTTCTACCATCTGAGTGAATTTTATGAATGGACTAACCCCTTGCAATAATAGATTATTCCCTTGTTCTTATCTCTATGATACTGTACAAAAGAGTGACAATAAAAATACAAAAAGACAAAAGTGTTACATTTAAAACATAAAAACGTATGTTAAGGTCTTGGAAAATCTGATCATGCATTCTAAAGTCATTATTAAATGTTGTTTGTACATATATTATCTCCAACGCAGAGAAGGAATAATTGTTACTTCAAAATCTCTCATTTCTGTTATTAAGAATAGAGATGTTCTCCTAAGAGAATAGTTTATTTATTTATACACGGTTGTCACCATTTTTACAAAGTAATATAATAAATAAATCATGTTCCACAAGATGGCAATATATACAATCAAAACAAAACAAAACTTCATCTTAAGTGAATCATACTCATGCAACAGGAGAGAAGCCAAGAAAATTATGTACATGCAAACAATACAATATGCTAAATACAATAAGCTAAACACAATAAACTACTATGCATAAATAAACAACTGTCAGACATGCAATACATTTGATTCATTATGACTAGTTCATGCACGAGCAGTCTGTATAGATTCATATACCATAAAACAAACTAATACAACAACCAACAACATGCAACCAGTACATGCCATTAATATCTAAAATATACAGTTTACATACAAAATAAATATATTAAATAACTAGCGGACCCGGCGCGCTTCGCTGCGCATTTCAATAAGTTTCCCGCGGCTTCGCACGCAATTTCCCGTTGAAAACAGTACACTATATTCACTTATTCATCTTCTATCACATTCTAAACATTGCTGAGATAATTGATAGTCGTTCCTTCGTGAGCTTCTTGGGCGCATTATGAAGGTATGTACCACATTCCTGATACTTCTGTCAAAAAAAACAACTAAGGTTGATTTTATAACATTCTTTATATTTGTAGCCAACGTAAGATAGTAATTATGATATCTGCATTGCTCTTCTGATCAAGCATGAGCATGGTTTATATTAAATAAATATTGCAGTTAAAGGTGAATTTTTACGTCAAATTTGAATTGTATTATCTGGATAGTAAAGTCTATGTTTAACAGTGATTGCAGAAACAGTTTAAACAAAATTTGTCGTTTCTCTTAAGCTTACTCTATGCTTTAAAACTATAAGTGTAAAGAAATTTATATATAAATATATTTTTTGTCGCATTATATATGTTTACAAAGAACAGCTGATTAAAAATTTGAAAAGACTCTTTCACTTAATAACATATGTTTGCTGCAATGCATTTCTTACGGGTATTTCTGTAACCAGTGGGGCGGAATCCTGAATCGGGAAAGGGATAAAAAGTATCCTATAACCTTCTACAGATAAAGACGAACAAATTAAAAAAAAAATTAGGCGAATCCGTCCAGCCGTTTGTGAGTGATGCTGTTACACACGAACAGTTTCATTTTTATATATATAGATAAATAACAATAATATCTACATAGAAAAACACATTGAAAATAACTGCAATATCGGCAAGGTGCAATAACTATTTACGAAATATAGTAGGGCAATAATCAACAAATACAGTAACTAGTACAATTCAACAATAAAATACAAAAGAGCTATAAAACGAACTGGTAAACAATGCTCTAACTATCCAGTATCAGATAATGCTTACATAGTGTAGCCCAATAATAAAAATATCCTTTTCAGCGATGACACACTATTGCAAAAAAAGTCGTGGTGATGGCAGATTAGGTTACCAAGCCGGTGTAATCTGGGGATGACACTGTGAAATTCATAGTTGGTGGAGCAATGCTGTACACAGAAGATGTCCAGAGAGCGAGTTCTACCAGGTACTCTGAGATTGATGAGGTGGAGTAACTCCGAGCAATCGATATCTCCAGTGAGGATCTTTTGTAGAAACACCAGGTCATGCAGTCTCCTTCTCGCATATAATGGAGCCAGCCCCAATTGATCTGCTACCAACTCCAAGGGAACTTCACTGTAATTGTATCCCAGCTTGGTACCAATTATCCTAACAAAGCGATCTTGTATGCTCTGCAGTCGCTGAATATGTCCAAGTTGGTAGGGACACCACACAACACAGCCGTACTCCAACACAGATCTAACTAGCGCTGTGTATGCTATCTTCATCGCCTCAACACTAAGACCGCTTCTAGAAGTCCTTATGATAAACCCCAACATCTTAACAGCCTTCTCGGTGATTATGTCTATGTGTAAGTCAGGGCTTAGATCCGAAGACAACCCAATTCCAAGGTCTCTAATGTGAGACTTACGGCAAAGTGTGGTGTTGCTTAGACAGTAATCAAACATCAAAGGCTTGGAGTTCCTGTGAAATGTTACAATAGCACACTTCTCGGCATTCAGTCTCATTCCGTTGAGTAGGCACCACTCCTCGATTCTCTTAAAGTTACGTTGTAACAGATGGCAATCCTCAATGGATGAAATAGGACAAAAAACCTTAATATCATCAGCGAAAAGTAAGCATCTTACATTGATAACATCCACCAAGTCATTGAGAAATACAGTAAACAAGAATGGGCCCAGATGAGATCCCTGAGGCACCCCCGATGTAGCATAAAAAGGCCGAGAAGTGGCACCCAAAAACTTCACAGAAAGACTACGGTCTGCCAGGTATGATTGAAACCATTGTAGAAGATTGCCAGTGATACCATAAGCGTTAAGTTTGGCGAGAAGATGCGGATGACTCACAGTGTCGAACGCCTTGGATAAGTCAATATAACCGGTGTCAACCTGCATTCCATCTCCAAAAGCTGCGATGATTAAGCTTTCATACAATGCAAGGTTAGTAGTAGTTGATCTTCCGGCTGCAAAACCATGCTGCGCAGATGTAAGAATGTGGCGAAAGGAAAATCCAATGCGATCCAGTACAAGTGATTCAAACAGCTTCCCAAGTGCAGGCTGTATGACAACTGGGCGATAGTTTCGGACATCTTCGATATTTGAGGACTTGTGTATAGGAACCACAAAGCTGGACTTGAGTCTATCCGGAAAAGCACCTTCGAGTAGAAACTTATTAAAGATAACGGTTAGCTGGGGAGCAAGAATATCACTGCATCTCTTGAGAATTAGAGGAGGTATATCATCAGGGCCAGTACCCTTGTAGGGATCCAGTAAATCAAGCTTTCGTTTAACTTCATCAACTTAAACACACAAGAAGATAAATTTGTATGTAGATCAAAACTATATGGTGGCACAGTCACATTTGAAGCAGAGTATACGGAAGAAAAATGGTCGGCAAAAAGATCACAAACTGTAAGTGGAGTTGAAGCCATACGATCTCCAAGGGTATATAAGTCAGATGATGTCCGATGACTTCCCAAAGTTCCATTGACAAAGCTCCAAAAGGACTTAATGTTCCTGGGAATTGAACCATTTACATGTGCAATATAACCCCTATAACATTCAGAGCTGAGGTCCTTGCAGAGAGCGCGCACATGCCTAAATTCCTCGTAATCTGTAAGTCGATTAGTGACCTTGTATCGCTTGTGAGCAGTCTTCTTAAGAATTGTCATCCTCTTCAACTCGGCCGTGAACCAAATGGGAAACCTTGATTTGCCAACTTTCCTAGTAGGTGTGTTTTCAATCACAATACTCCGAATCTTGTCCAACAGATCATTGAAGAAATCAGAAACATCAGGCAGGTCACATTGAACAGTTCCAAGTAAATAATGCAATCTTCGAGCAATTTCACCCACATTACATTTAATAAAATTGTAGACTACACGTTGGTCATCGACAGTCATTTGGGGAGAAGGTATTTCACAACAAATAGCCGGGTGAGCAGGTTCAATAGGCAATAGATGATCAAGGGCAGCAGTAACCAAAACAGAGGGGTCAGAGCCAAATATGAGATCCAACAACACCCCGCGCAGATTGAGCACAGCATTTATCTGGGTTAAACTATAAGTGGCTGCCATTTCAATAATATAGGAAGCAGCTCCATTAGAAGCGAGAGGATCAAGTCGAGCCCAATCCACATCCGGCAAGTTGAAGTCCCCCAGCAACAAACTGTGGCAAAAAGTAGTACCATCTGAAAAAACTTCATCGACTGCATTGCAGTAGCGGGAGTAGGTGACAGCGGGCTGTTGTGGTGGAATATAGACTCCTCCAATCAGTATAGGTAAATCTAACTTATTGGCCTTAACAGACAAAAAGATGCATTCAATATCTTCTACAGAAGTATGTATAACATTAGATCCCAGATATGTCCTGGTGGCCACTAGAACCCCACCTCTACTTTCTTTATAACTAGACTGAGAAGATCTGTCGTGGCGATACACATTAAAATCATCAAGACCCAATTCGGAGCTATGAATATCAGAATTTAAGTTTGTCTCTGTGAAAACCAGGATATCATAGATGCATGTAGCTGCTGCTTTACAGAGGTCATTTAATTTGGTACGGAGACCATTAACATTTTGGTAATATACCGTGAGATGAGATATCCGAGAGTTAGCTAGTTTTTTGGACTCTGTTTGACTATCTTAGGAATGCCGAGAGTATACTTGATTGTGAGACCAATCTCACCAGCGTCCTCTCTTCTCCTCAACTCAGCCCTAAGATTAGAGTGATGCTTTCTTTCCTGAGGGGTTCTGTCCCGGGATGTACATAATTATATTCGTGATGGTCTGAAAATTAACAATTAAAATTACAATGCAGTTAGAAAAGAGGTGCAGTGAAGCATCATGGCAGAAAACTGTAGTTTGCTTCAGCATTCTAAATGAATAAAAAAAGTGATTATTATAAGAGCGGGAAATAGCTCCTCTGGCCAGGCTCCAGTCTAATGACTTGAATGTGCAATCCAATGTTGATTGTTTTTGTAATTTAGTTCTTTACTGCAAAACTAAAAGTTTAATCTTGTCAGGGAGATTGAGTGTGAAATTTCGAACTAGTTGGAATGTGAATGTTCAGTTAATAGTGTAATACTTGTCAATTATTGTTAAAATGTTTCAATTTTGAGTGTGATGCTGATGGTAAGAAATTCTTGTATACTGAATAGCCTATTTTATGTATACTATAAAGGCTACCATAATACTGGTGTCTTATAAACTAGGTTAGTAATTTACCATTATATAGGCTAGGACTACCCTGTTCTGTTGGACCTGAACAAATCAAGAAGTTATAGGCTAAGGAAGTCAATGGGTTGATGAGTATATCCATGCATGTTATCAACAACTACCTTGTTTTATATTTGAAGCTTATAACACTGGAAACATAAGTAGGCATAATACAATTTTGCAAACCTGAGTAGTTACGGCATTATCCTAGGCCTTCTGGGGTCTTGATGGTCTTTTGATTGCCATTTGCTTCCGCTGTAGTATAGTAAGTGGCCAACACTACAATCAACTGAGTATAAATTTATCAGTTATAAATACCTAAACTAGGGTATTGAATACAAAAACATTTTAATTATAGGCTACATTCGGGTAAGGTGAGATAAGCGGACCTGGTTTTTATATTGAAGAATGTACCTAGTCATTGATGCCTAATATTCGCATCTCAAATCCTAAACTAATCAATCGATATAAAAATATCTATAGTCCTCAATAACAATCATATGTTTTAAATTAAAATATGAATTTAATATTTACAGTGGGTAGGGTACGATAAGCGGACCCGTTTTTTATATGGAAATTGGCAAACGATATTACTTAATCATAATCACCGATATAATCACTTGATACTGATTAATTATTTTGAACAAATAACTTTTAAAAATAATCTATATCAACAGCTGTAAACACTTTCAAATAATACATGTAAGGTAATAGGCCAATTTCAATTTTACATATAAGTAACATTTGATTATGAAAAATGGCAGTCAATTTTAGAGAACTACCCGACATTGCTGCTTTGAAAGATGATAAGACATGTTTTACTTGGCTTCAACATGTTGGACTCGTACAGAAAAATCCATTATGTGAAATTTGTGGGAAAGAAACAACTGTAAGTGCGAGAGGAGCAAATATGGTCATCTTCAGTTTTCCCAATTTTGCTTATAATAATTTGTTTCATCACTGTAAATATTAAATCCATATTTTAATTTAAAACATATGATTGTTATTGAGGACTATAGATACTTTTATATCGATTGATAGTCTAGGATTTGAGATGCGAATATTAGGTATTGATGATTACATTCTTCGATATAAAAAACCGGGTCTGCGTATCGTACCCTACCTGTGACCAAATTCTTATTGGAATATAATACTTAATTTAAAAGGAAACACTACATTAGTTATTGAATTTTATTTTTGTTTTGCCTTTCGTGTTCAAGGAACACATCATCAGACCTACATAACTGAAATAAAAGTGATTGTTTTTAAATTAAGTATTTTAATTATAGTTATTTACAATTACATGTTGCCAGCTCTTTTTAATGTATTGAATAACAATGTTGTTCCAAATTAATTCAAAGTAAAATTATTTGAGTAATAGATGCAAGTAAAATAGGGATATACATGATGTGTTATTTTTGCCACAAGCTATCGGACACAACCCTCAAAATAGTAAAAACTAACTAAATGTTACTCTGCTTTATTTGTTTTGTTTTATAGAAGTAAAGCTTACACATAGCTTAGATAATCTTTATTCAAAATTAAATTATTACTTTTTTAGATATAAAAACAGCTGAAGAGCAGAGTACGATAAGCGGGCCCGGTTTTTATATCACTTACAATCATCAATATTTTATATACGGAATAACAGAACTATTGATCTATATCAACATATCTAAAATATGAAATTAAAGTTACATGTCTCAAATTAATAAAAATAGTTTAAACAATTACGTCATGTCACAAACAATAAAGGAACCATAACCATTAATCAAACGATAAAATGAAGACAGGTGACAGGAGAAATGTCATTTAAATAATAAAGAAAAGGTAACAAAACAAATTTATTGAATCCGAGAAAGACATATTAAATTATCTTTTAGGGTTATTTTGTTTAGTTTTCTTAAGCTTACTGTCATTATTTATTTAAAAGAAGTTACGTATAGAACAAATTGGGTTTAAAATATGAAAATGTGTGTACAGTTTGTGCAGGTGATTTAGTTATTGTTCAGATTAATTACTATCGGTTGATTATATCAATGGGTATAATAATTAAATATCTTTATTAATTTTGATATAAAAATCCGGGTCTGCTTATTGTACTCTACCCCAATTGAACTATACAGTAATTTGAAATATCTTTAAATGTAATACGGTTCAGCATTTGGGTTTCAGTAGTTTGTTCAAACAATAGGATTTTATGTAGATGTTTAACATGATGACTGCGGTAGATCCCTTGTGGTGCAGAATCACATTGATACTAGTTGGTCTCACTCGGTATTGAGCTGCTGTGAATGTGAAAAAGGTTCTTTGTATCGATGTAAATACATCCAGTAATCTAAACTGTTGTGACAGCTATAGTTAATTATTTAATTTTTAAATGTTTTGAGTAATAAATTGTTTAATTGATATTTTAGCTGCCCAGAATTAGAGATGTACCAGTACCGCTTTTCCATTTTGTCTCCTTACCATTTTTAATTCTGTACGTTTTTCCAGAAATAAATATTGTTGCACCATTTTCATGGCATAATGCACTGATCATTGATATCAATACCAACAATGAACGCATTGAACGAAAGCCAGACAAAAGGCACTAGGAGGAAGAGATCCCTTGAGGATGGCGGTAGAACAGCCATGCGCAAACGCAAATCATTGCGGCTGCAACATTCGGTCTCCCTGCATATTCCTATGGAGGAGCTGGATACCACAGCCAACCGCATGAACTGTTACATTGATCTACCACAACAAGTGTTCAGCCTGACCTATCTCGATGACAACGCCACTCAGAATCCAGAGTCTTTGAACAGTTTGGAAGGTAATAAACATTTTACTGATAATTTTTTCCTGGAGCAAACATTTTATTCTGAACTTAATTTAGATAGACTACTTTATTTATTCCAGAGGGAAAAATGTTTTATGAAAACGTTTTTGTAGAAAGCGTCTGTAAAAATAATACAATATTTATGGGAGAATTAATGGCTATTGGTGATTTGTTAATACAAGATAGTTGTCTTTTTGTGATCACTGTTCCAATGACTATTGTGTAGTAATTATTTTACTAACTAGTCACTGTTTTTGAATCCAACCATTAACAGGATAGGATAAATATATTAATGGCTAATGGTGATACTATATTAATGGGAGAAAATTTTTCTAGAGTGATTAGCCTAATTATTATTGGTGGCTGGCTAATAGTGATTTTTTAATACAAGTTGGTTGTCTTTTTTGATCACTGTTCCAATGACAATTGTATGGTAATTATTTTACTTTGGTACTTTGGGATTATACCGACCACACTAGTATGAAGAACACAAAAATAGAAATTTATAGAAACAAACATGATAGAACGAAAAAACAACTCTTCAATTACAAAATTACAAACTTACAAGCATTTCCAGGTATTGTGATCGTTATTGTTGTCGCTGTTATCTTATCTTTCTCGAGAATCCTGATTACGGCAGACCGCGCGGCATCACGTGATTTGCACGGTACATAATTGCCTTTCCATTACAATTCAATTTATATTTCTGATTAGCCCCTCTAGAATTTGATATTTTACTGATAGGTACTATCTCGAGGGATGTTTTTCTTTCGTCGACATCAGCGCGGGGCAGCACCGAAGGTGCTGCCAAAGCCCGCGCTGATGGCCGGAGGCACTCGCATTTTGGGTGGCGGAATGTGATCAAGAATAAAAACAAGTTTTTAGTGTTTTTTTAATAAAGAGTTTAGTTTGGTAAATGTTTGTTTTTGTTGAATTTTTGTGTTTGGAGAAATGTAGAGGTAAAACACGGAAGTACAACAAAGCGATGCACCAGCTGAACGGGCGGCGAGACTCTGCAATCACGTTATCTACTAGACGCTCGACTTTGACCTCTGTCTGAGGATGGGGAGGGGTTTGCGATAAGACAATTCCTGTTTTATATTGACGAAATATTGTTCTACGCTAATCTAGTAATCAGTAGAAACGAAATGTGAAATAACGATTCATGTCTGGGTGTGGTCGGTATAATCCCAAAGTACCAATTATTTTACTAACTAGTCACCGTTTTTGAAACCAACCATCAACAGGATAGGATAAACATCCTAAATGATTTTATTTAAAAATTAAAGGCCTACCCGGTTGATGAAAAAACATGCACACACACTCTCACTATTAGCTCTCCTCTATTGAATTTGTATTAGGTTAGGTTTTGGTGTAACTATATAATTAATTGCCAATATGTTTTTAATTTATGGTAGTATCAACTCCATCACCTTTTTTGATTGGAAACAACATACTTGACTAAGATATTACTACAGATTGTGATCTGATTTATTAAATGTCTGTAGAAAAAAATGTCTACCTATTTGTTTCAGAATTAAAAAGCAAAAAATGGCAAGTATATCTTGCTGGGCACCTGTATAACTTCAACTATAAGCCAACTCAGATGGCAGCTCTGTCGAAGAGTCTCACCTCTGCTCTCACTGTCGGATTCCAGAAAAGTGAGATGACATTCCATAGTGAAGTAGACACTGTTGACAAATTCACTCCTACAGAAAATGATCACAAGGCACTTATGGTGTGTATACATTTGTCAGTCATTATAATTTAGTGTAGTTTCAAATGTTTATCTTAAAATTTCTTTGGTTTTTGAGCCATAGATGGATACAAGATCAATTACTGTGTGTAGAATGGGAAAGAAAAAGACTATCTAAGGGCTATGGCCCTTAAAAGGATGATTAATTAATGGTTCGGTGACTGAGACTTATTGTTAACCCTTTTAATGCCAGACATTTTTTCAGTGACCATTCGAAAAATGCCAACCTGTTTTCAAAAAGTACATGCGAAGAATGCCAGGCCCTTTTTCCATAATTTGACAACTATTTTTTTTTTAATGTATAACTTTTTTATTTATTGAAGGAAATTTTCCATTGAGGTGTTGTTTTTTATGTCATAATGTGAAGTGTTTGAAACAAATGAGTATTAAAATTTTTACAAATTTATATAATTTATATTTGTAAAAAACAAAAAATAAAAAAACAAAAACTTAAAAAAAAATTAGATTGAACATATAAAGGTACCTTTATTATTAGCCTTAACTAAAAAGTAGTTACTGGCAATTGTACTATATTTAATTGTTAACACACACACCAATAATTTGAAGAACTTGCCTTGAAAAATAGTGAAGTTACAGCATTTTATTGAAAACCTTGTAAAGTCCACATTTTACAGTAAAATTCAGTAAGACATATTTTGGTCAGTTTCATTCAAAATCACTTTATTTACACGTGTTGTTTAGCCCAATGTATAAAATTGTTTGTTGAAATAATAAAGAAAGTAGTTTACATAAAATTAAAATTAATTATTTACAATATAGGGTACATAATTTTAAAATGTTTAACACTTGTGTTTGCCGAAGCACAAAGTATGAATCCCCCTCTTTTACTCATGGTAAAATCTATTTACCATAATCACAAAACTAATAATAATATAAGCAAACTGAAATAAACAAAAGAAAAGCACGAATAATTCCCATTAAAACATAACCTAGCAACAACGTATTACCACAGAAACCAGACGCTCACTGAATGATTAGACGTAAATGAGGTTGAAAACAGCTGATAACGTCATCACATGTTTAGTTTGTATCAATAGTAGTAGTGTCTAGATACAGTATGCAAAGTTTAGTGGCATTTAGTCAATAATTAAAACTACAACATAACAAAAACCGGACGAGCGCCCCCAGCGCACGTCGGCATTTTTCGTAAAACCTAATGACATGCGCTCACGGCGCACGTCGGCATTAAAAGGGTTAAAATTATGTAGGCTCTGACCCATTTCTTCCTTATTGAGAGAATACTGGAAATTAAATAAACCGATTGTGGGTTGTGATTATTAAACTTTGTATCTTAAAGGGCACTCCTTCAGTTTGCAAATTTATCTGGACCAGACTAAATAGTTTGTCTCACCAGTTGGCTGTCGTTTAAGTTGAGACACAAACACTAAGTAATACAGTCTTCAGTAACAAACCACAATGAAGATCTTTTAGTAACCAGTCTCTATCAAAGTTTAGAACACCATTTTGTATAACTTTATTGTTGTTCCTGGCAGAAGCAATGGAATAATTAAAAATAACATTTTGAGCAAATCATCAAGTTTTAGTCATTATATTTTTAAGAGGCCATTATTCATTAATGCGTATAAATTAAATATGCTCTTAATAACTCATATTGGTATTTACTCACCGTTATAAATTTTCAGAAAAAAACCAATTTATTTATGATAACAACACTTTATAAAGGTGTGTCAGTTATCATTGTTATTAGTTAGCTTTCAAGTTATAGATTTGGTTTGCCAAGTAAATAATACCTTAATTACTTATGTCTTTGATTAGAGTAATTGGGTATATTTAACAGTTTATCATTAACCTTCATTTGTTGAATTAACATTCAATTAAGGCTAGTACCATATTTCAATTAAAGTAATTTAAAATTTGATATTTCACTGCATTGTAAGTATTGATATATACCATTAGCAAATTACATAAATATTTCTTTGACAATTCAAACCTATATATAATGGTGATTGCTTAGCTTTACAATACATTACTTTAGTTTCACGAATGATTTGGTAAAACACAACCGGTCTTCATAACAAGTATACTTTGTTTATAAATTTCAGATATGGTTAAGTTAACTGTTTATGATGTATAAACACTCAAAGAGGCACAATATTTTCACTGATCGCTCACGTAGTTTTCTACAAATTATTTTAACTATAACTCATGCTCTTATATTTATATAACATGTTATAAGAGGACTGTCCTTAAGGCATCCTATATTTTGATTTTACTTAAAAACTAGCTTACCAAAGACAACTAAAATTTAGTCTTCTTCAAAAAATATTCTCCATTGGATATGAAGAACTTGTTTAAACATTCCTGTCACTTTGAAAACGAGTTGCAAAGTCCATTTTCAGGATCGCTATTTGCTCAGCCAATTCGATTTAACATTTTCAATTTTTTGAAATGTAGTTCCTTAGAGGTACAATTTCAATTTCTCAAATGGCCATAAGTCACATGATCCCTCTTCAGAACTTTTTGGAGGATGTGGCACTTGGCTGGTGTGGTGCTTGAACAAAGAATATTGAATCATGCGAGAGGAATGAGCTGGTGCATTATTGGTGAAACATCCGGTCTCCACTGGCCCATAAGTCAGGATGTTTTCATCTCACCACATCCCTGAAATTTCTCAAAATCTAGAAGTACACGCCCTCTGAAGTGTGTTCATAGTGCACTATGCCTTAGTATTACAGAAAAACACTGTCATCATGGTATTGATTTTGCTCTGAACTTGCAAAACTTTTTTCAGGCTCTGAATTCCAGGCTTAATCCAGGTTGGTCATTGGGTTTTCATCCAGGATCATAGCTAATATTATATGTAATTAAATTGTGGTCATTATGTATATCTTGAATTTCTTTTTTTGCTGTTCCTAAGTTGGAGTAATAAAGTTGAAAATTGCAAACATTTTTCATTCCTCATAGAAGCTTTTTTATATACAAATATATTGTATATATTAATATTGTAATCTTCATTTCTTGAAAAAAGGTTTGTAACAATAAATAATTTATGTTAATGTTCTATTGTTGGTGACTTTTTAAAAAGATAGTTCAATTCAACTCAGCTCAAGTCATTTATTGTCTATTCATTAAAAACATAAATTGCATAGACAATCGTCAATATAGATGTATACGTGATGTGATATATAAAAATAATAAATCAAAACAGAATTAGCCATGTAACCTAAAATAAGGTAAAATAACTGTGGAGGACTACATTATTTTCTCTTCTAGATATTCTTGAATACTATAGTATTCATATAAAATAAGAAACTTTTTTTAGCTTATTCAAGAATTCTCTGTCATCAGCAACACTTTTCAAGTAAAGGGGCAGAGAGTTAAAAAGACGAATGCAGGCATAAAACTCTGATTTTCTAATAATTTTGTTTTGTAGCGAGGTAATTTATAATCCTTAAATGATAATTATAATTAACATTGTTGGTGACAGTAAAATTTTGTGGATACTTTTTGTAAGAGGAAAGACATTACAGACAGGAAGGTTAGAATACCTTTTTGGTGAAAGACATTTTTACAGGACTGTGCACGATTTAATGTGAAAATGATCCTTATAGCTCTTTTTTGCTGGTGGCAGATGTATTGAGTTTTTGTACTCTCAGTTCCCTTTATAGGCAATCCATAGTTAAGATATGGATAAAAAACCCATTATGGTGAGTAAAGGAATTTTTTCACTAGCAAAACGAGACAATAAAACAACAATAGTTTGTACATTAAAAAAAGCAGCTGCTCAATTTTTTTGAAACTTTGTCAATAAGATCAAAGAAGTGTAATTTAGGATCAAGTACAATTCCCAGATAATTAACGTTTCGGGAAGGAAAGATTTCAGAATCACCTATAATAATATTTGAAGTTTTAAAAGACTTTCTTAAACCAAAAAATCAAGCAGATTTGTTTTAATACTATTTACAAACAAAGAATTCTCTCTTAGCCATTGTAACAAAGAGCTACTTTGGATAACAGTCTAGGCTCGATTGATATTAGAGATGACAAGGGAAGTATCATCAAGTATCAAAAATAAGTTATAGTCATTGATACTTTGATAAATTCATTAATAAATAGCAACATAGACCCAAGAACGGAACCTTGCGGGACTCAAGTTTGAACCTTCTGTTCTTTTGATAGTTGTTTTCTCAAACAACCCATAGCGTCAACAAAGGGTATCTCAACAACCTGTTTATGGTTTAATAAATAGGTTGAGACCCAATCATGTGCCTTTCCTCTGAAACCCAATCATTCAAGTTAGTTCACGACGTCTGAGGTTTTAGTAAGATCCAAGAATAAACCTAAAACATTCTTGTTATCCAATGAGTGCAACACTTTAGACAAAAGACTATAAATAGACAACAATAAAATGAACAATTAGCAATGTGTACCAGAGGTTCAGCCAATAAGTCTGCACAACTTTTTATGATTTTAGATGAAACACCACATGAATTGCTTGTTTTCAAGGAGTCTATTACATAAATAATTTCACTTTCATCTGTTGGAGCAATAAATATAGAGGTGGATACATTATAAAAAGATGCTGATTTAGGAGATCGATCTAATTGATAATTCAGATCAAAGCCTCTAAGACGTTGGTTTACTTCTACAAAAAAGGTATTAAAGCTTTCAGAAACTAATTTTGGATTTCGTATAAGATTTCCATTCCCGTCATAAAGCCATATATGTTTTAAACTGCTAGTTTTTCTTTACTTGGAATAAGATCCCTAACAAAATTCCAGGCAGCTCTTTGTTTGTTGGAAGCCTCACTGATGTAGTCAGATATTTTAATTTGCCTTGGCAAAATGAATTGTCCCTCTGAACTCCCTCTTTGTTTTAAGAAAAGACACTTTCTAAGAATGAGAAGATTCTAGATGTTTGGACAGTTGAGCAGAGAAGAAGTAGTTAATTATGCAATTTGTTTAGATTTTCATTCAAAGGGATCTTCATCTTAGGACCACATGAGCAAAATTTGGATCTTTTGTTCGGAAATGTACAATCAAGATAAAATGATATGGTGACAAGAAAGGAGTCACACATTTTGTCAACACTTAAAGCTGTAAACAATTCATGTCATTCCTCATTTTCCAGCCTTGCGAAGTGTAATGTCGCTTGACTGTAGATTTTACAATACTGTTTGTTGAGGGATGAAGGGATATGAAGTCTCCAAGTTGCGCATGATGATCAGAAATTCCCATAACCAAGACGTACAGTGAAAACTGATTTTTCGAAATATCACTAAAAACATTATCTATAATAGAACTAGATCCATTAAATTTTGTAGTAAAGCTGCTTATTGTGCTTGCTAAGTCAAATCGTTTGAGCAATGAGACTAGCAATTCTCCTTTTACCTTTAAAGTTAAAGTGAAGGCCAAATTTAGTGTAGAGTAGAGATTGAAAAAGGGAGCTGAGTGACAGGAAATATGCATTGTCAAATTGAGAGATAATATCATAAACTTCTGTGTTAATCATGTCTAAACGCGTTTGACAATTTTAAATACTACAGTATTCCAAGTTAACATCATTAGTTCCACCAAAAACTATTAGATAATCTTTATTTGATCTACTTAAATCACAAGTCAACTCAACCACATCGTGCACAACTTGTTCCAGCTTAGCGTCAGCTCTAATGTTAGCAAGAATGTCAGTGCTACTACAACATTTTTCTTGTAAGAAATACTTAACAATTTACCATGACTGATTTAACTGACAAGTTAAAAGCCTAATTTACCTTCTAGGTACATAAGGTTTTTCATTCACAGAAGAAGACATATTTATTCCCTCGTGAACTTCAGGGATTTTTGGGCTAATTATACCATTACTAGTACTTTATTTGCATAAATGGACATTATTTTTATGGCATGATTTTATGTCCCTTACCCTGACTAGATAAATGTGCATAAAGACAATTTAGGGCTCCCAGAATTTTTATCCTCTCCAATATCCACCCCTGTTGTTCCGCCAGGAGAGTGAGGTTCGTCGAGGATAGCCAGGACAGAGTAAGAGTTACTGTGTTCAAAAGAGAGATCTTGGGGGGTACGGAAGTAATGTTTTCTGTGATTTTGAACAGTTTCCCAACCAGCCTCATCTAAGTGCTCCTCTCCAGCAAAAAGAGAAGTTGACTCAATTGTCAAACTGACTAGATCGAACTGTTTAGCTTTTTCTCATTTATTTTGTTTGTGGTACAGGATTCATTTTCACTTGAAATAACATTTAATATATTACATGATTATACCAATCAAGAAATGATCTCTGTACCATTGTACTATAGTAAGCCTCACTGACTAACTTAGCATAAGAACATTCAGGCCACATACACAGCTGTTGTTTAGTACGTACCATGTTATTGAGAGCAAAACCACCAGCAAGTCTGTCAATGACAAGTTTTACACTAGAGAGATTATTTCTGCTTTGTGAGTCAAATTGGTAAGCCTGTCTAGCCAAAACGTCTACAAATAGCAAACTCCAGTCATAACCTGAGTCACTTTCAGTTAAGTAATGATAATTACCTGCACAGAAAAAGGCATAGTATGATTTACTAAATGAAAGTTGCTCTAGGGTCAACAAGACATTGTTACTACCAAGCTTAATCATTTATGTGACAGATGGGCCGAAATAGGGAGTTTCAGAATTCTTACTCATCGAACTACTGCCAAAAGACTTGAAATAAGAATTGAGTATCTTATCATCTAACCATCTGCCGCTCAGCCATAACTTCTCTTCAACATTTCTGAGCTGAGCTGTTAAGCCAAAGAGGAGACTCAATACTTAGTATCTGCTGTTGTTCAATTTGATTTTTAAGATTCAAGGTAAAACTCTCTTTCTCAGATTCCGCTGTACTAAGTTTGTCCCTAAAAGAGTCTATACTAGATTTCAAACATTTATTTTGATGAGTTAAAGAATCATTTTCTTCATTGATCAAATCCTGAGTAGCAACAGAATCGTTGAAGTCCAAGATTCTCACTGATTTCTCGTCAAGTAGTTCATACTAAAGTTTGGCCATCCCTCACTGGCAGGCTTCAAGTGAGTTTTGGAGGCTGGAATCCCTGCTTTCGGCATCACTCAGTAAGGATATCACACAACAGTTGATTCCAAATTTGAAAATAATTTGCAGGGCAATTAACCTTTAGTTTATTTATTATCACACATAACTCAGAAACTAGTTCCTCAGTTATATCGCCCAGTTTTAAAGAATTACAAAGAATATCCTCAATAATCTGAGTGTGAGATTTAGTCCTAGCCCTAGTAAGACCAATTCTGAAAGTCTCACTGTTATGCCATTTGTTTGCTGAATTATTGAACTATAACAGTACAATGCCTACAGAGTATTAGATGCAAGTCCAGCATAACACAAATGTTGCGTTATAAAGATTGCAGGTACTAGCACAGTTCAACTGTAATCATCGGCAGCGACGTGGCGGCAGTGGCTGTCAAAGTACCAGCAAGCAGGGAAAAGTTCTAGTGTTTGGCAGCAGTAGTGTAGCACAACAATGAGCACACTGGCCTGTTACATACAGGTTAATATAGCAGTCAAAACCTAAATATAAAAACTTACAGTGTGTTCTATATGTGTGGTATTTCCAGTAAATGTCCAAAACAACAAACACATGAAGTAAAATTATTTCAGATTAGTTAAACACGCTAAATGAATTTAAAACATTACCACTAATAAACTACAATATTTTATATGAAAATCCAGTCTTCTTTGATTACATATTGTATACTTGTCATACATATTGCAATATGGCAATTATTTTATTTTGTATTTTTCCTGCATCCTGAGGATTCATTCCAAATTGGATTTAGCACATCAGTCTCGCTCACAGAGTAATTCTGTAGGAAATATTTGAAACTATTATTCCATAAAACAAGCCATGATTATAACCTGAGAAGTGCATTGCTTTGATAAATTTTGTAGGCCAAAAAGCTATTAATTATGCACATACACTTTTAATGTGAACTTTCCAAGTTACACCTTATCCGATTGTATTCTTAGGAATTAAAAAGAATCAACCTTTACCTTCATAGGTTGTATGTAAATTGTCTTCAGGGAATTAGTTTAGAAACTATTTTCAGGAGAATATGATTGCTGCAATGGAGATTGATGATGCCTTTGCAATGGTTTTGTTACAAGTTAAAAAATAAGAAATTAAAAATAAGAATGAGCGCTACAACTACTTATAATGAATGTTATTGATGGAAAATCACACATTTATTCTTTGAATTGCAGATAACAGTCATGGGTTCTACAGGGCAGAAACAGAATGTACTCTACCATGGTTACATGCTGTCATGGTGCAATCCGGTCAAAGACAATAACCTCATATTGCCGATCTTAATGTGTCGAGGCAACCAGAAGTATAGGACACTAATTCATTCCGTGTTGTCCGAGAGATTCGACCTCAACATTAGACCTTTTCTACTCACGCAGGAAGAGTTCATGCATCTCTCCACCTACTGTCTCGTCATGCTCGACAAGACTGATCCGTACATTGCTACGCTCACATGCAAAATACACTCAGGCATCATACAACTGTCTGTGGCTTTAGAACATCTATTGAAACTGTGGAACACGTGAGTGAAATCTTTTATTTCCTATGAACATATGCATATGCCATAATTATTTTGTCTGTCAAAAAACATGTAGTATGATGACTTGTTGGCACATGTGGGGCGTGTTTCTCTCATAGCTGATAGAATTAATTGGCTTAACCAGTTGAGTGCCATGGTGACGATCTGCCACCACCACAAGTCTGTGCAGAAAATACCAAAGTGGCAATTTTTTGTCAACATATAATGTGGGGGTTATAACGTTTGGTATTGTTTTTTCAATGGCTTATGCTGTAGGCGGTTTGTCCAACTTTGTCTGAAGGTCATTTTACACTAGCATCCATGGACATCCACAGATAGGAATGGACAAAATTGTGTTAACTTGTATTTTAAACAGGCCATTCATACTGATGTACAGCTAGATTTATTTGTATTGCCAAGAAATTGGCAGCTCCTTACATGGAGGAAGGAAAGGTTCCCTCCCCCCACAGCAGTGCTGCTATGGTGTCGTGCTACCCGTCTCCCCGAACCATGGTTCTCAATTACTAGCCTAACACAATACGCACATTGTCCATTGCCAGCTGCACTCATGCAGTTAATAATGTCAGTATATCCTAACACTTCCACGCTGATATGTAGTATGTCATTGTGATAATAATTATTACAGTTAACATAATTAGTACAAATTAGTCATTGTTATTATTGTTTTTAATTATTATGCTTATAAATTATATCCAACCAGTTACTGTTATATAATAATTTAACATTAACCCATTGGCAACTTTACTCCTGACTAGTTACAGTTCTCTTCTACCTTGTGGTTTTAGTGGTAAAATGCAGAATTTTACTAGAAAACGTTTTCTGAACTTACTTTAAACAATTTTAAATTTAAATTTGTACCAAATTGTTGTTAGAGTTTTGTTTTTGAAGCAGTATATATAAATAAAGGTTTTTAATGGTTAATTTGATTTTTTTTATGTATATTTTAATAAGAAACATTTAAAAGTTAAAGAAGCTTGTACTGAATAAAAAAGACATTATGGATAGATCTGCATGTAATTCTTTCACAAAAATATTTAGACCATACCATTTTAAAAAGAATTTGCCTAAAAGATTTTTTTCTCAAAATCAAGATTTGTAGTTTTACAAATAAATTTAAATACTTTGCAGATTATTTCTAATAAGATGTGAATCATAGGTATATTTACAAATCATAATAGATTACATTTTCTGTTACCTAATGATCAATCTGTTATCAATTTGATCTACAGTCGTAGCATATTTTAAAACGGCGTCTTGGACATGCCTATCAACTATAACTGGTTTGAATTTATCGTCGCTTTCTTTACTTTCATTTTACTTATACTCACTTACGTCCAACAGTAATGAGTCAATTCCTTCCTCATTGCAACCATGAAAACGAAACATTGGAATATTGTTTAAAGTTAACATGACGTACTTTCAAAAGTTGATGTTTATGAAATAAACAGATTCTGATTTTGAATAACACAAACACAGATTACACAAACAATAGCCTGACTCTCATGTAAACTAACTGTGTAGTCACGATCACAAACTGCAATCGGTTCCACATCCACTAAGATGTTGGGTGAGAGAACAGCTGATATAAGCAACAGGTCAATAACCACCTATATATATCATCATCACCTATTTAAGTTTTAACTTTGTACTTTATTTAAACTTTATTATTTACGTTATGTACTGTACTGTATGTACTGTGCTTACAGCAATTCATCCTAATAACAAACTGTACACGTATTTAATGGAAGTTTTTTTTATTGCATCATGCACACATTTTCAATTTTTAGGTAATTATTTGCTATAACTGTGCATTATCGTTTAAATAAATATAAGAATTTCTTCCTGAACTTGTTCGGATTAACCGGATGTTCGGATTAGTGGGACTCTACTGTATTCCACTCTTATTAATGTCGCATTTTCCAAGAGGTTCTTTTGGTCCTCTTTAGTTTTTACCACCTAAATTCAAGCTTTCTTACAATCTATCTAAGACGAGATATTTTATTTGTAATTTAGTTTTGTCTGGCCACACAAAGTATTCCTATTGAAATTAGTCGAGTGTCTTTATTGTGATGGAACTCGATTATTCTTCTTACAAGAACTCATACTCCTTGTGGACAAGTTAGGACTCCCTAGAGAAACCCGACTACACAACCACAACACCAGGAGCTCATTCATTACCCACCAGTACATCGCAAAGCACTACATGAACGAAAACCAACGTCTCTGGGGGCACGTCTATTTAACCAACTTCCAGCAAACTACAGACAGATGACAGGGAAGGAATTGAAGAGGAAACTTGACGCCTGGTTGACTGAATATCCTGTGTATACTATTCAAGAATTCACTGAAGATCTCCAGTTTCAATAAAGACACTAATCACAAACTACAATTGTTCAAACCTGTACTAAAATACTTTATATAACGCATAACAGTTCTCTATTTTCAAGTTAATAAAGAAATTCTATTCTATTCTATTCTTAGATATTTTTTTCTCCATGTTGAAAAGCTGTTTGGATCACTTCTTCTTCTATAACTATTCTAATTATAGAAGCACACAAAACAATACCACAAGCATCCTGTACTTTATCAAACAATTTAATGACACGCTCTGATGTTAAAAAAATTATACATATATATATATAAACACTATAGACAATTTGTTAAATCTGGCCATGGATAATCCTTATTTTTTCTTTAAGTATTTTTGGAGATACAATGGGTTGGTCCATCAATACGTACCCTAAAACAATAATTCGATTAAGAAGGAGGAGTTTAACTTTAGTGAGCAGCGGATGTTATCATTCTGGCTTGTATGGTGCAGTGGGAGAGTGAGCACTGACAGCTTCAGCGTAGAAGGGAACCAACCTGCGCATGCACGCCAAGCTTCTGTCCCTCTGTTTATCCTGGCACCATGTCACTGTTGCAAAATCTAGTTGTACATAGATGGTCTAAGATGTTTCAGAATTTTTGGACGCTCCCATGAAGATCGCTTTCAAGCTTGTAACATCTTATTGGACATGCTTGCACAGTCGATGTTAACTGATGAAACTAGAAAGAAACAAGTGGAAAAATTAGACTTCTACAAATTTGTTCAGATGCAGTTTGAATTGGCACGTCCACGCACATTGCAGATTTCTGTGTAGAAAGGTCTACATGTTGGTTTTATACTCTATGACTAATGAAACGAATTTCAGCTGCGAAAATAAATAGTTGATTTGTTTCTTACTTCCTTAGTGTTCTTTGAGAAAATGCCATGGCTGTGAATCTGTTATCGCCATTTAGTTTTGGTATTTAACGTTGTATTTGTAGTAAATGTTTGCCCAAATGTTTTGAAATGATATACTTGTGCTTATTATGTTATATAGATTCATAAAAACACAATTTGTACAATAATAATATTTTTAGTTTTTATTGGTGAAATTTATTTACAAGACTTTTCTAAATTTTAATTTTTTATACTATGCTTTTATGATTATTTTTTCACAAGTTGAAACTGAACATTTTTATTACCAAATATATTGAACTGCCATTTGTATAACTTGATTTATAAATTTTTCTAATAAAGTACTGCAGGGTATCCTGTTTTACATCTGGCACTTACAAATTAGGGTGTGGGAGTAAAAATTATTGAAGTGAAAAATTCTTGCATGTCACCAAAAGGTGTAATGATTAATGCTGTGCCTTAATATTTTATAAGTTTCATTAATTTTTCCAGCATTCACAAAGAAGACAGCAATGAAGTGGAATTGGACGAAATCCTAACATTTCATGAAGCTCTGGAAGCCTTTTATGAGTCCACCTTCGGTATCAAACTTGGCTACGCTCATTATTCAAGCATTACCGTTCCAAACTGTTTTGGACTTCAAATAAACTGTATGGTGAGGTTTAAAAAAAACACATGTTCATATCTTATCATTAGCTTTTTAAGAGCTGGCTATTCTGATGACCATCATGAAGCCATATGAATGAATTGAAAACAATATTAAATTTAAAACACTTTTATACCCTTATTTTAAATTATAGATTAATGGACAATGTCTTTTTTTAGAGATATAATTAATATGTATCTTAATGCTTTTTAGTTTTTTGAATTAATTTTGCTTATTAAAAAAAATCTGAACTTTGTACTTTTTTTAAATATTAAAAAATATACACTACAAAAGAAAAACTAAAATTGTTTGGGTGAGTGTTAATCAAATCTTTAAATTGAGTGATTTCAATAAATATGTGGCCGATATACAGGCGTGAATATGTTTGAAATTTAACACTGGTCTCAAGGTTGTTCTGTTACAACCGGTTCTTAATATTATTATTCTTAACATTTTAGCTTATATTTACACAGAAACATTGTATCCGGTGCTATATCTTTTGTGAATGGTGACAAATAACTGATTGTGTGACTTGCGATATTCGTGTCAGTACAGTAATATGTACATGGATAATGATGTCATGTCATGTAAATGGAGTAAACATTCAAATGTAGTATAAACCTTAATATCGTAGTATATATGCAGGTAATTTACATTCAAACTAGACTCATGTGTATCTTCTCGTTGTTTGCTAATTTAAAAGATACCTTAATTACTGTGAACTTATACAAATCATTGGCAGTGTCAATATTATAGCCAAAACCATAGTCCATAGTTAAACAAAACTTATAATGGCAAGCATTCATTTTATAAAATTAATATCAGTTTTAATTTTAATACCATTAATAAAAAAATCTCCTCCTGATCATAGAAAATTCCTTAAACTCCTTCCTTAAACTAATTATAAAGTAGTTTTTAATAAAAAAAGTATTTATTATAATCATTTCAAATTGTAAATTTACAATGAAACTATGTGATTTTTAAAAGTTTTTATGAAACAATAAAACTGTATTATTGCTTTTTGTTTATTACGCGTACTGTTAGTATGAATGCTGTGGTTAAGTCTACTAAATCGGATACTTTTATTATATAAACAACTAAGTCAAACATATACCCATTAGTTATAGATTGTATTCTTTATCTAAGGAAAAGGGATCTATAATGGTCTAATGATCTTGAATAGGTTATTACACTTATTGCTTTTTGTTTTTTATTCTGGTAGAATAACCTAATAGAATCTGTCACCCATACCCAAAATAGGTTGACATTAATGGAAATAAGCTGGTTTCTGGCTGTTGCCACTACTATTCTTGGGGTTGGTAAAATCTTTCTTCTATCAGTCTTTCCTCTGGATATCTTGAGAACAAATTGAAATGAAGACTCAACATTGTTCATGAATTCTTCATTTCTATAGAGGCAAGAACAAATTCAACAATTTTTAACAATTTAATTTAGAAGTGTGTTTAATAATCCTTTTTCTCAGGGGGATGTCTCAAGAACAAATTGAGAATAGAATTAAACTTATAGACCTATTAAAACAAAAAAATTAAAATAGAAAACAGTAATATGTATTCTTTAAATTAAAAACAATTAATTAAATTATAAAGAAAATTAGTTTTATATTTAGTGTTATGATCATGTATACAGTTTTATCACAAATGCTGTCATAATTAGATTGCACTGTTAATAGGGGTTTGAAAATTATTGGACTTGGTATAGTCAAAATGTTAAGATGGGTTTACAATAAGGTTTCCAAAATGAAAATGTCATTATTCTTAGTTCTGAATAGAAAAATGTATCTATATTTGATAAAAACTCATTGTCAAACTGAGTGAGTGTTTTTCTTAGTTCGGTTTCATTAATTTTATACTTAAATTCTTCATTATTCTTAGATTTAATAACTACAGTAGTATCATCTGCATAAAGTATTAGACTGTTTGACATGTTTGCAAGGAGATTATCTAGGTACCAAGGAAACAGAAGAGGTCCCATAGTTGAACATTGGGGAACACCAAATTTTAGTAGATCCTACTCTGATTTAGATTTAACACATTTTCTATAGATAACTATCCTTTAATAATGATTTGATAGATAATATTTGATCCAAGATGTGGAGTTCTTAGAAAATTTGTAAGGCTCAACTTTTTAATGAGTATGTCAAGATTGTAAGTTACATGTCTTGGACAAATCACAAAACACAACCATTGTGCTCTGGGAACCATCCAACACCCATCACACATAAATAATAAATGTAGATAACACAGTCATTGTACTTATCCCTCTTCTGGAGCCAAATCGTTCAGAAACAAATAAATATTATTTTTTTCCAAAAAGCTAATATTTGATTGAAAGCTATTTTTTCAAGAAGTTTGGATAATGTTGTTAAGTCTGAAACTGGTCTATAATTATCAGTATTTATTCTCTCTCTCCCTTTTTATGAAAAGTTTTGACTTCTTCAAGCTATGATTAGGAAAAGAGACATTTTGAAAAAATTGGTTTATAATAATAGGTAAAGGTTTAGCTACAAAATATGAACATCTTTTCATCAAATTAACTGGAACTTCATCCCAACCTGCTGATTTTTTGTTTTTTAAGGATTTAATTACTTTCAGTACATTATTGTTACTTATGTTGTGAATACTAAACTCTGAATACTCATGGTTTACATTTAAGACTTATATGCGCTTCAAAGCCTGATGAGCACAAGGATACAGTCCAATTTAATTAGAAATATCCATGAATTTTTTTTAAAGATTTGCAATATTTTGTGTATTAGTTTAAACATCTATCAACTACCACCAATATATCAGAAAATTCTGCTTGATTTTTTTATAACCCAGTTCAGATTTAACAATACTCCATGCCGCTTCACTTTTATCATCTGAATTGGCTATGAATTAATTTGTAAGTTTTTCTGCATTGCAGATTTTGTTTTAAACAGTTTTTGTTGTATTTTTTACATAGTTATTTATTTTTATTATTGGAACTCATCTCCAATCAACCACCCCACCAATCTGCCCACCAGCCTATGCCTAGAAGTAAATACAATTTTTATTTTTTCCCAAGTGAAAAACTGTCAAAAATAAACCACTCAGTTCTTTTTTTAAATGGTTATTGGACAACTTCCTGTTTTTGTGTGTTTCAATTGACATTGAAAAATGTTGTGTCTTGTTAGATATTTAACCCATTGGTTAAGTACATTATTTGTAGTTGAAAAATATTCCTGATATCGGTTATTTTGGCATTTGCCTGTGCTATTATATTGAGTGTCAGTCTGTTAAAACATAACTGTTCAATTTTCAAGCTGGTTGACTCTCTTGAAATCAATTGTTTATTTTATCATTATGTTTTGTCGATTTTGTTGATTAATTAACGTCTGAAATGGCATCATAGCAAGATTGCATTCTGTCTTCTGAAGTTTTAGTAACTTTGTGGGGAACATACTTAATGCAAGTGAAAATTGAGTAGGTGAAGTTAACTTTGATGAGGATATTTTGAGTGAAAGTGGCGATGAAAAAATTTTGAGGAAATGATGTAACAAGGCCTAACCTTTAAACATGGGAGTGAACAAGGCAAGCAAATGACCCACATAAATATTATTATTAGTGAAGATCTGGCATAAATCCAATTGTTGTTGGGCAACTAAATACTAAACATGCATAATACTAAATATTAAACTTATTTTTTGAGAACATCTATTGCATGTATAATGCTTAATGATGAATACAGATGATGATGATCCACAGAATGAGATGTTCTGTGTATTTATCAAAATGCACAGAACATCTCATTCTGTGGATATTTATGGACAATATTGTTGGAAACATGTTACCAATGAAACTAATAAATATACTAATGAGAGTTTGGGCTTGTACCCAGCTGCTGCTAATAACCACCATGATGTGACGTGGGTTCCTGTCTCTACGGATGAAATGATAGTTTTTTGCTCTTGTAATATTGAGGGCACAAAAACTAAAACCAAAAATATCAGATTATTGGTCCACAAGGAGCATCGTTCACTCCCCCAATATATGGAAAAACTATGGCTCACAACAGGATTTTTGTTTTCAGTAAAAACCTGTACTTTTATTGAAATAATGACCCAAATTGCATACTGTGATAGGTTACGCTTATTGTAGATTCGTTTTTGTAATCAATGAAACTACTACACCAGGACAGTCCATATACATAGATGAAAATCGAATGGCTTTCAGAGGTAGACTAACCTATATCCAATTCAACCCTTCCGAGAGGGCCAGATTTGGCATCAATATTTACAAAGCTTTTGATTAGGCAACTGGGTATTGTCACACATTCAAGATTTACACTGGCAAAGAGACAATTGAGACATATACGTTTTCAGTAAGTGAAAAGGTAGTACTAAATTTGTTTGAAAGTTTACTTGTTAAGGGTAGAGTTTTGGTCATTTTCTTGAGCTTACACACAGAACAGTGCATGCTGTCAGTACACTAAAAGCCAACAGGAAATATGTCCCTGATGAATTAAAATTTTCTAAGCTAAAAAAAGATGAATTAACCTTTTGGTCTTGTAATACAATTCTAAGTAATAAAATGGATAGATAGGAAAGATGTGTCAATCCATTTAACCTTTTACGAAAGGCCCGGTTTTGAAGAAGTGTTTCACATACAGAATGTAGGGAAGACCCAAAGAGTACATTGAAGTCCAGTGTTGTACAGTACAGTAACTCTAAAGGGGGTGTAGACAAACAGGACAAACAACTGTCATTCTTCCTTGTGATGTAGTGTAGTGTAAAGAGGCAAAAATATTTTTTGTTTACCTCTTTTATGTTGTTTTATTTAACTCTAGTGTACTTCACAAACAAAAGCAACACTATTCAGGTTGAATACTGCAGAGAATATTTTGACAACTGTAGCCAAAAAAGTCAAGTAAAGGTCAATCATTAGCCAGTTGTGATACTCCTCTTAGACTAGAAAGTAGCTACTGGGAACATTTTACTAGCAAAATACCTCTTACAACTAAATAGAGGCCTTCAAACACTATTAAGTGTGCACAGCTCATGAAAATAAAATGAGTGACATTTTTTAGTGCAAAAAATGCAAAGTGTCTTTGCATACGGAGCAATATTTTGAATCTTGCCACACAAAAACTTATCTATTAACTGACAAGTATATTCAAGAAAATACACATATTGTTGTGAGTAAACTTAAATATAAAGTAACAAAATACGATTTTAACATCTACTTAAATGTATTTAATTGACTGTAAACACCCACACAACGATTTCAATCGGAAAATCAAAAATTGATTTGGTACTGAGGGTAAAAATATTTGAATTTTAATTGGTACTCATTGGGTTAACTCCCACTAACCATCAAACTTTCTCTAACAAAATCATTGACCTAATTTTTGTATGTAACGTTTTGAAACAAATTTAATTTAATTTAGTATAAAAAGGAAACTAAAATCCTTGTTAAACATTTATTATATTATTACTGTAGAGTCATGTTCGGCAGTTATCTTCAGTCTAAATTAATACTTCTAAAAATTAATTTAATTTATATATTAAATTTTCTCTACCTTATTAGACTGTAAATGTGTGTTTCAGGTGTGGTTTAGGTCAACCAGGATACTGCACGTTGTGCTCAAATATCTGAACCACCTGGCCGTGCAGAGGCTGAAAGTGAGAGCTTTGAGCACTGACATGCCAACATCAAACATGACGCTTTGACCATTAAATGCAGCATGAGTTACTTGACTTGTACGTGAGCATGTTGTGACGGCAAGGCCAGTTCACATGCTATACATCTGGGACAAGGCATGTTACAACAAGCTGGCTGGCCACATGGTTGCTGCTGTGACACTTCTATTCAAATAATAATAAGCTTTTTAACTGGGTGACAAAGTGGGGTGTTTTTATATTTTTACTATGTCTAAAACTTATATTATTTAAAATTGAAAATCTTTAAAGATTTATGTTACCTCCAAGAATCTTCACTGGTGGAAAGAACTGCACTTTTCATCAATTAGTACTTCTTATTAATAATAAAGTGTACCTAAAAAATATTGCATCTTACTTATTTCATGTATATACTCTATTTGGGGGATAGGGAGCTAAGCCATTTCTACATATTTTTATAAAGATTCCTAACATTTTAATATTTGGCAATATATTTTGGGGCTACCCATAACATAGTAATAAATGATAATGTAATCTTAAACAGTGTAATTCCAGTAGCATATCTTGGTCAGCATAGTTTGGATATATTTATATATAGAGGGAGAAAAAGAAAGAGTTTAAATACATTTTTCTAGGATGCAGTTAAACGTTAAATTAAAATTGGCAAAAACCAATTTTGACAAACAATGCAATTATTTTAGATTAAAATGCCAGAATAAACATTTTTGATAAATTAATCTGAATATTTACAAATTGGTACCTAGAAGTCACATTTGGTTTAAATAAATTTTTTGACACTGGTAAATTTTACTTACATACATGTTAAAAGCCTATTTTTTGGCTGAGCGTTAGCACAGCCTATCACTCGAGAGGCTGGAAAAATCCCATTTCTGTCTGCTTCTGTGTCAGTACAATATCTTCAAAACTAAATGAACTATAGACATTAAAATATGAATTAAGCTTCATTTTATATGGGCAACACTGTGGTCGATGGCAGTGCATGTCACTCAATATTTGGCTAGCAAATATTTTTACATTGGTCTTATGGGTTGCCATGATGGCAACAAGAACATTATCAGAATAGAACTGAGTACAGTCATATGAGATTCCAACATGTCATATTTTTAATCATACAGTTAAAAAATAATAAATTGAAATTTAATTTCAAAAATTGGTGACAAGATCTGATTTAAGCCCTAGCTCACCAAACTGGGTTGAATTAAATGAGATTTATCATGTGATATATATCTAGCCTAAGTACAGTATTTATTTAGAACAACAAATGTTTTGGTGTGTTGACTTTTGTTATTTGAACACTGCTATGAAACCTAACTTAATGAACAAAAATAAGAGTATCATGGTATGATGTGACAAGCTATCCCGAGAAAGAGTTTATCTGTAAACTTAATTTCACTTAAAACTTCATTTCTACATAGACAAGAATGACTTCTGAGATGATGCATGTTCAACCATGGAATTTGGCTGAACATCAATGAACCCTGTCACTCCAGGACTCTGGCACAATTCATCCTCTGTTTGCTGGGGGAGGGGGAGGTAAAAATATCTTCTGTGTTGTTGTTTGTATGTCTAACTGTCCACAGGACATCTCAAGATTATAGAAGTTATAGAACTGAGAGTCCAAAACATTATATTGTCATTAAAAATCTGAATTTAGATTATGGCACTATCTTAATAATTCTTTAGTATGTATGTAGAAGAAAGATTAAGGGATGTAGGCAAACGAGTTTGAAGTGTAGGTCGACAGTATTTTTTTGGGGGAAGTGTAAGTGAACATTAGGGCAAGTCTGATCAGGATCATGCAGAGATCAGTGGTAAGCTAAAGAACTGTTTTCAGCTCACTCGTAAGAACATAAGTATTTGGTAGATTATAAACTTCAATCTCTTGCTGGATGGATCATAGCGGGGTCATTTAGTAAATAAGCAATAAAACACATAGAAACAGGCTTATGTATAAAGCATTTAAAAATTTTATATTTTGTCATGTAGATGAATTGTTGTTTACTTTTTATTAAAATATAAATAAATAATTTCAAAATAAATTGTTTTAATGTTATTTAAAAATACCTTTTGTTATATTTATAAAACCGTCTTAATTCTCTTAGCATTAACCCTTTGAGGGTCAGGATCTAACCATTAGTATGTGCCAAAAGAAGAACAGAGTTACACTCGGTTGAGTGCCTCCAGGCCATGATGGCATACATGGAAACGAATAAGCAGATACACTTGCCAAAATAGGTACAGAATCCCTTATGGTAGGGCCTGAGCCAGGCTGTGGAGTAGCTTTCTCCTACAGCAAAGCTATCGTAAAAGATTGGGAAAAGAGGATTAGATCCCTAAACTGGAGTAGGGCCTCAGGACTAAGAAAATCTAAAATGCTTATCTCTCCTTATGCTAAAGGGTAGGAAGCTCTCCTAGAACCAAGTAAGGATGGTATAAAATTGATATTAGGGATGTTGACAGGACATGGCCCCCTTAGGAAACATCTTATGATGGTGGGTCTCAGTAAGACTGATGAATGCAGACTGTGCGGAGAAGCAGAAGAATCAGTGGAACACATTCGGCTAAACTTCCTGCCATATCAAAAAGTGGGGAAAGAATTCCTAGGGGTGTATCTTTTCAGCCCCAAGGACATCAGAGAACACAAGCTCTCTAATTTAATTGGCTTTTGTAAAAGTCAGATTCTGAGGGCACAAACATACGTAAGGAAGGTGCAAAGGTACTTTAAAGATTACGTGCAGAGACAACTGTCTCCTTTCCTCAAGAATAAAAAAAAGTTTTGCTTGGTGATACAGAATCTTTCCCCCCGTGGGAGAAATAGCCAGCTACTTACCAACCGCAGACCTATGCCTGGAAAATCACTCCACTCTAAAATATTGTCATCAGAGATGATCAACTTCAATTATTCAGAACCAAACAGGTTCTGCATGTACAATGACGATTTATTAATGTCAGGAAGGTGAATATCGGGGCTGGGTATGTCTCCAAAGCTTTCCAAGGTTCCATAGCAGTTGGAGCCCTTCTCACGAATTATGACAGCGAGATCACTGCAATACATGAGGCAGCAAAAAGACAGAATTCAATATTGTACAATTCACTAGCTTTACTAACTTAAAGATATAACCATAATAACTGAGATATAAAACCACCCTTTTTCTAAATGTTAATAGTCATATTAAAACCTTAAAGTGCAAAAAAATGTTTAAAACTGATTAATATTTTGTAGAAAGTGTCATTTTGTGTTCGTGTTGGGAAATAGTCATGTCAGTGTTGTCTCGGCAGTCAGGTGGTTTCCACATTCAAACAAACAGGTGCCAGCCACATTAAATTAACAACTTGCTCAATTAAATCCATGTTAAAAATGAAATGGTTTACGAAATTATTCGTAAGATAATTATGTTCTTCAAAAATTAAGATGGTAATTTAATAGCAACTTTTATTCTACTCTTAAAGTAGTTATAGTGGGAAAGGTTGTTAAAATGCGAATATTGGGTTTAGCTCCATTTTACCTACCACTTATAGGTGCAGAGTCTGAAATTTAACATGTCACTGACTTGACTCCTAGAATCTGGAGTCCACGTCTGTCTAGATATAAAAGAAAAACTGATGATAAAGACGTTAAAAAAAAGTCTTTAAATATCATTTCAACATAAAAAATTTCATTTCACTTAGACTACAGAAGAGGTCTCTCTGGTGTATCTAGCAGCCAGTGTAATCTACATGAAGAGTTCTTATTGTCTTATTAGGTGTACAATTGAGTCAAGTACAATGTTTTAGATAAAATCCTAAAACTGTTGTAGCGATGGAGGGAAGAGATTCAACACAAATGCTCAGTGTACTTAAGTGGAAGGTAAAATGGAGCTAAACTCACAACAAAACCCTCATATAATTATCACATTATCATATACTCAGAAACAGTACACTTGTACCTACTTTGGTTAAAAATTTGGTCTTAATCGAAGCAAAAGTTATGAATTTTCAGAAATAAAGTTTGGTTTCATGAGAGAACTCAGCACTTATTGTAATACATTGTAGTTTACAGTGTTCCAATACCTTTTTAAATTTTAAAAGACTCTTAAAAATTGGGTACAGTATTTGTTTTTCAATCATAAACATAAGAGACGAGTTTACTGTTGGAACTTTTTTTTTACTTACACATTGCACTGACTTTTATAATAAATACATTGGGTAAAATTATTAAAAAATCTATTTTTGTTCTACCGTTTTGAAACCATTGGAGATAGAGACAAACTTTAAATGTAGAAAATGTTTATTTTTTAAACAGCTTTCTTATTATGTACAACACAACCTAGGTTGCTATTTAATTTTTTTTAGTTTGGGGCTGTTAAGTATTTCAGAATTTTGTATCATGTATGTATTTTTAAAATATGTAAATTTTGGGGTAGGGTGGCATTTGATGATATTTTTCGATAAGCCATCTCATAATTAGTTTTGAATAAAAATATCGTCTCTCTACATTTGTGCAGGTAGTTGCAATAAATTTACCCACAAACCCCTGATTTTTTAACGTTTTGGTGTACCCTGTACATAAGTGGCAAGATAGGTTTAAAATTTTTCTATCAAAATAATCAGTGAAGAAATACCTTTAAAATGAGGTATAACTCAACATACCTTTACATTTGAAAATTTTCCAAAAACCACCCCTACCACCAACTCTACCTATTTTGAGTTTTAGAGATTTCAAAATAATTTCTCCAAATTCTTTGGGGTGGAAATTAGGGGGGGTTTAAGTTGTTACGAATAATCTACCTTGTTTGGTTTGGCCGCTATACGTACTGTACGGGTGGTCTGCCTCACCCTGTATTTGGGAATTTGCTACAGTCACAATGGACTTAATGATTAATTATATGATTTTTAGTGGTAAAATTTAGAGTTGAATGCCACAAAAATATGGTTTCAAGTCACATTTCTTATCATGTAAGTATTTCTACAATTCCATTAATTTGACAGCTGTTTAATAGATGTATCAAAAGTTTGATTGATTCAGTGTTTGTTTACCAACACGGTTTGTTGTCTTAACCTGGATTTCAGTATTACAAGTTTAAATCATGGATTAGTATTGGTAACATGTAAAAGTAAACCAAACATTTACCGATGTTACCTTAATGGATAAATATGGCCAAAGTGTAAGTATCCTTATAAAACACTAATAATGTATGTAGTGATATCAATCAAGTTGTCATTAGAGCAGCAGTTGTAACTCAAGTAAGTTAATTTAAGCAAAACTCATTACTGTAAAATTAATTAAAACACAAAAGGGTTAGTTTTTATTATATTGTAAAGCATTATACTCAACTCATATTCCTTTTGATCCCAACCATTTCTGGAAATGTATATACCAAAATTCCAAATTATTTTTGTTTGTTTTAAAACTTGTCAAAAAAATACAATTTTGGTACTTATTTTTTGTCATTTTCTAAATTAAAAATGTATATATGTATTAAGGCCATACAAATTAATATATTTAAGTACTATAAAGTATGCTTCTATGGTATTACTTGGTTTAAGTGTTAGTTCTAATGATTGATTGATTGATTGATTTCCAAAATTTACATACAGAGTAAATAAAATACATACAAAATATCTTTATAGGAAATTATCCCCACATGAGCATCAGCCTGTGTTTGGGGAAACAAGTTCATCAGTCTGCACTAAACTATTAACACTCAAAAATCTTAAATCAAAATAAGGGAATGAATTGACATTATGAAAAAAAATTCAGTTTTTGGGAAAAAAGAAGATTTAACCTCTAAAATAAACAATACAAGGCCAGAGCATGGAATACCTGAGTAAATTTAGTTAATAAACAATCTAAAATTTGAAAGGAATATAACTTATGTAGGAAACAAAATTTAAAGACCTAAAAAGGTAATGTAAAAAACTTACATAAAAATTCAGATGTTTACTGATGAGGTTATTTTAAAATATATAAACATGATAAATACACTTTTTTTATCTACCAATGATACTGTAAAAGTAAATTCTCAGGGTGGTATGTCATCAATATACTATTTCTGACAAATAACAAATTCTGCCAAATGCTAGGATACTAGAATAATGAGCTTATTAAATTTGTTTGTCAGCCAGTCACCTGACAATGTATAAGATCCGTATTAAAGGATGTTACTTTATTGAACAGAATGTACATTTAAATGTTGGCGTACTGCACAGGTTTCCATAGGATAGTCCCACTGAAATAACTGTTTTATCAGTGGCACAAGCTAAGGTAGACACACAAGTAGTTGTTGCCAACTGTAGCCCACTGAACTCATAAAATGGGAGAGTAGTGTCATGTTTATCGACTTGGAATATGCTGATTAATAAGGTAGTGATTGATCTGTGGAGTTTAAGGTCTGACATCACAGATAAGTAAGTTTGTGCTTCCGACTTTAGAGCTGTTACAAACGGGAATGGTAAAGGAAGCGGATTATTTTAATGGTAAATATTTTATAAATATAAATGTTATATTGTTCATAATGGTAAAAGTTAAACAAAAGCTATTCAGTGCTATAAAAAAATAGACAATAATATATTTTTAGCGAATATGTTAATGAAGATTGATAAAAAAATAAAACAGTTCTCAAGGTTTTGAATGTAGAGAAATCAGCGAAAAAACAGGTTTGTCTGGGTTTTGGATCTTGCATTCATGTATGAATCACCATGCATTTACAAAGGGTTTCAAAGGTTAGGCAGGAAAATGTATTAGGCATATCTCAACCTTCCTGGACCAGAGTGCTTTTCAATTCTGTAGAATTCATAGTATATTTCATTTCATGACTCTGAAATACGAGTAAATATTTTATGTATTGGAACAGATTTAATTGGAAATAAAATATATTATGTTAACGATTGTTGATAAAGAAATAAATACAAGATTTTAATGTTTTTTCGTTTGCTGATAATAAAATACTTAATAGTCCAATGTCTGGTGGTTGATTAACTCTTCGTCAGCTGGGCTGGCCAGGAAACAGGTGCTAGGAGTAAAGGAGTTTGATATATCAAGAATGATCAAGCAGAAATTTTACTGCTCTATCATTTTCCAGGACAGTATGTCATAATTATAAAATCCGTTTCATAAATTATAAAATGCTGTTAAAAGTAATGATTGATTTTCATGGGTTGCTTGGTTATGGATATCCCTCCTTCAAGCTATAATTTCCATTGGCATCCATATTTGGTTTTTGGCAACACCAAATTGTATAATAATTTGCAAGTCTTGATCTGTATAAGGGTAACACATTCGATTTTTGGTTGGCACATTATTTTTTTTAATTTTAAATTCATGGAACTCTAAACAAACTTCACTGAAGACAGAACAAGTAGTACAAATATAAAATATTTTTCATCACTACATGAGGAATTAGGGTAATTTAAAATGTGAAATATAGGCATTTTTGTAATTTGGCCCAAATAAAAATGTCTGAATATAAAAATTACAAGGCTGAGATATAGGTGACATGTTTTTCTTATTGGTTTATGACTTAAGGAAATTATTTTTGTACTAATAAAAATGTCATTCCTCTAGTCATCTTTCATTTACGCGCTGTAATCCTTATCTTCAACAATTTTTCTTTTAGCTTGATTAAATGTGTCCCAAAATTCCTACCACTTCTTCGTGAAACGCTCACCTGTTTATGAGATTTTTCGTAGGTTCTACTTGTAAAATTTTAAATAAGTCTAAATAGTAACTTAAATATAAAGTGTTATGTATATATATATATAAAAGAATATATATATATATATATATATATATATAAAGAATATATATATATAAAGAATATATATATATATATATATAAGAAAATACACATTTGTATTTACAATATTACACGTATTCAACATTCAGAATAGCAAAATTGTAGGATTTTTTCCAGGAGACAGAAATGTATAAAGTTGAATAGTTTATATTAATTTTTTTAAACATATTATTATGAAAAAGCACAGATTTGAATTGAGTTTGCATGTTATTCAGTAATTTCAGAGATTGTGTTTCTGACAAAGTGCAGTGAATCGACTTGAGGATGCAATGTTCTGCCATCATCGCATAAACATAACATTATATGCTATTGATGCAGCGTGCTGCTCGACGTAGTAAGACAAGGTCATTAGCACTTGCCATGTCTGAGTGTGACAATACGTTCAGTTTGAGCGATCACCTCCTTCGAGTTGATCTGAGCTAATGAGGTCTGCACCATTGCTATGATGTCTTTGTCTGTATACTCCTCGTAGCCATTGTTGTCCAAAGTAAACCACTCCTCAACATAGCTTCCTTCTGCTTTTTCACAGCCAGGGATTTTCTTGGTTAGTGGAAGAAGTTCACAGTTTTTCACTGGTGTAAAAGTTGTTTCAACAAATTCCAAAGTAGGCCTGAGATTGCCACAACTTTTGTATTGTACCTTTATTGGTGTTATTTCACGCTTCGGCTACCCAGTAAATCACATCTTTTACTGTAGTTTTCTTAAGTTTTTGAAGGATTGTAAGTTAATTTTCATCCTCTTCAAGTAAGGTACGAAGCAGCATTGTTTTGTATATTTGTTTAACAATCTTGAAGTAAAATTTGGTGGCAGAAAAATTGCTTTGATGTCTCCACAAACAAGTTTCATTTCTTCTGGGTGGGACGGTACATTGTCTATAAACAAACAGCAGAGCACGATTAAGAAATCTATTTTCTCTATTGAGCGCAGTCACTTTAGGAAAAAATTGGTGATCAAACCATTTCTTGATGAAGTTGCATCCCATCTAATTTTTTTTTTTTATTCTTATAATACACAGGAAGTGAGTTAATGTTTTTGAACGCTCGTGATTTTGCCGATTTGAGAAGCAAGACTTTGGTAGACAGAGCCTTAAAAAATTGTTGATGTTGATGTTTAATATAAGTCCGATTAGTACAAATGTTGACAATGGATGCTCGGAGGGTTAAAATTTTTTTTAATGTTCCAACCGAAAATTGATTGGACTGTTTGTGTGCACTGAGAGATAGAGAAATGGAATCAAGGGATTTATTTATTGAAGTTAGGACTAAAAAGTCCCATCTATTACTTATTTAATTTCAATGAATGATAAATTTGTAATAAATATACATACTGAGTGCATGGTTAAAACTTTGGCTTTAAGCTGTGGTAGCTATTAGTTTTTTTTATATACATGTTACAGACAATGTAAATACATTTTTTAAATACATAAATCAAATACAATTTACATACAATAAGTTTAATACAGGGTTGTGTTGGAAGATTTGCCTGCCTAATTGTATAGTTTTTCATTACTCCATATTGTTTTACATACACAAAACAACATGGACAACATGTGTGTTTTTGTTTAAGAGGTCCAAAAACACAGTGATTTAAGCACAACAATATTTCTTGTGCTTTTTACTTATAGTATTTATAAATTTATTAAGCCCTAAAACTTAATTCCCAAACAAAAATTTATATTGAAATTGAAATAATACAATGATGTTGTCTAAGAGGAGTCCAATATTACATGCAGTTTTAGATATAAAATATATTTTCGTCATGAATATTTTTAAAAAACCTGAAATGGAATGGATATGAAAATGCTGAAATACAACACTCGTGGTCGGAATGATCTTGCCTTTCCCTCTCATAGGTTACAGCTGTATGCCAGATACCATCATACACAGGAATAAAGATTTTTAACTGTCTTCCAAGTTCTATAAAAAAGAATGTAATTTTAATATTTTTAGGAATGAATTGAAAGAGTACCTGGTAACGAAGCCTATACTCATTTAATGAATTTTTTGTGAAATCCAACAATATTAACTTTCTTGTTATTTGTTTCCAAGCAATTTTTATTTTATTTTATTTTATTCCATGTACTGTATTCTTTTATGAATTTCATAAGTTACATAAACCTTACGCATGCAATTACTTATAATTTATACATGTATATTTTTAACTTTATATCTTATATACTTTATACTGTACATTGTATCTTTAACGAATAAAGTTATTTATTGATTGATTGGTATCTTGAGAAATGGTAGCCTACATGGTCTCTCAGTCAAGTACATAAGGATAAAACCTTAAGGTTTACAATGTTATACCTGAAGAAAAAAGCAAATAAAAATCCTAAAAAATTGTGTTTCAGTTATTGTAACCATCCTTAGTTCTGTTATATTAAAAAAATTTCCATCATAATTAATGAACATTAAATGAAGAATATTGCTTACTAAACAATGATAAAGAATTAGAAAAAGTAAGCATTCCAGTTTAGTTGATGTCAGTTTACATGTATATAAGTTCATATAAAATACATTTATATCTTTTATGTATTTCCACAATAGTTTATTTCTTCTGAAAAGATGAGGCACAGAGCCCATACCCCTAACACTCCCACTGCAAATGACTGAAGTACCTTCATATTTGGCATTAATTTTAGATAGGTTTAAAAGGAAATCCTTGTATTCAAATGTTGAAGGTATTTCATCTCTAGAAGACAGAGATTGTCGGAGATTTATCGAGCAATCAGCTTCCTGAGTAATAAGTATCGGTTTCCTTTTTGTCACATAATTCACATGTAACAAAATTAGAAACTTTGTGATCATATAGAAAATTAAATATAATTTGTTAACCATATCTCTAACAATCCCAACTAATTTCCATGTGGAATTTTCAGCCTCAGTTCTTGTTTTCCCTGGAAAAAAAAAATCCAAGAATTTATTGGAAAATCCCAGACAAAATAAGAACAGTATCGTTTATGTTACTAAAGCCCCTGACCTTAGTGACGTCTTCTATAACTATCAAGGCCGTAAAACACGAGAATACAATGATTTCTATAACAGAGCTTCAGCTGACTTTGGTCAAGATTCAAATTATTCGCCAAGGCGTTGCAGTTCGCCTCAAGAGAGGAGAGTCAGATCTTATCCAGCATCTCCAGAAAGGTCAATACTAAAAAAGCGAGTAGAGACAGATTACTTGTCTGATCATTACTGTGCATCAGTGTCAAGAGGTGGCCCTTACAAACGTGATGCCCCGATGATATATATTGCTAACACTCCACAGGCCTCATCTCAGTTCAATCCCAATAAGGAAGGATCAAAAGAACCATTTCCTTATGACATATCAGTTTCCTTACCAAGAAGATCTTCTATGTTTTATGGAGTGAAGTATGCTAATGATATGAATGAAAATCCACGATACACTGCAGAGAAGCCCATAGAGGATATCAATATTCCAGATTTTTCTCAGGAACAGGATGGTTCAGGTAAAGCCGTTAAGGGGGAGAAACATGTAAGTATTGTTAGACCTGAGGACAATAATGAGATACCTTCTGATCACAGTGACAATGTTCCACAGGCTCAAGTAGTTAAAAAGACTGTCGTGCGATTCAGGCCAAGCAGTTCTAGTAGTACTGCTCCTCCAAGCGAGAACGTAAAATTCATGCCTTTGCAGAAACAACCAAAACCATCTACCCAAGGAAAATATGTCCACAAGATACCGATGAAGCATAGTAAGCTCAGTGCAGACCTGAAGACTATAGATGGAAGAAAGTTTATGCCAGTGAAAGAATCAGAAGATAAGTTGAGGTCCTCTATAGCACAAGCTAAACTACGGGAAAGTCAAGATGCCAGAACATCAGTAATTGGAGCTCCACCAATGAGACATTCATCTGTGGCAAGAGATGACAGATTCCCTCAACCGGAGGAAGAAACTGTGATTTATCCAGTTCATACTGTACCAGTAAGAAAGAGTGTTCTTAGATCTTCTGGTGTGAGAAGACCTTCTATATTAGAAAGGCAGTCAATTGTACGTAGAGAATCAGTAGGAAAAAGAAAAAGTAGAGCCTCTTGGCAACAAAGTGTTGAATTACAAGAGACTGATCAGGACCAAAATTTTCCATTCAGACAGGAAGAGGCTCCCATGGTATATGCAGTGCCTATTATTCCAACTAGGGGTAGAAGTAAATCTGTTCTGCAGCAATCCGTTAAATCCTTGACATCAAAAAATCCAACCGACAGCTCTGGAGTGCACAGAAAGAATATTCGTTATTCAATGGATACAGACGTGTTTGCAGCCGAAGTTCGACGAAGAAGTGTAGCACAGGAGAGACCCGGCTATGTAAACATGGAGAAAGGTCAGACGGTTTTGGTTTCCGAAGTGCTCAATCCTATAACTTCCCTTTTCATCACAGATTTAAAAGATCCCGTCCCTAAAGATCCCTTAACAAAACCAAAGGAAGCTAATGTTTGGGTGCAACCTAGGCCACAGAGACAAAGCTTTCAAAAGAAGCCTGTATTAAAACAGTCAAAACCATCCCCTGTGCATGTTGTATATCAAGAACGTCCGACAAAGGAGCGAACAGTACAAAGAAGGCAGAGCAGAAGCCACCAAACATATTCCAGAGATGACTCTTCTTCTTCTGAAGACAGTTTGGAGATGGATCGTGGCAAGTATAAACATGGTAGAAGGCAATACCATCAGGTATATGCTGCCCAAATGCCAGAAGTTATGCTGCCTGACATTACTGCTGGAAAAGGTAAAAATCCATCTTTTCAGAAAAAAGGGAAACCTATAGAAACTGATCTTCAACCTTCAACAAGTAAAGATTACTGTGGATTAACAATGGATGCTCCAGTAAATTCTACAGCTCCCATGGACACCCAAGTGAAGATGGTATCTTCTGAACAACAAACTGATGTAGAGGAGGAAACTGATCTGGTTTGTTATCCGTCAGAACAATTTTTGAAGAGTGCAGCATTAAGTGCTTCTGAACCGGGTTCAAAATTAAGGTGGAGAATCATAATTAAAAGAGGAGAAGAAAAATGAAAATTGTAAGTTAATTATAGTAACAATCAATAAATTTTACTTTTTGTATCAAGTTATTTGGTTTTGCTGTCTAGTGATAATACTGCAATGTCAGTTTTACCCATACGTCTCTCCCCCGTGCAGTGTAATATAGTTTGGGCAGTATTCTAGGGATTGTTGAGAGCCATTTTAATAGTTTGTAGCCATTTGAAAATTGGAATCTTTTAGATAACAATGTAAATAAGGGTAACACTTAAATAAATTTATAAAACACTTTGTCAAAAAAGTGATAGAGAAATGGAAACACTGAATTTAATTTCTTCTCAGTTCATCTTTACAACAAACTGAGACAATATTCAAATTACATTGTAATTAGTACCATTACAGGATCTCCCTGTAAGTTAAGTTACCAGAACAGACTATATTCACTAATAAAAATTATAATTTACTTGAATATTGGGATATGCAGGCAAAATGGTAAATAGATTTATAATTTATATTCATTAGTACATTATATTCAGAACACCTCCGTTGCACATTATCTTTACAGTGGTATAATACTTTTAACAATAACATCCCTTTATTTTACAACCAATATAATGACAATGACAACACTATACATTTAATCTAGCATTTTAATTCAAAAGCTTTACATAACTATTTAAAAGTAAATCTTAAACTAATTCTTTAATTATCAATAAAATTATTTTAACAGTGGTGACAGACATTAAACAAGTAATACAAGGAATGTTGTCTTTACTTATCCTTCTCGTACACCATAAAATAAATGATTAAGGTAAAATGAGACATACTTTGCGTTGTTATTGGTATAATACTATCAAGCAAACTAAAATATAAAATCCCTAACCAAAAAGAGTTTTTCACACGAAGCAAGACGGTTTTGAGAAAAAAAGACATCACTTCAGAACAAACTATTAGGAATAATTTCATTAATTAGTTATAAGTATTTTGACTTGGCTAATGAGCTGCATTACGACTTTGTTAATGTTTATGTAAATAATAGGACAAAAATATATTTGAATTTGAAAAAGTACAAGTAAGATTATGTATTCATCAAATATATTTTTGTTGTTTAAAGGTATGTTTAATGCTATAAAATGATTTACAAAATGTTATTGATTTATTATTGATCCATCTTTGTCAGCTTAGGAGAGTAGGACAAAATATTGAAATCAAGAAAGTGACTTTATTACAAAAGAATCAATATTTTTACATTTTATTACAATATTTTACAATTGGAGAGAAGTAATAACGAAAAAAAATTAATTTTTGAAAAGTGTAGATGGGAGAAGGTAGGGAAATTTTTAAATAAATTGTGTTATTTAGGCATTATTAATGAGATATGCCTTTTTCGAACTATCCAAAATTTGATTTGGTAACAAACCTAAACAATAGCATCTAGATAGAAATAAATGTGGATTAAACTTAAGTTATGTAACAAGCTGTAAGTAAAATCATATTAATTGGTAGATCAGCAAGAACTAGAACCTTTTTAATTCTGTCTGTTCTTTCCACAGTAAGTTATAAAATGTTAAATGTTTAAAATTAGATTTTAAAACGGGATTCTAAACTAAACAATAAATACAAGAAATTTTAGGTTTGCGTGAAATAAAATAAGCATAAACAGAACTGAATAATTTTTACATGACACTGTAAATAATTTACAATTTTATCCAAAAATAAAAAAAAAACATTTTAACTTTACAAAACTTGACAATAAAGAATACATTTTCTTTAGACTATAATTCATTATAAAATGCTGGATAACAATAACATAGAATAACACTATAATCTAGCTCCTTGATGAGACAAAAAAATGTTCCGTAAGTCATAATTCTAGATAAACAATCAGCCAATTTAAATCTGTATTTATACACTAGTAAAAAAATATAATTTTTATAAAGAATGGTTAATAACAAGTAACTGCTAATATTGAAAACATCTATTAATCTGAATTAAATTGGTATATTTTTATGCTAAATATCAGGAACTCTTATGCTAATGTTCATTTTCTTACATTTATTCTTTTGAACAATTATAGAAATTTTAAAATATTCCATTTCATGTTCACAGGTATAGCACAATTATTTAATTTGATACAAAATAAATATCCACAAAAAAGCCATCAATATCCTCTGTTAATAAAAAATGGCATACAATTTTTTAATGACATATATCCTCAGTTATTGTAAGCAAAAAATGAAAAGAAGCGTACTACACATAAAATTACAAAATGTTTGATTTCCCCAGTAATTTGAAGTTATGTTAGTGTTATGAAGTTTTATATATATATATATATATATATATATATATATATATATATATACTTTTGAAATTGTAACTGGTTTTCTTTGACAGCGTTAATATATTATAATAATCTGTTATAACTGATTATTATAATAAAAACAATCAAATAAACTATTCTTTCAGTATTGTAGTGAATATAAAGTGTTCACTACGCATGCATATGTGATCAAATATGGATGGTAACATGGAAGGAATATCAACTAATTTGCAAAAATCTTTTAAAATCCTGCTAATCTTAAGTGATACATTATTGTCACAGTTGAAACAAAAACTCTTGCATGAAAATTCATAACAATTATTTCAGAACTTTTTCTTTGCTGACTCCTAACAAACAATTAATATAAGTGGAATAAATATTTTTTTACAGCAGAGAAAAAGTTGACGGAATTATAATACAATCAAAGAGAATTGGAAGGGGGAGAGAAATAATAAATTTAGACGTTGAAACGGGTCTCTGAGCCGTCGGACAACATGAGTGTGACTGTGCGGTTGTTGATCCAGACCAGCTTGGCGAGCCGCATCGGATTCAGTCGAGACATCTCGGCCACGGGAGAGGTGCTGTAAGACTTAGTGCACTTGGTCTGGCTGTTACCTAGCCCGAACATTCCTGTTGATGTCTGGAACCAACCAAATGCTTTAGTACTTTGACTACCGAGTGACTCAGTGCAGTGTATAATGTTGGCTCTCAAACACACACAACATACAATTCTGCAATGTTTAGTAGTGAACATGTTAAATACATTAAACATCTTAGTATTAACTATTCTACAATAAGCCCTATACTTCCTCCACATTTCAAGTTAAGACCTTAAAATTTTGCATGCAAGTTACAAAATAACCTTATATAAAAAAATAAAGTAATATGAAATAGCTAATATTATTTCATTGCACGCATGGTAATAGAGTAAAAAAATGTAAAATATAATTAACCTTTCCAGCGTTATTGACGCGGATCCGCGGAGGGCCACTACAAGCTCAAAACGTTATTGCCGTGGATCCGCGTTTTTGCATTCTTTATTTTCTTACTGCTATGTTAGTTGAATATTTTGCTGCTAGATGGTTCTAGTAGTCATGCGACATACAGACGGGTTGCCCTGCCTCGAATTCTATTACAATGGGAGTGGCAGTGGCTTCTAATTGGCCAAACACTGTCTAGCGGGCGTGGCCCCGCGCCTTTCACAAAGTCATTGACGGGAGCTCCCGTCAAGGCATCTAGCCAGTTAGTGAGAAGCGTCCGGTACACGCACATGTATTTCGGTTATCGCTAATTTTCTGTTGTGTCCTATTCTTTTTATGTAAAGTAAAAAGTAAATGATTCATATTATATACAGCAGTGTCCAGTATTTATTTACTGTTTCTTTACCATTATTTGTGTGAATGACGAATCCAGACGATTCGGAATTTGAAGATTTGGTAATTCTGAACAATTACTTAGTCAACCCCAAATTTTTTCATATTTACTACGGTCATAAGGATGTTATCAGAAAGCAAGAAATATAATTCAAGCCCCGCATGGCCGTCCTACAGGTTGCCGAGCGATAAGAAGGTTCAAATTCCACGCGATAACAGTGGCTTGCGGGAGACGAGCGGAATGCCAGTTGTGACAGCCCGCCACCAAATAAACACTCTTTGTCTACTTATGTATTTTTCTAATTTTATTAGTTTGTAATATAGTATATGTTTATCTGTAAAACTGTGTTTCATTCCCCTATTTACTGAATAAATGATAAAAAAATTAGTGACAACTACACTGCTATTCTCAAAAGTTAAAAATTAGCCTAGGAAATCCAAAAAGGGCTAAACAAATTTTATTTATCGTTAAATAACTCTATTTTGATATACAGAAATGAAAATAAATTTAACTTTACACATTGGAAATTTAAAAAAATTGTAACTTTATCAACGATCCGGTCCAATTTTTCATGACGCTTAAAGGGTTAAAATGTCTCAAAAACTAATATTGTTGGAAATCTCGTTTGGTTACATATGATAAAAAGTAGACATCTTTAAACATTATTTGAGTTATGACAATTTATGTGGTACATTGTACTTTGGATAAAGTAATATTTGGTGATTTTAGCTAACTAACAAAAAACAAGCATGAAAAGAGTTGAGTTTATACATTTCCACATTGAATGTAATTTTTGGGATCAAGAATAATACTGAGGTATAATTCCTTAAAAAGTTCACTTTCATGTTGAGAGCTATCATTGGAATAAATAAAAAGATAACAGCATTGTGCACATGCTTTGTTGATTTCAGTTTTTGCCCATCCAACACACTACTTTCAGGAAACATTTTAACTTGATAATCTGTTTTGCTTCAAATGCTGTAAAACATTTCAGTTAAGTTCTGATCAGAATATTTTGCTATTAAATATTTTTTTATTTTTGAAATTTTACTTTCCACAAATTACTATTATTAAATTTGAATTCTTATCCTCCTGACATACAATTTTGTAGGTCTTGTTCTACCACACCGAGCAATTACATCACATTTTATAGCAACTTAGGTTTGAATTAATAGGACTGAGAGCCAGGGATTTTTATTAGTTGATAGGAAAATCAGCAGACCACTTTACCTTGAAAACTATCTTCTAAGGTTTATGATTGAAAGAACACATAAAAGTACACATATTTTACACGTAATTAAACATCTTTAATTGCACTGCAATCTTTTTCAATCGGTAGAGAACATTCTAGTTATCTATTTATAGCAACTTAAGTCATTCATGTATTCTATTAATAAATAATAATAATATTAAAATTGTTCAAATTACATGAGTAGCATTCAATAAATTGTACCAGATACAGTAGCTAAAATGATTTGTAAAATACATTTGATTGTGAGATGGTCTCACCTGCCAGAAGGAGAGCCTGTTCTCACCACAGCTGTAGGACACAAGGAACTTCCCGTCCGGAGAGAATGCCAGGGCTGTGATAGCGGCTCCATGGGCAGTGATCAGCTGGAACATTATAGCAGTTAATTGATCAGTAGTTTTATTTTACTGTTGGAGCTATATTACTTAAATTATATATGAGAAAGTGTAAATTTCATCATTAGATTTTAATCAGATTAACTACTAAAAATAAATTATAAAATAAAGTAAAAACCTAAACTTTACTCAAAAACAGTATCTGCAGATTTCAATTTTCTGTTCAATAATTCGAGAAATCTATCAGCAACTTTATCTATCTGCGCGGTTTATATATGATAGGTAAAAAAACAAAATTGAGGTATAAATTTAATTCACTTGCTTATTTTTCATGACCAGTCTGAAAAAACAAAAGATGTGATGAATGAAAATTTGGTATTTAGGGATTTGCCTACACAAAAATAAACTGCCATGTGCACATCAACAAATCTGGTATTTCACTTAGTGTTGATCCACGTTTTTATCCACTAATCACTAATTGTAATCAGAGAGAAGTTTATGTGTTTGTTTTTCCCCTCTTTTTGCCGCATTCAATATTAAATTTTGAAAATTAGTTCTGCTTCAGGTAGTGACATGTATTATGCATTAACCCTTTCAATCTCAGCCTCTTTTAAAAAAGTAACTACTACAAAAATCCAGTAATTTATTGAAAAAATCCAATAAAAATCTGAACTATAAGTAGAAAAATCACCATCTTACTTAATTTTAACCCTAGAACTGGCAATGGTGTCACTCTGTACTGGCGGCTCTATTTTAACAGCCTCGCAGATATTTTTTATAATGTATCACATTTCATAATCGTTAGTCCAAATATAAACTATTATAATTATGTCAATGTATTCACAACAATATGGAGAGCATTATAATAACAATAACTTATTGTTTTCATGTAAACATATTTTTGTTCTTTTTTTTATAAAATGTAAGAAAAATGTTTTTTGGAAATTATTTTTGTAAATATTTCGTTGTGTAACTGCTTAGCAATAAGCTTTACATCAAAACTGTAAATGTATAACTTTTTCAAAATTTTGTCCTGATTTTAAAAATATATAATTATTGTAACTTTTACCTCAAAACGTATGTGTTACAGGGCTTTGTATAAAAAAGCGCGCGTATTTACTTATTTTCAAAAATGCGTAGATTTCTAAATAAATATTATTGTTTGTGGGTAAACGTAATCTCAACTAAAACTAAAACTATAATCTAAGAAAACTGAACAACAATAATAACAACACTAAAACACTATAAAATACAATTTCCACAAATACTATTGGATTCGTAACCTAAAAAACAAAACCCGGCACTTGTTTACAGTTTCACAACAACGTGGTTGACCCGTACTATGTTCACGTCAGCTGTCCATAGAGAACGATGTTTTAAGGTAAACAAAGAAGACAATAATCGAAGTAAGAACAGTAAATCGGTACTATAGTTAATGCTCTTCCAGAATATATCAAATACAAATAATTTATATGACCTTAGTTGCCTAAAATTTCAATAACTGTACATGTCTACTTTGGCGACAAATATTCGTCCTTGCCAAATCGGACGGGCCTTTGGCAACGAAAATTCGTTTCATACCAGCTAGAGGGTTAAACTAATATTCAAGATTTTTCATTTGGCATGACATGTGGTTTTTGTACAACAAAAATAATTATAATTCTTTGAATTATATATATATATATATATACTAGCTGTTTCCCGCGGCTTCGCACGCTTTTCGTAAGTTTTGCCCGCGTATGAGCATTTCTGGTTGAAGTAAATTATATTTCCAACCCCGATGTAGATTTTACCTTGATGTCACGATCAAGAAAATATGTCAAAAATGTATTGTACATGCATAATGTATTTTATTACAAAGTGGTCTACCACTCAACCTTTAAGTTCAACCAAAAATTTAGTTTAGACAATTATACATCATAACTTAGCGCCTTCAAATAGTGTTTCACTGTTTAATATACGTATCTATTTCGTAATTGCAGGTTATAATGTGCAGGCGCTTTGAAAACTTTTCTTCATTTTATTCGTTTATATTCACGACATAAGCGAATAATTCAGATAATAACTATCCTATCTTCTAAGTTAGACTAATATTCAAGATTTTTCATTTGGCATGACATGTGGTTTTTGTACAACAAAAATAATTATAATTCTTTTGGCAACATTATATATCGTGATATATATAAATATATATATATATATATATATATATATACACCCAACATAGTTTGTCTAAACATTTTCCTAGACATATTTTATTTCTCTACACGAAAATATAAAAAATAGCTAGCGTTAATCAAAGTACTTTATCTAAGAGAGTGATATGATTATAAATAAAACATTTTACTACCTCTTCAAAAAACATAAATAAAATCTTACATTTTACTATTAAATTACACTAAAGATACAAGATCTGTTTTTTAAGTGAGGGAGTGCAGAACACTTTGGCGATACTACACCATGTCATTCCCATGTCTCTACTGGTCGTTGTTAGTTTGTGCAAGAACAGTGTGGGGTTGGAACCCACCTAATGGGTGCAGTAATCATATAATTTATTATACAAATAAACAATTTTTATTAATTACTTTTGATTTTTTTGGTAAATTAGGATATTTTATTGCAATTTGTATTATCTGGGTTTTTGTATCCGCGGTAGTCCTGGTCCCATTTTAGCTCAGTTAATTTAAATTTTACGGTATTTTCTGTCATGCATAAAGTACTATATAAAGTACAAAACATGACTGAATTAATTTAGTGATTGCTTTGTTATATCAATCAATCAATCAATATTTTTATTATAAAATAAAGATAATTTATTGACAAACAAAGTCTCATTACAGCTTTCATTATAAATATAGCCAAGTCAGTTATAAATCTTAGATTTATACAAATCTGTTACTAAACAGTTGTTATTTCGATGAGTTTCCCTTCCTTGTTAGTTACAACAAAATGAAATCCTTGCTCACCTGGCACTTGGAGGAGCGCAGCTCGTACAGTGCCACCTGACCGTTCTTGGCACCCACAGCGATGCGGCGTGTGGTGGGGCAGTGGCTGACCTGGTTGAAGCGACAGATGGCCGGGAACACGTCACTCAACCCCTTCATCTTCAGGTGGCCAGGGTCCACACAGTGCAGGATGATATCCATTACCTACAACATTGGGGAATATTACTTTCAATTACTAGAAATATCAGAATGTGAAAATAACATACACACAGAAGAGGTTTGTAATTATTACCACAATACTAATGAACTACAAAATATAATTACATAAAATGCGATAAGTATAAGTGGTTCTGCAATATGACTAATTTGGAAAAAAATAGGACTGGTAATACAAAACCAGTCCTGATTTTTCCAAATTATTCAATTATAAAACAGCTGCCAAAAAACTTTATATTACTCTCTATTCTTAATAATGTTTCTCGTTTAGTCGGAAGGAGTAAAAACATTCACTGCCATACACTTTTTGCAGTAAATTGTAAGTTGCAATAGCAGTTTTTCCAAGTTTAGAGTGAAGTTTCATAATAATTTGTTACTCTACTATTAAACTAAACATTTTATCCAGCAAAACAAAGAACAACAATAACGTGAATGTAGGCTCTGACAAAGCGAATTTTGATTAATGGCGGTTGACACACGCCTCCTTGTTGTAATTATACCATAATAGCATACCAGTAGCAATATTCAACAATTACAATTTTATGTTACAAGAATATATCTTTTCAACTTTCAATTTTGTCAATGGATATTTTTTTCAACTTGTATGGGCTTCTTTTGGGACAGGCATCATTTCCACAAGATGCGTTTTATATCTTTGGAAATGGGAGTGATGTTTGGAGAAGTTATGAAGAGATTTTCTCTAAGCCTACCATGAAGACAAATACAATAGGGTGAGTTTGTAAATATAACTACTAGTCAGGAGTTTCCACTTACTACAGTGATCATAGATTACGTCACATCACAAAATTAAATTTATTATTAATAGTTACATATGAAACAAAATAAAACAGTGGGTGACAGATCATCTACTCTGGTTTTGTTTGCACAATCACGTGTTTGAAAAATATTATTCTGTAATACAAATTAATAATTGTTATGCTTTTAAGGGAAGAGATCAAAATTTAAAAAAAATTAAACTAAGAATAACAAACAAAAGATTTGACAGAAAGAGCTTTCTCACCATTAGATTTGATATCGGTGTATTTATTTTCCAAGATGAAAAACTTGATAATGTAGTTTGCATAATTAAAGGCTTAGACTATTTAGATTAACTCTAAAACTGATGAAATAGGGTGAGAATTTTACACAGTTCTCGCTGTAAAACTGAGTTTCAAACTGATGAACATACTTTCATATACATGTGTATCTTGAACACACTCCCTCAAATTAAGGGGTAAATTTTTAGGTTAATAGGTAAGTTAATCACTTTAAGTAGTCAATTAAAAAAATATGGAAAGAATTTTACACTTCTTCACAGAGTTCAATTATGTTTTACTAAAACAAAAAATAAAACTAGTTCAAGTTCTTGATCATTGGTTTAAGTGATAAGTAAATTAAGACAAACCTCGATGAGCAGGTCAGAAATCTCTGTGTGCATCTTATCAATGAGCAGTTCAACACAACGCAGGATCTCCGTCTTTGCACGATGTAACACGACATTACTCAAATTCACGTTGAGAGTCTGCGCGTTCTGTTGCAACGTGTTGTATCTCGCAACCTACAACAACATTCGTTGATGAGAGCAGGCTGTGTGATACAGAGTGTTTTAGTTAGTTTCTATTTCATGTCTCAGCTGCTATTAAGAAATATTCACTAAACAAATATTACCAGGACAACCACAGCAGTTTCTCTACGTAATGAATGGGTCCTGAGTTGTGCACACATAAAAATTCAACAACAGTAATTCCTCTTACTAATATATGTGTGAGTGTTTCCTCACGCAGCCAGTGGCCCATGAGGACAAGCAAAATAAGGTTTAAGGAGGATCAGCCTTTCTTATATACATAAAAAAAATAAATAACGTCCATTCTTGTTAGTAGTAGTACATTTTTTCTTAGTCCTCAATGTGATATGAACTATCTATCATTAAAATTTGATATCAGTACAGTGAAGCCTAATTCTTAGTCTACAAACAAAAAAAGGCATTCTATCGAAAGTAAGCAAAGCATTTGATAACCACAACAAGTTTTAGGAAACCCTGAAGGAAGATGATAACTACAGTAACCTTGTAAATTTTATGTTAAGACCATTTCTTAAAATGTTAAAATAAAAATATGTCTTGGTAAAGCACTTGGGTAAGATATTGCAAGGGGTATTAAAAATGATCTTTTATTTTAAAAATCAGTTGGTTTTACCAATTGCAGACAACGAATAACCTTAGTGTGTGACACCCAGTGACCAGAGTTCTTACAGCGATAGGCAGTCAGCAGCTCCGCCAGGTGCATACAAAATTTTCTTGCGGTAATTTTAACTGCACTATTTTAACACATATATTTTTATGCAATACTATAATGCATTTATTTATTTAGTTAAGGACTGAACTAAAAAAATAAAATAAATCTAAACTAGTGAATAGTATACTAAAATATTATACTTACGTTTGTTGATTGACACTCTGAAGTATAATTATCCAAAGGCAAATGAAAAGAAAAACTAAAGTAAAATAAAACAAAAACAAGTTCTGAAGAATACAGGTTATCACCAATTGTAAACAACAATCGGGACTACTATTTATTACAAACAAAACTGAAAGTAAAGTGAAGATCATATTAGAGTAACAGCTGATACTATTCCAGCTGATATTATTTGTAGGCTACTACTACAAAAACAAGACAGTATAAAACATAACTGAGAGCATCCGAGCGCATTCTAGTGGAAAATGCATTAAATAAACAGTAATTGCTAAAAGGCGGCCCAAGGACGCGTAGCGGGTGTCTTTCACCCGCAATGTATTAAACAACTTTTCACAATAAATATGTGATTTATATATTCAAAACAGTAAAATTTAAAACAAATAAATAAATAAATAAATATATATATATATATATATATATATATATATATATAAAAACAATAAATTATAAATCAGAACACATCAATCAAACAATCTATAATTGTTTTTTAACTGTAACTTAACATCCTTGTCACACAAAACAAAAATAATACTATATAAAATAATAATACATCCAGTTTTGTTTTATGGATCTGGAACTTGGAGAGTAAACAAGAAAGAGAGACAAAATTTATTGGTCTTGGAAAATAAAGTTCTGTAGAAAGTATATGGACCAATATAAGAAAGAAAAAGATGAAAGGAGAAGAAAGCACCACAGGGAGATGACATAGTGAGTGATATAAAGTGTAGAAAAATCAAGTGGGTGGGACATGTACACTCAGAAGAGGAGGGAATAGGAGTTTTGATTAAATCAACTTATAAAAAAGAAACCCTGAAGAAAGATGACCCCAAAGAAGGCCAAAATAGAGAAGATACAGCCAAGTAAACTTAGATATGGATGTGATTGGAGCTTAACAAGAAGATGCAGATCATTACAGATGGGGAAGACATGTTGGTGCGAGTAAATATAAACTCAGATATAGATGGCTCTGGGTATTTAAGTAACTTTAACTTACCAACAAAATCATAATCATTTTAAAATTGTTTTAGAAGATGATCATAAAAAACAGACAAAAATTAGCCATTGTGCACTTGACAAAATAATTATAGCCTGCATTAAAAAATACATTTGATATGTAATCTTAACTTTTCAAGGTTATGTTTTCTTTCAGTCAAGTAAATATATGACTACCAATATTTTGTAGCAAAGTTTAGAGTCTCACCTCTCTGGCCAAAGTGGTGATAAAAGCAGCCGGCCTAGCTGTGGCGATTAGTGTTAGAGCGTGCCTGGCAGTCCTGCAGGAGTCTGCAGCTGGAGTCAGCGGTAGACCGTACCTCATGCTGCAACACATGAAATGGTCTAATGATGGAATTAAATGCATACTAGGTGTATTTCGTTTATGAAATATTTCGTTGCTTGAAAACTTTTTTAACATCTCTTTGATCTTATTTTTAGTGACATATTTTTGTCAGTTTAGTCTTTTGGAAAATTTACAAATCTGAGTAATCCTATTTTAACCTTTTTCTTAGAGGGAGAGAGACTGGATCATCCCAGGGATTCATGTTCCCACACTTCCTGCCATTTCCAATAGATGCAGGTGCGTTCTTCCATTTTAAAGTGGTCGTCACCACAGCGCTATAATAGATCGCCTTCCTCTCCCTACCAAGAGCTTGACAGGGATGAATCCAGAGACCAACAGACCTGATGGCTCAGAGACTGTGCGATACACTGAAGCGACTCCGTGTATCGTAGACACTCGTATGACAGTGAGTGTTGCTTGATGCTGCACTCGTCTAAGCCTCATCTGATACGCTTCGTTGTTTAACACATCTGCCCACACCTCAGCTGCTTACAGGAAACGGAATGCAGTAGAAGTCTTCTACGACTGGACCTGAGGGCACTTACATTAGCCATCAGCCGACTAAGCGACTGGACTCCTTTAGTGGCTTTGTCCGCAGTTTGGAAATCTTGTCCCTCCAGGTCAGCTTACAATCGACCATTAACCTGAGGTATTTGACGGCTTGAGTGGTCTGTTACCCCACCCATGCGGAGTGGTACTACAGTTTTTATGTCTTCTTGGTGAGGATCATGATCCAGCTAGATTCAGAGACAGGCTGTGATCTATCATACAGATGTCAATGACGTGAATGACTTGGTTCAGCTTCAGCTGGGCCAACACAACCTTTGAATACATGCCTGTTCCTGTTAATACTTAATTTCTTGTCGTGTAATGTTATTGCCAGTTTTCTCTTAGTCATTAAATAAAGTATATAAAATAAACTGAGCAGTTTTAACTAACCCTTACCTGGGCACCAGCTTGTCAGCGTCACAGCACAGTTCCAATAAAGCGAGCAACACACGGCTCACATCTATGTACAGCTCCCAGACAGTGAAGCCCCGTCCGATGAGGTCGATGGCAGCCCGTCGCAGAGGCGTGTGGGCAGGCATGCGGGCCGAGGGCGGTGTCAGCAGCAGGTGCATCAGAGCTAGGCCTGAAACACAGTTAGGTTACAATTACATAATGTTTCATCAATAAACAAATCTGAACTACACTCAACCCTCATAGGATATAGAATAACAGGTTCTCAGACATTTTTCCTCATTGTATCTTACATACATTAGAAAACTATTTCTATTTATGAAATAATATAGAATATTGAACTTAAAACGACTTATTATAGGTAATAATGTACAGTAAGTAAATGATTGTCAAAGAAATCAATATGGGTCACCCCTGTATGAATTCAGATAGTAAATTGAGAGGAACACATTCTGGGTAAATACTGTACGTATATACTGTGCACACTTGCCTACACTCAGTCGTTAAGGGTTAACCCTTAGCGAGCCACAAATAAATAACCAAAACTACTCCTAAGAGCCATACAATTTAAAAATAAAAAAATTCCCACATACCAAAACCAATTTTTTTTTATAATTCTTATAACATAACAGGTAAAAAAAAACCACAAAATATTTTTTTTCACTCTATTGTTAATTTACAGCCAAAAAATGGTAAAATCATAATTTCACTGAAAAAATTTAATTTTGACATTCTATGTGTTCATATATAAAATTAACATATAGTTGAACACAATTATTGTTATATTTTACAAAAAACAAGCATATAGTAATTTGTATTTAGAGAAAATATAAAGAATATAGTAAAAATTGATATATATACAAATTAAATAAAATCAATGAACTAAAAAAAAACTTGACAATAAAGCCCTACATCACGATAATAATACATAAACTACACTGCAAATTGATTAAAAATATTGATTAACATCAAAATTGAAAAGATAAATACGCGGATCGAAAATGGAAGGGCGAATAAACATCTAACCTCACGGAAGGCTACAGGCAGACTGAGCGCGCATCAGTAGACGTCGTTGGCTCTGCGGGAGACTATGAACATCCGGCCGCCCACTATTTTGTCGATCGAACAAGAGCCGTGACCTTCAAAGTAGACACGAACGATTGTCTCTTGTTTATATAAACCTTGTTTGACAGTTTTTACTAAGTTTGTTACCCAGAAATGCTTTTAAATAATATTAAAATAAAAAATTGATTTTGCGTCAGTGGACGTCGTTGGCTTTTAGCGCTAGTTTAGGCATGACGTCTAGTAACGTCGTTGGCTCGGTAAGGGTTAAGATTGAAACCAATAATATTTAAAATGCATAATTTTTTTATTTATAAAAATGATTAAGCAGAATGCTGCATGAAGGCATGGTCTTGAAAATAATGATATATATATATTAGTAGGAAATCTTATTGTAATATTAGCACACACAATAAGAATGTGTTATTTCACAACAAGAGAGATTTTTAGTAAAGTTTTAACCCTTTAAGGAGTGCGTGTAAAATACATAATGAGTAAGGACGTCATATGACGTTTAGCCTCTGTATTTTTGTATTATCGTAAATGCGATGCTATTACTGATTGCCTTTAAGTAGATTTGTCTGTAAAGTGGTTCCATCTGTCGGCAACATACTTAACTTCCATGTTTGTGCTCGCAATCACTTGTAATCTGATTTTACCACCAAATCGCAGTAGCCACCTTGTAGAAGCCACTGACTCAAGGTTGCGTCGCGCGCAAATCGCTTTGCTGTCAGAATATGCTGCCACATTATACTAGCTATACATGACTTGTGTCGATGCTCGTGTAAGCTCTATGACAATAAACGAATTCTTATTCTTATTCTTATTCCTTGTATACTGCATACTGTGGCCATATTTAGAGTGACATATTTGTTGAGCAACCATCTAGTTTATACTACTGTTGTCTAAATGGCAGACAATATTGATTGCACGCTGCTGTAGTGAGGAAATAAGACATTTGATTTTGAAAAAGTACTGAAATGATTGACTTGTAGAACATGTAGTCCTTTTTTATTAAGCTTCAAATGTAAATAAACATTTTATAAGAGATTTTAATTTTTTACTCCTTTTGGACTAATTTTTTGGATTTCATCCATTACTAATTTTAGCCTAACAAAAGAAGACGTCATATGACGTCCATACTCCTTGAAGGGTTAATAAACTTTAAACAAGTCATGATAAATGTGTAACATGTTACTTTTTCTTAACAACGAAATTAAATGTTGAATAGTGGAATTGTGAAAATATAACATTAATTTTTGTTGTTAACAGTATAATGATTGGAGTTTTGTAGTGATCTGAATAAAACAAATTTTGTCCTTGGCTGAAAGAAAACTGCAGCCTCCATCTTAACAACTACTTCTGGACTATATATCAGCCATTTAATTTTTACCTGAATAATGATTCTAATGATTGTTTATTACTTGTAATCAATAATCAATAAACAAAGCATTGCACGATCAACATTCTTACTTGTAAGACGTGCCAGGTTGTTGTTGCCGATACCAAAGCCCTCGACGACAGAGCTCTTACGACGTTGATCCTCGGACCGTTTCCGGCTCGTCTCTCCCACGTCTTGACCAAACTCTGCTCCGATCACACACCCACAGCAGCACCACCGCTGTCGTCTGCTTGCGTTTCATCTCCGCGGCTGACGACGGCTTGCGAACACAAAGCTCTGCAATAATCAATTATGATTGTTATGACATGAGGCAGAACTACCATGTGTTTGATTTCAAAACCACAACATCATGATGTTGTTATTTATATATTACACTAACACCACTATTTTCTATGTTTATTTTAAAATTAAGTATTTTTAATGGAATGTTTTCCTTTGGTGAAATAACAATAATAGTTATATTTTAAGTCAAAATTTTTAACATAAAGTAATATCAGTGTACCTTAACACGTTCACTGCGACATCAGTTATTTACTGACATTAGGACAGCCGGTATAGCAGCAAGGTGCGTCCACCGCAGTCAATATGTTAAATTATGATACAGCTCTAGCTAAAAAATAAGTTGTTAACACCTTCACGTTGACATCAGTCATGTATCGACATTAGGACAGCCGGTATAGCAGCAAGGTGCGTCCACCGCAGTAAATGTGTTAAATTATGATACAGCTCTAGCTAAAAAATAAGTTGTTAACACCTTCACGTTGACGTCAGTCATGTATCGACATTAGGACAGCCGGTATAGTTGCAAGATGTGTCCACCGCAGTCAATGTTTTAAAGTACTAACAGATAAGATAAAGTAATGTCAGAATACCATAAGAGCAGTAAACAGTGTTCATTCATTTTACAAACATAATCCCACCAACAGTAACAATCTTATGGGACTTTATATCACTAAACATGTTAACTTGAACATACTAGAAAAATGTAATATTTAAAATGTTAATTTTATCACCAGAATTTCGTTTGATGGCACAAAAAGACAAATATAGTATAACAAATCTTTGTTTTAAATTTTACTGCAGGCAGTTAATATCAAAGCTTTCCATAAATACAATTCAAAAAGATGTAACTGAATTAGTAGAAAATTAAAGTTAGAAGATTAACTCAACTGATTAGATGCATGCTCTATGATTTTGACCTTTATTTTCCAGTAATGAAATCCATAATTATACTTTGTTTATGCCATTAACCAATAAAGTTCAGTAAATATTAGTACAAATTGTAAAAAGTTTAATATAAACTAGAGCAGAAATTATTTAATATTACTGCCATGCACCTATAAGAATAACAAAAGGAATAATAGTTGCAATGTAATGCACAATTTATATTAAAATCCAATTATTAGTTTAAGAACATAATTTATATGTAAAATATTCTTTGATTATTATTTAACATTTTACTATGACTTAAGTCATTTCATAAATATATATATTTTTGTAAAAAGACATTATTGAAACACAAAAAACAAAAAAACATTAAATTTTTATCCTAAAGATTTCATCAAAGACAAATTTAAATGAAAAATCTTTAGTGACATCTATGATATGAAGCAAGCACTTATCAAATGTTGGAAAAGGAAGCAAAAAGCTTAAAAGCTGGTAATTTTGGATAATTTTCATAAAAGGTGGCAACCTCTGGCCAAGCTTAAGCTAAGACGTTCACATGAGCCCTGGGGAGAAATGAAAAGACCATCGCTTATTGACATTCGGTGTTTTCCACATTTTTATCCACTTTAACCCCAATTCATTCACCAAAAGCGGCCACCAGTTCCCCTCTCCGGGAACGTTAGAAGCCACCATCGCTGTAACATAAAGTCGTACCGTCCACTTCGTTATTCGCAACACTGATAAGAACTTTGCTTTGACCATCCGTCGTTTCCCAGTGGACTGTCCATAGCGTGGGGGAGTGATGGTCACCTGCACATCATACAGAGCTTCTGTCAGCAGAGATATACAGAGCACATCCAGACGAGAGGAACAGGCACAAGTTTTAACCCTAACCAACGATTCTGTGTGTCTAATGAAGTCTGCAGGCTATCTGTGCAGTCTGTAGCATGCCAACGGTTGAGCACAAAGTGAGTTCTCAAACATGATTGTTCCAGGTATAAACAAACATATTCTCTTAATATTTAGGTCAATCTCGATCTACAATGAGATACAATTGTAGTGTTATGGGGGATGTCGCTACTGCAACACACTGCAGTAAGTTCTCAAACATAATCCTTCCAGGTATAAAGATATTCCCTTAAATTTTAAGTCAATCTCGAACTACGATGAGATACAATTGTTAAGTGTTATGGGGGATGTCGCTACTGCAACACACTGCAGTAAGTTCTCAAACATAATCCTTCCAGGTATAAACATATTCCCTTAAATTTTAAATCAATCTCGAACTACGATGAGATACAATTGTTAAGTGTTATGGGGGATGTCGCTACTGCAACACACTGCAGTAAGTTCTCAAACATAATCCTTCCAGGTATAAACATATTCCCTTAAATTTTAAGTCAATCTCGAACTACGATGAGATACAATTGTTAAGTGTTATGGGGGATGTCGCTACTGCAACACACTGCAGTAAGTTCTCAAACATAATCCTTCCAGGTATAAAGATATTCCCTTAAATTTTAAGTCAATCTCGAACTACGATGAGATACAATTGTTAAGTGTTATGGGGGATGTCGCTACTGCAACACACTGCAGTAAGTTCTCAAACATAATCCTTCCAGGTATAAAGATATTCCCTTAAATTTTAAGTCAATCTCGAACTACGATGAGATACAATTGTTAAGTGTTATGGGGGATGTCGCTACTGCAACACACTGCAGTAAGTTCTCAAACATAATCCTTCCAGGTATAAACATATTCCCTTAAATTTTAAATCAATCTCGAACTACGATGAGATACAATTGTTAAGTGTTATGGGGGATGTCGCTACTGCAACACACTGCAGTAAGTTCTCAAACATAATCCTTCCAGGTATAAAGATATTCCCTTAAATTTTAAGTCAATCTCGAACTACGATGAGATACAATTGTTAAGTGTTATGGGGGATGTCGCTACTGCAACACACTGCAGTAAGTTCTCAAACATAATCCTTCCAGGTATAAAACATATTCCCTTAAATTTTAAATCAATCTCGAACTACGATGAGATACAATTGTTAAGTGTTATGGGGGATGTCGCTACTGCAACACACTGCAGTAAGTTCTCAAACATAATCCTTCCAGGTATAAACATATTCCCTTAAATTTTAAAGTCAATCTCGAACTACGATGAGATACAATTGTTAAGTGTTATGGGGGATGTCGCTACTGCAACACACTGCAGTAAGTTCTCAAACATAATCCTTCCAGGTATAAACATATTCCCTTAAATTTTAAGTCAATCTCGAACTACGATGAGATACAATTGTTAAGTGTTATGGGGGATGTCGCTACTGCAACACACTGCAGTAAGTTCTCAAACATAATCCTTCCAGGTATAAACATATTCCCTTAAATTTTAAGTCAATCTCGAACTACAATGAGATACAATTGTTAAGTGTTATGGGGGATGTCGCTACTGCAAACACACTGCAGTAAGTTCTCAAACATAATCCTTCCAGGTATAAACATATTCCCTTAAATTTTAAGTCAATCTCGAACTACGATGAGATACAATTGTTAAGTGTTATGGAGGATGTCGCTACTGCAACACTGCAGTAAGTAATCCTTCCAGGCGACAATGAGATACATGTCGCTACTGCAACACACTGCAGTAAGTTCTCAAACATAATCCTTCCAGGTATAAACATATTCCCTTAAATTTTAAATCAATCTCGAACTACGATGAGATACAATTGTTAAGTGTTATGGGGGAAGCAATCACTACTGCAACACACAGCAGTAAAAGTAACACTAGTGCTGGTTAATTACCCGACACATTGCAATAATAATAACTACAACAATACAATGTTACATGATAAATTACTACGTGGTCAATGGTTTGTTAATGACATTTTCACAAAGATTTTGTTAAATAGCAGGAGTTATTTTTAGTTCTTAAGTAAAAGAGATAAAATGTACCTTCTACGCCTTCTTCTTCTTCCTCTTCCTCCTCCTCATGAGTGACAGCTTGCTGTTCCTGATTTATGGGCTGTAATAATAAAAATACAAAATACGGTTTATTACTCTATACTTTTAAAATTATATTGTTGAAAAATCTACCAAAATCTCTGCTTGATTCTAATCTAACAATTTAAAGGTTGGAACACACATAACCGCACCGTGCCCGACACGTGAGTCGGCCGATTGTCGGTGCGGGCCTCGGCTTCGGTTACCGTGAGGCCACACATGTCCGTATGCAGTCCGAGCGCAACAATCTCACTGTTTGTACTAGAGCATGTTTCTTTTGAATTCGAAGTGACAGATACTTAAAAAATATTCGGAAGATTAAGTATTGCTTGAGAAAATTGTTAATATCATTGTTGTTATTTTTATTAATCGCTGTGGTGAATGAAACATTGTAATGCTACAGTAAAGCTTTGTACAATCAGCTAGTATGTATGTAAAATTTGTAAATATCATTATCTTGGTTATATTTTTATCCCTATAATTCTTGTTTATTGTGTTTTCATTGTAATGAATTTCGTCAAATACACTATGAACAGTAAATTTAGTGTTTTTTTGTGTTAAACCCAAGAGCTATAGTGTGTGATGCCAGAGAGTTTGCCATGTCGCAAGTCCTTTTATAATAATTTTTAAAACATAGTAAAATATTTGTAAAATATATACTGGAGAACTTACAAAAAACAGATTTTACAAAACGTTTTTCTTTTATAGCTCCGAGGACAAATAATTATTGCCAGAATTAGTCAAAAATAGTAGAAACATAAATCTATTTTCTAAAAAAAAAATAGAGTATTGGTTGATCGGTCAAAATGATATTGAGTATTTGTTTAAGATAATACATTAGTGTATGGTTAGTCTTGTCTGCTAAGTTATAATAATATTTAAATATGACACGTTAGAGCATTATAAAATAATAATTTATAGTATAATATTTAATGTTACATGTGTAAAGCCTAATATTTGAATTGTAAATCATGCATAAATCCTTTTTGTTTAATACAGCACACTAGTTATACTAAATTTAAACTTTGAAACGTCAGAGTACATTATTTACTACATAAGCTACAATAACTCATTTTTATCATTTCATTCCTTGCTCGATTCCGCTATTTTTTAATTTTTTACCCTTTTTGTATATCCCCAACACAGGCACAGCCTCTTATGGGTACCTAAATTTCCCTTATTTTGTAAATATATTGGCCTAATTATTAGTTTAAAAAAAAGAAAGAAAAATCTAAAAGGATGTAACCTACTTTTTATATTTTATTACTCTAAGTACATAAATTTGAAAAAAGTAAGTATAAAACATTTTTTTATTTGTTATTTACTGCTATTGTAAATACGTTTATATCATAGTATTATTTATTATTAAGCACTGGCAATAAATATTTATTTGTAATATTCAGTTTGTTATTATGGGGAAATAAATTATTTATTATTATTTATTTTTAACATGGGTTTTTTCTTGCTTGAAAATCTTATTGTAAATAAAATATTTTTATTTTTACTTTATTGAAGTGAAAAGAATAAAAAAAATAAAAATGACATAGAAACATTCTAAATATGACCCTTACAAAATACCGGAATAAATTTATCAAGTAACTTCAATACATCAAAGAAAAATAGATTTTCGCGCAAATAATTACATGCTTGTTATGTTTTAATTAATGAAAAATGTTTGTAGATTTTTCATAATTCGAATTTAGTTTGTTTAAAATCACTTAAGGTACAACATGGTTTTCAAATTTGTTGTAATAAGAAAATATGGACAATAAGAAAATATGACTAGTTTACTCTAAGGTAAGAAAATGTAATACTTTTAATAATAAATATGATTTTATACGCGAACACAGGAAGTAGAATTAGTAGGCTATACTAAATAATTCACTAAAATAGAACGTGTAGACTACTTAAAATAGTTTTAAAAAGAAGAACGCAACAGTAAACAACATATGATGCCTCTCGTAGACCGCACCGTGCCCGTCAAAATTCAAACTAAACATATCGGTGACGGTGCGGGCACGGTGCGGCCACGACGGTCTGGTGTCGGTGCGGACATGTGTGGACTTGCAGGTTGAAAACTGCGCTGCAATTCTTTTCACCGTATGACGGTCAGCATACGGCCGACTGACGTGTCGGGCGCGGTGCGGTTATGTGTGTCCCAACCTTAAGTCTGCATACATGTTAATATTACTATTTTATATTCAAACTAAAAGTGGGTAGGAGTATTTACAATAACAAAAAAAATGCCTTAGTGAACTTCTATAAATTTTAAATGCCGTGAAAATCTTTGGCAAGCATTTAAAAAATTCTTTTAATATAATTTGCTGTTGAGCTCCATTGATTTAGTATTTACAGTCTATCAAAATAGACTCTCTATTCCAGCTAAGGTTTGTTTTAATGCCAGGTGGTTAAATCGGCATTAATGTAAAGGATAAGTCGCTTAATCGATTTGAGTAGATGATACTCTAGTACCAAGTTGTTCCGTTACTCGTTTATTAGCTTCCAAAATTCATAGTCTATAGCCCCGGAACTGTATAAATAACTAAAATATGGTAGTGTACATTGTTAAACCATTCCAAAATGTTGTAGATGTCCACTACATGTTTCAGTACGATCATTACATTATCAGGTGGCTAAACAAAGTTAAAAGTGCTTCACATGGTGTTGTCAAAGTTTAAAAAACTTTAAGTAACTTAAAATAACACAAACATAAGAACAACACTATAAATAAGGACATATGACATACAAGGATCACGAAAATAGGCCTCATAATTACACTGGTGACCATAGGTGCATAATATGCCTCCTCTAAAATATCATTTAAATTCTGGTGTAAACCACTTAACCAATGATTTGTCTTTAACTGAGTTAGATTTAAAATTTTTAACTACACAGTATTCTTTACACAAAGTTATCAACAATTTAATAAAATACGCAAAATCATTGTCAAATCTATCATATCTAGCCAAAATTTACCAGTTGATCTACAATAGTTTTTTTTTCATATTTCTATAAAACAGAAAAATTTAAAACTTTAACCTTGTGTATATCACAAAACAGAGAAAAATGCCAGAAGGTCAGACAAACCAGGTTTTAGTACATGACATTTTAAACTATTCTTTGGCCTGTCCGCTACAATATTGAGCAGACAAGCACTGTATACACTCTGTATAAGATAATATAAATTATAAGATCTTAACAAGTTAAGGAATGATACAGTTTGAAGATTTTTCTTAATATTAAAGTCTCTTGTTAGACTTAAGTTATTTTTATATATATCAAATAAAAGTTTAAGAATGTAATTTCCAAGTAAATACGAAAAAGATGAACATTTTATGTGGGTGTGCGGCAAATTGATGTCACAATAGTATTGATTATGGGAATAAAGATAGTTCTATTATTGGAACAAAATTAATAACTTTAAAAATCTGTGTCTTATTTAAAAGAATACTGCATCCTCCATAAATTTCCTACAAAAACAGCTGACTAGATTATAACCTTTTGGTACATAAAAGATTTCATCTACATTTAAGCTAGATTTCATTTAGTTTTAAAATGTCCCATGGTAGGTAATTTAATCCCGAAGAAGGAGGTGAAAACCAACAATAATAGTTACAAATCTTCTAACTAAAACTACAATAATATCAATAGAGTTAAATATTTTTACAGGGTGTCCTTAATAAATCTCACTTTTATTTCTATAAAAATAACTAAAAGAAATCAAAATAATCAGTTTGGGGCAAACATATACTTTCAAGGGAGAAAATGGTTTACATTTAAAGTCCATCCCATCTCTCTTCACCACAACTTACAAAATTAAAATAGTTAAGTACCCAATGTGAGATAATGAATTAAAGAGCATTAAAAGAGAAACTTTTTGACACAAACAAAAATTTCATTGGATAACTCATTGTTAATTTATTAGGGTGCTTTAAAACGAGTCATACGATTAATGTTTGTTTTCACTAATACAATTAATACCTCTTAATTTGATATCCCACATTAAATACTTGCTATAGGAATTTTTATTGTTTTGACATGAGAAGGAGTTGAATTTTAATGTATAAAGTTCCTCCTCGTGGAAGATGTTTGCCCCAAACCTATATTTATATTGCAATTACTTTTTCTATAAATTAAGATGCAAATAAAAAAACACTAAGTATTTCATAATTCATTATGACCTGTGTTGTATCAAAACTTTGAGTTAGGAGCATACACTTACACTGATATGTTTAACTCATATTATATATTAGGCAAGTAGTTAATGAATAATACCAGGTGTTATTATTGATGTCTAAATTCTATATCTAAAGATATTTGTAAACATGATTAAAAGAAAAAGAAATAATTTAATGTATGAGTCTAATTTAACCCTTTGCAACCAGCTTTAAACTTATATTATTATCCTCTCAGATCAACAAGGGTGGCCATGGCAGTCTTCTGTGTTATGTCAATGATTTCTGTCCACATTCTGACCCTCAGTTTGGAGAGCCACACCTAATGGCCCTCGCTGTTTTGCCGTTCAACTTGTCAGGCCTCTGCGTGTGGCCCATTATACTGCGCAGTTATAAAATTCAACACTTATCCAGGTGTGACTGGAAAGTGCTGCAACCTCCAAGTCAAATAAATAACTAAATTAAACTAAATTAATTTCTCTATTTGCAGCACATACCATAGTAAACATCGTTCAGAATTATCTTTTATTTAACTGTCAGTGCCACTGTAACTGATATAGTGTATCCTATCAATTTGTTAAAAAACTAGTGCCTTTGGTGAAGCAGAAACTCAAACTTGAGACTGATTGTATTTTTATTCACTTTTAAAAGACATGAAGTTATAACTTAAATTACATACTGCTTGGTTTGTTTAAAATTAAATTGTAAGTAACCAATCATTTAAGTTTCAATTTTAAAGCTAATAAATTTTGTAAATTATTTGAGAATCTGTCATTTAAAGAGCCGAAGGCCAAATACATCATTTAAATCCGAGTAACGTGAAGAAGTACATGGTTACACCAGCACCGAGTGGTGTCACAGATCACAGCTGGCCACTATGTGTGGCCCGGCATGCTGGAGTATGACTGCCTGAGACTCCATCCGAACAGAGCAAGAGATGTTTTGGCCACATTAAAGGTCTTCTGATCACAAAGGGTTAAGATTATCTTGATATGGCTTCCAAACTCACCTGCTGCTGAGGCAATTGGAGTATTATTCATTCTTAGGATTGGGTGTCAATTACTAATGAAAATGTATCATTCTTAAATAAATATATGTGTTTTTTTAATTTTATTTAATTAAATTAAAAACATTGAAATCTACAATTTTATGTAATGCTAAGTTAGACCCTTGCTAGATTATTTTATTATTTGTATTGTTCAGGAGGAAAGTAGTCATGCCTCCTCTCCTGAATGCATCGTTGACTTAGTCAGACGAGAGATATACGGACTGTACTGTCTGCAGATATTCTAGAGGTAGTATATAAGAGTTACCCGATGGTTTCAATACATCGCCAATCAGCTGAAAGAGCTTGTGACCACAGACCTGACCCTGTTGTGTGGCTGGGGGCTGGGAAGGAGCATTAATCTCAGCATTGCTGAACTGCGGTAAGTATTGGGCCCAGCTGTCCACTAGTGCTTTGCGCCCCTTAGGTCCGATACGACCGAGCTCGGCCAGCAACAGTGCCTGGGCCGCTTCTCTAACCTACACATATATAACATAATGTTATATTAACAACACGTTTGGATTAATTACTCCAGTAAATCACTTTATAAAACCACTCTCTACGAAAAAAGTATAGATTTCTACATCACAGATGGCTATGGAATATTATATATGATAACATAATATTAAATTTGGTGTCAGACATTAAATTCAAACTAAATTTGTATTTATACAACTGTACTAAATATCAAGATTTATTTTATATTTAAACAACTGAAAAGAAGCACAACAAAGTGAAATGTTCACTTGAAGTACATTTTTTGTAAAAAATAAAACTTATTCTATGAATGCAAGACATACGCTTTTACTGCTTAAATTAAGAAATAGAAAAACGAACAAGCAAAATACTTTAACTGAACTATACTGAATCAATCTCACCTCGAGGCAGTGGTGTTGCCAACGGCGGGCCATCATCTCGATTTGAGGTCTCTTGAAGGTCTTGGAGCCTTTCTGCACCACTTTGTCGGGGAGCAGGACACAGTGCAGAGTGGCCAGAAGTGACCAGCCCTGCTTGATCTGGGCTTGCTGTGCTGTTATCAGGTCTTCAGCAGCCTCATCGGGCTTCCAGCTCAGCACAGACCGGTTCCCTTGTGTCCTGCGGAACACAATAGTTCTTTTAGTTTTTCTCATGGGATATTAATTAACCTCTTCAGTAATTTCATGGTATAATTCCCACTTCAACAATTTATTAAATCTTTGACTGCAATTTGTATATTTTACATCATATTTAAATTTTAATGAACATGATTTTTGGGGAAGGATTATGAAATTGTGATTAAGAGACTTGGAATGATGACTCCATCCTAATATAATTGGCTATTACAGAGAACATTGTGAATTAAAATTTCCCACTCATCTCCTAAGATATATTAGGTCACAACAAGCTGAGGAATTCTCTATGTTCATAGCGAACAAACTTGAATAGTGGACACATTGAAAAACAAAATGCCCTAGGTTCAAAAGATACCCATGGAAAATTGAAAGATAATCTCTGGCAGTTGCCCCCACAAAATTATCTGCAAATATAATGAATACCTTGGAGCTCATTCATCTACAATTTTGTTCAAAACAGCACATATTTTCCTTAAAAGCAGAAAGGCAAAAAGAAAAATCCACAATTCCCCTCATGAAGGCCTAATTTGGAAGGCCTGATTGAGTAGACCTAATATATTTTTGAAATGTTTAAGAGATAAAAAGCATGAAACGGACAAAGGATTAAGAAAATATACTGCAGAAACAGATCAAACATCAATCCTCGCAAGTGTGTCCACCGTATGTTGGAGAAATTTGTCAATAATATTATTGACTATTATCCCCAGAAACTGTTTTAAAAACAATGATTAAAATTTATATGCAATCTATTTATAGATAGATAAATATGTATGGATTATGAATATATACATATTTGACTTTTAATTTAATATATGACAAACAGAATAAAACTTTTCAAATACAACTTAATACTAGTTTTGAGCATCTTATCAGCGCATTTTTAAGTTTATTATTATTTTGATACACAATTATAAATTAAAATAAGCAAATTTCCAGGCTATCAAAATATTGTACAGTTTTACTAATTAAGTTTTTTACATCCTCTCCAAAATCCTTGTATAATATTTCTCTAAATGAATGTTTAAAAAGATCTACTATATTCTATATGTAATACAAACTTTAATGGAATACTAAGTTCTAAAGTATATAAACAAAACAAACCATCAAGACCTAATCGGTAAATGTTATTTTTATGATTTTAGGAACATTTGAAATTTATAATAGGTAGTTTTAACATATTAAGAACTAGGACAATGTATTAGCAACATTTTCAGGCATCTGCATTTTGCACCCTAAAGCAAGTTTTAGGGTTTTGTTTACAAGACTAACTACTTTGTTCATGGTCATTTAAAAATTGCAGCAATTAAATCCTATGTAACCTAGCCAAATCTACAGGTTCATCTACACTAAACACAATAATACTGTGCTATTTTATGTGTATTTTAACTTTTAGGTGATTTTGTGTATTATAGTGTACACACTACTTTTATCTAGTGTAGTTAATAAAATATGTTACTTAATGCTAACATTTATAAGTGCAGTGCAACAATATACAAGTTTGCTTTACGGTGGTTCATTAGGAAGTGTAATTTTATTAATATACAAGTATTACAGGTTTATTAAGTAAACCTGTTTAAGAGTGTGCATTATGACAGCTGAACACAACCAGGTTTGTCTGCAATAGTGAACACTCAGTAACAAGTTAGGCATCAGTTTTTACATTTTAACAGTAAAGAAACACTTTTTTATAATACCTGATAAAAGTGCCTCATTCTTCCCACTGTATAACGTTAACTTAGTAGGAAAATATTTTCTGCTTCGGTTGAAACTGTGAACCTCAATTTTGATTTTAAACTGAAGTACTGGAGTATAACAATTTACATAAAGATAGTTCAATACTTTTATTTTAATCACAGAAGGTTTGGTATTAAATGTGTATTGAGCCAACAAAACGTTCAGATCTATTTAACAATTTCTTACTTTGGAAATTAAGAGATTTTAAGATAAAACATAAAAACACCAAAGATTCACAAGATATTTTACAATCAGGCTCAAATCTTACATTTGAAATACATGATACATAGGGAGCCTTTTGGTAACAAGTGTGTGATGAAATACGTAACAATGCTACAGTCTATTCTCTATTCCCTTGAATTATTTCTGTTTTTAAATTTAAAATTGGCTTAGTTTTTTTTAATAAATCTGAGTTTCAACTAAAGAATAAAAATTAGTCCACATACAACATTTGATTGTATATAATTTTTCTTTATATTATTTTAATTTTGATAGGAGTATATAAATTTACAAAAAGAACTTTTTAAATACAGTTAAAATATATAGCAAAAATTTTTTACGGTTCCTTTGAATAAAGGACCTTAATGAAGACATCACACTAGTGTAAGAGCTAAGATTAGCCACGAGATAGTGCTAATATCACTCTGGAACGATGAATGGTAATGAGTTCTGGACATGGTCTGAGTGCTGATAAACGTAATCAAGAAATTTCAATGAAACTGTTCTCTAATTTCTAAAGAACTTTAGGCTCTTTCAGTATAAGAAAGGTCATCATTACTACTGGGTGTGTATTGATGACTGAAAGGTATTTGCCCATTGGTCATGATCAAGACAAACATACACTGTATGATTGTTAGTTAAAGAATCAATTTTTGTTTTTGTTACAAATTGGCAGCTTTTGCCATTGCTGTGTGGGTTATATCACATGTATACAACCTATGGGCCTAAGGAACATTCAGGCAGTTCATCATATCAGAGATTTTCAATTTTGTCTATTTTTCATCATGTTTGTAATAATGATGTAATAGTACTTTCAATACTATGTAATATATCAACTTATGTAAACAATTTTTTTGGAATATTACTATCCATGTTGTAGCATTTACGCAAAAGTAGTGTTTTTAAATTTGGAGAGAAATAACTCCCTCTTCCTCAACATAAGCGTAGTTATGATGGGAAGGATCAATTCAATGTAAATGATGAGTTCCTCTTCCTACCGAAACATTTCTCAGTGAAACTTGTACAATGTTTTAAAATAAAATCCATACTTTTTTCTCTTTTACAATTTTATTCTTTTTTATATGATTGCTGAAAGTTAAGATAATTATTCAAATACAGTGCTTCTATCCATCAATGCAATCTTGAAATTAAATTTTGATTTTTCACTTTTATATCATTAAAAATAACATCTCAGCTGACTGTTCTTTAACCTAAATTAAATAATGTAATTAATTTACATGGCTTGGATGAGTTTGTTAGCCAGTATTAACCAACAAAACGTTTCAAGATAGTTTTACAATTCTATGTTTTACAATTTACAAGCTTTTACAAATTTTTTTATATAGGGTTATAAATATTTGACAGTGGTGAAAGTATTTTAACACGCCAACCTTGACAGTCATTGTACCATCAGTGTTGTGGAAATTAAATGTCCAACCTAATAATGCATCTTCAGTTTTGCAATTTCTAGATAACAACCACATGTGAAATTACCATTCTTTCCGGAAGGGATATTTATAACAGATATTTTAATCGATTATTAAAGAGTATCGATATTGAAATGATTTACAATGAAGTTGTGATGAAACTTTGAAAATGAGCTTCTTTACTGTAATTCAACTAACTCTAGGTAAACTTACTACTGAAAACAACATAATACACTATGATACAAAATGATGTACTTACTAATGTGCAGTTGCTTGAACAATATTTAAACTATGAAACTATCATTTTAAAACTAATAACGTACCGTTTACTTTCATAGAATAGGTTTTATCTTTTACCAAAAATGTACTTCAATGTGGTAAGCCTTAGTTGATTCTTTTAAATTACTACAATTAATTTACAACCTCTGAAATTATTCTATAAAACACTAATGATGAATTTTCAGCTCATTCTTCTACAAGATTACAAACTACTTCTGAGTTTTAAGTACATAACAGCACAAACTCCTTGGCATTCATGTTTTCAAAAGGTATGTACAAAATAAAAACACTTTAATTGTATGCACAGTTATATTTAAATGAAAATTGTTTAAAGCCTAGGTGATAACGCTACAGTTCAACTTGCTGAGCTGCGTCTACTAAAGCGTTGATCATTCGGCCAGCACAGAGAGCTCCATGCAACAGCACCACGTTCCAACAACACTATCTCATTACTCGGTTACAATCATGACACTTCCTACTCACCTTACAAACGTTTTTTCAAGGGCAGCGGTAGATGTCATTTTTGCCCTAACGTACTTCCATAGAGAGCTAAGCAAATGAGACAGTCTTAATTTCTAGCATGTTACCTCACTGTGAATCCTAACGCTAGGTGTTTTAATTGTATTGGCAATCTGGATCGTGTGATAATATCAGTTCCCTAAGCTCTAAAATATATGTGTAGTGATTTAATTGTGTATGACAAATAAAAACTACACCTAAATTACAGCTTACTGTGAACAATTAGGAATAGAAATAGGATGTTCACTTATTCCTAATTAATGAATCATCTCTGGAAATAAGAGTTCCATTGCTTGAACAAATTAATAAAAGGATTAAAATAGTGAATATAAACTTATTTTTCTTTTCTTCTCCAGTTTCTAATTCTAAAGAAATGTTGTTATTTTTCACAAAAACTTATAATTCAGGTATCTATATATATAACTCATTGATAGGTTTACAAGCCAATTTTCATCCAAATAAATAAGTTTCTTTACATCAAAGAAACATTCCGATATGAATGCTATTTTCATTATTAATGGACAAAACAAAAATTACAGATCCTTAGAGTTCATTATAAAAATACTTATGAATTTGTTATTTTAACGTACTAGTTTGGAAACACCAAGTTTGAAACAAATTAACTGTTACTTAACCAAACTGCTGATATAATTTTCTGTTTTCACATGCTAGGAAAATATTTAATCTTATTTATTCCAAGGATAAAACCTCTATTTGAAATAGAGCACATAATTTGTTGAGATTATAAACAGTGATTCATAACTCAAATGTTATTACATGCAAAAAGGTCAAAACTTAGGTTTATTCAAGAGAAATCTACTAAAATATCAATAAGCAACAACTGAATGCTTTAAAATTTATAAAGCTGAAATTTTAATTTTTGCTTAAATATTTTGAAAAATCATTATTATTTATTTATTTAATGTTTTACAATGCAAGACACTTATCTAAAAATAGAATCTTGATTTTTTTTTTTGAATTTTTAAACTCTTATTGTATTCGTATAAAAGTCACAATACTGTTTATAACGGCCTCACATTAAGCTTTTTAGAAGGTAGTTTTATGCTTTTCTATAAAACACTTTCAAGATAAAGTTTTGCAATATTATGTGTGTCAACTACAAAACCTAGACAATTTTCTCTAAATCTATTATGTAATATGTATTGTACGTAGTTTTATTTTAAAATACACAGTTCTTTATGTAATGTTGCGCCTTAATAAGCCTCCAATATACTCCATAATGTCGCTTAAGTAAAAGTGATTTATACAAAAAAATACAAATTTATTTTGGTGACATTTGGTTTTGATACAAAATATCAAGCTATCTGTTTTGTGTGCAAAAATTTAGCTCTCATTTCATTATAATAGGACGTAAATAATGTTTTAATATGTCTGTTTAACAATTCTTTTCGTATAACCACCTGATTTCTTCCACAATCTTATTTAACAACATAAACAACAAACGAATAAGCACAATCATATTATTGTCTCTGGATTCTAACAGGAAGAAAATCCGCAGAGATTACCACCCCAAAGAGTAAGCTAAGGAGTACTGCCGTAGTCACTTGAAGAATGTACAGCAATCAATACACAACGTTTTCTCTTTGGACTCTTACAGCTTACCTTTGCAACTTGCGGTTACGCTCCTGCTCGGCGACAAAGGAAGCGTTGTTCATGGACATGAGTGTGTTGGCCAGTGCGATGATGGCCAGCAGATGGTTGGTAGTCAGCGTGGTACTCAGCTCCCAGTGGGTCTGTGCCGTGAAGGTGCGTGTCGCCCGCTCCAACTCCACCATTTCCTTCGGGAGGTTGGCCTCTAGTGCACTCGCTGCATCCTTACCCATTTCTGCCTTGTATGGCTGCCATGTGGGCAGCAGCAGACTCATGTACCCTACACACGTTAATAATTCTAGTTGGTAGGTAAAAGATATCCATACGTTCAACATATCCATACGTTCAACATGTTTATACGTTCAACATATCCATACGTTCAACATATCCATACGTAGTTTAAACTATACGTATTGCTTAGTTTTCCAGTGGTTGGTCAGTTAGTGTAGATCTATTATGACCTATATTCTTTAGTTTGGTTTCAATAATTAGTGTTTTGTTTTTATTAAGTGCATGTTTTAGAGATAATAAATAAAGATAACAAATTAATAATTTTAGAGACATAAGTGTGTCATAACACTCTGGTATAAATTGTTCACTTTAAACTGAATGTTGTTATATGCTAGATTAGTTATCCATTTGAGGAAGAGATTAGCTTGCAGATCTCAAAATTTAGTATTAGTGATTTTTTTAAATCACTGAACAATACCAAACGTCCGGAAAAAATCTTGCTTTCTTCACAATCCTTCTTCAAAGAGAAACTTTAAACAAATTAATTAATTGATTTGAGTTGTTTTCTTCATAGGATATATTTGATTTTTTTACCTGTAAGTATATTATCTTAAAATTTGATTCTGATTCTATTCTTGTATAAATTTTAATTTTCTAATTCTTTTAGATTAATATATAAGTAGTTACAAATTGTTGTCATATTGCTGTAGTGTTGTTTTAATAGTACTAAAAATAGACATTATACTAACTTTGTCATTCCTTTACATTTAATAATAATAACTGGAATATAATAATGCAAGATTAACAATGGTGTTAATTTGCAGTAAAATATTTTAGAGATGGGGTTCTAAAAATGTTAAAAACTATATGAAAGGTTTCATTGGAGAAATATTTGCATAATTTTTATTCTATCTCTATGCTAAGATTCATTTTACTTTGTTTGAAACTGCATAAAGTCTTCTACAACTAACTGTTACCCACTATATTCACATGTTTACCTCTAGTTCTAATGTCTAGTAGCTAAGTTTATAAATCAAGCGTTTGGACCTACTTATATAGATTCTCAACTACTCTTGATCGTCGTTAGTCAGAGAAAAGTGTCCGATGTCAAGTAACATCCCATAGCATTAATCGTTTATTCTTAGCTGGGAGCAGTCTGTTTATATTACTTGGTTAATTAAGATGGATTCATGACAACTGTTAAGGGCAGCTGCTTCATTGTGTGCATATTACAAATTTTGGTAATCGGTTGACCATCACTTTACTTCTCCTATTACCACTTATGCATCTCATTCTTTTTTTTATCTTAAATGAACTCTGAACTTGTGACATCATCTCTGGAAAAGTGGCTTTGAGCGTCCACAATTTTTTATTTTTCAGAACTAATAAATGTGGTCTATCATTTTTGACACCTTAAAACCAGATGCAAACTTCGTCATTATGCTTGGGACATTACAATATCTGTGTTAACTAAACAAAAACTAAGAGACTCCAAATTTGATCTATCTATCTTTTCCGAGAAGAAATCATCTAATGATGCAAAGACAATTATAGCAAATTTAAATTCAATACAAAAAAGCATTGGCTTCTACCAGTTTAATAATTTGATATAAGTTTCAGATATAACTAATTTGAGTTCATTGTGAATGTGAATTTCATCTTGCTTATCTCTCCCGATATGTGGTTCAAGATTTTACTTTCCGTCTAGTCTACTGACCTCCCTTGGAGAGGACACCGAAGGAAACAGGTACCATGGGTCTCAGCAGTCCCAGCTTCCCCTCACACACCAGATCCAGGTCAGGGTCCAGCCCCCAGGCGTGTAGCAGTGACAGCAGCAGCTGTGCTATCTCCATAGTGAGATTAGCCTCACAAACCTTCTTATGGCTGAACTCTCCTCCATTACCTGCAAATAATGGAAGTTTTGTCACACAATGGCAGTGTAATACTGAATTTTACTATTTTATACAGTGCAGAGCTATTTTTTTAATTATCATGTGGGGAGGAGTGACAGTATCACTGCAGTGGTGCAAGAACAGAACCATTTATCACACAGTTACAGAATACTCACTTTCTGTACATGCTTGTTGTTTTTGACACTAATCAGATTGATGTTTAGCATAATGATCATTATACTAAAAGCACAAAACATAAATTAAAAATAACAAAATACTACATATGAAATGAATGAAAATGAAAAATGAAATGAAAAATGCCTTTATTAAAGAGGCAGAGTTAGGGCTATCAAGCCCCCTCTACCACTCAACCTCATATATATTAAATAAAAAAAATAAAAATAGCAGGGGTATCTTAATCTGACCTAATACGAAAATAGCATGAGAATTAGGTGAGATGGTTACAGGTTACAAAACTGTTTAACCAACAATGGTTATTAATAATGCAAATAGATAGCTTTAGCACCAATACATAATATGTGCTTCTATAATCTACAAAGAGATCCTTTATAAATCAATCATATCACTTGTAGACTAGCCATGTGACTTCACTGCGGCCACGTGACTTCACTGCGGCCACGTGACTTCACTGCGGCCATGTGACTTCACTGCGGCCATCTGACTTCACTGCGGCCATTTGACTTACTGATTTCATGAATTAGCAAATATTTATAAGGGAAATTATGTACTGCAGGTGCCTTTAGAGAGAGCCATGTCTCTAAGAGGTAATATGGACCATCCTACAACAGTGGTTCTCAATCTGGGGAACGCGCCCCCCTCTGGATATATAGATGATTTTGAAGGGAGGTGTCAAAATATTAGAAACATGGTGTGCAAGCGATTCTCCTAATGCTTACTTGTCATTTTGTGTATTGTTTCATTCTTAATGTTTGCATGGTTTGTTGAACCAGTAAACATATAAGTGGGACAGACAAGTTGTATGTTGTGGTATGCTTAAAATGGCCAAATCACCAGTTGCCAAAAAGCTGAAGGTGAAATTGGGCTAAACTAAACATTCACATCGAATCAACCCTTCCCACCAGAGCACATGTTTTGAATGTACATGTACGTGCTCACATGCACACTTGTGTGTAGTGGCATCTCTACAGGTCACAATTTCAACCAAAATATCCTTGAATTTGGCAAAAACCTTCCTCGTATGTATTATCTTTGGAGAATTTTTTAACTGGCAGTCTAATAATACTGTTTTTGGTCATTTTTATGAGAACAATTTTTTATGAGAAAAATTCGAATTTTAAAAATAGCGCTTATTAAATAGCTCTTTATAAAACTGAATTAATCTACATTATTCTTCTGGTGGTTATGGAGGATGCCATGGATTTACAGAGTATTGACACCAAGTAATCAATACCCTACAAGTTAAACTGGTAACATATGATTATGGGTTCCATGCTAATTGTTACAATATGAGTTTGTTAAGTGTCCTATGTTAGCTGAGCACTGTAATTAGTGTCTAGTTCAATATATTTTTGACTTGTATCATCAATATTTTCAATTAATTATCAATAGCCGTATCAAATAGCCCTCTAAATAGAGTCATGCGATAAAAATTTCAGGTAAGTCTTTCAGATAATCAAATAAAAAAGAAGATTAATCACTTATATGTCTGAAAAAAGTAAATAAATATAATACATAATATTACATATAAAATTTATATCTAAACATATATGAAACTCATCTGATAAAATTTAAGAGCTAGACATAAAAATAAGACTGAATTATTTAAAAACACACTCCTTGGAGATTGGACCTGTCAAAGTTTGCTAAATAATTAACTTTTTTAATGGAATCAACATTACTTGGACAAGTAATATCAAAATGATTTCCTAGTGTACAGAATTCGCTTTGACTATGAAAAATAACAAAAAGATTATGATCTAGAAATTTGTTGGATATGTTCAGATACATGGCCCATAGATAACGCATTATTATTAATTACATCACAAAATTGAAACATTTAAAAATTATTCAAATCCAGAAATGCTTATGAAGATTTCCTGCTTCCATTCCCCACGGTGAGAAATTATATTTACCTTTCTTTTAAATAAAGAAATGTAGTTCTCTTGAAAATAATAAAAATCCTCATAATATTTTATTTAAATATTTCAAAAGTATGTAAGAAATGGAACTTTTCCATACATAGTTAGTTAGTTAGATAAGTTTGTGTGGATTAATAACACAGATTTGTCGAAAAATACTAAACACGGTAATGAGGACAATGCCATGAGACCTTCTGCTAAATGCCCCCAAATGGAACATTTTCTTGAGGTTCATAAGGAAAACGTTGTAAAATAAAAGGTAGAGGAAGAAAGACTCCGCTACAAAAATGCCTAGTTGTCTAAGAAGCTTGGAACAATGGTCCTCAACCTCCCGGTTACGTTATGAGAACAGCGAATAGCCGCGGGACTGTGGCAGTAACCCCACGTCATCGCACCACACCAGTACCGGAAGCGGCAGGTGTTATGTACAGAGACGGATACAAGACACGAGCGAAGGTCACGTGACCTTGCCTGTGCGGCGGGGACTCCGGACTTCCTACGGCCAGGGCGTGGCCGCTCTGGAGGAGGCCTTGGACTTGAACAGTCTTTGTCCCCCAGCCCTAGGCCTCGCCCCCGCCCCACACGGTCACAGACCACAGACTTAGTCTTCCAATACCTCTCACTGGGTAGAAAAACGACAGTGAAGATCGTATCCAACCTGCAACTGAACGCACCTCAAGAAACAGTTTCACACGCAATAATTATTCACATCTCAATACAACTCCTGACTGAACTTACACACAATCCTTATTCCCAGAAACTGCTAACTGGAACATACGCAATAACTATTCGCAGCTCAAGAAACTGTTGACAGGTCTACACGCAATAATTATTCGTATCCCCAGAAACTGCTAACAGGATCATTCGCAATAACTATTCGCAGCTCAAGAAAACTGTTAACAGGTCCACACGCAATAATTATTCGTATCCCCAGAAACTGCTAACTGGAACATACGCAATAACTATTCGCAGCTCAAGAAACTGTTGATAGGCACGCAATAATTGTTCGTATCCCCAGAAACTGCTAACAGGATCATACGCAATAACTATTCGCATCTCAAGAAACTGTTGATAGGTCCACAGGCAATAATTGTTCGCATCAGAAACTGATCGATGCGCAACTATTCGCAGCTCAAGAAACTGTTGACAGGTCCCCACGCAATAATTATTCGTAACCCCAGAAACTGCTAACAGGATCATACGCAATAACTATTCGCAGCTCAAGAAACTGTTGACAGGTCCACACAAAATAAATATTTGCATCTCCAGAAACTGTTAGCAGGGCAATACGCAATAACTATTTTCACTCCTTCCAAACAATAAACCGAAAATTAAAGAAGTCTCGGTCGTTTGTACGTTTTACTAGACTGTCTAATCGTAGAAATATTATATTCAGTTCTTAATATTTGAAATACTATGCTCATCTTTGCATCTGGAACATTATATTACCTCGGGCAATGAGAAACTCGGTTGCTCTTTTGTCGTCGAACTTAACAAAATTACCCGGGTTAAAGAGCAACTGAGTAATTTTATGGGCGGTTCTAGAGTAAGTGCTAAGAAACCGTATATTGCTGATGTTTGTTTATTTATTTTTTTTAAGGGAGGCATGGATTCTATACCGTGTATGACAAGACTTAATTCTGTCCTACCGCATCAATTTCCCCACTTCTTTTACTTTCATCTCTGTAATCGTAATGGAGGCGAAGAGAATAAGATAAATAGTTAAGCTCATCAATTCCTTAACCGATATTAATTTTCATCAATTGATTTAATTTATATTAAAAGAGCTTACACTACGCTAAACGGTGTAGCCTAAACTTTTTGGCACACCATTTATACGAGTGAGATTCAAGCGACCGGTTTTTATGTTATTTGTTCCATTTACATTTGCTGACTTACACAATAAAGTGAAACAATATTCAATTATGAAAATGTTTGTCGTGCGACTGATTCAGACTGGTTACTGCAGATCGCATCAATTTTGAAAGGAGAGTTCGGTGCACCGTTTAACGTGGACGGCCCCAAAAAGCTCATATATAGGGGATCCGAACCTGTGACCCTGAGTTCCCTCTCAGTCTTCTCGCTAGCGGTGGGCACCGGTCTAAAAACTGGTTGAAAATAAAATAGATCTGTCGCAAAAACTGGTTAGCGGTGACTAAACACTGAGCGAAGCTGTACAGGCGACGAGGGCGGGGTGGGGGAATACCGTCTCTACTCTATTCTTGGACATAGTGGGAGGTCGATTATGGTGAACGCGAGTAGAATTGAATATGCAGGAGTATACTCTACTAACAGTTTTGATTGTATTCGAAACTAGCCGTTACCCGCGGCATCACGTGCAATTTTCAAAATCGAAGTCCTTATACTTATTATTTCAGTGTTGTTGGTTAAGGGTATCAGAGTTTAACCTGACACTTAAATCGTGTTTGCACGTTTATGAGCATTTATGATTAGTTATCCAACGCCAAAATTGAGTCTGCCTTGTTGCCTCGATCAAGAGTACACAGGTCTCGGAAATTGATTTCGGTCAAAAAGGGTTTAATTCAATCCTTATTACGTACTTCTGGTCTAAAATATTTCCAGTCCCGTAATAGAGTTTGCCTTGTTGTGACGACGAAGAAAAAATGTACATACGTAGGTCTGACAGTCCTACTTCGGTTAAAATTCGTTTACTTCCGATCTTATAAAACCACTTACGGCCCAACACGTGAGTTTGCCTTATTTCCCCGATTAAAGAACTATATACGTATGTAGCCCTCAGAAATGTACTTTAGTAAAAAAATGCCACTTCCAGACTCTTGTAATCTATTTTCGATCCCAGGTATTTCCAGTGCCATAGTCGAGTTTGGCTTGTTGTTCCGATGAAGGAACTATACATACATACGTAGTACTGACAAGCATACTGCGGTCTAGTGGAAATCCTACTTACTTTCGATCTAAGGTATTTCCAGTGCCATAGTCGAGTTTGGCTTGTTGTTCCGATGAAGGAACTATACATACATACGTAGTACTGACAAGCATACTGCGGTCTAGTGGAAATCCTACTTACTTTCGATCTAAGGTATTTCCAGTGCCATAGTCGAGTTTGGCTTGTTGTTCCGATGAAGGAACTATACATACATACGACCGTAGTACTGACAAGCATACTGCGGTCTAGTGGAAATCCTACTTACTTTCGATCTAAGGTATTTCCAGTGCCATAGTCGAGTTTGGCTTGTTGTTCCGATGAAGGAACTATACATACATACGTAGTACTGACAAGCATACTGCGGTCTAGTGGAAATCCTACTTACTTTCGATCTAAGGTATTTCCAGTGCCATAGTCGAGTTTGGCTTGTTGTTCCGATGAAGGAACTATACATACATACGACCGTAGTACTGACAAGCATACTGCGGTCTAGTGGAAATCCTACTTACTTTCGATCTAAGGTATTTCCAGTGCCATAGTCGAGTTTGGCTTGTTGTTCCGATGAAGGAACTATACATACATACGTAGTACTGACAAGCATACTGCAGTCTAGTGGAAATCCTACTTACTTTCGATATAAGGAGGAAATTCTTATTAAGTTTAAACAAATTTCCAAAATAACCGTTTATAAGGTTTTTCTTTGTAAAGTCTGAGGTTTTTCGGACTGTAATCTGGAGAAAACTAGATCGTTGAGAAATGTTAGTGTTCATTATTCTTAAGCCACTGTTAAATTCCATATCACGATGTAAAGGAAGCCCACAGATTTTTCATAAGGTTGCTTTTATAACAGTGTTTAAATAATATTTATAATGCATTAGCTGTTTTAAATACATCACTTGTACAATCTGGAAAAAAGGTAAGCTATTAACTTTGTATTTGCTATCTGCATTACACTACTGATCAAGCACTGTACAATTAATATTTATATTTAAATGTAAACAGATGTTTTAGCTTATTTATCGAACTTCATCTAAAAGTGTCAACAGCTGTTTGGCGTCAGTTAAATTTGGATTATAAAACATAAATACCATTATTTTTTCAGAATTTCTAAATATTCTAAGTAAAATTTCTTATCTTTTTCTTCTTCTATATATATTTATAAACCTTCCTTGGAGTTGACCGCATATTTTACAAAAAAAAAAAAAAAAAAAAAAAAAAAAAAAAATAACCGAATTGGTCCGACCGTTCTCGAGATTAGCGCTTAGTAACACATTTTGTAATTAATTTTTATTTATTTAATATAAAGATATTTGTATATTGAACAAATCTCAAAGATGACAATACATTTGAACAGAACAATAGAACAGGAAATGAAAACTGAGAGTCCTTTTCACAAATTTCTCACTGGTTCATTGTAAAATATAACTAGTCCTAAAGCAAATACAAAGGGTTCTCAAAACACTCTCATGTGGTTCATACTGTCTCTAACAGAGTGCGCAGAGTGTACACGCAAGGTCTGAAAGTACTAAAAAACCTATATACGAGTACGATCACAGCCATATAAAAGATATATATTATCAACTGTACCTCGTTGAGTATAACAAACCGGTCCTTCTGCAATATAAAAAACAAACATCATGTCTTTATTGCTAAGCTTTAAGATGTGTTTTGTAGAGTTATTGTGATATTCATTATATTTTGAACTTACATGTTTCGGCTTTTCTGCTGACCATAAATCTAAAGCATGCTAGTGACCCGACGATACTAGGATGAACGTAGGATAACGTACCAATTTTACCAATGTTGTAAAAGAGCTTCAAGGCCACTCGGCTTCAAACCAGTGTTATTACTCGTAAAACACTTTTTATACAAAATGCACTAAAATGTAATAAATCTATACAGTTTGCTAATCGGCGATAGAAATGCTTTGACACCCATCGAGACACACTTTTTACAGAACTCTTGTACGAGAACACTGTATTCAAACAAAATACCGTTTAACTGGACTATCAAGTTTTGTCTATCCGAGTATTTTAATGGTTTTGGAACAGGTACGGATGAGCGAATTCGGAAACAAACTCTGCAAATTGTTCTAAGACTACTTATTGGTATAATGGCGGTTCTTGGTTACCTCGGTTGTCTATCCATGTACAAATCTAAAGTATACATATTTCAAAACCGTATAATATAAATTGTTGTGATGAGATAAAATATGACATGACATTTTCGTAGTATTTCATAAAATGTCAGCGTTAATAGTGGTCTAGTTTATTTTGGAGTTTTGAACCTCTGTAAACATAAATTTTTATTTCATGATAACCTGCATTTGTTGAGTTTGTTTTTCAACAAAGCAGTTTCATAAGCTGTTTCTTTATCACTTATGTTGTGGAATTTAAAAGCATGTAAAAACTTAATCTAATCAAGAGTACTAACTTCACTGTCACTGTACATACATTATTCGCTCATTCAATAAATGCATAGTAGGCCATTGACTGATCCGTTACAACGGTAAATCTGCCATACAAAACACCATTGTCTGTAACAAGTCTATCAGTTCCTTTGTCGTATACGATGGTAGGCACTGTGATCAACAATCGATGCTCGATTGATCTGTAGTAGGCCGACCGTTACACTACGGAACAGACGAGCCTGAAGTGGAATGGTTTAATATTGATGAGCTGTTGTAGTTTCCTCTCCACAACAATCGTTCATTCAGATCGTCTATTGAGAATAATTATTCTTGGATATCGTATGTGTTAACTAAAGAAAATAACAAATCGTAAGAACTTTTAAACAGACCAGATATCCTACGGGAGTAAAGTAGTGCCCAGTAGTTTCGACCTTTAGAACTTTTAAATACTGCCATATCAAGGTGAAGGGTTAACCCAAGATCCCGTAAAGGCAATTAAAAATTCCAATAAGTTTTGCGATTAAATATTCGAGAAAGTTCAACCTTTTTACTTTATCAGGGTGGTTAATGCTCAGACAATAACCGCACTGACCGGGCATTGTACATTTTCCGGAAACGCCCAGGAAAAAGGTTAAGAGAAATAGTAAACTTGTTTTGTCGACAATGCCAATGTATGGTTAGGCACACTTAAACAAACAAACCCATTAAAACAGACCAAACAGTTCAGAAAAGTGGAAAATAAGATGTTATACTTTCTACTCGGCTCAACACATACCAGAGCAACTATTGCGACCTCATAATCTTCTGTAATAATCGATTTTAAATCTTTCCATGGTGTTAACCTTTGATCTTGATATCATATTTCCGGCAATTAAGTTATCCCAGAGTGACTAGTTTGGACATACACTTATTTTATACTTTTCTGAAGATATAGTTGGTAAGGGCGTATACATTTTATAATTTAGATGTTTTTATGTAACCATTTAATGAAGCACCAGGCATTTAGTCAATATTTTTCAACGAGGGTTTTTCAAGGAAACCAATAGGGGGTTTCCTCTATCTAAGAGGAGGGTCTACGTACCAAGTCTTAAGTCTATGACCTTTCTATCAAGAGTAAAAGCACGGACGGGCAGACGGACGGACGTCAAAGACGCGATTTTAAGAGGACTCTGTAGGGTACTTTCTAAAAAATATTAAAAAAGTATTCATTAAGGAGATAAACAAAAATAAACTAAACAAGCGTGTTTAAGTGACGGCTGGTAATTATGAACACGATGTAAAAAACACAACCTTAGACATTATAAACTATATACAAATTTATACAAACCAAAACTATTGATTTTAAAACAAAACTTTTCATAAGTGCCATAAGGTTATCTTTCAGTCTATATACAATGACCAAAGTTAGGTGATAGGTCTATCGCTGCCCTGGAGAAGTGCTAAGAGAAATACTCAAACAGCTCTGCCCTCTTCTTGTGACTGTCAACGAAATAAAAAAATAGTCCAGATTTAGACCATAGTTTTGTTGGAGATAAATTTAAACTTAAAAGATACTTCATGTTATCCGGCAAGCATATGGTGACACATACATCAGCTGTTTTAAGCGAAAGACAGCTAACTGTCGTATGACTTGATTTTAGTAAGGTCATAATATACGACTTGATATAAGTCACAATACATTAGAACTTTATAGAAGTCGTAAAACAGCAAATCTTAAAACAAATAAATTCAATTTTTAATATTTGAATTTACACTAACCTTGAGTAGGTCTGAAAAATGTATCTCAATTCTTTTGAATCGTAAAACACAAAAAAACCATATATATATATATATATATATAAGATTGTATGGAGCTTCTGTTTATTCAATTGTTGTATTACACGCAATTCGTTGATGACCTCAATGTGGACCGTGTCTTGCTAAAGAAAATTTATATAAATCAGTTATTCATTACTCAATTAAAATAAATTTGGTATCATTATAATTGTGATAAAATAAAAAAAATGTAATTCTTTGATAAAATTACTGACTTTTAAGATATTCAAAGTTACAAATCTTTAACGGCTGCCATTTAAAAAAATATCAAAGATAATATAATATTGTCTGTAATTACTGGTCATGTTACCATTTACATTTGACCGAAATTTGGTAGATAGGATTTAATTTATTACCTTTGAAGATCTACATCTTTCAACACACAACGAGACATACGGGAAACTAAGCTTCTTCGGAGGCTCATGTTCATATGGCAAAATGTGTGTCTCTACCTGAACAATTATGAGATATACCTGAGATATGGTAATTATTTTAACGCCTACTCAAGCCGACACACACGTAGACAAGCGCCAAACGGTTTTTGACAGATAGCGGGCGACCTTGGCGTTACTCGGGCCCGGGGCTCCGCCACCACCAGTCACTCTGGGGCGAACTGGGTTAATGCAGTCGCAGTGGCAAGTGTCAATGTCAGACCTTGTACCGGCCACCGCGTAACTCACACGTCGGTGTCCAAGTAATAACAGTTCGGTTAGTAATAAAGTAACCGTGTTATAATAGCTTACTCAGTTCACTGGAAACAGTTCTACTGCGAGTCACGAACTACTTAATCACAGACCTACGTGATCTATACATTTCCACGTAAAAACCCCAGGACTACGGAGAGTCTGTAGGCTATTTTACCAGTAGTATGGATGACATTGTCGTGTGGACTGGTAGGTACTAAATCCAGCGTCCTAGAAAGAACCGGCTCATCTTCCTCTTCGACATACATTTTTTATAGAAACTCTTTCGACGTAGTTTGCAAAGTGTTTATATTTTATTTTATTTAAAGTATCAAACCAGCAGATAAACATCTAAGAAAACAATTTATGTTATCAAATCAACGGGAAATATGCTCTACCTACCATGTTTTGCCGAAACTACTAGGAGGTCAAACACCACCGCATGAGTGTCATATATGTATAGTAGCGAGAGCGAAAACATAAATTGTCTCTAAGAAATTAACAATCCTGCAATCTAATAGAAGTTTAGATTTTTTTAACAAATGTCACAGAGATTCTAATTCTTTCATTAGTTGAAAATTAGCGAAACCTATCGCACGAGGGGCTGGACAAATTTAATTTCTGCCTGTCTGTCCGCACGATATATCCGAGAACGAATTTACCTACAGACTTGAAACTTTGCATGGAACTTCATTTCTATACAACGAACATCGATTTCGCACGATATTTAATATAATTTGGCTGAGCACTAACGAACATTTTTACGTTGGTCTTACGGGTAACCATGATGGCAACGAGAACGTCGTAGTATACTCGTAAACTAAGTAGTAAACAAACTGGAGTACAATCATGTCATTTTAAAATCTGACATAGTAACACGTGTATCCACTTGTTACATTCTACCGGGTCCTTCGATATTCCGCCATATTCTAGTTTTATTTGTAAATAGACAAGGTGGAGGTTGATGATAGTAGAGTCTGACGTTGAGTGGTAGAGAGAGCTAAAACAGCCCTAACGCCGCCTTAAATAGATAAAGGCATTTTTCATTTAATATCCTTCCATGGGATTTGGCGATATCTCGAGAATGAGTTGAGCTATAAACTTGAAATTTCGTATATTTTGCTTAAAGAGCAAGATATACAAAATGTATATACAATTAAGAGTTCTAGTGAAATTCCTATTTTGTCTGTCTATTATCCTCTAGATACATCAAGAACGAATAGAGACACGGACTTGCAATTTGCGTTACCGCAGCCTATCACTTGTAGGGTTGCTTCTGTATGATGGGCACCTGTTTGTGTCCGCAGGACGTCTCGAAAATAAAATTAACTATAAACTTGAAATTTTGAATGCAACGCCAGCGAAGCCCGTTACGAAGTACATACTGTTGTCAGATCAGTAACCATGCCAATTAGACAATCTTAGTTTAAGTATTAATAGTATACATAAATTTAATGAATTATACTATGAACATGGCCTAAACCTTATTATGATATATATTATAGGTAACTGGTCAGTAGAAGAAAGTTGTTTTATTGGCAGATACATACTATTTTATATAAGACCCTGACAGCACTGCACACTATGACACCGACCCGGCCTTGTGCGATATACCCCGGTGCAGCCTTGTCTTGTCTGCAGTTAACGGCAGCCTACCGCCGCCGAAATGTGTCAAATGAAAGTTCCACATTGGTTTTATTTATAGTGCCAGTGCGCATGCACTCCAGTATCGTATATTAAATGACACAATAGAACAGGTCTTTGCATAGGTTACTACTAACTGATCAAATGCATATTATTTTGTTATTTGCCTACAATACTTTTCTTCGTTTTATTTAAATAAAAATTACTATTTCAAATGGTTATTTAACGTCCTTCACAAAAAAAGACAAAAAAACGCCTAGAAGTCTACACGTCCTGTACAAATATTCTTTATCTTACAAAACTGTAAATGGGAACAAATTACAAATCTTAAATTTGAAGTGAAACCCTGTTTTAGCCGCTCAATAGCGGGAAAAATATAGCAGGCAATGAAAAAAATTCATAAAATAAAACAATTAAACAAATAAAAGTCTATGGTGTTTGAAAATATCGAATAATAACGTTTATCTTCAAGTAGCTTAGAATAAAAAATTAACCTTAATTTTACTATATAAGAAATCATTAAAGAATATATTTCCATTGTTCTACTGACATTTATAACTATATTTAATTTTAAGTTTTGTCAAAATCGAAAAATTAGCGGTTTGTGACTTGTAATAATACAATAAAAATTTCCTTCCAAACATCCATTTAAAAAACGAAATTAAAACACATATGGTACTTTTGAAAATCAGTACAAAATCTACTTTCTTTGACTAATAAAAAATGGGTCGCCACATTTTAAATAATTACTTAAACCCTACATCTTCTGCTTGCTGATCTTGAAAAAATGTTTCATTATTATAATATTTAAAACCTAGAAGACATTTCAACCAGATTGCAGGTAAAAAAAGTTCCATTATACGAATAAGCGCTGTGACAGTATTAAAATGTTGACCAAAACTAGTTTTTAAGCGCACCGAGTGAACGGAGCAACCAATAATTCATTTAACCACATTAATTTGTTGGTCTTATTATGCACAGCACTGTCCATTTAATCTTTGATATTTCTCGATCCCTTTAGTGTGCATACAATTTTTATGGTATATTATTCAAAACAGAAGTAATTTTAAGTTTTAGATCACTCTTACAATACAAGACACAAATAAAACTTTGTAATAAATAAATTCAGACTATCTTTATTAAAAAAGTCTCTTTACTTATTTAGTCTAGAATTATTTAATGTCCTTCCTCAGTCCATTAGAAATCAGAAGAGTTTTTATTTTTTCATAATTTAAAGTTCAATTAAAGGCCCACTTGGCCGGAAGAGCTTTGATAAGAGGTTCTCGGAGATACTGATGTGATGCAGCTAGTATACAATTTAGTATCTTAAAAGAGGACGGTTACTTATTTTTTCGCTGTAAAATAAATGTAATAGTCTTAAAGTCCTTATTATTAATTTTTTATTTATCTATTGACTGATACTGTATTGACATAAAAAATAACTGGATACTCTAATGTATAAATAACTATGAAATTAAATTAAATGTATCAATTAAAGACAAGAATTAGTAATGAGGAAAATCTAATTGAATTTTAGAGGCATCGAATTGATAGGCTGCACATTCAGGAGGTTTATAGCATGTAAATCTGCCGGACAATCAGCGTCAGAGTCCTTGATAAAAATTACATCATGTAACTGGAAGAAGAAAAACTTGTGTTTACAAGTCGAAACTATAAAATTCCAATTTTGTCGCTGCCTGTTTTGGGCAATCTTGTGAGAACACGTCTGAATATAGACTGCGGTGAAGTGAGAGATTATACTCTTCAGTTACTGACAGTGAGGTGAGTGAGTATTGTGGGTATCAGTGCCCTTCCATCTAAATTAATTCCTTCCCCTAATTTTCTTTTTTCCTTCATTTTGGTAAATTACAGAGCGTTAGCGAAGACTATCGTTCAGAAGGCTGGACAAAATTTCTCTTCTTTCTGTCTGTCTGCAAAATATCTCGAGAATAAATTGAGCTATGGATCTGAAATTTCGCAACGACATTTATTTCTGCATATCCAACATAGTTTGATGATTGTATATATCAGTCAATGGGATTTGGCTGAGCGTTAGCGAGTTTATATTGCGGTATATTCTTGGAATTTCTAAGAAAATTTATTTCTGCATAGGCAATATCAAGTCCTGCCAGAGTGCATGTCCTTCCTTGTATGTTCCATCATATCGTCATTGATAAGTACATTACCTTCAAACAACGGGAGTCCGGAGTGAGGCAGGGTTTCCTCCACCATAATAAAAAAAAATACCTTCCAGTACTAGTTTAACAGTAATTAGCTGAAGGAATTTTTCAGAAAATGGTATGAAACATATTTCTTTAGGTTCAATTACGTAACTTATTCTGCACGTACTATATCAATTACTTTTACAGTGCTAAACGTAATTTAGTTACGAAATACAGCACATAAAGGAATGAAATCAATGCATTTAATAAATAAATTTGGTGCAATTATAAACTATGTTGGTACCATTTAATGCTTATTTGTATTTACTGTATCTTTGTGAAATAACGCTCCAAAGCAAAAATCTAGACTTGTACGCAATACATGCTGTTTTGAAATTAGTATATTAAACAGGTGGATTTTAAACCTTTTTAACTGCCAATATTGAATGGTACAATCCAAGATCGAGAATTTGAAATAATCAGCGAAAAGCGTATGTTACGTATTACATCGATAGCAAAACCGCCAATATTTGCCAGACACGAGACGACACACGGAGCAGAGCCCAGCGGATAAAGACACAAATCAATGTCCAGGACAAGAAGAGTCAGTCTACTTCCACGTCCTGGTGAGGTGTGAGGAAGGATCGGTCATGCAGAACACGGCTGTAGTCGTCAATTACCGTCGTCTCAGTCTCTATGTGGAATGAACGTTGACATTATCTGACACGAGACGACAGTTGGCTGTGACGACACACGGAGCAGAGCCCAGCGGATAAAGACACAAATCAATGTCCAGGACAAGGCGAGTCAGTCTAGTTCCACGTCCTGGTGAGGTGTGAGGAAGGATCAGTCATGCAGAACACGGCTGTAGTCGTCAATTACCGTCGCCTCAGTCTCTATGTGGAATGAACGTTGACATTATCTGACACGAGACGACAGTTGGCTGTGACGACACACGGAGCAGAGCCCAGCGGATAAAGACACAAATCAATGTCTAGGACAAGGCGAGTCAGTCTAGTTCCACGTCCTGGTGAGGTGTGAGGAAGGATCAGTCATGCAGAACACGGCTGTAGTCATCAATTACCGTCGTCTCAGTCTCTATGTGGAATGAACGTTGACATTATCTGACACGAGACGACAGTCGGCTGTGACGACACACGGAGCAGAGCCCAGCGGATAAAGACACAAATCAATGTCCAGGACAAGGCGAGTCAGTCTAGTTCCACGTCCTGGTGAGGTGTGAGGAAGGATCAGTCATGCAGAACACGGCTGTAGTCGTCAATTACCGTCGTCTCAGTCTCTATGTGGAATGAACGTTGACATTATCTGACACGAGACGACAGTCGGCTGTGACGACACACGGAGCAGAGCCCAGCAGATAAAGACACAAATCAATGTCCAGGACAAGGCGAGTCAGTCTAGTTCCACGTCCTGGTGAGGTGTGAGGAAGGATCAGTCATGCAGAACACGGCTGTAGTCGTCAATTACCGTCGTCTCAGTCTCTATGTGGAATGAACGTTGACATTATCTGACACGAGACGACAGTCGGCTGTGACGACACACGGAGCAGAGCCCAGCGGATAAAGACACAAATCAATGTCCAGGACAAGGCGAGTCAGTCTAGTTCCACGTCCTGGTGAGGTGTGAGGAAGGATCAGTCATGCAGAACACGGCTGTAGTCGTCAATTACCGTCGTCTCAGTCTCTATGTGGAATGAACGTTGACATTATCTGACACGAGACGACAGTTGGCTGTGACGACACACGGAGCAGAGCCCAGCGGATAAAGACACAAATCAATGTCCAGGACAAGGCGAGTCAGTCTAGTTCCACGTCCTGGTGAGGTGTGAGGAAGGATCAGTCAGGCAGAACACGGCTGTAGTCGTCGATTACCGTCGTCTCAGTCTCTATGTGGAATGAACGTTGACATTATCTGACACGAGACGACAGTCGGCTGTGACGACACACGGAGCAGAACCCAGCAGATAAAGACACAATTCAATGTCCAGGACAAGGCGAGTCAGTCTAGTTCCACGTCCTGGTGAGGTGTGAGGAAGGATCAGTGATTCAGAACACGGCTGTAGTCGTCAATTACCGTCGTCTCAGTCTCTATGTGGAATGAACGTTGACATTATCTGACACGAGACGACAGTCGGCTGTGACGACACACGGAGCAGAGCCCAGCAGATAAAGACACAAATCAATGTCCAGGACAAGGCGAGTCAGTCTAGTTCCACGTCCTGGTGAGGTGTGAGGAAGGATCAGTCATGCAGAACACGGCTGTAGTCGTCAATTACCGTCGTCTCAGTCTCTATGTGGAATGAACGTTGACATTATCTGACACGAGACGACAGTCGGCTGTGACGACACACGGCACAGAGCCCAGCAGATAAAGACACAATTCAATGTCCAGGACTAGGCGAGTCAGTCTAGTTCCACGTCCTGGTGAGGTGTGAGGAAGGATCAGTCATGCAGAACACGTCTGTAGTCATCAATTACCGTCGTCTCAGTCTCTATGTGGAATGAACGTTGACATTATCTGACACGAGACGACAGTTGGCTGTGACGACACACGGAGCAGAGCCCAGCAGATAAAGACACAAATCAATGTCCAGGACAAGGCGAGTCAGTCTAGTTCCACGTCCTGGTGAGGTGTGAGGAAGGATCAGTCATGCAGAACACGGCTGTAGTCGTCAATTACCGTCGTCTCAGTCTCTATGTGGAATGAACGTTGACATTATCTGACACGAGACGACAGTCGGCTGTGACGACACACGGAGCAGAGCCCAGCAGATAAAGACACAAATCAATGTCCAGGACAAGGCGAGTCAGTCTAGTTCCACGTCCTGGTGAGGTGTGAGGAAGGATCAGTCATGCAGAACACGGCTGTAGTCGTCAATTACCGTCGTCTCAGTCTCTATGTGGAATGAACGTTGACATTATCTGACACGAGACGACAGTCGGCTGTGACGACACACGGAGCAGAACCCAGCAGATAAAGACACAATTCAATGTCCAGGACAAGGCGAGTCAGGCTAGTTCCACGTCCTGGTGAGGTGTGAGGAAAGATCAGTCATGCAGAACACGGCTGTAGTCGTCAATTACCGTCGTCTCAGTCTCTATGTGGAATGAACGTTGACATTATCTGACACGAGACGACAGTCGGCTGTGACGACACACGGAGCAGAACCCAGCAGATAAAGACACAATTCAATGTCCAGGACAAGGCGAGTCAGTCTAGTTCCACGTCCTGGTGAGGTGTAAGGAAAGATCAGTCATGCAGAACACGGCTGTAGACGTCAATTACCGTCGTCTCAGTCTCTATGTGGAATGAACGTTGACACTTGTACCGCGGTTTTTGTCGCGCGCTACCACAACAGTCCTTCCTTCATTAGTACAGTGGGACGATCTTGATTACGCGTGCGTCAACCAACTCTGACTAGGGTCAGAACTTTAATTAAGGTGCTTTTATAGCCTCCCCAACCGAGAGAGCGAATTGCGCAAATGGTCGCCGAAGGAGAATTCGCGAATCTTAACCCGGCCGGTGCGGCACACGAGTATTGTACTCGTACTAGCGAAAGACGATTCGAATAGGAACGGTTCGATTACTCCACTGGTCGTTGGCCCAACGACCTACTTTATAAAGATATAGAGGTTCGATTACGCCACTGGCTCGTTGACACAACGACTTTATTTGTTTCATTTCTGTAAATTGGACAAAATAGAGTCGTTGGCCCAATGAACCTTATAGATTTAATTTACTAGTATGTGTTTGTTAGACTAACGATCAGTGGTATAATTGAACCATAATTTGATTTTAAGCAATAGTAACCCATTCGAATCACTAAAGCTGCTTCGATCATGTATGAAGGCTGTCGAGCACTGATACTTTTCAATAAAGCTCAAAGACTATTCGCCTGTCCTGTTCACAATAAAGACGAACAAAATTTGCTATCTCATGCTGAAATGAAATTTTCGGAATAGGAGCGAAATTCAAGTTTAATAAAGGTAAACAAGAAAGTTTGTTTACATTTACACAACGAATAACGTTTTTAAATACAAATTTAGTCCAAAAGTTACGAAACTTGTCTTGAAACTCACTGAATTGAAATGCTTTACTAAATAATTGTACTGATATTATTATAAATGAAATTTTGGGGAAAAGGGCAATACATGTGTAATGAACTCAAATGTATACCTTTGAACAGTTGTAATTTTACCATAAAAATAAAACACAATCTTGTACACTGTTACAATAAAAAGGATTTTGTTCCCTATGGGTCACAAAATTGTTGGGTTGAAAAACGACCACTGCCGTATGAAAAGTGATAGAATTAAATCTAGAAGTGTGTTTGTGTGTTTACATAACAGATAACACACCAAAGAAAGAACGATTTAAAAAAGTTAAGAGAAGGTAAAATAGTGAATAGTGAACATAGAATAAATTATCGTGGTTCCATACCCATACGGTCGGTAGCAGAACAAACTACTTATTATGCTAACAGAAGAAAGAAAGAAATACCGCTATTGTACACTGACAATCTTAAGAGTGGTACAGTTTGTATACAATAGGTGCAGAGTGGTGACTACCCGGTTAAACTACTAAAAACTGGCTAAAACGTAGCGACGCAGCACAGACTATAGCGTACTCAGGTTTGACAAAGAGGAGAGCTCGTGTAGTAGTGGTATCCGCAGAGTAACCTAGAATCGGCCTAGTGAAGAAAAATGTTAAAATTATAATACCCGAACAGTTTACGTCTCATGAATTTATATCCAAAGCTTTCCTACCAACCAACAACATCAGTGAAGTTTTATTAAATTCTGAATAATATATGTGCGCATTTAGTGGGTAATGTACAGATACTGGTTGGGCGGTGACACAGAAGTGGTGCGGTAGTAATGAGGGAGCCGCGCCAAATTGCATAGTTCTTCCTGACATAACTGGCTGACACGCCTAATTAGAAGCTTAACACACATACTTTCTTACCTCAATTATGTCGTTTGTTTGAGTCCTAGCCACCAACGTTAAGCATCTCAACAGACTATTTGCTACCGTTACGTTCTTTAAAGATTTGAAAGACGAAGTTCATAGTTTTAATAATGTCTATTTTTCAAGGATTAATCCTAAAACCAAGCACGATATCTTGTCACAAGGTCTGGGAGTTTGAGGCGCCGAAGTTTTGGGGGTTTTAAGAGAAAACAATTCATTTACGGATACAATATTTTATTGTCACAATCCTATCGTTTCAATGCTTGATAAATTTTCAATAGAAAAAAAGAAATGTTAGACGTTTCACAATTTGGCACAAAGAAAATAAGTTTATACAATTTTAACTATTTATATGCTATGTGTTTTTTGTAGAATGTACATGCAAGATGGCAAAGAAGTATGTACACGATTATTATTTCCAAATAAAATTATTTCCTTATGAAAACTTTCCATGGTAAACCTATAGTTTTCTTAAATTATATTTATTAACAATTATTAATTACTTAAGTCATACATACAGTACTTAAAAACTCATTGAAACTATAAGTGATGTACATACTGCAAAATTGACATTTTTTATCCTTAACAGTTTTATGAATACCTGGACACAAAATTCCTAACTTAGTTTCCTACTTTAAATCTCTAATTCTTCGTTGAACGATAAACACATTTTTTTATTCTTTCCCCTTTAAGATAACATATATATTAATTTAAAGTCAAAAAGTATTTTCTAAACTGAAAATCTATTGAACCACTTTAAAAGTGCAAAGCATAGCCAGATCCATGATTGCTAGGGTACTTATAGTAAAGTAAATTTAAAAAAATATCCCAACTAAATAACGATTGCACAACTTAAGTCATATGTGGTCTTTATAGAGCAAAGATCATTGTACTAGGTGGAAGGTAAAGTGTATCGAGAGGTCTCTAAGCTACAAAACTGGTCTGGTATTGAGATAGCCAGTCAATTAGATTGAATAAATCCTGGTTGAACCTAATGAAATAGTTTTAACGCCATACTCGATTGCTTGACAAGGGATATGCTTATCAGAGCGAGTAGATTTTGGGTTGAACTAGTTCTCAAAGGCAATTATTTCGATGTGTTGTTTAACACGATCATGAAATTTGGTGAATTGGAAAGGGAATAATTTATGTTAATACTAGAGCTCTATCTACGAAGTAACTATAAATTTCTGTTCTCTTTTAGAAGTTCCCACCCTTTTCCAATTTCCATCACCGGAAAAGGAAAACAACACTTTTTTTCCTATCCTCATTATAAAAAGCACAATTTTAACCAATTTTTACAGTGAGACAGTTAGACCTTTTACTGTCCGTAATATCCATAAAAACACAGCACTTAGCAAGAAACATTCATTCTGTATATAACAGGTAGCAGAGACTAACCGGGCGAGGTAGTCTGGTTTGGGCACCTAATGATCAAATCAGTGTCGTCAGCGCCTGCAGCCTTGAAGACGCAATTTAGGTACACCTCTCTGATCGTGAGCCGACATAGGGCGTACTATTACTTACTGACAGTAACCTAGCAATTTGTATATACGACATTGTATTGCTAGTTTGTGTTTACTTTTCATTCCACTAATTAACAAGTGTATAAGTAGACTAGATAGCTGTTAACGGAAATTGGCCAGAACTTAAACAATTGAGTATTCAATTCTTTGTTTGAAGTTTATTTTTGACGATGGAATGATTGTGAAGGAAACAGGTTTTGTCCGAACATTTGCCATCGCCAGTGAATAAAAAAATCAGTAACACTACGTTTCGAGATCTGCAATCTGATCTCTCCTTCAGGTAAATACCTAATCTATCACATAATCACAAACTAGGTTAAAATAAACAAATATACGTAGTGATACGCATATGACAGAAATCACAACCACCATTTTGTGTATCAACTTCACTAACTATAAAAAGGTGTTTATTTTAACCTCGTTTGTAATTATGTCTTAGGTTAGTTATTTACCTGAAGAAGAGATCAGATCGCAGATCTCGAAACGTAGTGGTACTGATTTTTTGTTTCACTGAACGATGCCAAATGTCCGGAAAAATCCTGTTTCCTTCAATATTCAATTATTCTGAGTATATTACGATGACAGACTTCACAATACAAGGAACTTACAAATCGAGTTCATCTGGAATGTATTATCTTCAAACCAATATTAATCTCAATGGTGTCTTCAAGTCCAACAATTCACACGCCTGTCAACTGGAGTTAGTTGAGACACGCGCGCGAGCTCTGGCAGACCTTGACATTGGCCACGACAGTACTCGACCGTCACGTCCAGGCAGATTACACGGTAGAGACAGTCTCGGCGGGCGGCCAGGATGATGACCGACAAGATATTATGTAAGTGCCGCCGTGAGCCCGCCCTGGCCCGGGGCAAGGCTGCGCGCTGACATTACCTCACTCGCCACTGCCGGGGCCGGCCCTGCCTACTAGCCGCACTACTACTGCCGCGCGTCACACGTTACTGAAGCACGAGTTTCAACTTTTATTACCTAGCCAAGAGTTATCTGGCGAGTGGAATAATATAAAAAAATCTTGTCGTGTAATGTGAACTAAACATTCAGAATATACACAATACTAAAACAAAGAAACCCTAACTGCAACTAATTGACGCTTCCACTCACCCCTGCATGTCATATATCCCAGTAGCCAAATTACCCCTAAACAATAGAACTCTCGTAAACCAACTGATCAAAATAGTTCTAATACCTGAACAGATAAAATGTATTGAAACCTTTTAAGAGACGGTTGTAGTGAAACGACTTTTCTATAAGAATAATGTTAAACCACATTCAGTTTGGCGTGTTTATTTTTTATTTTAACGTTACGGCGGGAGATGTCTTATTTTAAAGATAAAATCGATACTCATCCAAACGCTTTTTAGTTTTTTGAAATGTATACTTCGAGTATTTTAAATGTGAAGTATAAAAATGTTTGATAGTTAACAAAATATATGATATATCTAATAATTAAAAAGAGTTTGGATAGGTATAAATTATAAATTTCTCGTAATAATTCTACGACTAAAAATAAGGTCCTAAAAGTGCGTAAGGGTTAACAATAAACGGATCGGCAAAATAACACCATTTACAAACAAGAATCTTTCGAAAAATCCAGATTAACGAAGAGATCCAAGCTCCTCCCAGCCTCCAATAAAGACGACGTACCTTGTAACACACGGCGCGTGGCGTGACGCACGAACGTTCAGGACAACTTAGTAGTACATTCTTGAGGGATAAACCTGGAACGGTCGCACAGCTGGCAGCAAAGACAGTTTTAAGTTTAGTAATACAGTTACTGGTTTTCAATGTCACATGATGAGGTAAGGATTAGTGTGGAAATCAAGATTGGGAATTCAGATAAGTGGGCTAGAACTCGATATTCGTCCATATGGACGCCTTCGAACAGTGGTTGAGATCAAAATTTGTTTACTAGAAAGGTTTAAGAGCTTTCTTGCATCATGGCCAAAAGGGAAGCTTTTCATTTTGCAACTGAATATCTAAGTGCAGGTCACGATCACTAGTAGAGAGGAGTAAGTAGAGTAACTCGTCGAATGAGGTTAAACAAAAGATCTGCATAGAATAACAGAGGGCTATCTAGAGGTCATTTCACTATTCAACTGCATTACGCCTTCAATATGGACAGAGGTATGAGCAAAGTGACAGCAAATAGGTTAGATTTGAGTCGACAAGAAAGTGTAAGTTGAACTGAACTCAAAGCCATGATATAGACAACTTTTACCAGTTTTGAAGAAGATGTCTAAAATCATAGTTGCGTTAAAAAAGTAATTGGTAGTCGAGGTTTAATATCCAAATTAAAAAGTATTAAGTCATTATATAGGGCGTTGATTTCTTTTCACTACTTCATAAAGTTCGTGAAGAGTGTTTAATCAAGTGACCCGAAATTCAAATTTTTGAGGTACAATCTTTGTTTACTTATAATCTATAACATCAAGATTCTACAAAATAATCTCTCTCTTAATCCTACTGCGCCTAATTTTTAAAAAACGATGTACCGTGTTTTGTCGATTGATACGTATCATAGGAAGCAGCTATCACTCACTTGGGCGGCATTTGTCAGAGTGTGCAGGTATAATAGTGATCTAATCTTGGTCGATGTCACCGAAAATTTTTCAAATTTGAAATTTAGAACGTTAGGGGTAAATCGAATATCGAAGATTACAGAACATAAAATATACTCATATAGTGCGCCTTCCGGCAAAACCATTTTGTGTTATGTTGAAGCAATGAAAGATCTACAAGTAAAGGACAAGTTTAATTAAGATTTCATTCGATTTTAATAAAGCATAAGAGCGGTAACATAAATTTAAATTATATAAATAAATTAAAAATTTTTGTTCACAAATAATTATTATTGTAAGCGATAGCATTATTTATTATTAGAGCCATCAGTCATAGACGCCTGCAGCCTTGAAGACGCAATATGGATGCACACTAAATTCATCTGAATCCATTGGAATCAAGGGGAGGATCCGTTCTTATTAAACTGGTGTTCGGGCTATACTGCTGTGGTGTATATATACTTTCATTAAATTTGTAAAAATGGCAATAGTTTAATTTCAACTGAACAAACCGGATCTCTCACTTGCCGGGTGAGTGCGCTACCACTACACCACAGAGTCCTTAACTTTTTACGATTCAATTATTTTGTATTTAGTCGTTTCTATCACATATGTGTTTAAATAACCAAACTAACATATAATCGGAGGACCAAATACCTGTCACCCGGCAAGTGAGAGATCCGGGTTCGAGTCCCGGCGGAGCAAGTACTTTTTGTGATTCAATGTTTATTGAAAGTTTAAAAATGGAATAATACCTTGTTTTTAATACAGCAGAGGACGCGCGCTTTATAGTACGGGATCTTGGATTACCCTAAAGGTATTACATATCAAAATCTCGAACAACCGATGCTGAAAATATATTAAAATGCCTGTATAGTGGCTAGATTTTTTTAAAAGAAAAGAAACTTTGCTTTTTGTTCTTCTAGTCTAGAGGAATGTTTACATTACGAGGACTAATGCAAAACGAATGTCTTTGACCCTCCTTGAATTTGATCTATTTACTTTCCTTCACATTGTCCTTACATGCTGCTTGGGACTCGTCTCCGATATCTCTCGCCCATTACCATCCTGACAATGTTCGAGTCTGACTCGGTGTCCTAATGTCCTGCGGACGTAACGCGCGCCAGGTCCTCCAGAGCCCCAGAACAGGAGGGAAATACTTGCCAACAGTTTGACGCGAAAGGTGCGTGAAACAACACAATGGACCCGTGGATTATGTAACACCGGTGGTACAAGGTCGACACTCTACACCTGACCTTCTGTACGGTATCATTATCCCACATGTGTCGGTGTGTGTGTGCAGTACAGCCCGGTCCGTTATGGTCACAGTGCCTTACACACGCACGGAGCATAGCCGGTGATACTACCTGGCCTGCTCTACTGCTGTCATCAAAATAGATACACTACTTGTGCTCCTTTCTTCATTCACGAGAAAATTATGGTCTGTGGTATTGAAGGTTCGAGAAGGAAATAATCACATTACTTACCGGTACTTAATACTCGGAGATGTTTCCAATTGGCTATAAAGTGTTGGAATTGTCTTGATGCCAACATTCAGAACATAAATATCCCAATTTCGGGAATGGTAAGACTGTGCGAGATTAAAATCTTATGTGACTGGGAAAACACTAGCGATCAATGCTCAAGTATAGTTCCGTTGCACGATTCCATGTGCTTACATTTCCACGCCCCTATTCTGATACACGTTGATTATGTTTCGAAATGCACTCCATAGTTAAGCTAATAATTCTAGTTTTGTTTCACTTGAATTACTGTGACGCGGTGTTCAATGACATCACTGTTGACCTTTCTAATAAATTCAGCGTGCACAGAATTATTGTATTCAAACTTCGTTATTGACACAATATAACTATGAACAATTAGTCAATAAGCAATAAATATCATATTTCTAGCAGAGGAAATACAAAGAGATAAAAAAGACTATTTGAAAAATTTTATTGTATTAACTTATCGGTTCATATTTTGCCCATCTTCAACTGACGACGTGCTGTATCAAAATGCATTACCTTATTTTGAGCAATTACCCATGTTAAAACCCAAAGAACCTAGAGATCTTCATTTAGTTAGTCTCTTGCACGCAGTAATCGATAGTGGATTGGCACAAAATCTCATTTTTATGTAACATATTAATCCACTTAGAACTCGCGAGGAATGCTGCGCTCTTATTCTGCGGGCTCCAAAATAAACATACAAGGAATTATTTTATTTTCTTTATTTGCGATTACAAGTTATGCGGAAGAGAGGAATTTTAAGTCATAACTTCGTATACATAATAAAGAACTGTTTCATCTTATTTCAATAATAGTGAAATCCTGTATTGGCATGATGTAATATAGTGTCTAATCGTCATCACTGTTTACAGCCAATACATACGGCCAATTACGTATTATGTTAGACATCTTCTACAAGCACATTTGTGATAGTCTATATGGTGTAATGCTGTCGTGGTGATACATTGAAATTTCCTCTTGAAAGAAGTAATTTAAATTATTTATGACAAATAACTGGGCGGATGTTAGTGCTGATGTGTATCAAACATCCAATGATATATTTAAAACATTTTATTTTACAATATTGGAATGCATAAGTTACTGGAAGACGCAAAGCCTACACGATCTAAAACTAAAAGTTTTAACTTAAAACCGTACTAGAATTTACTCGTTTAATATGTGAATAGAGAAATACAGTTTATAGCAGATACTAACTACTTAGAAAAATGTAAAACAAAAAAATTAGTTTCGTATGAGGGGGTAAACAACTGCACATCCCACACGCGACCACAAGGTCGTGCACGCGGTCTTTGACACCTCACCACCCACACCCACCTCTTCTGCGGTCAGCACAGTCCGGAAACCGCTGTACAGTCGCACTGGTCTGATCTGTACTATCTTACCTTCTTAGCCATGTGTCTGGATGTTTTAATGTTTAAAACGCATACGCTAGACAGATCCGCATGCAGATGATTTTGGGCGCAGAATATATTCTCCAAAACGGACTTGTTTTCATAGAATGATAAATTAAGTTCAGAGCAATTCTAACTTTAATTAAACACTGTTCGAGTACGATATTCTAGCTTTATTACAACAAAGGTTTAAAATGATCTTGACAATTTTAATACCTTTCAAAGTCGAGTCGTTGGTGACAACCAATGTATTTTATTTTATTGGAACAGCTGTCATTCAGTACGTTTTTTTGAATAATTAAACACATGTGTACAGAAAATCTTTAAATATTTAGAAAATATAATCCACCACTGTTCTGTACATAAAGGGTTTTGTATTTTATGTTACATCGCAGTATAGATCACCTTTAGATTATTATAATTTGAATTGACACAAAATAATATTTTGCGTGCCATTTGGGATTTTTGGGATTCCAAATTTAATTGCAGTTCATATAAGGCTTCGTGTACTGGAGAAATATTTGTTTCAGAAAAGGTAATTTCAGTAGAGAAGTGACTTCTCTTTAAGTAACACAATTACATTAATATTAGCAGTTGCCCGCGGCTTCGCACGAAATTTCCCGTTGAAAAACAGTACACTATATTCACGTATTCTTTTTCTATCACATTCTAAACATTGCTGAGATAATTGATAGTCGCTCCTTCGTGAGCCTCTTGGGCGCATTATGAAGGTATGTACCATATTACTGCCTCTATCTTTCGTGGTTTTTGCTAGGTGTTGATAAGTTATTCAGAACAATTAATTTATATGGACGAATCTCGATAAACTAATTAGGTTATAAAGAATCAAATTCGGTCTGTTAAAATTAATTTTCTGTCTAATATATTTCCAGTATTATTGAGGAAATGTATCAACGAAAATGTATCAAAGAAAACCAATTTCGATCATAAAGCGTCTTCTTTCGGCTCTTTTCATTTACCTTCGATCTAACCAAATTCAATTACCTTATGTGCAAACATTCACGGATTTGCACAATGAGGTTGTTTTCATAATAGCGTTTAATAGTATTTTCATTGCATTAGATAGTTTATTGATCATTGGTGAAATCTAAATTTAAAATTAGGCAATGACGTCTTCTATGCAACCTGCATTACGCTACTCAAGCACTTTACAAAAACAATTTTCTAAATTTTAAATGTAAACAAATGTTTCTGCCTCTTTGATGAACTTCAGCTGAAAGTATTAGCAGCTGTTAAGTATCAGTTCGCTTTGTATTACATGTCGTAGCGCAGTCTGTCGGATCCAATATAAAACACTCCAACATCAACAACAATTTATAATTAAAAAATTAATCAAATAAACTATTTAAATTGGACTAAATTGTTAATCTAAACCATTCTCGAATTCCATTGAAAACACACACAAAATTTCATCAAAATCGGTCCAGTCGTTTAGGAGAATTTCAGTCACATACACACGAACACAAGAAATATATATATATAAAACTAGTAAACATTACATCCCATAGTATTTAGAGGGAAACGGCGAGTTGAGCTTCGATCATTCAAACCTCAACAGGTTGCACTTGTGATCATCACACCAATCCATTCTCTTCAAATAACCGTGATATCTTCCTGGACTTATATTTTCTCTTAAAAAGTACAGCATGGTATAATAAGATAAAGGAAAGTATCACGGGTTTTGAAGGTAACGAACAGTTATTGGTACAATTGGATAAAAGGTAACCTTTTGCCACGAGCCACCGGCAGCTTTGTACCAATACCAACCAACGGTAAAAGTGCACATAAAGACCATAAGGAGATTTATGATAATTCTCTTGGGAAGAAGGTTATATCAAATTGATTTACGTATAATGCGTCTTGTGAAAACATGTGTACTAACGTTACTTAGTTTTCCATTTTCAAACACGACTTTTTTACCCTACAAAATTACAGTGTTCAAGGCTATATTCCTGAAATTTTTCTTAACATAGTACAGTTTATGTTTCAACACTTTAGAGTTTTACAACCAGTGAACATAGAATGGCATGTAACAAATACAACAACAGTATACAAGTTTACACAATTCGAGCTTCCACATGCCCGTTTTCGACCTCTATGGTATGGATATAAAACGCACTTCTACTTTAGTAATTGAAATTAAATGTAGTTCGCCTCGTATCTTTTAAATAACGTTATAAACAAAGGTTAAACATAATTTTGTAAACGTCAAAATCAAGATGGTGCAACAACGGCATCCATCAGATGGTGCACTATTTCGGCAATCAGGACCAAATAGAAACAAACCGCTTTAGATTAAATGTGATATTTTTACAATAAGCAAGCGAGCTATAGCTCCATGGAATACCACATTACATGAATTTATTACATTATGACATAAGTTAATGATGTTTTTGAAATTAAATATTAATTAGAAAAATTATAAGGATTTTAGTAATTTTTCAGGAGGAATTTAAAAGTTTTATAAACAAACAAGTCATTCTCTTTAGTTATATTTCATTGGCATAGTGGATAAATTTCATACCCTTATCTTCAATTATTTTCTTTGGGCCTGATGATAATAATGTCACAAAATTTTGTGTACAATTCCATCCCATCCACGTGAAATAATAAAAAAATCTTGCCCACCCTAAATAACTCCAATATTGGGATAAAACTGAAAATAAATAAAAATTATTCTCACCGAAAATCGAACGTATCGCCTTAACTAAATAATATATAACCTGAAGTTAAATTCAATCAATATACATTCAAGTTATTCCTCTTCTAGCAATCGAATAGCAATGCAAGGTAAGTTTACAAAGTTGGCGAATCGTCTAAGAATTTCTTTGCGCGATAAATTGTTGTGTCATAAAATTTAAACGGCCGTCAATATTAACAACGGTTCGTTATTATTTTGTTCAATATTTTATTTTATTTACCGTCCAACCAAATTTAAAAATAACAAACATTAGAGATTGAACAACTAACGGAACTTGGCAAAATGTTACTTTACAATTTAATTTCGCACCATAATCTTTTCGAGATCAGCCGTTACTTTTATTAGAGGTCTGTATTATATGTGGTAAAAACAAAGTTATCAAACCTCAAAACGTTTTAAATAATACAAATAAATTATATGGACATTCATCGGACTTTGGATCAGATTTAGAGATATGTTTTAAATCCTGCCTGCAGTTGAGGAACTTTTTATCTGTTTATTGAACTTGTATTTTAATTCCCTTATTGAGAACTCGATAGACCCTTCTCATTGTCCACCCGTCTGCCTGTATATACAATAAATCTTGAAAGAAATGTCATAGAAACTTGACACATAGGCTCCTTCTGATCAAAGGAAAAACTACGTATATTAATCTAGAGGTAAATAAATGGCGTGAAGACGTTCGTTATGTCGGGTCCTTCCATACCTCAAGACTGGAAGTGTAATTATATAATTATATTCGAATTTATAGTGCAGTTGTTATTAAATAGTTTCGTTTAGCAGTAAACTTGTAATTTTTCTGTGGATAGTAATTTTCCTATATAAAAATGTGAGGCATGCATATGGTAGGAAATTATTGGGAGAGATATAGGTACATCCTATTGTAAAATATACGATAAAGTTACTGATTTTTAAAGAACTATATCTTAAAGACCCAAAAAACACACACACACACATTTGATATCACTGTATTAAGTAGAGGACAATAAAAGAGCAATGTTTCACTTCTATACAACGGCCTATAAATGTTTAACAGACCATACACCTAAATATTAGAGCATCAATATTCTCACAGAGTACTTACGAAGTTATAAAAATTGTACTTCATTGCAGTCTTTGTATACTGAACAACTAAAACTTTTGTTAGTAACATCAGATTTAATCGTATTTCATCAGCTAAATTTTTTTTAAGAGGGGATTTTGTTTCAAAGTATTTTTTACAATCAGCCCAATACCAGTATGGCGGGTTAGGCTACTTGAAGATTAGTATAGACTACTGGGCCTGAAAGTGTTAACGACGATTCGGCTAGTTGAAATTTCTTTAAAATATCGACTCAACCCAAGAAAATAACTGCATTGTAGTATCATAAGAATTCCCTAAGCGAGCTTCATTTTTTTTTCTTTTAGGGAAAATTTCACTCATCGGACAATAAATAGATCTCGTTAGCGTTTCTATTACATACATTTGGTCAATAAATCAATTGTTAACTTTTTGTCTAAATCTTTTTATTTTGTATTCCTGATGTTGAAAATAGAGTTTCATTTATTTCTATGAGATTTTACGGCACACTATATTGTTCACTATATGCGGTTGGTATGTAAGATATATAGTGCTATGAAAACCATTGTCAGCAACAAGAAATTTGTTGATATTAATACAGCAGTCTGACACAGCAACACTAGGTTAATGTAATAAAAATAAGTCCGTCGGTTTGGAGTACCTCTGATCGAAACAAAAAAACTGAAAATCTCGGTAACCTAAGTTTGTTTCGTCAATGCGCGTGCGGGCATTCTGCTTACACAGCAGCTCCCGTCTGTCACTACATAGCTAAAAACTCACAAATTCCAAATTAATGAAACATACATAGAATGTTGTAGCGTATAATGTTCACACTGGACGGAAAGGAAAGATCAAAGAGACAAAAAAGACAAAACTCATAAAAGAGATGAGAGGTTGAATGTTCTGAAGCCTTCAAGTGAGATTTAGAGAATTATTTGATACACAGCGGAACGGTAAACAAGTATTCTTCCTCCACATGTGGAATACGGGTAGATTTCATGTGTAGCTGTTGGTTACTAATATTAAATTAAAGATGCATTAGTAATTTTGAAGAATAATTTGTACAACAGTCATAAATGTTCGGTTTTACCGACTTAAGCATTCAGTTTTTTAAATACTTTATTTTTGCACTATAATGGGTAAAAAAACTAGATACAAATGTAAGAGTGTAAGTTATTTGTTTAATTAATAGACCATGCTGCAAAATAACAGAGAAAATTTATATTATACTGTATAATATGACCACCATACTGAACCTATTCAAGAGATATTAAATATTATATTATCACTAGTTAAAATAAAATAAAACGTACGATTGTAAACGTATATACAAGTATTATTATGGTATTATTATACGTTTCAAATTTCGATCGGACGCTGTATTGTAATTTTATGAGATGTAAAAAGTCATGTTTGAACAAACTTGTACTTTATCCTACCATTTTTGTGAAACGCTTTTTCAGTTTGTTCTGTAATGCATATCAAGAGTTTATTTCTTTTATTACTATGTTCAGTTTGAATTATTTAGAAATGTCGGTTGTTATTGGACTTATTTGTATTGTTGCTAAGTTGTTGTACACTTTTTAAGCTATGTACGACCACTATCTTGATATCTTATGGGATATAAAAAACACTACACAAAAATAATAACTTACGTTTGAGTTCAGGAAATAAAAATATTTAATTTAATATGTTTACAAGCTACAGTGATCGTTGTCTAATATTACGGTAGTTTAAAATTTAAAAAGAAATGCAGTATATATAATTGTTATTCATTATAAGATTACATTTAAAATTTTTAGCAAGGAAATGTCAGTATTTTTAGCAATTATAAGTATTAGCCTATTTTTCAAGTACATATTGTCAAGCATGTATAACATAACTCCGGTTAAAAACAGAGATATCTGCCAATTCTAAATAATACACTTAAAATAGTTTACAGTTTTAGAATTACCAGGAGAATTCACAGTAACTATTGCTTAATTTAACGTTCACGCGGGTTTTTTCTAATAATTAATCTGAACGGATTTAAGGGTCAAATAGGTAAGACTTCACACACAATAACATATAGACTCTATACTCTATTCTGACGGAAAGATCAACAATAATTGTTAATTTATGGGAGCCAGTAGCATACAACTTTCCCTTTATATACAAGGTGGAAATGCGCCACACCACGAGTCCTGTATCATGTTTCACTGAACTTCAATGCAAAATTTCCATTATTTACAGTTAGAACAAAAGACAATTATATGAAAAATAAATTGTTCATCCCCGGTAAAAAAACTAATTGTGTTCGCCAAGTTTCATATACAATTTCAAGTCTACATATAAGATGTTTCTAGAGATATGTTGCCACATTATATATTCACATTTACGGATGTGTTGGGATAATTAGGCTACACGTGTTAATATAATATGCCACATGTTAAAATAGTTTTATGAGTAAGCAGATTGTTTAAATATTTATTAATTCTGCTATTATTTTCTCTCTACTAACACACGGTTACTAATAATATCAATATAAATATATTCGATAATGATCTGGCATATCCTATGGAGTACCATGCACTACTGTATAATGAGCTTAGTGTTCATAAAGAAACGAAACGTCATACACAATTTCAAATTAGTTTGTTTTCGAGATATTGTTCGCACAGACGGACAAACAGAAATAAAATTGTTCAGCCACACGAGCTATTGGATACCTTAACGCACCTTAAATGTGTACTTTTTATTTAAGACCTTTCATATTCAGTGGAAAGCGCACCACCGGTCAGAAAATAGAGTGAATCACTATAGGTCATAATAATTTTACATCTCCGCTAAATATTCTTTTATAAATATCCTCTCATCATACGAACTCCATGACGTAAATGCGTATAAAGAGACTTGATGAACAGATAAAAAACACACGACTCCAGTCAAACCACACGTTCAAGTCTCTGAAGACATGTCGCACTCTTACTGCATTTCGAATAAAACTTTTCTATTAACTCAATACCTTTTCCAACAAGTACTGATCTTTAATACTTTACTTGGCAACTTTTATTGATTGTACGATAAAAAATAATGTAACCAGAATTCTAGTACAGTTTATGCTACGATGAAACCGAGAGAACGTTTCAACTTGGGAGCTTCAACACGATGAGTATTACAAGATAGTTATGAAAAATTTGGTTATTCATGAAGAAGTTCCAGAGATTTCATAAGCATCAAAACGCGTTTACAAATAACTGTACAAAGTATACATTTTTATCTTAGAAAATCATTCTTAGAGCACAAGTTCGCACCAATGATGACCGTCGTGCCAGTGCTATCAACTAGAAAATGACAGAATAAAATGTTCGAAAAAGTATTACAACGGCCAGGTAGGGGCCAGGTGCGGACACGGCAGAGAAGGATGTAAGTACCGCCTGCCCCGCCCTACCGCGACCTTGGCTCAGCCTGCGGTATATAAGCGGAGGGCTCCATCACAGGGCACTTAGGTCTCCAGATCGGTCGTCTACCTTCTGCATCATGAAAGTCTTGGTGAGTGATAAATAACATGTGTCATTATCGATATTGTAAAACACTAAATTGTGCTTTTATAAATCACAAATAACGCATTAATCAATTATTCTTTAAAGTTCAAAAACATATTTGTGATTTTTTAAATACAATACTTTATGGAGTGCAAATAATTACAATACTACATAAACGCAATTGAATCAAAACACCAGAATACAAAAATAAATAATCGACTATTATGTCATTTAAATGGTTAGACTGTTCGATTTCATCATGAACAATAGAGAGTATTACAATAGTTATTTATAACAGGTTAAAACTATTTTTAACCTATGTTGGAAATAATCTATATTGTTATAGTATACATAACGACTAGGTTACCTAGTGTACTATTAATGACTTGCATGTAAACATACAAATAGTACACGAAGTGTAAAATAAATAATAAATATGAAAGTCAAGTATCACAAAACATTCAATTTGGCAACATCAGAGTTTCTATTCGGGTTTACGTTCTATCAGTACAAGTTGAACAAAACTTCGTAATAAATATATTTTGATTATTTTTCGAGTTGGGAAATTTATCATTAGTTATATAAAAGAATGTGTTAATGAATAGTATTGATGTGTTAATGAATGTTAAGCTCAATATTGAAATTTTAATATCAATAAATTTGCTTAAGTATAAAAATATCCTGACATATTTTCAAACGAAAATAATGTTAGGCACATCAATTCCAAAATTATGTTCAATAATGTCCAAAAATCCAACAGGTAGCCTGCCTATCAATATCAATGATGTTAATTGTTGACATTACATGTGCAGGTTGTCCTGTGCGCTGTGCTGGCCGGGTGCCTAGCTAAGCCCTACCTGGGTTACAGCCTCCCCACCTCCTACAGCTACAGCACGTCTGTGGTCAGCGTGAACAAGCCCGCTGCCGTGGCTTATGCCGCCCCCGCTGCCGTGGCTTATGCCGCCCCTGTCGCACCCGCCGTCGTCGCCGCCCCTGCCCCAGTGGCATACTCCGCCCCTGTTGCCCCTGCCGTCGTCGCCGCTCCCGCTCCAGTAGCTTACGCCGCCCCAGCTCCCGCTGTGGTCGCCGCCCCCGCCCCCGTTGCGTACGCCGCCCCCGCCGTCGTCGCCGCCCCCGCCCCTGTTGCCGCCAAGAGCCAGTACCACGCTCAGAACGAGCTCGGTGAGGCCTCTTACGGACATGCTGAACCCGGCCAGACCCACAACGCTGTCCAGGTTCGTACCGACTTAATTATATAGCAATATTATCACACACAAAAAATTATCAAAAACAGCTTCTTTGCCCCTAATACGCAACCTTTAATTTGTTACTATTGACACTTGACATTTTCCGTTTTTAATTTTGATACAGACATGTCAGTTTAAATGATTTTTTTTATTTAATTGCTTTTCAACTGTTTAGAACTGCTTCCGATTGTAGAGTATTTTATGTCTAATCCGAACATGCATATAACTAAGAATCAGTAGTATTTATCTGTTAATTAAAATATGTAAAGCAAAAAATCTATAGAAATTTACCAGCCAACATAAATTAGAAGTGAATAGTTGTGATAAAGTTAAAGAGTTGTGTAAATTAACAAACATTGTTTTAGGACGCTCACGGCAACAAGGTCGGAAGCTTCAGCTACGTGAACCCCGCCGGCCAGGTGCTGAGGACCGACTACGTCGCTGACGCTGCCGGTTACAGAGTCGCCTCCAACGCCCTGCCCGCCGCCCCCATCGTCGCTCCCATCGACACCCCCGAGGTCGCCGCCGCCAAGGCCAACTTCCTCAACGAGTACGCCGCTCGCGCCGTCCACGCCCGTCGTCGCCGTAGCGCCGTCCTCGTGCAGACCCCCGCTTCCACCGTCCCCCTGGCCGCCCACGTCGCCTACGCCGCCCCCGCTCCAGTCGCTTACGCCGCTCCCTTGGCTCCCGTCGCCGCCCCCTTGGCTCCCGTCGCCGCCCACCTGGCCTACGCCGCTCCCGCCCCAGTGGCTTACGCCGGAGCCCCCGTCGCCTACGCTGGCCACGTAGCCGCCCCCCTCGCCCCTGCCGTCCGCGCCGCCACTCTGACCACAGTCGTCAACAACCCCGGACACGCCGTCTCCTACAGGGTGGATTAAGATCTCGCGCCGTTACCGCTCAGAGCCAGAGCTGTCGAGACCTCAGCTGGGCTTTACCGGTACTAAACCTCGCTCCCCCCCTCAGAGAGGCTGTCCTTGACTGACATGTACATAGCCCCGTCCGTTCCAGTATTTAAATACCAACAAATTACTCAATCGTCTGAAGTCAATAAACTAGTTACAACTGTACAATTGTCACTTCTTCATAACAACGTCCTACTAGCGTAAATATTTTATTTATAACAAAATAATTGACAACCGATTTACAACTCTTATTTGTAACGTTAGACTTTGGAGAATTGATGTAATTGGTACTTTAAGATTTAAATTCCAAAGAAAATAAAACATATCGATGTGGTCTGTCACAGAGAGAGATAGCACCGTCCATATGTCTAAATGTTATATACTATATAAAGTCACATATAAAAGTAAAAATGTAATAAGCGTAATTGAAATCCATCATTCTAGAAATTGTTAACAAACAAAAATATAAAAACTTAACATGAATAAAATAACTTAAATGTTTTTGTCAATACACTTACTTTCTGGACAGTATAATTACTGGACTATTTTCACCAACATAAACGTTGTATTTCATATACGTGCTTAATGTAGGGTTTTAGTAATGAGAGTCAATAAGAATTTTGTTCAGCCTTTAAACAAAAAGATATTTTAGTAGGCTATATCAGATTAAAATGCAATAAAACTGTTATCTTAAAATGTTTAATTAGTAACTTATTAGGTATAATGAAAAATCTTAATCCTACTCAATACACGTGACAGATCTTTTTAGGAAAGTGGAGGATACGATAGAATTGTTTTAATATTTGAATGTAAATTTAAAACTAATCAAATAATATATTTACGTACTTAGATCAAGGAATTATCACAACATTTCATAAATTTGATTGTAGACGAAAAGTTCGTACAACGTCCTTGATTATAGATAAATCTGACTATAAACTGTAATAAAAAATCTATTTATTTATCTCTAATTTATTTATCATAAAATAATAATAAAGTAGCAGAATACAACAACCATCATGTTCAAAATCAGCAATGTTATCAGTCAGCAATAAGAACAAAAATACGGCAGAGAACAGTATGAAGATATAATTGTTTTTACGGTACCAAAATCATAATGGGGTATCTAATTTTGCCATCAATTTTAAACTAACTTTAACCATGATCATATCTTATAACTGGATAAGAATGCTATAATGTGTAATTATTAATAAGATGTACTATACTTCATATAAATTAATTTACACCTATACATTATATAAAGTAGGTGTATGTGTTTTAAGTTTAAAAAAATCTACATTCTATACAAACCCTAACTGTCAAATTTAATTGTAAAATCGACGCATCTCAGGAGAGAAACCTCAGACAGTCCAGGGCTAGGTCATAGACTCCTCTTCCCACAGGAGTGTTAGATCCACAGTGGGACAAAACTGCCCACCGAGGGCTGAATGTGAAGTTTCCCATGCTGACCTTGCGTGCAACTTTAACATAAGTGTATCTACTGCTTTAAAGAGCGTTTTTTTTTTAATTCACAAGTACTTATTTTGTTTGAAATCAAATTAAAAAATCAGAAGTTTGTGTTCTATATTTGACATTTGATATGAAATATATAACAAACTTGGCAATTCTAAGATGTTGGAGCAGCTTTTACACATAGATTTTGCCATAAATAATTAAAGGCTCCAATTGCTTAAACATACAAAATTAATGACAAAATATTTATTTTTGCATCACGATTTTGTGACGTCATTCTAAAAAAAATCATAGTTATCGTTTCCAGGCAGTCAATATAATTGAGTCCATGCATACTTGCTGGGTTGGTAAAAATGTTTTACGTGCAATTTTAGAACGTTATAATTAAGTAATAGAGTTTAGAAGTCTTAAGCACTTCATATTTAAACCCTGTTAACTAAAAATTCTCAGTCATCTGCAAGTATTGAACGTCATCAAACGATACTTAAAACCCAAGATTTGCTATTTATCCCATTTCAGTATACGAGTGGAGAAAGTTATTTTAAACTGTTTGTGGCCTAAGATTAATCATTCGTAACAATATTATAAATGCGAAAGTGCCTTTGTTTTGCTTTTATACATAAACTATTAAACCGATTGTACCTTAAATTTCACATGAACATTCTTAGAATCCCCGCGGTGTATATAAGCGTATTATTATTTAGAAAGTCCCTTTGGACAACCCCCTACCGGCCTCTAAAACAGTTAAAAGTCCCATCTTGGTCTCTAAAGTTGCGAAATATTAGTTGAAAGAACGTGTTAAATGTAATGCACTGCTCTGTGTAAACATTGTACTATGACAGCACGACCACGTGTTTAATTAATTTAACCACTATTTTCCATTTCTTTCCATCTATAGAATGAAAGTTTAACAAAACTTGTTAACACATTAATAAGAACACTTCTTATTTCAACATCGTTTCAACAATGAAACCTATACATTTATTCTGGACCTTACTTAAGAACTAAATTAAGAACTTGTAGATATAAGGTATTGAGTTTGGTTTCCTCAGACATTGTGAGATGGCATATTTATAGTGGCCGAACAAAAACGGAGGGACATGAGCATGATTCAACAAACGATTCGCTCCATGACTACAGTTTGAGGAAATAACGAGCGCAGTGAGTCCGTGATTATATACATCAAGTGGAATCACATAATATACAATTTATCAACTTATCAAGTTCTTATCAACTTAATCAAGTCAGGAATTTAAAAAAATAAACTTTTCCAGGAAACAGACAGAGTTAAAGAACAAACAAAGCACTGTCACTTCACGTTTTTTATAGTCTTTTGTAGAAGATCCACATGCCTCAACAAGAAATGTTTCTAAAATAGTACGTATATCTCACACATCACTTTGTAAAGTTTTACATGACAGTGGTTATAAAGCGTACAAAATTCGTTTGTCCATGAGCTAAGAGAAAACTATTTTTAATCGTCGAGTAGGATTTTGTGAAATAATGATGCGGAACACTGGTAATAATATAATTAGATTTAAAAAAATTGATATCTCAGATGAAGCAACTTTCATGTTAAACGGTAACGTTAACAAACACAATGCTCGTTACTGGGCTAACGATAACCCTCATTGAATGAGATAGCAACAAACCCATCACCTTGAAAAAATTAAATGTTTGGCTTGGCATTATGAAGGATCAGTTTTTTGGGCTCCTTTTTTATTGATAAAAACCTTAATGCCAAGGTATATCACGAAATGTTATAAAATCAGATTTATCCAGCTATCCAAGTTGCAACAACCAAATTTAATGTAATTAAGTTTGGTTCCAGCAGGATGGAGCACCTCCACACTATGGCCTGCATGTCCGTGAGTATTTAAACAATATTTGTTCAAAATCGCTGTCAGAAAAGCATCGAGTGCCTACCAAGATCGCCAGGTCTATCTCCACTTGACTACTTTGTGTGGGATCAAATTAAAAATTACGTTTATAAAACGAATCTCCAGTGCATTAATGACCTTAGGGACAGAATAGTAGCGAAAATTCAACAAATTCCACATTAATCCCTACAGCGTGCCGTTTAAAGTTTCTACAACAGACTTGTCCTGGGACAGCAGTTTGAAAATATAATATAAAAAACACAGATTAGTAGGCTTTAGCCGTGTTATTACTTAAAGTAATTGTAATTACTAGTGTTACTGTAACTGTACATTTACAATTTTAAACTGCCCGCCAAAAAGCCCATTTTGGGGAAATGGTTCGCTTTTGTTTCCTAGAGGGGTGTCCAGAGTTTAATACTTATATAATTGTCCAGCAGGTTGAAGGTTAAGCACGCTCCATCCATGGTTTTAACTGAATTAATTTCAATAAGCTGCCATTTTGTACTGGGTTAAGATAGAAACTCTAGTTTCAACTGTTCTTCTTTTATCAAGACGTTTCAAATGAGGTGTCACTTAATGGTGTCACTAAAATCCCATTTTGGGTAAATGGGAAAAGATGTAACAGTGACTAAAAAGTTCACGGTTTATTTTCTATAAAGGTGTCCCGAGTTCCATCCCTCCTCCTTTATAAACAAAAATTAAACAGTGTGTATCCATATTTTTTAACTTACACTGTATATATATATATAGTTTTTAGAGGCAACATAAAAAACTCAAATTTTACGCTTGAAGCTGCACAACTAGAAGTGCATAACCTGGAATTACGGAATTACTCGCAATTTTGCTTATCCTCTGGTCCTCTCAATCATGAACAATGAAAAATGGATACTTGATGCATGATATAATATGACTAATACCATTTAAAAAATATCATAGGATCCTATCGTATTACATCACATGTGCTTTCACTAAGAAAGCTAAGAACTTTGACTTTGGAGTTCCTCTACATTATTCTAAACTATTCCAAGTATAACTGAAATCGTAGAAGCTACCAATATTTTTTGTTGCAAGATACTAGTACTTTACGGTCCAACAATTTACAAATTCTAAATACTAATCACGCCAAACCACAGGCGAAATTCAAAATAAAACAACATTGCAGGAAACACGTACATTCTAATTCCGATCCCAAATATTAGAAAATAATAGTTTTTTGCTGAAAATATTAGGTTTTTAGGGTTGAATAAAAAAAATCCTACTAAAAACAATATAACTGCATACAATTTTTACATGTTAGTGTAGGAACGGCTACGTAGCATTAAGATAATGAGTGTGCTACTATTTCAATATATTTATTGTGTTTAATAAATTAATTTTTAAAGTTAATGTTTTCAAAGATACAACATAAAATACGATGTTTTTCGCAGGTCAGTAACAGTGTACCGATATAAAGGAAAAAAAGTATGGTATATGAAAAACTTTTAATAAATAAATTACTATGCCGAAATTCTATCGAATAAACCAGAATTTCCAAACAATAACACAGCTTTTTGAAATAATTCCGAATCATTTTGCATGTTGTTAACGAAACTATGTTAGTATTTTTAAGCATTTATTCACAATGAGGTGGATGAAAGTAATTAGATATGGCATATATAGCTCACACCACTTTACACTCCTCAGACAGTGAGGAATGGGCTCACGCGGCGAGTTACGGTAGAGAACTGACAATGTCGGGCAGACCTTGCCGAGTGTGAGAGAAGGAAGGTGAGCAGCATTGCTGCCTCCTGACGTGGATCACCTAGCGGACCACCAGGCTACGGTGCTGTAGTGCTGTAGCATCGTAACAGCTCGCTAAATATATTCCACAACTACAATAATACTATAGCACACTACTCTTTCTTTGTTTAATATCACCTGTAAAGGCCAGGAACGTAGCCAGGAAAAATATTTTTTTGGGGGGTGGGTCCAGACAACTGATATTTTCCCGTAGCAGACAGAGAGTGAGTGACCATTTTGTTCCGTAAAAAGTTCTTAACCCGTTCCTTTTTTGAGAACGATCTTTCAGTAGTACATGTCAGTAATACTGAATTATTTAAATAATAATAGTTTACAAAAAAATTTTAAAATTTGGGGGGTCCGAACCCCTTGGACCACCTCGCTGGCTACGTCCTTGGTAATGACTAGGTGTGACAATTTTATAGCTAAGCTACCTTTGCTTCCTTATTTAATTATTAAACTTAAAAACCAAAGCTCAGTGTGCAATGTACTAAAAATTGTTATTTAGTGAAACATAAATTACTTATACTACGAATTGTAAAATCTACTATTAAAAATTAATATTGTCTCCAGTTTAGAACAGATTCTCCATAAGTTGCGTTTCCAACCATTAGATAACGTTTCGACAAATGTAAAAGCGTTGTGCTGATAAACTCTTTGTGGGTTACAAAGATGTAGGTATATACAGCACTAAATATTGATCATAGTAAATGATACTTGATAGCAGTATAACAACTATAAATGTTTATGTTACTTCAGGTTAATTAAAACACGACCACTAAAAAGAATACAAAACCCTGTTTAAATCAATTCTATCTACACCGTTAACGCTTTGAAATGTGCCAAATCAGAACTGTAACAAGTGTTCATCACTGCAAACCTACAGCCTTCCATCGCACCTGGCCTGACACCGGTGCGTTCCAAATTATTTTGAATCCCTAAACACTCCTCAAATCAGTTATGTTCTGTGAAATATCCGTACGCTTTTTATACCCGAACTCATCTCATCTCGTTCCACAACTGTCGGACCTTTGAGGACTTGATTGTTGCAAAAAATCACTTGATGACAAGAAAGATACTGCAGCAATATTATTCTTGGCCTAAATTACAAAGCATCCATGAGGTCAGACGATGTGAAAATCTCCACCATAAAAATCACCCACTTTCTCTTCTCAAGCTTTGGAAATTCGAGACTTCTAATAGAGGAGTACTACGAAACATTTGTTCAACACTGAGGCACCCTAATCACCGCTCAAACAGTGTGTGCCATGGGAAAATATCTTCATCTCCGAAAGAAAACCTTCCATAGAACAATATGATCAGAAGTGTAAGGCATTCTATAGGGCAACTAAACGGGGTGAGAATTCTCTATATGCATATCCGATGCCAGTTATAGTAACTGGAAGAAATCCTAATATTTTTTTATAACCGCATAGGGCTTGGAAATCTGAAGTCATAAAAGAGGTTGGAGTGGCATCGGAAACTTCTACAAGTCGGATTTACGAGCCTTATGCGTATATAAGAGATTCCAGTCAAGAAGAAGAAGAAGAATATCCTTCGAGCAATCAACGAAGGTGGGTCCTGACATGCGTCATAAACGGATCTTAAGGCAATAAAAGACAACGGTTCTAAAACATCTCATGGGTGACAAAACATGATCTTGTGGGTGAAGAATTCTGACGCTATATTTGTTGTGCTATAGCATTTGCTGGAAAATTATGGCTGTACAAATGAGATGGCGTCTTGACAAAGGTAAGCTGAAATTGAAAGTACGATATGTAGCTTATACCATGCATTCTTATCAAATTAAGTGACTTATATTATCACGTTTTAGTTAAAATCTTCTGAGGTGGAGAAAAGTCTACAATGTTTCAAGCGTGTTCTTCTCAGCAGGTAACAGCGTAAGAGGGTTTCGGCTACTCAAAGAAAACGGAACCGGTCAGCCCGCATTGAGAATTGAAAATAGTGTGTGACTTGCGGCATATAAGGTAAGGTAGATTGAAAACACTGTGAAAATTTAGATATGCTTTTGCATCAGTTCACACTATCCAATGAGAGGAAACTGATGGCACAGCTATTGCAGTGGTGAACCACTCTCGCAAATGTAGTCAGGAGGGTGTTTAAAGACAGGATGCGCTGGAGTAATTTCACGGTTATTGCCAGAGACAGGGTGGACCAGACCACCTGGGCCACTGATGTAGCGGTATAACAAGTGATTATAGAAACTCCGTTTCAACTGTACACCCACCTTATGTTGTGGTCAAAAAATTCGATAGCATTATTTTTAACACTCCATATATATGTTTGGGCTATTTTTGGGGGTGAAGGGTTGTTTTCTCGAATTGTTTAATGTAAAGGTGGGTCGTGTGGTACATCATTTTACAGGTCTCTTGACACAGATAACATAAAACAATTTCAATTTATCTTGCTTTAAATATACAAAATGGTACAATCTAAAAAAACAGCTTCAGCAGGTTTTTATCTTGTTTCTTTATTGAACAACAACTTATACACTCCAAATGTTACCTACCAAAAATATTTGAAGAGCTACCCTTCCAAAAATACTAAGAAATCTCAGTTCTCAAATAATATCAACATTTAAAAATTACCAACATTTAGAGAAATTAAAAATTATTATAACTAAAAACATATTAAATAAACAGAATGGTTTGTATTACAACAAATTAAAGGTAGTAAAAAACATATTTTCTGTTTTTAAACTTTGGCTTTATTTTAAGCGGTTTCGAATCTGTAGGCAAAAATACAAATTTCAAATAATTAAAAGTATTTTCTTTATGTAATACATTGTAATAGAACAATTCAACACAACTAATACTTTGAACAGTTGTTTATAAAGCCCAACAATACCTTATAGATGTTCAAACTGTTTCCCATCGTTGCCAATGCAAAGATCCACCAGCCCACTGAAGCTATTTCTTGGACGCTGGATTTCTTCTGGAGAAATGGAAGCTACTGCATGTCATCTTTCCAACATATCCTGTCTATTAGTTGGTCTTGTAACATAAGCCCTACACTTTAACCTCCCACAAATATAGTATTAGTCCAAACCGGTTAGATCTGGAGAACGGGCGGGTAACCGACTGATGCACCCCGTCCTATCCATTATCAGGCAACTGTTCATTAGTGTATTACGAACTGCGATAGCAAATTGTGGATGAAAGCAGTCTTTGCTGCACCACCTTTTGTCTAACTTTGTTAGGAAGACACATCAGTAGCGTAGGCAAGATATTGTTAAGACAATAATTGTACATATCTCCATTTAAATTTTCTTCAAAGACGTGGGAGCCAATTTTCTGTTTCGGATTCTGCCACACCACGTGTGCAGAGTCCGACACCTATGATTGTCTACTGCACACATCGAATGTGGATTCTTGAAGGACACATTCACCTTGGCGTTACTTCTATCTGTCACTTCATCATTAAATAAGTCAGGGTCTTCATTTATTTTCTCTCGGTCCCATAAACAAAAGTTGATACGCTGAAGATAGTCATCCTCGCTAAGCTCTTAATGTACCGATATACTGAAGGGGTGAATCTTGTTTTCGTGAAGGATTCTCAAAACTGTCGTTTGGCTCAATCCAGAGTCAGCTGCTATTCTTAGGCTTGAGTCCTGTGGGTTTTGTAGAGCAGCCGCTAAAACATCGGAAGATGTATCGCTTCTAATCAACTGGCCTCACAATCTTCTTATTTTTTTTTTGTGATAAAAACGTATACTTCTAGTTTATCGTACACGATCAGCTAAGCTTCGAAATACCTTACGTGAGTAGTGATGACTTTTAGGAAAGCGTCCAGCGTACAAAGCAACAACTGCAGTGAAGTTTTTTAATAACACTCACTTACAACCATCAACATATCAAACGCCTTCACACTGTTGTACACCATTTTAAAATTTTAATATATTAAATAACAAGCAAAATAAAACCACTATAATTTTACGATGAGTAAGTTTCAGAAAGTGAATACTAAAACTGTTGCAAGAGTATTGCACAAAAGATAACTCTTCCTAGTTACCATTTACTAATTTCTGTATTGAATTTACTGTTTCAAAATTAGTACCTCAGGTTTTACAGTGAAAACCCTGCATTATTGTTATTATTTACCAGAATAAGAATGCACACGTTATCAGCTGATAAAGGTTGACGGTCAAATTCCATAAAAGCTACAACATACATAAACACATGAAGATAAGGGAAATTGACGCATCTTCGTTGATATACATTGAAATTGGGTTAGTAAACTTCATATTAGAGGATAAACAGTTTGCAACCAGTTTAAGAATTTTATAAGAACACTGAATAGATAGTGCTATTTATTCACGTATAATTCTGTGAAAATAAATTGGAATAAATCAATTGAAATTGTTATTGTTTATACAGATCCGAAACAGCTTGACATAAAGCAAAAGTTCAAAAACAAAAATGTTTGTTTTTTACTACCTTTAATGTGGTGTAATACAAAACGTATTTTTGTATTTAATTTTGTTGATTATAAACTAAAACTTTTAAATATAAATAAGTTTTAAATTCCGAAATGTATTGAGAACTAATCTTTCTTAGTTAATTGTTAGAAGGTCGTTATTTAAAAAAATAAAATAAATATTTATTTTTTGTAACATTCAGAGTTGCATAAGTTGTTCAATAAAGTGACAATAAAAATATATGCTAAAGCTGGTTTTTTAGATCTTTTAACATCCTGTAAATTTACAGCAAGATAAATTAAAACTTTTTTAATTACCTATGTCAAAAGAACCTGTGTTTAAAATGAGGTACCACACGCCCCACCTTCACATATAAAACTTAAGAGAAAACAATCCTCCACCCCCCCAACAAAATCACTTACATATGTTTTGGGAAGTTAAAAACAATTGTAATTCATTCTTTAGCCACAAAATAGCGAGGGGGGTGTTAACGGAGTTTCCCTCTTCAATTGTGATACCGCTACAATCAGTGGTCCAGGTGGTCTGATTACCCCTGTATACAATGAGAGACCATTATTAATCTGGTTATTGCTAAGAAAGTAGACATCGTGTACGTAGTGTTATGTTATGTTATGTTAGTAGTTGTAATTTTAAACGTGACAATTATTTAGGCATAGCGGAACGCCTAGACGGCGATCCTGATTTTAGCCCCATAAGAATATATTAATTTTAACACTTTTAATTATTCATAAAAATCAGAAACTATTTTATACTTTATCGTTTAAATGTTCAAAAAGTATATGTTTTACGAGAAACCCAAAAAGCGTGTGGATGATTATTCATATCATGCTTTTAAAATGAGCCATTACCCAAACCTCTACAACAAACATATAAGTATTTCCGAGTATTTGAGGTTTTAATGTTGTCCTTATGGGGTATAAAAGGGTCGTTTCATCACATTCGGCTATGGGTTATCAGTTATAACTATACAGACAGATACACCACTTTCGTCGTAAGACCGTACAATGTAAACGAACGTGAAAATACGATACACTCACAAGCGATGAATAAGACTAACAAGAGAGACGAAACCGATCGCTGAGATGTAATAGATTTTGATTTGTTACGTAAGCCTTAAATTTAAATCAGTTTACTGTCAATAACCATGTTCCTTCAATTATTACATCAAAGCGACAATAAAACTTCCCTCATTCTATAAAACATACAGTACTAAATTTTTTCAACACATATAACATAATATAAAGAACTGAGTTAAAATTTATAATTAGTTAAAACACCCTGAAATAAGAGCAAATGTCTTACGCTATTCTGTCGAGCCTGGAGATCGACACTAGATTTATAGCTTACAATAAAAAGTAAAACTTTTGAACTAGTTTCGTATTTAAAACAGTACTTAATTGTGGAAATTTCATAATTTACGTAATACTTGAGTAAATTAAAATAACCTTGGGATTTTAGTAAAATGTAGGTAATTCTTCAGTGTGTCTATGTACTGAAATCAGAAAAAATCCCTTCAACTAAATGCCATGACACTTCCCATACATTCACGTTGCTTCATAGTTGTTCAGCTACTTCAGGGCTCCACCCCAACGACCTTCAACGGTTCAATAGCAACAACTGAAACATTATGAACTATTCAACCATGAAATTACCCACAGATATTCATGTTATTTTATAGAAGCCCACTGCTCATTAAAAACGTTTTTGCTCCCCGAGTATAGGGCTGCGAATAATAAGCATTTACATAGACATTCAACTCTTCGAAAATGGTAGTGGTTCCGAAGTCGAAGATATCTTGCAAACATGCTTGTAATGCAAAATCATTAGGTACGAATTTTAACGTACACTCCCTGAAGGCACAACAAAACGCTATAAAATAATGTATGATCATTACACAAAAATTGTGCCTTTGAAAAAAATAATAACTTGAGGTATCTTCATATCAAGCCCAGAAAAAGATGGCTGAAGATAATGCTTTGAATCGTTACATCATGCATGTAAAGACGACTGCAGGAAATAACATGTACGACTTTACATAAGGTAGCCTATATAACACGAATAGTTTACTTCAATCAAAACTCATTTTGACACGTGTAATTTTACAGGTTATATTTCATTGTAAATTCTTAAGTCTTAATTACTGTATAGGCACAGACAGTGAAAATGTATCAAATTGTCCGAATATTGTTAGTAGTCTTATGGAATTAAGTCGTATTTCATTCTTGAAAACCCTTTTTATTATACAGGATGTGTACGAACTCTCTAAAATTATTTTGGAAATTAGTTCTTCACGCCAAGACAAAAAAAAAAAAAATGTAATATAGTCAAGGATACGACATGACCTTAGTTTGAACTTCAATTTTTAAGAATCGAACGTACGCCGACCCTTGTGTTTGGATCACATGTACTTTTGCACAGGTGAAATTATTTACAAAAATTCTTTGGATTTAATTGTGAATATATAAAAAATCCAACCTTCGAGGCATGCAATTGTACTACCTGAATCTCCTATTACCTCTAACTTCAACTATTTCCTCGTGAAGATATAATTGATTTGTTTCAATAAGACTACCAAAATTGTGTAAAATTTAATGTTTTACAGGAGGTAAGCACATAATCTCCGAAATATACGACGGTAGAAACAAAAACAAAAACTATTATGTAAATCTTTATTAGGTAAATAAAATATTCTGAACATTATCAAATTTTTAAAATTTAATGCAACTCAACAATTTAAAGATTGTTAGACATTCAAAAACAAATAAATAAGCATTCTTAAATCAGTATGCTTGTATTTTACTTTTGAAATACTCTAATAGTTTCAATCTTTTAAGTAGAAGTTGAATTGTACCCATATGCTTAAGAAATTGGTCAAACCATCATCAATGTTTTGGTTTAAAAGATACTCCTTTGAGACGCAACCCGTTATACTTCCAAATATCACTGGTCCCATGACCAAATATGTAGGCGTAAAACGCAATATTTTATGCAAAATTAACATGTCTCTGAATAACTTAATTATTTTCTTTTTAATGTGAGTGTCGTACACGTGAAAATGTATTGATATATAAAAAAAAAACATTGAAAGAATTAAAACGCCTTAATCGATGATTAGGAATATAAAATCGACATATTAATACAAATTCGCTACAGTTGAATTTATTTAAGAGTGATAAAAAATAAATATCAATAAATGAATAAAATAATAAAATTTACTTTGATTATTACATAACTCATGAGAATTATTAGTGTTATTAAAATTAATTACATAAGCGACAATAAATTGATAAAAGTGCGCTTTTTCGTGCAAATCCGTAGTACTCGTGAAGTACAGTTATTAAATCATTATATAATGTTCATTCTGCAACATTTTGCAGAACCGTGAAATAGTTTTTGACTGTTAAACTGGTAAATAAAAACTCTAAACACATTCTGTCTAAAACTTTAAGTGTACATATAGACCATTCAAAATTATTAAAACTGGTATACTGTTTTGCACACTGCATTGCTCTTCTGTACAATAAAAATTAATCATATGATTAAGTTGTGTCAAACCGAATATATACTGTGTAGAATACATAAATCCGAAACCCATATTTTTAATCATTACGGAAATCTATTATTTTGAATCATTTACCATCTAATAGCCTACTTCTACATCTTTATATACGACGAAACAATTATCACGATTGTATACGTAGATGTACTATTATAGACGACTACAAAAACTATGTACGTACTAATATCTGATTATTTTAATACAAAGATATTTTGATAAAGCTAAATAATGCATTTTAGGTAAATCTAATGTAAAATCATTAGAATAATAGCTTTATACATCATATAATAGATCATTTATATATATATATATATATATATATATATAAAACAGAAAAATAGAACATAAATATCCTCTATATTTCATCTTAACAAGACATTTTCAAGAGAAATAGGTCAAATTATTAACAAAATATAACAAACAAAAGAACCGTCATATGTTAATAAAACTGATTAATACATATAGAGATATATATTGACCAATAATTCATTGAGGAAACATTATTCACTATAAGCTTTCATTTCTGTCTATCTGTCCGCAGTATTCCTCGAAAAACAGACCTATACACTTGAAAATGTGCATAAAACTTGATTTCTACTCTATGGGATTTGGCTGAGCGTTAGCGAATATTTTGAATCTGGTTTCTTGGGTAACATGACGACAACGAGAAAATAGCAGAATAAATAAATTTGTAAACAAAGTACATGCATAACAGATCTTAACATGTGACATATTAGCACATGTAGCTTAACTAACCCAATACATATATTATTTGTTTGTGACTCGGTGTGTAGACTTGTAGATATGGAACACAATTTAACAAACAAAAATGTGAATGTATCACGTAGCAATATATGTCGAGAGAGATTTCACATGTAGACTTTAAATTATGCATGAAACTTCATTTCTGCAAGAATGAGTTCTAGGATGCGTTATGTTTGTGGCAACACTTTTGTAAATATATCTGTCCGCAGTACATCTCGAGAAACGAGATACATATATAACAATTTGTATGCAATCATAGCGAAGCCTGTTACGACACGTGCTGTGCTGTTTTTATTTACAGAACCTTGACGTCGTAACACATTTACTTATCAAAAGTTTCCTCTAAAGCAAAAGAATTCACTCGGTACGCTGTCCAATGTAAAAAGTAAGTATGACTACAACATCAAATTATGGTAAAACAAACGCATATTAACAACATATTAAAGTTTTCTAAAATATTGACATACGCAGCGCATTCCTAAATACGACTGAGATATATTTTTATAATTGAAGAAATTAAAATTAAAAGACAAACATTCACGCGCTTTTATTTTCTTTGTTACGCGTGTCCAAACACATTCTAAATCTTAAAAACTAAATATTTAAGAATATTTAATAAACATTCATGAACATGTAATAATGCTTTGTAAGCAGTTATAAGTGTTTATAAAAGGAATATAAATGTTAATAAATAAATACATATGTTTGTATACGATTTGTTGTATTATAAAACTAAGATTAACATAGTTGGTGCTTTTTACTCACCACAGGAACAAATAGACAACTAACCTGAAACAAACAATAACATATATTACAGTAATAGTAGAGCTGAACTTAACTGGATATAAAAATAAAAAAGAGTTTTTAAAATATTACACCTATTAACAGTATTCCATGTAGTCTCGCCAAGAGCCTCGATAATCTGACAGCACACATGACTTATAAATCGCGCGCTAAAATATTGTGATTTCTATCTACTAGTATTCAAAAATATACAGCGGTCATCCCAGTAGACACATCGGTCCCCAAGCACTATAACTCTGGCGGTGCGTTATACATCTCTCTTAGCCTCTCATTCTACAGCATTTGGATAAAAGAACACAATTTAATCGTATGTAGTATGTAATATACTTATTTTTGTTTTGTAAGCTTTAACAAATTTGTGCCGCAGTTGTGATTTCATTATGTTTTGTAGGATAATTGTAATCCCCTGCCGATCACATTTTAGTAATACGAATACAGTTCTGTAGTAATGCAGGCTTTATATCACATAGTAAACAACCACATACATAGCTTTATTTACCTTAGGAATGAACAAGTGAGAATTTGTTACAAAATATTTTTAGAATTCATATAATGGTACAAGATTAAAAACTGATTAAAAATACAATATTGTTATGTTATTGCTACACTTGGATTTCTTACACTTACAGATTTTGTATTCGCTTTTATGGATCTAGTCTCCATAAAGACTCTGTTACATATCCATTTACACTATCAATTTTTTTTTCAAATTTCTCTCCTCCTGTTTGAGCACTGATCAAATCATGGAATAAAGTCTTTAAACTCTAGCACCATGTACTTTGTTCACTTCCTCTAGTGGTCGCCTCTTTTTTCAATTCAAAATCCTAACATTGCTCTTGTAAATTCGTACAGTGTTAAGAGGTCCCTTAGCTATTAGTAATCTGTTACTGCTGATTCTACCACCGTTTCCACTACCACATGATGCCCTGTATTCGGACGGTTTCAACAACGATAATTATACCATAAAGGGCATATTTTAGACTGTCATTATATTTTGACTCTCATCCGTTATATAAGATTCAAAATAATAGGTGGGTGTAAAGTCATCTCCACGTTACTTCAATTTATGTTAAACCTTTCCTACCTCTGAAGGCAAACAAAATAATTTGTCACACAATAATTGAACCTGCTTGTTACAGCAAATGCTGGCCCACTTCCATACCTCGACAAATTAAAAATAGTCAACCACCACATGAAAGCAATAAAAGCTTATACATATGGACGTTAAGGCTCCAGACCTGTTTTCAGTTTTTTACTCCCTGCTAATCTCATTAAATCTCATTATTCACAACGCGTTGAACAGCCAGGGCAAGTCTCGAGACAGAGAGGTGGTTACAGAAAGGTCGCTGGCGATTAGTCCAGATCAAGGGCAACTCAAGGTCACGCCGCCTCCACCACGCCCACCGCGATCGGCTTCCTTCCGTGGCGATCCAACTGGCACTGGCACCAGCTATGGTCAGAGCCTAGGGGTTGTCGACCTCGACATTTCATATTAATCTAGCTAAGAGTTTTCTACGTCAGCTAGCTTGTGAGTATACTTCAGTTTTGGTAACTTATCGGTGGGGTGTGGAACACAGGACAAGAAGGCTCCGAGCAATTTCTTCAAACAATTATTTAATATTTCCATTAAGATATAGACCTACATGCTTATAAACACATGCTTTTCATTTATGTCTTGAAACTTTTCAAACATTCGGAAAAATGTAAATACAAAAACAAAACCCTTAAAAATACACGAGGAAATTTCTTTATCAGTGCATTTATTCAACAATATTACATTAACTATCACATCTATGTCTTTATAATATCGCTGCGCGCGTAAAGAGGATACTATAGTTCGATCGTCTGTTTGTATATTCCACCATTTAATATTCATTGATTGGGAAGATTTCTCCCTCGAATGAATCTATCGTAGTAAAAATAAATTGACTAACTTGATGTTACAGCAGAAACGGCGGAAATGTAGGATTAGGAAATAAAAGTTTTTCATAACCTTCAAGAAAAACCAACACTGTCGCTTCAGATAATGACATTTCTGACGTATCCAACTAATTAGATCAAGATAAATACTGAGGACCCCCTCCAGGAGCACGGAAATACAATGATCGTCAAGTCAAAACGGTTTGGTAGTGGAATGTTACAGGTGTAGGTATTTTGACCACATACAGGAACTTTTCAAGAACTCAAGGTTTGGACTCGTTATCCGTCCATAGGGTCTACAAAGATAGCCGGTATTAATTAATTTCAAGAAGTGAATTTATCATAAGCAAATACAGATTTAAACTTGCATACAGGGTATACTAAAGCCAATTTACGACAATACTCCTCTTTCATCATCTAGATGCATGGACATTAAACATCAAGTGGAAGAAGGTCAGTATCCGATGACCACAGGCACGTCCACAGCTACTGACTGAGTCTCTTGCTTAACTCCACAATGCCTCAGTTTCCTCACCTCTCCATGCTCCTGCATTCTCTCACGGTGTTGACCAACTTCTGCAGTGGCCAGTTTACCGGTCCACCAGACATTTTGTCCGGCCGCCCGATGAAAGGCCTGGTTCGGTCACCAAAGTTGCCTCATAGACACAGACAGCAGCTTGGTACAAAGCGATTATCCACCTAACACCGCATGAAAAACGACGAAAACTAAATTCGTAACGAGACACTTTATTACTTTTTGAGTTAGAATATTAATATCCGAATTCAGGTTGGATGAACATTACAGGAAACAGACAACTGAGAACAGATTAAGAAGGAACCAACAGATAAAATGTTATCAAGATTCACAAGAGAACCTCAAACAAGCCATACAAGTGCGATCGTAAAATCTCTATGATTCACCTTGTTCAAAACGTTCTGTGGAGCATTTAGCGAGTATTTAGTTCCACAACTTTTAATTCCCCTCAGAAGAAGATTTACAGAATCATGTGTAAGGTCAGGAGTCTCATACGGTAATTCCTTTTGATCTTGGACGTAAATTACTATCATGGTAATCAATTATATAATATCATTGGTTGAGTTACAATAATGATGAGTAAACATAAATTTTAAATTGATTCCACAAGAAAAAGTATAACATGCTTCAACAATATGGAGGATGGAGGACAGCACTCACATTCTATTGACTCGGCTTTACTTAATTCACTCAACTTACCGCCGTTTTGCCTAATTTTTACCGTTTATGTACACAACCAACTTTTACAGTTAATAACGACCGAACACACTCTTTTTCTGTTTCCGCCGAGCCATTCTTGTGAACGACACCGCGCACAGCACACGGGCCAGAGTCCATGCGGAACAAAAAGGCAGACAGCCTACAAAAGGAAGTTTCCTGAAAAATGTAGATGCCCTTGAGGTTATAATTGATAGGTTGTGAGGACGGAAGGCGGGCGCATGGTGACCACTGGTGTCGCGAGGTAATGTCCCCGGACAGCCGCTGCCCAGTCAATTGTTTTGCTCTTCTGTTAATTCCACACCATTAATATCTTGGGCACCTACTACTGAAATTGCCGCCTGTCGTCTGAGACGTTGCTTTATCTCCGAAACTTTGCGTTACCTGCAAGAAACAGGTTAAAATTAGTAAATTCATTCTGTTAAGAGTTTGCAAAGCTCATTTTCCTCCTACCTAAATGTAGTAATTTATTCGGAATTTAACTTTTAAAATTTTAAACTCCGGACAGCCACAGATTACGCATACAAATTTCAATATTACATCATTGAATGTGTGACTTTAGAGACATTCCTTATTTTCATCTAATCTACAAAACACTTTATTGTTGGGATATACAACATTACATTTGGGTTTCAATTATCTGATATAAATGATTTAAAATTTTGTATGAAATGCCCATACCACCACTATTAAAAGTTTTCAGTAACGGTATCCATACAACATTTATAATCCTCAATTATTCGAATAATAGAATTTGTAATAGTCTGAACTAAATATATGAAAACAATTACCCTATTTATAATATATGTTTACAGTATTATTTGACTTTACCAGGGAAAATCAAATAATTTACTATTGCATAGAAAACAATTTATTCAAGTATGCAGTCCTACCTGTCAATTATTGACGAACGTTAATAATTAAAAAAAGTGTAACTACCTTGCGGCGAAAATGCTAGAGATAAAGGGCACAATAGGTGGGACTGTGAAAAAAGCGTTAGAACAGGTAGAAATATCCTTTAAATAAAATTTATATCAAACATTAAACTCTGTCCAAACTACCGTGGTCCATTGAGGATTAACACGCTCCTCGAACCAAGCGCACTCGCTCTCTTCCTTGTAGCCTCAATGGTTAGGCTAATTCTTACAATCATTGACTCGCATTCCTGATGTGCCTTGATCAGTTATGTTCATTCTTATTTAGTTCAGCTAATTTCATTGCATACATCATCTTTGTACAAAAATAAATTAGTACAAATTCGATGTATCGTACGTGCAACATAGTAAAACTAACTAACATTTAAATGTGCGAGCATCTATATTAAGATAATTCAATTACTACAACACATACATCACATTGTAATGTCAACTTTCTTTAGGTATTCATGGACATAACATATTTCATAAAATACACATTATTGCAATACATTACAAAAACACTGTTACAACAGAGTTTCGAAGGACACTTGTATACGGAGTTACTTTCAACTATGTTACTATTTGACCTTTCAAGACATTAAATATATAATTCACGTGAAAAATAGGACAAGCTGTGTGCTTTAATGCACCATAAAATTAACACATGTAGTATATACACACAGCAATATTAGACGAGTGATCCTTCACTCAACAATCTTTTACCAGCTCGCTATTAACATTGAATGGCAGATTTACATGTTTTAATACGTTTGGTACTTTTCCAACTCCCTAATTTTCAACGCTGACAGTGGGTGTGCAGAGAGATTTATACAGTCCGGGTTAACGCAGAGCTCACTGCTGTATCAGCATATTTTGTGTACATTTATTAAATGTAAAATAAAGTCATAGAAAAATTTGCCAACACAGTAAAAATAATTTAAAGCAATGCTTTGGGTTGGTAAATCATAAAAAAATGTTTTAAGTACATATTGTAGTTGGGTATTATCAAATTGCATTTGTCTATATTAAGCGAAATCCGTTTAAAATAAAAAAATATCTATTTTCATTTTAGGGACTTCCATTTTCGGTATCTCGGCTCTTAAACAATTTTAACACATAGCTAATACACGCGAAACGCTTTTTCACTCCTTGAAGAGTTACATAATATTTATCTACTCTGATTTCGTTGTGCTCTTACGCAACCCCGAGTCTATGTAGCGCCACCATAATAATTATTCTATACAGTCTCAAACAAGGATATAGGTAGAGTTCTATAAAGACATCTCAGCAAGATAAGACGGCGGACATAAATGTGGCAGTTAAATGGCGCTATCTACCGCAGTTTACGGTGTCTGCTACCATAGTACCGGCCCCGTGTTACGTACACATTAGCATGTAGTGTACCTGACTGTCGGACGACGCAGCGAGTTTAACATTATTGCCGAGCGGCATTCTCTGACCGGTGGTTTAACATTTGGCCCGACCGCAACACTCTGGCCGGCCTTGGGCCGGGAACAATGTTGGACTACATTCCGACACAGGAGTTGGAAAAAATTTTTATTTTATATTTTTGTTTTTAAAAATCAAATGACATTCCAGTTTTCCAGCTCATACCTCTGTTTAAACAGTAATAGCTTCCGTTGCCCGGTAGTGCTGAAATATGCTGATCTCTAAGAATTAAGGGTAGCGTTTGCAACACAAAAATTCAAAGTACGTTGGACTATGTTTTGTGTAATATAACAAATACACCAAAACAATAATACCGGAAGCCTTGAAAATTCTGAAGTAATCTTGAAGTAACTTACTATATGTTTTAGGTGACACAGAAGAATCACTCACAAGTGAATTTGAATAATTAATATTAGCTCCAGTCAATTTAGACTTGACTAAAAAAAGTGATTGACAAAATAGGTCGGAAACGAAGAAGCTCAAAATGAACTCAACATAGTTTTGACATCAGAGACATCAGAACTTAAACTACAAAATGTAGTGTAACTTAGGTGAAGAAGACTCTCTGATGTCGAAACGATGTAAAGATTTCATTTGAGATTCATCGTCACCGTCTTTTTTTAGATCTCTTCAAGACGCACTAAGGTGAACTGGATCTAAACTCAATATTTACATTGAACCAACCCTTCCGACCATTTATACGTTATGAGTAGAACAAACAAATTAGTTATGGTGTCAGATGGTGTTATGGTGTTGAGATAGCTGATGCGAAATCCTACACAGAAACAATTTATCGCCATTAAAGTCAATTTTTAAACAGACTGTACCAGATTTATTTTATTTGTCAACCAAGCTAAATGACAAGTAATTCAGCTATTATCGCGTTCATAGGAGGTAAACTACACTAAGCACTTGTAAATATGTACATGTGCAACTCATGCAGGGCATCTCAAATTTGAAACTCATACAGGTACTTGTGAATTTCAGGACGATAATTATTTAAAATGTGATCAATATTCATGTCGGTGATCAAAGATGGTGAGAAGGAGAAAGGGGTCAGATTTCTTGTGAGAATGTTGATTTTTTCACTCACGAGCATTTTGCTTCGTTTATCTTGTCCTGTTGTAACTCATCACAAGATACTTTTTTAACTACCAATTTGGAGGAGGGATGGCTCTTCACATTCTTTTCCTAACTCACCAGAGCTGTGAATTTATAGGCCTCTTTCTCATCCATTAAACTTTTATGGACTTTTTCAGGTTTGGCGAATCTTAACTGCATGTATGTGAAACAGCTTCTTCACCGTCGGCAGATCGTTTCATTAATTCTATACCAATAGGGCGGGGAGGGGGGTTATTGTTAAAACAACTTTATCACAGAAACCAAGCATTGTGCAATATAATACGTGGCGAAAATAAAATGATTTGCATATAAAATAAAATCACATTTTGTAATTTAACCATCTCACATGGCTACCCGCAACTTTTAACCAGTCCAATTAATATAATAATATCCATTGTCGACGACGGATAATGTTTATCATGTTCATATACAAATCTATGGCCGAGATATATAGAGTCCGGACTCCCAACACGAATTTCAAATACGCTACAAATATTTACGGCGTTATTGAGGATAGTGCTGTTTAGAGAGAAAACTCGATCTTTGTTTGCTTCAATTCAAGAAAATTAAACCTTGGGATAGGAATGATTAATGCGCTTAAAATTCTAACTGTGAGGATTGCAAAAGAACATTCACAAAATTCACCTAGGCCAATAAATATTTTTTGTATATCCTACCATTTGTATTAATTTTAGTATTATTATACAATTATCATTTAAAATATCAATACTATATATCTGAGAACAATGTCCTTCCTTCGACACACTAACTCGTGGTATCAGATGTGTAAAATTTGCCAATTATAGACGTGCTAGCGTTATTTCAAAATTGTAACACTTTTGCATGCTTATAATACAGCTATCTTTAATTTAATTTATTCGATTCTTTAAATTCAGCATTCTTTCTAAAAGAGTTTATTAGCAATTACTTGATTTCTCAAAATCAATAAATATCACTACAATACGGAACACTTTAAAGACTATTTATTATTAATAACAAAAATTACCGTTTCCAAAATTTGACACATACCATTAAGAAGGAGTTATTTTAGTATTTAATATAGAGGAAGTTTATTTTCAATCGTTTGCAGGTTGCATTTGAAATGTTACTACTACGAAATCCTACGTGTAAATAATTTTTTAATTATATCATAAATGAATAAAATTTCGTCATCTGTCTACCTACAAACAAGGCATCATTCCCTAAAAGTATAGTTTACAAAATCAGAAAACTATTTCACATGTTTACCTTGGTTACCATTTTTTTTTATCAATGGTTAAGAACCATTCCGGCCCGCCGTTTTAGAGTCGGAATCGTTTGCTCCTAACCTTCGACATTTCACAGCTGTAACGAAAAGTGATGTAAACACTTAAACAATTCATTTCGGCCTGTGCGAGATTCACAAGTGGTATAATGTAATGGTAATGGGGGCCAAGAATGGTTTGTGGAGGTGAGGGGGGTTCTGCCAGGGTCAGGGTCGGGGCGGGGTCACGGCTTGGTACCGGCTGCCAGGTCCGCTTGAGCTCGTGATTTACATTATGTAGGGCATGAGTGGCCTATCTATCGAGCAGTGAATCATACACCTTTAACAAAGACACAATTATAACTGCAACATATAAAATATTGATAAAATAACACTCGTTAAAATAAAAATTATTTAATACGAGATATTTTCATTCATCGTTCAGAATAATACCCATATGAATTGACTAGCAGTGGGATTAACCCGCGGCTTCGAACGCAATATCCTGCTGAACAGCTGAGACATAAAGGATTATCTTTTTTGTAATGAAATACCACACACTCTTTTGATAAATGATTGTTACTGGAAGATATAACAATTTCATGACCCATTTTCGAATAGTTTGACTCAAGACTTTAACAGACCGATATTTATGGCCCTGACGTGGGTGAGTGAAACAGCTTTTATAAGTACTAATCAAATTAATAGAATTTATCTGCAACACTCCATGATATATGATAAAACGACTCCAATAATTTGAGTAGCAGTAAAATTATTTTGGGCCAGTGCACATGAACAATAAATTTGAGGTCCTTAGACGTTTCTGTGAAAACATTTATAATGTAATATGATACTTAGGCTACTTTACTTGACGTGTCCGGATCTAAACTCCTTTCTTTAAAAAAAAATGACCAAAAAGACAGCTTTGTCATTTGCCTTTACAAATTACAAAGCTGACCCAGGCAAACCAACAAGTGACCAGTGCCTTGGACAGCACCACACTCGCACAGTGTTCTTTCCGACCGCAGGAGACCCCCTCTTGTCTTGCACTTTGATATTTCTACCCTTATTCTGTTTAGTGTCTTCCACACTGTATAAGGCCGTTCTCCGTCAGGTGCCAGTTCCTCCTTGGATGGTATGGATGAGATTGTAAGATAGGATTCCCAAGTGGCTGCGCGATTTCTTGCTGGCGATCCTTCCAATATGCGAGTCCTACCTAGAAAGCTCTTTCTTGATCGCAACCGTCGCGTCGTTCGGCAGGCTAGAGACCATGTAAGGGATGACAGGGGTTCGGCTCTGGTTTGGTCCTTAGTGCATCTACAGCAACGTCACGCCGGATTGATGGAGGGGCGATTAGTCCAAAATAAACTAAGTGGTTTGAAATCATAACTGATGTCATCCACAGTACACCTCAAATATTAGTTTTGTCATAATTATTTTCACTACACTACGGTAGATGGTATTTTGCGCATTTGAATACTAAATTCTGAAATATGTAATTCGGGATGGAAATATGTATATGTAACATTGTCGTAACTAACCAAACCCTTAACAAAGTATTTATAAATTTGTTCAATAGATGTGGTTAATTGAGTATAAATCATCCTAACATCGTTCTTCACAAAATTCCGCATTTAAAATAATAATAGGATAAACTGCGTCTGTTGACAAATTTTACAAAGATCCTTGATAAGATAATAGGATTTTCGGACATTTGTCATCGCTATATGTTACAAATTGTATGACACAACGTTTCGAGTAAAGAAATCTGTCCTCTTCATCAGGTGAAAAATAGTCGATTACAAAAGAAAGAAAGGTAAAACGAAGATAAATAAAATGGGTCACACTACGGAGTAACTACTTATCCACCTGATGAAGAGGACAGATTTCAATCCTCGAAACGTTGTGTTATACATTTTGTAATATACGACAATGAAAAATGTCCGAAAATCTGTCAAATTATCCATCGTCAATATAAAACTTTAAACAAAGAGTTCTTGATAAGTTGTGACACAAGTTCTTATCAACGTGACACACAGATGGACGTCATTACGACCGTTCCGCTACACAGCTGCACGTGACGAGGTTGTCAAGCCGGTTAATGTAACACGGGTGGAGGAGCCAATAGAAAACTATCCATTAGGTTTTTCTCGGCCGCGGCAGTGTTACAGTAATCACTATAGTAGTATTAAACCACTAATTATAGAAGCCACATGCTATACTTATTACTGCTAAATGTAAACGTTGTTAAGAGCCACTTATACATTGTACAGATAAAATCCTATTCGCTGTTTGCCACTTTTAAATAATCATTATTTACGTAGGTACTGGTACCAGCGTGGGGGTAAACATTTGATGTGTTAGAAACTTTTGTTATAAAAAAATTGGAGATTTCTAAAGAAACTAAACAGGTTTCATGTTAAGTTTTCGTAATGAGGTAATTTTGAAATAAAGAGGTTAGACAGAGTAGATAAATTGTGAATATTAGAAATCGTAATTTCTAAACAGAGTGCTGATTATTAAAATAAAGCCTCTACTCCACTTAGCTTTCCATAGTATTCTGATGACGACCCACATTATTAATAATTTCTAGAAACAAGTTCATAAATGGAGTTAAAATAATCAACACATGTAATTAACATAGGATAATGATATAACTAGCATCTTAAAATTAAATTGTAAATTGCTCCAAGCATCTTTATAGGATAATGACTTTTGTTTTTAGTAAGTAAAACTTTAATATGGGGGAGTTTATCGTTGTTTTGTTATTGGCGTTAGTACCTTTACTGATTTAATTTTATAAAAACAATTCACCGTTTCAATTGTAATGCAGCAACAATATTTCTCAATCAATTGTAAAAACAACTTGAGAAATCAAGTTCATTAATACTGTAACAATTAAGAGACCCGCATCATTAATGCCTTGGTTAAGACTTCGAAGGGCCGCAATACTAGCCCTTATTACATTTGTACACTACCTAAGGTATCGATGGATGAGGACAATCAGTCCTGAAATCTAATTGGATCACTAAATAAAGAGCTTCTGACCAGCCATTTCCAGGTGTTAAGTGCGGTTATAACAGTAACAGCAAAGCCCTCTCCTTGTTTTATTGCACCATTAACTGAAGTATTTGACCACCTCCACCTCCCCCCTCACGCAATCGAATTATACAATAATGGACTCGATTTTCTCGCTCCACATCGCTTGGAACGGCCTTGCACTTAACAGTCACATTATTGGAATTGACTGACTCGACGATTGAAAAGAACTGCGTGTGGGTGTGTAAACGACTTGGCAGTAGACTGCAAGGCGAATCTGTCTCCCCTACAGCCCAGACTTGAACTGGTTCCCGCGGCTTCATATTTCCCCGCCATGTCACCATGGAGATAAGCCACATTTACGGTTCGATGCAATTAGCTTCCATCACCGCCACCGATGTTGTTGGACGGACTTTAAATTAGGCGACACCATTTCAATTAGATAACAACGTTATCACCGAATTAAATCCTACATTTTAATTAACTGCAGAAATTAAAAAAAGAAAAACGCCTCTGGGTTGCGATGCGTTCAGCAACGGTTCTTCCCACTTCAAAATACAATATTAGAGCTTACTTTCCTAATGTACCGTGATGAAATGCATGCGAGTAATGTTTAGGTTTCTTTTTTAGGATCACCTACGGTAAGTTTCATACACATACACATGTACCTCCAAAGAGAAATACGTAATTTAAGACCCCTCCACATATTGTGCAATATGTATACTCGCAGAGCTGCGATTAAATAAATTGTTAGATTTTAATTTTCTCAAAATAACGTGAGTAAGGAAATTTCTAACTTCCAAAAAGTGTGATCCATTTGGGTTATTCTTGCGTTATGATTTAGATTATACCATACATCATGTATTAATTTAAAACAAACACTGCAACTATAGGTTTTTATTTCTGAGAGGCCTTTCGTACTCAACAAGCACCTTGAGTACGAAAGGCCTCAGAGAAATAAAAACCTATATTATTGGAGTGTTTGTTTTAAATTAATAACTAGTTCCAATTAGAAGAGAGCTTCTAGAATGCATACATCATATTTACAATCTCAAAATTAGGAGAAAATGAAGTCATAAGAAGGCGAGGGAAAACGCAAATTCAAATTACTAAGTGTTCTTCGTGTAAACATATACAAAGCCACAGTAACCAACGTGAATACAGTTATAAATTGTACATAATCCCATATGTCGATAAGAGTATAAAGCGAAAAGGGAAATATACTTTATCACTAATAAATCAAAATATAAAACCCTTGTGTGGACTGGTTTAAAAACCTGCAACCGGTTTCGCCGAACAATTTTATACTGTTGAACCAGTTCAACAACAGCCTACACAGTAGTAATACGGCTCCTTAAATTGTCTCATTCACTTGAATAGCTATAAATATAACGCCTACGGAGGTAACCTCGAAAACACACACAGCTACTAAACCGGAAGTTGAATAAAAAGTTGCCTTACTTTTTTTCTTTGATTTGACATATAAAATGAATACTTTACGAAAAATAACTTTCACTCTTCATGTAAAAAACAAGCACCAGTTTTTGGAACTTTTCAAACTGCAAAATTCAAAATCCATGACTCTGACTCTGACACTTGTAATCCGATTAAGACTTAATTTTTAAACAATTTATAAATGCACTGTTTTTTAGTATGTAATTTTAGAATTATATCAACAAATTTGTTATTAAATTATGATCTCCACTTTGATTCTTAATAGGACGATTACAAAATCGGCATTGGCCATATTATGGAGCTCTGAATAAAGTCTTACTTTTGTAAACCTCGACTTAAAGAGTTAATTTTTAAATTTCAATTTAATTAGACAGGTTTTGTTAATTTATCGCGGCCAGCCCCTACCCGGTCGAACCGCCGCTCTGGACTGCAAGATGAAACCATAACTGTTTATATATTAATTTAAACAAACTCTCCAATAATATAAAGTTTTTATTTTTGTGAGGCCTTTCGTACTCAATGAGACAATCTTCGGACCCACACAACTGAATAAAAGTAATAATAACAATAGTAACATAAACAATTTATTTGATTTATCTAAATATCAACTTTATTTTTTTATATAACATACTGTGCTGTCATAGAATATTATCTCTTTGTATTTTTAATGACATATGTTTTTATTTAGAACAAAATTGTTTATGTTACTATTATTATTACTTTTATTCAGTTGTGTGGGTCCGAAGATGTTCTCATTGAGTACGAAAGGCCTCACAAAAATAGAAACTTTATATTATTGGAGAGTTTGTTTAAATTAATATATAATTTCCAATAAGAAAAGAGCTTTAAGAATGTAACCATAACTGTTGTTTTTGTATTTTTATTTAATACATTTTACGATTTCCTATGATATTTTCTCTGTAACCAACATACTATAGTATTAGCAAATAGCGATTGCGGCTGGGTACAGGTAGCACCAAAGTGGGGGATTAGAACCCGGCAGCATTTCCACCCTGTGAGTGCACTTACCCAATCACACTCAGACTTTTCTTATTTGGAATGTTATCCTAAAGTTATTAGTATACATACATGGTGAACATCATAACGAGAAACATTGTACAAAGTCACGTTTAGTACACTTAAAATTGTTATAAACAACTGAGAGTTTAAGATGCTATTGAATAACTTTGTACACCCAAAAGTGTGGGAGTGCAAGCGAACGAGGCATCCTTTATTTGCTAATACTACAGTCATCCACTCACCCTAACCACCTAGGCGAACATATCGGTAGGCTGGCTAGAAATACCTCGCCAGTGATAGGTCCATATAATGGCCGTGGACGCCTTGTACACATATTACTGCCGTGGTCAAACACCATTGACTCACATCTCCCAAAAGATCTGGCTGGCCTCCAAGTGTCTATTGTATATAAACAAAATAACTGTCATATTTCGGAATGTAATGTAACCGGAAAAATATAACCTTGTGGACGCAACATCGCCATAACACACTATACTCGTAGACGCGACCTCGCCCTATTTAAGAAAACTGCTTCCAGAAATTTCTATCTTGTGATGTGTACGTACATATCTGTATATATGTGTTATATGTATTATAAATGGTAATAAAGCGGGTTCTTATATTTTAGACACTTTCAATAAAAGAACTTAATGTAAAGGGAATGACTTAAGTTAGTGAAGCTATTAATTTAGATGCTTGAAAAGTGTGTCCGTCATATACAGAGAGTTTCAGACGACCCGTATCTAATGTGCAGCGACCAAACAGCTTATTGCAGAGGTTTGGTTTAAAATGGATTTCCCACAGAAATTTTTTAAAATAATTTAAACACTGGAAAAATACAAGGTATATAAAAAACAGAGGTCCCATGTTCGAATCTCAAAAATTGTAAATTTAAACACACGTTTACATAATTTTAAAGGTATGTGTTCCTCTAAACACTTTGGCCAAGAAAATAATTAATTATCTTTATTCGTTTCAAAATAGCGATCTAAAATGTATAAAAAATTGTGAATTTTGTTTTATTGCCACTACTGTGATACAAACCCACACCAGAATAAAAAAGTTTTTGATATTTCATGACACGGACTTTCAAATTATACCACACATGGCCGTATTTTATATAATTCAAAATATAAAACTCTACAATTTATACCGCCATTTTGAAACCTATTAGAGATAGTTTAACGTTTTTATCGCCAAAATGTATATGGTGCAAAGGCCACCATACACACATTAAACATTAAAGTGGTGTTTAACAGGATATAGTCTATGTTAGCATTTGAAATAGTTTAATTCGAATATAGAAACTTCTAATTTTGGGACCTCTTGTACTTTTACCAAGTAGAAATTATGTTAAACAAATCTATAGGGCCGATTTAGAGGAGAATCAGTTCGTTATACACCTCCTGCTGTTAGCCGTTTTACCGCATTTGACGGATCGTCTAATAAATCCTACAGATCATGGTTTTTACAATATACCAGGTCAGAAGAAGAAAAAACTGAAATTTCTCGTCAGTAAACTGTATACTGAAAAAGCTCGTCAGTATGCAATAAGAGATTTTGGTCGAATGTGATAAAAATATATGCAATATAAATTGATAATAATACGCGTGCATCACTTGAACCTATCATGAAGTTCCGAATAGATACAGTGTGGAATGTTTGTCTGTATAATTCCATGATCTTTAAAAATGTCAGTAATTCACAAAATGAATTTTTGAATTCCATGAAAATTCAAATGCCACAGTGAATCAAAAGTTTTAAGAGGTAAAATTCTAAGTAGTTACGCTAGCAAAAGTAGAAACCAATATTCATATTCCATTGCTAAAGGGGCCTATCAATGTGTGCCCTTTAGCGGGATATAACCATCGCGAAAATGTCTTATCTCAGAAAGACCACGATTAAAACACTAACTACGACTTAGACCATATTATTAATTTTAATAGTCGGTAACTCCTGAAAATTACACTTATCTTTAAGAATATAAAATTGTATTTTAATCGTAGTTGTTTATATGTTATTCTTCCTGCAAGAATGCAATAGAGACTATCTGAATTCACACTCTAATAGTATATAATAGAGAGCCAACATTTATCATTACCACTACTACCACTGTCCTAAAGTCGGCAGATGACCCATGTCGCAGTAGAGGTGTTGACAACGTATATTATACCTATAGATATATCATAGTTTAAGTAAACATGTTATGGACACGTTAGACTCCGAAACCTGTCTAAATATTCATTCGTAAAGCTATCGCGGTCATCTATGCAGCGGATTTGACTTTTGAAACCGTGTAAAACCAGCGTTGCTCAGGTTTCTGTTAACCCAGACAACTCCTGATTTGAAAATTAACGAAAGTATCACAAATATGTTGGTCGCGTTTGTCTTTAATAACAGGCATTGGCCCTGTTAGCGACTAGTATATATACAAACTGAAGGAGAATTTGATTTTTTCTGCAACATGCAAACCAAAAACATACATACAGGTAGAACGGTCTTTGTTATTCCTAATTCTGAAGTAATTTAATTCACGGATTCGGTAGGAGACAATGCCAGCTGAGAGTATTCTGTGAATCTCAGGTTCAGCATGCAATTCCCCGTGGTTTACAAATACACCCTTCCTCCGGAATGTCAATGACACACAGTGTTCCAAACTGAATTAGGGCAGCCGATGTTCTCACTATCCAACTGCAATCATGGACGTCGCGGGTGCTGGTGTGAAATGGCCTCGAAGCGTCGGACTTCGAATGTGAGTTTATGATAACGCAGGTTCAAACTCAGTAACTGCACTTTATATATTAATGCGATCTTGTACTGTACCGGCTCTCCTTCTTATTATGTTTGATAAGATTCTCTCGCAGGCCAGTGGTCCATGAGGATAAACACAATACAGCTAAAAAGAGGATTTAAAAATCCATATATGACTATGGCATTATCAGTCGGGTTGAAAACCTGTTTTGTTTCACAACCCAAATGGAATCGTCTTTATCTCATGTACGCCCAAGCCACCATATCATATATTATTGTATCATGCTGTTAAAGCACCAACAATAAGTTATATGACTTGTGGCATTATCAGTCGGGTTGAAAACCTGTTTTGTTTCACAACCCAAATGGAATCGTCTTTATCTCATGTACGCCCAAGCCACCATATCATATATTGTATCATGCTGTTAAAGCACCAACAATAAGTTATATGACTTGTGGCATTATCAGTCGGGTTGAAAACCTGTTTTGTTTCACAACCCAAACGGAATCGTCTTTATCTCATGTACGCCCAAGCCACCATATCATATATTGTATCATGCTGTTAAAGCACCAACAATAAGTTATATGACTTGTGGCATTATCAGTCGGGTTGAAAACCTGTTTTTTTTCACAGCCCAAATCGCACCGTATTTGTCGGTACGCTCTAGTCGCCATGTCATATATTGTATCATGCTATTAAAGCGCCTACCATAAGTTATATGACAACTGAGAGTAACATAAGTTTTAAATGCAATCTTCGACTCACTCGAGAACGATTATTTAGACTTTGAAATATGCCAAACAACAACAAAAGGATGGTGAAAACCGGGTACGCACTGTTTATTTTTATAGAGGCTCCTTGAGCCTCATTTTCCTGTTTATTTTTATAGAGGCTCCTTGAGCCTCATTTTCCTGGAGCAACAGTAAAAGGCGCCTTAGAAAATACCGTAGTAATTAAATAACATAAAAAAACCATTTAGGTTATAAATTTTAGTTCAGATTACAGCACAATATTGATATTACCATAATAAACACAAGACACACAACAAGGCGACACAGGCCAGAAGCGAGGCGCCATATAATGACACCAAACTGAACTATGTGGATATCAAAGTCTGATTATCTCATAAATCTCGGTAAATTGCATACGATCCTGTCGACCTTGAACTGCCAGATTGGTAAAAATGCCATCAGAGGCCCATTACACAAGATGTCACTCAAATTAGAAGGTTCGTAGGCGACCAGGTGCTGTCACAATATGGCGGAGAACATAAAAATAAACGTTCCTACAGATTTTATAACAGTTATGACAATTTTAGCTGAACTTACCTAGTAAAATTTATTAAAACTCATTTAATTTATATTCTGTCATTTACCATCTCGTTTTACTTCACAAAATAAATCGTGAGCACACATAGGTATCTGCGACATAAACGAGTAAATGTTATAAGAATTTTGAAACATTCAATGTATTGTCAACATATATACTTTATAATAACATCATGATAACTAATGTTGACTGGACCTTTCAAGTTGTAATAAGTCTAATAACAAAGCAGCACAGAATAACTCCGTAAACATCCTGGAATTGAAAGTTAATAAGAGGAAAACATTACAAAATTTACAAATTTAGTTGATAAATATATTTCGACGTCTCGAAATTACTTTCTAATCATATTCATTGTTTGACGCTAGTTATGTCGAAAACAAATGTAAATCTGAAGCAACAGCAACCATTAAAGGAAGTCTGACTTGAAAATAATTAATAATACTGTAGTATTTAATAACTGCTGGGCACCCAGCGGTAGGGTCCTGCTGAAAGGAGCCGAGCGCGTGCCTGAACTCCCGATTGGTCCAGAGACAAGGCAGTCGCTATTTGGTAATACTATAGTATTCATTGCCGGACACCCTGCTGAAGGGGGCCGAGCGCGTGCCTGCACACCCCAGAGCGGTCCGGACACAACGCAGTCGCTATTTGGTTATACTATAGTATTCATTACCGGACACCCTGCTGAAGGGAGCCAAGCGCGTGCCTGCACACTCCAGAGCGGTCCAGACACAACGCAGTCTCTATTTGGTAATACTATAGTTTCATTACCGGACACCCTGCTAAGGGGGCCGAGCGCGTGCCTGCACACTCCAGAGCGGTCCAGACACAACGCAGTCTCTATTTGGTAATACTATAGTATTCATTACCGGACACCCTGCTGAAGGGGGCCGAGCGCGTGCCTGCACACCCCAGAGCGGCCCAGACACAATACAGTCGCTATTTGGTTATACTATAGTATTCATTACCGGACACCCTGCTGAAGGGGGCCGAGCGCGTGCCTGCACACCCCAGAGCGGCCCAGACACAATACAGTCGCTATTTGGTTATACTATAGTATTCATTACCGGACACCCTGCTGAAGGGGGCCGAGCGCGTGCCTGTACACCCCAGAGCGGCCCAGAGACAAGGCAGTCCGGTTCCTGCGGTAGCCAATCAACCAGCAATAAACCGAATTTGTCGTCAGAATCAACATGTTAATAGGCCGGTACAGCCACTAACAAGCCGATATAGCGGGCTCCACCGGTGATTTATGGCCCGGCCGGCACCCGCACCTGCCTCCGTGTTAAAAACACTTTAATGTACCAGTATATTACTTCTGACCCACTAATTTGCAACCTAAAATGTAAACACAGGTTGGTTAAAATATCATCCGTCACAAGATATCGGACTTTACACTTGTATCCTTCTACAGGTCTATATGTAGATTTCCAATCAAGAGTCGTGTCTCACAATGATGAAATGCTGTTCGGTTTTAAATTAATTCCTATTTATTGTACATACGGGTGTTATACAATCTAAAACTGGTTATAGAAGAACATTTTTGCCATTCAACATTGAATAACACAAACACAATTTTCTCTTGTTTTAATAATGTTGCTATTATATTTTGGCATTCATTATCAGAATCTAAGATCTTCCCAAGGTGAAATCCTGCTCTTTCTGAAACAACCCATCTACAAACCTGGAGCTGAGATACAGTACTGGTTTGTCTGGTATAGATTTAATAAAAAACCCCGTGTCAGTAAAACGCCGTACATATAAAGCTAAATTTATGTTAAACGTTTGTTAGTACAAGGTAGGAGGTAGGCCAGACCACGCCTCGCGCAACAGACTTCGTTAAGGATAGTATCACATTTGCAGCTAAATTCGTTCTCGAGATATCCTGCGGACGGACAAAAAGATGGAGTTGTATTTTTACAGCTCTTGAGTGATAGGCTTCACTTACGCTAAGCCAATTTCCGGATGAAATATAATTAATCAAAGTTGATAGAAAGAGTTATTGTATTAATTATACACACGTACTCGTCAGGCGACGCCGCAAAAGTGACACCCTTGCTTTTCAAAGGACCCATTCGAAAAATAACAATAAAATTGGAAAATAGTTGCTATTACTATGTAAAAAAACTAGGTGTATGTTATTTCTCCAGGAGTCTTTAATAGACAGACATACGGATATAATAATTAACATTGGTAGGTAATTTACTTAATGTTACAATTATACGCAGGAGCAATCACTTTTTGTAAATACTATAGGTATTTAGCACCTGTTCACATCTTGAATAAATAAGAATAGGGAGCTCCTGGGCGCAGCCAACTCTGGATTGGTGTTCCTCACTCACTGAGTAAAAAGGTTCAAGAGCGGTTACACGAAACAGACTTAGAAGGGCGGTTGATCTCTTCTGAAAGTGCCATTTCGGTTGACGCTGCTGCTATTTTGTGGCATCAAATATGCATTATTTTCCCCATAAATTTGTGAACTGTCAAATCTAAAAAAATACCACAAAATGTGTGGGCTATGATCAAGATGTTATTTGTTCTTCCTGCCTGTTCTTTTAGGTGAACACCTCTTATATGAATTTTCTTGAAAAGACCCGGAAGGTTAGCAAGATGGTATTTTGCATGATAGAACGTGACAGTTCTGAAGTACATTCCACAATAATCATAAATACGGATTTTGGAATAAATAAGTAGTTTGTATCATAATCTTCATACATCTATCCGTTCGACAGGTTCTAACTCCAGCAGCGTTAATTCCCATGTGTGTCATGTAACCTTGTTTTATTCTCCTTCGTTTACGTAGCTGTAATGAAATACGCTGTTAACTTTACAATAAGAAGACAGAATGTTCGCTCGCTTTGTTAGCCAGAGATTTTTTACGAGATCTCTCTTTCGGAAAGTGTCTATGTCGAGTTTTGCAAATCTGGGGACAAGCACTTCACTTACAATGACTTCTTTTCTTAGGAATAAAGATATTCATCATTTGATCTTAAAAGATTACACTCAGATACCGCCGAAAATATATGAACTGGCTTTATCGTTGCTGGGGAGTAGGTTCTTTTCAAAGAACGATGGAATGTTTGTATCTGTTACTGTTCCACAAGGATCGGAAATGTGCTGTGTCTCATTATTATGAACTATGATAGAGAAACGCACCATTATTTTTTGAGGTCTCCATACGTGACGTCTGTTGGTAAAATAGTCCTCTGCTTCCACGTAGTAGAACACTTCCACTTTCCAGTTGGGAATTATTTAGGTGGGGCATTTGAGATTTAAAATTTGCATAAAAGAATTTCAGTATCTTGAGGAGGTTTCACTAAGAACACCAACCTCATTTACTTTTTCGGGACCATTGAGCCAGGAAAGGTATAACGTCGAAGTATGGACTGTTATTGGTCTAAAGTATGTCACTATTATCTGGAATATGGAAGGTTTGGAAATTTCTAAAGGTAGTTGAAATAGACGTTCAACAGGAGATTCAGCTGCTATTTAATATCTTAATCGTTCTTTGGCAGATTGGTTTTATACAGTTCTAACTAATCGATGTTCTGTACTCAATTGGATGCATGAATTTTCTGTATATACATGTTTAGGATATTCATTTTGTATGAAGGACATTTATTTTTGGAGTAAGTGACACAGTAATTATATGAGCTAACATCACAAACACGTTTGATATTTATCTATTTACGAGAACACTTCAGTACGTTTTTACAAAAAGTACTATAACAACTAAAAACTAAAGAAATCTACAATTCATTCATAAACTCATCACGTGAAACTTTTCATTCACAATTCGCCTTAAAGTATATATCTTACACGAAGCAACTTCTTAAAATTGGTAATTAACAAAATATAATTATGTAATGTATTTTTGATTCAAAATTTATATAATTTACAAAAAAACCAAAATTTGTTGTATACATATTAATTTGTAAGTTGGACAAAAAACAAGACAAAATCCAAACACATAAAATAGGTTGGTAACGTATCTTTCATCTTTATCATATCCTTATGTTTATGGCAGCACAATCCCTTACTAAAAAAGGTGATTTGTATGTTAAACACCTCTAAACGGTGTCAGATATGTAAATGGTTTCCCCTATAAAACTGATGCCTCAATATGTCTGTAGCCACGACGTGAGATTAATAGCTCGGCGCCTACCAAACTGGTCCACGGCTGCTGATATCGGATAACGTTGTCGTGCTCGCCATTGACTCGTTCACCGCCGGGACACCCGCAGATTACACTCAGATACCGCCGAAAATATATGAACTGGCTTTACCACTAACGTCGATTAGTGAACTTCACCGTGCTTCGGCTGTCAAAGATAACATTTTATGTCTATATTGTAAATAAACTTTTAAAGTTATTATGCATGTATAAGTTTGGAATTAAACCTTATCCAAAGAATTTAATCCTTCGAATGACGTAACGTTTAAATAAACTTAGAAATCTTAAAGAAGAAAGTGCATAAAACGATGGTATTAACTGTCACTTTTTCATAAAAACTGGCTGCCGTGAAATACTTTATGTGTACAACAAAGTTAACCTACTATACATGTACAAGTAGACCAATCATTCACTGGGCAGATACTGCCTAACTTAGTTTTTACAATTTTGTTTAAAAAGCTCCTCTCATCATTTGTAGTATGATAAACTTCCTCCCTACAACAATAATTAGTTCGAATCTTGAGTTCAGCTCCACTTCACTTTCCTCTAGCGTAGTGTCTGGCATTCGACGCTGTCAGACTTGTGACTCCTGGAATCTGGAGTCATGTTCGTCTAAAGAGATCCTAAATAAAAATCGGCGACGAAGAAGCTAAAAACAAACTCTATACATGGTTTCGGCATCAGAGACACCTAGACTACAAAAAATAAAAAGGAACCCTATATTCGAACTGAATAACACTTTTACGCCATAGCTACATTATGTGTAATAAATAAGGGTTTACAAAATCTATATTTGCCTTTTTTTTAACAGTACTACAACTTTAAGTTTCAAGAGAAATAATGGATTTTATACAAATTCAATATTTTCTTGTGTATTTTATACTTAAGTAATTTTTACAAATCGTTATTGCTTGATCATTTTGTTGAGTGGAAGGAAATTACTCTCAATAGTGAGGCAACAATATTTTAAGATTTTAAGTGTGGTAGCAATTTTCTGCGTTTTGTGGACCGTAAAACATATACGGTAATCATAACACTGTCCGCGTAAAACTAACAACTAAAATACTACCTTACTTATCAATAGGCAATCTTTAAATAGTCAGTTGACGTAATTTACTACATAAAAATACAGAGTAATTAATAAGGATTTCTTGATGAACAAATCGTGAACATTTCAGTCATAAATTGGTACAGAGTTGTGTAGCCTTGAAAAACACTCAACAGAGGAAAACCCCCTTGGAAACCCACTGGAAATTGGGGTCCGTAGGCGGAAACTGAAGAACCGTGCCGAGTGCCGCACCGAAGGTTGTTGCAGAATAGCCAGTTGACCCCACAACGGCCGAATCTGCATATAGGGCCGCTCCCCCTCCCCACTCCTACTGCATATTCATGTAATCTGATCTAATGTAGGGCATGGTTACTGTCTTAAAAACACGTTTAGTGTCCTGAACGTGTCGGGAAGGCGCCCATCCAAATTATGCTAATATAAAACGATTTAAGCGCATAAACACGCTTATTTACTTGTTTACAGAACAGTCTAGGAATCTGGCCACAAGAAGAAATACGATACAGTTATTGCTAAATTTAAATACTAGCAAACTGCTTTATTATCATATTTACCTTAAATTAATTTTAGTCAAAATTTATTGTGACAACTGTTACTTTGTTTAGTGCCTTTTACATTATTCAAAAAATGTTTAAGAAATTCACACAGTTAAACTCACACTTATTACTTAAAAAAATTACAGCCGTAACAAAACTGCAATGAGAATATCTCTAAGCAATTGATATTATTTTGTCTACAAATAGGACTATCACTACAGCAACGTACAAAACCAGCTTAATTTACAGTTATGTCACATTTGCTGTGAGAAATGTTGTTAAAAATACAGACCCAAATTTAAAGCCGAAGGTTAACATAGACAGCATTGTTACAAATAGAACATTACAAATAGGTGCGTTTTTCATTTTAAAATAATAACACTTGATGATTGGTTGATAAAAAGTAAGGAAGCAGTAAGATCAGAACACGAGAAGGTATTTATTTAATTGGCACTTTACAAAATGCCGACACGCAAACAGAAAACAAATTCTTAGGAGGAATTTTAATCAGGTAAAAATTCAAAGTATTTAATTTCAAAGAGCCAATTAAAAACAAAGTATTTCATTGCGGACAAATAATCGACGACAACACATTTCTGGAAGAGTCACTGCAAAAGAACTAGTTCCGCGAAGAGGAATATCTCAAGGAATCTGTTCAGTTCTATCCAAAGGCCCATATTTGGCCGAGAGGTAAGTAATTAAGGGTATGCAAGTGACACGATGCATTACGCAGATAAGACGTATAAATGAGGATTGAGAATCCTAGGCCGAAGAACAAAAAGACCAGCGGCAGTCGCGAGACAACGGACTGAATAATTGTCACCGGTCCACTTTTTGTGGTGGGCTTTTTGTTCTCCTTACACGTCCCTCATTAGTACACGGACACTTCCCGGGATCGTCCAGTTTATTTCTTAATCAGCAGTTACACGCTAAGATTGGCGATATTTAAGAACTACAATAAACAAGAGGATCCAGTTTCCATGGTTCAGAGTGGGCTATTATTTGAGACAATTAATTTTCTCTTGCCCTGAATCTCCCTAGAATTCTTCCAGGAAGAATTATGGTAATTAGCCATGTCATTTGCTACAGCGGACACACTACGTTTCCAAACCTAACTTCTGTCCTCTTCTTCAAGTGTAAAGTCCTCAAATATACCGTTGACGTAACAAGAAGAACGAACTTAACATTACGACACCACACTTTCAATAATAAATACTTTGTGGTCTTTATGAGAATTAATATATTACTTTAGAGTATAGCGGTAATTTGGTCGGGAATTCCTTGGACAGAAATCTCATGGACTGACAATGTATAGCCACTATACCGGCTAATGCATTATTCTCTTACGTACATTCAAATTCAAATGTTATTTATTGCAGTAGACAACTTTTTACAATTGTATTTATATTAGTAAAATTATATATATTTGCACTAAGTATACATACATCCACTTCGAATCATGTTACAGTAATCTATTTTTTAACAATCGTTAACAATAAACTTTCATTCCTTTCGGCAACAGAGTTAACAAAAAAATCTATTGTTATGAGCGATGTGTTATGAACTCATCAACGGAATAAAACGTATATGATACTAAAATATGACACTAAAATCGATTTTTGAAACGTTGCTATGTTGTAACGTATGAGACTTTTCCTTTGATGCACTCCGGGAATCTGTTGATCACTTTGACAGCGACCTGAGATGAAATATGTTCGTAAGCCATCGTTCTGTGAGACTGCATCCTTAAGTTGTCCCTTCACCTCGTATTATATACGTGGACAACACTACATCATCTTGTTTTTAAACTGTTAGACATATGGGCACCATCCAAGTCATGTTGGACTTCATAAATGTCCAAATGTTCATATGCATGTTAACTTACGATATGTGTTTAAACTGCACAAGGAGGGCGCACTTGTATACACACAGGCCAAGTTGGAGGACTTTTAGTTTACATCGGGTTAATTCCAAAGGATAGGCTACGATGTTAACAGTTACAAGAGATAAATTCTAATTACTGCCAATGTGAGTGAGACATCAAACTAATAAGGCTTGCCAACTAAAACCTGCTACACCGTGGAATGAATAGCAAATATGTTGTAATCCTTCTCAACTATACACACCTGCCATGCACTAGAATGGGAAGCTTGCCACATGCCTAAACAAGTGTACCACGTGACTTCGTCGCTTAGCACAAGCTTGACGCAAGTTAAACAGCTTGTCGCAATAATGTTTGTGCTAGTTTATCTTTTCAAAAGTTTATTTTGCTAATTGTGGAGCACCTTCAACAAGTTCTTTCATATAAATTCTACGAAACAAATGAAAAGGGACTACATAATTCTAATTAAAAATCGACCATTTCTACCGAATCAAAGTTAAATGTTATGTTAGTAAAATGCATACCAATGTTACATTAGTTTGAAAAAACACCAATACCCTAGTTGTGGTAGAGAAAGAGATAGTTACATTTCAGTTGCATGCTCATAGACTTCTCAGAAAGCATTGAGCGTATTCAGCTGTGACTCTTGATTTAGTTCAATGGCAGTAGGATTCCCGATTTGGCCACGCCCAATGACTGGTCCCGGTGAAAATAAACGAAACAAGTCCTTACGTCTAGTCACGTTTATTGTTGATAAGTGCCCTTTGACACACCAGCTGTATGCTGCACTAAAAGTGAGTGCATTATAAATTGATGCAATAAAAATGAGTGGATTATAAATTGATGAGTTAAAAGACACTGCTTGGACAACAAATCCTATCGTTGGGATTGACTAAACAGTGTGAAAGAAATAAGTCAAATATTCCTGTGGTTCGATCACGTACTCTTCAGAGTCCGAACGGTGACGACCCGGTTCGGGAATCATATACAGTGGCAACGTGACAAGAAGTCGGGACAATTCCTAGAATCCGACACATAGTGCCACTGCATGTGGAAACGCCAAAAGAGGAGGAAATGACGGGTTAGTGGAAGTAATGACGGGTTACCGTAGGGTAACAGTCCTGCTACAGTTGCAGTTTTCATGGACGGCCGGGCCGCGGCTTTATGGCCAGTCGACAGTGTCGGACAAAGTGTACAGGCTATGTGTCACAAGCTCAGTTGAAGCTCAAATGTCCAGGGAAAACGTAGTGTGAGAATGACTATCAATTTTGGCAGGAAATTTTTATCAAACACATAAAGCGTAGCTAGACAATGCGGAATTGTCGAGCACCACTGCCTGGATATTGTCTGAAGTATCCAAGAGAAACAGATTATGAGATTATGAGACTATCGAACTTGGCTGAAAATTTCGTCAAACATCTAAAGCGTAGCTAGGCAGATTGGGAAGATCGGAAATCGTTGGACACCACTGTATGAATATTGTCTGAAATATCGAAGAAAAACAGAGTATGGGAACGACTAGCAACTTTAGCTGAAATTTTTATCAAACAAATAAAGCGTAGCTAGACAGTGCGGAATTGTCGAGCACCACTGCCTGGATATTGTCTGAAATATAAAAAAAAACAGATTATGAGATTATGAGACTATCGAACTTTGCTGAAAATTTCGTCAAACATCTAAAGCGTAGCTAGGCAGTTTGGGAAGATCGGGAATCGTTGGGCACCACTGTATGAATATTGTCTGAAATATCGAAGAAAAACAGAGTATGGGAACGACTATCAACTTTAGCTGAAATTTTTATCAAACACATAAAGCGTAGCTAGACAGTGCGGAATTGTCGAGCACCACTGCCTGGATATTGTCTGAAATATCCAAGAAAAACAGATTATGAGATTATGAGACTATCGAACTTGGCTGAAAATTTCGTCAAACATCTAAAGCGTAGCTAGACAGTGTGGGAAGATCGGGAATAGTTAGGCGCCACTGTCTGAATATTATCTGAAATATTCAAGAAAAACAGAGTATGGGAATGACTATCAACTTTGGCAGGATATTTTTGTCAAACACCTTGAGAGTAGCTAAAAAATATACAGTGTGGGAAGATCAGGAATTGTTGAGTACCACTGCCGGGGTATTGTCTGAAATATCCAAGAAAACAAAATACGAGAAATGACTTCAACTTTGACAATATTATGGTCATTTAGAAACTTTTCAATTATTTTATTTATTTGCCACATCATGTGTATGTTATTTAAATTTAGTAACATATATAAAAACGGTCATTGTAAAGTATTTAGTTTAGATGTGAAGTGTTATGGTAAAATTAGATTTTAAAGACATTAGAAAAAGACATTATACAATTAAGGTGCCCTTATACAAGTAATGAAAATTATCTAGGAATTTTCAATATTGGTAAAACTAGTCGACGTTGATAGAGCTTACCGTCTTATAAAGAATCAACTTTGCCCGCTTGAACTAATCAATCTTATGTTAACAATGCCTCCATATGATCGACGGCGCTTGCTCTATCATAATTTGGCTGTAGCTTAATATCCTAATGGTTGTTGGCGTTCTGATGTATCTTACGTAGCTGAGAACATCCAACCCCTTACACTCGTATTTGGGGGCTAAAAATAAGAGAACTTGTTGAAAAAGTTGAAAAGTAGTAATACAAGAATATTGAATATTGCCAATAAACACAGACGATGATTCCCTTAATGCAAGCAGTGGATTACGGAAATTATATAACAAACGTAAATTAATTATCATTCTAAGCTTAAAACGATTGTAAATCTTGCTCAAGAACCATGATGGGGCGGTCTTTAATAAACACTCCCCGATTAGGTTTCCCAACTACTATCGCTGAAATCTACGTTTTTTAAATCATTATTTCTGGTATTCGGGTTTTAAAAAAATGTGAAGTTATAATTTTGGCAGGTAAATAATATCAAAGGGAAATCGCGCTTTCCAGATAACACCAATAAAATTAGCATCTCTGAGAGATAACAGTGAAGCTCTCGTTTGAAGTTTTCGAACATCTGATGAAATGTTCATATGAACCCACCTCGTGCGACGCACAAAATTAACAGTCCGGGTTAGCGGCGGTGGAGATGCCGCGGTTCATTGGAGAGTTTGAATTAACTGCCGCTTGTACAATGCTGTAACCGGATTTGTTCACCTAGAAACATATACTCACGCACCAAGACCATTACGCAACAGTAAAGTATTTGCAACGTCTCAGTTGCTTGCAAAGCCAGCCTTTGAGATCCCAGGACATGTTACCAGCGGGTATCCTTCATTGGGTTGACACAATATGTAATTTGAGATACAATACTCACGTTAGACTTTGACTACGGAGATGATCTTACAGCAATTATTCATTTATTTTGTTGCGCATCTTCACTCAGAACTTTCTTTAATGAATTTACGAATTAATTCGGCTCTCCCACTTAATCTGCTTGATAAGATCCTCGCACAGGCCAGTAGTACCCCATGAGGAATGGCAGAAAAAACTAAAAGGGGATCGACCACCTCTTAAAAGATCATTTTGACCACTCGACAAGCACAGGAGAGTTTACCAACGTATACTAAAAAGAAATATTTTAAGTTCTTTATTTGTATTAAATACGTAATAACTTACCATGAATTGTAACATATATTCGATCACGGTAGAAACAAGTAACCTTTGGACATCTTACCTTTATTTAAAGTTATCTTTTGCTTATCCACCTAAGCACAAAGCATATTCTCATTTCACTCATTTCAGAGCATGTCCTCGAAGTCGAAAATTAATTTACTTTGGAATGCTGAAGTATTCACAAAAACTAATATATATATATAATATATAAAACATAATTTATTGTATATTGTGATTGTATAGTCCAATGCCAAGCCTTTGGCGTGAATATTCCTTCTACATACACCGAACGATGTGAGAGTAACGTTCAATTTTAATTTACTTTGTTATATTGTTACTATAACCTCGTTGTGCCCACTGCATACATTTGGAAACTCCTAGTGGCTTCTTGTATCATGGCACAAGTTTAAATGTTTTGAAAACGACTACTTGTATCAATTTCTGTTATTGCAGTATATAAGTCATAACATTCCGCATTCAAAGGAAATGTTTGGTTTAAAAGTAATTAAAAAATTAAATTGGGATTGGATTGAGATGCAATTTCAAATAAAATACTAGACGGTTATGTGATTGACGAATTTAAAGATTTCGGTAGTTTCATTTGTTAAGTTAAACACGTAGATGTGCAAAATCGGGCTTTGAAGTACAATCTAGCCTGTTAACAGTTGTCAACTTGCACTAACGATGGATCTTGATGCATTTCATGGTATACGATGGGCATTTTCCAGTAGACAACCAAGAACCTTTACTTCTTCCTTCATAATGTTCTTTAAGCACATTGTAAGGCAGAGACCAGAGTATCGGTCCGCACCTGAGCCATGACCACGACCCCGGGTCGGGGGTGAAGTGCAAGAGCCATGCAGTACCGTGCAGCGACCACCGGCGTCCTTGGCAGCCCGTATATAAGCCGCAGGAGCCCGCCACTAGGCCAGGTCTCCGCTCCATCATGAAGGTTCTGGTGAGTACCCTGTCACCGTTATAGTTACAGTATAGTTACAGTGTTACAGTGATACGTCACTACGCGGCCATAAAGTGATTATAGTGCTGTGAACAACCAAGTGGACATTTATCAGTGCAATTTCTTATGCCACATTTAAAAATTGTAAATTTTACGAGCGTAAAAAAGTGCAATAGTGAGGGATACCGTGACTATACTTTTATTTGATATAGACTAGTTGATTTTATTTCAAATAAAACAAGTATTTTAAACTGTGATATAATAACGGCTTAATCTAACCAACCAACATTATCAATAAAATTCACTACTTACATTTTTATAAAACTGCAATAACATTACTTCTCTGAAGTCAATTTTCATAACTTTTAATGTGGATTATTTTGTCGATTATTGGATTATTATTACGTATATTATTATAAAAATAACGTATAAATTGTTAACAAATATATCGATTGGGTTTCTGTAAAAATATTATGTATGACAAGTATAAAATAATCCATCCATTTTATTAAAATAATAGTATTAAATTTGACAAAAGTTTGTAAGAAAATATGATATTAGCTGCAAGTTTATTTTTATTTTATTTTTGGCAACTGCTATCACTATACATCGCTCGTACATCACTATATCTTGTACTTCCTTTGCCTTATATTACGTTAGTTAAAATTCCAGTAAATCAGTATCTAAAGTGATTAAAACTCGCAGTCAGCTGTTACGCTGCTGCTCTTATATTATTTAGTGTCGGCACTAAGATTAAGGCATCTATTGCGGGTGGATTTCAGTGTCCAGTCCCCGATCTGCGCGGTCCACTGCATTTACACGGTCTGGTTCGTGGATTTCGTGCTCTATTTCGTGGACAGGCGTCAATCGCTCCTCACAGTACATAGACCAAACTAGATTTTGCAAGAACCATTTCTGAAAGTCCTTTTCATGTGTTGCCTAATTGAGTACACACATTCAGTAATATAAATAACTCAATTCTATTGCAAAAGTATTAAATCTGAAGAGGCAAAAACAAAATCGAATAAATCGTTTACCCCACAACAGTAAATTAAATTTTCACTGAACGATTCTCTTGTGAATCGTTCTTATAAAATCAGCTTATAACATTCATAATAAAAGATGACACTAAATGTCAGTTATTCGTTTAGTAAATGTTTATTCGAATATGAAGTATTTTTTACCATCTGTACTTCTATACTGTACGAAAATTACTCACGTGTCAAGTATAATACTAGAACAAACCGTAACTGGTTGGTAAATCATATTGGTATTACTCGTATTTAGCACTACCATTACTGTTCTTTTACACGACCTGCCCAAAACATTCTGAGCATAGTCAATTTTACACACAAGTGTATCAATGGCAATTAGTTGGTAGTAAGAATAGAAATTGGAATAAAATCATGATTTCAACTAATCTATAAATTATAAAAAAGGATAATAAAATTACACCTATACACACTTTATAACCAAGGGCTCTTTTATTCCACAAGCATTGACGGAGGAAATGTTTTTGCTACTTAAACATAATATCATTTAATGTATTTTGCTATTGTTATTGATCATACTAGAGTATCGATGGACAAATATTTTATGTACTTTATTTGACTCATCTTATTGAGCTAGTGCAAAGGATCTGTTAATAATTACTTTAAACTATGACGAATACAGTCCACTATATCAAGAGGTTTAGCCAATTAGACTTATTTCGTTGCCAAGAGTTTGAAACGTTGATTAGAGCTAGTATAGTGTGGAGTATTGTACACCTACAATAGTATATTTGGTGATTGCAGGTTGTTTTGGTTGCTGCGTGCTTCGCCTCGAGCCAGGCCGCATACTCAGGGTACGGCGGCTACAGCGGACCGCTGGCCTCCCCCGTGGTCACACCCAACGGCTTCCTCGCCGACACGCCCGAGGTCGCCGCTGCCAAGGCCGCGCATTTAACCGAGGTCGCTAAGGTATCGACTCCCTCCGGCTACGCCCCCGGACCTTACAACGGCGCACCCGCCTACAACGCCGGCCACAACCACGCCTACCAGCAGCCCGCCCCTTACAACGCCGCCCCCTACAACCCCGCTCCCGCCGTCAGCCCCTACGCCAACAACCCCTCGGTCACCAACCAGGGTTACCTGGCCGACACCCCCGACGTCGCCGCCGCCAAGGCTGCTCACTTCGCCGAGGTCGCCAAGACCAGGACCAACCCCGGCTACGGACCCGAGTCCTACGATGACGGATCTTACAGGCCCGAGTATGACAACCCCAACTACGGATCTCCTGCGGCCGCTCCTCAGTCCTACGCCGCCCCTAACCACTACGCCCCCGCCGCTCCCGCTCACAACCACTACGCCCCAGCCGCTCCTTCTCATTACAACGCTCCCGCTCCTTACAACAGCTACGCCGCCCCCAGCCCCACCGGCGGATACCACGGACCCCTCGCCGCCCCCCAGGTGACCGCTCAGGGATTCCTGGCCGAGACCCCCGAGGTCGCTGCCGCTAAGGCCGCTCACTTCGCCGAGTTCGCCAAGGCCGGAACTCACGGCCGTTACCGCCGTAGCGCCGTCCTCGTGCAGACCCCCGCCTCCACCGCCCCCCTGGCTGTTCACGCCGTAGCCCCCGTCCACGCCGTCGCCTACTCCGCCCCTGTCTACAGCTACGCTGCCCCCCACCACTACAGCTACCTGAGGGCCCCCTCAAGCTTCGCCTACTCCGTGAGGGCTTGGTAGAAACCGGCGCTCTGCGTCGCGACGCCGCCAGAGTCAGAGCTAAGAGACCCAGCTGGACTTTCTCGGCACTTCTAGTCCTCCCTGAGTTCCATCGCCCACCATCCTTTTTTAGCAACCAATCAAAAAAACCTTCATAAAAAATAAAATATTTTTTATTTAAATTATCTTTAACTTGTGTACACTGTATTCTGTTCCATCCCAATAATCACAATTCATTTTGTCTAACAGAAACTATATTTCTGAAAGAACAACAAGATTAAAATTCATTAAAAATACTAAAGCACTGTAACCCAAAATATTATTGATTAAAAATAATGTACGATTTTGCTTTTTAAATAACATTACGTTATAAACAGTAATTCAATGCTATAAGATAAAAAACAAACACAAAAGACGTTATTAAATTTTATGTCGCTATAAAATATAAAATTATATGCTATATTTGTAATACATACGAGCACTTTAACGTCATTTTATATATATATATATATATATATATATATATATATATATATATATATATATATATACACGCTACCAACACTTTGTACAAGACAAACATTTTATTTTGCAGAACCTTTCTAAATCCAAATTATTATCCATAACAAACGCCTCATAACTGTTATGATATACCATACAATTAGTTGGCTGAATCCAGAAGTGGAATCAATATATAATTAGGGCAGTAATTTAGTAGAGTGATTCATACACCCGTTATCCCCCCCCCAGCCGGGTTTGGATCAGCGGGATACGAGATGAACCGGTGTCCAACTCAATGGACATGGCCGTACCTTGAGGACTGGGGCCCACGGCATTCACTAGTCCGGATTTCAAACATGGCATCGGTAAGTTACAGTGGTGAGAGCTAGTATGTTTTTACAAATTACATTATTAATTATCATGGAACTATAAAGCATATGTGAATCATGTATTGTGTGACAGAAAAAGATTTAAAGATTTTGGAACCGAGTGAAAAGAATGTTGAGGTCGCTAAGCCGGTACTGTATAGATTTATTTGCATTGGAAGCAACCACTGTTACATACCCCTCATTTTATATATCCCCTAAAATCTAGGAATATTTCCCTCGCTTATACAATAACGAGAGAACACTTATTTACATTAAGTGTTAAAATATTTGCAAACACACATTTAAAAAAAGATTAAATCTCTTGAACTAAATGCTAGAATGTCTAACAGGAAGATTGTGTACAATAATTGTAAAATATCACATTGGCATAATCTGCATAACTTAAGTGGACGAAGAATGGATTTTATTTAAAAAAAACACGCTGGTAAAAGCACACATCGGTGCTATTTAAAAGAGACGTATTAGATTGTTTTAATGTTTCGCCTAAAATTAAATTATTTTAATGTTTTAACTTCTACTGCGGTGAAACTCCTTTAATAAAAATAAAATCGTAATATTTATTCAATGATTATTGATTAAAGATACCGTACAAAAATGTTAAACCTTAAATCATAATACTTTCCCACCTTGTGTTGTATAAATTAAGAGACTTTTAAAGACGTGATTAAAACTCTTTCATCCCTTGCGTCTATACGTCTAATTACGTTGCGTCTTTACATCTTTCAACAATTAAAAATTTCAATCGTGGAAGTTTTAGATTATTTTTATAAACGATTCCCTCTTAACTGGTAGAACAAGTAAGCAGAATAATTTACAACAAATGTACGAGTACAAGTTATTCATTTTAAACGGTTCACAACATAATCGATCGTCAAAGACGATTAAAGAATGAATTGATGATGATATCTATGATTTATGGCAATTATATCATATAATCCAAACTTAACAAGAATACTATCCTATTTTACAAAATGACACGTTTTTCTACTATATCTTTTGGAAAATGGCATTCGCAAAATGCAATGTCAAAGAAATTTAGGAATTTTAAATATTGATTATAAAAAATGTAACGATTTGAAACCTGTTTTATTGTAATGAGCAAAAAGCTAAGAGTAATTTTTTGAAAATACAACGTGTTTTACCAGCTACATAAATAACTGCTGTTTTATACTTATTTTTCACACTTTGTACACGAAGGAAGGGAATGATTTTGTTACTTTATAACAAGGATCCAACAATAAGCTGGCGCACAATTTGAGTTATTGTAGTGCATTAATCTAGTAGAGATGATAACAATTTGCACCATATAGGCTCAAAATCTGGTAAGACCATAGGCAGAAATAAATGGATCATAATAAACCACACTAGTTTTGGTATAGGTAGAAATGGGGGGCGGGGGTATTAAAAAGGTTAAAATTTAAAAACACACATTTTTATTGAAATTTTCTTAGCTTGATACTCTTAAACCCCAGCTTCCAATAAATGATAATATTTATATCACCATCAGGCTACAAGATAAAGTGACTCCAAGTCGTTACTTTAAGGGTCAGTACATAGTTAACGATCATTGATAAAACATTTATTTGATTGTCGGTAGGTAGGTTTTAAGTGTATTTTTCTCATTGTACATTTTTAACCCTTTTGATAGTTACCCTTCCATTTCGACCTCCACTAAAACTCGATCGATAATTAACGATCGTTGATAAAACATTTATTTACTTGTCGGTAGGTATGTTTTAAGTGCATTTTTCTCATTGCACATTTTTAACCCTTTTGATAGTTACCCTTCCATTTCGACCTCCACTAAAACTCGATCGATAATTAATTAACGATCGTTGATAAAACATTTATTTGCTTGTCGGTAGGTATGTTTTAAGTGTATTTTTCTCATTGCACATTTTTAACCCTTTTGATAGTTACCCTTCCATTTCGACCTCCACTAAAACTCGATCGATGATTAACTATCGTTGACAAAACATTTATTTGATTGTCGGTAGGTATGTTTTAAGTGTATTTTTCTCATTGCACATTTTTAACCCTTTTGATAGTTACCCTTCCATTTCGACCTCCACTAAAACTCGATCGATAATTAACGATCGTTGATAAAACATTTATTTGCTTGTCGGTAGGTACGTTTTAAGTATATTTTTCTCACTGCACATTTTTAACCCTTTTGATAGTTACCCTTCCATTTCGACCTCCACTAAAACTCGATCGATAATTAACGATCGTTGATAAAACATTTATTTGCTTGTCGGTAGGTATGTTTTAAGTGTATTTTTCTCATTGCACATTTTTAACCCTTTTGATAGTTACCCTTCCATTTCGACCTCCACTAAAACTCGATCGATGATTAACTATCGTTGACAAAACATTTATTTGATTGTCGGTAGGTATGTTTTAAGTGTATTTTTCTCATTGCACATTTTTAACCCTTTTGATAGTTACCCTTCTACTTAGACCTACACTAAAACTCGATCGATTTCTTCCTTAAGGTAAATTTATCTAAGAAAAACCGGGTTGTGTGCTTATACAGTGCAAACTGGCTGCCAGCTCCTGGACTATAACCTCAAACTGTTATACGCGAAATCGACAATAGGAGTATTTCGATTTATTCATACAATAAAAATGTAATACATTTATAAGTTTTAATTCTGGCTTAAGTATGCGAAAACCACCGTTCACTACATGGATCTAAAGTGTCTTTAAATGCTTAAATTGTAATTCAGATATCGGCCCCCACTGTAAAACATGACTCCGCTCTGAAAACAACCACATATGCTTCTATTAACACAAATTATTATTATTTTTACTTTCATATATTAAACCATTTTACCTTTCATTTCTAAAAAGGCTGTTTTTATAAGCTTTTTATATAATATTTGTAACTGCAAAAAAACAAAACAAAAACAAAAGTGTTTTTTTTTTTAATTTTTTTATTATATAGTGACAATCCGAACTGGAATAGGATTACTATTGCCACTATCACGTTAAAACACACACTCTGTGGAAACGATTTAATGTCTTACACGGCGGGATTGGCAGCATTTAATTTACATCAAAGATCTTGTCCAGATTCAAAATTTCTTGATAGACATATTACTTGATGTTTGAAGAGGAAACAAGTTTAATTCTACACTCCATTTTATTAAAGAATATCACCGTACTATACATACAGTACAGACACACAAAATATTACACACTGCCAAAATTCGTACATCATCCTATACTCACCCGAGATTAGTTCATTCTTCAGGAACCATTCAGAGTTATTAACACTAGACACTCTTCTTAAGCACTACATACTTATTTACTTTATGTCTTCTCGTATAATGGAAAAATGAGGGAAATAGAACAAAGTACTGTAAAAAGGAACATTTAACCAGAAAGGGGACCTATGCCCCTTTTTGGAAAAATAATTACGTGGCAAAATACTATAACTAATATAAAGAAATTGTACGGTTGAAGGTATTTTACGAAAACTTAAGACACCTGTCAGTAGTGCCGCGGCTTTTAAATAAGAGTAAACACGTTCAATACTTCGTCCTATATGTATAATATATTGTGTGACTTAAGTGTTATTAGCATAGGTTATTAGTGCACTTTTATATGATTTTGTGTTCTATAGGTACATGGAGTAAGATTTAGTCGCCCAATCCTGGAATCATCATGTATTTTAACACATGATTATTAATTGTTATCAAACTATGTGTCAAAGATCAAGGATTAGCGCTCATAACGAAACAAAAGAAACCGCACCATTGCGCACTACAGAGCGAAGTATGCGGATATAGTCTTTGTTATACAGACCATGCACCGTTCCAATCACAGCGGCAGACCAGGGCCGTAACCACCGGGAGGCAACGGGGGCTCTTCAGTGGAGAGGATCGAGGAAATGGACGTTAGTATATTGTAAAAAAGGAGAGACCTCTAAATTTGACTAACTTTAACGTAATGAGGGGAAGAACAAAACTTGTAACTGCCCAGGGGGGTCACAGACTCTAGTTACACCCCTGGGAAGGTCACGCGTTTTATATCGGTCCACTACAGTTGGCATCAGTCCGTTACGCCCGCAAGGATTATCGCACTTGCAGCTAGATAGTTCCTGTGGTGACCCATTTACATACATAACACACAGGTGAGTAGGTTTTTATTGTTAACCAATGCCAAGGTTCAGGCTGGAGCCGTACAAACACGCATATCACAATTTCAATCACCACATTGAAAAATCACAACATTCAATATGTATAAATATAGGTTGTTGTGATTTTTCTATGTAGTGATTGAATTAAGAAAAGCTAATGTAACTCCATCTTCAACATAAACATCACAACACACTCGCATTTGTGATCTGCTGTCTAATGCACGTTTATTTAGGTTAGCTGATACAGTTGGTAACAAAAGTGTACATGGACATATTTAAAAATACGCGCAAATTGTCAGATCACGTTATAACATATGACCATCAAACAGCACAATCTCTGGATAACACGTAGTACCAGTAATGACAAATTATTTCCAATTTCACATAAAACAGATTTAACTAGAACACTTTTATACTTTTAAATTTACATGATAAGTACCTTATCTCATTTTGAAGAGAAAATGGTTCAAACATTAGCCATAAATCTTTTATAAACACTTTTAATTCTTATTGATAGTTGCCATGACTATCATAAGGGTTTCCGTTTCAGACCGCATCTGAAAATTTGTAACAAATTCAAACTTTGAAATGTCTTGTCCACGCTGTGGACACCTATCGTCAGTCAACAGAACAGAACATCTTTTGTAGGCTGAAAATACTTATCTACAGGAAAGCTAAAATATTTCAAGGTTTGCATTTTTTTTAGCATTTTTTCGACGCGTTTTGAACATGAGAATATTATATAATCAATCAATGGCTCTGGATAGTAACCATTATAAAAATACGATAGTAACAGATTGTAAGTAATGTATGAATGTTACTACGGTAATGTAACTGCAACAGTGGGTTTACACTCCTGGGTGAGTGTATCCAAATGCCAACCCTACTAAGAACCACAATGGCCACCACTGCCGTAACATTACCGCCTGCGCTCGTAGATTCGGTTGTTACCGACAATCGCCAGACTAGAATCACAGCGCCTCGACGCGCGATTGATTTATCTACCATTCACATAATTTATCAGAATGTTTTGGCTCACATTAATGATGCAGCTTTTCTCATACCTGCTGGAAAATGTGTGAGTTTACATAATACTACGAAGATTATTGTACACTATACAACATTTACATGTTTAAATACGAGTAGTATATTACAGAATGTACATAAATACAATACGTGTTACGTGAAAACCTCAACAGCTTGTTTTATAACAACTCATCATAATAAATAATTAACAGAAATTAAGGGCAAACAAAATTTAGCAACACATTTTAAGACAAAACCATGTATTTCAATATAGAAAAATCTACTATGACAATATTATTAAAATATACAACATTTAATCTCACCTGATCTACCTTATCTTTTAGCCATTTAGCTTTTAATTAACGACCTTCCAAAGGACAAGTGCAACAAATGTTGATGAATATAATGTTATTTTTAATACACCTCTATATCTAATGCTTTTATCATTATATGGACTATTTATTTATTTGAAAAATCTTTATTCTATGTGTAACCATAAATGTTCACTTGATATGCACTGCATTTATCACTTGGTATAAAAGTGTGAGGTTTTTTCTTCTTTAAATAATGTTAGATGTAATGAAATTGGTACAGAGGCGAATTATATTTATAGTTCATATATTGGAGATGAACACTATAGGCTATCATTATATATGTTTTAACATTGGATATTGCATTTAAAACTTGTAAATTTGACACGTTATATACCTCACTTGATTCTTCACGTGTAAATAATAACTAGAGTATTCAGGGAACAACACTTATTCTACACACAACTCACATCATACTGACTCATCAATTTGATGTTCCGTGTCTTAAAATAATGAATCATAAACACTTAAGATTCGGATGATTGAAAATACTTCCTATTAAACTAGGAGTCACGAACCTTTTGAAATGCTCTTATTTACAAAAAGAAAATATGATAAATTGACATCATACTTGGTAAAATTGGCAATGGATCGGAGAACACAAGAAACACGTGACAACTTCTCTTAACCACAGCTGTAAAATTGTTTAAATGTAAAATACAACAAACTTGCAATTAATTAAGACGACAACCTCGTAAATACACAAAGGCACAAATATATAAGGGCTACACTTTAAGATAAATTCCCTGAAAACTCTAAAAAATTAGATTTCTCTAATTAACCATAGCCACATAAAACGGCTGAAGGTGAAAATGTGAATGGTGACATATCTTTTCATGATTTTGGCTTAAGAATTTACATTCTTCAATAAAGTACAATGTAAGCAAATTAATTTTTTAAACATTTTATTACAGGAATTTAAATAGTTTACAAATATTAATATATTATTCCTTTCAGTCGAATTTCATGAACATACTGTACAAGATATATACCCTTATTTTAATCAGCTATTTTTACTCAGGTGTACCGATTCTATAGATTCCTTTAGTGTATACTTTAAATGCATTAAACTCACAATCTGTTCTTTTCTCCGTATTTAGAAAATTTATTTTAAAGGACTATGACGAGATATTTTTGATGTAAAAATTTAACCGAAGCACACACAGATTGAAACGCCTCAAGCAGCACGAAAAGGAACCACCAGTTCGACAAGACTCGTAGACATGCGATGAATGGACAGTTTTTCTCTTTTACGGCGCTCAATGATTGCCCATCAACGACATCAGAAACTGACGTGTTCCGCCCTGTATAACTGCACACTTGCACACCTGATGATTATGAGCGGAGATCACGCTAATGGTACTCAACACCACTCGACCTGTGCCCTTGAATCACACCAAGGTTTTGGGAAACGACACCTTTCTACTTTCAGCCAAAAAGCTTTACTCTAATCTCCATTTTAAGATAATCATAACGAATTTACCACACTTCATTGGGTTTGCTTAACAAAACCGGTAAAAACAGGAAGCAAGTAATGATGCTGAAAATAAAACGGAAAAAGTTACAAGTGATTTAATGTTATATTTTAAATTAGCAAAACAGTACACAGAAATATTCAATTACAATTATATCAACAGCTTTATTATAGCTAAAGGTAAGTCATGTTATAAAAAATCAAGCATTTCGTTCAGAGAAAATTTGAAAATTTTTGTTTTTGAAAAAGACTACTTAGGATGAAGGTCTGCGAACTCGCGAAAGATGGACGCTCGACACTGCCTTCCAGTGTTGCCAACACCAATACAACACGTGACTGTAGGTGTCCCAATGAAAAGTAAGAGCGCTTGCATTGTAGATCTTGGTCTAAGCGGCAGGGCAATGTTTAGAAGCATCTGCAGAATGTTCTACTACCCTTGTAATCGTTGTTGGATGGAATGTCAGAAAAACTCGCTTTCTGATACCAGTTGTTCATTTCCGGTAGTTCAAACAATTCCTCTTGGCACTTGACACTGATTTCTCAATAATCGTTAGACAGCCTGGCCTCAGAAAGATTATCCGATTTTACATATTGCTTCGTGTTGCTTTAATAAAACAATCGGTAGGGAGATAACTGTTCGACAGAATGGCATCAGCGAGATTATTCGACTGTACAGATTGTATCGTACTGTTTTAATAAAATAGTTGGTAGAGAGAGGGCCATTCGAAAGAGCGGCATCAGCGAGATTATCCGATTGTACAGATTGTACCGTATTGTTTTAATAAAATAATCGATAGAGAGAAGACTATTCGAATGAACCGCATCAGCGAGATTATCGTATTGTACTGATTATATCGTATTGTGTAATTAAAATAATCGGTAGATAGAAGATTGTTTGATAAAGTTGCATAAGCGAGATTATCCGATTGTACAGATGTTATCGTGTTGCTTAATTAACACAATCAGTAGACGGAGGAGTGTTCGATGAAGTGGCATCTGCGAGATTATCCGATAGCAGAGATTGTATCACCTCGGCCAATAATCTGTCATTCTCTTGCAATTCCCTCACACAAGATATTAAGATGAGGAGATCGGGCACGAGTCCAACACTTGTACAGAAAAGATACGAGCGGTGCCAACAGCAGTGAACACTACAGTTTCAGGTTTCATTGGCCAAGAAATATAGTTACCAGGGGAAAAGGTGGAACGTGGGGGTTAATTAGTTTTCCACAACGTCACACAGAGAGTTCTAGCAGGTTTACCGGGGCATCAGAAGCGTCATTACCTCTCCACTGAGATGCGGAAGTCTATGAGAACGTGCTCGCCGGTTAAATATATACAAAGAAATGAAGTTTCAAAATATATTTTCAGCCTTTTTCTTAGTCTTTTGTCTTTCTGACAATTTTCTTCAGAACTTGTTGACATTTTTTTATACATCTCAAAATAAACAAAATTCACAATTTCATTTAATATTAATCAAAATATTAGTAGTAAATGTTTACCCTTGAGAGAGAAGTTCATTTACAGAAGATATAAATAAAATAAGCCTCACTGGAACACAGTTCACAGCGCAATCCTACGGCCGGACCTAGAACTGACATTTACTGGATATTGCGCAACACTAGCGAATTCTGTTTATTAACCTAGTACTAAACTCGGCAAGGTTCTGTGAATGAATTGTGGGTTGTCTTTAATTTATTGCTTTTATTCGACGGTGGGGGTGGAGGGTTTGTCCGAGATCACCTCACTGCATCAGCATGATACCTCCCTAGATACAGCACACGATATTATGCTAACAATGCATAAAAAATACAGTGAAATAAAAAGTTAACTCTGTCTGTCTCGATGTTCTTATTACAGTCTACCATTACCGGACATGGTTGTGAATGGGTTTTCAGCATAATTACAATACATGTCGTTCAAGGCTTTGACTCGTATCACTTCCTTGTACTTATAAACTCTTCCTGAGCACAGTTCAGTAATTCATCCCTTGTATAATTCCTACCATCTTGTATAATTATACCAATCTCTAAAGCCTCAGGTAATTGAGCATCGAGCGTCACATTTGGTGCAAATGTCCAAATCGCTCAACAGCGGACAACATCTCCAGCTATTATGACGATTCTTTGACATTATAACATTAACCTTGACGACTACACAAGAGGAGATGAAAGGAGGACGAGAGACAAAAGCCCCAAACACGCGTACCGTACCCAGAACAATGCTGTGACAGCCTTGGAGAGGAATGCCGACCTGACCACGGCACGGCACGGCGCACTACGATTATGTCAAACTTGTTTGGAATTGGTGCAGGAGACCTCGGGGTCAATGAGAGCGTGTGTAGCCTTCGGCCTTGGCCTTGAGCTTGTATCAGATCGTACTGGACCACATTTCCTTTTCGTTTTCTTATAGTTCTGTAATTAATATTTCAGTCCCCCTGTCAATGCGATTGTGCCTGTGGTACTACGCAATTGTTATGAACGAACATTTCAGAGGATCAACTCAAAAACGGTTGGAGAACTCAATGGAGTCAGTCTCAATGGAGTACCCTTCCATTCAGGACAACACCAGGTGTATTGTGCTATGTTCATAGTTCGCAAGTTATTAAGATATTCCCCGATCCTGTAAAATATCCTCCGAGAACTTAAATCTTATAGTGAAACCGCACATCTCCGTTCGAACACCCAAAATAGACAATTAGGAAGCAAGCCCCCATGGTGGTGAACGGGATGGCGGATCAGAAAGAAACCTAGAAGGAAATAAACACCGTAGATAGGTGCTCAGACTCATTTACTTATCATTCATTCACCAAAAAAATGACATCTTTAACCAAGATAAGAACCTTCTGTAAAAAAAAAAACAGAAACAATATTGGCCAGACGAATTTAAAAAATAAAAACACATTACTGCCGTTAACCCAAAATCTGACGTGTATGTCTCAGGTGCACCTGGATAAATAAAAAATTAGGAACAGCCATAATTTAAAACAATAACTGTCAATTCCACCCGGTATCCTTCGCGGGCTCCTAATGAAAACCAAGAAATAAGACTAAATAGCACTTAAACTAAACTTAAAAACTAAATAACAAAATATAAAATATAATAACTGACAACAATAACAAATAAATAAATAACAAATAGCAGGGTATCACAGATGTTGACTAGGTATTCAGCTCATCATGGAGGCCAGTTTTCCAACAGAGCAGGAAAATCCTGGAAACATGTCTGCGACCACCCATGATGAAGAAGTGGCAGGAGGTGGAGTTCCTCTCCTGGATCTCTTCAGTGCGAAACAGCAACTTAAGCCAGCATTTTAGTGGTACAATTTAAAAAGAAATAAAAATAAATTAAAAAATGCAAAATTGTATTACGTACTACCACTAACATGCGAGAACTTAGAAGTTCCTTGCCACTCTGAAGAGGATGTGCAGAGCGCTCGCAAACGGCACAGTCAGTGCCTTCTGCAGTCACAACGAACAACACTTACATATACTACATAAATAAACATATACATGAACCGGGGAGAACTGGGCTCGAGACTTAGAACCGGCTCAATAGTATAGATAAATGGATGCACAAACTTTGATAAAAATTACTCTAATTACGACTGCTGGTGCTTTAACATCATCAGTAACACAAACTTTATTCCATTTTCTCATAAATTCACGCATCTCAGCAAATCTGTAATTCGGAGAAATAAGACAGTAGTGGAATTTTTCAAATTAGAAAAATTATATAGAAGATGCAAATGCGAAATATTCAAGTGGTTCGTAGCATACAGTTTCATGGTAAGTACAAAATCTGAAATAACTAGCAAATCTGTAGTAATTTTTATAACCCATTGGCGGCGCAGAGGTAAGCGTGTCAAGAAATCAAAAGGTTTTATGTTTCTTTTGCAAAAGAGCAAAGATTACGACGCTAGCAATATTTTATAGACTACTTCATCCTTACTTGGACAACCACAAGTCCTCTTCATAAAGATCTGTGTGGGAAATATCCGTCTTCTCGTCCCAACTTATCTTAATGTACAGTAGGTTCTATGGCTAGTGCGGAATGAAGTAATTTACAACAATATTCTAGTGACTACATTCTATATCACTCGGTTAAGCGACAAAACGCGTTTGCAGTCAAGTGGAAACACGCTAGTGCGGAGTGAAGTGATTTACAACAAAATTCTAGTGACTATACATTCTATATCACTCGGTTAAGCGACAAAACGCGTTTGCAGTCAAGTGGAAACACGCTAGTGCGGAGTGAAGTGATTTACAACAAAATTCTTGTGACTATACATTCTATATCACTCGGTTAAGCGACAAAGCGAGTTTGCAGTCATGAAATCTTGCCGATTATCTGTTTTAAGCCCGATTGTGGCCGTTTAAGAGGTTGTAGCAACAGTGTATTGTTGCAGTTTGGTTGAAAATATAATGATTTACAAAAAAGTTCTGATAAATTTGTAACCTACGTCACTCGGTAACGCTACCAGCATTTTCGAAAAAAAAGTGGTGTAATGTTTTGGTAATTTCGGCGTGTGGGCTATTATTTAAAACCTGTTAGACAACTGGATGAAATTTTGAACGACACATCTTTACTACGTAAGAAAGATAGGGTTCGATTAAGTACACGCCTCTAGGTTTTCTACGATAATGTAGGGAATTCAAGAGCCTGCATCAACTAGAGCCTGGTGTTGAGCGGCACAGCTGGCAGGTAACGGTGGAGTTCATGCCTATTTATTATAGAGCACATGCTGCCACACTGCTCAGACCTTCCTCGTTATCCTGGAAGCTGTAAAGATACAGCTGAAAGGTGTTGGCTAGCGGGCATTAAGCAAGTCAGATCAGTAGTTCTAGTGACATTTATCGTAGGAACATTTCCAATTCCACATTTTTATTTCAACGTTTTTCTGTCCAGAGATATTCAATGCCTTAAACTGGATTTTCTGTTCGGTATCTATACTATTCCCATTACGGAGAGGTGCTTTACTGATTTGCCATGCCACATAATTTTACACAAGTAACAATTCACAAATAAGTGTAATATTACGTCATGAATTACGTAAATTCTTTATTTAACTGACCTGCTTCCATCAGTTAAACATTCTACTGTTAATGAAGCATGATTATAAACAACAAACGCCTATCAAAAATGAAGTAGCACAGGACACTTTTTAGATAGAGCTCTTAATATTCCTGGCTGCATTTTTATATACTTTTACTGTATTTTAAAACTCGATATTACTTTGTTCAACACCGTAATTAATTATTAAATGCAGCATTTTCCAACAACGAATATTCGGCAGCTGAGACTTTGTTGGCCTTACTTGGCGGAAAGGAAATAAGTATTTTGGATCTCAAATTGTGTTAAATTTCTTTAATTTCAGCTAGTAGATCTCGACTTACTAAGTCCAATGGTGGGCGTAACTCAATTTTAAACATTTTTTAATTGAGACTGCTAAATTGAGACACTGCTTACATCTGAATATTTGTTCAACGCCTGGATTTAGATTTCCGCAAAGTATCAGTACGGTTGATTTTATTTTGCCAATTGTAAAATGAAGGGACCTTAATTGTTATTTTCGTGCTAAAATCGTTAAATCCTTTTTCCAAACAACGGTCAACGGTAAATTATCTTCATTAAATAACTGATAAATGAAGCGAATGAAATCTATATATATATATAAAAGAAAGTCGTGTTAGTTACACTATTTATAAGTCAAGAACAGCTGATTTGGCTGAAAATTGGTAGGGAGGTAGCTAAGAACTGGGAGAAGGACATAGGATACTTTTTATCCCGTTCCCGATTCAGGATTCCGCCCCACTGGTCTCTAAAAGTTACAGAAATACCCGTAAAAAATGTATTGCAGGAAACATATGTTATTAAGTGAAAGAGCCTGTTCAAATTTTTATCAGCTGTTCTTTGTAAACATATATAATGCGAGAAAAGAAATATATGTTTATATCATTTAATTACTATTTTTAAATTTCTTTACACCTATAGTTTGAAAGCATAGAGTAAAAAAACTGTATCTTGAAAAAAACAATTGCCTGAATTCCAAAATGTAAACAAACAACTGTAAATTTGATTAACACATTGACAGCTGCCTGTGCCATTTTTCTGGGTTACTCAGTCAAACAAAATGAAATAATGGCTACTGACATATAGATTGTCCTTTCAGTTTTACATAATCAGTCAATAATGAAGTTATTTTTTTTACCTTTGCAATAATCTGTTGGTTTTAAAAAAAGACAAACAACTTATTACTTCGATTGCTTTCGTTTCGGATAACTTTGTTTCGCACGAAATTAAACGATTTGCGAGTGTTTGTGAACATTGAGAGGATTATTATAAAGATGCCGCGACCCAGAAGATCAAATCTGTCTCAACAAAGCCGTAATGCAAGAAGGCTTCGTAACGTTGTGAACAATTCTACTGAAGAAGAACGTGAAATCGGACGACAAGAGCGTCGTGTTGGTATGGCCCGACTTCGTGCTTCTCAATCTCAAGAGCAAAGAGAGGAAGCCCGTGAAACAGCTCGCTTGGCTATGCGAAATCGGCGAGCTAATCGTACTGATCAACAACTAGATCAAGTTCGACACGCAAGAAGGAATACATCAGATGTTGATTTGAATAGAGCATCATTTAGTTATGATTGCACTTATGATTACAGTTCGCATGTATCTGTACTTATTGGTCCAATGGATGTTGTTTGTGTGCATTGAAGTTTGTTGTGCGTTGAAGGAGAATCGCTTGGATTGTGTTGTCTTAATGGCAAAGTAAAATTGCCAATACTGACTCCCCCTCTTGATCCATTGCAATCATTGCTTTCTGGAGAAACGCAAGAATCACATTTTCTTGCTAACACTCAAAAATACAATAGTTGTTTTCAAATGACATCATTTGGGGCAAACATAATTCAAGAACATGGACTTAATCCGACATTCAAGGTAATTAATGAATATTTACTTTATTTAATGTATTCTTGAAAATGATTTTATGTTTTTATTATTATTACGTGCCTTAACAAAATTGTTGTCTCAATTACATAAACTTCGCTATCTTTACAGATTCAAGGTCAAATTCACCATCGAATTGGATAATTGCTACCAGTTGTGGATGGACAGTATAAATTCCTACAAATATACTTTATGGGTAATATGGAGGAGCAACTTGATCGCCGACATGAGATCAACACAGCAACGAAAAGAACAATTCTTTCAGATCTTCAGTGTTTTCTTCATGAACATCATGCTTTGATCAGGCTCTTTAAGACTGCATTGGAGCGCAAGTGATGATTACAAAGTTGTGATAAGAGCAGACAAACGACCAGCTGGAACACATGAACGCAGATTCAATGCTCCAACGATAGATGAAGTTGCCATCCTGGTTGTAGGTGAAAACATGGAAACACGCGATATTGCTCTTATACGTCGCGATACAATATGGATTGTTCCATATTCACCACTACTTTTCAAAACGTTTAAGACACATTGCAACATTGAGTATTGAAATTCAGTAAAATCAATCAAATATGTCTGCAAATATGTTACTAAAGGAAGTGATATGGCAGTTTTTGCAATCCAAGCCTCCAACACCTACGATGAAATCATGCGTTATCAAGTTGGTCGATATGTAAACTACCAACATATACCAACTCGATATGTTGGGGGTACATTCTCATTTCCTATTCATGAACGCCATCCTACTGTTTTACATTCGTCGGTTCATCTTGAGAATGGTCAACGAGTGTATTTCACCGAATCAAATGTGGTCCAACGTGCTGCTTTACCTCCAGCGACAACATTGACCAGTTTTTTTGAGATTTGTCAGAGCGATCTGTTCGCACAAACTTTGCTATACTCTGAGATGCCACGACACTATACTTGGAACTCTTCATCAAAAACATTTCAACGTCGGAAGCAAGGCGATATGGTTACTGGTCATCCAGGTGTACGTTCTAAAGATGCTCTGGGTCGTATTTACACAGTTAATCCGAAGAATGCTGAATGCTTCTTTTTGCGATTGTTGTTGGTAAATGTCCGAGGGCCAACATCATATGAATCACTACGAACAGTGAATGGTATAGTGTGCCCAACATTTCGTGCTGCATGCCAAGAGCTAAATTTACTAGAGAATGATAATCATTGGGACATGACAATTGCTGGAGCGGTTATATCTGCAAATTTAAGTCAGATACGGACATTATTTGTTATCATTATTTCCACATGTTTTCCATCAAATCCACGTGACCTGTGAAACAAATACAAGGATAACATGGCAGAAGACATTTTACATAGGCTTCGTGTTAGTATGAGAAATCCCAATCTCGAAGCTAACGAAGAGATTTATAACCAAGCTTTAGTCTTGATTGAGGACATGTGTTACCTCATGTGTGGCAGTATGTTAGTTAAATTGGGAATGCCAGCACCAAATCCCGGAATGAATGACGCATTTAATCTGGAGTTGGAGCGTGAACTTGAATATGATTTATGTGAATTAGAACAATTAATTCAAACAAATGTACCCCTGTTGAACCCCCAACAAAAGGAAGTTTATAGTACATTAATAAAGGCAATTAGTGATGGAAATGGTGGGTTATTATTCTTATATGCCCCCGGTGGAACTGGAAAGACATTCCTAACGTCATTGATTTTGGCTACTGTTCGTGCAAGATCTGATATTGCAGTAGCAGTTGCTTCTTCTGGGATAGCAGCCACATTATTGGAAGGATGTCGTACGGCTCATTCAGCGCTGAAACTGCCTTTGAATCTTCAAACCATTGAGTAACCAACGTGCAACATATTAAAGAACTCAGCAATGGCAAAAGTTTTAGTAGCGTCAAAAATCATTATCTGGGACGAATGCACAATGGCCCATAAACGTGCATTGGAAGCACTTGATAGAACATTGAAAGATCTGCGCAATGACACAAGATGTTTTGGAGGCGCATTAATTTTACTGTCTGGTGATTTCCGCCAAACACTGCCAGTTATTCCTAGATCGACTGCTGCTGATGAATAAACGCTTGCCTAAAATCATCAAATTTGTGGCGTTATGTAAAAAAATTACAGTTGACTGCAAACATGAGAGTTGAATTATTAAACGATCCATCTGCTCAAAATGTTTCTAATCAGTTGTTGACTATTGGTAATGGTTGTGTTCCTGTACCCCAAGAAAGTGGATTGATTTCATTTCCATCCAATTTTTTCACCTTTATCTCAACAAAAGATGAGCTAATAGCAAAGTATTCCCAAATATCAATACTAATCACAAAAATAACAATTGGTTGTGTGAGCTAGCAATCTTGGCAGCTAAGAACAAGGATGTGGATGACTTGAACTTTTTAATTCAGACTCAAATTGATGGTACTCTGCAAACATTCAAATCTATCGATTGCGTAACAAATGAAGATGAGGCTATCCTACTGAATTTTTAAACTCTTCGGATGTGCCCGGCTTACCACCCCATAATTTAATTTTGAAGGTTGGTGCAGTAGTCATAATGCTTCGCAATCTAAATAAACCAAAATTATGCAATGGAATGCGTTTGGTTGTAAAACAATTGATGATAAATGTGATTCACGCGACGATTCTTAAAGGAAAATTTAAAGGTGAGGAAGTTCTTATTCCAAGGATTCCGATGATTCCTACCGATATGCCTTTTGAATTTAAACGAGCTCAGTTTCCGATTCGTCTTGCACTTGCCATGACGAACAATAAATCACAAGGCCAATCTTTGAGCGTTTGTGGACTAAATTTAGAAAATCCATGTTTTTCTCATGGACAACTATATGTGGCATGTTCACTTGTCGGCAAACCATCTGCTTTATTCATTCTTGCACCTAATAACAAGACAAAACATGTTGTATATCACAAGGTACTCGACTGAAGAAAGAGAATCAATATTAATAAATTAATGTATCTGTGGCTTTGCTGCTTATTGCGATTTAAATTATTTTAGATAACTTACGAATTGTGTTTTTTATTTTGTTTTTCTATTTAAATTTCAGATTAGTTGTGAAGGAAAAAAAATCACATAGGACCTAATTTGATTTATTTTTTACTTTGTCTTTTATTCTGCACATTTCAAGCACCAATGTGGATGCTGTGGACCCTTTAAGGCGGTACGAAGTTCGCCGGGTCAGCTAGTATTGTTATAAAATTAAAATTCTAACAAATAACAATTCTTGAAAAATCTAAATATGTTAAAAACAATACTGGTAACAGTTCAAAAATATACCCAAAATTTCAGTGAGCTTTTTATTTATTTACAAAATATCTTGGTAATGGCAATACTAACCTTTAAAACTATTAAAGAGATTTTAGACTGACATGAGTTTTGAATCTAAATTATGTTGCTCTAAAATATTATTTATTTGTTCCCTCATTGTAATTACCTTCACGTTGTAGTAATTATTACATGTACATATAATATTAGGTCATGAATTATGTAAATTCTTCATTTAACTAACCTGATTACATCAGTTTAACATTTTACTGTCAACGTGCTATAAATAAATATTATTATATACAACTTCAAATTATGTATATTTAAAACTGCTGCAAAATATGTTTTTAAGCAATGTCTTATAATGTGTTCTCCATCAGGTATTATAATAGTTCTTAATATTATTAATGTTTTTATAGTATAATAAATTTTAATGTGATGCCCAGTATGAACTAAATACAAAGGATACTTGGCATCAAGTATGTAGGCTATATACACCAAAAATTACATCCCTAGACCTTTAAAACTCTTTGCGTAAGTGAGACCAGTGTAACACGCCTTTTAGAACTGAATGTAATACAACATCCAAATATTGATTCCATGTTAAATCTGCACAGACTATTGTAAGTAAGAATTTTAATTCTGCTACCTGCTTAATAATAATGTGCCTATAACAATATCCATCTCACATGCCAGAGAAATGTCTGATTGTACATGTGGATGTCATCTGCAATAGGCAACTTTTTAAACAAGTATACACATATCAGGTACATATTATTTCAGAATGCATGGTGAAGAGATTCTAATGTTAAATAAACTTCTGACTGGTTCTACTTTAGGTTTAACGCGTGTATGAGTATGCAATTCTGGTTCAAATGAATTAAATTTCCGAAAGCCTCCATAAAAATTATATAGACATGAAGATCTCGGAAATCTAATTCGCTCAAAAAGCGTCAACTTCGGTCTGTTGAAATTCACTTTCGAACTAATATATTTGCAGTGCCACAGTTGAAATCGTCTACTTTTAATTTACCTCTGATTTTCGATATTTGTAGCGCCATAATTAGGGTTTGCCTTTTTGTACCGACGAAGAAAATATGTATACTTGTTATGATGGAAAAGTTGCTGCGGTCATATTTATTCCAGTCTAATTTAATTAAGGTTCCATAGGTGAGTTCATATTGGTTGTTCCAACTAAAAAAATATATATATGGGATTATAAAAATAAACAAAGCTTCTATTACCGGACCACGATATTGAGTTTGTTTTTACTCTGATCAAGAAAAGATAAACTGTTTCGATCAAAATGTATTAACTTCCGGCACTTATGCTTTTGATATAAGTAGGAAAGTAAAAATTCTTAAAACTAAGCTCAATAAATATTTCAAAATAATCGTTTTGCAGGATAGTTTGGGCTGTAGTATAGGAAATAATGGCTCGTAATGGCATTTTTATGTCAACCCTGCTTTTCTTAAAGCCACAGTAAAAATGTCGTTATCACTCACTTTGATTAGAAAACCAACCAATATTCCTTTGATTTCAATGGATATTAAAAAAAGAAAAATTATCTGAATTGGTTACGCCGTTCTTCAGATTAGGGCTTAGCAATCAACATTTTAGACTCGTCTTTATGTATAAGAATGAAGGTTAATTTTTACAAAGATGTTGGAACGGTGACTCTTCAACGGCTGGTATGCTAATATGTTACTACCAATATTTGAAATCTCCAATATTATTACCTTAAAATTTCTGTGTAGTAATAAACAAAAACTTAATTTCTAAAAACCTACGAGGGTCGTTTTGTAGGTCCGTGGAATGTCCAAGAGATAACACGACTTGTGCGTACTGAGGTTATGTTTCAGTTGGTAGCATCTCTTGGAAGAAGCCACGCCAAGTTTCAGCCTGATCGGTCTATATTTTGTGTTTGACATTCGTTAAAATCGAGGAAGTCAAGTGATTTTTCAAAAATGGACGAAAAAGAATTTCGTGTGTCGATAAATCATTACTTTATGAAAGGCAAAATGCCCCATGAGATTAAACGGAAGCTTGATAAACATTATGGTTACTGTTAACTTTTGCTAAGAACAGTTTATACGTGGTTTCAACATTTTTGGACTGGCCATATGAGTACAAAAGACGCTGAACGTTCTGAACAGTCTGTTGAGGTCACAACTCCAGAAATCATTACAATAATCTATGATATGGTGATGGATGATATAAGAGTGAAGGTACGTGCGATATTTAGTGCTGTGGGCATCTCGAGTAAACGGGCATACAATATTTTGCACCAATATATGGACATGAGAAAACTATCAGCTTGATAGGTGCCACGATTGCTCCCGATTGACCAAAAACGAAATCGTGTGAAGTGTTGGAAGCTCAATTAGCAGCTGTTCCACCAAAACCCACTGGACTTAACCACTACACTCCAGAGACCAAAGAGCAATCTAAACAAAGTGTTGCCAAGGGGGAATCTGCACCAAGAAAAGCGAAGACCGTTCCTTCGGCCAAAAAGTTTAAGGTAACCTTCTTTGGGGATGCGCAAGGAATAATCTTCAACGACTATCTAGAAAAGGGTAAAACCTTTATTGGTGAGTATTATTCATTGTTATTGGTTCGGTTGAAAACCGACTTGCAACAAAATCGTCCACGACTGTCCCACAAAAAGGTTTTTTTCCATAATGACAATCGGCCAGTTCATACCGAGGCAGTTGCGGCCGCAAAACTATTGGAATTATTGTTCCAAACTGTTCCAAATCCTCCCTATTCTTCAGTATTGGCTGCGTCGGACTACTATTAGTTCTCTAGTATGAAGAAATGGCTTGCAGGAAAAAGACTTCATTCAAACGAGGAGGTGATAGCAGAAACAAATGGTTATTTTGCAGACTTGAAGAAATCCTATTATTCGGAAGGGATCAACAAGCTAGAACAGTGTTGGGCGAAGTCTATAATCTTACAAGGAGACCATGCTGAAAAATAACATTAATCAGTTTTAACTTTTGAATGGACTTATCAAACGACCCTCGTACGTGAAACACCTGTTATTATTGTTCTATGCGGTGTCATAACCAACAAAAAATGCTGTACGAATATAAAAACTCGCTATTTAGGTCATTTAAATAAATAGCCTATTGTTTCCCAATAGCTACATATAACAAAAATGAAACAACAACCATATTCAACCTAACGTATATCACACAAAAATTTATTAATACTATATTAAAAAATACAGTTGTGCCAGATTGGATTTCAATTAGTTATAAGTTATGGTAGGCATAATAGTGATAATTATGCATAGTATAATTGTCAAAAATTGTGAATTGATAAAAGGTTTATCACCATCAGCCAACGAGATATAAAAGACTGGATGTCGCCATTTCAGCCAAATAATCCGTAATTATATGGTTGACTGACGATATTGTAATTTGTATTTATACAGTGTGAGGTATAAGTATGAGTAGACTCTGTTTAGTTTATGATGGATAAAGATGGAAGGATGGAACTCAGGACACCTTTCTAGGAAATAGACGTGAACTTTTTAGACACTGTTACAATTCTGTCCATTTCCCCAAACACCCAGGAAATGGGCAGAAACACATCCGAACAGTTTCCCCCATGAACTTGTTAGTCCATTAAGTACTTGTTTGTACTTAATAGACAAACCAGTTTGTCGTAGATTTGTACATAGGAAATGCAAAACCTATTCAAATAATATTACAAAGGCATTTGTTTCTATAACTTCAGAGATAATACTATGTTTTATACGAACAAACTTAATGATAAACTTTGAATACAACTTTGACAATTATGTAACAAAATAAAACAGAGTTTAGAAAATGCTATAAGCATTCCAGAACAGTTTTATATAGGTTTATAAATACCGGAGTTATGAATTTTTCTAAAGTTTAATAAGACGTCATAATGGAAAGAAACGGCGTACCCAACTGGTCGCCGAACTTAGAAGAGGCATTTAATAGACAAATTATTGTTGTACCAATTTTGAACATTTTTCAGCATTCTTATAGCCGATATTATAGGGGATAGAAAAGTTATTATAAGATTTACATATAATTAATATTTCGAAAATTGTTCATAGTAACAAAAAAAATGGTTTATTATAAATTTCGTACTGAATCTTATAAGCATAAAAACAACTTTTTTGATTTTTCTCTATGTTCATAAATAATGGAGTTGTGAAATTTTTAAGTTCAAACGGCCGCCATCTTGAAACGGAATGGTAAACGAACCTGGCCAAGGAACTAAACAGACGCATTTATAAGATCAATATTGTACCAAGTAAATTTGTATCAAGTTTCAACTTGTTTGGGTATATTTTTGGGACAGTTTTTGTTTCTAAAACCCGCATTGTATGGCATACATAAGTATAAAACATTTTGAACATTGAGTGGTTTTGGACACTGGAAATAATGTTCGGTCAAATTATGTAGAAATGTTTGGTCAGTACTGCCATGAGAGCGATTGTAATAGGCTGATTTTGTGTAGAAAATCACCTAATAATACTTGTTTATTAAATTATATTTTGATATGCATATTTTTAAAGGAATGGATTTATTGATATCAACACTTATTATTTGCACGCTCTAGAATAATAGCAATATTAAAATAGTACTAAATGTTAATACAACAAAACTTATCCAAATGGTTTATTTTTTGGACGAGGCCTTTCGAAACCAAAGATTTCATCATCAGGCGACTCCAAAAACCACACAATCCGTGAAGTCGCCTGATGATTAACCTTTGGTGTCGAAAGACCTCGTCCAAAAAAATACATTTGTAAAAGTATTGTTTTATTAACATTTAGTGCTACTTTAAAATGTTTTCCAATTGTTCCAAGAGTCTTCAATAGCAATATTAATATTAATTCCACCACGGAACACAATATTTATTGGCTATAGCAGGAAATTATAACAGAAGTGAAAAACGTTCCTAACTCTGACTACTTTCTGTGAAACTTCTCAGCGAGATGTTGGTTTCGCGACAGCCTTCAATTCTTTATTCGGCAAATTCAACGTCGAGAAACATTGACATTGCATTTCATAAAATACAGGCACTAATTTCATTACTCCACGTATAACTTATAAATTCAAAAACTAACTTTGAAAGACGTATAAGGCATAGTACTGCCATGAATGTCAGTTTCAAGGCCAGAAATAAATCTTAAAAAAAAAAAAAAAAAAAAAAAAAAAAAAAAAAAAAAAAAAAAAAAAAAAAAAAAAAAAAAACTGTGACTAAACCTTTATGACACTAAAATAAGTTTCTTAAAAGAAGGAATCTGGTGAATTATAGTGGTTGTGAATTATGTCAAACAAACATTTTTGTTAATTTTATGAAAACAATCTTCATATATAGTACCTGAAGACACAAATATATAAAATATTATATCGAAAAATCACTTCATGTTTTAAATTAGGAATAAAATAAAATTGTGGAAACATTAATTTTTAGATCGCATGGACTGCGATTAATATTCTCAGACCATGACTTGCTTAAAAATCTGGTATCACTGGACTGGATTTATTTTCTTCACGTTTTTCATAACTCCTGTTTTATCTTGACCAAAAAACAACTGCTTCAAAACTGTACATACGGAAGGTTTAATACCCCAATGAGTTTTAACAATGTAAATTGGTCTCGGAAGATTATGTTGATTATGTTTGTAATAAAGCTATAAAGATAGAGGTACTAAATGTTATTTTAACTTGTAATGAAGGAGCCATTATAGAATAAAGTTGAGGATAGACTTGGAAAGGAAGAATGAAAATTGAGTAGGATAAAGTTGTAAAGGATGAAAGGGCAGCTCAAATTAACAAAGAAGAATAGATTACAGAAGAGATAGTAAAAAATAGGAAAGGAGTTATCAGATTCTCCCACTCCATATTCCCTGATAGGGAAAGTAATGAAAATAATACAAAAACATTGGTGCCCTTAGGTCTTAAGGGGAACTGACAGCAAAGATTTACTGCTAAAACCTATATTAAAGACATTTTGTCACACCCTGTATATATAAATAAACATAATATTGAGTTTTTGGCGCCAAAAAGCGCAGGATACATATACCTTTAAAATGAGGTATCACATGACTAATGTTCCCATTAGGTCAAATTTTTCAAAAACAGCCCCTACCACCCAAAAAGTGCTCTTTTGAGCAATTTTTTCCGGGATGAAGATAATTTTACAGAATTCTTTGGGATAAAAAATGAAGATTACGAACCATGCAGATCGGTTCGTTTGGTTGTTATAGATACTGACTCAATTTTAAAATATCAGTCAATAAGATTTCATTGACTATAGAATAATAACTAATGATTTGAATATAATCTTTCTATAACATCTGGTTTCCTAAATTAAATCATATTTTATACATATACAATTTTAATTTTTAATCACAAATGGTTTTCTGGTTCAATAGCGATGCTGTATTAACAAACTGAACAATAATACTCATTTCCAGTAAAAAATCTTAACAGACTAATTAATCTGTCCTAAATGTGCAAGTTGTTAACTTATATTTGATACTAGCGAAATATCTTTACTTTATTACGGGATCAACACGTAAACTTGTTTAACCATATTATTTTGAGTCAACTATAACCGTGTATGAGATACTGCAATACATGAGTCATAATTAACATTTCCAAGATTATAGTTATAAAATTTTCCTGTACGTGATTTTATTGTAAGATGCTTGCTTTGAAGAATCGCCAGACTATCAAGAGAGCTTACTCGAGAGCAGGACCCATACAGCTGACCGTGGCAGAACCACGGGCCTCTTAAATTCACTAAACTATTCGACAATTTTCTTTCAGTTTATTCACTGTCACAGAATCGGCCTGGGGACTGTAGACTTAAAACTATTATTAAAACTTATGATCTGAAGCAATCATTGGCATACGGTGTATGAAGCCTTTTTCATTTGTTCTACAGGTTCATTGATATTTTGGTGCAAAGTTTTAACTTGCAGTTAATTGATAGTTAAGGAGGGTAGAGGATTCGTATCAAAATTACTCAAGATCCACCTTCCACATATAGATTGTTAGAAGAAATAACTGGCGGGTTAAGATATTGTAGAAACAAAGGGATAGTGAATATTGTCTTATAGATCTGTTATTGAACCGTTGGATTGGTAAAACAACGGGATAGTGAATACTGTCTTATAGATCTGTTATTGAACCCTTGGATCGGTAAAACAATGGGATATTGAATACTGTCTTATAGATCTGTTATTGAACCGTTGGATTGGTAAAACAACGGGGATAGTGAATACTGTCTTATAGATCTGTTATTGAACCGTTGGATTGGTAAAACAACGGGATAGTGAATAGTCTTATAGATCTGTTATTGAACCCTTGGATTGGTAAAACAACGGGATTGTGAATACTGTCTTATAGATCTGTTATTGAACCGTTGGATTGGTAAAACAACGGGATAGTGAATACTGTCTTATAGATCTGTTATTGAACCGTTGGATTGGTAAAACAACGGGATAGTGAATACTGTCTTATAGATCTGTTATTGAACCCTTGGATCGGTAAAACAACGGGATATTGAATACTGTCTTATACATCTGTCATTGAACCCTTGGATTGGTAAAACAACGGGATATTGAATACTGTCTTATAGATCTGTTATTGAACCGTTGGATTGGTAAAACAACGGGATAGTGAATACTGTTTTATAGATCTGTTATTGAACCGTTGGATTGGTAAAACAACGGGATAGTGAATACTGTCTTATAGATCTGTTATTGAACCCTTGGATTGGTAAATCAACGGGATAGTGAATACTGTCTTATAGATCTGTTATTGAACCCTTGGATTGGTAAAACAACGGGATAGTGAATACTGTCTTATAGATCTGTTATTGAACCCTTGGATTGGTAAAACAACGGGATAGTGAATACTATCTTATAGTTCTGATACTGATACTGACTGGATACGTACTTTACCATCTTAGTGGGAAGCTGACGAAATAAATTAATTTACGTTGCGGAGTCGTTTTTAAGAGTGAGGATTGATGCTTCTTTGAACAAAGATGGTTTTTTAAAATTCAAATTGTGACTAGGGTTTGAAAAGCATCGCAAAGACATTTCTGATTATTTGCAGCGCATCCTCCTACTCCTGTGACTTAAATGTTAGTGGAAGAACTCTTCAACTATTAGGAGCCTATTGACGTGTGCCATGATGTTAGACACAAAATTAAACTATAACAATGGACCAAGATAGTATGACTTAATTATATGCTTTAATTTCATCAGAGTACTACAGGCAGTATATTAACAAACCTACAACCAGCCATCCCCCCAATACTTGACTTGCAGCCATGTATGACTTCTTGAGTCTTGTTCTGCAAGACCTTAGGCTGATTTTTCTGAAATATTGTTCATTGGAGTGATCGTAATTTTTCAGGTAAAAGGTAACTTAAATGCCTAATGCGTAGTTTTTTCACGAAACAAAAAAAACCTTCTATTCCTGATAATGCGACCGCGATTGCTATGATCCTTTCTTTCCTTAAGCTTGCTGGTAATAAGTGAACCAAATATTAATAATAATTTTTTCAAAAAGATATTGTGAGAATTAACTCGTTTCCAAGCTAAATTGTACTCTTATATTTATGCACGTATATTTACGTATGCACGTATACCTAGGTTAATTCCTTTCCACACATCTAACAGATTACAATACCTATATTGCTACATATAATTAAATTTAAAGAGGTCTTTTCAATATTATAAGAGGCACCATGACTATTGATTTTACAACTACAACCATTAAATACTATTTGTTCCTTTCTCAAATTGATGTAGGCAACATGCACAACTTCAACATATCTTAAAAATTTAAGATATTTATAGGTTTTCAGTCAGTCAATGGTATTTGGCTTTTATACAGGGTTACTCAGATATGGTGTCGTAAACGTATATTAATAGAACAGTAGGAGCTATAACATAGAAACAAAATAAACTTTCCTAAATCACATACGAGGAATCGACAGTATATAATATAATTTCATTCCATTTAACGAATAAGATGTGCCAAAACTAGTCATCACGGGTACTAAATGCAATCTTAACATTGTCCAATGTATAAACCTACGGCAATTGCATATTGTTTTAAAGCTCTATTTGACAAACTATTAAGTGAAGATTATTTTCAAAAATATTTTACCGTTTCAAAATGGCGGATCAAGACATAATAAAATTGAGGTTTTACATAAAACTCTGTATGTTTTAAAAACACAAATTAAAATTAATAGTGAAACTGACGAATACTTAATTTCTAATAGGCCTAAATGCCCTCTAAAATTACATGTTATACATATATTCACTAAAATTTGTCTTCATAAAAAAAATAAATATACAAAAATTTTAATCAGCAGAACTAATACAGATTTATGGAAGGTTGCACAATTAAATCATTTTATACTCCATTTAAAACTTCTTTGAAAAAGGAATGTTTTTACATTCAAACCACGTGACTATTTCTAACCTTTTTTGAGTGAAAATTTAAAAAAATAGATTTGTATTTTTTAAATAAAAGTGTATTTAGTATTATTGCTTTAGATTATAATTAATTATTACATTTTTTCTAACGTATACCAATGCCACATTGTGTGCTGACTTAATACCTATGTAAAAAGACACATTTTAGTGAAAAGTTTCAACCAATATCATTATTTCAGTGTAGCAGACTAAAGAAAAATAAGTTCAGGATTAAAAAAGTATACCCTATTTCTATATTTTTACAGTATAAGTAAAGTATAAATCTCAGAAAATGGTTTATTTGCAATATTTTTTTTTAATTAAATGACACTGAACATTATTTGTTTTATGTTTAAATGGTCGTAATCCAAAAAATTAAAATTTTTTAAGGTTTTATACTTTACCACCCCGTGATCCGAGGAAGAACTTTATTGACTTTAAAGGTAAAAATGTAAAGGGCAGTTCGTCCGTGCATCAGTCTGTGTATTAATACTTGATAGAAAGGTCTTAGGGACTTCATAGTACATAGATTGCTCTTAGTGCAAGGAAGAACCCTGTCTAGTTTGAGATCAAAAGGTCAAAGGGTAAAACTGTCAGTATGTCAATCTTTCTGTCCATCTACGAGCGATAACTCTTGATGAAAAGATTATTGAGACAACTTGGTACCTAATTAGTTACTTCTTGGTCTAAAGGAAAATCCTATAAATTTTGTGGACATTAGGTCAAAGTAGATCTTTCAGTATGGCCGTTTGCTCGTATGTGCAATAAACCTTGATAGAAATGTCTTAGAGATCTATATTATATGGAAACAAATATAAATGAGAATTACTTATAAAAAAAGCTTAAACGCACAGGGAGTAAAATGAAATCTATAGATACTTTTCCGTAGCGTTTCTACGAAGAACTAAAGAAGTTTTAAATTCTGCAGCATTATCAGAAATAAGAGATCGCCATTAACTAACTCTTACCATTATTATGACACTTTAAAAAGAAAGTCTAAATTTAATGTTGTACCTAATTGGCTGAGCTGATGATTAGGCTCACGACAAAGGATCTTGAACAGGAATAGACGTTCAGAATGACAATTTTTTTACGAAATTTCATTTCTAAATATGTATATTCCGTCAGGATGCTGTAATAAGAAAACAAGTTAGGAAAGCCAGCTACGTAATACGGGAACTAATACTACCTGACAAGGAACTAATACAAATACCTAACTGAAAGTAGGGGTTAAACAACCAAATCTAGTTAAGATTTTGATCGTACAGATTAAATAACTAACCTGTCACGCCTCTTACCAAGAAACGAGTACTTTTTAGTTTTTTTTTACCTTTGAAAAGCGCTATTAATGAATGAAAAATAACGAAAAATTCTTAATGTTCTATATTATTGTTATTAATATGAAAATATACGTTTTCAGAAATTATATTACAATTTTTATTATTCAAAAATAAATTAAAATCTTGTTGTTTGACATTATATTAAATGTATACACTATGTCAAGAGAATAACATTAGCCGGACAAAGGTTAAGAAGACTCAAATTTTTAAGTCTAAGAACTAAGAACTTGGATCTTGCGACCGATATGAAGGCTTTGTTGATTAAGATTAGTGTCTTTCTGTGCTTTATAAGATACAATTGATACACTTTTCTGTTTTACTTTTGCTGAACACAGAAATGAAGGCTGTCAGGATCAAATCTAAACCGGGAAACATTAATGAAAGTCTTCTGATTCAGTTAGGAATACTTGTCGTTTCTCTTAAATATTTCTCCGATAACTAATTAATACTGATGAAATTACAGTATTATTACTGTTAATATTCAGTATTTTTATAATTGATTTAATCAATAATGGCGGCTGATTTTCAAATAAATAGGCTCCCTAAAATATAATTGATCTGCAAGTTTAGTTTAAAGGAATTACTTTTTATTCGCCATTAATAAAAATAGTCTATGTATAATATACAGTTTTTTGAGCGATTAGATGAAAATAAACATTTTTAACACTAAATAAAATTCGATTTTTCTGAAGTGTTTATAATTTACAAATGTAATATTGCAACTTGCCAATTTCATATGACATTGCATTGTAGTTTGTTGATTATACTCATGTGAACTGTAACATTATATATAATTTTACTTGAGAAATTAACGCGTTTAAATAGAGAATATCAAACAAATTATTAGAAAGATGTGAAATAAATTTCTAAAGTTTAAAGTGAATTGTGTTCATATAAAATGGAAAAAAACGTCTGGTTTTTAGAAAAGTAAATAAATAGGAAATATGAATCACGTATTGGCTATGAAACTTAACCGCCACTGAAATACAGTATGTTTGTTGATTTCAATATTGGTCATAGAAGTTAAAAATTATTTAAGACCTATTAATAAACTGAATAGAAAACATTAAAATAGCATTTAAACAAAAATAGCATATTTTAGCAGTTCAAGAGTAGCAAACTTTTAACACTATTCCTATGTTCTAAGGAGATTCAAATGTAGTACCGTACTAATGCTAAATAAACACTTATGAAAACAACCTTATGAACAACGCTGTGAATGTTTTCACATAAGGTACTCCAAACTGTTCATTGACATTGTGAAATGGACAATAAAATGCCACAACGATCCATTCTTCCCAGACTACAGTCTGAAAAACAAGACTGCTATAACGGAAAACTTTATAGACGATTATTTTGAAATGGTCCATGAAATTAATAAGGATTTCCCCTTATACCGTAAATAGAAAGGAGTTAGGCTGGATTTCCCTCTACACCACAATAGGCAAATAACATTCCTACGTATGCATGTATATTTTCTTCATCGAGATAACAAGACAAACTGAACTATGACATTGGAAATATCTTAGACCGAAGGTGAATACAAGAATCGTAAGTAGACCTTTTTTCGAAGTACAGATTTCCGAAAGCTATATATAGATGGGCCAAGTGATGTGCGCAATAAGGGACGGATGAAAAGAACTGCGGCACCGTGAATGAATTTAAAAGGCCTGAAGTAGACACTTTTTAACCGAAGTAGGCTTCTCAGTCCTAAGTATGCATATATTTGTCTTCGTCGAGACAAGGGAACTCTACTTTAGCAATGGACATATCCGAGACCGGAAGTATATGAAACGAGCTAGAAGTAAACGCTTCTTGACAGAATTTCCAAAACTTATGCATTTGAGTTTTCTTGATCGGGGCAATAAATCAGACTCAAAGAACATTTTAAACCATTATTTATTAAATGTAAGATTTTGACTGTGATAAACTTGTATATTTATGTATGTTTATTGTATATGAAGAGGAATTTTAATTTAGGTTTAGTTGTACATAGATCTGATGTACATAATCACAATACCAGAAATCAACTCCAGTTAGATGTGCCATACAGTAGGTTAAGTAAATGTAAAAATAGCTTTTATATTGTAAGTCTGAAAATATTTAACAAGTTGCACAATGAAAGTAAACTCTTAGATTTTAAACTATTTAAGTTCAAATGTTACAATTGGTTAAGCTTAAATCCTTTTTATGATTTAAATGAATTTTTTAGCCTTATATCTGTAAATTTGTAAATTTTATCTTTGTTAACTTTGTGAATTTTTAAATCTTTATAACTTTTTGTAAATGCTTTAAATTTTAATCAAAATACTGTACTGTTTTGTATCTCATCAATCTATATGTTGATGGCCATTGACGTTGTCTATTGCATGTACTTTATGTGTTTTGCTTACAGACAATAAAGGTTTATGACTTATGACTCAGCTATGGTGACGGGAATATAATTGATTAGAACCAGAAATTCTCCCACACCTGCAAAAAATTTTATAAGAATCAGAGTTAAACTCTGATACTCTTAACCATAAACTCTAAAAATATATGTACATGATGTAAGCATACTTACGTTTAAAATATGTCATAGGACTCCATCATATTATATCATAAATGCTTTTACGTAGTATAAGTAATTTGATTTTGAGTGAAGCCGGTGGTGGTACAAATTTATGACAGCTAGTTATAAATATATCGTCACTAAAATAATATTTTTTCATGATTACTGATCGAACTAAAAATAAGAATTAAATTACGGCGATTTTTAAAACTCCACATTTCAATATCATGGTTCTCTAAAACCTACTTAATATTTACAAAATAGTACTTAGTTGATTTTATATTTGAGAATTTTTAATTTTATTATTTATTTATTTTATTAACTGAAATCTTTTCGAAAGCCAGTCAAAGATTTGCGAAGTCATAAACGTCTATGATGTTATATTGGTGGAATTGTGAAGCCTAAAAACCTGATATGGGACTATGTTGTACAACCCTGAAATAAAACACTCAGTACCAGTTGTTGAACACCTGGCAGGTGGAAAACTTGGTGATATGAAAGATGGAGTTGAAAATGTACTAACACAGATTGGTCCCTCCATCTTAGGCCTGGCAAATGACTAGTCTTGAATGTGATAACAATAATCCGATGCAATTGAGCATCGAAGTAAGTATCACAGACTGCAACGAAAGTCTACCGAACTCTCTCCTGGCTACTTATTACGAGCGCCTTGTCTCCGAAGCCCGCAACATCATTTCTGCTGTACTGTGTGCAATGCTACCAACTAGGCGCTGAATTCTTTTGCCTGTTTTAAACTCTCCTTCATTTGACCTTTTCACGCTAAAATCAACAGTATTCTCCCTTGGATCAAGAGGAATCTATGCACCAACTTTCAAATCTCTGAGGCCGGTCTATAAAGAGTTATCCCACACAGATGGATAGGCAGGCGGTAAAAGGTAAGGACCTGTTGGATCCTTAATTAGATGTAACTACGCCAATGCACTGTAGTACATCTGGCATATCAATATCGCAATAACATACAAAATATATGGACTTAGCTCACAGTTACGGCAAAATGCAACAGTATTGATTAATAGCCTACATTATCTTTTGAAGACGCGCGCAGGACAGAATGGTGAAAATTCAAACCTAGTAACTATGCTTCTTTCTGGTGACGGAAAGCTCTACCAAAATTACAGAATAATTATTCTATTATTATGGAAATGAAACCAAGTGGTATGTAAGGTAGGGGGCCCAAATATCGCCCACTTAAGGGAAAATTTAAGTTAACGGTTAATTATGGGTCATTTTGTTCAAATAATTGTTGAAATACGTAAAGTAGGTATTCAATTACCTTATAACGTAACTTATATTTTTCTAAAACAACACAGTTTCACATTTAAAAAAATATATATAAGACAAGTTTGAACGTTTAACTTAAAAAAAGTGTTCCTAATATCGCCTACCATGTGTTCCTAATATCGCATATGGGAATAGTATTGGAAAAATTAGTAGAAACATTTAAAATTGTTTGAAAAAGAATTTTAATCATTGTAGTACAAAATTATTTGATTTGTTGTGCAAAAAGTTACTGGCTACAATCTTGACAAACATAAAAACTTTTGTTTTTTAGACTTTCTTTTGTCACAAGCTTCATGAAACCATAGGAAACATTTCTTACATTTTAACCAAGTCTCAACATTTTTGTCACTTGAGTAAAAACCATCACAAAGTCCACATTGAGCATCATCACCATCACCATAACTACTGTCACTGTCATCCGTTGGACACATAGAGTGGGTCTTCGTCGTCATCAGTTGAGTCAGGAGACGGCATCCCTTTTTTCTGTTTCTCTTCTTCTTCTTTGCCTGCGACTTGCTTGAGTCATAAGTCAACTGCCGTTTACCTTTCGTTGTCCTGTCTATAGACCCAAGTAGTGCATTTTTAAAGGGGGAAGCACTGACAACAGCTGCTGATCCAGGACTGGAATTCGATGTTGTTGGAAGAGAAAGAGACGGTACAGGATTGATGTCTGTAGGGGAAACTGTGATTGAGCTTGGCGATTTTTGTTGAGGTGTCTGTATTTCTTGGACTTCTTCTTCCATTCTAGTGTTTTGTTGGTGATGGAGGAAATCTTCATCGGTGAAAATGTTAGGATTAAATGGCAAAATCCCTGTAGCTGCAAACCCTTTTTGTGGCGATTGATAATTAGCCGACTTTTCATAGGCTTTTCCAACAAGCTCACCTATTTGAAATACCGTAATGGCTCTAAATGGATGGTTTACCAGCCAGTTCTCAATTTCCTGAGCGTAGTAAGTCTTGAAGCTCTTCATAAACGTTTTATCCAGAGGTTTGCATGTGGTCTGAAGAATTAGGAGGGAGGCACACCAATGAGACGCCATTTTCACGAGCTAGATCGCTCAAGTCTAAATTGCGAGTGTGAGTTGTGTGGCCATCAAGAATCAACAACCACTGGATCATCTTTAGTTGGTTTCACGTAAGAAATGAAATGTGTAAACCATTTAGTAAACAAATCTGTCTGTATCCAACCTGAAATATGACAAGCAGCAATACTGCCAGGAGGAGCTCCATCCATCAGTTCAGGCTTCATTCTCTTCCGTGGGAAACACCAGCATTGGAGGAACAAAGTTTCCTGATGCTGACATACAAGCAACAATGGTTTTATGAGGCGACCTCTTTCGGCAGATGACAGTTTATGAACTTCTCTTTTCCCCTTTAAAGATACAACTCGCATGCTCTTGTGCTGTACACTTTGTTTACACCAGTCTCGTCGACGTTAAATACCCGAGTTGGTGAGAAATTAACGCGCTCTAGTTCTGGCTTGAGAATATCATAAAACTTTTTCACATTTTCAGGTGAAAATCCTTTTATTCTGGCCAAGGACAAGGGTTGTGGTTTCCGTAATGACAACTCAGGATGGCGTTTAAAAACAGCCGTAGCCATTTTCCTTCCTGCACTTTTTTGTTTCCTGCGAAAAAAGGGTGGGCAATATTGTTTTTCGTATAGCTAGTTGGAAGGCCATTCTTTTGATATCTTTTGCTGTGAGCCCATAAAAAGACCTTTCCATTTTTAGACTATACTCTACAAGCTCATCCTCCATTTCAGTCGGCAAGACAGGTTTTCGCCCCCAATGGAACTAAAAGAAGCTTTTCTAGTTCGTCTTCACTTTTTTTTTTACGTAATCTTTTAGTGTCGATCTAGGCACCATAAAATATTTTAGAGGCTTTTAGCAAACCCATTTCTTTATTTTTCACTGAAATTACTGCCTCCTTCATCTTAAATTTATCCCATGTTTTCCTATGCGCCATCTGAAAAACAAAGAACGAAATGTTTTAAAAAATGTGTTCCCAGTATCGCCTAGTGGGCGATAATAGGAACACACTGCGGTGGGCGATATTAGGAAACACTGCGGTGGGCGATATTAGGAACACTGCGGTACGTTATTAGGAACAACTCCTCAAACAAACATGGCGGCCACTGCAGCCAAACACGCAAAATAAAATAGATCAAAATATTACTTAAACCAAAGCTGTTTCCGAAGTTTTTCGAATAGGATCAGTAACATTTTGTAATTACCTTAACTCTTTAATTTTATACTAATAATAAGTCACATGGGTTTTTAACTCACCTTAGGCGAATATCGTTTGAAAAATCACAACATAAAACTGAGACACGCTAACCTTGCCAAACTTTCACAGATTACTCCAGCTGATGGCTAGTTAGTAGTTCAAACGTTTATGGGTAGATCGCAGGACTAACTAGCAAGTTACTGCAGTGGGCGATATTAGGAACATGGCGATATTTGGGCCCCCTACCTTATCTAATCTCAGCGTATATCAACTGATTAAGAGAACCGCTTGTAATGTAAGACATTTAACACTTTTTCAAAAGTTTTGAACTGAACATAATGAACAAAACTTGATCTGATAGAACCATTATTTTCAACAATACTAACAGCACAATAATACGAAGTAACAAATTAAATAAGAAAAGATTTTAAGATAAGTTTCGAAAATAATATCGCAAATTAAATTGAATGGGCAAACCAATACATTTTTTACATTATATTATAACTTTAAATGTAGGCTTTTAGAGAAAAACAAAAACAAAGAGTACGTTTCCCCGTTATTTAGTCAAAGTGAACATAAGGTCAAGAGGATATTTGGTTTATTCTGGAAATAGTGGTTTTGTTATTGCGAAAATAGTTCAGGATGTACTCGTATTAAAATGATTCTTAAGTACAAGTTAAAACTAAATACTGAAAAAATGTTTTTCTAAAGAAATAGTGAGTGCTTTGCACAGTGGTGAATACACGGCATTGTTTGACATTTTTTCTCTTTTTTTATTATGAAACTATACTGTAACCCTGATCCAGGACAAACCTCCTCTTCTTTTAAACCACAAATGTGTGATGAAGTAGTCGATTTCATTTCTAGAAAAATAAAGAAGATACAATCAATGGTATGGACGGTATGGTCAATGGTATGAAGAGCACCAAATTTGACCTGCAATATAGTAGACCCTACAATATATAATTCTCACATCAACTAGACATTTATAATAGAAAAAACTACATTTTTCCTGTTTAGGTGTTGGAAAAATTGGTTTACCTATTGAATGACTCTACTAGAAATATTTATTCCCAATTTGGAACACAAATCCGAGAGTTTGTCTGACAATGTTGAATGCTTTACATTCATAGTTACAAGTGTATAGATAGCAATCCCCGATAACACAAGTAACAAACATGTCACCGTTCCAACGGCCGTGAAGCGGTTCCGGCACAGTTCCGTTACAACGAACAGGCATATTCATTTCGTTACATATCGTTGCGTCGCATATATGAGACTTGCATCGTTGCCACGTGACTAAGTTAAAAATCAGTGGTGAGAATTCTAACAATGTTTACACACCCGTGAATATAAATATTTGTATTACAATATTTTTTTCTTCAGTTTTGTTTGGATTCAATATTATAAATTACGTCAAACATGGCATTACACATGCGGTAACTTATACTTCACTTAAGATCAAAATTAATTACTTTGATAATTATAAACATGAAACAAGACAAATATTACAACTAGTAATACAAATTACAAAATTACAAGTAAATTTAAATATAAATAAACAAACAAATACAAATTTTAATTTAAATACATTAAAATTTAAATATAAACAATCAATATGTAACAATATTGAATACAAATAAAATCTCCAGCGATTGCTATCATTATTGTAAGCGGGGAAAAGGGGAATGATAAAAATTACATTTCAGGACTCGTTGCAGCGTATATAGTCTCAGTTATCTCATCGTTCCAGTACAATGTACCAGTACCAGTACAGACGTAGTACAGTTACTAGAGGTGAAAATGAGGTAAAAACTCCCATTTTTCGGATTGCGGATTCTGGCATATTACTACGAAGTCCACTCCAGGCTGCTACATAGCACCCTTGATTATGGATGGTACCGGGAAAAAGTAGTTTTGAACAATTTTTCCTCCTAATGGAAAAAGACCCTAGGGAGCTAATTTAGACGTGAGCACGCGTCAAATGTTCGTCACATAATACCAAACTACACACATTTGCATAAGACCAACATGTATTAGAACAGTGATAAAGTATTTGTAAAACCGGGTCACAAAGGGTTTAAAAAGTTTTAAATGCTGGGTACTAAGGTAGCTACAATAATTTGTCATTTGACTCATTATACACTAAGTGTTCTAATAAAAGCTAATTTATAATAATGAGACAAAAAAAGAGTTGCATTAAAAGACAATTTTACTTTGATAAAGCTAAAACCATAAAATATTTGAAAAGGCGCTCAAATGAAGTTTAAATAATAAATTTATAATAAACACCATCTTTCACTAGCTGTAATTAAGTTGTTCTTTTCACAAATCGTCTTGTGTCTCGACTAATACACCACAATATGGGAAAACACAAGGATTATTTAAAACACAACATTCAATACTTTTAAATATCAACCCTACCTTTGTCAAAAGATTTTTTGTTTGCAATGTATTTTCCTTTCTTTCCAATAACGGTCATGGTATGTTACATGTAAATCGTATACATTTAAGATTGTCCAAGACTCGAGTGAGACGTGAAAATCACTTAAGTTATGAGAAACAGTTAGTTTTGTGGGTCGTCTACCAGTTTTCAGAGTCTCATGTTTGAAAATTAAAATATTCTAACTTTATTAAGCCGTTTTAAAACATAAAGTAATATAAAATACGATTATGTTATTAATATTATATTATCTTTTACAACTATTAAAAATCTAACAAAGGTTCACGGTAACTTCCTCAAAAAATACACGATTCACATCAATAAGCATGTTAGATTTTAATTTTATTGTAAGATGTATTGTGTTGTCTTCGTACAATGTTATTCATATTCAAATCTGTATAATAAGTTTGTTTAGAAAATATATAATATATATTACAAAATTTTATATGTTTGGCATCAAAAGTTTCAAATAAAATCGAAATATTTTTTGAGCCAACAGAATATTAAGTTCTCACTATAATTATAACTTGTATTTTACAAGAGATATTAAAATATAAAATACAAAACGTCACTGACAAAGTTTCTTAAGGAAAAACTTAAGTCCCTGCGCTTATATAAATAGAAAACCATACTACCAACATTTAATAATGTGATTCTGTTAATATTTGAAGTCCAACAAATTAATGATTTAATTTAATAAGTAACTATGTTCGGTAAAATACTTAAATAACCGGAAATGGAAAACATACATTATTACGTATATAAAATGGTTCCTTCTGTATTAGAAAAATTAAATAAAAATAATCCTTTACTTATGTTAATATAAAAGCTTGTTTAAAATCCAACGCCCCTGTATTTACATTATAAATGCAATAGTTATACAATGGCGTGTCAATAAAGTAGACGGTGTACTTGAAGGGATTCTTGAAAATTATTGTTTCCTTTTACAACTAAGGTCCGTCAAACGTATAAATACCCGACGTGATGTAAACATTTACGTTTTGATGCATGTGCAATTGAGGTATTCAGGTAAATAACTAACATAACACATAATTAGAAACTAGGTTATGTGTTAGGTTAGATATTTACCTGAAGAAGAGTTCAGATTGCACATCTTGAAACGTAGTGTTACTGATTTTTTGCATCAATGAACGATGGCAAATATCCGAAAAATCCTGTTTCCTTCACAATCCTTCCATCGTCAAAACAAACTTCAAACATAGTAAGAAATACCTCAATCTCTGTCACTACAAATGGTAGTTAGGAATCCAATACTCCTGCAATGACATACATGCAATCCACAAACGGCAGTGTTTCAATAATGTGGATAGAATACTTGAAGGCATTGTAATCATATGAAATGCTATTTTTGATATTATCGGAATTTATAAAATACTATTTTCTTGTATTTTATTATTACCTTAGCAATGCCTTAATTAAACCTATAACATACATTTACATATCTCAGTAAATATTTAGCCGCTAGCTTTAAGTTTAAAGTCATTAGTTTCTCTAATAACTTAAGTGGTAAATATTATAATTTAAAACTGGATTATTTTATGTCAAGCTACCCGTCCTTTTGTTTCAAATCAAATTTAGTGCCTAGAGATTTAATTAAATTACAACTTGATATGTAGCAGTAAAGTGTATATTGTTTATTGGAAACAATTACGATTATTGTAACTAAAAAAGTACGGTCATTTGAAACTTCATACTACAAAGCGTATAAAAACAGAGAACCTACAAATATTATATTTAGATTCAATAAAAACTCTTAATTAAACTAAGATATATTTTGCTCTAATTTGTTTGAATTAAATAATAATTGGTTTTCTTTTGAAATACTATACACACAAATGTAATGACTATTACTGTAACTTAATAATTTAAATAAGGAAAATCTATATTTAAAATGCGTTTGGTTCTCGTTTCATCAGAACTAACGGAATTGTACAATTTAAGACTTTAGCCATACAAATATTCTAGGTAATAATATTTTTTGTTAATTCGTCACTTTTCAATAAATTTAATAAAAACTCAATTAAAAATATCATTATATTTTTAATTAATATCGTATATTTTGCATATAAATTACCAAACCGTACGATAAAATAAATACCATTGGAACCCCTTTAACCTGGGACATCCAAAAACGCCCCATATCTTCTCTTATCTTCCACCAGACATACAATGGGAATATGTCCTGAGACATGAATCAATGATAGTCTATATTTTTACGCCACACCACGTTTCACGTAGCATGCTTTGCTGAAGTTGCATACGACATTTCAAGTTTATGTCATTTCAGAATCGAGATGTTCTGCGGACACTCAAACAAACCGGTAGAATATAATTTTGTACAACCCCCAGGCGGACAGGATCTGTCAGCCTGTTGAGGGATAGCCATTGACGCTTATCAAATCCAATAGATACACATTCACCTTTTTTTGTTCGACAAAATTCTAAACAACTCATGCTAGTTGTATAGGGCTATGTACATATTTCTTTTAATATAAATTGTGTCAATATTGCCAATTTGCATTTTAACTTGTCCAGTTTTATTTTAAATAGTCTATCTGTTCTAATGTTTTCTTTTTTTTTGTTATTATCTATATAGAAATTATGTTTCATGCAAAATTTACAGTCTACAGATGAAATCATCGTGGCAATATCCTGCGGGTAGTTAAACTACGTAAAAGCTCAGCAAGATTTCTCAGATTGACACGTCCATTATATAACGCGACGTTTCCTAAGTAGAAATGAATGTACATGCCAAATTTCAATTCCTTAGTTCAATTCCTTCTTGGGATACACAGCGGAAAACAGACACATACGCAGATTGACAAACACACAGAGGAGGAATTTTGCCCGAAACTGTAGCGATAGCTAAGTTAAATATAAAAAATGTCAATATTATAGCTAAATTTATTCGCAAGATAACACCATACGTTATAGGCTTTGCTATCGCTCAGCCAAATCACATGAGAGGCATGCACAATCATCGAACACAACAGAGTATAGAATGACACGACATAATTTAATGGTACTCTTACCAACCAATTCACCAACATATGTTAAAATGTCGTATGAGCGTACTCAAGTCTGTTTGGAAATTCCACGATTTTCTCGTAGCTATCAAAGACCAATTTAAAATGTGAAAGAAGTGGCACCATTATCGAATTCGATGTTCCTCATATAGAAACGAAGCTTAATGCAAACTGCCCAATCTATAGGTCACTTCGTTTTCGAGACATCGTGCGAATGGACATACAGACAAAAATGAAATTTGTCCAGCTCCTCAAGTGATAGGCTTCGCTAACGATCAAGTGAACAGGTTTTTGCTAAAAATAACTTTGGTGTCTGGCATAGACTCAGACTTGTTAAATGTATTTCCAATTCAACAATGTCTACCGCCAATTGAAACATTACCTGATTCTTAAGTGCAATACAGTATGCTGATTTGCATACTGTAACAAATGCAGAAAATTCCAACACTTTTATGCCATTTGAAGAATGCCAACACACAGTTCTTCTCTGGCTGGACCCCAAATATATAAAAACTCTCACAGTAAATCTACACTCGGCGCGGGGTGAGGGCTAACTAATAAGCAGAACATATGTCAGGAATGTAGGAGATGAACTGGTTGGTCAGGTGAGAAGCCAAAATCGGCTGATTTACACATGAAGGCCAACCAGCCTGTTCGTTATATGACGCTAAAATAATATGTTACGGCACCGCCATATAGTTCACTAAAGAATAATAACGTAAATTAGAACGATAGCGCTAGATCTCGCCGGATGAATAAAAAGCAGTAATTCATTTCTAATTCACACTGAGATACTGACTCCTATATCTCTTTTACACTTGCTTTAATGTTGCAGTAATATCCACCCTCGGGATTGACTTAGTAAGTCTAACACATTTACAAAATAAAGTACACAAGCGAAAAAAAGTTGTATCATGATGATTTAAAGATGTTACAGAATTGTTTTGAATTACCCAAGCCTCCGGAAAAGTCAATAAAATTAAAACATTCGACATTACATATGACAAGGACGTACCCAGCGAGGGAGTCCAAGGGGTCCGGACCCCCCTCCCCCAATTTTCAATTACTTTTTTAGTAAACGATTATTATTATTTAAATAATTCAGTATTACTGACATGTACAACTGAAAGATCGTTCTCAACAAAGAAACGATTGAAGAACTTTTTAAGGAACAAAATGGGGCCTTACTCTCTGTCCACAACGGGATCCCTCCCCCCCCCCAAAAAAAAAACATTTTTCCTGCCTACGTACTACTTTAAATTTTTAGCATCACAAGCATTGGTCTTAGTTTTAATTTACGCAGAAACATTAATAAAACTATAGTTTAATTATTACCGTTTACACAATTACAGTCGTGAACTATTTCGGTCTCGTTGTGGAGAACCATCTTCAGACAACAGATTCAGTTGCATAACAGTATTCAGTCATATCATTTTCAGTTTAACACCAGATGACTGAATATGGCTCCACATCTAGGCCGAAATACATCAAGAATTTAATTTGTGAGCAATGTTTGGACGCGGTGCGAACCGAAAACTTAGATGACAGCTAAGCTATAAACATTGATGTAAGAACTTGTACCGTTAGTTAGTTCCATTTCCTATAATGCAACATTTCACAACCTAGTTAGCCAGTACAACTTAATATTATTTTTTATCCAATGTTCCGGAACTAAATTATCGACGGACTAACTACCTAATTGGCACGCGTATGAATATTTTATTGTAACCCTTCGTAGCAGCCCAACTACGTGACCGATTTCACCTCGCGCGCTATGTCCGTAAGTAAAATTTATATATTCGTATTATTAAATTAGCCCTTTGATGCCAAACATATACAAATGAATGTAACGTAAAGTAAAATTGTAAATAGTAAAGTAACTTACCCTTGAAGATCTTTTATTTGCTTGATTGAAATGGATACAAGTTGTGGCGTCGTCCTTCTGACGAGCACGTTGTCGTGATAAGTTTTTTTGTCTCATTAAATGGCTAATACCGTCGCGAATTTGTTTTAGGCGAGCTCACGTATTATTTGAGTAGATGGCTACCACTTTCCTAACTTCTACTCCTCTTCTAGTAATTACCGACTAGAAATAACCCTTCTTAGACTACAGCTTCAATGTCTCGTGCCAAGACGCCGACGCCCGGGTTGTGAGTCGACATATTGCGAAGGGAAGTAAAATCTTAAAGTTTTATAAAGTAAAATATCGTAGGCATAATTCCATAGAACATTGGATATTTTAGGCCCACCTATCAGATATACATTTTTAGTTCTTGTACTCTAATTGGCAGCAACGTGGCAAGGCATACATTTAATTTACCAACTAAAAGTGGTGCTTGTAAGTTTCATAAATTAAATTGAACTTATAAGTAAACTTTGCAATTCGAGTATTTATTACTACGACCTCAGAAGTCACCACCCCCATGTGTTATCGTCATTCGGTACACATTACTGATTTATTTTTTTTATTATTTTTTTTTAGACGAAATTTGAGTCTCCATGAAGATTCAGCTCACGGTTGTCAAGGTTTGGTCTGTTGAAATGTCCATTTTACGGGACCCCATCACGATCTGTAATCTGCAACAGACGACTGCCTTATCATGACGGAGAAGCAGTGCAAGTAGTCCGTGTCGCTAACGAACCGGTCTGGGTGGGGCTCCGCCCCGCGACATTGACCGTCCTTGCTCTTCTGTTCTGGCTGTTTATAGCCTCAGCCTCCCAGCCTGTGAGTTATTGGCTCCCGGCTTTACGTCTCTGCCGTGTTTTGTTGCTCTCCTTGCTAATTAATCGGCCAGCCCTTTATCGGCTGAATTTTTCTGTCTCGGCGTCCACTATACGTGTCTGTAATGGTGTGCTGGTATTATGTTCTCCTATTAGAAACTGAAATGTACTGTCATCGTATAAATCCTTTTATTTTTGACTTTTCTGCGATGGAAGATAAATAATCGGCTCCATGAGGTTATCTGCTTTTGTGTCTGCCTTTATGTCTGCGTCCACTTCATTTTGTTGCCATAGTTACGTTTTACAATCGCTATTACAACGTCTGGATATTGAAATGAAATAAATCTTTTCTAACACATATTGCTTAGTGGTAGCCTAGAGAATAACCTCTGTGTGTCATATGTACAAGTACATGGAATGTCATTCAATTAAATTAGGCTATTGCCACTTATATAAATTTAATGAATATATATATATGAATATATATATATATATATATATATATATATATATATATATATACTAGCAGTTACCCGCTGCTTCGCACGCAATATTCTGTTGAAAAACTGGACAATATATCTATGTATTCTTTTTCTATGACATAATAAACAGTCCAGAGATAATCGATAATCACTCAAAGCTATTCCAATCTCCTGATCCATTTTAGATTTAAGATTAAAGAACATATCCTGAAGTCGTAAAGTGAAACCGTTTTTATAAGATTAGTATTTCACTCCCACATTCAATGTTAATTTATTGAAGTTCTTCGATGGCTTCAGTAACAATAAGAGTTAGCCTTTTTATCCCAATGACGAAAGTGTATCGTACAACTAAAAAGTTGCTGCGGTCAATATGGGTCTGTTCTGGTCGTTTAAATTCACTCCCATTCTAATCTATTTACGGTTCTACAATAAATTTATGCTGTTGCACTGACCAAAACAACTGTCTCATATGTTGGTTTCGGAATCTAACTTAGGTTAAATTTTGACGATTAAGTGATTTTGATATTTTAAACCGATCACTAAATATATATGTTATCTCCATTTGCTTTTCAATAACTACAGTAAAAAGGCCATACACAATGTTAAAGGAACTAACCAGATTAGATTACGTTATGTGCAAACATTCACAGCTTTATACAATAAGGTAGTTGTTATAACTGCGTATAAATAGCATTTCTATTGTATTAGATGTATTATTGATCATTGGCGCAATCTAAATTTAAAATTAAATAACTACGTATTTGCAATATGCATTACACTACTGATTAAGCACTTAACAGTAATTTAATATTTACTAAAATTTAAATGTAAACGCATGTTTCTGCCTCTATGATGAACTTCAGCTGAAAGTGTTAACAGCTGTTAAGTATCAGTTCAAATTATATTACGTGTCGTAGCGCAATCTGCCGGATCCAATGTAAAACACTCCAATATCAACAACAATTTATAAATAATAAAAACTAGCTGTTTCCCGCGGCTTCGCACGCGTCTCTTAAGCTTTGCCCGTATATTTCTTTGCCTTCAAATAGTGTTTGGATATTTTAATATACGTAACTACTGTGTTGTAATTGCAGTTTATAATGTGCAGGCGCTTTGATAACTTTTATATCTTGCAGTACAGCCTGGTGGTTAGTTACATCAATGGGCATTGCGTATAAACCTTCTACATAGAAAAATACAAATTTTCATAGTGATCGGTCCAATAGTTTCTGAGTCTATAAAGGACAAACACACAAACATTCATTTTTATATATTATGATTGCAGAAACAGTTTAAACAAAATTTGTCGTTTCTCTTAAGCTTACTCTATGCTTTAAAACTATAAGTGTAAAGAAATTTATATATAAATATATTTTTTGTCGCATTATATATGTTTACAAAGAACAGCTGATTAAAAATTTGAAAAGACTCTTTCACTTAATAACATATGTTTGCTGCAATGCATTTCTTACGGGTATTTCTGTAACCAGTGGGGCGGAATCCTGAATCGGGAAAGGGATAAAAAGTATCCTATAACCTTCTACAGATCAAGACGAACAAATTAAAAAAAAAAATAGGCGAATCCGTCCAGCCGTTTGTGAGTGATGCTGTTACACACGAACAGTTTCATTTTTATATATATAGAAGATTGAATTAAATAGACTATTTAAATAGGACCAAATTGTGAATCTAAACCATTCTCGAATCCCCTTCAACACACACACAAAATTTAATCTATATAATTTATATATATATATATATATATATATATATATATATATATATATATATATATATATATATATATAACGATCTTAGCAAAAGTTGTGGGAAAATAATCCCTTACATTGTAATGCCACCTAGAAAGAAAACACCTCTTATCAAAACTATGCATACCAGAAACATTGATACTACGTAAAAGGATAAGCAGGGCCCCTCAAAAGTCTTGCTAAAAGATATCAAGCATGCATTGTGTTGATATGCGCAATGCATTGGCATTGTCCCTAAAGATTATTATTTTTTGCGTTATTTCCCTAAACTTCTGCTAGAAATTGCGTAATAGTTTTTTTAGTATAATTGTGTTTATATTGAATATACCTTTAATATGACATGTTACATGATAGGGGTTGCAATTTGAAAATTTAAAGTTAACCCCTTCTATCCCCCTTTGAAAAGGGGGTTAAATTTTTCTCCTCAAAAAATAAAAAAAGTAATTTAACAAGTATGTTGAAGATTGTACATTGATATCTCAATCCGTTTGGAATATATCCCGGCGAATCAGGACTTACTTTACACCTTTAGATGTAAGGGGTTGTTTGCCCATAACCTTTGTTAGGATCGTCGAAGAAATGTTTTGTTCTTCTTTTAAATATACCTTTCAAATGGCATGCCACAATGATTTTGTTGTGCAGCCTCCATATAAAACACAAATCTCATCGGGATTCCGTTTTAGGACACAAAATTAACATATAACACAATTTTACTATATTAATCGTATCAATTTGTTTTTCAATCGAAGTAACTTGGAATGTACACAACGTGTAGAGACAAACAAATAAATCAAATCTTCAAGGTGTTACAAATGACTCTCATATCGCCCTTTCGACAGCGATTTATTTTTAACTAATCGACGTGCATTGCATAATGAATTGGCATGCAGAAGAAGACGCCAGAAGGCACAACCTGTTTATCAAGGTCAGTTGGAGGGTGGGGAGCGATTTAGTACACTCTGGTGTTCGCCCACGTCCTCATATCCCAGTGAAATTACGGCGTGAGTCAGGAGGAAATTGCTGAGGGCTGACTGACTTGAAATGGTCAGTGTTTGACTTCCTTGCCATACACAATGCCACGTACCACCCATCTGAACCTCTGTGATACACTGTGAACCACCAAGGAGGTACTTGAGAACTGAACTGGTTCAGAACGATCGACGTCACGCTAATTATGATATTATTTTCACTCAGTCAATAATATTATCGGGGTGTTAATCATATTTTAGTCTACTTTTTCAAACAATTGTCGTTTTAGAACAGTAAAAACACTATATTATACAGAATAATAAGACAAATTTTATTTTTTTGTTTTTACTTTCTCCTCGTGCGAAGTGCAGAAGAAAATGACGCAATGGTCCAAAAACCGTAATTTAGTTTTCAATTGAAATATCTATTGTAGAGACTATTCGAATGAACGAAATCTCATCAAAAATGTCTGTCTGTGTATGTGCGTTCACAGACGTTGGCTTCAACCCATTGAAACGACAAATGTTCATATACTTGTATAGTTTATCTCACATATATCAAGAAACTTTTACTTTTTAGAATGTTTCGTTCATATTATTTGTAGTAGCTTATTATAAGCTTGACACAATGGAACAAACTATCTGTCTTTAAAAATCTAGCTATTCTCAATATTCCCAAAGGTCTAATTATAATGTGTTCAAATTAATTAAAACGGTGATAGCGTATATTCAAATGGTTGACTGATTGTATTAAAAGCGTATCACACAAAAATATCTCTGAACATTGCCAATTATACAGAGTGCCTGAACAATTTCTAACACCCTTTTCAAGTTTTATACCCAGGCCAGAGACAAATCAAAATATTACCTGAAAACTTTCAAAAAGTAAATACTTACCAGAAAATCCGTCATTTTGTTTTTTTACTTAGCAAATTTAAATTTCAGAACGGCTATGTTGTATGATCCAAAGACCTAATTAAAGGGAAAATAGCAATTTTTATACAAGGATTATGTTATGTCTTCATGAAACATTTTAAAGTAAATATCTCAAAAAATGCACATGACAAAACACTAACAGTCACTAGGTTTTATTTAGAAAATTTAATTACAATTCAAACGATACGATATTTATGAAAAGCAGTTGATAGATAAGGGAGATAATTCATAAATTATCACAATAAATTAACTCAATAATTATTGAGTTTAAGAATGTCTGATTAAAACATTTTGCTTTGTTTTGGGTCCGGAAAATAACTTAAAAAGTCGGCAGGGAGTTTTGGGACACCTTTATATAGAATCAGAACTTGTATTTTGTAACTCTGCATTAAATTAAACATTGCTAATAGACCTTATAATGTAACTTAAGTATGAACTATTCGTATGTATATCTCCTAAAACTACAGAATTGAAAATCCTTCTTAAAATTTGAAAATTGAAGCTTAATAAACAAGTTACTGGTTGAGCACGTTGGTGAAGCTTATCACCCTGGGAAGGGGGAGTGGGTTGTTGGAAAGATTTCACTTCTGTGCTTTATGTGTTTGCATCACATATCATCTATTAAAAGAGGCATAGAATTTAAATTTTGCAGTACATACGCAAGATCGAATTTGATTATGGTGCATATCCTTCATGGAATTTAGTGTTAGCAAAGCTTATCACAGAGGGGGATCTCTCCAGAACAAATTAAATTGCAAACTTGGAATAATACCTTAATTCTACATACACAAGGTGTAGTTCAATGGTGTTGCAGCACATTGCACGTACATTCACTTCTACAGTAAACGATCCGATTTCAATGTTAGTACATATCCAATTATCCATCTACGGGATCTGACATTTGCGTTAGCAAAGCCTATTTACGCGAGGAAATATCTCGATATCTAATTGATTAGCTCAACTAGAAATGTTTGAAACTTTTAATAAAATTATTTTCTATACTAGTAAAAACGGTTTCGATAATGATGCATGCATGCATCACCATGGGACTTCGCTAACGCTCAGCCTATTACTGAATGGAATATATCAAGATCGAATGGAACTATAGGTTTTAAATGAAAGTGTATTTCTAAATGCGCAAGAAATTATGTCATTTCAGCGGATGCCCCACACATCTGACCAGATGCGGTCAAGGGTGCTCCCGCTCTCTTCAAACAAGAAAGATGGTCCAGGAGGACAGCAGTCCTCTTAGCATGATTACAGCATGGTAACTATTAGTACTAATTAGCTGTAGTTAGCAAAAGGCAGCATTTATGACTACGGTATGAACCACAATGTAGTTGATATGCTCAAACATTACCGAACACTGTTGCCCGACTATGGTCTGGTGCACTCCTACCTTGAACTTACAAAACTGATTGCTACGTATGTACATTTCACACAGTTGGTGAAGTAATTCCTTAGACAATCCACTGCTCTATTACGTTTTTGTCTGGGCTTTATCAAAGCCCAGACACTCCAGGGGTTGGAAAATTTCACTTCTGTCTGTATCCGTCGATATCGTGAAGACTGATAGAGCATACACTTGAAATTTTATGCAAGACTTCCTAAAGCAGGAGAATAGATAAAACATTAAGACCTCTCCACGACAAGTGATGAGCAATGTAAGTAGTAATAAAAGCAAAGTTGTAACACAGCTCAAGCAGAAATGAATGATGATAAGGAGTTAAATCCTATGAACATTATGTAATTAAGTTTAAATTGTCTTAAAATAACGTAATGAAATATTATCTAAGGAAATACATAAATCATGATCCTCTTTTCCTTTGCCACCATTTTAATTTAATTTGTTTGTGAATTAAGAAGTTGAATTGTAAGAAGTTAAGCTCCAGTTCACCTTCCGTCTGAAGAGGTAAAGTGGAGCTAAACTCAACATTCACATTGAATCAATCCTTGCCGCCATAGCTACGTTAACTTGTTTGCTAACATTTTCAAATAATTTACACAGCACATCTGACAGCAATTTTTGTTTATGTTCTTCATTCCTTCTTCATCATTTTTGCCATGTATTTGTTGTTATATATATATATATATATATATATATATATATATATATATATATATATATATATTGTAATACATACAAGACAATTTTTAAATTAAGAACAAGAAGACACATTGACCACTCGTTACATCCCTAAGCCCCCTCCCCCAGCAGCAAGCTCCTAACCCCCATAAAGAAACATAGTATAATAAATAATGTAATTTTACATTCACTATATAACAGCTAATGCAGTGCAACTATAAAAGTTTAACCATCAATTTCGTTACTGCTGTGATTTAAAATAGTAAAAGTAAATTTTCATATCAAATTTCAACTCTCTAGGTGACCTTGTCCGACAAAGTTGGTACAGACCGACAGAAATCGGATTTCGTCCATCAACAACTGACAGGAGAGGCTTCGCTAACCGCTGTCAATAATTACAGACCGATATCAGACTCATCTATTATTGTCAGAATGACAAATTGGTGAATAATTCGTGTTACAATTCGAATACTACTCGCAATGTAGGTCTATTTTAGGAGCCGCAATTTAACTAGGATGTGTTTTGTTCACAAAAAGGATTTGCCGTTGACTACAACTACCAATTGCCGCCGGTAATTGTTGTTTTGCCGCGCTGTTTTTCATGCACAAGTATCACTTAACAAGAACGCAAAAAGAGATACAATAACTTGGCACTGTTTAGAGGAAGGGTAGATAATTGGTCTTGCTGTGGTATTTTCTTCCCGAAAAAGCTGCGTGACCAAATAAGGAAAGGCAGGTAGATTGCAGCCCATCGGCGAGTATTTTAGTCGTATTTTAAAACGTTTTCTTCTCCAGAGCTATATATAGCCACACAATGAGGTACAATCAGGTTAGGAATAAAGTAGAACACATGATGCTGACCGTTTGCAAACAAAGAAAAATAGCCCCTAATGGACTTTCAAATTTTCAATCTTTCACCGTTATTAACACACTGTAATAGCGTACAATTGTAACGCAGGAGACAAAAAATAAAATGGATATAACAACTAGACAGTTAACTGCATTAGAGATATATTTAGCAAAAGCAAGACTTGCAATCTGAAGAATTTCTATTTGATGTTGACCATTATTGGCTGGGCTTCAAGTGCCTTACAGAGTTATGATAAACCTACATACAACAATACTAATATTACTTTGAACAGTATACCTTTATTTTCTTTTAAATTTTACATTTGTAATTGTATTTCATTACAAATTCCTGTTCAAAACTATGAATTTAATTTGTAACGGTTTTGTTTTATAGCCATCCTTCATACTTCATAAACGTTATTTCATTTTCCCACTTGTCTTTACCAGTAATAATAATTTCAATTTTTGCTATCTTACATCTGAAGTACCATTAAAAAATATTGGTTGAGAGAACATTAATGATTAATGGATTAGATTAGTTAAATAAAATTAACAAATAAATTTAAAACTCTTATTATTTTAAACTCAAAATCTATTACAACTTTATTGGAATTCATAGCCTAACACTTTCTCCTTCTTTTATGAATTCCAATACATATAGTTAACTTACTATAAGTAGCAACATAGCTAGTTCATTATATACAGGGCGGCTTTTCTAAAAAGGCCACCATTGTGATCTTGGAAACTTAAAATCTGATAGGAAACTTTAAATGAGAAACCTTTCCTTGCTTTTATAGATATTAAAAATATGTATATCAAACTTTAAAAAACAGCCGCCATTTTCAAATATCCTGATCAACTTTGTTTTATGCACTTTACAAATATTTTAAAAACAAAGGGAACTTTACAAATTTAAGATGTTATGATTACGGTTTGATTCCTTCAAATGAAAACCTACTTCAAAAATGATTTTCTCATTGTTAAACTCCATATAGAATCCCAACACTTTGAGCTCTCATATCTACATTATTACAAAAGAAATATTTAAAAACTACCAAAATAGAATGTCTTAAAATTACATTTCCAGTAAAAAATAATAATATAATACAGAGAGTTTCATAAGAAAAGACAAATATGACTGCCATATTGGAAAATGGCGGCAGTTTTTAAAGTTTGATGTATGTATTTTTAAATGTCTCCAAAAAAGGGAGGGTCCCTATGGGACTTTGTACTAAAATAAAAGTAGTTGGAGAAAACTTTGTACCACATAAAATTAGACAGAGGATGCTTGAACCAAGTAGATCCAGTGTTGTTACAAGCAGAAAATCATAAATTTGTAATCAGATTATAACACTACAGGTGCCATGAGGACTGTGTACCAAGAAGGTAGAGGATATGTTGTTCCAAGTATTGTTAGAAACAGCAAATAAAATTAATCTGTATTCTCGAACCACATAATGACATTACAGATGCCAAGTATACTTTATTACCTGCAGTACTTTCTAATCAGAATAAATTATAACTGGATCAACTTATCAGAGTTCCTCTAATAATACATTATTAAAATGTATAAACAGTTGAATTAGAAAAAAACACATTGTGTAGAATTTAAACCATCTCTTTTAATAGAAAGTAACTCCTACTTCAAAAGTAATATTTATTACAAATTACACATTGTAAGACTATTTCAATAGGAGTTTCATATATATGTACATATATACTAAGCACATCTAAATAATTAAAAATCATAGATAGTAAACTTACCCACCAAAACTGGATTATGAGCCTCTTGCTTACCTGTAAAGAAAAAAGTATTTGATAATTCACATAATAAATCCTAATTAATTAGCCAAATTAGAACCTGTTCCTTAAATACAAATAATGGTGCCAATGTCCTTGGCATACATTAGCGTTGACAGATTTAACAGGATCTATTAGTATTCCACCTAATTTATAGAGTGGTTTTCTTGTGTTAGGCAGAACATTTAAAAGCTACACAGGAGAAATATCTCTGCTGGAAAAATGGAATTGAAAATAAAGGTAAAATTGTGGTACCAAGTTCCTAAAAGCACTATAGCTGAAGTTCTCAGGTTTCTTCTTCCAGGTGTGAATTTGTGTAGCTAAAGCTGTAATAGACTTCTCTTAACATACTGTCACAATGCTCTGTGAACGTAAAGTTTCTTGTGGGATTATAAGAGTCTTTAAGTTACTGATGAAACGTTTTACTGATGACCATAATCATGTAACTTATTAATATTAATAAACAGTGAAAAAATGTGGCATAAACGTTTTCACTTAACATATGAAATCTTGTATTTCGCAGCTACAATAAAGCAGCTATATTAAAGAGTTACAAAAAATGATAAGTGTGTAAATTACCATAAATTCAATTGCCTAAAATAATCTAAATTAAATCATTTGTTTGGAGATGAGATCTATTCCTTTCTTTAATTTTCGTAATGAAAACCAATGATGAATGGAAACTTGTTTAAAAAGTTTGTTTTTATAGACCTTCATTTATAGATAAATAGATGTTTTTACATCAAAGAATATATCTGAATTCTGATAATATTATAAATGTAAAAGTGCCTTCGTTTGTTTTCCTTTCACATGTAAATTATTCAACCGATTGTACTGAAACCACATGGACATTCTTAGGCATAATGAATATAGGCATAATATGTATATTCAATGAATATAGGCATATTCTTATTTCGAAAATCCCTCTGGACTACGCCCCACTGGTCTGTAAATCAGTGACAAATCCTATCTTGGTCTCTAAGGTTGCCAAGTATAAATTGGAAGAGCCTGTGAAGTATAATCACCTGTTCTGTGTAAACATTGTTTTATGAAAGCACAACCATACTTTTAATTAGTTTAATCACTATTTTTACTATTTTCAATGTGTTTACATTTATAGTGTTTGTAGTAAGTATAGGGTATGCTTGATAGTAAAAACACTTCTTATTTCAAACTTTTCTGCAACCGCTGTTGAGCACAGTTTAAGAAAATGTCCAGAAAGAAAATTTTAAGTTATACTAAAAATATACTCTAAACTGTAAATTTTAGCAAATATTAAGTACACAGTGCTTTATCAAGTTTAAGTTCAAAAACTCTTTATTCAAGTCAACATTTCAATACATAAATCTTACAGATCCAAATGCGTCTCACAGGGCCTGAAAAGTGGTTGACAGTTAACATGTTACAAGTTTTGAATTATTTTGCAGTCGTCCATTTTTATTTTCCACCACCATTAATTTTTCACCCAATAGAAAAAAGAGAAAATTAAGTTTCACAAACAACACTATTTTCAGCTTAATCATTATATAAAAAGTTGTGAGCAGAAAGCGACACTTGACAACAATAAACAATAACCTATATGTCTGCCATGCTAAGTAATAACAATTTTAATAAACTAAGTAAAATAATAACTATGTACTAGGATTATCTATAGCGGTAAATTATCTATGAAAAATGCCATTAAAGTAACAGTAGCAGTAACATTAATGTAATAATAACAAGTTAATCATTTTCAATAATTACACAATTAATTTGATTTTAATTAATTAGTTGATCAGTACAATAATGTAGATATAACAGACATAGTTACTATTTAACATTTACTATAAATTTAAAGACTCTTATAAAACACATCTTAGTTGTTTCTTGACAGAAGTATATATGTATATATTCTTGATCGGGAAACCATGCAAAATAAACTATGTAAAAAAAAAAAAAAAATACTGAGACTGGAGTAAATAACAATGGCCATAAATGCCCCTTTTTAACAGATCTTTTTTGATCATGCAACAAGGCAGACTGAGCACTGGCGTTGTAAATATAATTAACTCCAACCAGAAGTGTCCATACACGTATAAAACCTACGAAATAGCGTGTGAAGCCGAGGGTATCTGCTAGTATATTCATAAATTATAGCTACTTCAAATGCTGCACATCATGTCTCGAGCACTTCAAATGGATTTTATCCAAAATTACACAATATTTCATAAATTTTAAAGGAGAAGTTAAAGAGGGGTGCAGTTCATACCAATATCTTAAACACGTAATGGGCTCTCCCTAAAAACAAATATAATATTTAACTTTAATAAAAACTGTTAAAGCAGTTAATATAAAATGTTTTTAATAAACAATTACTTCATTGGGTGAAAGATTTAAAACTATTTTTAATATTTAAAAACTATTTGAAGTCTACAATAACAGAACCAGTTTAGTCTATATCTATAACTATTTCAAGTAAAAGATTTTTGAAATATGTTTTTGATTCAAAGTTTTTCGAAGCAGACATTTCCACTGAAAGCCTATAACTGGCTTTTTGAAATTATCACAATACATTCTCTTATTCTATATTTACTGAGGAAAATATAGTTTTTAAAAGAAAATTGGCAAATTATTGAAATCGTTGTTTTAGATTCGCCTCTACGAATATAAATTTACTACTTAACAACGTTAAGAATTGAATAATGGTTTATTCCTAAGTAAAGTAAATAAAGTATATATTAGTTTTCAAATATTTAAAGCGTTTTTATTAAGATAAGCTTTATCAATATTGTTTTACAAATCTATTACATTTTTGTTAATGGTAGAAATTTGTAGTCTAACATTTGATTTCTGGGGTAAAATTCTTCGAATGGTTTTCAATCCTCGTATATTTGAAAAAATCCGTTGTAACTCACCCAATTTTGAGTGAAACAAATCTAGGCTTTCTACTTTACTTTTGATCAAATGAGCTTATGGAAAAACGTATCAAAATTCAGTTTTATATTTAATTGATTGCTCTAGATAGATAGATAGATAAAGCACAGATAACAGTTCCTTTCTTTTATTTATTGCTAAAGTGAGCAAGTGAAATTTGTCATTACCTTTTTTAAACCTTTTTATTATTAATTAAAAAGTATTTTATTAATAATATTTGTTGCTGTCGACATCTCTGAGGATCTGTCTCTCATATAACTAAACAATGTCTTATTCCAGTTTGAAATTCTTAGGAATAAATCAAAGAAAGGAACTGTAACTTGCCAACAAATAAAAAGAAAACAAAATATTAATTTAGTAAAACTGAAATAAGGTCATGTTCTGATTTAATTGACAAACCTTGGTTTTTGGTACTTTAGGAGAGATAAGTTTAGCAATTTGCAGTGGAATTTAACAATAATTTCAAGTATATACCTCATTTCATTAGGCTGCATGAGTTGCTATGTCATATGTTAATCTTTCATATGGTTGTATCCAGTTTTACAAATTCATTTTTTCTGTGAATTTCTGATTGCCATCACAGTTACCATCATAAAGCCAATGAAAGACCTTTCACTAACGATCAGCCAAATTCCTTAGAGTGACACAAACCACTATCGAACTTGATGTTGCTTATATAGAAATAAAGCTTCATACAACACTAAGTATATACGAGTAGGTCAATTTGTTTTTGAGATATCATGTGAACAGACATGACAGACAAATCAAATTTTTCCAACCCCTCAAGTGATAGGTTTCGCTGACGCTCAGCCAATACTTAATTAATAATCAGAGATAAAAAATTGTTAAAACATAGTTTTTTTTAACTAAACTAATATGTTAGAAATAATTTTGCTATGAAAATGTCATTTAGTACAAATAAAATCAATAATTTTCATGTGAAAAAACGTTATATGAAGAAATAGCTACCAAATTACGCAGCAATATTGAAAAGGAACGTGACGAAGACATGTTTCGTTAGTTCAGCAGTTGCAGGGAAATAAGAACAAAGACAACAATTCAGTACGGGCTGATCTACCTCAGGCAGGTTGCGGCCACTGTTCAGCCAATAGTTGACTGTTCTAGCAGTGGAAGATTTTTAAAGATTTTATACAATATTATCTTTATAACCAGAAAATACAAATGTCGTTATTTAAAAAAAGGCTATATAATATAATTCAATTATAAACATGTGTTTTTGAAATTCTCAATCTCAATTTCTATTACAACCTACTCGCAGCTTCCCTATTCATAAGTCTGTAAATTTATCTCCGTGCTTTCTGACTAGACCTAGCTTTATTGTTAACGGAAGAACAACACAAGAGCAAGGTATGTAGTAGTTAGATTCAGACTGGTAGATTGTGTGTATCTGAAAAGATAACTGGACTTCGGGCATTTAAATAGTTATATCCTAGACCGCACTGTCAAATTTGTTCAATTTTTGTAACAAATTTACTTTTTAAACCATCCATCGTCAATGACAGACTTCCTTTAAACAAAAAAATGAGTGTGTCTGATAATGTGGTTATTAAAAATACACACTGAAAACCTTCCTGCCAACTGGCGGGTATGCCTATTGTCAAAGACGAAGTTACCTGTGTAGAAATGAAAGGAAATGAAATGATATGCAAAATTTAAAGCCCATTCGTTATTGAGATATACAGTACAGCGAAAACAGACACACGCACAGATAAACAGACAGAGGAGAAATGTCGCCAATACCCTTAGTTATTACTAAGCAGAATATACAAAAGTCAATTCATTTACTAAATATCATTCTGGATTGGCGTTCCTAACGCTCAGCCAAATCACATGAAGAACAAGTGCCATCATCGAACCCTATCTTGTTTATTTAAAAATAAATCGATACAACGGGTATCGAAGGACCCGCCAAAGGTAACGTAATGCAAGTCTTGCTGACCACAATAACAAGGTAACCTGAATACACGTTTCGGTTCAGCTGAGACTGCAAACAAAATTTCAAGTCTATAGTTAAATTCATTAGGTTAGACGTGTTAGTAATGTTACACGTTGAAATTGTCAAATTACTGTACTAATTCTGTTTACAAATTTGTCAACTTTTCATGTTCACCCATAAGACCAATATACAAATTTTCACTAACGCTTGTCCAAATTCCGTGGAGAAATAAGCACCATCAGAGAACTCGATATTCTATAAGAAATGGAAGCTTCTTGCAACGCTTAAAGCGAGATATCGTGCAGACAGACAAACAGATAGGGATGAAATTTCTCCAGCCCCTCCAGTGATACGCTTTACTAACGTTCTGCCAATAAGTAAATACCTTTTCAATAAACAGACCTTTCGAATTCTAAATTAATCCCCCGAATGCCAATAGCGATGTCAAAGAGCACACAAGAGCAGCAGGGCAGACGACATTTCAAACGTAACATTTTAAGAATGTCGTACATATATAACGTCAAGCGGTCGGCAGTCGAGTACAGACCGACATCGGTATTTTTCGCAAACATGCTTGTCGATAAAAGCTGGACGAGAAGACGTCACTTTATGTTAATAATTTATCAAACAAATTTTAATATTTCATTTTTTAACTGTAAAAAACATGCTTCGAATACGTCCACAAAAGGCGACTGATTGGTCAAGTAGAAATTTATAAATTTTACTTAAAGAGACTAAAAGGGAGGAGGAACGCTTGTGCCCATAGTTTAGCACTGTTACAGATGACAGTTAAACTGTACACGTGTTAATCAGTTACAGGAAACACGAGCTGCCCTGTAACGCGACGTGGAGGCGAGAATAGCTGTGACAGTTTCGAAACACAACAAAAGTAACAGTTACGGCGCGGCGCGACGGTCACAATGAGACGGGCGGGAGGTGAGCCGCAAAGCTAAACCGAACCGAACCGTTGAAGACTCGTCGTCGTTTTTTGCGGGAACAGTATTATGTATCAGCAGCAGCAGCGGTAGGCAGAACCTGCTCTCAAGGTCATCAGATACATCCAGGCTGAGCTGTCCCAAACTGGATCGCCGCTGATTTATCGTATCGACCCGTCCTATAGGCCTTCCTCACTCCCGACCGTCTCCCAAATGGATATTACCGCCGAATACATAATGAGGCCCCCGCAAACCGTTAAAGTTAACAGCCTCGGGAATTAATAAACGCATACTAACAATTCAGAAGGACCTTGAGGCGCCATTTGCATAAGCCTAATACGGTATAGGAAACACAAATATTTGATAACACACGACTTGTTTACTCCTAACACAACCAAGTTCATTTGTTCTGCTTCATCAGTATCACCACAAATACAAAATTAAATTATAATACAACATTCATCTATGTACAAAATACCAAGTAAATTAAAATATATATACAGGGTGTACACAAACTTCTGTGGCTGATAGTACTCATCATTCAAACAGAAATGTCATATAATCGTAAGTAGAGAAATGTCTCGTTTAGCTGCTAGGTACTATTTTATAACATAATTATTATCTCTAAAACTTGTTAAGCTAAAGAAACCAAATTTGGTACATACATTTAAGTAGATAGGAGTGAAAGGTAAAAAAAATGTGTTATTTTCTTCAATATTAACAAAATAGTGCCTGTTAAAATTGTAAAAAGTAAAATTACAAAAAAACCAGTAAAGTTATAACAAAATGCACAAACTGCTAACTATTTAGTACCTTTTACAATTCCAACAGTAGTTTTTGTAACAAAGAAATCCACAATGGATAAGCGAGCACATAGGTATCTTTCGATAGGCATCAGCTATTTTAAGTAGGTTATAACAATTTTACAAAACACTAACTATTTTAAAAATTTGATAACAATTCCAACAGTACTTTTTTCAGTGAAATCCGTCGAGCAGAAGTGAGCATGACCACTTTAAAGACACTCTTGCACCAGCCAGGAGCAACAATCAACTGTGACATGTTTGGCGTGCTTTTCAATAAATGCAATGCACATTACAGAAAAGAAATATGGGAAATATACTTTTTTAAATTGAAAAATTAGTACATTTTAATTATAAAATCATGTAAGGGAAATAGCTACCACACAGCAACAAATAATGTTAAATTTGTATGTTTTTTAAGGTTATAATTGAAAATACAGTGTTCATTAAGGATCTATCCCTGGACTATTTTTTATTTGCTATCTCAATGGCTTCCCTGGAAATTAACACATTTTATATATATATATACACAGATGACTCAAACTATTTAGTATCAAACTGATAAAATGATAATGTAACCATTGCCACCAAAGATTTTACAAAGTTAAATTACTTTGTGCCCAAACCAATTAAAAATAAAATACAACTTAAAAATATAATAGCAGGCAAAACATTGAGCAAAGACATCATACAAATTATATTGGTCTAAGAAATAACTCATATGATCAATTATTGATGACATTTTAACCCACAATATGCATAAAGAAAGATATTGTAAAATAAAATTTCCTCTAGAATGTATGCTTTAATAAAATGTCTTTAATACGCAGTGTGAAACACTTAAGAGTATATATTTCTCTTTAATTAAATCCAATGTGGCTTAGGTACTCTCTCTATGATAGTGTCATTACTAAAAGAAACAAAAAATATTGGTAGCACAGAAAAAATCAATTTGAATTATATTAAAACTTAACTGGTACAAAACTGTAAAGAATACTTTTGCTGAGTTTGAAATTATGACAATTTATATATTGTATATTTATCAAACTGTATTACATTCCAAGATGATATATAACAAAAACCTGAGAAATCAACTTACACATTCATATAATACACATCATCATATACTGATTAAATAGGGAAGCCAGTTATTGAATTTCATTAAAGAAGAATTGCCAATTATTATTAAAAATGAAAATAATTTAAAATTTAAAGATTACTAACAAATCGCCCTTTTTATTAGTACTGAATAATTTATTTCAATACATTAATTATGAAGTAGTTTTCACAAAACTGCAGTACACCTCACTGGGGTTTGGTTAAACATAATTATGTACTTGAGCTAGTCTGTAGTGTTAGTTTCAAAATACTATTCTTGTACTAACGTATATTAAAATTGAATAAATGTGACTAAGTTTGATATCATAACTAAAAAGATGGAATTCTATTCTGTGTAGAATGTCTGTGCAGATTTCATGGAGCTAAATAATAGTAGGACTTGGAGCAAACCTCAATTTTCCAGAAGTTTGTAATAACTTGAAAATGGCGAAATATAATATTTATTGTACAAAGGAAGAAAATTGTGAATCTTATTTACTTTTACTTTGTTTTTTATGACCAGCCATTATTTATACGACTATAATATAGAGAGAGAGGCATAAGTCAGGATACACCCCAACTGGGGCAAAGAATTGAATCAACCCTCCCCACGATAACCACATTATGTGTAGAAAACTCAGTTGCTCCACTGTGTTCAGAGATTGTGTTAGAAACATTGTAGTACACTCAATTGTACACCTAATGAGCCAATGAGAATGCCACTTCACCTGGATTACACTATATTTTATAGTCTAGGCTCTGATGTTGAAACAAAAAGAGTAAACAGTTCACTTTGAGCTTCTTCGTCACCAACATTGTTTTTAATATCTTCAAACATACATCACTCAAAATTCCAGGAGACAAGTCTTTGACAGCGTCGGATTTTACACATTGCACTAAGAGGAAGGTAAACTGGAGCTAAACTCTCATTAACATCAGAGCCATTTTGAAATCAGCCGCCCTGGATTTCAAAACAATTTTTCAAATGGGAAGGGGTCATGTGGCATATCATATTAAACTGCCTCATCCTCAAGACAACAAATATGAAAACTGTTTCAAGATATTTTTATATTTTAGGAATTATTATATTAATTTGGCTATTAGCTATATAGCTTATTATAGTCTAACCAACAGAGTAAGGCAAAAGTTGGAATGCACTACTACATGCTGAGCTGTCTGTAGGTTGAGACATGTTTAGGAACTATAGCGTCAGCTGTGGCTATCTTGAAACTCACCATTTTAGATTTGGGTAGAACTTTTCAAATGGGAAGAGGTTCATATGATACATCATTTTGAACTGCCCCATTGTCAAGACAACAGATATGAACTCTGTTTAAAAATATATTTCTTTTTGTATGAAATATGTATGGACTGTAACAACTATACAATAGACTTAAAGGCCATAAATATGGGCCATATATATACAGATAAAGATATATTTAAACAGATTTCACATTTGTATCTTGGGAATAAGACAGTTTACCCACTTCCCGTATGAAAAATTCTACCCACATCCAAGATGGCTGCTACTGTTGACACAACTTATAAAAGTTTCACACCTACATACAAGACACAATTATGATTCCTTGAACTGATTGACTTTAATATGAATTTATCCAGACATTTGCCTCACCCTGTACATACCAAAGGAGTTCATTCCTGGCTGGTTGGGACACAATAAAAATGTTTCTTGCCATTAACAACTCACAATATAATGGTTGTCCATTTCCACCTGCTGTAGTGTTTTAAGATATAGATCAGGAAGGCATTCAGAGTTTTCCACCACTATGGGAAACAAAGGGTTACAGATGGTATGTATTCTCTCTCTCTCAGTGTAAAAGACTGTGATTTTAAATGTTGGCGTTCTAAACTTAACAGACACTCACGAGTAGCAGAGACTTCCTTCTTCCATGGACAGAACAAATACATAGAGGAACCTTCTTATTTCATTCTTTCCGTCCCTTCTCTGTCAAAGCCATACAAAAACTCAAGTACAAGCAATGAGCGCTGTTGACTCAACTCCTATAAACTTTATCACTTTACCACTACATACATAACAAGGCATTTCACAACACAGTTTCATATATGGGTAGAAGCGAGGAAATGAAAACGTGAGAAGTAAAATCTGTCATCTGGACAGCGACGATTTTAAAAATTCATGACATATGACATGAAATACTCAATAACCAAACAATATAAGTATTTTAAAGAAATTTTAATTTTGTATCTGAATGCTGATGAAAAGGCATATGTGGTTCATCTATTAAAGGTTCTGTTGTCAAAGTAAAGAATAAAACATGGAGATGAGGTTAATTATAGCCACTCAAAGAACATAATGCTCAATTCTCATTTTAAATTCATAAATCTGAAGATTGAGTAAAATGTTTTTCTCATAAAAGATATTTTTAATTATATTAAAAATTATATTGAACGTAATTTTTTTAACTATAGAATTTGACTACTTGATAAATAGAACATCTCAGTATCCCCAATAATACATAAAAATATTTAATAAAAAAATATTGCAACTAAAACGACTTGCTCTATATAAAATATTTACTAAGCATTACAGAATCAAGCTAAGTTATTGATTACAGTAACGTCCTTGGTGTAATTAGATCCCTATACAAAATGACAACTGAGCGCTTTGTAGTCACTTGTTGTTTTCTACCAGTGACCTGGTGGTCTGGTAGTAGTTTTGTCTGTTGCATCGAACTGTAACATCCATATCAAGTTGTTGTGAAAAAGTTGCTACCTCCCAAAATGTTTCTGACTCATATACATAGTTGACAAAAGTGTTATTAATATAAACAATTTGTCTAAAATTATTATTAATGGAAGTTAACACAATGAATTGATGAGTCAATTCTTAACACTATAGAATTTGAAATATGGCTTGGCTTAATATGTCTATGTACAGGGATAAATCAGATATAAACTGTATTTTTTACCTTTATATGATAACCTTATGCACTAATTATTGTTTTAACATTTTGCAATATAGTCTCATGTGTGATCTACACAATTTTCAGTCAGAATTTTAAGGAGGATGCTTAAGGGTTTTACAGCCCATTTCTTCCAGTGTATCCTTCATCAAAGCCGCAGTGTGAGACCTGACGTCATGGAGGAGAGTGACATCTCTGATGGGCATATCTCATCTTTTGTTTTGGCAACTGTAATAACTGACAGTAGTAAGCCGCACACGCTGTACATTGAACATGTAGAAAATCAACCAATAAAACTCCCCTAGAGTTCAATAAAAATCATTACAAGGACTTTTCCAGCAGAGAGACAAGTTTGCTTTCATATTGCAACCTTCATCCTTACTCCGCCACTCCTTGGCATTTTTGACTTGGAGGTTTAGTGATGCTCCCAAGTCCCATCACATGTAAATGATGTGCTTTAAAAACGCCTTCTCTTCTTGCTGAATTTGATCCAGAAGCCTTCCAGCAATCCATGACCTGATATGTTTTTGGTTTTCAGTCAACAACCTCAGAACCCATCAAGCATTAGTTTTTCTCAAACCGAATTGATCTGTGATTATGGATTAAACACTTCCCTAACTGATATGCACTTCTGATGAAATTTCTTCCATGGTTAACCAGCGAACATATTTAATAAGCTCTTGAACAGCATGATCTGTAAGGCTTGCCCTTGGGTGTCAATCATGACTTTCGTTTTCAACCCATTGTCACCCTTAAATTCTCTCGCTCATGTAAATACAAGATTCTGAGATAGTGTAGTGTACTGCCTCCAAACTATGCCACAAACTAGTGAAAATCTCTGACTTTAAATTTAAAAACTTTATGATAATCTGTTGGGCAACAGTTTAAGGGACTTCTTGCTCAGTCATGGCTGTACTGACAGCAATGCCAAGCTTGAACACTAACCAGAACAGTTCCCCCACTCCTCACAAACCAAACATCTACTTAACACAACATTATATAGGTAGGACCTGCATTCTAAGAAGAATAGCAAAATTACTATTTATATTTCATTTACCCTCATAAATAATATCATGAGAAATCTAAAACTGAGCATGAATAAATAAAACCACTAGGAAACCCACAGTGGTTTCAATTATTAATTTGAATGTTACTTGTTCCTTACAAATCATTGTATAAGAATTATTCATCAATTTCACAAATGACAAAATTAATTTAAACATTCATAGAAATGTAGTGTTTTATTAAAACTACTATTTCAATTGATTTTATAATTAGGGTTATATGCAATCAATTAAGAAAGTTTATAGATTTATGAATTAGCAAGTACTTTATGTATACTGCGATAATGTATTCTTGATTCATCCCGATTGCCTTAATGTAAAAGCTACATTTTTTATCAAATTTATCAACATTGTTGATTAATCTTCATGCTCTAATTTTGGAGCTTGTGAATAAGAATAAGGCAATCCTGGCTCAATCCAAACACAGGTAGAGAGTATTCAAGCATATGAAAAATCTAATAACAAAAACTATTTGCAGCTTGGAAACCTCTGGGGAATTTCTTAGTCTGTCCTCAACTTATAAATTAGGCATCTATAATTTAGTCAGAAGTTGCTAACAAAACTAAGTATTGAATGTGCATTAACACAATAAATTTGCAAAACATGAAAATCTAACAAGACTAATATTTAAATGTATTGTTTTAATGTTGAAATGTCTTCGGTGATGAAATTTCAGAGCTCTGACCATTCAGTCTTTATTGAAAAGGATTGAAACCTTTGCTATGCTGATTGGTAATATGACAAAGATAGGATTACCAACTAGTACTCTATAAGTTGAAATTAAAATTGAAGTTGAAATGTTAGCAAAAGAGCAAAAGTACTAAAAATCTCTTATTCACCTAAAAAGAACCACACGATTCCACCACAGTGGGGTGCCGGAATATCAGACAGATCGGTCTGTTGAAGCTCATGCATTTTACAAAACGGCCCAATTAAACTGCTGCAGACCGGTTTAGTCGAATTTATTCTGGAGCCAATTAGAGAACAAAAACCTGTGATGGACCATCAAACGCTTCTGTGGCAATAAAATAAACTATTTACAATACGAATAAGTCACTAGTTTTTTTTTATCATGTCAATGCTTAATAACAAGTGTTATACTTTACAGCGATACAATAGTTAAGTATATAGCATTGCATTGGAGAAACTAAAACGTAAAAACTACTATAAGAAAGAATCAAGTTTAAAACTAGAGCATTCCATTATAAAATAAAATTACATCAAAACTATTGTGAACACTCATATCATTGCATCCATCACATACAACAAATAGAGAAAACAGTAAGTACTTGAAAATATTTAAAGTAAAACTTGAGTTAAAGAATATTTTATTTTACCAGGTGAAGTTAAGACTAAGAAGCCATCTCTAACAGTTAACCTGGGTACTAATGGCTTAATGGTAATGGTGACTTCTAAACAACCACCAACAGCCGGGCAGGGTTTGCTAAGCAGGCAACCATCCAAGCAGTGGCTACGCTTTACATTGCTAACATCTTATGATAACTGCAGTACTCACTATACTGCACTATTGGCACAGAATTCAAAATAAATTACTTGTATCTTTATTAATAAATATTGTTCTTGGAACATCCTATATACAGCAGTACACCTAAGCAGGCAACCATCCAAGCAGTGGCTACGCTTGACATTGCTAACATCTTATGATGACTGCAGTACTCACTATACTGCACTATTGGCACAGAATTCAAAATAAATTAATTGTATCTTTATTAATAAATATTGTTCTTGGAACATCCTATATACAGCAGTACACCTAAGCAGGTAACCATCCAAGCAGTGGCTACGCTTGACATTGCTAACATCTTATGATAACTGCAGTACTCACTATACTGCACTATTGGCACAGAATTCAAAATAAATTACTTGTATCTTTATTAATAAATATTGTTCTTGGAACATCCTATATACAGCAGTACACCTAAGCAGGTAACCATCCAAGCAGTGGCTACGCTTGACATTGCTAACATCTTATGATGACTGCAGTACTCACTATACTGCACTATTGGCACAGAATTCAAAATAAATTACTTGTATCTTTATTAATAAATATTGTTCTTGGAACATCCTATATACAGCAGTACACCTAAGCAGGCAACCATCCAAGCAGTGGCTACGCTTGACATTGCTAACATCTTATGATGACTGCAGTACTCACTATACTCCACTATTGGCACAGAATTCAAAATAAATTACTTGTATCTTTATTAATAAATATTGTTCTTGGAACATCCTATATACAGCAGTACACCTAAGCAGGCAACCATCCAAGCAGTGGCTACGCTTGACATTGCTAACATCTTATGATGACTGCAGTACTCACTATACTGCACTATTGGCACAGAATTCAAAATAAATTAATTGTATCTTTATTAATAAATATTGTTCTTGGAACATCCTATATACAGCAGTACACCTAAGCAGGCAACCATCCATGCAGTGGCTACGCTTGACATTGCTAACATCTTATGATAACTGCAGTACTCACTATACTGCACTATTGGCACAGAATTCAAAATAAATTAATTGTATCTTTATTAATAAATATTGTTCTTGGAACATCCTATATACAGCAGTACACACTATTAAGTTATGCACCAAAAAACACTAATTAATAAAAATGCTGCTCTATTCAGTTTGAATCTTGTATTTTGCTTCTTTTTACACAGAGCTTCAACTTTTCATATAAATTTACCGAGGTAATTTTAAACTGAACACAACCTATATATCCAACATTTAATAAAAAAGAGATCATAACTGGTGTTCCTTATTGCCTCAAACAAATTACCGGAAAGAATTATTGATACAAACATGATTGTGGTTCATCTGAATGAATCCATTCTTTTCGAGACTGAAAGCCTCAATATGCCCCAGTGAGCTCAATTATGGTTTACTTCTGACCATCCAAATACTCTGAAATTACATGAAATAATTCAGAGAAAATACATAACAACTGCAATATTTCCGTTAACTGTGGTATGTGCCATAATGACTCAGCAAGACAAATCAGAATAACTAACTTTTTTCAGACCCTCAAGTAATAGATTTAGCTAATGCTTAACCTTTAATAGATTTGGAACCTTCAAAATAGGGATGGTGGAAATGAGAATGACAGAATGTAAAGTCTTTTCTTACATAGTGACATAAAAAAGCCCATGGGCACATTATTGAGAGGTAACATTTATGGCCACCTAAGTATCTACAAAGTAATCAATAAGGAGACTTTTATTCTGATAGCTAAATGTAGTGTAGAATCAATAAGCCTAGTTAAAAAAATCCTGAAAAAACATCTGCTTCTACTCTTAAGCCTAGTTTACAGGCATTAATTAGGAAGACGTGAATGTGATGGAATTTTTAAAATACAAGAATATCAAGTGACCAGTCTATCAGTAAATTAATAAGTTCACGTGACATTGTTTAGGGTGTTATGTATTAAGGAAAATTAAATAATTCTTTATAAATTCCAAATAATAGCTCCCTACTTGGTTTAGACTCTAACTACAGTCACAGTGAATGTATGAACAATATTTTAAAACAGTAAGTGGTCATAATAAAAATGTTTTTGTCATTTTCCATAAAAAAACTCAAAATATTTTTAACACTGCTTTAAGAGCGAAAATGCAGGAGAGCATTTTGATATTGTGGAATATCAAAGATGTGGGAGAATTCCCTCGCCCGCCTGCGTGTATTGTTGCATTACTAATCGTAACAGAGAATAAAATGGTAAGTTAATTTATTTTAATCAATAGTTTTACTTCCTTTAATGACTATATACTAATCATGTATAGTAGTATGTATAAGAGACTTATTTTAATATTCAATAAACCTTTATTTTTAAAAATATACAAACAAAAAACTAAAAATGAGGGAATCTCCAGGGCGCGTGTCAGTATGTAACTATTTTTACATGGAGCGTTAATGATAGGACATACCAATCATTTTAAAAGTAAACAATTTTGAAGTTTTTACTGTATTATCAACAGTAGCAATTTTTGTTTACCACACAGGTCTTTTATTTGCTATTTCTCTTCAGAAAAGTAGTGTTAAATAATTTTATATATAAAAGTGCTTTTTTTAACATAGGTAAAGATTTTTTTTCTTTTATAAATCTACATTAGTAAAAGAATAATACAGTAATTGAATATGTCCAAAATAACATTTTATGCTGCTTTTGAAACAGCATTTATATGCTAAAAAAGTACTTGTTTCAATCTAACACTGAAAGAAACCATAATTAATTTCACTGCACATTGCAAATCAATGTTACAACCATGCAGAACAAACTAACATATTAATGCCTTGAGATATCAAAAGAAAGCAGATGACTTATGGGGCTTGATTAACGGTAACTGTGCTGTTGCCAAATTTACGAGAAGGTATCAACAAAAGCCATCAAAGCAACGTCCAGCCCGCCTACCTTGAACACATTCATATATATTCATATCCATCACAAGAAACCTTGGTCTCTGATAAGGTAAACATGTGGAGCACTCTGGTCCGGAAAGGGCATGGGCATTTGCAAAATTGAGTTATTTTTGGATATATTTAAATTTAGAATACATTCTTCTAATTCCTATTTCTTGATTACGATATCATCAGATATCATCATCACTAACCGGTGGTTTCTGTCTCATTAAATGCCATTGACAAACTCAATTTGTAAGTCCAGGGCACTTATTGACAAGTCTTAGTGTATTGGTAATAAAACTACTATGTCATCAAACTTCCAGTCTGATATATTGTAAACTTTTAGCACTCTGAACCGCAAACACCAGCACTTTGATAAATTAGTATGGACTATTGAAGACTCTTGGAGCAATTGGAAGAAATTTCAACAATTAGTTACTAAAACAACATTTTTCCAATATTATTTTAGTTTTTGGAAAATAAAGGTTTTATCATCAGGCGACTCCAATACTGTAATATTGAATCAAGTCACAGTTATCCGAACATGCTAAACCAAGTAGGAGCTATTTGTTTGGAATTAATATAGAATTATTTTTATTTTCCTTAACACAAATAATTCCTTGTCACTCGAACTTATTAATTTACTTATAGAATGGTCAATTGATATCCTTGTATTTCCAAAATTCCACCATATTCACGTCTTCATAATTCTTGTCTGTAAACTAGGCCTAAGGGTACAAGCAGATGTTTTTTTTCTGGATTTTAGGCTCATTGATTCTACACCGCATTTAGCTATCAGAATAAAAGATTCCTTACTGATTGGTTTGTGGGTACTTAGGTGACCATAGATTTTACCTCTCAATACTGTGTCCAGGAACCTTTTTATGTTACTATGTAAGATAGGACTTTGCGTTCTCTCGTTCTCACTTCCATCATTCCTATTCCAAATCTTTTATGGGCTTAGCATTAGCAAAGCCTATTACTTAAAGGGGCTGAAAAAAATGTATTTCTCTCTTCCTATCTGTCCACATGATATCTTGAAAACGAACTAACCTATAGGTTTTAAATTTTGTATAAAGATTGATTGGATTTGGGTAAGCGTTAGCGAACATGTTTACATTTGTCCCCATCAACAACAACAAAATATCATGATGGCAATAATAAAATCACAGATTAATTAATTTGTAAAAGAAAAAAATTGAGTACAAGCATATATAATTTTAACACGTGACCTAGTAACACATGTAGCATAATAAATTTAACTGTAGGCTTGAAATTTTACATGCAAGCTTGTTAAGTGACATGTATTATGGTGCACTCCTTCCAATCTTTTAATTCAACACCCTTAGTTGTTACTACAATGTCCTGTTCCAAGCATATTTAGAAATGAACTACTCAAGCTCGGAGAGATCTTAATTGTGACAGTGAAGAACAATTATTTACTAAATAATAAACACGACCACTTTAAAGGTATGCTTACACAATTTGGGAGCAACAAACATTATTGTCAGTTTAGAAGTGTCTGCTGTTTTGACATGTTTGTTGCTCAAGTGTTTTTTTTTAAGTGGTTATGTTCGCTTGTGTGTTGAAGGATTTTGATACAAAAAGTACCTTTGGAATTGCATTAAAATTTTTTAATAGTTAGTGACTTGTAAATTGTTTATGACTATATTGGTTTTTTTGTGATTTGATTTTAAAAATCACCACATGTGCCATTTTGTTAATATTAAAGCAAATAACACAATTATATATATATAGAGTTTTCCTCTCATTTGTGCATAAATTAAATGCTAAGTTTGGTATATTTATGGTGTTACTAGATCTATAGATATATCTATACATGTATATATATATATATATATATATATATATATATATATATATAAATGAATGTTTGTGTGTTTGTCCTTTATGGAATCGTACACTATTTGACCAATCATCATGAAAATTTGAATGTATGTGTACTTTTCGACGGAGAAGGTTTATATGCTATACTCATTTATAAAACTCACCACGAGGTGGCGCTGCAAAATATAAAAGTTTTCAAAGCGCCAGCACATTATAAACTGCAATTACGAGACAGTTACGTGTATTAATTTGTCAAAGACTATTTGAAGGCACTAAGTTAGGATATATGTTTGTCTTTATGATAAATATATGGTTGAACTTAAAGCTTGACTATTAGACCGCTTTATAATAAAATACATGTACGTGCATGAACCAGAAGTGCAAATAAACGGGCAAAGTTTAGGTAAAGCGTGCGAAGCCGCGGGAAACAGCTAGTCTTTTATAAAAAAATTAAAAACTACAGATAGCAGCTAATCAACACATTTTTGGACATATGTTTATATTACATTTATGTTTGAAATCATATCAGTCACAGAAGCTTGTGACACCCTTTTTCCCCTGTTTGTGTATAAATATATATTCAATAAACATTGAATCACAAAAAGTACTTGCAGCAATTTAAACATTTTAAATTAACGATTTCTATATTTATGAGCTTAAAGAAATAACAGAGTGTTTTGGAATGTACATAAGATATCCTTAATATTTTATAATACACCATTTTGTTGTTTCGTGAATGGTTTTTGAGATATAGATTATGTGTAAATCCCATAAGAACTTTTCTATTATCAAGAACTTACTGGCATAGGTATGCTGAAACAAGTTAAAACTTGATCTCTTAAATACCTTGATTAAGTTCATTGGCCAGCTTGGTATGCTATTTCTTTCCATTAAGGGGCCCGTTTAACTTTTAACAAATTCATAATTCCACTAGTTATGAACATAAAGAAAAAACAAAAACTGTTTTCAAATGCTTTTAACATTTGCAAACATTTTACTGAACTTTTTTGTATCACGAATGATTTTAGAGATATTGAGTTAATATAAATCCCATGAGAATAAATTAATAATATTCCAATTGTCATAAAAACTACTTACTTCTTCCAAACCAATCTGGAAGAGCTATTTAAAATTCAATTTCACTGCCTAGAATAGCATTACTTTTTTATTTTTGTTCCTTAAGACACAAAGTTGAGGAAACTTCTAGTGCAAATAAACCTACAAGATCTTCTGCATGGCTCTCAGACCAATAAGATATTCAGAATGGTAAAGGAGGATAGAGGATTGGATCTGCTTCCTGCTTTTATACAGCTGATGGTACAGCCCACATGATAGTCAAGAAGTTGAGACCGAGTTTGCATTGTATAAGCACACAAACTTCGTCATAGGCAATTCATACTTACTAGTAGACACCTCTGTTTTCTATAATATATAACACGATTATACTTTCACATTGGCTATGTTAATATTTTAAATTTTATATATATGAACATAAAAAGATAAAAATAAATAAAGAAAACAAAATTTGTGTAATAAATCAAAATGTACCATACAGTCTTTTGCAGAAAAATATTGAAATTGACTTCAAAAAAGAAATTTGTCACCTAAACTAAGTGAGAAAAACTAAAGTTGGGTGGCGGAGGGCAACATGAGCAAAAACCGTTGAGGAGCAAGTGGCCTTGGAGTGAGGTATATAAGGGCGGGGCAGGGAAGATGTCTTCAGTCTTGGGTCTCCTCCTGAACTGATCTAATCGTCATGAAGGTCCTGGTAAGTCCCAACACCCATCACTCTCCATTCTATATTTAGTTTCTCAACAAATATTTTTTTGGAAATTATTCTCAAATATACGTTATTTGCTTTTAAAAAGACCATTTTACTAAATAAATTATTTAATAATGAAACAAAAATATATGTTTTCCCACTGATTCACCCTTAATTAAAAACTATGAACACTGGCAGAAAAATTTTAAAATGGATGCTAATTTCCAAAAATATTTTAATTTTAACTAAATATAAATAAAGAACAGCCATATTTCAATTCAAAGTAAAGAAGTTATTTTTTAACTATTTTTAGCAATAAGGAACCAAAAGGTTCAATAAGGTACAAACATACCAGACAATTTTTCGAACTGTCGTAGAACATTTTTACCATATTCAACCAGTACTGCATAATAAGTCAAATTTCTCAAGTGCATCTTTTACTTCAAACAGTTTTTCAATTTAATTTTTTTATATTTAGCTGTTCAAATATTGTTAAACTTGCACTTAATGTTGATTTGGATTTTATTTTAAGTTTTAAAAATGATTTTCTTTCATTTTGGAAGAACAAACACAAGTTACATAGAAAAATGTTCTCTTCATAATTAATTCTTAAAAAAATATCACAAACATATTTATCTGATGGACAAGATTTTTAGTTATGACTATTAATTACAACCACTGTATTACTTTAAACCTTCTTATATGCTCATGCATACAATTCATGAACAAGTGTAAATACTTTTAGTTCTGTGTTTAACCATGAAAAATTAATTCTAAAACAAAGAGAATTTTTTTAGAAAAAAAACTCTTTTTGTCTCATACAATCTCATGTTGAAATATCTGATATTCTATTCAAACTAATATTTGATTGAATTATGTTAGTAACATTAAATGAGTTACTTTGACTTAACATTCTCCTGAATTATATTACCTCAGATTTTATATTAGATTTTTGTTAAAACAAAGTAAAAATATTAATTGTTTACAGTTCATTGTTTAAGTAAGAAAACATACATAAAATTTAGTACTTTAGTAGTATTCTATTACTGTGCACTACTGAGATACAATTCCTATCCACTGTTTACTTCATCACTCACATACTACTATGAAATCTATTATCCAGGTTGTTTTGTGCGCTGTTGCCGCCTGTGTTGTGGCCAAGCCTTTTGCTGGCTATGCCTACAGTGCCGCCGCCCCACTAACCAGCCCCTACGCCTATGCTGCACCCTACTACGCCGCACCCCACCTGGCGTATGCTGCTCCTGCCCCTATCGCCCCTGCCGTAGTAGCCGCTCCCGTCGCTGCCCCTGTTGGAATCAAGACCCAATACTACGCCCAGGACTTCACAGGTCTTGTCAGCTACGGACACTCTGAGCCCTTCCAGGCCCAGAGCGTTGTTCAGGTATGTAATGTTCCTTCAGTCTTGTACAATACATGTCTTAGCATTGCAATACTGCCAAATATTAAATTTAATGAGCATCAAGTACATTTTATGTGAGATTTCACGAGCGACTGTCTCTGTAACGCATTTCATTTCCCCAGGATGCTGCTGGCAACAAGGTTGGAAGTTTCAGCTATGTTAACCCTGAGGGCAAAGTGATCCAGACCAACTACATTGCCGATCACGAGGGTTACCGTGTGGCCAGCAACGACCTGCCCGTGGCCCCTGAAGTTCCCGCTGTCGCCCCTGCTGCGCTCCCTGAGCCCGTCCAGGACACCCCCGAGGTTGCCGAGGCTAAGGCCAAGTTCTTCAACGAGTTCGAGCAGGTCAAGAGCCGTGCCAGGAGATCAGCTCAGGTCCAGACTCCCGCCAGCACCTCACCCCTGGCTGCCCCTACCGTTGTTGCCACCCCCGTCGCTCGCGTTGCAGCTCCCTTTGCTCCTTTGGCTCCCGTTGTCTCCGCCTACTCCACCCCTGTTGTAGCCCCCTACTCCGCCCCTCTGGCCTACCCCTACAACTACCCTTACTACCCCAGCGTTGTCTACAGCAAGTAAGCACCCCAAACCTCAGATGATTACTCCGTCCAGTTCCAGATCTGCAGAGACCCCAGTTGGGTACTAGCGGAGATTTCATCCTGAAAGGGGTGTCAAAAATTCCTAACCTTTATAAGGGCATTACTTTTTTACTGTTACCTTTTTCTCTTCTTCTCATTCTTTACTTGCTTGTAAAAACGTAAATAAAGATATTCTATAAACTTTATATGTTATTTTATTCTTTCCAAACATAATTGTACTTTAAATTTAAGATTCCTGTACTGTATACAATGTCTTTGAAACAATATGAAACCGTTTGAATGTTGTACACCTTACATGGTATACAAAGTTTAGTAATTAATATAAATAATTACAGCTAATTATCACTAAACTATCTTATTGCTCTAATTTAAAACAGGAATGTAGCTGATTGTTCCAACATATTTGTAAGTTGGTTAACCTATAAAAGCATACCCATATAACCAAACGTTGTTTTAAAAAATATGGCCTTACCAAAATTATCAAGTAAGTAGTTATACTATAGTTCATACAACAGAATCGTTTCCATTGTATTTCATAAATGATTATTTGCAAATCTATTCTTGTATATAATTGCATTTTCTTTTCTTTGATTACTACAATGAAATCAAATTTCTGTTCCTCCTGGTCTGTTTTGCCTTCTGAAAATACTCGAATAAAATATTCATAATATTTCTTAATTTCTTCAGTTATCTTATTTTTTATTCATCACTTCTACCAGAAACCAATTGGTTTCTCCTTCTACTAAGGACCCTAAAACTTTACTAAAATACAAACAATTTTCTTCTTTCTTTGCTTCTCCCTTCTCTCTAATTATTTATTTTCTCATTTTGTTAATCTAACTTTATCAAATTTTTATATAACTTTTTTTTAAATCATTTTTTTTATTTCACCTATCATTTTGCAACATATTTAGGGATGGAAGAATTGGTGAGAGAGAAGAAACTGACAGATGAACATGTAATTGTTTGGCTTTAAATTTGTTTACAAATTCAAAAACATAAAGCTGCATTATTTGAAGTTTTGCCACTTTTTGAGCATTCATGCCATTATTGTATTTTAAGTTTTGTCCAAGTGTCTCTCAGTGTGAGATTTAAATTCCTGACCAGTGACAATTATTACCAAAGGTATCTGTGTCCGGCCTTGCTATAATAAAATTGCTAGTCACTGATAATACAGCCTAATTACACAACATAATACTTGTTGAATACTATGTGAAATGCTACTATGTGAGGTAAGGGGATTGTCAACTAACTTGCATGTGGAAAAAGTAAAGACCATTATCGAGGTGACAGATCAAGTAAGCCCTACCAACGGTAAATGAAACTGTTAGTAAGCTACGAGAGGATGTTAAAACCCTGACAGCCGTGATTGGTGAGCTAGACAGCAGGTTGAGGAATAGGACTGACTATTTGGAACACTATTAACAGTAGGAAAACATGTGGATCTTCCACAACAGCGGGCTCAAGGAATGTTGGTGATGGGTCAGTGCCAAGAGAAGCTTAGGGCTCAGCAACCCCAGCCAGTACCTCACGGTGGATTTAGTCTGGCTAGTTATTGTGCAGTTAAACAGCTGCTCTCCATGGGGCAAGGACTTGGAAGTTCTAGATCCCCATCCAAGAAGTACCTTGCAGGGTAGCATCATGAACCGAGGAGTATCTGAATGCTGAATGACAAGATTATGGATTGATCGCCACAGCAATAACGAGGAAGGCAGCCAAGACTTGATACCCAAGACAGGAGATAAATAACGTTTTTCTTTTAAATATAGACATTCATTATAGTTTTAAAGGTTATTTTCTTTACTGTTGTACATTTTTAAATAATAGGTAAATTATAACGGTTTACAAGAGAACTCAATTGATTATAGATGATATTTGAATGCTGGTTTATTAAAATGTTAACATTTATACTATGTACTTTTCAGGTTATCCTGTATCATGTTGAAACATGTGTTGTACCCAAATCTTTATTCACTTATGTCTACAATGTTGCTGCCCTTCACCTGACATACAATCATACCCGCCCTCACTCCCGCTGCTGCTCCTCTGTAGGTATCATGATCTGATACTACACACAAGATATCACTGACTTTGTCAGATATGGGCACAATGAACCCTTTCAAGCCCAGAATGTTATCCAGATAGGTTCTACTCCCTTACACCCCACTGCTTGTCCTTTAGGTATCAAGACACGATACTACGCACAAGATATGACTGTATAAATATACACAGGGTGACCCAGAACTCTCTACCAATATTTTCAGGTATTATTCCGGGACCAAAGAAAACCAAAATTTCATACTAAAAATTTTCCATAACTCAATAATTGCCCAAATAGCCATCAATTTATTATTTAACATAACTATTGTGACAACTAGTAATTGTGACTTTTTTAATATATTTTATTTTTAAGATATGTACACTCAAAGATTTTAGAATACCATCAATTTTACAAAAATGTTTCTAAAAATTTGAAATTTTCTTTATAATTAGGCCTTTAGATTATAAAGCTGTATACCAAATTTCAACTCATTACAAAAAGAAGTTCTCAAATTGACAATATTTAAGTGAAAAGAACAAAATGGTAGCTATTCGGGTAGTTATTGAGTTTCTGAAAGTTTTAATATGAAATTTTGGTTTATCTTTGGTACAGGAATAATACCTTAATATGTTAGTAGAGAGTTTTGGGACACACTGTTGTATATATGCTATGTAAGCTTGTGCAAATACTCCCATAAAACGACCAAACAATCTGAAAATTGGTACAAACATTTATCTTATAAATGTCTCGACTAAGTCCATTGGCAATATGAATACTGAAATAAGTTCAAACTTGGTACAATCATTTATCTTTCAGATACCTTGATTAAGTTTGTTGACCAGCTTGGTACACTATTTCTTTTCATTAAGGTGCCTGTTTAAACTTTTAAAAAATTCACAACTCCGTTATTTATGAACCCAGAGAAAAACTAAAACTGTTGTGGAATGCTTAAAATATTTTATAATATTTTTGTTACACAATTTGTTTTGTGTATTAACCAGTATTTTGAGACATCAAGTAGAATCATATGAGAACAAATTTCTGTTGTCACAAAACCTACCTACTTTTTTTAAATGAGTCGGAAGGACTATCCATATTCTGCCAATCCCCTCGTGGTACACTATCATATGCAAAGATTTTATCAAACAGAATAAGAGGGAGAATTGGTTTAGTATTACGTAGACTTAACTGTTTAAGTCTTTTGATCACAGAGAGCTTTTAGTCTGCGCTTTAACTCTCTTTAACTAAGATCCAAATTCAAATGCGTTAAGACTGTGAAGCCACCGGATCTCTTCTGTCTTTGTGTGTTAGTCTGTACACAATAAATTTAAATAATAATAAGTGTATAATATTTTCAATTATGTTTGGTTAGTTTAAGTTTTAGTTTCAGTGAAATTCTCTAAAGAATCAATAAACTGGTTTGATGGACTATGATCTTTGACATTAGATGAGGATACTGTCCCCTTATTGGTCGGTTGATATGGCATGGTCTGTCCATCTACAATAATAATATCCACTGCATGCTTGTCCACCCAGTGTTCCATGGAAGCTCTTCTTGCATGACAGTCCGGTAGCTGTCCTCGTTTATCAAAGTGAGGGCATTGTTTCAACTACCCCTTTGCCCGTTAGTAGTGTGACAATGTTGTAACCCATCTGTTTTGTGGAATTTTTTGGTAGTCCGAGAAAAGTCACTTCTTTTTGTACTAATTGTCCTCTCTTGATGTCAGTGACTTTCGTGGAGTATTAGTTGTGATGCCTGTCTATCCACGGACATCAGTCAACTCCCTGGAAGTCCTGAGCAACCTAGATATACTGCATCATGTGTCATAGTAAGAATTCTGTATTTTCTACCATCTAATTTTTCTTGAAATCAATAGAGGAATTTTCTCTAAAAAAGAAGTTGATATGCTAGTTGAGGTCAAAATGGCAGGGTATCAAAAAGTTTAAGGGATCAGATGATCTTATTTTTCAGTTAATATTTTTTTATACATTCAAAACCAACCATCATATATACAAATAAAAATTATATCACCAAGATAAAGAGATTGAAGACCACATTTGGCGCCAAATAATCAGTCTTCATATGATTGGCAGGCTGATTTTACTATTATTTGCATGTCTGACAATTGGCTTTGAGTGTGACAAAATAAAAAAATATGATTTGAAAAACAATATTAAACTTAAATTAAAACTTTGAAACGTAATAGTACATTATTTATTACACAAGCAACAATACTTCATGGTTTATTATTTCATTCTTGCTCGATTCCATTATTTTTATATGTTAATCTTTTTGTATACAGTATCCCCAACACAGGTACAGCCTTATGGGGTACCTAAATTTCCCTTATTGTGTAAAATGTATTAGCCTAATTATTAGTATTAACAAAAGAAAGAAAAACCTAAAAGGATTTAACCTACTTTTTATATTTTATTACTCTAAGGTACACATACCAATTGGAAATAAAATAAGCAGAACACATTTTTTTGTATTTGTTATTTGCTGCTATTATAAATAAGTTATGTCATCGTAATATTTATTTTTAAACACTGGCAATAATATTTGTTTGTAATATTCAGTTTGTTATTTTGGGGAATAAATGATTTACTATTATTATACTGTCTTTGGATACTCTCACATTTCAACAAACCAAAAGTAGCACAAATGACGATTGATATCTTATTTAAAGAAAACTCATCAATTAATTTCATAAAAATCTAGACTGTCATTTTTTTCCTGATGCAAATTGGCTCTCAGGTCATGGACTATAAAGGATAGTAGGCACTATCTCAGCCATGCCATCCTGGAAGGAAAGGATCTCACTGATCCAATTTGTACCAGTCAAAACGAGCCGGAGATTTAGTCCCTAACATTTAGTCTTGCTACCACCTTTAACACTAAGGGAGACTAAGGGAGCTCCGCCCATTTCGATAATCATCTTCCACAATAAATTAAAACCTACCGAACAAGTTACCACTTGACTCCATATCTCAACATTTGCAGTTGGTGATGCGTCATTTCTGGACATCCATTAGGTTGCCCATATATACAATGATAAAAACAAAATTCCTTAGAAAGAAGAATAATAGTTATCTTGTATTTTCGTTCACAATAAATGAATATAATTGTTTTTTTGGCAATTTTATAGATTTATTTTATATTTTACAACCTGCTGTATTGAATTATACAAATATAAATTGATTGACCATACATGACATCTACTAATCTACATGTCATGAATGTTAAGTTATATAACTAAACTAAACTTGTACGTATAAGAAAGTATGTAGGTACAAAAAAAATAATGTACCAGTATCATTTCAATATCAACAAACAAGCCACCTTCATCAAATTAAACCCTTGCTCAGTTTATACATTGACATTACACATTAAAAAATTTACAGAAGAATTAAAACGCTTAATAGTTTATTTCAATAAGAAAAATATATGCTATACAACGTGACTTTTGGGAATAATAACTATCCCAAAAAGAACCCAAACAAGTCAAAACTTGGTACAAAAATGAATCTTATAAATATTTTGGCTGTCTTTATTGGCCAAATTTGTATGCCATTTTGTTTCACTATGGTTGCCATTTAAACATAAACAGTTTTTTTTGTATCGCAAACAGTTTTTGAGATCACCAAAAATAGGACAGATATTGGTTTATGGTATTGAAATATAGGGAAATACATTTAAAAAGAACATTAATAAAGTTTTATTAATACAAAAAAAAAAAAAAAAAAAAAAACAGTACGTTATATGTCTGGTATTGGCTATAAGGATTAATGTAAACAAAAATTTCAAGAACCTCATATTATGACAGTCCCTTGTTTAGTTGTGTATAAACTGTTGCTTTATATGACTACGTCAAACAACCTAACATATAAAAACATCCACCAATATAACACATGGGGCGCAAACAATATTGTAACCAAAAAACTGATTTCCAAACAATATTCATTAGCGACATTATCTCTTGGACCAAAATTATGGAACGCACTGCCAAATGGATTAAGATCACTGCCATTTGGTATTTTCAAAAGACAAATTGGATTTTTCCTTTTGGCACACCCATTTTATGAAGTGGATGAGTTTTTTGGAATTAGTCATGAATTAAATAATTATTGTTGATCTTGGGAAATTCTTTTATTTGTGTTGTAATTAGTTTTTAATAAATTAATTGATTTGTTTTAATTGATTTTATTTATTTAAAATATTACTTCTTTCAAAGATCTGGACGAACTGGAGGATTGCATTGCTCTTAAAATTGAAATGTACAATATTGTGTTTTCAATGTGACAATGTATATAATCTTTACCAGTAATAAATGAGTATCATATTCTAAAACTATTTTTAACTTGGCACAAATATTGATCTTCTAATTTAGGTCATTGGCCAGCTTGGTACTCTGTTTGGTTCAATAAAGTGAACTTTCAGATAAATAAATTCACAACTTTATTATTATTTATCGACCTAGAAATAAACTAAACGTGATCTGGCATGTATATAACATTTCCTAAACTTGTTGTTATAAACAATTATGTTGTGTTGCAAATGGTTTTTGAGATATTGAGTATAAGGAAATCCTACAATAAATAAATGATTTTCAGTTGTCACAAAATCTACCTACTTCTTCCGACTAAGTCAAAAAGACTGTTACATAATAATGTTTTTAATTTTTAATAAAAATATATTTTTAATTTAATTTTTTAAGTATAACCAGAAAATTTATTTCTATTATAAGTAAAGGGTGAACACAAAACGAACACTCTCAGACAGCTCTCATATTTAAAAACTGTAAAATGTAAAACAAAACAACATTCAAGCATGCTATTCAAATTTTTACCATCACATTTTTGTTATTATGCAGGATAAAATGAAGATGTAAAATTAGAATCAGTTGAAACAAGATCATATTAATAAATTGTAATATAATTGTACGGGGCTTGCAATAATTTTAAAATGTCTGTTCTTGAATAAATATAGTTGAAATAGAATGAATTGTTTTATTCATCCTGTACAGATAAGTTTTATTATGAGAGAAAAAGAAAAGCGTTTATTAGAGTATTTTAGAATTATATTTTTTCATCGTATTTTCGGTTTGCAGTACCATATTCTGAGTGTATTTATAATGTTTTTTATTAGCTACGCACTGCAGTTTAAACATTTTTGTTCTATTTTGGCTAAGCAGATATATTTAGTATATAACAACTAACATATTTCATATTAAAATTTGAAGTCCAATAATTTAATTAATTGGAATGTTAAGAGAGATTATCATTATCACTTTGTAATACACAGTAAAATTATGTGAGATTTTTATTATGTGTGTATTTATCAAATAACTGTTTCGATCAAATTGTAGACTTGATTTATACACTCTAAATCATCTTTATATGTATTTTTCTGACACAATATAGATGTGCCATATACCTTTTATATTATGTAGAATAAGGGCAATTCTGATCGAAAGTGATCAGAAAGTTCAATGCAGGATTACTAATCACTGAAATTACAACAGCTTTTGATCACTTGCTACTCAGATCTGTCAAACTGTGGTAGATGCCCAAGTATCTTCTAATCAATGATAAACTCTAGGGTTGAAGCAGTTGAAGGTTGTGCTGTGTAGGGTTGAATTTACGTTTCAAGGGTAACTGTCCAAGTATTAAACTGGAAATGCGTAGACAGTCAGTTTTGACATATATACTTTAGTCACTGGTGGTATAAAGACTGGTGTTACAAAAAGGTCGACATATTTGTAACACATTCAAATTTTTTTAGAAATTCTATCATCTTGAAACCATACAGGATCTATATAGTCATAAGCATACAAGAGGTTCCTAAATATTTGGGATTTAATTAGTTAAAAACTAACAGCAATTGAACATATTCACTTGTATGTTTCAATGTTACCATATACATATCATAGATTTGCATGCCAACTATCTGAAAGCCTTATGAAATATTAACATATTTTCAAGAACACCATTTTTTGTAAAGGCTTTGACAATACAGAAACCTTTTTCAGTTTTGCTGTTTAATTCGTAATAACTGGTTACAATTGAACACCTGATGAGACAATGAGAATACCTCCCCATCTAGATTACCCTAGATGACTGATAGATAGACTTGACAGACCTTTTTTCTAATAAAGGAGTCTCTGATGTCAAAACGATGTAAAGAGTTCATTTTAAATGTCTTTCATTTTTTATCTCTTCAGACAGAAATAGACTCCAGATTCAACAACTCATGTCCGTGGCAGTACCAGATTTCAAATGGTGCACTAAGCTGAAGGTGAAACCGAGCCAAAGTCAACATTCAGATTAAATCAACCCTTCCCACCATAGCTAAGTTATGTATTAATAACTGAATAACAATTCCTTTTTGAAACTTTGAGAAACCACTAACTTGAAACCTTAAAAGTACCAATCAAAATGTAGGAACAAATATTATTGTTTATGACCTGAACATTCTAAAACACTATTTTATTGAACTCTATAAGCCCAAAAACTGTGATTCTAAAAAGTTAAATTTTTTAGCTATTACCTATTACCTGGAATACCTGAGATAATATTTTGGCACAAACCTGAAAAGACACCATTTTGAAACTTTGTATTTATTTATATTGGCTAAAAAATGTCAAAAGCACGTGGAAGTAAGTACTATGCCCATATCAAATAAAAATATTATGTACATGTACATATTTCAATTTAGACAATTTGGGGTTCGTTGTGCTATGGTTAGCAAAATTTAGAAAATCTTCCAAAAATTATGTATTCAAGGTTGAATTGAATTTCAGGGTGATGGCAATTCACAGATTTCTATGAAAATTGACATAAAACAATATAACTTACTTTGTTCTACTAACCAACATAATAATATTAAAATAAACCACATATTTTAAAAGTTTACAAGTACACCGTTTTATATAAAATATAAAACTATTATACTTCCACATTGACAATGTTAATATTTTACATTACACATAAATAAACATAAAAAGATTTTTATCAATAAAGAAAACTAAATGTTTGTAATAAATCAAAATATATCCAAATATATTAAAACTGAATTAAAAACAGAATTTTGCCACCTAAACTAAGTGAGAAAAACTAATGTTGGGTGGTGGAGGGCAACATGAGCAAAAACCGTTGAAGAGCAAGTGGCCTTGGAGTGAGGTATATAAGGGCGGGGCAGGGAAGATGTCTTCAGTCTTGGGTCTCCTCCTGAACTGATCTAATCATCATGAAGGTCCTGGTAAGTCCCAACACTCATCATTCTCTAATCCACATTTATTTTTTGACATGTTTTTTTTTTAATTACTATCCTCAAAATTTGCTTTTAAACAGACCATTTTACTAAATACATGTTTTAACAATTACACAAAAATGTATATGTATGTTTTCCCATTGTTTCATGCTTGATTAAAAACTATTAATACTTACTGTGTACATTTACTATAATTAATCCTTTATTTCTTATAGAATACTTAAAATTAAAGTAGAAGAATAAATATAAAGAAATAAGGATTATCATATAAATAAAATAAAGAATAATTTTAATTACAAGAACTTAAATGAAAGTAATAACATAAAACTGTTAATGTGTAAAACACTTACGTACTTTTAATTCAAATTAAAAAGGTACCTTTTTTAAATTATAAAACTAACTGGAGAGTTCTAAATAAATAGAAAGTCATTTTTTTTAAAAAGCTCTGTTTACACTGTAATAATTTCAAAAAATTTATATTTACTAAGTTTGAACAAATTAATGTATACATTTAATTAACAATTAAGTAAAACTTAATATATTAAACATATTTTGAAAGATAAATGGTAGCATTTGTGAAAATAAAAGTGAAGAAGGGTTTAATTTACATAAAGTAAAGAATGCATTTTTAATGAAATGAAATGATCTTCAAATAAATTATACTGCATCAATCTTTCTTTTAGTAAGCAATAACCAAATTTTGAATCAGCAATAATATCTTATTTTACAAAATACCAAGTATTTAATGTTCTTTTGAAGAAAACAGCATTTTAGATCACATGTAAGTACAGTTGTCAGGTTAATAAATAACTTTTAAATGTAACGATTGTTCACTTTACATTATTAACAGCCAGGAAACTAAAAAGGCTACGCAAAATTAATTCCTAATATTTGTTCAATAAAATACATACAAGGTAAAGGTAACGTAAGGTAACTTCTCCAACTGTTAGCACTTTAACCAGTTTCAACAGAGTACTGAATAATAATTTAAACTTCTTAAGAGCTTTTTCACTGGGAACAGCCCTGAAAAAGTGTTTGATAAATATATAAATATAATAATAAACCTTTTAAACACTTTTTGATCTTTTTTATTTTTGTACGATGAAGATGAATTCGTAGAATTTGAAATGTACATTGTACGAAAATAAAAAAGATCAAAAAGTGTTAAAAAGGTTTATTATATATATATATATATATATATATATATATATATATATATATATATATATTTGTATTTTGAAACAACTAACACAAAAGAGGTTCTTAGAAAAACATTTTGTCTCTTCATAATTCTTTAAAAATATATTCTAAGCAGATTTATCTGAGAGATAAGAGAAATTAAATTATTATTTTTAAAAAGATTTTAAATTATTTGATAATACACCAAAATACCACAGTGATTTTCAACTGTGACTATTACAAACATAATATTATTTGGAACATTATTATATAGTCATCCTTACAACTGATACACAAGAGTACATAGTTTTAGTTCTGTGTTTAAATTCAAAAGATTTATTAAAAAAACCTTCTTCTTTTTTGAAAAGTCACTTTTATACAAGAATAAAATATGTTCCTATGTTCAAATATCTGCAATTTGATTAAAACTAATATTGGATTCAATTACATATGTTGGTAATATTGAGATACTTTATCCCAAGAGCCCCTTTAATTAGACTACCTCAGATTTTATAACAGATTTCTGCCAAAACAAAGTACACATATTAATTGTTTACAGCACATAGTTTCAGTAAGAGAACATACACAAAATTTAGTAATTTAGTATTTTATTACTGTGTCCTATTGAGATACAATTCCTATCCACTGTTTACTTCATCACTCACATACTACTATGAAATCTATTATCCAGGTTGTTCTGTGCGCTGTTGCCGCCTGTGTTGTGGCCAAGCCTTTTGCTGGCTATGCCTACAGTGCCGCCGCCCCACTGACCAGCCCCTACGCCTATGCTGCACCCTACTACGCCGCACCCCACCTGGCGTATGCTGCCCCTGCCCCTATCGCCCCTGCCGTAGTAGCCGCTCCCGTCGCTGCCCCTGTTGGAATCAAGACCCAATACTATGCCCAGGACTTCACAGGTCTTGTCAGCTACGGACACTCTGAGCCCTTCCAGGCCCAGAGCGTTGTTCAGGTATGTAATGTTCCTTCAGTCTTGTAAAATACATGTCTTAGCATTGCAATACTGCCAAATATTAAATTTAATGAGCATCAAGTACATTTTCTGTGAGATTTCACGAGCGACTGTCTCTGTAACGCATTTCATTTCCCCAGGATGCTGCTGGCAACAAGGTTGGAAGTTTCAGCTATGTTAACCCTGAGGGCAAAGTGATCCAGACCAACTACATTGCCGATCACGAGGGTTACCGTGTGGCCAGCAACGACCTGCCCGTGGCCCCTGAAGTTCCCGCTGTCGCCCCTGCTGCGCTCCCTGAGCCCGTCCAGGACACCCCCGAGGTTGCCGAGGCTAAGGCCAAGTTCTTCAACGAGTTCGAGCAGGTCAAGAGCCGTGCCAGGAGATCAGCTCAGGTCCAGACTCCCGCCAGCACCTCACCCCTGGCTGCCCCTACCGTTGTTGCCACCCCCGTCGCTCGCGTTGCAGCTCCCTTTGCCCCCATTGCTCCTTTGGCTCCCGTTGTCTCCGCCTACTCCACCCCTGTTGTAGCCCCCTACTCCGCCCCTCTGGCCTACCCCTACAACTACCCTTACTACCCCAGCGTTGTCTACAGCAAGTAAGCGCCCCAAACCTCAGATGATTACTCCGTCCAGTTCCAGATCTGCAGAGACCCCAGTTGGGTACTAGCGGAGTTTTCATCCTGAAAGGGGTGTCAAAAATTCCTAACCTTTATAAGGGCATTACTTTATGACTGTTACCTTTTTCTCTTCTTCTCACTCTTTATTTGTTTGTAAAAACGTAAATAAAGTTATTCTATAAACTTTATATTTTATTTCATTCTTTCCAAACATATTTATATGTACTTTAAGTTTAACATTTCTGTACTGTCTTTCAAACAATATGAAACTGTTTGAGTTTTAGACACCTTATATGGTATACAAAGTTTAATAATTAAGATCAATAATTACAGTTATCTATTTATCACTAAACTGTCTTATTTACATAATATAAAACAAACAACCTAATGTTGTTTTTTAAAAAAGATGGCCTTGCAAAAAGTATTGCAAGTACTTATATTTAATTATACTATAGTTCATACAACAGAACATTTTCTATTATATTTCTTAAAGTAGGCATTTGCAAATCTATTCTAATATATGATTGCAATTTATTTTCTTTGATTAGTACAATGAAATAAAATTTCTTTTCCTCCTGGACAGTACTTTAATCAAAACATTCATATTATTTTTCAATTTATTCAGTTATCTTATTTTTTTTCATCACTTCTACCAAAGACCAATTAATTGCTTTCTCCTTCTGCTTAGCACCCAAAAACTTTGCTAAAATATTATATTATAGTATATTACTTGTTATTCACTTTTCAGTTTCCTTCTCCCTTCACTGTAACTATTTGTTTCCTATTAAGAAACTGACTGATATAGGTGATAAGTTGTATCCAAGTGTGTCCCAGTGTGAGATTTAAATTCCTGATTAGAGTGACAATTATTATCAAAGCTGTTTGTGTCCGGCCTAGCTATAACAACATTGCTAGTCATTGATAATACAGCCGAATTATGCAACGTAATACTTGTTGAATACTGTATGAAATGCTGACAGGTGTGGTTGGTGAGCTAGACAGCAGGTTGAGGAATAGGATTGACTATTTGGAACTATAATAGCAGCAAGAAAACATACGGATCTTCGTGCTCAAGGAATGTTGGTGATGGATCATTACCAAGAGAAGCTTAGGGGTCTACAACCCCACCCACCACCTCACAGAAGATTTAGTCTGGCTAGTTATTGTGCAGTTAAACAGCTGCTCCCCACAGGGCAAGGACTTGGAGTTCTACAATCTTCATCCAAGAGGTACCTTGCAGGTTAGCAATCCTAACAGCATGAACCGAGGAGTATCTGAATGCTGAACAATTAGATATTGTGGATCGATCAACTTGGCGATGACGAGGAAGGCAGACCTAGCACACGCAAGACTTACAACCACATATTGCAGGTAAATTAGATTTTATTTCATACATAGACTGCTGTAGTAGTATGACTACTAAAAATAAGGTTGTAAAAGTGTACAAGATTTTATATTGCTCTTATGGGGCAGCCAGTACAATCGGCTCTTAAAGTATTGACTTTGTTCACACTTATGCATCAAGCTTAAATAAAATTTCAATTATTAGAGAAATATAAAAATTTTAAAAGGCTATACACAATTTTGAAGTATATTTAAAATGTAGTAGCTCTTGAAAAAATATTTTCCTTTTCATATTAAAACATTTGTCACAGTAAAACTATAAACATCTTCGTGAATGTTGGAATTAAGCTCCACTTCACCTTCCGCTTAGTCCAGTGTATGAAATCTGACACTGCGACAGATTGACCTTTGAGAATCAGGAAGTCTCTGTTAATCTGTAACAGTATCAGATTTCATACACGGCAATGTGTGGAAAGTGAATAATATTCACATTGAATCAACCCTTCCCATCACAGCTACGTTATGAGTATAAACATCTTATTTAAAATCTAAATGTGTCATTTAGTTTGGAGAATTCTTAAGCTGTCTAACTTGGAGTGCACGTGCTGTCTACAGAAAGGCAATATGGAGGCAGTCAACTCAATTCACAGACCGTGCTGAGATTTTCACCGGGTCAAAACTTGTAGATCTCAATCACTTGTATTTTCATGCACCATTTCAATTTGTACGTTAGCACATTTTCAGATTTTTTTGCATTCTAAATCAACTTATAGACTTGAAATAAGTCTTCACTATCACATCTAACTGCAATTTATAAACATGGTTTTGAATCTGGATCTAAAGAACATTTTCCCTGCCACCCAAAGTATGCCACTAACTCTTGTTAGCATATCTGAGGTGAATACAACTGAAATCATGCCAGAATTAAAACAAAGGAAAATACATCCTGGGACAGTTGAAGACCAACCAGAAAGTAAGAACCAGCTATGGATGACATAAAACAGTGAATAATTGTAAAACCAGGTGTACAATAAAGAGTATGAGATGTATCTTACCTCTAGTTCCTCCTTCTACATTGATGGGACGGAAGCCTACACTCTCGGCCTTGGCTTGTAGTTTCGTCTGGACGTTCTCAGCTCCTTCCTTCAGTTTAGCCAACACACCTGCAACAACACGTCATAGATACAACGGAGCAAGATTAGGAAACAAACGGTCATATTCACTGCATGTAGGCAATGACTACATTCAGTGTTTTCACCTTAATGTCAAATACAAATATTCACAACAACTATTAAAGAGTTATATTCTCGAGAGGAATTTAATAGGAGAACTGATGCCCAACATGAAACATAGTGAGAAGACACTAAAACATAGTGTCTCACTGAAGGGAAAAGGAGGGAAAGATTTAATTCCCTTACTATTTCAAACCATATACTGGCTGAGTTTCCAAATATATATATATATATATATATATATATATATATATATATATATATATATAATTAGGCATATAATTCTCATCATTTGACTGTTATATGCTGAATTTTGGTTTATTTCTTAGTAATTTGCTTGAAAGGCCCTTATCTGATTATCCATACTTTGATTTCACACATGTACTACATATAACGAAACAATTCATATTTTTTAAACAAATTATATTTATATTCATTTGGTCATCAGGATTCTATAACATTTGAAAAAAACTACACATAAAAAAGTAAAAGTTATATCTATATTTAGATATAGATGTAAATCTTCTTGTATATACATTTTTAGTTATATGTAAACATTTACGGATATTCTACATACAGCTGATTGAAAACTTGTTGTTTATGGTATTTATTTGTTAAATTCTTTATTGGTTTGAGTTCTGTTTGTTTCTTTCATTAATTCAGTTTATATCTGATGAAGAGTTCTAGGAACCAGAAAATTAAAACAAGAACACTGGTTTTCTGCTTTTTTACAACTTTGACGTACTTGGAAGAGTATATTTAGAATACTGAATATATAAATAATATTTTTTATCTATGACTTATTTACATCTCTTGTATAAATAATTGTAATAAAATGATACACAATGAGGTGTATTTATAACACTGTAAAAAGTTTGTTTATTGAATATTATGTAAGGGTTAATAGGAATTTATACAAAATTATAATATTTATGAAATATAAGGGCAACACTCGGTGGGAAACACCAAATAACACGAAGGAACAATCGTAGGTTGAAAAACAAATAACTGTTTCACACTGAACATTTATTGTTTTGTTTTTAATATATAAAAGTTAATATAAACACGTTTTTAAATCAGTTCCTCATCATTATATACATTAGGGACATATTATATACATATTACGAGTATTTTTATTAAATACTCTTATTAAAGTAAAATTATAAACTTCAATACTCATACTGGTTTTATCTCTTGCTAAAATAGTATATTACGTTGTTAAACAATAAAGACATGTATCTAAATCCAATTCAAGGTCCTTACTGAATCTTTTTAAATTTATGCTATTATCTTAACTCTTTAAGAACAAGGTAACAATCTATTTCATCTTTGCTGGTGTAATGTGTGATTGTCATACTAGTGACGTGTGCTCAGGACTTGCATTCTGTGCAGTGAAAGCGCCTGGTCTTGATTCCAAGCAGCTTTTGGGTATCAGAAAAACCCTTTTCTTTCCCTTCTTTTTTTCTTTCTGTTTTTCTTTTTGTATGTATTAATACTTCACCCACACGACGAAGAGGACAGATTCCAATCCTCAAAACGTTCTGTTATACCTTTTTGTAACATATGACGATGGCAAATGTCTGAAATCTTGTTCTCCTTTCAAACCTTCCATTGTCAATAACAAGCTTTAAACAAAGAATATTAGAAGTGTCAGGTAGCAATATACTTCCACTATATTCTTTTTTAGTTCATAACACCTTTACATCTTAAAATATTAAAATTAAAGGATGGTTTAGCACATGGGATAGTCAATAATTCGATTTCACTCGTTTTACTTGTTGTTGAGGACGTAAATTTGGTGCTTTTACGGTCCATCTGATTGCATTCATTGTTAAATGCCAGACCTCAAGGCTTTCAATATTTTACCTGGAAGTCAAACTAAACATCTTGGGCCTGTACATCTAAAGGAAAATACTCAAAATATCTACAAAAACATGTTTTATAATTATGCCAAAAAATGCCACTAGTAGTGCATTTTGGATGTGAGCTAATAGCACAAGGTATACATTGAGGAGCAGTGGAGATTGCCATAGATTCTGTATGGCAAAGCATGTTTGCAAAGGAACCTTTTTTAAAGACTATAACCATAGTAAATTTGAAAATATTTTTTTAGTTAGTTACTACATACTTTTTCCATAAGCCCCCACCAGATATCTAAAATTTACCTAAATATAGTTGTTGGCATCCCTATTTAAATATACAATAACTATTTACACCCAATAATGGTATAGTTTAATATTTTTAGGATAAAAATAGATATTTTCATTGAAATGTTTTATTTATTTGACGGAAAATTCTTTTTTCAAACAATTACAACACGCGATAAGAACAATATAATTGGTAACAAACTTCACATGTTCTAATAAAAAAAATATTGAAAGTATAAGATTACAGCATATAATAACTAACCAAACAACAACAAAAATACATGTATATAGTGTAATTACGAGTACAAGACACCAAAAAAATAATAAATTGATATATTATAAAATAACAGAGTGTAAAATAAAATGTAGAATAACAAGAAAAAAATTATATGACAAGAATAACAATTAAAATCAACAAATCATAAGGGTACAACTACTAATTATATAATGGATAATACTAATAAAAATGTTAATGAGATAACATATAATAGAATATAATCAATAGATAACAATATTGAATAAACAAATAGATACCTAACCAGTAGTATTAAATAGAGGCAACAAGAACAAAAAACAGAAAAAAAGAAACATCAACAACTAAAAAAAATCATGACATCTGGCAAACATCAGGGAACATCCCTCATGGCAGCCAACAGACTCTTCCTTATAAATGGAACAGCAGAGTGGAAGAAGTCAATAGAAGGTGGAAGCAAGTTCGCCATGCGCTGCATGCAAATCACTGGACTGTTCCGTGGTGTTGCCTAGTAAAGAGTTCAGTATTCCTCGTTCCCGATGGCGTTCGGTAATCAACCATTTCAAGAAGCTCAGGACAGTCAATCACTCCATTAATAATCTTGTACAAAAAGATAATGTCTTGGATGTCCCTTTGTAGCTGCAAGGCTGGAAGGTTGAGCTGAAGAGCAATGTCATTAACCGGCACAACAAGAAAGGGGTAGTGCAAATGCAGGCCCACTATTTGAAGGGACCTTTGTTTGAATCTCCTCGATGAGAGGATATTATTACACCCAGGTCCTTGACTTAGTCAACTCTGTTTTACATTGTGTAAAAAAAAATAATTTGTAACAAATGAATAAGTAAAAATACTTTGAAAACAAAAACAGTAAATATAACCAACTGTAAATGTAACCAATAAAAGCAGAAATTTACCATGCTTGTCTTTCTCTTTAAGAATCCTTTCCATGTCTCCAGCTTTATCCTTGACCTTGCCAAAGAAATCTATATCCAGCAGCATGTGAAATCAAATTTATTGGATAAATGTTTTAATAAACGTGCAATCATACATTATACCACCTAAGAATTAAGTTACCAGTACAGAACTCCACATTTTACCATATGTATTATACAGCTATGATACAAATCGGAATTATATAAATTATATAACTACATATTTGTTTTGATTCAGACTTTTATGCCAATCTTATAGTTGACTGAAAATTTCCAGATAATAATTATTGTCAAAATAAATTAATACATTCCTTCATTGGAAGGCAACTACAACAGTATTTTTACTGTAGAATGCCATCAGTATGAGTTACAAAATACAGGAAAGTAAGATATTTACTGGCTTTTTGTATTTCTAATCTTATGTTTCAGATTTTCTATCTGAAAAAGAGACATGTAAAGTTATTAAAATATTGCTTACAATTCTTGCTTACATTACCATGGTATATACACACACACATGCTTACAATCCTGAAATAATTTTAAATCATCAATTGTATAATTAATTTACTTTACATCAAACAAATTAGAAAAATTAATAAAACTTGTGCTTCATTATCTATATATATATAAAAATGAATGTTTGTATGTTTGTCCTTTATGGAATCGTGAACTATTGGACCGATCATGATGAAAATTTGTACGTATATGTATTTTTCCACGGAGAAGGTTTATAAGCTATGCCCATCCCTTTCCCGATTCAGGATTCCGCCCCACTGGTTACAGAAATACCCATAAGAAATGCATTGCAGCAAACATATGTTAACGTCTTTTCAAATTTTTAATCAGCTGTTCTTTGTAAACATATATTACACTTATAGTTTTAAAGCATAGAGTAAGCTTAAGAGAAACGACAAATTTTGTTTAAACTGTTTTTGCAATCACTGTTAAACATAGACTTTACTATCCAGATAATACAATTCAAATTTGACGTAAAAATTCACCTTTAACTGCAATATTTATTTAATATAAACCATGCTCATGCTTGATCAGAAGAGTAATGCAGATATCATAATTACTATCTTACGTTGGCTACAAATATAAAGAATGTTATAAAATCAACCTTAGTTGTTTTTTTTGACAGAAGTATGGTTCTCAAAACTCCGTGTGTACATATTCTCTCGATCGAGACAACAAAGCAAGCTCAATCGTGGCATCGGAGATATAACTAATTTAATCTAAAATTTATTATAGTAAAAAAAAAAATTTACTAAGTAATATAAGGACTTCGGTTCTTAAGATTTGCGTGCGAAGCCGTGGGTAACAGCTAGATAGAGGCAGGAATATGGTACATACCTTCATAATACGCCCAAGAGGCTCACGATGGAACGACTATCAATTATCTCAGCAATGTTTAGAATGTGATAGAAAAAGAATAAGTGAATATAGTGTACTGTTTTCAACGGGAAATTGCGTGCGAAGCCGCGGGCAACTTTTGCAAAAAATTATTGAAATGCGCAGCAAAGCGCGCCGGGCCCGCTAGTTTGTAAATAAAAACTTACATATTCAGAGTAATAATCATTAAAAATATCTTAAGGTTTATGATGAACCTTACCAAAACCACAAATATTATATAGTAGCCTACTAATTGCTAAATGAGGCTGCTCCTTGATAACATTATTTTAAATCCATCAACATTAGAATAAATCCTACGATTTCTTTTCATAAAAGGCTTCAGCTACTAGAATTTGTGATAAAACCTTTATCGTTAGGTTGAAGACTTTTGAAATGAATAAATTCAAAATGGATGGAATTCGACTCTATTGTTCTAACCATGTAAGGGAATACTCTGTAACGGACCCACCAGCAATTTTCTTGTGAGCGTCAGGAGAAGCCGACTGTGTGAGAGCTGCCACTTTCAAATATTCAGAAGAGTTGATGAGGCCTTGAGCTTCCAACGTGCCTGGAGACATGGCACTGTACTCCTCATTCAACAGTTGGACTGCAACAGAACACTTACATCACACATTGGTACTATCTAAATGACTTTCTCCAACTTTAATTTAAATTCTGCAGATATCATTCTCGAGATACCTTGGCACATAATACATTCACATTTTCGTTTATAGAGTTAGGTTTCATAATATTGCTCAAATAATAAAAAATCTGGTCAGGTAGGAAGGATACTACAACACAAGAGTGCACTGAAATAAGAGCTTGTTGCCTGGCTAGAACCCTGATTATTGCAGCATATGGCAAGTAAACGTGAAAATTGTGATTTTCCTGGTACAAAATAGTCCTGGATAGTTTTGAAAATAACATGTATGTGTGAGCTTCCAATGAAATCTTAACCAGTCTTTGAAGACTTTTTTTGAACACCCCTTTTCTGGATCTTCTTTATTTTCTCCTTATCTGAATTGTTAAATGGTTGCTTAGGTTTTCACTCATATCAACCAAAAGTTCCCAACACATTCCTCTCAACTAAGTATAAGATCAATACAATTCTTATTTTTTTTATTGTATATTTCAAAATAACAACTACAAACCAAAGATAACTAATAGAAATCAAAAGATTTAAATCAAATCAGCAACCAGCATAAAAATCTGAAAAATTTATGTCTAGCAGTACTTTAATATCTGTTGAACACTTTTTATTGTGAATTAGAACTTTTTGTATCTAATTAATCATAACAATAATATGTCAAATTTACCAGTAATTGACAATAATTTATTTACTAATTTAACATTAGCTTTCACACACCTCATTTGGTGTCACGAACTACATAGCCACCATGAACATCTAATTTTCAGTAAAAAGGTTTTATAAGAGTTTAAATATTTTCATCCTTTAACAATTATGCTTAATATTCTTTTATTTAATCCTATGTAACTGTTATCATGGTAAGTAATAAAGTACTAGTAATATATATATCAGCAATTCAGTAGTACAAAGTTACCTATAAGGGCCTCAATGTCAAAGCAGAGGATATGGCTCTCTGGATCCTTGGGATTGGTCCGGAGGCCCTGAATCATGAGCGGGAATGCCCGGGATTTCTGGTGGTCAATCCCATCTTGGTTGCTGTGGTGGCTCAGCTGCTGGAGCTGGTGTAGTCCTCTCTGACATATAAAACAGTAGTTATAAAAACATTGAACACATTCATATAATATTTTAAAACATTTCACAACCTCTGCAGTCTAGAGTAAAATCCTGTCACATCAGTCCTATGAAAAATTTCAATCGTTCTACCATAAGAGAGGCAAGAACAATAATAAATATTTGCTGTTTACTTAACTAGAGATTAACAGTTGGTAATATTCATGAAATGTTGAAAGTTGTTATTATTAACTTGTATCATTATATTGAAAAACAGTACAATACAATACTGTGCTGCACGTCACAAATATAGTTCTGTTGTTTACTACTAGATATCAGCACTTGCTTGGTCTACTCTAACGAGTGTTTGCACCTTAGTGATTTCACTGTGGTCACACAGTGCAGACAGCTACCATGTGTTATTGTTGCATGTCACCTCTCCTGGAGTATTTTAAGATTTTATTTATAGTGTTTATTATGCCATAGAAATATCCTATGCAAAAATAGACAATTGTTTTCGTTTGCGAGATAATGACATGGATATGGACAGTGAAATTGTCTTTTCTATAAAATAATATATATATATATATATCTCAATTTTACAAACCTGGCTCTGTAAATAACAGTAAAAAATTCAGCAAAAAAACACTATTTTAGGTACCTAATGTCAAATAATTAATGAAGAATGTAGCTGTGTACCTCTTATCATCTCTAAAAGGAAGGAAAGAGCTCTCAAAATAAAGAGATATTGTTACCTGAGTTGCATGCCTGATGGCCGACATGTTGCGGTGTCGGAGACCACGCAGGAAGTGCACAGCAGGATTGGCAAGCCCTGATTCTCCAGGATTTGTGATGGACGTTGTCTCGTCGCAGGCGTACAACACCTCCTCGGCACTGATCCCATGGAGCACTCTGTCCAGATGACCTGTCACAACATGTCATTATTGATATAGTTAGAGCTAACTCAGATGGAATATGGAAAAATTTGCTGTCAAGCTCAACAAATCATTCAACAAGAAATAAATATAAAATTTATAGTGATATTTCAAAAAGTCCCATTATATGGCTTTGCACTTTCCCGATAGCACTACAGACAAACTAAAAGCTGAAAATAAATTCAAGAATAACCTAACTGAGTTCATATATCATTAACCCGGGAAGCGTCTATTAGAAATTCTAAAGTTCTATATATATACAGGGTGGGGCAGAATGGACTCTCTGATTTGAAGGAGTAATTGTAAAAAAAATCCAAGATAATTGAAAAAAGCTTTTTATTTCTGAAAACTACATATAATGCCATTTAATATTTATTAGGTTTTGAAAATTATATCGTCCAGGTGACAACCTTGACAAGCGATGCACACATTAAGTCGTTCATAAAAGTTTTAAAAAAGTCTGCTCAGCATAGCTGGCATTATACCAGCTATAACATCAGCAATTGCTTCCTTAAGGGCTTCCAAGGTTCTTGGTCGAACTTTATAAACCTCAGATTTGAAAGAAATCAGAAAGAAAATAATCATATGGGTTCAAATCGTGGGAACGAGGCGGCCGAAATATAGTGTGTTATGGGGTTCAGAAATAAAAATGGAAATAATTTTATGTTTAAAGTGACTAGAGCAGAGTGGCAAATATTTACCCGTTTTCAGTTACTAATCAACATAAGGAAATAACCACAATAAAATTCACTCTCATGCAAATGAATGTGTTTTTTCTACTCTTTTGTGAATTTAGCAGATTTAGAACAGTTTATATGTAATGTTTTACATCATAATTAATAAAAAAAAAACAAAAAAGAAAACAAGATCCAATACTTCTACTTTAGATTCAAGTCAGTCATGTTAGGTTCCATTAGAATGTCATGAATATCACTTAACCAACAAGTATCACATACTGAAGTATTATAATCAGTGTATGATAAAACTTTGCCCAATTTGAATAAAAATCTTCACAACAAAATGATTTGTTTACAAACAAAAATCTCCTCTGCTCAGAGGTTAACAATAAAATAACATGTGCAAAAACGACACAGATTGTCAACTAGAAACAGGATAAAGAAAATCAAAGACCCCTAAACATTGAAAACAACTCATAAGTTTTCGATTGATGTATAATTTAAGAATCTTTGACTGTTAATAATGCTTTTATTGGTAAAATACGAATCCACACTTTTATTGTTGATCGCACTATGGAAGTTACGTAATTGACACTAGATGGGTTCAACATTTCCTGGGTTAAAGTATTTATGATGTATACCAAAAATACCAACTCATTAGGAATTGGAGCAATTTTTGATGTTTTTAATATAACATTCCTGCTTCTGAATATTATTGAATTACTATTTAATATTTATTCTGGTAGTTAGTTTCTCCCTCATGCATAATTATGGTGAAAGTAAACGTGTATTTTGAGATCATTTCCTTGCCCTCCAACACCCAGCAGCTAAATGTCACATAAAATCATGGAAAATATTGAGCTTTATTCATACAAGACCTATGTTTTTATTAAAAACATTTTGTTTTATAAAAACTTGCTATACAAATTTCTGTTCTTTATAGCCAATTTAATACTTGATAAAATGGCACAGACGAAATATGTAAAAGCAATTCTCTTATGAGGTTATAAAATATCAAATTGTAATGTTGAATGAAATTTAATTGAAACCATCATACAGTATTCAGAAATCATAAAAAAATTATCAAAACCAAGCCATATTTTGCACTACTCTAAGACATATGATACATACTTGTACATATCACTACCTGTCATTATTTTAAGATTTTTAACTTAAAATAATAGACTTGAATGAAACTGACCAACCTGTATAGAGAAAATAAATGTTACAAAACAATGTATAAGGTGTAAGCCACAATTAATTTCTAATCCCAAAGTAATACCTGAGGCATGATCCTAATTGGCACTCACAACGTTATTAAGTAGGAATTTTACTAAGTTTGATAACATATTCTACAGTAAAGTTACATTGAAACAGCTGGGAACTGTTCCTGTTCTGATTTCTCAACTCAAGATTAACTGTGACAAAAATATTGGTTTGTAATACACACAGTAGAAACTAATAAATCTATATAGTTAAGTTTATTGTATTATTATTAGTTCTATATTATATATCAAGTCAGGAACTCTAAGACTCTGTGTACCATTACAGGATTTTGGGACTAAACTGGTTAACTGTTGGTAGTAGAATTAGTTCTGAACAAGTGTAATGGCTACAGAATGCTTATGTACATGAAATGTCAGAGACAGAGGGGTCCAACAAGACAATAGCGAATAAGCAATTAAATAAGAACTAACCAGTTTCCATCTGCCAGACATAAACTGTGCTATCCGAACAACCAACGATCATGAAGTCATCGAGTGGCCGCCACTTGATGGTGACCACTGGGAACAGGTGACGAGAGGCCAGGACTATACACTTGCGCTCAGTAAGGCTCAACAGGGTCACTGAGTGATCACTAGCCACTGAGCAGATACACTTGCCCACTCGCACCTGCAGGAACAGTCTCACTCAGTTTCTTCTACTAAAATTCTACTGTTCACCTTTATATACATAAAGTTGTTATTTTCAAATAAAGACTGAGAGATCCATACTTTTCCGACTAATCTTTATACTAACAGATTTATTTTTTTACCTTTGGCTGATCTGCCATTAGAAATCTATGAGCTAAATATAAATTTGCTATATGTTATATTTTTGTGTTTCTAATGATTGGAAGACACTTTGTTAATGTTCATCTGTTATCTAGTTCTATTGCAAAATGGACAAATCATCATCAAGACGATGTCAAAATAGATATATAACTGATTAAAACTCTGAAATACATACGCTGCATGTGTTGGGTGGCACGAGCAGTTGCATGATCTCGCCTGCATGCACACAGAAGCGGTGTAGCAATGTACCAGCGTACAGGTCCCACAAACACACTGCAAAGTCCACACCCCCGGACACCAGGTGGGCCTTGTCATACCGGGGATTTGTGTGGTGAGGGTACAGAAGGCAGTTCACCCTCCCCGCATGGCCTAAGAGTACTTGATGCGGTGGCCAATCTGTAAAAAGAGAGTAACCTTTTATTCTTGGCTGGGTTTTAAAAGTAAATTCAATAGATTACATACAAAAGAGAATTTCTAAATATGATGTTATTGACAGGTGTGCCCCAAGGTTCTATCTTGGGACCTTTATTGTTTCTTCTTTCAATAAACTGAATCGAAACTAACAAAACTAATTTATACCGAATCTGGTGTATCCAACAGACCATTTAATTTGTTTTAGGCTAGAAAAGGAAATCTGCGCTATGTTTGGACAGTATTAATTTTATTTAAGAGCCTAAAATCTGCAGTAGTATATAGTCTTCGAATATTTTAGAGTAAGAAGAATGAACTCATATTTCACAACTGTTTAATTCTGAATATAAGCTAAGCTATGTGATACTGGGTAAATATAAAATAACGATCATAAATAATAAAAATTAATTAATTAAAATATTTGTAGACAATTAAGGAATATATTTCCTTTCTTTTTGAGAGAGTGAAAATGAATAAATGTTTCTCAATTCCCACATTATATTAAGAAATTTCACAACATAAGGTTCCAAATTCTAACCCATCAATACATCTCGAGTTAGTAAAATGTTACTGTTTGCTGTGTTTATTTTATTTTATTTTGAACTATTTCCAGTTGTCCATTTGAATGAAAAATATTTTTATGTGATATGAACATATACATTTTATGTAACATGTAGATATGAGCTGACATATTATTATCAAGATTTAAACCGTTTAAGTGGTTGAACAAAGAATCTGATACTGTAGACCCTGCTGCCTACCATCGTACTGCTGGTGACTGCCATGCAGCAACTGCAGCATGACGGTCTGTGTCGCCGGCACGATGATGATAGAGCCGTCTTGGCGACCCACTACCAGCCTGCTCTGCTGGGGCAAGTAGATGCTCGCCATCAGCTTGATACCAGCTATCTCCCCGCAATCCTACAGTTGCACAACAATCAGCTGTTTTATTTGACAAAGAGTGTGTAGTACACAAACAACATCACTATAATGGATTGTATAGAACTTCAACTATACAAACCTTTAGATTTTACAGATGTTTATGAGAAAGAATCTTCAATATTTTCTTTTCAGAAATCACTAATATGTTTACAAACCTAAAAATATCCACATTTTTATTTTTAGCTGGACTTTACAACTAGTAGAACAACAACTGATTAGTGATAGCTGTTAATAGACAACCGGTTGCCATTGTTATCGTTTTGAGACTGATAGTGCATAGCGATTGTTTTTTACATGACAATACTTTACATTTTCAATCAAGTCCAATATGAAATATTTACACTAGGACTAATACCAATTGTCTGGACCACCTTCTTGGAATCCAACTGAGGAAATGTGTAGTAGTACCATCCAGGTTCTGGTGTCTGAGCTAAAATTGTGGCAGTGGCGTACCGAAGGGGGGGGTCCAGGGGGTCCGGACCCCCCCCCCGAAATTTGAAGACATATTAAAAAATAAAGCATGGAGCAAGAGAAAAAAGGAGAGTTATCATTTACTCTTGTCTACAAACATTAAATTGATTGATTTAATTGATTATAGTGACCGTTGTTAAAAATATAATTGTCCTTTCGTTTAAATCATAAAGTATCAAACGATACTTTTGGGCTCGGCCTTTCGGATAGTGTAGTGTAATCACGGTATTGCTATAGAGCGCGGTCACGTGACATCACAAAGCAACCTAAATTGTAACACGGCGAACATTCGACCTCCAGGGCTCGTTGTGTCAACAACTCCTGGAACAACATGAGTGACATCTTCAAGAAGATGGGACAGCGTGCCTTTGGAAGCGCCGGGCAGCCAGCTAAGAGGCCTAGCTCTCCACCTGCCAGCTCGGCGCCTAAGAAGGTCGCTGCTCCAGCAAAGGGCCTTTTTAAAGGCCACAACGTCACCACTGCTACTGTGACATCTGACAAACCTACGGCTTCGGTTTCTACGCCCAGGGATACCCTTGCTGTTCCTGGACAGTGTTCCGGACTGGCCTACCCACGCCAAGAAGTTGGAGGAGTTGGTGCGGGACGGCCTGACGACAACATTCCGCGGTGCTCACTATCGCTTGAAAGTGACCACCGTGGAGGACTTCAGGGCAGTTCAGCGGTACCTATGTTCCAAGAAGCTGCCCTTCTACACTCACAACCTTGGGCGTGAAAGATCGCTTAAGGGTGTAATCGGCGAACTGCCCGACACCGATGATGAGGAGCTCTTCGATGTCTTAACTGACGAGGGCTTCGCCGTCGACGAGGTTGCACGACTTCGGACAGCCAGGGGACCTACCAGGAGCTGGCTGATCACGCTGACCAGGGACAGTGAGCGAGAGAACCCTGACACCAAGCGGGCTTGCCAAATCTACAACGTGACAAGCCTGCTCCATGTCAGGGTCTCAGTCACTGTCTACAAGAAGCCGGTCGGCCCGCCGCAGTGCTACCGGTGCCAAGGTTTTGGCCACGGCTCCGGCAACTGCGGGAGGCCGAGAAAATGAGTCCGTTGCGGGGAAAATCATCTGAAGATGAACTGCCCCAAAGTCTCGACGGAGAAGGGTCACTGCTGCAATTGTGGCGGCGATCACAACGCCAACTATCGTGGGTGTCCAGCCTACAAGGAGGCCAGAGCGGCAGCTGTCCAGTTAGGCCGCAAGTCCCGGCCAACCAAACCAGCGGCGAGGCGATCAACGGCCCAGCTGCCCAAGCGACCAGCGCGGGACGAGTCACCAGCGGACTCCGTATCGGAGAGTGAAGCTGAGGACGACATGCCGCAGAAGAAGAAGCGCCGGAGGAAACCCCAGAACCCAGCCAACCCACTTCTTCGCCCGCCGGCATCTGTGGCTGACCTTCCGGTCACACAGAGGCCCAGGGCAACTCCCAGGCAGAAACTAGAGTGGCCACATACACCAGCCACTCCGCCGCAACAAACAGAGGTGCCATCAGCTGATGCAGCAGCAGAAGCAGCCGCCCCCGCCCAGCGCAGCCTACAAGCCGTCTTGAAATAGCTGCGCAGCTGACCGCCCTCACCCGGCTCTTCAATGAAGCAGTGGCCCTCAGTGGCACACCGACCAGCTGCTAGACTGCTGCAGGAGCAAATTGTTCCAGTTGACAGGCAAGTCATTGAGCTCAACTGCTCAGATACTGCCCACAGACCAGGAGGAGCGCCCAGAGGCCATCCTAGCGACCCGACTTGGACTTGGACAGTTTAAATTAGCGACCATTTCGTTCAAATTCGTCTTGGGGACGTAAAATGGCTGCTTAGAATTAAGTCACGACGTTGATTTTAGTGTCATTAAACTGTAGACGTGTATATAATTATCGAAAAAAATATAAAAAATCACTTTCGGTCGGAAAATACACTTTAAAAGCTCTACTGATAAGAAGTTCCGACTATTTTGGATTTCACTGACTGAGGTATTATTTCATTTTCCTTAGTATATTTCGATCGGAAGTGATTATTTTTGTTTTTTTTTTCTCGATAATTATATATTTATTAGTCGGCGTTGAATTAATACCTAAAATCAATGTCCTAACAGAATTATAAATACCACTTTTACCTCAACCACTCAACCAGTGAAATCCAAAATCGTCAAAACTTGAATCTTTAGAGAGCTTTTCTTCTGTATTTACCGACCGGAAGTGATTTTTTGTCGATAATTATATAGGTAGTCGAGTACAGTTTAATGATAACAAAAACTCGTCGTCCTAACTCAATCAAAGCTGATCTGGCGGGCTTTCTGTTGAACTATCCCATAATTTTTAACTTTCTTTTCCTACTACTCTCACCTGTCGGGTAATCTTCCCAACAATCTATCTTAAACTATTCTAATTCTAATTTCCTTCTGTATCCAAGCCAAGGTGGAACAGCCATATGCCGAGGGCTGTGTGATCAAGGGAGAGCCTGGTCGTAAATATGCGAACTCTGGATACCTCCAGTCTTAAGCTAGGTTTAAACTGGAAGTCTCCAGTTTAAACCTAGCCTTCCCCAAGTAGAGCGGGACAATGCTTGGGGTGACCTTTAGATCTCCGCTACTCGTGGGAACACAATGAGTACAGAATCAAAAGACAATAAAACAAAACCAGAGAGCTCTTGTAGCACTCAAAAAGTGAATGAAAATTCACGAAACACAGAGGGATTGATGATGGGCTCTGACCCTAGCAATCTTGAACAAACCCAAAAAACAGGCGGACTTCCTAGTAGAAGTCCAAAAGCCTCCGACTCGGTCAGAGTCGAAACCGATGAAGAAGATGCGATTCTGGAGGGCGATCACCAGAAGGAAGAGGGAGCAAAAGTCGAGAGACAGCTCCCAGTACTTGCCTAAGTTATGTAGAGCCGCCAGGAAGAAACGCATGGTCTGGTTTCGGAAAAAGAGGGTACTCCCAAGAAGAAGCCAGGGAATTGGCCTTAAAACCAATTCCAGAAGAAAGAAATAAAAAATTAAACAAACAAAAGGAGGGAAAGAAACCGAAAAGACCTCACTCTGATGGATCCACTCCGGAGGCCCATTAGAGGAAGAAAACAAAGAACGAAGGAAATCAAGGGGAACACAAGGAGCAATCTGGACAACCCCAGAAACCTTCCTACAAACAAGCGGTAGCTGGTATAAGGGTAGGGGTTTTGCACTCCAACTTTCCCGAGACCCTACTCACACAACCGAACAGATGGAGAAGAATCCAGAGCTTCATCCTGGAAGCTATCGTGGAAGAACAGGAGGGTCCCTACTCTCCAAGATTCTACGGTATCAACAGGAGACAAGGGGTTCTAATCTTCACCTGTTGAAAACACTGAAACAGCAGAATGGCTTAAAGGAAAGCAAGACTCCCTCAAGCCTTGGAAGAGGCCAGTTTAAGGATAGTACCAGAGGAAGAAATCCCTCGTGCGAGAATTGCGACTGTCTATCTTCCTGATAGTATATACTCGACACTACCGACAAGATAATGAAGCTCCTAAAAGGACAAAACAAAGAGCTATCTGTCGGAGAATGTAACGTTCTGCAGAGAAGCGACGAGGGGAAGTCTGTCCTACTCACCCCTGGCAGTCGACTGCGCTACAGCGAACAAACTTGAGAAGGGAAGGTCCATGGATCGGCTACAAGTTTGGGAAAGTTCAGCTTAGACTGAAAAAGAAACACCAAGGAAAACACAGAACAACCCACAAGGGAAGAGGGGACTTCAGAGAAATCTGAGACGGTCATCACAGAAAAAAGGACCGCTGAAGAGATGGAAAGTGGAGGAGGCCACGAAGGTGTCAGAGCAATCTGGACATACCTTACCTGAAAGGTCTACTCCACAAGCCAGTGCAGCGTCGAAGATGAAAGACCAACCTGTTCTCTCTTCTTGAAGAGGGGACCTTCTCTCAAAGGACCATCCGTCTCGGCTCGAGGAAGAAAAGGGGACAAAGTCTCCAAGCAATCCAAAAGAAGAGACGGGGATGGACCACCTGGGGGAGGTGGGAAAAAGGCGTAAGTATGCGCCTAATACAGATAAACCTACACCATGCAAAGGGCGCAACTGACATCTTGGGAAGAGAAGGTTTATCTCAACAGTGCCTGGATATCGCCCTAATCCAGGAGCCTTGGATCAATAGAGGTTGCATCAGAAGACTGACAACTCAGGTAGGTAATCTCATTTATGATCGAACAATTGAAAACCCAAGAACTTGTATCCTAACTTCAAAACTAATAACAGTCTTTCCGATTACAGATCTAATAACAAGAGATCTGGTGGCGGCTACAGTGAAGGTGGCTTCACTGCAAGGGGACAGAGAGGTTACTATAGCCTCAGCCTACTTCCCCAACCCATCAACAAGCTGCCCACCGAAAGAAATAGAAAGACTATTGCAGAGCTGCAGAGACAGAGGCTCGGCCCTCATTCTCAGCTGCGACTGCAATGCTCACCATACGTATTGCACGAATACAAACAAGAGAGGTGAGGAACTTCTACAGTTTATGTTCAGCAATGATCTAGTGTTAGAGAATAGAGGGTCAAGCCCAACCTTTATAACTAGAAATAGGAAAGAAGTCCTAGACATAACCCTTATCTACAGGACTCAAAAACATAAATATAGTAAGGTGGCACGTCTCCAAGGAGGCCTCACTATCGGACCACTGTCCAATTAGGTTCGACATAGAGGAGATAGGGGAAAGATACGTGACCCACAGGGTTCCTAAATCGACCAACTGGAGAGGTTACAGAGAGTCCCTGGCAGAAGAGTTGGAAGAAATAGGACTCTTTCAGAAAAATGAATTTGAATTAGAAAGGTCTGCACAAATAGTAGAGCAAGCTATAATAAAGGCTTTACGAGAAAAATTGTCCTCCCAGGCAAAACCGGTTGAAGAGGGATGTGCCGTGGTGGACTGGGAGGTTGGAAACATTAAGAAACAAAACGAGGAAATTATTAAAATGGGCAAAAAGGACAGACGATTGGCTCCCTTATCTACCAGGCCCAAAATGAATATAAAAAAGAACTTAGAATGAATAAAAGAAGAACCTGGAGGAATTTCTGCAAAAATATTAACAGTCTTCCCGAGGTATCCAGGCTTCAAAAAACTCTCCAAACGGAGCATACAAATCCTATGGGGACTCTAGTAAAGGACAACGGAGACCTAACAATGAACAGGAAGGAGACCTTAGAACTACTTCTGGAGACACACTTCCCGGGGGGTCAGCTAACTCGTAATGAGGATATTTATTCTCTATATGGGGGGGGGGGGATCCAGTCGGGAGGTGGCAAAAGCCAGACAGTTGTCTAATAGACTATTCACACACGAAAGAATTAAATGAGCGATAAGATCGTTCAAGCCATTTAAATCTCCTGGGGCGGAATGGAGTTTTTCCAGCCCTTCTTCAAGAGGGGCTGGATATTCTATTAAATACCCTTAGCATTCTATTTAGAAGCAGTTTCCGCCTTAGGATATATACCAAAGAACTGGAGGATAGCACTAGTGGTGTTCTTGCGAAAAAATGACAGGGATCCAACAAAACCCAGTTCGTACAGACCCATAAGCCTAACCTCCTTCATGGTGAAAACTATGGATAAAAAATAATAAATAGACACATAAGGGACGTAATATTACTGGAACACCCACTTAGTCCCACACAACACGCATACATAGAAGGAAAATCAACCACCACTGCTCTCACAGTTTAGTGAGAGAGGTGGAGAATACCTTCGGAAAAAGGAAGCCCTAGTCAGCGTCTTTATGGACATTGAAGGAGCTTTCGACCGAGTAGCATATCAATCCATGAAGACTGCGATGGAACGTTTTGGAGTTTCCCCAGACGTAGTCAAATGGATAGTAGCCCTCCTAAAAAGCAGACAGGTGAAAGCCAAGTACGGGGACGAATCGGCTGCGATCACGGCCCAAAGAGGCTGCCCCCAGGGGGAGTCTTATCTCCTCTCCTGTGGGCGATGGTAGTGGATGATCTCCTAAGAAAAGCAGAGAAGAGGGGAATAAGGCTACTATGTTATGCGGACAACCTAGTGCTTATGATTAAAGGGAAAAACATAGGCAGAGGCTGGAACGCCTAATACAAACAGAACTGAACTTCATAAGCAACTGGTGTCATGGGGAAGGTCTGCGGATCAACCCATCAAAAACTAATATGATTACCTTTACCAGGAAAAGGAAATTCCAGCTCGCAAAAACCGGTCCTGGAGGGAATCAGCATTAACCAAACAAAGAAGTGAAGTATCTGGGTTTAATCCTGGATGAGAAGCTCACTTGGAACTCCCAATATTAGGAACAAGACATCCAAAGCAATAATGGCCCTTGGGGCCTGTAAGAGACTCTTTGGATTTAAATGGGGACTTAAACCCAAAATGATATATTGGATTTATGAAACCATAGTAAAACCAATGGTCACATATGCTGCTCTAGTGTGGTGGCCGAAGGTCGAACAAACAACAGCTGCAAGAAGGCTACAGAGTATTCAGAGGTTAGCTTGCTTAAGCCATCACGGGAGCAATGAGCTCCTGCCCAACACTAGCAATGGAAGCGGTTCTGGGTTATACTCCTCTTGGCAGGAAGTGATGAGAACAGCTGCGATGAGCGCAATGAAGCTACTAGGAACAAAGGTAATAAATGCTACCTCCCCTAGAAGGCCACATGAAGATATTGGAAAATTTTCCTGAGGCTGAAAATGCTAACCAAAGTATCTGATACTATGGTTAAGAAATACTCCTTTGAAAAAAACCATATACGGTCTCTATCGGAAGTAGGGAGGAATGATGGTTCACTCCTAGACTCTAGGGCAGGATATGGAATACATGGACCTGGAGTTGACATGCTGTGCCCCTAGGAAGACATGCCTCAGTTTTTCAGGCGGAGGTCATGGCAATAGACTCATGTTCTAGAAGACTCACACAGTTGGGGACAAAAGGATTATCATACCTAATACTCTCTGATAGTCAGGCTGCACTGAAGGCACTGGATACCTGTTCGATTGACTCGAAAGCGGTCTGGGAATGCAGGAATGCTCTAGCAGAGCTAGCAACAAATAACAGAGTAACACTCGGTTGGGTGCCGGGTCATGAAGGAATTCATGGGAACGAAAAAGCGGACATCCTCGCCAAAAAAGGGAGCAGAATCCACATTGGTGGGGCCTGAGCCAGGTTGTGGGATATCCTTCTCCAACATTAAAGCTCTGGTTAAAGATTGGGGAAAAGAGGACAAGATACAAGAATTGGAGCAGAGCCTCGGGTTTAAGAATATCCAAAATGTTTATCTCTCCTTATGCAAAAGGGTGGACAGCTCTCCTAGACCAGAATAAGGAGGATATAAGACTGATATTAGGAATGTTGACAGGACATGGCCCTCTGAGGAAGCACCTTTTGAAGGTAGGCCTTAGTCGGAGCAGCGAATGTAGACTCTGTGGAGAAGAAGAGGAGTCAGCAGAGCACATTTGGTTGGATTGTCCTGCCATCGTAGAGACTAGGAAAAGATACTTGGGAGCATATCTCCTCAGCCCCCAAGGACATTAGAGAACAGGAGCCCTTAAATCTGATTGGTTTTTGCAAAAGCCTCGGTTTTTGAGGGCACAAATTAAAGTAAGGGAGGCGCAAAGGTCCTTTTAGGACTAAGTGCGGGGACAAAGTGTCCTCTTCCCTCAGAAGGGGAAAAAAAAAAAAAAAAAAAAACTCAATCAAAATACCACGTTTACCTCAATAACTGAAGTCCGAAGTAGTTGAAGTTCTAATCATTAGAGTTTTTCAGGTGTATTTTATTTCCGACCGAAAGTGATTTTTTGGATTTTTTTCCGATAATTATATACTCGTCTACAGTGTAATGATACAAAAAATCGTCATTATAACTCATTCATAAATACCTCAATCAGTGAAATCCAAAGTAGCCGAACTTCTAATCAGTAGAGTTTTTCAGGTGCATTTTCCGACCGTTAGTTTGATCTCGAAAATTGCCCTCCTTTTCTAAAGGGTTTCGGCCGTCAGTGGCCCAATGTCCCCGAAGGGACATTTCATTTTTTCCACAGAATATAGTTGTGTCAATTATAAGCTTAAGTGAAGCTCTGTTTTGTTCTTTATCTTTCTTATCCAGTGAATCCAACATCACTTTGGTGCCTTATACTCGGCCAGAATCGAATTTCGTAAAGTTTCTGTAGCTATACAAGAAAATTTGTGGTACCTACTAGAGTTGCTGTGAGAGTTGAATTTGCCTATTACATCTTTCCACTTTCTATAAGGCGTAGTTACTAAAGCCCATATTTTTGGTATTTACCTTTTACCAGTGAACTCATTGGCAAATAACACACAAAACGTCCCCCGGATCTCCCGGTTTCGGACCCCCCCCCCCCCGAACAAAATTTCTGGCTACGCTACTGAATTGTGAGGTAAAATATCAAGTGCTATTACAGTATTGTATATTATTTTATATTTTAGATCTTCAACAAATATAGATATTGATCAAGTAGGTATTCGTATGTGCTGAAAGTAAATAAAATTATGAAAAATACTGTTTTAAAGTATTACAATTTTAATCACTGTGTTTTGATAGTATGGAAAGTGCAATTTTTTATAAATATTAATATTAAAAATACAACAGTGGAAAAGATTTTCAAAATAAGATAAATCAAATATTTATTTTTCTGCAGCCTGCACTCAGTTGTGAATCAAAAACATATCATACATGGTTAAATTGTTCAACATAGCAATTATAAATGTTTAATTCAATACTTCCAAATTTGTACACGCTTGAACGATTAAAGATATTTTCAATATAATTTGAACTGTTCTACTGCTTGTAATTTGGATTTACATATCATTTAATACTAATATACTGTACATTATCCACCTTTTACAAATTTTGTCAGTAAAATAGATTGTTGAGGAAGAATGATAGACAATAGACAATGATGAGGATAAATTTAAACTATGTTACAACTGGACCACTGTTTGTCATAACTGTATAGATTTTCTCTCACACTATTTCTAATAGTTCCTACGCAGACTTATAATAGATGGAATAGGCACATCTTCTATATTATTAAAAGAATTTCTTAATCTTATACTACGATTTTATAACTATCATAACTTTTATAACTTCATATTTGGTATCAATTTAAAGTATGTTCTAAAGTGACTTTTGTGGATTTGAAATGCATCCGACTATAGGGCTCTTTCTCACAGGCTTTCTACCTCCTCCTGCAGTCTTCTCTGCATCGCTAGATCGGAAATCCAGATACACTTTGAACACTTCTCTTATTAAGACTAACTGGTAGATGGACTCTATTTTTTATTGAATAAATAACATATATACTTGTAATGTATAGAACTCACCAACTGATCTAGTATGCCCACAGGAGGGGGCTTCATATTAGCCCAGGCCGCTGTCAGGCTAGTCTCCATCTTCGGACCCATACCTAAACACAAAAATTCCAGGCTTAATAATACATTATGACATTATATTTCGATAGTCTGTAATTTTAAATTATTATTACATTTTCTTTGTAGTGTTACATTTATAACAAACATACGAAATGTGATCAAAAAGTACAATGAACAAATTTTTATTTCAAAAGTAATAAACTTACATCAAATTAGTTTAATCTCCTTCAAAGTACTGTCCTTGGCTGGCAATGCACTTTTTTGAATGTTTTATCCTGGAAACATTTTTGGAAGGCTTCTTTCAGCCAAAAACTTGTGAATGAGGTGTGACACAACACATTGTCATGATGAAGAAGAAAGCCATTTGCCCATTTTTCTGATGTCTTTCTTTGTATGTTGTTCTTTTTATGTACAAGGTTAAATGAAATATAAATGGAAAATTAATTTTTCCTTTATTTGAGAACTTTATACACTTATTATTCTCTAATGTTTGTCAATATACTCTCCTGTGTTATCTACATACTTTTGCCACTGATTTGCAAGTTTCAGTATTCTCTGGTCCTACAAATTTTGAAGGGGAGTTGTAAACCAATTGCGCACATGCTCCTCTACTTCTTCATTGATCTCCAATTGTTTTCCTCCTAATGTTATAGGCCCGAACAAAAAATGTTCATAGGGGGACAAGTCAGGACTATAATGAGGTTTCTCAAGGGTTTTCCAGCCAATTTCTTCTGGTGTTTCCCTTGCCAAAGCCATGGTGTGAGGACTGATGGGCGTCTCTTCTTTTGTTTCGAGAAGTGGCTTTCGCCGACCATAACAACTGACAGTAGTAAGCCGCATTCACTGTACGTTAACCTTGCAGATTATCGACAAATAAAATTCCCCTATAGTCCAAAAAATTGTTGCAAAGACTTTTACAGCAGAGAGACAAGTTTTGGTTTTCACAGGGCAACCTTAATCCTTTCTACGCCACACCTTACATGCCATTTTTGATTGGGGTGTATTGGTACATCCACGTTTCATCACATGTAACAATGTACTTTAAAAATGCCTCCCCCTTTTAATGAAATTTATCCTTCCAGCGATCTCTGACCTGACCTGTTTTTGGTTTTCAGTCAACAATCTCAAAACCCATCGAGCATTAATTTTTTTGAAACTGAACTCATCAGTGATTATTCATTGAACACTTCCATAGCTGATACACACTTTTGAGAAAATTTCTTCCATGATTAACCTGCGATCACGTTCAATAAGCTCTTGAACGGCACGAGAATTATCATCTGTAAGGCTTGTCCTTGGGCGTCGATCATGGTTATCGTTTTGCAACCCGTTCTCGTCCACTCTTAAATTCTCTTGTCCTTGTAAACACACGATTCTGAGACAGTGTACTGTCCCCAAACTGTACCCGCAAATGAGTTAAAACTTTAGACGGTTCAATGCTTTCATTGGTTAAAAACTTTATGATAATCCGTTGCGCAACAGACGAAGGGCTTGCTCATTCATGGCTGTAATAACGGCAATGCCGAACTGAACATTAACCAGAACGGTTCTCCCACTCCTCATAAACTAAACATCTACTCCACAAAGCATTATCTAGTTACAGCCTGCATTCTAAGAACAATAGCAAAATTACTGTTTATATCTGATTTACCCTAGTATGTTGTTCATTTGTTCTTGGTTTCTGTTGTGTATGTTTGTCGCAAACATTGCAGTATACACTTATAAAGTTCAGAGTTCACAGTTGTTTCCCTTGGAACAAACTTTGATTGTACTATACCCTCACTATAAAAACATATAAGCATAACCTTGATGTTTGATTTTGACATAATTTTAACTTTTTGTCTGTTGTATAGTCTGTAATTATTGTGCTTAATGACAGTAAAAACACTTTGAATCTTTAATCTTGATTATTTATCCTTTTGCACTGCAAAGTTTGTTACATAAAGAAGGAAAAACTTGTTTTAGACTACCACAAATATCTGAGACAAACAAAATTGATTGCTACAGCTTTAGATACATTCTTATATTAAAAATTAGGAATTCAATTAGTAAGGCACTTGTTATATTCCCATTCCCATATCTGAGATAATGCATCCAACTGTATATAATACAGTCATGTGAGACGGACAAATTACAGTTACAAATCAGATTCTCCATTTGCTTTTTTCTTTCAATATTCTTCTAAATTTTTTCCCCAACCAATGTACCTTCTTACAGTTTCCTTTGCTTTATTCACCAAATGCCGTTAAAATCATAACTAACTTTATAAGGAGACTGTGGATGTATGCCTATATCACACTTACTGGTGGGCTTGTCTGTATTCCCCTGCTTAATCTGCGCTAGCTGCGTGTCTGTGACTTCAGGCACCTGCCACACCATGATGCTGCCTTCTGAATCTCCCCTCAACAGCAGCTTGCCGTGCTGCTGTGATTCCATGAAGAAGATAGCCGGTGGACATGACAATGTCTGTACAACACGGTTAGCGTAAATTATACTCAAGCATTGGGCACTTTTTCAGTTCAACAGAAAATTTTTTACTAAAACTTAAAACTATAAAAAAGAGATAGAATTACAGTTTTTAAGAGCTGAGCTGTATTAGCTGTAGTTTATATTGGTTATCACCATGAGAACAATATTAAATCTGAAACACTATTATGCTCTTATTTTTAGCTATAGAGTTATGAGAGATCTCTAATTTTAAAGATATGATTGAAACACACCCAACCGCTTCATAGTTTTTCGGTATTGTTATTGCTTATCCTGGAAAAAATTCTACTTTTCCGCACTGATGGTTAAAAGTGTACACTTTATGAAAAAATCCAATACAGTATTTGGCTGTGTATTAATCATATCTATAAAATGACATACTTAACGTAATCTTACGATCAAAAATAAACGAGTAAAAATGTTTTAGTTTAAAAATGTTCTTACAGATTTTATTATTCAGGTTGTTTCATTCTTAAGTATAAGAATGTCCCGTTTCAGATTAATGATGTAATTTTATTTATTATTAGTACTTTTTGTAATAAAGTGATACAGTTTAAATTTTTACTTTGTACATATTTTTACATTACTGATTTGTCACTGTGTCCCAAAAAATTACGAGGACTATCTGAAAGTAACCTTCACTAAGCTATAACAACAGTGGAGTAGGTATATCAAATTTATTAGTAATATTCAAATTATTTTAGTATTATTTGTCTACAAGTTCACTGGAACAATGAAATGATTTGTTATTACTCTGAATTAGTATAGAAATAACCTTAGTTTACAATTTTGTCATGTGGTATCACAGCTAACCCAAGACAACATTTTGAAGTTGCTCATCCGAGACAAATATATAACCTTCTATTCCTATGTTGTTACAAAAATGAAACCATTTATTGTGTTTTGTGGCTCTTAGTGGGTATTTTCAACTCTCAAAGACCATTAAACATATGTCATCGTAACTTTTCAACCAGTCTTCATGAAATTGGCAGAAAACTTTCTGAAAGTATAAGCTAAATCTAAATATAGTTGAATGTCGGATTCAACAAACATTTTCATCAAATTTCAGAATTATTGTATTGAAGTAACTCAAGCACTAATGTCAACATTTTGTTGACAGATTTAAACCAAGAACACTACTGATGTTTATGATCGGTTAATACTAATCAAAAATTTCTTTCTGAATGTTAACAGCTTTGTGTTTTTTTTTGCCAATTTTACACCATATTGTATATACTTAAAACTTGATGAGATTTTCAATTGATAGATTTTAATGTTCAGTTCATCTTGATTAGCTACAAAAAAAACCCTGAAGACCCACCTGGTCTTTTCCAATCTGCATTTAGAAGCATACCGACTATTTGTGTGTTAATACAGCAACCGTTTGCCTCCATTCCTTAAATTTACACAACAAATGGAAATGGGTGTAAAATAGCCCATCAGTAGCCTATACTTCTAGGTAGCCTATATAATTTTAAATTAAAATTGTAATATATATTAAATACTTCTCATTTCTTGATTTACAAAATAATATTTACCTTTTCAATAGATGCTGATAGAACACAGTAGAGGAAGGGAGTATCATTGATATCAGACTGCTTGTGAAACTCTAAATTATCTGCGACACTGCTGCTCACAAAAACATAGCCATGTTTTAGAGTGTTTTTTTTTTTTTTTTTTATATAAACAGTTATTACATTTTATTACTTAGTGAATTAGTGTTTAAATTACACATAAAGCAAGCAATTGAATCTATGTAAATTCAGTGTCAATAAAGCAATATGAATTTTTGATATGTTAAATTAATTGGTATTACTCAAGGCAAGTAATGTAAACAAAATAAAAGAACATTGCCTTAACCTGTCTAAAACACTGAAATCTATAATCTATATTCAGAATTATAAAAATGTGTAGGATACAAAATCTTATACGAATTCATAATTTTTACAATATCTTTTACCACTATGGAATAATAATGGGATTTAGAAATACAGTTTATTGCAGTGAACTACTCCTAATAACAATATTAGTCTGTATAGCTTTTTTTGTTAATGAAGAAAAAGCTTGATAGCATAAGGAAAAACTGAAGGCAATTAATCAACAGTATCTTTTGACTTTAAATTTTGCTCAATTGCCTTTAGATTTTGCCCCATCTGCGGTGCAAAGGTGTGAGAATAGTGCCTCTACAAGCACACTCAGCCAGAAAAGAAGATAAGTACAAACCTGCCACAAGCAGCTGACAGAGAAGATTAGCTTAGGAGTACACTAAAGACAATAAGCAAGATAGTTAAAAAATAGCTTATTTCAAAGTTGAACACAATACAAACCTGTTTATGAATATTAAGCATTGATTTTTTATCAACTTATAAAAAATACGCTAAACTTAATAGAGTACGATTAGAGATTTTAGATTAGTAAATAAATATTGTAAAATTAATAGATTTCAGTTAAACTTGGATTCTTATGAATTTTTCTTTCCAAAAGAAAGAGATTTGGAAAATTACTATCCACACAGAAAATAAGGAACAATGTGAAATTAATCTATTATGCTGAGCCACAGCCTTTCATTATCATTGACACTCTCCCACTTCAGTCTAATGGTAACATTGATGTACTATTAGTTATTTTTATGGTATTTAAAAGTCCTGGGATAATTGATAACTCTGCTAAATGTGAAAGATACAAACATGACCACATTTTTAATGCAAAAAATGTCATCCACAAATATACAGGCAGATCTCCAGGATTTAAGATGAAATAAATAAATGTTCAGTTAAAAATTATTTAACATGTTAGACGACATACAAAATAATGCCCGATAAAAGCTCATGCTCAGTGTCTATCTTCAGTAGCAAACTCAAATCAAACACTAAAAATAATTCATGGAAACCAATTTTTAAACTGATCTCTAATAAAAAAGTATGTGAATCTAGATTGTAGAAACAGTTTGCATTAAAAAATAGAGTTCTACGCACCATAAAGTTCTCACATTTAACAAAACTGAAAACTATGATGCACAACTAAAATTTCCTTGGTAAACAATAAACAACCACAGTATATTGATTACTGTTACTGCCAGAATGAATGGGAGCATGTTCATTCACAGATTGGGCAGGCAGTAAATTGGTAGGTGACAGGATGAAACTTTTCAAGCTTTTTGAAGCTTGAAAAGTTAAAAATAATCCTTACTTTCTAGATTACCCTCATACTCATCACATCTCATTATAAAAAATTATATAAACCTGATTAAAAATTAACCTAATTTGTTGCTAATAATCATTATAGGCCTATATTCATTTCTTCTATTTGCAGATACATGGATGTTTTACAAAAGGACATTTTTAATCAAAATAATTTCAAACATGACGCATATATTACAACACTTTATCAACATATTATACTTTGTAATACTTATGAATTAGTTTAAATAGTTCTTATACTGTTTAATCAGATCAAATAAACATATAATCTAATTAATTATGATTAAAGGACAAAAAATATTAAAGATTATAAATTACTTTTGTTAGGAAATATCTAATGTGGTTTTAATAATTTCTAATCTAAAATGCCTTATTATTGTTTCAGAATATTATTATATTGCTAAGATTTATTATGGACATTTCTTTTCATTGAGCTTTAAAAATCTTTAATACAACAAGAACTGGACAATTAGTAAATAAAACTAAAAGGTTTGGAGGTTTTTAGCATTGTTAACATAAAATATCTGCACTACATTAGTTCAAAGTTGTATATATTTAGGTTGTTGCTATCATATTTTGGCGTGTTTCCCGACTTTCTTAGGAGAACAAAAAAGTTAGGCCTATAGTACTTCTGTATTTCTAAATAATGTACTAATCCTTAACTGTAAGTGATGTTACCTACATCAACTAGACCTAAATAATTTATTTCACTATAGAATACAATATGAGATAGTTTCTTTACAAAAAAAAACTTGCATATGAAACCCATATCACTGATACTCGCAAAAGTGTGCAAATCTGGATTTTTACAGAACAATTAAACATCTGCTGTAATATTACTATTTTTAGTAGTTTTCTTTAAGAGTGAAGTTACTTTGGAGAAAAAAAACCATTTGATAGCCTAAAATAAAATATGTATTAATTATTAAAGTAAAAAAACCTAAATTTTACCAAAAGACACCCCAGTGTTTTTCGCATATCTAACCAAAAGTATACCTGGTGGTTAAAGGGTTAAAAATATTTTTTATTTGAATAAGTAACATTTATGACACAACACCATAAAGTCAACAAAAATAATATGAAATCCCAAGATATTAAGACAGTTTAGAGAAGATATAAAGAAGGATTCACTCTAGAAGGATTGAAAGATTAACAAAGTCTTTTCAAAAAGTGTTTGATCTTAAATAACGCAAACCATAACAAATTTAAAAATTGTTATTAACATTATTTCCTGAAAATAAACTTTCACAACATAGTGATTCTTCCAGCAAGGAACAGTACAGTGTTATTAATATTAGTTACAATAGTAAAAATATTAAATTGTTTTGGTAAAAATATTTTTGTTTGATTTAAATTGAGGGATCATTCTTTATTAGATTATAGATTCTAGTTCTTGATGTTTTGATTTCCACCACACTAAGAACAAGATTTCTAACAGTATAAGACTGAATAAATGCTAAAGAATGTCACTTAAGGATTTTAAATACTCAATTTGTAACAGAGCTGAACTCAGAATCACTAGTCTTGTACACATACAGTAGCTACAGTGGGAAGGTTTGATTCAATGTGAATGTTGACTTTAGTTCCAGTTCACCTTCTCATAGTGCAGCGTCTGGAATCTGAGGCTGTTCACAGACTTGAATCCTGGAATCTGGAACAACTCGGTCACTCCACCGTGCTTAAAGATCGTAGTGCACTCAATTGTGCATCTCATGAGACAATAAGAACACTCTTCACCTAGATTACAATATCTGATTTTATAGTTTGTAGTCTGGAAGTTTGTGATTTTGAAACGATCTAAAGAGTTCAATTTGAGATTCTTAGTCGCTGACTATTTTGGATCTCTTCAGACAAATATGACTCCACATTCCAGAACCCACGTCTGTGACAGCATCAGATTCCAGACGCTGCACTAAGAGGAAGATGAACTGGAGTTAAACTCATCATTCTAATTGAATCATCCTTCCTACCATATATACGGAATACCTAGAGTTGATAAGAAACATAAAGGCCATCAAGTAAGATGTAGTAGACAGATATGTGAAAAGTAATAAAATATCAATTTTACAAGATAATGATCACCCACAAGTCTTCCTCAACTTGAACAGATTATAACCAAACACTTTTGGATAAGACCTTGTAAATACAGATCACATGACACCAACAGATGTTAAAGAATGTAGCGTACCCAGCTTGCCGCGGCCTGCCTCGTTGTTTGCTGCTAACAGAAAAACTCATCAGACGGCTACCTCACCACCTGTACTTAGTAGACATGCAGTTAGTAGTTTTAGAGGGTGGCGCAACTGTCACTGTCATCAATGCCGTTTACCTATGTCGTCATAAGAGATCACACCAAATAGGGTGGTATCTCTCCATAATGACTTAAACCGTCCTGTTTCAAGAGGGTGAGTTAAATATTAACCAAACCCTGAGATTTGCATTATAAGGTAATGTTCTACGAAAGCACTTCCTCCCCTGTCACTGAAATCAATTGAGTAGCCTCTGACTAAGTGTCTTTTCTGTAATAGTTATTATTTAAAATTAATTTTTTTGTAATATAATTCATCCTCCCCCTCCCCCAAATTATTGCACATGTTTAGTTAAATCAATCCTGAGATGCTAACTGATCATTTATGGATGTCAAATTGAGAAAATAACTGATAAGTTTTTTGTAAATACTGTATAACCTTCATAGCAGAATCGTTTGGAAACATCTCAATTTAAAATGTTAACCGTTCTATTGGAAAAACTTTGGATGACATCCCTAACAAGAATCTTTCCTTTTAAAGGTACTATTTGATATGGTTCAAATAATGGATTTATAATTCAATAATATAATTTTTACTATTCCAAAAATTTCTACTTGATGCTGAATATCATAGGAAATACAAAAGCCACATTTGACATCATAGGAATTTGAAGTAAGTTTATATTACAATCATTAAATATATTTGAGTTAATTTCTCATATTTTTCTATGACCCACCATTTCAGAAACTGATGTAGGGGCAGTCTCTGCTTTTTATCAAATGCTCCAAGACCACAAATTGGCTCCACCAAGTTGTTATATAACATAATAATATAATTAAAGGAAGCCTAACTTACTTTTACTTGTTCCTTACCAGCTCTTACAATCCAAAAAAAAATAAGACATTCATTATAATACTAAATTTAGTGGTGTGTACAGCCTGAATAAAACTCCATCTACTGAATTTAATACCCAAACAAGTCTAAGCATAACTCATGATTCTTTCAGTTGTACTCATATCACATTGTAAGAATATAAGCAATTTATAGGTTTAATTTACTTAGTCCTTCTTCAACAAGAACCATGAACATTGTAAAATTAAACAAGGGAAAGAACTCAACTTATTTGCGCCACCCTAAATAGAATTATTTTATTAATTTCTGAAACAATTTACCATTTTTATTAAAATGACAATAAGGCTATGGTCCAAGTATGAAATGTTCAGGTATATAATGATATACACTGAACTTTTTTCATTTATAAGCAAATTTTTACTCTTAACAGGTTAAACTGGCATTATAAAAAATATCTTCTGAGACCAAACAAACAACTGAAAATGGTAAAGTGGTTCTAAAAAACAAATCAGGTTATGGATAGAGATGGTTATGTTAACTAAAGAAGTTGTTAAAACTGACTACAATAATACCAAGACTACAACTATTTTAAGTACAAGCAGCATCTAAATACAAGCATGCACACTACTTCAAAACTCAGTAGGTACAATATTGTTAATGCTGTTTTAATTAGCATTAAAATTACTCATTTGTACAAACTACCAGGAGAATGTATAAGGATATAAATATATATATATATATATATATATATATATATATATATATATATATATATTTATAAATTAATAAAAGTGATTAAAAATAATTAAAAAAATTGAAACTTTGTTAAAAATGTTAAGTAAAATGTTTAATATTATTGGTTAAAATTTGTTTATTATAACTGAATTAGTGATTATGTTCAAGAATTTAAGAAATGATATTATTTATTGGTTTTTCTGTCCTACAAAACATGTAATCTTAAATACTGAAGAATACTACTGTAATTATAAAATGATAAATTTAGTTTAAATATATTTATGTTATCTCTCTATTGATACCAATGTCCCTAGAGCTCCCCAATAAGGATTTAGTGGTTGAAAATTGTATACTTTTAAACTATTGGTTCTGTCATGATAAGCACTTTATTTGTTGAAATGTGGGTCACACCACATAAATTGGTGTAATCAGTTCTTAGTTGAGTAAATATTTTTATTGATTTCATAATCACAGTGCTTTAACTTGTTCCTAGAAGACAAAAAAATAGGAAAAAGATTTGTTCGATCATTTCATAAAGAATTTTAGACATTTGAAATAGTAACTTTGGACCATTTTGTACACCAAGAAAAGACGGCTGGAGATAAGGATATACAAATTTTACAGTATATAAAGATATTACTTATTATGACTTATGGAAATTACATCTTTTAAACAAAACATGACTAACAAAACTGAAAAATGTTTCAAGTGAAATATTACATATGGATTTCAAATTTTACGTATAAAAATGCATATTCCCCTCGGTCACATTTCATATACATGTAAAAACATGTACTTCAGCCACTTTTTGTGGACCTGAATTCAAGATGGCCTAAACTTAAACTTTAATTATATTCTTTGTATGAAGTTTATTTTTGACAATGGAAGGGATTGGGAAGGAAACAGGATTTTTCAGGACAATTGCCATTGTTCAGTGAAACAAGAAATCAGTGACACTAAGTTTCTAGATCTGCACAATCAGATCTCTTCTTCAGAAATAATATAAATTAATTCATAATAATAATATAATGCATTAACGCATTTATGGTATTAATTATATGCTTGAAATGTTTGGAATAATCAATAAAGCTTTTGATTTCCCCATCTTCAGAGAAGATATTTTAATGAGCTGTGACTGTAACATTCAAAACAATAACCCTACTGAAAACTGATCACACTACCTTATACTTTAATACTTGCCTCTCTGCCCATCGGATACCCATTTGGGTAGTGGGTGGGTAATTTTTAAGCCCATAAAAAAGACCAACTGATTTGATTTTCCTTAATGACCTTGAGCATTTTCATCCAATTAAAAGTTATTATGTGGGAAAATGGAGACTACTGGAACTTATGGTATACAAGCTCTGTTGAAAAAATATCAGACTTGTACAGGCAACAAGTCTTCTCTCCGCAGATAAAGCAACATTGTGCGGAAGTGAGTTGGATTTGAATTTTGTACTTTATCTGACTTACTTGCAAAATTGGGTGAATCACAATGGACCACTACTTAAGTCCATCTCCATTAGTTGAGAATAATTTTATCTTTCACTTGCTTCAACACTTCATAATACTTTCATATATTAGAGAAAAATCAATCACCGTATCTGTATACAATTTTACTGCAACTCAGGATTAAATGTATGTGTTTTAGTGATAAATAAATGATTCATACGCATTTGTGTACATTTATAAGTGGCTTAAACAATTGGTTAGAGACCCTAAAAAGATCATTTTTAAAGCTATAAAAGCTAAACTGCTTTTTACACTGAGAATGAATTGTTTATCATGGGTCAAACAGTCAATAAATAAAAAAAAATATATATAAAACTACAGATGTTTAACATTGATTATACATGGTGACATTCACAGCAAAAGACAACAAAGAGGAACTGACAACCCGAAACTCTAGCACAGTGTTCAACCTGCTCAACAATTTTCCTGAGCATCAAGTGCAAAATATCACTGCTCACCTGATATTTCTCCTTGTAACTCTTTTTGTAAAGTCTAACTTCTGCAAGGATGGAGATTTCAAGATGCTGCGAATATTCAAAGATGTGACATACTACTGTTTTCAATTTTTTTAAAGTGATTACACAACCTGCTTTGAGCAGAGGAGTGAGTGCAGGACTGTGTAAGACATCAGAAGAAATATATTTTGAAGGATTATAAGGGTCAAAGCCGAAAATTAACCTGTTTGTTAGTACTCATTATCAATTAAAAAACATTGCTAAAGGTATTAGAAAAATTGAAAAAAACAGTACATAAATACAAATTGTACCTACTTCAATTTCAAGCTTTTCTCATAACATCTTCATTTGATTTGTATTAGTTTCAATTATATTTCAAAAACAGCAAGGAAAATTGGGAATGGGTCTTTTAACCTCTTCATGCATGAATTATTAAATAATAAAAATAAAAATTTGTTTACTTGTTTTTCTTGTTAAATAGGCTTGTGTAATAACAAAAATAATTTTTTCAAATTTTTTTTGCGTCTTAGTTAAAAAATGGCGGACCTGACGTCATATGACACCACCATGCAATAAGGAAATAAAAGAATTAATGTTACCTTTTTTATAAATTGTTTTATTTTCTGGTACATGTGCATTAAATAAGTACTATGTTTAAGTTATAAATGTACAAAAATGTATTTAATCTCTTAACATTAAATATTGTCACATTTTGTAAAATAAAAAAATGTTTATTTAAAAAAAAAATAAATTTCAAAACTAAAATCAATTTATTTATTGAAATATCCATATAAGAACATCCTATTTACTATGGAAAGCTTCCATAAAGTGTGGACATACATGTAAAACCACAAATGTTTTACACTGGAATCTGGTTTTTTTTTTCTTGCAGTGTTCAAAACGGCATCGCTGCTCCCTGGCGTTTTCGACTTTCGATGGCCAGTGGTCAACTTTGTCGTATCTCAGTTCCGGAATTATGCTTACTGGTTACTTTTTTTAAGAGTTGGAGTGTTGTTAGGAGACATTGATGAGGGCCTTCCTCTCTTCTTCGTGTCACATAACCCTTTCGCAATGAGGGTAAGGGGCTACACTACAGATGATTTGAAAGGCAACAAGTCCATTTTTCCAATCAACCGATTTCGTGTAGCACAACCAAGCATTCACTAGGGACACATTTAAGATGTGAACAAATACTCTAAGGTACCACTTCTTAGACTTGATGCCATGAGGGTAATGTGCTATCATTCTGTCCGCCATGTCAACTCCTCCCATGAAGGTGTACTCAGATATAGCATGAGGCCGAGTGATCGTTATAACTTCTTGGGTTTTCCTGTATTGACTGAAAATTTTGAAAATCTGTGAAAATTTCAGGAAGATTTTCTGGTATTTCAATACCTTCTGAAATATTCTGTTGGGCAACATCAACTTCAAATAGTTCATCACCTGAGAAACTACACTCCTCATCCTCTGACCCAGATGGAATAATATTCTCACTATGTAATTCCAAGTATTCGGCAATATCACTATCATCCAAGACAGTAGTATCCATGTTTTCTTCCACCTACGAAGAAGAAAAAAATAAAATAAGTGAAACTATACCAATCAGTAATGGGCATCGGGGATAGTTTCACTTATTGCATGGTGGCGTCATTTGCCACTCATCAATAATTTGTGGCTAATTTTTATTATATTAGCAATTTCAAAAATATATTTAGTAAATATGTTAGTATATAATACCTAAAAACAGAACATAATTTTTCTTAACTGACCAAAATTCCTCATTAATCAGGAAAAAAATTATGAAACTGCCAAAATAACCTCTCACTAATAACAACAATGCTGGACTGAATAAAAATGGATGGAAAATGAACTATTGCTTCCAATGTGCTGTAGGGTGGCTTTTGCTAGTACCTATGAACCCTTGAGTGAACTATATGAGATAGAGACAGTTTGGAGTACATCTTACATTTTATATATATTTATTTATTTAGTGGTGTGAAATGACATCGTCATGCATGAAGAGGTTAACAGAACATGGGTCACCTATAGTTAATCAATAACAAATTTTTAATTGAATAGTGTATAATTTTAAAGTTTACAATATCTATTTTCGATATAATTCAAAATAAACTGTTAATTTTATTATAATAACTATCAACAAAATAGTAGATGGATTTTAATCTGTGGAAATTTTACACAGTCCAAAACCTACTTTGTATTTAGTGTTTAGCTGAACAAAATATAATGCAAAAATAAAAAATACATGTGACGTGTATCTCATGCACATTTAACTACACAACACATCTAAAATACATTACAGTGTACAATTAAAACATCACACAGCTCACTTTATTATGTAGTCTTACTAAACAATAACACTAAATGTGATGATTTTTGTAAACATTTAATTAAAGTTTCACTGTATAATGCTGTGATGAAGTACACATTTGCCGAACAAAAGTATTTGATTTTCAATTTAACCCTTTTAGACATACATTAAACTATTATTTCTTTACAATGCCACACATTTTGACAAAACATTCTGGACCATTAAAGCAACATTTACACACTGTTTAGTGCTAAGAGAAGTTTAAAAAATCAATTGCTGTTCTCTTCAGTAATTATTAATAGTTGTTATTTGTTTTCAGCTTGAAGTAGAAGAATTAAATTTTCAGAGAAAAGTATTAAAAACAGTTTAATGATGCAGAATATATAAGTAAGAATAGATATACGACAAAGTATTAAATGAAGTATAGAACTACTTGTAAAATGCTGAATATACAGTTTTCATATGAAGAAAACATCACTGGTATCTACAAAAATATCTGTTCTTATACACAACATAAAATGGGTTTTTGTTGGTACATTTCATGAATTATAAGACATAATAGAGGAATGGCCAACCAAAATTTTGGTATTCTCATTAAACAACCGAAGTTCTTTACATGTTGTTTTGCATTCCAATTTTCTTGTAAACATTGTTGATATATAAAAGAGCGAAAAAAGGATAACAAAGATGTCATAAAATTGTTCTTGACCAGAATTGTTTGCGTTTTTGTAAGTCCTTGAGGGTTAGGTAAATAAATTGAATAATTATCAATAGTGACGTATTAGACTTTGTAATAGCATCCAGCTGTACAGCAGAAGCATACAGTACAGAGCGAGGGTCACAGACGGGAGCGGTGACCCAGCATCTGCTGACAGTGCAACCTCAGCACCTGACCACACACAACTGCTCTGCCTCGACCCACCTTGCTAGCTGTGATAATTATTCATTCTAGCAAATCCTATACTCATCTGTAGCACTGTTTAGTAATGGGCAACAACCAGTGATTCTTTCTCAGTTGGAGACATTGTTTTTGCCTAGCTTAAAATGCTACCCACACTGGCCTGGAAAAATAATTGGAATGTCTCCTCAAATTGGAGAAAAATCTCCAAAATACAACGTTCTTTTCTTTGGTGATAACAAAACTGCTGACATAAAAATCCAAAGACCTATTCCTGTATGTCAAGCATAAATATATTTATGGGTTACCCAAGACAGATAGTTCTAGAAACAGAATATTTTAACAAGGCGCTACAAGAAGCTGACACAGCCATAGGTTCAGTAACAAAAAAGCATATAGCCTCTCTTAGTAATCCTTCTGATGTAGCTATCTCCATAGAGTCTGAAGATACCATAAACATAAACCATGTCCAAAACAAAATCAGAAAATATGAGCAAACTGATGAATTTGACCTAGAAACGTCTCTGACTTTTGCAGCAGAAGCTGGGAATGCTCTTACTTCACGAGAACAATATTCTAAAGATTGAAATTACTGACCTCAAACTGCTAAATGACAAACTTACATCTCAGCTCAGAGAAGCAAATCAAACTAAATCCTCATTACAGCAAGACATGGAAGGAAAAATAGAAGAACTGGGGGATAAAGTGTCAGCACTAACGGACTTTACTCGCGACCTTTCAGAAAATAATGACCACCTAAGCAGAAAGCTCACTAAGGAACAAAGACTAAAAGAAGAGTTATTAGCACAGGCAGATGAAGAAAAGAAAAAGTAGTGATGCTGTACTTAAACAACTGCAAACGTTGCAACTAAGTCAGAGGAAAAAATAAAATATTTGGAAGCAGAATTAGCTAAAAACCACAAAATGGGCAGATAATGAAATTCTCATTCTCAGAAATGAAAATGCTCAATTAATTTCACGAGGGAAAGAGACAGAACAAGAGTTACAGAACTATAAAGTAATTTTGTCGAAAACGGAGGAAGAAGTAGAGGAAAACCAGTTTAGATTTTACTGAGCTGATAAACAAATTTAAAAGTCTACACAAATTCATTCCTTGACAACTTTATGAACTCTGACTCAAATACCCACTTAAATAAACCAGGGAATAATAAAATTTACATTCCATGTTGGACAGAAAGGAAAGTCCACATTCCTCAGCTAGAGGTCACATGACCAGGACCATGAAGAACAGCCAACTGGATAAACACTTTGCAAAAACAAAACCTGTTCAGTATATCACTCCAAGCTGCTAAGTACAAAGCTAGCACTCAAAGTGTGAATCACACTTCTGAACAACACCACAACTTGACCGCAGAAGCCAGACAAATCTGCGTAAACAACACTGAACCTTCGTTGACAACCAGGATTACGCCTTACTACAACTTGACCTCGGACAACACTGAACCTTCATTGACAACCAGGACTACGCCTTACTACAACTTGACCGCAGAAGCCAGACAAATCTGCGTTTAACAACACTGAACCAACATTGACAACCAGGACTACGCCTCACCACAACTTGACCGCAGAAGCCAGACAAATCTGCGTTAACAACACTGAACCAACACTGACAACCAGGACCACGCCTTACTACAACTTGACCGCAGAAGCCAGACAAATCTGCGTTAACAACACTGAACCAACATTGACAACCAGGACTATGCCTCACCACAACTTGACCGCAGAAGCCAGACAAATCTGCGTTAACAACACTGAATCCATACTGACTAAAGTAAGAGAACACATCTTCCCTGTAAGTTCAGCTTTATGTAAGTCAGACAAGGAAAAAAACACAATTTACAAAATCGCCACCTATGTATGCAAAACTGAAGCCTGAAAAATCAAAGTTTGGATGAGTTTTTTGCAATGAATATTCAATTCTACCTTCAGATTATGACTAAAACTCAGGAAAATTCTGCACTCACTAGGAACATGATGCCAATGACTTCTTCTGAGGCACTGCTTCAGATCTCACCAGTTCTCTTGGAAACACTAGGACAGGAGACAGATGAAATAGCCCTGGCAACACCTAATCATCACCTTCCTCTACCGCCACCATCTCCACAGGAACCTGGACATCAGATCCTGGTGCAAGCAGACGTACACCACTCCAATTCTTTTCTAGACCATACCAACATGTCAAGCTGCAATAGTAATATAAAAATTCCGCAATGCTCAGAGTCATCTTCAACAGAAACAAACTGTTTTTTAGGCAGCACTCAGCAGATAAAAATGACTACCTGACAATATGTCATCAAAAACATAAGAGGTCTCAATACAAAAATAAACCGGCTAAACCATCTACTAAGTTGAAGTATGCCCCAGCCTCTTGGTTCTAACAGAACACGGTCTCAAGCAAAGCGATATTGAAACCACAAAACTTCTAGGATACTCTCTCGTATCTGAATACTGCAGAAAAGAACATAGACTGGGGGGGGTTGCTATTTATTGTAGAGACAACTTAATAAACAATATAGAGGCCATAGACATGAGTAACCACTGCGAAGAAAAACTATTTGAGGCTGCAATGGCACATATTATAATCAAAGGGAAGCATCTCTTTCTCCTTGGCGTATACCGCCCTCCCGGGGTAAACATTCAAAATAGCTTGGACATCCTATCAAACATTCTGGACAATAGTCAAGTGCATAATAGGTCGTTTATTCTGACAGGAGACATAAACATTGACAGATTAAAACCCAACAACCCGGACAGCCTGATGTTTGACAACGAATTGGCAACACACAACATAAGAAGGCTCCCTTTGCCACCAACTCGCATTACAGTTGACACAAGCACTTCAATTGACTGTATATGCACTAATATTCCAGAACATGACCTTAGTGCAACAATTTTACAGAACTGGACTATCGGATCATACTGCCCAAAATATGTAGCCTGGACTTTTGTAAAAATGACGACATCCACGCAAACTCTTCGGCGACAAATGGGAAGGAGAAACCTTGACCAGCTCAAGTCACTGCTTTCCATAAAAAACTGGGATACTGTCTATAATGCTGAAGATGCGGAAACAGCATATAACATATTCGAAGGAGTGCTGCAAAACTGCCCTTGACATCTCCTGCCCTCACAAGAAGAGCAAAAATAAAACTAAGAGTAAACCAATTCACTACTATGACCAAGAATCAGCTGAGATAAAAGCTGCCTACTTAAGAGCCTCAAACACCTATGAAATTACCGGAAGGGCACAAGATAAAGAAACTATGGTAAACATAAAAAAGAAGTACGACAGAAAACTAAGGATGTTGCAACAAAAATGCAAATACACAGAAAATAATGACATCTGACAACAAATCCAAAGCTGTATGGGGACATAATACATACAGAGACCAATGCCAAACAACTTAGCAAAACGTGTCCTAAGCTAAACATTGACGATGCAGTGGTAGACAATCCTCTTCAGGTAGCTGAACAACTAAACACTTTCTTTACTCAGATAGCAGAAGTGACATTACAGCAAAACAACCAACAGCCAGGAGACAGCAGATTAGAAGAGGACCTAAACCTCTTAAAACCACCCTTTAATACAACCATTTGATCTGACCGCCACAACATGGGAAGAAGTAAGTCAAGTAATACACAACCTAAAAAACAAATCATCGAGTGGTACAGACGAATACTCAATCAAAAGTTGTAAAGCATTGCGCAGTGGAATTGATTCATCCTCTTGCATCAATTATAAATAAATCATTTTCCCTGGGCCAATTCCCAACAAAGCTTAAAGTCTCCAAGGTCCCTTATCCCCAGCACAAAAAAGGACCAAAAACTGACCCAAAAAACTATAGACCCATTTCCTTAATATCAACGTTTTCAAAAATTATTGAAAAAATAGTATTGAAGAGACTAATGACGCATCTTACACAACAGGACTTAATTACTGACTGCCAGCATGGCTTCCAGAAGGGAAAAATCTACTTTATCTGCCATCATAAGTCTGGTCGAATCTATAATTGACAGCATAGAGGAGGGACAATTTGTCACTGCCTTATTCCTAGACTACAGTAAGGCCTTTGATTGCTTAGGACACAGCCTCATCTCTAAAAAACTTGCAGCTTTGGGAGTAACAGGTCTGGAAAACAAGTGGTTTGATAGTTTATCTCAAAGGGAGATCCCAAATTGTGGAGATTCAGCATACTACATCTGCGTCACTAGCATGTTCAGATCTTGTCCTCAACCAATTACTAGAGGAGTCCCACAGGGATCTGTGTTGGGACCCATTTTGTTTATTCTGCTGACTAACGACTTCCCAGCTCTAATTCAAAATGAAAGTACGAGCTGCATAATGTACGCAGATGATACCACTCTTCTTCTAAGAAATGACACAGCTGAACAATTGTACAGTAACTCTATCACATCATTAGAAAGGGCCATAATCTACAGTAAATTAAATGACTTAGCAATAAACCCTGACAAAACTACACAGGTACACTTTAGCAGGAAGAAAGAGGTACCAGCAAGCATTCCCAATATACCAGTGGCTAACCAGATCAAGTTTTTGGGAGTAACTCTCGATAGCAGACTCACATGGGCAGATCATGTAAACAACATATGCAATAAAATTAGTACAGGCATCTACGTTGTTAAACGTATTAAATGGGTAGGCTCTCTGGAAGCGGCAAAAAATAGCCTACTATGCGCTAATAGAGTCTCACATTAGGTATGGCCTTATAGTCTGGGGAACCTCCCAAGGAAACCTCAAGAGAGTTCTGGTACTCCAAAAGAAGGCAGTCAGGACCCTTGCAAACCTTGAGCCACTACAAACTTGCCGACAGGCCTACCAGACCCTAGGCATACTTACAGTACCTGCACTTTACATTTATGAAGCCATCTTGCACGTAGATAAACTACATCTGCAGACTCACATGGACCTCCATAATTACCCCACACGCCATGCCTCAAGGCTCACCCTACCTCAACACAGAACAGCTTTATACGAGAAGAAACCTTCATACATTGGCCGGAAATTTAAAAACCTTCTACCAGACTACCTCCGCAGCCTGACAGGAAACAGACTAAAGAACCTACTTCGAGAGTTTTTGCTGAAGAGACCTGTATACACCATTGAAGAGTTCCTGGAATCTGCTAACACTGGAACCACGTGATTTTAAAAATTGAAGCATAAAACCTCCTAAACTCACAATGATGAACACTATTAAACTGTAATTATCTAACTTTGCATTATGTATTATATTTTGACAAATTACTGTACTTAATGTTCACGTAATAAAGACATTTTGATTTGATTTGATTTGATCATTTTTAATTCATGACAAATAAAAAGTGGTTATGTCGAAGTTTAAAATTATGAACTGAACTCCATTATTGAAATTGAAATGTTAATTAAATAAAAAAATAAATAGAATTAAGAGATAAGAGAGTCTTGCAAAATTATTTTCAATGCTTCACATGTTATCCATTGGCTGAGCATTAGCAAATCCTATCACTTGAAGGGATACGTCTTCACAATATCTTGAGAACCAATTGACGTACAGACTTGACATTTGCATGAAGCTTCATTCCTATATGAGCAACATCGAGTTCGATGATGGTGCATGTCACTCTGTGAGATTTAGTGAGCGTTAGTGAAAACTTTTATACTGATCTTCCTTGTATATCCTGATCAAACTGGATATTGTCACATGACATTTTAACACGTGACATAGTAACAAATGTTACCTAACTATCCGTAATAAATCTCAAGAAGATTTCATCTGTAGACTTTAAATTTTTATGGAACTTAATTTCGACATAGACAAGAATGAGTTCTACCAACTCCGTGAACAGGCACAATTTCTCTTTTGTCTGCCGAGGGGGAGGAGTAAATTTTTGTTATATAATTGTCTGTCTGATTACAGGACGTCTCAAGAATGAAATGAACTAACTACAAAGACCTAAAGTTTGGCATGCAACCTCAGCGAAGCCTGTTACACAACTCACATTGTGTTGCAATCCTACCTTGTAGATACTTTAGCACAGCTTTCTCAAGTAAAATTTTGATTTTTTTTAGTTGGTGTTGAGCAAAACTTGTTCTTAACTATAATTAAGAAATACAATTTATACAACTTGTCTATAATTTTGGTAGTTGTTTCTTTGAAAATTACTCAAGGCGATCTTTTCATAGGTTGTTACAACTGATCTGACTCGCCACTTAAATACTCAAATAATTTTAACTAAATATTAATTACTTTAATTACTCTCAAATACTTCACTGTAATTATGCAACTGAACTTTATTGCATAAGCATACAAAGAAAGTGAAACACTCCAGTTTTGATAAAGCTTATTGTGGCTTTAGGCTGTACAGCAAAATTATTCAGTATTATCAATGGACTTCTTTAAACAGTTTTAATATTATAAAAATATCAAATTATGATGACAGAAAAATTTTACTCACTGCAGAAGTATACTTGTGATAATCACCAATATTTAACAATCTAACCAAAAACTACAGTGAACTCTACATCTCTTCCCTACAGAAACCAACAAATCTGTACTCAATACAATTCTAAACCCAACCAGAATCTTGAAATCTTTCACTATAAAGATGAAAGGATTGTTGAATGAAACCTATTTTAAGATACAAGCCACTTGACAGCCACTCACTTGGCTGGCAGCCTGTACATGTAGGCCTTCCCCTCGTCTGTCCACACCAGAACCCTGTCTGGGGTCAGGAACTGGCCACCTAGCCAGCGTTCCCCACGGGGAGATATTACAGAGCACAGCACGGAGAAGTCTCCAGCATCATAAATCTGGAACGGTAAACAATTGTCAAAATCAATAATCTCTACAAGTTAATATATCATTGACTATATCCTACGAGTAAGGTTGCATATCACAGAGTTATGGGCAGCTGCAGAGAATCCTTCAAGAAAGAATTGTGACAATCATGCTCTGTATAATCAAGCTATAAAGAGAACAAAGATAAACTTACCCGTATGTGAAGATCATCACAGCTAAAACAAAATAATTATATATGGCACAAAACCTTCATGATGGACTGTAAACTGTACAATTTACTGCCACAGGGCCTAAGACACACATGGAAGGACCTCTGAAAAAGGCCCAAAAAGTGGTTTTGTCTGTCCACACACTACAGGAGTATTCTGACAATACAACAATGAACTGAAAATTACATTATTAAAGACTTCCTACATTCAAAAATGTACCATATTCACCTCTATAATACTCTCGCAGCAACTAATGATTGTGATTTTATCTTGTATTTTTGACACTATGACTGTAATTCATGTTCATGCCAATAAAGAATGAAAAAATTAATTTCTTAAGAAGTCAATAAAATGTGGAAATGTGTTTGGACTGTTTCCCTATAATCCCTTGAATGCCGACACTCGGACTGCTCTGTAGAACTGTGGTAATAATGTGGATCTGACAAACATGCCATATAAGAGTTCAAGACAGTTAAATATCTCTGATTAAATTTTTCTAATTTTGAAATATATAGGTCTATGTATACACATTTGTTTGTTTATCAGAAAGTGCCTAGACTAACAACATGTTTTTCTTTTAACCCAAGAACTGGCATGCACCTTAGCTCTTTAACCTCTTACACAGAGTTCAACAAAAAATTAATTGCAAAATCAGTTACTAAGCAAATATTATTTAATTCAGCATAGAATACAGTATATTATAAAAGAAATAGAAACTGGTTTACCTCTACATTCATGGATTTATGGTGCTAAGAAGTTGTAACTTTTATTTTCTACATTTTTTTTAGTTTCAGCAGCCGATAGAAATCACTAATCACCTTCAATTTAAAAGTCCAAAATATACTAAATATCTGGGATGTTATACTGATTAAGAAAATGTCTTTATATTTGTATTTATAATGAAATGTATTTATAATACACAACAAAAACAACGTAAATATAAACCGAACAGAATCCAGCTGAGTTAAACGAGAACAACTGTCAAAATTTCATAGCGCATCAGGCATCTTTAGCCTTTAGCAGCCAGTAAAATACAAAGGAACTTGTTATGTATAAAAGTGAGTACATTCAAAAAATATGATACGGTGTTGAATCTGCCAATTACAATGATATAACTTTTATTATGATTTTAATGAAAATTGTTTAAAAGATGCCGTAATTAGCAGATGATGTTTAATATGCTGCAAACTATAACTCTGCCAGTTTACGGCAGTAAAAAATTTGTCTTAAATTATGACTTTGCCAATTCTAGGGTTAACTTGGTCATAATTTTAAACTCAAAATCATATTTAATTGTTATGGGAATTTCAGATGTTGTAAAACTAGACCCTTAAAAATGACAACCTTATTTTCTCAACTGTCTCTTATTACTTCCTAATACTAATAGAATTCTTACTCTGAATTAGGATCTTCTTTGTTGAATATTAATCAAAATCTGTCTGAAAAATCTTTTCATAGTTTGCAGATGGTGTTTTATAAAAGTTGTAATAGAATAGAATAGAATAGAATAGAATAGAATAGAATAATTTATTGGCCACAAGATATTTCACACAAATACATAGGCAGGTCAGTATAATTTATAATTGTACTTCACTAGTTAAAGAAGTCATTTGTCAGTCCATTGACTCAATAAAAACTCACTTATTGAATAAAATGCATTATTTAACAAGAAATTATATAATTTTGATTTAAAAGAACAGTCTTTTAATTTTTTTTCATTTCCATAGGCAATTTATTCATGAATTTAGATGCAATGTGCAGAGGGTTTTTTTCACTTTTGCTAAGTCTATGTGGAGGTAAATTTATTAAATGGCTATTTTCTTGTATTGTAACGAGTGGATTTCATTTCTGAGCATTAATTCTGTCTTCATTTTTTCTAAGATACAACAAGCATTGCATTATATACAGACAAGGTAGAGTAAGAATCCTGAGCTGTACAAAAAATATCCCTACAGTGATCAAGCCTACCAGCTCCAGCAATGATACGGATAGCCTTTTTCTGTAGTATAAATACCTCTTCGGCATGGGAGGCTCCACCCCATACAACAAGACCATAGGTAATATGTGATTGGAAAATACCAAAATAGGCAGTGCGGATCCCGTTCTGGTCCAATTCACCACATAAGCGTTTTAAGGCATAAATGCTTCTGCTAAGTTTAATTTTGAGACCAATTATGTGTTGATGCCAACATAATGTTGGATCAAGGGTTAAGCCCAAAAAAGTTGGATTTTCTGTGTGTTGTTCTGGTTTTTCTTTAAGGCCAAAAAAGGTTGTCACTGTTTTATTTGTATTTAATACCAATTCATTAGCAGTCAACCAATTTTGAATGAGATTTTGATTTGATTTAGCATGTGCCAATGCTAGACTGCTACTAGGTTGTTTTATTTTATGATTGTAGTGTCATCAGCATAGAGGACGACATCCGCAGGTACACATTCACTTAAATCATTGATCATAATAATGAAAAAGTATGGGGCCAAGCACTGACCCTTGCGGGACACCACAATTTACATCTAGGCTGCTTGATTCCTTGTTGTTGCTTACTACATATTGTTTGCGATTTTTCAGGTAACTTTGGAAAATTTTTAAGCAGAGCCTTCAATTTTATAGTGCTGAAGTTTATTTACTAAAAGCTCGTGAGACACACAGTCAAAGGCCTTGCTGAGGTCACAAAAGGTGACCGCAGCAAGTTCCTTTTCTTCAAAGCAGCCTAGAATTTGTTCCAACCAATTTTTATTAAGGCATTGGCTGTAGAAAGTCCTTTTTCTAAAACCAAATTGTGAACTACAGATTTAACTTGTTAAACTCCATGTTAATGCATAAGCTGTTTGCTGATTATAATTTCTATTACCTTAGATAAGACAGGAACAATTGCAATAGGTCTAAAGTTGTTAAGTTGATCTTTTTTACCCTTTTTAAAAACAGGAATCACCTTAGTAACCTTTAAAATGTTAGGAAATTCACCTTGAGACAGACACTTATTAATTTAGAGCAGTAAGAGGAGTGATGTAACAGCAGATGGTATCTTTTACCAGTCTGTTTGAGAAACCAAAATGATCTTCGCTTGACTCTTATTGGACAACTGTTTTAACTACATTTAATACATCATTTTCAGAGACATCATTAAAAACTAAAACAAGTTACAGTCTCAGGAACATCTCTACGAACTAAAAAATCTAAAGCACAATGAGTTGTATTTTGACTAGTCCAGGGTCTGTTTGATTTCTTTTGAAACATTTACAAAATAATTATTAAATTCATCTGGAGTAAAAACATTATTATCAAAACCTAAGAGTCGCCACTTGAACCCTTCTTAGACTTATTTACAATATTCCACAATGATTTAGTTTGGTTTTCTGAACACTTTATTTTTAACATATTTGCCTCCTTTTTGGCTTCTCTTATTTTGTTCCTATAACATGCTTTAAGCCTATTATAACTGGTTCTAAAGAGATTGCAATTTTGCTGTTCACTCCCATTTTTAGCTAGTGAGTAGAGAAAGTCTAGCCTATTCTTTATTTCTCCAAGCTCAGGAGTGTACCAGTGTGTACCTCCTGTAGGCCTATTGGGTTTCTTAGTGTTTTCCAGGGTTTATTCTAATATTCTAATAATGTATATAATATACAGGACTGACTGTCATAAGATTACCTCAAGTATATTTATGAGTACTTCAACTTTTATACAGAAGGAAACAAGTGTTGTGTATCAATCAAAAGCTTAAAAATTCTAAGGGATTTGATAACATGATATTTATTGCCACTTAATGTTTTATAACTGATTTTCGGTTTAAGATCCGTTGACTGAAAGCGCCTCTCTACAGAGGTTAAAATATTTCAAGAATTGCGTTAACAATCTTTTCATGTAGTGTGAATTGAAAACTTACATGGTAATAAAAATAGTGTTTTACATACTATTCGATCATTTTATTCAATAAAAGTACTACAAATAGGCTATGTATGTTTTACTGGATAAGTAATAATTTTTATTGCTCATTACCAACAAATATTAAGAAACAAAATTTGAAAATCTGTAAATTTACTTACAATTAATTTATAGAACATACAAATATTAAACAGTGCATTTTTAAGAAACATGTTTCAATGTGGAATTTAATATTTTATATTAATGACATTAATGACAATTCGTTATGTACACAATGTATATATTGAGAAATTAGGATTTATTTTCTATTAACCAGTCTTCACAAATCAAGTAAAGATTAATAATTATTGGAATTAACTCTGCCCAATAATTTGTAGTCTGAGTTCGCCTGGTAAAGACAAGGCTTATCTTACGGAAGGAGGATCAGCCTGATGAAACGTGTTATCTTTATATAAAACTTGTGGATTTCTTAACCCTTCGCACACCACTAATAAATCCAATAACTTTCCTATAACACCAAGACAAGTAAAAGATTTTGTCTCTTTAAGTTCCAAGCTGATTTTTTTAGAACTAAATAATAAAGGGTAAAAACAAAAAAATATAAAACAGGACATTTTACTTAAAATTAGCTTAAGTATTAATAAAAATAAAAAAGAACTATTTACAAAACCGTTTATTTCAAGTAAATTTCAATTTTATTGTAAAATGTAATCAAACTGAAAAGTTCAAACTAATCACAACAATACGACACAAAGAAGAATAATAATGATATACATAGTAGACACACATTCGTGACAACCGAGAAAACCATAATACACACCATAGATATGTTTGGTTATGGCTATGTAGGAGACGCAGAACCGATGAGCAGGTGGTCAGAGTTAGACAAAGGGCACTCCCCTCTCCCTGCTGCAGAGTGAAGGTCATTTATAAATACTTCCTTGGCAACCGCCATAAGCACAGAGCGTGCATTAGGCATTTCAAAGGCCTTTTGTGAAATAAAAACTCTCCAAGAGACATAATCTATAATATCAGATATAACTTTATTTGGAGTTTTGGTCAAAGTCTACCATTCTAATATATTCCTCTACGGTGTGTGAAGGGTTAAAATCTATGGTAATGTCCTTTTTGGTGGTTTCCCTTTAAGCTCGAATGCTATATATAAAGCACAAGTGAGACTGACCTGCCAATACTTGGAGCACACGATGAGGACGGTACGCTGGTTTTGACTGCAGCAGGTGAGTGTGATGGCGTTGAGACACTTGATCTGCTTGCTTTCGTCTTCAAACAGTGGTTCTGAGTACTTGGTCTCACTACCGTTTAGTGTCCACACCTTCACCGTGCCCGTGGTAGTCAGGGCCAGCACCACATCATCTGCACCATACACACACAGCACTGTACTGCCACTGTTACACAACAACACAGCTACTAGTTAGTGGAAGAACTTGTGGCATCAACTCGCATACACTGATGTATTATAGATTTAGTTTCAATCATAGAAATTACACTGTAACCATTAATCACCATTTAATCCACATTATGTCAACGGTCTTGTATAATATTATCTACAGAGTTAACTAAACCTTCAGGTTTTTATTTCTCTACATCCCGGATCTGACTATTTTCCCACTCATTTTGTAGTGCTCTCAGTTCTGGCCAAATGTTTCACGTTTCCTCATGAAACCAGCATCCAACCAAGACAAACTTATGAGTTAGTTCTAGAGGCACGAACTATTTTCTTACTTAAACTCCTAAGTCCTTAATTTCCTTGGTGAGTGGACTGTTAATGTAATATTACTTCTAAAGATCAGTTGAGCTTAGATTGACAAAACTATACAGGGCTTCAAAACTAATTCTTGTGCACATCATTTATCATATTAAATTCACCCATGACTTTAAAGGTATATTACCTTTCCTTTTAACAGGACGCAGGACATGCAAAGCACTGATCCAGTCAGGGTTGACCTTGGAGGAGAGTGAAAAAATGACCTCTAGACTGAATGGATCCATGACCAGGATCTCGGCATAGTATCCGTTACAGAACAGCTTGACATCCTCATTGCCATTCATCAGGTATGCCTGACACAAGATAAATAAAACAATAATACAGATAAATTAGCATACGATACACTATTGTAAAAAAAAAACATTCAGCCCTTAGCACCTGTTCCTGTATTTAGTAAATCTTTGAGTAATGGATAAAAAATCAAACTTTGTAATATTTTTAAAATTGACATTTTTTCTGTGAAGAACAATACAACTTCATCCAAAATTTGAACACAACAAAAGCTATAGCAGTTGTAGCTGATAATGTCGTAATGAATCTAGAAGACAAAACTGCAGTATCAATATTGCTAACTGATCCGTTTGGGACATTTTATTGCATTTTGCATAAACTTTTACTTGAGAAGGGTATAAAACATTTATACTGCTATATTGTAAAAAGAAGAGGACTTATTTTCATAAAGAAAGGCATTCTACTTAAGTGACAAGAAACAATAATGACTGTACTAAGTGAAAATCTATCTGCAATGACATTAAAATAGAAGTTTCAAAGTGTTTCTTTTTGTGTATGGTAGCTATAATGACTGCTACTAATATGCAATGTTAATCTATATTATAAGCTAATGATACATCAATTTAAATTGTGAGTTTAAACAACTGCAAAATAAAACTTTATCAGTGAAGGTAAATCACTAAGTGGTTTTTCTTCAACAATTTGTTATTGAATAATATTAATGCCTTTTAAAATTCTTTGATTGGCTTTCTAAGGCAATAGATTAAGTTAGAGTAATGTACTGACATCATTTTTGTGGTAGGTTAGCCAGAGATATTTGTTTATTCTTTTAACCGAAACAGTCTATGTAAAGATATACTATTTAGTTGACATACTATGCATTTTTCACTCACATCTAATATGGGATAATATGGGATAATATGCAATATTCACTGTTGCAGAATAATATGGGATAATAGCAACAGCTACAACAAAAAATGTTGCATAAGCAAAAGATAGTATTTATGATTATTTAAAATATACATGAAAGGAAGTCTTACTTTCCATTATTTTGAGAATATATACTTGTTCAATTTTTGTTTTTTCTTCATTAAATTATATATTGTTACTTTATAATTATGTGCTTTAAGTTGTTGAGCCACCTAGTTAAGTTTGTTTTGTTTCATAGCTCTATGTTTCAATAATGTTGGTTTCGTTTCTATTTGTATTTCTTTATTTTTATTTATTTGTTATATTAGACATCACTGAATATTAGTGTTATGATGCTTGGATATCGCTATTGCAGAATTACTTTTTATAATTAATTTCAATTCATTACAATCATATCATTATTAAAACATATTTTAGTAGGCTTAAAATATGTTTTATTCTTTGATTGACAACTACATTTTAATTGTATTATTTTTTTTTAACATTAAATATGCCAATAAAACATGAAGTGTACGTTTTAGACATTGGGCACTATTCACTGTATTCTTGTAGAAATATGAATTAAGATATTTTAACTTTGACCTTATATCACTTTTGTAATGTACTTAATAACTAAATAAAGAACTTTAATCTTGGATTCAATAATTCTATTATAAAAAGTAAGGAAATAAAATATCTCAAATTTAGAATCAATAACTCAAAATAGATAGGTAGTTAAAATATAAAAGCTACTTTATTGTGATGTAATACTAAATTCACCACTACCACATTTGCACCGCTCAAACCTTATATTTAATATATCCATCAAAACCAAAATATATAAACACTAACCGATATCCATGCACACTATACTACATTACCTGCATGTTGGTGTGTACGTACGGCAGTTTGACCACTTCTCTACATTTACCGTCCACCAAGTCCCAGGTACACATCTCCCTGTACATCATCATTATTAAACTTTCCACACACCAACTAAACATATCTATCTGTACCTGTATCTTATTATGTACAATAAGATAAATTTTAAATCATTATTATATCATTATTTATTGTAAAAGTTGTCCTAACCAACACTTAACTATTAATGCAACTTATTGTAGGCCTATGAACTGGTGACAGACTCACCCACTTTCCGAGGAACTGACAATGTAGTTATTGTCCATTATTATGCTTGCCTTTGCCAAGCACAAGATCGGTGCAGTGTGACCAACCAATAAACAGCGTGGCGTCATCTGCAATTCACCAGGTTCCTTTTGTAAAAGATTTGCAACAGAACAATCATTGATACTAACTCTAAATATTACTGATGAAAATCAATAGAGTGAGCCCATTCAGTCCACTAGTTTGCATTTATCAAAAACACCCAGGCTCCTTTAATACATTTTACTAACAATGCCTGTGCCTTAAAAAACTGACTAAGTTGTTTTAAATTTTAAGTAAGTGATAAACAATTTATTTCATTTAAGTATATTCTTCTTAATTTTATAAAGTTCACATTAAGAATTGACATTACCAAATGAATGGAAATCCACAAACATATGCATTGATGTTATCACATATGAAAAAAAACTTCTCAAATAACGGGAAATTAAAAAAATAAATCAATAATATCCAACAGAAACATACTATAACACTTCCATTATAAAATTCTTACCAATTTGTTTGTCAAGTGTTAATTTTACCGGAAACGTTTTTAGTATGGTATTTGTTTGTCATTATTTTTTTTAGATGACTATATTGAGTTATGTTACAAGTACAGTCTAGGACTAAATGTGTATTTAGCGATAAATTCTATTTAAATTTAAAATAATTTGTCACTACATGTTTTTACTGTGTCATAGCAAATACATAATTTTGGATTCGGTTTTAAAAATTATTACCAAATTAGATATATTTGCTTCCACAATCTTAACTCTTTTTAGGACCCTTGGTATTTATTTACTTTTTGCCCAAATGATCATTATTTTGTGTTAAAACTATATTGGTTTATGAAATATATTGTACAACTCACAAAGAATTCTTTTGTTTACAAAATTATTTTTACATAAATTGCCAAAATATTACAAAATGTTACAGTCGGAGTGCATTTATATTTCCTGTTAATTGCTGAAAGATTGAAAGTTGAAAAACGTTATCAAAATTGTATTAACAAGAAATATTAACAGTAACTGTCAATATATCATTAGTTGATCTTTTGACAGACTAGACTTAATGAAAAATTAACAATATATCATTATTTGGTCCTAAAAGAATTAAACAGCTTAATTTTTTAACATTCAACACTTCAACTACTATAGTTTAAGTTGCCGACTTAATTACAAGCTACCCATTGTCACGAAATCAAAATTAAGTCTCAGAATCAGAATCATCTTTATTGATAATCATCAAGATTACTAATAGTGTCAAGATTTTATTTTCACATGAAAACTATGTATTTTGAAAAATAGATAGCACATCAATCATAGTACTACACCTTCCTGAAGTGGTCAAACCTTTTTAAAAGCTTATTTCATCATCCCAAACGGAATACTAGTAGATTGTATTCAAAGTTATATTTGAGGACATTTTATAATCAGGTCAACAGAAAATGGCAAAAGTTAAGGATATCAAAAGTTCACAGTATGTTCGGCCTATACAAGACTAAGGTCATATTCATTTTATTTATGAATATACAAATTGTAAACAATTACATTCTTACAATAAAAGTAGATACTACCTTAAACTTATTTAATTTCTCATTTAGTATAAGCAATACTGACAAAAATAATTACTTTATTTATCACACAAAAGGAGTTTTCTGATCCTGGACTGCAGAAAAATAAAACCATTAAGATTTTTTTGTTTTTTCAATAATTGAGGTTTTGGTTTGTTGAAATTTTCAACTACATTTAGTTTTAAATATTGTTTTAAAAATATATTCATTTTCCTACCTTTAGAGTGTCTGGTTCAACCTGCCAAAGACAAATCTGCCCATCATGACATCCTGTGACCAGTGTGCGATGGTCTTTAGACAAGAACACACAAGATATACAATGTGTCGGGGCTGTCTTGCCCCACAGCACTACTGGCACAACGAGGTTGGTGCCAGCTGACATTGTGGAATCTGCACGGCAACAAACAAACAACATATTAATGATACTCTTATATACATCTCTGTTTGCTATAAGATTAATATATAACGGCATATTTTTTCCAATTAAAATAAACCTACTTCACAAAAAAGAACACAAATCTATATCAAATGATTCCTGTGCACAGTCCAGCTAAAATTGGACAAAAGTCATATTCTGCAAATTACAAGTGTTGTTTTGATGTTTAACACACTGTTTGATGTTTGACACTGACTGTGGTAGATACAATAGAGCAGTTGCTAACTCACGATCACTTTTAGCAGTGAAGAGGTTTAATTAACTGCATTGTGTTGTACGGCAACCTCAGAGTTAGGTAATGAACAACAGTCTCTGACAAATGATGAATGCCTTGCACTGAATATTTAAACATGTGTTAACTTTCTTTTACCTTGAACATTTTTGTTATGACTATTGATACAGTAGTAAATGAACCAGATGTGATGGCAAGTAGAGTCCAACAGAGAATGTTCAACTCCCTAGAGTTTGAATGTTCACATTCCTTTTATTGCAGCATCTGGTCTTGTTGTCACAGACTTTCTTTGGATCTCTTTTTTAAAGGTTGTAAGCTTAGTAGATATGTCGTCTGTCCCTATAGATGATTTAGGTTTCAGAGTATCTATTGATTTAAGTACATAATTTTCAGTTATTGATCGAAACTGGAATCTGTTAAATGGTATTGATGTTGTATGTTGGTTGATAATGTTGGAATTGATGTTGTTGTCTTGAAGGGTCTTTTCTGCTGTTGAGGTTAAGATACTGTTGAAATTATCAGCTACTTCTACTGGATCATTAATGATGGTTCCATTGACATGAAGTTGACGGGGACTTTTAGGATTAACTGTGGCTTTCTTTTCTGAATTAACTACCTGTCAGACCGCTTTTGTCATATCGTCTGCTCTTTTGACGTGGTTAGCATTTTGTTACTTTTGTAGAGATTTTAGTTTAAGGTCATATTCTTTTTTTCTTTCCTCTGTAATCTTTTTGTCGCCTGTTAGGTCTGAGCAGAGTTCACGTCCTAGTGCTTTGATATTAGCACTCTTCAGGTTTGTGCACTCATTATCCCAGCATTCCTTCGTTGCATTTGGTTTCTTGTAGGTTTTTGTGTAAGGGCAGGCAATATTCAGATTAGTCTGAATTATACTATAGAACGTATTACATGTCATATTAACATCTTCACTCAAAACAATACTTTCCCAGTTTTGGTTCTACAGGTTTGTCTTAAAATAATCAATGGATTTTTACTGAAATTTCTCTTAATTTCTTTGGTTTTCTTGGGAATGTCTCTGGAAATATTTAATGTTGTTATTAGCGCAGTATGGTCCGATAGGCTCGTCAAGATGACTGTTGTGTGGATTTTGTCAGGTTCCATATTTTTGCAGATCCAGTCTATTGATGATGTGGTTTTATGTGTTATTCTAGTTGGCAGTGGCTTTAATCTAGTTATGTTAAAACAGGATAGGAAGCCCTCTAGTTTGTTGCTGTCAGCCTTTTCTTGTAGTAGATTGTTAACATTTATATCCCCCATGATCACAATATTTTTGTTAATTTGGAGAGGTCGGTCCAGGATATCTGTTAGGATGTCAATTGCATTGTCCAGATTGGTGTTTAAAGATCTATATACTCCTAGCACTAGCAGGGTTTCCATTTTTAGTTTTATTTCAAGGAGTATTGCTTCACACACAAGCTCTGTTTCAAGTCCACTTGTGCTTAGGAGTTTTGCAGAATTTTCTATTCCTATGTTTATATAAGCTGCCACACCTCCTTTTATACGATTCCTCCTGGAGAAGCCCCCAATCAGAGAATAGCCAGACTGTTCTTTCTTACTTTACAGTGCTCTTTGCGGTCTCTTCACTGCAATTTTTCTTCATATGCTCCTTGAAAAAGGCACTAAGTTTCATGAGGAAATCTTTATAATCTTCATCATTTCCCTTTATTTATGAGTTTAGTGGAGGGTAGTTGCTCAGCTACATTTTTAGTTTTATGTTGCCTGGTATTTGATGCCCAGAGGCATTTTATTTCAAAAGACAGCTTTGGCTACTTGAAGAGAAATACTACACATATTTGCCCTCTTCCCTTTGATTACCCGGGGCTTTGTCAGAGTATTCAATTTGATTCTTTGTTCAGGACTGCTTTCTGTCAAGGTATTTTTCAGTTCTTTCTTGTAGGTTTGGCTCATTCCTGAACTCAGGGATGAACTGCTTTCTGTCAAGTTTGTTCAGTTTTCTCTTGCAGGTATGGCGGGTTCCTGGGATCAAGGATAGACTATTTTCTGTCAAGTTGGTTTTCAGTTTTTCTTTGCAAGTTTGCCTGATTCCTGAGATCAGATATTGGTTTTGTTCTGTCGCAGTGTTATTCAGTTTTTTATTACAGGTTTGTCTGGCTCCTGAAGTTTAAGTATTAAGAGTTGTTTCCATCCGGTCTAGTTTATTTTTTACTTTTGATAATTAAAATAGAACAGAGATGGAGTTGTTCCTATTTACTTTGGGCTCTTAAATACAAAGGGAAGTTTGTGTTGCAGAGTCCTTGAGATTGTTTGTTTTTATTTCTTGATTTTCAGTTTTCTTTTGCTGTACAGTAATATTTTTCCAGTTCTACTATTCTTTTTACATAGCTATCAATGAGTTGTCCCATTTTAAAGTCATGCTCCTCATAGATACATTATACTTTAAGATGAAATTTCTTCTCTTTTGCGACCTGAGCCTGGACATCCACGTTTAGCTGTAATAAATGCTCTATTTTGTCAATGTGTTTCGTCTCTTCATTTTCCATCTCTTCCACTATCCTCCATAATATTTAGTTCGGTGTTGAACTGGAGAATTTCTTCTTTTAACAGTTTATTTTCTTAAACTAATACTAACCTTATTTTTGCAGCCTTCTCCAATCTGTCCTCCTCACTCTTTGAGTTTTCTAGATATTCTGTAAGGCCATCAATGGTGCCTGAGCTATTTAATGAGATTGGATCTGGTAACTCTTTAGATAGGTGTAGATACTGATCTTCCTGATATCTTATGCATTACCAGGTTTCAGTTTCTGGAGAAGTAAATTTAAAAAATTCTTTTCTATAATATTTTGATATCCTGCATGATAACATTTGTTGCAAGGATCTGTGCATTTTATAACTGAAAATCTAACTCTAATATCACAGTTACCATATGGATATTTTGAGGGCATTTTGTATTCTGTGGTATATAAAATAAATGCTATTTATTCTTCTGCGGTATTTATACACATATTGAGGTGAGGACTTGTATTGAGGCACTTGACAATTCTAGGTTTCATTAGTAGCCAAGTAGTAAGTAGTGAGCAGATTATACTTACTTCAGCTGTTGGTATATTCGTTAGTGTTTGAGGTTGACGTCTATAACATCAGTAAGTTGGCTGTAACGTCATTTCCCATATTATGATTTTCAACAAATAGTGATTGTCTACTTGTTTCTTAAACATTATATTTAATTACAAATATTACTTAGTTTTTAATTTCTTTTAGTTTTGGTAAAGTTTACTTTAATATCTTTATAATAATAAAGTGCTTAACCCTTTTACTGCCGACGTCCGACATATCGGACGTCTGCATTTTTGCCGAAAACGCCAACGTCCGATATGTCGGACGTCTGTTTTTTTTATTGTTACTGGCTACTGTTATGTTCAAATGCCGAAATATTCAGTATTTTGGTTGTTTAGGAGGAAAGGATAATGAAAGAAGCCATTTGAAGAACTTTGGATTTCTATTTTCGTCGTCTTTGACTAGAATTGACGAACTACCTAGACAGCTGTCAAAACCAGATGATCGGGTTAGATTACTGAAATCTTCATTCATTGTTGTTGTTTACAATGTTATCGAAAGTTTTTTGAAGTGTTACTTTTGTTGATCAAGGATAAAATAACTAAAAGAGTTACATCTAACTCTCCTGTGAGTGAGGGAATAATTAACAGTCTAATCGATGGTGGTGTACAAGTGCAAGACGAACTGAGTGACGATTTCCTTCAGAATTTGTCAGATTCAGATGCCGAGAACGATTCTGATATTAGTGTTAGGGCTATTGATGACAATCAAAGTGATGTGGATGACACTGATGACGATCCTGACTTTATCTTACCATCAGATAATGAGGAGTTATTAGATAGTGAGGGGGAAGTGGCACAGATAAGTTTACCTTCAACTTCCACTGGTAGGCCTAGAGGAGGCCTACCAGTTTTGGGAAAATCCTCATAGTGCAGCTATGTTTCAAGGTAGCACCTTCAAATTTGGTATATGTTCTAAGCAATTGCTCTAGTTTATAATGATATCATGCTTAAAATTTTAGTATAATTTTAAAAATAAATTATCAGATGCCAAACACAATTTTTATTTTTTTTATTTATTTTTTATTTATTTACATAATTTTTAAAATTAAATAATGAGTTTGTTTCAAATTAAAATTTCTTTTTATTATTTAAAAAACAGCATTTAAATACGAGTAAATAAAGTAAAAATTCATGCAAATCTAATTAAAAATAAAAAAGATACAGCATTTTTTGTAAATGAATGCACAACAGCGATTTTCCCCCTTGGCAATTTTGACTGGTACGATAAAAAAATAGCCGGCAGTAAAAGGGTTAATATGAGTCTCATATATCTTGTCAATTATGTTGGTTAATAGTGTATTTTAGTTTAAAATTAATTTGTGAAAGGGTTACGGTTATTCCAGGTACATATTGTGCACTAGAGACGAAAATGGATGAGTACATGAAAAAATACAGTATTTTAAATAATTAACCATTATTGCAACCGCATGAATGACATATTACTAGTCCGCAAGATTATGTAAATAAGGAACTAGTCTACTCTCTATTGTCTAATAGTCACATTTTCTTCAAAATTGTAATGAACGATATTACAAATTTAGCCTATAACAGCGTTACATATTAGATTGAGCTATCTTGTCTGTTGTCGGTGAGGTCCCTTCAAATAGATGTGTGAAGGGCCGGAGGGCCCGAGAAAAACAGATCTGGGTACAGGCCTGCATGCGATCTTACTCAAATAGGCTGCAGTATAGTAAGCGGCATCACAATCAAATCAGGGTACCAAATTATCGATTACAAATATGTACACTATTGAATATAAAACATTCTAATTATTGTTATTAATTATTTATATGAAAGTGTTTACAGCTGTTCATGTAGATTATTTAAGTTAATTAAATCATCATAATTAATCAGTATCGATATATCGATTGTTATGATTAAATAATATCGTTTGCCAATTTCGATATAAAAAACCGGGTCCCCTTATCGTACCCTACCAGTGAGCTTTTTCATATGTTGATATAAAAATTGTATGGGTAGGGTACGATAAGCGGACCCGGTTTTTTTATATCGGTATTAACAAACGATAATACTCAATTATAACTTTCGATATAACTAACAGATAATGATTTTTGTGCAGTAACTAACTTGTATCAACTATAAACACTATTTCATATAATAAACGTATTTTCTTTTATAGATAATAAAAGACAATTGAAAGCTCATGGAGAACCATGAAACGAAGTTTAAAAAGTGCCATATCAGCTTGCAGATCATCTCTATTAGTATTTGTGCAGAAAAGTATAATTTTATACAGATGATTCAACAACTTCTCGAAAATAGTTAATCATTGCTACACACAGGTGAAAATACATAATTATGCATATTCATAATTATGCATATTCTGTATTTCCTGTAATAAATGATTTTTATGTTGTTATTATGTTATTATTATTTATGAGTTTTTCCTATTTCCAGTTCTAATGGTTTGTTTGATCGTTAGAGCTCATTATTGTTTATAAGGTTATCATTATATGCCTTGTATTAGTTATTTTAATTTAAAATATGTTTGTAATTATGGCTATAGATTTATTTATATGATGTATAAACCTGTATTCAATAAATGAATATTAAGCATAAATGATTGTACAAATCGATATAAAAAACTGGGTCTGCGTATAGTAATCTACCCATTTGTATAAAAGTAATAAACAATTTAATTTTTTTAGGTAATTATTTTCTTATAGATTATAGTTTGTCTGCCCTAACTAACCACAGCAAAACAAAAAAAAACAAATTGGAGCATAGATATTGAAAGGAAATCTAGCCTACCAGTCAATAGGTTATATGATAGAAATAATTAATAGCTCATTTAAATTATTGCAGGATGTTTTACATTATAATAATGCAATGTTTACCAAATGAAACACAACTCACCATGTACCTGAATATGATAGTTAATTAAAGCTAAGTTTGTAGCTTACATACTGGTGCTATACCTCTGATTCACTAAGTTGAACAGCTATTAAATGAAGACAACTAAGGCTATAGGCTTTTTGAAAAACTCTAATAAGGCGCCCTTAATACCAAGCCTTCAGTCACAAATTATGTTAAAGATATAAACACTTAAACTGAATGCGATAGTCAGATTGATACATATTTACAGATTCTTTCTGACTTTACATAAAGGAGATGACACACTATATTATAACAAGCTAATAAAATATTATCAACAAACTCACGACTGTAATCTACTATACCAAGCAGAGTTAAATTGGGACCTATACAGACAGCTGACGAGCTGACAGCATAGTTTTATTGATCAATGATCATATGACTGTCGACTGACAAATCAGCTGTGAATTTACATTATATAAAGAGCTCGGCGCTACTTGCAGAGTTTGCTTCTGCGAGAGGGTGATAGGTTATACCAATCGTTTGTTTAACATTTTGTAAACTGATTGTTGTGCATTAATGTTTGTTTTAACTTTGAATCTCAATCTATTATTGTTTTGTGACTATTATATTTTTATATATGAATCTTAACTTTGTTACTTTAAGTTATTATCGTTTTGTAAAAAAATGTAAATAAAAATGAAGGATACATTTGATTTAAAATAGTACAAGAAAATAAAGTAAGAAAATAGGGACATAACTCAACATTTTTATTCAAAAGTTTTCAACAGACTATTTTAAAAGACAAAAATTACCAAAATGAATGATTATTACGCTGGCAAAACTCTGATGAGTTGACGAGCTGATCTATGTACTGAGTGTACATCATCCCATTTTCATTGTTTGTTGAGGCTCTTGGTTCACTCTGTACATTACATAATCATCAAATCGTTTAGGAAGAGTAACTGCTCTCTGAAGTCTTTCTGATCTAATGTTTTCATTTTCATATACTGGGGAAAAACCTTAGCTATAAAAGGACTGCCCACTTGCTTCAGCAGTCTGTGGTACCAACTCACTCTCATCTAATTTGGCTTCTGTTGACATACCTGGTTCTAGAACGCGGGATTTCATGAATCTCTCATTCCTGATATACACAGCTCTATTTTCACTATATTCAACTTCATATAAACGATGTCCTCAACAATTTATCAATTGTACTCTGTTCCAACCACCTGTGTTCCATTACTCATCTTCAAGCTTCTTCTTGCACCAAAAGTCTTAACCAACATCTCTTCTTAAAATTACACTGTTGTATGTTTCTACTGCTCGAATCCTGTTTTAGCTAAACATTCTTGAAAATCTGTTGGGTCCACAATTTCTTGATCTGTTCTGGTGTTTGGCAATTGGCATCTTAATCAGTGACACATCATTCTTTGTGCTGAAATTGGTCTTGTTAGGTGTGTTTCTTCGTATCAGTAATATCTTGTAAAAGTCAGTTTTTTTTCTATTTCCTTCTTTACCATGCCCTTTTCCAGTTTCACAGACACCTCAGCCTTTCCGTTGCTCTGCGGACAGCGAGGACTGCTTGTGATATGTTCGAAACTTCCAGTCTTGGGCAAATTGTTTGAACTCCCGCGCTGAAAAGTGGGTTACGTGTTGTTGAGCACTGTCTCAAGGATCCGATAGCGGCTTCTCATAGTTAAGCGGCTTCCGATAGCGGCATACTTAAGTTTCTTTTGTATGCCAGAATGGTTATTTTTGGTGTAAGATCATTCAGTTCGTCAATTTCAAAGAAATCCATGTAGTGGTAAATGTTAGGTAAATGTTAAGCTGGTATAAAGTGACGAAGTCTGTCATGGATCTTAATCTCAAACACATCCATGACGATTATATTAAAAGGGTGAGTAGGCAGCTTATGAGATCTCATAATCGTTGATTAGTAGCAAACTTAGCATAGACTTCATAACTCCTTACCATGCCTTCAATTTCAGGTAACGTGTTTGGCCAAAATATTTCTTCTTTTTCGAGTGTTTTATTCAGCTTATGCTTAAGTATGACCACTAAGAATTTTCTTCAACAACTCTCTAATTAACATTTTGGGAATTAAGATTTGGTTACCTTTCAGAACCACGCGCTCTTCAAACACCAAGTCCATTCTGTAGTTCCAGAAACACACTAAACATGGAGGAACTCTCTTCTTATCCTGGGACCAGTAATCTGAGACATGTTTAATCAAATTCTGGAAATACTTATCTTTGGATGTTTCCTTCATGATTTTCTTGACGGTTGCTTCGTTCGGTTTTACTGTTGTGACATGGTCATAATAAATTCCTATTGCAAGTTCTTTAATTATACTGGGCTGATCAAACTGATTCAAGTGACAGTTAATTTTGTATACGTCGAATTTTTTTTCTTTTTTTCTACACTCTCTGGTGCTCGAGATAAAGTATTGGCCAGATACATGTTCTTTCCTTACCATGAAGTCTTTTTGGACATTTCATCAGAGGTTTATTAAATAATTTACCAATGGGCTGTTTTCGGTTTCCACAATATACCTCAAAGGGTTCAAAAAAACAGTTCCAAATTTAACTATTGAGCATCTGTTGCTTAAATAGCTCCGAATCCAATCCAGAAGAGGGTCACACACTCCGTAGAATTTTAAAATTAAATCAAATGTTTATGGTCTTGCAGTGATCTAAAAAAAATGGCATCTACCTGAAGGTCCTGAGTGAAGCTGGTATAAATAAATTACAAAACAAAGTTATGTTGGTAATAGTGGATCGACCAGATGTAAAACCATGTTGCTTATCAGCTATGACATTGCTAAAGAAAGACTTAAATCTCTCAAGCACAGTACCCCTAAAAATATTAAAAGGTGGTACTGAATAGTGATTGGTCGATAATTTTGAGTACCATTTCTATCACTGGTCTTGAAGATTGGTATTACATAACTTTTTTAGAACGGAAGGGAAAATTCTATTCCATAAGCTGCTATTGAAAAGGCAGGAGAGATTTGCACTTCGTATGTCATTTTAGTTCCGCAGTACTCTGCGTGGAATGGCATCTGGTATTATTGTTTCGTCTAGGAAATAAGGCTAAGAGTAACTTTCTTTCTCTCTCTCTAGAGACCAGTCTTGCAGAGAAATGTTCAGGACACACCATATTTAAACATTTCCATCCATCAGTATCTTCGAGACCTTGCTGTTTGTTAGGAAAAATATTTTTATGTCAAGTTTCCTGTATGTCAAGTCATTGATATTCGTTCCGCAGTACCAATAACATCTCCGTTCCCAAACTTTCCACTTCATGTTTCCAAAAAACAGTTCCAATACAATGCCATCACACTCTATAGTAGTCTTCTATTATCACTTAAGATCGAACGGAATAACATGTCTTTCAATAGGAGTATACCTGATACCTGATACCTGATGTCTTCTTCATTGACCAGCGTTGCTGGATTGAAAGCGTCACAATAAAATAAATAACTAACTAAATTCTACTATTTACACTATTTACAAATGCAAGTGGCGGCAAGGCTAGGCTATGTTGCTCGCGTTCTCGAAAAAATCTCTGATTGAGTAGAGAGGGTTGGCCAGGGACCACTTCCTAAGCCTGCATTCAAAGTCCCTGCTCTCAAGAGCTTTAAGATGTTGAGGGAGGCAGTTGTACATTCTTACTGCTAATGCGGGGAAACAATCTCTTGTCTTGCCTAGCCTACAGGAGACTGTATTTAGTTGTGAGCTGTTCCTCAGCCTGTAGGCATCCTGAGCTTCACCCCTAGTTCCGAAGGCTGCAAGGTTTTCCTTGACATGTAACAAGCTGGCGACAACATACTGGCTAAAAACCGTTAAGATCTTAAGTCGGTTGAACAAGGGCTTGCAGTGATCTAAGAAGCCTGCAGATGAGATGATACGCACAGCATGTTTTTGCAGCAATAAAATTTCGGCACATCCAGAAGAATGACCCCAGAGCAGCAGACCGTAGAGAATGTGGCTATGAAACAGCCCATGATATATAGTGACAAGATGTTTTTCCGTCAATAGAGGCTTCAGTCTGCGCAACAAGCAGGTCACTCGAGACAGTTTCTTACTTAGTTCTGCCACATGTCCGTTCCACGTAAGTTTGGAATCAAGAGTAAAGCCCAAAAGTTTAACACTCCCCACTGTATGGTTAGCTAGAGATCAGGTGCATGTTAACTCCTGCGATTTGGAAAGGTTTAGACTGAGTTTGTTGGCTGAAAACCATTCCTTAGCTCTGCCATAGACTTGGAGCGCTTGAGCTCTCCCATCTTCAGGTGTGGGTCCCGCTTTAAAGAATGTAGAATCATCTGCGAACAGAAGTACATCACCCACCAACTCTAGGTCATTAATTAGTACCAAGAAGAGCAAGGGTCCGAGAACCGAGCCCTGAGGCACACCGTGCATAACAGGCAGTGGTTTGGATGAAGCACCGTTAACAGAAAATATTTGTTCTCTTCCCTCCAGATAAGAATGGAACATTTGAAAAGGCTGCCCTGAAACTCCGTACAACTCAAGTTTTCTTAAGAGTATACTGTGGGAAACACAATCAAAGGCCTTGCTGAGATCTGCAAGAATCAGCGCTGTTGACTGCTTTGCTTCAAAAGATTCCAACACTTCTGCCACAAGTTGACGCATAGCAGTTGTAGTTGAGTGCTGGCTTCTAAAACCATGCTGTGATGCCGAAAAAAGATGGTTCCTATCCAAGTGATCGACTAGTTGCTTCTTCATTACTGTTTCAAAAATTTTGCTGATAATAGGAGTCAATGAAATGGGTCTGTAGCTCTCGATGATCTCAGGATTACCCTTCTTGTAGACCGGTATTGTACGCGAGACTTTAAGTGCCTTAGGGAACACAGCATTCTCCAAGCAGTAATTCAGAACCTTGGCTAAAGGGGCAGCAATGACATCTGAAACATACTTTAGCACAGGGGTTGACAACCCATAAATATCCTGACTTGATGAATTTTTTAAATGACATATTAACCTCTCTACCTCTGCAGGACAGACCGGATTCCAAGTTGAGAATGGAAACGGCCTAGGCCTATTACTCATGTGGCCAGATACCAAGGCCAGCGGATGCGTCTGGTTACATGAAGATATTTTATTGATTATATGTTTTACTTCATTTAACATTGTAGTATTAAATTGATCAGGGCTGGCATTACACTTGAGTACTGGCTTAGTCTTACAGGTTCTATTTACCAGATCCCTTGCCGCTTTGCACGGATTTGGGGCTGACCCAATTTTAGACATGTTGAAATTCTTTTTAGCTATATCAACCTGTCTCCTGTAGATCCTTTTGGCCCTTAAATACATGCTATACAATAAATCCCTGTTTTGACCAGCTGCAACCTTATACCTGTCATGCAACGCCACAACAAATTTCCTAATATTTTGAAGTTCAGGCGTGTACCAGTCTTTTTGGGACTTAGAGATCAGCCCACCCGACTTGTTGAGATTAGCACAATACTTTGGTTTAATGGACTTAGCCGGAAATATCCTGTCAAAGATACCATAAAAAACATCAAAGAATAATTGGAAAGCGGTCTTTGGATTGACATTGTCAAGAATAGCAGACCAGTCTGTATTTATAAGGGCTAGTCTAAAATTAGGAAATTGCTCGACATTTATAGGCCTAAAGCTATGATTGTAGGTGCTATGCCAACTAGGCCTGCTTTCAGTGCCACTCACCAATTCAATGTTTACATCTAGGACCACCGGGCAGTGGTCGTCAATTACAGGGTCTAGAATTGATGTTGAATGCTCCCAGGAATTTAGATTAGTGGCGATAGCATCTAGACAGTATTGACCACGAGTTGGTGACTGCGATGTTATGTAAAGGCTGTAGCTTCTTAGTAAGCATAGAAAACGATTTGACAGTTAATTTACTTCATTAAGGTGTATATTGAAATCGCCCCCGAGAAAGACTAGCCTATTATGTTGTCTAGTTAGTTCAGCCATGCATCTGTCAAGGTTGTCAAAGAACTTTTGGCTATCACCGCCAGGCGAGCGATAAACAGAGACCACAGTAGCAGTGACCCGGTTGACTATAATCTCGATCCCAGGGAGCTCAATATGCTTTTCATCACAGAATGCACCTAAGTCTAGTGTATTACAACTTAAACTGCTATTAGCATATATTGAGGAACCCCCGTTCTTATGAAATTGCCTAAAAAAGGCTGCCTTAAGCTCTAGAGTATTGATAGTGGAGTAGAATTCACTCTCTTGGCTAGTCAGCCAGTGCTCACTGATACAGAAAATATCTGGTTTAACTTCGTTAGTAAATAGTGAAACAAGATTGTATTTAGTCCTGAGGCACTGAACATTAGCAAAGGCTATTTTTAAACCAGAATTAGGCCCAGTAGAACAAGTAGATGTTGACATACCTTGAAGATTTGAAGTTCTACGCGTATTGTCACTCACACTTAGGCCCAGTCCTAGATTATCAGGCTGATGCACGTTCTCACCTTCAGTGTTGGATACAGCATTGGTTACCGTACAGCTTCGCTCTTCATTCTTCTGAATAAAAAACGCTTCACTATGGCTCCCTTAGGCCAGATGGTACTTTCAAATAGATTGTCTTTCATGCTGTATTCTACTCCAATTTTGAAGCTGGCATTTGTCCCCTTGCTGTCTAATTTCTCCACTGTAGGATTTGACCCTACAAAGGTCTTGTCAATAAACTCCTTGACCGCATCCGTAGTTGTGTCATTCCGTAGGCGACCCAAGTACATCCAGGCCTTCTTGTCACCTGCTGTAAGTTCCGAGTTTTCATTATCACCAATTACGATGTTTTTTGTTGTGTTGGAATTCGAGCGTAGCCTAGGCCTAGGCTTAACATCAAAAGAGGGATTGGAAGTTTTTTTATTATCTGCCAGAATCGATTTGTGATTGGAATTGTCATTGTTCCTCGGCCTGATTGGTTTATTTGTACGAGGCAATTTATTTCTCCGCTTATTGGATTGACTTTTCCAGCCATCATTTTCTGAGCCTATAGTGTCTGATTTTATGGAATCTTCCCTGATAACATCTTCAAGAGAGCTTTCACCAGGCCTGTAGCTAGAAGTTGATTCATTTCTCCCAGGCAACTCCATAGAGCCAGAGCTTTTCACATGCTGCATACCCTGTGGTCCAGGCCTAGGCCCATTGAGACCAAGATCAGTACCAACTATGAGCCTAGATAAATTTTCATTGCTTGGACCAGGAGTAGGCCCATTACCAGCAGTAAGGGCTGCTTTGTAGCTTTTTCGTTCCAAGTTCAGATTAGGTGATTCAGTGAGAATAACATCACTTATGATATCTGAATGTGTGTTCAACACAGATTTCATTTTCGTCTGCTCACTACTGACTGATGCTACATTCTCTGACATAGCCTTAAGGTTCGTTGGTAGGTTAGTAACTTCTTCCGTCAAAATTTTAATATAGGTAAAACACTCAGAACACAATTTCTCACTTGAGATATCTAAATTAGTTTGCTGAGGATTACTCGCCGGCATGGTCTTCACAGTTCCCAACCACAATCTACATGCATCACAGAACCACAACGATATGTCTATAATATCCTTACATTTGTTGTAATCGGTGTCAGAAATATTCACACACGTTATATGGAAAGGTTTACCACACTTTCCTGCACACCGCAAAGCTTTACTTCTTGAATTAACTTTAGAATTGCACGAGCCACAGTCAGTTAAACTTTCACCTGCCGCCATCTTGCGCAAGGATTATGAAAGGAATGCTCATAAATGAAGTAGTCTATAGCGTTTGGGATTTTCTGGCCTGTAGTTCCTAAACCCTATTGACACAATTGTATATTTTGTATAACTGTTGTGAAGTTACTAACACAATACACTTAAACGCTTGGGAAACATTTTACATCAACAAAAATCAAGAAAAACTTATCAATAATGAAGACGGGCCAATTCAATTCTACTCTCATCTCAATTTATAAGAAAATTGAAATGTAATTCTGATTAACTATTTTATACTGGCTAACCATACATCCAAATCGTTTATCATATGTTATTATAATGTTTGTTATTTAAAAAATGTAAACATTTGTTAATTTGTGAAGTGCCTCACGATGGAATCTTTGATTCCGAAAGGCCTTGCACAAAATAAAAGTTATATTGGAATATGTTGTATTTATTTATACTAGTGATAGTACAATAAACCCTTTTTCCAATGCTCCAAGATTCTACAATTTTGCTCTGTAATTTTTGTAATACATTTCTTTTATATTTCGAATTAATTCGGCAAAATGACAAGATAAAATATTAAATAGTTGTTGCTGTTCCGATAAAAAAAGTACCGGTATACAATATTTTGTATCGTTCAGGGACTGCATGTACTATTTTATATAAACATCTATAATAGGACAGAGAGACATCTCTGTGTGTTGATTTGTTAATCGATCACGTAATATTGATTTAACATATTATATCAGACATGCCGAGTTTAAATAACTGATTGTGCAAAGATTATAATTATATTTATACTGTGTGCATAGTTCTGAAGAATAAACAATGTATATATTGTTGATTAATTCAAAAATTAACATATTAACATGATCGAAATAATGCACAAATTTTGTATAGCTAAATGATTTTTCAATGAGTATAATATTACTGAAATATTTGTTTTTAATAAATATCAATATATACAATTTTCAATGTATTATAAGTTCAATTTTAATGACGTTAACACAAATATTTTTGTGTTTGAGTAGTTTTTCTTTTTATTAACTCATAACACTATGTATTTATGCAATTATAAGTAAATTAATAATTTAATAAAGAAAATCAACAATTTAGGTATTATATCTGCTAAAGAAATGCATCTCTTCAGCTTAAGTCACAAATAAAATTTTGGAATTCACTTACTTGCTGTAAACCATAACATTCATATTTTTAACACGATCATAATATATAATATTGGTGTAAAACACCTGCATATGAATGCCAATGGAGTAATTAGTTGTTGGTAGGGTTGTTTAAATCGTATTAGACATTTAAAATTGGCGCTATAGATAGGAGCAGGAAACTAAGAAATCTCGTGTGTGATAGGGAGGGTACTACAGCTCAAAAGTGCGCTGAAAACATATGTTGTCACCGACCTTTAACATTGATTATCCACTGCTTTCTTTTTTCATTTATTAAGCTCTGGTTCGAAATTTGTACGGTACGAACGTTGCGGTACACCGTACGCGTAGTCGCGTACAGTACACTGCTGGCTAACACACTGATCTCTGGTAGTCTGGTACATTTTATTTCTACTACTACTACTACTACTGGTGGATGTGGATTGTGGAGGTGGCGGGTGGCTTAGAAAGTTACAAGAATGTCCTAGTTGGCTAACCTCAAATGAGATCTGCCTCATCATCGTAATTAGATTGTTTAATATTTAAACATCAGCATTGTATATTTCTTACGCTAAATCAGCATAAATTAATAATGAGCAAAATTTCCTTATATATTGGAAAGAATTAGCTTCTAATGTTTATTTATTAAATCTTAAGTATGGCTGGCAATTTCTGGCAAAGTTCCCACTAGTGAGTATTTTTACTTTATTAATTAATAATTTTATATGTAACTTAATTAGTATTATGTGATTCTTTACTAAGACTGTCTTGTTAGAAATGCTTATTAAGTGCTTTATTGTCACTGCTAGCCGTAATTACTGGAGATTTCTTTACTATGCCATGACATAATAGACACGATTTATGTCTGTAATAAATGTGTGTATACTTTTTAATCTATCATATTATCCTTGGGAAACTGTAATATAGTATTTTGGGCTAAACTACATTTTAATAGCCTACATACTAAGCTTTAGATGGGAATTTTTTAGGACCTAGTTTGCTATCGCTTAGTGATACAAACAATTACTGAGTGATGGTGAATTTGTGAAGAAATTCTAAAAAAACTTCAAAGAATAGTCCTAGTTATGGACTTCATGATTTATTGCTAGGCTAAGTGAAACCACATAGATTCCATTCATAGAATTAAACATAAACTAATTCTAATCCAGTTCCCTTATAATATTAATTTTATAATTAGAAGATAAAAACCAAATTCTCTAAAGTCTACTTAACGGAAATTCCAATATAGATTTTACTACATAATATAGGCTACACTATATATATAATCTATACTTGATTATATAATAACTCATTCAGTATTTATTTACATTAGAGTGACCATGGAAAATGGACTTTTTTTCATGGGTTGGGCATTTATAGCCAAGTATTATTATCACAGGTGCATATGAACTGGGGGGAAAGTATATTATTGTATTGTATTGATGCCTTACGGGCATTATTGCGTTAAGGAGCAGGGGCATCACGTGATCTGGGATTCGACTTTTGCAAGCTCGAGTTAACTTTTTTTCTAAAAGAGCAAGCAGTGCGCAGCGGGCAGGCATCTTTGACAGGATTAACGTACTAGTCAGCATCATTTCAGTAACTTATCACTTACCTTAATGTTCAGGTGGGTACAATTTTGCAGCCGCAACCCAGAAATGGTGGATCTGCTCATTGAGGTTTGGGTATTTCGCCTTAAAAAGGTATTCACCCAAATACCCCACAAAATGAGTTTTTATCCTGCCGTAACGCGGAATTTTATCTTTAACGCTTCTCCACGTCCGCTCGATGGTATTTGTGTGGGCGTGAGTGCGTGGGTCCACAAACTCCTTTAAGTGATTCACTGTCTCATGCACAAACCCCTCGTCCTCTAAGCAGTCGTACGCACGCCAACAATCACTAATAATTTTACTTCCCGGTAAAATTTTTTCTTTTACGATCTTTAATAGAGTTTCCTTGTCCCTTTTATCTACCGGCACTAAAAATGTTTCGTGTGTGGTGCGGTCTATACCACCAAACACCCACTGCCCTTCAATAAGTTGTTCTCTATTATATTTACGTTTACCAAATTTGGCCTCGTCAATTTCCACAATGTGGCCAACTCCACCTAAAGTTACATCATCATTGGCCACATGGTCAACAAATACTTCCCGACAAAACGAATACCACAGCCATTCTTTTTTAAAGGGGAAAAAGGATAAAAAATATAAACAAAGAATTTGAAATATTCATTATATATTCAGTGCATAAAGAGTCAAATCATAAGGAACCATTTAAAATTATTGCCCAAAAATTGGTATTTTATGTTTTTTATTGATTTGTAAACAGCTGGCTGATTGTTGGCCAGAACAGCTGACGGTTGTGGTTTTTTTTGTTGGTTTGTTATTGCAGATGGTTCAAGTTAACACCAGGAGTTTTATGGTCTATGTTATAGTTTGACATTTGAAGATTTACTTGGACTAGTTGACTTTTGAAGGTGAGTTGTATTATTATACTAATTCAAAATACAAAATTACTATTCTAGTTGTCCCATCCGTTACAAAAAAGTTAATAAAGTTAAGTTTATTGCAGTAACAGTAATGTCACAAAATTCCTACTTTGGGAAAGTAAGGTCAAGTGAAACCCTTCTTTAATTTATATATTTTTACAGTTTTAGGAATTCATTTTAGCAGTTTTTGGTGTAACGGATGGGACATGTAACGGATGGGACAATGTCTGATAATATAAAGGAATTAGTTGTTCTAGGTCCTCAAATATCAATAACAAAATAGTTTTGAAGTTATGTACATATCATGAAATAACTGTGAATGCAAAGAGTGGCCTAGATGAACAAATAAATTAAACCAATTAGAGATATTATCAGTTTTTATAAACTTTTTAAATCTGCCAAAACATGGAATGTGTAAATTTAAATTTTAAAAACACTACACTTCTTAGGCCTAAATTTGAGGTAGACTACACAAATATTAATACAGAGTAGCCATTAACAAGACAAAATATTCCTCACATATAAAGAATGTTTTTCAATTCAAGCTTGAGCTGATATTAAATTGTGTGCTTTTAGATTATGGCGCCTATCAACCAAAATCGGATGGCCAAATGTCGTGCGAAGAAAAAGTCTGATCCCTGGAGCTTGGGAAGAACATTTACGAAAGGACAGAGAAAGAAACAAAGCCAGAAAGAAATGTAAAGAAGGAAGAAAGACTCTCTGTTCCAAATTTATTGAAAGCAGACAGAGAAAAGGAGCGACTTTGAAAGAGAGCAGCAAGAGAGAGAAAAAAACAGTCTAAACTGGGGACACCAACTGTTGAAAATTCGTGTTGTCGAGAGACGAGATGAGAAACTTCCTCTCCGTCAATTTTATGCATAAAACTGGTACTCCAAGTTCTTTTGGCCAACAGAAGCTGACATTCAGACTCTACAACCAAATGACATTTTATGCAAAATTGATGTGCCTCCACACACTGTCTCCAATAGACATTTTGGAATGTTTGAAAATACTGTCAATCAGATCCAAGAACTCCAAGAATTTAAATAGTTTAAGCAGTAGATAAAACAAAAGCTTAGTTGTAAAAAAAGCGTTTAATTAAAAAATTGCTTTTTATAAAAAACATCTTGTTTTTTTAATCTCCATTAACTTAATAAATAGTTTTTTAACCATTAAAAACACATTATGGTATTGAAAATTTCATTGTTAATGATCTAAATCACCAACGTTTGGTTACTCGTCCCATCCGTTACAAATCAGTGTCCCCATCCGTTACATTGGAACATGATTTATTACTAGATAACGTTTATTATAATGATAAAGATAAGTATAAAACTGAAAACTATGCAATCTAATTAATAGGTAGTATTTTTCCTGTTGTGTTAAAGATATGGACAGAACTGAAATTACTTCCATAAAGGGAATCATCACTTGCTACACTTCCTAATTGTGTCCCATCCGTTACACGTTTTTGAACTCTTTTAACTCTTAAAATAATAATTGTATTTTTAACCACTGGCATATTAATTTACATCAACTCTTTAAGCAACCAATTATGTTGTAAGTTTTTACTTTAATACCCATTATTTAACTTATACAGCTTTCTTTAGGGTAAAAAACGCAGTAAAACTGTCCCGTCCGTTACAAAAGAATGGCTGACCAGTCAAACAGCTGTTTTAGAACTAATATTAAAGTTTTTTTCCAGGTAATCCTGTCGTGGCGGCACTAAACACAATATTGACGCAACAACATTAAAAATGTCCGTCAATGGTAACCGGGCGTTTTCAAAGAAAGTGCCCTTTTTCGCACTGGCACTAAACCGACACTTGATTTTCTTTCGTTTCGGTGCAGGCGTATAGTACTTTCCACACCGAAAATGGAAGTCCCCAAATTCGTTTACAACAAGTTCGTTGCCACACTTTCTATTACCACAACGCTTAGTCCAGTTATAAGCCCCGTGGTTTACATAAAATTGTAAAACTCCATACTCGTTTTTACGAATTGCTTCTACGTAAGATAACGAACATCCAACACAAAGGTGTGCCATTACCACTACTGAACTAGGAGGTTAAGAATAGACACGGAGGAACAAAAGTATTTCAAAATGGCGTCCCTTCTTTATTTGAGAGAGCGCGGAGTAATACCAAACTGTCAAATATGGATAGTGTTGCCAGAGGTATTGTAAAAAACGGAGTTTTTAGAGGATTTAAAAAAATCGTAACTCCTTTGATTTTTGTTGCCGATGAATTTTTTCTTCACTATTGTTTTCAGGAAAAATTGTAATTTTCAGGAAAAAAAAAATGAACATACCTTTCCATGGTCACGTAATGTAAATTGATACCACTCATTCTTAGGGTATGCCTACTTTCGGAACTGTATCAATATTATAGGCAAAGTACTAAAAACAAGATTGGTGGTGCTGTGATACCTCAAAAACATATGAGCCGATTTTGATAAAACTTACTATTCACACATAGACTTAGTCAACTTTATTATATAATAACCTTATTCTTGTGCTGTTCCTATTTTTGGAAGTATATTTATTAATTTGACAGGCCAAATACTAAAATCTTAATTTATTGTTCATCCCATATCTTATAAACGTACTAGTTGATTGTGATAAAACTCTGCTTACACATTCGAGGCATTATATTATATAATTAGGCTGCACCTAGCTCCGGAAACATATCTTTTTTTACAAACCAAGCACTGAAAACAAATTTATGGATGGTTTAATTATAGCCGACTTTGATAACACTTTCCATAGCCTACACATTTATGAAATAGTCTACTTTTTTATGTAATAATCCTCATTGTTAGGCCGTAGCCTACTTAAATTTGGAAGCACGTATTTAGATAGGGAACGGTATTTGACAAAGTTGAATCAAGGGAAATACTTAGCTAAGTTACACCTACCTCAAGCTTAGCAACAGTTATACATCTAGAAAAAAATCTGTGCTTGCTCAGACACTTGTATCTCGTAAGGGTGACTTTAAAGGTAAAAGACTACATTTTGGTATCAGTTCAACTCCGGCTATATTCTGTTTCATTAAGGATTTTCTTTCGGGGTTGGGACAATGTAATTCCCTACTTCAATGATATCGTGCTTAAGGCTGGGATTACTCAGGCATTGATTTCTACAAGGCAAGTACTCACTCGTTAGTAGGGTTACCTGTAACAGATTTTCTCTAATCCTGATAAGGTGGTAAAGTCTATTTAAGAAGCCCCCAAACCATCTAACAAGGAACAAATGCAAGCATTTTTAGGACTACTTAATTTTTGTAATTCTTTCTTATTCAGTATTGAAACGTGTCATAACAGGTGACGAAACTAGGGTTTACGGATATGACATTGAAACTAAGGCTCAATCATCCCAGTGGGATGACCGAAAAATCAACAAATGGAGTTGAACATGACAGTTACAATCACTGTGTTCTTCGATTTTTTGGCATAGTGCATCATAAATTCTTGACGAAGGTCAAATGGTCAATTAAGGGTATTATCTACAAGTTCAATGCCGTTTGCTTGAAACAATCCTAAAAAAAAACCTGGATTTGTGGCTAAACAATTAATGGCCTTTGCACTATGATAATGCATCTGCTCACACTTTATTGCTTGTCTGTGAATTTTTGGACAAAAAATGTGCCCCAGCTTTTGTATTCTCCAGATATGGCTTCATGTAACTTTTTATTTTTTATACAGTTGTTTTACAAGCATAGATTATATTAAAAGTGCATCATTGAAAGAACTAAAGGCTTGGCTATCCTAAAGATTTAGAAGTGTTTTGAGGATTAGAAGAAGCTTAGGCACAAGTGCATAACAACTAATGGGTACTATTTTGAAGGTGACATCATTAATGCAGACGAATAAATAAATATTTTTTTCACAAAATTAAAATTCTCGTTACTTTTTAAACATACCTTGTACGTGTAAATAAAATTGAAGTGGGCATATTTTGGGTTTTTATGAACAGTATTTTTACGGATTAAAAATATACAAAACGGGTATCATGTGGTAAATTAAAAAAAGCATTTGAAACGGAAAATAATGCCTCAAATTATAGCTCTTCATAGTTTTTGTTTGATACGTTGTTTATAATATACTTAGACATGACCAAAAACTGCATTTTTGTGGATTTTAAAAAACTTATCACTCAAAAACCAAAAGGCAGAAAAATGTAAAATTTTGAATTTTTACCTATTCTTGGTAGACTAGTGTAACATCTACATGCAAATCATCAAAATATGAAACAGCACGGAATGACCCTAAAGTAAACTGTATATTTACATGTAACTTATGAGTATAGAACTTTCTCCAGTATTCTAATATGTTCTTTCATTACTAATTGCATTTATTTAAAATGCTTAATTTGTTTATTTTTAAGTAGAATGCTACTTAAGAACATATATATCAAAGTTTAAGGATAAGTATATATATATATATATAAAATCGAGCAAAAACAGGAATAAATATCTATAAAATTATATATGTGTAATACATGAAAGTAGTATTTAAAAAAATTCAACATGCAAGATGCATAAGTTATGTAGATACGAACTCGATGTAATGTGTACAGTGATGTTTATTTTAATGTAGTTCTTATTAGTACTAGAAGTTCTTGTTCTTTGGGATTGTAAATCTATGGACAGTTTAATGTTGATATACAATACTTTTTAATTGGAATCATTGATAATCTTCAAGTGTTCACTAATTCATTAATACAAATAACTGTAACATTCACCTGAAATGATTGTATGGGTGCTTTCTGTTTATGTAAAAACTGCAAGGGGAAGTAAAAAAAATAAATTTTAAGCTCTAACATTCAAAAGTCAAAACTAATATAATAAAAATATGGATTAGCTTTAATTAGGAATCTTATGTTCATAAAAATGACATCTTTATTAAATTACAAATTACATTAATACAATTTTTGTTAAAAAGTGTTGTAAAAAGGAAATAATAACGAAATAAATAATAATGAAATGTATTAGTTTCAGTCTTCAGGTAATCCTAAAAAGAGGTGTTTGGTCCTATTGTGAATAATATACTTTATAGATAAAATACGTGCACTAAAATGTGAAAAACATTATATTGTGTTTTGTACTAGTAATCAACTAAATGTATAAAACATTCTCCAGTTAAACTTATAGAAGACAGTATAAAATCTATGTATAAAAGATTGGAAAATAAGAATTAAAAATGTAAAATTCCATATTCTTTACAACTTTGTTCTTTTTTAATTGTGGTAGTCTGGAATTTCTAATAATAATACTAATTATTCTCATATTTTCAGTCAGCAGTGGGTGTTGGATAAGCAAGATCTTATCAGAGAAAGACATCATGATCTTAACATACTAACTGAAGAAGAATATCAGAAAATCTTTATATTTTTCTCAAACTGTAAGTTTATGACATTAATCTTGTTTTATTTAAGTTATGGTGTATACAAATGAAATTGATTTCTCTTTTTTTGTTATTACATTTCCTTTTTAGTGCTAGATAGTTTTACTAAGTACTTGCAAAAAATACCGGCCAATTAGGCAGTTGTACACAGATTAAAAAAATTATAACATTTATTCATTGTTTGAATTTCACAAATAAGGTTTTCTTTATTTTTTAACAATGAGCTTGTTTTGATAAAAAATAAATTTGGCATTATTAACTTTTGAAATATGTATTATATGTATAGGCCTGTATAGAAATATTTTTTAGTTTGAACATACCAATCAGTTTCCTATGAGACTTAGACAAAACAAGTATCCTAGACCTATTCTACACATCATTATAAATAAATACACCAAAATTGAAGCTCCTACCTTGAAACATAGTAAATATAATGTTTCTCTAAAACCCATGTAAAAGTTCAAAATACATAAGAAACCTGCCAAATAATACATCATGTCAGTGACCTATAGTAACAATGTTTTATCAGCATTTGTGTTGTATAGATACTGTATATACAAGGTTTGATTACTTGTGGTCAAAAATTATAATCGTACTATAAGAAAAATGAGACATGCACAAAAGGCAAATGTTGGCACACTTAGCATAACTTAGTGTCATATGCTGTGCAGCGTATTTAGGCATTAAAAAGAGCTTAAGATTAAAAGTTTGTCCTGGTAGCTTGATATTTTACCTCAAGTATCAAAACTCTTCTATAAATTACATGTTTCATTGCTAGCTGTGTTTCTTTCAAGGAAAATAAAATATTTTTATGAGTGCAATCAACAAATCAATCAAGATTTAATTAACAACATAGTTATTTATTAATGGTTTCCCTAATTAGTTATCCAGATACTCGGAGAACAGCTCAAGCTACGCCAGCAGGTGATTGCCACGGCAACGGTGTACTTCAAGAGGTTCTATGCCCGGAACTCCCTGAAGTGCATCGACCCATTGCTGTTGGCCCCCACTTGCGTCTTCCTGGCGTCTAAGGTTGAAGAGTTTGGAGTGATCTCCAATAGCAGACTGATTACCACTTGTCAAACTGTGGGTAAGTGTTTGGGGGATGTAAAAGTTGGTAAACTAAATGAAAAAATGATAAACCCAATGAGTTTTCAATAATTAGCTCTGGAATTGATCAAAGCTCATTTTTCTGTCCCAACAAATTTTCTTTAGTAAATATTCACTATTTGTTAAATATGAAATGTTATGAGTGTGAAATCAGAACGTTGTAGGAATTCTTCGTTTTATTTTAGGGAGATATTATTCATCCTGGGTGATTAGGGAGATTAAGGAAATATAAATTTGTATCAATAGTACTAAATTAACACAATTTATTTTCTAAATCTGAATCTGGTGATTTTAAATTTTATAGTAAAAGAATTTTGGTTTTCACCACAAAATTATTTTTATACTTCAATTGAAAATAACAAATTTAATATTGTAATAAAAACTTTTCTTCTTAAAGAACAATTTATTTCAAAGATATGTTATTTGTTTATGAAATTTTTACTGTTACTGACATGTTTGTAATAGATTAGCTTAACACGTTCGCTACCAGGCGGCGCATATTTGCGCCGCCCGGGTCACCGTAACAGACCAACGTTACAAAATATGGTTGTTCTACACAGACCGAGAATAATTGGTGTGAGACTAACCACAGACCAAGGATAAAATATTGTTGAATTGAGCTATAATTCAACAAAATAACCTAAAATGTACGTCTGTGCTGTTCTTATTTGATATATTGCTGATTTGCGTAATTTTTACGGCGGCGCATATGTGGGACGCTCGGTCTATAGCATCAAAATCTTAACATAGACCAAGCGTCTCATATATGAGCCACTATTTATTTGCTCAGTTACTGTAGGTTTTAGGGTAAGTTTCAATCAAACATGCATATCTTATTATGAGAGTATTTTATTTCATAGTACAAAAGCTCAAACAACAGAGTCATATAAATATAGGTTTGTTTAATGTATTATACATATCTTATTCGGCTATAGGCCTACAAGAATTTTAATTTTAGAAATTAAAAAAAGTAGAATATAATAAAATAAAGTTTATTTTATTTCATGGTACCAAAACACAAATGGGATTCTTTTTACTCTAGAAGACACAATACACGACTGTTAACCCATATCTTATAACTATCTTACAAAATAAGTGAACATTTATATAAGTTATTAAATTTACACAAATATTCAGAATGTACCACGTTACATTATATTTAAGTGCTCACACATTCATATTCTAATTATTGTGCCACTGGTTATAACAAGTTGGCATGCATAGGCCAAACGGTTTGTTATTTTAGTCTCTGCAGACGGAGCAGGTATAAAATGTTTGCTTCCTCTTCTGGTTTCTCTCTCTGCAAACATGGCATCTCAGACGCTTTTACAGCTTCACGGGAGTATGGGCAAACTGTGAAGAGTGGCTGGAGCGAGAATTCCTTGGCATGGGCTCTATCTGAATGTAATTTTTTATTACGATGTCCCTGAACTTCAGGTAGGTTGTTTTGGTGGCAAGCCTTGAGAAAATGTAGACACCGTTCGACAGGGAGACGTCTAGCAGGTGGAAACAAATTTAACAAAACTTAACCTCAACCCTAGTTCAGAAGAAAGAAGCCCGTGGTGTGAGGTTTACAACAAGAACAGTGTAGGCTGCAATGAACAAGTTTATCAACTGTGCGGGACGTAATTTTTAAGATATTCAGAGACCAAGCGTCCCACATGTGAGCCAGACATCCCCATAGACCAATACAAAAGTATCAAGCCTCTAAAATAGACCAGTGAATTTTCAAGGCAATAATAGTGGCATTCAAACAGCGGCGCAAATATGGGACGTCAGTCTATTTGAGGTGCCCCGAGCGGCGCATATTTGGGACGCCGGTGCACGGGTAGAAACCGTGCGGCTCATATTTGAGCCGGCTGGTCTATGGGTATACGACTTTTCTTCACATAGTGGTAGCGAACGTGTTTAATAGCATGCATAGTTTCAAATTGCATCATAATTTATAATTTTATAAAATATAAAAATTAAAGTCATCATATAAAAATAATTTAACAACCTAATTAACTTTGAACACAGTTTATTTTACTATAACTCTACTATAAGTCCGCTGGCTCGCACGTTCACAAAACTTGGCACCACTGGATATTTATATTTGGGAATAAATCACCAACAAAGTTTATACGCGCAGAGTAAAACACAGTGTTGAAATTATTATAGGATGTGCATGATACAAATGCGTTATTTAACACATTTTGCAAATTAAAAGCTATGTAAAAACTGAGTTCTTTACGTTGACATTCCTATTACATACAACAATTGAGTTGTTTTTTATATTCTTTCTTTGTTATTTTGTTATCATTATTTTTATATGATGATATTTTGTTTTTAAAAAATTATGTAAAATGATACAACTTGAAACTAACAAGTTATTGTGTTAGTCAGTCACAAAAATATCAGTAACATTTATTTTTATGCTGACCTTGTTAGATATTTTCTATATTTCACTTAAAAGATAATTCCAACACTGTGTGCAGTGAAATATCAGTCAGGTAAACCAACTGAATTATCTGAATTGTAGAATAAAAATTCCCTTCACTCAACTATACAAAATATGTGTTTTTATGAATTATTTGATGAAAGTCACATGGAAAGTGTAACAGGTAGGGTATCTTTTGCAATCAGTAAAAATCTACTCTCTTTTGATTAGGTAAAAATTGTCGTTGCATTAAAACAAATTGACTCAAACCCTATAAATAGTAATCTTGATTGACTTACGCCTGTCATCATTTAAATATAAGCTAATAGCCCTTATTTTACATATATGCTTTGTATATTATTAGTAGCAATATGGTCATCACATGTGAAACCGATTTCTAGTCCTCTGGAAAGTCGTAAGAGATGGAATAATACCTTTTGCACCATGATCAAGACACAATATGTAATATATATCTGCTTTAATGTCATTTTTCTAAAAATGTTCTCTCTTTAATCAGCATTAATTATTTTATTTCTTACAAGCTTATGTCGTGAGCTGATCTTAAATGTGAAATGTTCCTGATGTTTTGACTACAGATAAATAAAAGTTAAATAACTCTGAAGAAAATCAACACTCCAGATTATAATTTTTTAAAATTTTATTGTGTGTTCACTCTATTATTGGTAAATTTAATTTTTTGTGTCATAATAATCAATAGTAAATTTTTGTTTCTAATTTTATTTGTCAAACTTATAAATTTTGTCAAAATAATTAATAATTTTGATATGAAAATGTCAGCATTTCTTGGTGACCTTTGTGATCACCTCTTTCTGTTTCCAGTGAAGAACAAGTTCAACTATGCCTATTCACAGGAATTCCCCTACCGCACCAACCACATCCTGGAGTGCGAGTTTTACCTGTTGGAGAACCTGGACTGTTGTCTGATAGTTTACCAGCCATACCGGCCGCTGCTGCAGCTGATACAAGATATTGGACATGAGGAGCAGCTGCTTGCACTGGCGTGGCGGGTCATCAATGACTCGCTACGCACCGATGTTTGTCTGCTCTACCCACCCTACCAAATTGCTATCGGTAAGACCGAGAACGAATTAATTGTTGATCAAATTACAATGTTGGAATTAGTGAAATTTGACAATTGTTCTACTCATTCAGTTTTATAAACATGAAATCGTCATGAGGTCTACAGGCTAGAACTTCCTAAAATGAGTTTTAAAACGATAGTTACCGCTTTTAATCCTGACTATTTTATCAAGGGATGTCAAAAAATATCGAGCCAATTTTGAAGAGTTTTGTAAAAAATAATTATAAGTTGGCTATTTTTAAAGTTATTAAGCAAATTTTTAAAATATTTTTATTATTTGTAGTTCATTGATATACTTGCAGGCTCGTGATTATCCGAGTCCCGGTTAACCAAGCTAATCATCGGAATTAAAAACACGAGAAAACTTTAGAAACAGGTCACTTCACTACGGCGAGAAGTGATGAAGGTGCAATTTGGGCAATCTCTATAGGCTATTGCTAGGTTGATTTTGTGTGGCACATGATGACTAATATTCGATCAAAATCATCTGGTAATCTCCTCGTATATAGATATATATATTGGTATGGAAATTCTGTAAACATTTTAGAAATTCTAGTTTCTATTTAATTTTTATCAGAATAATTTTTTTTATTAGTAACAAACCTTTTCTTAACTACAAAACTTCATCAAAAAGTTCTTATATGAAACAAATTTTGTTTATTTGGTTGGGTGACTTTTCTGTTAGTGGGAAAATTGTTGGAAAAGAGATTAATACAAATATTTTATTCTCCGTATATTTTTTATAAATTAATTGTGGAGTTTGGCTACAAATGAGATAGGAAGTGAGTAAGTTTCCTTAATATGCTGTGGGGACTTGCTTAGTATTGTACTTCTATTGAATTGTTATCAATCTAACAGTGGTTTTTCTTAATTGTTCAATTAATTTGAAGATAAAATATGTAAATGCTAATTTTGTAACTATAGTTGTAATTTACTATTTAAATGAGATATCGGCACCATAATAAACCTATTAAAAATTAAATTTTTTTTTTCATAATTCCTATGGGTATTTACTAAAAACAAATGTGTTCTATTTTTTTTTTAACTTAACCCTTTGAGTGCCGCAGCGTCTACGTAGTAGATGCTGTGAAATGTGCATAAATTGCCGGCATCTACCCAGTAGACGATTTGTATTTAATTAATATCACATATAATTCATTTTTGTTTTGACAAATAACTTATTTCGTTGCAATCTACAAGTTTTGAACAATCAATTGTGATTGATTTTTATTGTTTACCGCCTCCTTGTAGTTATTTGCCATAAAAAAAAGAGATGACGCAATAGTTGGTCAGCTGTTACTTGTTGCCATTAACTACACAGTTTGGTTCGTTGGGTGTTTACATTGTGCTAGTTTCGTGTGTTTATGCTGAAAACTGTTGTTATTACTATTCTGCAATTGTGTTCAGTAAAACTTACAATGCATTTATAAACTTCTTTTTTCGTGTTTATTTGTTTAGTGATGTGTATTTTATTGTTGGATTGGTGATGAAGTAGAACGCAAGTTCCAATCAAACTATTGATTTTAGGTGAAGTAAGGTTATATTGTAGGCCTGTGTATATTTTTATATACTTTTTATATAATTAGTATTTTACAGTCGTCTTACTTCATTGAGTGAAATAGGATAGTTATAATATTGTTTCTAAACTTTTGACAAACTTGAACAAAAATTGCTTTTTGTTGTATTTTGTATATATTGCAGTATCTGGTTAAATATTACTGTAAAAAACTATATTATGCATGATTTTTGTTCAGTTTTTAATGTTCTTTCTAATGGTATAGCTAAAAAAAAATAAAAAAATATTGTATATATAAAATTTTAGTTCAAACTTAAAATTTATTTTTTTTCATTTTTTAGTTTTTTGTTATAACCTATATTCTTTTTGTGTAAATAAAAATAAAATTATAATATTATATGGCAAAAATACGTCGTTTTATGACACACAAACTAAAAAAAAACATTATTCAAATCGGTTGAATAGTTTTTTTAATATAGTTTTTTCCCCACACGCTTGCAAAACAGAAGGAAATGCTCCGGCAATTTAAGCGCATGACTTGGAAAATATGCTGTGGCACTCAAAGGGTTAACTATGGAAAATGTCAAATTCTAATTTCCTTTCAAATTTGTATACTTTACAAAGTTTTTGATACAGTACAAATTTATAATACATGAAACTACATTAAAAATTAACCAATTTTTTGTTATTTTCATAAAATGTTCAATATACAGCAAATTTGTTCATTTTTAAAATGAACTACCTTTGTTGAAGTGTATATAATATTAGTACACTGTAATAATTAACAGTAGTGAATTAGTGGCGGGTGACATTCGCTACTGAATGACATGCATTTCCTCCTGACGCCTCATTGGTGACATTTCTCTGACATGGCTTCACTTGCCTGTGTTATTTGTTTATTTCCTTTGTTTGTGATCTAACCTTTCAAATTTTGTTTGGAACTTTCAACCTGGAATCTTTTGATTCAATTTATCAGGCTAACAATGAGTTTAAAAATTAGCTAAATGGAGTTAACTTTCTTTTTGACTATTATGTAAATAAATATAAAAAATACTAATATTTAAACTGTATCTAAAACACTGTTTTTCTTTAGTTGTTCCTTTATCATACAAAAGTGCTGGTTCCAAAGAAATTTGTTTATGATGTCATTTCTATTTTTCAAGTAATATTTCAAAACTGGGGATGTCTCAAATAACTCTGGTTTTTATTTTCAGGTTGTCTTCAGATAGCGTGTGTTATATTACAAAAAGATCTGAAGAGTTGGTTCGCCGAGCTCAATGTAGACATTGAAAAGATCCAAGAGATAGCTAAGTACGTCATTAACTTGTTTGAGCTGTGGAAAACCTATGATGAGAAGAAGGACATTCAAGCTCTATTGGCCAAAATGCCCAAGCCCAAGACCCAGCCTAGCAGATAGGACTCAATGAATGACTAGGCTTCTCAAAGCTTAGTGGGTTTAAAACTGATAATCCTATATACTACTAGTTTGTACGGTTCGATAACAGATTCAGCCTGTTATGGTTTTTAGCAATTTTACCGAAAGTATTATAATTTTTAACTATTTTAAATCGTTTATAATTAATTTTGTTTCTTTCTCTTTCTAGTGTGTGTGTGTTTAGGTGACATGGATACGACTGCTTTTTAATGTTGTACATTATTTACAAATATTGTGACAAATAAGATTGCAGAAAAATACGCTGTTGTAAAAATATAGGATATTTTATTAAAGTCTTTGAACAAAGGTATATGTTTTCATTTCATACCTGTCTAGAATAAAATTGGTTGAAACAAACCTGTTTTCATTTAAACCTAGGCATTGTAATATATTGAACATTCAAATCAGACATCCTGTTTACAACACTTTACAAGTCATATATTTTATTTAAGTCACAAAATATATATGCATCATGTCCAAATGATATAGTAGTATACATAGTTTTTTCAGGATATTTAAAATAGGCTCACAATATGTAGTAATATACTTAAAAAAAAAATGATTTTATAACATTAATAAAATTTTGTGAAGTTGCACACTAGGTTTGTAACTTAAGTCCGTCTCTAGAGATGGTAAGTTTTTATTTAAAAATTGTGCAGAATGGCCATAATTTCTGTAGAAGAAAGAATATTTAACTTTTGTTAATAAGTAATAAATACATTTTGTCTAAATAATAAACTTTAACTATTGGGAAAAAGATTATTTTTACGTTCCTTTAAAAAATCTGTATAGCCTTCAAAAAGTTTGACATTAAAATTTAGTTTTAGAATAAAAATACTGTATTGTTATAATATAAAGGTTTTTTAAAGTTTTCACTTGAGATTCAAGTTAAAAATAAAGCAAATATATGAAATTTAAAAAGTCCTCTGGCAGCGATTAAATATCACATAAACTTTCATAAGACTACAAACAAACTCTGCAAACCACAGTAATAATATTTAGTAAATCATTTGATCTAGGATGTTTCCCATCCCAACTAAAAAAGATGCACAGCCATATCCAACAACTATCAAGTGATTTCTCGATAATTGTAATTGTTTATACAAATTGTCCTCAAAAAAACAAAAACACTCCAGAGAAAACAAGCTTCCTACAGACATGCAGCATGGATTTATTAACCCTTAGCGCTCCTCTGGAATTTGCGGTGTTTGTCCTTACACTCCTATGGCCTGCAATGCAGGCCAGCGCCATTTTCCCTATAGGTCCGATTTTTAGTTCGTGGCTCATGTCCTTGCGCTCCCGTGGCCTGCATTGCAGGCCACCTGTCACTCATTAAATATAATTTTGTGTAATGATTTGTATTGTACCTATACATTTTTGTGAAAGATTAGTTGATTTAAAACTATATGTTAGACAATTTTCACCCTTGTCAGTGAATATATATATATATATATATATATATATATATATATATATATATATATATATTTTGTAAAAAATATGCAATTTTTAGAACTATTTTTTCATGCTAGTTATCTATGGATTGTTCAACTGTACTGTCATTTTCAGTTTCACTTTCACTACCTACTTATATTTCCTAATATAATCTGACCTAAGTAGTTCGTCAGCCATTATAATAAGTCAATATAAGTCACACTACAACGTAAAACTTGAAATTGACACAATGAGTCTTCAGCTACCTTGGTGTATCTAGCTTATCAGGGTCTTCCGGTTTGGTTCAAGAAATCAAGAAATCAAGAATCTTTATTGTTGTCCCACTTAAAAGTATTAACAATGTCAGAGCTGGTATGAGTTAGGCCACATCAATTGTCACATTTCTTATAACTAATTAAAATTCCTTAAAACCAGTTTAAAATTCAACATTTACAACTAATTAAAATTCCTTAAAACTAGTTTAAAATTCAACATTCAATGTTATTAAAATCACTTAAATAAACTTCCTCAACTGAATAAAAGGCTTTCACTTTTAGCCACTTAATTAACATATTCTTAAAGTTCTTAGTGCTCATTGTTTTGGCGTTGAGAGGTAACTTATTAAATAGTTTTGTACCAATGTAGATATAGCTATGTTGGGATTTGCTCAGCCTAGTATATTTCACATCAATTAAGTTTACAGATCTGGTATTATAAGAATGTACAGAGTTTCTTAGGCTAAACGAAGTCAGATTTTCTTTGATAAAAACCAGGCTTTGCAAAATGTAAATACTTGGCAGCGTTAGTATGCCTAGCTCTATAAAAAAAGGTTTACAAGAATCTGTTTCACTTATGTTCACAAGGCAATGTATAGCTTTTTTTTGACATTTAAATACTTCCTTTGCACCAGCAGAGCTGCCCCAAAGAATAGTGCCATACAAAAGGTGAGAGTGAAAAAGTGAAAAGTAGGCATTGATAAGTATACTAGGACTTGTACATAACTTGAGTTTCTTTAAACAAAAGATAACTCTAGAAAGGCGAGAGCAGAGTGAGTTGGTATGAACACCCCAAGTAAGGCTAGAATCTAGATTAATTCCTAGAAGTTTCACAGATTTATTTTCAGAGCCTTTAGGTCTACTACTTAAACTAAATACAATGTTTTCTGTTTTTTCTTGGTTAACCTTTAATTTGTTTGCATGAAACCATATGTGGGATCTTTCTTTCATGTAATTCAAAATTACATTATTCAGGTTACGATCTTTACCTGATGTTAACAGAGTTGTGTCGTCTGCATAGAGTATGGTTTTGTTAGGCACAAAGGCAGGCAAGTCATTTACAAAAACAGTAAACAAGAAGCGGCCCAGGACGGAGCCCTGAGGCACTCCACAAGTAACATGCTTAAGACTAGACAGGTCTGTGCCCACCCTCACATACTGCAAACGATCAGTCAGGTAAGAAGTGAACAGAGACAGTTCCTTGTGCTCAACACCATAGTAACTTAGCTTTTCTATGAGTTCATTATGAGGTACCATATCGAATGCTTTACTTAAGTCTAAAAGTAGTGCACAGGCTTCTTCCTTGTTTTCAAAACTTTCTAATACATGAGATACAACATTTTCCACTGCCTTAACAGTTGTCAAGTTATTCCTGAATCCGTACTGAGCAGGTGTAAACAAGTGGTTATGCTCAAAAAAATTCACAATTTGCTTTTTCATAATACTTTCAATTATTTTAGATATAACAGCCACAAGGGCGATTGGACGATAATTGCTTATATTAATTTATTACCAGCTGATTATAGACAGTGACATCACCTTCTCAATCAAGCATGTTTTGTGTGTGGTAAACAAAGACACAACAGTTCATAACTTCTGTATTATGTCAGATATAGTAAAGAATAGTTGTTTTCCACTAACTAAGGTTTCATTTAATTAATTTATTTTCTTTTAGAGAGTAAGATACCTTGTAAACTAATAAAAAACTATATTTTGCTCATAATGCAACCCAATTTAAAATGTTAGTTTAAAATTATTTAACCATGAAATATAATAAATCCAAGAAACACGAGTAAAATTAACAATATTGTCTGATTAGTAAAACAAAACACAACTTTGTACTAATTGCGTAACCTACATTAATGTTGCCCTTTAAAAGCCCTTTTTAAATCAGTTTACGTCATACGTAGCAAAAAGAATTCGGAGTGCTAATTGCATCATTGAGATAATAAATAGGAGTTGTAGATGGAGTCGGCCATGGCCTGCAATGCAGGCCGTAGGAGTGCTGTACTTGGCAAGCTCATATAAAATCAGAGCTAAGGGTTAAAACAGTATAATTAGACAAATTAAAACTGTTATAAAACTACCTGGTATATAGAAAACTCAACAGCACTTTCTTTGACACCTCGGAAGCTTTTCTTTGCTAATCCCAATATCACAAAGCTTGATGTGTGGGGCTTACTGGGAAAAAATTAAGAATTGATAGCTTTTGATTGCTAATCTTATTATCACAAAGCTCGAGGTATGGGGGAGCATACTGGGTAAAAAATAAATAAGTGAAAGCTTTTGATTCCTAATCCCATTATCACAAAGCTTTAGGTGAGGGACATTCTGGGAAAAATAAAGAATTGTTTATGAGGTATGTAACAGATTGTCTTAAGCCTCCCAAAAAGGTATTAAAACACAATTACAATGAAGAGCAATGGCAAGAACTAGTTGTTATTCCAAGGTTCCATGTTAGATCCAGGTTTTTTAATTTTGTTTGTCAATGGCACTTTCAATACCGCTGGTCGTACTCTAATGTATGCATATAACGATAACCATGCTACTAAATTAGAAACTGACCAGTAACCTAGCCAGCAATTACTGCCTACCACAATGACCGTGTGGGTAACTCCACCAAAACTAGTCAGACTAGACAGGTCCAGATCTCAGATATCACGCTGGACAGCCAATTAAAATGTCTAGGAAATTACTTCAGCAGGAACATCAAAAAAAACTCTACACTTGACATCAAAAGGTTAGCTTTCAAGGCACTAAAGAGTTTAACAACTATTTTACTCTATAGAAGTGTTGATATATACTCATAAGCAAAGCCTGCTTCAAGAACGTAGCCAGGAAAACATTTTGGAGGGGGTCCAGACAACTGATATTTGCCCGTATTGTATAGAGTAAGGCCCCACTTTGTTCCTTAAAAAGTTCTTGACCCGTTTCTTTGTTGAGAACAATATTTCAGCAGTACTGTACATGTCAGTAATACAGAATTATTTAAATAATAATAATCGTTTATTAAAAAAGTAATCAAAATGTAAAAAATTAATATTAAATAAATGGGGGTGTCTTGGGCTGGAAGCAAAGTTAGCAAATTTATTGTGGTGTCTGTATTTTGTATAAAAATATAAACAACAATTCTTTTGATTATTTTTTGTGTAAGTGCAGGGCCTGCAACAATATTCTTGGGCCCCTGTACAATTAAGCCCGGGCCCCTAAATTCAGAATAAATATGCCAAAGCCATGATCTTTAATTTTTTGTATGCATATATATTAGTAAACAAATGGAAAATTAGAAAATTGGAGGTTTAGCAATTTCATTTTTATTATGTAAGCAGTATAGGTTTTATCAAACAAAAGACTTAATTGAATCTCTTATACAAATCAGTAATGGAACATTAGGCTCATGTTACTCATTTTTTACTATATAGCGTGAGTAAAATTATGGATACATTCTGTTTAGTTTTTGATGGATATAGATGGGGGGATGGAATTCAGGACACCTTTTTAGGAAATAGAAGTGAACTTTTTAGTCACTGTTACAACTTTGCCTATTTCTCCAAAATGGGGAGGCGACTCAAGTTTTAAATGTGAAGACCCATTAAATGACACATTATTTGAAAGTTCTTCATGAAGAACAGTGGAAACTAGAGCTTTCTATCTCAACCCAGAGCAAAATGGCAGCTCAATAAAATTAATTAATGAAAAACATGAACATCCACATTCAAAAGGTAAATAACTTCAATAGACAACCACTTTCTTTACAAACACAAACCTGTTTTAGTTATTACAAGCTGCAGGGCAGGCCTCTGTAAGTTATCTTATCAGTTTTGAGTAAGTGTAGTATCATGTTCAGTTTCCAGTTGGAGTTAAATAAGTTAAGACGTGTTTTTGTGATGGTTTAAGTGAACAAGAGCGTATTATGATACTGATGATGCAAGGCTACGGAGATTGGGTGAGATCTTATGATGAAGTAAGGAATTTATTTAATGACACTTATCCCAATCGAAACCCTGCATCTAAATCAAAGGTGGAATCTGCAAATACCTTAACAGATAGGTTTACTCCTGAGGACACTGCAGGAGTGCAAAAATAAATTCCAAGTTGCTCTGTCTTCCTGAAGAAGGAACCCACTCTAAAGTCCATCGGCTTCGACCACTGTCCCTCAAATACTCCAAGAAAATGGACAGGGTGGACCACCAGGGGAAGGTGGTAAAAATGCGTAAATATGCACCTCATTTAGATAAACCTACATCAAACCAAGGGAGCAACATCTTGAGAAGTAGGTTTATCACAACAGGCCCGGATATTGCCTTAATCCATGAACCTTGGATCAACAGAGGTTACATCCATAGAGCACAGAATAGAAACGGCTGGATGGATGTTAACGGTTGAGGTGTTAGATTAATGGTATTTTTGCATATATTATCCAATACATTTCAGAATCTTATGAAACTGCACTTCATTACAGGAAATGGAGAAGTAGCACTATCCATTGGCATTAGTTCAATCTCAATAAACCTTTTATGTACAAATTATAATTATATTTAACAGCTATATACTAAGTGGAATACACTATACAATATTATCAAACAAGACGTGAGAACTATAGCTACTTTAAATAGGCTATTAGTGATAATCGATTTACCTAACCTATTCAAATTTACTTGTAAAACCTATTTATTTCATAATGCTAACAATTAAATTTTTACAGTTTCCCTTCTGATGAAGAACTAAGACGACAGTGGGTTAATGCAGTGAAGAAAGAAAAATATTGGCCTCACACTGTTCAATACGGATCATTATAATGAACAAGAGTTCGAGCAAAACCATTTGATCCTACTGTTAAAATCCATTAGTAGGAAATATTTCAATGTAAGACTGTTTCATTACAGTAAACAATATAATGATAAACTTCACACCAGTCGTGTTAGACACCACCTGACTAAAGTTGTTACCTTTTTAGGTCAGTAGCCTAGGCCTAGATGCTATTTGCTTGTCGAAATAAATCTGTAAACAAAAGCTTGCTTATTTTATTATACCCTAAATTATTTATGATTATCTTTAGAGGAGAAAAAAGTAAGTATAAAACCAAGTATATAGTGAAAACGTTAAGTTTTCTAATCGATTCATTCATTCAGCGACACGACACGGCAGTGGCAAGCGCCCAGTGCCCGAGTCCCGCTGCAGGACGGATTTTACTTCCTCTTCAACCTAATTTATTTCCATTACCAATGATCGTAAAATTTCCCAAACAATATATGTTAAGGTTCTACTTGATCTCAAACTTTGCCACAGATGAAACTTTCCTGACCAAAAAATAAAAAATTTCCTCGCTTACTAACTTTTTCATGTTTTCACAATAAATTTTGTAATTTATCTAAGTATTATCAATTAATAAAAACAATATATAATTAATTTTTAAGCTTACTATCTGTGAGTAGCTATAATAAATATTCTCTGTTCCAAGTTTGGTTGTTATAAGTCCACTTTAAGTGCATCTAATCATCGTGTATTTGAAAAAGGTTTTCTGACGCTGTGTGCCTTATTTACGGCGAGTTGCCCACAAGAGGAGTAGGGGAACATGGCTTCACTGCCCACAATGTTGGTTGAATACGTGTAGCCTCTCTATTTCTATTCTGTGCTCTATGGTTACATCAGAGGATTAACAACTCAGGTAGGTAATCTCATATATGATTGATCAACTGAAAACCCAAGATCGTTACTTTCATAATTCTTTATTGCAGTAAAATAATTAACATTAACATAATTAAAAAATTAACCTGTTTTAGATTTACCAAACATTACCTCCGAAGAAGAAACAAAATTATTAGGTCTGTCTCTTGATACTGGCCTCAGATGGACTAGCCACATTAATAGCCTTTGTAAAAAAATCAGCACTGGAGTATATGTGGTCAGAAGAATATATTGGGCAGCAGGACTGGTTGCAGCAAAGACTGCTTACTATGCCATGATAGAATCAAACATCCGCTATGGTTTAGCTGTTTGGGCAGGGACTTCTGAGAGCAATCTTAATAGTATTTTAGTACTGCAGAAAAAAGCCGTTCGAGTTTTGTCGAACTTGCAACCACTAAACAGCTGCATGAATGCTTTCAAATCTCTTGAAATACTAACAGTTGTGGCTCTCTACATTCAAACTGTCATACTTCTAACAAGAGATCGGGACTTACATACAAGAGGTGAAAAGATCCATTCCTACAACACCCGGTATGCCACCGACTTCTCCCTTCCATCTCATCGCACAGCCCAGTTCCAAAGAAAACCGAGTTAAATCGGATGCAAGTTATACAATGCTCTGCCCACATCTGTAAAAGCACTCAGAGGGAAACTACTAACAACAGGACTTCACAACTGGCTCAAGACAAGACTGCTCTATTCATTGAAAGAATTCTTTGACGTTACACATCAGTAAAGAGAAATAATTTCAACATTGTAATTTGTACTCACATATTCTTAATTGTTTGTAATGATTGTATAATATTTTTTAAGCCAATACGTTTCTTAATGTTACTGTAAATAAAGATGATTAATTAACAAAATTGTATTGCAAGCGTCATTTCATAATATTGATTAAAAAATCTATAACTAAACCTATCTCATCATAGGCTCAATCAATTCCACATATTAATGTTTGAACCTAACAATATATTGTATTTTGGCTATCAGAAAAAGATAAATATAATAATAAAATGCTAATTTTCATCCCAGCGGCCCACCTTAAACTCATCAACCTCATCAACGGAGTTTATGCTTTTGACAACAAAAAGTGTCTTGATCAAGATTTGAATTGTTTGGGCTCATTAATTCGTTGAGATCTCCAGGGAGCTTATTGATTATCTTGGCACCCATTTGAGATGGCAAGTATTCGAACATAGTCATTCTATGCTGTTCAGTTCTGAAGTTGTTCCTGCCTCTGGTCTCGTACTGATGGACGTCTCTGCCCTAAACCAGTTCACATCTGAATCAGCATTACAGGGTGATATCTAGAATACAGAGGCTGGGTGAGGTCAAAAATCCAAGCTCCCTAAAGGCAATTTTACACGACTCTCTGGGTTTTAATTTTGAAATGATTCCAACAGCTTTCTTTTGTGTTCTAAATGCTCTATCAAATTTGTATTTAGAACAGCTACCCCATAGTCTCAAACCTTAGGTCAAATGTCGATGTACTATCCCAATGTAGGCTGTTTTCAGTACATCCAACGAGCAGAATTTTGCTAGATTGCATAAGACATAAATGCCTGAGGCAACCTTTAAGCTAACTCTGTCAATGTGATCGCTCCAGGTCAGTCCCCGGTCCAGGTACATCCCCAAAAACTTGATGGATTTCGGCTTCATCCGCCATCACAATTGGTCTCTCGACAACTGACATCTCCACTTCCCCCATAGGAAACAAAACCATGGAAGAGACCTGTCTCACTACTAAAACTTTCGATAGGATTGTCACAACTGAAAGATGTGCTTGGTGCAGCCACAGTCGAGAAAAAATTATTGAATACACTAGCCACTAGAAAGGGGTCGTCTTAATTTACTATCAATTTTTAGTTTCGGATTTGATTGATTTGGGTAGTTTGTTTGTGATGTAACGCTTTTCATTACTTACCACGCATTTTTTTTCAAATTTCCTGCATTCTCGAATTTTTGTTTTGACATCCCGTGCTTTAGCGGCTTTTATTTTCTTGCGATCACTTTGTTTAAATGTTCTATAACATACTATAACTGCTTTTCCTGTAATAGATCTAATCAGCAAAGACCTGGTGGCGGTGGTGGCAGTGAATCTAGGGGATAAAGAGATAATTATAGCCTCAGCATACTTTCCAAATCCTTCAACACACTGCCCACCAGTGGAAATACAAAGGCTACTGCAATACTGTGGAGAAAGAGGTGTAGCCCTCATCCTCGGTTGTGATTGCAACGCATACCATTCCTACTGGGGCAGCATCAATATTAACCCAGGAGAGATCATTAATGTTTTAGGCATGAAAATCAAAGTTTAAAATCTCAATTTCCAATGGACTACAGATTATTTTGGTTACACAGAATAATGTTTATCTACAGATCACAAATACATAAACCACTTAAAGGAAAATACTTGTATTGTAATATAGTTTTTATTTATAGTACAAGTTTACTATGTTCATGGCAAAGTCTATTGTACACTTGTGTATTAAATGGCAATAAAGCTTCTTGATTCTTGACATTTTTTAACACTGAATTGTAATAGTAGATTATAATGTATCAACAAACAAATATTGCAAATAAGATTAGATTACTTGAAGTCCCTACTTGGATTATTATTATTAAAAGGAAGTAATATTATATTCGGGTTATAAATTAAACTTCTTTTACAAATGAACAGTTTACTATTCTTTCATAAGAAATCATAACAGAATGGATAAAAGATAAAAATACTTTAGCTCGAATCTTCTCTTTCTTTTTGTTTATCCTTCTTCTTCTTCTTTTTCTTCTCTTTTCTTGGTTCCTAAAAATAATTAAATTTATTAAGAAGAATGTTTCACTCATAAAATATACAGTAAAAATAACATTTCACCAGAATTAATATAATACTAATTATAAAATAAAAAGATACACAAATTGCCAGCGTTCCAAATTTTATGGACACTGAAGGGATCTTAAACATTTCATTAGGTCATTTAGTTATTTTTATGTCATGATTTTTATTTGTTATAAGATTATGATACAATTTGAAACTAACATGTAATTGTATTAACTCTTTGATTGACGTGATTTGATGTTGTATGGATGCGGTAACTCACGACCACATTATGCGGTTTGATGTCCATATAACGCCAACCATTAGTCTATCAGGTGGTTCCATCTTGTGTAAAAGTCCCAAACTATTTTGACCAAGTATTAATGTGAGAATGTGGATAAAACATTGAACATGTGTTACTGTTCTGTTTTATTTTCTCGTTATTGTATTTGTCTGAATATTGTCAGTTGACTGCAGTAATGGCAGCATAAATTGATTACCGTATTTGATTGTGTTTTATGTTGACCGTTTGGAAAGTGTTTGGATTGTAATATGTGATTCTAAAGGTATAATTAGTTGTAAAAATGACAGCAGGGAATAGTGAAATTGACTGCTGGATGGACTATGGTTCTGACGATAGTGTTAGTGTTGATATTAACTATGCTCAATTGCAAGGAACACCAAATTGTGAGGAAAATGGTGAAGATGACATTCTTGGCTGTTCTAATCTAGACTTACAGATAATTAAGTACTTGCACTTGTTGATGTTGATGATGGAAATTTTAGTGAATATGAGTTTTTACTACCTAGGACAAATCAAAACGAGTTTGACCAAGGTAGGCCTGTTGGGCCTAATAATGAAAATATTAGCTTAGAGTTAGGGCAAGAAGATACCATGGAAAGAAAGACATCATTTAGGCCAAACAGGCCTAGTGTTATAAGTAACTCTAGAAATAAAAAACAGAGGCGAAATAGGCCTAAAGAAAAAGATATAGAAATTGTATGGGAAGGTATGATGTGAGATATGTAGGAAAAAAGGGAAACATTCACTGGAAATGGAGGTACAAAAATTCCGGCCGAAATGATTGTAAATATTTTTGAGTTTTTTTTTTTTTACATCAGCTAGTTCAAAAGATTACAGACTACGCTAACTTGTATGCTTCAGAGCAGAGGGCAAATAGAGGTTTTGTATTCAGTAGGAGGTCTTGGGTGTGGGCTTGGACTCCTATTACTGTTGATAAGCTCTGTATATTTTGATATCGTTATGCTTATGGGCATTGTACAGAAACCTTCTCAAAGGTCTTATAACTCCAAAAACACCTTACTGGAACTGCCCTATCTTCCCCAGAACAATGCCTCTTGAGAGGCTTAACCCTTTGCACGCCAAGTAATTACGTATATGTTTTGCCCTAGTGCCAAATTACTGAATATTAAAATTTTTTGAAAACTGTAAAGCCATTTTTTTTATTTGTTTAAGTAATTGATTTAAAGAATAAAAAACCATGAAATGCTTTTATGGGCATTTTTTAAAACGAAATATAGATATTTTTCTATTTTAAGGACCAGTAGGTATGAAATGAATGAAAACGTTATTTTGATAAAACTGTATAATTTTTACAAACGTATACCGGCACATGAAGTAGATATGATGTGTGATAAGTAAATAAATACACATTTTGGAAAACAGTAAAAAAATATCTTATGAACTGTTTTCTGTTTTTTTTTTTACGAATAATCGTCCAAAGTATGTAACCCCAAGAACGAAATCGTCAAAGTCCGGATCGTCTGCGTTATGGTAATATATTCACAAGTTACGTCAAAATAATAAATAATAGTTATTACTATAGTAATAATTTTAATAGTTCACAAGCACTAAACGTAATATAAACTAATAAAACTGTAAAAACATAAACTGTCAGTGAGCAGGAACACTAGAGATAGAACTTCATGAAATGGCGGCGAGTATAATCGCTTTGGGCGTTTCGAGAAGTACAGGAAACAAACATGAATAAAAAGAAACAGCTGTTACCGATCGATACTCCTCAAACGTTCATTTGGCACGTTAGCTAATGCACTAGGCAGCAAAAGTGACTTTCTCTGCCATCTAGCGGCAAATTCGACAACTATAAAACTATTTAATGTTGTAAAATGTAGTTCGCGATATAACTCGCTATGGGCGCTGTACGGACTTTTATGCATGCGAAATAACTCGCTTATGGCGTGCAAAGGGTTAAAACTTATATCTTAATACTTACATTTTTTTGACACAAATGAATTTAATTTACTCCAAAGATCCAAAAAGTTACTGAAAATTGTAATTATTGTTGATCATCTACACAACAAATTTAAAACATTACATGACTTGGGCCAAAATGTTTCTATTGATGAATCTCTAACTCTTAGGAAGGAGAGTCTATTCTACAAACAATACATACTACTAAAAGCTTCAAAATTCGCAATTAATACTTTTGAATTGTGCGATTCATCTACAGGTTTCACATGGTCTTTTCTAGTGTATAATGGTAAGGAAGATGTCTTTACATGCCCATTCATATCATAAACTACATTGAAATTTACTGCAATAGTTCTGACACTGTTTGAACCCATTCTCGAAAAAGGACACACTGTATGGACCAATAACTGGTACAATTAATTCACCAGATCTCTCTCTGGTACTGAAATCTAAAAAACTGATACATGTGGAACTTTAAAACTAATTAAGTGTTGAATGTTACAGTTTTAAATTCTTTTTGATTCAGGGGCGTCCATACACTGGCATAGCTACTGCAGCATACTCCTCATATATAGAAGCTTTATATCTTTGTTTTTCCTTTAAATAAGGGAAATACTATATATATATATATGTTTTAGTTGCGTATTTACATTTCTGGTTATTTTCTTCCTATTTTTTGTGTGTTTCTTGTTGTTCTTTTAATATTTTATATTTTGCTTCCTGAAGATGTGGGTATCAAATCCCAAGAAATATATAGAAGCTTTATATCTTCGTTCTTCCTTATATTATACCCACATCTTCAGGAAGCAAAATATAAATATCAAAAGAACAACAAGAAACACAAAAAATAGGAGGAAAATAACCAAAAATGTAAATACGCAACTAAAACATTCAAAGACCCAGCTGTTATATCATTAATGGCACAGAGGGAAATTTGGAAAAGTTAATTTTATCTTAAATTTAAACCATTTGGGTATTTTGATTTTAGAAGTAACTGATGGGCTTATTCGAAATTTTAAAATTTTAATCTATTTAAATTTTCTTCAGGACAAGGGAAGACCTTAACATTTTTTTCCAATTCCTTTAAGCTCATAACACTCTTCAATTTTGTCTTTTTTGTGCTCAGCTCATGTTTGGCCAATGGCTTTCCGGGCAAGAATTACCTTGAATAGGTAATTTATTTATTTATTACAGGTAATTCCGATAGGTAACTTCCAAGAATTACCTATTAGCAAATCAAGTATTGTTTCATTGTACCATTGTTGAAACATTGTGGCCGTTGTTCTGTGCAGTCTTTCGTGTTCGCTGGCTTCCAACTGACACCATTTTGATTGTTCTAACCAGGGTTTTAAGTTTGTTGTGCACATTTAAAATGTTTAAGCCAATTATTATTCCCTCTGAATGTGAGATTCTTGTAGTTCAATTTAGAAAGTAAGATAAGTGAAACTGACTGAAATTTGTCAAATTAAAGAAGTTTACAATGAAAACGTATTAAGTGATGAAATGCTGAGAAAGTTGGTTAGAATGTTTAAATACTGTATGTGCTGTGGTTTTAATTCAAATAAATTATTTGACATTTAAGTGGAATATTTGTGTAGCTTATTGTATGTTATCTGAAGGTATCATTTTCAACAACTTGGTTCATAAATGGCCTATTTTATTTTATTCGTTGATCGAGCATTTTAACTGATAATACTTTTAAATAAACTAATATCTACAACTCTGTCAGGTAGAACTAAAAAGTTAAATTTGACTTTGTAATGGGAATTCTACACACTTCAGAGTGTGTCTTGGAATTGCACAAATTTTTGTAGATACTATACAACTTGTACAAGATAAAACAATTTTTATTACAAAACCTACCTCCTCCTCCTCTTGCTGCTCACCCCCCACCGCCCCAGTCTCTCTGAACCCCTCGTCCTCAGGATCAACGGGTTCTTGTTTTATGGTCACTTGTGATTCACCTTCTGGAGCTTCTTCGTCATGCTTCTTCCGCTTCTTCTTCTTCTTTTTCTTCTCAGATGTCACTGTTGGAGACGTTTCCTGTTCTTCACTCTGTGGTGTCCTGCTTGCCTTCCTCTACAGACACCATTCAAAAGATTATCACACCAATGTTTACAGTTACAACAATTATAAAATGATAGAATCTTATTGACTGTCACAGTTGTATCTAGTTATTACTGTCTGTCCTCAGGGCAGTACATACTTCAATATTTTCCAAGAGAATAAAAGATGTACAAATCCAAGGCTAAGCCTTTGTGGAGAAACTATATGAATGATAATTTACATGTTGTGGATTCAATAACGATACAGACCACATACATACATGATACATTGAAAGTTTTAACCTATTATTTGAATCAACACTTTAAAACACAGTTGTTAACATTTTAAATAAAAACAAATCATTCAAAATCATGATTTTGTACCTAAAGTAGTACCTTCTATGTTAAAACTCTTTGTGCACATAAAAAAATGTTACTGATAATTTGAAGTTTTACCTTCCAAAATTAACGTATTTTTTTTAAGGAAGCTTTTATTTAAATAAAAATAGGTTCGATCAACAGTCAGTCACCTTTCGGTCTGAATCAGCAGCAGGGGTGGATGGTTCATCTGGATCAGGCAACTCTTGCTTGATGACGACTCCTCCATTGAGGCCCTGCTGTTCGGCACGGTAGGTTTCCATGTAGTCAGAAGGTGTCAGCTCATTGGGCTTCCCATACTTGTCAAGCTTACCCTCCTTTATCAGCTGTTTCTTGCGGAATGCCTGGAAAGGGTGCTCAATGTCATTTTCTACTTACATGAACTAATACATAAAAATCTTACTTGAGATGAGGAATGAATTAAGTTAAGGTACAGAATCAACTCACAATATAATCAACACACACGGTGAGGTTTGTCTAAGTACATAAAAAATTATAAGAAGTAGATTCGTAAGAAGTAAATTAAAAAGAGAATTTTGTGTCTTTATAATCTAAATAAATGTAAAAACAGAGTATGTGACAGACAAATTCAAAGAAATAATTAGACAAAATAATAATTAATTAATTAATAATTATTACTTCATGTAAAAGTCAGGAAGGTTCTAATAAGTATGTTGTAAGTTAGTTAAATGAATGTTTTGGCAAAAGTAAAATTGGAAAATAAACAAAATTTTCAGCAATATGTAAAAAATAAATACTAGAAAAATTAAAATTCTAAACCAAATCAATGTAGTAAACACATCATTTTAAAATAGAAAGAAAATACAATTTTATAGTTCAAAATTGTGATATTTTGTTGGAACTAAATTGTATCACTTTGTACAACTTTAACTAAAGAATAATGCTAAATTAATGTTTTAATCATTATAGACAAAACAGTCCATAACATTTCTGTAGCATTCTCATGCATCTTATGTACGCTAGAGTAAGTTATATCTGTAGGCTGTGGTGCAAGGCATAGAGAAAATCGCTATACCTTAGCGCCCAAGCCCCACTTCCTGGGGTAAATGTCACGGTCCATGATGACACGTTTGATCCTTGCAGCGATGCCGTGGTCACAGCTGGCTATCGTGGCCGTAGTCATCAGTGCAATACCTGTGGCCCACACACGCTTAAATATAACTCAGTTGTACAACATAATTAATATGCTATTCTTTCCTTCACACTTATTTTACTTTTATAACATATGAGATATGACAGTTTTTTACTACCAGCGTTTAATTATGTAATTTTGTTAAATTTAAAACTGTAGGATTATGGAAAAATTGAGAAAAATACATCGAAATAATTATACTAATTATGAAATCAAATGTAATCTTTCTACCTAAAGCGATAGCTTCTCCTTTAGTTGTCACAATGACGATCTCCTGATTGACCTCAATACCATCTTCATACCTCAGGATACCTGGCACCATTATTTTTGCACCATAGCAGATTGCATTCACCTGGAGAAAAACACCATAATATATGCAACTCTCTTATAACAATCACACATAGTAATGAAACTATGCAAAAAAACAAAAACTAATATATATATATATATATATATATATATATATATATATACATATGTATATATATAGACGAAATATAGAATATATATATATTTGCTTACAATTGATTACTCTGGTATATGTATAGAATATATTGATAATATAATAGATAAAGCACACATTGATTCTTGCCATTTCAAACTTTAATCTTCTATCATGCCAATAAATTAATTTTTGAGAAATTTTTTCCCCTACTAGATACTAACAGTATAGTTTGTTAGGAAAACTAATTAATTGTATTATTATTGTTAAGCAACTATTACAATAAAAACTAAACATTTAATAAATGTAATGCTCTGTGATCGTGATAAAGAAAGTAATGCTAAGGACAGGAGAACACCAAAACAGGATATAACCTCATTTTTTTTAGTGAACTAATGTCATTAACATCTTCACCAAGACACATCGTTCTGATATAAGACATCAGCCTAACAATTCTTTTACAATACAAATAGCTGAAGGTGGCTGAATTATTTCATCACAAGTGCAAAATAAAAATAATTTTTACTAAATCGTGGTGTTAATAATTACCTAATTCAAAAGCAACAGCTACCAATCAGTTTTTATTTGAAGTTTCTGTAAGACGCCTGATTGTAAACATTTATCAATTCCTATTACAATGGACAGACATTCTCTGTCACAATGAATTACTCAAATAAGTTGCTAGTTACTCACAGCACTGTCTTTAACGATGATCTTTTTGTGGTTGATGAGGAGAGACTCAAGTGGGGGCGAACGACGCGGCGCAGGTACGACTCGTCTCTGTGATTTTCATACAGCCACTGCGCATCCAACACGTCATGCATTGTCGACAATCCATCCTCCTCGGACTGGACACCTGCTCGTACACAGGGAGACAATAATAGGCAACAGCATCAAATTGAGACAACATTTAATCAGATAGATTCACATCCATAGATCTTGTCAAAATCTTAGAATATACGATGATAGTATTTGTAAACAAAATGTAAGGAGATAGTCCATAAAATATATCTCAGTACAAATTCATAAACACTATTCCATGCAACTTTGAAACAATAAATAGAATACAATCTGAGCCAAAGCCTACCTGATCTGTTCCGTCTAAGCTCCAACATTTGCCCACCAGTACCAACTAGGAGCCCCAGATGTACACAGATAGTCCTCACATACGAACCAGCTTCCACCTTCACCCACATCACACCTGTACACAGAATACAGCATACAGTAATGAGGAATATTATCTATAATATGATATATATATATATATATATATATATATATATATATAATCTTTATATCTCAGTATACCTGCTAAGAGATTATAGGATCTTTACATTTTTTTTAAATAGGTTATAGCTAACTTTATATCCACTTTTAAAATAAAAATAGTAAATGGCATTAAGTGTTTATTAAATAGCTAAGTAAACCAACATTATAAGCTAGCTGTAGTGAAACGATTTTGTGTTTAAACCCATATAACAACTTTAAACTTAAAAAAAAAAACTTTTACCTCTTATTTCTGGTCATATAATTATGGGACAAATCTCAATTTAAAGATATGATTAATCATTACAGTTTTAGTTTTTCTTATAAAATGTATTAATTAATTTTGTATTATTTAAACACTACATTATTTATTTATTAATTTGTATTTACATTATTTAAATACTTTTCAAGTTTAAAATTTGTTTTCTGAATATCTAAAAATAAAAAATCAAGTTTTATACAAATTGTCTTGACATTTTTGGCTCAGAGCCCTTTACAAGTCCGTTTTCCCCCCGTAAATTAGATATAAATGTTTCACACATATAACTTTATTATTTTTAATAATACAAACAAAAACGTATATAAGAAGTACAAATAATCAAATTCAGAACTAAACAATTGGTTACCCGCAGTAATTTTCTTTATTTATATTTAAACTGTTATTGAAATAAATATACTTCCAGAATAAAATCCACACCTAAACGTTATGTATTCTTTAAAACGTAAAATACGAATGCATAAATATACACTCACAAACTGGTTGGTATATCTGCAGAAGTTTTAGATGATTCAATAAAATTTGAATAGAGTAGTTTGAATCAAGTATGACTTTTTGCTTCTAGATTAAAGTCCTACTACTTTGCAAGCACTAGGAAGTAAATCAACACTCTGTATTCAATAAAGAGAAACTGATAAATTGATAAAAAAAGACTCACCAATATTTTGATCTTCATCATACTCTAAGAGTTTGTTTTCGTAACAAGTCCTGACTCTCAGCTGCCGTTTCACTGCAGATATGAGCGGAGGACGTTGGAACAGGGCTCCCCGCAACTTCTCCAGTCCTTGATGGATCTAATTATCATACATGTTGATGGATTCATTCTTCACAAATAAACAGTAATTGAGCATAACACATAATGAATAAACACAATAAACTGCAAAAATTTCCTTGGGACTAGACAAAGCTAAGTGTGAATAATGTAAAAACATTTACCTTGCTTATGCTCTCAACGGCTGAATGTAGTTTGAAAATTGCCACGTACTCTTTGCCAGCTGACTGTTGAGATTTGGCAAGGCGTGTAGTACGATCTATACACACTATTAGGCAACCTGCAAATAACACAATTGTCACAACAATTCGGTAAATAAAACCACATTACAAGGACTGTTGAGAAATACATCTCTTGTGTTCACTGCATGCTTGGAAGAGCATGCCCACATATACGTGTTTAATTTTTAGAATTTACAATAGTTGGGTGGTCAGTTCAGCAGAACAATGAAGGCTGTCCGGGAAATAGTTTTTAATACTATCTTATGAGCTGAGGAGTGGAGGTTGAGGTTATTTACATTTGTAAACAGCCCAGTCAGTAAAAGTTAATTTTCTTTTATCACATTCAATTTAACCATAAACATGCAACACAATGGCCACTATCATAAAAAACATTTCCCTTACAGTAACTTGATGTACTTTGTGAGAAACTTTATTATGGAGAAATATATATGGTAATTCACTGTAGACTTTATACAGTAAATGGAGGTAACAAGAGAGGTAGTGCTGACAGAAAATCATGGTAATTCACTGTAGACTTTATACAGTAAATGGAGGTAACAAGAGAGGTAGTGCTGACAGAAAATCGTGGTAATTCACTGTAGACTTTATACAGTAAATGGAGGCAACAAGAGAGGTAGTGCTGACAGAAAATCATGGTAATTCACTGTAGACTTTATACAGTAAATGGAGGCAACAAGAGAGGTAGTGCTGACAGAAAATCATGGTAATTCACTGTAGACTTTATACAGTAAATGGAGGCAACAAGAGAGGTAGTGCTGACAGAAAATCATGGTAATTCACTGTAGACTTTATACAGTAAATGGAGGTAACAAGAGAGGTAGTGCTGACAGAAAATCATGGTAATTCACTGTAGACTTTATACAGTAAATGGAGGCAACAAGAGAGGTAGTGCTGACAGAAAATCATGGTAATTCACTGTAGACTTTATACAGTAAATGGAGGTAACAAGAGAGGTAGTGCTGACAGAAAATCATGGTAATTCACTGTAGACTTTATACAGTAAATGGAGACAACAAGAGAGGTAGTGCTGACAGAAAATCATGGTAATTCACTGTAGACTTTATACAGTAAATGGAGGTAACAACAGAGGTAGTGCTGACAGAAAATCATACCACTTGTTTTGGAAAGATCAGATGAATCTACCATTGTTTTTCTAAACCATAACACTTCACTTAGGAAGAGTTCTAAAATCATCATCTCTACATTAACTTATAATTGTTCACATATTACAAAGAAAAATAAACAAAAATGCTAAGGTCACAGCAGTTCTAAGATAATAATGAATTGAGAATCAAAAGTTGGCTCAGCTCACCAGCAGAGAATATTTTACAATGATAAAATTGGAAAACTCATTCCTTAACACGACATGTTCTTTCAAGTAGGAGGTTATTATGTAGAAAAATAATTCGGAGGTTTACATTTAAGTTACATGTAATAATAAAAAGAAACTCTTAATGCACTGAACTTATTTAAAATAAACAAACAGAAAGTTCTACACAGCCATCATAATTATTGTTAAAATAGCTGCTATCAATGCTACACTTAAAAACTGTGAACATAAAAATTAAAAAAAAAGAAATTAAATGTCAAATGTGTGCTAACTAGTAAAGAATGACAAAGGAGACTGCTAGTACTTTGGTTGCTATATACTTGGAACCAAAAATGTTCATGAAGAAGAATAAAATGTTAAACAATTGGTAATGACTGTAAACAATTACTTCATAAAATATCATAACATTTTTTTGTTTAATATAACAATGAAAAGCATGCCATTCATAGTTTAATTTCTACAACATAAACTATTCAAAACAGAAACTGTAAAATAACAAATACTGAGCCATGTTTGATATTTACCTTAGATTTTTAAATGATCCCTTTCATACCGTAATATTATTAAGAATTCTTTGATTGATATTGTTGAATTTTATTTTAATTTTGTTAAAAAAGTAATTATTGTTTTAAATTGAATGATTAATTGTATACAAATGTACATTACTTTGATAATATATTTAAATTCTATTTGCTTCCCAGTTGTTAATGACAATCCAAAGAGAGGTAGACATTATATTTAATAATGAAATTAAATACTGTGAATACCAATAACAGACTATTATAAACATCTTGGGTTGAAATTATTGTTCCTTTTTTTAAATAGCCAACAAATATATCATGAGTGTATACATTAAGATTCTCACCACTTCAAAATCAAATTCCGTAACATGGAATATAACAATGGTTGATATATGAAAGTCTTCATTGAAGTTATTCAAGTTCCAGCTAATAATATATTTACCTGACACTTTAGGGTCCAGAGTACCAGAGTGACCAGTCTTCTCCACTTTGAGTATCCTCTTAATCCACGCCACCACTTCGTGAGAGCTGGGGTTGCAGGGTTTGTCCAGGTTGATGCAGCCATAGCGGATATACTGAGTAATGTCTCGGCTGAGTGGTGAAGAGCCAAACGGTAGAGGAGTGTAGTGGTTGGTGCGCACATTTAGCCTGTCAAAATTCTGCAAAAACAATGGCGTCAAAACAATAATTAATAAATAAGTAATGCTATTGTACATGGACATAAATATTTTGGTGTGCCGATCCCTCACTGATATACCTGTAAATACATGGAACTCACTATCTGTTCTTTGATTTAATAAACATGTATAACTAAGGACCTCTTGTTATCAAAACAGCATCAATGTGAACTTTAGAACTCCAAATAATGCTCTTGTTGATTAACCCTCCAACTGATAGTAGTCAATACCATTATTTGTAACATTTCTGTAATGTTAGACCACTAGTCGCTAGTATTTTCTCATTTCTCAAAATTTTATTAGAGTTGTGTTAGTATCAAACTTTTCCTGTGAAATTTGCCATCAAGTGGTACAGATATCTTCAAAGAATAAGTAAATTATGAGTGTTAATGTTGTGATCAAACTTTATAATTTCGAGAGGACTAAAGCCGCCATATAGGTGCACCGGCATTACTCTATTCCATACTTATTAAAGTAGTGACATTCACAGATCTGTAGGCTAAATTGTGGTATAAAAATTGTTATACCTAGACCTACACCTAGATTACAAATACTGCTTATTTAATTTTTTTATTTATTGAACACTATGAGTGACCTTGTAAATAAGTCAGGTGAACTTAGACAATTATTATTAGACAATAATAATACATTTACTTCATTTAAAGTACTTTCTGACCGTATATTGTGTGTTTTTTTTAACAACTTTTATTTCTTGAAAAAACACTTCTTATGATTTGCAACATTTATATATATATATATATATATATATATATATGTGTGTGTGTGTGTGTGTATTTATATATATATATAAATAACAAAAACATATTTTTTTAGAAATGTTATGCTCTATAACACAGAAAAGATTTAAAAATATAATAAGCATAAAGAAAATATTCAAAAATGTTCGAATGTGAATATGTAATTTTTTTTATAAAAACACAGTGTTTCACTATCAACAAAAAAATTAAAATTTGAGGAAAAGTGGAATTTTATATGTTTCCCAAAAGCCTTTTTTTATTACGTTTTGCATATTTTGAAAGGTAATTAAAAAAATCTATTTTTATAAGGTTTTACTTGTGGATATTTTTTGTATTACTTTTGTTTTTTCACTTATAATGAAAAATAAAAACCTATATTTCAATAAAAATAATTAATCCAGCTGCATATATTCCTCGCTTCCTAATGAAAAATTAAGTATATAATAGTGTGTACTTTACTTTAATAAAAACATTCTATTTAATGAAGGTGTGCACAACTAGCAAAATAGTCCCTGCCATTATAGGAATTTAACTGCCACATCCATGGTTAAAAACAAATGTATAAGCAATAATTTTTCATCCAGTACTTTCAGTTCCTACAAACCAAAATAGATTTAGGGGCAAGTAAAATTTGGTGTTACTTGCCTTTAAAAGAAGAGGCCATTTGGAAGTATCAAGCTTAGGTACTTTTGAGGAGGGTTGAATTTTAAAATCTCCTTCTTTTTGTAAATCTCCAAGTGACTTGGACCGCTTTGTCTTCGTTGGCGACTCTGAAAATAAACACAGCTTTTAATAAAATCTTCAATTTACTATAATACACTATTTTGTTTGACATGCACCAAGTATCTTATCTATACTGGCAACTATCCTATCTAAACGTGCAACAGACAAATACCAGTTGATTAAAATTTATTAAATGTTTAAGACATCTTATTTTTATAAAATAAAAATAATATTTAGAATCTTTAAATTGTTGAACACAACAGCACACTGCATGAAACTCATTTAGTATAGATTGAATTTGGTTTATACGATACTAGTCATATATAAAACTAATTTTTCTAACTATAGTGCCACACACTGATCAAATGTTAACAAACTACTGATAAGCAATAAGTAAGAGCTCTGAACAACAATTCTTTGTGCCATTAAGACAATAAGGTGTATAATTGTTTCATACTGTCATAATCACTATCACTGGCTTCACGCTCTTTGCTGGGAGCTCAAATATTAGTGATGGACCATTTGTTTGTGACTTTACTTTGTCTGTCTATCAGTCACATGTGCTTTGTCAACTGTGATATGGAAACAAACACAATAGAGTGAGTTGCTTTTAATAACATTTTAATACTTACTATAAATATTTTTAATTATGGCACAAATAAATCACAAAAATGAACAATAGGCCTACCTAAAAACATCTGTTTTAAGAAAATGTAAAATTAATTAAGTAGGCTTATGAAGATTTATGGTATGTTTGTTTTTAGTATTGGTACATATTATTAACGTTAACTAACTTAATTTAAATGAATCAGTATTTAAATTTATGCAAAAATATTAGGACAGCTGATTAAGAATGTAAAAATGGACATGTGGTTGAATGTACAGAACCTGTTCCAATACACCTAACTATAATCATATCTTATTTTTTACCCTTATGTGGCCGGGGTCTTAGCTAACATAAGTTTTCCTGTTCACACTGCTTCAAAACACAGCTCTTAAAATTAAATTCTTAATAAATTTCAACAAAATTAAATTCTTAATATATTTCAACCACACTGTGGAAATATTTAAATAATTTAATTGCATTCTTTAATTTTATAAGATTTAATTTGTGTTGTGTTCCTTTGGTGGTGCGCTGATGGCTGGAGGCATTGTTGTTAGCCCGTGTAAGTACTAGTACCTTTTACGAGATTAAGAAAGTGTTGGCCTTTCCTAAATTTAAGTTTTTTCTGTTATTTTTAAATTTAATATTTAAGCATTTACTTTTTAAGTTAAGAAATATTAATAAAATTTAACAAAGATATAATTTTCCCTACATTTTCCATCAGTAAAGAGTGATTATATAAAACATTATATGGTAAATGTAAGTTATATTTTTTTAAATAGTCTTAGATTCAAATCTAAAACCATATTATAAAATGCTAAAAATTGGTCCACGAAAAGAAAAACATAAATAAAAACTTAAATTTTAACACACTCAAGATGAGTATGATGAGGCTGAGAAGTATATGTGTAACTGTTTCAGTCAATCAGTAACTACTAAGGATACACAGAAGTATCATGCTTTTATCCCTGAAAATTCAAGCATATCAAAGATATACGTAACCTAAAAATATTCTCTGGAGACACAACAGGTACAACAGAGGAAACCCTGCCTGTAAATCCTTCCTATTGGAGTGGTGGGATCAACTTTACAAAGTACGTCTGTCAATGGTATCCATAATAAGTCTGGATAAAGGACCAGTAGAAATATCACTTGTACTTCATCGTCATCCTTCAATCTTGTCTAACACATCCACTAGCCACCACTTTTAGTCATATGTAGGGGTTAAATAACCATTTCTGCCATTTTTGGATATTCACTGTTTCGTTAATTGTATCTCCAGAGAATATTTTTTACATACACCATGAGAAGAGAAGATAATTTTATTCCATACATCTTGAGAGGAGAAGGTAAAATTAATTCCCGAGAAGTTTTCAACAACCCATTCACAGAGTGGTAAATGAGTTTAAATTTGGTCTCCATATTGACATTGTAGGCATGTTCTTTCATAAAGTCTCTTCATTGCACCCAACTCCATCACATGGCCTTTTTCCATGGGCAGTAGCAGAAAATTCTCACTCAGCCTTTACACCAAAATCTTGCTTATGATAACATCAGTTAATAATAGATTTTCTAATTTTTACATTGTGCAGCACAACCATCTGAGTAATCACAAATCTTTTTTGGCACTGACTTGAGCAATCATCTAGATAATAATAAGTAATGATGTCTTATTTTACCAAGCGAAGTTAGGCCTACACTTGACCTAGATCATAGTCTCCTGATTATTATTTATGAGGGTCTCTGTACATTATCAAATAAAGTGCATTACAAAATAAAAACAATTATTTTGTAAATAACTAAATTTCTGTCTTAAGAGCAACACCCCTTTAAGTGCTCGAATAATAATAATAATTACAACCATAATGAAATTAAGTAACTAGGTATATAAACATTTGACAAAAACTTGTAAACACACTTTCTTAAATGATTATTTAACTATGAACCCATTAATTAGCCTCCTACTTTGAAATTTTGAGAATTATGCTGTGTTGTCATAAAAGAAAGAGCATTTAAAACTAAGTAAAATTACACTACTTCCAGCTCTAGCTTGAAAAGGAGAAAAGCTATGGTGATTTTAAACTTATACTCTGACTCTGAAAAAAAACACAATTTCCAATTAAAAAGGAATAAATTAATTTTGTACTATTTTAACTGCTCACATAATCCACAATCAAATACGTAAAAAGCTTTCAAAACTAATTAACTGTACTGTAGTGATTGCGCCACAATTAAGAAATAGCAGTAGATGCTATTGTTCAGAAGAGACTGCACTGACCGATACTTGGAGCATAACTTAACTGTTCTGACCACAGAACAGTGATATAAGTTATCTGGAGCAAGTAACACTGAAAAGTGTAGATGACAAGAAGGCTATACGTTATGTTTATCCCTCAAATTAGTAATTAAATTAACTACATGTTAAAATGTTACATTGTATAAATACAAATAACCATGAGTTTTTATTCATACATAAATTATTATATTTTTAAATATAAAAACAGGGTACTTTGGGATTATACCGACCACACCCAGACATGAATCGTTATTTGACATTTTGTTTCTACTGATTACTAGATTAGCGTAGAACAATATTTCGTCAATATAAAACAGGAATTGTCTTATCGCAAACCCCTCCCCATCCTCAGACAGAGGTCAAAGTCGAGCGGTCTAGTATATAACGTGATTGCAGTCTCGCCGCCCGTTCAGCTGGTGCGTCGCTTTGTTGTACTTCCGTGTTTTACCCCTACAATTCTCCAAACACAAAAATTCAACAAAAACAAACATTACCAAACAAAAACTAAACTCTTTATTGAAAAAAAACACTCAAAACTTGATTTTATTCTTTGATCACACTCCGCCACTCAAAATGCGAGTGCCTCCGGCCATCAGCACAGGCTTCAGTGCTGCCCCGCGCTGATGTCAACGAAAGAAAAACATCCCTCGAGATAGTACCTATCAGTAAAATATCAAATTCTAGAGGAGCTGATCAGAAATATAAATTGAATTGTAATGGAAAGGCAATCACAATACCTGGAAATGCTTGTAAGTTTGTAATTAAAGAGTTGTTTTTTCGTTCTTCATGTTTGTTTCTATAAATTTATATTTTTGTGTTTTTTCATACTGGTGTGGTCGGTATAATCCCAAAGTACCAAAAACAGTTTTAACTATACAGTAATTTTGAAAAAAACAATTCAAAATGTTGGTTTAGATAATCATAAATATCTATCATTCGATTGTGGTGGTGGCCGCTTACGGTATTTATTTACATTAGCGTGACCATGAAAAATGGACTTTTTTTATATGGGTTGGGCATTTATAGCCAAGTATTATTATCACAGGTGCATATGAACTGGGGGGAAAGTATATTATTGTATTATATTGATGCATTTCGGACATTATTGTGTTAAGGAGCGGGGGCATCACGTGATCTGGGATTCGAATTTTGCAAGCTCGAGTTAATTTTTTTTCTAAAAGAGCAAGCAGTGCACAGCACTGTGCAGCGGGCAGGCATCGTTGACAGGATTAACGTATTCCATACTAGTCTTTACGAATTGCTTGCACGTGAGATACCGAACATCCAACACAAAGGTGTGCAATTACCACTACTGAAATAGGAGGTTAAGAATATACGCGGAGGAACAGTAGTTCAAAATGGCGTCCCTTCTTTATTTGAGAAGGCGCGGAGTAATACCAAACTGTCAAATATGGATAGTGTTGCCAGAGGTACGATAATTATCGTAAAGGTACGATAATTTCATTGATTTTATGCGCCGGTAAGATACACGATGGGTAGTTATTATCGTACAATGAAAGATTTTTGATAAATTTATAAGGTAACAAACCAAAAGTTAATTATAACATGATTTATTATACAAACATAACATACTTTTTCATTAAATTTGTTTGGTACGATTATTTTATATGAAAGTACGATAATTTCTCGTTGTTGGTATGGTAATCGGTTTTTAAAATCTGGCTATACTGAGTTTGAGCAGACGCGGAGTTATAGGAAACTGTCAAAAACAAAGTTTTCAGAGGATTAAAAAAAATCGTAGCTCCTTTGATTTTCGTTGCAGACGAATTTTTTCTTCAATATTGTTTTCAGGGAAAAAAAATGAACATACCTTTCCATGGTCACGTTAATGTAAATTGATACCCCGCTTACTATACTGCAGCCATAGAATCTGTTAAAAAACTTTTTATAACTCAGATTAAAAATTATTTTATAAACTGGATATTAACCCAAATTTTAATATCCATTGTTTAAGTTACATAGCGAAAGAATCACTTTTAGTAAAAAAAAATTATTGCATCTTGTTACAAAAAAATACTATATTAAATTTGGTACACATGTAATTTAAATCTATCACAGCAATTTATATTTATTTTTATAATAGGGGAGACTTTAATAAAGGCCTACACTCATTATCCAACTTCGATGTATGTAAAAATCGTTCACAATAAGAGTTATAATAAAATACTGTAACAGAATCTCGTACATTACAAATTTTAAATACACAAATTTTACAATAACATTATAAAATAACAAAACCAATTATGACTTAGATTAGGATATCAAAGAAACCTTAGACTATTTATAACTCGCCCAGCTTGATATCAATAAGTAACCCCTTTTATGAAATGGAGGAAAGGATTCTCCCCATGTGTTACCAGGAGCCAAACCCACAGGTTGAAGCTTCTTAAAACAAATCTCATCACTTATGAGTAATATCTTAATATTTTCCATATAATATGAATTCATCGTCATTTCCCAAGTCTCAAAATATTAGTTACTTCTTGTTGTTTATTGTTTACATTAAAAATACAGTAACTAATAAGTTGAAATCGTATAAGTTAAATAAACTGTAATATCGAATTATCATTCGGGTAAAAACAATTAATTGAACCATTCGATAATAGCCATCGAATAACAGTGTAGGCCGCTTAATAAAGTCTACTATTATAACAAAATAAAATAAATTCCTAATGAGGTACAAAATAAAGCTTAATTTTAACCTAGGCTATACAACTTAGAATTACGTGACAGAATCTTAAAATAAACTTTAAAAAAGCCTTTGGATGAGAATAAAATTATTTCAATTCACATACCTGATGTGTCCATCTTTATAACATTAATATTGCAAATCAAAATGAATTTAATTCATCCGGCATCAAATAAACACGTGTTAGCAAACTCACGCACGTACGTACAAAAATCTAGACACCGGACCGGACGGCGAACAACTTGAAGAAAACATAAGGGACGCCATATATCTGGTAAACTAACAACTTTATACAGGACAGAGGAAAAATTAGTTCCTAGTACGTACTTGTATAGGAAGGTTCCACAGAATAAACATATATAAATGTGAAGAATTAAAAAGAAATATTTTTAGAACTCAAAACTGCCTGAACTATATTGTCGTACAAACAAAATAAAAAATATTAAAGACTCAACGAACTGGTTTTACAGTGTAATGTGCTTTGGTTTTTTTATATATATGTTAATGCATTTTTAATATCATCTATCCTTATAAAACGACTGTGTTCTAAGGTTCTCTTTATTTCTTAAAATAAAAATAGCATACGGGGCAATGTTTGGAGAATAACGAGGCTGGAATATCGTTACAATATTATGTCTGGTCAAAACATGTAATGAATTTTGAGCAGGTGCATTGTGACTCCTGAAGTTGCCATCGCCGCTTTTTTTGTTCAAAATTCAACAATTTTGGAACAATCTTTCCTGCCATATGTTTTATACCAAAGACATTTAAAAAATATATATTTGACTGCATGAGCCAGTTAATACGCCAATATTATTAGTGAATTATCTTATCGCAATGCGATAATCGTACAACGGAGTAAACCCATTTTTCCAATTTTTCACGTTTTAATCGGTTGTTCATGTATTGGAACGTCCGGAGCGTTCGTTGTCTTAAATGGCTTCAGGGCCATCATTGAAACGTTTATACCAATTGTAAGCCCTTATTTTACTCATAGGCCTTTGTTCCACTATTCAATATATTTTTTCATATTTCACAAATAATTTTAAATTAACTTTTAAATCCTTTTTTCAGGATCCATAGGCCATACAATACGCTCATGTGCCCCTTTTCCAGAAATCGATTTAAAATATCCTTGTTATAGATATTTCCAGCAAGTTTTGTTAAGACATCTTTGCTCTGTGGACTAAATGTGACTTATTTCTAAACATTTGCACAGCTGGTTTTGCTAGTCAGGTGACTGGTTGTTAGGCTACAGTTAGGTTATAATTCTTAACTAAAAAAAGATACAGTTAATTTACAGTGATAAAATTTTAAAATGTCAAGATAGAAAGTCAAAGAAAGTGCGGAGTGAACAACACAAACACAACACAAAATGCTATTGATTCAAACCAGTTTTTTCTCATGACAGCATGCTGCAAGGAGAAATGCTTTGAAGCATTTTCTCTTCAGGAGTAATGTAATCTGTTTTATTCTTTTTACAGCGGCCAAGACAAATCTCATAAAGACTATTTTTGTTCTCTTGTATGAGTAAATCAGGAAACGTGCAAGATGTACAAGTACCTAACTAGATAAACCGAGGCTAAATACATGATGTTATTACGTAAAAATTGATGGAGTTAATGGAAGGGTATGCCAGAAACTTATATTTTCACTGTTTCATGTTTAAAAAAACTTAGGGTAATTCAGTCTAACATCATTGAGATGGTAGATAAACGAGTCTCTCATAATAACAGATCCCACAAACTGAAAGCTGGCATTTTGGAGTTAAAGAATGAATCTTTAGCATCCCTATCTAGAGATCCGATTCACTATGGTGCCGACAAAGGCACTTTTAAGAACTGCGATAATATAGACAACAATTTTAAAATACTATTTGAGGAATTAAAATTTGTTATAAGAAAAATACAAGTATATGTATGATATGTCTTACGTAAAATACTTTAAAAATTAATAAAGAGAAGTTTAGGTAGGACTACAAAGACCTAAAACCGGTGTTTGCTATTTTTGTGCACAAATAAATAAAATCAAAATGACGCTTGCAAAGGAAAGTTGCTAGACGCCATTCGTTAAAAAAAGAGTTCGTTTCAGTAGCCATTAAGGAGGAACCTGACCATCTGATTGGGGAGTTTGACTCCGTTCAAAATTATTCAATTCATCGCCTCAACGTCAACAGTCCATTTTATAAGCGTATGCTTGGCTCTACCCGTTCAATATCCATGTCTACAAGGAACGTTCATAATTTATTGTCTTACTGTTACAGGAAAAAAATGGAAATTTTGTTGTTACGTTTATAAATTACTACTTTAAAAATTCTAAACAAGTCTAGTTTTCAAACACGGAAGACTGTTGTCCTCACGCCCGATGCATCAGTTGGCCAAAACAGAAACACCACCATGACTAATTTTTGTGCCTGGTTTTCTGAAGTGCACAATTTGGACGTTGTTCATTTGTATCTGGCTCGAGGGCATACCTTTAGACAGTTTGACTGAAACTTTGGTCTTATACGCGACAAAGTAAAGTATAAAGGAATGATTGAATCAGCACTTCCATGGCTCAAAGCGCTTGTTACGTCTTGAGCTAATGCTTCCCCATTTAAAACAATAACGACCAGTTACTTAATTAGGGACTGGAAATCAGCTTTTGTTCCATTTTTCTTAATAAAACCTTTTAAAAAGCAGAAACTGAATATTGTGAAGTATTTTATCCTAAAATACACCAACTGTGGCAGCCCAACGTGCCCTGAGAACTATATCTCTATGCTCTCTCCATTCAAGTATCTTTCTACCATGAATACAGACTCATTAAGAAGTATAAAATTTCAACCAGTACCTTTAATCCCTATTTCAGAAGAAAAGGGAAAAAAATTTAGAAGTCTTATAAGTTCTTGTTAAAAAAACAATGACTGAATTGAGTTTATCCTAAATGGAAAAAGACTAATACTTTTTAGACGTTGTAGATTTTTCAAGGGAAGTATTTCTTGTAAGTGTTAGTCTCGTATAACTTATTTTTAAAATCATATTTCAGTTTATTAGAGAAAGGGCACATAGCATCAAAGTTTGTACCAATATTTTGAAAATAAACAAAGTTTATTGTTATTCATGTGTGTCGTCATATGAATAATTTACACTTAAGATCGTTAGAAAGAAATACATCAATAATACAGTAATTTCAAGATAATTCTTTACAATACTGTACATATTTAACATTGATTTTCTCGAAATAACAAAATGGCTTATGAACCTTCGTTGGGCTTGGCGTTGGGCACACGTAGCACTAGAGCTTTAATACCAAATCACCCAAATTTTGAAACTAGGAGGCTTAGAATAAAAAAACGTTTATAACTCCTCCATACTTCTACAGGCAGTAGCGTAGCCAGAAATTTCGTTCGGGGGGGGGGTTCGAAACCGGGATCCGGGGGACGTTTTGTGTGTTATTTGCCAATGAGTTCACTGGTAAAAGGTAAAAATATGGAGCTTTAGTAACTATGCCTTATAGAAAGTGGAAAGATGTAATAGGCAAATTCAACTCTCACAGCAACTCTAGTATTACAAATTTTCTTGTATAGCTACATAAACTTTACGAAGTTCGATTCTGGCCGAGTAGAAGGCACCAATGTGATGTTGCATTCACTGGATAAGAAAGAAGAAGAACAAAACAGAGCTTCACTCAAGTGTATAATTGACACAACTATATTCTGTGGAGAAAATGAAATACCCCTTCGGGGACATTGGGCCACTGACGGCCGAAAACCCTTTAGAAAAGGTGGGCAATTTTCAAGCGTTGCTCGGGTACAGATCAAAATTAAGTGTCGGAAAATGCACCGGAAAAACTCTACTGATTAGAAGTTCGGCTGCTTTGGATTTCACTGATAGAGGTATTTATGAATGAGTTATAATGACAATTTTTTTTTATCATTACACTGTAGACGAGTACATAATTATCGGAAAAAATCAATAAAATCACTTTTGGTCGGAAATAAAATACACATGAAAAACTCTAATGATTAGAACTTCAACTACTTCGGACTTCATTTATTGAGGTAAACGTGGTATTTTTGATTGAGTTAGGGCGACGAGTTTTTGTTACCATCATTAAACTGTACTCGACTAACTATATATATATCGAGAAAAAAAATCACTTCCGGTCGGTAAATACCAAAGAAAAGCTCTCTACAGATTCAAGTTTTAACGATTTTGGATTTCACTGATTGAGTGGTTGAGGTAAAAGTAGTACTTATAATTATGTTACGACATTGATTTTAGGTATTAATTCAACGCCGACTAATAAATATATAATTATCAAGAAAGAAAAACAAAAATGATCACTTCCGATCGGAATATACTAAGGAAAATGAAATAATACCTTAGTCAGTGAAATCCAAAGTAGTCGGAACTTCTTATCACTTCTCATTATCCGACCGGAAGTGATGTAGTTATTAGTCGGCATTCACTTGATACCCAAAATCAATGTTCTAACATAATTCTAAGTACCACTTTTATCTCAACGACTCAACCAGTGAAACCCAAAATCGTCAAAACTTGAATCTGTAGAGAGCTTTTCTTCGGTATTTTCCGACCGGAAATGATTTTATTGTTTTTTTTTCTCGATAATTATATATGTGATAGTCGGCGTTTAATTAATACCTAACATCAACGTCCTAACATAATTTTAAGTACCACTTTTACCTCAACCAGTGAAATCCAAAATCGTCAAAACTTGAATCTGTAGAGTGCTTTTCCTCGGTATTTTCCGTCCGGAAGTGATTTTTTGTTTTGTTTCTCGATAATTATATATGTATTAGTCGGCGTTGAATTAATACCTAAAATCAACGTCCTAACATAATTATAAGTACCACTTTTACCTCAACCACTCAACCAGTGAAATCCAAAATCATCAAAACTTGAATCTGTAGAGAGCTTTTATTCGGTATTTACCGACCGGAAGTGATTTTTTTTCTCGATAATTATATAGGTACAGTGTTACAGTTTAGTGGTAACAAAAATCGTCGTCCTAACTCAACCGAAAACACCACGTTTACCTCAATCACTGAAGTCCGAATTAGCTGAAGTTCTAATCAGTGTTTTTCAAGTGTATTTTCCGACCAAAACTGATTTTTTTATTTTGTTCGATAATTATATACACGTCTACAGTTTAATGACACCTAAAATCAACGTCGTAACTTAATTCTAATCGGTCATTTTACGTCCCCAAGACGAATTTGAACGAAGTGGTCGCTAATTTAAACTGTTCGCCGTGTTACGGTTCAGGTTACTTTGCCACGTCACGTGACCGCGCCCTATAGAAATACCGTGATTACACTACACTATCCGAAAAGCCGAGCCCAAAAGTATCGTTTGATACTTTATGATTTAAACGAAAGGACAATTATATTTTTAAACAACGGTCACTTTCATCAATTAAATCAATCAATTTAATGTTTGTAGACAAGAGTAATGATAACTCTCCTTTTTTCTCCTGCTCCATGCTTAATTTTTTTATGTCTTAAAATTTCGGGGGTGGGGGGTCCGGACCCCCTGGACCCCCCCTTCGCTACGCCACTGTCTACAGGGGCTTTCTGGAGATCACTTTGAGCTCCCATCTTTTAGCAGCATTCAGATAATTCCAACTTCTCCATATTAGGACTACTTTTATACTTTTAAAGTAATTCGATCACTTATATCATAGACTTCTCCCTTGATAACTTGCGGTACGCTGCCAAGACTGTAACTGTGTGCTGCTCATCTCTTAGCTTAGCTGATTAGTTACTGTATTGAACAATTAGGTAAACATTTTACCATAAATTTTATGTCCCTGCGGTTACCATTTACTCTACTGTAACCCTTTCCTGCTTACAAACTCTCCCATATCACTTCAAGAGTTGTGGCTAAACGTGTAACGCAAACACAGAAACTCGTCCTAGAGCAGCGTTTCTCTAGTGTCTCAGTGCTACTGCAGCAGTACCCCCTCCTCACCCTGGCCGCTATCCTGAGTCACCAAGATCATCCCTGGTAGTGACAGTGTGATGTGTGTGATAGACGTGGCTGCTCCAGGTTTAATCCTTGCAATACCTGCGGGCAAGGTGTTTCCTCTTTCCCTTAAATTAGTTCTACTCTGCTGACTCCCTTTCTCTGAGTAGCTCTTAAGTGTATTGTTTTAATTCCTATGAGTTCAATGGGGCTGGTGTATAATATTTACAACTCTGTATCGTTAATATAAAATGTAATTTCATTGTTTGGATGAATTTGGTTTGTAATTTTATGCTTCATTTAATACTTAATGAGCTGGCTGCACTGTACCAATATCTTCTGAGTATATGATGAACTTTCATTCACAATAAAAACCAAAATTAAAAGAAGAAAAAATGTAAATACATAATAATACGTAAGCAAAATAATAGTATGTTGTATCATGAAATAACTGCTTGTTTATTTTTCTCCCATAGAATCCCCCCCCCCACCCCCCCCCCCCCCCACCCCCCCCCCCCCCCACCCCCCCCCCCCCCCACCCCCCCCCCCCCCCACCCCCCCCCCCCCCCACCCCCCCCATTAAATACATGTAACCAACTTATCTATTTTTATGAGTTATCTCAATCATAAAATTATGATTAGTTGTTTTTTTCTTCGCTATTACAATAGACAATAGACAATAGACAATAGACAATAGACAATATTCTTTATTTGTGCATTCTTAGAGAATTACATTAGCGTCAATACAAAATAATAAGAAAAAATTACTGTTTTAATAAGTTACTTAAAGGTTTAAAGAAACTTACTTTTAAATTTGTAAAGGTTTGATTGAAAATAGTTGGTTCAATTTTTTAAATTTGTATTATAATATATGTTCAATTGTAACCCTATACTTGGGAATGGTAATTTTTATAGGAAAAATGTTGCATTTTCATATTCATTGACTGTTCAATAATTTTTTACTTCATAAACATAGAAAACAAAATGGAGTTCTTGCACACTTGAAAAAAATAAAATACCAACACTTTTAACACTTTTATTTATCTAAAAAGAAAAGAAGTTTGCACATACAAACATTCCTTTATTTGGTTAATTAATGATTTTTACATATCAAATTAAAGCCTAAAAATGATCCTGATAAAATATTAACATCTATGTTTTGTTAACGAACTTTTATACCGAATTAATTAATTTAATTTAAATTAAGTAATAACTTAAACAGCATAATACTTTTTTTAATCTGAACTAAAAGGTATGTTATAGAAACTTTCCATACGTTTAAAAATATCAACATTATTCAATACACTGACCTTGGTTTTGGAGTAAGAACAGCTTCAGTGTCACGGAGTATTTTCTCTGTCCATTGCTTTGTCACATCAGAGCGTTCTGCCAGATTTTCAAAAATGTGCATCTAGTTCAGTTTTTCTCTGATGTTCCCAGTTTTTCTTCAGTAAGCTGCACAGAACAACAGAAATAGTTCTACCATGTGCAATAAAAAGAATATACAGAAGAGTTATAAATAATTACACTTAGTGTAACAATCGGCCTGTTATTAAAAGTTAATACACCAGTTTTTACTTAGGGAGAAAAAACAAAACCTGAAACATTGCTGAACAAACCTAAACTAAACACACAATGTAGATAACTTAAGATATAGACAAGGTTAACCAACAAACTTGGTTGATATTTAAAATGCAGATATGCTACTTTTTTTAATTAATTTAAAAATTTCATTGATGTAGATATATCAAGATCAATTCATTTAGTTGATATAAAATCTAAACAGTAATATTTCATTATTGGTGAAAGGATATAAATGTGATAACAATAAAACTTAAAAAATTTACCAAAAGTAGTGCAAGCCTGAAAATGTTATAATTTATTTTATACAAATGAATAATTAGTTGAAATCTACATTAATTATTCACTAGACTTCTAATAGCTCATCAACTCTCAAAATGAGAAAATAACAACAAATTGCCTACATTGATTATATATACAATTCATATAATTGTCTGCTAGCTAATATAGATTTCCATATTGATATATGTGATCACGTTGGTCAATCTGACACAATTTTGTTTTATTGAATAGGCCTATTGTATAAATAGGCTCCTTCCAAGAGATATAAACTTAATTTAACTGTAATTTGTTAAAGAAAAATATATTGTATTTTTATAAAGTATCCTAATTGTAAGTTCTACACTGTTCAAACAGAGTTTAGATAATGTTTTTATTTTTATTGTAATCTGAGACAAAATACATTTCTTTTACATACAAAAGTATAGCTTCACTATAATACGATTTGAAAAGCTTAAAACGTACTTCAGCTCGACACTATCGCTAAAAAAATTGTGTGGAAAATTAATTCAAAGTGAAATGTTTGATCATTGACTAATGGCGCCAAGAAAAAATTACATATATGTGTTTCCTTTTGAAGATAGTAAAATGTAAGTAACTTAAATGTTATTGTTTATTTATAACATTTTATAAATATAAATATACTTTTTTATCATTAATATATTTATTTTTTAAGATTTCAAAACCAGCAGAACTATATTGTTATTTCAAATACCTATTAGATTGATTGGGTTGTTATTTTTATTTCTGTGTTTTTTAGATGGTCTTTTAGGTATTTATTTACAATACCGTGACCATGAAAAATGGACTTTTTTTTTCATGGGTTTGGGCATTTATAGCCCAAGTATTATTATCACAGGTGCATATAAACTGGGGGGAAAGTATATCATTGTATTATATTGATTGCCTTTCGGGCATTATATTGCATTAAGAATGGAAAATAACCGACAAAATTTTGTCGAACAACACTTGGAGGTTAAGGATCAGGGCATCACGTGATCTGGGATTCGACTTTTGCAAGCTCGAGTTAATTTTTTTTTTCTAAAAGAGCAAGCAGTGCGCAGCACTGCGCAGCGGGCAGGCATCGTTGACAGGATTAACGTCATCATTTCAGTAAAATTGCCCAGAGTACTGTCAAAAAACAGAGTTTTCAGAGGATTTCAAAAAATCGTAACTCCTTTGAATTTTCGTTGCCGACGAATTTTTTCTTCACTATTGTTTTCAGGAAAAATTGTAGTTTTCCAGGGAGAAAAAAAATTAACATAATACCTTTCCATGGTCAACGATTTTTGTAAACCTGATACCGGTCTTTAATATTGATGATATCAATGATTCAGTTGTGTTGGTAGCAGCTTATAATACTTCAGCCTGGGTCTAACATTTTAATTTTTGGAAGTTTTTCTAGTAAAACATACTGCTTATACCTATTATGGTTCATCGCTAGTAATTTTACAAAAATATTGATTTTTCCACACGTACCAAGTGGTCTACATAGGTCTAATACCCAAGAAAAGTTTTGAAATAATTATTTAGGACTAGGCCCTACTTTAATAGATCTATATTATACATCACAGTAATATCTAAATGCATTATGAACTAAATAACAACAAATATACATAGGTTAGAAAAACACATTTAGCATATTTTAAAAAATCTGCAAATTGCCCAAAAAACAGCCTGCCACATAGAGAAAAATCAAACAGGTGCTAGGGTTAAAGAACAATAATAATCCAATGAATATCTAGTAAAAATTCAACACTGCTTTAATTTCTTTTGTTTGTTTTCAATAGAATTAATAAAAAATTAACTGGTCTTAAACCTACCTGTACAACCCTGCTAAGAGCTGTGCCCGCTTCTCGTACTAATTTTTTCACATTAAAATCAAATTCCATATTCATTTGGAGTTACTGTTATAGTTAACTATCTGGATATTATGTTAAACTTTTAGTACTAGAGATCCAATTTAAAGTATGAATGATATCCAACACTACAAAAAACTTTCTGTTTTCTCTCGTCAACTGACTCACACTTAGTGGACTATGGTGGTGGTGGTTCACTATTATTTCTATTCTCCAATTCTGTCAATCGAATACCAAAAGCTCTTCAAAATAAATGTTTTGCATAACTATTGATTGAAACTGGATAAAACCTCAGTATGACGTACTATATTAAAATCAAACTGGGGCGGTCGGTGACTTCTTTAAAATATAACGTAGGTACTATCAGGGATTGCTTAAAGCACGTGTTACGCGTGTAACCACAGATGAAGCTCTGAGAGAAGAACATATTATAAACTCATAAAAATGTGTAAATATGAAGTAGAAGCTTTTTAAAGTAGCTGAAATTTTAAGGAGATTTTAGTTTCAAATATATTTTTAATTGGATGCGTGTGTAATTGCACACGATAAATCCAAATCAATTCCTTGCAAATTTTTGCTTAAGCTTACAGTGTAACCAAGATGTTTTTCTGATGCCAAGAGAGAAATTGTAAATTTAACCTTTACGCAAGGAGTTTACTACTATTAAAGCTCTTGAAGAAGAGTCCCTGTCGTTCCAGTTGATGCTACTTCTAACTACTTCTAATGCTACTTCAGTGGGTTTTAGAAATTCTTTCATAAACAAAAACAGCATCATGCCGCTGTAACCATCTCGTTAAAGCTGCAGAAGCTTGTTCTTGTTGGTTTCAAGATTTATCTCTGATTCAATGAACCTTTGTAAAAACGCCTAGTCGTTTAGGAGTGCGGAAAAATGATACAGCTTTTCCATTATTCCGAGGACACATTCGACAACGCCATGAGAAGCGCAATGTACATATATTGCTTTGGGTAAGCTTCCTGGATGAAAGCCAGAGTATCATCCACTCATGGCAGCAGCCCCATCATACCACTGGCCACGTAAGTTATTGACATCTATATTATTAGTCTTCAAGACTTTTAATTAACGTTTTCGCCAACTCACTCACCGTAGTAGAGGTTAGAGGCATGAACTTTTAAAATTGCACACAAATCTGATAGTCGTTTTGAGAATTCAATGTCACATAACGTAGACACAATGAAAACTGTTCAACTGTTAAAACTTCGGAGGTTTAATAAGCGAGAATGCAAAAACTTTGCTTCCTTTACTTGCTATTTTTTAATTATAGATTGGTTGCAAGCATCAGCAATAACTTGAATTTGAAAGTTCTGATTATGTTGCATTTCTGCCACATGCCTTAAAACGAATTCTTAAATGTTGGTCTCTCTCTTCAATTCTCTCTCTGATCAAAGCTCAAAAGTTTCCCTGGTTTTGAAAATACATGGATTACCAAAGGAATCCTGATTTCGAGAGAAAAACTCAAATTTTTTATCCGAAGTTAAGAGAAGCTCAGAAGATAATAACTTTGAAGTTTTTTTACCGGAACCATAAAAAGATGTATAGAAGAGTTATTCAGCTGTAAAAGCATGTGATATCTTAATTTCAATAAACTCTTCCAAAAATATCTCAAAAACTATGTGGGGCATTATTAACAATAAAGTCAAAGATTCGAAAAAAATTCAAATTAAAATTGGAGATCGAATTGTGGATGATGAGGGTGGATGAGGTAGCAAATGAATTTAAGCTTTTTGCAACTGTATCCTGTAAGCAAGGAACTCGCCCATCATCACATCAAGTCAAACCCATTCAAAAGACAAAGTCCAGTACCCCGCAATGGTTCTGGAACCTGTCGTTGAGGAAGAGGTGGATAGAATCATTCAGCAGCTACCACCGAAAAAGTCCAATGATATTAATTTAATGTCAATGTGGCTCATCAAACAATGCTCTAAGAATAATGTGAGGCCTTTGACTATATAGTTAGTCTGACATTTCGCACAGGAGTTTTCCCCTCACTCTACAGTGAAAAGTCCCCACAAAGACTATATGCTCTGTGAATGAGAAAGAATACCTTTATCGAGTTGGTATCTTAATTATCCATGAATAGCTGTACATTACTATTACACAAATAACAAACTTAAATCTATTTGGCTTAACATGATTTGTCAGTTAGATAATGGTAGTCGATGTGAACGGACTAATGCAAAGTTTCACTTTCTAATTATTGTTTACAGTATACAGCTTTTTTATAATTGTGGTTGATTTAACCCATAGTAACTAAATCAAATTATAAACGAACTATTTAACGATTTTAATTCTAATTGCCGTTTTTTGGCTCGTATTAAAATTTTAATTATTTTATACTAATCAATTGATGATTCTTATACGGTACATTTTTGTATTTAAAATTTTAGAGTTGCAAACCTATGGAAAATGCAAGTAACTGTAGAAGTATCAGTATTTAATACGAGATATTTCAAATCAGAATAATATATTTTAAATGTCTGTGACACCAAAAGCCCTTAAGGTGGTCAGTGTGTATTTTAAAATTTACAGTTGATGTCTGAAAGAACCGGAATAAGCATTCGTGTATGCATTGTATACGCATAATATGTACATACATTCAAACACACAAGACAGTATAAAATGAATAAGTGTAATACGAATGCAAGAATGCATCAGTTGCATCTACTCCTGTGCCTATCAAAAACTCCCCCACCCAATTTAAGAAATTGTTTGTTAAAGCTCTCAAAGTTCTAACAAAGGCTAATGGTATAAAAAAGTGCAATAGAATTTAACCAAGATGTTGAAGATAGGAATGAGTATTTAAAACAACACTTTATATTTATAGTGTGCAGTTTGAAAATTTGACACTTTTGCAACGTACGATGATTGCATTGGATGAAGTTATTTAAAGTCCTAATAGTAACAATTGTAGAAGTGGTGTTGAGGAATTAATCATATATTGAAGCAATGTATTTGTTATATTAAGGAACGTAAACATATGTTTGAAAAAACTGAAGAAAGAACATTTTGCAACTGCACAACATTTTTAACTATCCTTCTCATTTTTAACGGGTTATTATCATCTCTGGGAACACATTTCGAAATTTCTAACAGACGAAAAAATAAAGATTTTGAATTTACAAATGTATAAATTTAAATGGTCTGAAAATGAAATCTAAACACATTATTAGTGGAATGAAAGTTAAAGTGAAAAAATATGGCAACTAAATCAGTTATTACATTTTGAAGACAAAATATGTGTGGCTTCATGGTATAAATACCAAGCCCAAAATAAAAAAGTTCTGTTTCAGCAGCTAAAACGAGAGTGTGGTTGTGATATCGGCTGAAGTTACATAGTTGTGTCACCAATAAATGTCAACACATTACTGTTCTGAAATATTATATATATTTGTGAGTGTTTTTGATAAGGACTGTGTGAATTACTTCAAACTCTTTGTACAACTGAGTTAAATTAAATCTGACTTAAACCCAGTAATATTAGTTTACTTAAAAACAGAAAATGTTAGTGTTTAGTGTTGGGAGATTTGCACATTCCTCATAGATGTAGCAGCTTACCTTCAAAATTCAAGAAACTTCTTGTTCCAGGACGCATTCAGCACATTCTTTGTTACTGGTAACTTGTGCACTAAAGAATCTTTTGATTATTTGAAAACATTGGCTAGTGATGTTCATGTCGTACGTGGAGATTTTGATGAAAACATGAATTATCCTGAACAGAAAGTTGTTACAGTAGGGCAATTTAGAATTGGTTTATGTCATGGTCATCAGGTTGTTCCTTGGGGTGATCCTGAATCCTTAGCTTTGGTTCAACGTCAACTAGATGTAGATATTCTAATATCTGGTCATACTCACAAATTTGAAGCTTATGAGCATGATAACAAGTTTTATATTAACCCGGGATCTGCTACAGGCGCATACAACCCTCTAGACTCCTCGATCATTCCTTCTTTTGTATTGATGGATATACAAAGTACAACTGTTGTCACATATGTATACCAGTTGGTTGGTGATGAAGTAAAAGTGGAAAGAATTGAGTACAAGAAGAGCTAAACATTTCATTACTATCGCCAATTGAAAAATTGTATTTTATTCAATTATTTGTATATTTTTGTTATACTAATGTATTATGTTTAGAAACATTCTAAAATTAAATTTTATTTATGTATTTTAATAGGCTAAAGAAGAAATTAAAACTATCATGAATGTTTTTTCATCAATAAACTGTAAGGTTTTAAAAGCTATCCAAGAAAATTTATGTTACTAAGTTAGTCAGCTTAAAAGTTTTGTATTTTTTTTTAAATGGGGTAGAGTAAGAGAAACGGACCCGGTTTTGTTATATTGTTAATAACAAATGATGTTGCTTATCTTAATTACAACTATTAATATAATCAACTTGATCCTAGATGGTTTATTATATTGTCCACTGTGCACTGAAGATGGTTTAGTGCCAAAACGCGTGTCTACAGTATAAAATATTGTTAGTTTCTTATTTTTAATTAATTTGAAAGATAGCCATATACTGTAGAGCCAAGGCTACCAGTATTGTGAATTGCAGTTCCATTTTTAATCCTAGAACTGGCAATGGTGAATCCTTAGCTACAGTATAATAAGCGGCTTACTACAACAATAATGCATAGAAGTAATTTATGGCCAAGGCTACCCAGTATTGTGAATTGCAGTTCCATTTTTAATCCTAGAACTGGCAATGGTGAATCATTAGCTACAGTATAATAAGCGGCTACTACAACAATCAAATCATTGATATTTATGAATATTGAATCCTTGATATTCATGATTATCTAAAACTATTGAAACTATAAAAGTTTATTTTTATGTGTAAAAGAAGTATTGGTATTTAATATTATAGGAAATAATAATACGTAAATTATATTTTTGTTATGATAGAAAAAAAAACCTCTCTACAAAAACGTCTAAACTACATTAATTTATTATAAAATTTAATTGCTGAAGTTAATGTTAAAGTTAAAACACTATCATTAAAATTTTTTTTTTATTTGCAGTGATAGTAATTTATAGGTTATTTGAAATCTTATTAACTTAAAATATTTGGCCACACTATAGTAAGCGGCCACCACCACAATCGAAGGAGCAAACCAAATTATTGATTAGAAATAGGTAAATGATAGAATACGAAAACATTCTAATTATAATAAGAATCTAATGTAATCTGTTTTTGTAGAATCAAAACGTAGCTGAACTGTACTATGATATAAATTATACATATAACCTAATTCAGTTTGTCATTGTTGTTTTTTTTATTGTTCGTTTTATAGGGTATAGATAATCAGAAATATTGATAATTTGATAGTTGTGGTGGCCATTTATCATACTGCTGCCCTGTATTTAGTAACTTCATATTCCCACTAGGCCAGGAACAAAACACTGTTAACTGCTGATAGCATAACTCTAGAAATGATATACCAATTATGTTCAATCATTTAAGTGATGATGCCGCATATGAAGAGCATTTACATACTTTCATATTGTAATATAGTTTTCCACTAAAATGTGTATGCTATATTAAATCAGCTTGTTTACAAAGCAATAGCTAACAACTTGCATTGTTTGTTTATTTTCATCCGTCATAACACCCAAATTTCCATATATATATATATATATACATAATTTTAACTGTGACTACTCTAAAAAATATCACACTCACTATACTGAAAAGTGTAGTCAATATTCCTGGAAACTGTGTAACATTTGGGATCAAAAGTATATTTTGGATTTTTATATTTTATAAATTCCAAGTTAGGAACAAAATGAAATGCAGGGATGAGTAGCAAATACGTTTTTTAACGATTACAAACAATGTTGGAGGCAAAACCATTCGAACATTGGTTGTGGTTAAAATAAGCTTCAGGAAAAATACATGAACAGTTGCCCCAAAACACTGAGTCACCATAGTAATTTTGTGTGCCAGTTCTAGGATTACATGTTGTTTTTATAGCCTAAGGTTTTTCAAAGTGTTAATGTTCTTTCAAGGCCATTGACAACCCAAGTGTTTTTAGCCAAAGAATCTTTTTAATTTCATTGATATTTATTTTAAACTCCATTGTTAATGGAGTATAGTAGAAATGTTGCCAAGTCTGTAATTCTTTTCAGGTGTAATTATATTTTATGATTTTATATGCATAATGTTACATAGTTTGTTGTTTTGTGAATCTGCAATGTTATTTCCTATTAACAAGAGTTGGAGATTGTTATTTGCAGTTGAGAGACTTTCTTGTTATATCTATTCTGTTTTGAAACGGGACTTAAAATTAATTATTATAAAAGTTTGCGAGCAAGTTTTATATTTATAGTGAGCTCTTATAGTTCTGCCTGAAAACATACTAAAGTGAAATTCATTTAAAAGTACACATCACAAAAAACGTGTAATGTAGATAAAACAACATTCTGAAAATTCTCTCTATCCCTAATTCCTGTCCTCACTCGACAAAGATTCTGATTATTAAATAAAGCAAGTCTCTTCATGAGCTTATTTACCTCTTCTAAGGCTGTATATTTTTCGTCTGTATGATTATGATTTAATGTGTTTCAGATTTATATTAGATTATGTTGTGACACAGTCTTTCTATTTTGCATGTTTTTACTATCCTGTATATAATAAAAGAAAATACATTTTACCATCTTATAACTGTATTTAAGAAGTTGAGAAGATAGAAACGATTAAAGTTTCTGAATGCTAATTGAGTACTATTCATAACCAGAAGTTGAATTCTTTCTATATTTAATAGTGTTAAATAATAGTAATACGTATCCATATAGAATTTTCTAATAATTTACTATTTTTGTTATATTAAAGGTTTTTTCCCTCAATTTTTTTTTTGTAAAATCTCTTTATATTTATCTTTGACACAGAATATATTGCAAATTAAGAAAAAATACTCCATTTAGCTTTGATTATGCTATATGTAGTAAGAAAATATATTATATCTAATGTTTTTTGTAAGATTTAATGTTAACTTACCTAATATCCTGCAAAACAGTCATTACACAATGAGTGTGGTTATGTCATGCTATCAACTGACATAAGGTAATAACTACATTTTATGTTAAATGCTATTGAAATGATGTAACGTTTTAATAAAGTTTCTTCTGAAGTTTTCACACTTTATGTGTGTTTAAAAAAGTCTATGTCGTAATTGTGGTAATTCGTTATGTTCAACTAGTACTGTATTTATGAAATATTAGTTACATTAACCTATTTATTGCAAGTTATCAGTTTTTGACGTTCAAAAGTCTGACTGACTAACATATTGTTAATTTAAAAATAACAGGTTTATTTTTGTACTGTAAAACTTTTTTTATGTCTTTCTGTAGTTGCAAAATTTTAAATTTAACTCTCCTCAATGTGTATGTAGATGAAGACTTCTTTGAAATTTCACAAACAATTGACACTGTTTATAATTAGTTACCTACAATTATTGTAAAAGCTGAAATTTTGGTTTGATACTTAAAAAATCTTTTGAATCGTTTTAAACTTGATTTCAAGTTTCAGGAAAAAATAAAGAGATTTAAAAAATCTTTTCGAGACCAAACACACAGTGACATGTTTGGACATTTATACCTTTTGTTGATAATTATGATTGAATATTCTTATAAAATATTGTTATTGTATGTATAATTTTACAACAAATGATCAATTATATTTGTATACAAGTATTGAGCATTTTAATTTGATTTCCAATCTTTCCGCTTCCTAAATGATCCTTTATCTTAAAAATATTGTCTTAAATAAGTAACTTTGAGGACAGTTTATATATTTACAGTACCAATATGTTCAAAAGAGGACAGGGTTAGACTGTCTACTATATTCTAGGTGGACTAAGTAAGAATTTCTAGTATTGTAACAATGACAGTTGCTATTGAGTTTAAGTGTGTGTAAATTATGTTTAACACACGCAGTAAAGTAACAAATATATATATTGGTTTACAACAGTTAAGATTTCTTCATTTTCTAAAAAAAGGCTTACAATGGTCATTTAAAGCTAAGAATGATAAGATTCTAATAACTTTTTTGCAGTAAGAAAACTCTATTCCCTGAGCATTACCCCAAAAGAGTACGTAGTCCCATAAGGCAATTTACTATAGAAAAAGCATAGTACACATTTTTTAAGTAGTTGGCAAAGGACACAATTTTCTCAATTGTCTAATTAAATATACAGTACTTACAAGCTTATTACAAAGGTTATCAATATGAGGCAACCATATTAACTTACTATTCAATGTGATACCTAAACAAGAATAATGCATCTGTTTTGAGAGTAAAGCTAATAATTTGAGTCTTTTCTGTATTGAGTAAAAACTTATTAATATTATACCAACTAGTTGCTTTGTTCAAGAACATTACTCAAGAACAGACTCAAATTAACTAAGGAACTGCCAGTTGAATAAAAGGACACATCATCAGCAAACATAATAGAGATTATAAGGTACAATACTACTTAAAATCATTGATCTAGACCAAGAAACAGAAATGGACTAAGGTCCTATCCCTGTGGAACACCATAAAACCACTCCAGTGTCACTTGAGGAAACCCCATTGACAAAAGCCCTCTGACTTCTGTTACTTAAAAAGAACCAATGAAATCAATTTCGCTGCCAATTATCCCCATAAAAACTTGAGTTTTTTTCAACAGGATGCTATGGTCAACACAGTCGAAAGCCTTGCTCAGATCACATTAAAACACCAGTTGTTACAGAGCCTTCCTCGAAGCTAGCATCCCCCATGAAACAGCCAAAACTGGTGTGGAGAAAAGAGGTTGTTGGATTCAAAAAATTCACTCACCTGAATTTTTGAATGCTGATTCAAAATATTTTTGAGAAAACCACAGAGATAGGCTGATAGCTGTCAACACTTTCCCTGCTCCCTTTCTTATGAATAGGAACTACTTTGGCTATCTTAAGACAATCTGGAAATTCCCCTTCCTTGAACACAAGCGTTTAAACTATCAGCAAAAGTCTGAGCTACAGTACTAATTATATTCTTGAATAGTTTATTAGGTATATCAATATACATCCAATTAATTAGATGACGAAATTACACAACTATATTTACAATTTCACTGCTGGTAAAATTACTCCAACAAAATTTAAAACTACTATTTAAAAAGTGGACACAAGGATCATTCCCGTCAGTATCTGGTATTTTCTGTCATACCTCTTCAACGATGTTGGAAAAATACTGAACTCTTCGGCTACCGGAAGGAGCAACAGGGGTAGCAGAGGGTCCTGTCTTTTGTTTGATGACCTACCACGCAGCTTTATTGATGTTAGAGGCACTCTCAATAGAAATTGTATTGGCAAATTACTTGGGATCAGAAATTTTCCTTTTGATACTCACTCCTCAGCTTGAAGTAGTTCAATCTATCAATAGGGCAGGGTCAGGGATTTGCTGCTAGTGGTTTCTGAGGAAACGGGCGGTGGTGCTTGTTAATATTCTGAATTGATATGAGAGTGGTAGAGAGGACTTGATTCATATTCTTTATTGTACATATCCTTAGAGAACAGAACAAATATCAAGGAGTAGTGTTTATGTTACAGAAAAGTGTAATCGTCAGTGTTTGTATATTCTTCACGTTATGTTGTTTTCATTAGTCGAGAGTTCTCTCCAGGAATTCTTTCACTGAGTAGAAGGGTCTTTCTTCCAACCATGCTTTTTTAGTCATTATCCAGTTCTTGATGTGTCCAGGCATGTTGTATAGCAAGGCTCCTTTGTAGCTAAGCTTATTTTCGTCAAACATGAAATGGTGAGTTGGCAGTGAAAAATCTATTGCGTTTCTAGTATTATGTTCATGTAGAGTGCAGTTCGAGGATTGCAGTTTTACCATTTAGGGCATTGCTCTATCATCAAATAATTTTTTTTGTTATTTTGAAGGACAATACATTTGTTTTGGGATTGAGAGCCAGAGAGAGTTTTTGAGTCGAAGTAGAGTATTCAGACAACTACAACAGGTGTGTGTGAGTGCAGGGTTTACTTACAATCCAGTCAAGTGCAGCAGTGTTTTATGCCTTGTTCTGGTCACCTACGTTTAGAGCCAATGCAGTTATAGCACTAAATTCACCTTGGGAAGTAAGTACATCTATTTACCCCCCCCCCCCCCCACCCCCCCCCCCCCCCACCCCCCCCCCCCCCCACCCCCCCCCCCCCCCACCCCCCCCCCCCCCCACCCCCCCCCCCCCCCACCAATATTGAAGGCGTTACAAAACTAGCAAGCCAATTGCGTGGCGCGCACCGTTGGGATAATGTCAATATTTTAATGATTATGAATATTATTGATATTATTAATTAAAACGTATTAATATGGCATAGAGTATCAAAGTAAATAAACTGAAATAAAATTATTCTTGTTCTGATCAAACGAAAAAGCAGTAATAATAGATATAGCCTATTTACACAAAAGTATTAAACGTGTTTAAATTGAGTAATCTTTGACAATAATAAAAAACCCCAATATTAAAAAATTTAATTCATGAAAGTGATGTCATTACTAAAAAAGTTATAACCTATAAAAACTTTAAACATAAGAGTTAGGAAAGTAGCGCTACCTACAAATCACACAGAACAAGCTTTCCGCACAATCATTCTGCCACGATCTATAAAGTACATTCTATTCTTGTTTATAATCAAAGCCACTCGTATCTAGCTGCTTTGACTGTTGCATTGTTGGTAATGAGTACTGCGAGTGCGATAAAAGAAAACAAACTTTATTAAATGTTCCTTCTGCAGCAGGCCATCTTTCTTTTAACTCCACTTGTATTCTGAAAGCTACTAATTTAAAAATGTTAAGGATGTTTTTGGCTCCTGTCGTCTTAGTTTCGTATACTTTAATACATTATAGCCTTATATTTATTTACTATAGGTGTGCTTCAGGAGTAGCCTACATACCCTCGACCTTTTGAACTATTCAGAATTCTCAAACCTCATTTGTGGATATGATAACATTATCTGGAGGTGTTTTAGACAAAATTCAATGAGTATTACTCACTTCTTTCCAAAGGGCAACTACAGGTATAATGTTGTAAATAAAATTACTCATAAAAGTAATACCTCTAAATAAATATCGCAAGACAAAACAAAGAGGTCAAATTAAAAAATAACTAATTATGTAATATTAAATTAATCTATATATATTTACATATACATATAATGTATATATGTATTTTTTCTACGCATAAGGTCGCTATGCCCATCAATGTAACTCACCACCTGGTGGCGCTGCAAAATAGTTATCAAAAGTTATAAAAAGTTATCAACGCGCCTGCTCATTATAAACTGTAATTACGAGACAGTTACGTATATTAAATAGCCTAACACTATTTGTAGGCTCTAAGTGTTTTCATGTATATTTGTTTTTAAAATACATTTCTGGTTGAACTTAAAGCTTGAGTGTTATACCACTTTACAATAAAGTACACATACGTGTACAATGGCTACATAGCCTACAATGTTGATAGATTTTCTTGATCGTGGCTACAACGTAAACTGTACAATTCATTTGAACGAGAAGTGCTCATACACGGTAAAGCTTACGAAAAGCGTATGAAGCCGCAGGAAATCTAGATTTCACTTTTATGGATTAAAAATGCTCTCCATAAAACATGTTAGATGTCTTTTATTGGGTAAGTTTAGTGAAACATATCACTAGTGGGGCTGAAAAAATGTTATTTCTGTCGGCCTGTCTATTTTATCCACACGATATCTCGAAAACGAAATGGACCTATAGACATTACATTTTGCACGAAGCTTCATTTCTATATAAGCAACACTGATAAAGTTGAATGTAAAGTTGTGTTGTTCTATTGGATTTGGCTAAGCGTTAGCAAATATTTTCACATTGGTCTTTGTGGGTAACCATTATGACAATGAGAAAATAGCAGAAATACATAAATTTCAAATCTCGGGGAGGTCCTATCATGTACTTTGTACTTGGATAAAAAAAACCAGTGCACTTCGAAGCCGGCGCTGACGCTGAGGCTTAAATTAGGAAAAAACAAAAATGTGTAAACAAGCTTAGTACAATCATACGAGATTTTAACATGTGGCGTATTAACTAAACATGAAGCTTATTCATGCATTAAAAAGAAAAACAATAATGCATTGGAAAGTCAACGACAAAAGTTGGCAGCAGGATTTGATTTCAGCGCATTCTTGTGTTGTAGTACCCTCCCTACGTTACTGGAACTTATCGAAGAACACGAGAAATCCTGTACACTTTAAAGTTTGCATGAAACTTCATTTCTATATAGACAAGAAGAATGATTTCTAGGATGGTGCATGTCCAACCATGGACTTTGTCTAAGCGTCATTGGACTCTTTCTGTAGACTGGTATAATATCTTTTTTGTCTGCGGGTGATACGTAAAAAGTCATTTCCATGACATCTCGATAATGAAATACACTGTATACTTGAACTTTTTGCATGTAACTCTCAGCGAAGCCTGTTACACGACACGTTATGTGGGGGTACTCCTACCTTGTTTTAGAAAGGGAAGGGACAATTTTGATGTTCATAAAAATCGCCATCCTTAAAGTAATGTCATTACATATCCCCCAAAAACGTTTTAAAACATTATAAGGGGTGATAGGAGGAGGATTTTGGATAAAATTTTATAAAAAGGAATTTAGAGAATTGGACACTAGACTTGGCACATGGGGGTTTTGGTCTAAGGAAGAGCTAAGTTGATTTTGGATTGAATAGGTGAAATGAAAGTCCATCAGTCTGTTTGTCTGTCTTTTCATTAACATATGATAGAAAAGTCCTAGAGACTTGAAATTTGGCACACAGGTTTCTGCTTGATCCCAATAAGAATGCTATTAAGTTTTGGATAGAAAATTTAAAGGGCAGTTCGTTTTTCTTTCTTTCTGTCTGTGCTTGATAACTATTTCGTCACGTTCTGCTGGGTCCCTCGATACTCCGTTACCGTTGTATAGGTTAATTGATAGTCATACTTTTCCTGAAGTCAAGTATGTGACAGTGTCAGATTCCAGACGCTGCACTAAGAGAAATGTGAACTGGAGCTTTACTCAATATTCACACTATATCTGAGCTATATCAAAACAATGACCAACAACCTAAAGTACCTACACGGTAAATAAACAAATATATAGTTACCTTTCGGTCCAATGTCTGCCATCTTCGGCGATAAAGCGGAGACCGTGGAAAGAACAGTTTACTAAGTAATCCTTGATAACCGTCAGCAGCATTGTTCTGGCCAAACATTCAGAGAGTTATTTAAACATGATCATGATAGATGTGTTACTATTTTAAGGAAAGGGAGGGGGCTGATATACCAATAAATACCCATAAATAAAAGGGAATTCATTTTAAGGTTCGTCTTTGAGACTCAACTTTATTATTATAGTTATTTTAAAACAATGACAAACAAAAAATTACTTTTGTTAATAATTACACAACAGTTTTTGTTAAGTAGATGTAATAAAATATTTTGTTCACTTTAGAATTGCAGTTAAATTTACATAATCAAATTACATAGTATACGTGATTTATTAAAAATAAATTTTTTTAAAACTACAAAAACATGAGAGAGCCTGTAATGACCTTGGGTTATGTGTCAAAACGACAAAAAAACATAAAAGTTGCAGTGCACCTACAAAATAAACTCGCAGCAAAATTGGCAAGTCGGTTACCCTTTTAGAGTGGTTACTCTATCCTTTGGATTAGACATTTTTTAAATAATACATATTCGTTTTTGTTTTGTTATTATCGCCTGGTGATTATTTGTTGTGTATGAGACCAGTTTTTCTGTTATTAGCTTAGAGATCTCTTACTTTTTTACAATACAATACAGTACTCTATTTGTATCCAAAAAGATATTTTTTTCTTATGAATTACTACGCATTTACAATAATCTGAATTTATCTTATGTGATGATAGAAAGTTTTAAGTATATAGATCCGCTTTCTTTGTAAATCCACTTAAGTTTGACCAAGGAAAGACATCTCCCTTGGTTTTATTTTTAAAACAAAAGATAAGTGTAATAAAATACTATTTTGTGAAGTTTAATTTTATTAAGTCTAATAAACAATTCATTATATAATAATAATATTAATAATAATTATATTACTTTGTTATAATTGATCCTTCATCACTGTAGAATATTTTTCTGGTACTAATTTTGGGATCTAAAATATTGGTAATATAATCATAATTCAAATTGATTTAGATGGAAGACATTATATTTTTATTATCTCTTTAGTTCAAATAGGTTTGGATTATTATTTTCATTTTTATTTGAATTAAGATAATACATAGAATAATTATAACATTTAAATCAGAATTCAACTTTTTATTCAAAAGTGGTCTATATAATAAAATCTATCCAATGTTTGTTTATTTGTCCAAAAACAAAATCAAACCCTAGCACATTCTTTAAAAAAAGTTAAAACCTGCAATGAATACACAATTCCCTCGTCATTACAGCTTTAAAAACGATTGTTTTAACAAGTAGACCCACAACTTCGTTAATGTTGTGTCCAATGTAACGAATTATGATATTGTCATTTCTATTTTCAGCATATTCGGTATTAAATTAATGTTAGTAAAATAAAAAGTAATTATTACGAAGAGTTTGGTATTTAACTATTTAGCTGTGATTTACTCTATCTGATATCCCTGGCTGAACTGCTATATTTAACAGTCAATAATTTTTGAGCGGACTATAGAATCATACAGTGTTTTCTGCGATGATTAGGAAACCATTAACCAAATGTTGAAACTACTCAGGGATTTAATTATTCTTACCTTGAAGGTCCTCGCTAATTTAACTAGTAGAACCGATATACCGTCCTCCAATGTAGTGAATATACCCGTAATCTGCATTCAACGAGACACTGTCGTTGACGATCATGGTACAAAGGGTGGATTGACTGGCGATTGCCGGCAAACGTAATAAATTATTCAAGAACTCATATCACGCCTGACGTGTCTAACTGAAATCACAGTTTTGTGACAATATTATTGTGCAGTCGATACTAATAAGTTATACAAATTACATGGTTAAACTCACGCCAGACTTCGGGCAGCGTTTCGCCCCATAGCGGATACGTGCTGGCACTCAGTGCTACCCCCCAAAAAGGTGTTTTACGATTTTCAATTTCGATATAGAAGTGGAGTTTCAAAACTAAATTCTAACTCTCCAAGTTAACTCATTTGAAAGGTATTTTGTATACAGACGGACCCAAGGGCGGATCCAGTCCTCATTTTCGGGGGCGGGGGCTAACTGAGTTTGGGTTTACCATTCTCGTATAATGCAGTAGCATCAGGTACTTTTGAATTTCAATACAACAAAAAATAAAATTTTTTTGGAAAGCAATTTACTCATTCTCAAAGTTTAAGTGAATTTAATCCTATATGTTTACATTAGAAGAGTAATTATATTTGTCTCATAGATACGTCCAAAATCTCGGAGGGCGCTATAGCCCCTATAGCTCCTCTCCTGGATCCGCCACTAACGGATACAAACATAAAGACAGAAATCCGTTTTCAACCGTCTCTTGATGAAGTTCGTGTTAACGCTCAGCCAATTTAATCTCATGGTGGAAATTGTAGTATATAATTACGTTTAAAAGACAGAAACTAAAAATTTAACAATAAATAAATGTACCGTAATATTTTATTTTGCAACTTCTGTATAAATATAGCCTCACACGAGTTCACTTTTGTCTGTAAAAAATTTAAATAAATAAATACTGCTTGTCCGGTGACAAACAGCTGATTTTTGTGTAGAAGGAGTTATTCGCTCTGTTTAAGCGCACTATCCTATGAATATGCAAAACACTCGTAGGCAAATGTACTATATAAAGCAATGAATTATTTATTATCACACTGTGATCAAGTTTTGAGCAGTGTTAAACATTTTTAGATTAAGATTGCAGGTATTCGAAAAGTTAGTTTAAAACCGACAACACATTTTTTCTTAACAGACAGGCGTGAAAGTGAGTTACTAGACACTTTGAAGTACCATATATGAAACCTATGCTCCTTCCTTCACAATCAGTAATCAGTAATCTCAGACAACGTATCACTATAAAAACAGTTTACCCTATAGCTTCACGACAATCACACTGCCCGAAACCAATAAATTCAACAAAGTGATTCATTACATGTGTTGATAAGTTATAGAACATTGTCATATAATGTATCTTCACAATATTCTCTGTTTACTAATTTGTTTATTCAGTGTCTTTCCCATTAACCATCGGATCAACCAGAAAAACCTTTTGACAGATAGAAACCAAAATTCTCAATTTTACATTTTCAAAAGCAATGTGCTTATAGAGGTGAATTTCACTCCGAATTTCAACTCGCTGGGTCAAATCGTTCGACACTAATCGTGCGTACAGAAAAATAGAAATATGATTTTGTTCACGAGCAACTGGCGGGAGAGGCTTCGTCTAAACGATAAGCTAATAAAAACGTATACGCTGTGTCGTTCAGGGTGGAGATTTCGAAAATGTTACTCTCGTGAATGAAATAGATTCATTTGGAGCAAAATACAGAAGAAACTAAAATGTAGGAGATATCATACTGGTACCTTATATAATGAAGCCGCTATTCTGTCAATCCGTAAAAATCTTCATAAAAACAATCCTCACCCATATTTATAACAACTTTACAATAATCTTCTCAACAACTTCACATTCTCATAATACTCGATATGCACGGAATATTGGAGTTGTTCCAATGCAAATTAGTAGTGTAAATTCCATATCATCAACTAACTCTTTCTACATATCCCATCTTCTGTTTAGAAATCTTTGTCGATATTTTCCTGATCACCACATTTTCGATTCACGATCGGTATTTACGTGTAAAAATGTTTCAAATGAATGGTTGTCTCTTATCAGTATTGACGAGGCTGAATCAATTATTACGGCTGAATACAGACGGGACTACTTCTAATATTGGCCCTCCCCTCCTTATCTAACCTGCTACACACCACTACAGACAATATTAGGAATGGTTTTATGGTAGCTCTTAGTGTAATTTATCTCTTTAACTTTGCTGCTTCACTTTAATCCTCTCGAGCAACCACTGTACAGTATATAAGTTAATACTCTGTCGTTTTCTTTCTTCATTCTGGAAATACAACATTCTAGATTTTAATACTTTTAATTATTCGCTTGGATTGACATTAGTACAATATTTAATGAAGTGAGTGAGTATAGTCTAAAAAATCTTTTTCTTTTTTGGAATTTATTTATCTGTCATACAAAAATACATCGCACTACGTTGTTCGTCATATTTTTTTAATGCTATCAGATATGAACCTTTTATATCTAATTAATTGGGTTTCTTTCTACGCCAATGAAATAGTTATACCTTTTAAGGGACAACAGTCTAATCTAGCTTGCAAATTTCTATTAACATTTCGAGGAATCGAACCCGTGACTATAGAGTAATAGCCGTGACCATCCGTGATAGCCTCTATGACCTCTCAGTTAGAGAGCTGCAGCCCGCAGCCTAACCTAGCGACCAAGGAATACCATTCTTCTGTTATTTCGTGAGGAATTAGTCATTGGCCTAACTCCTACGCTACAGTAAGGTCAAGCATGCTTGCACCTCGCACTGCTTACTTTAAGGCCAAACTCTAGAGTACTTGGAAACTTAACAATCTATACCAACATTACAAACATGTAGTTAATCCAAATATAGAACATCCGAGGCCACTTACATATATCACATTTCCTTCCGTTTCAAGATTAAATATATATTTGTTCAACTTTGTGACTACTGGTACGCAGTAAACGTGGTTAAATAGTAGAATTGTCACTATGAGAAGCGTGTTATAGCTTATAAAGGAAAATGTCTACCATTCGACCACTTTTATTGTTTTATTGTTTTACAGTAGCCACCGAGGTGTCTTTGATTGTATTTAAGCAAATATGCATGTTTGTTATTGATTGTGTCCATGTAGGGTACTTGTAATGATGCAAGATATTGTGGTTATTGTGGATATATGTATAAAATTTCAATTTATTATTAATTGTTTACTTGCATTAAAAAACACGCTTGTATGACATAAAAAAATAACAATTAATGGGAACTACATATTGCAAGAATCTCACATAGAAAAGCTTCCCCAGATTTGTGAAAATGGATTGATTTCGAAATAGCCTCGTAAATAATATTTTGAAAGAAATATTAAATAATAACAACAATAAATACATCATACAGTGGTGTTCCAGACATGCGGGAATGTAAAAGTAGACTTATTAGCTAAAGAATCAACTCTAGGAAATGTAACGACTAGGGAATTTTATATAACATATAAGGATTTTAAAACATTCCAAAACAAAAGAAATTACAAACAAAATTATGAATGATTTTACCACCACAAAGTCCAATGGTATAGAAATGTCAAAAAAGTTTCAAAGTACCCACGGCTTAAGACATCACATTTGAATAGAGACGAAATTGTTAATATTTGCAGAATACGACTGGGGCATGCCAATACAAACAACTGCCTCCATAGAATTAAATTCTATTTTACTCGTCTGTGCCTGAATTGTTCATTGGGAGAAAATGAAATATTGGACCATATTTTCATCCATTGTCCTAGATATACGAATACTTATAAAAGAGATATTCAAGCACATGAAAGAAATCATTAATAATCATACAAGCCTAAAAGAAATAATCAAGTGCAATGACCATGTTGTACACGCAGAACTTTTTTGAGAGCAATAAAAACAAAGAGTTTGAAGAGACCAGTAGACAGTTACACACTACATTAAATATATGAATGTTTATCCAGTCTAGGGTCTTCAATCCCTGGCCTTTCCTTTTTCGGGTTACGTCATTGCCCGGTTGGCCCCTGGCAGAGAAGATGTATCAATACCTTACCTTCCAAACTTTCCTATGTTCTATTTTATATTTAGAATGTTCCTTATTTTACTAACTCGAAACTAAATAGGATACAAAGGAAACATGAATGTGTGTAACTAACATCACAATGTTCTTGTTAACAATCTGTTTTCAAATATCAGAACTTGCCAGATATCACACCCAATGTTGATACTAACCAGAATCTCATACTTTGATAAAAAAAAACGAAGGACACCAAACACAAAGACTTCCAAAACCCAAGCTGCCAAATTGTTGGCTGAAGAAAAAAGACCCTAGTTTCTTAAAAGTGGAACCTACAGGAAAGCGAAGTGGAATATAAGAGTTTGGACATTTCTTTACATATTGTTTTTTATTCTTTGTTCTATGTTATAGAGTCCGTCAAAAATTATTCTCGGTATAATTTTAGCTTCGTGTTGTATATTTGTATACACGCATAAAAATACTGTTATTATCAGCGATTTCCAACTTAGCCCTTGGGGTATATCAGTCACATCAGCGTTAAATCATATTGTTGGAAAACATTTTATCAGTCGTGTCAAAATTTCTGTTCTTTCACACCAAAACACACGATGGAAAATTCCACTGAAAATAGTGCACCAGCGCAATCTTCGTCGGGCGATTGTGTCATTGAAGAAGATCCACAACAACTTGAAGAAGTAAGATATCCTTATAATCTTTACTGGTAGATATTCTTAGTGTTGTGCTTTAGAAATCTCTGCTTATAGGTTAAGTCAACGGAACAACACCAGTAAAACAAACAGACCTTTTTTTATAAAAGATAAAGGCACAAATCGTGTCTATTTAGTTTTCTGTGCTTCAAACCACCATTTATTTCGTGTATTATGTAACAGATTGTTTTATTTAAAAAGGTAAATTAGGTCAAAAAGCTCTAAGTAGATTCATCCGGGTGTGTCACTGTTATTAATATTTCACTACACTCGTCATCAGTTGTTATCTGTTAATACTCGCGTGTTCCGAGCGCCGACATGAAGCATACATTTAGTTCCATATGGCTCTAAAATATAGATTGTTACAGTGGGTTTATTCCATATTTATGTATATTTAGTTATCACCGAGTTTAAGGTATATATTAAGGTAAAACATCGAGTCCACTTCGACATGGCAATACGTTATTGTATTATTATTCAGTACATAAGAATTTATGCATAGCCAAGAAAGCAATGTATTTGGAAGACACCTCAATATGAATGTGTTTACATATGATATACGTCTGGGTACAGTATGCTTGTAATAACGATGCTTATCCATTTAAGGTTAAATTAATTACTTTTTAGACGTTTTGGCACAATTTGTGAACATCGATCCAGATCCTCTCAAGCAGTTAATGCTTTTTTGGTGTTTAGATAGGACCTAACAATGAGCCAATTCAGCATGAGAAACTGACTGCTTTTAAAGAAATTCTGCAATTTATTTTATGCAATAGCATTTTAATTCAGTTCTCGAAACGTGCTCGTTTCAATTCGGGATATTCTTAGTGTAGATTTTTGATCACAAATGCAGTTTCACAAAAGCCTAAGTTTTTCACATAATTTTTTATAAATGAACTCTCTTGGTTCGTGACAGGGACGTAACGAGCGAGGGAATCCAAGGGTCAGAACCGTCTCCAAATTTTCAATTTTGACAATTACCGTTTTAGTAAATGATTATTGTTATTTTTATAATTCAGTATTACTGACATGTACTGCTGAAAGATCGTTATCAACAAAAAACGGGTCAAAAAATTGTTAAGGAACAAAATGGGGTCTTACTCTCTGTCTAAAACGGGAAAATATCAGTTGTCTGGACCCCCCAAAAGTTTTTCCTGGTTAGGTTCTTGGTTTGTGAGTGACATCCAGGAGAAAACCAACTCTTAATCATGCATTTATTTCCCCCCGAAATTCTGTATACCCCACCGCCACATTTCTCCTAATATCGATTCAATGCACAGGTGACTTTTGGACATTCAGACAGGTCGTAGTCAATTCTATATAGGCCAATGATTATTGGATTGTTTACGGCAGGACAGTGGGTGAACAAGGCTCTATAATGAATCTGTGGGATGCTTTCAAATTTCAAGGTCAATAATTACCGTACTTAGAAAATATTTGTTTATGATAGCTCTATTTTAGATGGTTTAGAAGAAAAAGGCTTTAGCCGCTAGCCCCTTCCTCTTCAAGTTCCGTCAAAAACACTCGCTTCCTTCAAGAACGCTTGTAAACTCAGATAAATTAATAATTACTCTCGTGACAAAAATGTGCTACCTGCCTGGCGGTCAGTATGAAAGGAGAAAAGGAGAACTTAGATATCATTGGTTGAGTCTCGCTTCCGTAATTGGGTATTAAAATAGCCTATACGGAAAAACTGGTCTACGTGGAAATTTTCATTTTAGTAAATGGTTTCACCGAACTAACGCGTTGCGTACAATATAATTCTTAACCAAATGTATATTTTAATTAAACAATGGGTAATGAAGTGTACAAGTATTTTACTGTGATTGTTATACAGTTCGTCGGTGGTACAAATACAAATATTTCGCTAATATTTAAATACACTAGAATTCGATGACGTGGAACCAGTGTAAAATATAAGTAATTCGACCACGCTCTACTCGGCGACAAGACGATTCAACGTATGAAAATCTATGAATTATAACAGAATGGGAAAGTGGTGGCAGATGTAGCGGTTCGGTGCCCGTGACCGTGAACTGTCAAGGACGCGCTCTCCTGGGAGCTGCGCGCAGGCGGCTGCGGGGCGAAGAGCGGCAGACCGGACAGTCGGTGCTGTTGCGGTCGTTGAGTGAAACACCGCGAACTCGTCGTCTGCTGCCGTAGACCGTTGTAGGCAGTTCCGCTATCTTCGGGGCCAACTCCTGCTGGGAGAAGTATTGCGTAGAGGTGAGTTCTAATCAACAAACATAACCTCAATCTTCCACTGGAAATGGCATTTAAGACAAGAAGGACTGTTTTCAATTGTATTGTTTGTTTACTTTTCCCAATTCAGTTTCTACCGATCTACCCGATTTTGTGAACGTCAACATAAATATTGTTTACCCAATGTTCTTAACCTTTTATTAGGTCATGTATATCTGTTTGGAAATTACTTATTAACTTACAACAGCAAATTTGGAATATGAAATCCTCATTGCATGGCGTTTGAAATTTGCCTTTATTATGCGTGTACTATGCAAAACCGAATGCTACAGTGAATTTGCGTTACAGGCTCTTCGGAAGATAGGATGATAAGTGACAGCAGTCATACGATAAAATAGTATGAGTAAGTTTGATGATTTATTTATTTATGCATACCTAATAAGGTATTGTCTTTAGTGGAGTGTACGCCTACAAATATTATTTGACCAATCAAATGAGTGGTTTATTTTGACAGATGTGTTATGTCAAAATATACGAGAAACGTGTCGATGGTCCTACCTTACTTACATAGGTTTCTGTGTGTATTTCTATGTGTTTTCCTTAAGTAAAAATCATATAACTGTTAGTTGTAGCGTTGTGATTCGGCGTGCATATTTATTTCACTATAATTTAACCGTTAATGTTACATATGATTTGTTTTTATTTTATAAGTAAAATCTATTTTCACAGTTATTTGCCATCCGATCATACCAATTATTGTAATGATAAACTTTTTCGAATTTGGTAGTTTTTTGGGAGTGAAAAATGTTATGTTCTTAAATAACTTTGTGTGATATTTGTCATGGACATTTTAAATGGCCATCATTGGAAAGCTAGAGAAACAGTAATGTTTTGCTGTGATTAGGTTATACCAATTTTTAAATTCATGCCGAATTGCAATACGATGGCTTGAATTGTTTACAAGCTATGGAATTTTTTAAATAAGACAAACGGAAAACTAAGCAAGATACGGTTATACATTGACATACGGCAACTATGAATTAACTGGAAAATAATACATAAATTTGATTCAGTTTGGACAGTCCGTATATTGTTATAAAGTTAAAGATGCATGTTAGTAGAAAACAATGTTAATATATCTGGTCTCAGCATTTAACTTAATTTCCCACGTTTGTTTTAACACTTTACTACTTATAAAAATAAAGGACCCCCCCCCCACCCCCCCCCCCCCCCACCCCCCCCCCCCCCCACCCCCCCCCCCCCCCACCCCCCCCCCCCCCCACCCCCCCCCCCCCCCACCCCCCCCCAAACTTCATGCAGACTTACTGTAAAACGTGCACTTAATAATGACAAATAACTAATTACCATGTACTATTGGCCTCTAGTCAGTTCTATGTGGTTGGTCGGTGAGTGCACACCTATTGTGACCTTTATTATTAGTGTTTTTTTTATTATTATTAAGTGCATATTTTACACTAGTGTACATGACGTTGACACACAAACATGGTTTTGTCAAGGACGTAGCGAGGGGGTCAAAATTTAAATTTTTTTCAATTATATTTTTAGTAAACGATTATGTTTATTTAAATAATTCAGTATTACTGACACATTTTCCTGAAAGATCGTTCTCAACAAAGAAACGAGTCAGGAACGTTTTAAAGAACAAAATGGAGCCTTACTCTCTGTCCACTAGGAGAATATCAGTTGTCTGGATACCCCCTCCCCCTCCCCCCCAATTGTTTTCTTGGCTACGTTCTTGGTTTTTGTGACTTTGCGTTTCACAACGCTCTGGTATGATCTAGTTTATTTACTTTAACCTAGATTGTAGTTACGTGTTAGGTTAGTAATTCACCTGAGGAAGAGATCAGATTACAAATCTTAAAAGGTTGTGTTACTGAATTTTTTGGAATCACTGAACGATGGCAAATGTCCGAAAAAAATCCTGTTGCCTTCACTTTTTCATAGTTGCGACTGGGACTGGTGAAACGGTGGTGCCATCCTGATTACTTGGAGTGGAGGAACTACGTTGAGGATCGCTTGAGGGCGGAACGTTCTGGAGTGGATCCTAGGAGATTCGTGGACTCGAGGCTGTAATAGCGGTGGTTGACCACTATAATAGAGTCTATACGGTAGCTCCTACACCGCCGCTGCAGTGTCACGTCCCGCAGTATAATGGTGCACGACTGTCTGAGGGTGTTCACCTCTTCGTGCAATTACTGTCGAGGATTGTGTTGTTCGGTTTCCCGCGGAGTTTCGCGCTCCGTCGGGTTACCCATTGAGTCACTACGCTTGTCCGCTATAGTCGACTTCCGCGTGTGGTAACGGATGTACAGATGTTACTGTCGCTGCAGTTGTGACGGGTTCAGCCGTCCTGATATAGCTCGACTGGGCGGTCTTAAATGTTATTGGTCTTAAACTATCGCTTTTCTGGACAACGTGGGTTTTAATAACAAGCCATTGGTGAGCATTTCAAATACCAGCAAATAGCATATTCAATATGGTATATTCAAATACCTGCCTCTTCAGGTTCTCTTATGAGTCAAACAAAGGCTAAAGATACAAAACACAATCCACGGATAACAAAACGCTATATTTTCTTTTAGCTAAATATTCCGACGATTTATCTTTTTTATATTAATTTGCAATTCTCCTTGTATTTTTTATATTTTGTTATTGTTATTTGATCCGATTACCTTATTTAGTCTATTAATGTTATTTATTATCACGAGCTTACTTATTGCTTTATGTTTATATATATTTATATATATTGACGTTGTTTCTTTGTTACTGTCATGTTAGCTATTACTGTTATTGTTAATACTGTTGTTTTTATTATTATTTATATAATTTTCCTCGTATTACCACTATTTATTCAATCATTGTTTTAGTTTATTAAGTTTGCACATTGATTTGGCTTATTGTTGCACATGTTGGCTGACGTGCTTGAAACATGTTATTATTTTGTTTCTTATTGGTTATCTTGTATTGTTTTTCTATAATTTATATTGCCATCTTAATATCCTTATCTGAAAAATGGTGTATTACTGTTGATATAAATTCTGCTGAACACCGCAATGTGCAACAGCTGTTACTATTATTAACCTCGTAGTGAATGTATTATCCCTTATTTTTCTATAAAATTCTTAGTGGCGAGAAAATAAATAGTTACAATAACCCTACGCCATCATATATCACGAATACTCTTCTTTAACACATATTCGGGCAACGAAACAATTAACGGGTTCTCAAATTTTATTCCACCTTGATATCTGCACCCTTAGGATGTTAAAAAATGTAAATAGAGAAATGCCGTAATATGAGTAGATGTTTCGAGATTTCTGTTGTTGTTTTACCATTAAGGTTCACACAGTTAAAGATTTCAATAATAAACTAGCTCGTTTACTGGGCAAAAGTGTTGATTTTTTTTAAAGATTAAACAATTTTATTAAATCATTTTTTTGTGGAAAACCAATTGCTTTTTCAAACGCATATATACTGCTTATAAATAAAACAATATATGATATTGTATAGATTCTGAGGTTCTGTACTCTATGGGTTATTAACGTTATTAAATGGCAATTTAGAGCGAATCAGTAACCACTACAGAGTGCGCGGTTGCTTCAAAACATCCTCTTTGTAAATTCGGTATAATTGATGAAATTGGTGTCTTTCAACACTGCGTTCAATTGGTGCGAGACTGCCGGAATAACGAGCGCACAGCTAGTTTCAATCGTCAGTATCGTTGGAACGAAGCAAGCGTGACTGTCCGGTCGTTATTGTGACTCTGTGACTGGTCGCCGAAGTGACTGCTTTCTCTGTCACGATCTGCAGAGAAAACAACGCAGAAACAAGCAATTATATAAATCTGGCCAATTTTTGTGTGTCGAAAAAGTACTTTTAAATGAGCCGCTTTTAAGACTCATCTGGATACATCTAATTTGAGTCAATCTTTCCTACATCACTTTGAAAGAGATTTGACATTGTTGAACAACGTGCTTATTTTATTATGGAACACATTACTAGAATGTTTTATTTTTACTGGAATTTACTTATTTCTACTGTTATGTAACAGTAGAAATAAGTAAATTCAAAATTAAAACTTTCTAAAATTTTAAAATGCTTGGATATCTCTAAGTTTAACGTTATTTTTTCCAATGTTTATTTATTAAATGTATTAAATTGTTTAAAAAAAAAACTCATATACAAAAATAAAATGTTATTTATTAACATTAGTTACATTACTATGTTATGTTATGTTATTACTATGTTATGTTGCACTATATTTACTAATGTAACTAATATGTAATAACCGGTATTGTTATTTTTACCGTGCAAGGTTTCCAAACAGGAAAACATTACTTTCTTTCTCAATATGTTGTTACATTTTATGCAATAAAGAATATGTTTAGGATAAATAAAATATGAATGATGGTATCAAAATATTCTTTTATTACTTGGCGTAAATATATGTACTATAACATATGTGCCAATTTACAGTTAAATGTGTCGCAATACAATGCTGAATTTACGGTGACGTGTATAGTGTACATTAAAACCCATATTTCTTAATAGTTTTTCATTAGGTTTTTTTGGAATGTCGTTTTCGAGAATATTACAAAGACGATGGAAGTATTGATGTTTCCTTATTTCTTTAACTTTAGTAGAACATTCAAAATATCATTTTAGAGTTAAAATACACTCATGGTCGCCACCATGAAATTTCGTTATTTTGTCCGGATACTATTTTATAAGTACTTTAAGGATTGTTGAATATAACCCCAACCAACCAAAAAACCAATAGTATTGTTACGCGAATACTGATCAGTTTTGATTTTAGCAATGAGGTGTTTTATAAAACAAATATTCTGAGACGGTTTCATTGAATTGTATTGAGGCCGTCTCGGAGCCTTGCATGGTACAGAGGAACCGATAGTTCCAGAACAGTTCCTTCTACAACCGGTTACTTGACAGATAGAATCTCCACAAATGCATGGTTATTTATGTGTGCTGCCTAAAATGTGGTATGTTGCATAAAATTTTTAATTCTGTGAATCTTACCGCGATACATATCTAATAGCTTTGACAATATAGCATATTTACTGAATGTGTATTGTCCGTCGCCTTTGATTGTCGTGAAAATGATATATCTAATCTCTCTAAGGTGATAAGAGCTTTGAACTTGTGGCGGTGTCGGAACTTGAAGGTGTGAAAGCAATAATAATTAGCGCGATATCAGCACAAAACGTGTATGCGTGGGGATATAGTTGTGCAACAGGCGGTACCTTGCTCGGTCTGGGAGGTCTTCACTCTGGTATCGTCTTTGGTAGGAACCAGGTGTCTTTTGTAATGGTAAGTAACGTTCAGACATTTATTTGTAGCTTTATATGGATGCAGTTGCAGTATTAATAACATGTAATTTAGTAATATTTAAAGTAGGTTTTAATTGCTTTTTATAAGGCATGCTTGTTTTAAATACAGTAGGACCTACTTAAAGGCATTGATAAAAAAAATGGTAAATTGCAACCTAAAGATAATATGTTCACCACACCGTTTTCACTAGACCACACACATACGTGGAACAATTTTTATTACATTTTATTAAAATTAGGCTCATGAAATTTATGGAAATAAATATTTTTTTGTGACTATCAATAATTAACTTGATGGCTTATTCTGATTGACGTTAGACAATGTTGTTGTTGTAATAGTTATTTCCATTAACATTAATACGTAATATATCCTATGTTTCTTAGATGTTGTTTGGAAACCATTATGTTTTTACTAAGACGATCTTTTTGATTGTTTTAAATACTTGACTACATTTTATTGAAAATATCTAATACTTAATGCTTACTAACATTAATATAGTTTTAGCAGTAGCTGAGACGTAGGCCTACTTCACTATAATATTGATCAAAATAATCTATTTTTTTTTAACTAAAATACATTTTTGAGTTTTTACGTAATTATTTAAAGACTTGCATAGCAATAATTTTACAGTTTATATACAATTTTATTTTTATTTATTTAACTTTAGTGTTAATATTTCACATTGACATACATAATGTAGTAAACAAATAAAAAAAAACAAATAGTTAAGCATTCTTGGGAGTTAAAACAGAAAAATCCTAGTCAATTGAGAAACTTAAAATTGGTTAGAATAATTCTATTAATATTATGCAAGTGAAATATCTAACTTCTACCATAATGTTTGTTCAAACGTTTGGTTTTATTACTGTTTTGTATGCCTATTTTTGTTGGTAAAACTTAAAAAAAATACATTAAAAATTAACATAACTTCTTCGAAATTTATTTTATTATTTATAGCAGAAGAAAATTCTCTGGCCCCGTATATGAATTAATAATGAATGGCCTATAGTGCATTAGTGTAATATTCCATTAGTATCTGTATATAAAATAAAAGAGTGCTATGTATTAAATTTTTTATAATGTATAAATCCCAATGGCTATTCATGTAGACACCAGCTAATGCTAAGGCGGGAATCAATTTAGTTACACCTTGATACGTCCACGTGTCGTTTATTTATAGCATCAATTCAAATTTACGCTTTGTTTTTAAAGGTTACTATTAACAATAATCATTAGAAGAGATGAAAAATTTAACGGGCATAGACAATCGTTGTTGTAACAAAAATACACGACGTTTCGAGGACCGGTATCAGCTCTCTAGTTCAGGTGTCAAATCCTAAAACATAGACATAAAAATAAAAAATAATGATAATGAACTCACAAAAGTCAAAGCTGGTAAAATAAACAGGTGTATGTCATGTGTATCCGGGTGTATGTGTTCTGTCGTGATTACTTCTCCTAATTTGGTGCCTTGCTTTAGGTATTATGTTTTTCGACGTTCAACTCCTCAACTCCGACTTTTGTGGGTTCTTGACAGTGTGTCTGCTTATGTTTTATGAATTAGACACCGACACCTGGACAAGTAGGCGGATACATCCTCGAACGTTAGCAATGTCGAATGTTCGTAACCACGTTATGGCTTAACTTAAAGAAGTTTGCAACACGTCATTAATTGTAGTGAAGATTAATAATAGAGTATCTACTGGTTAGATAAAATACAGGTATAATAATATAGCCGGTACAATAATTATATGTTTTGTTTTCAGAATTAAATCAAGCACTTTGTCTCGAAACTGATTACCCACCTAGTAATAACATGGCCAGCGTCACTGCAGTCAAGGACTACCACAACATGGACACCATCAAGCTAGAAAATAAGTCCTATGTGCCCACACTGAGCAGTTTAAGTGGTCCCCTGGTCGTCCTGTCCTCCCACCGGCCCCCGAAGACAGCCCTCCAGCTGATCGCGAAGCCCGCACACCACGTTGCCGAGGTCGTCGTGAAAACCGCTCTGGACTGCAAGAACGTGGCTTTGCAGATCGCTGCCGCATTTTTGGCAAAGCTCGTCTCGCTGGGCAGATCCTTTCTGAAGTATGTCAAAAAGGACTTCGCCAAAAAGGAAGGTGTGCCACTGAAGGGGCTCGTTATCTACAAGGGCGGCACCAAAGGGATGGGTAGAATTTTGAAGAATGTGCTGTAGAGACCCAGATAGTTTGAGATGAGATCGCGTCCGACCTTGGCTTCACTTTTCATCAGACTGGCAGTGATCGCGCTAATGTCGTGGTGTCCGTTCGGCTTGTACGTCCAGTACGTTCTGTACGTCATGATACTTCTGCTTTATATTACAGTGTTCAGATACATGGTGCAAAATGACTTGAAATCACACTAATTGAAACAATTTAAAATATTATTCAAATAGTTCTTGTGGTGCGCGATTAATATGCTAATAAACAAGGCTTATAATGTACCTATAATTAAAATTTTATTTAGTTTATTTTTTAGTTGAATAAAGTATGTGCCTATTACGCAATAATATTTACATTGCTCATAATTTAATAAAATTCATTTATTATCTTAAAATGTTAGAAAACAAGGACAAGTCCTACGTTAGTATAAAACATTTTATCTGTGTAGTAGTTTAACCTATAATATAAAGGGTTTAATTTATTTTAGAAATCTTATATTACTCCAACATGGTCTAAAGAAGATGAATGGCAGAATGTAAAATTGGTTCTACTAATTAAACATATGATTGTTTGCTGGATTATTTTATTACACCTAAAATCGTATGTATATGATAATTTTGTTAAGTTTTACTATGAATTTTACTAACTGTTTAGGACCTATTAGAGAATCTTGTATTAATTTAAGGAATTATCTAATAAAGTTCAAGCTTAATTAACTGAATATAACACCCAGCTGTACAATATAGTTCCCAAGTATACATATCCTCAAAAAAAGTGTTTATCCTGATTATTAAGCGATTTTTGAGATACCTAAGAAAACGCTTCGTTCCGAGTTTTGCCTCACTTTAGGACAGTAACACCTTTCCTCCTTTAGGGTGCTACGCTGAGAAATTCGCCACGGCACAGAAATCTGTCGCCGAAAAACCAAGGCTCTCTGGTCAAGAACTTGGTGGCTCATACCTCCTAGTCTCACAGCACCGAAAACTTGATTTTGCTCATAGCAACGACAGTTTTCTCACAGCTCCTAAATTGATAGCTCCTAAGCTCACAGCACCTAAACTCATAGCTCTAATAGAATTGGCCGGTCGTGGTGGCTGATAACTCCTAAACTCACAGCACTGACAACGCGATATTGCTCACAGCACCGACAGTTTGCTAACAGCACCTAAACTCATAGCTTTAATCGTCCATTCTTGAAACTGCCTGTATTTTCTCCCCAAGTAAAATTGAATAATATTTTTTGTTAATAAGAGTTTGAATATACTCAAACGCAAATGTTCTGAAATATAATAAATAACCTTATTTTTTTTAAACTAGGGTAACCCTAAGACCTAGATTAATAAACTTTCCGGAGCATTGTGACCCAGAAGTCTATTTCATTTAAATCCAGCTTAGTGTTTCGTGAAACCACACGCCAGTTCAGGGGCGCAGTTGTATAAACAGAATAAAATTTACATAAGCTGTAGGTTAATTAAAGTGGTGAAGCCAATTTTTGGCCGGGACAATATTTGTTTGATTTTAAAATTACAGCCCTATAAGGTTTCCATGAAAACTTTGAAAATATGTTTCTGATTACAAGGACTTACAAACATTTAAAGCAGGAAGTCTAGCCAATTCTATAATTAGCTCCAAATAAAAATGGCTGGAGAAAGAAATGTGCAATCTTATAGTATATTCATGAAGTTTCAAGAAGTGACTTGCTTTTTACTGATCTGTGGCCTAATAATACATATTTTTTAATTCTATTTTTCAATAATTTTTATCAGGAAAATAATTTTATAAAAGAAACGTGTTATTTCATCGTCTTCTTTAATATAATAATAAGTCTTTATTGTGGTAACAATTTTCACAATTGCATACAAACGTCAGTATGTTGTGTTTTCTGTATGCAGAAGTCATCGAAAAACATTTTTACAAATAACTGCCATCCACTCACTCACGCAGAAACAATTTCTTTTATCCGCTCAAATAGCATTCGCTCTTGTCAGCCGTTCTTGATTACACTTTATATCAGAACCAGATGACTGATTATATTAGTATTGAATTGCATGCCAGCGGCTCATTATAAACTCGTCAACTGAGTGGAATATAACTTACATACCGTAACAAGTTTATGTTGTTATCTGCAATCATTATTCTTTGGACCTGATTATAAGACGTAAAAAATCTGCTTCTAATTCCTACCACTCTTTGTGGAATAATTAAACATTTTAAATATTTTTTCTGTCTTTAGAAATGGTATTATAAGGGTTGTAACCGAAATTTTCTTCAAAAATAAAAAATAAATTATTCCAACCGAAACCCTATTTCACTACATTTGTGCTGCCTACTTGGCGAATCTATGGGAGTTTGGGGATCATATACATGCGTACCAACTTCAAATAATCATTATAAATAGTTGATATAATAGTTGATATAAATAGTCATTAAATTAATCGATGGTACAACTGTTGTGACAATTCGATCCAATTGTCGAGCGGTTTGCCTGTTCGATTAAACTTCACTACGACTCTTAAGTTGGGTGAGACCATAGATTACAATTAATTGGTCTTATTGTAAACTATGGGTGAGACCCAACTGCCTTACTCTCCCCATGTGCGTAAAGAGTCTGCCTCAGTCAAAGCGTTAAATAAGCATCTACCGTGGATAATTGAAATCTTTTTCAACCAACCCGTAATATCAATGTTGCCTATTAACGTATTCCCGTTAACGTATTTACAGCAGATTACTTAATAACTATTTAAGGCAATTATTTAGGCTACTTTACATGGTCCCATAATACGGCCAATCCCGAATAGTTGCTCCCGCAAAATCAACAGAAATACTAACATAAAAATACAAAAAACGTTACTAATATGAAAATAATCTAACTGTTAAAATCAACTTGTAATCCTATTTTGAATATGTCCGACCTCCACTTATTAAGTATTTTCAAAATTGCGATGTGGTTGTAAAATACCAAAGGCACGGGTTGTTTACTATTACTAACCCTCATAGTTACAGAATGAAAATCTATTCTCGTGTGTTCGAAATCACAACCAAACATATTTAAACTACCATATTTTGTAATTATTTTAGCTATTTTGGTAATAGAGATATGGATAGCCTAGATTATGGGCTTTTTTTATCTTTGACTATCTAACAGACCATGAGAATATATTTCAAATTTAATACTAAAACTTGATTTAATACTACTTGAAACAGTTGAAATGTCGAGGTTGCGTGCTATCTAATGACAAATAGTGGTTATAAATATATTGCATAGGAGTATTAATAACCAATGTTTTAAATTTAATCTGTCAAAGAGAGGCCTTACAGTAGATTCAAATACTCGAATTTAAAAATTCCTCCATTAGCATTCTACCACACAATCCTCATGTGAATGCATTGTCTACAATGAGCGCTATCAATGAAGTCTATTGGAGGTGGAGCCTGGTATCCTACACAATACCACTATACAGTTATGCTGCACTTTTACCTAGACAGTAGACGACTATTAATTCGATTGGCATAACCGAAATTGGTGATTACGTTTACGATTATGTGCAGACTAATAACGGAAGCGGAAACGAGTTGTAATGGTGGTCGCTTCAAACTCAAGCAGCCGATTGTTGTAGATTCCAATTAATTGGCGCTGTCGACTGGTTGAAAAGCCATTAAATTGCAAAACAATATTATCAATAATACGAATAGTAAGATGGCTAGTTAAATATTTTCTGATAAGATCGTGTTTTTGAATTTAGTGTGTACAGACGGGAAAAGTAATAACTGAAACTTACAGAACACAAACACAGCTGCTTTTTATGCAAATCAAAACCAAACAAGTACCGTAGGCCTATATAGGCTCATTCGTATTACAGTTCAGTATCAGATTTAGCAGTAATCTTTAGTACAAATACAATAATGTCATCAGTTTATTTAAATTCGAGAACTATAATGTCCTTGGCATGTCTTCAGGTTGGTAAATAATATTATTTTGTACTAGATGTTATAAGTTGAATCTTTGAAATTTGTACTTTGTATTCTTTGTAACATAACCAATTGTTCAAAGTTGTTTGTGACATAACATACAAAAACGTTAAAAAAACTATAACATTAATTTAACCGTTTTATATCTTGATAGTTTCCTTTAATTTGAAATCTCCATAGGTAATATTAAACAGCATTACATAATGTACTTATATGATCTTTTATTTATCCCAGTATCAACAATTTAGCTTTAATTAAAACATTTGTTTAAGTACCTACTATCAAAGTGATTGGTTTTGAAGAATACATTTTTGGTAGAATTTTAGTGATAATAAAGTTAGACATCCAATGTGCCATCCAATGATCTGGATCGTCCAACGTGCTCTAAGTTGGGAAAGTACCAATCAGAAATGCCCCTAGCCACCAGTATGGGTTTCGGTGGCACTTTCCAACATTTCTATTGAAAAAAAGAAAAACATCCCTCAAAGTAGTGCCTAAATTCAATATCAGATCACGTTAGCGCTCATAAAGATTAATTTAACTTGTTTTTATTTAAAATACTTACATACATACCCACCCATATCATGTAATAACCAATAATTCCTAGACACAGAGAGGATTACTATATTAGCTCTAATTAATATTTCCAATTATTATCTTTAGTTTATTTCATCTTTCTAACACCTGTAATCGTCAAAAGTTATTAAAAACGTTCACTTTGTAATATATATTTCAATAGTAATATATTGAAAGCAATAGTAATTATAGAGAATTATCAAATATGTCTACTTTCAGAAAATATTTTTATCACCTGACCATATTGTGAGGTTGTCGGAAAATCTTATAAACATAACATGACATTGGTGGAGGGGTGCTGTTATTTACAATAATCATTTGTCTTTTGTATTACTTCCCTGATGGCTCTAAATTTTCTGTTTTTAGAACAAAAAACACATTAAATATTTCAATTACTAAACCGAATCTGCAGGTCACATTAATAGTTATAAAGTCTACACCATCCCAACTCCATCGTTCTAGTACTTCTTGAGATGGGTTGAAAAACCAACATCCTACTCATTTAGTTCTCATGAGAAGTATATTGGAATTTTCAACATTAATTTGCTGGTCTTGTTACTATGCACAACTACCTCAATTTAATTTTTGTTGTATATCTTAAAGTTTCCAAGATCCCTTCCGTGTGCATAAAATTTGGAATATATATTCTCAATTTCATGTGATAAAGGTGGTTTAGAGTAAAAGGATGAATACGTGGAATAAGTTCTGACTGCAGTACAAACACGGCTGCATTGTACAAGTCTGAGATGCTACCAAAGTTACTCTGTGTTATAACTTCCTTCCTTTGTCATCTTCTTGAGTTTTATGATTCATTTATGACTTCTTTAGATCTTTTCTAGAACTTTTAGAATTTTCTAGAACCATGGTTATTAAAACATTATGGTATTGCTTGAAAATACTGAAAAAGATCAAATAAGCAAAGGCAAGCATATGACAAACTTTTTATCAGAAATTTGTCTAATATTTTAGATTTTTCACTTATTTCTTACATAAAATACCCCAGTACAGTAAGTGGTTTATCTTTTTGTATGAAAGTGGTGTTGCGTTGGTTGTGGCGCTATCTTATTTGATAAGCGAATACCAGACTTGGCGGGAGTAATATTAGCAACATTACAGGTTTTAGTTGATAACGCTTTTTTGTGCAGAGAAACAATTTTTTTTCAAAAATGGTAAGTTGGGTTGTTTAGTTATTTGCATAAAGCCATTTCTAGTACATTTTTTATGTCAAGTTTATAATATTTTATGAATTAGTAGTACACTACTGTACAAGTAATCAATTCAACTGACTTTCAATATAGGCCTTTCAAATATTTACTCCATGCACAAACTTTACCAAGGAGTTAACTTGCAAAATTGTGCTTGTAAGTGTGTGATATGTTCAGTCTTGAAGATTCAAACTCAAATATTTGTGGACAAATGATAATAATAAGAAAAGTTTCATTTTAATACCTAGAATATGTTCTCGAGAGGTTCACACATTTGTGTTTATATAGAAGCTTATTTTTGATGCAATACAAAATTTAATGTTAAATTTTAATGGTTACTTAACATTAATTTTCATCCAGTTTTAACTTTTAACACTTTTATGCTAAGTTATATTGGTAATATTTAATTGCTACTGTTAACTTGTGAAATAATGTATTTATTGGTTGAATAAGAAATAAGATTAGACCCAATAGTACACAAATTATTTTTATTGATAAATGTTATTAGTTAATTCAAAAATATTCAGTGTTGGTTTGTAAAATAGTAAAATGTTTAGGTATTGCGTCAGTACCAAATATTTTTTTTAATAAATGTTATAATTTGTTAGATAATACATTCACAATTCTATCGTCATTAGTTCCTATTGTTATTACACGCTCCATTTTAGTGTATGAGTCAGAGGTAGTAAAATGTTTAATACTAAAAAAAGGATTTTTGTAATTTTCCAGTCACTATGATGTAGATACTGGTAAAACTGTAATAAGTATTTTAGTTTAAATCTAAAGCACTGTTAAAACTATAAAATCTTCAATGGTTGTTTTATTTATCAAAAGAAAACGTCACCAATTAAAGTTCTCAAAATGAGTATTTAAAAAAATAAAAATTGTCAAAAGGCCTGATAAGAAGCGTTTAAGTGAATACGGAACTAAATTGAACATTTGGTCATAAATTCCATGCAGAACTACTTTCTTTATCTGGATTGCAGCAGATGTAATGAAAATTGAAAGGCCTGCAATATCGCCGGACACGGTAGTTAGCCGAGCTATTAAACAGAGCAAGAACTGCAATTAGCCAGGTGAATCCATTACTACCTGAGTCATACTCATTAATGTAGTTTCTACTAAGTGCAGATCAAGCTCCGGTGGTAGTTAAAAGGTTCCATATCATAAAATGTATTACCAGTAAGTTCCTTATATTTTAGTGTCCATTTCCTTATTTCAGTGGGTTGCAGTACTACACTATCACTTAATTCTAATACTATTATGTTGACTTCATATTCACACAAACTAAAATGTAAACATGTAGTTTGAATTTATATTATACTGAAACTTTGATGATTACTCAATCCTTGAAAGTACAAATTTATAAATATAATTTTTTCAACTCCCATGAACTTCTTTGTACACCAATTGTAGGAGGTGGAATTGTCTCAGTTGAGGGTCAACTAATTGGAAACTAACTTGGAGACAAAATGTTATTGGGGAAATAACTTCAATTGTATGGTTCAAAAGATAACTATAAATGGCGGTTCCAGTACTGATTTTTGGGAGGAATCACCTTTGTTTTAGTTTACCATTATCATTTATGAAAAAGAAAATTTTACATTTTGGTGTAACAAACAATAAAATGTTCAGAACAGTATTTATTTATGCTCAAAGTTTAATTTGTTATGTTGAGTTAATTTGTTTTGTTATGGTTATAATATGAGAATTTGTTTTATAAAAACGTCTTTGTTCAAAATCTTGGATCTCCTTTGAATCCGCCACTATGAGATGCAGAGAAATATTCTAATATAGCTTATAATTGGAGACAAGCCCTTCAAGTGATACTACTAATTGAAAATAACTTTGACACATTTTTACATGTCCTGTTGATTTACAAAGGGCAGCCATCTGGCATCTCTTACTTTGTACAAACTTATCAAACCATCTTCTTCCACTTTTTAATTTTATTTTTGAGTAAAACTACACATTTAACACTAGTAGAATGAAAATTAATTTATTAACTAATAAATTTACTCAATAAGTTAATTATATTAGTTCTCCTTGTTAGTTTTGAGTAATTAACATTAGTTTTACCAAAATTATAAAAGTTTCCTAATTGAAACTAATTTTTGTTAAAAGAAAAGACAATTTTTAATTCCCTTATTTAATTTTGGCCTGAAAGCCTTGATAATTTGAGAAGATATTGCATTGTAGTAGGAGGTTGGAAATATGGAACTGAGGATACAGTTATGATTGAATCTGTACTGTTTCTAACTTTAAAACTCATTGTCCTGCTAACTTTGAGTATGCAGTCTCTGTATTAGAATCTGGTACATGTGTATTCAAGCTAAATAAAAGAAAGCAGTCCATGCCATTTATGAAATTTATTAGAATCGTTTAAATCGTTTGGTAACGTTGGTGTATCAGAAATTTATTCCAAAAGGGAATAATTCTGGAAATTAAGATTTCTCATCTATACTTTAAAATGAAAGAAAGTAAAGAATACTAAGAATCTATACACACATATTATATATATATATATATATATATATATATATATATATATATATATATATATGTTTACATATTGTTAATAGTTTTGTTTTATCATTGAAAATATCATAAGGTAACATATGTGTTTCCACATTCCCTCCCTAGGTACATACCTGCCTAAAATAAGCATTAAAAAGTATCTAACTGATTGCCATGCTTATTACACTTGGACTTTAGGTTCATGAAATATGTTTGAGGAACCAGTAAAACTGCAGTTAGGGTAATGTTGTGTAAGCAATATGTTATCATTAGTGACTACCCGACTGGTTTGTGTAAATATCATCTGTGTCAGTGTCATTCAGTAAGGCAGTTGTGTTTTTGGTGTTTTAAAAACAAATAAGGGATTACCCTGTGCCTCTGGTCAATATAACATGGTAAAATGAAGAATATAGGATCTTATTTTATTGATTGATTAGATTTTAACTGTATTTTTATTCAAAATATAGGTAGTATAAGCAATTCAGTAAGGAAATATGTCACTCCTCTTGAAGAGCAGAGAAAACTTCAACAGTATGCCTTATATGTCAAATTTTGAAATGATAACGGTATATTATTAAAAGTATATTTATTTTGTAATCGCAATAGATTAATTCATTCTACATTTAATTTAAATCATCACACTGAAATAAAATATCAATTTTTTAAATATTAAAATATTTAATATTTTGTAATAAGTAATATTAAGTCAGTTTTATTTACTCCAATAGAAATTATTAGTTATTCAACTGTCATAAAATAAATAAGTTATTAAATTATGTTTCCCACAAATAACCAACCCTATGTAAGACCTCTATTATTAATAGTTACAATTAGTTGAATTCCCTTCCTAAATATATAAAATTATACTTCAAAATATGTAATGGTCTTTTAAAATGTTTAAAATGGTTAAGAGATGATAAATGACTATTTTAGCCATGATGATTAATTTAAGTTCTAGTTTCGGATTTGTTATATATTCGTCATTTTAATTTAATGTGTTTATTTTTTAGGACGTCAAGAAAGTCTACAAGAAGAACATGACAGCCTCAACAGCTCCCCCTGTAGACCCTGCATTCCGTGTGGTATCAAAAACTGCCTCAGCATTTCTCATCTGGAGAATCGAGGTATACAATCATTCTGTAATGTAGAAATTAATCCTCAGGATGGGAAAAAATTTTAATTTCTTAATTTTTGGTTGGTTTAACACATGGTAGTAGTGTATGGTAATGTTCCCAATATCAGACGCTGAATCGTTTGGTAACCAAAATATTGAAATCAAATAAAATATTAAACCTTTTTCATTGATATTTTTTCATTGGTATTAGGTCTTCTTCACAACCTAGTTGTGCGATGGCTAATTTTTTTTATTTTATCTGTTTATGTATTTGTAATGATTATTCAACAACATATCTTAATCAATCAATATGGAGTTTTGTATGCTGGTTTTTTGTAGTGGTCAATAGATTATATGTATAAAGAATGATCATTATTGGTATCATTCCAAGATAATTACCACGGTTAGAAAAAATGAAATAAAGGTTTATATGTATAAAGTCTATTTTCTGTGTTGTTTATACAATGACTAAATGAAAACGTGTTATAAAGAAATATAAACAACTGAAGGAGATATTCTTTTAATTATGTTTACAGTGCGCGTTCAACATTCACCGTTTAAAAAAAAACCAGATAAAACTAATAAGACAAAAATACACTGTTTAAATTATAACATCAAGCAGCAAAACTGTTGAATACTGAAGCCATATAGAAGGTGCAAAATATGGTTATCTTTTAACCATGTCTTGCATGATGGAGGAAGATATTATTCTCACACACCTGAAAATTGCTCTGTATGAATGTGTTAAGTACATCTGTATTTGAGGTACTTTTGTGTTTTATTATGATAGTTATTTCAAAATTTTGAAAGGTGAAGTCTTAAGTTTTTATCCTTAAGTCTTTTCTACCAGCTAACTACCAACATCATTTAAGCTATGCTTAGTAAAGTGTTTGAATTTATCCACAACAGTTGTTATTAGATTATTTTATAGAAAGAGACTTATTATAACAACAACAGAAAACTTTTTGTTCTTCTTATATAATGCAATAAAATCTGTTGAAATATTAAAGTATTATTGGAAGGCCTCAAGAATAAATTAAGAAATAACTGATATATTAACTGAATTATCAAAAGCACTTGATTGTTTTTCGCATGACCTTATTATTAAAAAAATTGAAGTCCACTGAGGTAATAAACAAAAGAATTATAACTTGTTTAATAATTTAGAAAATATATAATCAATTAATTGTTGTGCAAGGAAATTATGGTATGTAAAACTTCAGACACAAATAGGAGTGCCACAAGGATTAGTCTTAGGACACTTATTTTTGTTGTAAAAAATCAATGGTTTTGCATTCAACATGCCATGTCCAGGTTGTATGTTTGTATATGTTGGTATTACATCAAGATTATACCATCCTAGTATATGTAAACAAAACATTGAACAGCTACTTGTAAGCAAAGATCTTTTTTAATGCTCTACACTATTTTTATGTACAGGTTAGTTGTAAATAAAAATAGAACTGAAAACTTTATTTTATTTTCTTGATAATTTAATTTGTTATTTAAAATCAGTAATATTGCAAGTATTGATTTATATAGTAAATTTAGCTGAGAATATATTCTAAAATATAACAAATCAACTCAAATTAATTATATTTTACACATTGTGTAAATAGAAATTCCCACAAAGTTTTTGTGAAAGAAAGAAAAAACAGGCGTAACAGCACAGGTATTGAATACACAAATAAATTAATGCAACAGAGGACATAGGACCCGACAAAATGTAACAAAATTCTTTACCATACTTCTTTACTTTACTGTAACTTTGCTACCCTTTGACTTTTTGACCCCCCAAACATCAGTACTATTCTATCTTGCACCAAGAGGACCTATGAACCAATTTTTAAGTCTTTAGAATCTTCCTATAAAGAATTATCGGACAGATGGACAGTTAGACAACAACATGATTTAAGACAGACCTGTCGGGTCCGGTAAATAATAGGGTATTGTAAATACAGTAAATATCCTGTAACTACAAATGTTGAAAAGTTTTAGTTTCCAAGGCATTCAACTCCAAATGTAAACAAGAGAAACAAAAATGGTGATTTGCACAATCATCAATACTAATATATATATATATATATATATATATATATATATATAATATATATATATATATACTAGCTGTTTCCCGCGGCTTCGCACGCTTTTCGTAAGTTTTTGCCCGCGTATGAGCATTTCTGGTTGAAGTAAATTATATTTCCAACCCCGATGTAGATTTTACCTTGATGTCACGATCAAGAAAATATGTCAAAAATGTATTGTACATGCATAATGTATTTTATTACAAAGTGGTCTACCACTCAACCTTTAAGTTCAACCAAAAATTTAGTTTAGACAATTATACATCATAACTTAGCGCCTTCAAATAGTGTTTCACTGTTTAATATACGTATCTATCTCGTAATTGCAGGCGCTTTGAAAAACTTTTCTTCATTTTATTCGTTTATATTCACGACATAAGCGAATAATTCAGATAATAACTATCCTATCTTCTAAGTTAGACTAAATTACGGATACATGTGAAATTTGATTGAAATTGGTTCAGTCGTTTTGGAGTTTATTGGCAACATACATCGTGACTCAAGATTCTTATATATATAAGATATACTAAAATAAGATTCTATTCTAGTTTTGTAACCTTTGAAATTTTATTGAATCTTCTATTTCTTGAAAACTTTAGAAAACAGCTGCATAGCTTTATTTTATGGACTAAGTCAATGAAATAGTAAAAAAATATTAAACTGTCTAACTTCTTAATTTAAACTTTTAAGTGAATATAGTATTATCTTTCTTAACATCCTAATTTTTAATTGATCTAGGAAATGGATGAGAGGTACTCCAATTATGATATTGTTTTTTCAGACTGTTATTTTTTTTATAATCTGATGTTTAGTTTTAGATTCATAGTGATAAAAGTGCTTTCATTTCAATATTCTTATACACATTCCAAAATTACTTTAATTATTTCCAGAATCTGAAAGTTGTACCAGTACCAAAGGATCAGTATGGGTTCTTCTACGAAGGAGACTCTTACATTATCTATGCTGCTTCTGAATATGGAAAATACATTGGACCTGGCATGAAAGTGAGTATATTTCAATACTTATTTAATTTTAATTAAATAAAATAGTGACCAATAATTTGCTGGCAAGGAAGACAAAAATATGAAATTCCTGTAATATTAAAATGTGATAAAGACATTTAAAGCCTTAAAAACACTAATGACAAGGAACTAATGAGAGTATAATTTCACTCACCTTCTTAAGAAGCTCTTAAGATAAAGTGTACGTTATCTTAAGAATTTCAAATCTTAATGATTTCAGACCTGTATAAAGTTAAAAGCCAACAGGTTTATTTTACTGTTATGTCTTATTAGTGTGGATTAATACCAATTTTTTATTGGTTCACTGTGTTCTATTTTTATAATTTATGTTTATTTGTGAATGTACCTAAGAAGAGATTATGAAATATAAACGAAAACGAAAAAATGTCTGCCGCAATCAATGTGTCAAGCAATTTTCTTGAATATTGATAGATAAATAGAGGATACAGTTGTCCGTCATTGGATAAGTTATGGAGATGATAAGAGTTGTTGAAATTAGATGAGTCGCTGGATTGGAGAACCATGCTACTAATCCCAGCAAATGAATGTTAAACTATCTACAAAACCTGATATATATATTATATATATATATATATATATATTACAATATATGTATAATACATTGTAGTCATAGCCTTCTAACAGTCATAAGTCAACTGATAAGTGCACTGAGTGTGATAATGTGGACAGAGCCAGGAGGTCAAGGGTCGGCTAGAGATGCACATTCACTTCTGGTTGGGGTCAGCCACCAGTCAGGACGAAAGCGCTATAGCAGCCTACAAGAGTGTGGAGCTGGACGACTACCTCAGTGGCAGCCCAGTGCAGCATCGGGAGGTCCAGGGGAGAGAGTCAGCTCGGTTCCTCGCCTATTTCAAGAATGGCATCAGGTGAGTACCACTTTTTATTGAGGCAGTATTAGAAGTTAATCAATTAAAAGGTGTGCCAGAAAAATAGACAGGGCTTGTAAAAAGAGTTATTTGACTATTATAAGTCCATTAGTTAACAAAGCTGAAAGGTAGTAATGTTTGTTTATGTTCTATTTCTTACCCAGTTTCTTTGACTATTATAAGTCATTAGTTAACAAAGCTGAAAGGTAGTAATGTTTGTTTATGTTCTATTTCTTACCCAGTTTCTTTGACTATTATAAGTCATTAGTTAACAAAGCTGAAAGGTAGTAATGTTTGTTTATGTTCTATTTCTTACCCTGTTTCTTTGACTATAATAAGTCATTAGTTAATAAAGCTGAAAGGTAATAACGTTTGTTTATGTTCCATTTCTTACCCAGTACTTATTGTGAGTAGTTTATACTTTGTAATTGTGTTATTCAGTGTGCGGTGCTATAAAATCGAATAGAAAATAGTTTTCAGAAACCAAAATGTTATCTCTGCAACTATTTACTGAAAGTTTAAAAGAATCATACTGTTATGGTCTCTAATCTTAAATGTACTAGCTTTTGATAATTTTATTGCAACCTTAAAAGGGAACTTGTACTCCCAAAGTGATGGGTTGTCTGGCAGGATTAATTCTGTTCTGTACAATATTGCTGCATAGTATTGTTCTTTCAGATTCCAAAATGGATATTTAATAACCTTGTAACACTAGCTTTGAATTTATAACAGTCATTTACAAGTGTGTGTGTGTGTGTGAAATTGTTTGAAATGAAAACAATTTTTGAATATTATTTTATTTTTTTTGAGTGATTATTAAGTAGATTTACGTTTTACAACATTAAAGAGGAGTGGATTTTACATCTACATCGGCCTTAACAACAAATCTTAATTGTAATGCACTACAGAAAAAATGGAAACCGCTGTTAAAAAAAACCCGAAAGAGAGAGAAGACAAAAACATTCTGTTTCACCTGAAATGATTACAGAATGAACCCCTGAAGGGATCTGTCAGTGAACAGTGTTCTCTCCTTCAAACTTATTAGGGATATTTATTAAGTACGTTAAAACATTATATATATATATATAAGATTGTTTGAAAGTGTTGATTAGAGCATAGAATTTCCTGAACAGAATTACCATAATAAACGTCTTCTGTTCTGTTTCATCGGATACATAAGCATATTTTAAAATTAATTGGACTGCCAACTTGTGTTGTTGATCCTACAGTGGAAAGCTTTCAAGAATGACATAATCGATGATCTATTCATGATTCATGGTGTGTATAAAGTGACATCGTAAATCTGCCATTTAACCATTGTTTTCTGTTGCCATTGACGCAGGGCTTGTTTCTTCAAAGCCACTTTACGATAATGTATCAGTGCTAATCCACCTCCCCCCACCCCCCCCCCCCCCCACCCCCCCCCCCCCCCACCCCCCCCCCCCCCCACCCCCCCCCCCCCCCACCCCCCCCCCCCCCCACCCCCCCCCCCCCCATCCAGAAGAATGCCATCAGCTTTGTAGTAGAGACTACCTACCTAGACGTGGAGACCAGCTTCCCATCCATCTCCGTCTGCGAGGACGACAACATGCCTCGCATCTACGAGATGGCCAACCAGTCAGTAAAGTCTGAATATGAGTGTTTTCCATTATAAATTATAGAGAAAATAAAAAAATCTCAAACTCCAGTGTCATTAAAACGTTTAAACAGTTTATACATATGAGACAGTTACTTGTTTTTCTATATAAACAGGTCTTCCATTTTTTTACATTAAAGAGTCTATTTGAAACTATATGCTCAGCTATCAAATTTTTTGAAATTGTCTATAAAGACAGAAACTTTTTCAATATAAGAATGGCCAAAAGTTGCAGAATCCAGAAATTAAAAAGCTATCATGTTTTTTTGTATTTTTCAATAGTTTTGAAAGATCATGTGAAAAGTTTGTATAAGGGAGGGATCTCTTGAAAAACTACAAAAATCAATTAATAGTTGTGTTAAGATCAAAGTTTTGTGGTTAACACATCAAAACATTATTCTTTCAATTACATTCTTGAAATATTAAGTTTTTTGGCTTTTAATATAAATGATTTATAGTTAGCAAGGAATAAATTGACCTAAAAGTGTTAATATATTATAAAACCACAAACAAAAGTCATGTCTAAGCTTGTTTCATTTTTGCTATAATTTTATGTATTATTAAATTAATAATGAATAAAGATTTTAGTTTGCAAATCATATTCTTCTTTTAACCATTAGAAAAATTTAACAACTTTTTATCATTAATCAATTTTAATATCATGTTCCAGATTCTTTGGGGCTAAACACGATTATAATCTGGATGAAATGTTACGAGAAATTGCCTACTTCAAGGGTTCTGTTTACTACATCAAAAACTTTTGTTTATCGGATGACATTTCTTGTCCGAAGGATGGTTACAAGAAGATGGCATATATGGTACATAAAACAGTAGTTTGAAATGTATTATCAACTTTGTGACATGGTATTTCACTATAACAATATAATTACACAATTTGGTAGCCTGGCAACCACATTCCCTTTCATCTCTCTATATACTAGTAATATGAAAGAAAGTATTGAGATGCTGCAGAAAGTATTTCCATTGAGATTTCCATGGAAGTATCCTTTTGTGGATAACCTAAACTGTAATAAATAGATCTCATGAAATATGTTTCTATGTATGTTGTGTATTAGTCCTTAGTCTTTGATAGAGTTTGCAGTCATTTTGATGAAATTTTGTATTATTAGATGTAAATATGTTAATGTCTTTAAATTTTATTTTTAACCAGCAAACCATACTTCCCACTGGTTACATATTAAAATCTAACAATTAATTATGAATAATTTGTATCTCCATAATAACTTTCATTCAAAAGCTCAAAATATTATATTCAATTTTTGTTGACTTCATTTTCAACAGGCACCATTTTGTTAATATTAAAGCAAATGACACAATTACTTTTTGATTTTTTACCTTATTTGATATTACACAAGATATAATTTTGTGTAAAGTTTGGTATCTGTAGCTTTAATAGTTCCAGAAATCATAATTTTTTATGCAAAATACAAAATGGCAGCTATCTGCTAAACAATACATTTCTCTGCCTATGTTTATGACATGTTTTTGTTTGAATCCATAAGTTACTATCACTCACAGAAGTTTGTGACACCCTTTTCTGAACACCCTATATTTTGCATAAGATGTCTATAATAATTGTACAACTTTGTGGACTAAATGAAAGCATCTGTGTAACTGAACATTGATATTTCAGGTGAGGAGTAAATGTAAAGAAATGTTCAAATCTTGTAGATGGAAAAATCAGACTTTTGATTGTTGCAGTCATTTTATACCATTACAGACAGAATGGGGAGTTTGTTTCACTTTGAACTCCAAGAATGAACCGTAAGTAGGTGTATATCTAGTAAGTAAATTGTAATATTAACAACATTGTTATTGGTCTATTTGTTTTGTTTTTTTTTTTTTTCGGTACCAGTTTAAAAATTAATATACCTTAAACATTTCAATCATCTGGAAAATTGTGTTTGAGAGATGATAGAGTTCAATGACTGATAATGGAACCTAAACTTTAAATGTATTAACTTTCTATAGGTTACCCTTTTTGACCTACTAGTAAGTTCATGGTTAAAAAAATGAACAACCTAAAAATTAATTCTGTATCCATCTACAAATACAAATTGTTCAGTATCTGATGTAATTTTGTTATTAGGTTTATTAGTATTTATATATAATGTAAAAAATATTATACAATATTTTTAATATTTCCCTTCTCTTAAAGAGTACTTTGATTTGTCAACAAGAGAGGGCCTTTAAAGAAAGAGCTTGAATTTTTATACTGGATAAACAATATAAAGTTGGAGTTAAAGAAAACAATCTAATCACAATCATCTAAGTACAATATGTTATAAATAACTATTTATTATTTTCTACTTTCAAGAATCTGGACAAAATCACTGTGTGCTGCTAGCTAAGATCTGCTGTTTAAAGTGCTCATTAGCTAGAATTGCAACCAATTTTTTAAATAATATCTAATGAGCAAAGTTCACATTAGCAAAGGTGAATATTTCAACCAATTACAGTTAGTAGTGTTATTCAACCAATAGAATAACTCATTACCTATAGAACATATGTTTCCTTCTTGAACCAATCATTCAAAAAACAGACTGTTTTAGTATGTGGGTAAACAAACTTTTAGTTTGCAAGAATGAGCTTGATGTTCAATATTTCAACCATAACCTCAAATGGTTATTAAATATTTACATTTTATAATTAAAAAAGAGAGGAAATACTTGCTTTGCTTACAAATTCTCGTGTTCTCCAAGAAAAACTAATAACAAGCTAAATCTGAATTTTATACCATAATTCTTTTCAGTGCCATGTCACATAGAGTGTTACCACAGTTGAGAGAGATATCCATGAAATTGTAAAGCACTATGAAAAGTAACATTTGCATTATGGTTGAGAAAACAAGTGTGACAAATTCACCAGGTTTGACAAAGAAACTTGGCAGTGCTGTCCTTTAGTTTTAAAAAAGGATGTAAAAGGTCAGCATTTAAATTTAACAAATCAATGTGTTTATGATTCTTTAGTATTCACCTCAGTACTTTATTAGCTGCAAGGCTTTCTCATTGTTCATTTTTTCATACAGTCCAGGAAAATTTGGATCTCTGAAGCTGAAGTCTAGCACTCGCCTGGGATTGGGTTCTCTCTACTTGGAACTACTTGTACCAACCAAGGTTGTAAAATAATAATTTTTGGTATCACAAGTCTAACAATAACTTATAATCTAACAATGTTATGTACATGAACAAAAACATTAAATTTTTTCTTAGTCGTATTTGCATTTTTCAATAAACTGTTGTATATTTAATCCATATTTCACATTGAAGTGCTAGTTTTTCTAAAATATGTTTATTAGTTCTATGATTTCCAATGTTTTAAATTCTTTTGAACAATGATCTCATATCAATGATGTCATGGATAAGTGACCTGTCATTAAAAATCGTATTCTTAAACTATTAGAGGAAACCATTTACAACAAAATCCAAAGTACACAGACTTTATTAAACATTTAAAAAATTGCAGGAGATGTTAGGATAGGTCTAGCCTGTTTTACCTAATTAGTATGGCTTATTTCATATAGCACATACAATTATGAAATACTAATTGCTTAACAAGGCTCACTTTACTTTGAAGTAATTAAATATCGTAATGAATATTGTGAAACCTCTAGTTACATGTTTTTTGAGGATGACAGTACACTTTGTTTCTTTATTATGTAAATTCAAATAAACAAATTTCTGTTGTGCATTATAACAATATTGTCATAAAATATATGTGTGGATATTTGTATTAAAATTTGCAATTAATATTATTTTAGTTTTATTTCTACAAGATTAGTCACAGTTGTTATTTTGCTTTTAGAGAATCCGATAACTGATGCAACATTTAAAATAAAGTTCAAATGTCCAGGTCTACATGCACTCTGAATCTGACATTCCATACTACAACACCATGACTACAGAGGTGATAACTGCCAAGGCTGGTGCCATCAAGCGTCTGGGCATCTCCGTCACTGACATTGAAAATGAACCAGAGGTCATATCTTTGTCTTAACACTATTGGACTCTTCTTCGCACCAATGCTTTTTCACAGTTTAGTTTATTTTATTTCTTATATTTAAAGATTCCATAAAAAATTAATTTCTTTACTCTACTGCTCGCTTCTTCTTACTTCTCCAAAGGGATTAGGAGGCCAAGCAAAATTATTGAGCATTATATCTGTTTTTACTATTGATAAGTTGTAAAAAATAGTTTGATATTTTAATGCAAATGCACTGTCAGGATATAGTTCTGGAGAGTAGTACTTTAATGCAATAAATAAAATACTAACTAGCCCAGCAATCACTCTCTCTTTTACACAATACCACAAAAGGGTGTTGGGTGTACAATTGAAATGTCTCTTATTACATTGAGAAAAAGCAATGCTATATTATCTCTCTTCTGCTCTCTTAATTTTCAGCACCATCTCTACTTATAGAAACAACTAAACTCCTATCAATCAGACAAAATTTCCAAAATTTGTCCGTTAAAAGAGTTGTTTAATGGGAATCTTTGGCTTTTTATTCATTTTTCCAATTTCTCCAGAAAAAGAAACTATGGTTAGTGTTGATCACATCCTGAATCCCTAAAAGTATAAATACACTTCATTGAATACTCTTATCAATTTAGAACAAATAACCTTGAAAAATTACCATGGGTAGTGAGTAATATGATACGGTTGAAGTCTATCTTCCTATATTCCCTCTCCAAAACCTACAGTCTTCACAATCTAAGATCTTTAGCTGTCATCATCCCTACTATTCCTCTTGGTGTGTGTATTTGGGCTATAGGACAGGTAAGTAATTTCCATTCCAAAAGGAATAGCTTTTGCAACCACAAGAGCAGCTGGTAAAATACACTAGATAGGCACTGGCTGTCTTCTGTCCATCGTTCCTCTGCATTACTGTTATCTTATAATTTTTATGAGTCAGCATGCCAATAATCAATGCTATTTTAACATCAATCTAGTCTGCATATAAACTTTTCTTTCAGTACGTAAGGAAATCCAACAATGTCACAGAGATATGTGTGAATTTCTAGGCACCTTCTCAAGTGTTAGGCTTTTCTAAAACTCGGCCAATTATAATGTTTTACTTCTATTTCTGATTTTCATCAGCACTTAACTTTCAATGCTAATAATTTTGTCACTCTACATATTCTTCTTCTTACCTTATAATCTCTATTATTCCTTTCACTATTAGTAACATATTGTTTGAAAAAAGTTGGTATTAATTAATTTTATAAATATAACCTTACTAAAATACAAAATTTGTATTTTTTAAACTCTTAGTACTTTTATAATTTCCCTTGTTTACCCTAAATCACTTTTAAATACAAGCAAGCTAATCTTAACATTCCATACTTGATGAAAAAAAATCAGGTCCTAAACGAATTGTTAATTTATCTTCCTTCATCTTCTCATCACAGATCCTGTCCTAAATGTCATTTTTATTCTCAAATTCTTGAGTATCCCTCATAGTCATCATAATATGTTGTACTACTCAACAGGTGCGACAACTAACAATATCCCAGCGAGGTTGTCGGTTCCCTGACGAGAACGACCTGACTGTGAGCACAATGTACAGCTACAGTGCATGTGTTACTCAGTGTCGGCTAGTGGAGCAGCTCAAAAACTGCAACTGCTCCTCCCATCTCATGCCCTATACAGGTACATTCAGAAAAAAACAGTGCAGTGAACCATGTTGAGCATGATTCTTTTCACATTATAAATAGAAAATTCTTTAACCTTAGATCTGCAGTTATGAAAGCCATACTGTTCACAAATTTATTTTGGGAATAAATTGAGAAATAGATTTAAAATTTTGAATGAAACATCACTTTTACAAAGGAAAGACTGAATTAAAAGATGGTGCATGTTCCTTCATAGGATCTGGCTAAATGTTATATCGAAGCTTATCTCTAAGGTCTCAAGTTCAAACTTTTTTAAGAAATAATAAATTTGTTTTCAATAGCATCCATAACACTTGTACCAACATTAAGAAACATATGTGTTCACAAGAATCACAAATAAAATATATTTAAAGTAACAAACATGGTTAATTTTTTTAAAGCAATAAAATTAGCAAAACCTCAAAGAGTCACTTTTTATTAGTATTTTTAAGAAAACCATATAAAGTGATATGAAATGACTTGTAATTATTTTAATTATATTGCATTATGAGGATAATTAAAACTATATATGGCTTCCTCCAATAGTTTCATTTTATTTTTAAAAATTTATAAATAGAATATCAAATAGATCCTCAACAACAGGAAATCTAAAAAGAAAATAGTGGTATGCCAGTCTTTGTGTTAAAAATGAGATATTATAGAACTTCAGAATGTTACTGTACACTTAATTTATGTAACACGATGTGAAACATCAAAATCAATATTCTCTAATTTACACTGCAGTTGTAAGCAATCTAAAGAGAAAAAGATGCAGTGGTATTTTTTCAAAACGAGAATTATTTACTTATACTAACTGTAAATTTCAATTGATTTTTATAACAAAATTTAAGAGCATTTGGTATCCTTAATTGTTTTGTAACACAGAAATCAAAAATAGACCAAAGGGGATCCAGGAGCCAGAATTATTGATTACAGGATTGATTAAAGGAGCCAGACAAAATTGACGACCCTATAGATATAGCCAACCATTTTTAACAACTACTTCTCAAACTATTGCTGATGAAACTCTCAAACAGAACCTGTGCATCAATCCAACAATGCAATTTGTTCAGAACCCACCTGTTGGTATGCCACTGACATCTATGGAAACCCACATCAATTGAAAGAAAATAAGTAAAGTAATAGACTCACTAAAAACAAAATCCTCTTTTAGCTTAAATGAAAATATCCTCAAAAATTTTGTAAAAATGAAGTAGCGGTACCAATTTTTCATATCACACAACTGTCTCTTCTGCAATGGTACTTTCCCCTCAAGTATGAAAATTTTCAAAGTTATCCCTCTTCACAAAAAATCCAGTTAACACCACAGAAAATTTTAGGCCAATATCTTTAATTCCAACTGAATCCAAAATTATTGAGAAAATTGTACTCTCTAGACTTGTCAAGCATCTTCAACTGAACAACCTTTTGACAGAGGAACAGCATGGTTTTATTAAGGGACGATCCACCAATGACTGCAATAGTAGATCTGTTTGAGCACATTGTGGACAATATCGAGGCTGTTAATAATGTAGTGGGAGTGCAACTTGACTTGAGTAAGGCATTTTGATTGTCTAAGCCATGACTTGATTATAAGAAAACTCTTTTATCTAGGAATCCAAGGAACAGCACTTTCATGGTTCTCAGCATACCTTGAAGGAAGACGCCAGGTTGTAGAAGTGACTCAGACCATAAAAAGAGTTACTACAATTTTCTAGATCTGAGGTCTTGGCAATGGACCATGGTGTACCGCAAGGATCTGTGTTGGGGCCTGTACTTTTTATATTATTTACTAATGATTTTTCTAAGGTTTTACATTCATTACAGTAATTTAGTCATGTATGCTGACGATTCTATGCTAACGAGGTGAAAAAGAGGAATTATAAATCAAAATCACACTAGAAACATTGCCTCACTAATTTCCCCACCTCCTGAGACACTGCCCCAGCTTTCACCAGTTTTTTTGGGAACGTTGGAACAGGAAATACTTCAAGCAGTCCAGGGAACATCTAAGTCTTACCCACCCATACCCACACTATCTCCCCAGGAAACCTGGAATGCAGATCCTTGTGCAGGCAGAAGTACACCAGCCCAATTCTTTTTTAGGCCAAAAAGAAACACTAAGTCCAGGAAAAATACAAAGACCACAATCTATGAGAATAAACATTTTTCATCAAAAATATAGATAGAATGGGGAACAAATTGACATGTAAATCACCTATACTACACTCCAACAGTCCAGATGTAGTTGTACTAACTGAACATGGCCTTAAACAGGACACAATTTTAAATGCTAAGCTAATGAACTACACACTTGTGACTGCCTACAGTAGGGAAAAACACATTAAAGGAGGTGTAGCCATATACAAAACACTCTGGGTTTACCAAAGAAACTCATAGCCTGGATGTTGAAAATTACAGCCGAGAAATGGAGTGTGAAATATCTGCAATAAAAATAAAACTCAGTAGGAAAACACATTTATGTGTCCTAGGTGTTTACAGACCGCCAAATGGATCTTTAGACACTTTTCATCATAGCTTGACAGAGGTATTGGACAAAATGGACGCCTGTCAGTGTAACATCATTATTGCTGGAGACTTTAATATTGACTCCTGAAAGACTCAAGAGAACAAAAAGAGGTACGGAACTCCTAGCATCATACAACATAACAAGAATGACTCTCCCACCAACACGCATAACAGCCAACTCTGTGACTTCAATAGACGCTATCTGTACAAACCTGGAGACCAACAAAGTGACTGTAGATGTTTCACATACTGGACTATCAGACCACACAGGACAATTTTGTACCATAGAGCTACCTGATAGGTGTTCAGTCAAATCGTTCACACAAACGCAGACATCTGAATAAAAAGAAATCTTTCTGAATTAAAAAATCTCGTAGCTGCAGAAAAACTGGGAAAATGTCTTTAAGACAACACCAAAACGATCCTACAATAGCCTTTGCGCACGCTATCTCTAATGATTTAGACCATGAAAAGAAACATGAGTGCTGGGGTTGCTGTAGTTTTTAGAGAAAGTTTCGGAAGACCTCAACCTCTGACTTTGTGGATACAAAATTAACATGTCAGACACTTAAGAGCGGAGCAACAGTTTACAGTTTGGTCACAAAAGAAAATTTACAATGGTAAACCGACCCAACAAAGTTATAATGAGGCTTTTGAACAATTGATCAAGGACTTCAAGAAAAAGCAGCTAAAAACCCTCTATTGTTCGCCTATGGGATGTGTGCGTGACCTGATAAGACTGGAAAATTTATGTGAAACATAACCCGCCCTTCAGCAAACCACAGGTGCTACAGTCTGTGTAAACATCCTATGACCAACCATCTGCGAAAAGGAAGCTGTGGCATGGTCTCACTCATACCGAGTTTTTGGAGAAACTGCGACAAGTAATGAATGACTCGAGAAGTAAAGCAGCAGCCCAAACAACTACTACAGTGAACTCGCCCTCTGTCAGTCCGATCAGACTTAGACCCACTCAACTTGGAGACAACGCAGACACCACACAGAGTCAGTGAGCCCGAGGGTGGTTGCCAGGCTCTCAAGAGTACAGCCAAGTAGTGAGGTCTACGCTAGTGAGTGATGTACAAAAGCAGAGAAATGTGTCTGGTGTTGAGTCTGACCAAGTTCCACAAAAATGTAATATAAACAAGAGTAATATAAAATAGTAGTATAACTGATAGTACAGGACTAGTGGAAAATGTTAATTTAAACTGACTTTAGGTGACAAAAGATAATGTATCTGCAAACTGTAATTCTTTAAATAACCCAAAACTAGCTTCTTTTCAATATTCACTCCAGTTTGATAATGCACTATAACATTCAAGGTTTTAACCCCCATAAGATTTCTGAATTATGTTTATTTTTATCTCAGCTAAATTAAAAAATTAAAGTAATATCTATAAACGAGCACTGGCTTAAACAATTATTCCATTGTGTTATTAGAGAAACATAAATAATTTTAGAATAGCTGATTTTTATGTTAGGAAAAATTCATTGAGAGGAGGTTCATGTTTATTGGTAGAAGCTAGTTGTAAATATAAAGTTTTGAATAATATCTCCTTAGGATTGAATCAGGATTTAATATTTAAGTGTTCTGCTGTGGAACTCATTGATTTAAACTCTATTGTCATATCTGTATATACAATTCCTAATTATGAGGTAAAGAAATTATTTTTTGCACAGTTTGAAAAGCTTCTCTTCTTTTTTTGCAACAGCGAATGAGTAATAAATCAATTTTTGTCACAGGCAATTTTAATGTAAATATTTTAGAAAATAGTATATTTTCAGGCAAGTTTTAGAGAATTAATAGAGTGTTACGGGGTTTTCTCTTACAATTTGAGGAACCAACTAGAATAACCCAGTCTTCATCATCCTGCTTTGACAACATTATAACAAATAAAAAATACAATGCAAAGATTAAAATCAATATGGATTTAGGGTTGTCTGACCATAATGCTATCTTTTTAAATATACCTGGTCAAAAAAAAATCCAAAATCCGAACAAAAATAATGTTGTGATCAAAAAGAGAATATATTCAGATATTAATGTTAATAGTTTTGTTCACTGCTTGGAAAGAAGTGGTTATCTCAGATTTTGACCCAGCTCTTGATGTTAATAAAAAATTACAACAATTTTTTAAGTAACTTCATAATGACATTGAATAATATCTTCCCTCATAAAAACTTTTTAAGAGGACCACCAAGACTAAACCGGTAGTCTTGAATTTGGGTTACTCTGGGTATTGAAATATCTAGTAAGAAGAAAAGGGAACTTCATTGGAAAGCAAAAATAAACAGAAATCCAGAGTTTTAAATTATGTCAAGTCTTACAAAAAAACATTCAAAAAAGTAGTAAAGGCAGCAAAAATAATGACAAATAGCGCCTACATAGTTCAATCTGAAAATAAATCTAAAGCTGCCTGGCAAATTGTAAATACAGAACTTGGCCACAATGGTATTAAAAACTAAAACTGGTATTGTATTGAATGGGTCCAAGGATGGAGAAGACATTTCTAGTCCTCAAGTTGTAGCTGAGAGTTTTAATGATTATTTTTCAAATATAGTTTTAAATACCAATGTAAAGAGAGCCACCGTTAATGGAGTTCATATGTCAATGAAGCTCACTTGTTGTGAGGCTGGGGTTTCATTGTCTAGCTTCAACCCTTGCAATATTGGTGAAATTACTAAAATAATCTTATCAATGAAAAATAAAACCTCATTAGGATGGGATGAAATTACCTATCAAGTTGATAAAAGCCACTGTTCATATAATATCAAGGCCCCTCACATTAATTATCAACCAATGTCTGAGAGAAGGCGTTTTCCCAGAAAAATTTAAATATTCACAAATATCACCAGTTTTTAAGAAAAGGCTCAAAAAAGGATTTAAGCAATTATCGCCCCATATCAGTTTTAAGTAATCTGTCAAAAATATTTGAAAAAGTAATTAACTTAAGACTTGTAAATTATTTTGAAATAATCACTTACTTTTACAGTAAACAGTTTGGTTTTCGCAAAAATGTTGGGACAAGGTCAGCTCTCACAGAATTTTACAAATGATGTGATGGTGGCACTTGACAGGTCGCAGGCTACAGTGGGTGTTTTCTGTGAACCTGTCTAAGGCCTTTGACTGCGTGGACCATGGGAGTATTGTTACTCAAATTAAATGATTACGGTATAAAAGAAAATTGCTTTAGTCTGTTGAAATCCTATCTCACAAATCGAAAACAAAAGAACTGTTATATTGGATAACAATTCAAAATTTTTTTCTAATTGGAAGGATATATCTACAGGTGTCCCTCAAGGTTCTATTTTGGGTCCCCTTTTATTTTTAATTTATGTTAATGACCTACCAAAAGCCATAGATAGAGACTTAATCTTGTTTGCCGACGATACAACAGCATTAGTTAAAAACAGATTAAATACTGAGCTCCCTGATTCAATTTCAGATGTATCTAATGCTATGGATTCTTGGTTTAGTGCTAATGGTTTAAAACTAAACATTGATAAAACCCAAATTATAAAATTCTCATCAAGGAAAAACCACTGAAACTTTAAATGTTCCAAATTTAGTACCTTCTCATAAATTTCTGGGAGTATTTTTTGACGAAAACCTTAGTTGGAAAGTACATTTAGAAAATGTTGTAAAAAAGATTAGGTCAATATCTTTTGTATTTTTGCATATGAGAGACTGTGTCCCCCTTGATGCCATAAAAATTTATTTATCATGCATACGTAGAGTCAATCCTGAGATACGGTATAGTTCTGTGGGGCCAATCCTCAAATATCAAGTATGTTTTAAATATCCAAAAAAGAATAATTCGCATAGTTACAAACTCCAACCCACGTAGTTCATGTAGAACTCATTTTGTGAATTTAAAAATTTTAACAGTAATAGGATTGTACATCCATGAAATTTTAACTTATATTCACTTTGAAAAAAATGCTTTGCCAGAGCATGTCAGGTTTCAGCATAATTATAATATAAGAAATGGCCTCGTTTTAAGATATCCATCCCATCGCTTAGCTCTTTTTCAAAAAAGTCCTATATATATGCGGGGTTGAAGCTGTACAATGGTTTTACCTGCGGCATATAAGGAAATGAACCAAAAAGAGTTCAAAGAAAAATTGAAAAATGAACTATTGAACACAGCATTTTATTCATTACAAGAATATTTTGAAAGTGATTTGTATCTTGGTTTTTAGGATAAGTATTTTTATTTTCTCTGTAATTGTAAATTGATACTAATTGACCTTATTAATTTTTTATAAGGTTTGACGATGCACCTGTTTTTCTATGTGTATGTACATATTGTAAACGTCTTGTGCAAATAAAGTATGTCTATGCTATTAACTGCCAATAGCTCAATGGAAAATCTTAGAAATAAATAAATTCATACATTGCTGTTAACATTACTATGGACTTACTGTAGAAACAATGACCTGGTTTTCAATGAATCAAAGACGAAATAAATTTCATTTGGGAATAAGAAGGATGGCATTTAAGATCTACCAAATCTTTAATCTGTCAGCTCAACTAATTATCTTGGAATCATTGTTGATGACAAACTCTCTTTGCTAAATCATATTAATAACTTATGCCTTAAACTTAGCTCAGCATATCTATGCCATAAAAAGGACGAAAGCTATAAGCACGACAAAAGCCACATAACAGCCTATCATGCTCTGTTTGAAAGCCATATGAGATATGGCTTAGCGGTTTGGGGTGGTTCAACTGAAAAAAAATCTCCAACGAATCCTCATTCTTCAAAAAAAAGGCTCTAAGAATCATGGCCGGCTTGGGATTTAGAGATGAGCTGTATAGGGGTATTCAAAGAGTGGAGGTTATCAACAGTAGTCAGCCTTTATATTGTAGAATGTATTGTGATAGCTACAACTTCATAACGTCCAACAGCACCAAGACATTCATTCTTACAATACTAGGCATGCCAATAACTTTACTTTGCCGATCCACAAGTTAACTCTCTCTGAAACAAAAACCAACCTATGCTGGAGCAAAATTCTTCAATAATCTCCCTGATGAGCTGAAGAAAATGGAAGGAAGGAAGTTGAAGAAAAGCCTGCACTCTGGTTCCAAGAGAGACCCTTTTACTCAGTAAAAGAATTCTTGAATTGGAGAGCCGACTCGCAGAGAATGTGAAGACCTAGGCAGCTAATGACAACAAACTGGGAAAAATTTTTAAGATAATATGTATTTGACGCCATTTCCTTCTTGATGAATGTGAAAATAAAGAATTGTCTTGTCTTGTCTTGCCTTGTCATATTTTAAAATTAAAGTGCTGAAGGATATTTTTTATTAGCCGACTACTGGAAATCTTTTGGACGGATAATATGAAACAGGTCTAAGATTAATTTGTAATATGTGCCAATTTCTTAATTGTTTAAGTTAAAGTTAATTGTTTAAAACATGTCTTTGGATCCAAATTTGCAGGATATATTATATACTCTTAAATTATTTTAAATTTTAACTTTACCAATGTTACATTTCAGTGAGTTTAATTGGTTCTCTATCCATCAACTGTTTTAATTTTATGGTCCAGAGCCCTTTTCACCTGTTACTTTAACTCAAACTAATATTTGACAGATGAGAAAGAGCACTGTGATATGAATGGAGTGCTGTGCCTGACGAAACACCATGAGCCCATGTCTGTCCAGAAGACGCCCTGGGGCTCCAAGGAGGGTTTAGACTGCTCGTGTCTTCCCGGCTGCCAGGAACCAGAGAGTTTAACATAATTGAAACCATCATGCTGCCGTAAGTCACCATCCAGGACACATCATCGTGGTTGAGTTTGACTGTACAAAACAATGAGAAAATATTTAATCAATTTATTGTTATGATCCTTGCTTATTTAGACATTATTCTGCAATTAGTACATGATGAAGAAACTAAACAAATAAAATTACATAAGTAATTCAAGAATTACAAACGTGCTTGTCCCTTGTACTATAACATTTTATTAAAATTTATTATAAATGATGAATAATGATCAATTAATAAATGATCAGGATGTAGCTCATAGTTTTATTCATTTGATTCCAAAGACAGACATTTAAAAAAAATAACTATTATGGAAAAATTTCAAAGTGTTATTTAAAAGTTACACATATGTCACGAACCACGGATTCCAAAAAAAAGAAAAAAAAACTGTAAAATACTTGGTCTTTGTAATATACACAATTACAATTCAGGAGCTTTATTGAGTTTTACTGTGAATATAATATTGTGTTTTTATTCAGAAATCTTATCAAATTCTATATCAATGATCACAAAAATTTATATCTGTAAAGTCTTTTATGATAATAGTTCATCAGGTATTAGACTACATACGAGTCAATGGGTGTGGATAAACAAAATATGAAAGATCCCATATTGAATTAGTTTCTTTTTAACTTGAGATCTTGTGTAGCTTACTTTAATCTGTTTTTTTTTACTGTGCTGCTTAAACAATATTGCAGAAAAGGATTCAACAATAGTATTATGTTTCATCAATTCAAGAAGACATTACCGCCAATAAATGGTAAGAAGATGTTATATTTGTATTATTATTCTTAGCCTTGCTTATTTTCCACCCTTAAGTGTTTTTCCTTCACATTCTATGTTCCAGGATGAGTGATGAAGACAAGGATATTGCTGCCATCGAAATTTACATGTACCGCCATCCGAGTGAGCGGTACAAAAGAAATGTGGTACGAGGACGTTTAGATTTAGTTGGTAAGTTTCCACTTCATAGATAAATTGTACAAGATGTTTTTTTGACATTGCACTAAACTTCAGACATGATTTCTTATACCAAAATAGTAAAAATGCTTCTACAGCCATGTGCCCTAAAGTGCTTGGTTTTCAGTCTATCTGTTAAACTATTTGTTTTAAACATTTGTAACTCATAAAATTTTGGAGAGTTACGGCATTGTTATTCTGAATTCTTATTTGTCTTAATAAGACTGTTATATAAAGGAAGTAGTTTAACAAGTTAGAAAAATGAGCTTGTTTAAAACTCTTAAGTGCACAAAAACCAAAGTAGCAGCAAGAAACTTATGACACAAAAATTAGATCTGAAAGTAGCTTAATATTTGGCACCTTGTTTATTTAAATCGATGTACAGGTACCTGAGATCATTTTTTTACTGGTCCCTTGCTTTCACATACTGTAAGTGCATATTTCACAGTATTATGTTTAAACATCAGTATAACTAAAATTTATTTTCTCATGTTCTTTTAACTGATTTTAATGAATAAGGTACCAATTTGTCATTTTTTATGTCTTATATTTTGTTGTTACTTCAGGTTTAAATTTAACGTAAAGTTTCTGAACCGCTGCTACTTTCAAACTATTTAAACTCCTTTATTTACAGCTCCAAGCCAGGTCTTATTAAAACAAACTAACACTGCTGCAACTTAACACTCTTTCAAGAATTTTAAAGTAGAAAACACATACAGACTGGTAGTGGAAATCCAGCAGACTAGGAGGGATGATAACAGGAACTTTTTTATTTCAGAAGTCAGAATGCTTTATTCATGAACTTTAAATACAGAATTTCTTTCATTAATTAATGAAAAACAACTTATACTATTAAGATTCTTGTAATTGTCTCCATCCGTAAAACTCAGTTAAAGAGTACAATAGGTGGTCACAAAGTTCAACACATGACAAAACATTTGTGTGCTTGCCACCTATAGATCCAGAGGAAGGACATTCCACATTTTGGTGGCTGGGTTTCTTCTCAGTCCAAGTGTCCAGTCTTGTATGGGAAGGCAGTTAGCTGCATCTCATATGCTGTTCTCATGAATCCGAGCTGCGGTTCTTCATGACTAAATTGATTTATTTAAAAACCTTACGAAGTTTGTATAATGTCACAAGAAAGTCTTAAACAAATTTATTTGAGTATTAAAATAGTTAATTGGGAAACCTTTAAAAAATTTAACAACTTAATATTTTTAACATGTTCACGATGACGCGTACCCCATTGGGTACACATGATCTTTCACAGCTGATTATTTATATGGGTACCCCTTGGGTTACATGAAAAAACGTGAAAACGTATTGTGAAATTTATTTGATGCAAATATTGAAGCCTACATAGATTTCTTGTTTTAGTTATACGTTCAACGTGAAAAAAAAACTATTATGGCTTTTTGCTTATGATGGCAAATATAAAAGCCCGGAAATAAGCCGTTGTCTTGAACGTGTTAATATAATACAATTAGTAAAATATCCATGCAATTTTTTTGGTAAATTTACTATTATAGTTTCATAAATATTACTAGCCAACTGGTTAGATCTTTCGTTTGTATTTATTTCATATCATTTATATTATTTGATAAAAACAGAAGGTGTGTTGAATTATTCATAAATAAACAACCCTTATTTCTATACTTAAAACTCACAAATAGTGCTGTCACCTAACAAGACTTTGTATTACTTTTGAACAGTATCTATGGGAGGTTCGGCTGGACTTTTCGTTGGTGCCAGTCTCCTAAGTTTTGCAGAGTTTGTCTACTACTTCACGATGCGTGCGTACAATAACCACATGTTGCGCAATGACCAGGGTACTGTCAATCGTACCACAACACCAATCACAAATGTTGCTCCATACGCCCAGCCCTCTCCTATCGCTGTGACTCGCCCAGTCCTCCCCCCTCCCAAGGACTTCCGGTACGACTGGAAGAGGATGTAGTGGTGCATGATATAAATATAGTGGTGCAGCTATTTCTACTGAACTGCATTAATGATTGTATGCAATGTTCTTTGAGTGTGTTAGTCATACAGTTTTAAAAGTAATTTTAATAATTTGTTTTTTTCATATTGGCCAATCTGTAATTTACATTCAAGATATCCGCATGAATCACAAAATAAATATTGTATCAACCACATGGAATTTTAAAAGGCTATTTAAATTTGTATACCTACAATAACATTCAAATTACCATAATTATTAGTTATTACAATACATATTTTATATCAATCTTATCTACCAAATATATATATTTAGAATGGGATATTAAACCAAGTAGGAGTTGTAAAGATTTGTTGAGATGAACTGTGACATATTAATTATTAAATTGAGCCAATGCAGACTATAGTAAGTAATATCACAAATAAGGAAACTAGTAGCTTCAAATATTTTAACTCTTGGTGAAGCAATCTCTTACAGCTGTAGTCTAAAAAACTCCATACAGCTCTCATTCTACTCGTATATATCTCACATATTCAATTCAAGCCATTTACTTGAAAATACATTTTTACATTCACTCTTATAGGAAATAGAAAACGAAAGAGTAGAATTATTGTTACTAATCATTTACACACAAACGTATCTTCTATCACCAAGTCTGAGGAAGAAATTCATGAGCAGCTTTGCAAAACCTCCAGCGAGCAACATGGCAAATTTATTTTTCTGTAACCAAGCATAGGATCCAGAAATAATGCAAACAGATAAAAATATTTTCAAAAAAGTTTACTCAACTGATTGACATATATGATGTCCTGAGATCTTCCAACTTTCCGGGTAAAATTATTAATCCTTTTAAGTCCAGACATTTAAAAAAACCACCAATCCTGGAAACAACCTACCAAGAATCCCAACACTATTTTGCCTATTTTACAGACCTTTTACGTTTGTAATTATTTTCAAACATTTCAAAATTGTTCTTCTTTTTGTCCAATGTAAAATATATATTATGATGAGTCTGTAAAGTATTTTTCATGTAAATAAATTATGCATTATAAAAAAATAAGTCACCTGAAAACATATTTTAATGAATAATCATAGACTTAGTCCTTATGAAAGGCATGTAAAGAATTAGGTAGCTCTTACCAGATCATTTCATTAACAGGTGAAGATAAAAATGAACAGCCACACAAATTTCATTAATTTATCACATAATATAAATAAAATTGATACGGTATTTTAAAAATTGATATTTTTAGAAATTTTAAGTTGCTCAGCATTTCTTTAAAGTGTCAAACTAAATTGGACTAACATTAGTACTAATGTAAAAGAAATATACACATGAAGAGTAATAAAAAAAAAGTAAACCAACTACAAGAAATAGATTTTGTCACTAAAATAATAATCTGTACAATTCATGACTAATTTGCATAAAGAATCAAAGCCACCTAAGTCCGCCTCTTTATAATAAAAGCATTTCATTTTTCATTTCATTTTCAAAGCAAGTTACAACACCACAATTAATATATTCTATATTAATTGTGACAACTGTAATTTAAAATATATTGGCCAAACAAAAAGGAAAATAAAAAAGAGAGTAAAGGAACATAAAGCATGTCTGAAGTATCAACAAGAGGAAAGATCGGCCATGGCGAAACATGCACTTCATACTGGACACTGCTTTTCACAAGTCAAATTATTAAAAGAAATCAAAAACAACAAATTCCTTGATGCTTACGAAACTATTTTTATGCAGAAGAACCAAAATTATCTAGTAAATAATGAGCCTGGACCTCTACAAAATTCACCGTTACTGCCTTTAATCTAGTTAAATATAAATTTTTACATATACAGTAGACATACTTCCTGGCCTTTAAAATCTGATCTCTTTGTATTTTTCAAGACATATGTTTTTATTTAAGTCTAAATTGTTTGTATTATTACTTTACTTTTATTTCAGTTATGTGGGTCTGACGATGTGTTCTTTGAGCACGAAAGGCCTCACAAAATAAAAACTTTTTCATTTTATTGGAGTGTTTGATCATATATTAAGCATTTAGAATTTCCAATAAGAAGACGCTGGTAAAATGTATCATCAGTATGTTATTAGGTTCAGCACAAATATATTAGAAGGATACATCTTTTGGGATAGTTGGTATAGCATAAGTGAAAGTTTTATGTTTTACAATGAAAAAAATTAAATTGTTAACCCTAGGTATGTACAATGTTAAATGTTTACAATAGTCTCCCCATTTTCAGCACTCTGCAAGCTTATAATTTTTAATCACCACATGTACAAAATTTGCTTTAATTGTACAGTGTTGCACATTGCTTTTTTCAGGAAATGTAGATTAGATTTATGTTAAATAAAATAATAAATACGAACTTTAATAATTTTTTTTATTTAAGAAATAGATATATTTATGTACAACTACACAATATAAAAAATTAGAGATTTTCTGTTCGTTTACTGCCAAGCAGCTGATGTCCACACATAAATGCAGCAGGTATAAGGCATGAAAATAGTCACAAAATTACAAACCTCAAGTAAAATATTATTTACAAAACCAAAGATGGCAGTATGAAGACAAGTAATCACTGGATGGCTAATGACAATATTCCAAGTCAGGAGAATTCTCCAATCAACTGACATCATGGATGCAGATATCAAGAGGATAACCAGTTTCAAGACACCAGAACAGAAATCATATTGATCGTAGCCTATATGGGTCTAGTAAATTCTGACTATATGTCGCTTCGCTGAGGTCACATGCAAAACTTCAAGTCTATAGCTTATTACATTTTCGAGATGTGCTGCCGACAGATAAACAGGCAGACATCAAACAGAAACAAAATTTTACATATACCCTGTAGACAAAAGGGAAATTGTATCAGCCTACTGAGTGATAAATTTCAAAGACGCTCAGCTTAATCCATAATTGCACATACACCATCATGAATGTATTATTGTATATGTAGAAATTAACACGTTCACGACGATAGCTTTTTTCCTGACTTTTTTATTTGCTGTCAAAATTTTCATTAATAATAGAGACAAACTGTCATTGTTTATGTTACATTAAACGTCTACATATAACAAAAAGAGTATGTAAGCTTCACAATTTTGTACAACAAAATTTATTTTAATGTGTTTTTTCAATTTTTCTCTGTGTACCCAAAAGGGGTCACATTAAGCAATAGTGCACCTGAAGGGAAAAAACGATAGTCTGAGGTATTTATTTAAGTGTGGGATCAAATTTAACAAACCACTAAGAGATGCAAACAAAAATTGCAATAAGGAATTACATAGCAATGTGTGTCCAATCGGGCACACAATGCGCTTTACAAAAGCCCGGTTGTGTACCCGACCGAGTACACAATGGCAGTTGTGAAAGATCGTGTGTACCTGATGATGTAAACGGTGTCGTGAACGTGTTAAGTTCCATATAAAATTCAACAGATGAAATCTATAATACAAGTTACATTCACATTTCTGTTCATTGAGTTAGATTTTGTTGCACTGTTTAAATAATAAAAGTTCTGGTGGGAGAAGGAGGTTATTACAACGCAAGAGTGCGCTGAAATCAAATGTCACAGACATTTAAAACTGATTTTCCAATCTATTACTGTTATATTTTTTACTTACTGTTTGAATATGTCACATTTTAAAATCTATATGGTGTTGTAGACCAAACATTTTTATGGAGTTTTGTAAGTAAAAAGGATATAAAGACTGTTCACTATTTTGTAACATTGTATATTTAATGAACAAAACAATGATCCTGTTTACTTAAGGCTATATGTTATCTCCTAATCTATCCTCCAGCTTGGGCCACTTTGGCAGCAACCTCTTCAGACTCAGGGTTGAGACCTTCTCCGCATTCAAACCTCACAAAATCTTCAACCTTGATGTTGCCCTCAGCAACTACGTCTGCCACAGTCCGGTCTGCATCCAGCAGGAATGTCTGCCGCATCATGACTGTCTCCTCCTCTCCACCACCCGGCTCCACTGTTTCTCCTTCTTCCTCTTCTCCATCTCCAGTCCCCACTGCTCTCTCCCTCTCCACTGGCTTCACTGGGGCTGGAGCCGGATCATCGGGCGATGGTTCTATCTTGGTTGGGTTCATACCTGTTTACAGAAACGAATTATTACTGAAATTTACAGTGATTGATTTTAAATAACCAACAAATTAACTAAACTGGAATTTCAATAAAAGAGGTATGTGGATTAGTGAAAATGAAACAGGACATAAAAATCACAGGAGCAAGATTTGTACAGCTAGTTAGATGCATAGGTGCTCAATTTTCTTGTATGAAATTCTACTTTTTAGACCTCTGGGAAATCATATTAGTTTCAATCCTATGTTTTTGTCGTGTTTACAAAAACAATGGTAACTGTGTTATTTATGAAACTTTTTGTGTCTTTTATTATATAATTTGTTTAAATAGTTTCACTGGTTACTAAATTAAAAAATCATTTGTTACATCAAACAACAAGTTTTTAAAACATTTTATAAAAATTGTCCACAAATGAAATTGACGTTGTTATTTTTATAGGACTGACTATAGAGGGACCATGTGAATAAACAGGTGATGGTTGAAAGGGACCAGTTTGGGGATGTATGTTATACAACTCAGTTCCTAACTATATATGTCCTGATTTAAACTTGCTAATCAGTAGCAAAACATGAACATGCATTGTATGGAGCAAGACAATTCCATGGCATTCTCTATCTCTGTTTTCAAGCACTCAAACGCCTTGTCTGGTTATACAGCAATTATCCTACAGTAACCAAGTCGAGCAACAATTAGAATAGCTGCTCTAAACGGGTTACAGCTGAAGGATCAAGCAGCCTACTTCTCACGTCATCTGTGGTGATTCGGATGTTACCTTAAGAAGAACTGTACCTACAAAACAAAAATGCATACAACTCTGAGGTGAGAAGAACTGTTCCTTTATTAAGGAATTCCACCATTAGTATCTTGATAATGTTGGGGTGAGAACAAGTTAACCCTTTCCGAGCCAATGACGTTACTAGACGTCATGCCTAAACTAGCGCTAAAAGCCAACGACGTCCACTGACGCAAAATCAATTTTTTTTATATATATTATTTAAAAGCATTTCTGGGTTACAAAATTAGTAAAAACTGTTAAACAAGGTTTATTTAAACAAGGGACAACCGTTTGTGTCTATTTTTAAGGTCACGGCTCTTGTGCGAGCGACAAAATGGCGGGCGGCCGGATGATCATAATCTCCCGCAGAGCCAACGACGTCTACTTAAGCGCGCTCAGTCTGCCTGTAGCCTTCCGTGAGGTAGATGTTTATTCGCCCTTCCATATTCGATCCACGTATTTATCTTTTCAATTTTGATGTTAATCAATATTTTTACTCAATGTACAGTGTAGTTTATGTATTATTATCGTGATGTAGGGCTTTATTGTGCGCAAGATGTGCGCATCGAAGCCTGCCTTGCATTCTGACGTGTATTTTGAGCTGTACCACACACAACAAACCTACACCTAAGGATCACATATATGTAGCTCATTTTCAATAAGTATCATTTTTAAGTTTTCACATGTTATAATATTGTAAAATGTAGTGTGTTCTTTATTTTATACTTGGAAAATTGAAATTTTTTGTAGTTTTATTGCTTTTATTTAATTTGTATATACATACATTTTTACTATATTCTTTATATTTTCTCTAAATAAAAATTACTATATGCTTGGTTTTTGTATAATATTACAATAATTGTGTTCAACTATTGTTAATATTATATATGAACACATAGAATGTAAAAATTAAATTTTTTCAGTGAAATTATGATTTTACCATTTTTTTGCTGTAAATTAACAATAAAGAGTGAAAAAAAATATTTTGATGTATTTCTTACCTCCTATGTTATAAGAATTATAAAAAAAATTGGTTTTGATATGTGGGAATTTTTTTATTTTTAAGGTGTATGGCTCTTAGGAGTAGTTTTGGTTATTTATTTGTGGCGCGCTAAGGGTTAAGTGATTCAAATGAACAGCGAGGAAGGAAATAAATATTTATTACTGCAACCAAAGTTAATTTTGGAAGATCAGCAGCATCTCTTATTTCCCCATGACTCCATAAGGTGCAAGTGAAAAAGATGTGTTAGATTGGTAAGTGGAGACAGAAGTGATTAATATTCGTACAGTCCATTTACAAACTGTTGAAGCTCAAATTTTTCTTTTAATTCAAGAAAGTTTTAACTAAAATTGTGTTTTATAGTAAATGAAAATTTGTTTAAGAACAACGTTTACATTTATTACTGCGCTATTGGATTCATAAATTTAAATTACTTAATCAGATAACTTACATACATATTATAAGTTCCTATGTAGCAGGTGCTACAGAAAAAAAAAAAAAACAACAAAGCCAAGTATCCATTATGGACCAATTTAAGTTGCTCTGGTGGGAGGCTACTGAAGTGCCACTGGCCTTGTCATTTATAAAATAGAGGGTTAAAACGCGAATTACAGCAAATGAGGCATCACTAACTATTGTAAAATTAAGGTCTTGAAGAAAAATGGATACCTTTGTGTGCTGGGCAGATGGAGTGACAATCGAGAGAGCATAGTGTTCAGTTCTAGGATATGTGCACCCAATTTGTTTAAACAACGGAAAAGGGGGTAACTCTAATTAGTGTACTGGATAAAAACGTAGGAGTAAGCCTCACCATGTGTCGCGTAACAGGCTTCACTGGGGTTGTTTACAAAATTTCAAATTTATAGCTCATTTCATTCTCGAGATGTCCCACAGGACATCTCCACAGAGAGATAGACTGACAGACAATCATACAGAAAAATTTTAACATCCCACCAGTAGAAAAAATTGAAATTATTACTGAATGATTATCTTTGATTGACTTCAATGACACTCAACCAAATTCCATGGATGGACATTCACCATCATAGAGCTCATTATTGTCTATGTTTAAATAAAGATTCATGAACAATTTAAAGTCTACAGATGAAATGTTTCTTGCGACGTGATACATTCACATTTTTTGTTCATTAACCCTTTCCGGGCCAGGCGGCAATATATTGCCGCCATAGATCGGGTCTGAAAAGTGCCAGGAGGCAAAATATTGCTGTCGGTGACATATGCAAAAAGCGCCGGGCGGCAATATATAGTCTCCTTGATAATTGTAGTTTTCTTAAATAAATACGACGTCAAATGATTAAAGTTTTTTGTTTTTTTATTCCCTGGTATATTTATAGACAATTAATATGAATATCATTTTTATTTTGGAGGTCTATGAATTTTTATTTCGTAATTGTCACGTGATATTATCAGCTGACTCGATCTTTTATTGTTAATTCTTTATGCTTTAGTGTAATAGTATTATTGCATGCTGGATTCTTCTTCATTATTTTATTTTGTGGTTCTAAATATTAGTAGTGTTAGTTGTTACGTGCTTAGCTATTGTGTGTAGTAGTTACAATGACTGACAATTTGCGATCTCACGGGAGTGAAATTGTAAATAGCACATTTGCAAATAGAAAAAGTGTAAATAAATTTCAAATAAAATTGTGTAAATATTTCTTGGTAAATAGTGTTTTTTAACTGTATTAAAACTGTTTATGGATCCTACAATCATCTGTTTACTGGTACATCCACAATGTGAATATTTATTTTAAGTTTCTTGCAATGTAAGAGTCAGTTGCTTTAACACTTATAAAATGTTGCGAAGTACAATTATGCGTATTTATACAAAATGTGTCATAAAAAATTTATTTATGAGAGACATAACACAAAATTTTGTATCGTTGTTCCTTCCTAAATGTACAATATAATAAAATAGCTTACCACGGTAAAATTATTTTTCCTTTTTTAGTTATTTGCAAAAAAATAAATAAATAAAAAATGTTTATGTAATCTATTAAAACGTTATTTTTTTAATTTTAAATTACTTAAAACTACATCTATATAGTTTTTGTTGATAGTATATATCTATACGAGTAAATTGGTGCAACTTTTAGGTCATTCTCTAATTTTTATGAAAAATTATAAATTTTAATCTAAGAGACTGCAAAATCGTCAATTTTAGCCTGGCATTTTTGACTAGTCACAAGGGGATTTGAGATGTGAAAAAATTTTTGCAACATCTCATATTTGATTCTGGCCCTGAAAAGGGTTAAGTGAACTCATTTCATTGCAATCTGTTTGTTAGAAATTTATTTATTCTGCTATTTTATTATTGTCACCATGGTTACCCATTACATCAATGTAAAAATATTCACTAATGCTCAGCTGCCTTGGAGTGACATGTACCATCATTTCACTCAGTGTTGCTTATAAAGAAATGATGCTTCATGCAAATGTTCAAGTCTACAGGTCAATTTCTTTTTGAGATATTGTGCAACAAAAAAAAAACAGAAATAGGATTTGTCTAGGCAGTAGAGTGACAGGGTTAGCTAATGCACGCCTGGCCAAGAGTGACTGTGCCAGGGAGTGTCTGAGCATGGAGAAGACGGAACCTACTTGGCTCTTTATGGATACACGTTCACATTTGATCTATCACAAAAGAAGCATAGAGACTTAAAAAATTCAAGGGTATAAAACTGAAGGTCTAATTCTCATGCATTTAACTCATTGAACAATTATGAATCTTACAATAGAGTAATGGGTTTAACTTACCAATAACGTGCTGGCACAGCTGTTTGGCCAATGAAGCTGTCCTATCGTCACGACTCGCCGAAGAGTAGATAAGTACTGCACCGTACTTGCCCAGGAAACTGGTGTTATTTGCGCTGGCACCAGTGACCGGATGTGTGAGCGCAGACAGTTGTAGTGATGGCTGGGCACTGACCAACGCCGCCCGCCGTAACACAAGCCGCTCCCCCACCATAGCGATGTTCTTCACCACGTGATCAGACAGACTCTGCTGATCAGCAGCTAAAAGCTTTCCCATCTCCTCACCCTCCAACATCACCTGTTACAAAAACAGGAATCCCCATTCAACGTAAGAACACATGAATGAATTAAAAGAATCACATCTGTGTTGGCTGTAAACATATGTTGTACAAAACGAGCCAGAGTTGAACTAATTGTTACTCATTGTACCAATCAATTATCTTGTCCTTTTAATAGCTTTAAAATTAGAGGTCATATAATCTGTTGATTACTGCCTCAAATAAAACAGGAATAAAAATTATATTTTAAACGTAAAAAATGTCGTAGTTTCGAACAGTTTGAAACATAAAATAAGAAACAAAGCCTAAAAGTTGATCATTCTAAAATAACTAAATAATGAAACACAATATATTAAAATAATCTTTAACAATACAATTTTATGCACGGAAAAAAGACATGTTGTTCAAATTAAGTTTTCTTTCCATTAAAATTAAAATTGATATGATCTTCAAAGTAAGGAATCACATGTAATTTAAGAATTCACAGGTATTTAAGAATTTAGGGATCTGGTCTGTGGATTTCTAACAAAAGTCTGCTTTGAAATGCTTAGGCACACAAACATGGGGTTAAAACAATACTTTGTATACAGTACAAACTTCAATTTTATGTTTATAACTATGTTTCAATTATAACTTTTTATGTTAATTGTGGATTTTCTTGTATTAGTAAATAAATAACTTAATCATCCACATTTAAGGTAGTGTTATGTAATTTTGAATTGACAATTAATACACCCTCATACACATTAAGAAAAAGAGACTACACGCTTGTACAATTTAAAAAAAAAATGTACAACATCAAGTTACTATAAATGTATAGTGGTATAATTATGATTTGGTTTTGAGAGAGGGGGCTTAATCTGATCGTAACACAATGGGAGGTATTGAATAAACCAAAATTTAAATAAATTAGAAGGGCTTAATTCTGAGTAAAATATTTTACTGAGTATTTCAAAGAAATTGGATTGCTTTCATATGTATATTTATATTTTTTTGAGCTTTTGAAGAACAGTTCTCTCTCCTTAATCCCCTCTTTGGAAAATTTAGTGTTTATCATTTAAAAAATAAAAAAAAATATTTAGCTCTTTACCCATTTTCAAAAAAAAAAAACTTAAGGAATTCCTTGTAAAATATAATACATAACATACATAAAAAGTGTAAAAGATAAGAACATTTATTCTTTAACCTTTTAAGTATGGACCATAACAACTATATTTTTTTACAAAACATGTTTAATACATTTTAAACTACCTTCTTGATCAGTGCAAAATTGCCTGTCTTTTCCAAATATTCCAGGTTGATAGATAACCTGTGAAACTCTGAAGCTTAATTAAATTACATTAACTTCAAAGTAGCATGTGAGTATTTGATATGTGAGTAGCTGATTTCAATGAACGATTTTCTATACTTCAAACTACAATTTAGGTGCATAAGGGTCTAGTGATGTGCACCCAGTAAATATGGGAAGGTAGATGTAAATTGCATATTTACGCAATGTCATTCAAATACCAAAAGTAACAGTGGTTTAAGTTTTTGAGTTTTATGCGACATTCTTTATTTTGAGCAAACAAGGGTTAAAACAAAATCATGTGATGCCTTAAATTGAAATTAGCTACAATATTTATTCTTCAAAATAAAAAAAGTAAAACTTGGTATTTTTGGGTATTTATTATTTTTTGTCTTCCTTCTTGTTTTTTTCAAAATACTTATTTATTATTTTATCTTAAATTAAGATGTGTTCAAAAAAACATGTTATTGTTTTAATATGTGTATTGTATAGGGGGTACCTGCACATAGCAAAATACCATTAAACTAGAACTTAGTTTCATGCAAGGTACGCCAATTAATAGATCAATTTCTTCATGCATTATCAAGTGGAAAACAGACACACCCCAGGACTGTTAACAAAAGCTAACCAAAATAAGCCTATACAACATTTTATACAAAAGTGTATAGCTCAATTAGTTTTTAAGATATTACCCTGAGTTATAGGCTTTCCTGATGCTCAAACAAACATATTGAACTCTTGTTAAATACGAAAAAACACCATTTCAATTTTGGTCTAGTAAAACTTATTATTTATACATTTTCTGACAGCTTGTGTTAATTAAAGCCTCCAATGTCTTAGGATATGACATATTTTATTCTATACCTTGTGTTTATAGTTTTATACAAATTGATGTAAGCCAAATTTGATGAGATGTCAATTTTGATGAGGACCCCTCATTGCTGCGCCTATTGATGTAGGTCAAATTTGATGCGAGTGTAAATTTGATGAGAGTCGCAGGTTATAACGCCAATTTGCTATGTGTCACTCCCACGTTGGTTACGATAATTTGCTGAAAGTCAGTTCTTTAGAATTATTCACTCACCATGTAGTTGTACGCGCCTTGTCACCAGTGGCACGTTGTTATACCATGTTGTTCATCATAGTATCGGTCGCCATCTTGCCCAATGCTAGCTGTATTTCCTCGTATTACTCAAAAATTATTAGATTTGAATGTCTCTGGTGTTATCACCAGAGACAAGTCTGTGTGTATGTCAGGGTTCCAAAATATATTAAGTAATAATTACAAAATTTAACATCACTCCACACTTTTTGTAAAAGGGATATTTAAAGAAAGTCAAAGCAAGTGACCACGAGATTAGTTTATTAAATGTCACACTCTCAACAATATTATAAACTCACTCACCTTGCAGTGCTTTGATAATTTTAAAAGTCTAAACAATATCCCATCCTTGATTAAATTTCAATATACTATACAACAGATCATTACTTTCCCAGGAGAACTAACACAACCTCCTTGCTTCGAGTCTGATGGTAGAAGAACGAATCTCCGTATAATACGACGGATACTGATTCAAAACAACACTCATCACTTCTCTCGTTCAAATCAGCGTCTTCACGAATTAAATTTAATTTAATTCTTTCTTATAATTGTCGAAATTTATCACGTTTACTATAATTAATCAATTTAAGTATTTCTATTTTCTTTTTATTAATTTTTCAAAGCTTTTTATTTAAATTTTTAGCAACATGTGCTTTATGACGTCATAAATTTACAAGTCATTCATACCACAATTGGCTCTTCTGCGTAATTCTATTTAATGTTTTTGTAAAACACGAATTTTGGTTATGTTTACTTCATTTTAATTAATCCAATCTTTTCCCGTATAAAGTTCAATAAATGTCTTCGTTATTAAATAAATCTCAATTCCGACAACATGTGATTCACTGATGTCACAGTCTGCCGATTCATTGACGTCACAGTCTGCCAATTCCCCGTGAATATTCAAATGTCGTAATTTGACCTGTTACACAAATGTTAGTCTTGTCATTATTGTAGGTGTACTAAAACATATTGTATGACATAAAGACAAAATAACTTTTAACATGAAATAATAACAAATAAACCAACACAACTGAGAACCAAAGGACACAAAATCTAACGAAAATCTTCCCGATCAATCCAACAAAATAACCTCATTAAATGTTTTACTATGTCACATGTTATAATAAATGACTGTACTCAGTTTGTTTACAAATTGATATATTCTACAATTTTCTTGTTGCCTTCACAGTTATGCCTAAGACCAATGTAAACATGTTTGCTTTATGCTTAGTCAAATCCCTTGAAGTGGCATGCACTGTCATTGAACTCAATGTTGCATTTATAGAAATAAAATTTCATGCCCAATTTTAAGTCTGTAAGTCAATTTGTACTTACAATATCATGGGAACAGACAGATAGAAATTATGTTCTTCAAATCTCCGAGTGATAGATTTGCTCAGCCAACTAGGTTACTAAGTTGGCTGTTTTTTATAATAAAAAACACTTAAAATACTTTAACAAACTCATAAGTTTTATTACTGCAATTAAGATGTTGGAGGAAAGGGTGCTTCCTACTTTCAAAGTTAGAATAGAAAGATTTTCCAGTTTTTTTTTTAGTTACAAAGTATATGAAATGTATGAATTTTCCTATAAATAATCTAAATGCATCATTTATTACTCAAGCATTGGTCCTGAATTTTTAGATTGAGCGATTAGACTTATTTAATTCTAATCTTAAGCTTTTAACCTAAGTTCCAACTCTAATTTCGGTTAATTCTAATGACTTTCTTGTGTTGCGAAAAATTTCTGAAAAATTAGTTTCCATACATTTCCCAAGATTCAACTTTTTCTGAGACAAGATTTTAGTTTAAATTCAAAATAATAGGGTATTTATCAACATTTGTTAATTACATTGAGTGGTAAATATGTAGGTATTTTAAATAACCTACAAATGGGTCTGGAAACAGGTAAACCTTTCTTTACAGTATGTAAGCCAATAATACAAGCAACTGTTTACATTACATAACCAATCGGAAGACATGTGGCCACTAACTGTCAATTGTAATGCTGAAGGAACCAATCCTTATCGTACTTTTGACACCTAGAGGCCTAGGTCCTACACCTATTGTCAAAGTTATGAACATTGTTTAACTGAAAATTGGCCACAAAGAAACCCTTACATATTTTATTAGTTTAACTCTACCTTAGAAATGGATTTAGGTGATGGATTGTCCGTTTTGGAATGGTGCAGACAAGTTCTGGCAACGATGTCGACAAGTTTTTGGAACCTATCATTCTTACTGACGAAATCTGTCTCACAGTTGACTTCTACCATTGCGGCGTACTGCTTGTCCCACGCAATGCCCACAAGGCCCTGCGGTGTGTTGCGACTCTCCATTTTCATGGCCTTGGACCAACCGAGAGCCTTTGCTTGATCCTCCAGCCATTTCTCTGCCTGTAGCATAGGAAGATCAAAGACTATCAGTATCATTCCATTGTTCAATGTTTTGTAATATAGCACTTGTACAAAATATCAAAATCTTACCTTTTCTAAATCATTGTTATTGACTTCCAATGCTTTTTTGCAATTTCCAAAGGGGTACCCTGTTTTCTTTCGTAATTTGGCCAGGTTGGACTTACTTGCCCCCATCATAACCCTGGTTGTAGTCAAGTGGATAAACCGAGAAAACTGTGTAGTCATCATTTTGGGCCTAAAACAAACAAATAAATTGTGAGAACATTGTCTGATCTAAGATAGTACCTAAATAAAATATTTTTTTCATTAAACCTGTGATTGTGTCTCTTTTCTAAATTTTGGGGCCATTAAGATGTTACAAAAATAGAGATGCCTGGACCTTCATCATTTAACTAAAAGCTTTCCACCAAGATATCGCCGCTCCTAAGATAGCACTGGTTTTCACTTTGGTTGGAATGTCATCGATCTAGCAACATTATAAATGGTCAGCTATTCGTTATCGATACGGATTTGTTATAGCATGCAGTTTTTACTCCAACTTGCCAATCTAGTTATCAAGATTTGACAACAATTTTTTAACCTTGATATATGAAAAAAGGTAAAGAATATATTTTTAGGGCTGTGAAGTTACATTGTTTCACTACATTTTTGTACGGGTCAATCCATAAAGTGATCAAATCCCAATTACCTCACCATTTTAAATGGTTATTATTACATTAGCTACATCTATGCAAGAGAAACTTTAATATGAACAAACATTTTTATTGTCTTTTTATAGGACACATGTAAGGAAGTTAAATACACTAGCTTTGTAATTATATTTGCATGCTTAATTCATGACTCAGTAGCACTCTATTTATCTTTTCTGAAAAATTATGTTCTATCCAGTTTGAAAAAAATTTAGCCTTTTATTAGCCTCAGACGGTTACGAAGCACCACAGTATAAGAATTGAAAAAAACTTTATCAACATTTGTAATTGAAACAGAGTGGCATTATTTTGAAAATGCTGATGGCAAGGACTTGTGATGACCTCACAGGGACCGTCAAATGGCCTGCAGCAAAAGCAAGCTTGCAAAGACCATATGATGGAGAGATAATGACCCCTTTATAACGGTTTCATTGGAGTGAAGAAAACATACTGAAAATTAAATTTAAATATTTGAAAAAAAAACGGATTATTTAAAAGAAAAATCACTTTTTAAATATCGTCTGTAAGAAAAAGGTTTAACCCATTAAAGGTTTTATACTTCAATTCCTCACAATTTGATTGAATCCAAGTGTAACATGTTTTCCTCGTGTGATGACTCTTGCATGCAAGAAATTGTGGAAGGAGGTAAAACATTGGCAATGAAAAAAAATTCATGTAATGTTACATGTAAATATGATCGGTGCTGTTGGCTGACAAGTATCCTATCAAAAAAACAAAGTGAAGATATATTTCTACGTCCTTCTGGCCTTTCTCTCTCGTTTGTTTTCCCACGCAAACCTGATGTCAAAAGTGGACATAAAACACATATTAACTACAGTAGAACCCCTCATATCCGGCCACCACGGGACCGAGCCCCTGGCCGGATAACGATTCGGCCGGATAAACCAACCTACAGTACACAACACTTGACGAAACAAAACAATTGTACTGTACTAACCGCACTGGAAATAATCAATGAACTGTTTACAGGTTAAACCTACTAGCTCAACTGAGGACAACACAGGAAAATGTAAACAAATAGATACACCAAAATAACGCACGAGTCGTGGGAGACTAGTGCGTGCAACTGCGCATCCGCAAGCCGTGGTAAATAAATTTCGATATTGGCTTCCGGGAAGTGGCCGGATAAACCGAGGTACGGTAAAACCGAGGCCGGATATGAGGGGTTCTACTGTAAAGTGAATCCTAACACAACTACAGGAAGAACATGCATAAGTTCCTAAAAGAAAACCATTGTAATAACGAAAAACTTAACCAAGATTTCGATTCACCTAATCATCAGTTAAGAAATACATAATCATCAGTCTTGTGTAGGTAGGCCTAATATTGTACATATATAAACTTTACATTATTCTATATATGAAAAATGTCTGATTTACAAACTGTTAGCTTTTTATTAATCATTACAAAATTTAAACTTTTTTATCGTTATACATTTTTTTTTTTTTGTATTCTTAAATAAAGTTGTACTTTTTGTTCTTATTGAAAATGTTTACTATAAAATATTTAGTTTTATTATTATTTAAAAATAAAAATATTTTGTTCTAGTTTGTATATGAGGTTAAATGTAAGAAAGGGCCATGAGGCCCTAATTTCACCTCAAATAAAGAAATATTTCATTTCATTTCATATTTCATTACATAATTTAAACACTTTTTGACTAAATTAATTTATGTGTTATAGCAGTGCTTCCCAAAGCATGCGCCGCAGCGCCATGGAGCACCTCGTAACCCTGTCAGTGGCGCAGAAGTTGAGCAACAGTGTTTAAGAAAATATCATTTTGTGTAAAAAAATTCAAAATAGACATTTATTATCGTCTTTATATTTGACTAGAATTATAATGTCATATGGATTTATTTACTTATCATTAATATACCTACAGCTCCACAAATTACTTAAAATTATTTTTATATTACAATTAAGTGTAAACAAAAGAGCTTCTTGTCATCACATGAATAGCGTTATGGTAAGAGAATCGAAGGCACTATTTCTTGGAACGTGTTGAACACATCACTCCTCCTAGATAAGCCAATAAGCATGACATTGACTCTCCAAAATGTGTTGTAACTCGTAGACTACTGATAGTGGAAGTTCAATGGTGGGTCGTAAAGGGGGCTTCAAGGTCTGTTTCAGCAAAAGCAACCATTGCGATTTTGGACCCATTACATGATCCATAGAGAAGCATTAGCCGCCGAACATCTCCTTAAGGAACTGCATAATATTCTTAAAATTGTTATTGGTGCAATCAACTTTATTAACTGAGATCTGACAGCTCATGTTTTATTCTACAGTATTCTTGTTGGTTGTCTCTTGGTAACCCCCTTTCTAGAGTGTTTGAGCTGAGACATGAAATATGCGCTTACCAGAAGGATAAAAAAAATTTTGAGGTTGACACGAAAAGATGCAAATTCTTTGTCAATTTCCACCAGATAATTGTTTAATATAGGATACTGCTAGAGCTCCAGGTTTCAAAATATAGCTTCTTTGTTGCAGTTGGGTTTGTACACTGCAGCATTCCTTGATTCACTGAAACTAGAGCATAACATTTCTATATCCATTTAAGCATGACGGTGGGACTTGTTGGATCCAAAGACCGCTTAACAGATCATTTATAGAAGAGATAACAAGATCCAATAACATTCCAAGATCGCTGTTTAATCCATTCAATTGTGAAAGTTGAAAGAGGTTGGAAGATTTAGGCTATAACAGAGTGAAAATAAGTGTCCTGATTTGTATTCAAAGAGTGCACTCAATCTCTGGTTAGCAAGTTAAAGTCTCCAAGTATTATAACAGATCCAGTGTGGTTAGCGGTCTCTTCAAAAACAAAGTTGAATTCAGTATATACTGTCTTATGGGTTTGTCAGGTGGAAAATAAACTGCACTGAGAAATAGGGAACAAGTATGAACTTTAATTAGTGTAAACACACATTCAATAACACGACAGTCTGTAATAATCTTTTGACAGTTCAGACTATGAATAACAGCCACAATAATGCCTATTCTGCTCAGTTAGTCAGATGATTCTTCAGTGAGGTAGCAATGAAATTACTAAAGCCAAGTTCAGCATCGTGTATATCAGGTATTAAATAGGATTCAATCTGGACAATTATATTAGTCACTAGCAAAGATGGAGAGTTTAAGTTTATTCAGTTAAGGCTACTTCAAAGAGTATTGACATTTAGAATATGAATATGTAATTTAGACTAGCCTTTGAAACTTAATCATCTTTTGCCTGGGTTTTAACATTTGTAGGAGATTTGTTAGTATACAAATGATAGTCAGAGAAATCTCTTTTCTTTCAGTTCTCCAATTCATTTCTGAGTTCATTCAAATATTGACATTCTCGAGGTGTTCGAATCCTACTTATCTGTAATTCTGGACACACTATCTGCTGACACCAAATCTTGCAGACTACAAATGATAAAGGCTAACATATAAAAATATGTCCATGAAAACATAGTATCGTTTTATTTTAATCCCATAATATTAGGTTCAAACATTCCTTTGAACTATAAAAACATTGATTAATTTTTTAATTCAAAAGTATGAAGTTTTTTTTTAATTGCTGCTTATTTTGTGGATAAAGAAAGGGGTAGGGTACGATAAGCGGACCTGGTTTTTTTTATTTCGAAGAATGTAATCATCGATACGTAATATTCGCATCTCAAATCCTAGACTATCAATCAATATAAAAGTAGGTATCTATAGTTCTCAGTAACAATCATATGTTTTAAATTTAAATATGAAATTAATATTTACAGTGATCAAACAAATTATTATAACAAAAATTATGAAAACTGAAGACGGCCATATTTGCTCCTCTCACAGTTACAGTTGTTTCTTTCCCACAAATTTCACATAATGGGTTTCTCAGTAGTCCAAAATGTTGAAGCCACTAAAACATGTCTTATCATCTTTCAAAGCAATGTTGTGTAGTTTTCTAAAATTGACTGCCATTTTTAATAATAAATGTTACTTATATGTAAAATTGAAATATTATCTTACGTGTATTATTTGAAAGTGTTTACAGCTGTTGATATAGGTTTTTTAAGTTAATTGTTCAAAATAATTAATCAGTATCGATTGATTATATTGATGGTTGTGATTAAGTAATATTGTTTGCCAATTTCGATATAAAATACAGGGGGCCGCTTATCCTACCCTACGCACAGAAAGGCTTGTATACCTACTTTTATTTTAATACCCCTTCAAAAAGACTTATTATTACTGTTACAAATTTGTATTAACCTTAATCAGTTTCATTATAAAAATAAGTAATTTGAATGTAGTCACAGCGTATCAGTGTAATTATAAGATTAATAGCACTGAAAAATTAACAATAACTGATGTAATAGAATTAACAAGTTTAGAACGCATAGGGCTTAGTCTGTCACAAAATGAACATTATTTCTATTATACTTGTTTTCTTTTCATACAATAAATTTTATAATTAAATGATATATTACTAATTATACATTAATTACATCAATTAAGCGACCTGAGAAGTTACTTCAATCACTTCACTGCCCACTATAACATAACCTAACCTCTACTTCACTGTTATCACTACTTTTTAGGAGTGAGGAACCGAACCTGAAAAAAACGACCCGAAGCTTTTTTTATAATTTGCCAAATATTCAGCGTATAAATTATCTACAAAACCTTAATAAACTATTTATTGGAACTTTGTTGTCAATTTATTAGAAGCTGTTACAACAATACATCTATAATGTCCGACCTTTTCTGGAACAAATCTATTGTTTTTAATCCTTGAAAACGTTTTATTATAGAAACTCTTATGATGCAATAAACTTAAAAGTATTTTTTATTTTAGTTTTAAGTTCATTTTTCAGATTTATTTTTCGTCCACAAGCGTGCCACTGCGCAAATGTGGATCTTAGTGCATGGTCAGTAAGGCCGCGTTTACACTGGAAACAAAACATGTTTATAAACAGTGTTTCGGAACAATGTTCCTCAAATCGAAGAATAACTACTTGGAACAATGTTTATAAACAATGTTTCGGAACAGAAATTCGGCGTTTCTCCACATGTTTCTTGTTTCCCGTAGAAAGCGGTAAGATCAAAGGGTGTTTATAAACATTGTGGAATGTTTCGGAAACACAAGACGTTTAGATATAGGAACATTGTTGAGAAACACAAATCATCATGTCTGCCAAAAATGTTTTATGCGTTTCGTTGGTAGAACAAGTTGTCAGTATGTTTTTTTTTCGATGGAATGAAAACAATGGTTTCATACAAAGTCAAGAATTCCAAAAATGTGTTGCTTCTATCGACTTGTCATGAAAAGCCATCAATTGATAAGGACTCAAAAAAACCTCTAATCATTGAGACATACAACCCAAAGGTGCAGTTGATACTTTGGATCAAATGTGCCATGAAATGACGAGGCGCAAGACGCAGCCGAAAGACGAGGCGGTGGCCATCATGTGTATTTTTTTAGCATGATAAATATCATGCTAGTAAATTCCTATGTTATTTACACTAGTACCATGGTGAAAATGGTCCCGAAACCGCGTTCATGGAGAAACTTTGCAATGTAAATCCAATATGACCTCATCACACCATGGCTTCAGCACCGTATGAATTACCCAAACTTGCCAAGAAAACTCCGCCAATCAATTGCTGAAATAATTAAGGCACCTCTTCAAACAAACAAAGTTAATGCCCCTCAACACCCCCGTCGAACAATTTGTGGAATATGTCCATCAGCAAAACGGAGGATGACGTCAATCTTTTGCTGCCGATGTGCCAAGCCAATCTGTGCCGAGCATCGCGGAAGATGCTGTGTCCATTGTATAGATGAGATTTAACCATAGACTTAGTTTTAAAAAGGTTTACTAAGCTGTATTATAAGTGTTTATACGCAATTAAATGGCATTTTTGTACAATACCATTTATTTGTACATTTTTTTGAATCCTGTCGTAATTTTTACGATTCGTTAGCTTTAACGTAACTTTTTGAACACGTTAGCTCTCTAGGGTTAAGGTCTTTGAATAGGTCACTTCCACTATAAACACCTCGTGACGCAAGTGAAGGCCTTACTCAGAACCTCCTGGGTTCTCTGTCACATAACAAAACACAGGTAGCGGCAGCTAGAATAAGAACATCCTCCTCGTCAGACGACATCTTCAAGAGTGGCTGTCCTAAAATGTTTAGGAACATTGTGTGCAAAATATTTCATGATAGTAGCAAAAAATAAACAAAGTTAATAAACGAAGTTCCAGGAACATTGTTTCTGGAACGAAAGTTCCAGAAACACTGTTTATAAACATGTTTTGTTTCCAGTGTAAACGCGGCTTAACACCTTAACATAATGATAATCCTAAAGACAAAATATTAATAATTACATGCAAAACATAAACATACATTATAACTTAATTTACTCAACACAAAATACCTTTCACTTGTCAAAACCCACTAAAGTAATAAGTGGCTGTAAACAAATTAAACATACTATTATAAAATAATTGATTCTATGGGAGAAAAATAAACAAGCAGTTATTTCATGATACAACATACTATTATTTTGCTTACGTATTATTATGTATTTACATTTTTTCTTCTTTTAATTTTGGTTTTTATTGTGAATGAAAGTTCATCATATACTCAGAAGATATTGGTACAGTGCAGCCAGCTCATTAAGTATTAAATGAAGCATAAAATTACAAACCAAATTCATCCAAACAATGAAATTACATTTTATATTAACGATACAGAGTTGTAAATATTATACACCAGCCCCATTGAACTCATAGGAATTAAAACAATACACTTAAGAGCTACTCAGAGAAAGGGAGTCAGCAGAGTAGAACTAATTTAAGGGAAAGAGGAAACACCTTGCCCGCAGGTATTGCAAGGATTAAACCTGGAGCAGCCACGTCTATCACACACATCACACTGTCACTACCAGGGATGATCTTGGTGACTCAGGATAGCGGCCAGGGTGAGGAGGGGGTACTGCTGCAGTAGCACTGAGACACTAGAGAAACGCTGCTCTAGGACGAGTTTCTGTGTTTGCGTTACACGTTTAGCCACAACTCTTGAAGTGATATGGGAGAGTTTGTAAGCAGGAAAGGGTTACAGTAGAGTAAATGGTAACCGCAGGGACATAAAATTTATGGTAAAATGTTTACCTAATTGTTCAATACAGTAACTAATCAGCTAAGCTAAGAGATGAGCAGCACACAGTTACAGTCTTGGCAGCGTACCGCAAGTTATCAAGGGAGAAGTCTATGATATAAGTGATCGAATTACTTTAAAAGTATAAAAGTAGTCCTAATATGGAGAAGTTGGAATTATCTGAATGCTGCTAAAAGATGGGAGCTCAAAGTGATCTCCAGAAAGCCCCTGTAGACAGTGGCGTAGCGAAGGGGGGGTCCAGGGGGTCCGGACCCCCCACCCCCGAAATTTTAAGACATAAAAAAATTAAGCATGGAGCAGGAGAAAAAAGGAGAGTTATCATTACTCTTGTCTACAAACATTAAATTGATTGATTTAATTGATGAAAGTGACCGTTGTTAAAAATATAATTGTCCTTTCGTTTAAATCATAAAGTATCAAACGATACTTTTGGGCTCGGCTTTTCGGATAGTGTAGTGTAATCACGGTATTTCTATAGGGCGCGGTCACGTGACGTGGCAAAGTAACCTGAACCGTAACACGGCGAACAGTTTAAATTAGCGACCACTTCGTTCAAATTCGTCTTGGGGACGTAAAATGACCGATTAGAATTAAGTTACGACGTTGATTTTAGGTGTCATTAAACTGTAGACGTGTATATAATTATCGAACAAAATAAAAAAATCAGTTTTGGTCGGAAAATACACTTGAAAAACACTGATTAGAACTTCAGCTAATTCGGACTTCAGTGATTGAGGTAAACGTGGTGTTTTCGGTTGAGTTAGGACGACGATTTTTGTTACCACTAAACTGTACACTGTACCTATATAATTATCGAGAAAAAAAATCACTTCCGGTCGGTAAATACCGAATAAAAGCTCTCTACAGATTCAAGTTTTGATGATTTTGGATTTCACTGGTTGAGTGGTTGAGGTAAAAGTGGTACTTATAATTATGTTAGGACGTTGATTTTAGGTATTAATTCAACGCCGACTAATACATATATAATTATCGAGAAACAAAACAAAAAATCACTTCCGGACGGAAAATACCGAGGAAAAGCACTCTACAGATTCAAGTTTTGACGATTTTGGATTTCACTGGTTGAGGTAAAAGTGGTACTTAAAATTATGTTAGGACGTTGATGTTAGGTATTAATTAAACGCCGACTATCACATATATAATTATCGAGAAACAAAACAATAAAATCATTTCCGGTCGGAAAATACCGAAGAAAAGCTCTCTACAGATTCAAGTTTTGACGATTTTGGGTTTCACTGGTTGAGTCGTTGAGATAAAAGTGGTACTTAGAATTATGTTAGAACATTGATTTTGGGTATCAAGTGAATGCCGACTAATAACTACATCACTTCCGGTCGGATAATGAGAAGTGATAAGAAGTTCCGACTACTTTGGATTTCACTGACTAAGGTATTATTTCATTTTCCTTAGTATATTCCGATCGGAAGTGATCATTTTTGTTTTTCTTTCTTGATAATTATATATTTATTAGTCGGCGTTGAATTAATACCTAAAATCAATGTCGTAACATAATTATAAGTACTACTTTTACCTCAACCACTCAATCAGTGAAATCCAAAATCGTTAAAACTTGAATCTGTAGAGAGCTTTTCTTTGGTATTTACCGACCGGAAGTGATTTTTTTCTCGATATATATATATATATATATATAGTTAGTCGAGTACAGTTTAATGATGGTAACAAAAACTCGTCGCCCTAACTCAATCAAAAATACCACGTTTACCTCAATAAATGAAGTCCGAAGTAGTTGAAGTTCTAATCATTAGAGTTTTTCATGTGTATTTTATTTCCGACCAAAAGTGATTTTATTGATTTTTTCCGATAATTATGTACTCGTCTACAGTGTAATGATAAAAAAAAATTGTCATTATAACTCATTCATAAATACCTCTATCAGTGAAATCCAAAGCAGCCGAACTTCTAATCAGTAGAGTTTTTCCGGTGCATTTTCCGACACTTAATTTTGATCTGTACCCGAGCAACGCTTGAAAATTGCCCACCTTTTCTAAAGGGTTTTCGGCCGTCAGTGGCCCAATGTCCCCGAAGGGGTATTTCATTTTCTCCACAGAATATAGTTGTGTCAATTATACACTTGAGTGAAGCTCTGTTTTGTTCTTCTTCTTTCTTATCCAGTGAATGCAACATCACATTGGTGCCTTCTACTCGGCCAGAATCGAACTTCGTAAAGTTTATGTAGCTATACAAGAAAATTTGTAATACTAGAGTTGCTGTGAGAGTTGAATTTGCCTATTACATCTTTCCACTTTCTATAAGGCATAGTTACTAAAGCTCCATATTTTTACCTTTTACCAGTGAACTCATTGGCAAATAACACACAAAACGTCCCCCGGATCCCGGTTTCGAACCCCCCCCCCGAACGAAATTTCTGGCTACGCTACTGCCTGTAGAAGTATGGAGGAGTTATAAACGTTTTTTTTTATTCTAAGCCTCCTAGTTTCAAAATTTGGGTGATTTGGTATTAAAGCTCTAGTGCTACGTGTGCCCAACGCCAAGCCCAACGAAGGTTCATAAGCCATTTTGTTATTTCGAGAAAATCAATGTTAAATATGTACAGTATTGTAAAGAATTATCTTGAAATTACTGTATTATTGATGTATTTCTTTCTAACGATCTTAAGTGTAAATTATTCATATGACGACACACATGAATAACAATAAACTTTGTTTATTTTCAAAATATTGGTACAAACTTTGATGCTATGTGCCCTTTCTCTAATAAACTGAAATATGATTTTAAAAATAAGTTATACGAGACTAACACTTACAAGAAATACTTCCCTTGAAAAATCTACAACGTCTAAAAAGTATTAGTCTTTTTCCATTTAGGATAAACTCAATTCAGTCATCGTTTTTTTAACAAGAACTTATAAGACTTCTAAATTTTTTTCCCTTTTCTTCTGAAATAGGGATTAAAGGTACTGGTTGAAATTTTATACTTCTTAATGAGTCTGTATTCATGGTAGAAAGATACTTGAATGGAGAGAGCATAGAGATATAGTTCTCAGGGCACGTTGGGCTGCCACAGTTGGTGTATTTTAGGATAAAATACTTCACAATATTCAGTTTCTGCTTTTTAAAAGGTTTTATTAAGAAAAATGGGACAAAAGCTGATTTCCAGTCCCTAATTAAGTAACTGGTCGTTATTGTTTTAAATGGGGAAGCATTAGCTCAAGACGTAACAAGCGCTTTGAGCCATGGAAGTGCTGATTCAATCATTCCTTTATACTTTACTTTGTCGCGTATAAGACCAAAGTTTCAGTCAAACTGTCTAAAGGTATGCCCTCGAGCCAGATACAAATGAACAACGTCCAAATTGTGCACTTCAGAAAACCAGGCACAAAAATTAGTCATGGTGGTGTTTCTGTTTTGGCCAACTGATGCATCGGGCGTGAGGACAACAGTCTTCCGTGTTTGAAAACTAGACTTGTTTAGAATTTTTAAAGTAGTAATTTATAAACGTAACAACAAAATTTCCATTTTTTTTCCTGTAACAGTAAGACAATTATGAACGTTCCTTGTAGACATGGATATTGAACGGGTAGAGCCAAGCATACGCTTATAAAATGGACTGTTGACGTTGAGGCGATGAATTGAATAATTTTGAACGGAGTCAAACTCCCCAATCAGATGGTCAGGTTCCTCCTTAATGGCTACTGAAACGAACTCTTTTTTTAACGAATGGCGTCTAGCAACTTTCCTTTGCAAGCGTCATTTTGATTTTATTTATTTGTGCACAAAAATAGCAAACACCGGTTTTAGATCTTTGTAGTCCTACCTAAACTTCTCTTTATTAATTTTTAAAGTATTTTACGTAAGACATATCATACATATACTTGTATTTTTCTTATAACAAATTTTAATTCCTCAAATAGTATTTTAAAATTGTTGTCTATATTATCGCAGTTCTTAAAAGTGCCTTTGTCGGCACCATAGTGAATCGGATCTCTAGATAGGGATGCTAAAGATTCATTCTTTAACTCCAAAATGCCAGCTTTCAGTTTGTGGGATCTGTTATTATGAGAGACTCGTTTATCTACCATCTCAATGATGTTAGACTGAATTACCCTAAGTTTTTTTTAAACATGAAACAGTGAAAATATAAGTTTCTGGCATGCCCTTCCATTAACTCCATCAATTTTTACGTAATAACATCATGTATTTAGCCTCGGTTTATCTAGTTAGGTACTTGTACATCTTGCACGTTTCCTGATTTACTCATACAAGAGAACAAAAATAGTCTTTATGAGATTTGTCTTGGCCGCTGTAAAAAGAATAAAACAGATTACATTACTCCTGAAGAGAAAATGCTTCAAAGCATTTCTCCTTGCAGCATGCTGTCATGAGAAAAAACTGGTTTGAATCAATAGCATTTTGTGTTGTGTTTGTGTTGTTCACTCCGCACTTTCTTTGACTTTCTATCTTGACATTTTAAAATTTTATCACCATCGATGTGACTAAAACTGTATCTTTTTTTATGAAAACAAAGTGAAACCAGGTGACGTGTGGTGTTCATTTAAAAAATTAATATTATGTTTTGTTCAGACAATAAATTATAGCTCATCGTTGAACTAGCATAATATGGGTTATGTGTAAGATATAAGATCGACGTTTGTGTTAGTGAGATTAACTTGAGGTTGCCAACTATCGTTATCCATACCTAACCTCACAGACCGTTATCCAAATATTTATATTTCTAGTATTTTAGTTTTATGTTTACATTGTAACTTTCTTCTTCCATAGTTTACTTTCGTTAACCTTCTTTCATTATTTTAGAAACATTGTTATAATCTAATCCTGTCCACCCAAATTTAACCTATAGAATAGTTTATTCCGCGCACGTTTAGGCTGGACCTGAGATGTCCGAATCAGGTCCAGCCAATCCAAGCCAAATGGCTACTAATGATTTGGAGCTTGAAAAAGCCGTGGAATCTATTATGAATCCAAATGACCCCATTAATATGGATTTAGATCACACTTATTGTAGTAATGCTAACATTGACAGTAAAGAGTTAAAACGGAAAAGAGATCAGGCCAATGAGGAGTATAATTCTAATAAAAATGGGTTAGCTGCCAAAACTAATGCTAAAAAAAGTTTTATCAAAAGGTACTATACAGCTAAAAATAAAGGACCATATGAAATAATTATTCAACATAAAGATAAACACAAACTAAATCCATTTCAAGTGGGAAAAATAATCAAACAACACCACAATGATATAGATTTTATTACACGTGCTGGTAATAATCTATCAGTCATTTGCAAAAATTACACTGCTGCAAATAACTTAATTGATTCACATCAATTAATGAACTACAATGTTTTTGTACCCACCATCAGAATTTATTCTGTAGGAGTTGTATATGTAGAACCTGAAATAAGCGAGGATGAAATACTAAATGAATCTGTAAGTGAACACCCTCTAATTCAAGTTCATAGAATTAAAAGAAGGGTAAACAATAATTTGGTTGATACAAACTTTGTAAAAATAACATTTGAATCAGATAATCTTCCAGATTTTATTAAACTTAATTATGTTCGTATGAAGGTTGAAACTTTTGTTATTCCTGTTAAACAGTGCTACAGATGCTTTTCATACGGACACGTGGCTAATTCACCATGTAAAAATGAAAGATTATGCAGAGATTGTGGAGACAAATTCCATTCGGAATCTGAACCTTGTTCACAACCTAAGAAATGTGTACATTGTTATGGTCCACATAGTAGTTCATCGAAGTTTTGTCCGGAGTTCAAAAGGCAGAAACTTATTAAAAACAGAATGAGCGTCAATAAGGAAGATTATTTTACTGCTAGTGCACACTATCCTATAACCTATAAAATAACAAGAGATAACCGTTTTATAAAACAATCTTATGCAGAAAAAATTAAAACAAACAATGATTCGGATTATCCAGAACTACCTGTAACTGGCAATAACAAACCATCTTACTACCATCCTAATAATAGATTTTCACCTCTGAGTAATTTAGTTGAAAATGATAATAGTGCTAGTTATAGTGCCTACACATACAGAAAACCTAAATCTAAAGTAAATACCTTCAGTTACAGTAGTAACATGAACTCCAGACAAATCCCTTCAAATAGATTTGGTAACACAAACAAGCCAAATCAAGGTACAGGTTCAGACAACATCGAAGAAACATACTCTACGCTATCAACAGACAATGAAAGTAATAGAGAGCAATTAAAAACCCTTTTGCAGGATAAAATTTACGAGTTAAGGGGTAAATGCCTTAAAATTAACCTATCAAATACTAACACAGCAAAAAAAAACAAATTGAAGAGATCTTTTCTTCTTACCTTATAGGCATAAATAAAGATAACACAAGCAAAGGTGAAAATGTAAGACCTCCTGAAAAACCGAACAAATTAGGTATAAATAGTAAAGGCAATAGCTTTACTAAAAATAAATAATGTCATCCTTACTTAACCTTCATCAATCTATTTTGAGATCACTGAAACTAAATTATTAAAACTAACAATATTAGCAACAATGGAAATACATAATTTAAAAGTATTTCAGTGGAATGCCAGGTCATTGAAACATAAATGGCCTGAGGTAATGCAATTCTTTTCCAATCAGGGCATTCATATTGGTGCGGTACAAGAAACTTGGCTAACCAATCATGACAAGTTGATTGACAACAATTATTATCTACTAAGACTAGACAGATTTGATGGATATGGTGGCATAGCACTAATAGTACACAAAGCCATAACTACTCAAGTAGTTAGAGAAATTAATACAGAATCTACCCAACTCCTTAGTATTACCACCACCAATTTGAAGTATCCAATTAAAATCATAAACTTGTATAGCACCAAGAAGAAAATAAACAAGGAATTTTGGTTTGAAAATTTATTTTCTGATGATAAAGGGTATACTCTAGTGTGCGGGGATTTCAATGCCCACCACCCTTTTTGGGGTTGCAATAAAGCTAACAGTAGAGGTAATGATATATACAACCATTACAATAACTCCCTATTCATACTTGCAAACTCAAATAATCCAACCACAGCTCCAGCTTTATACCATCAACAGTCTATAATAGATTTAACATTTGTTTCACCTAAGTTATACTCAACGATGCTCAGTTGGGATGTATTGCATGATCCAATGGGGAGTGATCATTTTCCAATTACAATCAGCTTTCAAATTAGTCAATTGTATTCTAACATAAATCTAAACAAGAATTATACTAGAAATGTTAAGAGAGCTAATTGGGAAGTGTATACAAACTACATAGAGCAGGTGTTAGCGGATATCCCTGACCATTCATCGGTAGATATAAATAAATTTTATAACTTAATGACGGAGGCAATAAATATGGCAACTCCTTGTGCAAGAAAGGCAAACATTGCTGAAAAGTTAGGTTTTGTTCCTAAAACTTGGTGGACTGAACAGTGTTCTCTGGCAGTTGCTCAGAGGAGGCTGTCTTTTAAAATATTTAAACAAAATATGACTGCACTTACATATAGAAATTATCAAATTGCTCAACACAAAGCTCAGGTAGTAATTCAACAAGCGAAAAAAAACAGGGTTGGTCTAATCTATGCAATCAGATTAGTGACAGAAAGTCATCAACCTATGCTTGGAAAATTATTAACAAACTAAGGAACAACACAATGGCCCACAATCATGAATTTGATAATAATACTGAATTGGCAGAAAAATTTATGAGTCATATTGTTCCAGATTATGTAGCTCAAGTCAATGAAATTAACTACCCCATAATCAATATTACCAGTCAAGGAAGCTTTCTTGAAGATAGTTTTAATATGAAAGAACTTCATAATGCTATTTATTCTAAGAAAAAGGATACATCCCCAGGATTAGATGGAGTCACATATAGTATGATAAAGAACCTCCCAATGAGTGCACTCTGTATTCTGCTAAATTGTTACAATAATATATGGAACTATAAAGTGGAATTACCTAAACAATGGAAAGAAATTAAAATAATAGCTATTCTTAAACCTAATAAAAATAAAGGTAATGAACAGTCATATAGGCCTATCTCATTAATCTCCTGTCTAATGAAGATCATGAATACAATGATCAAGAATAGGTTTGAGTGGCTAATTAACAAGCAAAAATTAATTCCTGAAAATCAATTTGGATTTCGGAAGAAGCGTGGCTGCTCAGATTATTTACTTACCTTAACCACAGATATACAGGTTGCGCTAACTCAAAGAGAAAATGTTATTGTTGCAGCACTTGACATTTCAGGTGCTTATGATAATGTAGCTATTCCACTCCTACTGAGAAAATTATACATGCAAGGTATACCAACAAAGTTTATACATCATTTTAGTAAATGGCTCATAGGAAGAAGTCTACATCTGATTCTTCCAAATGAAACAATTACCAGACATGCCTACAAAGGTTTGCCTCAAGGAAGTGTAATAAGTCCTCTTCTTTTTTCATTGTACGTCTCTGATTTAAAGAACATCCTACCTGAAGAAATACAGACAGTACAGTTTGCTGATGATATATCTCTTTACACTTGTCATAAGAACTATGACACAGCATTCAACAATATGCAAATTGCACTCAACAACATTGTTAAAAGCTTTGATAAACTATATCTTGAGCTTAATGCCACCAAAAGTAATATTACAGTATTTTCAAGTAAAAGAAATAATGATAATGAACAGTACGGATATTTTTATGTTAATGGTCACAAAGTAACACCTAAAAATACTATCAAACTGTTAGGTGTGACAATAGATAATAAACTGTCATTTTCAGATCATATAAATAACCTATGCAACCAATGTCAAAAAGACTTAAATATCCTTAAACTGTTAGCATGTGGAAGACAGGGATCTCATCCGGACTTCATAATTAAAGTATACAGAAGTCTCATACTGGCTAAACTGGATTATTGTAGTTTTTTGTTTGGTCATGTATCTGCAAAGTTACTACATAAACTTGAAGTTATACAAAATCAAGCCTTGAGGATAACCATGGATGCATTTAAATCTACACCTATCATAGCTTTACAAACCGAAACCTCTACATTACCATTAAGTATGAGGCGTACTGCCATTGCAGAAAGAGTCATATACAAAATAATATATGATGAAGAACATCCAGCACACTATAAAATTAATTATCTCAATCTATTAATCAGCATGTCAAGTTATTGGAAGAATAGGAAAATCCCTCTGTATATAAAAGCCATACATAAGATTGGTGAAGTGGATCATAATTACTTTGACCATAAACTTAAAATACCCAACCACTGGGATTTAGACTGTCCAATTTTATTGACTAATCCAAATGTAGTATTTAATACATTAATAGATAATGAAAGTTACAGTAAAAAGACCTGTAATGCGGCGGTAATCCATCAGGGAATAAATAGAATGTTTGTAACAAAATATAAAGATTGTTTGGCAGTTTTCACAGATGGTTCAAAATGCAATGAAAAGGTTGGAGCTGCTGTTTATATTCCATCACTACAAATAGAACACAAATTTAAGCTAAGCCAGTATATGTCGAGTTACTCTGCAGAAATATATGCAATTTATTTAGCAGTTGAGTTTGTTCTACCATTAAATGAAGTCAGCATAGTTATATGCACTGACTCTTTATCAGCCATCATGGCATTGGAAAACTGCAGTAAGGGACATAAAGAAAATGGTATTATCATGATGATTTTTAAACTGTTGGTGGAAACACAGAAAAGAATATATATTCAGTGGATACCTGGACATATAGGAATCCATTATAATGAAAGGGTGGATAAATTAGCTAAGGAAGCAGCTAATGATGGAGTGGAAACACAATACCTGCCAGTACATATTGATGATTTTAAAGCCTTCCAGAAAAAATTTTATGGTTTACAATTTACAAACCTCTTACAACAATCCTCAAAAGCTGGGTGGTTTAAACAGATACAGAGCCAATTTACAAAATACCCATGGTTTAAATCATGTAATTTTAGCAGGTGGGAAATCATTAATATCAGTAGATTGAGGCTTGGTCATGGCAATGTAAATTCATGTCTATACAGAATAAAAAAATACTTCACTCCGCTATGCCTAAACTGCACAATGGCTAAGATAGAGACAATGGAACATGTTTTGCTGGAATGTCCCAAGTACTCTTATGCCAGGCAACTTAGTTACAAGAAAGTAAATCAATCAAGATACAAAGCCAATCAACAGAATTCGAATATTATATTAATCGATTTGCTGCGAAAAGCAGACACTCAAATTTATAAAGAAATTAATGATTTTTTAAAAATAGTAAGTAGAACCATGTAAATTTGATTAGGTTGTGGAACACTTAGAATACATGCAGTGGCAGTGAAAAATATCAAAATCACTATCATATAATCCAATCAAAGAGATTTCCTTAGTTTTTCCTTCTCCTAACTAACCATAAAATTACACAGAACATGTTAGAAATTATGGTTCTAGGGTATGGATTTTACTCTACATAACCTTCATAGAAAACAAACAAAATGAATTCAATTCGACATTTTTAGACTACACAGGACTGACAAAACAGTTTTACCTAGTGTTTTTCTAGTCCGCTATTTTCTTCGAATTGTTTGTTCAAAAGTTTTATTTAAGTGTTTTTTTAATTATTGTTTTTAACTTTTTACCGTGTTTAGATTGTATTTTGTTTGATTAATTCACAAGATTCGTTCACACAAGAAATTTGATGTTCAATTCAAAATATTGTAAACAAAGGCTTAACCTAAAATGTTTTAAACCTACTCCTACCGCTATGACAGCCAGCCAGGCTAATGAATTGTTCCCGCTCGGACAAAGTTCGACGTTAGACATGAATGAAATGCTAACTGTTCCTCTTCCCGATAACAACAACGACTTCGTGAAATCCAAAAAGCGACATATTACTAAACTGCAAATGCTTCTCCACCTCCTAAGAAGTACTACCTCGATGTGAGTGAGATTCATTCAAAAAACCGATTTCAAGATACTTGAACCAACCCATACCAATGTTGCAGATCATAGCTACTGTCTTCCTTCCTCACAACAAGGGACATGAAAATGGAACAAGGATCTCCTGATGATATAAAGAAAAATAAATCACGATCTAAGATCCCACCAATATTTTTGCGTGACGTAAATAACCACCAAGAAATAATAAAAGATATTAAGTGTAATGTAATATCAAGTTTCACAACTGAAATCAAAGCTAAATCGATCAAGATAAACCTAACAGAAATAAATGACTACAGGAAACTAACTAACTTTTATGAAACAAAATCAAGTAAAGTTTTTCACGTTTAAACCTTCCCAGGACAAAAACCTTGAAGTGATCATTCGTAATGTTCCTACTCTCTAACTGACGAAGAAATCAATCAAGAGTTATGTGACATGGGTTACCCGACCATTAAAGTATCAAGATTGTTCAACAAAAACAAAAGTCCAATGCCACTCTGTTTTGTAGAGCTGGAGAATTCGGAAAGTGGTCGTGATATTATGAACCTTGAACAATTGTTTCACGCCATAGTTAAAAGTGGAAATTAAAAGGAAGTCAAAAAACATCCCACAGTGTCTGAGATGCCAAGACTTTGGTCACACAAAAAACTTCTGCAAACTGGACCCTCGCTGTGTGCGGTGCTCGGGATCCCATCTCTATTCAGACTGCCCGGTCAGTAAAGAAACCAAACCAGTGTGTGTTAACTGCGGCGAGGAACATACTTCAAATTACAGGAGGTGTAAATACTACCAGGGCATCAAGCAGAAATTGACCGGTCGCAAGAAATCCTCCATAGGGAAACGACAAGAATCTCGTCCACAAGTTACAACGACACGACCCGAAAACTCAACGAACCTAGGGAAAACTCAACCAAAATCATCTCCACCTCGATCTCCGTTGAATATGAACTCCCCCAGCTATGCTGAGGTGGCTCATCCGTCGTACATTCCTTCAACTGCAAAACTCCGTAGAGGATCCACAATCTCTGGAAGCAGGTTAACATCTCAGGTCTTGACGAAATAATAAGCAATGTTAGTAAAAAATACTCATACCCCAGTTGAAAAAGGTTATTCAGCAGGTTATTGCTTCTTTCTTTAAAAATGCCCGTGACTAACAATCAGGCCCCAACTCTCTTTAAAAACTTAATTGTTCTCAATTGGAATGCCAATGGCTTGAAAGACAAAAAACATCTCTTTACAGATTTCCTAGTAAGACATAATATAGATTTGCATGTGTCACTGAAACTCACTTCCTGCCCAATGATAAATTTAAAATAAGTGGCTATTCTATTTACAGACAGGACCGAAGTGGCTCCTCATGCCTCTGGGGGGGTGTCGCAATTTTGATCAAAAGAAACATAAAACACCACGAATTTCTTGCTCCCCAGTTACAAAGTTTAGAAGCTGTTTCCATAAAAATATTTTTACAAAATGGACTCAACTTTTCATTAGTATCAGCATACTTACCTCCTAACAAACGTTTTGTTGATGAAGATTTTAATAGGATTCTCTATAATAATAGTCCTACTATTTTAATGGGAGATCTAAACAGTAAAAACACTTTATGGGGATGTCGTACTAATAACCCAAAGGGTAATAAATTGAATGACTACTTGATGCGTACAACTATTAATATATCTGCTCCTGTAGAACCAACATTTTATCCGTGGCAGAGAAACCAGCAACCTGACATATTAGATATTGTTTTGTTTAATAATTTCAATGAACCGATATAGTACAGCAAACCTTATGCGAGTTAACGTCTGACCACTTACCAGTAATTGTAACTTTTTCAATTAAACCCGATTTTACCAATCCTCCATTGAAACTAATAAATGGTTAAAAGTTGACTGGGCTGTATTTCATAACGAATTAGAAACTAATTATTATCTTGCCCGAATTGTTTACAGTCTTTCGAAGATATTGACAACTGTGTACTACAATTCACTGAGCTGATTAAAAATTCGGTTAAAAAGCAGTCGGCAAAACAATCACAAACCATGTTTTGTCCTAATCGCCCTCCGCAAAGGAATTCTTAATTTAATTAAAGAAAAACATGTTTTAGGAGACGGTGGCAGAGACACAGGCATCCAGAAGATCGCATGCAGCTTAACAGGCTCATCAGGAAAATAAAATCAGAATTAGATATTTTCAAAATTAATGACTATCAGAAATATTTGAGTGAAATAAACCCAGGCGATTAGTTCAATGTGGCTGGCAACCAAAAGAATTCTCAGAACGCCTTCTACGATCCCTCCCCTTCAACAAGGCCAGGAGACGTACCAGAGTGACTCTGAAAAATGTGAGGTTTTTGCGAATTATTTTGAAAATGCTTTTTCCCCTAACCCTACTGTTAATTTGGCAAACTGAAGATGAAGTCAACAGGTTTTTAAATAGCACAATCTTATCTGCTGAGCTTCCCACTCAGTATATCTCAACATCTGAAATTAGAAATGTTATCCAATACCTACCGTTGAGGAAAGCTCCTGGGTATGGACTTGATAACAAACTTAATATTAAAGGAACTCCCGCCAACAAGCCCATCAGCTATTAAAAACTTTATTTAATGCATGCCTACACGGTTGGTTACTTTCCTAAATCCTGGAAAACATGCTGAAGTTATTGTTATCCACAAGCCCGGTAAGCCTGTTAGAAATCCCTCTAGTTACAGACCCATCAGCCTACTACCCCACTCTGGCAAAAGTATTTGAAAAGCTAATACAGAAGAGACTATGCAGATTCATTGAAGATGCTCAATGTATTCCTCCCCACCAATTCGGTTTTAGGGCAAAACATTCTACTACGCAGCAAACTTGCGAGGTTAACACAAACAATAGTACAAGGGTTTGAAAATAAAAGACACTCTGCTGCTTTGTTTCTGGATGTTGCTCAGGCCTTTGACAAAGTATGGCACAAAGGCCTTCTGTATAAAGCTATTTCAAACTGGACTTCCAAAATTACTTGCAAAACATCATCGAATCATTTTTTAGAAAACCGGACTTTTTCAGTAAAAATAAAATTCTACCTCATTCCACTGTTCGACAGATCCGGGCTGGTGTGCCACAAGGCTCAATTTTAGGACCTATCCTGTTTAATATGTTCATGCATGACCTACCCATTCCAGCTCATTCTACGCTTGCTCTTTTCGCTGATGACACTGCCTTGATTTCCCAACATCAAGACATTGACACAGCAGTTGACATGCTTCAGACTGATACAGACCTACTGTTGGATTGGTTCGTTAATTGGAAAATCGCACTTAACCCTCTAAAATGTGAAGCGAAAATATTTTCGCTAAGAAAATTCAATCCCTTAAGGAATATAGAAATTCAAGATAACATCGTACCATGGAATGAAAATGACAGAACTGTTAAATATTTTGGGTGTCTTATTAGACTCTAAACTTACTTATAAACAGCACATAAATTCAAAATTAAATCAAGCAAACACAAGATTGGCACAAATGTACCCAATTATCAATAGAAGATCATCTCTTAAACTTAAATGCGCTCTTTTTAATCTACCAAGGAATATTTCAGACCCCTCTTAACTTATGCTTGTCCAGTTTGGGGTCCTTGCCTCCATAAATCAAAAATGAACAAAACTTCAAGTATTCCAAAAACAAGTTTTTTGAGAATAGCAACAAATTCTCCATGGTTTGTTAGAAGAAACCGACAGATTCATAATGAATTAGAAATTCCGACCATCTGTGACTACATCCGAAAAACTAAGTGCTACATTTCTAGAAAACTCTGGACCAATCAACAGGTGCTGTCCATTTTAACATTGGCAAAGAAACTGTCAACAGAAGACTGAAAGCACGTCTTGTTCAAGACATTTTTATTATAATTTGAAACTTACATTGTTTGTCAAGTACTAATTTTATTGTTTATTTTCTGTTAACTGTATTATGTTATAGGGTGTCTCCATTGGAGCAAACCCACTAATGTTTAATATTTCTATGTTCTTCTGTTCTCTATGATTCAAACTTTCTGTGTATAATTATTTACTTGTAGTAATTGAACCAGAAATAACAGCTTTTGAAAAAAAAAAAAAAAAAAAAAAACAAAATGAAATAAACATCTGATAAGCTAATAGCAATATAGTAAATTACAAAAAAAGAAGAAAATAAAAAACACATGAATTGGAAAATGCAAAGACTAACTAATTGTTCATAGCTTGGCCAGCAACCACAAGGTTCATATGTAAAAAGTGAATACGGCAAATAACTAGAAAGAAGACATAACAAGTGTACTATGTGGCCGCATTATAAGATTATAAAGGCCAGCCAACAGGCAAAAAGGAAAAAAAAAAAAAAAAAAAAAAAAAAAAAAAAAAATTTTATCACTGTAAATTAACTGTATCTTTTTTTAGTTAAGAATTATAACCTAACTGTAGCCTAACAACCAGTCACCTGACTAGCAAAACCAGCTGTGCAAATGTTTAGAAATAAGTCACATTTAGTCCACAGAGCAAAGACGTCTTAACAAAACTTGCTGGAAATATCTATAACAAGGATATTTTAAATCGATTTCTGGAAAAGGGGCACATGAGCGTATTGTATGGCCTATGGATCCTGAAAAAAGGATTTAAAAGTTAATTTAAAATTATTTGTGAAATATGAAAAAATATATTGAATAGTGGAACAAAGGCCTATGAGTAAAATAAGGGCTTACAATTGGTATAAACGTTTCAATGATGGCCCTGAAGCCATTTAAGACAACGAACGCTCCGGACGTTCCAATACATGAACAACCGATTAAAACGTGAAAAATTGGAAAAATGGGTTTACTCCGTTGTACGATTATCGCATTGCGATAAGATAATTCACTAATAATATTGGCGTATTAACTGGCTCATGCAGTCAAATATATATTTTTTAAATGTCTTTGGTATAAAACATATGGCAGGAAAGATTGTTCCAAAATTGTTGAATTTTGAACAAAAAAAAGCGGCGATGGCAACTTCAGGAGTCACAATGCACCTGCTCAAAATTCATTACATGTTTTGACCAGACATAATATTGTAACGATATTCCAGCCTCGTTATTCTCCAAACATTGCCCCGTATGCTATTTTTATTTTAAGAAATAAAGAGAACCTTAGAACACAGTCGTTTTATAAGGATAGATGATATTAAAAATGCATTAACATATATATAAAAAAACCAAAGCACATTACACTGTAAAACCAGTTCGTTGAGTCTTTAATATTTTTTATTTTGTTTGTACGACAATATAGTTCAGGCAGTTTTGAGTTCTAAAAATATTTCTTTTTAATTCTTCACATTTATATATGTTTATTCTGTGGAACCTTCCTATACAAGTACGTACTAGGAACTAATTTTTCCTCTGTCCTGTATAAAGTTGTTAGTTTACCAGATATATGGCGTCCCTTATGTTTTCTTCAAGTTGTTCGCTGTCCGGTCCGGTGTCTAGATTTTTGTACGTACGTGCGTGGAGTTTGCTAACACGTGTTTATTTGATGCCGGATGAATTAAATTCATTTTGATTTGCAATATTAATGTTATAAAGATGGACACATCAGGTATGTGAATTGAAATAATTTTATTCTCATCCAAAGGCTTTTTTAAAGTTTATTTTAAGATTCTGTCACGTAATTCTAAGTTGTATAGCCTAGGTTAAAATTAAGCTTTATTTTGTACCTCATTAGGAATTTATTTTATTTTGTTATAATAGTAGACTTTATTAAGCGGCCTACACTGTTATTCGATGGCTATTATCGAATGGTTCAATTAATTGTTTTTACCCGAATGATAATTCGATATTACAGTTTATTTAACTTATACGATTTCAACTTATTAGTTACTGTATTTTTAATGTAAACAATAAACAACAAACAACAAGAAGTAACTAATATTTTGAGACTTGGGAAATGACGATGAATTCATATTATATGGAAAATATTAAGATATTACTCATAAGTGATGAGATTTGTTTTAAGAAGCTTCAACCTGTGGGTTTGGCTCCTGGTAACAAAAGGGGTTACTTATTGATATCAAGCTGGGCGAGTTATAAATAGTCTAAGGTTTCTTTGATATCCTAATCTAAGTCATAATTGGTTTTGTTATTTTATAATGTTATTGTAAAATTTGTGTATTTAAAATTTGTAATGTACGAGATTCTGTTACAGTATTTTATTATAACTCTTATTGTGAACGATTTTTACATACATCGAAGTTGGATAATGAGTGTAGGCCTTTATTAAAGTCTCCCCTATTATAAAAATAAATATAAATTGCTGTGATAGATTTAAATTACATGTGTACCAAATTTAATATAGTATTTTTTTGTAACAAGATGCAATAATTTTTTTTACTAAAAGTGATTCTTTCGCTATGTAACTTAAGCAATGGATATTAAAATTTGGGTTAATATCCAGTTTATAAAATAATTTTTAATCTGAGTTATAAAAAGTTTTTTTAACAGATTCTATGGCTGCAGTATAGTAAGCGGGGGTATCAATTTACATTAACGTGACCATGGAAAGGTATGTTCATTTTTTTTTCCCTGAAAACAATATTGAAGAAAAAATTCGTCTGCAACGAAAATCAAAGGAGCTACGATTTTTTTTTTTAATCCTCTGAAAACTTTGTTTTTGACAGTTTCCTATAACTCCGCGTCTGCTCAAACTCAGTATAGCCAGATTTTAAAAAACCGATTACCATACCAACAACGAGAAATTATCGTACTTTCATATAAAATAATCGGTACTTTGGGATTATACCGACCACACCCAGACATGAATCGTTATTTAACATTTTGCTTCTACTGATTACTAGATTAGCGTAGAAGACTATTTCGTCAGTATAAAACAGGAATTGTCTTATCGCAAACCCCTCCCCATCCTCAGACAGAGGTCAAAGTCGAGCGTCTAGTAGATAACGTGATTGCAGAGCCTCGCCGCCCGTTCAGCTGGTGCATCGCTTTGTTGTACTTTCGTGTTTTACCTCTACATTTCTCCAAACACAAAAATTTAACAAAAACAAACATTTACCAAACTAAACTCTTTATTAAAAAAACACTCAAAACTTGTTTTTTATTCTTGATCACATTCCGCCACCCAAAATGCGAGTGCCTCCGGCCATCAGCGCGGGCTTCGACAGCACCTTCGGTGCTGCCCCGCGCTGATGTCGACGAAAGAAAAACATCCCTCGAGATAGTACCTATCAGTAAAATATCAAATTCTAGAGGGGCTAATCAGAAATATAAATTGAATTGAAATGGAAAGGCAATTATGTACCGTGCAAATCACGTGATGCCGCGCGGCCTGCCGTAATCAGGATTCTCGAGAAAGATAAGATTAACAGCGACAACAATACCGATCACAATACCTGGAAATGCTTGTAAGTTTGTAATTTTGTAATTGAAGAGTTGTTTTTTTCGTTCTATCATGTTTGTTTCTATAAATTTCTATTTTTGTGTTCTTCATACTGGTGTGGTCGGTATAATCCCAAAGTACCAAATAATCGTACCAAACAAATTTAATGAAAAAGTATGTTATGTTTGTATAATAAATCATGTTATAATTAACTTTTGGTTTGTTACCTTATAAATTTATAAAAAATCTTTCATTGTACGATAATAACTACCCATCGTGTATCTTACCGGCGCATAAAAATCAATGAAATTATCGTACCTTTGCGATAATTATCGTACCTCTGGCAACACTATCCATATTTGACAGTTTGGTATTACTCCGCGCCTTCTCAAATAAAGAAGGGACGCCATTTTGAACTACTGTTCCTCCGCGTATATTCTTAACCTCCTATTTCAGTAGTGGTAATTGCACACCTTTGTGTTGGATGTTCGGTATCTCACGTGCAAGCAATTCGTAAAGACTAGTATGGAATACGTTAATCCTGTCAACGATGCCTGCCCGCTGCACAGTGCTGTGCACTGCTTGCTCTTTTAGAAAAAAAATTAACTCGAGCTTGCAAAATTCGAATCCCAGATCACGTGATGCCCCCGCTCCTTAACACAATAATGTCCGAAATGCATCAATATAATACAATAATATACTTTCCCCCCAGTTCATATGCACCTGTGATAATAATACTTGGCTATAAATGCCCAACCCATATAAAAAAAGTCCATTTTTCATGGTCACGCTAATGTAAATAAATACCGTAAGCGGCCACCACCACAATCGAATGATAGATATTTATGATTATCTAAACCAACATTTTGAATTGTTTTTTTCAAAATTACTGTATAGTTTAAAACTGTTTTTGGTACTTTGGGATTATACCGACCACACCAGTATGAAAAACACAAAAATATAAATTTATAGAAACAAACATGAAGAACGAAAAAACAACTCTTTAATTACAAACTTACAAGCATTTCCAGGTATTGTGATTGCCTTTCCATTACAATTCAATTTATATTTCTGATCAGCTCCTCTAGAATTTGATATTTTACTGATAGGTACTATCTCGAGGGATGTTTTTCTTTCGTTTGACATCAGCGCGGGGCAGCACTGAAGCCTGTGCTGATGGCCGGAGGCACTCGCATTTTGAGTGGCGGAGTGTGATCAAAGAATAAAATCAAGTTTTGAGTGTTTTTTTCAATAAAGAGTTTAGTTTTTGTTTGGTAATGTTTGTTTTTGTTGAATTTTTGTGTTTGGAGAATTGTAGGGGTAAAACACGGAAGTACAACAAAGCGACGCACCAGCTGAACGGGCGGCGAGACTGCAATCACGTTATATACTAGACCGCTCGACTTTGACCTCTGTCTGAGGATGGGGAGGGGTTTGCGATAAGACAATTCCTGTTTTATATTGACGAAATATTGTTCTACGCTAATCTAGTAATCAGTAGAAACAAAGGTAATTCTAAGCAATATATGGGTCAACCTCGATTTTTCTCATATTACAATATAATGTTCCAATAGTCAATTAGAAAAGGAAATGACTAGAATTTCTTGCCGGAAAGCAGTTATAGGGAGCAGGCAACTCATATTACAATATAATGTTCCAATAGTCAATTAGAAAAGGAAATGACTCGAATTTCTTGCTAGAAAGCAGTTATAGGGAGCAGGCAACCGCGGAGAATTACCTATTAGTGATCAGGGGCACTGACGTGATCTGGGCTTCAAATTTGGAACTACTCGAGTTAATTTTTTTTCCTAAAAGAGCAAGCAGCGCGAAGCGCTGCGCAGCGGGCAAGCATCGTGCGTGATCTTCGTCTATACTGAATTGATTCAGGCCAAAGGAATGACACAGATTCCTTTACCAGATTTTTACGGAGATTTTGTATTGGGCGGATTATATTGGTTTACTTTGCTTTCCAGCATGTAATTATGTGTTTAAAATTGTTTTACATACATTACCTACATTATATTGTAATATGTAATAACAATTTATCAGAAATTTTTAATAAAAAAAAGGATCACGCACGATGCCTGCCCGCTGCGCAGCGCTTCGCGCTGCTTGCTCTTTTAGAAAAAACATTAACTCGAGTAGTTCCAAATTTGAAGCCCAGATCACGTCAGTGCCCCTGATCACTAATAGGTAACTCTAAGCAATATATGACCGTCTGGCGGTTGCCTGCTCCCTATAACTGCTTTCCGGCAAGAAATTCTAGTCATTTCCTTTTCTAATTGACTATTGGAACATTATATTGTAATATTAGAAAAATCGAGGTTGACCCATATATTGCTTAGAATTACCGAAACAAAATGTCAAATAACGATTCATGTCTGGGTGTGGTCGGTATAATCCCAAAGTACCCTGTTTTTATATTTAAAAATATAATAATTTATGTATGAATAAAAACTCATGGTTATTTGTATTTATACAATGTAACATTTTAACATGTAGTTAATTTAATTACTAATTTGAGGGATAAACATAACGTATAGCCTTCTTGTCATCTACACTTTTCAGTGTTACTTGCTCCAGATAACTTATATCACTGTTCTGTGGTCAGAACAGTTAAGTTATGCACCAAGTATCGGTCAGTGCAGTCTCTTCTGAACAATAGCATCTACTGCTATTTCTTAATTGTGGCGCAATCACTACAGTACAGTTAATTAGTTTTGAAAGCTTTTTACGTATTTGATTGTGGATTATGTGAGCAGTTAAAATAGTACAAAATTAATTTATTTCCTTTTTAATTGGAAATTGTGTTTTTTTCAGAGTCAGAGTATAAGTTTAAAATCACCATAGCTTTTCTCCTTTTCAAGCTAGAGCTGGAAGTAGTGTAATTTTACTTAGTTTTAAATGCTCTTTCTTTTATGACAACACAGCATAATTCTCAAAATTTCAAAGTAGGAGGCTAATTAATGGGTTCATAGTTTAAATAATCATTTAAGAAAGTGTGTTTACAAGTTTTTGTCAAATGTTTATATACCTAGTTACTTAATTTCATTATGGTTGTAATTATTATTATTATTCGAGCACTTAAAGGGGTGTTGCTCTTAAGACAGAAATTTAGTTATTTACAAAATAATTGTTTTTATTTTGTAATGCACTTTATTTGATAATGTACAGAGACCCTGATAAATAATAATCAGGAGACTATGATCTAGGTCAAGTGTAGGCCTAACTTCGCCTGGTAAAATAAGACATCATTACTTATTATTATCTAGATCAGCGTTTCCCAAAACGGTGGGTCGCGACCCACTAGTGGGTCGCGGGCGGATTTATTTAAGGTGGGTCGCGGCGTGACTGTCACTCTTACAGTAGCTGAGTAGTGTTTTGACTGTACACAATCTGGCAACGGCGCGACGCGGCTGTGCCGCCAGTCCGACCGTTTTTTCTCCCACCAGGCTTCGCTCCCACGCTCTCTCACTCGCACAGTCTCGCTCCATTAGTCAGTCTGTCTCTGGTATTTGCCCGAGTAAGAACAGACGTCAGTGGCGTGTGATACTCGTTCTAGCTTTTTTTTTTTTAAGTAGTGACTGTTACATCTATTTACCATGGAGAATTGGCTGAAAACTGGGTTTTGTGTTAAAGAGAAAACTGGGAATCTACTGATGAAGGTGAGCTTAATCGTCCGTCTACTAGCAATGACGTTATAGTGCCTCGAGTATTTTCAAATGTTAAGAAAGGGAAAAAAAATTTTTCGAAAATATTGTCCTGAATACCTTCAATATGGATTTACGTTCATAGGTACGGAAGAAGAAACCTTTACCCCAATGCGTACTTTGTTTCGAAACCTTGGCTAACGAAAGTATGAAGCCTTCAAAACTTCAGAGGCACATTTCAACAAAACATCCAGAATGCTTGAATAAACCTTTGATGTTTTTTCAAAGTAAGAAAAAATGAACTTATTTCGACTCGGTCAAATATGGAGAATGTGTCATCTGGGCAAGGCAATAAAAAAATTACTATGGCCTCTTACCAGCTGTCTTTGCTAATAGCAAAAAATAGCGCTCCGCACACAGCAGGCGAGAACCTTATTTTGCCCGGAGCAAAAATAATTTCGTCACTTCTGCTTGATGAAAAATCAGGTCAACAGATAGGTCAAATACCCCTATCCAACACTACAGTGAAACGTAGGATTGAGGAAATGTCTGCTAACGTAAAGGAGATTTTAATATTCTGCTGTGAAAGAAAGTGGACTTTTATTCTTTACAATTAGACGAAAGTACAGATATTGCTGACAATGCTAATTTGTTATGTTTTGTAAGGTTTAATCTCAATGGATCAGTTGAAGAAGACATTTTATTTTGCCACTCACTAAAGACCAGTACAACTGGCCAAGACATTTTCAACTCCTTGGATAGTTTTATTCGCGAACATGGAATTAACTGGTCGAAATGTGTCGGGCTTACAAACCGATGGAGCTCGTGCTATGTCGGGAAAAATATACGGGCCCTAGTAGGTAAAGTCAAGGAAAGTAGCTCCGTTAGTTGAATGGACCCACTGCAGCATCCATAGGGAGGCTTTGGCGGTTAAGGGAATGAATCCAGACCTCAAAAGCACTCTTGATGATGCCGTAAAAATTGTGAACTTAATAAAAGCACAATCAAAAAACACTCGGATGTTCGCTGTAATGTGTGTGATGAAATGGGAAGCGACCATAAGCAGTTACTTCTACATTGTGAAGTGCGTTGGTTGTCACGGGGAAAGGTGCTTTCCAGATTGTTCGAACTTCGAGACGAAGTTAGATTGTTTTTGGTTCAAATTGAACACGATGGCAAAGAAAAGGCCAAACATTTTCTTTGCGATTGCCTCAATGATGAGACTTGGCTGATAAAACTGTCATACCTAGCTGACATTTTTAGCTCTCTAAACATCCTAAATCTTACATTACAAGGAGAAGATGTACATCGGTTCTTTGTTCAAGATAAAGTGGATGCTACTATTAAGAAAATAGATAGATGGCATAAAAAGGTACAAGCAAATAAATTTGATGCATTCCCATTGATGAACGAAATTTGTGGATTTCCATGAGCTGACAGTCGATTCTGTAACCTCAGAAATTATAATTGAACACTTACAAGGCTTGTCATCCGAACTGAGGCGATACTTTCCACCAATAGTAGCTACTAATAAGTGGATACAAAATCCATTCGACGAGGATAATTTAAAGAACGTCAACTTAGCAGCATTTGAGGTATGTACACATTTTTACATGCACTTTTTGCTTAATTTTATTTTTATTCAGAATTTTTAAAATGCCGATTATAATTTTTTTTATGTAATTAAGTATCACACTATATCAATTTTTTTCTGAATTTTCAATGGTAGGTATTTTTGTTCTTGTGGGAAAAATTAACTCTTTCAAAAATAGGTGACAACTGGTTGACCTACAAGCTTCAGTTTTTAAGCGTTGCAAAATTACCTTCTATTAAACGACATGTATTGTTTTTTCTTTCAGGAAGATGCTTTAATTGAGTTGTCCTGTGATTCCACCATGAAAACCATGTTCAAGAAGAAAGGTTTAACCTCATTTTGGCTGAATGCTAAGCAAAGCTATCCAGTTTTGTATGAAAAGGCAATGAGATTCCTAATGGTTTTTTCGGACAACATATCTTTGTGAGCGTGCCTTTTCAACCTTGGTTCACATCAAGAATAAGTATAGAAACAGACTGGTGGACGTTGAAAGTGATTTACGCCTCAAAATATCTAATTTTTAATCCTGACATTGAATTACTTGTTCAGTCAAAAACAATGCCAGAAGTCACACTAGTATTATAGAAAAATTATTTGTAATCTTGAATAATCAATAAACTCTTTCTATGTTTTCAATACTAAGCTGTGTACCTATTTATTTAAATTTTTTTCTATACACGTTATATAAATATAAATCATGTGTATTTTATATTATTGTTACATATACATAATATACATATGTATATATAAAATCACGGGTGATCCCCCCCCCCCACCCCCCCCCCCCCCCACCCCCCCCCCCCCCCACCCCCCCCCCCCCCCACCCCCCCCCCCCCCCACCCCCCCCCCCCCCCACCCCCCCAGTTTATGCATATTATAAAATGCATAAATCATTACTAGTTTTATTGATATTGGTCAATAAATGGTTGTGTACTGCATGAAAATTTTGATAGCCTAAATAAAGGCTCTTGGCGCTTAACGTCCGAACTTGTCCAAGCCTATATATAGGCTCTTGACGTTTTACCACCAACCTAGCTTGACCCTAAATAAAGGCTCTTGGCGATTTATGACTTAACAGGTTGAGCCTATATATAGGCTCTTGGTGCTAAAAGAGTTAAACCACATTTAGCATTTAACTTTTAGTATGCTAGTTTGTATTCTTAATAAATTTTAACTATACATTTGCTTAACAACCTACCATTTCATCCTTGTTTTCTCGGTAGACAGAGAGTTTAAGGAGAAATGATGAAACAAGGACCAGCAATTCCAGTGTACTGCGTTCCAGAGATGTCACAAGCAAGCCTACAACGTTGCGTTTGCGCATCTTGTCCTCAACTTTCACGTTTTCAGCCAGGTTCAACAGTAAGTAGAAGCAAACTGTAAAATAAATAATCCAAGGATAAGTAAGAATATTTGTAAACCTAGATTTTTTAACCCTGGTGCTGATATTTAAACAACACAGACCGTCTCACTGCAGATGTAATCATCTGGACAATAATGATAAGACAAAGTAAATTTGTTGAACTGAAAGTAAAAATGTAGAACTGCCAGTTTAGAATTAAAGTACAACCTATATACAATATTTTACATTTGGAATATTTGTAAAACAACACATCTGTAATTTAGTCATTATGAGTTGAGTCAAGCACATGTTAATGAAAAATTACTGAAATTTTACATTTCTAAATACCTCTTAAAAGCTGATCTTGTTTCTTTGCTAGAGTAGCCAGCTTTCGTAAGTTCATTGTTGGCTCTTCTGTTTTTTCACCTGAAACAAGTTATGTATCTAAAAACCCCATCAGTTCATTTTTTCATTCCTTAAAATATATATAAATACATCTAAAACAAACTATAAAATTGTTTTAGTAACAGAAAAATACTATGTTGATAAAATTTTTTGTTAAGAAGTATATCTGTTATTGTTTGAAAATGTATACATACACGTTAATGTATTAGCAAACATCAGTTGAAAAAACTTTATGGTTTACAAAATATGAATTAATAAAAAATCTGTCCAAACTATCTAACTGTATCATGTAGTAAGCAATCTTACTAATCTTAATAAACTTAGTAAAATGAAACTTCTGGAAAGAATAAATTATTCCAGACCTCTTCCTAAATTGTTATTTTAGTAAAGTTGTATAATTCAAATAATATGAACCATATACCATAGTAAGAATTATGCTGGTACATGTTTCATATTACTTACACAACTTCACTAAAGATAAAAAATTCAGTATGAGTTCTGAAATAATTTTTTATATCCTGAATTTTATTTACTCAATTACTCTATTTATCTAAATTAGTCCTTATACAATATTAATAAAACACCATGTACCACCGGTTTGATTTCTTCTTCTCCTCCGCTGGCTGTTTGATGGGTCTTCGAGCACTTCGAGGCAGGGGTAGCCTAGACACGGGAGGAGTGGGTGGGGTGGCAACACTGCGACTCTCCACCTCTTTCTTGAGCTGTGCGAAGCGGTTCAGTTCATACTCCACAATCTCCAGACACAACGATCCTACCTGTACATCGTGACAGTGGAACATTAGAGATTATTTACCAGCTTATTTTAATGTAAAATGGATTATATATGACTCTGATATTGTGAAAAACTTTATAGTTTTAAAAGTCAATTGAAACTCATGTTAAGCTCAACAAGCATCAAAATCACAGAAAATGTATTATTACCTTCTCTTTCACATTGAACTTCCTAGAATTTACGTTATAGGCTCCAAGAGAACAAAGTTAGGACTATATTTATAACTCAAGACTATACTTAATGCAAATATTTTGTCACCAATAACAATATTTAACTGTACAATTAAATTACATTTTTCAATCGTATACTTTTTTGACGAGATCATATTTTTTTCATTTAAATCTGGCCTCAGCACAACATTAAACTTTAGGTAATAATAAAATTTCTTGTTATCAAACAAGAAAACTATTTTTAAAGATCGCTCACTACCAGACTCTACAACAAAATACCACAGGAGCTCATGTCTGAGGAAGAGTCCAATCCTTCAGAAATAAGACCAAGGAATGTTTTAGAATAGTGTTGTTTAAAGAAATATATTTTTTTGCCTGTTAAAACAATGTACTAAGTGTAATGGAGAGACATTTATCTAATGGCACTCTAAGTTACTCTACAGAGTGTCCCATAACTCTCTGGGCAACGATATATCACATTATTGCTTATGTCCAGATTGTAGCATTTGCTACATAGGGCAATTTAAAATGTATTTATTAAATATTGTTGGGAAAAAAATCAATTATTAATGTCAAAAATATATATACAAAAAATCATGTAATTCCTCAAGAAAGGGGATGTAGGAAATTAGAGCAAGACAGCAGGAGTTTCTGGTAGTCTACTTTATTAACAGGTTTACAGTGAGATTTGACTTTTGTTCTCTCTGACCTTGTGATTAGATAGTTAGAGGCCAATCAAAGGCGTCACTTACAGTTAGCTGGTTAGTGGAAGGGGTCAGTATAAAAACCTTCAACACGCGCTTCTCTGCGTCTTTTGAGTATCTTTTTACAGTTAATTGTTGGTAGTTTTTGTTTAACTTGTAACCCTACCAGTCTGCGGATTATTGTATTATTTTGATACAAAAGGGAAATAAGAAGATTTGAATTCACTTAATAATTAATGCAAGTTTTCAAGAGAGTACAAGTTTTTACAAGTATTGTTCAAAGTAAAGTATTCAAGTTTGAAATTATTTGAAAGTAACTTGTAATAAAATTTAATATACAACATTCAGAGTAATTTTTATTCAACAAGAAATAAAGTTTTTAGTAAATATTTTTGGATGAAACATAGTTAAATTACAATTTAAACTATGAGACTGTACAGGTTGTGACAAAAGTGGAATTGTTCAGGAAGTTTTTAGTTCAGTTTTATTTAACCTTATTTATAATTAAGAAAAGTTCATTATATTTTGAATTAAATTATAAATTTTATTTTATTTAAATTTTATAACAAAGTTACATTTTTAGTTTCATTTTATTCTTGAAACAAGAAGTTAACTTTAATTTAATTTATGTTATATGAAAGAAGCAAACCTTTTTTTGAGAAAACTTTTACAACAAAAGTGGATGTGTAAGCTTTTGTGAATTAAATTTAAATATCTAACAGTACACATATTGTTCTTTTAAGTGCACTTTAATTTGAAATTAATGAATTGCTTATTGATAAACAATTTTTTAAAGTGATTTGAGAAAGTATTATCCTGTCTATCTACCCTAATAAATATAATTAATTCTTTTTTTAACTGGTTATTTAAGTGTTATTAACAGCCAAATACATTTCACCATATGAACATGTGTCTCCTGTGCTTAGTTTTCTATCTGTTTGTCTGAATGAACCTGTTTTTTTTTATAAAAAAATAAATATCTTGAAAACTAATTAATTAAATCCAAAATATTTATGATAACAAGGCTAGTTATGACAAGTATATTATGATATTATCTTTAATCATTTCAAAATGGTGGTCATTAAAACTTTTTAACTTCGAATATCTTTAAAACCAGCAATTTTACTAAGTAATAACAAGAATAACTAGTAATTAACCTTGCTACCATAAAAATTTGACCCAAATTTAGAAGGATTTAATTCATTAGTTTTTAAGATATTAATTGTGTTATTAAAAACACAAACAAACAGATAAGAAACTAAGTACCAGAGACCCATGTTCATATATAGTGAAATGTTTTTGTCTTGACCCGGCAATAGTGTGATATACGTATGAGCAGAAAGTTATGAAACACTCTGTATATTTAGAAATCAAGACTATAATTAATGCTAACACTTTATTACTGATAACAATAATTTAACTAGATAATAATAATTTGTAACTTAAAAACATATTTTTTACTTATTTATATTATCATTATTAGTGTTCATTGTTATATAGTTTTAAAAAGTCACAATAGAGGACACTTTAATAGTACAGTATTCTTACGACGTACCTTGTACTGTTGGATGATGGGATGAAACTGGCTGAAAGTAGAGAAACAGAAGAATGTATAAACAATGTTTGTACTCAGCTCCAGATTCTTCTTCCAGTCTTCTCTTAATACTCGAGCGAGGGCACTAAGCACAGCATCTGAAATAAAACAAAAACTGTTACACATTTTAAAGACTGCAAATTATATTAATTCGAATTTTTTAGTTTATTCCAAAAGTGATGTTGCAGAATTTTAAACAGGATGTCTGAATCATTATTTATAACTGAGAAAATGAAATTTTATTAAATTCACAAAGTTAGATCATTGCTGCAACTTCTGTGCTTACAATCAAAAACAAAAAGACTTGATGTCTACTGACCGCTGTTTGCTAAATCTTCCAGGTTGTTGGGATCCTTGGCCAATTCCGAGTATGAGTGCTGACCCTCTGGTCTTATCAGGTAGATCCTCGTAGAGCAGTTCCATGTAGCTCTCTATCATTGTGAAGCTGGCAGGCTGACCGCTGGGTGTGGGGGCAGGTGATGGGCTTTCAGATCCAGAATCCTTCTCCGTCCAGCTTTCCACACTTTCTAACAACCAATGGACAATTTTAACAGAACTACATCACTAGAGAAACTTTCAAGAATAAAACAGCCATCCCTTTGAAGAGGATTCATAGTACTTGTACTACGATCGGAAATTCATATTATGTGCCTATTTATTAAAGTCACAGTGTTGTATTTTGAACTTCATCTCGTACCTGTAAATGCATTATCTTTCCGACTCTGCAAGTAGTAAATCAGATGTTCCACTTCTGCTGTTTTCGACGGATGGATTAGTGTGCACTTTTGAACTACTTCTCGGGCCAATGCAGCACAGTCTGTTCCAACATCCAGCCTCTTGAGGCGAATTATCTTTTGGCATTCCTGTAGATATATTTCACTCAGTATTAATATTGTTAGAGAAAAAAGTAATCATTCAGTAGTACACACACGAAAAGTTAGTACTTAGCCTTTATGGTATACTCCAAAATAAAACATTTTCAAAGTTAAAATACCAAATAAAGATTTTCAAGTTGAAAATACAGATTCTTTTCCTTTAGTCATAAACTTTATACATAATATACATGAATAATACAAATAAAGGTATACCTAATTACACTAAATTTACAAAACCAAAAATCTCTGTTTACACTATTAGATTACAAATGTTAAGCTCAGCTCCATTTCCATTTATTGTAGTGTCAGAAATCTGACACTGTCACAGACTTGACTCCTGAAATCTGGAGTCCATGTCTGTCTGAAGAGATCTAAAATAAGTCGGTGATAAATAAGCTTAAAACAAACTTTTTACACTCTTTCGATATTAGAGACGCCTAGACTGCAATATCAAGTGTAAACTACATGAAGAGGTTTTCTCATTGTTTCATCAAGTGCAAAATTGAGTGCACTACAATGTTTTAGACACAATCCCAAAGCATTGCAGAGTAACCGAGTTTTTCACACAGTGTCAGATTTCAGATGCTGCATTACGCTGAAAGTAAATTGGAGCTGAACTCAACATTCACATTAAGTTGGCCCTCCGCAACAAGGCTGCGTTATGTGTAAAAAACTATTACACAGATTTACTAATATGCCAGGAAAGTATAAACATCCCACTGCTAAAGTAGCTGTAACTCTTATTTTTCAACAACCAATTTACATAAATAGGATACTGTTTGAGCTGATTAGCACTACATTTTTACAAGTAAAACCCCTGTGTGCATCACCCAAAAAAAAAAAACACCACTTAAAATTGATATGAGTACCATATGTTAATGCTAAATTGATATGATAAAATGTAAGCAATTTTAATATAAAATACAAGGGTTATTCAATAAGTAACAAGACAAATTACTACTAAAATGGTTTATTACAAGTAGCAACACTTATAAACACTCTCCCCCATCTTTCTACTAATTTTTACATACCCTTGACATAACAATTTTTTGGGTTGATCTCAAAGTCACTTTTGCACCTGATTTTTGACCTCTTCATTGAATTAAAAATGTTTTCTTCGTAGACAGTCTTTAAGAGATCAAAACCCATAGAAGTCTAATGGGGTGAGGTCAAGGCTGTAAGGGGTGTAGAAGGATCTCGCAACCCAGTTTCTGAAGTTTGTGTTTCGTCTGCTGTTCCGTATGTGACGGGCATTGTCATGAAGCAATATCACGCCTTCATTTAAGAGTCTGCGGCATTTCATTCGGATGGCAGGTTTTATCTTGTTTCCATCATGTCACTGTAATGCTGGCTATTGATTGTTCTTGTGCTTTCAAGAAAATCATAATAAATCGGCATCTGAAAATCCCAGAATACTGAAAGCATGACTTTACTTGCAGATGGCTGGGTCCTGAAGTTTTTGCGAGTGGGAAAAGTTATATGCTCCTACTCAAGGCTCTGTTATTTTGACTATGGCTCTTATAGGTGGATCCATGTTTCATCACACGTTAAAATAATTTACAAAAAAACTTATCCTTCAGTTGAAACTTGATTTTTCAGCTGTTGTCTGATTTGAAGCCGGGTTTCTTTGTCCGTAAGTTGTCTGGGCAACCATCTTATGCAGGTTTTCTTGTAATGCAGCTTGTTGTGAATAATTTTATGGATAGTTCCAACACTCACATTTATTTTTACACTTATCAGTTCAACAGTGATAAGCCTATTGTCCCAAAATTAATGCATCAATCCAAGATTCCAGAGAGGAAGTCTCAACTTCGACTGGTCGTCCACTACATTACTTGTCAAAAACTTTTGTATGGCCACTTTGAAATTGTTCTACCCATTTGTAAACATTTGATCGATTAAAATGTTTACAATGTCTACTGTAAGATATCTCTGTACACTTTTAACATTCTTTCATGGCAATTGATCTCGTTACTTATTGAATGAATCTTGTATCATATAAACGGATTTACAAATCATGTGTTTATTTACAATAATGTACATTGTATTGCAACTTAAATAAATAATAAATTACTGACTCTAAAAAATTATTTTCAAGGTTTTTGAAACAATTGATCTATACCTTTTTCTCGCTGACCATTGGTTCCCCACATTCTCCAAGAATGATTGCTTCCAATTCATAGTTTACAATTAGTGCAGACTCTGTAGGATGCACATCAATGGAGCCTGATCTTACTCTCCTGTAACAGTTTAAATCAAATCATTGTAACCACTACTTTTACCACTTACTCTTTGAGGACCAAATGTTTTTACAAGCTGGAATTGAACAGTACCAGACTTTTCTGTGTTTAATTTCCCATTAAATTATATATTTTATTTACATTTTTATTTTATTTGTTTCAACCCTTAAAAGATGCTTTGTACTTTTAAAATCAAATTATTTACTATATTTGCTGAAAGAATATTTAATTGTTATTCTGAAAGTCTGAACAATTATTAATAATTGTATACTGTTATTGTGCAAATTTAAGAATTTAGTTAATCAAATATAATACTAAAATAACTCACAGTTTACTTTCTAGAGTTCACTATATATTTTTGTTCACTATACATCAGTTTTCAAGATGTTTGTTTTTTTGTTAAGTTTTTTTTATTATTTAAATTACTTTTGCCTGTCACCTGTTTTAATTTTACCGTTTGATTAAGGGTTGTGGTTCCTTTATTATTTATAACATTACGTAATTGTTTAAACTATTTTTATTAATATGAAACATGTGACTTTTATTTTAGTGTTTTAGATATATTGATATCTATCGATATTTCTGTTATTCATATCTGAAGTAGGCCTATTTATGATTGTAATAAGCAATATAAAAACCGTGTCTGCTTCTCATACTCTGTCCCAATAGCATACCGCCCTACCAAAGAACCAACCGCCCTACCCAAGAGCCTACTACCCAAACTGAGGGCACAACATGAACCTAAGACGAACCTGAGAGCTAACTGCCATACCCAAAGGTTTATCTCCCTACCCAACAATCTACTGCCTTATCCTAGAGCTCAACGCCGTACTCAATTTACTACCTTTTTGGGAGAATGTACGGGTAGCTTTAATAAGCGGCCTGCACTCATTATTCGGTTATTTTTAACGAATGAATTGATTGTTTTTATCCGAATGAATACAACAATTTTCAAACATATGATTTCAACTTAGTTATAGTATTTTTTATATAAACAATAAACAGCAAGAAGTAATGAACTGTTGGATAATTTATAAATGGTGATCAATATGAGGAAATTATGTAAGTACATGTGGGTTTGGCTCCTGGTTTATACATGGGGAGAATACTTTCCTCCATTTCACAAAGTGGTTGCTCACTGCTATCCGGGCAGGCTGTAAGTATTCAAACGTTTTTCTTATATGTAGGCCATAGGCTAGTTGGTTTGGGTAAACTTTAATAAGCAGCCTACACTTGTTATTCGATTGCTAGTATCGAATGGTCAGATTGTTTTTATCCGAAGGAAAATTTGATATTACAATTTATTTCACTTAGCATATGATTTCAATTTATTAGTTATAGTAATTTTAATGTAAATAAACAACAAGAAGTAACTAATATTTTGAGACTTTGACAATGGCGATGAATATGAGGAAAATATGCAAGATATTTCTCACAAGTGACGAGATTTGTTTAAGTAGCTTCAACATGTGGGTTTGGCTCCTGGTATCACTTGGGGAGAATTCTTTCCTCCATTTCAAAAAAGCAGTTACTTATTGATATCAAGCTAGGCAAGTTATAAATATTGTAAGGTTTCTTTGATATCTAAGTCTAGGTCGTAGTTGTTTTGTAATGTTACTATAAAATTTATGTATTTAAAATTGTAATGTACAAGATTCTTCTTGTAACGGTAATTAATTATAACTCTTATTGTGTATGATTTTTACATACATCGAAGTTGGATAAAATATAGAATTGTTCAAAAACAGCAATTGAATAACGAGTGTAGGCCGCTTATTAAAGTCTCCCTGTTCGTTTTGTTATTTTGTAATGTTATTGTTAACTTTTTTTATTAAAATTGTAATGTATTATTCTTCTTTTTAATATTTTATAACTACTGATACCTACGATTATTATACAATATCAAAGCTTCTTAATATATATATATATATATATAAAATCCTTCGATAATGACAATCGAGTAATGAGTGTTAGTGTAGGCCACTTATTAAAGCCTCCCTAAAAGTACATTTTTATTTCTTAACATTTACCTAATTTTTAGGTCAATTAATACAGTAATGAGAAAGAAATTCAACTAAATTGAATTACCTCTTGATGTACCTAGCATCTTCTGGTTGCATACTTCAGAAAAACAGTCCTACAATAAAATTATACTTCCACCATTTATTTCAAGATGTATTTTTTAAAGAATTAAACTATAACCTTAATACCAAAAAATATTGAGTATGATTCTTACAAACTTGAGCATTTACCGTAATTAAAATTTGGAATTTTACAAATGACAGCATTAGTAGTAGTAAACAAGATTTATCAGCTGATATTGACAATTGAAAATTTTGATTCCAAAACAATTTTAGATTAACCAGTAGCAGACTTACTTTCAACAGACCCGCGACAAAAACAAAGCATGAGATGTTAATATCAATTATACAGTAAAAAAATAGCAGGCGAGTTTTATGAAAAGTTAGTTAAATTGTTTCTGAATTAAATACTATTTAATTTGTAATTGTGTTGGTTTTTCGTTCTTTCATGTGTAATGATGTACTTTTTAACACTTTTAAATACTAACAACTTGGTTCCACCTTTTTATATTTGTTATCATTGTTCAATGTGTAATCCTATAATTATTCAAACATAAACATAACCCAGGCCTCCTGTGATTTGTAAAATATTAATTGGAACTCCAAACTGCATACAGATTACTATTAGTGCCGATACATCACTGTTAAACATTAATGATTCTGATTAAAGGCGGTGGTTTCGTCACTCTAAATAAAGAAAATCGACATATTCAAGTAGCATAGTTTAACCTCAGAAATCCGTTCTGGGCGCTGATCAAACGTGTAGACAAAATAGAGGTTTTTCCTATGAGAACCTGCGTTGGGAAAATGACAATACAGCCAAAGTTGAAATGAATGGCAACACCACTATTGACACCCATTCTTAGCAGAAAAAATGCCACATATTTTTTTTCACGATTAGAATAACCATCAAGAAATAGCTAAAATATTATGAGTGTGCTCAACCAAAAACGGAAGGTTACAAATCGTTTAAGATTGACCTACTTGAGAATGAGTTCACCACTGTTTTATCATATGCTGTTTGCCAGCGGGAACTTTAGTGAAAGAGTTAAAGGCCGAGTGACCAGATTAAGTAATAGTTAGCCTAGGTTTAGAGTTTTTAGGCAATGTGGAAAACAAGACTTGAGGTTATTTGAGGTAATGACTTTTTCTGAGCACCTTTAATTTATGTCAACTTAGTATTATGGTTGTCTCCTGGGGTTGCTGACAATTCTCATGTTTTTATGGACCTCAGGAACATGCGTAGGGAGGACAATTTATCTGTGACTAACCACTCAACCATCGTATATCGCCCTAGAACGGAGGCTTAAATCATTATTGTGATACATATATTGAATTTAATGTACTAGAATGAAATATAGTGGTGGCTCTCCTGAGTACTGGCTCATTGTTGTACGAGTCCCTCAGGAGAAAGGGTAAAAGAGCTACTGTGGATCCCATTATGAATGCTAGCAACCCAAGCAGAGCGGCCTGAAAAGCTATGAACAAGGATGTTGGTATAGCTCAGGAGCAACTGCATATTGACGCACCCGATGAGTTCAATTCTTACAATTCTTAGAATATAGCTAACAATATAGAAAGTGTTCAGTAGCCTTGTTAAATAAATTCTCCAAAATGGTTCAATCTAATCTCTTAATCATTCAAAATTCGACTATTCTTAATTAGATTTTACTAGCTATATTCGAACCTCAATTCTGGAACTGGTGAAAACTTTCAGATTGTCAAACTTTCTACTTACACAAGGTTTTCAAACGGACTGAAAACACATATGTTTTTGACGTGACAACGTCTTAAATTAGGTTGCGGCTCGGAGTCACTCATGAAAAAGTGTAACGCCCGGTAACGTTACGATGCCCGTCCAGTGGGTCTGCCGCACGGGATCCGCACGGGATAAAGCAGATAACTGTGGGTCCGCCGCACGGGATAAAGCAGATAACTATGTTTATTCGTGAAAATGTGGAGTGCTTAGATTCGTCATTTACAACAACTACAACAATAAAGGTAAATAATTGTACACTGATATTTCATTATCGTAAACTATGATTGATTGATTAATTGTTAGATTGACACAAAAGTTGAGAAACTGAGTTTATAGGTTATGTCATACTATTGACAAATGTTGATAGTGTTAAGTAAATTATTAGTTTAAATCACTCTGCAATCAATCGTAATTCAGTCGATTGAGAAGAAACAGCGCGTATTGCTAGTCAAAACATTTAAAATAACAAATTATAACCTCTAACCTGTCATAACAGTGCGACCAAACAAACGAACTAAACCGACCAATCACCACGCGCGGAGTTAGAATTTAACTGTGTTTAGCAAGAAATTTCAAATTCCAATTTTACTAAATGTTTTATTCAACTTTACCATTTACAATAACAAATTTTAATTAATTTCAAATTATGTACAATGTTTTAGTAAACAAAATATATTTCTATAGTTAAAATTTGTGCAATTCTTATTTTCATTCAATTCCTTGTTCCTATTGTGCAATTTAATAATATTCATATCAATAAATATTCTACCGAGAAAAAGACGTTGTCACGTAAAATCTTCGCCCGTAAAACCGACTTTACAGGCAACCATAATTTTTTATTTATATAACAAAAATTTATAATGTTAGAAACAAGGGTAAATATTTAATAAACTGTGAATTTTACGTTCTGTATTACTAAGCTGTAACAATCAACTCAAACAATAATTTAGTTTATTAAAATTAATTTTATAGTAATGTATAATTACATAATATCATCGAAGATAAACAGTTTGAACTGTTTACTGCCTTTATCTATAGTAAACTTTCGAGAATACTACAGCCATTGGTATTTACAGAATAGTGTTATATTTTTATATGCAAGGTAGCAACAATACCTGTCAGAACTTTTTAATTGATGAATATTTTCAAACATCCATCGGGGAATGCCATAACATAAACAGAAGTTTTGGCAGTTACAAAAGAACTTTTCTTCACCCCAGAATTGGTGGGTGGGGGAAACTCAAACATGTAAATGGGAAAACCCATCAAGTAGAATATTAAATTAAAGACCATGAAAAGACAAGATTCTGACAACAAAATTATCTCAGGAAAGTCAATTTTGAACTATATGAAGACTGTTGTAGTAAAATGTTTCGTATCAAAGCCCCTGACCTATATTGCAGTTCAATATAAACCAACTGGGCTACCATAAAAAAAAAGTTTTCTTAATTGGCCATCACTCGAACAATTTGTGATTAATACGAGTCAGCCTTAAAACGTTTACATTGTTCTAATGGAGCGTTTAACGTAATTTAACACTTTGAGTGCTGGCCCAAAATGACATGTAACTCTGTAGAATGCTGGGCGTTTTTGGTGGTTTTCAAAATTTATTTAAAAAAAAGTATTTAAGGTATGAGAAAAATACTTACATGCCCTTAATTCAGCTTACTTTCGTCTTTCTTTTAACGTGAGATTGTTAGTGGTTTTTTAAAAAAACTACACATAAAAAATGTTTTTTTTAAAACATATATTTTTGAAAAAAAAAAATTATTTTTTTGAGACAGTTTGTTTATCTAACTTACTAAACTAAGCATATATAACAATTATTTACAATGAACCATTTACAAATATAAACTGTCCTTTGAATAATACAAATCATGTTTTTATGTTTTGTAGTTTTTTGACAAAAAACTATGCCGTCATATTGATGCATCGGCATCACTTTCGTTGTCAGCACTGTTTTCAGCATCTGTAACATAATAATATACCATGTAAAATATGAATAATTTTATTTTATTCATAAGAATAGAATATTAGTTTTGAATAAAGTTAATTTATTATAATACAAATTATAGTTTGATTCACGAAAACAATAACATAACCAAACTTTTAGACTGATGTTTATGTGATAAATAGACTTACTTATTCTTACCTGAAGTATGTGTCTAATCTTCTTCCATTAAATCAGGATCAATGTCAGAATCGTCAAAAATACTATCTACACCAATAAAACTATCTTCATCTAATACATCACTGAACGCAACGTCGTTCAAGATGCAAGAAGCCATGATTGCGACATCGACTGCCGGCTGCAACGAACGTCACGTCAGCGGCACGTAAACAACGCGAACCGAAGTTGCTTTGTCATTAAGCTCATACCACAGACAATGGATACGTTTTCTATACAGACAGTTAGCGACCGTGCGCAAAATTTAGTTAGTGGATGACAGCATCAGAGAGCACTAGTGTCGCGCTAGGCCTCACTCCCGTTGCCAATAAGCAACAGCAGTAAACACAACGCGCTGGCACTGGCGCGGCGCGGCAGATACACTTCCTCGTCACCTCACCGCTGCTCTTGCTCATGCTCGCTCAGTAGCCTTGCTGCCTCGTACAGTACACACTCCTGTCCTTTGCCTGAGTGTTTTCATTACCTCAAAATATAATTCTGCGGTCAGGAAAATCTCGTTCAATTCTCATCTTTCCTCTAATGCAAATTAAGTTAAACAACATAAAGGTATTAAAAGTAATTCTTTAAAAATGTTGTTCCCGTTACTAAACACAGAAATTAAATATTTCTTTTATTTTGTAACTAATAAAATTATATATTATATTGAATCGTTGAATTGAACTATGCATTGAATCATGTTTTGTCTATAGACTATACAGTACCTACGTCTTAATCCCAATACTGTACGCAATGTAACTTGTATTTTTTGAAATTGAGAAATCTTATACAACGTTAAAGCTTGTTTAATTAGGTTTATATTCCAATAATATAGGATATTAACAACAACAACAACAACAAAAACACCAATCAAATAAGCTTCATTGTATAAAAAGCCTTATACGTGCATCTTATGAAATCCTAACCATGATACTACATGAAATCAATCAGCCTAACTTTTGCTCATTTAGTAAAATCATAGAAATATTAAATGTAACTAGAATGCTAAAATCGAATGTCTGTATTTTTAAAAATCAGGTTAATCAGATGACGTTAAAGTTCTAATCATGACAATAAATTCAACTAGAGCAAAAAGAAAACAAATATTGTGGAAATAAAATGAAAATTTTTATTTAGAACAAATCTTCTAAAATAATTTCAGCTGAACAATAATAAGTTAACAGTACATTAAAATATATGATGAAAATATTATTCTAAGAATTAAACAAAAGATAAGTATCAGCACTGAAATACGAAAACAATTAAAAAGCAGAATTTATCATTTATGTAGGCACACAATGTTAAAAATACTAGATTAAATTAAATATTCTTCAGTAAAGCCCCTGCAGGACTTACATTCACATGAGATCTGATGAATCACTCAAATATTAAGTGAAAATGATCAGCAAAAATCCCTTATTTATCTTAATTACAAATGTTTACTTTGAGAAAATACAAAGTTTATATTTCTAAATACACGCAGACCAAGTTCGTAATTAATATTTATAAAATACATAAACCATAAATTGTAGTGTAGAGCAATCTGACATACAATACACAATGGAATAAACCCTGAGTTACAAAAGCTGATACAAGTTATTACTACACTGTATTTACATCGATACAAATTTCATTCTATAAATAAAAAATTTTTTTGAAACAAAAATAATATTTACAACATGTAAAAAACAGAACGTATCTTAATTGCAATTAAGCTGTCCGAGCAAGAGCAGGTTAGTCGGATATCACAGTGCACAATATTCTTGTTAAATTAATAACATATATTAATTAATTATTACGTAACACTAAATTGCCACTTTTTAAGCAAGGAAGGGACAAGAAAAGGCATAGGTGTTCATAGTGTGTCTTAAAACACTGAAACCTTTTTATCTACCAGTATTTAATCACATTTCACCCATACATAATTTTTTACTCGTGTCCGAGGATTTTAATTTTTCCTTCAGTAGTTTTTTTTTCATTTGACTTGAAATCCATTTACACTGTTTATGCAGCAAAACTTTGAACAAATGTTTAAGCACAAATGTTTGAGTTTTCTTTACACTGTACGCATGAAATGGCATCGCATGAGATGACTTTGTCAGTTTGCTTTCATGAGTCTTTTCACAACATTTGCTTTATGAGCCACTTTCTTAAATAACTTTTTGTAGGTTTTGATGGCAATCTCAACAACATAACATTAAGTTGACTGAGGGAGCTAAAAAGTCCACTTGAGTCAGTCACTTTCACGTTTGAAAAAGTTCTGTTCAGAATTAGAAAGTTCTTTGTGACTTGACAGCTTAGATTGTTTGTCGCACATTTTGCTTAAACACTGTTCACATTTAAACTTTCTATGATATGTGTGGGCCAAATAACCTCAAAAATATACTGTAGAACATTCTTCTAAGGTAACAATACTGAAATCGTCCGAATTGAGGATCATTTTGACTTTGGAAATCATTTGCTGATGCTTCGTCTTCTTCAGACGAATTTGATGAATCTGAAAGCGGTGTTGCTTCCTTACTCTGGACTGTGAACGTCTTCCCACCTGTTTGCCTAGGTCTAGAAGTGCATCATAGTCATGATTATATGATGTGGTTTTGGGTGGTTCCTAGGAATTGCTGAATAGTGAGTAATACGCATTGTACCTCTAAGTACTCGGACACTTGGATTTCGATTCCACCCACCCACCCCTTTGTCTGATTGAAGAAAATAAATTTTCAAGTGGGTCTTGGTTTTAGTCCCTTGATGTAAGTATGTATTTTACAGCCTTCTGATGATAAAAGTTCAGTGTATGCGCGGATTGTTAGTATGAAGCCATCGAAACAGGGTGGTCTTGAAACTTTGGGACTTAATTTCTTAAGGTTGGTAAAACAAGTCCAAGGCGTTGGCAAAAAGGGCATTTATATGGCTGTTACTTGAGCTTAATGCACAAGAGTCTGGATTTTTAGAATGGTGTGTTCTGCTGTTCATTGCATCAAATAAAGAATTTTATTTGATTCAGAAAAGAGGACGTATCCAAAGCCGTATCGCTTTTTAGCTGGCCAATTTCGGTAACAGTTTTTAATGCCGCTGCTGTCGTGTGCTGAATATCTGAGTTGCAAGAGAAACAGAGAGTTTTTGAAAGGGGTTTGGCCAGATATGTGCTGGTGTTAGTTGAGGAGCTGCTCTTTGTACTTTCACTTTTGCTATCAATATCAAATAATTGTCTTATATCGGAAAATGAAATGGTCCCGACCATCCATAGACAAAGTCGTGGGTCAACAGATTGTTCCTAAGGGACTTCAAAAGATGAGGTGGATCAAAAAGTGCAACAACTTTTTGTCCACGACTTGTATAAAAATATGGTTTGTCAACAAATACACCTAAAGTCTTGTAGGCTTTGACATTTGTTGTTGACTGGTCACATACCATAGCTTTAACATTGAGGCCTGCATCTGTTATGTTATTGATGCATTCTTCGATTATAAGCCTTGTCTGACTACCCATCAGGCCTTTATCGGAAACAAAGTAACCAATTGGGAGTTTCCATTGATAAAACATAAAACAATCCCCTAACCATAAAAACAGTTGCCTTCCTTTGCAATCCTTTTGTGTCGACCAAGACTACCTATGTCTTCATAGCCTTCAATTAGGTCGTATTGTGGTGAATATTCTAAACATTTCTTTATAGACATTTCGTCGAACATCAAAACACATGCTTTTTCCAAAGTATTCATACTGTTTGATTTTAATTTAATTTGTTCCATTAGTGCTCTATTAAATCCTGTCATGAAGCATTTTTTTTGTCGATATCCATATCCTTATTGTTGATTCTGCTGGCAAAAATCAAACACTTTCGTAAATAGGTATACGTAGATGGAGATCTCAGGAACAAAGCGGTAGCAAATTTTTTTTCGTCGGAACTCCAATGCATGTTCTTTTTATGAATTTGCATTCTAAACAATATTTCGGCTTCTTTGGATTTGAATTTCAAACCTCCAAGCCTGCTGAACTTTAATAATTGGCATTTTAATCTTGAAATCTTGGCTCTTTTAGATGCCAAGTTTTTAGTTTGTGAGTTTATTTTAGACAGAAGCTTGTTTTTAGTTGGTGACTGAAATAAGGCTCTCTTAATCTTAGAAAGACATTGTCTTGCAGGTGATGCACTTTCTATCCATCCATGAACAGACGGCGAAACAAGTTTCAACACTGAAGCTGGCTGAAGAGGTGCTCACGGTCGGAGATGGATGTTCTGTTAGAGACCTTCCGAGATATCTTCTAGGTGACTCTGCAGTACGTTTCACACGAGAGAAGGAGAAGTTTGATGTGAAGGACCTGGAGTAGTGGCTCTTTTTCCTCTGAAGAATACTGTATAGGTACAGCATTATGGACGAGTCGACCACTAGGTAGAATGTCACCTTGTCGGAAATGCCTCTCACATAGCAGCTTCTTCTTCATCGATAACGGCGACAGTCCAATAAGAATCTGGATTTTCCTAGAATAAATTAATTTTTAATATAAATCTTATAATTTGATGTTAGGTCAAGGAATTCCATTGTTCATTTCATCTGTGAATAAAAGCCGGCGCTTAATGGAAAAATTAAACTTCTGAACATCACACGTGTTCACACAAATATAGTGTGTAAGCATATATTATAAAATGACTAATATCCTGTATAACAATTTAATTCTTACCTGTTTTCTGAATCCATATATCACTATTTTTCTTGTGGAAACCTAAACATCTTTAACCCTTTCACTTTTAAACCTACTGTTAGAACAGTTTTTGTACGAACACCTAGTACCCGACATTTTCAACTAACAAATATAACTAACTGAACATCACACGTGTTCACGAACACAAATATAGTGTAAGCATATATTATAAATGACTAATATCCTGTTATAACAATTTAATTCTTACCTGTTTTCTGAATCCATATATCACTATTTTCTTGTGGAAACCTAAACATCTTTAACCCTTTCACTTTTTAAACCTACTGTTAGAACAGTTTTGTACGAACACCTAGTACCCGACATTTTCAACTAACAAATATAACTAACTGAACATCACACGTGTTTCACACAAATATAGTGTAAGCATATATTATAAATGACTAATATCCTGTTATAACAATTTAATTTCTTACCTGTTTTCTGAATCCATATATCACTATTTTCCTTGTGGAAACCTAAACATCTTTAACCCTTTCACTTTAAACAACCTACTGTTAGAACAGTTTTTGTACGAACACCTAGTACCCCCGACATTTTCAACTAACAAATATAACTAACTGAAACATCACACGTGTTCACACAAATATAGTGTAAGCATATATTATAAATGACTAATATCCTGTTATAACAATTTAATTCTTACCTGTTTTTTTCTGAATCCATATATCACTATTTTCTTGTGGAAACCTAAACATCTTAACCCTTTCACTTTAAACCTACTGTTAGAACAGTTTTTGTACGAACACCTAGTACCCGACATTTTCAACTAACAAATATAACTAACTGAACATCACACTGTTCACAACAAATATAGTGTAGAAAGCATATATTATAAATGACTAATATCCCTGTTATAACAATTTAATTCTTACCTGTATTTCTGAATCCATATTTCACTATTTCTCTCGTGGAAACCTAAACATCTTTAACCCTTTCTCACTTTAAATCTACTGTTAGAACAGTTTTTTGTACGAACACCTAGTACCCGACATTTTTCAACTTAACAAATACAACGCAGTAGCAGAACTTGAGTCAGTGGGAGGGTATCAGTACAGAGCGGGTGAGAGGTGGGGAAGTGAAGTGAGCCGCGCCAGCAGTAGAACGTGATCAGTAGGAGTGTGGCTGGTTCACAGCGGGTGAGTGGAGGGGATGCGAGCCGCCGCCGCGCCGTTGAATTAGCAACAGTGGGACAAGAGAACTCGTGGCGGTACACCTAGCGCTCCACACGGCGCTCGCTGAAAACTAAAGTCCAAATGTCTGTATAGAAACGTATCCATTGTCTGTGCTCATACAATACATCTGACGCTTTCTAGCGGTGAATTGTGTTACTAAAAACCCAAATAACATTGTAGAGTAGGCAAAACCCGTTTAAATACGGACAATGTAATATAATACCAATTGAAATGACAACCACGTAAAACTACGGGATTAGCATTCTTCGGAAGTTTCGCCGTTCCGTAAAAATTACGGGATTAGCACTCTAAGTGTTAACCATAAAATATATTAAACTACGTAATATATTAAAATATAAATGTTAAATATATTTTGATAAAACATACACATGTTCTTACAATATTTTATTGATTGTACCACAGTTTTGTATTTACAGTTGGCGTAAAATCTTTATAAAATTATTTATTGTGAAAGGTATTGTACTAAAATCATTTTACCTCACATTTTATAAAATTTCCAACGGTTAGAAAGACCTTTTGCCAAACCCAAAGTTGTAAAGTTTTTAAGTACTTTGAAGAATCAAAAATAAAACTTTATGTGGTGGGCCAATCAGCTTCAGAAAAATTTAAGAAAGATAGTTTGTATTAGCAGTTTGATTTCCATAAATTTGTTGTTGTTGACAAACGTTGATCATAAATTAATGTTTCAAGGCTATCTTTTCGAGGATTAAGCTTGTAAACCATAATCTGTAGTTTTTGTTACTTCGAAATAAATATACATTTCGCTATTGCAGTTATTTAATAACTTTAAAAACAATAGCTATCCTAAATGATTTGCTAAAATTTCATGATTCTTCCAAATTGATCAAACTGTTTGAAAGCTGGAGGCTACCCAACGTATGACTAATATCCTTTAAATTTTCAACAACAGAATTCCGAGTTCGTCTCCAACGAAACTTACCTCTTGGCTGTTGTTTGGTGAGGCGTGATACAGAACATACAGTTTATCAATAAACGCTTTAAAACTATTGCTACTGGTTAATTAAGGAACCTATTTGTTGGAATTATTGGGACATGAGCACTAAAAATTTGTTCAAAATCCCGTTGAATATTTGATTGGAAATGGTATTTTCTTCATGATTACAGCGACCCAATGTTACTCCAGCATAAGACAAAGGTGATGCAGGTGTTGCAGTAGACTTATGTGATACAGATATATTTAGGCCATAGACAAACTTATCACCCTTACTATATTCTTATATGTATTAGGTGCTTTCTTAGTATATGTTTTTAAAGGTAGGAAATATATTTTTTTTTCACTGTATACAGAGCATCCTTTGTAATTTACTGGGTACCCACAGTACCATGTTTACATTGTACCATATTATTACGTTTATAAGGAGGTTAAAATACAAATTTGGCATACAATTGAAACGGTACGTTTAAAATGTATCGTTATTAGGCGCAGGCGTAATATTAATACAAATATAGATGTAGGGCCCTTAGATCCAGCACTTCTGAGATTCGATATATTTATAACAGTATGACCAAAAGGTTTTATGTGTTTTTATTTCTTGTGGCTCAGTATAAAAGTGCATGTTGTAAAAACACCCCTGTATGACCTGTTTTTCATGATTTGGTAAATATGAAAACACACCTTAAGTTTAGTTAAGTGCTTAAATAGAACACAATATGCCTCAATTTTAAGTCCCAATTTTAGTGTTAAGTTTTAACTTATCTCTGGATGTAAATTTGTATGAATAAGTTATTACTTTACTTAGTTATTACTCATTATTACTTTTTTAATACTTAAAATCATATCCTTCATATCGGAAATGCTGGGTAAAAATACAAAGGATGAGGTAGTTTTTCTATAGACTTACTAAGTCTTTCCTGTTTCGAGTTTATTTAAACATCAGTAGCATGTTTCGTGCTGTTTAGTAATTTAAATATATTGTGTAAGTTGATAACATGTCTTGTGCCAGACTCTGCATAAGATTTTTAATATTTTAATGATTACCTGTTTGATTTTTAGTTGGGACCAGTTGCCAACCACTTTGATTTTGTCCCTTACGCCGATTTTCACTGGAAAAATTTGTTCCATGAGTTTCATGAAATTTTGCAGTGGCTCAATAACTATGATGATCAAATACACTTATTAATGACGCTTTATTTACTGATTGAGGTATCCATTTTGTTACACTTGAGTTCGTCAAAAGTTATTGTAACAGAGTATCGTAAATAAATACTAACTAGGAATTTTATTGCATATTTTAAATATTTTCACATTTGAAAAAGTAAGTATCAATTATTATAATTAGAAGAATACCGACTGCAACAGAATATTTTAGTGTGCTGTGAAATCACTGAAAATCCCAGATAATTAAAATTTAAATATTTATTGGGGTTTTAGGCCTTTGAGATTTTAAGCATAGACCAGACAATGAAAAATAATTTCAGGAGTAATATTATTTTACTATCAAAATTGATTATAAAATATAAAAGGGAATTAATAAGAATGTTTAAAAAAGCTGGAGTTAACTAAGCACCCGATTTTACGCAATGACTAACTAGTCTTTTCTATATGCTTCTAAACATATAAAACGAAAAAACCTTTTCAAAGTAAGGCTGCTGTGTTTGGCGCATGTTGGTCGCAAAGTTGCAAGTTCCGTTCCGTTCAGTTTCTCTGTTCTCGTTTTTGTTCTTCCGGTCCTTATTGCTCGTTCGTTCGTGACGAGAGCCTGTCTTGATATTCCAACAGCCATGGTAAGAATCAGTAAATTTATCAAATATAATCGCGTATTATCCTCATAATTTATATCTATTTTGCAATTTTTATAAAATTGAATCCTCTTTATTTTAATTTTAGACATATATTGATTTACTACCATGCATGCAAAAATGCTGATTTGTGATCGTTGTAGGGTTAGACTAAGGAATGCAATTTTGATAAATACTATTCAATTTTTAATTCATTCCAAAGCTAATTTTAATGTTGTTTTGGGATTAGTTAATTTGAATTATTGTTTTGTAAATTATCATCCCATAGTTGCCATTCTGAAACAAGAGAAATTATCTCAACTCAGTTTAATCATGAATTTAGCCCTAGGTTTAACCACCACATTATATACTCCTCTCTTGATGAAATAACTAACTATATAAAATATAACTTTTATTACGTACTCTTTAACCCTCTAAGTGTCCATCATCAATATTTTTGACAACTCAGACTTTCACTAAATGTCATCTTCAAAAATTTTTATGATAAACATTTATGTCTTAGAACTCATTTTGCTGATGCTAATACCGATCAGATTGCATTATAACCTACACCGTTCTAAATCCCATGTTTTTCTTTATGTTTAGTGCTCTTTCAATTTCTTGCATTCTATACCAAACATTAGTCTGTCATTTTCATCAGCTGTTGTTTTCAGCGAAATGCGTTTGCATTGTTTGTTGTTGCTCAGATACAAACCTGTAAATTTCGCTGTTTACAGTCTATTTTGGGGTAGGATATGATAAGCGGACCCGGTTTTATATATCGAAGAATGTAATCATCGATACCTAATATTCGCATCTCAAATCCTAGACTATCAATCGATATAAAAGTATCTATAGTCCTCAATAACAGTCATAATATTTTTAAAATTAAAATATGAATTTAATATTTACAGTGATTGGCTACAGTATAATAAGAGGCCACCACCTCAATAGAATCATAGTATATCCTTAAAAACAAATAAAAGTAACTAAATGTTAAACTGTTTTGTTTGTTACATTTTATAGATACACAACATAGATAGTTTTATATATAACGTAATTCGTGTCAACATTTTTGTTTCTATAGTTTTGATAATCATAAATATGATTCTATGGTGGTGGTGGCCTCTTATTATACCGCAGCCCCAGTGATCAACAAATTATTATAACCAAAATTAGGAAAACTGAAGACGACCAATTTGCTCCTCTCACAGTTGCAGTTGTTTCTTTCCCACAAATTTCACATAATGGGTTTTTCGGTACGAGTCCAACATGTTGAAGCCACGAAAAACATGTCTTATCATCTTTCAAAGTAATCTGCTGATGTGTAGCTGATGTAATGCTGTGTAGCTAGTTTAAAAAAAAATTGACTACCATTTTTAATAATCAAATGTTACCTATGTAAAATTGAAATATTACTCCACGTGTATTGTATGCAAGTGTTTACAGCTGTTGATATAGATTATTTATGTTAATTGTTCAAAATAATTAACCAGTATCAATTGATTATATCGATGGTTATGATTAACCCTTTGAACCCCAGGCGACGAAATATCGTCGCCGAGAAGGATATGCGAAGATCCCCGCGGCGACGATGTATCGTCGCCAATGTTGTTGCGAGAATCCCCGGGCGACGTAATATCGTCGCCATGGTATATGCGTTTAATACATATTTATTTGAAATCGTAAAATACTTATTTTATGAGTATTAATACATATTTATATGTATTTTATTAAAAATACTAATTTTTTTTATTTATTTATTTACTAATTTATTTATTTTAGGTAATATCAGTGATTTTTGTGTTGTACGCCTAGAGGTTTTTACAAGTCGCATACTTTTATATAAAAATTCAAAAAAAGTTTATTTTTAGAGATATCAATATAATTGTTTTTTGTACATACACAAAAAACTAAATTTAGAAAAATAAAATGTGGGTGCCCATGGTAAAAATATTTCTTATTTTTTAATTAAAAAATCTTAAAATCAAATTTTTTTTTGCCTAAAAATCTATATACATATATTTTAAAATTATTTTAATACTGTTCAAACATTTTTTTATACTTCAGACTAATCTTTTTCTGTGTATACAATTTCATTCTGGACATTTTGGTGTGTAATACAAGACAATAGCATAAAAAATACCAAAAGTATTAATTTTTTACAAACAGTATGCAAAACACAGGGTCCCCACCCGACCGTGTGAAACCGGGAATAAGCCGTGAATTTCGTTCACCGTGAAAAAACCTTAAATAAGCCGTGAATTTTGTTTACATACCGTGAAAATCTCTACAACTTTTGAATAAATAAAATCAACACGGGTCGTTGTCAGACGATCATATGGGAAAGTTGACCTTCGCTATTGCAAAGTAAAAAGTAGCACGCAATGTAGGGGATAGACCACGAAGTTTTGACAGTGCTGCTATCTGAGCGATTTTATGATAATATGGTTATATAAACAAATGAGGAAAAGGAAGGGCCGGTGGGAGATGACGCTTCCGGCTCAAATCACGTGAGGCCTGTCTTTGTCTATCGCCAGGTTCCGTGCCTTGGCTACGCTACGCGGCTGTAAACGAGGCATTCTCTGATTGAACGCGAGATTAATAACACAATTTAATTACTTGATAGATTGTCGTTTAAAGTAAACAACTTTTCGTATTGGAGTTATTATTGTATCAGATATAGTCTATTATTGTTTTCATAAAATAAAAAAAGTATACAAATCCTTAATCTAATGTAAGGAATTTAAATTACATTTTAACTTAATTTCATTCTATTAAATCCCTTATTTTATTTAAATATTAATGAGAAAAATGCTATTCAGTACGATATCTATATCGTTGTGTGTAATGACTTTTAACACAATGTAATAATTATAAAAAATTTTAATTTATGGTGGACAATAAACTGAATTAATTTAGGGTCTTGCGTAAATAAATAGTATAATAATGTGACGGAGCAGAACCTACACGACACACATATCAATTAACGCAGCGAGACCATAACTTTATAGGCCTATATAACTGTTTTAATTACCAGTAAGGTCGTTTGAGAAAACAATTTTATTTTTCATCTCTTTAGATATTAAACGGTAGTGATTATGCGTTTTCCTTATCAATAATATTTTTTTTATGATTCCTAAGCTGCATGGATATTACGAGTGTAGCCTACACGGTTTAAAATCTTTTATGGTGAATGTGTGGTTTAAATTGTATAATGTATTAGTAAAATATTAAAAATGAAACGTCATGTTATAAAAACATTTAGAAAAAAACCATTGCATTTTTTCTAACCAGGAAACAACAAACGTCAAGTAACTTTGTAGTGTTAAGCTTTATTACTACAAATCGAGGAAGTCGTCCAAGTATAATTTTGTCGGGTTCCATACGACTACGTTAACGCTATTAATCATTTCATGCAGATGAAAAATATATCGTACAAGGTTCATTTATTGTAAATGTGGTGGTGCAGCGATGTTATGGTAAAAATAACCTTTGTTGTCTACTGTCAATGAGAGTGGAAGGGGAGGGGTATATCGTGTACTCCACACCCCCATCCTCGGACAACAGCTGGTTTCATGTCTCAACATGAAAGATTTGTTTCCCCAGCTCGGCACTCATCCCAATCTTATTCTTATTGTGAGAATTGATATAAAGATTTAAAGCTTTTCATTCAACTCATTCTGACACTTTCTCACGGAAATTCTTCTGTTGAAAGAGGCTTCTCTGTCAACAAACAGTGTATAGTTGAAAACTTGAAGGAAGGAGAGTTTAGTCGCGTTGAGAAAAGTTTGTGACGGCGTATCAGCAGCAGGAGGATTGGAGGCAATGGAAATCACTAATGAATTAGTTCATGCTGCCAAAAATTCCCCACGCCCACTACCGGAGCACTTGGCAAAACAACGAGAAGAAATGAAAGACAAAAATTAATTCTGAGAAAGAGAGGAAGCAAGCTGCAATAGAAAAAAAAAAGAATTGGGAAGCACAAAAATTCCAGGTTTTGTCCCGACGCCAGGAAAAGGGCAGCTGAGTTAGACGATAAGATACAGGAACTTAGCAAAAAGTGCAAATCGTAATTCACTTTATTCTAGACATTTTTATCAATTTCTTTATTTATGTGTACAAATATAATTTTTTTTTTGTATAAACTGGTACCAAATAACTTTTCCTTTATAACAAGTTGTATATAATTTTTTATACATTTTAACGTTTATATGTTATTTTAATTTCAATAAAATTTGCCTTTTTCTTATGTACTAATTAAAATGTGAACCTGTGATTATGTGAAAATTTTCCTGTGGAAGAAAATCGATCGAAATAATAATAATAATGTGTTAAACAAGAAAATAATTTAATAATCACGCAAGTGTACTTCATGGACTCAAACGAGTTAGCCTTAGAAAACGTACGAATCCTGGTCACCCTGCATCTTGTCCTAACCTGTGTCAACAAAGTTCTCTTCAGATTTCAACAAACTTGTAAGTTAAAGAAAATTATGAGCTATGTGCATGCTAATTATATTGAAATTTGTCTTTGTCATTGCTTTGATGACTGTTATGATGATGTTTTGTAAAAATAATATGCCTTGTTATATTCATTAATGTAGCAAATCGACATATAAAATCGGGTCGCTCGCCGCTCATTGCTTGCGTCGTAACCGAAGCCTATTGTTATTTCGTTCTTTTAGACGTTTCCGTCAATTCCTGCAACGACCAATGAAATCGTTAGTCAAATGGGAAGAAGTTTTATATTGTATTTTACCGCTCTGCCGCGTCTGTAGTGTTTACGTCTCAACTTCGCCCCCCCTCTCCAACACGATTTTGTTTGTACCGGTAACGTTGTTTATGAAAACTTTCCGGACCTTGAATTTTAATTTTTTTAACCGTGAAAACCGTGAATTAGCCGTGAATTTGAGTATTTAGATTGAGTGGAACCCTGAAAACAGCTGTTTCTGCTCCGGGGATTCTCGGTAGTTCTTAGGTCAAATGATTTTGGTAACGTTTTTTTCCACCATCAATATTTTTGGTCTGGGGTTCAAAGGGTTAAGTAATATTGTTTGCCAATTTGGATATAAAAAACTTGGTCCGCTTCTCGTACCCTACCCCTGTTCTGTTCTTGTTTTCGTTTCAGTTAGTTTTTATGTAGTTACTATATTGTTAAAAATGTTATTATTGCATGTAAATTTTGTTTATGTTTTTCATAAAAGATAATCACTATTATTACTTTCCTCTATTATGTTATTATTATGAATTGCTAAAAAACTGAAAACATTTTTTTCTATGTTCATGGCAAAATTTGCTTCAAGTAGGTTATTCTAAATGTTGTGTTCCTACTATATTTTTTATAGTTTATTATAGAACATTGTTACATTAATGTGTTATATAACTACGGTGTGTAGGAAAAAATTTCAAACGTACACTTATTTAAAAAATATATATAACAAAAATTATTAATATAAATAGTTCAACATCATACATTTATGTCTTCAGGACAAAATTTCCAACAATTTAGCTACTCTGAATTTTGAATATCTATATATATAAAAATGAATGTTTGTATGTTTGTCCTTTATGGAATCGTGAACTATTGGACCGATCATGATGAAAATTTGTACGTATATGTATTTTTCCACGGAGAAGGTTTATAAGCTATGCCCATCCCTTTCCCGATTCAGGATTCCGCCCCACTGGTTACAGAAATACCCATAAGAAATGCATTGCAGCAAACATATGTTAACGTCTTTTCAAATTTTTAATCAGCTGTTCTTTGTAAACATATATTACACTTATAGTTTTAAAGCATAGAGTAAGCTTAAGAGAAACGACAAATTTTGTTTAAACTGTTTTTGCAATCACTGTTAAACATAGACTTTACTATCCAGATAATACAATTCAAATTTGACGTAAATATTCACCTTTAACTGCAATATTTATTTAATATAAACCATGCTCATGCTTGATCAGAAGAGTAATGCAGATATCATAATTACTATCTTACGTTGGCTACAAATATAAAGAATGTTATAAAATCAACCTTAGTTGTTTTTTTTGACAGAAGTATGGTTCTCAAAACTCCGTGTGTACATATTCTCTCGATCGAGACAACAAAGCAAGCTCAATCGTGGCATCGGAGATATAACTAATTTAATCTAAAATTTATTATAGTAAAAAAAAAAAAATTTACTAAGTAATATAAGGACTTCGGTTCTTAAGATTTGCGTGCGAAGCCGTGGGTAACAGCTAGATAGAGGCAGGAATATGGTACATACCTTCATAATACGCCCAAGAGGCTCACGATGGAACGACTATCAATTATCTCAGCAATGTTTAGAATGTGATAGAAAAAGAATAAGTGAATATAGTGTACTGTTTTCAACGGGAAATTGCGTGCGAAGCCGCGGGCAACTTTTGCAAAAAATTATTGAAATGCGCAGCAAAGCGCGCCGGGCTCGCTAGTATGTAATATTTCAAATGCATGTTCATATTTCATTACAAATTTTGTTTTTATTTTTGTAAACTAAGAAATTGTTTTTTCTAATTTCATAGTTTCACAGTCTGAATGCACACTGTGCATTGCATAATTCTTTTCAAAAAGTGGTGTATGACACTATATTTAAGTTACTATTTATATTTATTATAAATTTTCCAAGGACAGTCTGCAAAACCTCACAAAACGGGTATGCATTTTACAAAATATGATGGACGCTCGGAGGGATAACCCTGGAGCTGACAGCTAAAAATCCTGTGGTGGCAGGTCTATTTGTTTATTTTTTTAACAATTCATCTGGAGATAGATCGGGGCGCGGACAGGACATGTATGCTGCGTTTTACAAAGCTTTTGTCCGTTCGTGCCTTGACTATGGTTCTCAGGTTTATTCTGTCTGCCCGCCAAGCGCGTTAGGAATGCTTGACTCGATTCACCACTCTGCGATCAGGTTGGCTACTGGAGCTTTTCGTTCAAGCCCTACACCTAGCTTATTAGCGGAGGCTAGTGAACCAATGCTGGATATGAGACGCAAGCAACTTGTCATAAATTATTTTCACTCCCTTAAAGCCAAGCCCGAAAATCCGGCATATGAACACGTATTTGAAAGTGACTTGCTCGAAGTCTATGCCAATCGCCCTAACATCTCAGCTCCCCTTGGAGTAAGGGCTAAAGTGCTCCTCTCGGACCTTGGTATCGAGGAGTACCAAGTAAGTCAATGCTACCAGAGTGATATTCCTCCCTGGTTAGTATTAAGTCCCGAAGTTGTCCTGTCACTTCACAAGTACAAGAAAGGAAGCACTTCTAATTTAGTGTTCACGCAGGCTTTCCGGGAACTCTTGAGTGCTCGGGCACCTTGTGACATAATTTACACTGATGGGTCTAAGTCGGAGGATGGCACCGGATGTGCGTTCATAACGGCGAGCCGTGAGTATAGATTCTGTCTGCCCTCTGTAACGTCAGTCTACACGGCAGAACTGACCGCTATTTTTAAAGCATTGAACATCGTCTGCCCCAGGACCAGAACTGGTCATCTGCTCCGACTCGCTTAGTAGTCTGCAAGCAATCAAGGACATGTATCCAAAACATGTCCTTGTGCGCGACATCCGATGTGCTATTCACAGACTTCAAGTCCAAAATATACAGGTTGTTCTGGTGTGGGTGCCCGGTCACGCGGGAATTCCCGGAAATGAGCTTGCCGACAGGGCTGCTGGGAGTGCTCATGAGCTTCCTCCTTTTACTGCTATGGTGGCAGAGTCAGACCTAAAGCCAATGGTGAAGGAGAAGTTAAGACGAGTTTGGGGTGACTCTTGGTCTCGGACGGTGTGCAACAAACTGAGAGCCATAAAACACACTCCCTTGTAGCTCCCTGGGGGACAGCCATCCGCGAGAACCGCAGAGAGGAAGTAGTGTTGTGTTGGTTGCGAATCTGTCACACGCTGCTGACTCACGGGTACCTCATGAGCCGCGGGGATCCCCCGGAGTGTGCGTTTTGTGGAGTGGCTCTGAGTGTCGAGCATATTTTGGTCGAATGCCGTGATTATACAATGCAAAGACGATCTTGTCAGCTCCCAGCAAGTCTATTCGATCTGTTGGGGGATGATGAGTCAGTCATTGTAAAACTTTTTGAATTCTTAAGAAGAACGAGGTCTTATCTCAAAGATTTGATCTGAGCGAGTACCTGTTAAGTTATATACTTTGTCCTTCTATTTATTTGTTATTGTTATTTGTTATTAGTGAGGGTGGGTCCCTTTACAACCTTACCTTCACTAACTTACCTGGTTTTAGCATTAGATTGTTGTTATATTTATATTGTTATTATTTATCTGACATATTTTAATTATTGGGCCCCTTTACAGCCTCTCGGCTATTTTTGTTATTTAGTATTAGTCCTCTGTTCACTGCTGTTGTTTTTCTTATTGTCTTAATGTGATAATTTTCTTTGACACAGCGATCCGTTGTCTATTCTTTGTACTGATAACGTGACACCATATTTTAAAGTGTAGGTGTCCGTTAACCATACGGGCATTGATAACCTCCGTGTTTTATGCCCTTATAAATAATAATAAAAAAAAAATTGAGATAGATCTAGAGGAAACGGAAGACTTCTGTACACAATGCAGTAAATAACGGCCGGAAGATGGCCGAGCAGCGATGACGATTTCAAAGGCATGTTTGAACGTCAACGGATCGACATCTATCATTAATATTAAACGAATGAATATCATACTAAAGCGGCCAATCACTAAGAGGGTTAACTAAACTAACCTTTTCAACTATATTTCTACTTTTTAATTCTGTTAGGTGCCATAAACAACTAACTAAAATACAACACTTTCTCAGTTAGATCGCGATCGCAGTGTCGTGACAAGTAGGGGAGCTTTTTTAAGGTTATATTATTGTGCGTTTTTATTAATTTAAAAGATATTAAAACTAATAAAAAAAGTGTTGACAGTCACTTCTGAGTGTCCATGAAGACAGTTTTAGAGTTTGTTTGAAAATTGTCTGAATAAGATTATGTTTATGTTTTGAGTTTCGTTTTAGTAATTATTGTTATATTACACATGATTTTGTATGATTTACAATAGTTTTAAATGGCTTTTATCTTTAAAAGTATTAAAGGTTAAAAAAATTATTTTGTTTCCGTAGAAAAGTCATTGTCTAAAGTGATTTTCAATTTAAAAAAAATTATATTAACATCTTATTGTTATATATTTTCTGATGGACAATTCATTTACATTTAAAACAAAATTAAAATAAGCTTTTAATGATAAAATATCAATTTTAAGTGGAGGTTTTTTCTGCAACCTTGCGTATTAGTAAAAATAATTTCTAGCAATTAATTATTTGTAAAAATGTTGTTTATGGTACAATATTAAGTTATTACACATAATTTTGGGTTGTTTTAAAATTTTATTTATCATAAAAGTATTGAAATTTCAAAATAAATCTTTTTTATAAAAGTTATTTCACCACAAACTTGATTTTTATTATTTATTTTTTTTTGGAATGTTGCTGTTTAAAGTTAGTGATCTTTTAAATGAAAAAATTAAATAAAAATTTAAATGTTCAATAGTTTTTTTATATGTAATTCATATAACCTTAAAAAGAAGTAAAACAGAGCTTTTTATGATCAAAAATAAATTTTATATATACATTTTTTCTAAACCCTTGCGTTTTGGTCCAAAACCTTCTGGCACTTTTCGCATAGTCACACAAAAAATAACTTGGCATTTTTCAACATGGATTTAATTTTATCTTTGGCAATAAAAGCGTTTAGTTGCTGTTGAAAACTTTAAACATGTCTACAGTTTTGATTTGTGAAGTATAGAACATTGCATTCTAGGGTTAAATTATTCAAAAGGAGTTTTTTTAACAATTGAGTAACCTGTTATTTTGTTACAGTCGCTTGTTATACCAGAAAAGTTTCAACACATTCTCCGTATAATGGGGACAAATATTGATGGCAAACGGAAAGTGATGTTTGCCATGACTGCCATTAAAGGTGTTGGCCGAAGATATGCCAACATCGTACTGAAGAAGGCTGACATTGATCTGGACAAGAGGGCTGGAGAATGTTCAGAAGAGGAAGTGAGTTACTGACAATAATTATACTCTTGGTTCACTTTTAACATGTTAGCAAACTGATTTTCTAATGTAATCAAGTTGTTGGCTCATAATGTTCTTTAAGTGTCAGATGGGTAGAGTTCAGAATATAAATTTCATATTATCAAGGAAAACTTATTTTATTTCAGTTTGTTATCTTGAGTTCTCATAAACTTAAGCAGAATATTCACTTAAAATTATTTAGTCAATAATAACTGGTGGTTTTCGGTCCAGGAAATGGTCAAAATTCCTATAAGATATTGGTTAGTCCAAAGTCAACAAATTATAACCCAAATGGAGAGATCATCCTCTTGTCTTCTCCTTGTTACACAAGTATGGAGTAATCTTATCAAGGAAATACTAAAAGTAAATAATTAAACAATAAAAAATACTTTTGATTATAACAATAATTATTATCCTTTGTATTTTAATTAAATGTAATTATCTTCCTTAAATTCCTCTATCTTAGTCATCATTATATATTGCAGGTTCACAACAACAAAATTAAAGAACGAAATTAATTCTTTATGTACTTACTGTATTAGGCCGGTATAAAGAGAGGCACTTCCTCCACCTTCATTCAGAATCATTTCTCCCACCTAATTACTTACCTAAACTATGAATCGGGCAGTATGAATCCATAAGTTAGCCATCAATTATTGGCATTAAACCACTACACATTGTAATATAAATATGTATGCAATATAGAGACCAATGAGACCTATATATAAATTTTCTTGTTTATCACATCTTCTACTGTAGTTGTTATGTAATGGGAATTTCAACTCACATTGGACCTAACAGATTTCAGCTTGAAATGAAAAGGCAATTAAAACGACTCTATCAACAATAACTGTACTTGTTTATAATGGAATTCTAAACTTAATAAATATTATTCTACATTAATCACTTTACAAAACAAGACAAGACTAGAGCCAAATACAAATCAATCTGCTTTAACTTTTTTTAAATCATTGGTTGGAATGTAAATACTATTATTAAGAGCAGTCCACTGCCACATGAATCAATAGTCAAACTTTCAATACATATTACTTACATTACATTTACGACAGTATGGCAGTAGTCTTACTATTAGGGAGCTTAACCCTAGAACTGGCGGTTATTTCATCCTGTAGTGTCGGGCTGTTTTGGAGCTTCGCGCAAGGTTTTTTTAAAAAAATTATTAAAAATATAAAATAAAAGCAATATAAATAAGAGTATATATTTTTTGTGTTCAGAATTAAACGTAGAATTGCACTATATTGTAAAATTAACCATAAAAAATTTTCTAATAAACACTTTTTTTATCAAATATAAAATTTACGAAAAATATTTCTTAAATTTGGGGGGGACCATACCTAGCAAATGAATTTATAGTGAGAAATTTATAAGTGAGATAGCCATTCTGTATCAAATTTTATCTAGTTTCAAAAAAACATAAACATTATACACATTTATGAAAGCATCATAAAGCTATAGAACAAAAAGCAGCGATGCGTATAAATTCTGAAAATCGGGTGTACACGTAAGACTTTGGTAAAACAAGTTTTGCTAATACATTTATCTATGAATACATGTTATATTGCATATTTTATTACTTAGAATAAAATAGAATATACAGTACTAATGAAAAAATTACCATAAATTATTTTTTGAAAAGTAAAAAAAAGTTAAATTTTGCCATTATTCAAAAACTTTGCAAAAAATTTTCATTCAGCAAAATATAAAATCGTTTCTAAAGCTTGTACTATATCAAAATTTATAAATTTATGGTTTATAAGTAATAGAAAATATTATGTAGTTAGAAAACTATAAATAATATAACTAAATATATTGAAAAAGTATAGAATAACCCAAACAGTTATTATATATAACCAAAGAAATTACAGGAAATATATATTTTATTGTGAAAACTATCTATTTACCAAAAATAAATAGTTACTTCAGAGCTAAAAGAGTGCTATAAATAACGTTTAGTAAGTGAAAACAATAAACTATGTGAAATGAATTTTAGCCAAGTCATTTTGCCATAGCCTACACAAAGCCGATAATTTCTCAAACATATTTCAGTAAATAGAAATTGATTTATTCTAAAATATATATGTTTACACTACTACGACATCAAACAACACACTACACATTAAATACGACACTAAAACATGCGTAAAACTATTAAAACTTACAAATATCCAAAGCTCGGCACGAAAGTGATACACAGAACGGCAGCGGCAATATGGCGGTCACAACAAACTGCGTCGTTTTCTTTTACGTTCAAAATGACAAGCTTGCTACGTCGCAACCATAATACAAAGAGGAATAAAACTCATCTGTTCCCTAGCATTTTTCTTCCCGAATCCAATGGTGCATGAATTATATCGATACGTTACCGGAGTATATTGTAAAAAGTAATTATATGAGAGAATGTTTGACCGACAAAATTTTGATGGTTAACACTACAGAAGCGACATTGACCGACAAAATTATGTCGATTAACAGTTCTAGGGTTAATTGAGTATAATTCCCCTTCCCTTGCCTTGAGGGGAAGAATTGATGTTATTAATTTATTACAGAGTCCGATGAGTTTTAACCCTTAGCGCTCCAATGGATTTCATAAAATGATTTTATAGAATGTCCCAGCACTCCAATGGCCTGCAGTGCAGGCCAGCGCCATACTCAAACTAGCTCCGGCGGCATAAATATTTTTTTCGTCCTTGCGCTCCAATGGCCCGCAATGCAGGCTGGTACTAATTTGCTTGAACGCTCCAATGTCCTGCATTGCAGGCAGCACGTATTGTGTCATATTTCATTTTCTATGATTTTTTGTGGTGTATCTATACGGTACCAAATCAAGTTTTCAGAATTAGAAATAACCAGTGAATAAAATGCAATATTTTCAATAACCAGTAATAAATTTTTTATTTGAATTAAATGCAATTCTTTATATCACGTTTGTAAGAGAATTGCATATCATGTTTAGGTCAACCTTTATTTTTAGACTTGCTGACTGATATTGTTATCACTATCTCAGACATTGAAAGGGGAGATGAAGCAACATCTTGATTGTCCTACAGCTCTGGTCCCACCCTACTTAGCTTATCTGTTACACGAATAGTAAACAAAGATAACATCTACCACATCTGGATAACAAGGCGTACAAGAATGTACTGTGACACTTGCACACACAAACCGGGATTACATGCTGGTAACTGTTTTAGATTATACCACACAGCGAAAAGGTTTAAGGACTAATTTTGATTTTACAATTTTAATATTCCTGCACTTATAATTATTATATATACCTATACTTATTTTATACTTAATATTTTTATTTATAAAAATTTTTATTATTGAAAAAATGCAATTGGTTTTACACTTTTATATTTTTATACACGTATTATTATTATTAACGGCCAAATTTTATTCAAATACTATTATTAGTAACTCGTTAAAAAAGTTATTTCATTTATTAGCATTTTTTGTATGTTTGTGGTAAATTTGTCTTGTAAACATACATATGTTATAGCAATATGCTATGGTTTTTACACTACTGTATATTGTTTAGGTTAGGTTTTATTCATTTTTTAAATTTTTTTGAATAATAAAAACCTTTGAATCGATTAAAAACTATTTATTTATCCTAGTATCACCTTTTAATAAAGTATTATTTTAAAATCATTTGTACATTAAATAAAAGATAACCAAGAAAAACACGTAAAATACATGAAATAAGCTAACTAATTAAAAAATTAGTAGTTAGTACTTAAATAGCTATTAGTAAAGTAGACCTTTAAATTGGCATTTAAACTGTTACGCAATGGTTGGCTCAAAATAATGTGGAGTGCTAACACGTCCATTGCAAAAATAAATAAGAGCTAGTGGGGAATCCGTCATGGTCTGCAATGCAGGCCGCTGGAGCTGTGGGACAGGCTAACGTATTTTAATTGGAGTTGGTGGGGAATCTGCCCGTGCACCGCCATGGCCTGCAATGCAGGCCTTTGGAGTGCAAAGGGTTAACTCATTGTGGATCAAGTTATTTTTGTGTGCGTGCCCCTGTTGGTGAGAATTAATTTTGTCGAGACAACAGCTGAACAGCAATCCGCCAGATCGCTATAGCACTTGGTTCTTCACTAAAACTTGCCTTTAGTATACATAACTTGTGCTCATATATTTAAAAACAATATAAAACTAAATTTTCATGAACATAATGAAAATTAAACCACTAGCACTAATAAACAAGTTAAACTTTGTGCTGTTTAATTTGAAAATACTAGTGCAATATATTGGGTAATTTATGGAAGTTTAACCCATTGCGGATGGTATTGTTTTGGCACGCGGGCACCAGCGGGCGCTAATTAATTCACGGTCAGCGGGCGCACGAACAGCACTGGTGCGCCACATCGTATCGCTCGCTTTTGTATACTAGAAAATTCAGCTGCGAAGGTATTCGTTCAGATGGAACATGGGCTTGCTGGGGTATCCGTGATGTAGGAACGATAACACGCGAGCAAGGTTACGACGTGGCAGGGATGATGTCTGAATCATAGTCTAAATAAAGTGGCTCATACAAACTGCGATCTGTAGGATATTTATAAAACTTTTGAAAACTCTAAACGTAGACCGTTGTTAAACACTCTTAGTAGACAAGTGAAGACGATCACCCGATCTATCAGACATTACAGAACTATTTGGAGGGAAATTTAAAAGCAGACCGCTTTTGCGACCTGAGCTCGTCACCCGTTAGGCCCGGCCGCTGCGTGACGAGCCCAGCTCGTCAGTGATCCGCAATGGGTTAAGAAGGTGAAATTAAGTTAGATAGAAATATAATGTCTATAAAGCACATTACGACGAGCCGAGCCCATACTGTCATAAGGGCCAAACATTGTGTGACAAAATATCTTGTCAGTCATCCGCAATATGTTAATTTTCAGACATTTTTTGCAATAAACATTACATGTTTTATTAGAATATTTTGCTTACACTTAAGTGGGAAAGGAGATTCACGTATAGTAAACAATTTCTAAAAATGTATAATCGCCTATTTTAGGTGGAGAAGATCGTTACAATCATGTCACACCCACGTCAGTACAAAATCCCTGATTGGTTTTTGAACAGACAGAAGGATATTCAAGATGGTAAATATTCCCAGGTGAGTATATTTATGTAACTCACTATATAATAGAAATAGAATTTATATAATTATGTAAATAAATATGGGAGAACTGTATGGAATTGTCTAATCCCATCTTTTCAGCTCTCATTTATCTGAAATTTCATTTGATCTTGAGAAATTCCTTCTCAATAAATCTGAATTTAATGAGGTTGATATTGTAGGAATAGTTCAGACTTTTATTGAACGTTTATGTCATAGAAACATTAACATTTTCTTTTGAAAATTTTGAAGGAAACCCTTACATCAACAAAAATATCATGTCAACAATTTGTCTTTAGACAATCTAAAATGTTCTATTTTTACAATATTGTTACTTAAATTATATAATAATTGTGTTTCATAATTATCTTAATTTGGTTAAAACTTACTTTTTATTATCAAGTTGTTACAATAAGTTACGTTAAAGTTTGTTTAATATGTTCCTCTATTAAAGACAGAGGAAAGACGTTATGAATGTGCTAGTATGTTTATGTAAGCAGACTCAGGCTTAACTGCTGTGTGTTCATAATAATCTGAAAGTGTAAACTAATTTATTTAATCGCCAAAACCAAATCAGTTTTCCTAAAATTCAGCAGTAGATTTTCATTCCAAAAAATTAAAGAAAATTGCTTAGAACTCAGATTTTTAATCACCATATTACAAACAAAAATTTTATGACCTACATTACATCAGATTTTTTAAATGAGGATGAGGAGTGGGAAACCTACTACTTAGATGTAATGTAAAGTCCACTTCCAACTTAAGGGGTATGAACCACTATATTATTAAAAACAAAACCTGCTCCTAATATCATCATTCCTACTCACAACCTAAAGCATTACTTCAATTAGGGCAGGGAGGTGGCTGCTAAACTCTGCTGTTCCTAATTTCTTGTGTTTACTGATACTTCCTCCATCTTCTTGGATGGTGGTGACAGCTGTTCTGCTCGCTGTGTCCCAACCGTCTTTGTATTCTGATGCAGACAAGCAGTCTCTGTGGTGTCAGCTAATCTGTAGTGTCCCTTTGTTGTCCACCTTGGCAGTGTCTTCCTAGTCTGCCAAGTGGTTGGGCTCTCCAACTAATCTTGCATATTTCAGTGAAAGCATTCTTGCAACATAAGCATTTTAGTCAGGTACAATTTGACCTCGCCTTGTTATTTTCAGCCTGAAAAGAAGTTTTAGAAAATATCTTTCAGTTTACCATTTTTACAATTTTAAATTCATAACATGTTAATTTATAATAAAAATATGTCCATTTGTCTCACAGTTGACCTCAATGAACTTGGACAGCAAACTTCGAGATGATCTCGAAAGGCTAAAGAAGATCAGAGCCCACAGAGGAATGCGTCACTATTGGGGGTAAGGATGAAAAGCTTTTGTTTTTTTTATGAGTAGACTGTTGGTTGTTTACTACTAATGTGTACTATTTCAATATTAGAAGAAGAATATTTTAAAGATGTGTTTTCTAAAATAATTTTAATTATTATTTATATGATTTGAAGTTTGGGTTAGTATTACTGGAGATTTACACATTTAATTCAAAATTAGCACAGAACTCATAATGGTCAAATGAAGTTCCATGATGTATTCAACACTATGATGATGGATTTATTTGATGCAAACTTGACTGTGGCACAAAGTTAAGAAAGGACTGAATGTACGGATTCAATCACAAAAGTACAGTACATGTGATAATATAGTCTTCTCATAGTGCCAGATCACTTGGCTCAGAATATTGGTCATATTAAAGCACAGAGATCGTAAATTTAGTCTCGAATGTTTCAGCTTATTAAGGGCATTTCCACTAAGGTTTTCTGAGGCAGCTGTATACATTTATGTAGGTGAAAACGGGTGACAAATTAATTATGTGGGGTTATGTAGCCTGTCTACCCATCCCATGATTTACAAGCCACAATAATGATGGTACCAGTGTTACCTCTTTATTAGCTTATTTATGTTGCTGGCAAGTTATTAAAAATTCTTAATAAAAAGTAGCTTAGTGTATGTTCAGTCCCTCTTCTTGAAATGCACACTTGTTCTAAATGCAATGCTCTCAAATTTTGGAACATTGGATTGTCTGTGTGCTAAAGTAAAATATGGTGTTTGGGTTCCTTTACTTTATAGTTTTGGAACTTGTATATCCATATTACATTTTTATCACACTTATTTTTAAATTAAGAGAAACTACTTTGAAAAACTGCCCATTGACATATCTGGAAATAAAATAATTTGTGATTTTTTTGGACAGATTTGTACATAGAGAACTGTTAGTTTTAATAAAAACTTCTTGTTTAAGAACTATGGTAATGCTGTATATTTCTTAATTATTTTCTCTTATATTAATAGAAATAATACGTAACTGAAATAAATTTCCCATGGCGAATATTGTTTAACCCTTATAACGTCAGTATATCTTTTCACGACTTCCAGCAAACGGCACAATATATATAAAAAAAAAAAAATTAATGTGTAAAGTTCATTTTTATTTTTACTTTCTATAATTATGGTAAGTATAAAAAAGTACAAATTTTAAAATTATAAAGTCACTGTACTCAGGATCGTCAATGTTACGAGACATGTTATTTATCACTAATAATGAACACGGTACTTTGGAATTATACCGACCACACCCAGACATGAATCGTTATTTGACATTTTGCTTCTACTGATTACTAGATTAGCGTAGAACAATATTTCGTCAATATAAAACAGGAATTGTCTTATCGCAAACCCCTCCCCATCCTCAGACAGAGGTCAAAGTCGAGCGGTCTAGTAGATAACGTGATTGCAGAGTCTCGCCGCCCGTTCAGATGATGCGTGGCTTTGTTGTACTTCCGTGTTTTACCTCTACATTTCTCCAAACACAAAAATTCAATAAAAACAAATATGATCAAACTAAAACTAAACTCTTTATTAAAAAAAATCACTCAAAACTTGTTTTTATTCTTGATCATACTCCGCCACCCAAAATTCGAGTGCCATGCCTTCTCGCTGATGTCAACGAAAGAAAAACATCCCTCGAGATAGTACCTATCAGTAAAATATCACATTCTAGAGGATCTGATCAGAAATATAAATTGAATTGTAATGGAAAGGCAATTATGTACCGCGCAAATCATGTGATGCCGCGTGGCCTGTCGTAATCGGGATTCTCGAGAAAGATAAGATAACAGCAACAACAATACCGATCACAATGCCTGGAAATGCTTGTAAGTTTGTAATTTTGTAATTAAAGAGTTGTTTTTTTCGTTCTATCATGTTTGTTTAGCTATAAATTTATATTTTTGTGTTCTTCATACTGGTGTGGTCGGTAGAATCCCAAAGTACCTGAACACTAAATAGGTGACACTAAACACTAAAATGACACTAAAAACACTAAATGAATACTAAAACTAAGATATCAATACTTTTAACAAATAAATAAAAACCATATAAACAGAAAACACGACGAAGGAAACCGACTCAGCGATGGTTAGACACGCACTACCTGAAGCCAAACTGCAAACAAAAGCGCGCGCGCGCTGTACGGCGTCTGTGCCGTGTGGGTGGGGAGAGTGTCTAGACACCGCGTCTATTGTTTCAAACAATGTAACGCGACAGCTATATTTTGACGCTTGACATAGGTCAATAACCCACACACATGGTTGACGCATACCGTTAGTGACATTGATCGGATTTAAAAGGAACTTAAATTTGCTATAGACGCAGTTTTGTGTCGATGCGCAGTACCGCGTCTTTGCCGTTTGGAGATAGTTTGTCTATGCGCCATACGGCGTCTGTGACGTTATAAGGGTTAAATTCATCAAGGTTAGAGTACATTTGAAATCTAAAGTCTTATTACAAATTGCTGATAATAAAATGTTTAAATAACATTTTAAAACATATGTTTGAAACAATATGCACTTATAAACGGCATACTATATATGTCTATACAGTGTGCTGGTAGCGAGTGCAACAGAAAACTGAACATTGTATTGCTGTTTAAACTTTTATTGATAAACCTCATGTAATGTTCAAACAATTACTTTCTCCGTCACTTAACACATTCCTTCTGTACGCTACGGTTCTGAATAAATATAAGTTTGTACACGGGAAGTGACGTTTATGATTGTATTTAACAGATAATAACGTGAAACCAAGTTCATAACTTGTAACATACCACACACAGTGAAGTACCCACAGTGTGAAGTAGCACTGTAGTCTTAGTCGAAGCATTTGGATTTGAATATGGTTCCAGCAACAAGATCAGTTTTGAGCCCAAATTAGAGGTCCTCAGTCAGGGTGAGATTTTGACCACTTATTTGTGCCATTTATCCTTGATCAATGCAAGGGTTTAAATGTTATTCTAATACATTTTTTATTTATAAAAAAATCCAATCTCCAAAACAAAAGGTTCAGTTGCAATGAGTTAGTTTGTAGATATAAAACATTTTATGTGGGTAATGTAAATTGATATTAGTAATGCCAGTTTTAAATTCTTGTTTTCATGAAAGTGTAGTTTTTCTTCTCCTTATTGTTTTAGTATTCAAGTATGTATATTCAAATTATCTTTTGCACTATTAAACGGCACAGTTTAGATCTTCTGGACTGTGCTGGTAGCTGGTGCGACATAAACTGCATGGTGCGACTCACTGTTGCATTTAATTGCAATCTTGTTGTATAATGCTACAGTTGTATAAATTACTTATTAGAGGTAAAACAATTGATTATTTTTGGCTTGACAAACCTTATACAATCATGTTATGTTCTCCCTTTGGTTTCACTGTTGACAACTCATGTGAATATCAAACATTTTTATTGTAAATTTTTATGATAGGTCAGTACTTTCCTTTTAGTTTAAACAGTTACATACACTGCAACATATCACTCTACACTAAAATTGTAAAATGATTTTTACTTAGCTTATTTTCTGAACAAATTATTGTGTCTGATACAATGCAATTCTGCTACTTAACCCCAGCTCTAATTTTAGTTATTAAAATATTTGTATACAAACTTCACTACATTACTTGCTTTCTGTGCATCTTGTTAATTGAACAGGAGTTTGTGTATGTCACAACTTGGTTATTTGCCAAAAGAAAATTCACATTCAGATATCTGCTCCCAAATTTGCAGTGTAGTTGTCAGAATAATCAAAATAAAAGTACTGTATTTGTGAGTACATTTACATGTAGACCTATTTGGAGCAAGCTACAAAAAAGTAGAATAACCTCTACCATCATGTTAATATACGAGGGGGTACCCAAAAAAAACCGGAATTGTATTGCTGGCAGCCGGCAGCGTGTAGTACACATTCCTGCCGCTAGGCGTGTGTCGCGCAACCCATTGCGAGCTCAGTGACCCCAGTTCCGTTGTCCTAGTGCATTCTGTTCGTTCGTAGTGACTGTTTTCGCTAACCCTGTTTTGTTCTTGTTTCGTTTTTTGTCATGGCAAGTTTAAGTGAACAACGTGCAGCTGTGAAATTTTGTTTTTTTACTTGGTAAAAATGCTGCAGAAACTATTTTAATGTTGAATACAGCTTACAAAGATGCTATGGGGAAAACTCAGGTCTACGAGTGGTTCGCTCGATTTAAAAATGGCGACATGTCGATTGAAGACAAACCTCGGTGTGGACATCCATCAACCTCTCGAACGGACGAAAATGTTGAGAAAATTCATGAACTTGTGCTTACCGACCGTCGACAGACAATTGAGGAACTATCAGAGAGTAGTGGGTTAACTTGGAGCTCGGTTCAGCGAATTTTAACAGGAGATTTAGGACTGAAAAGGGTTGCTGCCAAATTTGTTCTTCACCACGACAACGCACCGGCACACACAGCCATCTCAGTTAGGCAGTTTTTAGCCAAAAACGGCATGGTTCCGCTGCCCCACGCACCTTACTCGCCTGACCTCGCTCCATGCGACTTTTTTTTATTTCCACACATGAAAAGAGGCTTGAAAGGTCAACGATTTGACAGCGTTGAAGAGGTTAAGAAAAAAACGAAGCTCGAGCTTGCAGCCAATTCTAAAGATGACTACAAAAAATGTTTTGATTAATGGAAATACCGTTGGGACAAGTGTATTAGTTGTAATGGAGATTATTTTGAAGGAGATAAGGTCGTATTGTAAAAAAATTTTATAGTATATAATTTTTATAAAATAATTCCGGTTTTTTTTGGGTACCCCCTCGTACGTCCAATTCTTCGACTCATTTTACTTTTCAGAGGTAAAGTTTTTTTTAGTTGAAAGTGTAGTTTTATTCTTACTTCTCCTTATTGTTTTAGTATTCAAGTGTGTATATTCAAATTATCTTTTGCACTATTAAACGGCACAGTTTAGATCTTCTGGACTGTGCTGGTAGCTGGTGCGACATAAACTGCATGGTGCGACTCATTGTTGCATTTAATTGCAATCTTGTTGTATAATGCTACAGTTGTATAAATGACTTATTAGAGGTAAAACAATTGGTGATTATTTTTGCCTTGACAAACCTTATACAATCATTGTATGTTTTCCCTTCAGTTTTACTGTTGACAGCTCATATAAATAACAAACTTTTTACTGTCAATTTTTATGATATGACAATATTTTCCTTTTAGTTGAAACAGTTACATACACTGCAACATATCACTCTACACTAAAATTCTAAGAGGATTTTTTACTTAGCTTATTTTCTGAAAAAATTATTGTCTCTGATACTATGCAATTCTACTACTTAACCCCAGCTCTAATTTTAGTTATTATAATATTTTTATACAAACTGTGCTACACTACTTCTGTAATTGAACAGGAGTTTGTGTTTGTCACTCATTCACATGTTTGGAGAATCAGTTTCAAAGACAAGATAAATTAAGATCCCAAAACTTACTGTTTCCAATGCAATTTACCTATATATTTCTATTACTTATCTCAAAATTCTAGTTTTGGGATTTGCGAGTCTGTTTAAGCCATATAACTTAAATCTATTTTCTGTTTACAGCCTGCGTGTGAGAGGTCAACACACAAAGACCACTGGCCGAAGAGGAAGGACTGTTGGTGTATCCAAGAAGAAGTAAAATTGTCTTGGATGTTTTGTTACTATTCTTTTTTTTTATTAAATTACCAAATCATTCTATTTAATAAAGTGTGTTTGGTGATTCAATAATATTGTCCATTTATTTTTTGTTAGTTTCCATAATTCAATCTGTGGTCCCTTCACACATTGTCTGCAGCAAAAAAATTGGTTGCTTTATAGGCTCCGGACAAAATAAACTGTAATAGAAAGATATTTTTCTGAAATGTAAACATGTGTGTGGTATTAAATTTGCACTAACCAATTTATTTTGACAAAATGAGCTGATATATCTGCTTCCTGTCTTACTTAAGGGGAGTATTAGCGGATATATATCTACCATCTGTCTCTTATTATCACGATTTTGTGAACCAATGAAAAATTGAGTTCTTTAACCCTTTCCATACCAACGTATGCTTAAGCGTACGTTGAAAAGCATATTGAGAAATACTAACGTCCTGATATCCGGACGCGCAATGTACTGCCGAGATATACCAACGTCCGCTCACCCGGACGTCTCGGGTTTATATTTATCTAATTGCTTTCTGCGAATCAAAATGTTTGCATTATAGCTTAACCCATTGCGGATCGTATTGTTTTGGCGCGCGGGCACGAATTAATTTACGGTCAGCGGCCGCACGAACAGCAATGGTGCGCCACATCGTATCGCTCGGTACTGTATACTAGAAAATTCAGCTGTGAAGGTATTCGTTCAGATGGAAAATGGGCCTGCTGGGGTATCCGTGATGTAGGAACGATAACACGCGAGCAAGGTTCCGGGGTGGCAGAGATGATGTCTGAATCATAGTCTAAATAAAGCAGCTTGGGCGAACCGATTACAACATCCGGGCCACTGTTTAGACTAAACCCTCCAACATGTACGTCTGCGTTGTTTAGTTCTGTGCCACTAACCTCAAAAGTATTATAATAACAACTGAAGAAAACACCCAATCAGAAGCGCTAAAAAGCAGAGCGTAAACTCATATGAATGATTTTTCAACTTCGACATACATCTGCAATCTGTAGGATATTTATAAAACTTTTGAAAACTCTAAACGTAGACCGTTGTTAAACACTCTTAGTTAACAAGTGAAGACGATCGCCCGATCTATTAGACATTAATAGAACTATTTGAAGGGAAACTTAAAAGCAGACCGCTTTTGCGACCTGAGCTCGTCATCAGGCCTGGCCACTGCGTGACGAACCCAGCTCGTCAGTGATCCGCAATGGGTTAAATTATTCACCAATAAACGTATGTAGTGATAAGCCTATGGAAAGAATGGACTTTATTCTATCAGTGATTGAACAATCTCAGGAGTGGCTAACAGTAAGAAACTGAATAAAATTCCCCAAATGTGACTGGTAGGACTGCAGCAACACCTAGAACAGTGGGAGGCGGAGATACCACAGTAAGTAAAAAACAGAAATTAGAAAAAAATATCTTTGGGTAGAGAACTGAACTGTTCAGTTTGTAGTGCTGCTAGGACAAGTGCTGGAGGCAAAAGGAAAAAGAATACTTACCGATGCATTACTGGTAAAAAAGGAGTCTGCCTACTATGTTTGCCGAACCACAAGTGTTAAAACTTAGTGAACACTTCAATGTAGGCAAATTTGTATAAACTTGTAAATAAGGAGTATCCAGGATATCATGCTTTTATATTTTTTATATCATGTTTGATAAGAATGTTTTTCTCTACTATTTGATGGAAGTCAACTGCCTAAACTCAAAAACTATGAAAAACGCACTTTCTTTTTAAAGTTTTGTAAGATTTTATTTCATACTGTGTGTGTGTTCCATTTTAGTGCTATTTTGTATTTAAATAAAACACTTTGTGCTTGGAAATATTTTTAAAATGGGTTTTTGAAGTCGAGCAGGAAAAAAATTAAAACATTTTAGTAAATACATTTTTTGTGTTTATTCCATTTTAAAAGTAATATAACTATGTATCATATTCAGGAAACATTTGTTCTGAATTATTTTTTTCAAATTGTCATTTTTTGTCCAAAAATCATGTTTTTATGGCCCAATGAGTACAATAGTGCGTATAGGTCGAAAAAGGGTACAGTATTTTTCATGTACCTATAGGACATGTCAGTATTACTCATTATAAATTTTAAAATTTTCTCCAGTACCGAAAGGGTTAACATGCAAAGTACAAGAAACCATTATGAATATACTAGAATATGAAATCCATTATAGTTTAAGCACTTTATTTTTATTTCAAAACCTATATTGCCTCTTGTGTGTTGGAAGAAACGTGTAAATTGTGTACGTCCTATTAAAAATATAAACCTCCATATTTTTACATGTACTATGTATCAATCCGAATACCTGTTCATTTTTTGAAGATTATAATCACAGCTGACCAATCAGTAGCAGTGATTAAATATGACAATAAAAATGGCTAGTTTTTAAATGCTATAATACAGTAAAACTCTGGTTAAACTATTCCTTGAATAATAGATAACTTGTATATAAATAACCAAGCAAAATTGTTGTTTTTCATCAGCAGAACACTCCACTAAACACCCATTTTTATAGGTTATTTTTTAAATTTTCACACAACTACAAAATCAAAATAAATATATACTTTAACTTTTAGTTTAGTATGTCTCAGGTAGTTGGTGCTGCCATGTAGCTTCAGTGTTTGTCAACACATTTCCCATAAAATTGTTATTTTTCTAGATTTTTGTTTATATTTACCTCAGATAGTTTTATAAAAAAGTACATTAGTAAAATTTTGCACGTGTGCATTGATATCTTTGTGGATATATCCACAAACTGTCCATGAAAATGATAAAATCATAAGTGGATTCAAAAACAGTTTGCAAAGGAATAAACTGCAGGAGGTTTAAAAAATGTATTTTGGACAGATATGAAAGTTAAAACATGTGAATGCAGAAGTAGGGAACTTTTTGATCCAACTTCGTAATTTATTGTCAGGCAACAGAAAATTCAAAATAGACTTTAAATTGCATAAGTTCATCATTCTGATCGTACTTTTTTAAAAATAGTTTTTCATTTCTAAGCTAATGCCATTTTATTTCATTGATTAATCTAAACCAAATTAAAATTTATATTGATCTTCCTGGGAATTGAACTTGTGACCTATTGATTAAAGTATATTATCTGAGACCTGAACAACAACTCGGGCTTACCACACAGGCAGTGACAAAGTATCCTTATGCACTTGTAAAATGTTTTATTTTTCAACAATAATTATATTACCATTGTTCTCACTAAACATTATAAAACAGGTAAATAATAATTAAATGTCAAAAGAAATATTGTTTATTTTATATAGGTCTATACACAACAATACATTACAATAGAGGTTCTAAAACAGCTGAAATGTCTTATTGCTTGCACATGCAGTGGCACTTAATATTTAACAGTGAGGAAAGCGGAAGTGTAAGACAAGTTAAAGCTTAGATCAGTGCAAGATCGTATGGTAATTATTATATTTAATATGATTAACAATCCTTAATAACGGCTTAGATATGAGGGTCATTTTATAAATTTAATATCACCAACCCTGAATTATTAGCAAACTTCATGAATTCATTTTTGTGTAGGCTACTTCCATTGAAAAAATGAGCAACTGGTTGCCTTGTGATTGCCAGTTGGTCATTTCACACCGGCTTAAGTCAAGCTTCTAAATGACGGGACATATTCCGAGTATTAATGCACTAGATATGGAGTCAGATCTAAAGCAAATGTCTCAGGAGCTACATTTTTGTCACTTTCATTTTATGTGTCAAGACACCTGACAAGTCTGTTACTGCTTCATGAACCTGACATATATTAAACTTTTAGAATTTTGATGATTAAAAGATTCTGAAACAAACAACAATTTTAAGCAAAATACTGTGACGATTTTTTTAGGCAGTATTATTTATAAAATATCCCTCACATTTAAAGAAAACAATCCCATCAACATTGTGCTAAAAATAAGTACAGTACAAACATAACACTGGAGATAATGTACAAACATTTGAACTGAATTAACTATTATAATTTGCGAATAAAGTAATTTAAAATTCAACAACTTTTCTAGAAATGCAATTGGTTAAAAATGTAACAAACTTTTAAAGATATAGTGAATCTCATATTTGGAAATCCCTGAAAGTTATTCTGTAACTTAATTATCATACTATCTGTTATCAACTTGAAGCCTCAAACATTGATAAGATTATCCTCCAAACCAAGTTGATGGTGTTTGATAAAATATCAATAATCTTGGAATGAAATTCTTTTATAATATACCAAGAAAAACAATCTAAATGCAAATCAATATTTAAATCATCTGTATACAAGGGTTATCCATAAAGTAACTGTCATTTACTCATAGCAGAAAGAGTAGTGGTGGTGGTAGCATTGCCATGTTGACGTCAGTGGTTCAGTACGCTTCTAACCATGTAAGGCGGAGCATTGTGTTCACACGTCTAGTTTTAACCTTGAAACACCAGTGCTGTATTAAAAATTTCCACAAAGTGTGTAGGTTTAAAAAAGATTTCTTGGGTGAAGAATCACTTTGCAGTTGAAATTCATCGTAAAATTTAATGTGTTCGGTTTATGGCCTAAACATCATGAGTAAAGGTATAGACCGTCATGAATGTAATTTTAAAAATGGAAGAAAATAAATTCACAATACAGAAAAATGTGGTTGCCCTTCTGTTGTCTGTGATGACCTACTGAACAAAATTAATAATAAAGCTCATGAAAATCGCTTTACAATTCTTTTGGTTTTTTAAGGACTGCTTTCCTACTTCTTGTCACAGCCATCATGGCAACTCATTAAAGACATGTTTGAAAATCCTGTGACTGAAGTCTGGATGTGTTTGTACAAGGAACCATGGAGATGTTCAGCAAACAATTTTCTTTCATAGAGGGAAATTTCTGCAACTGAAACAGCTCTGAAGTATAACAAGCTTAAATAAAACTTTTAAAAAATGCAGTAAATTTATCTCTATGATGGTGGAACAGAAGCTTTTGGGTTATGTCTCAAATGGTGATATTAAAAAAGAATTTTGCGTTAACAAGGTGGTTGAGTTTTATGGCAACTGTCGACTTTGCTTGAGCAATAGGTACATAGACAGTTTTGAGGAAGTTGATATGTTCTTGTGGATCCAGATTGGTTAAAGTTGTGAAAAACGGCTTGAAATTTTGGCTGAATTTATTATGAAGGAAACAGGATTTTTCCGGACATTTGCCATCGTTCAATGAAACAATAAATCAGTAACACTACGTTTCGAGATCTGCAATCTGATCTCTTCTTCAGGTAAAGAACTAATCTAATACATAATTACAAACTAGGTTAAAATAAGTGAACTAAATTCACTGAACGATGGCAAATGTCCGGAGAAATCCTGTTTCCTTCACAATCCTTCCATTGTCAAAAATAACCTTCAAACAAAGAATGAATTTATTAATTATATGAATTCAACAAATGAAAAAAGTATTAATTTTGATTAACTATTTAATGAAACTACTCTAGTTAATTTGGCTTTCTCTGAACTGAACAAAACCAGAAGCCTGCATCAACAATACAAGAATAAGAAAAAGCTAAAGTATGAAACACGGGTTGAAGTGTTTAAAATCCAAACCACCTGCATAAATTTCAGGAAGAAGTGCAATTCATCCTTTACCTTCCAGTAGAAAGAGTGTTCTCCGCCTAGGAACAATGTGTGGAGTCCTGAATAACGGCAAATGGAAGTAGAAACGGTGAAAGCCCTTTTGTGTTAAAAGTAAATTCTTACTGGAGTTTGGTGAATTTTATGAAAATGTAATGAAGGCAAATCTCTTATGAAAGTACATTCTTCTGAAATATATGATTGGTTTAAACATTCAAAACCTGACCTTAGATCTACTTCAGCTGGACGAAATTAAAAACTTAATGAGCCAAATTAAAAAATTAACCATTTGTTTTTCTACTTATTTTTGTTTTAGTTGAACATACTAATGTGATCAATTATTCTGTACATAAATAATAATTCATTAAACAGATGAATGTTTGTTCATAGAACCTTAAACATCATACCATAACAAGTTTCCATTGTAATAGGACTGCTGTATTCATACAATTTTATATTAGATAAGGTTTAATACAGGAAATAAAAAGGAACAGGGTATAAACTGTTACATTTGTGCAATATAAATTGGTATTCACTGTATATTTAAAAATTGGGTCGTTAAGTTATGTACGCAAATTTTTGTACAAATATTGTTTAAATTGAGATTTAGGGCTAGACTAACAGTATGTATTTTCTGGTACAATGGTAACACGAAGATTTCTATAACTGCTTGTGACTGGATAAGTCAAATTAAAAACAATCTATGAATTTTATTTTCTATTACTTTTACCAATACTTCAAGAAATTATAGTTTTTCACAAAAAAAGAGAAACACACACAAGGATTTGGCAAAAGAATTTAAGCTTTGTCTTAGAGAAATGTCGGAATGCTTCAATATCACAAATTTTAACTAAATAAATATTTGTTGTAATGATTTTACAATCTATGTGTCATTTGAGTAACATTTACAGGAAAATGACAAAATGTAAGATTGATAAATGTTTTAGTATGAAAATAAATGACTATATCTTTTTAATAACAGGATGATGAAAGCATGAAAACTTTTGATTAAGACTTCATACAACTGCTCAGATGTATAGAAGGTTACTGTATCGTACAATCTCAGTACTTTTTAAGAGCACAATACCTCATACAAATACTCTTAACTCCTTAAATTTCTGTCATTTTCTAAAATTTATAAAGAGTTACACATATTTTGTCAGTATTCATTCATTTAAACCTGCTGCATTCAATTCTGGAACACTAGTTGAAAAAATAAATTTTCTAAACATAAACCTGTACAAATCGAAAATAAAAATGCTACAATCTTTTGAACAATTTTAATACAGAGAATTTCTCAAATTTACGGCACTCTGAAAATAATGACGGCAATATCTAAGGGGTGTCTTTACTTTAATGTTATAAAAAGTAAGAAAATGGGATACATTTATAGGTGAAGTCTGAAAAATTGGTGCCCACTGGACAACCTAGTTTTGTAAATTTTACAACATGCTGGCACCATAAAGCTCCTAACGTTGAGTTACTTATTTCTTAATTGCAAACTAACCCTTGTTAATGTGCAACCAATTAATTAAAATTGTATTGCCTATTTCATTTTTACCAGTAAACATCCAAAAGTTTGAAAATAATCAGAACTACGATTAACTAGGAATCGACTCATCCCACATGGATGTGAAGATTGTGCAATAATGCAACAATCACATAAATTTTGCAGATTACCCACGAAAAGAATATTTCAGTTTTTACTAATCAAATTTGAACAGGTGTACAGATAATACAAACCATAACTGGCAAATTAGATAAAAAATAGAAGCAGTTTATGAGAATTAACTGAAATTTAATAATAATTTTATTACTTCATACACTAAAACTGTATTGTCTTCTTAAGCTTACATTATATCAGTTTTAACATACAGTACTAGACTTACATGAGTTGGGAATTCATCACACAAAAACTATTGTACACTACTAATTACTAGGGTTTTCCATCGATTATACAATCTTTTTTGAACTCTAAGCCTGAAAACGATAAACGGAACAAAGCAAAACAGGTAGGTATTTAGATAAACCATGAGCGTTTTAGAACTTTAAATTGACACTATTGTTTTTCTAATTGACTACTAAAATGTTCAACAATTATATACAACTTATATTTACAACACACGTCTAGGCCTACGCTGAAGGCAATATTAACAATCTTAAATGTTGTTTAAACTCACAAAATGAACAATATATTTATACCTCGTACACTAATGGAAGAATCATAATAAACATTATTTTATTTGTTGGTTTTATAACTAACATAACATATTTGCTACAATTTGTTTGATCTTAGTTTACTAGTCTAAAATTAACTACACATTTAGGCTTTCTTCAACCAGTTAAGTGTGAAAAGTAGGATCAATTTCGTTGCTTGGGTAAATATAAAAGCCGAGCAAGCTTGACCATGTATGTGTGCACTGTAGTTACACAGTGAAACACACAATAAGATTATGAATGAGCCACCCAGATCTCCGTTTTATCTCAATTGCAATTGAATGCAAAAATTTGTCCGAACTTAACATAGTATTTGAATACCAGTTTAAGTTCATACTGATTAGTTTGTAAAGATTTTTACCTACTATAGTAGGAGACAATATCATTGCATGCCTGGCCATCAAAGCAGTTACTTCCCCCCTCACCATGCGGCATTGCCAATTCTAATTCTTAGTATGAACCGTTGTGATGATGTCTCGCCTCTTACCGGTTGTTTACGTCTGTTTTGTTCTTCTGCGTTTGATTATTCTGCTTTTTTGTATTATTTATTCACGTTCATTATTGTTAATTAAATTGTGAAGGTAAGGAGTCGAGAAGAAGCAAAAATAAGGAGTGATATTTTGAAAAAATCTAATGATCACTCGTTTGTTGAATTCAGTTGATTATTCCTTCAGTAGTTATTCTCTCGTTACAGATGGCAACACCGTGCTATAATAACCTAGGCTTGCATTGATATGTCTTGTACTGAAGTTAAAATTTCTTGGTTACAAAATACTATTATTGGCCAAACACACCATATGCTGAATTAATTAATATTATAGTGGTATAACAAAAATGTCATAACATGATTATAAACATTTACCACAATTATAAACCTAAACAAAGGACAAATAACATAATTTTAAACATTCTTTATTTTTTAAACTTGGGTGACAAAGGGCATTAACATCTATGGAGGATGTCACATGTATAAAACAAACCTTCCTTAACACTGTCCATCCTACAAATTTTAAAATATATGTTTTATTAAATTTCATAATATACAGACAAAACAGAGACTATTCTGGAACATTAAAATCTTTTTATAACAAATTACTTTAGCAATATTATAAAAATGTATACAAGTTTTGAATCCAAATTTTTATAGTTGTGCTTGGAAAGGTGACCTATCTTTTTGTTTAAAACTTAAAATATTGAATTCTTAACCTTAAATGGCTATTCTTTATTATACAGTGAGAACATTTTTGTGAAGCGGCGGCATCGATTTTCCTGTTAATGGTTGTAAAGACTTTGCTATTTGAAATGTTGCCACTTCTTTGGTTTTTGGAAAGGAAATACCGTAAAACATTTAGTGATTCATTATTCTGTATTAAAAATCTGAGATGCCTACATTGAATTCTTGGGCGTAATTCTAAGAGACTTGTGTTTGGAACAGTAAAATAGAGTGCAACTGTGTGTTAATATTGAGCCAAAGTAACTAAAGAATATTTTGTAATGGCACATTTAATTTTCCACAAAATTTCTGATTCTTGGCTCTCAATAGACTAATACCCAAAACATTGAAAACCCATTTTCCATTTAAGCAATGGTTTTCTCAACTCGTTCTAACATTCTACCCATAAGACATTTTACAGCACTATTCTTATTCAACACAAAATATTGGTCCTAGCTCATAAGAAAACTCACATAGACTATGACTGTCAATGTGTCACTAAGTACACTTCATAATGTGGTGTTCCATATAACTTACTATTTTACATTACACTGGAATTGCTGGAGTTTGTTAAAGCAAGCTAATGGATCAAACTTCACATTTATTAAAATTCTCAAACAAATACAAATTCTACGTTTCCTATCAAATTGTCTGCCCATGTAACGATATTGTGTTATCCTACTGTTAGAACTGAGACAATATGTGTCTAACAATTCTTTGAGTCTCAATTTTCATATAATCTATTCTACATCAGATTGCCCTCTATCGGTTGAGAAAGATTGCAGTGCAATCAAAAATTTCTAAATATGTGTACTATTATGTGTTTCTTTCAAATCAGTAGACCCTAGAAAGACGTTTTCAATAATTTTTTAATGTATAGTTATTATGGATTAACTTAGTTTTTGATGAGAAAACGATTATACACATTGAGCATTTGCTGCAACTTAAGTTGTATTCAGTTTATTGATTTCAACCGTTTTAAATGATATATAATATATCTGTAAGTGACAACAAGAATTGAACAAATGAATTTAAAATCAACACAACATACTACATACAATATAACAATGAGATCTTTATTATTTGAAATCTATCAACATACATTTTACTAATTCTTGTGCTTCAATAAAGTCGTGCCATAACTGGACTGAGTTATATGCCATTTGGTAAGTAAAATCAACAGCATCAAATAAATGTATCCAAAGATTAGTAATAATAAGAAAATAATTATGATTTGATCATTCATAAATTGGATTTATATTTTTATAGCTGGCTGTATTGTTGCTTCACCAGTTATTTAAAGTACTATTAAGGAACAATATAAATAAATTAAGATCCGCACATCCAAAATACTTATTCTAGTTTTAGTTCCATCAGTTTTTATATTTTTAAAAATACTCTATATAATCATAATCTACAATATAGTAAGATCCGTATCAAGGTAAACAGAACAGAATAGTAGCTAAACAAACATTTAGCTGGAACCATTATTATGTTAGATTTAATTCCTCATCATAACGTTAATTACAACATTAACCAAATTTACTTTGGTGATTATTTGACCATAACTACAATGATTTGAAGGTGTAAATTATTACATTTTTACTGTTACTTAAAATTTCAAAAGAATCAACAGTTCTTTCTTAGGAAGTTGAGTGTGAAACAGTGTATTAACCAGTAATAAAACTTTATCTTAATTGATTGATTTTTATATTTCTTTTCAATTAAAATATATACAACAAAAATAAACACATTATTAAAAGAGAATACACCTAAGGTCGAACCAAAATATACAGTTACTAGAAATGAATGCCAAGAAACAATAAATAAAATGTAGTTAATATTAACAACTAATTAAAGAAAACCGACAATTAAAACATATTTATTGCATTATTCAGGCTAAAAGCCCTATACAAAGAATACTAACTGTTATAAATAAAGGATAAAATACTACTTAACTCTGAATATATAAATAAATAATAAACTGTATGAAAATAAAAAGAATACTTAATAAAAAATACAAAATGCTTATTATTAAAAAATAGGCGTTGGTTGACGTCTTGTATTTACAGAGGCTACGGCTCACTGAAACAAAAATATAAAAATAATGTAATTCACGTGTGGGTTGACATATACACACAAGTTCTTGCATGCAAGAAGGACAGCTCCAAAACATTAACACATAGTGAAGAGCAAGGCTTGCCCAAGTGTAACACTGGAAATAGTGATTTTACAAGGTCTTTTCCAAAAGTAACCCCTGTTTGCTTACTGCACTGATTATCATCTCTTTATTAACACGAAAATGCAGTTTGACTCTCATCATTTCGATGGCGATAAAAAAGTCCGGAATAAAGCCATCATTGCGAATGTGTTAATAACTAAATGGCGGTTACTTTTGAAATAGCCCTTGTACTAATGCCTGTCTCTGTACTAATTATAGAATAGAAAATGCACCTGAGTTGTTGAGTTTCTTGTTAACTGTCTAAGATAATTTATTGTTAGGAAATACAAATTTATTATATAAACTACTCACACATCTTTATTTTTTTGGGTTATAATTGGTATGGTTTTTTGAGAATATTATATTTTTAAATAATTATTAATGTATAATATTTTGAATTTTTCATTAGTAGTAAATAACAAATTATAATCAATAATTTCCAGAGAAAACATTTCAACTTGTGCTCATACATAGCTATGCTGCTATTAAAGGACAGAACTGCAATGACAGCCAAATAGTTTTGATCATTGAAGTCTTATGTATTCATTACAAAACTTGTCTGGGATCGTTATCAGGTTATTTGCTCTCTCAGCAGGATTAACAACATGATGTTTGCTGAACATTAGGCAATGAGCGAATCATGAGAAATGAATGGGTTGATACTTTGGCAAACTTGGTGATTTTACTTCATGGCAACGCCTGTCTACACACGACACAGCAAAGAAAAGAAAAACTTGAAAAAACTGGGTTGTGAGATCCTTCTACAGTCCTGACCTCACCCTATTAGGCTTCCATGTGTTTGGATCTCTTACAGGTCTACGAGAGAAACATTTTTAATCCAATGAAGAGGTCAAAAATCAGTTGCAAAAGTGGCTTCAAGATCAACCCAAAGAATTTTATGGCAAAGGCATTTACAAATTTGCAGGAAGATGAGACAAGTGTATAAGTGCTGCTTGGGTAGTATGTTGAAAAGTAACCAAAGTTTTGTACTGATTGAATAAATTGTTTTGAGCAGAAGTAATTTGTCTTGTTATTTATTGAACGACCTTTGTATTGTGTATTATCTCACTTCCATCAGATAAAAACACAAGTTGACCACAAGTCAAGTGTGGTTTTTTCACCACAAAGTTTGAACAAATAATAATACAATTTATTTAATTGATAACTACAAGATGTACATATTTAAACTAAGTAACGTTTTATTCTACTACCGCCATCGTCCTTGTTCACTTGCTATAGACTCACACCATTGTCGTTGTTCTACACTGTGTTTTCAGTTTTCTCTGAACGTTTAAAATGTTTAAGATAGTTAGTGATCCCACCGATTGTGAAATTCGTTTTGTAATAAGATTTTTGAACGCAAAAAATGTGAAATGGGCTGAAATATATCGTCAACTTCAAGATATGGTCAATGGGGACGACGTGATGAGTGAAGGAATGGTGAGAAAGTGGGTTAGAATGTTCAATAGCGGTTGAACAAATGTGCAGTATGAGAATCAGAGCAGTCGGCCTTCTCTCGTCACCGATAATCTGGTAAGGGCAGTTGACGAAAAAATCCAAGAGAACAGACGTTTCACTAGGCCAACGCTATCTGACGATTTCCAACAAATTTCACGTACTCTTTTGTACGAAATTGTTATGGACTGCTTAGGTTATCGCAAGCTGTGTTCCCGATGGGTTCCAAAAATGCTCACTGACATGCACAAAACAAAGAGACTCAAAGGTGCTATAACTTTTCTCACTTGGTACAGTGATTATGGTGAGGATTTTTTAAAACAAAATTGTAACAGATAATGAAACTTAGGTCCGTCATGTCACACCGGAATCCAAACAGCAGTCAATGGAGTGGCGATACATGAAATCCCTGGAGAAACAAAAATTCAAGATGATAATGTCTGCACAAAAAATCATGTGCACTGTTGTCTTTTGGGATCGGAAAGGTATTTTGCTGATAGATTTTCTCCCAAGAGGTAAAACCATTAATGCGGCAAGGTATTACGAAACCTTGAGAAAACTAAGGCAGGCAATTCAAAACAAACGGAGAGGAATGCTCAGTAACGGAATTGTGTTGCTTCATGACAATGCTCGGCCCCATACCGCTGTTGACACTCAAACATTGGTTCGACAATTTCGTTGGGAGCAGTTTGATCACCCAACCTACAACCTGGACTTGGCACCATCTGACTACCATTTGTTCTGCACATGAAGCGCGGCTAACGCTTTGAAACTGACGATGAAGTGAAAACTGCCGTGAAGTCCTGGCACATTGGTTGGCGGGAACCTTCTACGAAGAGGGTATAGACAAATTGATCACTCACTATGAAAAGTGTTTGAACATTGGTGGAAACTATGTCGAAAAATAGTTTAAGGTTTGGGCTTTCATGTAGAAATAAAATTGTGTTGAAAAAAAATTGTTTTACTTGTTTTTTTTAAATATTTTATTTTAATGGTACTTACTTTCTGAACACGCCTCGTGTAAGTTTGAAATGATCTGAAATTACGTATACCTGATAATTTGAATAATTTTATATAATAACGTTTGTAATTCTAAATCATGAACTAAATTCAACTAAATATGGAGATGGGAGATAGATGCAATTGATTATATCAAACAATATATATATTGAAAAATTAAAATTTTACACATAAGTCGATCATCAAAATTAGGATTTTTATTGTTACTACAATAATAGTTTGGCTAATTGAAATATGCGTACTGCGCAAGAATAACAATCAAGTATACAAACAAAACCACAAATGATTCAGTTTAAATTATTCACTGACATTTAAATATCATGACTAGATAGAAGTTATATAAACGTAACAGATCAATAATGCTCTTCAAGAACATTTGGTTGAGAATGGAATGGAGTTCATTAAATAAAAATCAGACAAGAATTAATTACATATATGAACATGTAGAGGACCTCTAAAAAGGCCTCTAAATATATATTTAGGCCTTGGCAGTTTAACACCACCCACGATGCCCTCGGTGGTACAAAGGTTAACTGTATTAGCAGACTTTAGTGCTCACTTGTGTTCACAGCACACTATAACTCTTGCGGAGGAAGACTTTTCAGAGGGATTATACTGACCACAAGTCGATGCTCTGATAGTTGGGGATGGATCAGTTGATGACGTCAAGAAACGCTGTCGGCACTCTACCCCTCTGGTTGCCCCTCTCGGCCAACATGTAGTCAGTCTCACCTTCTATCTTGTGGACTGTTATAACCTTCAAATATCAAACTGACGATAAGTCACAATCTCAGGGAGACAACATACACAAGTTAAAAACAAATTGTACATATTGTTATTGACGTATTAAAAATATATTTAACTGTAAACTTGTAATTATAATAGTTGAATAAAATATTTTGTTGGTGAATTAAAAATATTCTCCAAAGAATTTCAAAAGGAAACTTACTTCATCTGTCATAAGGCTGAGTTCTGAGCTATCTTTGGCATCGTAGTCACAGAGAACACGAGCACGAAGGCCTCCAGATGTGGAGGAAGGAGAGGGGGAGGGGTGGGCATGAGGCATTGCAGGGCTGCTGTTGGTCTTCCCCATTGACATGCTACAACACGTTGGAAAACGTCTATTACCATATGGTGAATTTGTATTACGTCATACATCGTGCATATTACATGTAAATCCAATATGGACCATAGATCTTTCCAGTAACAGACAGTACCTATAAAAACATTGCATATTTACTAAACCTACCAAGAATACACTATACATATTTTCAAAATTACAGTGTTATGAATCAGTGACAGATTAAGTCTGCTAGTTATACATATTTATAAAACAAGAAGAAAATTAGCAATATACATTTAAAAACTAAAAGTTAAAAATGTTTTAAAGCGAATTCAACAATACAAAATTAACACATTATCATTTATGAATATTAACATTATTTATTAACATTTAAACCAATATTAAAAAATTGGTTTTTTAAAAAGTTTTTATTGAAAAGCACTACAAAAACAGAATCAGGTAGTGGTGTTACAATGTGCACAGTCAAATTCTCTAAACTGTAACTAAAAGTACTATTAAATTGCTATAATACAATAGAACTGACCTAATTTCCAGGCAAAACTGGATAGTTCTGAAAATTGTGCCATTAACATTGTCTAAGTACTTCTTAAGGAGTTATTTGCTAATTTTGGCCAACATGACAAGGTTATTGCTTTTAACACTCTGCAGTTTATTTTTTCTTCTAAATGCTGTTATGTAGCATTTGTCACATTCAAAATTAAATTTGGAACAATTTATATGTGCTGGAATTTTTATTAATTGATTTTCAAAAACAACCATAAACACTAAGAAAAAAATGTTTAAAGATATTTTACCCTCCCAGTAAAGATTTAATTTTTTTCCTGCAAAGTGATGTTTATATTTTATACAATAGAGCATTTTTTTACGAAAAATGTGCTTGTAATACATAATATTTAAAAACAGCGCAGCACTTTAAAATTATTTCTCGCACTTAACTACCAAAATTAATAATTCCATATCACAACACAGATTCAAAATAAATAGATTTTACGGTTCTTAAATCTGTTGTGATGAATTTTGAAAAGTGCATAACACACTGAACTTTATTTTCCAATAGTTGAGTGATGCGAGTTTTCCTTTTCAAATTATCATCTAAAATAAAACCAAGAAATTTGCAATTTTTTGTAATAAAGTTTATTTTAAAAAGTTACATTTCTTTGCTCTTTAATATTTCTATTAAAATGAGTATTAAGTAAGGGTGTTTTTTGCTGTATATTTAAGCTTTAAGCCACTTAAATATTAAATGTTTTCATGTTATTTGTAAGAAAGAACAACTCTGTTATACAATTTATTCCTAACACTCTTTGTGTTTACAAATTGGATAGCAAAGTGAATTGTACAGCCAGAAGGTGCAAAAATTGTTCTTAATCGTAGCAAATACGAGAAAATACTAAACAAATCAAATGTTGTGATATTAGTAAAGAGATAAACTGGTGAAATTAAGGTGCATGACCGGAGCAACAACAGTGGTGTGTAGATGCATTTATTTACTTCCCCGATATGCTATATAATTTACTATTGGATTGTACGACAGCCAAGTCAAGTAATTCAGAGATAAATATTTCTAAGCATAATTTATAACCACTACCACATTACCAAAAATTAAACTATATCCTTTTTTATGAGCTGCTAAAGGAAGGCAATGAATTTCTTAAAATGACTAAAGCAGTCGACAGTGAGAGGGGCTACTGCGTACAAGCAGGTATTGGGGCATGCCACTACCGCACTACAAGATCAGACGTGCTGTTACATGTAACTCTGCTCGGACACAGGGATGTGGGCAGGTGCGGCCAGGTCCACGTCCTCACTGTTGACCCGCAGCATTGGGCTAGGCCTCCTCTCACTGTCCGCACACACAACATAGATACACCATTCGTTCGCAATTTGTCAATACTTCTTCCATTAAGCGTAACAAGAAGGATTACATAAGTAGGGGATGAAGAAATTAAGGCTTCAAGGAATCTGAGGAATAAGAGATTCTCTATTTGGAGTAAAAAAAAATCAGGATATCCTTAAATAGAGATTTGTTAAAAAGCTAAAAGAAAAATGGTTTTTTGGCTATGAGTTGGTTTTTTTAACCCAAAGTTAATTTATTAATGCAAAATTAAAAATTAATCAACTGCTGCTTATTCCCATATGATGATACAGAATAAACAGTATCACTGTATTCCACTGGTTATGCCTATGGATGTTTTTTATCACACCCACCGTATACTTATAATAAAGAATAACCTTATACAATATAATAATACAGTAGAAGTATTTAAAAGCAGATAATTTAAAAGAATAATGGAATTTAAAGTTTCAGTTTTACTCTTAAAAAAATTCTGTAAGAGATTTTAAATACTTATTAGTGTGGAAATGGTGGTGTGCGAACCATAATTGATAGACTATAATAGTGAGTAATGACTAATTGCTAATGTACAAGAAATGCCACAACAAACCACAAACATGTCAGTTTAGGATGCGGGCAACTAAAAACTTACTGTATTACAGGAGCATGAAATTAGAGATTAATTAACAACTAGTTCACACAAAACACGGGTGATCCATTCACTAATTATAAAACTCTTAAACATCAAGCACATTTTACAAATACACAAAAATTTTTGTAATTTATTAAAAACATAATTAACCCTGGAACTGGCGGTCATATTTCTCTCAGTGGTGGAGTGTTTTTAGTACTTCATACATTGCCTTATATTTATTTTATTATTACATGTTTACTTTAAAGTACCTATGTCATATTATATATTTTTTTATTCAGCATTGTTCAAGAAACATTTTTCACATAATATAATTAAAAAAAAAAATCCTTACTCTACCTCTTCATGAAAAAATTTTTTTTTATAAAAAAGAAAAGTTAGTTCAAAGTTTTTGATTTGTAAAATTGTTGTTGTTAGTGATATGCAAAATCCAAAATATAAAAAAGAAAGAGCATTTGATTCTGAGTGAAAATAAAACAACACATAGTTTATAAGGTATTTATTTCTACATGTGGTAAACGATACAAAAATCATACACTGACATTCGAAAGTGCTACTTACCAACAAAAGTAAGAACTTCAAAGCTCACTTGGATTTGTACAATCTTGTAACTATTAGTTCTTATTAATTTTCTATTTTTTTATTTTTTATTATATATATTTTTAATTATGTTCTGATTGAATGTCTAAATCGGAATCCTCATCGTTGCTTATTTCATGTTCAACTAGTCATTGTCGAATGTCACTTGAACGATCGCAGAAATTACGATCCATTACGTAAACACGCACAAAAAACTTACTATTATTGTGTCATATACACAGCCATCATTACAACGAACTCAAACAAACAATAAACCAGACAGAACACCATGCAGCTGACGAAATAACAATAGCCGAATGAACCAGTTGACTCATCGCTGCGCGCGCAACTAGCGCGGTACGCGGAAGAATGTAAACAGACAATTCAGAGATTATAAAACGTATGGACGTGCAACGAAACGATAAAATTATTTATTAGTGTATTATTTACATAAATTGAACCTTCCTCTTTCGATTGATGTTCTACTAGTCATGTCGAATGCCACTTGAACGATCGCGGAAATTACGATCCATTATGTAAACACGCACAAAAAAACTTACATGTCATATACACAACCATCATTACAACGAACTCAAACAAACAATAAACCAGACAGAACACCATACAGCTGACGAAATAACAATAGCCGAATGAACCAGTTGACTCATCGCTGCGCGCACAACTAGCGCGGTATGCGGAAGAATGTAAACAAAAAGTTCAGAGATTATAAAACGTATGGACGTGTAACGAAACGATAAAATTATTTATTAGTGTATTATTTACATAAATTGAACCTTCCTCTTTCGATTGGTATCAATACTGATACATTTGATCGTGTTTTAAGTACGTAATATTGAGAAATAAAAGACATGTTAAAACGCCCGATATCGGGCGCTGCCATCTAGGATGCGACTAAAACACCCGATATCGGGCGTTTGCCAGTTCCAGGGTTAAAAGGAATAAATAAGTATTTTTAAGTTTAAAGCTATGAGCTCAAGTTTAGAATTCTAAATTAGTTTAGATGCCCATAAAAACTTTGATGCTACAAATAGTAAATTTAAATTTAATTTATAAACTTATATACCATTATTAATTATATACTTTTCAGGGTCATAAAAAATGGCGATTGTGATAAATACCTCATATAAGAGTTTAGAAAGTCACTGAACAAATAATATAATTACTAAGAGAGGTTTTTTTAAGTGAGGCTATTTGAAAATAAATAAAAATTTAAGCACATTTTTAAAACTATCTATATTTTTATTTACTTTTCTTTATTTTTCAGAATAGCTGCCAAGTTTGTGTAAACACTTATTTATTAAACATTTCAACTAAAATTTGAATACCCTCTGTTTAGAAACTTGCCACATTCTACAATAACCAAGACCTCGCTAGTTTTTACTTTTTTTGTTACTGTTGTATTGGATGCCACTGACGTGAAAAGTTCACGGCGCATCAACGGTTTGGAAGCAAAGTGTTAAACTCATATTTCCTCTCCAGTTCTGATCTACTGATCATTTCTACATCATAAATTTGAAATGTAGAAATTATAACTTCATATACATAGTCTGTTCAAAATCACACCTCTATTAACCTCAACATTTACTAAAAAAAAAACCATACACAAGTCATCCCCAACGTGAAACTCATGATATTTTATAAGTTTCTATATATGATTATGCAAACTTTAAACAGTTTTTCATCACATTGGTATTTATAGTAAAACATATTGAAACATTAGTATTTTGTACATTGGAAGGTACAGCCTTTGGGGAAGGAAAACTTAAAATAAATTATTTTGGAATCCTAAATCATACCCTCTTACTCCACAGTCTCCAGTTATTCACCAAAATGCATTGTTTTTACAGCGTTTTGTGTCACAAGACATAAGTTGACATTTACAAATTTTGATATATTGTGGGGAGTGGGAAAGAATTTTGAATCCCAAATGTAAATCACCCTGAGCCTAGACAATCGTCTTACAAAAATAATAAGTACTTAAGTTGTTAACATTTGCACCATCAAGTGTAGAAATATTGCTTTTAAACATCCTGCAAACATTATTGACACAGTAAGTGAAATAAATGTAAAAGGAGGTTTCTAAATAACTATACCCTCAATAGTATTATATAAATGTGCCTTGTTCATATAGTTGAAAATCCGAATTTAGTAATATTCAGTATTTTACAATTTATCAATAAAGTGTAACACCTTACTAATTGATACTTTACTACAAGTCCAAACTGAGGGATTTTGACTTATCGTACTAAAACTAGTGCACTAGTGTGTCAAGATGTTAATAGGGTAAAGACCTATAGTTTTACCCTAATCACAAAGATTAGGTGTGTTGCAGAAATCCAGTCCAAATAATGAATCACATTCTGATCACACAAGAAAACTGGACAACTCATATTGAGACATCAAGCACCATCTAATGCACCCTTAAAAAATAAAAACATCTTCAAGATCTAATCTCCATCTTTTCTGTAGGGGCAATACTATATGGACCAAAAAACTGTGACCGAAATTTGGCAGTAGAAAAATTCCCAGCCATAATGAGCTACGTCACCTTACGGTGCATACTATATGAAGAGAATTTCCGAGCCGACAGACAATTAAACAAACTCCACCACATCATGCAGACAACTCAGTGAATGCAATGTACCAATGCAAACGATTTCTTCCTCATCTATTCTGATACCAGCTTTAACCCTTTGCACGCCACTAATAAAGCCATTAACTTTTCTATAACGCTAAGACAAGTAGAGAATTTAAGGTCAAAGCTAATTTTTATTATAACTAAATCATAAAAGGTACAAGCAAAAAAAGTATAATCAGAGCATTTTCCTTAAAATAAGCGTATTATTGATAAAAATAAGGACTATTTACAAAACTGTACAAAAATGTAATTGTCCGAGAACAAACACCATGGAAATGTTTGGTTATGGCTCTGTAGGAGACACAGAACTGATAAGCAGGTGGTCAGAGTTAGACAAAGGGCCCTCCCCTCTCCCTGCCGCAGAGTGAAGGTCGTTTATAAATACTTCTCTGGCAACCGCGATAAGCACAGAGCGTGCACCAGGCATTTCGAAGGCCTTTTATGAACTAAAAAACTCTCCAAGAGACATAATTATAATATCGGATATAATTGTATTTGGCGTTTTAGTCAAAGTCTACCATTCTAATACATCCGTCTATGGCGTTGGAAGGGTAAAAACTAAATGTATTAGCATTCCACCTGCCTAAAAATCATTCGTATGGTCACATGAAATTTAGCCAGGCACCATTGGCTTTTCCGATCGTGGTTTTTCGGACCGTATAGTATTGCACTAACTGTATCTATCTACTGATCCACAGGTCAATAATTTTAAAATGTACCTGGCGATATCCTTCTGCAACTCCTGCATGGCCTGGTGGCACTGCGCGTAGAAGGTGACCTGCGCCTCCACGAACTCGTGCAGACAGCGCAGGTGTCGCGTATGAGAGCTGCTCACCCCCTCCAACAGCAGCTTAGTAATCTCCGCCTGCCGGTCAAACTCTGACTGTGCCACACGCAAGTCCCTCTCCGCCTGCAACCATCATCCGAAATATTAATACTCTCCATCTATTTACAAGAAAGGTTTTTTTTTTTTTTTCCATATAAGAGAATAGAATAAACATTTTTTAAATCCTGAACAATGTTATTGATTAATCTAGGCACACTTCTCCTAGTGTAAAAATACCCATAGTAATTTGATATGGTTTATATACGTCAAGCCAAGAGTTAAGGCTGTTTGTACTTTATAATTTTTCCACTACTTTGGTTTTGAATTAAATATTAATAGTCTCTAAATCTGATAACATTTTTTCATTGCTTTTAATCTTGACTAGTTTTTAATTAAGATCAAAATTCATGCTAATTTTACCAAACATAGAATCAATATTTTAACTCAATGTTTCTGTATAGGTAACATTGAGTTCAATGATGATGCTTGTCACTCGATAGGCTTTTGTGCCTAGCATTTACAAACATTTTTACATTGATTTTATATTATCTATATATTATGACGGCAATGAGAAAATCGTAGAACAAACAAATTTGTAAACAATTTGAGTACAATCATATGACATAGTACACTTGTAGCCTAACTACCCACATGATATCTCCAGAATGATTTCATCTGTAGACTTTGAATTTGCTTGAAACTTCATTTCTACTTAGACAAGAATGAGTTAGATGATGGTGAATGTCCATCCAAGTTTTGGCTGTCATTGAAGCTTATCATTCAGTAGATTTCTGCCTGCCTGGTAGCTGTGATCATTACTTTTCTACATGATAGTCTATATAGAATAATAGTGCCGATTTTTAAGAAAGGCAATAAGCAAAAATGCGAGAATTACAGGGGAATAACTTTGTTGTGCCATACACAAAAAATTTATGAAAAAATACTGTTGCAGAAAATTAGACCAGTACTGGAAGAAATAGGAAGAGAGGAGCAATGTGGTTTTAGGAAAGGTAGGTCAACGGTGGATGCTATTTTTGTGATGAGACAAGTGTTAGAAAAGAGGTGGGAATACGGAAAAGATACAATGGTAGCTTTTATAGACCTACAGAAGGCATATGATAAGGTACTGAGAGAAAGGATATGGGAGAGTATGAGAAAGAGAGGATTGCGTGAGGGAATAGTAGAAAGAATAAAGAACCTGTACGGCATATGTAAAAACAGGGTAAGAATTGAAGAAAAATATACGGAAACTTTTAAAACAGAGAGAGGAGTAAGGCAGGGAAGCATATTGTCACCTTTCCTTTTCAATATTATAATGGATGAAATTATTCTAGAAGTACAAGGAAACAGAGGAGCAGAAGAACTCAAGACAATAGCATATGCGGATGACATAATGATATGGGAAAATAGGGAACAAGAGTTAGAACGAGAGTTGAACAAATGGGCAAAAGTGGCGAAGAAATATGGTTTAGAGATGAACATACAAAAATGTAAAGTAATGAAAATAGAGAGAAGGGAAGGAAATAACAAAGACGTGTTAGTTGAAGGAAAAAGACTTGAAAAGGTGAAGGAATTCTGTTATTTAGGAAGTATCATAACAGATAGGGGCACAATAAGAGAAGAGATAGGAAACAGAATATGGAAGAGTGGAAAGTTTTTCAATATGGTGAAGAAGATTGTGTGGAGTTGGAACATTGGGAAAGAATCAAAAGTATTGATGTATAAATCTTATTTCCAACCAATTTTATTATATAGAGCAGAGACGTGGACGTGGACTAAAAATGATTTAAGCAGATTGCAAGCTGCAGAAATGAGATTTTTAAGAGGGATAGAGAAGACTACAAGAAGAGATAGAATAAGGAACGAAATAACCAGAGAAAGATTGAAGGTAGTTTCACTGCAAGAGACAATGGAAGGAAGAAGAATACAGTGGATGGGGCATGTGAAGAGGATGGGAGATAATAGAATGCCTAGAATAGCACTGGAGAAGGAGGAAGGAGGAAGAAGACCAAGAGGAAGACCGAGAGGAAGATGGGAGGACCAAGTGTGGAGAGACATAGAGAGAAGGGGACTACAGAAAATACAGGTGGAGGAAGAGGAGACCTGGAATGATAGACAAAAGTGGAGGAGGCTGTGTACGACGACCCGTGATAACGGAAACGTCAGATGATGATGATGATGATGATGATGATGATGATGATGATGATGAGTCTATATGTCTGTCTGTCTGCAGGACATTTCAAAAACAAAATGGGTTGGACAAGAAATTTTGCATGGAAATTTAACGAAGCCTTTTACTTAACATTCTGGTACTTCTACCTTATAATACAGTAGTAAAAGTAAACTTTACAAAAATCCCTCTCCCGCTAAAAGACTCACATCTAGGAAACAACAGAACTTGTTCCACAAACGAACATGTTATTTCTTACAATTCTGTGCTCACTAAATGCAACTGATTCGGTTTTGCAGTTCAACCAGATTTATTGGCTGAGACAACAAATAACCTGTAATAAATAAATCCTCATTAGAAAATATCAGATGGAAATTCAGTAATCTTGCAGATCATATCTGAAGAACTGTGTATTCATTCAAATAATGTAAAACATTTATTTCTTGTTCCTTTCAGAGGATACCCAACTTAGAATTACCCAAGCTAAAATCGGTCCAGTCGTTTAGGAGAAGGATTTCAGTGACATACACACGTACAAAATAAATATATATATATATATATATATATATATAAAGATTATATTGTATTTTTTACCCTCAAAACAAGCCTGGAATAACCTAACTTAGTTATAACTAATGTTTTCAGAGGAGGTCCAGACCATCGTTATTCTGAGATTAAAAATTATTATTTGTCAATTTACAAGAGATTTTTTTGTTGAAGGGGATTTGAGAATGGTTTAGATTCACAATTTGGTTCACTGGAAAATGTTTTTTTAATTTCTAAGTAGTTGTTAATTTTGGAATGATTTACAATTGTATCCGCCAGACTGCACTATGACACATAATACAGAGTGAACTGATACTTAACAGCTGTTAATACTCTCAGCTGAAATTCATCAAAGAGGCAGAAACACTTGTTTACCTTTAAATTTTAGAAAATATTAAATTATTGTAATGTGCTTGCTCAGTAGTGTAATGCAGATTACAAAAACTAAGTTATTATCTAATTTAAAATCTTCTGTATCGACAAAACTTAAAATTGAAAAAATAGTCACAAGTAACAATCTATCCAAAAGTAAAAATTTGAGCAAAAATAATAGTTTGAATGCATAAACTCACCTAAACTGTAGAAGGAACTCTATTAAAATTCTGTACCGTTTTAGTCTAAAATATGTTGTATGTACACTTTTTTGTTATCAGGAAGGGCTTAACACGTTAGCTACCAACCCCAAAAATTACGTTTTAGCGCTAAAGTGCCAAATTTTTAAAAGATAAATTGTTGTAACCTTTTGTTATTTTTCTCTTCTTTGGTTAATAATAAACATGATTTATATATATTTATTACGTTTATAAAGCGTCGTGCACATTGGCCCGACAGAGTTTTTTACAAGGCGATATATTACATAAATCATTTGCCGTCGGGCCTATACGCCAGACGCCTGATTCAGGGATATTCCGTTTTGTTGATGTGCAGCCTGAATAATTCCCGCGCTTTAGTTCTCTGTCTGAAGCTTACTTCTAACCTGCCTTTTACACATAGCTGAGTGCTAATTGACGCGTTTTGTTACTGGAATCCTACATTGTGTTTTTTGTAAGTAATGTTTCGATAGTTGTGCGTGTATACTAGTGATCGGTAAAAATAAGTGGCGATAATCTTCTTACGGATGAAATCGAACGTATAATTGAGAATCCGTCTTCCCCGGGTGATTTATTTGCCGGTATAAGTGATGATAACAGTGTGGAGTCAATGGTGGTTAATGATATACCGGATGACACTGATAGCGACCTAGACTTTATTCCTGGTACTGATTCAGAATATAACTCTGATGACAATCAAGAATCAGACGTGGAACTTAATTCTACAGATGCTAATGGAACAGTTACAGATATCACAGGTACTTCTTTTATTTCTACAAACACCAAGGACAATGATTTGGGCTGGGAAATGTTTGAGGGTAAGCAGAAAACGTTTCAGTTCACTCAAACAACAAAATTTAATTTTTGTTACCGAACAACAAAAAACCAATATATTTTTTTCGTCATTACTTGACAGATGAAGTAGTTGAACTTATGGTTGTAGAAACTAATCATAATGCAAATGAAGTAATTTCAAAGCTGTGACTAAGTCGTAAGAGTAGGCTAAAAGACTGGAAAAATACCAATCATGGGGAAATGAAACAATTTATTTGCCTTCTTTAATATATGGGTTTAGTAGGACTTCCAAGAATCAGCGATTATTGGTCAAAAAACCCTTTGTATAAATTCTCAGTTGCCCGAAAAATAATGAGTAGAAACAGGTTTCAGTTACTCTTACGTTTCTGGCATTTTAACGGTAATGAAAACCTCAAAAGAGATGGGCGGATTGGTAAAATAAAACCTCTGCTTCTAGCACTAAACAATTTATTCTTCACTTTGAAAGTAGCAGAGCAAGATTTAGTTATTGATGAAACTATGGTGCCGTTTAGTGGTAGACTAGGTTTCCAGCAGTATATTCCCGGAAAGGCCACAAGTTTGGGATAAAAATATTCAAGCTGTGTGATAAAACGGGTTATACTTATGCAGTAAAAGTATACATGGGGAAAGGTACTGTAGAAGTGACAAAAGACAGTTCTGTTGCGACTAAAGTGATACTGGAACTCATGACAAACTTTTTAAATAAAGGCCAAAAGTTATATACGGACAACTACTACACATCAGTAGAATTGGCTAATGCTTTGTTGTCAAATAAAACACATCTTGCTGGTACCATGAGAAAAAGTCGTAAAGGCCTACCAAAAAACCTTTTAAAACAAAAACTTAGTAAAGGTGAAATGGTTTGTTCCGAAAATAAAGATGGTGTAGTTGTTACCAAGTGGAAAGACAAAAAGGAGGTACACATGCTTTCTACATTCCATAGGCCGGAGTACGTCGTCCTTGACCAAAAAAAAGTTGGAGGGCCAAATGTAATGAAGCCATTAGTCATCGTTGACTACAATAAGGCGAAGATTGGGATAGACGTATCCGATCAAATGTCATCATATAACACTGCAGTACGGAAGACAATGCGTTGGTTCCACAAACTAGCTGAAGAACTTCTTCTTGGAACTGCAGTGGTCAATAGTTGGTTGGCCTACAATAATTTTCTTAACCACACTACATCTCATAATAAAAAACAAAACTTAGTCTCTATCACTAAGTTCAGAGAAGAATTGGCCTGTTCATTGATGAACGTGCAGGAAGAGCCACGCATTCCAAATGTGACCACTACAGGGCACCACTACCTGACGTCATCTGCTTTTGTTGGTGGAGGAGTTCAAAAACGCTGACACAGAAAGGTGTGCAAGTTGTGCTACAAAAATGCATCAGAGGAAAAAGGACGTAAGGTAGCAAGAAATTTGACACAAGTAACTAAGTTTTGCAGTGAATGTCCCGAAAAAACCATTTTTGTGTGAAACATGTTTCAAAATTATACACAAATAGTATTATATCTTCATTCATCTTTTGTATAGGGTAATTTTGTATTTACTTATTTTTCTTTACTTATAAGAATTGAATTATTTGAATAGTAAGGAAAGCAAAAAATATGAAAATAAATAAGATACAACTTTTTATTTACTACACTTACTTTTTGTGAAACTTATGAAATAAATCTCTTTTTACTGTAAAATAACAAATCATATATTTTATTCTTCCTGGTAGCAATAATAAGGCTAAAACCTTATTATTTTATATTCTAACACCTATAAAAATACCCGTCGGGCAATGTGGCCCGACAAAAATGTCCAATGTAGCAATCTCATTCATATCAGTAATAACGAAAATAAACACAACAAACAACGTTCTGTTAATAGCAGAACTCTTTATAGTTCAATCAGTTTCAGTTAAGAGTCGTCAGGGTGCAGCACAGGCACGAAAGTAATCAAAATGGCGGGTACCGTCATTGTTATGCTGTCGGGCCACTTTACCCGACATGCAATCTCTTAACCCTCTAAGTGGCAAGCGACGTCTGAGACGTTCTATTTACGCCGCCGTGACGTGGCAAGCGACGTCTTAGAAGTCGCTTCACATTGCCGCTTATTGCTAGGCAACCGATAATTATTGTTACGCCTAGTTTGCACAGTTGCGTTCACCACTAAATTTCAAATACATTTCATATAGTATCATCAACATCACGATGAAATAATCAATGGTACTAACTGAAATAATCCGGTACTTTGGGATTATACCGACCACACCCAGACATGAATCTTTATTTGACATTTTGCTTCTACTGATTACTAGATTAGCGTAAAACAATATTTCGTCAATATAAAACAGGAATTGTCTTATCGCAAACCCCTCCACATCCTCAGACAGAGGTCAAAGTCGAGCGGTCTAGTAGATAACGTGTTTGCAGAGTCGCGTCATTTTGTTGTACTTCCGTTTTTTACCTCTACATTTCTCCAACACTAAAATTCAACAAAAACAAACATTACCAAACTAAAACTAAACTCTTTATTGAAAAAAACACTCAAAACTTGTTTTTATTCTTGATCACATTCCGCCACCCAAAATGGTGCTGCCCCGCGCTGATGTCAACGAAAGAAAAACATCCCTCAAGATAGTACCTATCAGTAAAATATCAAATTCTAGAGGGGCTGATCAGAAATATAAATTGAATTGTAATGGAAAGGCAATTATGTACCGTGCAAATCATGTGATGCCGCTCCGCCTGCCGTAATCGGGATTTTCGAGAAAGATAAGATAACAGAGACAACAATACCGATTACAATACCTGGAAATGCTTGTAAGTTTTTAATTTTGTAATTAAAGAGTTGTTTTTTTCATTCTATCATGTTTGTTTCTATAAATTTATATTTTTGTGTTCTTCATACCGGTGTGGTCGGTATAATCCCAAAGTACCAATAATCCTAAGTTTTCTCCCACGGTCTGTTTTTTTTACTGAGGGAAAGGGAGGAAAAGGCAAGCAACTTCTAGCGATTCTGACTAGAAAAAGTGTTTTTTCTAGATTCAGTTTTTCCCATATAACTTTTACAGTGTTGCAAATAGAAAAAATATTATTGAAGGTTTTTTGTTTAGAATTAAATTGTGAATAAAGTTGCATTTAACATAATCTCCTAGGAATGACATTTTTAAAGTTACAGAACGTAAAAATGAAAAGTTTGGTGGAGAAAAAAACGTTTTTTTGAACATTTGTGTGAATATCATAAAAAAAGGATAAGGTATGTAAAAAATAACTATACTATGTTATTCTGTAGTTTATTACGAAAAAATTGATATATAACAAGCATTGCTCATATTAGAATTTGCATTTTATTTTTAAATTATAAGATAGTCCTGCTTGACTCTGAAAAATAGCCTGCCATTCCAGCAACATATTACCGCCACTTAGAGGGTTAAAGATGTAGAGCGTCGGTCCATTTGGCCCGACGTGGCAGCTAACGTGTTAAACAACTTAGTACTGCCTGAGCTGGTAATTTTCCATACAGGTATATTTTGTATGTTGATATAGTCATATTGGATATATTCCAAACAATGTGCCCATCTGCCTACCCCGTGATCATATAGCTCCTGCTCTTCCCCCCTCCACCCAAATAATTTTCATAAGTCTGTGACAATTATTATTGTTAACTGTAATTTTGAAATATACATCAACATGTTTGAAAAATATGACATTAGTTGAGAAGCAACATGAGAATGGAATGAGATTATACTCTACCATCCTACAAATGAGAAGATAATGATAGAGTTAATAAATCTGAAGTGAATTTGATAGCTCTTAAAAAATATTAGGAATATGTAAAGCCCAATATTGTTGCTGAGGGATCAAAATGTTTAATACGTGAAAGAATGAAGTTTTATTTTATGGTAACAGTAACATTACTAATAATTGACTGTCTATTGTAGTCTAATCTAACACTACAATCACTACAGACAGACACACTGTCTATAAACTCACCACTTCCAGCAAATATTCAGGGCTAGGCCCTTCCTTTAGGAGCATGAAATAAAGCAATAGTTTTATACTTACAAAACATCAATATGAGGATTATGACAAGATGAATTCAAATATAAAATCTAGTAACAATAACAGTTTCTCAAAACTACTATATCGATAACCAGAGCAAATTTGTAACAATTAGCATCACTGATATCAATTATGTCATCAATGGTGTCATACATGTCATCATTTGTGTCAGACATACTATTGTTTTTATGAAAGTGCTCCATTATTTATCATCAAATATGTTAAATTACATCATTTTTTATTTATAATGAAAGACAAAAATTTGATTTTTAATATTTTTGTGTAATATTTTAATATTAATAACAGGCGGTATTTAAATGTATTTAAACAAAAAGATTTATAACATTACCCATTTCCAACATCAACTTATCAAGTAAAAATATTTATGAAGTTAAACATTTATTTTAACCCTCCGGCTGGCGCGCATTTGAGCCTTGACTGGCACCCTGTTTTGAAGCTTCGTGCAGAGTTTTTAAATTTTTTATCCTGTACAATTAATTATTGGAGAAAACAAAAAAGTGTTATACATCAAATTACTCTGCAGAATATGTTGTACAATATAAACATAATTATAATTTGACTTACCTGAATAATGGTTGTTGTTTGATGGTCAGAACTCAACTTTTTTTTTCAAAAAACACTTTTATATTATGCCATTAAAAAAAAACTCAAAATGAATTTTATTTAAAAATCTAAAATATGCATAATGTTCACTTACTTATGCACAAAAAGAAAACACATAGTTATAAACACTTTTATTTATAAATAAAATTACAATTGAAAAAAATAAGACTATATACAAGCACTAACAGTTGCTGAGTCGCGTCACGCGGAAGTAGTCAGGAGCTTTTAGCGGCCAGTAAAAGAACAAATATTCATATATATATATATATATATATATATATATATATATATATATATATATATATATAAGTGAATACATTATTAGAAGGCTTGGGATCTTGTGATTAAAGTGATATAACTTTTATGCGATTCGAGCGGTAATTATCGGAACTATGACGTAATTAGTAGACAATGTTTAATGAGTCGTATATTACGGTTCTGCCAGTTCACGGCAGGAAAAAATGGGTCGTAATTTACGACGTTGCCAGCCGGAGGGTTAAAGAACATGCAGAGAGACAGATGAAAAACTAAGCAATAAATAATTAATTTGAAAATGCTCAAAGAGATATAATAAAAACCAAATATTATTATCCATTTGGGACTATCCACTTACCGTAGGTTGTCCAAGCATGCTCCTTGCTTTGCGAACTCGATTTTTGCAGGCATCCAAATCAAGCCTATAACATTATAGTTTATTTTTAACAACTAATAATTCATTGTTATTAAAAGTTATTACCAGTTTAATTTAAAACTAAACAATCCTTATCATTCGTTACTCCATAACATTTGTGAACTGCCTTCATAATTAATACACAATTTTAATGGCTTAAAGTTTATAATCATTGTAAATTTGTAATCAAATTATTCTTTTGAAAATATACTTTTTATTGAAAGAACATTTACAAAATGGATATGACTGAGTTCACCCAGCTACCAATAATAATCTACATAATAATACATTAAGAGTTTTAACCTAATGTATCACAAAATATCATGTCTAAAGAGAGATATTATAATTTTTACTACTGACTGTAAACCAATTATTATTTTAATTAAATCAAGTGAACCCCTACAAAATTTAACAATAAATTCAAATTCCTTTATTGTAATTGGACTACACAATGACAATAACAACTAAATAAACCATAAAGTGTAATAATTAAACAGAATAAAATACATAAATAAAAAATTAAGACTTAAGGTAAAAACTAAATAAATAAAACACTGTTTTGATCAAAATTCAATATTATACTATCACTTTAGGGAAATACAGTAAGTTTCACTGCCCCAGAAGTGATTTAGCTGCTTTGCAGATTATGGGGTGTTCGCAATAAATATTTTTCATAAAACAATTTAAATAAGTTTTAAAACTTTGGAAATACCTCTGAAATACTAAATTTATTAATAAGGTTTCTTAAAATTGTAACTTATTACAACTGATCAAAAATAATAGGGGAAAAACTGCAGTACTGTCAAGTACAGTGATGTATAGGCCTACGTATTTATTGTTTGAGCTATCTAAGATGTGATCAGCAGTGCAGTGAAGTTATTAGTAGAGCCATCTGTTTGTGAGTCATCCTGATTCTGTAACTGTTAATACTATTATGTTCTTCTAATGTAATACATATTACTTGGATTAAACCAATTTTGTGGCATGCTTTAGCCACAATTGACTATTATACATACTATTGGCAATTTTGTGGATTGTTCCGTAAAATTCACTTATTTACAAGGGATGCAGAATATGTTCAACCAACCAAAATTTCCTCAGAGCACAATTTTTTAGTGGCAAAGTTCCCTGATACATTAGTATATCCTTACTGCAAAATAGCCAGTGCCTACTGTACTTGGTAATGTCTACTAATTAAATTTGAAAGTTAAAAAGTATTTAAATGAAATTTATTTATTGCTTTTAGAATAGAAAACTTTAAGGTAATACATTGTTATCTCAAATACCAGAAGGAAGTACCAACACTTAAATTGAAATACTAAAACTACAAGTTAAGGAAGTTATGTTTTTTTCATTATAAAGAAAATAATTTACGTGATAAAATACAACTAATGAGAAAAATTTATTTGAATGAGATTTGTATTTCAGAAAATTGAAACCACAATAATACAATTATACTGAGATTGTTTCATGTTATAATTATTATATCGTGAAATCCTTTTTACAATAAAACAAAAACATTAAATTGTAAATAAGAGAAATATAACTTTATATACAGTACACGGGTTTCACTTGTACACAAAGAAAACAGAATTGTGAAATAGTTTTTCTCATCACTCACTACATCTCCCCTTCCCCAGTTTTATTTTTAGTGATGGTCTTATCGGTTATCGGTATATATTGTTCAGAAGCCAGGGAACTTTAAGTTCTCACGCCCTCAGATTTAAGTGGTAATTGATTCATGAGATAAGAGTAATAGAAGGTTATAGGGATCAAATACATTACTGCCAAAGAGGAGATGCCCTATTAATTATGTTAAAACACAGGTGGTATAAACAAATTGAACAAAATTGTTATACAAAACTGAACTCATTAATATAAGAGATTTCATACATATGTTTTGAATATCCTGTTTTATAATTAACAAAATTTAAGAAAAAACGCATATTCCCATTGAAAACTGACGCCTAGTCTGCGGTCTCTTTTAGTTGTAGTCGGGTTGACTTTGAACATGTGGAAAATGAGCGGAGATGCCAGCGGATATACCAACTGACTTACAAACACACAGAGCAGTTGTGACATGACACGTCGCCTGCAAGTATCCTGTTTCTTGTTAATCTTGCGCACTAAGCACTAGATTATTTTATGTAAATCATCTAGTGCTGGTTTTTAAATATTATTATTTTTTTTAATTCTTTCTTTCCAATTTGCCCGATTTCCTGTGTTGGCTAAAATTTTACGAAGCAAAGCAATTTTCAGTGATTGAAAAATATTCTTTATTTGTTCTTAGCCAAACCAGTTAACTCTGTAGATAATCAAGAGTTTACTGTATTTAATAGCTAAAAAGTTTTTATAATTTGCTTGAAGTGTAATGTAATCAAAATATAATTTAACCCTAGATCTGGTGCAATAGTAAATATTCAAAATGGTAACATGCAAACCTTTTTAAAAACAAAATACCAATAATATATGTCTTGTCCAAATTATTCATTACACTTTTTTATTGTAGGTTACTGTAAGGAAATTGTAAGTGTACACACAAAAACAGGGTTTGATGAGAAAAATATGATTTATTTTGAACAATGAATATTTGGATTTTACCTCCCTCGAGGGATGCAATGTAAATTTTTATTTTTAATCCAAGATTTTCTTGGAATATTTCGGCTTTCCTGTGGAGAGCCATCTTCAGTCAAAACTATATACATTATACATGCCATACATATATACATTCAGTATTTCAATAGTAATATTTTCACAACAACTGTTCAATAAATTAACTTTGTAAACGAAGAAATATTGGTAACATAATGTAGCAATACCAATATGGAAATCTTTTATTGTAATTTTTTACAAGATAAGTTGATAAAAAAGTACTCATGCTAGAAGCAATTATTTTGTTGCAATAGTAAAGAAAACAATTTTTTTAGTGTTGCTATTGGCAAGTCCATTCTTCCATAACCTTAGAAACTAACCAATTACAATCTATGTTAGTGCAATTTCAGAGCAAATTTACTCTATAATTCTTTTACGTTTTTTGTTTTTTCAAAATGTAGATTAGTGCTCTAGACCTCTTGATTTCCATACAATGGAATCTCCTCTTTTCAGTAATACAAAATACTTTGCAATATTTATTCCTAAAAGTTGCTTTAATATCAACTGAATACTGTTTACATGTATATAGGCAAGCTAGATGATTTAGGTATAAGAATTTTCACATACATACAGGCATTACAGATCTCAGGTTAACACATTTGACAAATCACGTAGTTTTAGTACTTTTTTTTAATTAAATTAAATTTTATTATTAATCAAGCCCACTCGATGTTTACTCTCTTTTAAGCACATACATTTGTTTATTCAAATAAACTATTCTTTTATATTAATCCCTTAAAAATAAATGTTTAATAAAACATATCAAACATAACTAGTTGGTCAACAAAAATATAATGAAGAAAGTTAAAGGTAAAAATAGATATGTGCAAAGTCAAAGATTCCAAGAAAATGCAGTGAATTTTGTATATATACATTACTATAATGGGGAAAACAGCCATAAAATGTTTCATATCCAAGTCTAAGGACAGTGCAATCTTACCTCTTACTCTCCAGGATGCTCCTCTCTTTCAGGATGGTTTTCATCTCTCCGTCCAAGAACTTTCGCAGTGGCACAAGGAAGCAGTGATGGGAAGAGGCAATGAAATCTCGCTCTATATGGCCAAGACGTTGCTCATTCTGACCAACTTTTATAAGAGCACTACCTGAAGTCAAGAAACATGTTGATTAATCTCTCTTTTTGTTCAGTGGGTTGATAAAACAGCCTTACCTCAACGCTGACAAGATATCTCGTCACACAGTAACCAAGACTTACGTTAGTGGCACAGCGACAAAATTACCTTGTCATGGGACATTATTTTCAACATTGCCTCCCAACAGGTATAATATTGTAAGGTAGTACGCAGTAATTTATTCTTGAGCAACTTTTTTTTAACAACTAAATTTAGTTTTATCTTCTCGAATTTCCAAAATTTGCCAATATATCACACTGATATATTCAAGTTGAGCAACATTAGGTTAAGCTTATAGTAACATTATCCATTTGGTAGCACTACCTTGCTGTAAATGAACATAGAAATAGCGTTTTAAATTATTTACGAGTATAAAGGCCGCAGGAATACGTTTGAAAACCAGAATTTACATTATTTCAAATGTAGGTTAGAGTGAAGGTTTTCAAGGGTGGTATAGGCTATCAATCAAGAATCAGTCTTTATTACCCATAAGGCACAGATTTACATGCATGAGGTATAGTCAAAAAAACAGGAAGCATGTTGTTCACAATTGTCAAAGGAACTATAAAATTGAGATTAAAAGTACACAAAATATGAAAGTTTTGTGGTTGAAATTTAAGAAAACAACCTTAATTATTTGGTAAATTAGAACTAAATAACAATGTACAGGCAGTGAGAGAAGTGAAAACCTTAGGTTAATTACTTACAGATTTCAGCAGCAGGAAAGTCAAGAAATTCCTTTACATGATAAAAAGGATTACTTATTAGCCAATTTTGGAGTTTTATTTTAAATTGTTTAAAAGTAAGATTAAGTACTTCTTTAGGCAGCTTATTTAACATTTTTATACCCACTATCCTATGACTAGATTGATTTTTTCCAAGTCTAACAAAAGGTACATCAAAATTGTTTTTATTTCGGGTGTTGAAGTTGTGTACCTTAGCCCTTTTTTACATGCAAGCAGGGGTTCTTAAAAACTAGTTAACAGGATATTAAATATGTATAAATTAACAACAGTTAAAATCTTAAACTTAATAAAAATAGGCCTGCAGTGTTCTCTATGGTTAACTTTAGCTATAACTCTTAAAACCTTTTTTTGTATGACTAGAACATTATTTAGGTGTGGGCTATTCTCCCAAAAAACAATTCCATAGCTGAGAACAGATTGAAAGAGTGAGAAGTACACTGTCTTAACATAGTCATCAGGTAAAATGTCACTTAGCCTACGAAAAAGAAATGTTAATCTGCTTAGCCTAGTACACAGATGCTCTATTTGTTTTTTCCAGCTCAAACTTTGGTCAATCCAAACTCCAAGGAACTTAACCTCTTTGCTAGTGTTAAAATTATTTATTGGAGGTACTGATCTCAGTCCAAAAACAATAGTTTCGGTTTTCTCCTCGTTTAATAAGAGCGAGTTTGCAGAGAACCACTCAGAAACAGTTTTTAAGTGAGTGATTAGCCATGTTTTCAAGTTGATTTAGGTCTCTATTGCATGTAAGTAATGTAGTGTCATCTGCATATAGGTATACATTACTTCTTAGACAATATGGTAAGTCATTAGTGGCTATAATGAACAGAAGGGGTCCAAGGACCGAGCCTTGTGGAACACCACAGTTGCTAGTAGCGATAGAGGACCATACACCCCCTGTATATACCGCTTGCCTTCGATTATGGAGATAACTGTTGAAAAATTCAAGAGTTTTATTTTTTATCCCATAGAAACTAAGTTTATGAAGCACTGTTTATGTGTCACTGACGTTCAGCCACTATGCCACAACATAAACAATTTGTATGAGGCCCGAGAATCTTAAACTTGAATAACTCAATCTGCAATATATCAATCTGGTTGATATTTAAATCTTAAGTGCTGAGAGGAAAAATATATATTTGTGGAAAAGCCATACTTAAAACTCATTCAATACACCATGGTTCACAAGTGACTCATAGTAAAATTTTAGTTGAGAACCCTAACGGATTTTACCAAACTTCCTCTATTTTGCGCAACATATTTTCATGATAAAAAACAGACTTTTTGTGGGTTTTTTTTTAAAGATTGTCACTCAAAAACCTGAAGGCAGAAAAATATAAAATTTTGCATTTTAACTAGTCTTAGTAGCTACAATTCCATACAAAAAAAATCATAAAAATCTAAGAGGTCAAGGTCCAAAATTATTGTTTCATAGGTTGATTTGAAATGGAATAACCCACATGAGTCACAGGTGGCTCATGCTGCATATTACTTATTTTGATTACACAGTTATTTCTTGTGTGTAATATGAATCACTTGTGACTCAGACAAGTCCAGTAATATACCATGGTAGCTGTTGTCATTGTCTGCTACGTTACTGCACCAACCACCAAGCTGCAGGATAGATCTTTACATTTGCCATGTTTGGAGCTTTATTCAATGATTCAAAATTGGTCTAATTGAATTGAAATATCGCTTTGTAAATAATTTACTTTTTCACATTTGAATCATTATTAAATAAATTCTGCTAAAACATTTTAGGCTAATATTAATATTATTAAATCAATGCATAGCATAAATTAAAGTCGCTTTTTGTGTTGATTGATTGTCGATATTTTCTAAACTACTCAATGGATTTTGATACGGTTTTCAATGTCAGCTTTTTTATGAACTAGGGCAGGTTTCTAGGTATGATACATAAATATTTTAATCATAGAAAGTAGCAAAAAGTGTGTATAATGAAAAAATTTATATTTTTGAGAATTCAGAAAAATAATATTTACGAAATGTAATTTGAAGTTAATTGACTCAAACAGCTGTTGGCACATTCAGCTCCAGTTCTCCAAAGAGGCAGAAACATTTATTTACTTTTTAATTTTATAATATATTAAACATACAATGCTTGAGCATTAGAGTAATACATATTACAAAGAACAAAGCTACTATGTAATTTTTACAACATATTGAACCAGTGACAACTTTAAACCATCTAATACATTGGAAATACTATTTAAATGCAATTATAAAACCCACATTAATGAACAAAGCTGTGAATGTTTGCACATATGGTACTTGAAACTAGTTGGCTTCCTTGACATTGTGTATGACATTTTTGCTGTAGCTTAAGGAAAACAAATGCATAGTATATGCTTTTTGATTGAAGTAGTCTTTTTAAGCTTATGTATGCATATATTTTGTCTACTTATGTTTAAAAGATATCATAGGGCTCCATGATATTACAACATAATAATTATTGCTTTCACCAAGTATGCTACATTCTTCAATTTTGAAAATTGCGTGTGAAGCTGCAGGTACCTGCTAGTTTATTAATATAACTCTTCTCTTAACAGTAGAACAGAATAAATATCCCTGTTTTCATTTATTCCAAAGATTATTGTGTGAAAAGATTATGTTGTTACATTTTTTGTTCAATTTTAAAAATTGATAATCAATTCTTATTTTAATTTTTCTTTCATGTAAACTATTTTTTAACTCATCCATGAATAAATGTATATATCAGTCTAGCTAGATGATTTATATAAACATTAACACCAGTCAGTTTAATGACAGGTAAAACCATTATAATATAGAAGTGTAGAAGGAACTAACCATAAGCAGTTCCGGGCCCAAATTCATTTCCTGCCTCGATCATATCCAGACCCAGGTACTCGAGGTTACTGAGTCGATTGGGCCGTTTCTTGTCGATCTTCTCAAACAAGAAGTCTTCTACTCTGTAACCTGTGAAAAATGTACAGGAATAAAAATTATCTTAAGTTGAGAGGAGAGTAGAACACGTGTTTCTAGTACCTGTAATATTGAAAAGTAGTTGTGGAATTATCTGTAAAAGTGGTGCGGAATAACTACAATCTGGCCTTTTGGAAGAAACACTGAATTTTGTATTTAAAAATATAATCAAGGACAGATTAAAAATGTTACTGTTACATTTACACTGTTTTTTTTTTTTTAGCTCTTAATTTTTTGGAAGAGTATGTAACTGATCAAAATGTTATTTGGGTCAAATGTTGCCCAAGATCTGAACATTTTATATCAATAATTTTAACCTCATGCTAAGTCGATCCTTCTTACTCTGATCCTACTCCTTTTCCAGCTTAAAGTTTCCTACACAAATGGAAGGGAATGAAATGGGAAAGGGTAAAATAGGCTTCCTGAGCCTCTTTTCAATGCTAAACCTTTTTAGCCTCTTGCTTATTACACAGTGCAACAAATTGTATACCTATTATAAATCAGCTTTGTGAAAGAAACAGAAATTTACCTATTAATTAACTGTACCAAATATTGTCTAGAAGATGTAAAGCTTCTGCATTAAATCTTTGTGAAGTTAAAAACTCTCCAATACTACAATATGTAGGTCAGCTTATCACCATACATGGCAATATAAAATAATCAATATTTACCTTAAACTCACTCAGTAATGACTTATTTTTGTGGTGAGCTGTATAGCTAATTAAAGTATTAGGAAACACTTAACATTTATAACTTTACTTAATATTTTTGTAATGAATGAACACTTAACAGTTTGTTCAATGTTATTGCATTGTATTGTTATTATTAAATAAATAAGAATTTTGTTGTCATTCAGCTTTAAATTCAAGCAATAGACAAAGTCAAATCCGCTATATTAAATTATATTAATAACTTAAAAGGTCAGCATTTCAAATGCAATAATTCAATTCCAATGCCTCTAAATTTACATCTAAACATACAACCATTTAAATAATTTATTTAAATAGTTTTCTTTTTGTTGTTTTATAACATTACTTTGAACAAAAAAATATTGATTTAATGGTTGAAGTTCAAGTTAGAAGTACAAATTAAGATCAAATTGTAATACTTGCTGTAAGAACAGTGATGGATCTCAAATAAAATTATACCTTTACCTTTGCAATTATGAAAGATGTTTCATTAATACAAGCATTTGATCTAACCAGTACCAGTACGCTACAAAAAGATTAGTTCACTTTTAGAATATATTACAACTTATTAAAACATAAATCTATTACGGGAATATTTAAAATTCATAAAAACTAATAAAACCGTAAATAATGTTCATATGTTTTATAAAATTATATATTATTATACTGTACATGTATTTATTGTTTTAAAATTGTGATCATATAAATACAATTTTCTTTCTTCTTTGGATGAGAAAATTTAAAATGATATTATCTCTGAATGGAACTTATACTCTGGTAAATAAGTTAATAACAAGAATTTAATTGTAATATCTATAGAAGAATATTTCATAACAAAATTTGTTTTAATTACAAGTATAATCAGTTGAAATGGTTACCAAACAACAAATTCTAGTTTACATATATTATTAATGTAATAGGTGTTATTGGTGTAACTGACAAGCATACAAATTTTCTTTAATTGGATATTTATAGGTGTTTTAAAACCCCCTTTAACATATTTTGTACATTTTAAATTTCCCAACAAGACGTACATTTTTAATTATACTACTTTAGAATTACTGTTTTATAGTTGAATTAAAGACAGAAGGGTATTGGGACGAGCTCGACCGAAGACAGCCGAACTGCCTCACGAAGGCTCGCCCTCCGCTCCAACCAATCACAGCCGAGCACTTTCCTTTTCGGCGGGAGGCAGCGTTGTCACGTCTCCTCTGTTGTAGCTGTCATCCGGTAGGTATCAGCTGGGTGATGCGCAGTAGCAAACCGTGCTTCATTACGTTATTGGTTGTTGGTTATGTATGTTGTTTCGTGTGGTGTTATTGCGCTTCTGTTTGTTCGTGGCCAAGTGTTTAAACAGTCTTTTTCAAGACTAAACCTTATTTGAAAGACAAGTGTACGCACGTACTTTCTAGTTTTACACTTTTGTGACAGACATTATTTAATTACTGTTAATTCCGTACCATGTCTCAGTGCACTGAAACAGTGATAAAAAAACGCGGTAGGCCCCGCACTCGCGTGATAAGTGTGCCTTACACCAAGGTTGGAGAAAAAGGCGTTCCATTGCGAGGCCAATCCCGTGAGTTGGTTTGTCGAGTGAGAGACTACTTCCAGCGAGAGAAAATTAACAAAGGACCGATACTTCCAGTAGAAAAAAGTTATCGAAAGAACTGCTGCGGCTTTGGAGATAGGAAAAAAATACAGTTGTGAGAATTGGAAAGGAGAAAATACAAAGTGAACAGAGTGGCTTGAAACTGAAACACTCCTGATAAGAAATATTCGAGGTTTAAGCCTGTTAACGGAGCTGGACGCCTTTCAAAAAGATGCCATCCGCCGCCATGTCTACGGATTCTTCGTGAGAAGAGAGTATCCCACAGTAAGGAAGCTACAAGTAAGTCTTGCAGAAGCAGATCTTTTTCGTGGAAGCAAATCATCTGTTGCCATTATATTGAAGATATTGGGTTTCAAACACAAGAAATTTGGTAGCCGTAAAATATTAATGGAAAGAGGATTGCTTGGAGGTGCAGATTTCTTAGAGAAATAAAAGATTTAAATTTTGAGGAAATAAGTTTTGGCTTGATGAAACTTGGGTAAATTCTGGGCACTGTAAAAAAATAATTGGATGGACTGATGATTCTGTTGAAGGTACGTTTCCTGTTCCCGTTGGAAAAGGGGGAGGATAATTGTGTTGCATGCTGGCAGCTCTGCTGGATTTATTCCTAACTGTGCATTACTTTTTTACATCAAGAAAACCAACGAGTATCATGAAGAGATGAACCACAAAGTATTTTCAAAATGGTTTCAAGATGCTTTACTTCCAAACCTAACGAGGCCCTCGCTCATTGTAATGGACAATGCAAAGTACCACTCAAAAGTAGTTGACAAACCACCTAACAGCAGTTCTAGGAAAGGATGAAATAATAGAGTGGTTAAATAATCATGACATACAGTATGAAAAGGCGATGTTAAAAGCTGAAATTGTTAGAACTTATTCAAAGAAACAAAACCTCAGACAAAATATGAAGTCGACGAAATTGCAAAGAAACATGGTCACCGAGTACTTCGTCTGCCACCAATCTACCACTGTCACTTCAATCCTATAGAATTAATCTGGCTCAAGTAAAGGAATATGTTGCAAGAAGCAACAGGAAATTTAATATAACTGAAATATTACAGTTGACGAAAGAGGGGTTGGAACGTGTAACAGAGTCTGATTGGAAGAAGGTAGTAGACCACACGAAGAATATAATCCTAGATGCTTGGAAAAATGAAGGGTTGATGGAAGACTCCGTTGAGCAGATGGTAATAAACATCGGCAATGACAGCTCCAGTGAAGAGGATTCGGACAGTGACAGCAGTGACAATGAAGAGGAAGAACGCGGCAGTAACGTGAGTGGTATTTTCCCTCTCTCTCCGGTGGCAGAAAGAGTGTTGGAATTCGATGAAACTGTAAAAAGCCGTATTGATTTGATAGTTTGTAATGATTGGTAAATATTACACCTTACATGTTACTAATAAAATTGTTAAATGCATTTTAATGGCACTACTTATTTCCTGGTTAAACTGTGCAGCAAAGTCAGTTGGGCTTTTTGTATATCTACTGTTTAGTATTTAATTTACTCAGAAATAAAAGTAATTTCCAAAAAGAGGTTTTAGCCGATTTATAAAATGGGCGCTATTGAAAAATAAATGAAAAAATTATAAGACAAATAAAATAATAATCGACTCACTAAATCTTACATTTTGTAAATAAATCCACGTTTTCTGTATATCAAATTGATATTTCCTAAATTGAATGATAAGAAAATAAAAAAACAAAAAACATCCTTCATCACAAATCTGTGGTTAAAGTTAGTAACATTTAGTAATAAATTTAAAAATATAACAAGTTTCGAAATATTTTTTACAGATTTTTTGTAAAATAAATTAGATTACATTAAGTTGATCGATAAAAGTCACACTGAAGGAAATTTCATATCATAGTCGGATTGACGCCCTAGTCGCAAATTTTTGCATTTTGGTCACTCTAGCAATTTAAGTTTAGACTCAACAATTAACAATTATTATACTATAACGGTTTTAACAGGATACCTTTTATTGGTTAAAAATACTATCCTAAACGAGCTTTATCAGGTTCAAACTACAGTATCTTTATTTGTTTTAAGTTGATTTTTGACCGCGGCACAGTGGTCATTTCAACGGATTTGCTAAGACTGATAAGACTGAGTATATAATTATAAACTTAGCAGACTTGCATTTACTTAACGAATATAATTTTAGTTCTTTTTCAATATACTCCTTTGTGTTTGAAGGTAACTATTAATAACAGTAAAATGTACCATATTCAAATTATTATTATTAGGCCTATGTATATATTTTCAATAATACACTCGTGGTTTCAGTAAAATCCTTTACAAAGGTTTTGATTTCTGATTCAATTACTTATAAAATAACAATTCTCAAAACAACGAACGCTATTAATTTATCGCTTCGATAAATGTGTCCACATGTTTCCGCTGCGAACCACCCTTACCTAGAAGCGGTTGATGTGAACGCTGTGGATGATCGAGTCAGACAGAACAACTTGGCAACACTGTAGCCGACCGGGTCCCGAAGAGCCCCGAACCTCGGCCATCGCTGCCGGGGTCCCAATACCCTTCTGTCTTTAATTCAACTATAGTCCTTTTGATTGTAATCGATAAAAATATTAATTGCATAGATAAAAAATAAATAGTATTCCCAGTAATGGCCTGACAACAAAATTTATGATAATTTATATATTTTTTTTAAATCTAAATATTTAGAATTTCTACATTAGAAGTGCCTGTTACTACAGATTTCAGATTTTCACACACAAAATCAAATAAAAAACTAATTAGTAAATGAAGAGGGCTCTATTAAAAATTTCTTTCTACATTTTTGGAATTTATTAAAAACTAAACTGTAGTCATGTCTAACTTTTTATGGTAGCTGAAGTATTTACAAATTTTTGTATTTCCACATTTACAGCATGTGGTATTTTAGTATTATTTGTAATAAAGATAATGTAAATATTTATTGGTGGAGTCACCTGATGAGGAAATCTTTTGTTTCAAAAGGCCTAGTCCAAAAAATAAAACAATATTGGAAAAGTGTTGTTTTACCAACATCTAATTATAAATAAATTATAATAAAAGCTGTGGTAGCAGAGATTGAGGCATCCAGCTGATGAATGTGTGACACCAGCTTATCTATCAGCAGGACAACAAAAGATCATTTCCTGCCATCACTTATCTCAACAATTTATCACTTATCTCACAATCATTGGCATATGTAGGTCCTCATCTTGCATATTGCTTATTATCTGTGAAACCTTTTATTGATTGGTGTAGTAATTCTCCTTTGTTCACTTTCTTATCAGTTATGATTAATTTTAAATATAAATGTATTCTATTCCACTCAAATATACAACTTAAAAATGGGACTTTAAGCCTTTAAATGCCATAGTAATTTTGCTATATTAATTAATCCCTTAAATTGTTGGCCTGATTTTTGTATACTTACAAACTTTTTGGAAAAATAATGATCAATAACCACTTGACAGGTTTTCAAATTTTGTTCTGTTTTTATGGCAATAAAATGAAGAATACTATATATATATATATATATATATATATATATATATATATATGTATGTATATATATTAAACACATATGTGAAAGAAACGGCCAAATACAAAATAATTGAATCGTAAACAGTGAGGGCTCTGTGGTGTAAAGTATCAAACGGATCGGATATTTGTAATAAACCAATGAGGAGTCACAATATGGTTTTAAGAAGTTCATCTCGCATGCACCAATAATAACGAAAGGGCCCATTCCTGTCCCCCTTCCCTTGTATTTCCGCCATCTTGTTTTAGCCAGCCGTCACGATTACCATTGGCTAGTCCCTCTGGTCAGTCGTAGGTGGTTAGTAGACGAGTGAAGACGTATTGTGACCTGTATTCCGTAGTTTAGTTTCAATGATTAGTGTTTTGTATAGTTTTGTATTAAGTGCATGTCTTTAGTGTTAGTGAAGTTGACAAACAACATGTAGGTTGTGATTCCTGACTTAGGCGTGCCACACGCTTTAGTAAGATTTGTTTATTTTAACCTAGTTTGTAATTATGTATTAGGTTAGTTCTTTACCTGAAGAAGAGATCAGATTGCAGATCTCGAAACGTAGTGTTACTGTTTTCTTGTTTCACTGAACGATGGCAGATAGCACATTCACCCGGCAAGTGAGAGATCCGGGTTCGAGTCCCGGCGGAGCAAGTACTTTTTGGATTCAATGTTTATTGAAATAAATTAAATTCGGCTATTGCCATTTATACAAATTTAATGAATGTATATAATATATATATATATATATATATATATATATATATATATATATAAATATATTTAAAATAAAATATTTTAAATATGTGTTACTACAACATTTTATTTAAATCTTCCTATAAACTTTTGAATTTAATTCAAATTTGTCCATAGGTATTATTTTTTAGACCAACATCAGATACTGGAATACGAAGCAAGACTGAAAGTAATAAAACAAACAAAAAACTTGTTTGTATGCAAACATCCAAATATCAATATTGATATTATTACACTCTAATAAATGTAAATTGTACACAGCATTATGATTTTTTTACATCAAAATACAGTTATTGAACAAAGTAAACACATTAGCCAAACACATAATTCACATCTGACATATTCATCAGCTGACAGGCCATAACAACATAGTTAATTATCATTAAAAAATGCCTACAAAAAAAAAAAACAAAAATTCCATTAATCGGAATATACTGAATGCAGATATATGGTTAGTTGAATATTTCAAATGTGTACTATATTAAATATTGCCTAAATATTGATAGTCAAGTCAATCAATGGCCAATTGATTTATTGGCATCTGATATACCTATGTTGTGTGGCACTCAAAGGGTTAACCCGAATAAAATTATTTAAAAGATAGCTATTATAATTTATTTCCAATTTTCAATATTCACTCATTGTTGAGAAGCCAAATCTCTGTTAAAAAAAACCTCTAATGAAAGACATAGTTGCTATTTGTGTCTATCATATGTAGATTTTATAATGTAGGGAAGGCTTGACTCACAGAGTTTTGGATCTCTTCAGATAAACATGACTCAAGATTTCTAGGAGTCAAGTCTGTAATAGCATCAGGTGAGTTAGAGCTAAACTTAATATTCACATTGAATCAACCCTTCCAACCAAAGTTCCGTTATGTGTAGACAACTCGGTTGATCCACCGTGCTTAGAGATCACGTATAAAACATAGTAATGCAGTCATTACGCCTGATGAGAATGACAAAAAACCTCTTCACCTAGATTACATTATATTTTGTAGTCTGGATGTCTCTGATGTTAAAACGATGTACGAAATTCATTCAGATAATCTAAACTCAATATTCACATGTGTATATTATCATTACCAAAGTAGAGAATACACTTTTATTTTTTATTCAATATGTTACAAAAAATATTCATATCTTACTGAGTTTTTTTTTACTGATTCATTACTTTTATTGAACAATAAATAGACTAAATAAGAAAGGTAAATCATTAAATATCTGTAAAAAATTATATCAGGTGTATGCTCGCATGCTTAGCTATAATGAATGAATATGAAATAAATTCTCCCTTTTTTTGTTTTAAGAGCTACTTATCTCTTCGTTGTATGTTATCCAATAAAATTGGTGATTTTTTTATACCGTTTGTCACTCAGTAAAGTCGACACCTGTTTCTAGTTAGTTTTTTTTTTTCAAGTCCATTTGGAGGCAATCTTCAAATATTCATTGTAATTCATATTCATTCAAATATTCATTCATTTGAAGGTTAAGTGGTAGAGAGGACTTTTAAGTCCTAACTTCGCCTCTGTAAATAAAGTCATTTTTCATTTCATTTCATTGTACTAAGTGAGATATTCAGGTAAGACTTTGTATTATTATACTTTTTAGTTTTCTAACACAACTACAATCTGTACCCTATTTACCAAAACAGTAAGAAAGTTATATTAATACTTAATTCAATGCTACCAAACTATGAAAATGTTATAACTAAATGAACATATTTTTAAGGTACCGGTACCTAATATCACAATATTTAAGCTTTTTCATTTTCTTTGTATTGTTTGAAAAAAATTGTAATAGAGGTTACACGAAACCTTGTTAACAAGGATTACATATAATTCCTATGCAATTTTCACATTTGTAGGATAAGAAAAATATAAAAATATGATATAGCTTTACTTCGCAATTAGTCCAATAAAATACTTTTCTTTTTGTACCTGTTTAACATTAAAAATATTTCACAGAATCTTTAATAAAACCTGACAAATTTGCAAATTCGTTAGTTGATTGGCTTAACAATACATATTTATCTCAGCTTTAACTTAAGCTTTGTTTAACAAGGCACTTAATTTTACTTTTTAGCCTACATTATGGCAACCATATGCTTGATTTTTCAAAATTTAACTAGACTTAATATTCCTTATTCTTATTTATATTCCAATAAGAAGAATCTGGTACAATGTATAAAACCTTTGTGAATAAAACAAGATTGTTGAATGTTTGTATACAGAAGAACAATGAAATTTAAATACATGTAACCAACTTATCTATTTTTATGAGTTATCTCAATCATAAAATTATGATTAGTTGTTTTTTCTTCGCTATTACTGTTTTAATAAGTTACTTAAAGGTTTAAAGAAACTTACTTTTAAATTTGTAAGGTTTGATTGAAAATAGTTGGTTCAATTTTTTAAATTTGTATTATAATATATGTTCAATTGTAACCCTATACTTGGGAATGGTAATTTTATAGGAAAAATGTTGCATTTTCATATTCATTGACTGTTCAATAATTTTTTACTTCATAAACATAGAAACAAAATGGAGTTCTTGCACACTTGAAAAAAATAAAATACCAACACTTTTAACACTTTATTTATCTAAAAAGAAAAGAAGTTTGCACATACAAACATTCCTTTATTTGGTTAATTAATGATTTTTACATATCAATTAAAGCCTAAAAATGATCCTGATAAAATATTAACATCTATGTTTTGTTAACGAACTTTTATACCGAATTAATAATTTAATTTAATTAAGTAATAACTTAAACAGCATAATACTTTTTTAATCTGAACTAAAAGGTATGTTATAGAAACTTTCCATACGTTTAAAAATATCAACATTATTCAATACACTGACCTGGGTTTGGAGTAAGAACAGCTTCAGTGTCACGGAGTATTTTCTCTGTCCATTGCTTTGTCACATCAGAGCGTTCTGCCAGATTTTCAAAATGTGCATCTAGTTCAGTTTTCTCTGATGTTCCCAGTTTTTCTTCAGTAAGCTGCACAGACAACAGAAATAGTTCTACCATGTGCAATAAAAGAATATACAGAAGAGTTATAATAATTACACTTAGTGTAACAATCGGCCTGTTATTAAAAGTTAATACACCAGTTTTACTTAGGGAGAAAAAACAAAACCTGAAACATTGCTGAACAAACCTAAACTAACACACAATGTAGATAACTTAAGATATAGACAAGGTAACCAACAACTTGGTTGATATTAAAATGCAGATATGCTACTTTTTTAATTAATTTAAAATTTCATTGATGTAGATATATCAAGATCAATTCATTTAGTTGATATAAAATCTAAACAGTAAATATTTCATTATTGGTGAAAGGATATAAATGTGATAACAATAAAACTTAAAAAATTTACCAAAAGTAGTGCAGCCTGAAAATGTTATAATTTATTTTATACAAATGAATAATTAGTTGAAATCTACATTAATTATTCACTAGACTTCTAATAGCTCATCACTCTCAAAATGAGAAAATAACAACAAATTGCCTACATTGATTATATATACAATTCATATAATTGTCTGCTAGCTAATATAGATTTCCATTATATATGTGATCACGTTGGTCAATCTGACACAATTTTGTTTTATTGAATAGGCCTATTGTATAATAGGCTCCTCCAAGAGATATAAACTTAATTAACTGTAATTTGTTAAAGAAAAATATATTGTATTTATAAAGTATCCTAATTGTAAGTTCTACACTGTTCAAACAGAGTTTAGATAATGTTTTTATTTTTATTGTAATCTGAGCCCCCCCCCCACCCCCCCCCCCCCCCACCCCCCCCCCCCCCCACCCCCCCCCCCCCCCACCCCCCCCCCCCCCCACCCCCCCCCCCCCCCACCCCCCCCCAAGTTCTCCAAATGCCTGACGGCATGAGTCCTTGAGGAGTCAGTCCCGCAAGAATTCGAATTGCTTTCTTTTGTAGAACCAGAACCCGCTCCCCTGTTTCTTACTGAGGAGTTGCCCCACACAAGTAGTCCGTACCTCAGATGAGATTCAAAAAGAGAGAAGTATGCTGTCCTGGTAGTATCATTGTTACAAGTACTTTTTATTCTTTTAAGAGCATAAGATACTAGAGTTTGAGCTTGCTGCAAAGACCATCAATGTGTGAGTTCCAAGAGAGATTGTCATCTATTGTTATGCCGAGATACTTGGCTTCATTATCTTGGAATTATTTCAGGTAAGCCATAGTAATCATTGTTCATCGGCCTTTCCATATTAATTGTTGTGTTTTGCTCTCATTAAGAACTAGGTCATTATGTTGGGGCAGTATTGCTTTGTCATATTCAGGGCTATAAATGAATTTATTTCAAGAGATTCTGTGTCTTTTTTTGCAATAAGAAGAGCGGTGTCATCTGCATATAACATAGCTTGGGCCCAGTCAAGAAGATAGCTTGGTAGGTCATTTGTCAGCAATATGAAGAGCACTGGTCCAAGTATAGATCCCTGAGGTACACCTCTAGTGATTGGGAGTAAGGTTGATCTTGCTTTATGGGATGTGTTGTTTCTGGTATAATTTACTTCCACTAGTTGCTGTCGATCTTTCAGGTAGCTAGCAAGCCAGTCATGTGATGCTCCCCTAATGCCCATATTCCCTACTTTTTGAAGCAGTAGAGAGTGGTTTAGGCAATCAAAAGCCTTGCTGAAGTCTAGTAGCATGGCGGTTACTGTTGTACCTTCTTCAAGTTTGTCGATAATAAACTCTGTCAGTTGAACTATAGCCGTGGTGGTGGATCTTCCTCGTAAGAAGCCATACTGTTGAGGCGTCAAGATGTTTTGAGTAGTCAGATGTGCTGTCAATTGATTCAGAAAGATTTTTTCAATATTACTTTTGATATCGTTGGAAGAATCGATATAGGTCTATAGTTTTCCACTGATGTTGTATTGCCTTTCTTGTGTTTAGGAAATACTTTTGCAAGTTTCAGTTTCATAGGAAAGGACACCTTGTGAAAACGACAGGTTAATTATGTGACATAAGGGATTTGCTATTTCATCCTTACAGTGTTTTAGGAGTGTGGAAGAGACTTCATCGACACCTGCGGCTGGTTTCGATTTAAGGGATGTGAGTATATGAAGGACTTCTTCCGGTGTGGTTGAGAGTGGGATGAAGTCAGGTACATCGCCATAGTCTTTCCATGTTGTTAGCTGACTATTTATGGCCTGGTTAGCGTTACAGAGAGTGATGTCAGCTATTTTTGTAAAGTAATGATTGAAGTGTTCAGTTATTTCCAAAGGGTCCTGGATCAGTTTTTCATTGATTATAAGTTTAAGTGGTTCGTCCTTTTTACTGTTATTGCATTTTTCGTAGTTAATAACCTCCCAAACAGCCCTTTGTTTGTTATGTGAGTTATTAATGAAGTCTGAGGTTGACTGTTTCCTCAGTTTTTTCAAGTAGAGGTCATAGTTCTTTTTTCTGATAGCTGTTTCTATTTTATCACCCTCACTGCCAGTTGTTAATTCCATTTCCAGGGATCTTAGAAAATGTTTTCTCAACCTTTCAGATTCTTCATTGGTTGCTTTGAATTTTGATTTTATTTTCGGGTGGGATTTTTTGTGTGGACATGTTGCATTAAGAGTTTGAATGAGTATTTCATGAAAATATTCATAGGATTCTTCCACAGAAGGGGAGTTATATACATTTTGCCATGTCTCTAAGTGAAGCAGGTTTTTGAAGTAGTCTAGGTTTTTCTGTGAGAAATGTCTATTGGTTAAAATGGGCAAAGGTAATTTTTTGTTCGGAATACTAGCTGAGCAGAGCTGAGCTTTGTGGTCTGATAGGCCAGTGATAATTCAATCAGCGTCAATTTTACCTATGTCAAGGTTAGAGCAGATAAAGTCAATTGATGATTTAGAGTTCAGAGTTACTCTAGTGGGTGGGAGATCTATCCTGATGATGTTATGACTGGCCAACATGTCTTTAAGTTTTTGGTTTTTATAGTCATGATTCAGCCCATCTACATTAATGTCACCCATGATTATAGTAGGACATTTCCATGTTGGAATAAGGTCCAGAGTACTAGATAAAATGTCAAGGGCATTGTCAAGGTTTCCACTTGGTGGTCTGTAGACTCCAATTACATATATTGTGGTTTTGCCAATAGTCACATGTACTACGTGAGTTTCACACGTAAGTTCACAAGCAAGCTCAGTTGTTAAATTGTGTACTTGGTTTCCTAGTGTTTCACTGGAAAAAATTGCTACACCTCCTTTTCTGCAGGTATGCCGAGAGAAGCCTCCTATTAAGTTGTAGCCTGGCAGTCTAGTACTTGAGAGCTGGTACTCTTTAAGACCATGCTCTGACAAGATTACCAGGTCAGGTGAATGATATAGTTATAGTTGTTTTCCATATTTCCAAATGTCATTTTCCCTAATTTAAAAAATGTTGTCAAAACAAATTATAGCAATCTCGCAACCATGTTATATGGATGTCTATGTTTTTAGCAAAATCATTGACATCCATACCGTTTGGACATCAGCTGTAAAAGGGGTTCTGATATGTACTCCACCATTTTTATCTCCAAGTCTATATTTTTGTTACTTTATCTGGTGTCGATTCTTATCACCAACTTATCTTGTGTTAAATTCTGTATTTCTCAAAGGACATTTAAATCTTATTATGTTACCATTATTATATTTATATAAAAAATATATTAGTTCTGAAAGTTACTCTTCTCTTTTACTTCCAACAGCAAAACAAGAAGATGATGAAATTGTTCTGCAGATTGTCTACGTCTTCTATCAAGTCGCCAGGCACACGATCACCAGGGACTACTTGATCAGAGAGACTGGTATCCTTTTAATGCAAACATTAGAAATTGGGCTAGAATACAATTGTCTACACTGAAACAATACGAGGTGTGTCCAAAAAGTATCCGACCTTGATGTCTGGCATGAACTGACGTTACTCTGTGGCAACGGCAATCTGGTCCCCTTCAAAGTACTCCCCTCCACAAGCCACTACCTTATTCCAACGCTCCTCCCACTTCCGGAAACACTCCTTAAATTCATTTTGCGGAATGGCTAACAGGTCCTTCGTAGCATTTTATTTTATTTGTTCAACATCATCAAATCTTTTTCCTTTCAAAGGAATTTTTAATTTAGGAAATAGCCAGAAGTCACAAGGTCTCTAATGCAATGCAGACGTGTGTGATAGGTGGGCCCTGGGGACTGAAGCTGAGGCTCTTGTACTGGCTTTATGTTTCCGTGGTCAGACCTGCACTAATGTACGGAGCTGTCGTCTGGTGGCCAAAAACGGAGGCCATATCCGACAGTCTTTCAAGCGGAGGTCGCAGCTATTATGGAATGCGCTCGTGAGAATCTTCGTCTGCGATATAGGAGCAAGACATTAATATTTTCATGGACAGTCAGGCAGCGCTGATGGCGTTGGACTCTTGCGTGATGAAATCCAAACTGGTTTATGATTGCAATCAGGCCGTTTCCTCCCTTGCCAGAATCAACAATGTAACCGTTTGTTGGGTTCCTGGTCATGAGAGGATTCTTGGGAACGAAAGAGCTGATGCCCTGGCTAACCAGGGCTCAGTGACAATTATGACGGGCCCTCAACCGTTCTGCGGTGTTCCAAGGTGTGAATCCTCTAAGGTTGTCTCGAAATGGATTCGCGTGGAGCATAAGAGAAGGTGGAGGTTGCATCCGGGTTTGAGAATGAGTAGAATGGTATTACAGTCACTTTATACCCTGTACCCACACCATCATTGATTGGTGTCCAGTGTGTCATTCAACTCGAAGTTGTTAACTAGCTATTTAATTTAAAATATTGTGTCATGCATTATTTTTGTACAGGTATGTGGTATTTAATTCCTTAACAAATTGAATCAGAGGCGCCTGCTTACCTGATAGACCTAATGCATGACAAAAATGAAAACATCAGGAAAGTCTGTGATGCCTGTCTAGACATTATTAAGGTAACTAATTTGTGATAATAATCATAACTACCTTCTGAGCATTATAATGTAATTCCTGACAAATAATAAAATACATGACTACAGTGGGTTATGCGGCCCTTTCTATTGAATTTCTATATTTTTCAGCTCATAAATTGTCAAAACACTTGTTAATACAAATACAGTCTAGATATATTGGCCAAACAGAGTCAAAGCTTATTCTTATTATTTACAAAATTTATAATGAGCTCCAATTAGATTTACAAATTTTTTATAATTATTACTATTATTTAACGATATATAAAATAATTTTTTTGAAGTAAGATTTCAATTAAAATTTATTACATTATTTGTAATATGTTTTGTCAATATAAAACTAGTTTATGATTTAGAAAATTAATGAATTACTATTCATTAGGTAAAGTCAGACCTGTTTTCCTAGTATAAAACTATTTTATACTCTCAATAGGAATATAGAGTGCAATAAGTTACTAACAACGATGGAGTGTGACAAGTGTTGTATTTGTCATTTGCTCTGGTAAATTACTACTATCTCTCCCACAGAATCAGTCTGAAATTATGGTAGGATCTGAGCAACCTGTTTTATTTTGTATAGCAGTCAACATGACAAATCTATAGGGTATGTTAGAAACGTCAAAATGAAACTCTTATTCAACATGAATTCTTATAAAAAATTTACACATTTGGTAAAAAACTCTGAAGTTCAAACATATCAATCGTACTTTTTTAAGAACTGACTGCAGTAAAGATTTTGAGTTTTACCCCAAAGAGCATTGTTAAACTTATTTTTAACTGTAGAATTATGGGAATGTCTAATTTTTAAGATATACTTGGTTCGCTTCTAAAGACTTTAGTTTTTCTTGTACAGTGTACATCTTTTTAATATTTAAACCATAAAATACAGATAAGCTTGAAATTCTTTCTCAAATAATCAGTAAAAAATATCAAAAACTAAAAAGCACTTTGTGTATTTGTGTTATAATCATATCTTTAAAATGAGACATCTCTTATTCCATAATCAAAAAGTTTAAATTGCTCTTATGGTTATAAAACTAAGATGACTTCTGTCACAGCCGGCTCTAAGGTTCCAGCTACACAATGGGGTCAAATGATCCCAAAAAAGGGTTCTAGCTTTTTAGCAGAGTTCAGTTCTTTTTATTAAAAGTCATATGAAAAGTTTAAGCTTTGTGATGTTTTGAAGGAAATTGTATTTGAAAATAAACAATGTTTTATTATCCCAACCAATACCACTAGCAGAAACTGACAATTAATTATGTTTGCAGGAGTGCAATGAGGCGTGGGCAGAGAAAATAAAGACGGAACAGTTTGAGTGGCACAACTCACACTGGTTGACAATGGTTGAGAACAAGGCCCTGGATGCTGCTGTCGGCACACTAGCAGACGACAGTGAGGCTATGCCACACTATGACTTGTTGCAGCAGTCTCTGCTTCTGCAGACAGGTCAGTCAGTGTTTGGTGGTTCACTGAAATTTCCTTCCTCCCACACTACATGTAATTCCTCATTCCTACTTCTAAAAATGTTTTCCAATTGGCAAACATTTAAATTTATAATGTTATATTATTGTATATTTTTTATAAATTTATAAGGTAAATTGTTTTCTGTAATTGAGCTAATCCTGTTTATTTAGAAAAATATCTACCCAGCTGTTCATATATTTTAGGTGGTTTTCTTTGGTACCTACATTAAAAGAATAAAGTAACCTGAAACTCAAGCAAATACCTTTTTTGAAGGAGACACATACATTTTTACACAATTTTAGTTTCTCAATTGGCAATACAAATATAATTTCAGTGAGAAAATGTACCAAACTATTATATTTTCCTCAAATTCTTATTATTTCTTTGTTCCAATGTGCATTGTTGTGATTTATACTGTGTTTGCACTTTTAACAATGTTCATTTTCTATAAAATATGATATGTACGTACAAAGTGAACCTACGCTTTATTAACAAATTGAAGTTTTCCCAACGAACACAATGCTTTCAACTGTACATTCGTAATTATTGCTATACTGTAACTAAAAAAACTTTAATGTTTTTCCTGGTTAAAATATAAGTTAAATGACAAAAACTTTGATTGTAATTTATGTTTACAGGATCCCATTCGTCACTAAATGGAGATGATATTGAAATAGTGTCAAACAACCCACAATCAGATGAGGGAAGTCGTCCTGTTAGCAGGTAACTGGTTATATTAGTAGACGTAACTAATTACTAACTTTATTTTCAATCTATCAATAAGTTATTACGAGTAGTTAAAAATATTCTGTTAACTGAATGGTTAAGGTCTTGATTTTCATTCTAAGCACTTGGTTCTTAATCCCTATTCATACATTACATCTTATGTTCACTTTTAACATATAATCATTGTAGCCTAATCTCATATTAAAAAGTATATTTTATTATACAGGGTGTCCCACAAGTAACTCAACAAACTTCTCAGGTGGTTTTTTTTCCTCTCATCAGAATAATAGAAAGAGTTCACATACAATATTTGTCCGGAAACGCTTTGTTAGTGAGCTATGGCTAGTGAAAGATTTTGCTTGATTTCTAGGAAAGGACGGAAATAAAGCGAAACTAATGTTTTTATATGGCGTAAAGATAGTTGTTAAATTTATTGTAAAATGAACTGAAAAATTGAATAAAATGTGTTCCAGACCTGTAAGACCACCCATTTCTGAGATATCATTATTGGTTTTATTTGTATTGTGATTTATTTACCACTCACAGGTCTTTAAATAAATTGAGCTCTTGATTACAGAGGTTTGGACTGTGGAACTGTCCTGCACTAAAATTTACTCTTTTGGTGAATTAATTTCTTTTTATCACATGGCACTCATGTTACAGTTACGGCTCTACAGATGGAGGCCGCTACGGATCAGAGCTGGAAGAAGGTCTACCGCAGGGGTCTCCCCAGACAAAACGTGGAGAGGAGAGCCACGAGGATGTGCTGAACAATGCTCTCCGCAATCTTGTCATCTCCGAAGATAACTTGGAGGACGACTCGTACTTTCACATTCAGTAGATTTAGGTGTCAACTCTGACTTACTGACAGGTTCTCTACTGCTAGTCATTTTGTTGTAGATGTGCTGTTATTGTTTAAGGGCTGCTAAATTAATTTATCGTTAAGTTGTTATTTATTTTATTTTTATATCGATCACTGGTTATTTATTTGTAGCTTTATATTAGTATTTAAGGTGCTCTATGATATTGGATGATTGTAGGTTTGTGCCATAGACCTTTCAAAATCAATCATTGGGCTCACTAAGTACAAGTTCACGTTTTATTTCTATGAAATTTTTATTTGGATTTAAACATACTCTATTTTGTATTGTATATTAAATTATGATACTTTTCCTTTTGTAGTTATGTTTCCGTTTATTGTTTTAAATTATTCATTAACAACGTTTGCTAAGCTCACTATTCTGTTTGTAAGAGTCATAAACATGTTTAAAAATCTTTATTAAGTATGCTCATCACATCCATTATAACTTAACTTAAAGTATAAAGAATTAAATTTAAAAATAATAATAAATTTGTATTGAATTATTTGTTTTTAGTTGTTTTGTTATTTATACTATACTTAGAGAGTTCAAATTAATTTTTTACAGTACAGATTATTTTATATTGTTACAGAAATAGTTATATTTGTAAGAATCATTTTCAATCATATATAACTTAAGAATATATTGAATTATCTGCAGTAACCTACTTAAAAGTAGTGGTCAATGATTTCAGTGTAATGTTATTTTCTAGTCAGAACAAGAAATGCCATGTTACTTTAATACTATGGTTGTAATTTTTTTATTATCAGGGGCAAAGTTTTAAAAATAAAGTCACCTCAAGATTTATTTTGTACTCTAAATTTTGTGTTGTTATTAATGTTTATCTTCATTACCCTTTTTCCATTATTTTTATAAGTAATTCTGATTTTATGAATCACACTGTTAGTAACTATATACACTGGTATATACAGTATATAATAATAATACTCTTTATTGCATTAAAAATATTTACAATTGCATTGCATGCGTCATAAAATGGAACACAGTATGTCATAAAGCACACAGCATGTCGTAAAGATATCATTCGGTCTTCATTTATCTATATCAGAACCGGGTTATATGTTAATAATCTTGAATAACTTCATTAATTTCTAATGTTTTCATCCCAGCGGCCCATTATGAACTCATCAACAGAGTAAAATGCCTTTGACACCAGGAAGTGTTTTAGTCGAGCTTTAAATTGATTGGGATCGTTTAAATTTTTAATACCCTCAGGGAGCCTGTTGATTATCCTGACACCAACTTGGGACGGTAAGCGTCCATAAGCCGTCGTTCTGTGCTGATCGAGTCGGAAGTTGTCCCTGCCTCTAGTCCCGTACTGGTGGACATCCCTGCCCCGTTCCAACTCACATTTGAGTCGATAGTACAGGATAACCTCTAAAATAAAGAGACAGGGTAAAGTTAGTAATCCAAGACTCCTGAAGGCGTCTTTGCACGACTCTCTGGGGTTCAACTTTAACAAAATTCTAACAGCTTTCTTTTGAGATCTAACAACTCTTTGAAACATGTTTTTGGAACAACTGCCCCACAATATCAAGCCGTAAGACAGATATGGATGTATAAGACCAAAGTAGGCCAGTTTTAAAACATCCAAGGAACAACAATTTGCAAGGTTGCGCAGGACATAAATGCCCGAGGCAACCTTAGAGCAAACGCTCTCAACATGGGTGTTCCATGTCAGCCCTCGGTCAAGGTACATTCCAAGGAACTTGGTGGATTCAGCTTCATCCAGAAAAACGTTGTCCACCATCACCGCAGGCCGGAGCTCTTGGTCGTCATGCTGCCGAAGACAGAAGTTCATGACATTTGATTTTAAACTGTTTGTTTTCAAATTGATTCTGTAAAAATACTCAATGCATGAATTAAGTTCGATTGAAGACTTTATTTCAAGATCGTGTTTTGATTTTGATCTGATGCAGAGAGTTGTGTCGTCAGCATATTGAATCACTTTTTCATACTGGATTGATGAGTTCAACCTGTTGACATATATCAGGAAAAGGACTGGCCCCAGTATTGATCCTTGGAGGACATCATAAGGCATTTGTACCTTCTCTGATAGAGCACTCCCAATCTGCACGCACTGCCCCCTATCTTCCAGATAAGACGAGAGCCACTTATGCGGCAGACCCCGAATACCACTTGTCCACAACTGGTGCATCAGTGTTGCATGATACACGCAGTCAAAGGCTTTGGAGATGTCTAGAAATATGGTAATCACATGTTCTCGCCTCTCCAGTCCATCGACAACATTATGAATGAGATCCGTTACGGCATCGATTGTCGACTTGTTTTTCGCATTTTGTTGGTACATACAGTATATATATATGTATATATTTTGATGTTGTATATATATATGTACCAACATTTAAAAACACATGCAAATACATTTCGTTTTCCAGTGTGGATTTATGTAACTTAATGACATTAATTGGTTTCTTAGTGTTTCAGTAAATTAAACAATTGTAGCAACAAGACAAAAATGCATTTTTGGACCTTTGCTTTATAAGAACTTATCAAACTTGATAACTCAGCTAATCTATTTATAGTAAATTATATTAATAATCAACTCAAGATTCGTGATTTTGTATATTCCCATACATATACAATGGAAAAGGCAGATATTATATATTTGTGCTCCCATTCAATGTTGGCTGACATCCAACTTGGTTTTTATTTGAATTTTAATATATATGTTTTGGCATACTTTAAATTTTTGTATAATATTTTGTGATACTGTGATCTTGCCTCTAGACATACTGCACTTGTTTAAACTTTAAAATATTTCTCAGCTTCCCAAAGTTAGCAAGTTTCCTCAGTTTCTGCAAGAACACATTAAACATTGCAATTTATGGCTGACAGTTTCAGATGATAGATTTTATCATAATTGGATGCTATGTCATAGTATTTGTAGATGTAGTGAGATAGAGGATGGTGCTTGATCAAATCAAATCAAATCATGAAATCAAAATATATATTCAAGTTTTGATCGGTGCAAGTTCCTTCGGTAAATCGGTGTCATCTCTGGTTGTGGGTATTAGGAAGGAAGATCTGCTCTGCAGAGATTGTGTGACAAGCAGGAGGAAACTCCTGAACACCTGTTCTTTGACTAACCTGCAATAGTAAGGGAACGCTACGCCATCATTGGTATAAGAGTGGTGAATTTCTCCAGGATTGGACCTGATTAGTTTGCGGTGGTTTGTAGAACTATCGAAACTGTAAACTGGTAGGCCTCAAGTGTATGACAATAGGCCACCCTATTCTTTAGAAGAAGAAGAAGAAGAGATAGAGGATTAAAGCTCAGTTAGATGGCAGACTACCAACTAAATGAAACTAAAGATGCTGTTCCTTCATTATACAATTTTTTACCCCAAATGCAAGATGTATCTTTATGGTGAACACTTTATAGACAAACTTTATACTTTTGAATAAAGTAGGTATCTTTGTAGATTTATAAATAACATTGAAAATCATTCAAAATGAACTTGCTGTATCAGAAATCGGTACATGATCATATGGATGAGTACAGTACGTTCGCTGAAGGTTCGGCCCTGTCGTTGCCCTACTAACCAAATAAAAACATTGACTCTCCAATGATCCGTCACGGACGGCAATGTTTAATTCTCGCTCGACAATCAACTTATGGTTAGACCAACTTCCTGTACAAATAAAATTCTGAAACTTCGCAGATCTATTTTCCTGTGTATGCCAATGCTAATGGATGTATTAAGTTTCAATGTTTTATTACTTTTCTTCAATAAAATATATTTTTAAAATTAACTGTGCCAAAATTGTGATACAAAAAAGTTTGTATGTGAGGAATTTTTTTTATTATTTGGTCAGGAAACTTTCACCAGTGGGAAAGTTTTTCTGAATGAACTGAATTTAATTTTAGATTTAACTTTTTTCAGATACATAGTTTAGGTTAGCCGTAACTTAGTCTGAAGTGGAATGTATCGCCGACACCGCTGCCCTACAGTTTATGGCCCATTCACGTAAATGCAACACGGCAATACCATTTGAAAGTTTAACATTGAATCACTTTGCAATAGTTTATTTCTAAAAAAAAAAAAAAAAAAAAAAAAACACTTTAGGCCATAGTGGTGATCTGTGATAAACTAAAAGTTTAAACTTTAATGAAATTATGTTGAATTTCATTGTATTATATTCGAATAGAAAGTGTTTTGGGGTGTATTGTTTATACACTAATTTTATGACAGATGAATGAATACGAAACACTGATGTATAAAGAATCCTGAGAACAGGGACAATAAATATTCAGACTGCAGCGGGCCAAACATTGGCGGATGTCTGCAGAACAGTTGTTATATCGGGCAATCCACCCGTCCCCCGCCGTAGTCTGCTCGGTTGACTCGGAGCCGAACCTTCAGCGCGCGTACTGTAAGTTTGTGCTTCTCACTCCTAGAATTTCCAGTTCACAGGAACATTCCTTGAAGTAGAAGGTAATATTTTGAACTTCATTGTTGACATGGATGATTTGAAAGTATTAAGAAATTGTTAAAACCATGATTTTGTTATCATTATGTGCAAGATAAAAGACACTTGCAACAATGTTTGGAACCTAAAACATAAGGAACTTAAAAAATGCTGAAAATTGGACATATTCAAAAACCTAGAGCACGTGCTAATCATGCCATGTCACCAGACCGAGGATAGATCTTATCAACTATAAACCAAGAACTCTTGTGAATTATCTCTGTAGGTTGATAATAAGTTTAAGTTTTGGGAGCAAATTTCAGGAGCGGCAAAAAAGGTGGTGGATATTACCACTTCTTTGACATATTTAATGAAAAATATTGATACATTTTTAGAGAGCAAGCATTGGCTATGAATACTTGTCTTGAATTCTGTGCCTTTTTATGAGTGTGGCATAACGACATCACAGCAAGCATACTTTTATAAGTCAAATAAAAATCTTTTTATTCATGAAATGACATGTATTGAAACATTTAATAGTATCATGAATATTGTACATATAACTAATCAATCTAGTTATAAAACTATAAATAAGCGTAAATTATTAATTGAACCCTATAGATGTATCCAGGAAGCTTGCATTTTGTTTTGAGGTTAGCCGTGCAGTGGCAGTGGCCATTAGAGATTTGTCGTTCAATTCGAACGGGTCAGTCAAGTGAACAAGTGATCCAGATCAGAGTGTTTCAAAAGACTGTTCACCTAAAATGGTTCATTCACTTGCCAACTGAATAAGTTTGATAATTTTTTCAAACCAGATATGTTATTTTTTATGATCACACAATTTTTTCCCTGTGTTTACTCTGAGTGTCTGCTTTGTGATGCCTTTCTTTTTCTCTTAGGCCTAAGGGGTCTCCAGAAATGTTCTAATAAGTGGAAACATTCCCTGTGCACACCTGTATTACAGCCAGGACACCAAAATCTGCTTCAGCCTCTTTTTTTGATTTAGCAAACTGTGCACCGGCGTAATTTGACCCTAGCTTCAAAGTTCATTAGGGTCCAGTTCGTACTCTTCACCACTGCCACTTGAAAAATCACGAAGTGAAATGTCTGATGGTATATCAGGAGCTTCAATGTCACTTGCATAGTTTTCACTAGATACATATTCATCTAAAACATCCCGAATTTCACTAGAATGTTCCAAAGCATCACGATCCATGTTTGAAAATCACGCAACACTGCAGTCAGCTGTCAGCATTACGCAGTTGTAACGTATCGTCAAAACAAAGTATGACGTAATGCACTGCCTCCACAATTATACATTGTCGCAATTAAATGTACTATAACAAATCTTCATCTTTCAAATGATACCGAATTTTGCTGCCATTTTAATATGAATATAATATAAAGTGCTGTTATATAGTCGCGGGCACGACTTTGGCCGCCATAATAGGCATTAATTAGTTGCGGCCGTGACGAAAAGCGCTCGGAGGGTTAAGTTCATTTAAAAACTCTTATCCATGAAAAATAGCTTAACACCATATGGAACTAACTAAAACTATAGAGTTTATGCATTAGGTTACACTAGTTCCTCAAAATTGTTCAGTCGTTACTTTCGTTCACTGCTAACCGATTAAGAATAAAACCGTAATCGTATAACTCAACAGGGGGACTAGGGAGTCTCCCCATTTGTAGGAAATAACCTTACTTATGATAAATAAAGGGCATATCAAGTCCATTGATTATAAGTATTAAACATTTAAAATATTTAGCAATGTATCTGGTAACTTACAATTACATTTTTAAATAAGTTTTAATAGATATATTTGCATTTACTAGATTCCTGAAATAATACATTTATTGTTATATATCTATCCATTCACTGAACGATATGCTGTTTCTTCCTCTATTCGAATATTATTTTTATAGCAGATCCTTTCGTTCACTCGGTCATTACATCCAGTCGTTCATTTTGTTCAGTCAACACGATGACCGGTAAAACACGCTCTAGAGGGAAGGCTTAATAACTCTGTACTAACCGGTTGAACGGGTCGCAGCAGTGAACGATACCGACTGAGCCAGATTAGTCAGCTGATCAAATAGAGTGAGCGCCGAGTAGTGGTGGGGATACTTGGAGGGGCGACGGAGGTGTATTTACCCCACCCTGCGTGAACTCAAATCAACCAAGGTTTTTTTGTAAGCGGTTTACCTATAGCTATTATCACTTTCAGCTGAAGTTTATCAAAGAGGTCAGAAACATTTGTTTTACATTTAAATTTTAGAACATATTAAACTATTATAAAGTACTTAATCAGTATAATGCAGACTGCAAAGACGAAGTTATCATTTAATTTTAAATTTAGATTGCACCAATGATCAATAAATCTAATGCAATGGAAATACTATTTAAATGCTTTTATAAAAACTACCTTACTGTACAAAGATGTGAATTTTTGCACATAAGGTAATCATATCTGGTTCGCTCCCTTGGCATTGTGTATGGAATTTTTAGTGTAAAGAAAAGCAAATGGATAACACTCTCTTCCCCTTATACCAGAAGCATATGCCCCTATACATATTTCTTAATTCATGAAAACATTAAAATCACCAGCGCCAGAAATTAATCTAAGTTGGATCAAAACCAATAAGTGTGATAAATTTCTTTGTCAGGGCAACATCATAATTCAATTGTGCAACTGTAAATAAATTAGACTGGGAGTGAATTTAAATGAACGGAAGAGTACATTATCATGGAATGTAGGAGGGAAATTCGAATCTTATAAAAACTGTTTCACTCTACGACTTCATGGTCCCGAATCACTGTTCGTTAAACCGAAATCTAAAATAGATCAGGAGATTGGAATATCTTTGAGTGACTATCAATTATCTCCGGAGTGTTTAGAATGTCATAGAAAAGGAATACGTGAATATAGTGTTCTGTTTTTCAACAGGAAATTGCATGCGAAGCCACAGGTAACTGATAGTATATGAATATAATCAAAATTGATATAACAGAACTGACGAAAATACTTATCACATACAAAGTATGGATGATTCTGAATGTCATTCTCAATACTGATCATGAAATTAATAGGAGTAAAGATAAAAACACTTTTTATATTTGTATAGATATTGTTAATAACTTCAGGTGTACAGTAATAAATCGTTATTAAATCTAGTCTAAATTAACATACAAAATGCAACTCTTTAACAATACAAAAAAAATAGCTCTTTAACAATACAAAAAAAGCTATACAAATATTTATCACCAAGTCTGAAATGCAACATTAAAAAGTAAAAAATTAATTCAGTCCATAAAATAGATTTTCAAAAGCCAACCATAAAAAAAGTTTTCTGCAATTTAGAAGGTGCACGCTCCGTGTTTATCCCGGTTGCAAAGCAAGTATTTATAAACGACTTTCATTCTGCGGAAGGGGGAGGGGAATACCCTTTGCTAACTCTGACCACCTGCTTGTCAGTTCTGCATCTCCTACAGAACCATAACCAAACATATTCGTTTGCTTGCTTTCTCGATTGTCACAAGTGCACGTCTACTAAGTATCTCGTTAATATTCTTCATCGTGTGGTAGTGTTGTGATTAGTTTGAAATAATTACATTTTACAATGAAATTTAAATTTATTTGCAATACAAAATTTTGTAAATAGTTCTTTTTTTATTTTTTATCAATCAATATACTAATTTTAAGCAAAATGCCCTGTTTTATACTTTTTTTTGCTTTTATATTTTATAGTTTAATTACAATAAAAATTAGCTTTGAACTTATAGAAAAAATTTTAATTGTCTTGGCATTACAGGGAAGTTAATATATTTATTACTGGCGTGCAAAGGGTTAAATTTATAAAGCCTTTACATAGTCTGCTATTGACCAGTTCGAAGAAAAGCAAAGAACTAAAGCTTGACAGAAAAGAGAAAATGCCAGTCACATCGCACTGGATGGATTTATGGACAAAGTTGCTATACAGAAAAACGGAGTAACCAGTTCAAGCCTTAATACGCTAACCATGAGAAAGTACTTGACTTTTACAATCTTGAAGTTGGCAGCTTGCTATTAAGTATCGTAGGAAAGACTTCTTCATTTAGAAGAGTATATTAAAAGAAGTGACCGGTCTATAAATAGCCAAGGTGTCTTATTACCAGAGACCAATAGAAGTAGACTGGTAATTGTATGTTGCAATCTGAGGCTGGCGAGAACAGTGCAACTATATTTCACTTTAGTGAATTTATGTATATGTTTGTGGTCTTCAAAAAGGAAGTCCAGTCTGTCAACTTCAAGATTGTAAGAGTCGGCACACCTTTCCCCTATAGATTGGCAGTAAACTACTAGTATTGGTCTGTACTGAAGAAAACAGAAAGGAAGTTTGTACAAAAGAAACTCATGTCACTAATAGAACAATACAAAAATGCAACAAGGAATGATTTCCTCCATTTCAGGGAGCTAATCTTAGAAGTACAAGATAAAAAAGAATAAGAGAGGAAAGCGTACGAAGAAAATTATAAACGTCCTAGAAGTTTAACTGATAATACTACTTATTGTATTTCATAGGAACACATTTTAACTAAACCACTTTCCAACACAATTAGTGTTTTTAAGGTTTGCAATTCCTGTACTTGGCTCTAGGGCAGGATACGGAATACACGGACCTGGAGTCGACATGGCTGTGCCCCTAGGAAGACATGCCACGGTTTTTCAGGCAGAGGTCATGGCAATAGAATCATGTTCCAGAAAACTCTGTGGAGAGGAGGAGGAGTCAGCAGAGCACATTTGGTTAGATTGTCCTGCCATCGTAGAAACTTGGAAAAGATACCTGAGAGCATATATCCTCAGTCCCAAGGATATCAGAGAACAGGAGCCCTCAAATCTGATTGATTTTTGCAAAAGCCTCGGACTTTGAGGTCACAAAATTAAAGTAAGGGAGGCGCTAAGGTCCTTTTAGGACTAAGTGCGGGGAAAAACTGTCCTTTTCCCTCAGAAAGGAAAAAAAAATTCCTGTACTTTGCAATTCTTTGCTTTTTTTAAAGTAGGTCATGAGTACCTTTATAAAGCTTTATAAATTTAAAGCTATTCTTGCAATGCATCTTGATCTTTTAAAATTTTAGTCCAAAAACTTGATGTCTTGAGTCTGAGCACGTCTTCAACCCTTGCGAACCAATATTTCACAGTCGATTCCATTAGCTTAACTTCAAAAAATAATGAGTAGTTTCACTGACAAATATGTTGGTATATGTTTGAGTTGGTATTAATAAAATGTTACGACTTTTGCATTAAATATAGTTTTTGGTTCTGCAGAATTTGTTAGTCATTTTTGTAAATAACAATTAATAGGTTTTTAAAACATGAGCCCTGGGGAACACCACATTTAAAAATAATATTATTTAATTATCAATCATTACATAAACCATTTATCTATGGTATTACTGGCAAATATTAGTATTTTAACTTAGTAATAAGAAATTTATGTTCAACATAGTGATAAGCCTTGCGCAAGTCGTATAATGTACTAAAATACTTTTAAAAAGAATACTAGACATGTCACATAAATCTAAATTGTTACAGGTATGATGACATTAATGACATTTACTGCATTCTTTAAGGGACATTGCTACATTTACATGAGCTGTGGAGCAAGTGCCATTAGACATCATGCGATTAAAAATTACCATTCATTAATGATATTTTGCTTGATAATCCCAATTGAATGTATAAGAGAAAGATTCAAACATCAGATTAATGAGTGGGTTTGGTTTGATTGTGAGATTAATATTTAGTATCAAGCTTAATGACTGCCTATGCTTCACTGCTCTTATTTGCTCTGGTAAAGGATTACAGCCTAGAACGTTGCAATAAGCTGCCCACTTCGCAATACTCGACAGGCCTGGGAGCCGTGGTGAACTCTTTGGGAACTGCAGAGTAGCACTGCAGGGAGTCGTGGGCCGCAGCTATCCCTCGAGAGACACACAGCTGTTCGTCAAGTCCGGCCAACAGACCACTCACCAACCCAGCAGCCAGGCTGAAACATACAGCATCTCAACACATTGTCACAAAATTTTAACTTGAGATAAATCTCGGTCTTTGGGAAACCTTTTTGTATCAAGAATAGTTGTGATCAGTAATTGTGAAGCTCGATAAAATCGGATTGCCTACACAGTGAAACATTCCTACAAGTGCTGGTGAAACTATATATAGACATTTTACTATTTACTACTTTATCAGTTTGTTTTAAATTACATATACAGGGCGTTACAGATCACTCGTGAATTATTCATAGCAACGAAGCAAACCGAGCTGCATAATTTGTTTCACCATATACCCCCATTTTTTACCCCAAAGAATTCAATAAAATGATTTTTATCCAGAAAAAACTGCACAAAATTGCACATTTTGGGGGTAGGAGTCGTTTTTGGAAAATTTCCACATGGGAACATAGGTCATGTGATATCTCATTTAAAGGTTTATGTATCTTGAGCAAAACTCAATATTATGTTTATTTGTATGTACAGAGTGTGACAAAATGTCTATAATTTAGGTTTTAACAGTGAATTCTACTGTCAGCCTTCCTCAAGACCTAGGCATCCCAATTTCCTTTGTATGATGTTTATTACATACCCTATCAGTAATAGTAAGTTACGGAGTGGTGTAACTTTTACTTCCTTTTCTAATTAAAAAAAAAACATTAATAAATTTAAAAACGTGAAAGGTAAATAATTTTAAGTAACAACCTATGTTGCAAAGTACACCACTTTAAAATCCTTTTAAAGACAAAAATTTTTTGTAATCAAAGATTTTTCTATCTTGCAGTGTTTAATAATAGCACTTAATAAAGTTATTTTACTATTCATTGAAGGAGGAGCTCTTCTTATTGGAAAACAACATTTTTGATTCACACCTAACGAAGGCATCTTGGAGGTTAAACACTCATTACTGTTTTTAAAATACTGGGAAAACCTTGATCATAACCTCTACTGAACTTAATTGGAGATAAATAAGGATAAATCCAGGATAAATCTTACAGATAATCCACTCTTGCAGTACATAATATGTCCTTATCACAGTGTGGAGATAACAGGACTAAACGAGCCTAGTTTTAATTGTGCTGGATATTGGTTGTTGATTAATTTTCCTAACATTGACTAGTAATTTAAAAGTCATCCTGTGCTTGTTTTAAGTGTTGTGTAACTATTCCTAAAATGCCTTATTCTAACGAATAAGGTTTTGATATGCTTATAGCGTTGGATGAGTGTTTTCAAAACTATGTAGCTGCTGCGGGAACCTACTGGAATGTGTTCTAGCAATTAGCCAATCGTGTTTGTTTAACTGGTTGTGTTCAGCCAGAACAGAATATACATAGGCGGATTGTAAGACATGTTAGAGATAAAAACAACTGACATTTTGGCAGGTGTCATAATGAATCCTCACGATTGAGTTAGAAGGCTAACTTCTGATTCATCAGTGTCCAGCTAAATGTTAAGAGGATTTCTAAATGATAGCAAATCTTAAAAAATTGTTTTACATCAGGAGCTCCAAGAAGATGACTACCTTCATCGAATGAACCTCAGTATTTGTGCAAGAGAACAACTCCAACAAAATCCGTTATTTTTTTAGAAGTCCTATGGTGTGATGAGGCAACGTTCAATATCAACGGAGAAGTAAATCGACATAAAATGAGGAATGGTCCATTGAAAATCCCCACTGGATGAGGAAAGTTGACAACCAGAGATATTAGGCTTTAAGCATGTGGTATGGACTATTGGTCCACATTTGTTTTAAGGTAATTTGAATGGGGAAATGTAGAATTACTTCCTGCAAAATATTCTTCTGAGATTATTAATGATACAAGGGCAAACTTTTCAAAATATGTGGTTTCTTCAGGACGGGGCACAATAGGTAAAAACTTTAAAAATTGTCTTTTGTATTTTCGTCTTTGTGTTATAATGGTTGTCACTGGCAATGAGTAATGAAGGAAAATTGAAATGCACATGCCATAGCGAGTTACTATAAGTTTTGAGAAAAAATATCATAAAACATTTTCAATGTCTGGCTTCCAACGGCAGGCGGTACAATTTGGACATTATTACAGGTAGTAGTTGATACCTTGAGAAAATTACTATTTTTATATGCTTAAATAAAAATTTAAAATGTCATCACTAATTTTAAGAAATCATCCAAAATTACTTTAAACTTTTCACTGGAGGAGCCACGTAAAAATTAGGTTACAACATAATTATATCAGATATAACAACAGAATTGTACAAAACAAAATTGCTGATTACTTGGAACAACCGATTGAACAAAGTCATATGGCGGTAAATTGGAACTGAAAAGAAATAAACAAAAGAGTAACTGCGGTCTAGTGGTAATGGCAAAAACTACTTGAGTGTTTCTTATCCATTCCGCTAGATTACATACGTATTTCAGGTAAGACATTATTCATCACAAACTGTTATTGTGAAAACTGTTTAGCGCCATAGCGCTTCCCGCATGGCCATCAAGATTGCTCTTGAATTCGTTGTGGGAGTACTAATCAAAGGGTTAAAAGCAAAACAAAACAGTTGTTGATTTAATTCCAATCAAACATAAGCTAAAATTAGCATTTAGGATTTGAAATTCAAGAATCAATTTTGATTTGAGATTCCAACATTTTAGATTTGACCATCACTACTGGGCTAAATATAAACTTTGAAATTTCACCAATAATCACTTTCTGGCCCTTTATACTGGTCTGTTTTGAGTGGATTCTCTACAGCGTAAAATTGTCATTTTCTTGTCTAACACTCACCAATCACCGGCTCCTGACACACTGGTAACTTGATCTAAGGGAGTGGTGGCATAGTACCTTGCTGTCACAGGGGCATCAGGTTCTAGTCTACCCACCATCTGGACAATAAAGACTATGTTACAATGGTTGCATTCAGGATATAACTAGCTTTTAGAAGCATGTATGAACAGTCTAAAGAGTACAGTTTTATATTCTGGGTAAAGCAGTTCAATTTGGTTCTCTCAGATACAATACACAGCATTATGAAAGACCTAATATGAAGATCTTCCCTCTTCGGGCTGGTTACTGGATGAACTGGGATGGGAAAATGGCTGTGGAAAGTGGATCAGTAACATAGGTGTATAGATTCATCAGTGATATAGGTTCCGTTTTTAGCATGGACAGTGGATTGGGTTCAGGAACATCTTGCTTTCGTTATGAAGAGTTAATTCATTATTGCAGTTGATTATAACTTCCAAATCAGCATTAATGAAGTGCCCTTCTGTGCCTGATAAGAAAAAATTGTTATCTTTGGGTGTTTTAGAGCACCAGCTTCTGTATTTAATGATTTACTTGTTTAAAAATGACAATGCCATATTTTGGCCATCTTCAAATTAACATTTACTTATATCCAACAAAAATTATTCCAGTAAATTTCAGTTTTAAAAATTCAATCTTCAGTAATCCAAAAAATTTTAATATCTTCAGCAAGAAAATAATCAAAGTTATTCAGTGTTAAAAAAAATGAAAAAAAATTAATCTGTTGTATTTTAGTGCTAATAATATTATATATGTGAAAATTTGTGAATATGTTAGGATGTATGATCACATATAGCGTGGTGGACAGATTTACATGAAATTCACATGTACATTACTTAGACATGACATAACATGGTCAGATATGCATAGGCATATCTTTATTCTCAAATACCATCTGTAAATACTCTTAAAAGTAATAAAAACATTATTTACTGGTAAGATAAATAACATTTTTAAAGCTAATTGAACTGTAGTTGAATGGAATGTGTCCTACAATATCACAAAATTTTGTATTTATATGACTAGATATGAACTTTTGTAGTGTGATGCAAATAGCAATGACAATACATAGTATTATCTAACTTTTATTGTAGATGGTAGCAGTCAAAAGTGACAAATTCAAAAAATTACTAAACAATTCAATTTTCTACTACTATTTAACTAAGATAATTTGAAAATTTTTGTAAGAGTTTATTTAAGCAATGAAAGATGGATAGATGTTTTTAATGCGTGTCTGGAGAAGAAGTTTTATGTTTTAAAAATATTTGTTAGGTATTATTATAATTTCTGTTTTCCAAAGGTTTATAAAAGACTGAAATAGAGTCACAAGACTTGGATCACTAGATAATTTAAAGAAGAAAAAGAAAACGTTTTAAAATTGAGTCAGTTAGCTAGAGTTAATAAGAACAAACACTTTACTAAACATTTAAAATTCTGTAAAAATAACTATAAGGACAAAATAAATACAGCTAAAAAGGAACATTTTGAATTATGATAAATAAATGAATGTATTCCAATAAAATAGAGATAATACATAGTTATAAACATATTTTGAGTGTTTGTACATGCAAAACAAATAAATACCTTACACATCATCGGAAATATAACAATGTAATAGATTGAAATTAAAAATTATTTATAAAACATATTGTTAAAAACACATTTCTTAGCCTCAGGAATAGGCCTAAATTGGCGGGTGGGTGCCTGTGCGTAAGCCTGAGTTATATCAAGATCTGCCTAATTAATGACCAAGAATAATTTTTAGTAAATCTGAAATCCTAGATGAATGTAGTTCAATTTGGAAATACAAATTATGAGGTAACTGTGGTGCAGCAACTAATTTACAAAAGATCAAATTATTAAAAAGAACAAAAATTGAAGAGAATATTTTTTAGAAGCAAAAGTAAAAAACAAAAAGGAAAAGACAAAAAGAATGAAAAGAGAAAATCAGTTCGTTAGCAGCAATATTAATTTGGACTGTTTGATATTTAGAGACTAGTATGACTAGTCTATAGTCTTCTGGTAACATATATAAAAATACATGGAATATTATAAATCAGTAAAAGTTTTTGAAAGAGCAATGTACAATCAGATAATTACTTATTTAGGGGGAAATTCCTTGCATGACCCTGATCAACATGGTTTCAAACAAGGTAGATCAGTTGTTACAGCAGAAATTGATTTTATAGAACCTATAAGTAATTCTGTGCATAGAGGAGAGAAGACTTTAGGCATCTTTTTAGATCTTAGCAGAGCTTTTGATAGTGTGTGCCATTATCCACTATTTAACTTAACTCTATTGGTATTACAAAAAATTGTCTAGCCTGGTTTAAGAATTATTTGACAACCAGGAGAAAACTTGTTGAAATTAGACACAAGAAATTAAACATGGTGTACCTCAAGGGTCTATTTAAAAATAGTTTTTATTTTTAACACAGTTGGTCAATGAAATTTGAAATACCCACTAAATAAAATTTGCTTATTTCTTGATAATGAAGCTCAGCAATTTTAATTTATTTGACTTGAAATAAAAATATTTTACAGTTCTTGATAATGTAGCTTCAGTTCTAAATGAACATCAACTGATTAATGAAAGTAAAACTAATTGTATTGTATTCTCCTCTAAACACACTAAATCAGTAAGCCAGTAACACTATTTAAAGGACAATATAGTAAATGAAACACATAAACTGGAATTTTTTTAAAAAGAAAACTTACATTGGTACAAAATATTTTAAAATTTTCCTAGATATATAAAAAATGAAAAGTAAAAACATTCAAATATTATCTAAAAGACAAATTATATAATGTTTATTGAGAAACATTATATAATTTTGAAGAGTATGAAGCATAGCTGTGCATTGTTTATGAGATTGTAAGTATACTTTGGGATTATGAGATTATAATTATTGTAAAATAACGTTTTATCGAATTTGTTCTGCTGCAATATTCAGGTTAAGTACATATTAGTTAATACACGATTATTGTATGATTTTTAGTCATAATATATAATTTTTATTTTATGGTAAATAATTGACACCATCATTTACTTTTTATGTACTAATATTAATAAAGAATATTCCAATTTATTTCAATACAATTCTAGGAAACAAGCTACCGCAATGACCCCCACCATTGCAAATGGAACCACAAAGCAATGCACAAGACACAAATTACCATTTGTTTATGGCAGAAAACCACTTGTTCTCTTAGGACAAGAAGCTGAGAGACCTCTGATTGCACTTAGTCCTAAAAGAATCTATATGTTTGCTTTCAGAGTAACAGCATATTCAGGAAGGGTAAGGTTGGTGATAGGGAGCTACCTCCTGTTGAGATCCATGAGAAAGGATTGCGAGCACTATACCTGATTCACCTTGAAAGAAGAGGAGATCAGCTTTGTCCCAGCTTCTCCACTCCAAGTGGGCAGGGTAGCACGCCCTTATATCCAGGCTAGCAACTACCTTTAATACTTAGGGTTGCCCAGATTTAAATGACACATTGTTTTTCCTGTACCCAGTAGGGGTTTAACTGGAAAATATAAACCAGTCCAAAGTGAACCCTCCTGCGGATTCTCAGGAATATTTTGATATGCCTATGGTGACCAGTAAAGCAGTAGGAAATTGTGTGCAAAGCAGTGAGTAAGTGCTAATACTTACTATAAATCTTTTAAACAGAATTTGAAGTAGTAAAATATCAATAACAATAACTTTTAGTGGATTATAGTAACAATGATTTTACACACATTAATGTTATTTTGTAAATGTAATGGTTAATCTCAGTACAAGGAAAGCAAAATTCCTGCAACATTTGGAAGACTTTTAGACCTACACATTTACAGTGATATGGATTTGAAGAAGAGAGCTGCCACAGCATAGCAATAAAGACTGTTACTTCTCAACCCAGCCTCTCAACCTCTCCTCTAAATATTATCTAAAGCAACATTTTGCCATAACAGATAATATAAATTATACTTAAGTAAAAATTCAAATGTGAAACAAGATAGCAATGCTTTTTTTACTTTTTGAAGTTAGCAAATGTAAAATAATCTCCTCTATTCTACAAGTTTCATATGAAAGAAGATCTAAACAAAGGAATCTAATATTTACTTTTTAATTTTAATTTGCTAAAAAAACACGAAGAAAATTGAGCAGTAAGAAAAAAAGGACAATTCTATTATTGATAATAAATTTTACAAAACTGCAAGCAAACAAACTAATAATTTCATAATTAAAAACAATGTTAGCAATGTTAGTAAAAGGTTCTGATGTTGGGACCATAACATTAATTAATGTTAACTAGCTGTAGTGAAAGATGTTTACCTATAAGAAAATGTTAAACTGCACACACTGTTACGCCCTTATTTTTGACTGTAGATTTATAAAACATTTCTAATTTTAAAGATATAATTAATATGCATTCAAATGTGTGTGAATTATACATTAAAATGAGATACCTTTCAAAATTATAAAAACAAGGTGAAAGGTTTAACATTGTTGTTATAGTGCTATAATGAAGATGGCAAGCAGTACAGCTTGCTTTTAAATTAGGTTTAACAATACCATTAAGTTTGACTAATGAAGTTACCCTGCAGAACAATCTAAATATAACATCACTCATTCATTGTATTTTCCAAATGTAAGATAAAATTGAACAAAAGTACTACACAAATGAGGTTTTGGTATGCAAAACATAAACACTAAATGACTGTTGGAGAAAAATACATAAAAATATGAACAAGCAATACAAATGCTGGGAGACTACCAGAAGACAGTAACTTACCAAGACACCTCTAGCGCCCAGGGTGACCATCACAGTCTGTATGTGCTCAGCCAAGGGGATGGCCATGCTGGCTATCTCCTCTATACTGATAGTGGACGAGTCCTCCACACTGGTTCTAACGTCCAGCCCTGGGAAACACCACATACCACTATGACATTCATCAGTACGACATTTCTACAAAAGCTATCAGCTACACATTATATTGTGTACAACAACTTGAATATTTGCCCAGTGAATTCAAGAAATCCATTATCGTGTTACGTCAAATAACAATACATCAAATATTTGTAATCAAAATTTCTCAGCTCAAATTAAAATGGCCTATGTACCTGCTGTAAGAAAATAATAACACACGAATTGTACAAAATGACTTAACACAGAGAAAAGTAAAAATAATATACCAATGGCTGCAGCGATTTCTCGCAGCTCCTTTACATTAGGTGAGATCAGACGAAGGCATTTCCATGATTCAAACTGGAATGGGATGGCAGCTTTTTTAACATCGGTGGGTTCAAAAATCACTAAAACAAGTAATAAATTTATTAGCTAATAATTCTATTTTACATTGTGGCTTAGCTCTAAGTAAAGAAGAAAGAAAATTAAACTGTTCGCTCACCAGGGATACCATATCTGGAACAATACTCTAGAATGAAACGAATGGTATTAGGCGGAGAGTTTCCATCCATAATGACTGCCGACGTATTTTGAAGGTGTTTGCTTACCTACAGAAAAATCACAGTTAAAAACTGAATTTTCATAAGATTGTATTATTTAAATAACTATTAATATTACAATAATTTATAATTGTAAATTCCATTTACAAAATTATAATCTGTTTTTCAATTTACACCACGCCAAAACATTGCTTACATAGTTAAATTCTTTAAATATTTTGATTCCGCTAGGGGGCACAATTTTCTGTCGACAGATATTAAACCGTACCTATTTCTCCCAAAACTGCGGGGGCAACATATTTCAAGAATTTATTTGTGTACAAAATATTTGGACAAAGTGTGAACAAGAAAAACTTGCATATTAGTTTGTGACATTAGCCACATACACTGAAAAGCTAAGGTTACTTTACAAGATATCTATAATCCAACTAATTTAAACATGATAAATAATATACTAGCAACAAACAATAAACAACTCACAGCACAGTTTTATTTTGTCACTGTTAAAAGCTGGAGTATATTTTCTGAATCTCTTATGTACTTATACTCTATCCTGCCCTAAGTTTGTAATACCACTCCACTTGAGTTTAATATAAAAATATCAAGTAATTCATGAATATTTTAAACTTGTAACTGGGTAGAAAACCAATAGCAAACATTTTATTTGTGTGGGCTGACAAGTTCTGAATATTGATTTCGTTGAATATCATACATAAGTGGTGAGCTGCCTTGGTACCTCTAAGTGATATTCCTCTAAATAATCCTTTGGCACCTTAACTAAAACATTCAGTGAAAACTATTTTAAATATTTCGAAACATCAATCTAACTTTCATCAAGAGACTTATCAGGGCTAGGCTTCAGGGAAAGTTGTAGAGAAGCATTTATAAGTCTGAAGATCAGGACTGTAGTATAAGCTAGAGGAAATAAAACATCTCTCCGGAGCAAGATTGAAGAATGCTCTTACTGACTGGTTAATCAGCAATCCTCCCTACTCCATGGCTAAGTTCCACGAAAGAAGACGATGAGCCACTACTTGAACAATTTTGTTTTTGTTTAAATTACCTGACAACATTTTAATACTTAATGTATTTGGAAATAAAGTGAGTTTGTATTTGGATTGTATGATAGATTTTTTATTGCAATTTTTAAGATTTTGAATTTGTTCATGGAATTTTTTTGCAATGCAATTTTGGACTTTAAATGTTTTAAAGAGAACTTTGAACTTTGCCCTTTCCTATTCTGACATAAATTATTTAATAATTACTCAAAGTATCAAATCGAAAGATATTGTATTTAACAATTTTACTCATTTCTTTAAACTCTCATGAATATGCTTTTGACTATTAATAAACTTCCCTAAGGTGTTTTCACACACTAATATCTCTTCCTAAAAATGAAGATTCTTGAGTAAGATAAAGAAAATATTTGGCTCAATCAATTAAGAATTAGAATGTTGATTTGTTGTATTAGACAATACAGACATTTACAATGGCAACATTTAGAGTTTTTCAGCCAAGCCAAAATAAAATACATATAATTGTACACAAGCCTTTTGTCTTAATATTAGTTACTTATATTAATGTAATGGCTGTGTGGCAGAATTTAAATATCTGGGTGTAGTTATCACAAATGATAATAGAGAGGAAAAGGAAATCAGCACTAGATTAGCCACAGCAGTGACAAACTAAATATTTATCACTCATAATCATCACAGTATTATTGTATGGATTGAAACAACTAATAATAACCTGAAGCTCAGGAAAAACCTAAATGTTTTAAATATAGAATATTGAGTACAATTTGTCCCTTAGTTGAAAACGAAAGTGGATGGAGAATCAGGAAGAACGGATAGTTAAAACATATGTACAGTAGAATTTGAACTATCTGAAACAATTATTATTGGTGCAGAAGGTGATCGGATAGTCAATTTTTTACATAGTTGAATATTTCTGAATCAAGCCTAGTTTTTTGTTACGGTCATGGGATGCATAGGACAAAAATAAAACATGTTACTGGACTAGAAATATATACTACATTACTGTTTAATGTCACACTAGAGTACAATATTATAGTATGTGTAATAATGTATAATAATAATAATGTTTTATAATAATGTATAATAATAATACACATATAAAGTTGAGATTGCACAAACAGTAAATATTTTTTTTAAATGACTTTGATGTGACAAAACATTTCAAAAATAACGTAAGAGAAATATTAAAACATGCTTGTTTGCTTAAACTTTGAGGCTTGTTTCTTTTCCCAACCATCTTGTAGGCGGTTCAAAGACAGCAGCTAAAGCTTGACCCACTTTCTCCTTTTCTTAATCCTTCTATAATTTTATTAAGTTTGTCAAAACTACTAAGCCCATCAAGTTTACGTTTTGCTGACATTGCCAGATGTCACACAGCGGAGATATTTAAAACGACACCAATGTCAGTGATACAAAGTAAGGTTAGGTATACAGATGGACCTGGAAGAGTGACATAACCAGACAGCTGCGCCGTACGCTCCTACCAACCACTCTGACTGATAGCATAATGTCAGCATGGTAGGAATCCTTAATTTACACTACCGAAATACTCTAGTTAACCAACATTTCGGATGATCGGCAACCCACTGTATATGTACCCAGATACTGTGGCACTGACTAAGAGTTGTAGAGTGAAAGGATGGGCCTTGTGTGAAGGAGATAAGAAATAGCGATAATCATAATTGTCAATAAAATACAGAAGGAGGAAGACTGCTCAACAGACCATGAATTACGTTGCTTGACCAAATTGATAAGGACGGATATAAAAGGAATTACACTGAAAGCAGCAGAGGTTAGAACAGAATGGAAAGGCAATGTTGGTAAGGCCAAAAACCTCCTCAGGCTTCAGTGGCCAAGGACCACTTGTAAGTACATTAAGTAAGTAGTACAACACAAGTATAAATATCTGAAACATGAAAAAAATCTTTCTCAATTTATAATTTCAATATACTTGTACTTTAATGAATTATTGACTCTTTTTTGACTTAAACTCCTGTTTATAATTAAACTTAAGTAAAAAAAAATTGTAATAGATAAATAGTAACCCTTTCACATTTGACAAGGTGTAGAGAACTTACATGCTCTGACGAGATAAGGCTGTGCACCTCCATGTCTCCTAGCCCCATTCTGAACTCTCCTGTCTGGTCCAGCAGCACAGTGTAGCAGGCTGTGGGGAGGTCAGAGGTTACCAATACTGCCTCATGGTCCTGTGTCACAATCATGAAGACAAGGATAAAGTTAATGTTTGTAATACACTAATAACATCGAATTTGCTTGACACTCACTACTACCAACACAAACCTTTAGCTCAGCCATAGCATGAATAAATATGAAAATAATAAATCTCTGTGATTGTACATAAAACATAAACATAGTAACACAAAAAGTGCTTGTCCAGAATATATTAAAATATTTCTTTTAATGTTCCATTAAAATTTTATAGCATTTGAAAACTTTATTGGTTGATTTTCAAAATTTAGTATACTTACCAATGTAAGCCAAAATATACTTTACTCCGCCCCATATAAATATTAAAAATTAGAAAATAACGTGTCTATTTAATTTTAAAATTGTGCTTGAAGACTGACAATATTGTAACTAGATCTCATATCAATTTTTATTATTGCCAAAATAGGACTTTATAAATTACTAGCTGTTTCCCGCGGCTTTGCACGCTTTTCATAAGCTTTGCCCGTGTATGTGAACTTTTGGTTTAATTGAATTATATTTACAACGCAGATGTAGAGTTTGCCTTGTTGCCACGATCAAGAAAATCTGTTTATGTTTATAGCCATTGTGCACGTACATGTACTTTATTATAAAGTGGTCTAACACTTAAACTTTAAGTTCAATCAGAAATGTATCTTAAAGACAAATATACATAATAACTTAGTGCCTTCAAATAGTGTTTGGATATGTCATATACATAACTGTCTCGTAATTGCAGTTTATAGTGTGCAGGCGCTTTTAAACCTTTTATCTTTTGCAGCGTCGCTTGGTGGTGAGTTACATCAATGGGCATAGCTTATAAACCTTCTCCGTGGAAAAATACGTATACGTACAAATTTTCATAATGGTCTGTCTAATATTTTGCGATTCCATAAAGGACAAACACACAAACATTCATTTTTATATATATAGAAAGATAGAGGCAGGAATATGGTACGTACCTTCATAATGCGCCCAAGAGGCTCACGAAGGAACGACTATTAATTATCTCAGCAATGTTTAGAATGTGATAGAAAAAGAATAAGTGAGTATGGTGTACTGTTTTCAACGGGAAATTGCGTGCGAAGCCGCGGGCAACTGCTAGCTATTTATAATATAATATAATAAATTAATAATAATTTATTAATATTATTAATATTAATCCTTCATAACTATTTAATTGTACTTACATTTTAAATAATTTGACAGCTCTATATTTTATAATATACAAAGAACAGCTGATTAAAAATTTGAAAAGACGTTAACATATGTTTGCTGCAATGCATTTCTTATGGGTATTTCTGTAACCAGTGGGGCGGAATCCTGAATCGGGAAAGGGATAACATCAATGGGCATAGCATATAAACCTTCTCCGTGGAAAAATACATATACGTACAAATTTTCATCATGATCGGTCCAATAGTTCACGATTCCATAAAGGACAAACATACAAACATTCATTTTTATATATATAGAAGATAGAAGATTATGAACAAATACTTTTATTGAATAAAGTTTATTGATTAAACAATGTCGAGGGAGATGCCTATAAAAATCAAACATTACCAGTTTTATGATTTTAAGGATACTTTTTGGGAGGTTAATATACCAAATATTTCATATCAGAAATACATGGAATGATCTCAAACTGTCATAAAAACTAAAATAATAAACAAAAATTATACTATATTTTGCCTGCATGTATGTTATCAACAGAACTGAAAAACATTGTTTTAGGCATATTTAGAATTTTTAAACACCCTCAAAAACCCTATAAAATCCCCCTAGTCCTAAAAATAACCATAAATAACCCTATAACCCTCAAACCTCTATTTATAAAGTATAAATACTATAATATATGCATTTTTGATAGCTAATAACTCAAAATCAGTGGGAAAATTCAATGTGGACAGAAATAGATATGATTTGTGATTATACTTATCAATATAACTATTTGGAAGACCTAACCTTCAATTTAGCTTAACCCTGAATTTATCAAACACCTTAAAAGAATCTGGAGGCAAGGCCCCTATTGAGGTGAAGACTAGTTTACTATACTAGAACACATTAATATAAAAATCATCATGTTTTGTTGCTCATATGAAACCTGATCGTTATATTTTAGTTGGTATAATTCACAATTAATTCTAAATATAAACCTTGTTGTGAGTACAGAAAGACATCTCTATACCAGGTGATTGAGAGTTTGGTGGAGCAAGAAGTTGCCGTACTGGTCATTGCCAACCGCTGTCACGAGACAAGGGGAGAGGTTCAGTTTGCCGAGTGCATCTGCGAGGTTGCGCCCCACACCGCCTCCAAACTGACGTATACGTGCAGACAGCGTCCTGCCTTCCACCTACATGTCATTTCATTATACACCAAAAAGAGAGCAAACTTGTTGAGAAAGTGAAAGCTCAATAAAATGTCAGATTAAGAGAAATATTATTACTTAGGATATTAAGTAATTGCTGATGGGAAAGAAGAATAATTGTAGAGTATAAGTAAAAACCGTGCTAAGTGCCAAAAATTAAGAAATTGAGTTTAGTATCAAAATGTGTGCTATAAGCCAACCCCAATACAGTGTAAACCGGGCTATGTCGAGAAAAATCAATAATTCGTTCAAATCCTTGCCGCTAGAATGCGCATGGGCTATGTTCAAGGGTGACATCAGTAAAAACCGAGTCAAGTGCCGCGCGCAACACACGCCAGACTACTCGTGATTTGCAGATTATGTTTGTTGCCACAGGGCATTCTAACCACTGTATGAAGAGTGTGTGTTACCGCTTTACATTGTGATTAGATTGAGTTTGTGTTATCCATAATGGATGTGCCTTTAGTATTACCGAAGTGTAAGAGACGAGCAAAGGGTGAAGCATCTTGTTTGTTGAAAGGAGTCTTGAACAAAATAACCCACAAAAAAGTTGATTGTTTGGAGCGACAACTGTGGGGGACAAAATAAAAAACAAAATGTTGCTGTTTTTATGGAATTATTTAGTTTGTCGTGGTATCTCTGATGAAATTGAACATAAATATCTTGTGTCAGGCCATTCATATCTTTCTTGTGATCGAGACTTTGCGCTCATCGAGAAAGTAGGTGTGAAGTCCCACTAGACATAGTTCAAATTCTTGTAAGTGCCTCCCACAAAAAGCAATTTTTTGCCACACTTATGGATGAAGATGACTTTTTTTATTTTAAGGAAAGTAGTAACAATTGTCTGAATACAAAGAAATTGGAAATATCCAAAGTCCAATGGCTAAAAATTACAAGAACAAAACCAAGTAGTATTTGTAAAAAAATCAATGAACTGATATTGAAACTTGGCTTGAAATAAATGTGTTCAAAAAGGGGGTTAAGGAAGGGGACATCCTTCCTTGTTTGCAAACCTATCCACTTTGCAAACAATAAACCGATTAACTAAAGAAAAATAAGAATACCTGAAAAAGATGATACCTTACCTCAAAGAAGAGAACAAAGACTTTTATAATAATTTAACTGCATAGAAGTTTCAGTGTTCCTGACTGTTAACTTTAGTTTAGTGTATAATATACTATCGAGTATTTGAGTAAAAGTTTAAAATAATTAAACTGGTATAACATTATAATATTGTTTGTCTTTTTAATCTGTATTATTTTTTAACTACATGTTTGCTTACTCTTTCATTTTTCTGGTTTTTTAGTAACATTTGTTTGGTACTTAGCCCTCTTTTTACATCAGTAAGTTGTGACATAGCCCGAAGTAAATGTGGCACTTAGCCCGGTTTTTACCTCAGTAAGTTGTGACATACCCCTTTTCAAAAAAAGTTGAATTCAATTTTTTTTTTTCTTTACTGTTGCCATGGTATATAATGCATTCTTCCACTGATACTATTAGTAGTGATGTGTATTTTTTATTTAATATATTACAGTTAAAAAATATTTAATTATGACAGTTATATGCAGTTTTCATCGATTATCTCAAAAGTAACTTTTTGGCACTTAGCCCGGTTTTTACTTATACTCTACAATTACATTTCACACCATACACATATCAGCATCGAGAAAGTACTTGTATATCACTATGTACACATGAAATATTGAAATAAACAAATTTAGTTATCCTGGTTGTATTGACAAAAACAATTTACTATAAACAATAAGAAATGTCTTATTGAATAAATACCCTCTTCATGGGTGTGGGGGGAAAAAACTGTGACTTGTTGGAGAAAACTGTATTATATTTTATGTTTTAAATATAATTTAATATTTTTTAAGTCATGCACATAATCAGTCTCAAAACTTCTTACTACCTTCAGAAAATTGAAATAATTTAAATTATCCTATAACCAATTCTCCACAAGTAAATTCATTAATCATCCTGAAGAGCATACTCAGTTTTTTTGTGAAACCGATTAAAGTATTACACTTAAGAAGGAAATCTATTGTCAGTCACATTAGTTGTAATTGGTTCAAAATATAAAGACAGAGGAAGGGTTAATAATGCCAAAACTACTTATTTAAAGGTCACATTTTTTTAGCTTGACAAAATCAAAAGCAACTGACAGACATGTAAATAATAATTATATTACTCTCAGCCAACTAGTTAAATAGATTGAAAATGTCCTGAACGTTACTACATCAGTCTTTTTAAAGATAAAAACAATTATATAAATGAGGATGACAAATTTTGTTATTTATAATACAAGGGATATAAAAACAAAGGCCACATAAAAACAACTTAAAATAGTCATGAGAATAATCTAGACATAATAAAACTAAATGATAGAGTATACCTTAAAAGGTTCCTGGACAGACACAACTGAGTCCAAAATGGATCCTCCAATGACAATCTGGAAAGTAAATTGTTGTTAAAATTTACATAAAGACATACATTTTATTTAATGGTCCATAAAATATCCAAAAAATCGTGCTGAATAACTTTAGAAAGTAGTTTTTAACACGAAGATAACTGGAAAAGATACCTTTAACTACTGTTCTAAAAATGCCTAATTTTCTGTCCACCTGCTTTTGGTTTTCAGATAATTTATTGATCAGGAACAGCTCAAACTGCACAACTGAAATTTAGTTTGTAATGTGGTGGCATAAAACAGCCCCAAACAGAGCAGCCCTGAACTGGCATCTTTACTCATCAAAACCGCTCCGATGACACTGTGCTATTTACAATAGGAATACTGGACAACTAGAAATGGACACATATATGGCTTTCAAAATGGCTCAGGAATGTACAGTTAAAAACTACCTTGTTTTAAATGAGAAAAAATAAACAAAACAAACATGATTGGGTAGCAAAAGGGCAGTCATAACTGACCTACCAAGCCTTCAAGCAGTTGATGCAGTTAAACATTTAGGTATTAAAATTGATGCGAAATTACACTGAAAATCACATAGACAGTCTCTATCTAATGCTTTTAAAACTCAGCATTTTTTTGCATTAAAAAGAATAAAGGAAACCAACAAAATTGAATAGAGAGGCCACTAGAACTACATATCATTCATTGTTCAAAGCCACCTACCCTAAGGAATATCTATTTGGGATAGTTCTTTAGAGGGTAATCTTCACAGAGCCCTGCTAGTGCAAACAAGAGCAGTAATAATAGCAGAACTAGGACCTAGAGAGAGCTGCAAGAACATTTTAAAAGACTGAAAAATACTGACAGTTAGGACCTAGAAAGAGTTGCAAGAACATTCTCAAAGACTGAAAAATACTGACAGTTACAGTACATCAATTTACATTCTGGAAACCATCCTGTACTGAATAACCATAGGCCATCGAAAACAGTAGAATCTGCATAGCCACTTTAACTCCCAGAGTTGGAGATTATACTGGTAGGCCACAGAACAGCCTTATTCGAAAAAAAAAAAAAAAACATCATATCCTGGATTAAAATTATTCAACAAACTGCCACTACATCTAAAAGAATATTTGCAAGACCACAACCCAGAAGCCTGCGTCCGTGTGCTCATTTTTTAAATGGTATGTTGCATGTTTCTCGCTTTTTTCCAATACTGTTTGTGCAAGTGTAACTTTCAACAATATATTCCTGGCTAATATTTGTAATAAGTTCTTGACAATGAAGAGATTGGGAAACATGTAAACATGCTTTCATATTAATAACTTGTTTGGACAGCACTGAAAATGGCTGTCATTTTAGAGTACTTTCTTACTTACAGAGAATGTCTTCAATTTAGCGTGGGACTGAAAAACTTTGAACATTTTTGGCAGTGAAAGGGTTAATACTCTATGCCAGCTATAAAGTTATCCTATTCTGGACCATTTTCTCTTCAATTGGAGGGTCTCTATCATCAAAGGATGATGAAAAGAATTTATAATGAAATTTTAATGGTTTTTAATAATTCTTTAATAGAGGAGGTCAATCCCCTTTTTTCGTTGTATTCTGTCCGTCTTAACCTGGCGTCGGGTACTTCAAATTCAAGACGTGAACGGGCGCTCACAGAGTTTTTCTCCAGGTGTCAAAATAATGCAGCTAAATGATGTATTATTTCTTATATTTCAATTTTGAGATGCAATTATAAATTTTTACTCTTGTATGCATATTTTAGGCTTTAAAATGTATAAAATAACATTTACAACTTTATGTTTATTTAACTATTGACGTTATTATTTATTCATCGATTATTCATAATCGTCTTAAATAACACAAGTAAATTCAAAGTAGACAATAGGTACAATGAAACTGAGTATTGAAAAAAGTACATTTTTGAAATTACAAAATTAAATCCTAGTCTCAAAGAACGTGATGTATATGTATATTTTATATATATAAATATATATATATATATATATATATATATATATATATATATATTTATTTATTTATTTAATCATATATGTTCCAAGATATAACTACTACAAATTCTCTATGAAAAATATGAAAGCAACATGTTATATTATAATTTATTGGAGTGTACAATGTGTAAGTTACAATAGTTTTATACATGAAAATTTATACAATTTATAATAAGAAATAAATATACCTAAATGTTGCAATATTTAAATCATCTTAGCAAGAAAAACTTTGTAAACGTCACTTTCTTATATAAATAACTAAATATAAATTAAATAAGTGTAAAGAATTACAGTGTAAATGGAAAAACTTACATTGTCTTTCCAGTGTCAAAATATTGGTTACGAAAAACATAAACATCAATGAATGTCATCGTCAGTGCTCACTTGCATTTCTTCAGTAACATCTTCAGCTAGGCATTAGACACATGAGGCAGGTGCAGAGTGTTCACGACACATGAAGAGGTGACATTTGTTGCATCTAGTCTTTGATGGACGATTCTTCCGCCATCCACAAATAACGCACCTTACTGAAGTAATTCCATGACGTTGCTGTTCTGGTTGGATGTTCATTATTTGACAGATTCTCTGTTTTGTATTCAAAAGGAAGACTTCGGACTGAGAGCCTTGATTGAGCATATTCCATGCTTAAACTTTTTGACAGATCTTTGATCAAATTTCATCTTTTCATGGTTAGATTGTCAATGTTCTTTTTTTAAAATGATGAATGCATTGAGTGCTCCAATGTCAAGCATTAAATAAAACAGTCTCATTGGCCAACGTCCTGGTTATTCTTGCTGTACTGTAGCTTTCTTTGTAGTTATCCACACCTCCTTTACTTGAATTATAGAACAAAATAATTTCGGGTTTTCCAAAGGTTGGCGAATCATGGTTCAAATCAACTGCATCGTCCTTGTGCATAGATGACAAGAGGATAACCATCTTTGTTTCTCTTTGCCTTATAAGAGACAATAAGTGCATTCCTTTCTGTATCCAAAGCTTGAGGATCTTACTGGTCTACGTTTTACATCAAGAAACACACTAGGAACTTCTCGTTTATTTTTTCTTAAAGTTCCAACTAGTGTCAACTGATGATCATTCAGCAGTTCATAACATAGGGGAATAGATGTGAAGAAATTGTCTGTTGTGATATTACGTCCTGTGCCAGATAGTGGTTCTGCAAAACGAATTACAACTTCTCTTCCTGAGTTGTCAACTTGATATGGACCTTCTGGTTGTTTTGCAGCATAAACTTCAAGATTGTATGTATAAAACGTTTTTGCACAAAGTAAAGCGTAGATTTTATCCCATATTTCGCAGGCTTGTTCTTCATATAAATGCGAAATTGACATCGCCCCCGAAATGATTTTAACATTTCATCAATTGTAATGAATTCGCTTACTATAAAACTTTCTAGGCAGTTAACTATGAACTGGTCAAACAAATCTCTAATAGCAGCCAGGTTGTCTAGTTGTTCTCGGTCTTGTCGTGTCATAACATCATCAAAACACATCGCCCTAAGCAAAAACTTAAATCTTTTGATGGACATCAATACATAGAAAAATTCAATTCCAGTTCCATCTTGAGCCCAGAGGTCTTCTAGAATTCAATGAGAATTTCTCATTACGCCAGCCATATACACAATACCGATGGTAGCTTTTATTTCTTGAACAATTGTTAGCTTTACATCTCTTTTCTCTAATAAATTTATCTTTGTTCTTATCAATCCAAATATTCGTGTTTTCTACTATTGAGTTTATAATTTCATCCGTAAATATTCTTTGCCACACTTGAATTGGGGTTTCGATATTTTTTGCAGATCTACTTACACAACCCATCCGCATTCTCAAAATATTTCTGTTGGGTGTAAGCACTTGTCTCTCAGGTTCTACATTCCATAACATATCACGTCCTTTACTGATCTAAGCAAGTTTTCCATTGATTCTAGGTAATATGTTATCATTCATACATTTTGCCAAGGGCAATGCTTGTAGGTCATTGAAATCGTCATAATTTATTACAACATTTTCAGTTGATGGAATTGATTCTTCATCAATTGGCCTGACATGGTCATGTTCTTCCTCTCTCTCCACACTATCTAACAATCGTGATATCCTAGAACGTTCAGTTGAGTCCATTTTCACAATTATGTATAATTTTTAAAATGTTTTTAATAGTTACTCACACTTCAAACAGAACACAATAAAAAAATAAATCATAAACAAAAACTAAAACACAAGATAAAACTCACAATTCTAAGCACTTGAACGGGCGCTCACGGATATATACTCCGGTAACTCATAACGTGAACGGGCGCACACAGAGAAAAACTCCAGTCCTTTACTAATTCTGGAACAATACTGGTGCTAGTGACGCGATGTGGATGGGGGTTGTGCCAATCTCTACCAGGAAGGAGGCTCGTGAAGTAACAAATAAGAAGATCGCAACCCGCAGTATACTAGTTATTGACAACTAAAATATATCAACCCGGAGGAAAACTCCATGATGCGCCTGACGCCGGGTTAATGGGCCACTAGTCTGCGTGAGGATGTAACAGAAAAAGAGGGAGAACCCATACATTACAATGTCACAGACAAGATTTGAACTAGCTCTATCTTTAACTCAGACTCACAGTCCAATGCTCTAGACCGCTCGATCACAGACTATCCATAACAGTTTTTACACACACACACACACGCACGCACGCGCGCACACACACACACACACACACACACACACACAATTTATATGTCTATAATAATATTAATAGCCATATAAATAGGTACGATTGACTAGTTTTTATTTCCAGAGTTTATTTCAGGTTTCAAGTAGTACATCATGCACAGATCAGTGTTTTGATTTATACATATAGTGGAATGTAAATAAAATTAGTTAGCTTCTTACTGGATTAAGTTGTGGATCTTTAGGTCTGGTCAAAACTTGATATGATTTTTGTGGTTGTTCTTCTATCCTGGTCTGCTTGTTCTCCCTGAAAAATAACTGTCAGTGAGTGGACCATTCTATGTGTAACCTGTTACATGCTGTAAGCAAAATAACCACCAAAAAATCTTTGGTTGATTTTTGGCATTACAATTTTGACCCAGAAATATATTTATTGGTTGCTTTACATGTTTTTCACTGTGTTCATATTTAACTTATAGCAAGCTAAAGATGATAGACATTGTGGAGAAAATAACATGAAAAGCTAACAATGTACATAAATGCAAAATTACAAAATATTAATTTTGTACCTTGTTTGAAGTTTTCTTGATAATGGAAGGATTGTGAAAGAAACAGGATTTTTCTCGACATTTGCCATCGTTCAGTGATACAAATATATATATATATATATATTTATATTAATATATGTTCTTGAGACAGGCATAAAATCTGTATCATTCCTCAAGAAGTTGTAGGCATTTAAAGCAGAATTTAGTGACAGCATATAATCAGACCCAAAGAAAACGGATTGAAGACAAAGATATGCAGTTTTTACAGTATATAAAAGATATTTGGTGGGAATGAAATGTTCTACCTATTAAAACAATTATTTCCTTGAGCAAAGTTATATTAAAACGCATAATTTTTTAAATTTTAATATTTAATTAAAGATGTAATTTACTTAAGCTATAAATCATTTTAAAAAACTCTCTGGAGCTATAACTCCTGTAATACATCCTGTAAAAATTTACATTTTTACTTTGCAACATTATTCGGATTTGCTTACATTTCACAAAATTGCTTACATTTCATACTTTAAACACCTAGTGGGGAAAAAATTTCTTATTTTTGTTTTCAGAGAATTTTTTTTAATAAAAAAAAAAAACAACCAAAAGCCGATAGAATTACCTTAATGTGGTTCCATAAGGATTAAATGAGACATCAGCTAAGTAATTTCCAACTAAAATTGGTGAAAAGAGGTGTGACTATAAAAATCACAATACCATTTACGTTTACTTTAATGCATAACATTTATTACAACAATTTTAATATGTTGCAATTTAGATATTGCTAGGTGAGATATTGTAGTTTTTATAAATTGTCAACTAAATACACTTAATTTGTAGCACTGATTTGGATTATCGTTTTGGAGATACAAAAGTTAGAAATGACACTGACATAGCTTGCAAACAATTAAGAACTAAAAAAAAGAAAATAAAGAATACAAAAATAATTCTTACCTTTCAGTTTTAGCAAGTGCAACAGCTATATTAGCTCCAACCAAAGCATTGTTCTTAATCAAAGAGATATCTAAAAATTTGTAAAGGAAACATAACAGTCTGTAACGATATCATATACAAATAAAAATAATATTTCTAATACAATATCACAAGATTTATATTATTATAAACATAAGACTGGAATAAGTTTAGTAATATTTTTAATGATATATGTCAAATACAATAGTAAATATATAACATGAATTAAATTATCAGTAAACCAGAGGACATCTGTACTCACTTCATGAGCAAACTACAGCTAGCTTATTTTCCTAATGTCACTATGTTGAAATTTTATGAAATATCAGAAACTTGTGAGAACAAACATTTATAAATAATCTGAGAATCCTGAAAAAAAATTCTGTTATGCTCTACAAAGTTCAATAACTGAAATATAAATACTTCTTTACCAAACTTTAAACAGCCTCAATGCCAAACTTAAACTTCGGGCCAAAAGAGGCATAACAAATGTGCAAGAATAACACTTATTTCCAATTGCTTTGTATTTATAAAATACATGCAATTTTTTGTATATAGTAGGAAATAGATGAAAAAAAACGAAGAAAATGTGAGCAGCTTCCATTTTGAAACATGAAATAGGTTGAGCCTGGCCAATAAACTCATCTAAGCAGTGTGAAAGAAAACTTTGAACGTTTTATATATATATATATATATAATATATATATATATATATATATAATATAAAGGATATATATATATATATATAATATATAATATATATATATATAATATAAAGGATATATATATATATATATATATATATATATATATATATATAAATAAAACATTGTCAGATTGTTGTAGTTTTAGATTCTAGAGGCCATGATCAGAAAGAATTCAAAAATTTTTTGGAAATTTCATCATGAGGGTGATAACAATATCCAGATATTTATGAAATCACCCTAAAAATTGTTCCCAAGCAAATTGGAACTATAACACATTACTCTACATTTTCTTTTTGTTTTTACCTAGTGAATAATCTGATTAGTTTAGGCCAGTAATTTATTAACACTTGTATAAATCTAATGATGAAAATTATGTTGGTCGGTAACATTACAAAATGATCCACTTCTGGATTAATACCTCCTATTAAAACTTACATTGAGTACAGCAAAAATTATTGTCACTTACATCTGGGCAATTACTGGTCACAATAGCCACATCATAACACTCCTGAGAATTTCCAGGAGGGCCCACTTCAGGCTGATTTTTTATACCTTCCAGTAAAAACCTCCACTGGGTACAGCAAAACCCAGTGGAGGTTTGTCAAACTTGAGAGCAAACTCTCTTTTGTTTGTTTAACTAGTAGACAACATGCCTTATATAATGTCAAATATTCCTCCCGCATTGTTACTGCAGATATTTTACCCCAACACTTACCAATCCCAAATATCCTGTCATTCCGGAAGCTGCACAATACTATAGATTTATTAAGTGCAGTAGAGCTTTCCGCAGAAAAACCTGGAAATGTGAAGAATCTAGAGAGTGAAATGAACAATACATGCAGTTTACTGTGGAGGATGATGACTGGGGTGGATGGCTCCCTTGGTGCCAGAAGCTAATACCTGAAGAAAATGCTTCTTCCTTTTCCACTTCAACTCGTAGGAGCTGCAACAGGGCTACTGTCAGCACCATACTTTCATTTTATACTTTTCTCAAATTGACAATGGTAAAGCTCTGAGTACCCACTATCTCCTCCTCCCACTGGCTATTCCATATCAGGAGAAGGAGGTCCAGCCTCTATCCTGATGTCCTGTCACTCCTCACACCCATCCTACAGTTGTGCTAAAGATCTATTATACTTAGCCTTTCGTGGTAGCAGTTTGTTATATCAAACAAAAATACTTGCAATGACATATTTTTAAAGGATACTTGTTTGCAGTGATCGCCCTTCAGTAAGTTCGGACACTTGTTGGAGGATGAATGGTGTCACAGCCTTTCCCGTAATCTCCCTCTCCTTTGCCAGTTTGAGAGCTTTTTGAATCGCATTTTCCATTGTAACATCTAAAAGAAGAAAAAATAAAGTAATGATACTACATCTAAAATTGCAGATACACTGTTTTTGTTATTGAATGGAAATAAGACAAATGTACAAGAAAGAAAGAGGAATAATCATGTGTGGGATGCTGAATGCTAAAAAAACTCAGACCCCAACAACCAAGTGGTTACTACAGCAGAGGGTAACCACCCTTTGATAAGCACAATGGCTTGCTGGTGAAAACCAGTTTGAGCAAAGGAGTAGACATTCTGAACGTAGTAAAGCTGATCCAATGTTGTTTAGTTTCTTCAGATACAGATAGACAACAGATTTCAGTTCTCACTGTGTTATAGCGTACTCAGATGAAGACAGAGAGCTTGCTCTCTTCGAGTACATTCTCAGCCAGTTTAGGAGACTAAACTCAATTATTGAAACTTCTGGCTAAGAAGATCTTGATAGACATCACAACATGATCTATCTCTATGCGAATCATCTAGAATCCAGTAGATTTACAATGTAACATAAATGAAACAAATATGTGAAAAATAAAAGGAGGGATGGCAAAATAAGGTTTAAAATATGATCAGCCTCTACTTTTTTTATGGTAGAATGAAGGTCTCTTGAATCTCTTTCTATTCCTAATAAATTCTGAAGATATTTCCCACCATATATAAGATATATCTCCAGACAAGACAAACATCTTAAAATAGTACTACAGATCATAAAGTAGGATGAAATCATAATAGATTTTAATGTAGTCCACAAAACATTGTTTTAAAAACGATGATATTGCAACATTTATACAATTCTAAGGCAATATATTTTGTACTTTTCTGTATGGTATTATTAAGTAATGTACTGCATTTTAACTTAATAAACAACTATATATTCTCTTGTGCATACATTATTTTAGTAAATATCAGAGACATGAAATTATTGTAAATTGAAACTATACATTTCTCAAAGATATTGTAATAAAGAGTTTCTGATTTCTACTGTGTTTATCACTAGTATTATAACTCAGTGATATTTAGCCTGTTCATTTTCAATTACCGTCAATCAACTGATCCTCCTCCGGTACTGGAACTGCCAGCAGCAGACCAGACTGTACTTGCAGCTGGTCTAGGGAGTGTATCATTGCTGCAGCCTCCTCAGCTGAGTTCACGTGGTACGGTGCTAAATGTCCACTCTTGCGGCTATAGAAAGCTGGGAAATCCCGAGTTGATCCATATGACACCACACACACTCCTTGTGTCTCCTGTAAAAAATGAGTATAATCAGTAGGGTGGAGTGAAAAAAATCAATAATTTTTTTTTTTGGAAACGGGTACCTTTCAATGATTGTGTATGAGGCCCAATAGCGATTCTGTGAAATATTTAATTTTTATCATATCATCTTCAGTCTGCGCATTTGGTATAAAGTTTTCAATTTTTTCACATTTTTTCGATTTTTAAATATTTTTTTATTTTGTATAAAAATAAAAAAATTGCAGTTGGGTAGTTGCCAATTAATTCCAAAGAGGGTAAAATATCCACGTAATTTTTTTCAAAGGTTTATGGATAGGGTGTTAGTCTGCGCATTAGGCATTAACAATCCCCGAAATATCAGATTTTTGCGTTTTTCGTTTAACAATTACTTTTCTTATTTCTTTTGTAATCAATTGTATACTGTGAATATCTTCGCAACCTCATATTAAAAAACTCATTCATGAAGCTCAATAAGTTTTAAGAAGCATGTGTCAACATTTCTGGCGGCCGCTGTGCGGAACGAGTGAGGTGGTAGCGCTGACTGTAGTTTTGACGTTGACGGTACAGACAAGTCGCGACTTGAATCCCCCCCTCTCCTTTTCCACTTTAGTCGTGCTTTGGCATCGATACTGGCAAGTGGTGCGTTATGTTTGTTGAGTCCGTAATTCAAATCAGTTTAATTTGTTGGTGGTGTGACAGTGTTGTGTGTTATCTGTGATACTTATAACTCCGCTATGGCTTCACCAAGAACTCGTGAGAAGACTATACCGCATCCTATTATAGGTAGTGGGCGGGATATGGGTGAGTCTGTCCTTCCTAGCCGTCTAGATGTTTTAAAATTTTACACTTATGTTTGGGAAACTGAAAAGGCAAAGCAAAATGGGAAAAACCCTTCTTTTTTAGAAGTATCCAAGATCGTTGTAGACAAATTAGTTTTTATGTGGGAAAAAACTTCTATTCCGTGTGTAACTGCTAAAACTATGACTGACTAAGAAAAGAAGTAGATTTACTTCAGACCCTCAACAAATCTTACAGTCGCGACAAAGGCAAAGACAGTTTTGAAAAAAAAATAGCAGCCTTCAAGAATCGCTGTGAGAGTTTGTTTGATGTGAGTGCGTGCAAATGTAAAGATTTTCAACTGTGTACATGCAATCCCGATAAAAAGGTCCCGATTCTTGAACGTGAATTTTTGACAGATCAAAGAAGTGTACGAAAAATGGCAATTGGATGTGTTGATACCAAAGTGACATTGGAAAATAAAAAAAGAATTGCCAGAAAAACGGCAGAAGAAGAAAGATTGCGTAAAAAACGTTGTGACGGAAATGACAATAGCTTAACTGGCGAGAATGAGAACTCCTTAGACTTGAGTATGAGTACCCCCCTTCAAGATGTAGTTTCCGTTTCAGGAGAGTTGGATGTTCTTCTAGAAGTACCAGTTCCCGGCCCTTCCTCATCTACAACTGTAAATAACCAAACAAGGCTGAAAATACCATCGTTTTCTCGTGTATGTGATAGGTATGGCGTACCTGATCGAGCAGCAGCAGCACTGGCATCTGCTCTTTTACACGACGTTCAGTCTACTAATTCTTTGGACAATGTTACAAAAGAGGTCGTTATTGATAGGAGTAAAGTGAGACGCGAGAGAATCAAAGCACGTCATGATGTTGTCAAGAAAGAGCTAAGCATTGATTCCTTTAACATACAAGCCCTGTATTTTGACAGAAGAATCGACAGACTCTTCATATACACCAAACAGAAGATGGCAAAATGCACAGAACAACTGTTAAAGAGGATCACATTTCTCTTATAGAGGAGCCTCGATCGCGGTTCATTGGATTTACAGTGCCTTCATCAGGGAAAGCCATAGACATTGCGACCTCTATCTTCGAGTACTTTCCTGACAACAATCTAACAATGTCCGAAATAGTTTGCATTGGTTGTGATGGATGCAATACAAACACAGGAAAATACAACGGTGTAATTCGAATCCTTGAAGAAAAACTTGGTAGACCACTGCAGTGGGTTATTTGCCAATTGCATTCAAATGAACTTCCGTTACGGCATTTAATGGAAAAGCTAGATGGTCCAACTAGTGGACCGAAAGGATTTGTTGGACCTGTTGGGCAAAGCCTACCAACTTGCCATTCTTTGAAATCAGTTAAGTTTGAACCCATCGAGTTTGTAGCTGATAAAGTCGATCGTGGAGATGAAAACAATTTAAGTACCGACCAACAATATCTTTACGATATATGCCAGGCAGTTTCTAGTGGGGAAATATCCCAAGAACTAGAAAACAAAAGTCCAGCAAAGCTTTCCCACGCGAGATGGTTAACTACAGCAAACAGGATCTTAAGGTTGTATGTTGCTACGACTAATCCTAGTCAAACTTTAATTGAGCTCGCAACTTTCATCGTGTATGCTCCTAGCTGGTTCCGGATCAAGTGCAATCCAAAAGTTATCAATGGAGCTAAAAACTTGTAGCATACCGTAGATAATTGCTCTTATCTCTCTGAAGAAAATAAAACGATTGTATTCAAATGCATTCAAAACAATGAGTACTTTGCTCACCCTGAAAACATGCTCTTATCCATGTTGACTGATGACAGAGAGCATATAAAGAAACATATAATCAACGCTCGATCTAGACAACTAGCCAATAAGCAAATAAGGAGATTTGAGATTCCAAAAATAATTTTTGGAGCATCTGAATATATCGACATGATTGTTTGGAGTGATCTAGAAGTTACAGAACCACCTCTTACACGCCATCTGATGAATCAGGATTTACAAAGGTTACTGGAAACCGAGAATGTAAATATGATTTCCGAATGCACTCTTTTTGAGCTTTCATCACATACTCAAGCGGTTGAAAGAGCCGTAAAAGAGGTCACTGCCGCTTCTAAATTGGTCTATGATAACAAGAAAAGAGAAAGCCTAATAAAGACAAGAATGTTTGATAGGAATATCAGGCCAATCTTTAACACAAAGAAACAATTTAACTGTTAAAGACTGATGTTGTGAATGTAAAGACGTGTCCTCATGGTTGGGTGGAAGGGAGGGCACGGGTGGGACTCAAAGTGCAACCACCTCCTCGTGGTGAGTCCTGGGTAGTTCCATATGAGCTAGCGAAGAGTTGCACAATATAAAAATGATTACGAAAGAAACGAGAAAATAATTTTATGGCATTGAAGGCAATTAATAATTGTTAGAAAAAACATCGAAAAATGAACGTTTTCGGGAATTTCCACAAATTTAATGCCTAATGCGCAGACTGACAACCTTTCAAAAAATGTATGAAAAAAATTACGTGAGTATTTTAGACCAATTTTAACCATTTGACAACCACCCACCTGTGATTTTTTCGTATCTTATCCTAAATAAAAAATATTAAAAATCTAAAAATTTTAAAATGTTATACCAAATGCGCAGACTGAAGAATCTATCATGATCTCTAACATGATAAAAATTAAATATTATACAGAATTGTTATTGGGCCTCATACACAGTCATTGAAAGGTACCCCTTTCCGAAAAAACATTATTGATTTTTTCTCACTCCACCCTAATAATCAGTATATCCAGGTTTTAAGTTATTAAGCATTTATGAACACTTTAAAGAATACAAAAATGGTTCAAAAGTGGCAGTGGTTCTTTGAAGGGAAACATTTTCATCCTATTGGCAGCACTGCTGGTAATATCACTAAACTCTATGCTGCTTTTCTTAATTACTCCTTTTAAAACCTGCATGTCTTTTTAATAAGGGGCTGTGTCATAATTTCTCATATTTTTTAGCAATGAATAAAATATAATGAAAAAATGTTTAGCATAAGCATAAGCAAAGATATGTATGTGATGGACATGTGGCATCGTCAGTACCAGCCACTTTACACATTCATGACACTACCAATAAAGAGAATGTGTTAAGAGTTCAATGCTTAGAATCAGTAATACAATCAAGTCATCAAAAAAACTAGTTTTGCACAGAGTATATGATCATTTGAGAGCATAGAGTTTTAGACCAGTTGGGTCTCATCTTTAGGATACTTAGAATTCCCTGAAGAAGCGACACAAATTTTGTCAATGGAAAAACCACCACTAAAGAAAGATTCAGTTTCTAAATCTGGTTGAGCATTACATTTACTTATCCCCTACATTTACAAATGAAAACTTAAGATATCTAAATTAAAACGAAATCAAATGCAGTATCTAGACAGATATCCTTTCCTAGCAATTCTTCACAATTTTATGCAATCATTTTAATGTCAATCGCTTTGTAAAAGTTTTTTAAGAACTACATAAAACTTATCTACTCGATATTATAACAGACACAGGCCTAAAAACAAATTGTAAAAATGCAACCAAATGAAGAGTTACCAGATATTCAAGAGTCCTGCCGATGTCCAGAATGGATTTGACTCCACTGCAGACAACAGTTAAACAAGTCCTCCCGAGCTCTGTCAGATCTGCACTGATATCCATGGTCCTCTCTCCCTCCCGATGCACACCTCCAATTCCTCCTGTACATATTGCCAACTTAACAACAACTAGTTTGTAGGTGTCATTAGATACCTCAGATGGTCTTCCTTTCTTTCTATCAAACATTAAAAATTAAATTGATTATAAACAAAGTTATTAATTGTCTGCTATTAAGTACATGTTTTACAAGATCAGTTTAAATTATCTGATATAAAATAATTTTAGCCCTATAGAAAAAGACAAATTCTGAAACGAATATACATGGAACAATATGTTCAATGCTATATTTTACTTTACACAAATACAATAATAATTAAAGAATTATAGATTTTGCTTGTACTATGTAATTTATATTGAAGCCATAAGCTAACAGAAACTTTCTCTGAACTTAATTGTAATAATGACATAATATCTGACGGACAGAAAATTTCTGAATATTTTAAAGTTCATCAACATTTCTAGAGAGATTTATCCGAACCCGGACGTAAACCAATCACTTAAGTATTTGTCTAATTTGAAAACTCTAAATCCTGTCCAATTTAACATTAAACCTGTTTCAGTCCACACAGTATATAATACAATTAAAAAACTGAAAAACAAAAAGTCATCAGGTTGGGTGTTATAATTGTATTCGCCCCTTTGTATCATAATTAATACACCATTTGAGACGGGTTATGTTCCTTACCAACTTAAATATGAAGAAATAAAACCAATTTTCAAGAAAGGAAGTAAGCACAATCCAGAAAACTATAGGTCAGTATCAATTTTATCACAAAATGTTTGAAAAAATAGTGACAGATCAAATAATATCTCATTTTCAACACAATAATTTGTTTGCAGATAAGAAATATGGACGAAACACAGTTCAGGCTATTGCAGATTTTGTGTATAGAGTGGCAGAGGGCTTATGTAAGGCTAGACTGCAAAAAATTGTTTGTACGGCTAAAACAGAACTGGTGGAAGCAGTGATTCAGGTGTGATTTAGAGATCAAACAATCACAAACAATTGCAAAAAACTTGTGGATTCCATGCCAAGAAGAGTCCAGGAAGTAGAAGGGGGACATATTCCGTACTGATTAATGGTAACAATCTTATGAAAGTGTACCTAAATGTAGCTTTGACCTAAATAAATCATATTTACAAATTAATTTTGCTTTTTCACATTAATTCGCACAATACTGTATATTTACATTAAATGAGTTGTTACACAGATGTCATTTGCTGCATAGGATATCATTTTTATTGTCATTACTAAATGTGTTTGAATTTTATGTGATGAAAAATTGAAGTAAAACCAATAAAACATTTAAAAAGAAAGAAAAATATGGTACAGCATGGGGCAGAGGAACTTGCTTCTTTTAATTGAGCGCCATGAAGTGATTGCTTTTTTGAGGAGGCTGGGAGTAGACACATTCGAGACAGTGGGCCGTAAGGTTGTTGACCCACTCAATTTAGTCTGTTTCATAGAGTGGACATAGGTGGAGCACGCTTTCGCTGATGAAGCATACTTTTCAAACAGATGCTCAATGATAGCCATGCAAAGTTTATTCTGTGGCCCTGTTTTAATAGTGCGCCTGTGGTTATTTTCCTAGCCGGCATTCTATTGTTCCATGGAGAAACAACTTTAGAAAAACTGGTGATGTAAATCAAATTTAATTAGTTAACAGATTTTAAATTAAAACAAACAGTTGGTTTTGGAAGATTCTGACCATCAAGATCTGTATAATTCAAGAGTATTTCTTGCCAACTGTCAATGAGATGGATGAGGGAGATGTATGATTCCAGCAGGACGGTGCAACAGCAAACACAGTGTCAATGGAAATTTTTGGGAACACTTCCCTTGGACATCTTATCTCCATAAGAGTTGATCAGCATAGTTCCCTGATTAAGCCCTTTATGATTATTTTTTATGCGAGCTATCTCAAATCACTTGTTTATAATGATTATGATTATAATGATTATGAGCATCCTGGTTCAACTGAAGAACAACATTCTTCAAGCAATCACCAACTTGTCAGTTAGTATGTTGGAAAATGGTGAACGAAATTTCAGAGTCCCATTAGCGGAGGTATTGACAACAATGAACGCCATCTGCTTGATGTCATATTCAAAATTAATTAAAGATAAAATTAAAATGTTGTATTTTATGACATAAAAAGAAATAAATATATATCTTCATTATTTTCTTTTCGGTTTAATTTCTAAATAAGCAAGTTCCTCTGTCACATCCTGTATCTATGAATATGAGTATATCATGAAACTAGAGATGAAATACTCATTATGATAATGATAATTGAGAATAGCATTCAATATGACATGGTCTTGTTTCACTCTGCTACAGTAAGCAATGGCAGACTTTTCTAACCTCTTACAACTAGGAAAATAAAGTACACAGACTTATACTAAAATAATCAGTGTATCTGTTTGCATTTACTGGTATATAATAAAATACACTTGGATACAAATATCTACATTAAATATATATTTCTTAACCCTTTTTCTAAAATATTTGGCACAAGTAGTTCGCCAGTTCTAGAGTTAAGAAGATTTAACTAGGAATAAACAATGACTTGTAATTAATTCAGTTTAATATTTAATAAAAAACTAAATACCTGTAACAAAAATTTTGATGCCTACAGAATTAGCAGCCACCATAGTCCCAGAAACAGTGGTGCCCCCGCTCAGACCCTGATACAATTTAGAAACAATAATATTCTTAGATTATAAATGTTAAATAATGTCAAATTAAAAAAAATAAATTAAATGGGAATATAGTATAGTTTGAAAAATAAATATTTACAAATTATAAATATATATTATAATTTATATAATAGTTAAGTCTTGGTCTTAGCTTTTTCATATATTTGTGATAAAGCAAATTATTTCCTAGCATTGATTTTTTTACAATTTAAAGACTTAAAATTGTACAGGCAATCTTTAATCCTCCAGAATGTTATTGATGTACATTCCGTTATATGATCAGTGCAACAGATGAAAAGTTAATCTCTATTAAGTATGGTTATTGCAATTAAATATTCTTTATAATAATTACACCAATAACCACCCAACTATGTTGACAGATTTAATACATAAGTACTTGAGTTGTTCTGTTTAAAAAATCGTTAAGAAAGGCACTAGGCAAAAAGCTAAAGAGAACTTATAGATAACAGAAGAATTCTTAAAAAATGGAATTATTTAACAGAAAACTACAATTTTAAATAATTTCAAAGAGAATATGACCATTCAACATGAGATAATGATGAAAACAGATATAAATAATATACAACAATTTATATTTTGATCATGTACCATAAAATGGTTAGGATAGGTTTCGTCAAATCTCCAATCAAACTAAAAAACATAAATTTCAACAAAAATTTCTAACTACTTTGCACTTTTCACATTAAAAGAAAAAAATAGCTTCTGGATTTTAAAATTGTAATGATTATTAACCAAATAAAGCGATACACCAGAGTATATCATTAGAGAGTGCCGAAGGCCGAGTGGTCTAAGATGTTAGACTTTGGAGTTAGAGATAGCGCAGCTTCCAAATCCTGTCTGTGGCGCTGCACTCATATCAGTACCATTGACCTTGTGTTGTATCAACTCTCCCATAAGGATGGGCAAAATAAGGTTAAAAGAGGATCAGCCTCTCCTTTACAAAAAATCAAAAGAAATCGAAGAACCTGACAAAATGTAATGAAATACTTACCCACAAATTCAACAAAATATCTTCATCACTTGTTTTACTATGTCACATATATAAAATACGTGTTATATATGTCCATGACAAAATTTCATATATTGTACTCAGTTTGTATGCAAATTTGTTTATTCTGTGATTTTCTTGTTCGTATCATGATTACCCATAAGACCAATGTAAAAATGTTAAAATCTTAATTTTTTCCTTAATTTTAAACTTTTTACTTAAAAAATCAAAAGACCATCATAGTTTCTATAACTTATAAATCATTTATGTATAATCTCTTAAAAAAGAAGATATAGGATATTTTTGTACTATCCAATTATTGACCTATGGTAGAATTATTCAACAATAAATTAATTTTGTTTACTCAACCTATTAATTACCACATCATACGTTTCAATAATCCATATTTACTTTAATAATCATGCAGGTAATGATTTCAAGTCCTTGATTTGTATTTGATTGATTCCATATTGCAGTTTTAAGTTACATGAAAGTTGTTTCTATACACAAAATGCAAACTAATACCATGATTAACATACAAACCAAAATCCTAAAATAATATAAGTATATAAAATATATTCTTTACTTTGAACATGCTTCTATAAGACTTGTAGAACTGTACTTGGCCCAAACTATAATTTTATTTGGCTAAAAATTAAGGTATTGAACCAGGAAGTCTAACCAACAACCATAATTTTTTCAGTGACACATAAAAATAAAAAAAGTTTCCTAAACTTAGAAATCTGTAGTGAATACAAAGACTTTGGTAAGACAAAATCCATTACTTAACCAGCTAATCAAACATAAACCAATTTAAAGTACTGGTAACCAACAGTTAAACACCACAACAGTTTAATTTATAGCAATTTAATCTAATTTCTCTAATCTATTGATAATGATAGTCTCAACCATTTTAAAAATTAGTTAGTTAACTTTAAACTTTTATTAACGTAGTGACTTTTTTACATTTACATAGATTGGCAATACTTGTGAACAGTAATACTTCTAAAAAAAAAGTTTTTAACAAAATTAAATTGATGTGTATGCCATTGAACTGATGTGCGTGCCAAAATTAGGTGCTCCACCCTTTATTGATTTATTCAACACAATCAATCCTGCTACCTTGTCATTACTTTTGAGATTTCTACTCCACCTACGAAAGCTGTAGCCATTTCATAGAATAAAACATATATTCCATTGAATCATTTCATTTTTAATATTGGATGCTCTGGCTAAGATAGACTTCTCCTACAGTACAGTTCTAGGAAATACCAGGGAAAAGAGGATCAGATCCGAGATTGGATATTTTAGAGTACTTATGCAATCAAAAATGTTCATCTCAACAAAAGTTAAAGGAAGATGTAGACTCCTAGATCTAGGCATAGGAGAAAGTGTACAAGTGTTATTTGTCTAGAGATAATGACGTGCAGTCTTGCGAAATAATTCCTACTTGACTGCAAGTGATTTCTTGTAAAGTTTGCTATCCTGAGCAGTGATTGAAAGAAAGCAAAATTTATTCGCAAAGGAACTCACACATTTATGTACACATCTGTAGTTCCAGTTTCCAAAAGAAATCCTCAACTGACTTCAAAGCAACTGTGGAGGATATACAATTAGTACTTGGGATTTTAATAGGACATGGTCCTCTTCGAAAACCTGATGAAGATGGGTTTAAGCCAGAGTGATAAATGCACTCTTTGGAGATGCAAAAAAATCATGGCTAAACTGTTCTGCTATTTGTAGAATCAGGAAAAAAGTTTCACAGTAGCTTATTTCCTGAGCCCAAAGGATATCAGAGAACAATGAATCCACAAATCTAATTAGTCTTAGAACAAGCCTCAGACTTGTGGGATACATGTAAGTAACTAAAGTGCATAAGTTTCTTTTAGGACTAAGTGCAGAGTCATAGACTCTTTCTTTCATTTCCTAAAACTTATAATGATTCTTATCAAATTTTAGCTCATATATTGTCAATCAATTCATTCTCTTTTCATAACTACTTCCTGTAACCTAAGAATATAAACAGAATATAAAACAGGTAATTGTTGCTTTTATTAAATTTTTTGACCATTTTAACAATGTTTTATACCTATACTGGTAGCAAACATTTTTCATTCTATACTAATGTCAGTCAATATTGTTCTATTTCAGACAACACACCGATTCCACAAAAAACATAACAAAAATATCAGATGGTTAAGAGAAGCAATGAATCAAAAGGTCTATATCAAGCTGACAGTTGTATTGTGGTGGTTGCATGTTGCCCACCAATCAAGTTGTGTGAGCAATCTATCATTGGTTGATGACATCAGTGTAATTATGTCTATGTGCATGTGACTATGCTTGTTGTGAGTACGGTATTGCGTAACAACACTAATATTTACTAATTCAAACATAATAAATCACAGGTATGTATATCAATTGTAAGGCTTCTTAGGAATTTGTTTAGTAGTGTTCAATATCAAAAATTACATTAAAGTTATAAAATTTTTCAACATAAAAACCAAGAGCAACATTTGTTTTAAATACTTTGGAAACATCTTTTTTAAATCTTTGTTTCACATTTAACCTTAACAACACACATATTTTACAGAAAATATCAAAAATTTACTGATAAAATTTAAATAAAGAAACAATTACTACCTAATGGAATCATAATATGCTGTAAAGCACTTAAATTTACGCTATGTGAGTTAAATTTCAATTTAAAGCTGAACTATCAAAGGCAGTTAAACTGTACCTGTCAGTTAGAACCCTTGTCCTCGTATATTACCTTACAGTAGTTTATTAGTATTACTGATTTCATTATTTCATTTCATATAGTTTGGTCGAACACTGTAGAAATAGTTTTTGTAAAGTTTACATTTTTTTAAAGACAGCCTAAATGCATATCAAAGTTCACTCATGTATATTTAACGCAAACTTTATGTTAAAAAAAATTAAACTACATTTCCTCTTTGTTCAAGGTAATATGAACGTTTAAAACTTTATAAATTAACATTGCAATGTCTTATTATTATTATTATTATTAAGTATCAACTTTAATTAAATGGTTGAATCTATAATTTTGGCTAGTAACCCCTCATGGTTTTGACATAATATTATGTTCATAGTGATTATGTAAAAGTGTGCTACTGATGTAATACTACGCATTATTATATTGTTCCTGTTTTATTCCGTTATCTACTGTAATATTGCGCAAGAAGCATTTCTATGGTAACCGCACATTACACAAGTAGTTATGGCATTTTCTACTATATGTAAGCACTTCATTAGTCCTCTGTCATGAGTGTTCGCACATTGGTGAGTTCGCTGTAGTTGCACAGTACAGCTACATGTTTTGCATATCAGCTGTCCTACAGATTTATTTCTAGTGTTCGTTGTACCATGGACATATCTGACGTACACATAGAAGATTGGCTTCATTTGCGTAATGACGGCATGGACACAGACAGTGATCGTGACTTAGTGGACGATATATACAAAATAACAACAATTCTGCATAAAAAAGAATATATCTAAACTCTAAAAAGCTGTTTGTGTGAGAATATAGCAAAAATTCAGCAAAACAACATAATGTTAGGTACAAAATAAAACCGATAAGGGGTTAATGTCAAATCAAATTGAATCAAGTGCAAATTTGTATCATATTTTGTACGGCTACCTTTTTGCATTGGCAAGTTGGAAAATTTGAGACAGGCATTGACTAGTAAATAATAACGTACTTTTGAACTCATTTTCATACTCATTTATTCTTCTTACACATATATTACATTCACACTTTAGTGTATATACTTTTTGCTTATGTACTTTGTTGTAGCTTTAAACTACTAAATTCAAAATAATAATAAATTTTACAACCAAGGTTTATAATTGGACACATACCTTACTGAGGATATAAGCTAGATCTCTTCTGGAGGTTTTAATAACATCATCTTTTTTGGAAGAGGCAAGAAAACGTATTTCTTGTGGTGTCAAACCTACTTTTAGTTTGCCTTTAATAACTGCGATTGTAGCAGGAACAGCATTCTGTAAACATTTGCATAATGTACTTTAAATACATTAACATTTCAGGTTTACTACAGACAAAGCCTAATTAAAACCACTTTATTAATAATAGAGATCAGTGACTCTTGATCTTTATCATAGTCAACATTTATACGAAATTCTTTTAACTTTGTTTTGAAAACAAATAACTTGCTCTCCTCATAGGGGAGCATTTTGTAAATAGAATTACAAAGACGATACAGTCCCCCTCCTCAAAAGCTCTTTTACCAAGACCAGTGATAACAAAGGTGTTGCAATTGTATGCAACATTTGTAATAAACTGCTGAATAAATTGTTCTTTATACACATAAAGGTCTCATACTTTAACCAGCCTTGTCACTATCATGATTCCATATTTGTAAAAGAGGGACCTACATATTTACATCGTACGCATCTCCCCAAAAGACAGTCCTCAAAAGATGACTCCTTGCTGCAAAAGTAACTCAAGATGACCATGATAAAAAATCAAAAGTATATCCCTACTACAATAACACATGGAGATAGTCCTCAAGGCAATCCCAAAAGAGCCAACTTCCAAGAAATTTAACAAAAATTAACTTGATCAAGCTACTGATTTTAAATGGAGATTTCAATTAATTCTATTTGTTTCGGAGACCATACAATAGAAAATACTGCCTTATAAACCTAGACCATTTTTTGAATACAATTTAATGCTAATTGCAGACAAAAGTTAGTCCAGTTTCAACCAGTTCTGCAGCAGAGTAAGCATAGTGTCCACCATGCTTCTAATGGCAAGTGAAACTTATAAACATATCTTTTTCTCAGTAATATACTTTCTGTTTCACTGAAAGGATTACAATTTTTGTTGAACTTACTTGTTCCCGTATGATGTTTTCTACCTGAAGCGCTGTCTCTTCATTGTGGGGGTACGGCATTCCATGAGTAATTATTGTGCTCTCTAGGGCCACTACAGGTCTCCTGGCATCCAGGGCACTTTTCACCTCTTGACTGACCTCTATACATCTCGCCAGCCTGTGGAGCTTCCTTACTATCATCTGGAATAAACAAACTTATAATGGTTACTAACCGAGTGTAATTGTGCATACAACCTTTCAAAATTATCTAGCGTTAGTAACATATGTCTTATGAAAGCAAGCTAAAATGTAAACAAGTATTAGTGGATAATAGTTTGATTCACTCCAACAGACATGAAATGGACACAGAAGGTGTACAGGTTTTGTTCTTGAAAGTTGACTCCTAAAAGTCTTACAAATTCTCCAAGTTTGTTGTTTCATATTCAATTTAAAGTTAATGAAATGAAATATAAATTTATTTCCACAATCTTCATATAGGTACAGAGATTAAAAATGGGTTTGCAAATTTTTGTTAACAATGAAATTTTAAAACATTGTAATTTCTAAATATATATTTGTTGGAAATTAGCCTACATGGGCAAGCAGCCTGTGCGTAGGCTAGAGACGCTATCTTTTACAGAAATTGAAGTTAGTTTGTTTTGCCGGGTATGGTTCAGACGCAAACGAACGAGCAACAATAACAATAATAAATTAAATTAAACAAACCGACCAAAAAATGTATATATAATTTATTTGAAATAGTTATCACTTTGAAATGTAGATGAATGACAGATGATATCGGAGGGGGGAGGGGTGAGAGAAAGGACCAAGGTCAAGCCCGCCCATATTCTGATAAGATTAGGGCCTCGGCTCCCTCAAGGCCAATCTGTAGAAGGAAAAAATTAACGTTTTTCTTCAAAATTGAAATTGAAGTTGATTCGAATAATTTGAAGTGACTGAAGTTTTTGCAAATGTTTCTGAACAATACATGGGAAATATAAAAGGAATTTGTTATTGAAAATGATTTAACTAACCTTGTAACAGGTATACCGACATTAACTGCATGCCTGGTATTATAAGAATGTGATGTTTCTGGGAAAATTATGTTGTAATATTTATAAATATGAATTAAAAGATGCTTTATGTACAACTGTCGCAAGGAAAGGAGTGAAGATTCGTGAAAAAGAGTGTCAGTAGGATAACGCTTATTTTTCCTTAATCCTGCTTTTAAGATACATTTTGTGTTATGTAAAGGGGCTCCAAAACTGATTTTAATGCGCCGCCCCAAGCAATGTTACCAAATGTAAGAAGAGATTGGACATAAGCGCAATACGTTATTTTAATTTCCTTTTCATTTAAAACATCACTTAATCTTCTGAAAGCGAAAATATATTTTCTTACTTTTGCTTGAATATAGGCTATATGATCAGACCATTTAAGGCGATGATCGAAAAAATTACACCTAGAAATTTGTAACTTGTAACACGTTCAATACTTTTACATCCACATGTTAAATTTGCAGAATTGCCGCATTGATGAATTCTCAAACTATTTAAATTGTAATCTGAATTATTGTTCAATGAAATAGGTAGAAATTTTGTCTTAGATATATTTAGTGAGAGAAAATTTTGATCTAACCATTTTTTCAAAATCATTAAGTCGTTTGTAGCCTTTTCCTGTACTTCCATCCAATTGTTACCAGAAATAAAAATTAAGCTGTCATCCGCAAACAAAAAGAGTTTTCCATACAGATTTAGTTTAGAAATATTGTTTATATATATATCAAAAACAAAATAGGTCCCAATGTACTACCTTGAATCACACCATAATCCACATTTTGAGGATCACTGTTCTCTCCGCAGATGGACACAACCTGTCGCCTCTCGCTCAGGTAGCTGCGGAACCACGCTAGCGCAATGCCGCGGACTCCTATCATTTCTAATTTTGTTAACAAAATAGTGCGATCCACAGAGTCGAATGCTTTTTTTAAATCCAAAAAAACAAGCATGCACCTATTATTTTTTGAAATACTTTTGTTTAAATCTCTGTTGATATCAAATAATGCGTCATTGATACTTTTGTCTGGCCTAAATCCATACTGACACTCACTTAAAATGTTATGGTTTTGTAAAAATGAGACGAGTTGATCCTTAACTATTCGTTCTAAAACCTTACAGAAAACGCTTAAAATGAGATGGGACGGAAGTTGTTTTTGTTTGTTTGTAAATTCATTAGATTTGAAAAGAGGAAAGATTTTTGCTAGCTTAAAATTATCGGGAAATACACCAGTTGAGATACTTCAGTTAATTAAATGTGTTAACTGTTGAGAAATAACATGGATATTAGCCTTGAAAAGGTTAGCCGAGACCCCGTCCATCCCCGGTGCGGATCCACCCCTCAGGCCATTGACCTGGCGTATTACGTCATGTTCACTCACAGTCTGTAGTGAGAATTCAGTGTTCAGCCAGTAATCAGAGTCACGTACCACTGGATCCCCCCCTGAATCAATCTCGTCGGCCAGGGTTTTGGCAACAGCCGAAAAAAAATCATTGAAATCATTGGCAACCTGTTTTAAAACCTCCTTGCTCATCATAGGTGCACCTGGTAGAAATCTTTGAATAGGAAAGTTATCTCTACATTTATTCCTCCCAATTAATTCGTTAATAATTCCCCAAAACAATTTACCATTTTTTCTACAGTCATTTAATTTCATTCTATAGTAATCCCGCTTTGTAGATTTGATTGAGTTGCTTAAATCACGTCTTAACATATTATAATAAGTTCTAAGTTTACGATTAAAAGTTTGTTTTTTTAAGATTTTACTAATTTTATCCCTTTTACGAATCAAGTTTACTAAGTCATTGGAAATCCATGGCTTAAGTTTTTTCTTCCGTGTTGTGGGATGTTTTATTTCTTTTTTAGCGATAGATAAAGATTCAGTAATCGCGCCCGAAAAATTGGCTGAACATTCGTTGACATCATAACAATTCAGGACGGGATCCCAGTTTGAGGTGATAAGACACTCGGTAAACAGTTTTTCGTCAGTATACGTAATCGGTGCTAGTGGTGTGTCAGTGGCAGTCGCATGGACTGTGATCCTGAGGCCGGTGCTGTAGTGGTCAGTGACGGCGGTGTGCAGCACGGCGGCCTGCACACTCTGCATGTCGTTGTATCTCACAAACACGTGGTCCAGGCAGGTCGTGCTGTGCTCCGTCACCCGAGTCACTTTGTCCACACATTGTACAAGTCCATGACCAATAAGGCAGTTTAAATATCTGTTAGTAATATCGTCAGGTAGTAATAATACAAGATAATTCAGAATACTTGTATGTATATTTATCTACAAAATTAATTTAACCCACCAATTGGCTATATAATTGCTTATATATTGGGTTTTAGCAAAAAAGAAACATATATATAAAGCTGAAACTATAGTAGCATTATCAAATCAAATCAAAATAATCTTTATTCATTCATTTGCACATTTTGTACATCAAATAGTGTAAGTTTAATGAAAAAAGTAGTCAAATTACAATATATAATTGTAATGTAAAGTTTATAATTTAATTTTTAACTGATACATAACAAGTATTAAACCGTATGCACTTACTATTACAAAATGTAATATTAAGGTCCTAAGGGAAAGTGTTCAAATTCTTCTAAAGAATACTAAGTTAATCCTACCAAAAACTCTTTTATCTTTCTTTTAAAACAAGTACATTTACCATCACTTTTTATAGTCATCCGAATAAATCTGAAAGCTGTCGTGAGGTGAACACCGAAATCTGTATTCTACATTCAACTTTTGCTTTCGTAAACAAAGAATATCTTGTAACCTGTTCATCTGTTTATTGCATCACTTACTTTCAATGATGACTAAGATGTTGCACACTCATAACGCCTCCATCTTTTTTAGATACCCACTCATGAAAGTATATGATTTACTTACATTGTATGGTGGCATGTAGAAGAACCTGTTTAACTAGGATCTCTTTTGTGCGTACACAGTCATTCGTCTAACATTTCGGTTCAGAGCTAAATTCACTTAATGGTTTGAACCATTTACGAATAGCAGTTATTTGTTTCCCTCTCTGCCACTACAAAGTCTTAGCAAGAGTGTCAAGAAAATCGTTGTTGACACTAGAAAATATGTGGTGCTAAGACCAAAACCGTTTCAATATGTTTGGATCTCATCAGGTAAATGTAGAATATGGATTACGGTGTTCACCTCACGACAGCTTTCAGATTTTAAGAAAGCTCAAGAGTAAGGCATTAGGAGTGCGAAAACTTTATTAGTGTCTGTGATAGCCTGCGAAAGAGATGAAACCTGCATGTGGTTCATGGTAAAAGTGATACATACGATCAGGAAGATAATCAAGGTAATAACTATTTATTGGTTATTTAGAGGTACCTATTAAATCGAAGTCTAATCTTAACTGTTACCAGGCAAGAAGAGCTACAGTATAATAAACAGCCATCAACACACTCAGATTACGATTAGACTATCAGTTTTAAATATCGATACTATCATATACGACATTTGACCTTTAGATATTCATAAATAATCATTGCAAACTTTCTTTATCTAGACTAGTGACGTAATTACCAGCTGTTGCTATAGACGTAATTACCAGCTGTTGCTATAGACGTAATTACCAGCTGTTGTTTTTTCGTTTACGTAGGAGAAGGCTAGTGACAACAAAAATAACAATGGCGATGAATATGCAGATATTGGCTCAAAATGTTTTTATAAATACTGAGCAATTTTTTAAATGGTTACAAGTTCCTTAGGTACCTTGCTCCTTTAAATACAAATTATTAAGTTTGTATTGACGAAATGAAAACTAGAATTAAAGGAAGAAATCAAAAAGTGTTTCACTGCAAGAAATATAAGAACAAACACGAATCTAAAAACGATCTTGAGAAGACTTTTTGAACATTCTATATTTGGTATTGTAAATATAATGAAAAATCGTGTACTATTTTAGTTGAAATCTAACAAACCATGAATTTTTAATTAATGAATGTGCATTTGACGGCATCAGTACCTGCAGCAGGATACCATTTCAGACTGGCTAAAGTAATTGTTAGTACTACACTGCTCAAACGTTGTTTAAGTAAAGTTAAATTATTTTATGTACATCTAAGGAACTGTCGATATAATTATGTAGTTTCCTTTTTCTTGTTAGCTGCCCAAGAAGATAATATTTTACATATAAAAGTATAGCTTCACTTTAATACGATTTTATAAGCATAAAACTTAATTTATTTCGACAATATCACTCAAAACTAATTCAAAGTAAAATCGTATTTGGAAATCAATTAAAATCATGTGTTTCGTTATTGACTAATGGCGGCAATAACAGTGACATACGTGTCTTCTTTGTTTCACAAGCAGTCCCGTTTATCCTTGAAAGTTAATTCAATATTATTGTTTTGTTATAATTATATATTATATTTTAAGTTGTACATTACATTAATATTTATACATTAATTTCTAAGATTGAAACTAGTAAAACCATATTGTTCCTTGAAATATCTATTATGTTATTTGGTCCGACAATTTTCTTTCAGTCTTTTGTATGGTCATGAATGTCGACGATTTGGGTCATTCGGTACTCATCATCCGATTGGGTTTCTTTCTTTTTTTTGTCCTCTTAGAACAAGAAGCTTATAAATTGCACTTAGTCCTGTAAGAACCTTTACGCTGCTTCCGGAGTGACAGGATATTAGGGAGTGGGGGTCACCTTCTATTGAGATCCACGAGGAAGAATTAGGGCACTACATCTCAAAGTCATGTCTCCCCAGAAGAAGGGGAGGCCAGCTCTGAACCAGCCTCTCCAGCCAAAGCAGGCAGGGGTGGCATACCCTTGTTGAGGCTAGCAAGAATCTCTGAGGTTAGGGAACAAACCCTGCCAACTTCAACAGTCATCTTTCACAGTAGACTAGACCTATTAAATTGCCCATGAACCCCAGAATTTCGACATTTGCGGTTAGTGATGTGCATCCTGGTTCCTGGACATCCATAAGGTTGCCCAAATTAAAGTGACACATCGGTATTTGCTGTGCCCAGTGGTGGGTTCAACTGGAAGTTATAAACCAGCCAGAAGTGATCCCTGCTGGGTAGTCCGATTGGGTTGGTGGCCGCTTATTATACAGCAGCCCAGGCAAGTACTTAAACTACCTTATAAAGTAGCATGTCATGTCATTACGACAGGGATTTTCAATCTCTCAAATACAAGTTGAGGGATACAAAAGTTAAAGTTTACTTGGGACAGATATAAGGTAGAGTACGATAAGCGGACCCGGTTTTTTTCAATTAGTATAATCATAGATATTTAATATTATATTAAATACAAGTCTATCAACATATCTATAGACAATAGATAATAGACAATATTCTTTATTTGTTGTTTCTTTAAGAAATACAATTGCGTCAATAGTAGATAATAACAAAAACTTAGATTAATATTTCTTGCTTTACAAATATTGATGTGGTATTTATAGAAGATCGAAGAACTCCTTCAATGAATATACAGCCAGTTCCATCAGCCAGTCTCGAAAATGTCTTTTCAGTTCGTTCCCTTTCATGTTCTTGAGATTTGGTGGTAGTGTATTAATGATTTTGCATCCAATGTAAGAAGGTTTTTTGCTGAATTGCGATGTGTGGTGTACAGGGAGAATGTAGTCCGTTGCTCGTCTGGTGTGGTATGAGTGAGCATTTTCATTTCTAGGAAGGTCCATCTGGCTGGTGTAGATGACGACTGCATGGATGTATAGTGCTATGACAGTAAGAAGCTGCAGGGATTTGAAAGCTTCTCTGCAGCTTTCCCTAGGGCTGAGGCTATAGAGTGCCCTTACAGCTTTTTTCTGGAGTATCAGGATTTTGTTGAGATTGGTTTCAGATGTTCCTCCCCATGAAATTAAGCCATATCTGAGGTAGGACTCCACTACAGCATAGTATGCTGTCTTTGCCGTCTCCAAACCTCCTATCCACTTCATTCGCCTTACCACATAAGTGCCAGATGAAAGTTTTTTGGTCAGATCGCGTATGTGATCTGTCCAGGAGAGGTCAGCATTAATTGTTAAGCCAAGCAGTTTTGCCTTTTTTCAACTAAAATATTAGGTATTTTTGGAATCTGCTCTTGTCTTCTGCTAAAATTGATCTGGGTGGTTTTGGATTGATTTATGACCAGATCGTTTTGAAGGCAGTATTGGAGTGATTTTTCTGTTGCTGATGAAATATCCAAAATTAGATTTTGTGCTGTGTTATTTGTAAACAAAAGAGTTGTGTCATCTGCGCACATAATGGTTTCTATAGAATTGTCATTGATAAAACTTGGAAAATCGTTTGTAAAAAGTAAGAACAAAAAGGGGCCTAAAACTGAGCCTTGAGGCACTCCTCTACTTACTGTGAGTTGTCTTGATCTATACACGCATTTACTCCCATTTACATTTTGTTGAATCTCAACTATTTGCTTGCGTCCTTTCAGGTAGCTAGTCACTCAATCTTTCGCCAAGCCTTCAAAACCTAGGGCTGAAATCTTTTTCAAGATAAGATCATGATCTAGACAATCGAAAGCCTTACTGTAGTCTAATAGGACAGCTGATAGGTGTTTGTGGTCTTCTAATTTATCTATGATGTATTCAATTAGATTAGTGACAGCTGTGGTGGTGGATCGTCCTTTGAGATAGCCATGTTGGTTCGTTGTTATTAGATTATATCTGTCCAGATGTTGTAACATTCTTGAGAGTGCTACCTTTTCTAATATTTTTGAGAAAGTTGGTATTAGTGAAATGGGACGGTAATTTTCGGGTTTAGTGATGGATCCTTTTTTGTGCTTTGGGTATATTTTTGATATTTTTAAGGGGGATGGAAACTGGCCTGAGGAAAACGATTGATTTATTATGGTAACCAGTGGTGGTGCTAGTTGTTTGGCACAGTGTTTTACTAATTTTGAAGGAATTTCTTCAATTTCACATGATAATTTAGTTTTCAGGGAAGCTATCACTCCCAAGACTTCTTTAACAGTTGTTGGTGTTAAAATTAGTGATTGACAATTTCTTTGTGGAAGCGAAATCGGATGAGTTATGGCTGTGTATTTCAGATGTTCTTTATTTTCGCCTAATGTGGAATCTGCTATTTGGGAAAAGTATTTGTTGAAATGTTCGGCTATTTCGGCGGGGTTGTCTATTATGTTTCCTTCTATCTCCATCTTCAGTGTTGAATTTTCTTTCTGTTGCTTACTTTGCTTTTCTGAGTTTATTATGTCCCAAACGGCTTTAGACTTATTGTCAGAGTTAGTGATGTAGTTAGCAGCCATATGTTGTTTGAGACTCCTAAGCTTGAGATCGTAAGCTTTCTTTTTTGCTGCCATGGATGTTCTATCATGTTCATTTCTGGTGAGCTGATATCTTTGTAAGGCAATTAGAAAATCTTCTTTTAGTATTTTGGACTCTTGGTCATACTGAACTTTTAGCCTGCCCCTCGGCTTTGCTCTTACTTTTTTGCTAGGGCATATATGGTCCAATATTTGTCTGACAGTTGTCTGAAATGTTCTGTATGCCTCTTAACATCAGGGGCATTGTGTACCAGTTCCCACTTTTCCATTTCGAATTCCTGTTTTAAGCTATTAAGGTTTTTTATTGAGAAAATTCTTTTTTGTGTAGCTTCTTTTTTAGGGAAGACTTCTCTTTCCACTGCAATAGAACAGATTTGGCCAGTGTGATCCGACATTCCACCTTGGATCACTGAAAAGTCGACTGCATCTTCAGGTATGTTGGTACAGATGCAGTCTATTGATGTTGTAGAATGATTAGTAATTCTTGTCGCTGGAAGGGGAAGCCGCCTGACTCCAAAAACCAGCAGTTCATCTTCGAAAATAGTATTATTTGTGTTAACAGTTAGCCTGTCTATGTTGATGTCGCCCATTAAGATAAGTAGTTTTGCCTCAGCTGTAAATGAGGTAAGTATATCTGATATAATGTTGATAGCTACATTAGCTTGTCCTCCTGGTGTCCGATAAATCCCTAGAATGTAGAGAGTTTTTTTCTTGATTTTTACCTTTGTTAATGCAGCTTCGCATACCAGTTCTTGACAACTGTTTGCTATGTTGATTGCTTCTGTTTTTGCGGTTTCTGTTTCCTTAATGTAGATTGCAACTCCTCCCAAATCTATGGTCTTTTCTACTGTAGTGTTTAATTAAATTGTAACCACTAATCTTAGTGAGTAATAGTTTATCTGAGTTTAATCCATGTTCAGTAAGTATTAATATGGTTGGATGTAGGTCACTCAATAGATGGTTTATTCTTTCCACCTTTTTTGATAGTCCTTGAATGTTCTGATGAAAGATGGTGATAGGTTTTTTCATTGTTTTCTTTAAGTGCTGTTTTGTATCTATACTCATAATAACAATCATATTTGAAATTAAATTGGTATTTATTTACATTAGCTTGACCATGGAAAATGGACTTTTTGTCATGGGTTGGGCATTTATAGCCAAGTATTATTATCACAGGTGCATATGAAATGGGGGGAAGTATATTATTGTATTATATTTATGCCTTTCGGACATTATTGCGTTAAGGAGCAGGGGCATCACGTGATCTGGGATTCGACTTTTGCAAGCTTGAGTTAATTTTTTTTCTAAAAGAGCAAGCAGTGCGCAGCGGGCAGGCATCGTTGACAGGATTAACGTATTAGTCAGACTCGTCTTTACGAATTGCTTCCACGTGAGATACCGAACATCCAACACAAAGGTGTGCCATTACCACTACTGAACTAGGAGGTTAAGAATAGACGTGGAGGAACAACAGTAGTTCAAAATGGCGTCCCTTCTTTATTTGAGAAGGCGCGGAGTATTACCAAACTGTCAAATATGGATAGTGTTGTCAGAGGTACGATAATTTCATTGATTTTATGTGCCGGTAAAATACACGATGGGTACTTAGTTATTATTGTACCATGAAAGATTTTTGACAAATTTATACAAGTAACAAACCAAAAGTTAATTATAACATAATTTATTATACGAACATACTTTTTCATTAAATGTGTTTGGTACGATTATTTTATATGAAAGTACGATAATTTCTCGTTGTTGGTATGATAATCGGTTTTTAAAATCTGGCTATACTGAGTTTGAGCAGACGCGGAGTTATAGGAAACTGTCAAAAACGGAGTTTTCAGAGGATTTAAAAAATTCGTAGCTCCTTTGATTTTCGTTGCCGACGAATGTTTTCTTCAATATTGTTTTCAGGAAAAAAATGAACATACCTTTCCATGGTCACGTTAATGTAAATTGATACCATTAAATTAAATAATTACTATGATACACATAGTGAAAATATGATTAACAAAAAAAGAGTTATAACGATCAAACAATTAGAATTGGATATAGGAAAAAACTCATATAGAATAACGAAATGATAACAACATAACAAACATGTAAAACAGAAAAATGCAGAACTATTTATGTTTTCTCTTGGGTAGCAATGATTAACCACTTAAGAAGTTATTGAAAGCATCTACAAAACCGTACTTCTCTTCTTTACAAATACTCACATAGATGATCTGCAAGCAGATTGGCTGATATGCTAAATTTTAAATTTAATTTCGCAGTCATCCATAAGCTCAGTATCGCCTCATTATATCAATAGTTATAATTAAGCAATATCGGTTGTCAATATCAATATAAAAAACCAGGTCCCTTATCATACTCTACCCCAAATATAAAAAATTTTGTAAAAATCACACAACTATAAAAATGTGGACAAGGCCTATCTTTGGGAAGAACGAAGATAAGAGATATATATATTATATAATCTTATACTGGACTAATATAAATATAGGTTAAGGACACCAATTGTTTCACTAAAAACTGTTCTGATCTCATCACACAGCTTAAAGGAATGTGGAAAGAGAACATTTAGACCTCAGTACCATTAATTAACTAAATATACCTATGCAACTTTCCCTAATTTTAAATAAACTAACCTTAAAAAGATACTTTTAATGATTATCGCTCAGTTTAGACTTATAAAGAAGTTGGTCATAAATCTTTAGTAGGCCTGTAAATTTATATTTTGATTTGTTACAATAAAATATTCAAACTAATTATCACAATGTTCACAATAGTAAAAAAATTATACTAGTGATTCACAATCACAAATCACTGCGGTCTGCGACACAAATGTAAACAAAATAGTATTTTTTTTTTTTTTTTTTTTTTTTTATCTTTTTGTTTAGCGTTAAGGCTAATAGGCTTTGGGGAATCCATGAAGCCTCGATGTGCGAATAACTATTATTCTGTGGTTGTCATGTTAATAAGGTATTCAGCAGTATTAGTCAATCCATATACATGTATATCTAATAGACATAATCGAAGATATTAATGGTAATACATGAATGTTTCAGTAGTGTACTGTAGTGTTTTCGTTAGTCACTCAAAAGATGGGAGTTTGGGAATCTAAGACATAGGTGGGAAGATAGGGAATGGTGGGGTGTTAGGAGAGCTTCTCGCCAGGGGCCCATCAGGCATTCCTATCCCGAAAGGAAGGGCCTCGGTTGAAGTGCCTATTCCCCAAGGTTACATGTATGTAGTATGTTGATTTCTGTTGTGTATAATTCAGTTTAGTTATATCCTTCGTTTTAATTGCAACTAGTAGAAAACTATTTAGTTCTTTGAAAATTTGACTATCATTGGTTTGTAATACTCTACATAAGTTCACATTATTTAACCCAAATTGTTTACTAATTAATTTGAAATTTGTGCTTCTAGCATGGTCATTTGCCGGGCATCTGAAAAATATATGCTCTAAAGTTTCGTTATTACCCAAAGTACATCTTAAGCATAACGGAGTAAAATACTTACCTATAGTAAAAAGACTACTATTTGTATTAGCATGTCCAAACTCTTAATCTAAGTAGGTTAACTATCTCCCATCTTTTAAACTTGACATTTTTGAACCAACTTTGTTTTGGGACTGAATCTACAATTTGTTTGTACCATTTTGCTTTATTTGAACCTAAAAAGTATTCATTAAATTTAGCATGGTATAGTATTTTTTGATACGCCTTAAAATCGTCAAATGGTATGTTAAATTCTACTAGTCTGATGCCATCTGTTATTGCTTCCTTAGCTAAACTGTCCACTTTTTCGTTTCCAGCGATACCTATGTGACCCGGTATCCACTGTATAATGATATTTTTCTTTGTCACTAATATTTCATAAACTATTGTTATAATAATACTTTGATTATCATTATTCGACCCTCCATGCTTTTTTCTATGGCTATTACTGCAGCTTGAGAATCAGTTAAGATTATAAAATCGTTGTTATTTAGATTACTTATGTGTTGAATACTTTTCAAAATTGCTACTAACTCCGCAGTATAACTTGAAGAGTACTTATTTAAAGTATATTTGGCTGAGATATTAAGTTGTGGTATCCAGAAGGCAGAGCCAACCCTTCTACAGATTTGGATCCATCTGTGTAAACACGAATGTAATCTTTGAAGGTTATGTTTAGTTTGTTTGTCTCTTACTATTTGTTTTGTAACATTTTCATTTTGTTGGTTCTCTGATAATTTTGTTGTCTAGTATAAATGCATTACTGGTAGGTTTTACCTTTCTATTTATTAAGAAGAGGGGTTCATCAAAATCCCAAATATTCTTAAATACTACATCAGTAATTATGTTTATATTAATCTGACTAATATTATTCAAGGATTGTAGAAATAAAGGGACCCTTTTGTTTGCCCAATATTGCATGTCAGTATATATTGAGCTAAGATACATTAAACTTGTATAGGCAGGGTGATTATTTTGCGAAACTATTTTGTAAACTACCCTATCGGCTAGTAGCTGTCGCCCTTAAGTTTAAAGGCATTACAGATGCTTCTGCATGTAATGTTACAATAGGGGAAGATTTAAAAGCCCCAAGGGCAATTCTCCAGTGCCTGATTTTGTAAATTATCAATCTTATTCAACTCAGTTTTAGTGCTATGTCCGTAGAGGAAACATCCATAATCTAGCTTACTTTCTTATCACACTCTTATAAATCTGTAATATAAATTCAGGGTGAGCTCCCTGAGTTCTGCAACTGACAGATTTAAGGATATTCAAGTCTTTCCAGCATTGGTTGAAGAATACTATTGATATGAGTCTTAAAAGTTAGCTTATTGTCGATGTATATGCCTAACACTTTAATTGTGTCTACTACAGGTATACACACTGATCTTTTATAAAGTACTGTAGATTAGGGTCATTATTTTTTTTTCTAGATACAACTAGTATATTACATTTTTTTGCATGAAGTCCATGTGTAGGATCTCGAAATATTCAACCAGCCCATTAATAGCTAGTTGCATATGATTTTGAACCATGTCATAATTTTTATGTGCGGAATATAGCAGTATATCATCTGCATATTGCACAGATTTGACTTGAGGTGGTAAAGCATATTTTATATGTGATGTATAAAGGGAGAATAACAAGGGACTGAGAACACAGCCCTGTGGCAAGCCTCTGTTAACTACCCTAGTGAAAGTATACTTAGGATTAATAAAGCTTAATTTTCTATTTATCAGCCAGTTGTGGCAGTATATTAAGAACTTAGATGGAATACCTAGGCTAGATAATCTATCTATCAATGCCGGTATAAAAACATTATCATATGCACTAGAAAATATCTAATGCTGCAGCAACAGTTGTTTCGTTAAATGATAAGGCTGTTAGAGTGTCGGTTACAAAATGTAATAGGTAATCACTACAACCCTTCATTTTTCTGAAACCATATTGAGTCTCAGAGACCAAATTGAGTTTTTCGGCCAACCATTCTAACCTATTTTTAATTAGTGAATTCATAAGCTTAGCTAAACAAGATATTAACGAAATTGGTCTGTATGATTCTTCTGAGTTCTTATTTTTATTAGGTTTAAGCAAAGCAATAATCCTGAAATGCTTCCATGTTGTGGGTATGTCTATATGTCCATTCCATATTTCATTAAATATTGCATAGGAGCAATTTTAAGGGCATTTTCTGGCAGGTTTTTAATAATTCTGTACGATATACCGTCAAGACCTGGAGAAGTGTCTTTATTTTTATTTTTGATAGCTATCAGTAATTCTTGAAAAGAAAAGTCTTTTTCTAGTGAATCATCAGAAGGTCTGTTACAATTTCCTGTCAATATATTGCAATTCATTGACATGGGGCACATAGTCTGGGACTATGTGTTTCATAAAACCTTCACATAATTTTTCATTGTTATTTATAAAAGTGTCATTACTGTTATGACATTTGTTACCTTTTAACTTGCCTACAATTTTCCAGGCAAATGAGCTTGTCCTTTTCTCCCCTATATCCTGACACGTTTTTTCCCAACTCAATCTTTTGGCCAACTGAATTTCCTCTCTGGCTTTTAACTGAGCTATCTGAAATGTACGGTAGTTTACTGCCGTCATTTGTTTTTCTAAATCTTGTAAATGCCAGTCTCCTTTGAGCAATAGCCCTGGAACAATTATCTGTCCACCAGGGTTTAGGAGAAAACCCTCTACTATTGTTTATTGGCATTTTAATTTTAGGTATGGATGTCTCACAGGCCTCTGTAATTATATTATATAGCTCATCCATTTTATTAAAGGATGTTGAAAGTTTTAATTCATTAACTTTATTTTCTACTGTCTTAGAAAAAACAAGCCAATTTGCTTTCTTAAAATTAAATTTGTTATGACTAATATTTTTCCAATCTAGGTTATATTTACATGTTAAGTTAGTCATGTTTAAAACTTATAACTATAGGAAAATGGTCACTACCCATAGTATCTTGCATTTATCTCCCAATTTTCTAGCTTTGAGTGCATATTGGGTGACACAAATGATAAATCTAAGGTAGAAGTGTTTTGATCTAGAGTAGGTATTGTAGTGTGTCTGTAATCATTAAGTAAAATTTAGAAGGGATTTGTTATATTCCGTAAAAATATCACTCCCTCTTGGATTGGGTGATCTGGCTCCCCAGTAAGGATGGTGGAGCATTTAGATCCCCCGCATAAAATTGAGTATCCATGGTCTTTATTAAACATATATTGTTCCCAAAATCTTCTCTTTATTTTATTTTTAGGTTTACAATATATATTGTATTTATGAACAGGTTTATTATAATTGTTTATTTCAATACCAATTAATTGTGTTACATTGTCGTTGTAACTTAGTGTTTTTGTGTAAGTTACTGATTTGTGTATTATCATAGCTACACCTCCATATCCATCAATCCCTATCAACTTTTTCTATATTATAATTGTTATCTTTGATGTTATCATATTCTGTTAACCAAGTTCTTGGATTAAACCTATTTGAATTTTATTTTTAGTAATATTATATATAAATTCTGACCACTTGGGTTTTAGTGATCTTGCATTCCACTGAATTATTTTCAATTCATTTAACATGTTTTGAAGTTGTTACTGCTGAAGTATTGCCAGTACCTTTATTTTGGTTCTGTTTTAGTGTCCTGTCAGTGGGCCCATTGCCCCTAGTCTTGGGATTACTGTCCGTAACCTTAAAAGGAGCTAAGAAATCTTCTATTTGTTTTTTATTATTAAAAGTAATAGGTGTAGATAGTAATTTGAATTTTATGTCATCTATTTTTTTTGTTAATTAGGGAACGTAAATGTTCCCTATCTTGTGATGTAGACTCAGGTTTTTGTGTATTTTGGTTAATTAATCGTAAGTGAGTTCTGTTTGCCAGTTACAGTAAGTTTACTGGTATTATTACGGTTTGTATTTATGCTAGTGGTCTTATAATGATTATTACTGTGACTTAGTCTATGGGAAGCATTCTTACTTAGCCCAACTGTAGATCTAGGTTTTTTAAGGTTAAAGTTACTCTCACTGCATTGGCTGTGTTGTTCCGATATATACTCTTCAGTTAGGGGAGGAAAACATGTTGTGTGTGACTACTGGGTGGTAATTTAATTTATGTGCTGGTAGTTCAGGATAAATTTACCTGATATTTGTGTATTTTAGTAGCAGCAGCGTAAGAGCTAGGCCTTATAACATGATTTTTAATTTTTTTATATGTTATAGGGAAGTATTGACTAGCTGTGTGGTTTGTCTTCCCTCATTGAGCTCATTCTATCCTTAATATTTCTTTGACGAGTAAATTCAGGACAAAATTTAGAGTTACTACTATGAGTACCTAGGCAGTGAATACATTTAAGGGGGCCTGGCATTCCTCTGAATGAAAGTCCTCCCCGCAGTTTCTACATATTCTATTATTGGTACATGGTGTGCTTTGCAACATGTCCATAAGCAAAACAACGAAAACATTGTTTTACAGGTATTCTGAATGTGTCTACCTTCATTACGTACATAATTAAGTTTAACATACTGTGGTAGTATGTCTGAGTCAAAAGTGACTTTTACAAAAGAAGTTGGAACTAGGTCATTATTTACTCGTCTTTTAATTCTATTGGCAAATAAGATTTTACTCTCACTTTCCGTTTCGTTTAAGATTTCTTCATCAGAAATTTCTTTTTCAACATATATTACTCCTACAGAGTAAATTCTAATAGAGGGTACGAAGACATTATATTGTGTTAAATATTGTGAGTCAACCAAATTATTGGCTGCTTCATAGTTTTTGCATTTAACAGACAATATTTTTGCCAGAACGTTCAATATGATGAATGTCTGAGCAATGGTTTTTAATTATCTTACCAACAGAGAAAGGGTTTAACTTACGTTTATCTTTGTCTTGAATGATGATTTCATAGGGTCCCTGATTGTCATACTTGTAATACCTTTTGGTAAATATTTTTTTTTAATTCTGGAGTATTTTCTATCTGGTCAGTGGGGGCTACATGGGTCATTGTCTCTTTTTCTTTTACCTTCATTATTATCTTTAGCAGTTTTATTTAAATAATCATGGTCTATAATAATAGATTGAACCGCTTTTTGAGTTTCCTCCTCCTCGAGGGTTTACCATGGGCCAGACCTTCCGACATGTCGGGGTCCGGCCGGGACAGGTTTGTGTAAAGATCGTGTATGTATAGGTTAGTGATTATTGGCTATTGTGAAATTGTAACTGAAATGTAAATTAAATTGTAATGTTAGGAATAAACAGAGATGGAAGAGATTTTACATACTATTAGTTACCCAATACAACAGGTTGAAAGGAATTCAAATACACTTAACGAAGGAACTTGACAACCACAGATGAAGAACACCTTTATGCACCAAAGTTCACGTACGAATGAAAATAGTATTTGGAAATGAATGGGAATTACTGTTACGAACGAAAATGACTGGTTAGTTAGGTTATAGGTTATATTAATTTAACCGATTAGTCGGTTATTTTGCTGCAACATGCAACCACTTAAATTTGTCTTAATTTTTGTACAAGTTAACTGATTGAGCAGAATCAGTCGATGCTTCTGATGGGTTATTTTAAATTAGTCTTAGGACTAAATTTTCTACAGACTAATTTTTCTATGAGTTCACTGATTTTACAGACTTAGTCATTACTTGAAATAGTCGGTGATTCTGATTGGCTATTTTAAATCTTATTTTAAATAATTAGTCTTAAGACTAAATTTGCTGTACGTTAACTGTGCAGACTTTTCTATACTTGAATTGGTAGTTTTTTCTAATCAGTTTTAGTTATACCAGTCTCGTACTTTAGCTATTTATTAAAGTAACATTTGTGATTCGTAATTAATATAAATTATAATATTACTATTTAAACGGTCATTATATTATAGCCTATTAGGTATTACATGATAATATAACGTTTCAAATTTATATAACTAAAATGAATAAAGAGAACTAATAATACGATTACAGCATTTCGTTTTCAAATCCGGTTTAGCCGGTTTGGGCCAGTTTGTTGTTAGTTTTAATTTCTTGACCACTATATTGCCCGCGCTGCGTTCCGTCTCAAGTTATATTTTTGTTCTATAAAAAATATAATAAGAAGTAAACCCTATCACTGTGCATTGTTTGCAACATGCCAGTGTAATTCAAATTGCTTTCTTCTGTGTATATTTATTTTCTAATCCAACCATTGTTTGTTCTTGAAGTCCGAAGTAATTTTATACCAATAATGAATCTATTATTATTTGTATAAATAATGGGTGTTTTATATTTATGACTTACTAATTTTATTTATACTAAATTAACTTGTACTATTATATTACCATTTTCTTTATATTTTATTTATAACATACTCATGTTGTTTTCTTCTAAGGTACTCTTGGTTGTGATTTGATTTGAAAATGTTAAAATCACATGAAATAAATATCAAGAATAATAATTTTATGGCCAGTTTTGATTTTCACTAATTTATTTATGCTCTATTGCAAACATTACCTACTTAACTCTAAATCGAAGGTCTTCCGTATCAAAGTATGACTTTCTTATAAGACATAAATAAAAAACTATGTAGGTGTTATATGATCAAGGTGTCTCGTGAATGGTAAGGTTCTGTTTAAATATAAAACAGGAAAATTCATTATATTAAAAATAAGTTAAGCAGAGCAGTAGCCAATTATTTAAGTGTAATGTTAATGTGTAAATTAAATCTGAAACCAGAATCAAAATGTATAATATTACTAAATAAATTCGGGTGGGGTAATTCAATTAATTCTTCAGATTAATTTGAAGTCTGCACAATTAAGTAAACCAGTCAATCTGGATTTAATTAAAAAACTAATCGGTTATTCATTTGACTAAATTGACCGATTGATGATAGAAATAACTGACTGGTTAGTAGGTTATAAAACCCGTTCGTTTATTCCATCACTACAAAATAGAAACTAGATTAAAGAGCTAATAGCAGAAAGCACACGGTCCTATTGTATGTATAGTAGCTGTTTATAAAATGTCTTTCCAACAACCAATAAAAAGAATTACCACTAGTTCTGCAGCAAACTTTAACTATAAAAAAGTAGTAATTGAAAATAATTACATAAAATGAGTGATTGAAAATAATATATATTATGTAACAATTGCTTGCTGTTATGATAATAAAATAAAAGTAACTATTTAATTGAACTTCGCGTACTTATGTATGTGGTCTTATACTGTGAAGCGGGTTTGACAGAGGTAGTGGTGGGGTGTAGAAACTATACATATAATATTTATATCTTCTGGTTAAAATTCTATCATGCTAATCATAAGTAATGAATATATGTCTACCATTCTTTATAATACATTAACATAATAATAAACTGTTAATTATTATGGCCCATTTTTGTGTTCGTTACTGTACTTTACACCTGTAATAATCTTTTACCAGACTGTACTTCTTCAGAACAGCTGATTTTGTTGGAACAATGAAAGCAGAAAAGTGGCAAAGCTGAAACTGTTTTGTAAACAAATAACAGCTGGACTTTAAAAGGTTGACTCACACCTAGGGCCAGGCCAACACAAATCAAATCACCACAACAAAGACGATGCTGCTAAGGTGCCAAGCTACGGGATCAAGTGAATGGCCTTCAGAGAAAATTTAAAGTGATCTTCTCGTGAGTCCAGAGGAAGAGTGGGAGCAAGTGAATTGTGATGATCTCATAGTCGGCAAACAAAGAAGGTATTTAATTTCTAAGAGTGCGTACAGTACTACTCGTCTTCATTTAATGTTTTTAATATAATACCACGGAAATTCGTCAAGGAGCTATTTTTGTGAACTAGGTAGGGGACATTGGGTATAATATTACTTTGCTTTTATTTTATTATTTGTAATGCTTGTGAGTTGTAAAGGAATTACTTCTGGATATTTTGTTTGTGTAGTTAATGACAATGTAATAAGCACCTTGCTAAATATTTTATTTGTAAATGAGATTATATTTGTAAATACGTCCTCTTTAATTAATACCTTTTTAAATAAGGCCATTTACTGAATAAATTTCTTTTAAAATAATTTCATGTACTAACTAAATATCTTTAGGTATTAAGTGATAAGGTTTAATCCTCTTAGGACCAAACAATTTTTCTGTAAGACTTTTTATGAGTGATTTTTAAGAAAATTTTATATGTGCGAAAACTACCAGACCAAAACACTAAAATACGTATCACTTAAAGATTAAGATTTTAGATGAAATTTTAAGGATTCTTTTAGAGATTATGTGGGTAGGGTACGATAAGCGGACCCGTTTTTTTATATCGAAGAACATAGTCATCGATACCTAATATTCGCATCTCAAATCCTAGACTATCAATCGATATAAAAGTACCTATAGTACTCAATAACAATCATATGTTTTTAAAAATAAAAATATGAACTTAATATTTACAGTGATCAAACAAATTATGATAACCAAAATTAAGAAAACTGAAGACGACCATATTTACTCCTCTCACAGTTACAGTTGTTTCTTTCCCACAAATTTCACATAATGGGTTTTTCGGTACGAGTCCAACTTGTTGAAGACACGAAAAAGCAACGTCGCAGCGTTGTATAGTTTTCTAAAATAGACTGGGTTTTTAATAATCAAAATTACTTATGTAAAATTGAAATATTATCCTATGTGTTTTATTTTAGAGTGTTTACAGGCTGTTGATATAGATTATTTAAGTTAATAGTTCAAAATAATTAATCAGTATCGATTGATTGTATCTATGGTTATGATTAAGTAATATCGTTTGCCAATTTCAATATAAAAAGCCGGATCTGCTTATCGTACCCTACCCCTAGTAGGCGTACCCTACCCCTAGTAGGCGTACCCTACCCCTAGTAGGGAGTATGTTATTAAGCACAAAAATGATATTTATACTAGGTATTTCATTTCATTTGATTTATTTTTACGGGCAAAACAACTTTTTACAGAGCGTAACAAATTTAGAACAAATACAGATATGAACAATAATAATATCAAAATAAATGACAATAAGTATAACAAAAATAAACCAATTGCAATAATAATAATAACCATAAATAACAAAGCATTAACTGTGAAAACAATAACAATAAATAAAAAGATAACAATAGACTTTATTTACACAATTCATAGGTTACGTTTCAAGGAAGGAAAAGTAGAGTAGAAGAAGTTGAGGTTAGAGGGTATGGTGTTCCCATGATGCTGGACTTGGACATCCAAAATAAGGGATGAAGTAAACGTCACTCACAGGTCTTTGACAGAGGACTCTCTGGAAATTTCACTACCTTATAATGAGTAGTCAAACAGGAGTGGAGTATGTTCTGGTATGTTCAAAAATAAAAACAGGTCAGTCAATGAGAACACCACTTCATCTAGATTACACTGGATGGCTCCTGGGTGAACCAGACAGAGCTATGTATAGGTGTTTCTGATGTCAGAAAGATTCAAAAATGTATTTTTTTTAACATCTTTGTCACTAACTTTTTTGGATGTCTTCAGATAGACGTTATCTCCACATTCCGGGCGTCGGGGTCTGTGATAGTGTCAGATTACAGGTGCTGCTCTAAGAAGATGGTGAAGTGGAGCTAATTTCAATATTCAAGCGGACAAGGTTTTTTTACCAATTCTGACAAACAATATAACAATTATAACTATTGAATTTTCCGGTTTGAATTTGACGGTAACTGGTGACCACGCTGCACTCCGAGTATGCTGCTATGTATAGCGCTAGTGCCATAGCATAATCCTGACCACAATCTGTCACTATTCTTGTAACTGTTCCTAGTATTCACTGAACTAATGTATATGCTCCACAAGACTTAGTTTATTAAAAGTTTTACTTATATAAACTATTTACACACTTTGTTTCTTACTCATGATATTTTTCGAAGCATGCACCAAAGCACATGCCAGGCTGACCTAGGCAAGTTGCACAGCACTACAGTGTTTTCTTGTTTCACTTGGTTTGGCAACAGGTGCGACAATTTTTTTGGTATTCTGTTAGCTGAAGTTCAGCCTTCACTTTTTTTGGGATTTTGTGAATGTCAAGTCATGCCCTATTCTTAGCTGGGCTCTAAACAGACCCATATAGGTGGCAAGAGTGATCGAATTAATTCAAGTTTAAATTCATTTTCCTGTGGTATTTGATGTGCAGATTATGCGCGTTTAGTAAATCATTTAAAGAATGTCAATGAAAACTTTTTTGTACCAGCGCACCACTATTTCATTCTGAAATTCGGTGCTTATATAGGTCACAACATGCCTGTCACACGACTTTCCTATCGTGATGCTATTCCCATACATCGCCACGGTCTCACCTTTCTATAGTTTGGCAGTCTGTATCTCATTTGGGACATTTTTTCTGTCGAGCTGCAAAGTCCCGGTGCAATACATATTCTGTGCAAGGAGCTTTGAGGCCAGTGAATAACTGTTGTAAAAGTTATCCATTAAAATGGAGTGGCCATTATGCAATTTTTCTTTTACCAAATGAAGTACAACCTTTTCCATATGATTTTTTCTCCCTACATCAGAATCTGAAGAACCAGCATACACATGAAATTTGAGTATCAATCCAGATTGTTCTGTAAGTGATTACAATTTCACACTGTACTTGTGACGTTTTCCTTTTATGTACTGGCGGAAATGTAGACGGCCTCGCCAGAGAATCATCACCTCATTTAATGAAAGCTCCCTATGTGGGTGGATAATACACATAATTCATTTTGTTATTGAAGTGGGTGACAACAAACTAGATTTTACCCATACTAGACTTTTCCTGGTGGTTTGGATTATGAAAGTGGAAACATTTTAAAATATTAAAAATCTATCCCTATATGTAAATCATGCATGTAAATTAAATAATTTATCAGTCTTCCAATAATCCTGGAGACGATTCAATCTAATAGTTCCAGTGTGACAAAATACAACAACTCAGCCATTGTTATATCTTTCCATTTGTTAATTCGAGAATGTGGGATCAGTTCTAGTATACTGAATACTTAATATACAACAACTGTATACTTGAATACAGCAACTAATTTAATTTTTTGTAAGTGTTCTCTAAGAACCTCAGCTGTTTTAATATTAGCACCTGTAGAGGAAGAGATTAGATTCACAGACTGTGGTAATTGCTAACATAATAATTAACCATGATTGGGAAGGTTGAATTATTATCCATTCTACACATCTGTTACAACTGTTGTTCCATACTTATATGCATTAAAATTAGTGGTGTGGTAGTTTCAGTAACTATTTTGTTTTTCGATTGTCTTAAAAATAATTTTGAATAGTCAATGTTTAACATAATACAAAAAATTCTACCCCGTCCCAGTTTTTAATTCTATACATTTTGGCTGTGCTTCCATAAGAAACTGGAAAAATAGTTTGTTACAAATATGTATATTGACACTGCAAAACAGTTGTAAACATCAATATTATTATACAAGTATTCCCTCTATAGTCTGTGTCTCCAGTAATCTGGCCAGTAGACAAAGGTAGTGTAAGAATGCCTGTGTCGTCTTTCAAGTCACTGCGTTTTGATGTGTGAGAGAGTGGGGAATAGCTATCTGTCATCATAGCAGTCAATTTGCGATCCCAGCTCATAACGACAGTGACTTTAACAGCATTGTTTTCCCGTTTTTGACTAGTGTACATACAATATAAGAAGTTTGTGAGATAATTTGGTGATAATTTTATTTTTTTTTTGCTTATTGTACCATTCATAATTTATGGTGGTTAGTATTTGTAGTGTGTTAAGTTGATAAATTTTGTACTATATAGTTAATGGTAGTGACACAGTGAGGTTCTACTGTACTGTGACTTTATTTGTGGTTTGAAATATTATCTGATACAGTAATTAGCATTTTTATTAGTTTACTTTAAAAATGCTGAAAAGTGAAAAACATAAAACTCTAAATTTAATTAAAAATGCAACTAGCGACAGAGTATGGCGTGGAACAGGAAAATATACACGATATCAAGAAAAACAAAGAAAAAGTTAAAGCGTTTTTGAAAGAAAATTATCTTTCGGTTAAATGGAAACTTTAAAAACTGGTGAGAATCCACATGTAGAAGAGTGTCTTTTTTGCCTGGGTTTTATAAGAAAGAAACATACACGCACCATTGTCAGGAGAGATGATACAAGAAAAAGCTAAATATTTTTATAAATAAATAACAAAAAAGATCATTTTCGAGCTAAATAATGTTGGTTAGAAAAATTCCAATAACATTATGGAATTCACCTGCTTACTTTTAGTGGTGAAAAACTATGTTATGATGAATCTGCAGTTGAACCTTAAAAACAAAAGTTTCTAAAAGTTGTCAGTGATTCGAAGCTTGGTAACCAAACCCGGTGTATAATGTCAATGAAAGTGGAGTTTTTTTGAAACTTTTACCTAAAAAACCACTTTTGCATGAAGCTGAAGCTAGTGCTCCAGGCTGGAAAGTTCCAAAAGAATTTTAAACCTTCTTGAACTCCTAAATTTTAAACCTAAATTGAAAACTTCAGTAGTTTATGTTTTACTATTACACATTTTGATAACTATATTTATTAATTCTAATTTCAAGTTGTTTCATCTAAACTTTAAGTTTGAATATTTTTATATTCATTCATAATTTTATTTTTTATGCAGCCTCAACTTTTGGTCAAGTTTAAATGTGATATTTTTCTTTTCTGATGTTGTTACATGTTACTTAATATGTGCATTATTATTTAAAACTGTAATAAGGTGACATCCAATTTAAAAACTATATTATTATGTATAGAAGATTTCACAATTATAAATATACTATTATGTAATTTTACCTAGAACTAAACAAGTGTGAATGGAAAAATGTTCATTTATAATGAATTTATACAGTCTAAAAGTTCTATGTTATGAATTAAGTAAGGTATGGTAAAAGTTTAAAGTGCATATAAGTTATAGTTTATATTTAATCATGTAACAGATCTTTATTGATTGGCTTGTTTGTCTGCTTGTTTGGAGACTGTTAAGGCCCACTTGGGGTCATCAGCTTACAAGAGTTGACAGATGCGTGTATGTTTAACAATGAACAAGCAGGTGTCTGCAGAAGTGTGAGGTGTTTGAGTATGAATAAGTGAGGAGTGTCGAGCGGCAGCCTGCTAAGTGGGTTATTGATCCTGAGTCTTTGTCCTGTTACAGATGGGGACAATGTGAGTACAACACTGCCTTCCTCGCCTTCTCCGGCCCAGTCCCCTCAACATGGGCAGAGTCAAGGATAGAGAATCGGCCTTCAAAAAACAGAACTACCAAGAGTTGCGGAAACATCACCTCGAGGAGAAAACGCTCTTCATTGATCCTACTTTTCCAGCTGTTGATTCGATAATTGGGACATCAAGTATTCCGCCGAACATACAATGGAAGAGGCCGTCTGTAAGTTTTAATATGTAACTCTTTGTAATCGAATTTGGCCAGCCAATACTTGAGTGGAGTGATAAATTGATAATCTAGAATCAGTTATAGTTACACTAATCTTGTTTTAGTTTTAGAATAATCATTAACCGTAGAACTACGGTTGCTATATGGTAATGTAGGAAAAATATGAGATTTTAGCTGACAAGTTTCATGGGATAATAGAATCTGAGAGTGACCTCCAGAAAACATATAAAACAATGTCAGGTTAGTTGTACCATTTATAACTCAAGAATGGCTGTACCAATGTATAGTGATCTCTGATTTGTTGGATACCTCTCCACTCCGAATAGCAGAACTGTTATAATATTATAAAAGTTCACTGGAAAAATCACTGGTAAATAGAAAAAGAAAAAAAGATTCTTATAAAATAGAAAAGATTGAAAGATCCTGCTAAATGCAATAACTGTTCTGTGTTAACATTGTTTTATGACAGCTCAACCATAATGTTTAATTATTTTAACCACTATTTTCAATTATTTTGTTTACATTTATAGTCTTGAAAGCATGGAGTAAACTTGATAATAACAACACTTCTTATATCAGCCTTTTCTGTAACCACTGTTGACAACAGAGAAAGAAAATGTCCAGATAATATACTTAAAAGTTTTAGTAAGAATATACTTTTAACTGTACATTTTAACAAGTATTAAGTATGCAGTGCTTGGTCAGTACTGTAATGCAGGTTCTAACATTTACTATAAATTTAAAGACTATTATAAAACCCATCTTAGTTGTCTTTTGACAGAAGTAGGCTTCTTAGACCAATGTATGCAACAATGGCACAAAAAATACTAAGACCTGAATAAATTACAATGACATAAATATACACTTTTTGATATATTTTCTTGATTGTGGTAACAAGGCAAACTCAACTTTGGCCTTGAAAATATAATTCACTCGAACCAGAAGTGCTCATATTTCTGCAAAGTCTATTGTCTTAAATTGTGTATGAAACAATGGTAAACTGCTAGTTCAATTGTAAAATCAAATAATTTGATAATATTATGCATATATTCCCCAAGTATTTTGTAGGACTTTCCCTTATTTGTTTTTATATTTCAATATTGCAAAGCACACCAAAACTATGTAAAAAGAGTAAAAACTAATAATTGGGCCCTTATAATTGGGCTTTATGTCTGTAAGGGCTACCTTTTGCGGGAATTTACATATTTAAAGTATATATTTTAGTAGTAATTATTGTTAGTTGTAAGTAATTATTGTTTATTTATGAACTGTTTTAATCATGTGTTATTTGTTTGATTTCATTTGAAATTGAGTTTGTATATTCCTGCAATAAAGAGAGTTTTCTATTCTATTCTATTCTAATATTTATAAAACAAAATTCTTGTTATGATTTTTATTTACTAAACTATAGAGACTATGGATAAAATAAATAAGCCTTTACAATACTTCTTATTCAAGTAAAAAGTTAAAAACAACCATATTGTTAACATCAACTGTTTGATAAAATTAACTTAATTTCCTTGTAAATTGTAAAGGGTAGAAAAAAATTGAATTAAAAAATAATTTTTTAATTGTTATGAAATGAAATCAATCCTAAACTGAACTGAGATGACTTGTTTACGTTTTGTCTGGAAACATAATAAACAAGTTGAATCTTCTCAATTTCTGCCGTGGGAAACTGTCCCACGGGCTTATCATTTCCAAGAAGACAACTGGTTTATCCAGCAGCCAAACCAACCGGGGCTGAACCAGAAAGAGTCTGTAATGTCATAGTGAAACATAAGTTGATTTTGCGTTGATGCCCCAATCAATGAGATATATATATTGTGGAGATATATATATTGTGGAGATATATATATATATATATATATATATATATATATATATATACACACACGTAAGCAAGCAGGTCTGAGAAGCTTATTTCGGTCAAAAAGTAAATAACTATGGCCATTGAAGTTTATTCCAGTATTGAGGTATTTCTGATGCCACTTTTGAGTTTATCTAAAAGGTTTACTTCAGTAAAAAGAAACAACTAATATGTGTTTTGAAAAATGTCTTTAAAGTCTGTAGCAACAGTTAGATAGTAACTTTGTCTTTAATATCTGCATTACACTAATGGTCAAGCACTGTACACTTGATATTTGTTAAAATTTACAGTTAAAAGTATAGTTTTACTAAAATTTCCTATTTAATAAATTATCTTGATAACCTCTATGCTCACCAGTGATTACATAGAAGGTTAAAATAAGAACTTTTACTTTTAAGCTTACTCAATGCTTTCATTACTATAAGCATAGAGACATTTAAAATGGAACTTAAGTTAATTTGACATATGATTGTGTTGTCACATTATAATGCTTTTTTTTGTTCTCTTAGGACAAGAAGCTTATAAATTGCACTTAGTCCTGTAAAAACCTTTGCTTTTTTATTTATTTATTTATTTACATTCTGTTGTACATTATCATAGAGATAAGAACAAGGGTCATGGAAGGCTAGTATCATAACTATTTTACGAGAAATAGGAATGATCTGTTGCTGATGAAGTGTAAATACACAAGCACGCAAAGTAGCTTTAGGTATCTGGGAATCAAATTGTACAATGCTTTACCTGAACATATAAAAATATTATCTACGGCCTAGGTTTGAAACCTCCATAAAAAACATGTTGCTTAAGAAGTTGTATATATAGTGTAAATGAATTTTACAATGCTAGTAATAGTATGCTTCTTTAACTAGTTTCACATTTATAACTTGTTGATGTTTGTTATACACTTTTGTAGTGTCCTGACAATAAATGATTTGATTTGATTTGATTAGTATGGAATATTTTGTCAAGTTAATATAAAAACTGTTTCACTGCTGACATTCATTGTTATTAGTCCACTCATAAAATTCTTTCAGTTGGTAAAACGGATGCTCCAGTAACCAGTTCTTCAGTCTTTGTACAAACTGCTGTTTTTTCAGTCTTTCTAAGGTGTTCTGGGAGGGCGTTCCATAACTTTGCTCCTGCGTAGGTAGGTTTCTTCTCTGTCATAGTGAGTCGGGTGTACTGGGAGTTGGTAGTTGGTGGCATGCCTAGTATTGTAATTGTGCACCGGTTCTTGCTGCTTCAGGTGACTTAATATGGAGAAAGGTGATAGTTTCAAGATGTAGAGATTGGACAACAGTGAGAAATTCTTAGATCTTTAAATGGATGCCTGCAGGATTCCCTTTGCTGGAGGTTGCTAAGAATTCTGATTGCTCTCTTCTGATGGACTACGAGACGTTGCATGTTATTCGCTGAGGTGCCTCCCCAGGCCAGCAATCCCATATCGAAGGTGACTTTCGTATAGGGCGTGGTAAGCAGTCTTGGCTGTTGCTGTGTCACATGTACTTTTTTATCCTGCGAATTACATATAATGCTGTGCTCAACTTTTTGCACAGAGAGTCTATGTGGTCTGTCCATGTAAGGCGGTTGTCAATTATTATGCCCAGGTACTTTGAAGTGTCTGTTAACTCCAGCACTGGTAGTCTCCCTGCAATTTCCTTGTGTCCTTCCTAGAACCAGCTGTTTAGTTTTATTTTCATTTACGACAAGGTCATTTCCATGACTATATTGAAAAGCCATATTCAGAGCAGTGTAAGCAGCTATTTCAAGTTGATCTGGTTCTTTTTTACCTAGTAGGAGCACTGTATCGTCTGCATACATCAGCGTTTGTCCGAGATTTTGCATGAAGCTAGGTAGGTCATTTGTGTATAAAGACCGGTCCTAATACAGAGCCTTGAGGTACACCACCGTGATGGGCTGTGGTACTGACTTTATTTGACGTGTTAAATTGTTTGAGGTGTGGTTTATTTCTACCATTTGGTTTCGTCCTGTCAGGTAACTTTTTATCCAGTCATGTGATTTTCCATTTATTCCAAAAGTCGTCAGTTTTTCTAAGAGATGTCCATGACTAAGGCAGTCAAATGCCTTACTGTAGTCAATTAGAATGGCAGTGGCTGTGTTACCTTCTTCCAATTGGTCTGTTAAAAAATTCCCACCAGGCTAATAAGAGCTGTTGTTGTTGATCTTCCAGTCAAAAACCCATGTTGGTGGGGTGTCAGAAGTTGATTAGTTATTATGTGATGGAGCAATCTGTTTAGTACCAATTTTTCAATAACTTTGGAGAAGGTGGGTATTAATGAAAATAGGGCGGTAGTTAGCTGCTTGTGTAGTGCATCCTTGCTTATATTTAGGGTACACTTTGGCTAGTTTAAGTGCTGTCGGGAATATTCCAGAATTAAAAGATTTATTTATTATGTTAATTAAAGGTCCAATTAGTTCTTCTTTACAAACTTTCAAAAGTTTTGTTGAGACATTATCATATCCAGCTGAGGTTTAGTTTTCAATGATTGGATAATTTGATCTATTTCTTTTCGGGTTGTGTGGTGCAGAGTGAAATTTGGTATGTCTGGGTTTGGGGCTGGTAGGATTTTGTGGTTTCTTGGCTGTTTACTGTTTAGTATAGTATCTTCAGCTACGTTTATGAAAAATTTATTGTAATCTGCAATTTTTGTGGGATCTCTTATGAGTTTTCCCTGTACGTCTAGTGCTGCGGGAAGGTGCTTTTTCCTCTTTTGGCTTTCTCTCTGAGTTTATAAACCTACCAGACTGCACTGGATTATATTATCTGCTGATGAAAATTGTTTTTATGTTATCTTGGCGTCTAAGATGTTTTAGTCGTAGGTCGTACTCTTTTTTTTAGAAGGGCTACATTTCTTTTGTCAGTTTCATCTCCTGTAGTGTTGTACAAATCTTGGGCTTCAGTGAATTGCCTCCTCAGATGAACTGCTATGGGGTCAGTTAAAGTTTGTATGGCCCGCTTGGTCCTCTTTTTCAATTTTATTATGGGACAAGTTGAATTTGATGGTAAAAGAAAGGGTACTGTTAAAGTTATTTGTATGATTCTTCTACATCATTCGTATGGAAGACTGATGTCCAGTCTTGCTGACGGAGCAAAGTTTTCAAGTTAAGCAGATTTCTGTTGCTCATGTTTCTGCGCTCAGTAGCAGGTGGGGGTAGGTATGTGTTTGTTTCCATTTAATGGTGCAGAGTTGACCAGTGTGATCCGAGATGGCCGTATTTATGACTTCAACGTGAATCTTTTCTGGTTCGAGGTTAGTACAAACACAGTCAATGGATGTCCTTGAAGTCGGCGTTATCCTTGTTGGTGGTATAAGTCAAGACAATGGATGTTGTGACTAGTCAGGATTTCATTCATTAAAGTGTAGTCATTCTTTTTGGTCAGGCTGTCAATGTTAATGTCACCCATTATTAATACTGGTTGGTTTCGTTGGTATGCTTTCCAGTACTTCAGCTAGAATTTCCAGGCTGGCTTCCAGGTTTCCATTTGTTCTGTAAACTCCAACAAGAAAGAGATGGGACCTACCAAGGGTAATCTTAGCAATAGCTATTTCGCATACCAATTCTGTACTGCAATTGTATGTGTTAATTATGTCAACATGACGGTTTTTAAAGATTCTTTTTGCAAATATAGCAGCTCCTCCCCTTTTGGTGGTGTTTCCTACAGTATTCGGCAGTGAGTATATACCCAATAAGTCTTGTATTTTGCAGTGATTCAATTTTTTGTCCATGTTCTGTTTAGGATCACGAAGTCTGGTTTTAATTCAAAAAGAAGGGTGTTTAGGGCGCTCTATTTTGTTGGATATCCTGTCGGTGTTTTGGTGTAGGAAAGTGGAGGGTTCTTTTCTTTTGTCTGTTCTTGTGCAGGTTGTACATTTTGTTGTAATGTCCAAACATGTTTGTGATTAATGGTTTGTTCAAGGAGATAATTTGGATTGTTTATGGGTTCTTTGATGCAATGAGGCATTTTTCTGAAAACTCTTGATTTGTATTTGAGATTCCCATTTTTCCCGGTGAGCAGGGGCTAAAAAAGAGTTGTTTACTTGATGTTCGTTGTTTGAATTGGATTCTTCCATTCTAGTTTCAGGAATAGATCTTTTGGTTGTAGATAAAGAGTATGATGGTGAAAAGTATACTTGGTCTTTGTAAATTTTGTCTATTATCTTATAATATTCAATATTTTCAGCAAAAAATCCCTCAAATGTTTCATTTTGTGCTTTAACTCTAGATGTGCAGGGTGGTGTCTTTATAGGTTGCTGAGGGGGTTTGTTCAGATTTTCAGCTTCATTTATTGAAGAGTTTTTGTTCTCTATGTACCATCACTTTCACTTGGATCATTTGAGAGTCTTCGTTATCACTTGCTGGAAGTGATGAGTGTGGTATTTAGTTTAGTCAGGTTCTGGTCATTTTTAGCTGCTCCTGTGAAGGTTGAAATGTTTTTTACATTTTTTTACTTGCATGGAGATGCTGAATTTATTTTTTAGTTTTCTTATTTTGACATTTCAGCCTGTTTATGACGTTGAGTGGAGTTGTATTTTCTTTCCTGTTTACTTAAATGCTCAGAAACAGTTTTTGTGTTTGTTTTTGGGGGGATTTCACCTCTTGTTTAAGTAGGTTGTACTTTTCCTTGAGTTGGACTATCTCTATCACCAGCGGGTGGACTGTGCTGTTGAAAATTGTGAAGAATCTGTTTGAGTAGCACTTTCCTTAAGATTTTTTTCTTCATTGTGGAAATATTCGTGTGAGTTTATTTTCCTTTTTAACATCAGTATTTCTGCTTCCGAAGTGACAGGATTGGGTTAAGGATGGGTTAGGTTAGGGAGTAGGGGCCACCTCCTATTGAGATCCACGAGGAAGAATTAGGGCACTACATCTCAAAGTCATGTCTCCCCGGAAGAAGGGAAGGCCAGCTCTGAACCAGCCTCTCCAGTCAAAGTAGGCAGGGGGTGGCACACCCTTGTTGAGACTAGCAAGAACCTCTGAGGTTACGGAACAAACTCCACCAACTCCAACAGTCATCTCCCACAGTTGACTAAACCTATTGAATTGCCCATGAACCCCAGAATCTCAACATTTGTGGTTAGTGATGTGCCGCTACTGGACATCCATAAGGTTGCCCAGATTCAAATTACACATCGGTTTTTGCTGTGTCCAGTGGTGGGTTCAACTGGAAGGTATAAACCAGCCAGAAGTGATCCCTGCTGGGTTAGAATAAATTCTTTAAAGATAGTTTTAAATTAAAAGATTTTCAAGTGCTACAGCTTACCACATTATTGTGCAGGAAATCTGTTCCGACCCACGGCTGTTTGTGGACATAGAGACATCACGCGTGGTTCGGCCAGGAGAGCTCAGCTGTAATTGGGTTGTATCAGCATGCGCAGTGTTGGCCGGCGTACGCGAACTGTGTAACAGGGTGAGTTTCTATGACCAAACACCACCTCTTATACACTGTTTCTGAATTTTGAGTCGCAAGCCTGAATTTGTAATTTTGTGAAGAAGCTTAAAGTCTGCATCTCTTCTCCACTTTTGACTGTTCACTTTACACCTATTTCTGAATATAATTACAGTTGGATTGAATTTTATTAATAGAGTTTTAAGATTTTGACCTGACAAATAAACAGTTTAATGAGTACAAAATAAAACCTTGAAAGTTATTTAAAATAGAGTACTTACATTTCGTATGAATTATGCAAGGTCAGTATACAGCAAATACTGTATTTATTTAGGAATAAAATACAAAACAAAACTGGAGAATTCACAGAACTGACAAGGAGAAATTATTGGAATGTAATATGTCATCTCTTTTGCTTGAATAAACAGGTTTGCTTAAATTAGTTCTACGTTTTATATCTTGGTATAAAAATTAATTAATCAGCTGTGACTTCTGACTTTTAAAATAGACACATTTAATTTGGCTGGGTATTGATTATTACACAGGCTTCTGGTTGTAGAGACTCTGTAAGGTGCTTACTCCTCATCTTGAAAATATTGTTTCTATTTCCAATTATTGCTTTAGTTACAAAAATGTAACTTTTTATGCTTTTTACAATAGTATAAATTCTTGGAATAAAAAAATTAAATCAATTTGTATCTGCATTAATTCTTAAAACTGATTATAAAATGTGTTAGAATGTTAACTGAAATAGAACTTAAGCAAACTAACATAAATTTTGTAAAGCTAATTACATGCTTAGGGAAAGTAAAGAAAGTTATGTTCACTGCTCTAGGGGTTAATATTTGTCAGCTGAACTGCCTCGAGTTGTGGGTTCTGGATCCTATTACTATTACACATGACATAACCTAATGGTGAACCATGAGATATATGAGGATATCTATAACCACAAAATAATATTTTTTATTCATTCAACAATAAAAGAGCCTGTTATGTATTTTTGAATTATTGCAAAAAGCATATGTGTTATATTTTAATGACCCATTCTTTGTTGACAATAGTGAAACATGTTTTAAAAAGTGCTATACATCAATTGATACTTGCAATTTTTTTACATTTTTTTGGGGCTATTATTTTATAAGATTAAGATGTCTTTTTTACACACAAGGTATTTGTTGCCTTTATTTTGTGTTCTTATTCACCATGAATAAAATCCTATAATATTGAAATACAGATTTATTCCTTTAATCTTTTTATAACTGACAGGACAAGAAGTTAGTTATTAGCCAATAGAACTTTTGATTCCACTTGCAGGAACTGTCTGAGAGTAGAAAAAAAATAGGAAATGACTGTTTAAATGGAGCAATCAGAGCAATCCAATTTGTTTGCGAGATTATCAGATGCGTTTAGGGTTATTTGAGAATTGAAGATCAAGACTTATTAGAGTCGTAGTTTGAAGGGTAACCTCCCACTTCATACATTCAGTGTAAAACAGAAGTATGATATCATGAATTGAAGTACAAATCAAAGGTTATGCTTTATTATTTCAAGTTCAATACTGACCGTCTGTCATCTGACCTGTTGAAATAAAAATTCTGAATAGAAATGAGTCTCTTAAAGAAATGCACACCAAAAATGAAATCGTGTTTTGTGTTATTCAAATTTTTAGTAATTTAATATTGTGTTAGTACTATTACCTCAATTTATGAAAATAATTTTTTTAGCCTCTCGCATATGGGTCCAGTTTTATAAATTCCAGTAGACCTTGGCTTAAGCCATTCCAATATAAAAATAATATTTAATTTTATTATTTTATGTTTGAAGGGACTATCTAGGTATCTCAAGTAAATGGAACATGTAGATGGATTCAAAAGTTGGCAAAAATTAAGTGTATTATTAATTATAAATTATTAATAATTATCCTTGGACAGATAAATATAGTAACAGGCAACAATATAGCCGTAATAGTTCATTCCTGGGGTTGTCATGTCACCGGCAATTCTTATATAGCCTTCAAATAACTAATATTAATAACGATTTAATAAGTGATATGAAATTATTATCCCCAAACTTTTAAAGTTATTATTTAAAATTATAGATTAAGTAAAAATATTCCAACATAGAAAATTAAAGCAATATAACTTACTAAACAAAAATTAATATGAGATATCAAATTTAGTGTATTATAAAATGCAAATCACTCAGTGGCATATATAGAAAATTGTTGTTGACCTTCTGGGTGGTTGGTTGTGAAGGTATAAAACAGCCTCAAAAAAGTGGGCTTGGGAATCTTTCCTCAGAAAATCATTGACCTTTGATATCTCATATGTGTTCTAGCTGAAAAGAAACTATTAGGTTTAAATTTAATGTTTATATTGCAAATTTTCAGTAGGGAGGCTAGGGTGCTCAAATATTAAGAATTAATGAGTCTACATTTATAATCTTTAATATATCAACTGTTTTGTTATAGTAATATCATAATTTTTCATCAGTCAATTATTCAGGACAATCCAGAAAGTACTTATTTTTTGTGATTTGTCTTTTTAAATGGGCATTAAAAAAAATTGTCATATTTTCTTCAAATTTCCATGATTAATGTTGTGTATATTGTCACACCCACATTGACTGTCATATCTCTTATCAATGTTGTAATGGATCTTTTCGAAGTAATATATCTTATCAGCTGCTACTCTAGAATAAAGTGTTCATAGTTCTGATTGTAGGATAATAGTTTTGGCATTTTCTAATTGTTTTGATTCATAAAATCCAATTGAAGAGAGAATATAGTTTACTTTCTGTTTATTAATGTCCATGATGGACATTTACAATATTTAAACTACCTAATAATATAAAAACAATTCAAAATTACATCAAATAAATTTGTACTTGTTCCTTTTTGTAAAATCTTTTTTATGAAATGGAATAGACAGTTTATTTTTGACATTGTCTTGTTTTGAGATGAAATAAATACTATACAAGGGTATAATAATAATATAGTTTATTATGCTAGTTGGCTGAGCATTAACTAAGCCTATTGCTCAGGGGGATGGCAACATTTCTTTTCTTTCTGTCTGTTAAGATAAAGTTGACCTAATGGCCTGAAATTTGACTCAGAACTTTTTTCTCTATTGGCAACATTGAGTTTGATGATGATGTATGTTCCTTCATGAGATGAGATTGAGTGTTAGCGAAATTTTAACTTTCAGCAGGATATCTCAAGAACAAATTGGTCTATAGACTTGAAATATTGTATAGTTTGCAATCATTAAGAGGACTATTCTTCTTATGACCTATAGAATTTCAATTTTGCATGAAACTTTATTTCTTCATAAGAAAGATTGAATTGATATTGTGCTTGTTCGTCCATGTTACCTGGCTGATCGTTAGTGAAGCCTGTAATGCAGAGATATCTCAAAGAAATTAATGGGATTGGTCTAATTCTTCTTCAGAATGTCTACCTGTCTATCTATCTGTCGGTTTGTCTTTTTTTTTGCAGGATGTCTTGAGAACGAATTGAGCCATGGACTTGGCATTTTGCATGTAACTTCATTTCCGCACAGGCTACATTGTATACCATGTATAATACTTGTATCTGTATGAGATTTTGCCAAGCATGAGCATAGTCTAACTGTCCGCAGGTTATCTTGAAAATTAGTTCATCTCTAGATGTTAAATTTTGCATAAATCTTAATTTCTACATAAACATGATTGAATTCGATGATGGTGCATGTCTTTCAATGGTATTTGACTAAACATCGTTCAAACCTACCTCTCAGTGGGCTGCTAAATTTATCTTTTGTTGATGTGGGGATTTGAAAGATTTCTTTTCTGTCTTATTGCCTGTCTGGCCATAGGATATGTTGAGAATTAAATGAGCTATAGATTTGAAACTTTGTTTTGCACTTTTCAAGCTTAAAAGTCTGTTACTCATTTTAATACGAGGGAAAATTTCGCAATTAAATTATAAAGAAAATATATCCTTATAAAAATTTATAATATTTATTACAAAATACATGAAACCATATAGTATCATGTCTATAAGATAGCAGAACTTAATTCTACTGTTTTAATTTTTTTCTTAATTTTCTTTTATACCAAAAATAAGTTATATCCCTAATTGATGTGTACTTTTATTTAATGCATTCTTATTTAAAAAAAAGAGATAAATGAATTATGTATATTAAAAGGTACACTATTTAGTTGCTGGCCACGCATATGAGACTCAATTTTTAATATGGGACAAAAATTAAAAACTATTTTATAAATAGGAACTAGTCTCAAATCCATAAAAATTTCACCTCAAAAACATTTTTGAAAAGATTTTTAGTATCTCAATGCTGATGAGTTGTAAAAAAATTACGATTAATTATCTGTCAATACTGATGGTGTGTAATTTATATTCCAAATGGAATTTATATACTGAATTTAATTGATAAACCATTAGTATTAACAGATAATTATAATTTTTAACAATTAATTAGTATTGAAACACTAACAATCTAAGTTTCTGAAGTGAAAAATGTATGAATTTAAGTTGAGTTCCTATTTATAATGGAGTATTAAACTTAAACTCCATTTTAGAAGCAAAGCATCAAATGTGTGGCTGGCAACTGATAGTGTTCCATCTTGAAATTACAAGTTGGGTTTGTTGAGTTATTAATACCCAGTAACCCAATCTGACTAGCTGTGCAATAATTTTGAAGAGTAACTGTACCCTTTTTAATTGTCATTGAACATCATCAAAATTTAAGTAGATGTGTACAATGTTGGATTTGCATAATGTCAAATTAGTGAAAAAAATAGAATTTGAACCTGATATAAATTTATTTCTTGAAATTGGGTTTATCATCAAGGGACTAGTGTCAGTGAGGAGTCTGCAAGGAGACATTGGCCTTCAGTGAGAGCAGAGACAAGTAGTGATAAACTTTATCGCTTGGGAACAATTTATGAAATGGTTTTTCAATTGAATAAAGTCTATAGTTCATAATTTCTTAAATAATGCGTTTTTGTTTCAATTATGGTACAATACATCTTAAAGATATAAAATAAAAAAGGTGAAATAATATTTACTACAATATAGCTAAAAACACAATTTACATGCTACAACTTTATTTTTATTTATTATTTGTTTTTAATATTGTTGTTTACTAATATAACAATTAAAACTATGAGAGTGTCTAGAACAAATGAAGAATTATAGAATATTAGGAATTAATGCTAACCTAACAATTTTGAACCATATTAAACCTACTGGTTTCCTTACCCAAATTGGTAAAATGTCTTTTTGTGGGTGTCTGTTCATCTCTTTGCTGACTTGTTAGTCCACTAGGAGACATTCTATCTAAAGTTTAGTCTCAGGCAGTCGGCTATTTTGGACAAATAACTGTGATAAGGATACCTAACTTGGTATACTCCAATTGTTGTGTATAATAGTATAGGAAGCAGTTTCTTCTTGTAAGTTAGTCATAAAGTGGGTGGATAAAATATAAGATTAAATGCTTCATTCCATATGGTTGTATAATAAATGGTTCATTCCTTATAGTTGTATAACATTCAAATTGAACGAGAGAGTAGACAATAGCAGTTAAGACATTGTAAGATTGGTTAATAATGTACAATGAGTAATTATAAAAGAATTAAGATCAATAGAGAACAGTTTAGATCATTAAAAGATATTTACTGGGTAATGATTAAAATTATTAATATTTATTATTTGGCGGTTTGTACAGAACAACGTTTATGACATAGAAAGTTCTAGAAGATAAAAACAAGAATCTAAATGCAATGTTTTGATAGATAGTATTTAATAGAAAGGAATTATAATAAATTGAAATAAGATTAGTTTTTAATGACTCAACATTTTAAATACGGTAAGGATCATTACTGAAAATGTATTATTTAAAATTATAAAATTCAGATGTGACACTTCCAGCTTCTGGCAGTGTAAAATATTTGCTATAGTAGAGTAGGTTTTAGTTTATATTATTTAGTACAAGACTATTTAATAGCAGTTGAAATAGTTTAGGGCATTCCTATGTCAAATCAATAAACTGGCCAGTTTATCCGGCGACCTTTTGGACCTATCTTCCGATTTAACGGCCGTCTCTCGTTGGTAAACAAATCACGTGGTCCCGTCTGTTTGTCTGCCATCCAGGTGTCTCCCTTAGATGCCTGAACATTTAGTTACACTGTAGAAGCCGTTCTGGATATAACGTCCAGCCGCTCATATTAGAACTCCATTTTAATTTAAAATTTTCTAAATAGATTTCTTATAAATGTAATTATATGTAATATATATATATATAATTTTTAGTGAAATTTGTAATAAATTTAAAACTGTTAGTAAACTTGTATGTTTTCAATTATGCTCTGATGTTCCAAATTGACCTTGAGGTTGAATTAATGGTATATTATAATTGTATCCGAGCTGAAGTGTGTTACCATTGCCAGGTGATACCAGACTACTGGGAACAGGAATGGTCAGACCGCTACTGTGGGATGTTCCACTTCCAGTTCTGGCGGTTTGGCGTGTGGACCGACGTTGTGGTCGATGATCTACTCCCCACCGTGGACAATGTACTGCTGACCACACAAGCAGGTGCACCTAATGAATTCTGGGCTGCATTGCTGGAGAAAGCCTATGCCAAGTATGTCACTGTACACCACAGAGTCAAATCTAACTGTTATTGCAATGTAAATAGAATTACACTTTCATAGTGAAACAAGTTTTTGGAGTAGGAAGCATCTTACTTTTCATTTATAAGTAAAAATTATGTCAAATCGCGGACCAGCACATTGAGTTATTAAAAGCGAGTACCGTTGCATTGGTTCTAACACTTGTAAATTGCTTCCTTTGTTTTGAAGACAGAGGTGAATGAAAGTTTCCAACCCTTTTTCAACATAAAAATGACATTAGGTTATATTAAAATTGGCTAGAGAATTACAAATATTAAATATCCATCTCTTTTACATGATGGTAAAGAGTAATTTTATAAATGTCATCAGTTATATATTTATTTATATGCCTTAGTTTGTGCTCAGATTTGAGAATTTTCTCTGACTCATGTTGAAGAAATTAACTATTTGTGATCGCTGAAATTGTTAAATTTAAAAAAGTGCTTGTGTTAGATTTTAATTGGATGTATAACATTTTACTGTTATTCGAGTAATGTGTTATTGTCTCAGGCTGTCACTTGCAGGTACCCAGCCCTTGCAAAATGTAGCAGTGTATAGATAAAATCACAAAAAATTACTAAGCCTGTTAAAATTATGTAATACTCTGAATATTTGCATTTTTCTACTAAAGTTGTACTACTGCTACTGATTGACCTGCCAAAGTGCCTGAAATAATATTACTTATATAATTTGAGTAAAATGTAAAATTCCTTATTTTTAAACAAAGTTGATGAATTTTTTGTTTAGGTCAGACATATTCACAAAGTATCTCAAAACATAAAACATTAATTAGAATTAATTATACTTATTGAACAAATGTTAAAATATTGAAAAATGCAATGTGCCTTGCAGTTGCTAAACACCACAACTCAGACATCTGTAACAATGAGATAGGAGAGAAAATAAATACAAAAAGGATACTTTACATAACAAAGCAAAACAATGGTTCAAAATTAGTACTTAAGTATGTTGAATATGTTTGTATAGAATATTATTAACATGACTAAACAAAAGCCACTAAACATATAATTCCAGATGTCAGACGTATTGTGTGTGGACATTTAAGCAAAAGGACCTTTGTCCAATGTATCGGATATCAGGTATTTAAGAACACTAATAAAATCTGATGTATGAAATATTAGAGTTAAGAGTGTTAAAAATATAATGCTTGATTAAGTTGATTTGAAAGTTTTTTGACCAGGTTACATGGGTCTTATGATGCCCTAAGGGAGGGGCACCTATGTGATGCACTGGTCGACTTCACCGGGGGCGTGTCAGAGGTGGTGGACCTTCAGGCTGAGGAGTTCTCAGAGAATGAGGACAAGCGCGCGACACTGCTGGAGACCCTACTACAAGAAGTTTCTGACCATTCCGTAATGTGCTTCACTGTCGTGGTGAGGGAACATTCTTATTGCTCTGTTTTCCAACTACAGTCTTATAGTAATGAATTAACCCTCTCCTGGTCGAATTACCGCAACACGCTTTTGGCGCTACTGGGCTGAATTAAATCGGCCGCTCTGCCGTGAGGGGACACTTATTCGCGTTTTTACTAAGTTAAGAACTTTATTTTAATAAAACTATTATGTATTGTACATCGTTACAAAGATGATTAAATCCTCTATATTAACGTTGTATTTGTTGTTGAATGCACAAATGCTTATATTTGCATAAGCATTTGTGCATTTAACAATATGATCAAAGAACGGATCCCCACCGACGAGTAAACTAAAATACTCAAGCTTAGACGCGCAAGGAGGGAGAAAGTGTGTCACGCCACTATCATCAGAGAAAATATTTGGTTCTATATAGTTTATTTGTGTAGACCAGACAGGCGGGACCCGAGTGGCGGTACCAGAGGCGCGAGGCAATAGCGGGACACGGGTGGCAGTGCCGGCGGCGCGAGGCAGCGCCGGAGCACATGGCGAGTCATCAGTGTCACTATCTTCTTGTTTAGAATGGTGAATTTCCTCATCACTAAATACATCGCTATTCGTGGAACTTTCATTGTCACTGAAACCATACCTTCATCATCCACTTCACTGTCAAAAACGCGATCAATTTCGCTATCACGCAAACACCTTGAACCTGCCATCTATGAAGTACAGAACCAAGTGTAAAGACTGCGAAAACAACTAACGAAATGATTTCAGTAAATAAGTGGTTATAAAAAGTCCCAAATAGTTCATCAAATTACGTAAGATAGCAGCACAAGTCAGAAAGAATTATACTACTAAACAACTAGATCACTGTCAATGAAGTAATCAATGAACCGTTTCGAACTATTAATCCTAGTTAGCATCCCTAGTCATACAACTATGAATAAACAAGGCAACAATGACACTGCCAATAGATATTTCCAGTATTAGTTCACCAAACAATCGTATGACAGCAGCACAAAGCAGAGGGCATTGATAAGGCAGTTGGAGGCGTTTGGACTTTAGCGCCAGGCACCCTGCCGAGGCATTTCGAGGCGTTTGCCCGGGAGAGGGTTAACTTCATGTTTTTTACAACATTTAAAGTAATTATTTTTTAATGGAAAAAAATCATTTATTTGGCCAGAATTGTGGAAGTAGGGACATTGTATAACTCTCAAATACACAGTTTATTTCATTATTGCCAGGATCTTAAGTGGATGGTGATCTATTTGTAACTGGAAGATTAGTTATAAATAAACAACAGTGGAAACACATATGTAATAACATATGAAGCAGGATGCTGTGACTCACTAACTGAGCAGATCATAGCGAATTTCTGGTGGCAATCTCGGAAGGATCCCTCCTCTACTCCATAACCGATCTGAGGTAGTCTTTCAGTATAATCAGGGAGCTTGCATAGTTTTCAGACATACTTAATATATTATGTCAATACAGGCCTCTAATTCATTACAACTTGACTATGTTTATATAGGTTCTGCGATGGTGTATATTCCCATATCTTGTATTACACATTCAAACCATGAAAAATGAACTTATCTTAATTGGTCACCCCCTCTTTTTATAGTTTTTCATTTGACAAAACGAACTGATTCTTTTCGGTTCATTACAAAAAATGTTAACTTAGAAGTTCTATTTTTAAAAGCTCGTACTTATGCAAACCAAGATACTCAACAAATCCAGAAATGTGTATACTTGAGAATAGGTGCATTTAGATGTATTAGCATTGATTAGCTGTTGATTGTCAAGCAATGGGAAATTATCTTTATAAGTTTAAATAAATTTGTAATTGTAGCAATGTTTTATCGCAGAAAATGTACATAAACAAAGTGTACCAACATATGCAAATGTAGATGTGCTCATTTTTATATTCAAGAAACCAGTAATATTATTAAGAAATAACAGCCTTCAGAACTTCTCCTCTGATATTCTGTAATGCAGTCCGTAATGGTATTAAAATTATTATTTATTAATGCAAACTATTTTCTACCTTCACAGAAGGACTTCAGCCATGGTAGCACCACATTACCTGAACCTAAACTTGCTTATCAGAATATTCAAATCCTAGACGTCAAATGCTGTCTTAAGCTAGAGCATAATGCTTCTTAAAGCTAAATATAATGCCAGTTTAATTCAGTGTATCAATAGAATAGAACCTTTTGTGTTTTTGTGTATGTATTTCCGAACATAAATCTGTTCTTCTCTGGAACAAAAAATAAAGTTGATTACTAGAAAACAATGATCTTTCCATAATGTATGCAACTAACTTGAATCTAATAATAAAGATTATGCCAGAGATTTTAAAATGAGGACTAACTATAATAATAGTATGATGTGATAAAAGTTGTCTGCAATGTCCTGATTTATAAACTAGTACTGCAAAGTATGTATTCATTTGCACAATCTTAATTCAATGCCACTTTTACATCCCTTCAGAACTTCTCATCTGTATAAAATATTCATATAGTTAACCCTTTGCACGCCAACGTACCTATATTACGGCCGTCGGCTACTCAACCGAAAATCGCCAACGGCCGTAATATAGGTACGTCACGTTTTTCGCCTGTAATTTTCTTATAGTTCATCTGATTGCCACAAAATTTTGACTAATCGATAGTTGATTAGTTGCTTTGCAACCACAAAGTAGTTAATTCCTTTATGGACTGTTTGTTTGGTCGTATTTGAGCTTCGCAGCTGTTGGATTGTTTGGTCGAGAGTGAGGTTACGTTCGTGTTGCTGTGCGTTGTTTACGTTTGTAGTTCTCTCATTACTTTTGTTGTTAGGGCATTTTTATTATGCCCCTTTCATTAGTTTCATTGATACTTTGGGATTATACCGACCACACCCAGACATGAATCGTTATTTGACATTTAGCTTCAACTGATTATAGATAAGTGTAGAACAATATTTCGTCGATATAAAACAGGAATTGTCTTATCGCAAACTCCTCCCCATCCTCAGACAGTTGACATTTAGCTTCTACTGATTACTAGATTAGCGTAGAACAATATTTCGTCAGTATAAAACAGGAATTGTCTTATCGCAAACCCCTCCCCATCCTCAGACAGAGGTCAAAGTCGAGCGGTCTAGTCGATAACGTGATTGCAGAGTCTCGCCGCCCGTTCGCTTTGTTGTACTTTCGTATTTTACCCCTACATTTCTCCAAACACAAAAATTCAACAAAAACAAACATTACCAAACAAAAACTAAACTCTTTATTGAAAAAACACACAAAACTTGTTTTTATTCTTGATCAAACTCCGCCACCCAAAATGCGAGTGCCTCCGGCCGAAGGTGCTTCCAAAGCTCGCGCTGATGTCAACGAAAGAAAAACATCCCTCGAGATAGTACCTATCAGTAAAATATAATTCTAGAGGGGCTGATCAGAAATATAAATTGAATTGTAATGGAAAGGCAATTATGTACCTTGCAAAAACTTAAATAATCATGTGATGCCGCGCGGCCTGCCGTAATCGGGATTCTCGAGAAAGATAAGATAACAGCAACCACAATACCGATCACAATACCTGGAAATGCTTGTTGATTGATGTAATGTTAGTTCTGTTACTCAAATACATCGTTTTAAAACGTTCTAAGTTCATTTAAAAAAGTTTAAGCGAATCTGACCTCATTAACAATTGATAATCTTTGTAAGTTTGTAATTTTGTAATTAAAGAGTTGCTTTTTCGTTCTATAACGTTTGTTTATGATATATCTATAAATTTAAATTTTTGTGTTCCTCATACTGGTGTGGTTGGTATAATCCCAAAGTACCGATTTGTATAGTGTCAAATATTGATTTGTGAATATAGTGTAACATTACATACAACGTCTATGCAACTTACAAAAACTGTGCCCGTGTCACATTTAGTGAAAAAAATCACAACTGGACTTCTATATAAGGTAGGCTTTTGAAATTTTGTAATTCGGTTAAGAGGTAGATATAGATTACTGGGATATAACAGGAAATCAGCCTAAATGTTTTTGGAAACCATTTATTTGTGCTAAAAAACATTTTTTTTTTAATTTTAATTTTCTTTTTTCTAAATTTTTATTTTTTTTATAAGTTTAAATTGCATTTATGCAACTACAATTTACCAACTGAACAAGGGAATTTTATACGCAAAACAATGGTAAAGAAATCATCAATATCTGTTAAAAAATAAGAAAGTTATGATAAATTTTGTGAAAGCTTGCAAAACTGCTGAAAATGCCCTTGGCGTTTCTGGGTAGTACTTTTGGAAAATAGGCTGGCGTGCAAAGGGTTAAAACAGTTTGAAACTGACTAGTCACCAATCACAAATTAGTCACAAATTCTAAGCTACTACTACAAGTGTGAGAATTATAAGCTACTATATAAGCGGGTTGTCGTAACAAATAATCAACATGCACATTTAACAAGAATCTTATACTTTATTAACAATTAGGAACTTTGTTTACATAAGTATGTAGTATTTAAATGGGCACTAGGTTTTCTGCTGGAGGCATCGAGACCACTGACTTCCTTTGAGGTCGAAGTCGAGCCAGGTAAAATCCAAACATAATTATTCCTAAGACATGGGAATTTATAATTAAATAGGCGTAAATCCCAAATGAGTCACAGTCAAAACCGCGGTCAGAACACAAGTGTTTGCTATAGACATAAAATAAAATCAACAGGTAAGTATCTTCTACAAATATACAAATAAAAAATAGAAAATACAATAGTGGAACTTTGTGAAATCTCACAGAGACTTCGACAAGTGCTACAATTGAAAAGATAGCATTGATAAGCCGAGATGGTATGTCAAAGAGTGTAGTTGTTTGTGAAGAAAACATATAAAGCAGTATCAAACAAATGTGGACAAATAAAGTAATCATTGTAGCTTTTTCATGCATTTTCTCTGATATAACTAGACACAGTAATCTGCCAGATATTAACAGCAGCCAAGACAAAAATAGAACCACCTTTCCCTCCAAGGAGTCCAACTGTAGTGCGATGATCTTGCTACGGAGGCAAAAGCGAATGGGTAGCAGAGGCAGTGCAGTGTCGTGAGTACCCGAGGTCAGCTCTGGAGGGTTCAGGAGCAGCACAGAGGGTCGGCCACCCACAACCTGGGCCTCGTAGCGGTGGTATGATGCTATGCAGTAGGCCAAGGTGACCAGTGACACGACCACACTTGTGGCTTGGAGATAATCTGCAACAAAACAATGTATAGTTAAACTCAGTGTGAAGATTGCTAGGAGCAGAAATAAAAAAACTGTTTTACCTAAAAGCATTCAAATGAAATAAATGTATTTCATAATTGAGCAAGCATTGTAGGTCATTGTCCACAAAAAAATTCAAATAACAACCTAGAATCAATCCTTGTAGTGGTCCAATGAAGTGTGTATGAATATTTATGTCACACCTGTTCTTAAGTCGGTTGGTATTTTAAGAAGCATGAAATGTATTTGTAGAATAGCTTGAGGAGCACACTGCAGAAAAGCTTGAAGGAAGATATAGCTGTGTTCATCTTTAGACAAAACTGTATCGTACTCCATAAGGATTTCTTTTGAAGGTTTTTGGGCTTGAAGTGCTTGTACGATCCAGAAGAGGCGCTTCAGCAAACTAGAAAAAGAACAACAATTATTATAAATTCAGTTCAGTATGCATTTCATTTATCAGATATCAAGTAGTGTCAAATAATGTTTTTAAACTTATAAAGTAACAATATAAACTTAATTTAAAATTTTTGTTTGTTTTTTAATGCTATAAACATAAAGTATTTCAATGTAAACAATGATTAGTTTTTCCCACTGTGAGCATATATTATTTAAGCCAGTCATACTTACACTCTTGCAGTGTTTTTATAACATACATAATATAAACACCTCAGTGAAAATTGTTCTGAACCATAGTTACTCTCAGGTGATGAGAAACTCTCATATCTATGTTTTTCTACCTTCAAATTTAAATTATCTGATCTTTAGAGACCAATGAAAAATCCATACTGAATTTAATTGTTTTGGTATTTATTTTACCGAATTATAATAATAAATCTTGCTTTTAAACTTTTTATGTCTTTAAATTGTATTACAATACTATTGTAATACTATGGAAGTAACTTTAATTAATAAGGTTCATGTGTGTTTTACTATAAAATGATCAATGATCGTTTGTACTTTACTAGGTCTATTCCATGTTTTCCTTATTAAATATACTGTTTAGTATAGGAAGTTAAACAGTAAGTATACTGTTGATACAGTAGGTTATGTTACTGTACCTGAGTGAGATAAGTAGTGGGTAGAACACAAAGTAGATGGCAAGCCTGAGTGTCCACCAGGCTAGAGAGCCACACGAGATAGTCTGCGGGAACGGGAGGGGTTGGAGCACCAGGGTGAACACGACGGGAACATAGAGAAAGGCAAAGGTGAGGATGGCGAGTTGTTGTAGATCCTCAACAAAGGCCAACTGGAGAGCCAGAGAGCTATCGACCAGGAGAGATGCAAGATGCAGGAGGAAACTGAGAACACTGGGAACTAACGTGTACAGCCACACCTGCATAGTCAATAGAACAAGATTTACAAATGCTTCAAAACAATTTGATAACTGTAATGAAAAGTGTTAATCCTTCATTTTAGTTTTTTTTTTTTAAGAAGCAACAAATATTGCCTTGATTTTCCTAAGCTGCTATTTACACTTGTTGGATTGTTGCCCTAGATAATCTGTTGGGCACATTTTGTTTATAAGGGTTTATGCACTCACCCCTCCAGCTTGTGAACCATAGCTATTGCTGGGTAGATAGGAAATCGTTTGCTAAAAATTCAGTTAATGTAGGTCATTAAACTAATAGACTAACAAGACAGGCTGACAGAATTGTGCCAGCCTACTGAGTGACAGGCTTCAATTACCTAAATGGACATATGGCTCATTTGTGTCTGGACATATGGACATAACTATCATTGAACTCATCCTCGTCTATCTAGAAATGAATTTTCATTTACAAGTTTTGTGTTGAAATTTTTTTAAAGATATCCTGCGGATACTTATGTGTTACTATATCACATGTTAAAATATTGTGTGAATTTCTTTAGTGTGTTAACAAACTGATCCATATTACAATTTTCTGGTTGCTATGATAACCCATAAATCCCGTGTAAAAGTGTTTGTTAACGCTCAGCCAAATCCCGAGCACCATCTGCTAGTGCACCTATCGATGGTGCATTAATAGGAATGAAGCTTCATGCAAAATTTCAAGTCTTATCGAGATATTGTGCTGATAGACATACAATTTTTCCAGCCCCTCTAATGATAGGCTTCGCTACCACTCTGCCAATAAGAAACAATGGTTTATCCTTATAAAAGTGAATTATATAGAAATGGTTGATGAGCGAACAATCTTAAACCTATGTAAGAATAAATGTACAAGGTACCTCGCTAAAACCGAACCTAAATGGTACCATCGATTTTAGAGCAGTACGCGCACTAATGTAGGTCAACACATGCCAAAAGAAAAATTAAATCATTTTGTTTTGTTATTTTTTATTGCCTATATTTACTGAATAAAATTATTTAATTACAAAACCTTTGGCTTTGGTACATTTTGGATAACAAAATCCTAATTATCCATAAAATACGTAATAATAATACTCTGTCCTTAATTTTTATGCCTTAGTAATATACCTTAAAATGGAATTTTCTTAATTTTCCAACACCTTTTAAGAATAAGTAATTAACATTTCACTCTTTATAGTGTCATGCACACTCTGTCCTTGGTTGTTATAGTTAAATTTGAATAAACTTCCCAGTTTTAACATCTATTAGTGCATATAGTGTTTGCCTCCAAGACAGATAACCACCAACCAGGATTCCACTGCAAGAAACAATACTATTGATAGACATAAAGTCAAAAAGTAATAATGATATATTACCCATTGCTTTTTCCTAGGGAGGTCACAACAAAATATCTTATTAGCTCCTCTGTCTTCTAGTTCTTCTTCCATTGCAGGTTATCAGGAGTAGTGTGTGGAGTTTCAGCACTAGAGTCCTAAGTATAAAATAAAAAAAAATTATGGTTGCCTGTAAAGTCGGTTTTACGGGCGAAGATTTTACGTGACAACGTCTTTTTCTCGGTAGAATATTTATTGATATGAATATTATTAAATTGCACAATAGGAACAAGGAATTGAATGAAAATAAGAATTGCACAAATTTTAACTATAGAAATATATTTTGTTTACTAAAACATTGTACATAATTTGAAATTAATTAAAATTTGTTATTGTAAATGGTAAAGTTGAATAAAACATTTACTAAAATTGGAATTTGAAATTCTTGCTAAACACAGTTAAATTCTAACTCCGCGCGTGGTGATTGGTCGGTTTAGTTCGTTTGTTTGGTCGCACTGTTATGACAGGTTAGAGGTTATAATTTGTTATTTTAAATGTTTGACTAGCAATACGCGCTGTTTCTTCTCAATCGACTGAATTACGATTGATTGCAGAGTGATTTAAACTAATAATTTACTTAACACTATCAACATTTGTCAATAGTATGACATAAACTATAAACTCAGTTTCTCAACTTTTGTGTCAATCTAACAATTAATCAATCAATCATAGTTTACGATAATGAAATATCAGTGTACAATTATTTACCTTTATTGTTGTAGTTGTTGTAAATGACGAATCTAAGCACTCCACATTTTCACGAATAAACATAGTTATCTGCTTTATCCCGTGCGGCGGACCCACAGTTATCTGCTTTATCCCGTGCGGATCCCGTGCGGCGGACCCACTGGACGGCATCGTAACGTTACCGGGCGTTACACTTTTTCATGAGTGACTCCGAGCCGCAACCTAATTTAAGACGTTGTCACGTCAATAATTGAGGTGTTATTTAAAATAATTCAGTATAGTGAAAGTTATGTGCTATATATATATTTTATCATAGAAAGTCTATTCAGATAGTTCTGAGATTAGATTTTTGGTGACATACTAAAAATAGTAAAAATCACCTTTACATAATGATTTTGTCCATACGTAATCTTATTATTATGTGTATATGTATGGATCCATTCAATGGCATAATACTTTTGATATTAAAATATACAAAATTAAAACTTATTGCACATGTTCTTTGTAGGATTTATACATTCTAATTAAAAATGTAATGTTAATCATATAGTTGAAAACAGATGCTGGTATAAAATTGTGCTAATTACATCGTTTATGAATTTTGCAGCTATAACCTTTTTTGAATGACTGAATATTGTGACATTATATAGAATTGTTTCTTTCAAATTATTTCTGTGAATTGTGGTCAAAAACATTAATGTTATTTTTTTATAATTTCTTAGTTTTAGCCATAACTTTTGTAAAATGTATGCAATTGTAAAATTTCCTGCACAGACCATTGTGGTTTTAATCCAGTGGATATACCATTTATGGGTACTTTTTTGGTATAAAAGTTTGTTGTGTATTTATGGTTGTGTGTATATATAAAAATTATTATAAATCTTGCTAATTAATCCTCAGTTTTTCATTGAAATTTACAAAACCGGCAGTAATAAATTACGTTATATTTGGGTTAATTGTCCTGATTAATCATACATTTTAAATAATTTGTAAAAGCTTTTAATTGATAGTATAATATGTAAATGGTAAAAGATTTCAGTACAAGAACAATGTAAAATGTATCTTGACAGTCCCATTCACTCACTGCAAGGAACTTGTTAGCAATGGTAATAGAACAGTGCAATGGGACAATGGTTATAACTGTAATTTATCGTTTCTATTTCAAATATGTCAAAAGTTGTGACAAAATAGCCAAGTAATATATAATTAAAATGGAGTGAAAATGATGAGTAGCACAAATATTTAACTTACCCATTATAAGATATCCATTGTGGAGTCTAATGATAAGTTTACAGCCAGGCTGTCGTTAAAAGATATGGAAGCCAATGTCACTCTGTTATCTCATGTTTGCTTCTGTGATAACGGCCTTACCTATCAATCTGACTTGTAAGCCAAGTGGGCTTACCAGTCAGCTACTATATAACGTCAGGTCAGTTGTTGCTGGTGTATGTCTGTTACTTTAGGAAATTAAAGTAACAGACAGGCTTGTACAAACACTTTACAAAAACCTGATCAGAGTTTAAGTCTTTTACTGTTTAAAATCAATGACTTTTTTCAGAGGAATAGAGGTGGGGATACTTGATATAAATAAATAATAAACTATATAATTATATTTATACATTTGTTATGGCCTTGGCTAAAAGCATTGTTATGTTAAATAACTTCTCCACATTGACATGTACTAGTTACTATAAAACTGGTTTTTATCATTTTGCATAGTGTTTATAAATACAAAAAGTTTATATATGAAGCGTTTATAAATGAAAAGAAAATAAATTTGAATAAACATTTATGGAAATCTGAATAAAGTACTTAATGGATTTCATTTATTTATACATAATTAATGTTTCCAAATATTATATATGACATATAATATATTATATATGATATTATATGTTGTGTGTGTGTACACACACACACACACACACACGTTTCACTCTGTAGCTAGTTGCACAAGCCAGGAGCAACAAACAACTGACACCTCTGAACTGTGACATGTTTGGCGCTCCCTACTTTTGCAAGCTTATCTTTAAAGTGGTTGTGCTCTCTATTGTGTTGACGGATTTCATTAGAAAAAGTACTGTTGGACTTGCTATAATAATTGCAAAATAGTTTGTATCTTGTAAAATTTATTTGTATATCCTATGTAAAACAGCTTATGCCTATCAAAAGACAAAATTTTTGCTGTTACTGGCTTGTGCAAGCCTGCCATTAAAGTTGTCGTGTCTGCTTATGCATTGATGGATTTCATTTGAAAAAAGTACCGTTGGAATTGTAATGAAATTGTTCAGTTGGTGTCTAGTAAATGTTTTTATAACTATACTGTTTTTTTGTTATTTGACTTTAAAAATTATCAACACACTATTTTGTTAATATTAAAGAAAATAACTCAATTATTTAAAAACTTTATATTACCTATTAAGCATGCCAAATTTGCTTTCTTTAGATTATCTAGTTTTAAAAATAATAATATTATTATAAAAATACAAAATGGTAGCCTGCGGCTAAACGAGACATTTTTATATAACTTTTTTGTTTGACATGATGAGGTGTATTAGCCACAGAAGTTTGTGATATCCTTTTCTAAACACCCTGTGTGTTTGTGTTTAGTTTTTAAAATAAAAGTATATAATATCTGTTTAAGTATCTCTAAATTAATCTTAATCCTAGATTATTTTAAATCTGATGGAGAACCCCTGAAACTTCTTATTGTTTCGGGAATATTTTATTTACTCCAAAATATCCAGTCAGGTACTCAATAAAATATCAACACAAAAAAATTGTATTACAACATCCTGGTGTATAAAAATTACGTGATAAACCTAAATTTGAATAGTTTTTGTTGATTTATGACCTACAATATTACTAATATATTGTATGGGTTATATTTCACATGTGAAAATAAAATCACAGCTGCATGAACATTTTAAGCCATTATCACATATATTATATTTGATGTAGCAAGTCAGCAACTATAGCTGAAAAAAATATCTTTCTTATGTTTCAGGACAAAAATTTGAATTATTGAATTTCCAAACTATGACTACCAAACCTAGAGTCACGGATAAAAATATAAATTTTCCTCTTTTTTAAGGAAATTTATATTTTAATCCGAATTGTGTAAGACAAGGGCGGTGCAATGTGTTGCAGGCTCCAGTGTACACAGACATTGGCACCCGCACACCTCTAGGGCTCAACCGAGGCCACGCCTATCATGTGACGGCAGTCCGGCGCGTACCACTTGGCGAGACCAACCTCCGCACCCTCTTCAAGTAAGATACAATTTTGTTAGCTTATACAATGTCTGTGTTTCAAGCTTGTTCAGGTAGTCCCTTATCATGTAAACCAAAACAACAACTCATAATTTGTTTAGAATGAGTTACTTTTGTTTTTTGTTGTTTTTATCAGGGGTAATGACACTTAATGTTAGTAATGTTAGTTTTAATGAAATAAGTTTGCTTTTAACAACAAAACATTTAGACCTCTCTACGTTATAATTTACTTAAAACATAAATAGACTATAATTTGCTTTTTAAATTATTAATTTCAATTTACTTTAACTGCAAAATGTTAAATTAGCCAGAAAATTTGACAAAGTCAGAAGGTTGTTTGTTATGATTAAAAAGTGAAGAAAATCAAGAAAAACATTTCACTACAGTGAAAAACTATTCACATCCTTAAAGTAAATTAAGAAACAGATAAAAAAATCATAGCAAAAGCGTTAAATGTTTTATGATCATACCATATATGCAGTTTTTATGATCATACCATATATGCAGTTGGGCTAACCTTAATGCACACATTTGTTTATTATAGCAAAATATGGAAAGATGTGAAGGAAACAGGATTTTTCCAAGCATTTGCCATTGTTTATAGATAATTAACTCTATGTTTAGAAATTTGTAATCTGATCCATTCTTTATGTGAATAACTAATCTAACACATGAGTGCAATCTAGGTAAAAATAGACTAATTATACCAGAGTGTTGTGACACACTTAAGTCAGGAATCATAGCAACTATGTTGCGTGTCAACTCGTGCACATTACCTCCAAAATATTAATAAAAAAAAGCAAATTATTAATTATATGGAAAACTGACAGACCAGCCTCACAACACTGAGAAGTGAGAATTGGTGATTCCTTCCCTACATCTTTATTCTTAGAGATGAATTTAGACACAATTTTGTCTAGAGTTCTGTTGTTATTAGCTTAGTTTTTAGTATTTTTAATGAATTTTTAGTAAAGAGGTTTAGCTAACAAGTGTTTCTTATATCTATCTGAATGATAATAATTTCATCCAATTAAACCTTGACATCTTCAATAGTCTTAGTTGTCATTGACCAAATAGAATGGAGCTATTTTGTAACGAGCTCAATCCTAGAGTACAGGACAGTTGTAGGTCGCTCAAAACAGTTATCTGAGTCAAACAGTAAAAACATTGGGTATGATAGAAACTGCAGCAAAGTGGTTCAGGAAATTTCTGAACAACAAGAGACAACTAATGAAAGTTGCAGTTTACAACAACTTACTAATCTTATTCATGTAATGAGTAATCTCTATCTTTATTAGCCATTGACCTAACATGTCAAAATAAGCTTCATCAATTATTAAAATTGAATACAAATATATGTAAAAGAAGACCACAAATACATTATTTCCCAATTTTGTTTGTAAATAATGTAGAATAAAACAAGGTAGCCTTGAACCATTTTAGTTTTTTATTATACTGACATGTTTCAAGAGTAAGCCCATGATTACCATAACAGTAAATTAATCTAAAAATATAACAAAGAAATATAAATTAATATATACAAATTTAGAAAAGTTGGTAAAATATTCTTATACTTTCTATGAACTTTTCTTTTAATTTTTACACATCTTTCCAATATAGGATTTTTATTACTAGTTTGTGTAATATTCAATAAATTTTGAGGATCTTCCTTATAGTTTATTACAATTTGTAATTCTTCTTTAGCATTGATGTTTTCACCTTTTATTTCAAAATTTTAAATTTCCAAATTATTTTAAAGTTTTTTTTTATATAAATGATTTGATGCAATAAAATGTTCAGCAAAATTTGATATTGGTCCTATCTAATTCCAATATCCAATTATTTAAAACTAACCTATACAGTTCAATCCAATCCTATAGTAGAAAGTTCAATCCAAAAACTCAGTAATCCATCGAGTGTTTGGTCCTAATTAGTTCAGTTTAGCAGAACACTACTAATATTGTAAAGTACTGTATAATTATTGTTGACAGAGGCAGAGAGAAGGTGGCGATGGTACGACTGAGAGACCCGAGAGAGCAAGGGCGGCGGCCGGCAACAGCCCCAAGGTATGGAACAGTGTTAATTACATTAAATTTCTTTTGGAAATTAAGTGTTAAAGTTGATTTGACTTCAGAGTTTTTTAACACTTGCTATCGTTATGTAACAATTTTAGTAGTTTGTTAAATTTATTTTTGGTGCTTGTGTATACATTTATATACAAACATGTCTCTTGTTAAAATTTCAGTATGTATTTAAAGCTTACTATTTGTGATTTTTGTCTGAAGTATATTTAAAGAAACAGAAGTATTAAAAATTGTACCAGTTCCGGGTATTGGTATTTTCTTAAAGTTTTAACATTATTAAATTTCATTGAGAGGTGCATTTTAATGTTTGTATTGTAGTCCAAAAAAAAAAAAAATAGTAAATGATTTATAACTTTTCATGCAAATAGAAAATTACATAAAGAAACCATTTTAACCCTTAAAGCGCAGCATAGTAATATCTCCGAACCATCAAAATTGAGCTAACGGCAGCATACAGAAATATCAGTATTGTCGTATTTTAATTTATTTTGTACATTGAAATTCACGAAAGTGCCGCAAATGTGTAGGAATGCATATATTTATTGATTAATGACTGTTAGGAAGCAAACTGGAATGCATGTCAAACCAAAAATAAATCAATAACCAGTGCTATTATTTTGTTGTCATTTTGTATGACAATGCTTGGTGCGGCATGTTGGTTTTAGCCGTCCATGTGCCAAAAACAGCCATCAGTACCAGTAGAGCTTTTTTCAAAAATTATTTCTTCTTCCAAGAAAAAGAAAATGAATTAAACAATGGCAAAAACAGAACTTTTAAAAAATCTCTAAAAAATGTTTTCAGCACTTAGAGGTTTACATTTATATCCAGAAAAATAACAATTTTGAATGTGAAAACCACATATAGTGATTATTACCAGCGAGTAGTAACTGAATGTGGAAATTACTTCACACCAATTATTGGCAACATTTTACATGGGTGAAAATTCCTCCCTTTTGTTACTGCTTTCTTCTACAAGATGCAAGGGAACTAGTGCTATCAGAAAAGCAACATTTTGTATTCTGTTTCAATTATCAGTACCTCTGTCCACAGCTGTCTCAAAGTTGTTCAATAACTCAATTTCCAATGGAATTTTCCCATTGGCTTTAAAACTTTTAAAAATAGGCTCTATCTTTAAGAAAAGTCACAGAAAATCTCCATGAAAATGTTCATGAATTACTCGTTGGTTATTTTAATAAAAACTTAATTATTTTAAAATCTCAGTTTATATATCTTAAAGAATAGTTCAAATTTGGATGTAGTTGATGCTTTTCATGTACTTATCCATTGTAGTGATTCAAGAAGATAAAATGACTTTCTCTTTAATATTAGTAGAGCCTTTCACACCAATAGTTACCAACACTTTTTTAATAAGCTGGAGGAACTTGAGTACCGCTTAGAACACTGTAATCAATCAGTTCTTTTTATCACCTATGTTAATGATCACTTAAGTTACTGACCACAGTTTTTAGTTTACTAATGAAAATTATCTCTATAAATGCTGATTGTCTAAACCAAAAGCTTTTCTCAGTTTTAAATAATCTCAAAATTTGATTCCAAAACAATTCTTTATTTTTGATTCTAGCTAAAGTAAAGACAATGAATTCTAGTGTACAGAGGCCACATCTGGAGCTGCAGTTGTTTTGCTTAAAATTTCCATATTGAAATAAAATGTCTTCAATTTTCTTGGTTTTCATAACAATTTCATTTTTATTTGGATGTATCACATTGATATTTTGTGCATATCAGGGGATGCATATTTTTAAGGGTATTGATCAAGTTTCCTTGAAGAAAGTATGTTGCTAGTTTTATACTTTAGATATTTTTACACTCTTGTTGTTTATTGGCTGTTAGTTGTTTTGGCACTGCAATGGGTCTACATGGTTTAATTAAAATTCAAACCATTTATTGCTCGTAGACAAATTAATGTTTAGTACACATAGAAATAGACATGTATAGAACAAAACTTGATACATATTAGAGATGTAGTCTCGAAAAGTGTTTGATATAAATATACAATAATAAATCTTTTAACACTTTTTAATATATTTTATTTTGTACAATATACATTTTGAATTCAACGAATTCATCATCAGATACTTGTAGGTTAAGGTAAATGAAGTAAATAAATAATTGAAACCAAATTGTCATATGTTTTTAACTACCTTGGTGGTTAAATGTTTGTATTTAATTTTATATGTGATGTAAATTTATATAGTTTAAAAGTCTATCCAATAATGAATTTTTTGTTAGAAAATCTTTGTCATTTAATAATACATTAGAATTAATTTTGGCACTTTCGTAAATTTCAAAATTTTCTAAAGTTGACGATAGATGACTTTTTTTGCATGTGTGTAAAATTTTAAGATTGTTTTCGGTATTTGGTTTGTGTATGTATGGCTGGTGTTATTTAAATGGTCAGCATATTTTGAATTTGATGATGTCTTCATTGCTTTTATATGTTTATTAAATTTAATTTTGAAGGATCGGTTGGTTTGTCCAATAAAGTGGTTTTGACAATCATTGCAATATAATTTGTATAATCCACTATTCTTAAATTTTGATTTTGGTTTGTTGAATTACTTTTGTTTTTGAAAATAAGGCCAAGGTTGTTAGAAGTTTTGAAAGCCAGTTCATGTCCTTGTTTAATTGATAAATCCAAAGGACTAATTAAAATATTTTAAATCACAGCAGTGAAATCTAAGACGTCTACTTAAAAACATTGTATTTATAATTCATATGTACAGTAAAAGAAATAATCAGTGCTAGCAATAATCTCTTAAATATTCCTCTATTCGGTAATATATTTTGATGCTTACACATGTTTTAGTAAATTTTGAAAGCTGTTATTCGCTTGATGTTTCACGGAGACAAATAAACAACTTGGGTCCAAGGTATCAAATGGATTTTTAATGTTTAATCTGAACGAAGGTATTAAAAGATTACTTAAGTGCCTAGCCTCTAAACTGTCATTATGAACTGAAAAACTAGGCAGATAATTAAAAGTATAGTTGCATACTGACTATATAAAATAGAAAGTTAAGTCAGGTGCCTTTCAGCAGGAATACACTGCTGGAAACTATCACAACAACACAAACCACAAATTATTTAAACTCAACGTTTCTGTAATTTAAAGACCCTCTCCACTAAAAACTTTGAGGTGGTTCCTCAAAACAACCAACAGCCAATAAACAAGAGTGTAAAAATATCTAAAGTATAAAAGAATAATAATGCTAAATTTACCTCTATATATCAAAGGTTTAACATAAATGACCTCAATATATCAAATTTTAGCCCTTAATTTTACATACTCTACATAACGAAGTTTCAGTTTATTAGTGCAGCAAACCTAAGTATAGTACCGTTTTTTCATGTGAAATCTTGAAACCTCTACCATCTCCTTTGGTTTCTTTTGTCGCCAGTGGTTAATCACCAATTCACCTTCAGTTTGATTTGGATGTTACCATGATTGGAGCGGATTTAAGTTAACTAAGAGAACTGTGTGCGTTATTTTCAACTGTGATAGTATTTCATGTAAAAGTGCGATGGCATACAAATTGTATTTATTTAACTTTTTCAACTATTATTTTATGTTCTAATTTATACTGTAATATTGTATGTTTTCGTTAAAATTAATAAATTTTAATTTATCTACAATACTTGTTATAATTTCATACTAAACATTTCCTGTTAAAGTATTCATAATCAACCCTACATTATTAGTGTACTTGTGGACCTCTTTATATTAAAGATTGCCTAAACAGCATTGATAATATATCGAACCTCACTATAGTGAAATTCTTGATATATCAAAGTTTTATATTTCCCCTTGAGGTTTGATATATCGAGGTTCATTATGAAAAGAAAAACATAAATGTTTATAGTTTCTCAGTTGGCATGAGTGCTTGTCTAGTGGTCATAGTTAAAGTGTTACTGTGTTACAGTGAGGATGGCACAGAGAGTGAGGGTCAGTTCGCTTACTCCACAGCTACACTCATTCGTCTACTGTCGGCCAACTCGGATTGGGCTCGGGTCTCAGAGACAGAGCGTCAGCGACTGGGGCTCTGCTTTAATGACAAGTCTGAGTTTTGGTAAAGGTCTGCTCCACTAAATATATTAGTTGTTATGTTCGGTGTGCATGAAGTCACTCAAGTGATCTCTGCTTCTTCATTCTCATCCTCGACGTTCATTATTGGTGATCTAAGTGATTGGGAAATTATCATGTTGTAAAATTACTAATATTTACTTACCCTAGTTATTTGAAGTAAAAATGTAATACACATTGCATTATTTACATGCTGACTAAACTATGTGTCATGATAATGTGTTAAACTCGGTTGTAATAATCTGTGATTAAATGTACAAGGAATGGTTTACTGTTGCACAAATATGTGAAATAGAATAAATAGTTTAAATAAACTATACTTGAAAAATTGAACATAAAGCAGTATCGTTGATGTTTAGAAACTTTTGTTTTTGATTTTAAGTAGTATTTAATAAAAATGTAAGAAAATCAGAAAAATCATGCAATAAGACAATAGTTATAAATTTCCTTGTCCATCAATGTTTACTCATGATTGCTGAGTTAAGCCTTATTTCAGTCCTTTTATGTGAATATATTACGTGTTCGTAATAATTATAAAAGTTTTCATGTTGTTGCCTCCAATTTTATTTCTTAAGTGTGAGGGGATAATTTGAAAATATAAAACTCTTCAAATACAACAGTTAATTTTATCTCTTTGCTAAAACTAAACTAGCAAATACATGATGGAAATATTTTGCGGTTTTTTTTCATAGCATTGTTTGCATAACATTAATTATTTTATGACAATGTGTTAATTTTTCCTGAAGTCTTATTATGATGTATTTTGGATGGGTTAGTTATTTTTTAATAAAATTTTTTCTCATAGTTTTTTATGGTGTGTGTATACTTGCAGGATTCCACTGGAGGATGTTGTGACACAGTTCACAGAGCTTGTTATCTGTCGGTTGTTGAACCGGAACCCATTTGCGTTGGCTCGACGACGCTGGAACGAATCGGCGTGGGTGGACAGCTGGCGCAGCGGTGCTCGTGGTACAACTGGAGATCGGTCTGGCGGTGCAGAAGAATTTATGTTGCGTAATCCTCAGGTAAATACTTGAACAATTAGCAAGTTTTAAAAGAATAGCAGGATTTTGTGCTTTTGCCATAATTATATTTTAGAAAAAAAGAATCATCATATGTTTCTATATTTCAAGGATTAGAATCTATTCTCTTCTTTAGTTTTAAAGAACAAACTTGAGAAAAGGTTAACCAAGCACAAATTGATATATGGTGGTGAAATCGCTAAGTTCAAACTTGACAACAAGTTACTTGTCAAGTAGTTCTCTGGTATGTACAGCATATTTTTTATACTACTGAATGATGTGATTACGGAAGGTGGAGTGCGTCAATGGTACAATAGGTTTAAAAATGGACTAATGTGCATGATAACAAACGAAGTGGAAGGCCAAGCTGTAATCGATGAAATTGTCTGTAAAGTCGATGAGAAGATTAAAAGAAGACTGCCAATTCACAATAAAAACTCTCTCTTAGTTGTCCTCAAATTTCAAGAAGTTTATTATATGAAATAGTTAAGCAGACATTAATTTATCATAAATTTTGTAAGGTGAGTACTGAAAATCCCAACAGAAACCCATAAAAATCAGTGTATGGCTGCTTTATTGACATTTTTGGACACTTACGAAACAGAAGGTAACTCGCTGCTCGATTAAATCATTACAGGAGACAAGATTTGGTTAAAACACGTGAATCGCAAAACCAAATTACAGTCTATTTAGTGGAAGCACACACACTCCCCCCAAAAAACCAACAAAATGCATGCCAGCATGGAAGATTATGGCAATTGTTTTTTGGGACAGGAAAGGAGTTCTTGTTATTTCTTAGAACATGGCACAACCATAAATTCTGCGAGATGTGAAACCTTGCAAAAGTTAAGAAGAGCAATACCAAACAAGTGCATAGGAAAGTTAAGTTAAGACATTTTGTTTTTGCACAACAACGCTCGACCACACACAGCAACTCGGACTCGAGAAATCCTGGATTCTTTTAAGTGGGAAGTGTTTCCACATCCGTCTTACAGTCTGGACCTTGCACCCAGCGTGTACCAACTGTTTCCAACAATGAAGACAGAACTGCGAGAGTGTGACTACCTGGTCGAAGTCTCAGACGACAGAATTTTGTAACGCTGGAATTTAAAAACTAGTTCACCGTTATGATAAGTGCTTAAATTTTTATTGTGCCTGACTATGTTGTACAATAGTATTTTAGTGTCACTTTCAAATGTATATAATAACATTTTTTCTTATACTTTGTTTTTGGTTTATATCAAAACGTAATCCACTTTCTGGATACACATCGTACATTCCAATCCTTGAAATTTAGTGTTCTTTTTTGTAACATAAACCAATGGCAAATGTCCAAAATCATGTTATCCTTCAAATCATCCTTTCAAGTTTTATATTTTAATACTAGGATTGATTCAGAGAGCCAATTTTTCAAAATCTATGTACAAAGGAATATCTGTAAAGAAAAATCTTGATTTTTCAGTACATCTGTGATATCAAGAAGCAAGAAGAGGAGTTGTTAGTGCAACTGATGCAGTATCATGAATTCAACAGCGAGTCAAATGGTTTCACAAACTTTCTTATTGGCTTCTTTATTATTAAGGTAAGTTTAATCAGTCATTTTCAAGTGCGTCATTGTTCTGGTAGTGTCAAGTATTGTCACAATCATCTTGCTTCAATTTAGATACTGTAGTTCACTTCTAATCTAAACAAATTTTTACCCTTTGATGAGAGTATTGTATTATGTACAGGCTGTGAAGGTAGACAAGAAATTGATAGAATAGTCAATTTATGTGCAATGCTGATGCAGTTGTAAACAGTCAGTTTTATTTGTTACCGTCAGAAAGTAAACTATCCTATCATAAAATCAGTGGGATATACGATCCTAGATTGTCCAAGCTCCTTCGGAAATATAAAATATGTACTTAGTACTATTTTTTAAAATCTTAAAAAGTCTGTCTTCTTTTAGGGCAGTAAAACTCAAGTGGTGTTAAAACATGTAGTTTAAAACATAGTCAGTGCATGCAACAAGCAACACTTCCCTCTCCAGTCCACACAAGAACACGAGGAACATCCCAAACCAAAAGTAGTGCTGTCACAGATAGGGATGACTTGTATTGCTAGTGTTGCATGATTTTGGAGCGGACTGTACTTGGTTGAACCATGAGAAGTAAGCTATTTGCGGGAAGTGATATACAATGTCATTCTCCCCATGCTGCACTTCCTGCTACAAATTGTAACATTATAAAGTTTTTCAACTCTGAGAAAAGGAACATGGACACAATCTGTTGCTGCAGCTTTCCATCGTATGTATCTTTTAGCAGTGCTGAGGGAAAGGGGGTTATGTCTTTACACTGATGAGTTTATGCTGCTAGGTTTGATAATGCAGTTTGTAGAATTTATTTAAGGATTTGACAGATAACTAGATGGCAGTGTAGTTTACACACATGGTCTTGTTATAAGTCTATTATTCATAAGAGATAATTCCAGTTAATTTACACATAGGATTAATATAATATAGAACATGCATTTAAGGAAAAAAAAGTTAAATATTATTCAAAACAGAATTTTTTTTTGCAGACACTTTTTAAAAGGCAAAATAAAAGAATTAGTACAATATGCTGTATTACACTGAACTGGAGTTAAACTCAACATTCACGTACTGTTTTATCTGTAGTAACAATTCTGTTTTCTTCACAATGTTGGCAAAAAGACAAGAGGAAACCATTACAAAAATAAATTCTTTAAAGTCACAATTTCCTTAAAAATTATAAAACCGCTAAATTTCTGATTATAACTTAATTTTTCACATTTATATCCAAATTAAATTAAAATCGTATAAATATTTGTTGTACCACTTTTGAAATTTGAATGGTTTTTTTAATATGCCAACATGGCTTTCATTCAGGTAGAGGAGAATAGAGAGACAAGGCTGCACAAACAGTGGGAGCATACTCCGACTGTAGTGAGTTTGGATCATAAACGGCGGCGGGAGGTCAACTACCGAGGGTGTCTAGCGGCTGGCCGCTACATCATCGTACCCACCACCTTCCGGCCTGGAGACAAGGCTCACTACATGCTGCGGGTCTTCTCCCAGAATGATCTCAATCTGAGGTATCTTAGACTGATCTGCAGCTGATATATTTGTTACTTTTACATACTAGTAATAAACACGATCTAGTTATTAATTTATAAATAGAATATAGACAGAAAAATAAACAAATCTGTGCAATACCTAGCAAACAACAAATTAAAAAAAAAACAATAGAATAGTATTTCTTACATTATCATAAATAGAGCAGTGCAGCTAAATTGGATTGGAGATTTGAAAATTCTGGATTTGTCTATCACTATTTTATATAATGCATTAATAAAAGTCTTCATGAGATATAACTGACAATGCCAATTAATATTTTAATCGATCCTGTCTAAATAGCCATATTATTATCAAAAATAAGTTAATAGTTTTTCCATATAATGCTTGTGGCTGTCATTACGGAAAGGTTAGCTGAAAATAGATTATCCTAGAAAATTTCAAAGACCGTTTCATAGAATTACATGATATGTAATTCAATTGAAAGAATTTTGGAAATCATAATTAATTTTCAGCATTCCAGAAGTGAAGGAAACAGGATTTTTCCGGACATTTGCCATCGTTCAGTGAAACAAGAAAACAGTAACACTACGTTTCGAGATCTGCAATCTGATCTCTTCTTCAGGTAAAGAACTAACCTAATACATAATTACAAACTAGGTTAAAATAAACAAATCTTACTAAAGCGTTGTGGCACGCCTAAGTCAGGAATCACAACCTACATGTTGTTGTCAACTTCACTAACACTAAAGACATGCACTTAATACAAAACTATACAAAACACTAATCATTAAAACTAAACTACGGAACTTAGGCGTGCCACAACGCTTTAGTAAGATTTGTTTATTTTAACCTAGTTTGTAATTATGTATTAGGTTAGTTCTTTACCTGAAGAAGAGATCAGATTGCAGATCTCGAAACGTAGTGTTACTGTTTTCTTGTTTCACTGAACGATGGCAAATGTCCGGAAAAAATCCTGTTTCCTTCACAATCCTTCCATCGTCAAACATAACCTTTAAACAAAGAATTCCAGAAGTGCCAGTTTTCACAATGGACTCCAGCAGTGTTTGTGTTTATAGGGAGTTGCAGAATGACCTGCCTAAGAGTCTGTTGTGTTCGTGTATCTCCGGCAATGCTGAGTGGGTTACAGTGGTTACAATACACAGGGCAGAACTCACAGCCCAGCCGGGCAAGTGGTCTTCCAGTAAGTCACCATTTCTTACATCTACATTTATTGTTCTGGTTCCATATTTCCTTAACCAGTCTAAAACAAGTATAATATTTCAAAACTAGAAATAGCCCATAACAGTATTTAGTAAAACTATTTGGATTACATTTGGTTGGTTATCATAAATTTTTAGGAATGAATATTGAAAAAATCCTAACTGAAAATATTATTTAAATATAGTTACTTCTTTTGGATTTGCAATAAATGTCTTAGTAAATTCAGTGACCATAATAGATTGTAAAATAGTACATTTTGCATACATACATTTAGTTATTAAATATGTATTGTTCTTTACCTGATTTCATAAAAGTATTTATAGTACAAAAATCTTTAACACCCATGCCAGGGACTAGCTTTATAGCAAACTGCTGCATTCTTTGAAGAACTCAAATACTTACACCGCCATGTTGAACTACCTTGGTTGTACTGTCATACAATGTATTGAACAAAACTATTGACTTTGAATCTTGCCACAAGAGAACAGAAAATCTGTCTTCCTTCCTGAAGCTTGTAATGTCTCCTTTTTTGATTTAATTGCACCATCTTTGTTTTTTCCTGTTTCCTTTCTTAACTTATTTTACGTTATTAATTCTTTATTTTATGTTTATGTTCTTTCCTTTTTTACCTTATTCACTCTGTTTTTTCCTATTAGTCATAATAGTGCCTGTGGTATGAATTTTCATATGAAAGAGTGCTTTCATCGGTATCAGAATCAGAATCCGTGTATAGTATAAATCCGTGAATACACATAATTCTTCTAGATCTCTAAAGGAATCTTTTAGTTTAATCGCCAGATGTATAACCATAGGACTATTCCACTTATGTATCCTGAACATGAATCGGATGTGACTAAAACCTTTATCTCCAATTTTGTGAGCTTGTTATCTTTTTATATACTTTAAATACTACTCTTCCTTTGTAGTCAATAGTGCTTTCATCAACACTTACCTTTCTTGTGGCACAGAGTACTCATGTCAGTATACCAGCAACAGGTGTACAGGGGAGTGAACTTATGTGGAGATTCCTAACAATTGTAAAAACCTTGCTGAATATGTCCTTAAAGAAAGGATGTTAGTCAACCCAATCAGTTGAAAAATAATAATCTAGTTCAGACTTTTCATTGATTCCCATATTTTAAAGGACACCCAGAAAGGTTTTGATTCAGATAATGACACTTTTTTCTATGGCCACCATGTAGATTGCTTTTAAAGTGGTGTTTTCATTTTGATTCGTTCTTCAGCATATTGGTTTGTTTCTTTAACGATTTCCAATGTAGGTTACCATAAAAAAAAATAAAAAAAAAATAAAAAAAAAAAATAAACAGTTGGACAAATTCTAAAGGAGTAATGGGTGTTCTTGAGGTGATTTATATCCACTATGAAATGTCCATATAAATTAATTAAATTTAGTGTCATCTGTTTTCTATTCTGGCCAAGATGATTCATCAGCATCCATTTCTTCATCTTTCCCATTAATTGATTCATGTAATGACTCAGCAGTGCTCTGTTCCACATTTCTTTCATCTCCTATATCTGTAACAGCCTCTAGTTCACCTGTGTATTTTAATAATCGCCATCTAGTTCTTCATGAAGTTCATTCTCTAATTGCTCGCCTACATTGGACCCTATGTCACTGTTGTGGTCGGATCACAATCCTCATCATTGTCACACCCACTTAACAATATCTCCTTTAGATCATCAGATTGTAAGTAATCATGTATGGCTTATAACTTATCTGCCAAAGAAATGTCCTAAAAAAATGTTAATTAACAGTACTTGTTAATTAAACTGACTGGCCATTTGAGCAATAAACTTATTCTATCTTGGCCAGTACAGCTGGCCATCTTAGCGCGGAAGACAAACTATAAACTATAACGATGGCACTGAAATTTTAAACCTGAAAATTACTGAAATCCTTTCAAACCTTCCATCGTTAGTTCTTGAAACTTTTTGCTTTACACTTCTTGAGGTCTTCTGGTAAGTGGTTTCACAGCTTTATTTCCTTGTATGAGGCTTCTTCTCAAACAAAGTTAGTCGGTGCATAGGAAGATGGAAGTTTGCTGCACCTTGAGTGTTGTAGTTACGGGTGCTGGAACCTCTAGGTAGTAATGTGTACCCATCTTTATGTGTATGTAACTTTTTATCAAGTATAGAATGGTGTTGTTACAGAACTGAACCCCTACTGTGTGGTCACCTGCGAGGGTGTTAAGGAAAGAACACAGGTGGCGAGCGATTCTGAGCCTGTGTGGGAAAGTTCATTTGTCTTCTACAGGAAGAACTCAGAAAAGCCTTTGCGTGTTCAGGTTTGTAGTTTTTACAATATAGGATCAAAATAATGATTTTTAGAAGAGTCTTTAAGTTGGAACTTATGTATATAAAGGAATCCAAGTGTCTTAAATTTTAACGTTAGTTATGGACTGCTGCTGTGGTTTCTCTAAATTGTCCCAGACACATGATATTTTTATGATCATTAAAAATCTGACAGAATTTCTGTAAAAAATTACTTAAAGTAATTTCATACTGATAAACTAAGTAACACTTAATAATACAAAAAATGCCAAAATAACTGACTCTAACATAACAAGTTGCTTATTGGCTGTGTTATATAATGTTATGGCTCTGAAGTAAATAAGTAAATGTCACCTGTATTAACCCACTAGCCACTCAATGTTCTTGCGCCTAACCTCCTTGTACAAATTCAATTAAATTTAGCTAATGAAGCAGGCTATAATGTACTGTAATTTATTAACATCTGAAGTGTATAAGATTTTATTCGTTCCCAGAAAAACTTTTAAAAATTTAATTTGTTTCTTAAATTTTGAAGCAAGAAATTTTTTTTGAACAAAACAGTTATAATCTTTTTTATAGAAAATGTAATTCTTTATTTGGAAAATTTTATTTTATTCACTTAACTTAATTTGTTCAATTTTACGTAAATTGTTGTGAAACATGACGTTTGTGTTCTTACACAAATCCTAGCAAATACACAAAAAGGATAAAGGTTTGATAAAACCCATAGAAAATTCAATTTTATTGATATTTGGTTGACTGAGCTATTGTTTTTGGCTAATGAAACAAGCTATAATATAATGTAATGTTGTAAGCATCTGATGTATATACAATTTTTGTTATTTCTAGAAAATGTTTAAAAATTTTAATTTTTTTGAACATTTTTAAACAAGAAATTTGTTTTAGTGCAAAACACAGTTGTAGTCTGTGATATTTGGTGTAGTTGTATAGAAAATTTAATTATTTACATGGACAATTTTATTTAATTCATTTATCTTAATTTTTTTACACAAGTTGTAGCAAACACACAAAAAGCGAAAGGTTTATAAAAACTAATAAATGTTTCAATTTTATTGGGATTTGGTTGACTTTTTTTAGCAAATGAAACAGGTTAGAATATAATCTAATTTATGAGAAAACACAAACAAACTCATTAGAAGGCTGTGCAAAATTCAAATTACACCACCAATACAACAAAAAAAAAAAAAAAACAAAACAAAAAACGGAAAGGTTATCAACCAATACCATATTTTTGTTTACTAAAACCATAGATTAATGGTTTATTGACTGCAGAAACAACTGTGTCAGAAACATCAAAAATAGAATACAAAGTTTTACAAAATAAGAGACCGATCAATCATTTTACCAAAATATAACATTGCAGACAATTAAATTACGCAACTGGTTAGAAAAGTCCAAAAATATAGTATTATACCTTGAATAATATGGTTTTTCTGGGATTAATACATATTTATATGCATAGTTTATGTTTTTTTGTTTAATTTTAATACATATACATTATTATTTGAGCCTATACTAATGTTTAAATAAATATTTAATAACGTGTGTTGTCATCATGGTACAGTCTCGTAATCTCTGTTTTAGTACTGCGTCGGCCGTTACAAGACTACTGTGATAAGTAATTAATGGGTTAAAGCTGGCTGCTAACAGCCAGCAATTTTCCTGCCTTATCAACTTACTTTGTGTTGACCAAAATCATGGTAGAGATAACTTATGAGATACAAAATTATGAACATTGTAAATAATACAGAGTATTTTAAAACCACTTACATAACACATTTATTTAGTTTTACAGATAAACATAACTAAAGGCACAGATATATACTTCATTGCTATTGTGATACAACCAAGTGGTGAAAATTAATATTGTATTAGTATTGTAAAAGGACCTTTTTATAACATAAAATAAAATCAATGGGATGTTTAAAATTAGATTTTTTTTACAATAAAACAACGGGAGTTTTTAAAAACATTAAGATTTTTCTTAAGATACTTTTATTTGATATTTTCTTAAGCGTTTGAGGAAAAGAAAGGGGGAGGTTTTTCTAAATTCTTAATAGTCTACGAGATAATACATGTATTCTCTAATAAACTCCTAATCAAAAGCATCAATGTTTTTCTCTTTAAATATTCCTCATAAGTGGGAAGGATTCATTTACTCATTTGTTCAAGTGATACTAAGAATCCTGGTCTATGTAACACATATTACGTAAAATGTTCGGTAACTCCGTTTATCAAAGTGACTGTCTAAGTTTAATGCATGTAGGTCTGTTTGTTTAACAAGGTGACTGTGCAGGTTTATAACTACAACATGATCCTGCCCAACGATCTGCTGGGAGAGAACGAACTGCCTGCGCTTGTCACCCACTCACCCACAGCGCTCACCACAGTGCTCAACTCCCCGGAGAAACCAAAGGATGGTGACAGCTCAGTACCCTCTTCTGGTACTCTCTACCTCAGCATCCTCACAGAGGACAACCTCATGGCGGTCTAGCTTTCTTCCTATTTGAAATAGATATTCTGTCCAAAATTATTATAACCACCCCAATATGATGTTTGCAGCCTAAGAAAACCACAAAAGGCCTAAATAATAATTGATAATGTGTTAAAGGTGGTAAGAGTGTTATTTTTAATTATTTAATTAAGGTGCTCAGAAACCAGTTACAGTATTTGTAAAAAAGTAAGTTGTTGGTGTGCAAACTTAAGTATTTTATTATGATACAAAATAGATTTAAGATTGTCAGTATTTACTTAAATTGTCTATTTTATGGTTTTGTACACCTTATTAGTCAGAGAGCAAAGAAGAATAACAATAGATGATTCATTGCAGCTTTCACTTGTAAAACAAATTCTATAAGCCTCTCCAGTCACCAATGAAATATTCTGAACAGATGATGCAAGCTATAACAAGGCCTTCTAGATCAAATGGTTCAAATATTTGAATCATCTAATCTATTTAAATGAGAAAAAGTTCACAGTTAACCAAACTAAATGGATCAATTATAATGTTGATAATATATAAAACAACACACTTATAAATACTGTATAATTGGACTTTTGTACTGTAATTTTGAATCCCACGGGACTGCTCAGAGGTTATGGTCAGAATATGAGAAGGTTGGATTATTCAAACCACACAAGTTGTATTGTTTTTATCAAATAAGTACAGGATAAATAGCAAATTTGTATAGGCTGTATAAAATTTGAACACCCAGATCCCAAACCACAAAACCCAGCACAAGAACAGATTCTTGGTATGCTTGTAGTGGTTAGATTTGGACTAATCTCTAGTGGTTGGTGGGTTATTAAATCAAATAACAGATTTTTATTGGTGAAACAATCTTTTTGTTTAATCATTCCACCCTTTCTTTGCTGCAAAATGAATCTAGATTAATTTTTGAAATCCTTTAATAACTTCATCCAAATATAATCTTAACTTTTTATCTGTTTGCACACCCTAGCTGTGAATAAATTTTTGAAGTACCATCATTGAAAAAATGTAACAATTTTACTTAGTATTCTCGATGGTTTCAAGTGATGTTTTTTAAACTATTGTAAAAATTCACAAGATTTCAAACTAGTCTTCTCTTTTAAACTAGACCAACGGGACATAGGCTCAGATGTTCCTATGACTGTGATGAAATCAACACTATTGCTGATTAACAATCAGGTATTTTGTGTGCTCTTGTATTTTCCTAACAGTGAAGACCATTTTGAAATCTTGTAATCTCTTAAACTTCTAATGTATTGTGTAAGACACGTACAGATTTTGCACTTAGTTTTAAATATATTTTTAAGGCATTGTTACTTTTAAAATTTGTCTTTCCATAAGTTTATGTATGGAATTGTTTTATGCTCACGAAGTTGCACAATATTTTTGTATAAACTATACAATATTATATATTTAGATTTGTTCATATTACTAGAATTGGGTCGATTTAAAAAAGGTTAATTCTAGTGTATTGATCTCAAATACTTTTCCAAATTCAGTATTGGAGATTGATATTGTTGAAGTTAGTAAAGTTTATTTTTTATTAAATATCAGTGTTTCCAAGCCCTTCCCAACGAGTTCTATGACTTGTAATCCCAGTCAATTTACACAATTCTCTAGTATTAAGGTTCTAAATTGTAACTTGGTTATGTGGCGTTCATAGCTGTAATTTCATATATAGTAAATAGACCAGAATCTAACTTAAACGATAATGTTGTACCGTATAACGATAACACATGGGGTGGTGACTTCTGAGGTCGAAGTAATAAATACTCGAATTGAAAAGTTTACTTATAAGCACATTTTAATTTGTGAAACTTACAAGCACCACTTTTGGATGGTAAATTAAATATATGCCTTGCCATGTTGCTGCCATTTAGAATACAAGAATACATACATTTTTATATATTTGGCATCAAAGGGCTAATTTAATAATACGAAAAGATAAATTTTACTTACGGACAAAGCGCGCGAGGTCTGCTCGGTCACATAGTTGGACTGCTACGAAGGGTTAGAAGAAAATATTCATACGCGTGCCAATTAGGTAGTTACTCCGCCCAATAATTTAGTTCCGGAACATTGGATAAAAATAATATTAAATTATACTGGCTGACTAGGTTGTGAAATTTACATTATATGAAATATAATTAACTAATTAACGGTACAATGTACATTGTGGGATAATGCATGTAGCTATCACAAATGTGTAGTCTTTTATTTCATGGTTACTTTGTATGTAGCATGATGATTTTCTTAGAGAAATTTTTACAATATTTATTGCAGAGTATTTAATGATTCCATTATCAAGAATCAACATCGACCCTTTTCTAGTGAATATTTACTATAAGTGTGGTTTAATCTTGGAAGCATCAATCGACTTGTAATTGCATTGATTTGTAATTTATATTTTAGAAATATTATTACTAGTATTATATTTTTGCTGTTTTCTTGTGTTTTTTGGTTTACATTTACTCTTTGTTTTACACCTGTAAATTTAAATGAAAAAGAGAAAGTGTTAGATTGCATCAATTGCTTTTACTATTGTATTGCTTTACAATTAAAAACACTAAAAATTGTAATTTTCCAATGAATATAAATATTAACAGACCCATCTTAGAAAATAATAGAATTATGTACCTATGTGTTCATAAAACAAGTTTCTTTAATTAATTAGGCTATTCTGAAGTCTCTATTATATGAGTACAGTAGATATTCGATTAACCAAGCTAAACAGAATCGAGATTACTTTGGATATGGAAAAAACTTCAATATCGATTAATACAAGTGATTTATTAATACTTAGCACTCTCACTTTGATGTTCCACTCATTTCTCAATATCGCTTCTCTTACTTTTCTAGTCGTTTCCCCCACACCCAACTCAATGATACTGTAACTAATAATGTATATAATAACAACTAAAGTATAAAACAAATAACTAAACGATACACACCTGAAACACTGTAAGGCTATTCAGCCATTGCAGAACATCACAGACTGACATGACTCAATCTGCCGACTGCTGACTGAAGGGAAACATAACTTACAACTCTGCTGTAACCAATAGGTATGTTCTAACCGTGTACCTTACAACGGCAAACACTGTGTTCTGTGCACCCTCACAATAAATATGACTTCTTGGCATCTTCAGCAAAATTTTGTACATGCTGCTTCCTGAAAGGTTATTAAGCTTTTGGATAAGCCAGTAGATTAGTTAATCAGAACTTGGATTATCGAACTTCTTTTGTATTTCAATAAAATGAGGACACTTTATGCTATACTTTTATTTGTACTTTTAGTATATTTCAGATTGAAAAGTTACTGAAAATAGAAAAGTATTCTTATTCCAAACGTTTGTAGTTTGATTTTGTGATTCTTTACAAGAATAATAATGCAATACGCTTGACACATAAATTAAGTATAATATTACAAAGTAAATAGATTTACAAAGTCAGAATTTAAATCTATAATAACGGACACTTTAGAATTGGTGACGGATGCTTCCAGGATGAGAACAACTCTAATTATATAGCTTCAGAGATATGTTTATAGGGATTTTCTATGCACTGACTTTTGGAATGTTTTAATGCATTTAGTTAGTAATTTAGCATTTAATTAGTAATAATTTTAAAGACTTTTAATGTGGTATTGTAAATCTATATTATATGAAGCAAACTGCATGTGTTATTTTAATTTTTATATTAATTTATAAGGTAGCTTAAGTGAATATTTATATCTTATAGTAGTATGTAATATATTTGATGAAAAGGAAAATGAAATAAATGGGATCTTTCATTAGTGATTTTAGGAACATGTAGTAATACTTAGATTATGTGAGATCAGGAAAATAATTTACTATGGATAAACTTTGAATTGATTGCAAATAAAGGTAACTGAAATAAAAATGAATTCAGTTTAACTTTTAGTTTCTAACTATAGCCAAGCAAATTTAAGTAAACAAGTAAATTTCCTTTCCAAAATGTTTCTGCAACTCTTCCAGACAGTATAATCCAATTTCACAGATGTTTAATTGTAAGTTTTGTCAACAAGGTCTGCCTCTAGCTTCAATATCAAGAGCCTATTGAAAAATAAATATGGATTGAGTGGAGTTATGTGGAAATTTGATGGAACAAGACCATTATAAACTAGGTAGGGCAGTATTTAAAAATAATTCAAAACTCTTATAAATTCTCGTGGTAAATATAAGTATGGAAATTCGTTTTAATAGTACAATACCATTTAACATATGAAACCTATTGTTCCTAGTTCTAAGTCTCAACTAGAAAAATATTTTAATAGATTGTTGTTATTAATGGTGCATTGCAAAACGCTAAGTAGACGAACTGATCAGAAGCATTATTTTCTGTGTCCTAGTAAACACTAAACTGTGATAAATATTTTAACCCATGACAAATGCAGTTGTATTTTATTGTGATGATGACAAGTTATTGATAAAATAATAAGTTATAAAGTGAAACTTTCATGTTTATACCACTAAATTAGTGTATGTTGTGAGTTAAGTGTAGAAACTGTAGAAAGAGGTAATCACATAAAGTTACTTTCCTATGTAACCTGGCTGCATTATTTAGTTGAAGTATTTTTTCTTAGTTATCGAAAAAAATTTATGTTGAAACAGAAAGTTTAATAAAAGAAGTGGTTTGTCATATTGCCCTCCAAGTCTCCCTTTAATTCGTTAGCCCTGTTTGTGATGAAAACTTTATCATTCTGGAGTTGTCTTTTCAGGATCAACAAATATTCTGCCTTCAGGATCAACAAATATTCTCCCAACTTTTCCTAAAACGGCCACTGATTGCAGTCAATAGCATTGCAATCCAGGGTCTTTAGTACACCCCTCTAATTATCAGAGATTTTCCCACTTAATGTTCATAATAATCTATAGACTTGTGAGTCACTGAGTTTTAGGCTCCTGATTTTGAAGAGACCTTGGCCTTATAGTCCCGATGGACTATCAAGTTTTTGTATACATTAAAACCATTATCCAGGAGGATCTGTTTAAATTGTTTACTGCTTTGGCCCACATGTGTTTTTCTACAAAGAGTTTGTTTTCCACTTTGGTTGGTTTAGAAACTTTTTCTGAAGCAAGGGTTCATAAAATCAAGGTTCCAGACCTGTAAGTAGACGGCCACCCCTATCTTGCCTAATTAGTCTCGTTCTTCTGATCCCTTCATGGCCTGGCACACACATTAGCTCTACCCAGTTATGTTTTCCAGTAATTTCAGCATTTAGTGACAGCTTAACACCAGCTTTGAATCAAACTCGTGTATGTAAAGCCTTCGGAGCCAGTTGGCTGACACATAAGGTGAAGCAAAAACTTTTGTTTGTGTGATCTTTGCACCTTTTTGCTATCATTAGTTGTGCACAGATAATATGTGGCTTTAACTTCTGCCTAAAACACAGTGGTTCTTGAAACCAGGACCATAATGCATTTTGTAGCTGGTCCAAAGACTAATGATACCAGACCAATTCCTATTCATGAGTCGTCTCTCTGTAAAACTAATGGCTATTGTCCCAGGAAGTTTCTTAATTTTCCAGTCATTCTGTTATTATTTGCTGTCGTAATTAAGAATCTCAGTTACTATCACCTACACCATCCCATGACCGCTTTCATGATGGCTTCTTGAATTATCCAAGTCGATATAATTTAGAGTTTTAAACTCTATTCCTTGCAGTACTACCACCCTCCAGAGCAAATCTTAACAAGTCCAGTAAGCAATTCTGATTTTCATTGTTATAAACTCGTGTTCCAAACCTAGTGGAAGGCGTTTTAAGTATTACCAAAACACCATGGCTTTTTTTTTAACATTTATATTGAAATGCAATCCCAATGGTTTTAAATTTTTAATCTTGAGATGATCATTATAACATTGTAACTTACTGTAAAATATAACAACTAAAGGTTTTTTGATGAGTTCAATTTTCTAGTCTTTTAAAAGCAAAACACCACATGCGAAAGCCTCTTCTTCAGTTTTTTCACTTATCTCTAGTCTTTAATAATGTGATTCAGTGTTCTGTTGTAGTTATAAAGTACTTAATTCTACAATGAATACAAACAATACTGGTGCTGTAGTTGGTAAATATTACATGTTTTTTCACCCTATGTTACATGTTGTACAGGAGAAATTATTGTTGCTTATTTATTGATTTCATTTTACATTGAAAATTTCAACTTAGGTGTGTTCAGAAAAGTATGTTTTTTGCAATGTCATAAGGTGGGGAAATCTTACTAGACAACCTATGGTATTTGAAAATGAATATATGTAAGGCTGTTTGTATAGTATGTAGAAATTTCTTTAACCACATTAATGGTTGAATTATTTCATTAAATTGGGATCTCTGTCTTAAGTTCTTTTTTTTTAAATCACATAAATTTTAAAATCCAAATCTTTTCAAAAATAATGATTAAATAACAAATTAGATAGTTGTTAAGACAAATAAAATAAAATTTTCATTATAATTTTGGTGTTAAAATTTATGAAACATTGAATAATTTTATATTTTAGATCAAACTATTTTTGAAAAAATAAACATCTCCAAGCCATTGTAACGTGATACTCTTGAACAATTAGCTGTGGAACCCAAAATACCTAAAAGCCATATTCTAATTCAAGTATTTGTTTATAATTTCAAATACAACATTGTAAATTCATTTGTATTTACATATGCTCCTAAAAATACATAAGGGTGCTGTTATTGACTTAATTTGTTATTTCTATTCACCTTGTAATACCACATTTAATTATAAACTATATTGATAATAAAATAAACCTAGAAAATGTAGTGCCTTAACAAAAGGAAGCCTTCTGTGTTATGATTTATTTAGAAGAAACAATATTAGTATTAATTTGTAAATTTAGGTTAATACTCACTTTTATAAAGTGGTCTGCACGTTAAAGTGATATATTTACTATTACAATAGAGTGATCAAAGACAAAGTGAATACATTGTAATTTAAAATTTATGAACAGTGTTTCAAGATGTTCAAATGAATGTTTAGTTTTAAAGTGCGTGAGGAAAGAGATTATGATAATATTGTGTAAGTTATTAAAGATATAATTTCCGAGAGTGGTTATTTATTGCTAAATTTATAACCTATTTTGGCAGAATTCATAGAATTTTCATCTTGGTAATGTATTTGACATAAAAATATTATTTATGTGACTTCAGATGGAGCATTAAACAGAGGGTGAGCTGGAGCTAAACTCAACATTCACCTTTATTGATCATAGAAAAATACATTGCATGAATCATTGTCAAAATCAATTTTAAGGTAGTCTATCTATGTTTCTGCTTAGCCATTAGTGTTATAATTTTTTATGTATTTAACAAAAAGATTAAAAATGAAATTTATAGCGTTTCACAACTAGGACAAGTCTGCCAAATATTCCTCGATAGAGGTAGTGAAAGCACTTTCACACTGGGTGCTGCAGACATTTGTATGTAAGACTTTTATTGACGACATTTTTGCAGATAATATACTCTTACTTAAGCACTAAAAGTTTTCCTCCACTTTTGCTGATGACACAAAGATATGGAGAACATTCACAGTTGGTTGCATGAGTGTCCTCAGGATGAGCTTGCGGCAGCAGCCTGCTTAGTTGAACAAATGCAAGCAAATATTAGAGTGCAGAACTTTTTCCTTTTTTTCCCTGTAAAACTGCAAATTTAGATTTCTTACCTTATTTTGAACCACTGCCTTAACTACTCGTACTGTTAACTCTTCCCCAGTTTCAGTTCAAGCAGTATTTGTTTCGTATTCGTCCCTGAAATCGGGCAGATTTTGGTACCAGAGAACAGGTGTATCTCTGAAGAGTTCTATCAATGTTACCACCTGTTCTCTCTACCACTTCATAGAAGCACTCAGTGATCTCACTAACAACCGAAGTCACAGGAAAATTAAATAAAATTCTCTTTATTTCTCTCAGGCAAAGTTAGGATTACATAGTCCTTTCTTGCACTTAACCTGAGTCTATAAGTAAGTGAGGAATTAGTTAATGATGGATTTAGACACTTCCTATTTTACAAATTATTGAATGATAGGTACTAGCCTCGTGGTTTAATGAGTGGAAGGAGCATGGGCGAAAATTGCTTCATGATTCTGTTGGACAGGTGGAATAGCAGAAAAAAGTTCGTAACACTAAGTAAGCACTGCAACTTTAGTAGACGACAAGTAAAACTGTCTACACCGCAAGAGGTGTTGTGACTAGTATCAGACAGTTGTTTACGAGAACTTTAGAGCAGTATCTGGCATTAATATTTCAGTTATAAACATTGCTGAGTTATCACTGTTGTGTGTGAACAGATTTTCCCATTGACTCGCACAACATTCAGCTTGTAACACTACTTATGATTAAAATTGTTTATCCTTGTTCACATTACATGACAATAATTTTGCAAGTTCAATGGCAACTTTACTCTGCAATGTAAATGCAGCTTTGTTAAAGCGCTTGGCAGGTTATTTGAGCTCTGTGGTTGATTTGGGTACAAGCTCGTTGAATTGACGATGCAGACAATTGTTATAAACCCGCTTACAATATCAGAAAAAGTATACACATATTATGAAAAGTCGTATTCGATCAGAAGATCCTTCTAGATTTGTATAGAGAGCTGTCAAATTTAAGACTGATTGGAGCAGAATTGCCACAGGGCAGAAACATCTAGTCAGTTTTTTATCTAGTGTAGAATTATGATATATTGACTATTCCAGGTGTGATATTTTCACAGTTTGTTGATTGCATCACTTTTGTGTCCTGGTCTGTTTGCAGTGATGTTATATAGCGGTTACAAAATGATGACATTTTTCTCTGGCTTGAAAAGTGACGGAACAAAAATGCAGATAAAAGTAATGGAAATTGTCTTTTTAAAGAAGAAACACCAAGAACAGCTTTGTGCACAGTTACATTCGATAATGAATTTATTGAGTCAGAAAATTCAGTGACTTACCTCAGTGTAACATTAATTCTATGATAAATTTCTCAGCTCATGCAAACAATAAAACGAATTAAAATGAAACTGACATTTGCCACTTTCTGTTGGAGTTTCTAATAGTCTGCTCTATACTGATGCGATTCATCTTTCTTTGTTGGTATAGTGTAATATACACTATAATGTCCAGTAGCCAGCAGAAGCATAATTGCAGTCAGAGTATACTCTCATTCTCCCAACAATACTATTAGAGCCTAATTTTTCAACTATTCCACTATGCTTTTTATAAGACATTTGATCATCTTCTTCAGAACTTTATCTTTTAGTTTATATATAATTTATACACTTCTTGTTACATTTCAATCACAATTGCCTAACTATGGAAAACATTTCTACCAAAAAACATCTTAGAGTAAAATATATACAAAATCAGATGTTATCAAAACTTGTTTTGACAAGTTTTTACTCCGGTCATAGTATCTTTTGTTTCAAAGCAGATTTTGCCTAATCTAGTAGTAATTTACTTTGATTTTAGTATGTTTTGTTTCCTGATCAAGAAAATATAACACATATCAGGGAAGCCTACTTCTGTCAAAAGAGAACTAAGATGGGTTTTATATCAGTGTTAAAATTTATAGTAACAGTTTTATTTTTTAATATTAAAGAACATTTAGAGCTCGAATTGGAACTTTAGTTCAAAAAAATCTAGCTAAATTTCATCTGTCATGTGCCTCAAATCGAGTCTTCAGAGTCAAATTCTGATCTTATTTTTATGACATTTTCAGGGCAGATGAGTACTTACCTGATATCTAAATATGATTTTAATAGCTGATATCTAAAACGGCATTAAAATTATGATTACTTATTAGAACATTCAATCACTATAAATGTAAAAAAAAATAATAAGCAATTTTTACAAAAACAGTTTAGTACATTTGACAGGTTCATTCAATTAATATTACACAACTTTAGAGACTAAGATGGGGATTTTTCATTACTTTAAAAACCAGTGGGGCGTAGCCCAGAGATTTTAGAAATAAGAATTATATTCATCCCAGGAACTGCTAGAATGTCGATGTACCGTATAATTTTAGTACAATCAGTTGTGTAGTTTATGCATGAAAACAATACAAGCAAAGACAATTTCGCATTTATAATATTATTAGGATTCAATTCTGATGGGTCAGTAACCTGTAATGCATATTAAAGTTCTTGTCAGTTATTTCTAATTTTATGACAACTTTGACTTGTTAAAAACTGATATTATCGTGTAACCATTTAAAACATTTTTCAATGTTTAAAAATACATTTTAGCCATTGTATTATGCAATCACTAATTCTCCCGTTATAATCGCATATTGCGTGATGTGACATCTATTGTGTTGTTAGTAACATTATTTCCCACTAGAACGTAAATATTCTATTACATCAGCGCATTTACAAAGCAACAACTGGTGACTTTGTTTTTGTTTTAATCTAGTACATAAAGACACCCGCTTGGGTTGATGTTGTCATGTCATGTCACCAACAATTTCCAACTTCTATAAAATTGTTTTTAACCTAGGCTATATGTCATTATACTGTTTTGTGTATAAATAAACCAGGTCTCCACCTCATAGTGAAAACCGCGAATTTAATTTACAAACCGTGAAAATAGCTGATGAGTCAACATGACGTCGTTGCCGAGTAAGGCCCGTTTCACACGTGAGCGGGAATTGCGCAAGCCTAATTGCGGTGACTTAGTGGTCTGTCATGCGCAATTTAGTACTGTATCTGATCAAATGGAGCAGTTCACACGAGTGAGTCCACCGCAGCGTGCAGGTGTGACAATTGCAAATAACCGCCACCACTAAGGGATCGCAGGTTCATATTGGCTACCAGTTGTCGCAGTCAATCGCTGAACCTCGCGGGTTTCCCAATCTTTCTCGAAATATCTTTCAGTGGATATGATTGGGGAGGAATCCATGGATATGATGATACCTCAATAGCGTATAAACATCACTTATTGCTTTGTGAATTAAATGGATACTCTGTTGGAATGATCTATTAACGTTACTATAAATATTTAATGAACTATTTTTTCCACATACGTTTCATTTAAAATCGAAATCCATTATTCTAATTAATATTTCCAAGTTTTAATTTTTTAAGGTTCGGCGGACTTGCTACTGAGAAAATTCTAAGTAAAAAGACGTTGTGGTCAGACAAGGAAGATTCGAGAGTTACTAAATTTGTTACGTGAAAGTTAACAAAATGTTGTCTATACCCGTGCCTCCTCTGTCATATTTCAGGTTAATGCCTTTAAGTTTGTTTTAAACTGCAACCAAAAAGATGATCTAATATGGCATTAAATGTTTTGTCATTACTTGTAGGATACCATTATAATTTTCAACAAATAAAATATACTAATTGTTGTTGATTTATATACGTTCGTTATTACAAAAGTAATTTACCTATCGTTAACATGTATTTGTACCGTACTTTGTGTATGAAATTACATAACTAAATTAAGGAAATATCGTGCTTTGTAAATAATATTTACTTAGAACGTTTATATTTGTTCGCCGCGCGCGCGCGTTTATACGCGGACGTCAATCTCTCGGCTGTCAAAAACACGATTACAAATTTAATATTTAACAGTTTGTGTAATTGTATAAACGGTGTAAATATATCATCTATAAAAACACATGTCAGTTTATATGCCAGTGTTTTTTATCATAGGTGTCATGGTTCAAAGTTAAAAAGATTTAAATGTAGGCTACAAAATACAATTATTTAATTAGTATAAATACATACACATTTTTCAAGCAAAAGGCATATTCTGGAAGCCCATTTTATGATATATAAATTCAATGTAAAAACTAGAGGATGTGACTTGTAGTGCTTAAGATACAGCCATTTTTCAGAACCTTTGTGAATTCGTTTAAAGTAGCGTAGTTTTCTTATTTTTACGTGTTATATTTATGTAGGTGGTCTCCAAAAAGTTCAATTTTGTTTCAATTAATAACTGTTTTTGAAAAGCATGAAGTAAGAATAATGTACTCTTAGAAGGTTGTCAGACTTAAAATTTTAATTTTATTGGAATTGAAATAATATATTCTCGAAGACTGCCCTCGGGGTATATCAGCTGGCTGAGCATTACGAATTCCCAGATTTTTCGTTAGTGGTGGCCCCGTCCCATTTGGTCATCCTAGCTTCCTTCGCCTATGCTTATTTGGCATTGGTAGAAACGAAATAAAAATGAACGCGCCGACTATTGAGGTTTACAGGTTAGGTTGAGTCAGGTATTTAACTGAACAAAAGGTAAGTTTTCAAACATATCAGACAAAAAAACGCTCTGTAGAGTTGTTTTTAATTGCATTTTTCAAACGACTCTGCTGAAATTGAAACTGCTATAGAAGCCTACGAACACTAAGTTAGAAGTGTGACTAACTAAACAAATTATTTTTAAGCCTCCACACAAGAAAAATTTAATTTTCTAGTGTACAAGGCGTCAAAGGTACGTTTATACTTTTTGGTATCCTAGCAGCTAGCTGATGTGTTAAATGCAATATATACGTATATCATGACATCAGTAATTACGAAAAATGTATATTCTGCGGAAGGGAGCACTCTTATAAAATTATAAAGGTTGTTCTATGTATAGGGGAAAAATATTTCAATGTTTAAACCACGTTCAACTGTAATCTCATCTAATAAAAACAACATTGAATAATCTAAATAAATCCGCCATACTACTGAAATGATCGAGTCTTCAGCCTTAATTGGAACATAGCCCCTTTTTATGCTGATGTTACAGTTAAGAAAATATTTTCTTCTGATGAAAATATCAGTGTGACAGAAATGATTGATGGAGTTTTTGTGAAATTGAAAAACTTATGGTACATTAAGTTTAGCAAATAGTTATATAGATTAACCTATTAGCAACTGAAGAACTGATGTATCTAAGTAACACTGACTCATTTCTTTAGAATTGGAGTTTGGAATGAAAATAGCTTGGTTAAAACATATCAATGATATTCGGTTTTTTATTTAAACTCATAAAATAATATTATGATTGTATTTGAATCTCTTTACAGATCTCAATTATTTTAAAATCCCAGATTTTGTTGTTCACTTACATATCACCCTGATAGCACTATTGTTGAGGAAGTGCTGGGTCAATTAGAACATATATTCACCCTCATGAAATGCTCAAATATAATCAAAATGATATACAAGAAACTACCATTGTTGTAAAAAAACTAGACAAGGCCTCTGACCTTTTTTGCAGTTTACTATCCACTAAGCACAGCATTAATAAAGATTCTTGGAGCATTAGAATATTTTAGTACCACTAGTTTTTTGTGAAGTTGCCTGAAGATGGAATCCCCGATTCTGAAAGGCCTTGCAAAATTAAATTAATATTAGAAAATATGTTATAATTCACTAGTGGTATTAAAGAACATTAAGGTTTATCAGTTTGATCAATTCTTGAAGTCCTTGATTCCAGTCAGGTGGAGACTTAAATACCAAAACATGTAATGGGGTGTTCTACATTAATTTATCCCCGTGGAAAAAAAAAACTTGCTGAAGTTTATAGACAACAATAACTTTAGGCCTATTATTGGCTTTCACATTTTGATGCCTTCAGTAGGTACCGGTATGAACTGAGTTCATCGCTCAGACCGGAAATTCCCAGCTGATGCCCAAGGTCATACTCTGAATCTTTTCCTGATTACACCACAGCGCGGTGGATGAGTTAATCGATTTACCTGTTGTTGGTAACTGCCCTCGCCTACGTCGAGGGTATTGCGTCACACGCTAATCGTCAGTCGAAAGTGTCAGTCAGACTGTAGAGTAAACAGTGAACGGGTGGAGCTTGGCAGACATTTCATAACCGTTTTGTGTACCCTGGAAGTATATTGTGCAATATTATTCCAAGATTAGTTAATTTTGATATAGCGGTAAGTGGTTTTAAAATAGGAAAGGACAGAGTTCGATAAAGGGGTTTTTATATTGCTTATTATTATTATTGATACCAAAACATATAGAATAATAGAACTATCAATAATTGGTATCAACTTATAAAAAAATACTAAATAAAAGTTATAGGTTTAAATTCAAGGGATTAGTTACATAATAATACACACATACACAAGGAAAATTCTCATAAAAACAATAAATAATTCATATGAACAAATGACATTAAAAAAAAACATTTTATCATCCTCCAATGCTATTTAAGTTAGTTTTCTAAATTCAACCAACATTTTTTACTTAAATGAAGTTCATAACAAATATAATGTTAGCCTACAATCTTAAAATGTGGTTACTTGGGTCTATATAAATATTAATGACCGATATTGGGCAATTACTCCATAATTAAGGCTGCAGTATAATAACCAACATTATATCCAACATAATGAAATTGAATTATTGATATCAAATTCATGACCATCTAAAAAAAACTGAAATCAAAATGTGAAAACAAATTATGTGATAGGTATTTCAAATAACAATATATTTCTGCTGGTTTTAAATCTTTAAAAATAAAACATATTAATGATAAATACAAAAATATCTATATTTATAAACAAACAAAACAATAACATTTAGTTACTTTATAATTTTTTAAGGAAAAAAACGTGTCTAACTCCTTGTGAAACAAAGAAAACATGTACGTCCTTGTTCTTAGCATTAGTCATCTACCATTATAACCATTTAAAACAGTGTTCAATGTTTAAAAATACACTTTTAAACAATAATTGTATGAGTTCATCACCATTGTTCTTGCTGGCAGTGATTATGAATATCTATAGGTTAAATGTTGTATTTGATAGTATCGATATTTTAAAATCGATAACCGTGATTCGATTGTGTTGGTTATTGCCGCTTATTATATTGCATCCATAGTTATGCTATATCGTTCATTAATATTGATATCAAAAACCGGGTCAGGTTCACTTATCTTACTCTACCCTAGCGCTGATTAGATCAAGGCTAATATAAATATTTCCTTCAACTACCATTTTAAATGTATTAAAAACCAGGACTAAGTGAACGGTTTAGATATTACTTTATGACTCTAGCACTAATAGATTAAAATTTGCATAAGAAAATAGTGGTAATAGACCTAGCCTGACTTCTAATGAAGGGCTCAACGGGTAAAGTGACCAGATTTGTAAGAATCTAAAGTGTCATTTAGCTCTTTGCACCTTCCCAAACGCCTGCAAGATTGCCAAGGTCAAGCCTCTTTTTAAGGGGGGGGATGTTATGGATGTGTGTAATTATCGTCCAATATCGCTCCTACCAGTGGTCTCAAAATTCATTGAAAAAACCATCTGTAACCAGCTGATTGACTATCTTGAGGCAAATAAGCTTCTGGTGGAGAGACAGTATGGTTTCAGAAAATCAAAATCAACCAAATTGGCTCTTATTGACTTTGTGAATTGTGTCATTGGGGCAATGAGGCTGGTGAGGACTGTAATGGCTTGTTTTGTAGATCTCTCGAAGGCCTTTGATTGTGTCAATGCTGAAATTCTTATTGGCAAACTTTCGGCCCTGGGCATTCAAAATTATGCCAGAGATTGGCTTGCCTCATACCTGTCTAACAGGTATCAGGTAGTTGAAATTATGCACAAAAACAAAATCCAAATCAAGACCGTTCAGTCTAAGCCAGAATTGATCCTAAATGGAGTTCTGCAGGGGTCAATTCTAGGTCCCCTTCTTTTTTTGATCTACATAAATGACATCACATATCAAATTCCAAAAGAAAACCTTTACATGTTTGCAGATGATACCACTCTTGTCACCAAAAATATGTATTGTGAAATTCTGGAATTAGAATTATTTCACAAAACAAAATGTACTAGCCCAATTAAAAAAAAAAAAAACAGCCCCCTTTGTACGCTGTAAGCGGAATATTCCGCCGAGTAAATATAACTCGAAATCGTGGAATCCCCTGACAACGCAATATATTTACGTTAGTTCTACAAATTGCCGCCAGAATGCTTGAGAGTGAATATTTGGTGATCTAATATGACGCAATGTGAAGCGTGGACTCATCAAAACAGCTGGGGACCAATCACAACAGAAGCTTTTGTTTGCTTTGTCAGTCCGCGCCATCGCCAGTGAGCAAGCTGTACGCTCTAAGTGGAAATACTTGCGCGTGACAAAATGCAGTTGTATTTTATTGTGATGATGACAAGTTATTGATAAAATTAATAAGTTATAAAGTGAACTTTCATGTTTATACCACTAAATTAGTGTATGTTGTGAGTTAAGTGTAGAAACTGTAGAAAGAGGTAATCACATAAAGTTACTTTCCTATGTAACCTGGCTGCATTATTTAGTTGAAGTATTTTTTCTTAGTTATCGAAAAAAAATTTATGTTGAAACAGAAAGTTTAATAAAAGAAGTGGTTTGTCATATTGCCCTCCAAGTCTCCCTTTAATTCGTTAGCCCTGTTTGTGATGAAAACTTTATCATTCTGGAGTTGTCTTTTCAGGATCAACAAATATTCTGCCTTCAGGATCAAACAAATATTCTCCCAACTTTTCCTAAAACGGCCACTGATTGCAGTCAATAGCATTGCAATCCAGGGGTCTTTAGTACACCCTCTAATTATCAGAGATTTTCCCCACTTAATGTTCATAATAATCTATAGACTTGTGAGTCACTGAGTTTTAGCTCCTGATTTTGAAGAGACCTTGGCCTTAAAGTCCCGATGGACTATCAAGTTTTTGTATACATTAAAAACCATTTTATCCAGGAGGATCTGTTTAAAATTGTTTACTGCTTTGGCCCACATGTGTTTTTTCTACAAAGAGTTTGTTTTCCACTTTGGTTGGTTTAGAAACTTTTTCTGAAGCAAGGGTTCATAAAATCAAGGTTCCAGACCTGTAAGTAGACGGCCACCCCTATCTTGCTAATTAGTCTCGTTCTTCTGATCCCTTCATGGCCTGGCACACACATTAGCTCTACCCAGTTATGTTTTCCAGTAATTTCAGCATTTAGTGACAGCTTAACAACCAGCTTTGAATCAAACTCGTGTATGTAAAGCCTTCGGTGAGCCAGTTGGCTGGACACATAAGGTGAAGCAAAAACTTTTGTTTGTGTGATCTTTGCACCTTTTTGCTATCATTAGTTGTGCACAGATAATATATGGCTTTAAACTTCTGCCTAAAACACAGTGGTTCTTGAAACCAGGACCATAATGCATTTTGTAGCTGGTTCCAAAGACTAATGATACCAGACCAATTCCTATTCATGAGTCGTCTCTCTGTAAAACTAATGGCTATTGTCCCAGGAAGTTTCTTAATTTTCCAGTCATTCTTGTTATTATTTTGCTGTCCGTAATTAAGAATCTCAGTTACTATCACCTACACCATCCCATGACCGCTTTCATGATGGCTTCTTGAATTATCCAGAGTCGATATAATTTAGAGTTTTAAAACTCTATTCCTTGCAGTACTACCACCCTCCAGAGCAAATCTTAACAAGGTCCAGTAGGCAATTCTGATTTTCATTGTTATAAACTCGTGTTCCTAACCTAGTGGAAGGCGTTTTAAGTATTACCAAAAACACCATGGCTTTTTTTTAACATTTATATTGAAATGCAATCCCAATGGTTTTAAAAATTTTTAATCTTGAGATGATCATTATAACATTGTAACTTACTGTAAAATATAACAACTAAAGGTTTTTTGATGAGTTCAATTTTTCTAGTCTTTTAAAAGTAAAACACCACATGCGAAAGCCTCTTCTTCAGTTTTTTCACTTATCTCTAGTCTTTAATAATGTGATTCAGTGTTCTGTTGTAGTTATAAAGTACTTAATTCTAAAATTAATACAAACAATACTGGTGCTGTAGTTGGTAAATATTACATGTTTTTTCACCCTATGTTACATGTTGTACAGGAGAAATTATTGTTGCTTATTTATTGATTTCATTTTTTTACATTGAAAATTTCAACTTAGGTGTGTTCAGAAAAGAATATTTGCGATGTCATAAGGTGGGGAAATCTTACTAGACAACCTATGGTATTTGAAAATGAATATATGTAAGGCTGTTTTGTATAGTATGTAGAAATTTCTTTAACCACATTAATGGTTGAATTATTTCATTAAATTGGGATCTCTGTCTTAAGTTCTTTTTTTTTTTTTAATCACATAAATTTTAAAATCCAAATCTTTTCAAAAATAATTGATTAAATAACAAAATTAGATAGTTGTTAAGACAAATAAAATAAAAATTTTCATTATAATTTTGGTGTTAAAATTTATGAAACATTGGAATAATTTTATATTTTAGATCAAACTATTTTTGAAAAAAAATAAACATCTCCAAGCCATTGTAACGTGATACTCTTGAACAATTAGCTGTGGAACCCAAAATACCTAAAAGCCATATTCTAATTCAAGTATTTGTTTATAATTTCAAATACAACATTGTAAATTCATTTGTATTTACATATGCTCCTAAAAATACATAAGGGTGCTGTTATTGACTTTAATTTTGTTATTTCTATTCACCTTGTAATACCACATTTAATTATAAACTATATTGATAATAAAATAAACCTAGGAAAAATGTAGTGCCTTAACAAAAGGAAGCCTTCTGTGTTATGATTTATTTTAGAAGAAGAAACAATATTAGTATTAATTTGTAAATTTAGGTTAATACTCACTTTTATAAAGTGGTCTGCACGTTAAAGTGATATATTTACTATTACAATAGAGTGATCAAAGACAAAGTGAATACATTGTAATTTAAAATTTATGAAACAGTGTTTCAAGATGTTCAAATGAATGTTTAGTTTTAAAGTGCGTGAGGAAAGAGATTATGATAATATTGTGTAAGTTATTAAAGATATAATTTCCGAGAGTGGTTATTTATTGCTAAATTTTATAACCTATTTTGGCAGAATTCATAGAATTTTTCATCTTGGTAATGTATTTGACATAAAAATATTATTTATGTGACTTCAGATGGAGCATTATTAAACAGAGGGTGAGCTGGAGCTAAACTCAACATTCACCTTTATTGATCATAGAAAATACATTGCATGAATCATTGTCAAAATCAATTTTAAGGTAGTCTATCTATGTTTCTGCTTAGCCATTAGTGTTATAATTTTTTATGTATTTAACAAAAAGATTAAAAATGAAATTTATGTTCACAACTAGGACAAGTCTGCCAAATATTCCTCGATAGAGGTAGTGAAAGCACTTTCACACTGGGTGCTGCAGACATTTGTATGTAAGACTTTTATTGACGGACATTTTTGCAGATAATATACTCTTACTTAAGCACTAAAAGTTTTCCTCCACTTTTGCTGATGACACAAAGATATGGAGAACATTCACAGTTGGTTGCATGAGTGTCCTCAGGATGAGCTTGCGGCAGCAGCCTGCTTAGTTGAACAAATGCAAGCAAATATTAGAGTGCAGAACTTTTTCCTTTTTTTCCCTGTAAAACTGCAAATTTAGATTTCTTACCTTATTTTGAACCACTGCCTTAACTACTCGTACTGTTAACTCTTCGCCAGTTTCAGTTCAAGCAGTATTTGTTTCGTATTCGTCCCTGAAATCGGGCAGATTTTGGTACCAGAGAACAGGTGTATCTCTGAAGAGTTCTATCAATGTTACCACCTGTTCTCTCTACCACTTCATAGAAGCACTCAGTGATCTCACTAACAACCGAAGTCACAGGAAAATTAAAATAAAATTCTCTTTATTTCTCTCAGGCAAAAGTTAGGATTACATAGTCCTTTCTTGCACTTAACCTGAGTCTATAAGTAAGTGAGGAATTAGTTAATGATGGATTTAGACACTTCCTATATTTTACAAATTATTGAATGATAGGTACTAGCCTCGTGGTTTAATGAGTGGAAGGAGCATGGGCGAAAATTGCTTCATGATTCTGTTGGACAGGTGGAATAGCAGAAAAAAGTTCGTAACACTAAGTAAGCACTGCAACTTTAGTAGACGACAAGTAAAAACTGTCTACACCGCAAGAGGTGTTGTGACTAGTATCAGACAGTTGTTTACGAGAACTTTAGAGCAGTATCTGGCATTAATATTTAAGTTATAAACATTGCTGAGTTATCACTGTTGTGTGTGAACAGATTTTCCCATTGACTCGCACAACATTCAGCTTGTAACACTACTTATGATTATAAAATTGTTTATCCTTGTTCACATTACATGACAATAATTTTGCAAGTTCATGGCAACTTTACTCTGCAATGTAAATGCAGCTTTGTTAAAGCGCTTGGCAGGTTATTTGAGCTCTGTGGTTGATTTGGGTACAAGCTCGTTGAATTGACGATGCAGACAATTGTTATAAACCCGCTTACAATATCAGAAAAAGTATACACATATTATGAAAAGTCGTATTCGATCAGAAGATCCTTCTGGATTTGTATAGAGAGCTGTCAAATTTAAGACTGATTGGAGCAGAATTGCCACAGGGCAATTTTTATCTAGTGTAGAATTATGATATATTGACTATTCCAGGTGTGATATTTTCACAGTTTGTTGATTGCATCACTTTTGTGTCCTGGTCTGTTTGCAGTGATTTTATATAGCGGTTACAAAATGATGACATTTTTCTCTGGCTTGAAAGTGATGGAACAAAAATGCAGATAAAAGTAATGGAAATTGTCTTTTTAAAGAAGAAACGCCAAGAACAGCTTTGTGCACAGTTACATTCGATAATGGATTTATTGAGTCAGAAAATTCAGTGTAACATTAATTCTATGATAAATTTCTCAGCTCATGCAAACAATAAAACGAATTAAAATGAAACTGACATTTGCCACTTTCTGTTGGAGTTTCTAATAGTCTGCTCTATACTGATGCGATTCATCTTTCTTTGTTGGTATAGTGTAATATACACTATAATGTCCAGTAGCCAGCAGAAGCATAATTGCAGTCAGAGTATACTCTCATTCTCCCAACAATACTATTAGAGCCTAATTTTCCAACTATTCCACTATGCTTTTTATAAGACATTTGATCATCTTCTTCAGAACTTTATCTTTTAGTTTATATATAATTTATACACTTCTTGTTACATTTCAATCACAATTGCCTAACTATGGAAAACATTTCTACCAAAAAACATCTTAGAGTAAAATATATACAAAATCAGATGTTATCAAAACTTGTTTTGACAAGTTTTTACTCTGGTCATAGTATCTTTTGTTTCAAAGCAGATTTTGCCTAATCTAGTAGTAATTTACTTTGATTTTAGTATGTTTTGTTTCCTGATCAAGAAAATATAACACATATCAGGGAAGCCTACTTCTGTCAAAAGAGAACTAAGATGGGTTTTATATCAGTGTTAAAATTTATAGTAACAGTTTTATTTTTTAATATTAAAGAACATTTAGAGCTCGAATTGGAACTTTAGTTCAAAAAAATCTAGCTAAATTTCATCTGTCATGTGCCTCAAATCGAGTCTTCAGAGTCAAATTCTGATCTTATTTTTTATGACATTTTCAGGGCAGATGAGTACTTACCTGATATCTAAATATGATTTTAATAGCTGATATCTAAAACGGCATTAAAATTATGATTACTTATTAGAACATTCAATCACTATAAATGTAAAAAAAAATAATAAGCAATTTTTACAAAAACAGTTTAGTACATTTGACAGGTTCATTCAATTAATATTACACAACTTTAGAGACTAAGATGGGGATTTTTCATTACTTTAAAAACCAGTGGGGCGTAGCCCAGAGATTTTAGAAATAAGAATTATATTCATCCCAGGAACTGCTAGAATGTCGATGTACCGAATAATTTTAGTACAATCAGTTGTGTAGTTTATGCATGAAAACAATACAAGCAAAGACAATTTCGCATTTATAATATTATTAGGATTCAATTCTGATGGGTCAGTAACCTGTAATGCATATTAAAGTTCTTGTCAGTTATTTCTAATTTTATGACAACTTTGACTTGTTAAAAACTGATATTATCGTGTAACCATTTAAAACATTTTTCAATGTTTAAAAATACATTTTAGCCATTGTATTATGCAATCACTAATTCTCCCGTTATAATCGCATATTGCGTGATGTGACATCTATTGTGTTGTTAGTAACATTATTTCCCACTAGAACGTAAATATTCTATTACATCAGCGCATTTACAAAGCAACAACTGGTGACTTTGTTTTTGTTTTAATCTAGTACATAAAGACACCCGCTTGGGTTGATGTTGTCATGTAATGTCACCAACAATTTCCAACTTCTATAAAATTGTTTTTAACCTAGGCTATATGTCATTATACTGTTTTGTGTATAAATAAACCAGGTCTCCACCTCATAGTGAAAACCGCGAATTTAATTTACAAACCGTGAAAATAGCTGATGAGTCAACATGACGTCGTTGCCGAGTAAGGCCCGTTTCACACGTGAGCGGGAATTGCGCAAGCCTAATTGCGGTGACTTAGTGGTCTGTCATGCGCAATTTAGTACTGTATCTGATCAAATGGAGCAGTTCACACGAGTGAGTCCACCGCAGCGTGCAGGTGTGACAATTGCAAATAACCGCCACCACTAAGGGATCGCAGGTTCATATTGGCTACCAGTTGTCGCAGTCAATCGCTGAACCTCGCGGGTTTCCCAATCTTTCTCGAAATATCTTTCAGTGGATATGATTGGGGAGGAATCCATGGATATGATGATACCTCAATAGCGTATAAACATCACTTATTGCTTTGTGAATTAAATGGATACTCTGTTGGAATGATCTATTAACGTTACTATAAATATTTAATGAACTATTTTTTCCACATACGTTTCATTTAAAATCGAAATCCATTATTCTAATTAATATTTCCAAGTTTTAATTTTTTAAGGTTCGGCGGACTTGCTACTGAGAAAATTCTAAGTAAAAAGACGTTGTGGTCAGACAAGGAAGATTCGAGAGTTACTAAATTTGTTACGTGAAAGTTAACAAAATGTTGTCTATACCCGTGCCTCCTCTGTCATATTTCAGGTTAATGCCTTTAAGTTTGTTTTAAACTGCAACCAAAAAGATGATCTAATATGGCATTAAATGTTTTGTCATTACTTGTAGGATACCATTATAATTTTCAACAAATAAAATATACTAATTGTTGTTGATTTATATACGTTCGTTATTACAAAAGTAATTTACCTATCGTTAACATGTATTTGTACCGTACTTTGTGTATGAAATTACATAACTAAATTAAGGAAATATCGTGCTTTGTAAATAATATTTACTTAGAACGTTTATATTTGTTCGCCGCGCGCGCGCGTTTATACGCGGACGTCAATCTCTCGGCTGTCAAAAAACACGATTACAAATTTAATATTTAACAGTTTGTGTAATTGTATAAACGGTGTAAATATATCATCTATAAAAACACATGTCAGTTTATATGCCAGTGTTTTTTATCATAGGTGTCATGGTTCAAAGTTAAAAAGATTTAAATGTAGGCTACAAAATACAATTATTTAATTAGTATAAATACATACACATTTTTCAAGCAAAAGGCATATTCTGGAAGCCCATTTTATGATATATAAATTCAATGTAAAAACTAGAGGATGTGACTTGTAGTGCTTAAGATACAGCCATTTTTCAGAACCTTTGTGAATTCGTTTAAAGTAGCGTAGTTTTCTTATTTTTACGTGTTATATTTAATGTAGGTGGTCTCCAAAAAGTTCAATTTTGTTTCAATTAATAACTGTTTTTGAAAAGCATGAAGTAAGAATAATGTACTCTTAGAAGGTTGTCAGACTTAAAATTTTTAAATTTTATTGGAATTGAAATAATATATTCTCGAAGACTGCCCTCGGGGTATATCAGCTGGCTGAGCATTACGAATTCCCAGATTTTTCGTTAGTGGTGGCCCCGTCCCATTTGGTCATCCTAGCTTCCTTCGCCTATGCTTATTTGGCATTGGTAGAAACGAAATAAAAATGAACGCGCCGACTATTGAGGTTTACAGGTTAGGTTGAGTCAGGTATTTAACTGAACAAAAGGTAAGTTTTCAAACATATCAGACAAAAAAACGCTCTGTAGAGTTGTTTTTAATTGCATTTTTCAAACGACTCTGCTGAAATTGAAACTGCTATAGAAGCCTACGAACACTAAGTTAGAAGTGTGACTAACTAAACAAATTATTTTTAAGCCTCCACACAAGAAAAATTTAATTTTCTAGTGTACAAGGCGTCAAAGGTACGTTTATACTTTTTGGTATCCTAGCAGCTAGCTGATGTGTTAAATGCAATATATACGTATATCATGACATCAGTAATTACGAAAAATGTATATTCTGCGGAAGGGAGCACTCTTATAAAATTATAAAGGTTGTTCTATGTATAGGGGAAAAATATTTCAATGTTTAAACCACGTTCAACTGTAATCTCATCTAATAAAAACAACATTGAATAATCTAAATAAATCCGCCATACTACTGAAATGATCGAGTCTTCAGCCTTAATTGGAACATAGCCCCTTTTTATGCTGATGTTACAGTTAAGAAAATATTTTCTTCTGATGAAAATATCAGTGTGACAGAAATGATTGATGGAGTTTTTGTGAAATTGAAAAACTTATGGTACATTAAGTTTAGCAAATAGTTATATAGATTAACCTATTAGCAACTGAAGAACTGATGTATCTAAGTAACACTGACTCATTTCTTTAGAATTGGAGTTTGGAATGAAAATAGCTTGGTTAAACATATCAATGATATTCGGTTTTTTATTTAAACTCATAAAATAATATTATGATTGTATTTGAATCTCTTTACAGATCTCAATTATTTTAAAATCCCAGATTTTGTTGTTCACTTAACATATCACCCTGATAGCACTATTGTTGAGGAAGTGCTGGGTCAATTAGAACATATATTCACCCTCATGAAATGCTCAAATATAATCAAAATGATATACAAGAAACTACCATTGTTGTAAAAAACTAGACAAGGCCTCTGACCTTTTTTGCAGTTTACTATCCACTAAGCACAGCATTAATAAAGATTCTTGGAGCATTAGAAATATTTTAGTACCACTAGTTTTTTTGTGAAGTTGCCTGAAGATGGAATCCCCGATTCTGAAAGGCCTTGCAAAATTAAATTAATATTAGAAAATATGTTATAATTCACTAGTGGTATTAAAGAACATTAATGTTTATCAGTTTGATCAATTCTTGAAGTCCTTGATTCCAGTCAGGTGGAGACTTAAATACCAAACATGTAATGGGGTGTTCTACATTAATTTATCCCCGTGGAAAAAAACTTGCTGAAGTTTATAGACAACAATAACTTTAGGCCTATTATTGGCTTTCACATTTTGATGCCTTCAGTAGGTACCGGTATGAACTGAGTTCATCGCTCAGACCGGAATTCCCAGCTGATGCCCAAGGTCATACTCTGAATCTTTTCCTGATTACACCACAGCGCGGTGGATGAGTAATCGATTTACCTGTTGTTGGTACTGCCCTCGCCTACGTCGAGGGTATTGCGTCACACGCTAATCGTCAGTCGAAAGTGTCAGTCAGACTGTAGAGTAAACAGTGAACGGGTGGAGCTTGGCAGACATTTCATAACCGTTTTGTGTACCCTGGAAGTATTGTGCAATATTATTCCAAGATTAGTTAATTTTGATATAGCGGTAAGTGGTTTTAAAATAGGAAAGGACAGAGTTCGATAAAGGGGTTTTTATATTGCTTATTATTATTATTGATACCAAACATATAGAATAATAGAACTATCAATAATTGGTATCAACTTATAAAAAATACTAAATAAAAGTTATAGGTTTAAATTCAAGGGATTAGTTACATAATAATACACACATACACAAGGAAAATTCTCATAAAAACAATAAATAATTCATATGAACAAATGACATTAAAAAAAAACATTTTATCATCCTCCAATGCTATTTAAGTTAGTTTTCTAAATTCAACCAACATTTTTTACTTAAATGAAGTCATAACAAATATAATGTTAGCCTACAATCTTAAAATGTGGTTACTTGGGTCTATATAAATATTAATGACCGATATTGCGCAATTACTCCATAATTAAGGCTGCAGTATAATAACCAACATTATATCCAACATAATGAAATTGAATTATTGATATCAAATTCATGACCATCTAAAAAAACTGAAATCAAAATGTGAAAACAAATTATGTGATAGGTATTTCAAATAACAATATATTTCTGCTGGTTTTAAATCTTAAAAATAAACATATTAATGATAAATACAAAAATATCTATATTTATAACAAACAAAACAATAACATTTAGTTACTTTATAATTTTTTAAGGAAAAACGTGTCTAACTCCTTGTGAAACAAAGAAAACATGTACGTCCTTGTTCTTAGCATTAGTCATCTACCATTATAACCATTTAAAACAGTGTTCAATGTTTAAAAATACACTTTTAAACAATAATTGTATGAGTTCATCACCATTGTTCTTGCTGGCAGTGATTATTATGAATATCTATAGGTTAAATGTTGTATTTGATAGTATCGATATTTAAAATCGATAACCGTGATTCGATTGTGTTGGTTATTGCCGCTTATTATATTGCATCCATAGTTATGCTATATCGTTCATTAATATTGATATCAAAAACCGGGTCAGGTTCACTTATCTTACTCTACCCTAGCCTGATTAGATCAAGGCTAATATAAATATTTCCTTCAACTACCATTTTAAATGTATTAAAAACCAGGACTAAGTGAACGGTTTAGATATTACTTTATGACTAGCACTAATAGATTAAAATTTGCATAAGAAAATAGTGGTAATAGACCTAGCCTGACTTCTAATGAAGGGCTCAACGGGTAAAGTGACCAGATTTGTAAGAATCTAAAGTGACATTTAGCTCTTTGCACCTTCCCAAACGCCTGCAAGATTGCCAAGGTCAAGCCTCTTTTTAAGGGGGGGGGATGTTATGGATGTGTGTAATTATCGTCCAATATCGCTCCTACCAGTGGTCTCAAAATTCATTGAAAAAACCATCTGTAACCAGCTGATTGACTATCTTGAGGCAAATAAGCTTCTGGTGGAGAGACAGTATGGTTTCAGAAAATCAAAATCAACCAAATTGGCTCTTATTGACTTTGTGAATTGTGTCATTGGGGCAATGAGGCTGGTGAGACTGTAATGGCTTGTTTTGTAGATCTCTCGAAGGCCTTTGATTGTGTCAATGCTGAAATTCTTATTGGCAAACTTTCGGCCCTGGGCATTCAAAATTATGCCAGAGATTGGCTTGCCTCATACCTGTCTAACAGGTATCAGGTAGTTGAAATTATGCACAAAACAAAATCCAAAATCAAGACCGTTCAGTCTAAGCCAGAATTGATCCTAAATGGAGTTCTGCAGGGGTCAATTCTAGGTCCCCTTCTTTTTTTGATCTACATAAATGACATCACATATCAAATTCCAAAAGAAAACCTTTACATGTTTGCAGATGATACCACTCTTGTCACCAAAAATATGTATTGTGAAATTCTGGAATTAGAATTATTTCACAAAACAAATGTACTAGCCCAATTAAAAAAAAAAAAAACAGCCCCCTTTGTACGCTGTAAGCGGAATATTCCGCCGAGTAAATATAACTCGAAATCGTGGAATCCCCTGACAACGCAATATATTTACGTTAGTTCTACAAATTGCCGCCAGAATGCTTGAGAGTGAATATTTGGTGATCTAATATGACGCAATGTGAAGCGTGACTCATCAAAACAGCTGGGACCAATCACAACAGAAGCTTTTGTTTGCTTTGTCAGTCCGCGCCATCGCCAGTGAGCAAGCTGTACGCTCTAAGTGGAAATACTTGCGCGTGACAGTCAGCTGCCGGCGGCCGCTATGTACTGTTGTTTATTGTTTATAACCTGCTATACTGCTTTAGCTGTCTATTATGCGAGGTTATCCATATTGATAATGTGATAAACTATACATCTATGTAAAACATGTGAGGCCAAGCCTGCCCTCCACCCAGATGAGTGTTTTGAGATTTACTACACACTAGTCCAATATTAGTGTGCCTTTTTTATTTTTGTACCATTTTGTGTTCTTTATATATTTTATATTTGTCATGGATTTGTTCCCTTCATTATCTACTAATTTTGTATAAATAATATGAATTACTGTTGTGCTAACTTTTGCTACTTTCAGAAAAGTTTATTGGACTTTATATACTGCGTGTATATTTACATGTATATGATGTACTCATATGTAAATAAAATAAAAGCAATACAAAAACTATCATGTGTTTTCAGCAGTTGCAAGACCAATAAACCTAAAAAAATATATAACTTTAAAAAAATTAAAATTTTTTTTATTGAGCATTAGAGCAATTTTATACAACTTGCTTTCAGCGTACGAAGGGTTAAAATGAACCCTGAAAAAACAAAATACATTTGCATCCAAACCAAACAAATTAAAATTTCAAAAAAACTTTTGGACTCCATCCTTGTTCATTGGTGACACTGAAGTGGATATCTCAGAGTCATCTGAGCTGCTAGGAGTGGTGTTTGACGATGGTATGGACTGGGGCAGGCAGTTGGGAAAAGTCGCTGGAAAATTATCCAAGGGTATCTTTGTTCTTAGGTGTCTCTCTGCACTCAATAACTTAGACCTAGTCAAAAGCGTATACCACTGCCTGCTTGAGTCACACATATCTTATTCAATCATCCTCTGGGGTGGCAAAACAACAAATATCAAACGGATTTTTACCTTGCAAAAAAGAGCAGTCAGAGCTATGCTGGGTTTACCGCCTCTGACTCACTGTAGAAATTTTTTTATTGATTTAAATATCCTAACAGTACCATGTTTGTATGTCCATGAGTGTGCATTGTATATTAAAACACAAAACCTTGAATACCAAAATGATGTTCACTCGTATAACACTAGGCATAGAAACAATTTTGCTGTATACCATAGGCTTACTCTTTTTGAAAAAACCCTTATTATTCTGGAAACAAAATTTTTCAAGTTCTACCTTCTAGTATAAAAGATTTAAATTCTGTAAAAAAATTCAAGCATGAGCTAAAGAACTTTTTAGTCTTAAATTGTTTCTACAGTGTAGAAGAATTTTTTGAATTTTGTGCGGGCACTTTACCCAACCCACCCTGACCCTTTCCTGGGGCAGTTTGACCTGCAGAAGCCCAGTTTGGGCCAACTTTTGCGGAATTAGAAGTACGAAGTAAGCTCTAATGGGGGAAGGAAATCTCCTTAGGAGAGGTGGTCCAGGGTTCTCTAAAAGTTAAAAAAGTAAACATTTTCAAGTGGTACAATTAAAAGAGGATTATAAATTTGGTACTAAATGCGAAAGTCATACTTTTTGGTTGTTGCTCAAGTAATTACGCCAGTCTTTTGAACTGGTACCATCAGCTTTTTGACACTGAGCCTGTTGAGGGAAATACTGTCTTGCATGATAATCAGACATCCACAAATGTAATTTCTCCCCCTACTGTGAAGCCGTTGGTCAGGCTGTAGTTTGTAAAAAAGAGAAACGTCTCTTAATTTAAGAAAGGTTAATAGTAAAGAGTGGAAAGTCGTAAAAGGTAAAAAGAGCAAGAGAAGTAAAGCCATATAAAATTCTCATTGTACTGATCCTTGAAAAATACGTTTTTAGTTCTAGAATCCTTGTCACCACCAGATGTTCTGTCAAATCCTGGTAGCGAACTTGTTGATTTAACCCTTTAAGGAGTATGGACGTCATATGACGTCTTCTTTTGGTAAAGTGAGTAATGGATGAAATCCAAAAAAATTAACAAAAAGAGTAAAAAATTAAAATCTCTTAAAAATGTTTATTTACATTTGACGGCTTAATAAAAAAGGACTACGTGTTCAACAAGTCAATATTTCAGTACTTTTTAAAAATCAAATGTCTTATTTCCTCACTGTAGCAGACTCATTCAATATTGTCTGCCATTTGGACAACAGTAACCAACTAGATGGTTGCTCTTCAAATATGTCACTCTCACAAAATAATATGGCCACAGTATACTGTATACAAGGAATGGCTAGTATAATGTGGCGGCATATTCTGACAGCAAAGCGATGCGTGCACGACGAGACCTTGAGTCAGTGGCTTCTATCAGGTGGCTACTGCGATCTGGTGGTAACTCAGATTACAAGTTGCCGATAGATGGAACCACTTTACAGACAAATCTACTTAAAGACAATCAGTAATAGCAATGCATTTACAATAATACAAAAATACAGAGGCTAAACATCATATGACGTCCGTACACCTTTGGGCCACTATAAGAATATACATCATATTACATCCTTACTCATTACGTAGAGTTTACACTCACTCCTTAAAGGGTTAAAAACAAACATAAAGTGAATAATTCTATAAGGTCACCACGCAATATTCCAGGTAAAGAATTTACTCAATTAAATCAGAGTGTAAACGGTAAGAGAAAAAATAGTTAGCGATAGCCATGGTAGCTTTTTTCTAGTTTGTTGGAAATGAAAGCTAAGGGTAGTGCATGTGTATTCAATTTGATAAAACCTAACCTATGATGAAATACTTAAAAGTGCACAAAATGTAAGCTTCCACCGAAAATTTGTGAATCAGACTGCTTTCTGCAGGTCTCATATGAGAAGGGGTGGAGTTGGTATCTGGAGCCTACCTAACATAAAATGTCAAGCACTGGAGTGTGAGGTACTAGAAGGAGTTTGCGAACTAGCTGCAGTTTCAGTGGAATTGGCTAACCAAAGAAAATTGCTGATAATTGCAGGCTACAAACCTCCCACAGATGGCTCTAAACTTCTCTCTGAATTTTTTTGAACTATCTCAGATTGCTTAAACGAATATGCACATAGACACACTTTTGACTGTTGTATTAGGAGACTTTAATATAGACCTCAAGGAAAACTCTTTCAAATGTAAAAAATTCCTTACTTTGATGACGTCTTTCAACATAAAAACCACTATAAAATCTTACACCAGAGAAGTCTTGGGTTCCAGAACATTAATAGACCCCATTTTTACCCATGATGTTAAGGCAAATAGCCTGTTATAGCAACCGCTTTATCAGACCACCATGAACAGACTATTATTATTGAAACTTTTCCCCTTAAAGACATTCCTGATTTAAAATTTATGAATAGCAGAAAGTTTGATGATGTTAACTTGAGAGGCTTTAGATGTTTTCTCTCTAAATAAAAATGGCTTGATGTTTTAAACTCTGATAATATGAACTCTAAATATAACTAGTTTATTGACAATGTGAAATACTATTTCGACTTATCCTTTCCTGAATTTACAAAAAAGGCTGCAAAGAAGAATGCTAAAAAAATCAGACTCAGCTCAGGTACACTAAAACTTTTTTATATATATATATATATATATATATATATATATATATATATATATATATATATAAATGTTTGAAATAGAAGTGTGTTGTCATTGTTATATTTGTAATGTTTGCTTCTTGTCATCTATGTTTGTAGTGTTCTCTGTGCCCAATAGCTTATTTGAGCTTTCGGTGATCAGTATCAACAGCATTAACTACCAACCAATGTATTAATGACTTGTGGATAACTAGAGCAACCATTACTCAGCTAATGCGCATTCAATCCTAATATTGTCATCTAAAGTAGTCCGCGCGAAAGTAGAGAGATGATGGCTGATTTGTCTTAATCACCCCTCTTCATCATACCTGTCTCACCTTTTTGGTAGTTTTACGTGTATGGAAAATTACTGATATTTGAAACTGAGGTTATATACTAAGTAGAGTCCATTGGTCTAGATGACTGGGCAAGACAGGTGGGTCAATTGAGTTTCTGGGTGGGGAATTAAGCAAAGAGAACAGGTCTACCAACTGTATTTTAGGATAATTTAAGAATTTTTTATTACTCTGCCCTGTTTTTGTTTCTCTTTTGCCACACTCTGTTCCTCTTGTGTCGCTTGTTCATTGCTTATTTCCTGTGTTATTTTGGTCTTATTTGCCACTGTGCATCTTTTTATTAATTAATTTCTTGGGATTCCTGATTGGTTTCATTTTGCTGCATTTTCCATTTAGTTGATTTAAAGAAATGGGCAAAGTTCTCTCAGTTTTTAGTGAATATATTGGAGTTTGTGTGCTTAGAAGATTCTTAAAAGGGACTTATCGTAGCAGGACATTATTGTTAGGTGTGTGACATATTTTTAGCTCTCTCAAGAATTTGTAATCAAACCCTCTAGAATACTGATGGGGATGTTTTTATTCAGCACAGGTGGATATTCCAGCTGGTCCGTATTAATACTAGGTAATAGTGTCAGCCCACTAAACTACTAGTTTCGTTTTCGAGTTTTTTAAAATTTGTCAAGCTTTCCATATCTTAATTGTTTTTCTATTCACTTTCTAATCATTTGAAAAAACGACAAATAATGTGAAGGGGGTACAGAACAAGATATTTTGAAATTGAAGCAGAGTGTCCTTTATTAATATGAGTAGCCCTTCAAGAAAAGAGCTTGTGATACATCTGAAAAATCATCCTATTTATAACAAATGCTTTCCTACCTTCTCACCCAAGTACTATCTTCCTTTGGCCAGTATTTTAATGTGTTTCCTGTTAGAAAAGGTATTAGTTATATCCAAACATTGTTTTTTCAGTTCTCTTATGCACAATTTCAATATTTAAAATTGTTTGTCTATAAAAAATCATAAAAATACTAACAATTACTTGATTTATATTTTTATTCTGTTCAAGATATGGCTTATAACATCAAGCCTTCGATAGTCGGGTCCTCATTCGATGAAACAACAATGGATCCTTCAATCAAAGAATTTCTATCCCTGCTGGACTCTGATGTTGACATGAAATCCAAAGATGTAAAAAGGCGTTCTCTTCTCCATTGTGCTGTGCGGTTGAACTTTGAATTTGGAGTTGATTTGTTACTGGATAGAGGTTTTGACATAAACTCAACAAGTTCAGGTGAAACTCCTTTACATGTTGCTGCATGGAAGCGATATAGCTCAATTTTTAGAAAATTAATTGAAAGAGGAGCAGATGTAAACTGTCAAAACAAAAATGGATTGACGGTTCTCCACATTGCAACGATAATTGGTTCCCTCCCATTTGTTGATATTTTATTTAAAGAGGAAGTTGATGTGAATATTAAAGATGTAAAAGGAAACACTCCTCTTCATTTTGCAGCTAAATCTGCAAACTCTACAGTGGTCGAAAGACTTTTAAATAAAGGAGCCGTTGTGGATTGTAAAAATGATGCAGGTCAACTTCCACTTCATATTGCAGCTAAGTATTGTAATCAAAGACCAATTTTCCAGTTATTGTTGTCAGAAGGATCTGAAGTATCTGCAAAAGATAAGAAGGGAAGATCGCCATTACACTTAGCAGCAGAAAAAGCATTTTTAAATGGAGCCATCGTACATAATTTGCTAGAGTGGGGTGCATCTCCATTAGAGAAGGATGATAATGATGAACGACCTTCAGATGGAGCCTCATACATTTGGACGGTGCAAAATGCTATTAAGAAACATTCCATGAAATTAAGGTGTGTCCGATTTAATTTTGATCCAATAATAGACCATGATACCGGAGATGTTTATTTTATGGAGTGTACAGAAGAGGTTAAGAGAATGAAATTGTTCAGATTGGGCAAAAACTTACTCAGTGACGTTTTTGACGAATATGGTGATCCAACATATCTATCGAATGAAACATTGAAATATGCAGTTTGGTCTGGTATGTTAAAAATTGAATTTCCAATATATGCTTCCTTTATAGGAGCAGTATATGGACGAGCGAAAAGAAGGGCAGCTCTGTTAAATGTAGCTCAGTATAGTTTAACTCACCTTTTGCCGGTAGAAATAGTCAGATATATTCTCTCTTTTTTGAGTGATGACGACATTCAAAGTGTAGTGAATGCTACAAACTGTTGACTGGAAATATCTCATGAACAGGGCAAGATCTATCGGGGTATGAGTGTTTTCAAGGAAACTAGATCACAAGTAAGTTACCTTATATAAATATAATCAATCGTTTATGTACATTCTTATCTATAAACAGTAGCATTAATCATATTCATGTGTTAGTAAAGTATAAATAATCCAAAACTGAAATAAAATAAGCCTTAAACTGTTTTAGAAAATATACATGGTGTTCAAAAAAGGGTGTCAGGAACTGTTCTGATTTCTATTATCTATTAGAAATTAATGACTCGTCTTATACCTGAACATATTTGCAAAACATAGAAATTATACAGAACGTATACTACATTGTTTATCGAATTAATTATATTAATTTATATTGAACTTTCTTTGTAACTCCAAAGGCAATTTATTGACAAAATGTGAGATGGTGCACAACGAATAAAGTGTCATAATTTTATCATATTTTGCATATAGGCTTAAAATGATGGTAAATATTTTTTTTGTTTCATTGGAAAGCGATTAAAATTAATAGGGCAAAAGCAACATATTATAATATAGAGTCCTTAATTGGTAGTAAATAAATTAATAATATAATTACACTTTAAAAGCTCTAATAAAGAGTTATTACAGTAGATGTGTTAAAAACTTGAAACTAAGTGGATAAAAAAAAATTTGTGAGCAAATGTTCAACAAAAACATAATTATAAAAATATGATAAAATCAATCACAACTACATGACTTTATCAAATATAATGTTACAAAACAATTTTATTGGTTTACATTTTAAAATACAAAAAATTTAATTAAAAAACTCAATTTAATGGTTGTTTTTGTATTTTGAAATTCTTGAAGATCATTATTTAACTACTATGCTAAGAACACAAGTCTCGAATATTTTGTTTAATGTTGTAAGTTTAAATGTTTGTATGCATGAATAATTACAATCAAATTTGAGTGAATAAGCAAATTAAAAAAAGTACAATTAGCTTGAGAATTCACTTGTAAACAAACAAATTTCTAAATTTTGTGAGTAGGGCTCTTTTTAACTTCCGGGATGTTTAATACACCCTCGAATTTTTTCTAGCTACGCCACTGTATATAACGAGGTTACTTTATTATATTAGACTTCCTTACGTCTTGTTAGGTCTTTCGATATTCTGTTGTATTGGTTTATTTGTATGTAGACAAGATTAATTGCCTGTCATTAATTACGTTGTAAAATCAAGGTTTAATGAAATCAATTTAATTGTGCTGCATCCTGCAAAATCCAGCTTTGAAAATGTAATTTAAATATACGCATGCTGTACTAAACTACTGAAAGGCGTTTAACTCAGAGTATTAACTTAGCTAAAAACACAGTGGTACATTTTAAGAGATTTGTTAGATTAATTGCCTGTTTTTAATTACGTTGTAAAATCACGGTTTAATAAAATCAATTCAATTGTGCTGCATCCTGCAACATTCAGCTTGAAAGAGTAATTTAAATATTATATGTGTGCTGTCCCAAACTACTGATGGGGTTTAACTCAGAGTATAAGCTAAAAATACAGTGATACATTTTAATAGGTTTGCCTGGTACTGAACTAAATTAAATCCAGAGGAGTATGGAGTGAGAACGCATGGAACTGCTCATTCCACTATTCCAATACACGTGCTGTCTTTGTAGTTGGCAGGAGGAGCTCCTCCATCCCCATTCTTTCTGTCCAAAGTGTATGATCACCCCATCCAGGTGGCCCACGAGGAGCTCGTCTCAGTGCCATTTCAGTAGTTATGCAGCCCAGTGATCTAATGTAGATAGTATGTTTAATGTTGAGACAGTGCCGTATTCACAAGCCTACTCGATGCCATTTCAGTAGTCATGGAGCAGTGGTTCACTGTACATTGTGTGGTTAATGTTGAGACAGTGCCGTCTTCACAAGCCTACTCGATGCCATTTCAGTAGAGCAGTGGTTCACTGTAAATTGTGTGGTTAATGTTGAGACAGTGCCGTATTCACAAGCCTACTCGATGACATTTCAGTAGTCATGGAGCAGTGGTCCACTGTATATTGTTTGTTTAATGTTGAGACAGTTCATATTCTCAAGCCTATTTGATGCCGTTTACTCAATGCCATTTTAGTACTCAGTTTCATTGGTATTTCATTTTGAGTCGTATAAAACATTTTTCATCACATAATTCCTTTTTGCTATGGGTGAGTAACTGTAGAACGAGTTCAACTATAAGCCTACAGGTTGTTGAAGTTCAGTCAGAACATTGGACAATATTGAGCAAATGAGGTAGGTTGTGTTAACTACTAACCCATATCGACCGACATATAAAAAAGCTACAGCTCTTGAAATGCCTGCTAGGATACTGAGATGAATACTATGATATACACTTACTTAATTGTTACTCAATAAATTGTCAGAAATTTTCGGAACAGTTGATGGATGATAACAACATTCTTATAATGAATAATGATCTAATGAAATATGTCATTAAACTACATTACAGATATTGGTCAAACCCACAAGAGTTACACAAACACCCTTTGCACAGTGCCAAAGTTACATTATGGTGTGTGTTAACCAAGAGGGATCATTTTGTTTTAGTAAGATGGACAAACTAATTGTGAAACAAGAGCGTTACCTGAGAATTATGGACCAGGTTTTTCTCTGACCTGAAAGGAAAATGACTAGGCCTACCTATGAAAACATTTGTTTCCAAGATGAGGCAACTGCTCATACAGCAAATATCACCATGGATTACTTGACATGGTGGTTTAATGGTCATTTCTTGCAATGGTAACATCTAAACCTCAGTGATTAAAACCTGATGTGATGAGATTAAATTATAAGTGCACACAAATAAACTCACTACAAGTTTATTACATTTGAAAGAGGTTACAGTCAATTCATTACGAAATGAGATGTTGCGAAAAGTGTTAAACAGTTTTATTGAAAGGCTAAGAATATATGGTAACAAATAAGACATCATTTAATTGATAACATCTTCAAATCATAAATAGCATCATTTGTGCTTTTTATATTTTGTATGATTTAACATCTAATGTATTTTTTAAGAAAGAATAAACATGCAGAATTATTTATTGGCTAAGCGATGGCGAAGCCTATCACTCAAAGGGATGGAAAATTTTCATTTATGTCTGACTGCACAATGTCTCAAAAACATACTGACCTCAAGACTTAAAATTGTAGATTTTTGTACAAAATGTATCAATAAATCCAATAAGACTAGAAGCTGAAATTGGATAACAAATAACCAACTTATTGCAAGTTTAGTCCGACCATGCATATCCAAATCTCAAATTTCTTCACAATAAAGTAAATGTTAAACAATGAAACAGTGGAAATAAATTAACACAGTCAAAATATTTGTTATTTCTTCAATTGGCAAACTTTTACCTCTTCTACAAATAGTCATTTCTGTCACTTTCTTGTACAATTATTACTTTTTAAGATATTTTGGTTATTGTAAATGGCTGCCATTTTGAATTTAATTTAATCAGAAGGAGATGGACCATTGTTTGAATTTGATTTTATGTTTTATGTTTTATTTATCCAAGGAACAATATCTTAAAGTTTGTGTAGTTTTGTTACACCCTCTATTTCAACCCTAAAAATCATTTATTAAAGTTAGAGAAAATAAATTTTATGGATACCATTAATAATGAATATAAAAATAACAATTCAATATTTGTCTACTTCCAATTATTATTAATTTATTATCCTGTATTTTTCTAGATTGCTAAATTTATGGGTATTTTTTTAGTAAAACTATAATTTTCAATACTATCAAAATATTACAACTCAGCGTACATAAAGAACTTCATTTGGAGGAGGAGCAAGTTCAATAAAAGCTTTCCGCGAATGCCTATAACCCATGGTTGTGCACCTGTTCTTTGAGGTCCAATAGGATATTGTTAGCGATGTGGTATTTTCTATTTTTTAATGCTTTATAATGTCAAGCTGTCGCCTGATTGGGATAATTTCCTCTCCTTAGTTTGAAAGTTCTTTTGACAATTCAAAGCACTTTCCAGTAAAATTTAAAATATTACAAATTATGCTTGGCTACTTCTTGTAACTGTTTCATAGTTTTGCAGTAATACTTCTTGAAACTAACCGATGTGAGTTATAGAGAATGGACTGGAACATGATATCCATACAATTTCCAAGGACTCCTTGATAACACATACTGAGTGCACTAAATTAGCTTCAAATGTAGAGCTGCTTTTTCTGTTGCAGTCCATATTTCTATTTTTCCCAATTCATATAGTAATTGGTTGTTTGGTTGTAATTGGTTGTTTGGAGAATAAACAAGAGAAAAGATTAATCGTTGCCCAAGATGTAAAGGTCTTGATTGTCAAAGGGCTCTTTTATGGGTTAGTTATAGTATTAGCAAACTTTCAACATCTTTAAGGTGGTGCAATCGATTTTTGGGTTGAGTAAGTGTTTTTTGAATGTTAGTCACAATCCTTCAAGGTAACCTTCCTGAAGACAGGAAACAAAACTTTTGTTATCATTTTCTGAGGAATTGTAGGCATTTAAGTAGTCCATTTTAAGGAAAAATATATTGTATATATTCTGGAATTATAAATATGTTACTCCCTCTGGTAGAATGATATCTAAAATTTGGCGATTTTAAATTTGAAAAACATATTAACCTTTTGGAATCTATTTATTTCCCACTGGGTTGACTCACCAGGTCCAATTAATTAACTTCAAGTGATTATGCGCATATTATATATATTCAATATTCCATATGCACATTTCACTATAAACCAATAAATTGTAATAAACTCTTTTTTTTGAAGAAAATACCTACCACCATTGTTTTGAAAAGGTAACTAATGAAAAATAAAATAAGTATTCAGTATTTTTTTATTTTTAAAATAAATTATAAATACATTTATGTTTAGGTTATTTTACCTACTTTATTTCTTTCTGAGTTAAAACTGTAAAGAAGTAACCATCATAAGTATTAACCATGTTCTAAACACCTACATAATTAAGATTATGGCTTAGAAAACATGTCATTTGAAAATAAAAGTATATATTGTACTATATATACAGCGTATTTGATTCAGTAAAGATCCCGATTTTAGTTTATGATAGTACGTAGTACTAATTACGTTGGTAAACTGTAGAAGTGGATTAGTTCTTGTGTTATTTTGAACAAAGTAGATTACTTGAAACATTGTTAGGCCTACATAAATTACTTGGGTTCTTTTACTCTTCAAAACTGAATATTATATCAGTACGATAATAAAAAAAAGTTGTCACTATAAAAATGGCTTATTGAACTGTAAATAAAATTAAAAATGCAGAATGGACCTATTTAAAAATCATACATATCACCCTATAGTTATGCCTACTCTTTGTAGTGTGATACTTGTCAAAACACAAGTTAGGATGGAGTCCAGGTTTGCGTGGGCTTAGGCCTAACCCTATCTGGTGCTGAGGTTATTAAGCCTTGTCATCTAAATCAACTATCACTTACTACTGTGCGTCAGTATAGCATGACCAGTGAAATGTGTGAAGGAGGTGAGTGTGTGGGGACACAATCTGGGCTAGAGGAGTGGATACGATGCTACTATTGTAGCTAAGCGTTTTTAGCTCCTGGCTTATAGTGGTGGCCGTGGCATTGTATTTATAGGAGTGTCAAAATCAATGGTTTGCTGGTATCGTATTGCATTTGTGTATTGGTTATACTTGTACTGTAGTTATATTAAACTTGCTAAAGATTTGTTATTTAATAAAAATTATGGTTTTTAATCTAAATTTTCCAAAGAGCTATTCAGCAGCTGGACCGTTGTGCTTACTGTTAATGTTTGCAAGGTGTTATTTGGTTTGTGCTAGGGATTTTCTTGTCTTCTTTTTTGTCATCTACTCTGGGATAAAAAAGTATAGTTTTAACATTAACTATAACTAACTTGTGGCACCCCACGTTGAGTGCCATTTATCGAGGTTCCAAATATTATGAAGGTCAGATAGCAGCTGCACGTTAGTGTTAGTTGTATATTGAAGATCAGATGTCGGTGTTGTACTATGTTGATTATTTGCCTCACGTTGTCATGTGACGTAGTTCCGGGTTTTCCAAATTTAGGTTATGTTAACTGGTACATGTGGTCTGGTCACTGAAGATGTTGAAATCCAATGTCACTGAAATAAATTAATAGTTTATGTTAACTGCACATAAAAAAATCATGATTACTTTTATCACTAAACAATGGTAAATGTCCAGAAAAATCCTGTTTCCTTCACAATATTTCCATAGCCAAAAACGAATTTCAAACAAAGAACTGCAAACAATTGTTTAGATTATGTGTAAAATGTTATGTTTGATAAGTAGATAATTTGATTATGAAGTGATTTCAATGAAGGTCTAGTCCAGTCAGTGAAAACATGGTAAACTCACCACTTAGATGATTTCTACATTTCCTTGTAATTTACTTATATACATTTATTTTACATATTTTAATTTAATTCTATTCACCAATTTAATTCACTTGAACATGTGACTTTGATGAACCGTGTAGTGTAACACATGTTCTTTCTCAACATGATGATTAAAATAAAGTATGTTTAAATTTTATTCTTACTACATTATATAATCTCCAATTGCCACTTCTCAAATGTAAACATGATCAATTTATATAAAACATGTACTCTTTCACACGAGGACTACTAACATACTTCCTGTTTATATCACCATTTCAACTAGAAAAAAGGCTTGGCAATCGGCTATAGTTGCCCGGTCAACTCACAGGAAGTTGTGAACTTTTCAGTCTCCGACCCTATCTAATACGTTTTGCCTTAATTTTTGTTATTATTGCCAATAGATTTTAAATATCTTTAGTGAATATCGCAACTAATAACTCAAATTGATTCCAGTATACTTATCTTATCTATTAGTTTATTAATTATTTTAGTCTTACATGTAATAATCAGCTGTTATACAAAACAACTTTTGCTCACTGATTTTGGTGCGAACTATTTAAAATTTAAACTTGAACATATTGATCTGTTACAATATTTGTCACAATCAATTTAGAAAATGTACTCATGGTGAAAACCAAGTATGTGCACCCACATTGAAAGATAATTCATGAAGAAACGATGGCTTCACTTAGTGCCAACTGATAGTAAACATTCCTACTGGAATAGATGAATTTTATTGATACAATGTGTCTTTCATTTTAAGTAAATATTTTTCAATTTAATGAGTTTTTTGAATTTCAAATTTCAGCAGGCGCCATATCTGCCTTTATGCTCTTAACGCATGCTTGTTTGAATTTCTAAGTGCAGCGTATCATGTGCTACACCCACAAATTTGGTGTTAAATTTATAATTTAATTTGAAACAAAATTACAAAAAACCCATGTTTATTGATTTATGTTTTATTCTGTTTAAGATTATGCCTATTAACATCCGATCTTCGAAAGGCCGGTCCCTACTCCACAATGCAGCAATCTACTCTTCGATTGAAGAATTGGAACTCTTATTGAACTCTGGGTTTGATGTGAACTCCAAAGACGACAAAGGTTGCACTCCCCTTCATTTTGCTGTATTTGTAAACTTTGAATTAGGAGTAGATTTCTTACTAAATAGAGGTGCTAATGTGAACTCAAAATGTTTTGGTGAAGCTCCCTTACATATTGCTGCATGGAAGCAAAGAAGATCAATTTTTGAAAAATTGATTGAAAGAGGAGCAGATGTAAACTGTCAAAACAAAAATGGATTGTCGGTTCTCCACATTGCAACCATACTCGGTTCCCTCCCATTTGTTGATATTTTATTTAACAAAGGGAGTTGATGTGAATATTAAAGATTTAAAAGGAAACACACCTCTGCATTTTGCAGCTAAATATAAAAGTATTGAAATAATCAAAAGACTTTTGACTAACAAAGCAGATGTAGATAGTAAAAATGATAGAGGCCAAATCCCTCTTCACCGTGCAGCAAAGTTTTGTCCCTACAGATCAGCTATTAAGATGTTAATGATAGGGGGAGCTGAAGTTAATGCAAGAGATAAAGAGGGCAGAACGCCAATGCACTTTGCGATAGATAGGCCTAATGGAGAAATTATAAAGGAGTTGCTGGAGTGGGGTGGATCTCTGTTTATTAAGGATGAAAATGGTGACCAACCATTGGAGTGGGTTTCATGTACGTGGGTTGCGAATTATGCTTTTGAAAGGAATTCCATGCAATTGAAATGTGTCGGATTTAATTTTGATCCCATAACAAATTTTTATGGTACCAAAGATAATTTTTGTCTACTATGCAAAAAAGAGGCTAAGAAAATGAAACTGCATCGTTATGGTAAAGATTTACTCAGTGATGTTTTTGATAAATATGGTGATCCGACATATTTAGCAAACACAAAATTGAAACAGGCCTTTGAGTATGATATTGAATTAGAATATCCAGTGTATGGTTCCCTGTTAAGAGCGATATATGGAAGAGCGATAAAAAGGGCAGCTTTATTAGATATAGCTCAGTACAGTTTAACTGAGTTCTTGCCTGTTGAAATTGTCAGACACATTCTTTCTTTTTTGAGTGATGACGACTTACGAAATGTGGTTAATGTGGTAAATTGTTGACTGGGAATATACCATGATAAGAGCTAACTATTCAGATAAGGATATCAGAAACCAAACCCACTTGAAAATTGTTAATAAGTATCGTTATTATGAATCATGGAAAAATGCCATGATGAGAGCTGACTATTGAGATAGAGCTGTCAGGGACCAAGCTCACGTGAAAATTGTCAATAATCATATGTGTTAATAATGATATATACTATAATCTCTATATATAACATACTATAATCATAGTTTATATAAGTCATTGATGAACCTTTGTTCAATATTTGGGCAGCGTGAACCACGTGGTTTCCATTTTAATAAAAATGTATGTTACCCATAACTGAGATATACCAAGGAGAATTTGAAGTTAAATAGTTGGCTGTAGGGAAACGCATTATATTTTTAGAGTTGTTTTGCAGAGGTAAATTTTGTAAGTTGTTTTTCTTTTTCCGTAGCTTAACATTGTGCATTATTTATTTAGTTTAACTCATTATAGTTCATACCTTGTGTATAATGTATTTTATGCCAAAATAAATTTACACAGAGCTGATTTGAAATCTAGACTGATGAATTAGAATATAACTTTTCATCAACTGTAGGTGTTATCGTATTACAGGAACATAGGTGTCATATCTAAAAAGTTGTATTATGTATGCCTATTAACTTTTTGCATTTGATAATAATTATTCTAGTTCCTTCCGTTGGTAGTTAATGCTGAAAACAAGTTTTAAAGATTTTAAGATATGTTTGAATTTACAGATTTAAGCTGTAGAAATGGACCGTAAAGTCAATTAGATTACCTATAGGCACATTCAATTCTTAAAGTCAAATCTCAGACAGTAAAAATGCTGCCCTCAGAAACTATCTAGATTGGAAACTACCACTAGACAACTCCTCGAGTACTGAAGTAGCCTGTTTATTTTATTAACAGGATAGAAAGCAGTACATGGGAATAATTTCAAATCGATCATCCCATTCAAAACTGGAATAGTTATAAATAAAGATCGCATTCACTAGTTTATCTGGTGGAGTGAGAAAATCTTCATGTATTACTAGTATTCTGCTGAAGAATACTACGTTTCTTTTTTTAGAGGAACTTAATAGAACAGTGTTCAATAGCATCCTGATGGCTACTTCCTAAATCATCCCTTGTATTGTGTTACTCAGCTCTTCTGAGAGAGTGTTAACAAACAATTGACCCATTCTCCCCATTTCAAACGGTCTTTTAGTCAGTACTAATGAAGCCTCTTAGTTATATTTAATGCTATAATAACTACACTTATCGTTCAAGACCACCTACACAAACATTGGGAACATGTTTAAAAGACCAATTCATTCGTAGATAATTTATCCATAGAAAGAACAAGACAAAATTTTCCTTCTCAGAGAGAACGATGTTTAAATGCTCTTGCCGATAGAATAGAATAGAAGATCTGAATTTTGATTATGAAATGACCTCTCAAACAATGAGCCAAATGTTTTATGAATGAACTGTGTAGTACAAAAGGATAAGTTATTGACTGACACTCAGCCTCTAAGCTTCCTATTGATTTTGACATTATGTGACATTACTTGCTATATAAAATTTATGTGAACATTACTACATCATAATGCATTTACAGATTGTTGTTTATGTACATTATATACGTGTATTTGATATTTTTATTTTAATATACTGTAGTTATTTATATACAGGTAATTGGTACATAGTGTTAAATGAACAATTGGGTTATTCTATGCCATTCAACTTTCCCTTTTGTATCAGTTTCACACTCATAAAACTTACTTTGCATTTGTAAAGATAACTTTTTCACTTAATATTTGGCAGGAATGTTTTGATTGCTTCTCTTCTTCACTAGCTTCTTACTCCACAGTTCAGATTTCCTCACAGGTGTAACTATGGCTGTGAGAGTTGTAAACTGCAGGAAAATTTGTTAATCCTTTTTGGCCGATAAAAGGTTTGGTAATTTTTATGGTACATACTTTTGAATGAATTCACTACTTTGTTGTACTGAAAAACAAGAAGGTGAAAATATGGAAAATGCAAGTGTTTTATAAATACATTAAAGTGTAATATTACAAATATATACTTACAATTATTTTCTTATCTTATTAATTACAATAAAGTTGTCATCAGTATAACATTATTTAATAATTAAATTGTATGCATGAAATTAAAACAAACTGTTCTTTGCTTGTTTTGTTTACTATTAGATTACTATAAAAACAAAAATAATTTTAGTATTGTAAACAACATTTTCAGTTTCTGACTTTATTTTCTGTAAGAGTACAAAATGTATGTTGATTGGTTGGAAAGTAAGTATAAAACATATAGTTGAACAAAACTACACAACGCAATTGCCTGTATAATGACACAGCTGGAGTAACGTGACTGATAGCTATTACATGATGTGAAAATGGTCTAGATGACTAGATGACCACATAAATATTTGTAGAAAGGCCATAGAGAAGTTGAAGAGAATATTTGTTTAAACAAAAATTACAGTTTTTAAAGGTAGATTGTCAGCGTTTTGCTCTGGATATTGTACCTTCATTTTATGGTGTACATTAGTTTCACTTTGCAAAGAGAATTGTTCTAGAAATTTATTAGAAATGAGCTTATTGTTTTATTTAACTTGTTTTTAGTTTAATTAAAAAAAAAATATTATTGTAATTTGTTAAATTTCGTCAACCAAAATGTGTCCCCATATACTGTACATTGTACACTGATTTAGATATTTAATTCTTTCTATTCAAATTCTATTTTAGCACTTAATATTACATGTTGTATTAGTCCTCAAGTTATTTTTATTCAGATTATTGTAAACTATATTTATTTTCTTGAATAATAAATATCTTTAATGATTCCTTGCTTTTACTTTGAATGTCTGATGTTCTATTTATAGATAGTATCGATGAAAATTTGTTTAACTGTGTATATTTAAAATATTTAAGATTATGAGTTATTTCAATTATGTCATTGATATTACTGTATTAGACCTCATAAATAAAACTCCTATTTTTTAGCTTGACAGATGGTTAAATTGTAGATGTTTAATTTTATAATTTGTTTTCACCGAGAAGTGTTGATTATTCTGACAATATGATCTTTCTGTAAGTGGAGTTCTAAAAACTGTTAAAATCAAGATTCAATGTTAAAAAAATAATGTTATTTGTGCTTATATTGAAATGATGTTGTTGTTGTATGACATACTGCTTAACCATTTATATAGGCTGATTGTCAACGTTTTGCTCTGGATATTGTACCTTCATTTTATTGTGCACATTAGTTTCACTTTGCAAAGAGAATTGTTCTAGATATTTGTTGTGGATGTGGTGTCGTTTCTACACCTTTTACTATTAATAGTCTTACTTAGTATAGCCATTGTATACCTGAAATATACTTTATTCACTCAGACAGCACCTGATAGACAGGTCTGTTATGTTTAAATTAATCTATAGCAGTACACTGTAGCTTTATTTTGGCCTAAAACAAATTTATATTTAACTTTACAATGTATATCTATGCTTAATACTTGTGAACTAATAAATAAAATACGTAAGTATATTGTATAATTTCACGACTATAAAAAGATTTAGTTTTGATTTTATACCTAATTTTCTATTGTATCTTGGACTGGTTGATGGAATCTGAATTTTTTACAATTTATACAAAGTTGTGCAGTCTGAATATGTATGTTATCTAAATGATTTTGAAATAAATTAAATTATATTTGTAATGAGTTTTAACCTATATCATCCCCAATATAAATTATGAATATAAATATTTTTTCACTAAAAAGATTCTTTCAATTTAAAAAATTTCAATCTTGCACAATTGTAATAAATAAATGAGAAACAAAAATATAACACTATTTAAAAAAACAATTTTATTTGTACAGTAATTTAGTAAATATATATATGTGTGTGTGTGTGTGTGTGTGTGTGTGTGTGTGTGTGTGTGTGTGTGTGTGTGTGTGTGTGTGTGTGTGTGTGTGTGTGTGTGTGTGTGTGTGTGTGTGTGTGTGTGTGTGTGTGTGTGTGCTTGCGTGCGTGTGTGTACTGTCATAAATCTCTTACACAGAACAGGACTACATTTAACAGGCTCTTTCAATTAATATTTGCAGTAAGCAGAAATATGTTTTTAATGTAATTTTTTCAAGATATTCTAGTGACACTTTGACCATTGACCTCCAAAACTTAAGGTACTGAGTTTCAAATCTAAATTATTATCTTTTATGAATTAAAATTATTAAAAAAAAATGTTTTTAAAGTCATAATTTACCTTAAATTGACCTCCGACATTAGAATTCCTATACTGTTATTAAATATTCTACAAGGCCTATTTTTGCTCGGGGTGGTTGGTTTGAGAAAGGTTTTTGTTCTAAATCATAGGTTGCGTGATAGACAATTTTATAGGTTGTGTTGCACTAAACACTTTCACACAAAATAAAACACTATTTACATTGTGCAATAAAAGAGGGATTGTTTACATTGAGTGCTTTTTGTTAATATGGAGACTACAAAATTTGTTTTAAACATTACTAGGGAAATATAAGACAGAACCCTTAAGATTCTTTTTTTAAGATTTTTAAATATTCAAAAAGTAAATGTAACAAAAAACCAATACTTTATTTTTTCAACATGGCTTAATGTTTTTCCCATTATACATACTGCATGGGTGGTCTGCCTTACCCGATATACATTTTCTTGATCTGCGAAACAAGGCAAAATGAACTAATTAATCGCTAATTTAAACTTCGGAGAGTCGTGCAGGACAGCGTTTAAAAATTTGCAACTGTTAACTTTGCCATGTCTCTACATCTTAGAAACAACCTTATATTGTTTGTCTAAATGTGCCTTAACCAGAGGACGAGACATACATGAATATGAGACAAGAGGCAGAGATAACTACCGTTCGGGAATGCACAGAACGGTGGTTTATGAACATTTGCCTTCGCAGGCAGGTGTTAATTTTATAAACAGATTGCCAAACAAAATTAAAAATGCCTCAACGCCCAAGGTGTTAAAAACGCGTATCAAACTCTGCCTGGCGTCAAACGCTTTCTACAGTGTTGATGAGTTTCTGGCATTCAACTGGGAGACCACGCGATGAGGAAACTGACTCCAGCGCGGAAAGTGGGCGTAATTGGCATGGAATGGATGGGGAGTGAATGTTTGAATGTTGTAAGTTTAAATGTGGCCTTGATGTGGGATGAATGAAAAAAATTTAGACATGAAAATTGACGTTTACTATGCAATGTATATTGTCAACTGCAATTAAACGATTTGATTTGATTTGAACTATGGAACAAAAATACCAAGTCTGGAGTAAATTACAATGGCCATAAATATACCCTTTTCATGTTCTTTCTTGATTGTGGCAACAAGGCAAACAACATAGATGTTGGAAATATAATTGACTTTAACCCAGAATGAACGAGCAAAGCCTACAAAAGCATGGGATAACTGATAGTACGTATCTTATATTTTAATTTTGGAATTGATAGTTAGAGTAATACAATGTCAATACTGTGTAAAATTCAATATTTAAAATTCATTACATACAAAATATTTATTTGTTTAAACTTGTTAAAATAAGAAATGATAATCATAAGAATGTCTATGGCAAACCTCAACAAATACTCAAAAGAATGGCAATGAAAATTTTCCATACTTCAATCAACTTCGAAACACAATTCTAATTTAAAAAAATTGAAATAAAAATTAGTTCTTGTAGTTACATTTTTACCTTTACTCCATTCAATGTTCAAATGTGAAAATAGTATGCGTTTCAGTTATAAGATAAATATTCAGTACTACTAAATATATCTCATGTCCTTCACCAAGCTAACCACTGGTTTTCATCTAATGGCCTGTTGCCGTTATAAAAAAATAATAATAAATCACACATTTTTATTTTCTCTTTGCAAAAATCGTACATTAATGAAGTATAATTTAAATTTACAGTCCTGTGTAAGACGGTTGGGTAATAACTTTTTAAGATTCTAAGTTGACTTGAAAACCCCATGTTCAAAGTGTCTGTTGTAGGCTGTCAAGAGTAATTTTTTTGCTGTGCCACCTTACGAAACTTGTTCCCAAAGATCTTAAATCTGCATATTATACATTTTTTCATAGCACTATATGGTACGGAATCACCCTATGGGGTAACAGTCATGAAATTCAAAAAGTGTTACTATTAATTACAGAAAAAGGCTGTTAAACTCCTCCTTAACTACATGTAACCTATTTTTTTTGGAGGAAGGTATTCTTACAGTTAGCAACCTTTATATTTATTCATGTCTGATTAAAGTAAAACAGAATCTTGGTAACTTTTCTCTTAGAATAAACATTAATCAGTATCCTACTAGAGACAGCTTATATTTAGATTAGCCTTACTGCAGATTAAGCAAATCACAATCTATGTATTCTTTTATTGGTGTCCGTTTGTTTAATCAATTATCTCTTACCAGTCATAACATTAGTCGTAGTAAATTCAAATGAGTGATGTATAGATGGCTGTTAACTAGACCTTTTTATAGTATAGATGAATATCTGGTACTTTCTGTGATCGATGTTTAATTTTAATTTTAAACCTATCTGTACTGTAGCCTACCTAAATGTTTAACTGTCTGTTATTGTACTATTTATTATTGAATCTTTTACCAATTTATTCCCTGATAAATCAGTTATTAATTTACTTTCTGTAGAATCCGTTAATACATGTATTTATTGTTGATTGTCCATGCTTAGTTAAACGTAAGATACTATTGTTTCATCTCAGCCAGTTAGGATTTCACTTGAATTAAAATTTAATTTAATATATTGTGAGCTAATATTCTTTGGTGATGATGTCAATGCATTTTAATGATGTTATGATGACTAATAAATATCCTTGATTCTAGACTGTTTATATATGAAAACACTCTTATAATTAAATTTTTATTGATTTAAACATAAAGTGGTAACCATTTAACTTAGAATTTTTTGGTAGTAATTGCATTTTAAGATTCAGAAAGAAAAATATGATTTCATACCTCATTCTAATGTCTATTAATTAAAAGGTAGTGGATTGAGCTCTAATAATTAATTGTGATTGTTATTATTTAAAAAAGTATCTCCTTTTTATAGACCATGTAAAAAATTCATTTTGAGATTAAAAAATGACCACACTACAATTAATAATGTTCTACGAAAATAACCACGCATATAATGACACGGACCATGACTTACTAATTAGTCAGTCAGTAATTACCATGACTTAAAAAACACACTGTTCATAAGTTTATTCGGTATATGGCATATGCAAATAAAAAGATTAGAACACATATTGTTAACTAACGATAAAAATTAGATTAAGACGAACAATTGATGCTGAAATCATATATTTAATACTTCAAACGTAGTTAATGGTATGGATTCCAAACAAAGTTGGTGCTGTGGGTTTTGGACAGTAACTGTCCCAAAGCTGAGTCTTGGACAGTAACTGTCCCATAGCTGAGTCTTGGACAGTAACTGTCCCATATCTGAGTCTTGGACAGTAACTGTCCCATATCTGAGTCTTGGACAGTAACTGTCCCATATCTGAGTCTTGGACAGTAACTGTCCCAAAGCTGAGTCTTGGACAGTAACTGTCCCATAGCTGAGTCTTGGAAACAAGTGTGTTGTTGTCTTGTTTCACCTTTGAGGCTAGTAAATAACTAGCTGTATCCGTCTACTATCAGCTATGGAAGTCTCACCAATCTTTACAAGCAAACTGCTCATAGCGCTAGAGCAAAATGCATCAGTTTCCAACCTAAGATCAGAATGTTGGATAGAGTTTAACACCTTTAGAACATTTGGACTGACTGAAGAATGTATCTTTAAAAACATAATCAGAAGTGGTAATTGAAACATACCGGCACATATTATTTTCAAATCGAGTCAAACTAGTTCTAACCACACACAAAACTTTCCCACAAAAAATTCTCAACACCATCATGTTTCAGGCATTTTATTTTTATCTGTTTAAGATGAAAAAAAATTATGCACAGCCATGCCTATTTCTTAATGAGAAAAACACAGCAAAAATAATCTACAAACAACAAACTGGAGCTAGAGCACAAAGTGATCTTTACTTATAGTTGCCCAAAAGTGAGCATTTTCTTTCTCTTAATATTGAATGTATGATAATTCATGGCCACAAATGCTGTGCTGTCTTAGGTAGCTTTCCCATTGCCCCAATGAGCCACATTGTGAGCAGTGGGGTCACAGCCGAGAATCTGAATTTGAAGAATTGTATTGTTTTCAAGTAGCCTTACTTGAATGCAACTAACAAAGTTATTTAACATTACAAAAATGTATAATCGAAGTATAAAAAGGAATCTTCTACTAGTCAACAAGATAAAACCAATGTGGTTATCAAGGGAGGAAGATAGAGCTTTCTCTTATGAGGAGTCTGTTGCAGAAAAAGAGTTTTGGTCAAGTATCAAGAGGCAGTTCTGTTTGAACGTCACAGACACTTCATAGCATTGCACACACTCATCTGTTCATTCCTGTTACAATATAATCAAAAGAGTGAACTTGCACTAGAGATTAATAAATAATTCTATGATTATTTATTGTAGGTATAACATTTATTAATGTATGTCATAAAAATTGGGCCAACAATAAAAAAAAAACCATTGGATTTTTTAGTTATTTTAAAATGGGTTGGGAATCATTTACTTCTCTACTTTTACTCTGAAAAACTCTGTGTTGGTTTACTTTTTAATTCATTACATTGTGAAACAAAAGATCTGAGCTAAATGGGAGAAATGCTAATACTTGGATCACAAAACTAAAAAATACGTTAAAAACTGGGAACAATACATCTATTTTTTATTTCAGTATTAAAATAAACAGTTCCGACTTTCATGAAGTGTTTACTCTGATAGGTGTTGCAGAAAATGTTTTAACAGATCTTAGGTTTTTTTTTATCACCTAGCTTTGTAAGACATATTTAAGAGGACCTTTGAAGAGTGCAACGAATTCCAACACACAAGAGGGGTACTGTTGCTAATTCAACCACTCAACCAACCCTCATACATTTAGGTACATTTAGGTTTTTTTTTTGGAACCTTCATACATTTAGTGTAACAAAAACTCTTATTTAATGTTTGTTTTGTCAATGCACGTTTTAAAATAATGTGTAAGTGACATTTTTTTCAGACGTTTTTCCATAACAAAAAAATTGTGAAACTAGTTTTCGCTTCACATTACATTGGAAAAAATGTCGAAAAACTCATACACACATTTAGAATCCCTAGGAGACTAAAGAGATACTATTGCTGATTTTAGAGGACCTTTATACCTGAGTGTGATAACAATTTCTGACAACTAGAGGGACAACACTATTGCTAGTTCTAAAATTCTTAAAAAAAATAATTCTGGTAGAGAAACATCTCTATTTTCAGAGAAATAAATTATATATCTCCTTGACTGTAGTTTGATTTAACTTTTACCATGTGTCAGATGGTTAACTTTCAAAATTGTAAGGCTGAACATAAATTGAACTGTGCTACATTTATTATTCGAAATTTTCAGTTGTTATAATGCTCTCTCATTTCATCTTTCACAAAAACAAGTAGGGCTGACATTTCTTTTGTAGGGCAAATTCCTCTATGAATTTCATGAAATATATTATGTACTTATACAAAGGATAGAGAAGACTACAAGAAGAGATAGAATAAGGAACGAAATAACCAGAGAAAGATTGAAGGTAGTTTCACTGCAAGAGACAATGGAAGGAAGAAGAATACAGTGGATGGGGCATGTGAAGAGGATGGGAGATAATAGAATGCCTAGAATAGCACTGGAGAAGGAGGAAGGAGGAAGAAGACCAAGAGGAAGACTGAGAGGAAGATGGGAGGACCAAGTGTGGAAAGACATAGAGAGAAGGGGACTACAGAAAATACAGGTGGATGAAGAGGAGACCTGGAAGGATAGACTAAAGTGGAGGAGGCTGTGTACGACGACGACCCGTGAGAACGGAAACGTCTGACGATGATGATGATGATGACTTATACAAAGGAAATTGGCTCTCAGCTCTTACAACTATAATGGTCACATTCTTTCGACCAACACTCTGATCTTTAAGCTTAAAAATGAATCCTGCAAATTTTCATCTTCTGTCATTCAGATTGTTTGACATATAGAAAATAATCCTAAAGAGATGGGTAGTAATTTTAAACATAAACAATGCTAATTTGATGATCGCTTCTTAAAACTTTGTTAATATTGAATCACATATGTGTTATTTATGTGGGGCTGTATGTAATGAAAGTATTTGGTTATTTTTAAAGGTTATTAAAGTAGTACAGTAATAAAATATTTATCACTCCAATCATTTTTTATCTTTAATTTCCAAATATACACCCATGTCTCCATATTTAATTTTTCAGTTATAGATCAACGAGTTGACAACCAACATAGCCATACCCTTACAAACGGCTTTATACCAAGTAATCTTGAGTATCTTAACCATCGAGTACACAAGGGTGCATCTGTTGCAGTCAATGTGTCAAACAAAAATATAGTAATAAATACAAACAAGTAAGTGAAAACATTTTATTTAACTAACAACATAACAAATTTTAAAACTTGCATAGCTATGGTACCCCCCAGCTCTTAAAAATCTAAATATAACTTGGTATTAAGATGGCTAACAAGTGAAAATCTTTGTTTATAAATAATACTTTTATATATTTCCGAATGGGTAGTAACTACATACAATTTGATATTTTTTAATTGAGATAATATCTAGAACTAAAGTGAAGCAATAGACTTAGCTAGAGTTGTCTCTACAAAGTACCAAGTAACAATTAGCCAAACCAACAAGAGACAGAGAGAGTGCTGTGTGAAGGAGGCTCTCAGACTCTTCTGAGCATTTATACTCTGGATTATCTTGTATTGGGGTCCACATGAATGGTTTCAACTTTAAAACATTTGTTTATTATTGATTCCAGATTTGGTTTGAGTTTGAAACCAATACATCAACCGTGGGTTGAATGATGAAGACAGAATTAGAAAAGGTTACAACTTCTCCCCATGATCAAACAGTTGTTTTTGTAAAAGTTTTTCTCATACACTTTTTAAAAACTACATCTTTCAGGTTTGTTTCCTTCAAAGATGTAATGACACTCTTCCATTTTGATACAACACTGTATAATAAACTTTTCTTGTAATTGTTTTTTACAGTTTGAATGGCATTTTTGTCCATAGGTTGGAGTAACGGAGTTGCATTTGGTGCCAAAATAAAGTGAAAATTTTATCATCCTTGGATTTTAGCTCTTCATCATCAGAATGTCCTGGAACATTGTCAAGCAATAAAAGGGCTTTTACAGGAAATTACTGTGTCTTCAAAAACTTGTATTGATTGAACAAATTTTTTATGAAACCGTTCCAAAAAACCCCCCCCCACCCCCCCCCCCCCCCACCCCCCCCCCCCCCCACCCCCCCCCCCCCCCACCCCCCCCCCCCCCCACCCCCCCCCCCCCCCACCCCCCCCCCACCTACATGGTAAGTATCATTACGTTCTGCTTGGGACACTAACTAGACTGGCTTATAAACGTGTGCTCTTTAGAAGTCAAACTGAATAATTTAAATTCAATTTTCATATCAACGTTTCATACATTTTCATTTTTTTAATAATCAAACAAACCTCAACTAAAAAAAATGGTTTACATTGAGGTCTGAGACCAAAACATAGGACCGGAAGTCCCCTGCCTTTACCTTTTCCTCTTCCGATCATCGCCTTCCTGTCTCTTTATTTCAGATGAAACGCCGCGATACCACAGGAAATGCCGACATTCATGTTCTTGTTAGTATTCCATTTTAGCTTTTGCGGGTGTAGCGTGTGTGCTCTTGAATTGTGTGCAGTGGCAACGCCTGGTTTCATTTTACCTGTCTGGACTTCGAAAATGTTGACTGGATTGATTCCATTTTTAGCAGCAATCTATTACCGTATGTTATAGGTTTCAAGTACATGTTATGTATTAAATATTTTGCACCAGAGGAAGAGGGTAGATAGAAAATTAACTTAATTTTTCAAATTTAGGCTAGTATTTATTAAAATTAGAGTTGGTTGTATTTTAAAGTACGTTTGTTACTAATTAAAGTCGTACGTTAATGAAGTATTTAAAAGTACGCTTTCCAAGCAGGGTGAGTGGGGCTTGGCGAAAATATTAAAAACCTTTTTAAAACAGCATAGAAATTATTTGATCTAACAAATATTCTAATTATAGTAAAATCGATAAAAGAACGCATCGGGGTCAAGCTTTGAAAATAATCAGGTTTAATATTATGAAGAGTGGTCAGCTGACGTGTTTCTAATCTTGAACCTGACCCGACTGTTCTATCTGAGTTTACTATAGTCACAGGCAAAATATACTCGACTAATTCAGTCTATTAGATAGTGTAATATTGATATAGGACTTTAAAACTATTTGTGATGGAAACGTGTTTCCTATTGTTTATTTGATATTGCAAAGTGTATAGTAAATACTTCTTAGAACACAATATGAGTGCGTGCGTGTGCGCGTGTGTGTGTCTACGTTTCGCTGCTGTAGATCATGACCCGTGGTATTCCACTTCTTTATATGCACAAGAAATTAGATTGTCGCAAATTCCGTTTCAATATTAATTTTACAAATGTTATTAAAATTTATATTTTATTTTCATTTAGTTTATATTTGATCAACAAGTTGCCTCATAATTATTCAAAAGTGTCTGGTGTGCGGCGCTAGTTGCCGTGGAGTTCGCACTCGCTCGCAGATCCCTGGGCGGAGAGAGATACACTGAAGTTGGTTGGTTCATTAATATGGTAGTTCCTTGGAGAATATTCATGTGCTGTATATTATACAACAAGTTGGAGCTTCAACTTGTAGTGTTGTGTTTCAAACTAATAACAACAAATGTGTCCTCCTCTAGTTAGCTCTTGCTTTGTTATAAAATTTAGGTGACTGGAATATTAAAATGGATGATTTTATTGAATTATACAATCTACTAATGCTATCGCCGCCTTTGTTTAACATTTAAAAGATGTCATGAATACTCTAAATTTAATTCGTTAGTTTAATTAAAATATTTGTTTGCCTCAGAGATGCTACACGATTATTCCTACTAATGTTAAAGTTCTGGAAGATAGGTGAAGTTCTTTGAAGCTACATAGAATCCGTCCTGTCTGGTATGAATATGCAAAACATTCTAGTATATATTTTATTTTTCCTAACTGTTATGAAAAGCAACAAAACTGCATAAGCTAAGCTGTGACGACGAGAAATTCTCACAATTGACGTAACTCGTTCTGTTGTCAATTTTTTAGAGTTTGGAAAGTTGTTTGTATTTGGTTCTTTTGAAATTTGTAGAAGAAGATGGATTCACGTCGTCGAAACGTATTGTTCTATTCTTAAAACATAGCAATTGTCTGAAATCCCGTTATCCTTTCTAATCATCCAGCCAATACTAACTCAAGCAGAGGACACATTTTGTTAGGTTTTTTCTAAAATTAAAGATTGTGCGTGTCAGTTTGATAAGTATTTTTTATCTTCCTTTGTAAATTTTAAGTTTTCAAAAACCATTTTATAACAGATATTTGTGAAGAATATCCATAAGTAGCTATATTTGTAGCTGATAATGCGTACCTCAAACTAACACATAAACAATCTACATAAAATAAGTCAGCCTGACTGTAAACTCAAGTCTGCCAACTGAACTGTTATTGGTTAAATAATCTACTACTTACTATCTATCGTTAGCAAATTTGCTTTAATTTATATTAACAAGTATAAAGGAAAAATATCCAATATATAATAATTATTCGCTTGTTTATCAATGATTTTTTAATACTTTTAACTTGTTAGGTTTACGGAAATTGAGTATAAAAAAAGTTTCATAACCACTTTCAATATACAAAATTATATTGAATATATGTTATCTTAAGAAGGAATGATTCTCTAGACTTTTTTTTCCTCTTGCAGAAGTATGTAATAAGACATTTTTTTGCAGTAATTCTACAAAATTTGTTGCATAACTGAAAATTTTAATAATTTCTAATTTTAATAGTGTTCTTTTTTTGTAAGAACGATGTCAGATATGCGAAATCCTATTATTCTTTCAAATCATCACCAAACATGAGTTTTATTTATTCATGTTTTTATTATACTTAAAAAGAATACTGAACAATAATTTACAATTGAATTGTCCCTGCAAGAAAATTTTGTCTGAGCATTTGATATATAAGCAAGACCTGAACCGTTCTACACTAATAGTAGAGTTCTGCAAACTTGCATGTACTATGTACTCGAGGGAGAGTACAAAGGCAACCGACAACATGCAAACTTGACAATGACTTCGCCAAACTTTCGCACAACGTGTGGCACAGCCCTAACTTACATCAAATCGAATATAAACTTACGGTATGTGCAATTGAATAGTAAATCATAATTAATTACAAACCGGTTTAGTTAGAGTAAGAAAATAACCAGATAAAAATAAAAACTTTTGTAAAAGTATACTTTTTACTCTAAAGTTGCTGTTTGACATCTAATCTGAATATAAGGATTGTTTTAAAGACCATTTTAGTTTTCTTATGTTAGAATTAAGCTTCTCAGACTCGTGTATAAATATACATTTCCTTAATTGGGGAAACAAAGCAAAACCAACTATTGAACAACACTTACTAAGACCAGAATAAATTAAAATGGCCTTAAATATACAATTTTGACATATTTTCTTGATCGTGGCAACAAAACTCAAAATTAGCGTTGGAAATATAAAATAACTCGAACCAGAAGTGCTAATATACGTGCAAAGGCTACGGCATTGTGTGCAATGCCGTTGGTAACTGCTAGTACATTACAACAGAATAAAGTAGAAAATGACTTTATTGTGAAGGAAGCCAAGATAAGTACAATGTCTTAGTAAGGGAAAATAGACACTAAAAATATTTAAAAAACCATTAAAAAGTCTGTAACGTACATTAGGTTTTATGCTTCACACAAAATTAACTTACTTTTAAAAAGTAGGTATGATGATTCTAAAGAAGAAAATTTTGAAATTGGGAAGATTTTGCATATTTAAAATTAGGAAGACACAAAATAAACGTCTAACCAGCCCACTTATACTAAAAGCGTTTGAAAAGTGGACAGCCTCAACTAATGCTGGCCATAGAGCAGATGGCTATGGACGGCTTTTGTCCCTACAAACCGCATTACTTAGGGGTTTAACATCACTAACGTGCATGCAGAGTGGTTGCTCCATTACATTACATTGGGGTGATAGTTTACATACAATAAGGCCCATAGACAGTTACCTTCTAGAGCGAGTTACTGCATTAAATTAACGAGATCGCAACAATCTATGTTCAACATTCATATTCATGAAACTGAATGGTTAGAAACGATGAAAGTATTAAAAAAATTGCTGAAAAGACATACTATAAGAAAATAAAACCCGTCGTTGCGGCTCCTGGAAAGATTTACAACAGTTAAACTCTAATACTAATACTTAAGGTACAGCAATTAAGTTATTATTCTGATTGCATTTCATGTATTTGACGAGTGATGACGTATTTCACTATGCACACAAACCCTTAAAATGTATAAAAACTTAACAATTATATTGTAATTAAATATTCTTTTTAAATTTCGAACTGAAAGAAAATTTGTATATAGCATTACGTGGATATTTTAGAAAATTAAATGCCTATGTAGATCTATCATTAAAGTGTTGCAGATCTTTCAGCAAAAATAAAATAATGTTTAACAGATTCTGAAAAAGAAAGTTAACTAAACAACTTAACAACACTACAAATGACAAAAACTAAACAACAACTTAACTTAATAGATAAAACTTGGTTCTACGTAGGAGGAAGATAAAACTTTTCACAATAATTGTAATTGTAGAAGACCGTTATAGTTGCTATACGCAAGTTATCAGGCATGAGTTTTTGGTCTTGCCACCTCGTTCTGTACCGGATCTTTTCTGAATTCTGTTTGACATGATTGTGCGAAGGCTCTGTCCATAGTAACGGACAGAAGAAAGGAGACCGGCCTCACGTACTTTTTAAAAAATCTATGCACGCTTTATGCACGTTTCGTAATTTAATTTTTTTTAAAGATATGTATTAATGTGCCAGTAATAATATTGGACTTCATTACCCTTTAGTAATTAAAAGCTGACAATAATACCACTTCGATAGCATAATTGTATAGAATTTTATTAGTGATAAATATATTATTATAAATAAATAATTATAAACATATATATATATATATATATATATATATATATATATATATATTTGCAGATGAGCGTATGTTTTTGCATACTTATGGGATTGTATTTTCACATTCTGGAGCTTTACTAGAGACGGTTTTACACCCTCTTATGAATGAATACTGTCTCGCTTGGAAAAAGTTTTATATGATTATTTGGTCCACAAAGGGTAGACGCCCATTTGCTAAACTCTGCTGGCCTCCATTACCACAACAATGGCAGGAAGTGGAGTAGCCATTGTTGTATGACTGTTCATTAATTGCTGTCTGTGTGAGGTTTTGTCTGGGGACGTCTCTGTGGTGGACACTGATCTATGACGTCACCACAAGAGGTTTGTTCTCTTCAGAGTGCGTTAATTTCAGATTTGAAGATATGAGTTAGTGAAAATGAGTCATTTAGTAGTGTTGGTGTAATATACATCATAGTTTTGAGATTATGTAAAATTACTAGAAATGAAGTAAAGCATAGAATATATAAAATTTGGAATGTACAAGAAAAATAAAATAGAATACGAATAAAATACAAAGAGTTTTTATTCTGTACGATGCTAAAATACGTTTTATATTGATTTCTGTTTAAAAATCGATTACCCCTAAGCTTAAAATAAATAGCTAGCAATAGTTGGTGGTGTAACACGTCAATGGTGTTTTAATGTTACTTCACTCTCAGTCATTGTTGCGCTAATAGATGGCACGGCATATTTTTATTTCTGTCGGGTTGGTACGCTAAGTAGATTGTGATCGTTTTTGTGTCCACCCCCTGAATCATACATAACAATTCGATTTAATAACAGTCAGTTTGAGGCATAACAAGAACTTGTTTAGAGGCATACCTTATAATTTCCAGCAATAAGTCACTTATTGTTATTACTGATATGTATAATTTATGTTATTTTATAAATGTGCTATATTTTGAAATTTAAACTGGAGTTAAAAGGAAAATTTGGCTGTGGATATAGTATGAATCAAGATGGCTTGAGATAATCTTTAAACATTGACTCATATTACCAAATATTATTTTTATAAAGATTATAATATAAGATTTGATTTGTTTTTTAAGATTATTTTTATAAACTGTAATAGATACTTAGCAGCCATCACATAATAGATGATAACATTTCATTTGTAATGAATTTCTCTCAAGTAATATAATTGATTAAAAAGGTTTTCACTTTTATCAGTATAACTGACCGGCACATGAATCTTCGAATGATAAAATACATCATATTTTATTTACCTTATGAAGTAAAGCCATATACAGTATACATACCATACATACATATAAATACTAAAGCCTATATTGTGACGTTTTTAATGTGAGAGTTACATTTAACTGGCCATTTTGTAAGATAGAAGTGAACTACTCTGGTAACATAATCATATAGGCTACAACTTACTAATGTTCTTACTAATGCTTACACGTTCAATAGTAAAAAGCAGGTTTAGAATGCCCTTGCCATTTGATTAATCTTTTAATTTGGTTAATCTTTTCGTTCTGGTATACTTACTTATTCGACAAGTATATGGAACAAACATTAAGAAACGAATCAGTACATGAACCTAATTAGGCCACCGATAGAATCTACTGTGTGTTCACATTTACTTTAAAATCAGAACAAGACAATTAATGCCGAATTTCTAATTGGCTAGTACACTACAGCCTTGCGTAATTTGTCTCCTGCACGATTATGAGAGAGAACATTTCCCATATTGTCGGTGTCCTGCTGCCACGAACATACCTGGAAGAGACCGCAACATTTTTTCATATAATAAAACTTGATAAAAATATTTATAGAAGAGTTATTTTTACTTTTTACGACTTTCTATAAAAAAGAATCGAAATATTGTGACTTTTGTAAACGATTTAAGTTCAAAATTCAATATTTATATTTTATATATTTTTATATCGGTGAGATCGCGATCGGTATTTCCTATAAGCACTTCGGAAATTAGTTCGTACAGATGGAGGGTTGCATGAACAATTGTTAATGATCTTGAAAAAGTAAGTGGACATTGTAATACGTTTTTCACAACTGCAGCTGAGAAAATGTTACACCGGAGTAACATCCAAAAGACAAATAATGATCAGATGAATGATTCACTCCAAAGAAAGCTCTTACATACTGGAAACTTGCATCGCATGAAGAGGTCTTACATATGGTTTCTTCCCTAAAATAAACAACTTCTAATAGGATTTGATTGTATCAAATCTAAACTGGTAAAATATTGCATTAATGAAACTATTAAAATCCTCACCGACATTAATTATAAATCCCTGCTTGAGAGAATTATTCAATAAAAATTAATTTAAAAAATATATCCTGACTTTAAACAAGGAAGTAAACAGGAAGTAAAAAATGACAAGGCAAAATCCTTAGTTCTGTCTATTCTAAAACTATTGAAAAATAGTATTAGTTATAGGCTCACACATTATTCAAACTTCAACGTCTTAACAGCAAGATAAAATGGATTTTTATCAGGAGAATCAAACACAAGACAATTGACTGATTCACCTAACTGAATTGATAATTAACAACCTTGAAGAAAGAACACTTTTAAGTGTCTTTTGTGACCTTAACGAAGCCTTTGACTCTTTGGATCACAGTTTAATAATGCAAAAGGCCAAATGATAGGGATCTGAGCGAAATGCACTTCTGTATTTTATAAGGTATCTTACAGGGTGGGAGAAAATAGTTGATATAAAACAAATACAGAATGGGATTTAAAAAATTATAAAATCAAAGCCACAAATGGTCAAAACAGGGACACCTCAAGGTTCTGTATTGGGCAGGATTTTGTTTGTACTATTCAATTCAGATCTTCCAAACTACCTCGGAAATTTATGTTAGCCCATCATGTATACTGATGATACTGTCCTGTTAACTGGTAGTAACTACACTGAGATCTTGGACATTAACACCTACACCGCATTGAGCATGGCAGAGCAATATTGTGATAACAATGATCTTCTTACTAACTCTTCCAAGATAAAAAACATTAGCATTATGATGGATAAAATATGAATTTACCGCAACTCCATGAAGCAACTAAGTACCTGGGTGTAATATTGGAAGATCTCTTTTGGATCATTCACATGGACAAGCTATGTTCTAGATTCAGTTTTGCTATTCTTTTATTGAAAAGAATACAAATTGTAAGCAACACCATAAGTTCCAAAAACGCTATCTTGTTATGCCTTCTTGGAATCCCATATTCGTTAAGTTCTTCAATTAATAATCTCAAAAGAGTCCTTTTTACACAAAAGCTTGCTGTGCGGATCCTGGCTGGCGCATAACCTGAAGAAAACTCCAGATAAGCCTTCATAACACTTAGAATTCTCATAATGGTATCCATCTAAATTATTAAAGTCGTCATTACTCTTCTATTTTACAAGGCAACTTACCTAGAATGAGGACAATTCACTACCATCACACGTGATTTGGCAATGATCCTCCTTAGTGTATTGGAGCAAGACTATACAACTTGCTTCCAGAAGACTCGGAGATAAATCAATCTACACCATTGAAGAGTTCAAAATAACAACCAAAACTGTGATACATGTGATTGCACGCTTAAAAGATTACATATATTTCAGTTTTTTATACGATTATATAAAATCATGCAGACTTCATATCATGATCATATTGTACTTGTGTGATACCTATTATTTTCTTGACAAAAATTAATAAAGGTTTTGTATTTAGTTAAAGAGTGACAAAAACAGCTTACGAAGTGTAGTTTACTTGGCTATGGTAACTACCGTTTATACCGTTATCATATTCCGATACCATCTACTAAACTTAGTAGATGGTATCGGAATATGACAAATTTAACATTAGGACCAATGAGATGACATACAAACGAGAATCACAGATGCATTTTGTGTACGGCTTCTGTAATGGCAGTGCTAGAAAAGCTGTTAAGGAATATCGTATACGATTTTCTAATCAAATTATTCCCAACAGACAGGTAATTATAAACATACACAGAAAACTGAGAGAAACTGGATCGTTTGTATTAAATTTGGAACGGATAAACAATAGTAGTGAACAGTTATTGTCTATGCAGATATTGCATATGGCACGGCGAAGTCCTTCAACAAGTACACGAAGATTATCTGCGCGTTTGCACATTCCACATGTCAGCATATAGAGAACATTACATTTCAGTACATTTGCATCCGTACCATCTTCAGTGTGTGCAAACACGTCGAAAATTGTGATTTTAGTGAGAGAATCAATTATTGCCAATGGTTATTGAATGTTAGGAAGCAACATTTATATACAATGGAATTAACAACACAAGAAACAATCATATTTGGAATGATGCCAATCCTCACGGTACCTCTGAACTATTAACGTCGGTTTTCGATAAACGTCTACAATATTCTGGTCGGTCCATACATCCTTAATCGTCGAATGTCTGGTGAGACCTATCAAAATTTTCTTCAAAATGAACTATTTGAGCTTTTAGAGGATGTCTCACTTATAACATGAAGTATTTCCAACAAGTATTTGCATATCATATTTATCGCCAGTACCTCAGTACCTTAAGGAAACATTCCCAAACAGGTGGATTTGTCCAATATGGCATAAAATCCTTACATTTCTGTTTGGGGAAACATGAAGTCATTGGTGTATGCTCGAAAATCGGACATCGAGTAATGTGAATGAACTTTTACACAGAATCATGATTGCTGCTCGAGAAATAAAAAAGAAACAGTCCAATAATGTTAAGGAATACATGAAGAATTCCTCTTTGACTCGTCGGGCTGAAATGTGTGTTAACAATGGAGGTAAATATTTTAAGCAGCTCTTGTAATACTGTCATCAGTGAAAGTTCATTAAGTAATTTTATGATTAATATTATAGATTATTTAAATAAATTTTATATTTGTAAAACATTATTTTGAGGTACACTAGCCTGTATTTAACAATTCGTGATTTTCATAAATTTTTTACGTGTTCCTTTGAATTTAAACGACTATTGAAAACATTAACAACATTAACATTAAACATTTAACATTAAACATTAACAAACTTGAATTTAAAAGAGGACTATTCCGTTTTATTGACTTTATTTACATTATCTTTTTGAGAAAGAGATCCTCTAAAACTGTTATTGAACATCAATACCCTCAAATTTCGGGATATTGGTATGGAACGGTGGATCGATAGGGCTAGTCTACTGCGAGGATAACTATTGGAGGCGTCGGAGCTTCCTTGGTGCTAAGATTGTTGCTAATCTGGACATAAGAGAATGTTACCCCTTACCCGCTTTGACCTGACTGGAGAGTCAAGAATAGAGCTGGCCTTCCCTTCTGCCAAAGTGACATGACTAGGATACAGCCCACTTATCACTCTTAATGAGATGTCGACAAAAGGTGACATCTAACCTACATCTTTCACCATCCTTAATATACTGGGAATCCGGAAGCAAGCGTTTAGGTCCTTCGAGGACTAAATCCGATGAGAGCTTTCTCAGCTGCTTGTCCTAAGTATAAAAACATACTTCATGTAACAACCTAAATTAAAGAGAACTACTGCATTGAATCACGTTGTTTTGTCTATGATATTATTATATGTATGGTAATGGTGTTTATATTGTATAACGAAACCTACCTTTGATGTTTATACAATCATAATACATATAAATTGGAGAGACTAACTTCATGACGTGTACGGGTCGTGGATTTAACAAATTTACAAATCGAAATGTCTCTTGTGAATATACGTGAATATCAAAGTGATATTACCAGAGATAACTTAGTAAACTGTATATGAGGTTGATTCACTCAAAGTTTACATCACTTTGATCAAACGAACCTAATTCCAGGTGCTTCTAATTAGTTTAGTTAACTATGTTTTAATTGAAATAGAGCTGTATATCAAACACCGGTCTGGTTGAGTTTAACCCCAATAGTATTTAATTATAGTTATTTTTACACTCTGTTGTGGTTTTTAGCCTATTTTCAAAAACATTACGGGAGAACAGGGCTTCTTCAATGAAGTTACGCATATTTTGTATTACCATTTCGTTAATTCGTGCAATACAAATGAACTTATTCGGAAGACTCTGAACTCGTTTGAAATGGTGAATTGTAAAATTGTATATTAATGTTTCTCTTTGGAATATATGTTTTCACGACAAATTTCAAATTTCATTTAAATAAATATTCTATACTTATATTTTTATTTTAAATATATTTTTGTAAGGAAATTGAATACATTTCATCAAAGCAAAATCTATAAGTGAAAAAATTTAAAATATAATGCAATTAAATACGTAAATCAATACACGTAATCAATACGTATTGATACGTTTAATACGTATCAATTATTTTTCTATATATATATATATATATATATATATATATATATATATATATTTTACTAAACAACATTATTTTAACATCTTATTTCCCTAAGAAAATTATTTTTGAATTTATGGGACTCATTCTCTCACGCACAGGTGCTATGCACCTATGTGAGGAAACATTTCGACAATCATTAGAGCAAACTATATATATATATATATATATATATATATATATATATATATATATATATATATATATGTATATAAGTATTTAATTTTTTTGCAGTTTTATGTTTTGGTGTTAATTACTAAAGTAATTTTATATTATAAATGTAAAATTGTGCTCCTATGATTTCTAAATTTTTTGTACCATAATGGAAATAAAGATGTTTTTTGATTTTACATACATTGAAAATTCAGGAAATTTAAAACAGTAATAATTACATAACAGGGTCTTTTTTATTGTCACTTCTTTATATAGTTCGAAACAAACTGGTATAAAGGGAAAAAGTTGGAGTATTTTAGAACTTTTTTAAAGTATCTTTTATAAATTGTTTGCTTCGGATTTACCTGACCCAACTGCATCCTAAATATTTCACTTTTTGTCCTACCACGAAAATAGTATATGATAAAATTCGTATGCCTTTTAATTATTCAAAATCAGACATCCTTTTTAAAACTATTGTTATAATGTGTTCATAGACATTTACATCAATAATTTTGAAATATTTGAAACACGTATTTGATGCTTCATAAAAACCAAGCAGTCTATCAGGTAATGGAAATGCTTTTAACTATCAAAACTTAATGCCTTAATGCTTATTACTTAATGCTTTTAAGTGTCAATTCTTGGACTACAGACCGAGTAGTTATTTTTGTACGAGGTTCACAGTTGATAATAGAGTTCCGGTTACGAACAAGCTTGTTAACGGCACCTTTTAAATAGCAGTTCTATTATCGTAGTTTAACAAAACACGTAGTAGTAGTCGTGCAAGCACGACGTGCCAAAATTGGAAGAAACGTGCCAGTGTGTGGAGGTCTCTGTGCTAAGCACGCGCCGCGCCGTGCACTGCATGGCACGATGGCAATCAAGATCGGTTTGATTTTCGGCGTGCCGTGCCACCTGCCGCCGTGCCATCCTGCAAGTGTGTGGACCAGTCCCGCGCCACGTGCTGAGAGTGGAGTGTCTTTTGAGGTTATTTTTCGTTTCTCTCGTGGCAAATACTCTCCTATATATTACCATGTCGACTGCTGACACGCAAATTTTTCTCTCTCCTAATTTCTTACCATTATTTATAGATTCGTACAGAAATCACCATTGTTTGTGGCGTGTGAAGTGTAAAGAGTATTCACATAAAAGTCTTAAAAAACAAAATGCGTATTTAGACCTTGTGCAAAACTGTGGTGCCTGATTGTACAGTTGATTATGTGAAGAAGAAAATTGATTTGCTTAGAGGTAATTTTAGAAGAGAACATAAGAAAGTTACCGAGAGCAAGAGATCAGGAGCTGGCACAGACGCAGTCCATGTACATAAACTATGGTATTACAAACTGATACTATTTTTAAGTGATCAAGAAGAAGTACGTCTGTCGATCACATCATTAGATTCTCCGACAGAAGATTCACAACAAACTGGCGCAGGTCATGCTGATGACGATGTACTCAGTGAGTGCGATGAATATGAGGTACCGGTAAGTTAGACTGTATTTAAAAACCCTTTTTGCAGAGTATCGCTATGTTAAGTAAAAAAAAACATACACGATTAATTGCCAAAAGCGCCCGAAATCCCACCAAAAATAGTTCCTTTTACGCTTTAAAGCATTTTTAAATCAGATCAGCGGTAGTAAAATGGTGCTAGAGGCTTTTCATCTCATCATCTCTTTTTTGGCTAACGAACTTCAAGTTTCTAATAATTATGAAAGGTACATGTGTACAAAAATTTGATAAAAAATGAAACAAAACATTACGGGTTTATTTTATGCTATTTTTAGTTACAAAGCTTTAAACGGTCATCATTTTAAAACCGGACGTCATATCCAAATTATAATAAATGTTTTGTAGAAACATAAATATAGCAAATTTGAAAACAAAATCGGATAAAAGGCATATGAGATAAAAATTAACTTCGCGAACAAATCATGATTTTCCTTTTATTTTGATCTGAGAAAACCACCTCTCGAAGTTTTTAAGAGCCATTTTTCACACTATGTATGGTGTGAACTAGGGAGAATTTAAAAACATTTTTGTTTTTATTTTTGTATTTTTTTAAGTACCAAAGTGAAAATTTTGTATATTTTTTTGTATTACCAAGTAAACATAACATTTCAGGTTAACCCCCTTTTACAGTATGCACACACAAAAAGATTAAAGCATCTTTGAAAACAGCCATAATAAATTATTGCTGAACTCTTTCCATTGAAATGTACAATGTTTAATTTAATGTAGCCTACATATGTATAATTTGTAAAAACAACAGTAGAAAAACTTTTAATCTACAGTAACAATATTTTTATTGCTTGGATAGTTTTGAAACCTCACACTTGAAAATAATCATTACTGTATTTAGTTATTTGCCAGAGTACCCTCATTAACAATTCTGTCCTGCCAAGCTATTTGGCCAACTGTTGTCAAGTACGTTTTGTAAGAATCTCTTAACACTTTTGCCCTTACTAATGCATACCTTTTTTGACTTGCTGCCAGATTTTGATACGCGTTTGCAGGTAGGAGGTTTTTCTCCAATCTCCAGGGATCACGAAGTTTGTCATAGGTTCTTCATTGTCAAATTCTGACGGCTTTATGTAATTTCCACCACACTTTCTTCTCAGCAAAATTATGCAACACAACGCAAGAAATTACGATGTAGTCAACTTTATCTGGCCACAGCCGGGTTATTGTTGTATGGAATATTCTAATTTGCTTGCTAAAATACCCAAAAGCATTTTCTACAACTCTTCGTGCCCTGGACAAGCAATAGTTAAAAATTCTCTGATCGTAAGTTAAGCCCTTCTGCGGGTATGGTTTCAAAAAGTCTTCTCTTTAGTGAAAATGCTTCATCGCCTATAAAGACGAAATCTAAATTTCTACAGATTCCTCTATTTTTGGCAAATTGAGTTCATTATTTTTTTAGTTTCTTATAAAACGTAGTGTTTTCAGTAACACCGCCATCAGATATCCTTCTATTTTTGTCCTACATCACGTAAATGAATTCCATATTTGCATCCACTATTGCCATAAGCACAATGCTAAAATAACCCTTGTAATTATAAAAAATAGGATCCACTGTTAGGATGCTTCGATAATGGCTATGTGCTTTCCGTCAATAGGACCACTACAGTTCGGGAAGTTCCACTGTGAATAGAAACCATTAGCTTTGTCCTTCCATTCATCAGTGTTGTGAGGGAATCTAAAACAAGTTAATAAATATAAAATTATCACATGAGTTTGATTAATTCTAAATGTAACAATTAATTTTTTTCATACATTACAAAATAATACGTTTTATTTTTAGGATGACCCAAGACCGAAGGAACAATCTCAACCAGGAAACTAGTAACGCCGGTCTACGTCATCTGCTTCCACGTTTCGGACGGAAGAAAAAGAGTCAGATGACACCTCAACATCTACTGCTGCTGATTACCTAAAACAAGCAGTTTACATTCTGCAGCGAGAAGAGGATGAATACGACAAATTTGCTGGAAATGTTGCCGCAAAACTCCGAAAAAAATGGATGATAATGTATTTTTGCCGAGAACTTGATAAATCAAGTTATATTTCAAGGTTGCTCTAGGGAAATTTCAAGAAGGACTCCAATTATCATACACCGGTTTCTTTCATCGCCACGTCTGGTAACTCCTCCAGGAAACAGCTTAACAAGTGCTTCCAACGATAATTATCAATACAACGCTTCTTAACGACTTTTATCATTATTAAATTGGAGTTTTATTAAAGTTGTGTAATGTATAATTTCTAAAAATGTTTATTAAATTGTGTTTGAAACTAAATGTCTTACATTTACGTGTAGCCTAAGCCATGTGTAACCATCGTCAACGTAGACACGTTAGTAGCCTGCAATCATTCGAATAGGCTGCATAACATTTTAATATTATAAATTATGACGGTTAATTATAAAAACATTATTAACAGGTAATATCTGTAATCATTACGTTCATGGCTTTAAAATATAAGTGGCTTGGATGAAATTTTTGAACGGTTTGTCTTACCTTTAAGTATATATCCTTTAAAAACTTCAAAAATAGCTTGACATGTTTCCGGTATGATGTGGCCAAGAGCTTGAGGTGGGAAAATTGTTGAATACTTAATGTCCTCCAGTGACCTATTCCAGTGGCTAAATATCTAAGCGTGGCAACTAACTGTTGTTCCGCCGTTATAGCTTTTCTCAGATTAGTGTCTTGTCCTTTCGATGCGTGGCCTAACCTTTTCCAACACATAACTACATGTTTCGTCATCCATTCGCAACTAGTTCTGTAATCATTTCATGATTTTTCACGTAATTCTTTCAGTAGTCTCATATCAGAATACATTTCTCTCTCTTTTTAACCAATTTTTAGTCCATAATTGTCTTCTTCACTTTGCTATATCGTCATGAATCGCACCAATCAACAATACTGTTAACGCTTTATGTTTAGTTACAAGAGGCATAGTAGTAAAATATCACAGCACGACAATTACTACACAATACCACAAAACCAACTTTCTAGCACGTCACGGGACTGACTTAAACTGTCAGTGTGTGGGGCACAAAGTGCTATGCCAAGCACGGCGTGCAATGCACGTCTAGTGTATGGGCCGCTATAGACCCACTGAAAGAATTTTAGTCAATAAAAATATTAGATTACAAATTTTAACAATATTCAGTCTTGATACGCAATTTTTGTGATATGTCTGATTATTGGATTTCATAATCTTGTCCTAATCTGGATGTTATTGGCGTTTTGTGAAAATGTTTAGAAAAATAAAATATTACATAAAAATTTAAAATTATATTTTTACTTAGAGTATTTCCTTATATATTTAGTACACCACAGCCAAAATGTATATAGTCGGATAACCATGCCCTGTTTAAATACTGAGCGTACAACTGTGTCCACATAGCTGAGTATTGGAGTAATTGTATTTTAATATATATGATATGTTCATCTAAATTTAAAAGTGTTTCATGACGGAAGGTGCCAGTTTTCGTTTTCAAACAAAATAAAGTAATCGATCCTAAGCAAATCCTGGTACAATGGGATTGTCGTCTGATCCCTATGTTTATTATTATTATTATACCAAAGTAAATATAAATGTTTAATTTTTACAACAATTCTATACATACTATTCTTATGTAATTTACAAACAATGTAATAAACTAACACATCATTTTCCATCAAGAGGGTTATATTTTCATTTCATTCTTCAATGACGTACCAGATTTACCACTCAAATGTAATGTTAGTACAAACAGTGCTGGCTGGACTTGACATTAACAACCCTGTCTCTGACACCCAGCCTCCCAACACTTGAAGGTTCTAATTGTCCCGATCAGTATGCAGACTCAGGCTCCACTCCTCCACCGTTGACACAACACTGATCAGCCTCCCTAATAGCTAAACGTTCAGCTCACAGATAGCTGCTGCAGCAGTATTCAGTACAGTTGACATGCAAATATTGTCAACTGTGGCTTCTGGTTAGTTTACATACCTCAGATATGTACCTCAGCACCCCTTCAACTAGTGATTACAATAGTGCTCTGCAAGTTTTATTTGATTGAATATTCATCATTACCGTTAATTATGGAGATGTCTTCACAATCTATTGAATAAGTTATAAGGTTTGCTTTTTGTAATAATCCAGCGTAATACTTTGAATTATAGTTTTATAATGTTTTTAATACTAAGGCTATAAAGTAGTTTGGCTTATCCTAATAATATCTCACAAGTTAAAACGATTGGAATAAGCGAAAATAATACGACATCATATTCATATTTGTGTTGAATACTCCAACTTTTGCTCACCCTTCATATTTAATTTACATACTTATTACGTATAAAAATTAATTAATTAGCATGATTAGGATAAAAACAATTCTTCAGTTTAAAGTTAACAACTTTGGATGATGAAAAAAAAACATTATTTGATATACACATTGTGGCTTGTTGGTCATATACAATATAAAATTGTTATTTAACAAATTGATAATAACTTAAAACATTTTAAACCTATAAAAAGTAGATAACAATGGTTGATGAGATAAAAGGTTTGGGGTCGACAGTAGTTTTGTTTATTATATGTTAAGAAGTGTTTGATGCAAGGTTAGGTTGTAGTATAGGCTGTGTAGAAGAGTAATAGAGCCCTTGTAGGTTCTCACCTAGAGCTTCGGTCTTCCACTTGTAGATCCACGGACTTTGTATTTATTATGACATCTCAACAAATGACATCCTCGAGATATTACACTTTTAACAATAAGAAAGTTTAACAATCGATAGTAACATGTATGAAAATAACTTCCTATTGTAACCGATAACGAAATAAAAAAAATTATTTACTGTCTTAATTACTTTATTATTTCATTTAATTAGTTATTATACTAAAAAAGCGCTAAATTGGATTTTTATATACATCATGTATAAAGAGGAATAATCTTGCTAGTATATGGAAAGTAGTACATTTTATGTCACAATTTAAGTTCAGAAAATTGTTTTGTGTGTTTGCGTGCTCACGTGTGTTATCGTGTACTGTACGTTTTCAATCACATAAAAGCTAATAGCCAGATTGTACGGAGAATTAACATTGACATTCTTGGGCTTCCTGGTTAACACATACCCTATTCCTATTTCGAAATCCCTCCGAGCTATGCTCCACTGGTCTCTACAGTTGTGTTGTAACAAATCATTATTATTAGTTCATAGAGCATATTAAATTTAATCAATCTGTGTAAACACTGTTTTATGACAGCACAACCATTTCATTGAACGACTACTTGCAATTTGTTTACATTTATAGTCTTAAAAAAAAGTTTTATAGCAACAACACTTCTTGTGTTAATTGTTTCTGCAACCGCTGTTAAGAACAGAGTAGGAATATATTTAGATAAGTAAACTATAAGTTTTAATTAATATAAAACAAGCTTGGTTAGTGATAGCTAACCTTTGCAATAAATTTAACGACTGATGTAAAACTCATCTTATTTGCCTTTTGACGGAAGTAGGCTTCTCATTCTTGTGTTTGTGTCAATAAAACAAGGCACAAACAAACAATAAGAACAGAGTAAATTACAATGGCATAAATATACACTTTTAGACATATTTTCTTAATCGTGGCAACAATATTGCCGTGTGTTTACTTCAGCCATTAACTGTACATGGCAGTGTAAAAGTTAACGTAGAAGTTAAGGGTTTTGCCACCCCTCACTTATGTGCTTCTAAGCTGCGAAAACAACTATTCTAAATACAAATGATCTCTTGTCTTCTTGCAATGCTATCCAATGCCTTCATTACAATTTAGGCCTAGTTGTTTCTCTGTAGTTATCACACATCCATTAGTGTTTGTGTGCTAAACAACCCCACCACTCCTTCTACATAGATGTTTGTATAAAGTACGTCGTATCTCCTGGATGTTGAGTTCAGCCGCGTCTACGTCACGAGAGTTACAGGAAGTCGTACTTTACAGGATACTTAGCAGCGACTTGTACTGGAGGGTTTGCTTTGCGTTCTTGGCTATCCCCATGTATATCTCAAATAGTAAATAAAATTAAATAATTAGTAATATATGATTTTATTTTGTAAATGAAAAACGTAACAATTTCGAATTAAATGTTAAATCACAAACTATTTAGCATATAACCTTTTGGAAAGAGGTGGTTTCTGCTTAGTTTATTATGTACTTCTTAAGCATGTTTATTTATTTATATACTAAAAAAAATGTAATTTACAAAAAAATAATGTACTTTAAATAGGATTCTGTTTCGTAGGTACTGTTTTAATTATGAATATCAAACTATGTTAAAACAATATATATATGTGTGTGTTTGTGTGTGAACAACTCTTTGGTTGTTTTCAATTCATTTAAACATTTTATGCGGTATGGATAGTAAAATTCAAATTTATAAAGAAGGAATTCCAGCTAAAAGAATTATGTTAAGAGAAAATGAAGAATATCACATGGCAAGCTCTTATTTCACAGTGGGTTTTAATCAGGAACTGATATCGTAGAAGCAAATAATGATTTTATTAACAACATTAAACAAACAAGAGTTATCTACAGAGGCTATATTGTACTGTAGTCAAAATGTCTAACCACGTTAACTACTTTAAGCTACGATTAAATCCTACACTGAGGTCTGTGAAGGAACGTTACTTAATCGCCTAAGGATTAACTCTCGTCAGGTTAGGTAAGAGATTATACAAACAGATCATTTAACACTAAATAAAATTTCAACTATAACTTTTGAGTTATATGTTTATATGGATATTAGAGGTACGATAACTCTCTATGGGCTGGTATGAACGATTAATACGTGAGTATGGGAAGTATATAACCCATGAAAGGTCGAGGTAACAAACTATTTTTCATTTGTACATTTGCATCTACAAAATAAAAATATGACAAACTTGTCAATAAACATTTTGTTCACTTCTAAAGCTCTACCAAATTAAATTCATACCAACAAGTGCTTAGTTGAGATGATGCAACTTCCCTTGTAGATTTTACCTTTCAAACTAGTTTCGTTTTAATGAACTTAATACGTGCAATGAAAGTTCATAGGCCTTACTATGAATATCCATGATTGTCCTTTTAAAACAATCCTATTCCGCAACAAGATTAAAAAAATGGTTCTCATTGAATTGTTGTTAGAATATTACATAAGCGTAGGAAGTGGGATTTTTTTATATTTAAAAAATTAGTTATTATTGATGAACTATAAAACGTTCTTATAATATCAAATGACTCGTACGTGGCATTTCTATTTTTTAAATTGCATGTACTTAAGTCATTCCTCAATCATGGAATATAACAGTTGTTATTTAGTATTATACATTTAGTAACATAATCTTTTACAGTCCATCCTTAGCCAAATTAATTATGGACCTTACCAGCTGTTTGGTTATTAAGTTATATAACAGATGATAACATTTAACTGGTTCTGGATGTTTATCAATACTTTGCAATTTTTGAGACCAGTGGGGCTTAGTACGGGGAGATTTTGGAAAAATTAGTGCTATAAGTTAAACAGGGACTTTATGAATGCCATGTAAAATTTCAGTACAATCAATCCAGTAGTTTTTACTTGATTGAGTGGTGAACACAATAACATAGAGACAGACATCTTTAGATTTTTATGTAATGGTTTGGATGGGTAGAGTGAGTGTATACTAAAATCAAATCAGCCTTTCAGGCCTCGTAATAAGCATGTCTTATAATAACCAAACTGACAATTTTATTAAACGATTACAGCTGACTGAAATTCATAGCCTTATATAGACAAGGTTGCATGCAAAATTTCAATTCTATAGTTCATGTCTTTAAGACAGGTATACAGAAATAGAGTAATACAAAAAGAAGTTGATTTGAAAGAGACGAATCATAGTACTTCATCTTGCAGATATAAAGTTTCATTCAATATTTAAAATATATTTTGAGAGTAGCTAGTATACTGTGCATTCATTAGAAAAGCACAACAATCTTTAATATATCATGAAATTTAGTGTATTGGTTTTAATAATGTTTTTGTAGGTATGATGTCAGCCTTGTTGTACCTTAATGAAATTTACTAACTGTCTTAAGGGGTGTAATGATGTCTAGAAATTTACTTGAAGAAGTAAGTGCAAATGCAGAACACCTTAATCAATATTTTCGATTTTATGAATGCTTTTAAATATTGCATGTCGATGTTGTAAATATAAACACTTGTTACAAAATGTAATAGTTTACGCCATTTGATGAGAGAGGAGGGCTTTTTAAAGGAAACTTAATAAATTTAATGTAGACATGACTAGTTATTCATTTAAGAAAAATTAAATACGTTACATTTTAAGCTATAATAAATTTGGATGTAAAATAAAATGGGTTAGAAAACTACCAAACAAACTGAAGTCTCAAATTGGATGATATAAGGTATAGGACTTGTTAGGACGCGAGTCACGTAAGTTATTAGTCCCACGTGTGTTCGGCTGTGTCTCTGGCCCTTCGTCAGTTGACGGTACCGACTTTAACGGCAGGAAGTTGGCATCACTGAGAACTTTGGAAACTATGAAATTGGAATTAATTAAAGCTCAATACTAAGAGTTTTTCTTTGCTTAAACCGATCTTGAACAGTAATACAAATAATATTTTTCAGAATATGTTGTTAGTCCTCTGACTTTTTCTTTGCTGTTTTCATCTTTGTGGGCTACCTAAAAATAATCGAAACGTCGTGTTTATGATTTCTTGTTTCACTGAACGATGGCAAATGCCCGGAAAAATCTTGTTTCCTTTAAAAATAATAATTTCCTCGTATGCCAGTAAAATTCATTATTAGATCATCACCTGATTTTTCTTCACCTTCCAGTCTGATCTTATTTCACAAGGCCCTTGTACGCCGATTATTGGTATACGCATCTAACGTATGGAGCCCCCACACGAAAACACACATTGAAACACATAATATAGAGACAGTTTTTGCGTATGTCCTTCCGTTACTCTGAGGTTATCAGTCGATGAACTTCACAACCTTCTTGGAGAATCTTGATCAGTGACGTTCATTTTTTGACTAGTTGTTATACAAGCTTCTGACCGGTATCATTGAATCCCCAGACATTTTTGAATACACTGAGCTTGAAATCCCAATAGGAACTCGCTCCGGATATATCTACGCCAAGCGCTATAAGAAAATAACCTAAAACTGGCTATATTCCTCTATTCCTCAGGGCTGCCAATGAGGTGGGAAATGATTCAGATACCTTCGTTCAATCAATGGCATATATCCTCTATGCATAACTCCTTCGTTCATATCCTCTATGGCAGTTCACCTATTCACACACGTTTTCAGTGCTGCTTACTATTTCATTGAAATTTTTGTAACTATATATAATTTATGAAGTAAAACATTTTAATATGGTGTGAAAGGATCTGTTTTATAAATATAGTAAAAGGTTTGTACTTAGAAATACCGTCTACATTGATAGTAGAAGAAAGTTTTCTCTGGTACCTTTTGAGGTTATAAGATTGGGGTTAGACATTACAGTCTTCATTACTAATCAAACAATAAAAACATATTAATTGTCAGTCATACGTCTTAATAACGTAAAGATGTTTTGTGGAAGCTGTAAAAAGTCAATATCAGGTGATGGAGATATAAAGTTACATGTGGTAAATGTAAGGCGGAATTGCACTACACCTGTGCAGGGCTAACCAAAACGTCTTGGAAGGCTAAGACTGTAAAGTATAGGTCTGAGTGGGAATGTTTGAAGTGCAGACCTATAAGTAAAACACGTACAGAAAGTGTAGAGTTGACAGACGAAGAAATTGAAAGTGATGATCCTACTTACATAGCCTTGAAAAAGCTGTTGGATAAAATGTTCCTGAGGCAGGAGAATAAAATTGCCTCAAGAGTCGATAGTATAATTGGAAATGATTAGTAAGTTAGAGGCAACTATGACTAACATCATAGACCGAGTCAAGGAGATGGAAGAAGAGTCTGTGAAGTTGAAGAATCAGATGCGGGATTTGAAAATGGAAATGGAAATGGAGAAACAGTATGGGCGGAGTAGAAATTTTATTGTGACCAGTATTCCTCAAGACGACAAAGAAAGACGTCCCAGTGAAGATCACAGGATTGCTCCAGGCCATGAAATATCGAGCTCAGAAAAGAAGACATCACAGCGCACAGACTACCTTCAGCACACTCGCCGGCGCCGATCATAGTGCAGTGTACGACTAGAGCCATTAGAGACACAGTAGTCCGTAGTGCACGTAAGTCTAGGCCAAGTACAAAACTAATAGGAAATTCTCATCCAGAAAGGGCAGTATACTTTCAATGATCATCTAACTCCGTATTTCTCAGAACTAATGAAACAAACCAAAGAAGTGAAGGATAGGTTAGGGTTTAAGTACATATGGCTAAATGGAAATAGAATTATGTTGAAAAAAGACAACCAGTCAAAAAGCTTTCAGAATTCTTACGGAATCAGATCTGGAAAAGGTAGGATAAGCGGTTGCACAAAAAGTAATGATCCCTCACACTAACAAAAAAATAAAAATTCAATCAACCTAAATTTCAACGTCACATTAACCAATATCAACAATTGATTTAGAAGAAAATCGATTTGAATATTCACGGGAACTTTAATGTAATATCTGATTGGAAAGATGCATCAAATTTATTAAATAAAAATAGTTTTACAAACAGAATCAAAACTAAATTTAATAAGTACAAATATTAGAAGTTTGCGAAAACATTGGGACAGTTTAATTTTTAAGTTTTGTGCAACACCTTAGATTCTGTGGATGTCATAGTACTTACAGAAATTAATGTAACTCAGGAAGAAAGTAATTTTTACAATCTGCCAGGTTTCAATTCAGTAGCTAAATGTAGGCCTACGGGTCGTAGAGGTGGGGGAATTATGGGTTTTTACTAAAGAAGAATTGCAAATAAAAGATTATAACATTAGAATTCCATTTCAATTCAACAGAGTTCCTTGTTATACAATTAAGTTACAAAAAAGAATATGTTATTTTAGGAGCTTTCTATAGACCTCCAAGTCAAAATGTTAATAATTTTAATGAGGAATTGGAAATATTTCTCACATCAAATCTAGTCACTAGAGCTAAACACCTATTTATGGCTGGAGATATCAATATATGTTATTTAACGGGCATGTATGGATCTGAAGAATATTTAAATGTCCTTTATACAAATAGAACGTTAAATACAATTCAAGAACCCACAAGGTAGAATTTTTTGGTAAATAATTTAGTAGCAACTTGCCTAGACCATATCAATATTAGAACCATAGCTAAAGAATATACAGCATTTATAGTAGAAGAAAAAACTATCAGATCATTACTGGACAGGATTAACAATTAGTCTTAAAAATTATAACTTAAATAGTAGTGTTTGTATAATACAATAGAAATTAATAACGTCATCATAAAAGATAGACTAGTCAATGAAGGTATTCGAGTGAAGATTGGTTATCTATTATAGCAATTAGAGATACCGAGCTCATTTATCAAACACTAGTTCGTAAGTTCAATACAATCTATGCAATGGCTACTAGAGAGGTATCAAATAGAAAAAAAACCCAAAGAGTCAACCCTTGGATGAATAATGAACTTAGAGCTCTAATAGACCATAAAAAGTATTTATGGACACAATGGAAACGAGATAGGTATAACATACATTATATGAGGCTATTTAAAAATGCCAGAAATAATTTAACAAACAGAATTAGAATTGTAAAGCAAAATTATTATTCTAAAATAATTAAGGAAAACATGAAAAACAGTAGAAAAAAAACGTGGGATATTAATTAATAGTGTTGTTTAATAAAAAGAAAAAAACCGTCAGTTTATGAAAATATAAAAAATAGTTTTAGTCTAGATAGTGTAGCAGATGTAATAAATAAGGCTGATGACTTTTAAAGATTTTTTCAAAACATCAGTTTGAAAGTATAAAGCAATGAAATGACTGATAGCAAATTTGATATTATTCAAGACTTTCATGACGGAAGGTAACCATGACATTGGATTAACTCAAAGTATGTATTTTCAAACCAATAAATGAAAATATGATAATTAAAGTAATTAATAAATTAAATGCCCAATCGCACCAGGTCCAGACCAATTAGACCAAAAGATATAAAGAACAATATTGTATATCTGCAGCCTATTTTGTTACATTTGGTGAAAAGTATTGTTAAGAATGGTAAAATACCTATTGACATGAAAAAAACTTATTTGAGGCCAATTCATAAGAGCGGTAGTAAAAAGATGTTACAATGGTTATAGGCCTATAGGTTCAATTTCAGTAATAACAAAGATCCTAGAACACTATATTTGTGAACAGCTAAAAAAATATCTAGTAAATAACTGAGTAATTAATAAATCTCAATATGGATTTATGCCAAACAGATCAACTATAGATTTATTAGAATGTTTAACCAATGAAATTAACAAATCACTAAATGAAAACAAGTATGTACTGGCAGTAGCAACTGATCTTTCAAAGGCCTTTGACCTTGTTGATTATACCATTATGTTAAATAAATTAGAAAAAATAGGAATAAGAGGTCCTCTATTAGAATTGTTTAAAGATTATTTTAAAGATAGAAAGTTGTTTGCTAGTATAGGGGCAAATTGTCAGTAGTGGATTATGAACAAAAATTTGGTCTGATTACAAGGAGGAATCCTATCTCCAATATTATTTAACATTTATGTAAATGATTTAGCCAAGTTTAAAATTAAAAGGTAAAATACTTCAGTATGCCGATGATAATATATTCTATGTAATTAATAAAGAACTAAAATATAGCCCTAAATAATATGCAACAGGATCTTGATTTGGTAGTAAAGTATTTTTTTAATAATTCAATAAATCTAAATTCTCAAAAAACAAAAGCAATAATATTCAAAACTCCAAGAAACACTATACAGAACAATAATGTCAACATTTTATGTCATTCTCATAAATGTTTTAGAACAATAACTGGTAGAGATCAATGCAGCTGTCAAAATCTAGTTTTTTCATCAAAACTATCAAACATCTTGGTATACTTTTGGACAGTAATATATGAAGTTTGAATCGCATGTAACCTATTTAAAAAATATGTTAAAATGGTTCTGTACAAATGTACTAAAAATTACTGAATATTTTCCAGTGGCTACAAAGAGAATATTATACTTTAGTCTAGTGCAATCTTTGTTTGTATATGGCATATCTGTCTACTATCAGGCTCCAGAATATAAAACTGATCCATCTTAAGAAAATATTATGTAGGATATATGAAGTGTTGTTCCCTTGCATTGAACCTAGACTGTTGGGGAATTTTGATGTTTGATAATCTTGCAAAGTATATAGATATAAACAGAAACTTTCTAAATGAAGAATATAAGATTATAATTTAAGAAGGAGACTGTATGTTGTAAATAGATATGCAAATAGTTATGGAAAATGTACTTTGCAAACTAGGATACCAATGCTTTTAAATGCGTTACCTGAAGAAATTTTGAACGAACTTAGAGTAAATAAATTCAAAATCAAGTTAAAAATCATCTTCTATCTATAAGCAACAACTAAAAAGGCTTACGCATTTAAGTAGCATTGAAGGAAAGAAGGATAGTCTACTTACCATATTCATAGGATTATAGGTAAATGTATCACACGAACACAAAATAATAAAGCCACAATTGGGGGAAACATTAACACACCGGGGTTTTCTCACAACACTAGGTAGACAAGAGTAAGGACAGATTTTACACACTCAAACATAACACATTTGATTTATTTCAACACGGTAAACAAACATGTATAAACACTCAAAAATACTCTATAACATTGAATAACATAAAACATCTTTCAACAGAAATTAAACAACAGAAAAGGCAACATAAACAACCAACACCAGCAAGCAATCTAATTCTGTCAGTCAACAAAACAAGTTCAACGTCATCACGATCAAGAAAGACTGCAAGTGAGTTGCAGTACCAACCCTCTCTCACGCACAAAACGAAAATCCCCAACGCACAAGCACTGTAAAAACACGCCAATACCACAATCATCAAACATGAAACCATCCAATTAAAATAACACACACGCACCATACACAGTTTTAACTGTTTAAAATATCTATATCTTTCCTTAATTTAAGTAAATATGTATGTTCCAATCATAAATATTCAATTACTGTTATATAAATGTTAAAATGTAAGCAATAGGTAAAAATAAAATATTATGTAATTTAAATGTAGATTTTCCCCTCAAATAGCTAAGCTAGAGGGGATAAATTGTAATAAAACTGCATGATCTGTATTATGTTTTCTGAATAAACGTTTTTGAATTTGAATTTGAATGGAAGATTACGGAAAAATTCTCATCCCTCCAACTTGAAGATTTAAGTCTCCAGAACATCTGAATTAATAGTATTATTTCTTTTGCAATTTCTTTTACATAGTGGTTGCAATATTTTTAATTCTTTTTATATTTACAATTACAACCATTATTATTTTTCCTGTTCATTTTTATGTTTAGTTGTATTGGTAGTTGTTATAATATTGATTTGGATTGCAATATTTATATCTTACTAGCTGTTTCCCGCGGCTTCGCACGCTTTTCATAAGCGATACCCGTGTATGTGCACTTCTGGCTCAAGTAAATTATATTCCAACGCCGATGTAGAGTTTGTTTTGTTGCCACGATCAAGAAACTCTCTATATGTTTATAGCCATTGTACACGTACATGTGTTTTATTATAAAGTGGTCTAACACTCAAGCTTTAAGTTCAACCAGAAATTTGTCTTCTAGACAAATATACATCATAACTTAGCGCCTTCAAATAGTGTTTGGCTATTAAATATTCGTAACTGTCTCGTAATTGCAGTTTATAATGTGCAGGCGCTTTTAAAACTATTATTTTTGGCAACGCCACCTGGAGGCGAGTTACATCAATAGACATAGCATAGAAACCTTCTTCGTGGAAAAATACATATACGTACAAATTTTCATCATGATCGGTCCAATAGTTCACGATTCCATAAAGGACAAACATACAAACATTCATTTTTATATATATAGATTTGATTACAGTTAATTGTTATTAACTAATATATTGATAAACTTTAGAAAAAATAAAAGTATTATATTATTTATTTTTAACCAATAAAAGTAAACGAATTTCACAATAATTGTTTTAATTTCCTTTAGATTATAAATTATCTTTTGGTGGAACGTTGTCTGCCAAAAATTTCCACAAACCTTGTGTTTCTTTATAAACCATTTACACAATTTTTTTTGATGATTTATTAATCATCAATAATTATGTTTTTATGTTCAAAATTCACGATATAAACCCTAGCCAGTTTGCTTTATACAAAAATACTAAAACAGAATATAACATTAATTTAAGTTGGCCAGACATTTTCAATTCAGTGACAACTCTATAGTTAAAGTTAGACTTACGACAAATATACAAACTAATATGCAATTTAAACGAAACCAGTATTTATCAGTCAATTCTCCTTTATTACATCCTTATGCTATATAATCCTATTTGTATACTCGTAATTATCATGTATTAACTATTTTCCTTTATTTTTGATAGAGTTGTATTACTTTAACAGTCGTAAAGACCTACATTGTGTATTAGAATAAAATTATTATAAGAAACAAGATTCAAACAAGGTAGTACTCAAAATGTTCATAATTTTCTTTGATGAATGTTCAAAATTTCTTTCGGAACATTAAGAACTGTATTTCCGCTGAACTTGGCTAGAATTGATCCCTAGCCATTGCGGTTGTGTCAGTAGCAACTTGTGTTGCCGAGAGGGTTACTTTGTTGTTGGGCACGAGTATGTCACAAACGTGTGTACACTCTACAACTACCACCCCAGGGTACAAGCAGTCAGTCGTATTAGGTGTTCCACAATAGAACTTCCTGCATAATCTGTCTATGATTGCATAATAGAGATTTATAAAAACAATATTATGTGTTTTAGCTATCCACATTCTCTTGAATAAACCCATTGTTAATGTGGTTAGTAAAATATCCCCATTTTTCACTCTTTTGGCAGTTTATTTCAACTCAGTTATAATTCGTAAAGCTGAATATAACTATACTAACATCATGTCGTTGTATGGGTAGTCAGAATATGAATAACAAAATTAGTTTTATTACTTTCGATTTCCAATAAATAAGCGGTACATGAACTACTTTAACTGAAGTAATACTAGCAATGTCATTGTTTATAATCTATTTCAAACATATAATGTAATTAGTAATAATAATAAACAGTCAAATAAATAAATAATTTATTAAGAATTGGTGACCAGCATATCTGATACGTTAGACCAAGAAGTCTGCTGAAGTAATTAGATAGATGTAGTGGAAAAATATGTTGGAGATATAACTTTAGTATATAAGAAGTTATCTTAATATTTAAAAACACACAATATGCACCTGTATATGCATTATAAGTACATAATTACATATTTTAAATTTTAGTTAATATTTATCAAGGAGTTGGTAGTATTGTAAAATAATAGGTTTGATACTAATTGAAATCGCACGTTGATGAAGTACACAATAGTATTTAGGTTCCCAAGGAGGGCGAACGGAGCTTCGCAAAGATATTAAAACCCTTTAAAATAGAATAAAAATCAGCTGATCTCGCAATCTCCTCACTCTAAAGTCTAAGTATAATAAACTTAAATAGAAATGGTGGGCCAAGGTCAAGCCTTGAAAACAAACCCATATAATATTTACAAAGACTGATCACATGACTTGTTTAAAATCTTGAACTTAACTTGTAAATTCTGTCTGAATGTACTATAGTCAGTCACAGGCAAAGTGATCTAATAAAAGGTACATATAATATTGACAAAATATCTTCTAAAACTCCAGTTCATTAGATGGTTCAATATTGAACCAGACCCAAAAAACAATTTGTGAGGAAAGCTTCAGTTTCATCTTGTGAATGTTTTAATTTGTTTATTCTTATTTTAATGTGAATGTGAGTGTGTTTTGCTACCGTAATAAATTATTAGGGGAAGGATACGACCCATATGGTTCAATCTGTCTATATGAATTAGAAATAATATTATCACAAACTCCATTTCAAGATTATTTTAAGTTATAATTTTGAAAGTATTTGATCTAAAAGTTCACTCATAATTATTCAAAAGATTGTCTAGTGTACGCCGTTAGTTGCCGTGGAGTTCGCGCTCGCTCGCAGATCCCTGGGCGGAGAGAGATACACTGAAGTTGGTTGGTTCATTAATATGGTAGTTCCTTGGAGAATATTCATGTGCTGTAGATTATACAACGAGTTGGAGCTTCAACTTGTAGTGTTGTGTTTCAAACTAATAACAACATATGTGTCCTCCTCTAGTTAGCTCTTGCTTTGTTATAAATTTTAGGTGACTTGAATATTAAAATGGCTGATTTTATTTAAGTATGTAATATAATAACACTATCATAGACTGTGTTCTACATTTTAAAAGATATGAGTACTCGATGTTATATTCATTAGTTTAATTAAAATGTCATAGCTTTCAAATATTACAATATTGTAGTACATTAAAATTCGCGAATATCATAACAATTCATATACATCCCTAACTATCTTCATATTTAATTATTGTCAATACCTATTTGTGGAGCAATAGTTTTACTTAATTAACCAAACAACCTTGGAATAGATAATTAAATATTTGAAAATATGAAGTTGTCTTTTCACTAAAAATTTTACATTAGAATCGAAAAGTAGCTTTTAAATAGAATATCTTATAAATAAAAATGAATCGTTAATGTGTTGGTAAGCGCTAATCTCAAGAACGGCTGGACCAATTCGGTTAATTCTTTTTGTAAAATTCCCATTGAAATCCGAGGAAGGTTTTTATGAAGCAAAATATAAGTAAAGTTACCTGGAATATTTTGAAATTCAGAAAAATGTAGTTTTTACGTTTCATAATCCAAATTAAACTGGCACTAAACAGCTGTTCACACTTTCAGTTGTATGTCGACAAATTGGCTGGAACATCTGTTTACATTTAAATTTTAGCAAATATTAAGTAAACAGTGCTTATGCAGATAGTAAATAAAAAGTTAGAATCAAAATTTTACTCCAGATCACGCCAGTGATGAATTTAAATCATCTAATGCATTTTATATTAAACACTGTTATAAAAACAACCTTAACGAACAAAATCATGATGTTTTCACATACGTTACTTTAAACTTCAAACTAAATTGTGATATATAATTTAAACGGTATGCGGTAGGTACTTTTTAATCTAAGTAGGGTTCTTGGCCCTATACTTACGTTCTTGGTAAGTATACTTTTTTCTTCGGCAGGACCAGGTAAACACTAATATGGTACTGGAAATATCTTAGACCTGAAATATGTGATAAAGGCTAGAAATAGACGCTTTTTGACCGAAGTAGGTTTCCGAGACCTGTGTATTGTATTTTCTTGATCAGGGTAATAATGCAGGCTCAGCTGCGACGATGGAAATATAATCAATCTGAACCATAAAATGATCTTCCACGTGCAAAACATGCTATTTTAATTAAATTAAACTCTGATGCTACTTACCATGAACTTAAATAATGTCTCCTTGATGTATGCCTACTTACGTTTTAAAATTTTTATAGGACTCCATCATATTACATCATAAGTGCTTTTACTAAGTAATATAAGGACTTCGATTCTAAAGATTGCGTGCGAAGCCGCGGGTAACAGCTTATATATACAAATGAGTCGCTAAATGAGTTGCTAAGCGCTTATCTCGAGAATAGCAGGACCGATTCGGTTAATTCTTTTTGCAAAAAATCGTTGAAATCTAAGAAAGGTTTATAAGAAGAGAAAGATAAGAAAATTTACCTAACATATTGTGGAATTCTGAAATAATAATAGTATTCATGTTTCATAATCCAAATTTAACTAACACTAAACAGCGGTTGACAACGTTCAGATGAAATTTGACAATTAATTGTGCTGATACGAGCAACCTTAATGAACGAAGCTGTGGATATTTCCACATGATATAATAATTAAGTTAAACTCTGATGCTATTTACCATGAACTTAAATAATGTCTCCTTGATGTATGCCTACTTACGTTTTTAAAATTTTCATAGGACTCCCATCATATTACATCATAATTGGTTTTACTAAGTAATATAAGGACTTCGGTTCTAAAGGTAGCGTGCGAAGCCGCGGGTACAGCTAGTACATAGATAAAAACCTGATATATTTTACATTTCATATGTTTTTTTAGAATATTTGAAAACAAATTGTAGGTAAAAATTAAAATTAAAAAAGAACAGTCTTTGTTTTTTTTTAGTATCCTTTAAAAGTGTATTCAAGCAAAAGTATACTTTCTTAACATTATACAGATACATTATAAATGATAAACGGTGCAAACTATGTTTGTCTGTATTTTTACAATGCAACAAAGAATACTAATTGTTGTTTAAACCTAATGTTAAGTGTAATTGTTACGTATTTTACTCCAATTTTTGCAGCCTTATTTATACATTTATTTATCTTTAGTTAAATTATCAGTTATTAGTATGTGCGCTTTTGCACCTTGTTATAACAAAATTTATGAATTATATTATAGAAATATGTTTTATATTTGTTTCTATATAAAATGTATTTAATACATAGTTACTTTATCAGGTGTAGACATGGTTATTTTCAGTATCCTAGTCGACAATATGTATCTTGTTGATAGAGCTTCGAAAATTTATGAAGTGAATTCTTTTCCAATGAACAATTTTTGAACTTTAAGCAGTTCACTTGTACATCGCTAAAGCAACTTAAAATACTGATAACTCTTTGGAAAACAAGAATAGCCAAGTTACCAACCCCTTTGTAACTGATCATGTAAAACTTTAATCACTAACTTCAGCTTATTCAGCGTATCAGCAACAATACGAATTCCGGTGACACCACCAACGGAGGACAGCTAATTGGAAAAGTTGGCAGACCTGTGAGGACAGCTGTTCCGTGACTGTGCTGTTCAGACGCTAATCACTAACTTCGTCTGACTAAATAATTCTATAATAATAATGCGAAATCAGTTGATATAAATTACTAAGGACAATAAACTGGTTAGTTGGCTGATGTGTGAGGAAAGTACTTTCGATTACTAATAGCAAATTGTGGGAAGAAAAAAATATCCTTTCCTTTTTTAACATGAATTTAAAATATAAATATGTCATATAGTGTGGTTTGTAAGACTTACTATACGTCTATAGTTCATACTAGATTACAAAATACTTATATATATGAAGAATAGTAAAACAAAAGTAATCCTAAAGAATGAATTTATTAGTCTCCAACTACATAGTCATATTTAAATAGCAAATCCAATAGAGTTACGGGTACATTAGATTTAAAAGACAATTTGTTTATTTATACATTTATTACATAAAATATGTTTATATAGTAATACATGTTTAACGTTATGTGTTATGACTAATTTAAAAAATAATTAATGTCCGTTTGGGCTGAATCAGTTTTACCACAGTTGAGTTTTTATATTTCGTTATATTTTTTAATAAATATTATTCGTGCCAATATACTCATACGTCATAAATCTTAAAAATTTACGTTACTTTCCCCCCACAAAGTTATAAAAAAATAGACTATTTTCTATGCTTTGGATATTTTTACTCTTCATGTTTAAATTTATGATACCTGTAGTTATGATTAATGTGTAATGTTGGTTTTAGTTTAAGAACATTCAGAGTATCTAGACTTTTGTTATTTATTAATAACTTAAGTTGCCTAAGTATAAGAAAGTTATACTAAGATTTTCAAACTTTATAAGGGGTTTGTCCATCCAAGGATCCATATCTCTTGTATGGTTTACACTTATGGCAATTTGGGATTTGAAGAAATATAAGTTCAGGTTTCTGTCTTGAATGTTGTTTTATTGTATGATTAACATGCTGGTTTTAGTTATAGATGAAGCCTTTTTTTGGCACATAAACCGTTGACAAAAAACCAGATAGAGTATATTATAGAGATACAGTTTTCTTAAAATGGCCACACATTTTGAGACAAGAGAAATGTTTTTTTATTTGGTTTTGTGATGCAAATCCATTGGGACTCATGCGGGAGTCCCCTTTATTCCCCGGAAATTCAAACAGGGTGTAAATATTAATTAGGATTTCCTAAATGACTTTGCACTTGGGGAAATCTTTATAAGGTTATCTAATTTTACTCTTTCTTTCAATATGTGTCTTTTGAAGATTAAAAACAAACATCTACATTAAAGGCTCTGTCTCATAAGTTGTTTTATATTATGGTTAATCCGCTAGTTTTACTTTAGGGTGATAACACTCCTTTGCAATTGCCGTGGTGCAATAGGACGAAAAAGGTTGGGGATATAAATGTTTTCTTTCCCTGATCATTACATGTTTCATGGATGCTAGGAAACATTTAATTTCTTTGATGTTATTATTTCGGATACACTCTCATTTGGAGGCCATGTAAAGTTCGTCTGGAACCAGCAAGGTTTTGGGATGACGCCCCAAGTTAGGTTTACGTTTTAGGAATAAAGGTTTTGGAACAGCCAGTAAATACACAGTGCAGAGTTTAGAGTTCCTTCAGATTACCTTGATTTGCCTCAAAGATGCTATAGGAGCATTCCTACTAATGTTAAGTTGTGGAGGTAGGGCGATATCCTTCTTGAAAGCTACATAAAGTTCGTGCTGCCTGGTAGAAATATACAAAATATTCAAGTATATATATTATGTTTATAAGTGTAATGAGAAGCAACAAAACTACACACAGTTGACGGAAGTTGTCGATTTCTTTAGAGTTTGGAGAGTTTATGTATTTGGTTTGTTCAACATCTGAAGAAGAGAAAAGATTCCAATCGTAGAAACGTATTGTTCTATTACTAAAATGTGAAAATTTCCAAAATCCCGTTATCCTTTCTAATCAACTATCTAATACTAAAATTAGATGGGATGAAATTTTCTTTTATTTTTTATTTCAAACGAAAGAAAATTATGCCTGATACTTGAGAAGTCTATAAATTTCGCTATGTATGCTTAAAAACATAATAAATATTATTTATTGAAGGAAAAAAACTAACAGATATTTGTGAAGAATATCCATAGGTGTATTTTTAGTTGGCAATGATAACCTTCCCAACAATCAAATTCTTTCTATGTGTAATTTTTATGATAATTTTTAGGCCATTTGGGAATAGTTTAGATCGGTCCGTTGTAGTTGATTGCAAGAAACATAGTATGGAACATCTTGTATCATCCTTCTGTAGGCAGGATCTTATCCGTGGTGGTACTGCTATTCTTACAAAGGAAAACGTTCCCTGGCTTGTGAAGCCACGAGATGACCTAATACAGCACATTTAATGGCTACCATCTTGTATCATCCTTCTGTAGGCAGGATCTTATCCGTGGTGGTACTGCTATTCTTACAAAGGAAAACGTTCCCTGGCTTGTGAAGCCATGAGATGACCTAATACAGCACAGTCAATGGCTACCATCTTGCATCATCCTTCTGTAGGCAGGATCTTATTCGTGGTGGTACTGCTATTCTTACAAAGGAAAACGTTCCCTGGCTTGTGAAGCCACGAGATGACCTAGTACAGCACAGTCAATGGCTACCATCTTGTATCATACTTCTGTAGGCAGGATCTTATCCGTAATGGTACTGCTATTCTTACAAAGGAAAACGTTCCCTGGCTTGTGAAGCCACGAGATGACCTAATACAGCACAGTCAATGGCTACCATCTTGTATCATACTTCTGTATGCAGGATCTTATCCGTGGTGGTACTGCTATCCTTGGTACAGATTCTTACAAAGGAAAACGTTCCCTGGCTTGTGAAGCCTCGAGATGACCTAATACAGCACAGTCAATGGCTACCATCTTGTATCATCCTTCTGTAGGCAGGATCTTATCCGTGGTGGTACTGCTATTCTTACAAAGGAAAACGTTCCCTGGCTTGTGAAGCCACGAGATGACCTAATACAGCACAGTCAATGGCTACCATCTTGTATCATCCTTCTGTAGGCAGGATCTTATCCGTGGTGGTACTGCTATTCTTACAAAGGAAAACGTTCCCTGGCTTGTGAAGCCACGAGATGACCTAATACAGCACAGTCAATGGCTACCATCTTGTATCATCCTTCTGTAGGCAGGATCTTATCCGTGGTGGTACTGCTATTCTTACAAAGGAAAACGTTCCCTGGCTTGTGAAGCCTCGAGATGACCTAGTACAGCACAGTAAGGAACTTCATTTTGAGGTGGCGGCGGTCTCTGTCCCGGAACTGCGAACCACGATTATGCCACGATTAAGCCACGATTATGTCTATATAGAATAGATCCCCAGACGGACAATTGGATTCCTTCCTGGACAAGCTTTCTAATATGTTATCTAAGCTTTCGAAAGGAAAGAACAGAATTCTTCTATTAGGAGATTTTAACATTAATATTCTTGAATCGTTCCGGGACTCCTTTTCATTCCTGAACCTCTTAAATAGTTTTGTTCTTATCCCTACGATACATGAAATTACTAGGAAATCTGAAAAAAGGGGGGTCCTGTCTGGATAATATTATCACCAATTTCCATTGCTCTTTCTTGAAGTCTTATGTTGTTCTTACATGTTTGTCTGACCATGAAGGTCAAATCATAAATTTTTTACAGAGGAGCTGCTTATTAAATCTACTGAAAAGAAAAATGTTCATACAAGACAATTCAATAATCATAACAAAGCGATCATCAGAAGATTTCTTCAAAGAGAAACTTGGGATAGTGTTTTACTGGAACCATCAGTTGAGACCAAATTTTCTAAATTCAATGACATGCTCACGAACTTCTTTGATATGTCATTACCTATTGTAAATAGAGTTCTGACTAGGTCCTGGGAGGCCACGGTGGCTGACTGGGGAGGTGATGGAAAGCCGGCGGCGGCTACAGGATGCCTATATTTTGCAGCGTTGCGGTCCTCCTGTGCTACAGGCTTACTATAGACTTCTAAGGGGCCGTCATCGTAATCCTATCGCTGAAAGTAAATCCAGACAGGCCTTGCAATCTATTTCTAATAGCAGTAAACCTGTTAAGGCAACTTGGGAAGTCATCAATAGCTGCAAACCTAAAAAGACGTTTTCAAAAGGGGCGTGTAAACTGGAAATTGAGAGAGAGATAATTACCGATCCATTTATGATTGCTTCATCTCTTAATAATACTTTCACCAATGTGGCCGATAGATTGGCTCATTCACTACCCCCCTGCACTAAACACTCTCAACATCAACCCTCTGTCATTTTAAATATATGTCAATCTTTCTTTTTTTAATGTAAGCTACAATGAAATCACAAAAGCATTATTTTCATTAAAACATAGCAAATCAAACGATACTTTCAGATTTTCAAGTTCTCTTCTAAAGGAGTTTGTTTCTGAATTCTCTCCTATTCTCACACATCTTTTTAATGCTTCTTTAAGTGAAGGGATATTTCCATCTGATCTAAACGTAACCAAAATTATACCTTTATCAAAGAGTCGCAGAAAGTTGGATCCTGATTCCATTAGACCAATAGCCATAATCCCAATATTTGCAAAGGTATTTGAAAAATATTATGCATCGAAGAATTTATGATTTCCTGGCAATTCATAAAATTCTAACCCAAAGTCAATATGGCTTTAAACGTGCATCAAACACCGAACTTCCCATAGCTAACTCTATAAAAAGAATTATATCATCTCTTCATTCTAGATAGCACACCCTTGGTCTTTTTTGTTACCTCAGCAGGGTATTTCATGTTGTAGATCATCATGTACTTCTTGATAAACTTGAAAGGTATGGATTTAGAGGATTGGTTACTTCAGTGGTTTAAAACTTATTTATTGGGGGCGCAGTCAATGTTTTGGAATCCGCAGTAATTCCAAGCAGTATTTTTCGGATTGTTCTGATATCAAGACAGGAGTGCCTCAGAGATCTATCCTTGGACCTCTACTTTTCCTAATATACATTAATGATCTTCCAAAACACATTGAAAGTCATTTCAACAGAACCATAAAACCTGCTGTCACTCTTTTCGCGGATGACACTAGCGTTATTCTAAATAATTGTCACTTTAGTACCCTATTAGAATATTATACAGCAATACCATCTTTGATTTCTGACTGGTTCTGCACCTATAACCTGCTCTTAAACTTTTCTAAAACAGACGTTGTGGAATTTATTTCCCAAACCTCTTAAAATGTTCCTAATATTTATACATTTGGTGGCAATCCAATAAGTAGCAATTTTTCTGTAAGTTTCTTAGGGGTCCATCTTGATTTTGACATGAAATGGAATACTCATACAAACACATTATCGAAGCAGCTAAATTCAGCTACATTCGCCCTGAGGTGCCTTTCAACATTTGCCAAGTTCTTAAACTGGGTTACTTAGGCTTATTTGAGTCAAAGCTGAGGTACGGAATAATATTTTGGGGATTTTCTAGTATCATCAACTTTAATAGAGTATTCATTCTTCAAAAGAGAGCGTTGAGGGTCGTCTGGGGAATGAGATCAGGTGAGAGCTGTATAGAGCGTTTCCGATCTAGTGGGATCCTTACCTTGGCCTCCCTTCTCATTTTTCATTCGACAATGTTTGGTTATCAAAATAAAAATCTTTTTCCAAATTTAAATCATGATCATAACACACGGCACAGAAATTACCTAATTTCAGACCGTTTCAGACTCAACCTTTTCAAAAACTCAATTTTTTATTTTGGTCCTAAACTGTACAATTTACTTCCAAATGTAATCATAATACAAACAAATCTAAACAGTTTCAAAAATTATTTAAGGTATTAAGACTTACTTGATCGGGAAGGCTTTCTACAGTCTCCACGAGACTCTCGTGATACCCATGTCTTGATTAGACCGATTTTTTGCAGTAGGAATAACTTTAAAATGTTACAAGAATTTATTGTTTTTTACCTTTAAATTGTGTGCTATTCTGTTGCTTTTTTATAATTACTTTTAACACTGATGTTTTGACTTAGTTTTAGTGTTTAGTTTCATAAAAAGTGCATGTAAGGTAGGGAGTGTTGACAAATTTGTTCAATATACATTTATAAATATTTAAATCTTAATTTTACAGAATACGATGATTCGAATAAAAACTTTCTTTAACAATAAAACAAACTTTATTTAAGGATATGGTTTCAAGAGTAATATAAATTTTCATCAACCATTCAGGTTTTAATTTAAAGTCAAATGAATTCCAGACAAAATAAAATAAATTTGTCATTAATATCGATTATGCCAGATTATGCACATTTAATACATCAACGAATAGTCAATATTCCGTTGATATCTAATGTTCGGTATGTAAGAGTTCCATCCAAATTGTATTATATACTATTTTATCATATTAATTTATAATTTATCTTGTAAAAATATGTGTTACTGTATGTTTATACTGTATTAACAAACTTGATTATTTAAAAATAAGACAATAAACATATTGAAAGTTTATGCAGATTGTATTTTTGTTCTAGATGAAGTCTATCGATGTGCCTACGGTCCTAGGTCAGTGTTTAGAGAGACTAGACTCATCATGCCCAACAATGCACGGTGCAATGCAGTAATACTCTGTAGACATTAGCCTACATGGGAAACTAAGAACGCCATAATAGTGGCAGTGCAAATAGTTTTAATAGTCCTCACTATTGACTAACAGTCAATAAGATATAACGCTCTATAGACATGACGTAATGTACCAGGATGAGTAATGGATATGGTATAGATCTACTATGACTTGATTTATTAGTTATTTAGTAGATAAAAGTAGTTAACATAATTTACTAGAAAAATTCTAGTCTCCAGTTAGTAGTGCCAACTGATTTCATACTGTTGCTGAAAGTGTAGACTTGAAGTGAGCAGTATTTAGTGCTTACCGTATCAACTGAAAAGTCATGAAACAGTCATCCTTTCAGTTCTACCAACTTTACTGATTAGCTGTCTTTAGTTTAAAGTGTCAGCTGATGTGCCTTTGTTACTAGAGGTGTAAGGCTGTACTGTTAGTAGAAGTTCATGATTACCGTCTCAAGTGAACAATCATGAAAAAGCTGTGATTTTTTCATTTACGGCAACTTAAATGCATACTGATTACAGTTTTATATGAATAATAAGTCGAAAATTTACAATAATCTGCATGTCCAAAAGTTAATGCATGAATATTTGGATTTGATTTAATTTTTTCAATTATATTTGCTTTTTAATAGTAACATTTGATTTTATATATGATGTTAGAAATTGTATAGTTTTACTATAAGAAATGTAAGAAAAAAATCTAAAAATGGCTTTTATTACTTAATTGTTAATTTTAGTACGTATAAACGATCATAAATGAATTTAGCACTATGAATTTAAGTTTCCTTTTCATACGTCCAAAATAAAGAAGTAAAAGACAATTTAGTATAAGTCAAGGAACTAGTAGTTCAATTATTATGATATTTGTTTCTGAACAATATTAATCCATGTATGGAGATTACTTGTTTAAAAGAACGTTCTGCCAACTGAACCGTAACTGGTTAAATAATGTATTATTCACTATCGTTAGCAGACTTGTTCAATTTAAATTACCAAGTATACTAGAATAATAATAAAAGGAGAAATATCTAATATATAACTCCTGGTTTATCAATGAATTGTAATACTTTTAACTGGTTAGGTTTACGGCAATTGAGTATAATACAAGTTTCAGAACCACCTTTTATATCCAAGTTATATTGAATATATGTTATTTTGAGAATTAATAATTCTCTAGACATCCTTAGCTCTAGCGGGAATACGTAATTTGACATATTCTAACAATGTGTTAAACCTTATTGCATAACTGAAAACATTAATTTTAAAAATCGATCATTTTGGATTTAACACTATAGAATGAAATGATTTACACAGAATCAAATTTAATCCTTTTATCCATTTTTAACTAACAGAAAATAAATTACCTAAGCTATACATTTAACGAGATAAAACTTTAGAATAATTATAATATTTTTAATTGTTGTGCCGGCCTCATCCCTTAAGATTTGTTTGACACCTGACGAAGAGGACGGATTCAAATCCTCGAGACGTAGTGTTCTATTTTTGTAACAACGGTAACAGATGTCCGAAATCCTATTAACCTTTTAAATCATCACCATCATCATCACTAAAAAGTTTTATTTATTCATGTTTTATACTTAAAAATAATATTGTACAATAAAATAATTCACAAGTGAATTGCCCCTGCAAGGAAATTTTTGAGCTTGTAATATAGTATACACAACTCCTGAACCGTTCTATACAAATAGTAGAGTTCTGCAAACTTCCGTGTGCTATGTACTCGAGGGAGAGTACAAAGGCAACAGACAACATACCAAACTTGACAATGACTTCGCCAAACTTTCGTACAATGTGTGGCACAGCCCTAACTTACATCAAACCGAGTTCAAACTTACTTTATGCGTCATTGAGTAATACATCATAATTAATTACAAACTGACTTAAAAGACTATTTGTTTCTATTTATCATATAAATTTATCATGTATAATATCTTTATATATTAATATATATTTAACGTTAAGTTTTATATGAAATTGAAACATAAATTATAAATCCGCCTGGGTTAATTCTGTTTTATCCGAGTTGTATTTCATTTTATTTTTTAAACACAGTATTCATACAGAGATACTGATATGTCATCAAGCATAAGAAATAACTTAAATTTTTCCCCACCAAGTTATTAAAAGTACAAGTTTTCCTATATTTTGGATGTTCTTATCTTGATGTTTGCATTTATGATTCATGCATTTATGATTAAGGTGTGGCGTTAGGTTTTGTTTAAGAACACTCAAAATATATTTTGATCTAAATTTTCAACATTTATTAAAAACTTAAATTTTCTGAGTATATACCATATAATGTATAATGTTCTTCCATCCAAGGATCTGTATCTCTTTTATGGTATACACTTAAGGGAATTTGGAATTCTTAAAAATATAACTTCAGGGTTCTGTCCAGTACGTTGTTTTTTTTATGATAAACATGTTGGTTTTAAGTTCGCATAATATTCTATTTTGGAAGTTGCATATAAACCCGCTGTGAGATATATTGCATAGGTACAGGTTTCCTAAAATAGCCACAAATTTTGAAACAATTAATATATGTTTTTGTTTGGTTTCGTAATGCCACTCACTCCAATTGGCATTCACGCGGAATACTATATGTCCTGAAATATCAATTTAACTAACTTGCGCGGGCCTCATTTCTTAAGGTTTTTTTTTATAACTGACGAAGATGATGGATTCCAACCCTCGAGACTTAGTGTTCTATTTTTATAACGATGGCAGATATCCGGAATCCTATTTCAAATCATCATCATCACTAAAGAGTTTTGTTTATTCATGTTTTTATTATACTTAAAAAATAATACTGAACAATAATTTAGAATTGAAATGCCCCTGCAAGAAAATGTAGTCTGAGCATGTGATATATGCGGAACTCCTGAACCGTTCTATACAAATAGTAGAGTTCCGCAAACTTGCATGTGCTATGTACTCGAGGGAGAGTACAAAGGCAACAGACAACATGCAGACTTGACAATGACTTCGCCAAACTTTCGTACATGTGGTACAGCCCTAACTTACATCAAATCGAGTTCAAACTACTTTAAGCATCATTGAGATATAGATAATAATTAATTACAAACCGATTCAGTTATATTAAATTTATTAATAACAAAATAAAATGTTTACATTATTTTCTGCAGTGTATTATTTATGTAAACAAAAATTAGATTAGTTACGCTATTTATAATTCAAGAATAGCTGTACCGATTGTAGTGATCTCTGATTTGTTTGAATTCTTGTTCGCCCCGAATAGCAAAGTAGCAATTAAACCAAAATAGTTAACGAAAAATACCAGGTTAATAGAAAAAGAAATTAATTAATTTATATAATAATGCATACTGAATAGATATGTAATCAAATGTTCTGTGTAAACATGGTTTTATGACAGCACAACCATATATCTAATTAATGCAATCACTATTTTCAATTTGTTTATATTTATAGTCTTCAAAGCGTAGATTAAGCTTGGTAGTAACAACACTTCTTATTTCAGTTTTTTCTGCAACCAATGTTCAGAGGAGGAAAAAAATAACTAGATAGAAAATAAAAACTTTAGTAAAAATATACTATTTATACCAATTATAAATAATGAACTGAGCTATATATATTTTAAATGTTCTCAGCGAAGCCTGTTACAACACGCAGTGCCGTGTACTCCTATCTCGTCTATAAAAGGAATTATTAGAATACGATAATTTGATTACAATCATAATATTGTTCATGAAAAATACTCAGTGAATTTTGTAGGTTTAAAGGTGACATCAACTTTCCTAATCTCTTATATAAAACCAATTCCAAGTGAGAGAGACGGCAGATGGTAATACCTTGTGTGAGTGACAATCTCATATTTAATGCAATCCTGGTCTACTTTTCACTGGGCAAATAGATTCCTTACTTTTTTCTTTTGCCATTCCAGCATATAATAAATTAAGAAAACACATTTTAGGAAAAAAACACTGGCAATTTTAATAATCAGATAACAGACTACGGTGGTAGACGACTAACGTTATACAGGGTGTTTCAGGAGGAATATGCCATACTGCACAAGCTTATTCCTTTCATAAAAAAATGAAAAAGTTCATATAAGCATGCTTCGTTGTAAATTTAAACGGGATGGATTGTTTCACCTGAAATCCAGCTCCCTGAGTGAAATAACTGTCACTGGAATTTTTATGGTGTTAATTAAGCGTATTAATTATAAAAGTTTTATGTAAAGCCTTTTTTACATGAACTCATTTACATGAAGGTATTTTATGTAAACCAGAACTCTATCTCTAATAATGCAGAAGAAACTCGGGGTAAAGCAAAAAGGGTAAAAGCTCAGATAGTTTATTTTGAAGAAAATTTAGATAGGTCTCACCAGACAGTCGACGATTAAGGATGTAAGATCCGAACAGAATATTTCCTACTACACCGCACCAGATCTAGAACCGACGTTGATAGATTCAGAGGTATCGTGAGGATTGGCATCATTGCAAATATCTTTGTTTCTGGTGTTGTCAATTCCGTTACATATAAATGTTTCCTTCGTCTGTAAAAAGCATTTTCATGTGTAATGCATTATTATCCAATAACCATTAGGAATAATTGATTCTCTCGCCAAAATCACAATTTTCCACATGATGTACACGCTGAGGATTGTACTGATGCAAACGTTCACGGCTTTCTACACATGCTGACATGTGGAATGTGTAAACGCCGCAGATAATCTTCGTGTACTTGTTGAAGGACTTCGCAGTACCATAGGCAATATCTCTTCATGACTGTTACTTTCCCATTCTGAATTTAATAAAAACGACCCAGCTTCTCTAAGTTCTGTGTGTTATCAATGAACACCTGTCTCTTGGGAATAATTGAATTAGAAAAACGTATATGATATTCCTCAACAGCTTTTCTAGCATTTCCATTACAAAAACCGTACACAAAATGTATATATGTGAATTCTCGTTTGTAAATGTATGTGATATTTTTCTCTTGTTATAAGTTCAAATCACAAACAGTAGCTTAATGAATACAATGACAGTGAACGAATACAAGTAAGAACGATAACTAGTACCTAAAACTCACTGTTCTCACTCTTATTTCACTTGAGCTATGGAATGATAAAACTCTGCATAAAACAACAAAGAAAATGGAAAACTATACCTAACCTTATAATGGAACCAGAACTGGACGTCGAGTTATGCAGGTTAGCGCTTCTAGCGGCCAACCTGTGTACTAAATGACTTTCACTCCTTCGTTAGCAATGCGAAGATTCGTTATTTGTTATGTGTTATAAGCATTTCCATTACCTGATAGCTTGCTTGGTTTTTATGAAGCATCACATACGTGGTTAAAATATTTCACAATGATTGATTTAAATGTATATGAATACACTATAACAATAGTTTTAAAAAGGATATCTGATTTTTTAATAATTAAAAGGCATATGAATTTTATCAGTATAATATTTTCTTGGTAGGACAAAAAGTAAATTATTCAGAATGCAGTTGGGTGAGGTAAAATAATAAAAAAACAATTTACAAAAGATACTTTAAAATAGTTGTTATAACATACTACAAATTTTTCCATTTATACCAGTTTGTTTCGGGGTAAAAAAAGATCTTGTAATGTAACTGTTGTTTTAAATTTTCTGATTTTTCAATGTACGTAGCCTATTTAATTGTATTATATTTTAAATTTGTCACTGTCAACTCTGTAGAGTTTCCTGTGATTTAAAGTATACGATTTCTTAACAAAAAGATAGTTAAAGTAAAAATATAAGTTTATAAGATTTATTTAAGTTTAATTTGAAATTTGTCAGTATACAAATCTATTCCAAAGAAACTAAGACACAATAGAATATTTTACAATTCAGTATTTAAAACGTGTTAACAGTCTTCGAATATATTCATCATTGTTGCTGGAATTAACGAAAAGCTAAACAAAAATATGCGTAACTCCATAGAGTGAGCCCTGTTCTCCCGTAATGTTGATTGATAGGCTAAAACCCAAATCAGAGTGTAAAATGAACTATAAGCAATTACTATCAGGGTTAAACTCAACCAGACCGGTGTTTGATATACAGCTATATTTCAATTAAAACATAGTTAACTAAACTAATTAGAACCGCCTGGAATTAGATTCGTTTGATCAAAGTGATGTAAACTTTGAGCCAATCAACCTTACATATGCGTATAGTGTACTAAATTATCTCTGGTAATATCACTTTGATATTCATGTATATTCGCTAGAGAGATTTCGATATGTAGAATCTGAAGATTTCTAGAAACGAGAGATTAGTTTCTTAAGTACTATGAACTAATTTCCTAAGTACTACTCGGACAGGTTTTAACCGATAGCGTCCTGACCTAATATAACAATATAAAAATTGATTTTTAACTTAATTCGTTCACAAGGGTCACAGGATTTCGATTCTCTTTTATATATGAAATCGTGAAAAGTAAAAAACCCCATGTAAAAAATATTTTTCAAGTCATAATCGTGCATGTAACAAATTACGCGCGACCGTATTAGCCAATTAGAGAATCGGCATTAATTGTTTTGTTGTGATTTGAACGTAAATAATATGAAGAAACAGTAGATTATATCAATTGCATAATTAGGTTCCATGTATTGATTAGTTTCTTCAAGTTTGTTCTATATATACTTGTCGAATAAGTACACAAGAACTAAAAGATTAATCAAATGGCAAGGGCATTAGGTCTAAAACTGCCTTTTACTATTGAATGTGTAAGCATTAATAAGCAGTAATTTATATGATTATTTTACCAAAGTAGTTCGCTTCTACCTTAAAATGGCTAGTTAAATGTTACTCTCATGTTAAAATCATCACATTATAGGCTTTGGTATATACAGCATGTATGTTGTATATGGCTTTATTTGATATGGTAAATAAAATATGATTATCTTCTCATTCGAACATTCCTGCGCTTGTAAGCTATACTTATAAAGTGAAAACATTTTTAATCAGTTAATTCATTAAGTGAAAAATGAAATTCGATCATCTACCATGTGATGGATGCTAAATATCCATTACAATTTATACAAATCGTATTTGTTACAATTTGGTAATATGAATCAATGTTTAAAAATTATTTTAAGTCATCTTGATTCATAGTATATCCGCAGCTAAATTCCTTTTATCTTTAGTTTAAATTTTAAAAGAAAGACATTAAAAATATGATAAAAATTATACTTATCAGTAATAACAATAAGTAACTTATGGTTGGAAAATGATGATATAGCTCTAAACAAGTTCTTTAATATTGATAAAACAAACTGATTGTTCTTAAATCGAATTATTATGTACGATTCAGTGAGTAGACACAAAAACGATCACAACCTATTTAGCGTACCAACTCGATAGAAATAAAAATATTATGCTGTGCCCTCTATAAGTGCAACAATGGATGAGAGTGAAGTATTGCTAGTTATTTAGTTTTAGCTTATTTATAAAACGAATTTTGGTGTCACAACGAACAAAACCCCTTTTAATACGTATTCCTTTTTGTTGTTTTGCGTATATTCCAAATTTTACATTTTCTAAACTTTACTGTATTTCTAGTAATTTTACCTAGTCTCAAAACTATGATGTATATTACACCAACACTACTAAATGACTCATTGTCACTAATTCATATCTTCAAATCTGAAATTAACGCACTCTAAAGTGAACAAATCCCTCGTGGTGACGTCATAGATAAGTGTCCACCACAGAGAATGTCCCCAGACAAAACCTTACACAGACAACAATTAATGAACCGTCATACAACAATGGCTACTCAACTTCCTGCCATTGTTGTGGTAATGGGGACCAGCAGAGTTTAGTAAAAAGACTTCTACCCTTTGCAGACTAAGTAATCATTCCACGTGAGACACTATTATTCATAAGAGGGTGTAAAACCGTCTCCAGTAAAGCTTCAGAATGTTAAATTACAATCCCAGAAATACCAAAAAGCAAAATAGTTTAGGCTGACCTACGAGTTTATTTCTGAATACTGGTTGAATTGGCTTTCTTTATCACCAACGTATATGAACCGGAAGTCATAGTGGCGTTATATCCATATGAGATCAATGGCATATGTGAATTAACAGTTGTTTATTTATAACCATGTGATAATTATAAAGTTTTATACGAACCTTCCCCGTATTTCCTGAGTTTTCCTAGACGGGTTTGTATTAACAAGGAAAGAAAACTAAGCTATTAAATAGTTTGTCAAATTATGTCATTGTGTGACCAAACTTGGCGAAGTTGAATACAAAACTGAGATTGATATTTGCTGCAAATACATTAAATTTATCAATAGTGAAACGCTAAATAAATTATGCTATCGAATAATTTATGTTATTTTCAGCTTTTAATTATTGAAATGCAATATTGTTATTGTTACTATAATATTTATCTTCAAAAACAAAAATTGAGATTACAAAACGTGGAAAACGCGTGCATAGACCTCCTTAAGAAGTACGAGAGGCCGGTTTCCTTTGTCCTGTTCGTTAATATGAACAGAGCCTGTGCAGAATCAAGTCTACAGAATGCAAAAAAAGATCCGTTACAGGGTGAGGTGCCAAGACCAAAAATCATGCCTGATAACTTGCGTATGGCTACTACATCGGTCTCTCACAGCGACTAGTGTTGTGAAACATTTTATTTTCCTTCTGCGTAAAACCAAGATTTAACTATTAAGTTACTACATTCAAAATCTGTTAAACATTATTTTATTTTAGCTGAAAGATCTGGAACAGTTCTACAATAGATCTTCAACGGCATTTAATCCATTCATAATAACTATAAATTTGTTATTAGACGTTCTGTGCAATCCAAATTAGGAAAACAGATTAAAAATATCCACGTAGAATAACATTTTTCATTCAGTTCGAGATTTAAAAAGAGTATTCGATTACAAAAGAGTTGTTATGCTTTATACACTTTTTAGCGTTTGTTGGCAGTGTAAGGTTTGTAGCATAGTGAAATACGTCATCACTCGTGAAATAGTTACATTCAACCAGAATAATAATTTAATTGTTGTCCATTTACCTTACGTACTAAGAATTACAATTTAACTATTGAATATGATAAAACTTTCCAGGACCCGGAACGACGGTTTTTATTTTCGAATCGTATATCAGCAATTTTCGTAATACTTTCATCCCTGCTAAACATTCATTTTAATGACTTTGAATGTGAAATATAGGTTTTTGTGATCTCGTTAATCTAATGCAGTAACTCGTTTTAGAAGATAACAGTCAATGAACGTTAAACTATTACCCCAATGTAATGTAATGGAGCAACCACTCTGCATGCACGTTAGTGATGACATTAAACCCCTAAGTAATGCGGTTTGTAGGGGTAAAAGCCGTCCATAGCCATCTGCGCTATGTCCAGCATTAGTTGAGGCTGTCCACTAACAAAGGGTTTTAGTATAAATGGGTGGTTAAGCATTTAATTGGCGTCTTCCTAATTTTAGGTGTTCAACGTTTTTCTTTTTGTGATATAGCATAGCTATTTATAAAAATAGGTCAATTGCGTGAAACGTAAAAACTAATGTAGGATCCATACAAAAAAAATGTTAGTGTGTATTTTCTCTTTCTAAGACATTGCATTTATCTTAATTCTTTACCTACCGTATTACTGCATGAAAATAATTGTAAACCTAATGCAAGATTCGTTTTACATATATTTTGAATTGTGGTACTATATAACTAAATAAAAACATAGTGTTTTAATATATCTACTATATTTTCACGTTAAATGTATTTTGTTGGGGTTGCTGGTTTTAATGTCATTTACAATGCATTGTAATATGTTTCTTTTTTATTATTTATAACTGTTGTTAGAGAATTTAATACATTTTAATATATTATTGTAAGTTTATCTTAATCTTTTACATAAAATATACAGTTTTAAGTTTATATTTGTGTTTTCGTGAGTCATAATTAATATAACTGTTAAGAAAGGTTTAAAGTTTTATTCAAGTTTTTTTTGTTTCTTGTCCATAAATAACAATGCTATTGTGTCTATCCTTTTGTATTATATTGTAATAGCAGTTGCCCACATCTTCGTACTCAATACCGTAGTCTTTCCACGTGTATGAGCACTTCTGGTTCGAGTGAATTTATATTTCTGACGATAATTTTGAGTCTATCTTGTTGCCACGATCAAGGAAATATGTTAAAAAAGCTTATTTAAGGTCATTGTAGCTTATTCTGGTCTTGGTATTTATTGTGCCATAGTTGGTTTTGCTTTGCTTCCCCAATTAAGGAAATACATATTTATACAAAGGTCTGAGAAACCTACTTCTAATAGAAGATAACTAAAATGGTCTTTATAACAATCTTTTAATTTATATTATATGTTAGATAGCAACTTTGTCTTTGATATCTTCATTACAGTACCAACGAAGCACTACATATGTAAATTTTCCTGACATTCACAGTAAAAAGTATATTTTTATGAAAATTTTTATTTTTTAATCTGGTTATTTCAGCATTAGTTGCATACAATTTTTTAAATACGAAATGTTGATACTATCAAGATTACTCTATGTTTTGAAGATTATAAATGTAAAAAAAATTGAAAATAATGGTTACATTAATTAGATATACGGTTGTGTTGTCATAAAACAGTGTTTACAAAAAACAATTAATTACATTTGGCAGGCTATTTCAGTGTGAAGAATTATTAAAAAATAATTTATTTTTCTATTTGCCTGATATTTTCTGTGAACTTTGGTTTAACTGTTATTCTGATATTTTGGAAGAAAGACGAATTCAACAAATCAGAGTTCATTATAATCGGTACAACCATTCTTAAGTAGTTATTATAAACTAGTGTAACTAATCTAATTTTGTTTTGTGTATATAAATAATACACTGTAGAAAATAACCAAACAGTTTTATTTTATAATTAATAAATCTAATATAACTGAATCGGTTTGTAATTAATTATTATCTATATCTCAATGATGCTTAAAGTAAGTTTGAACTCGATTTGATGTAAGTTAGGGCTGTGCTACACGTTGTACGAAAGTTTGGCGAAGTCATTGTCAAGTTTGCATGTTGTCTGTTGCCTTTGTACTCTCCCTCGAGTACATAGCACATGCAAGTTTGCGGAACTCTACTATTTGTATAGAACGGTTCAGGAGTCTCCGCTTATATATCAAATGCTCAGACTACATTTTCTTGCAGGGGACATTTCAATTCTAAATTATTGCTTCAGTATTATTTTTAAGTATAATAAAAACATGAATAAACAAAACTCTTTAGTGATGATGATGATTTGAAATAGGATTCCGGATATCTGCCATCGTTATAAAAATAGAACACTAAGTCTCGAGGGTTGGAATCCATCATCTTCGTCAGTTATAAAAAAAAAAACCTTAAGAAATGAGGCCGCGCAAGTTAGTTAAATTGATATTTCAGGACATATAGTATTCCCGCGTGAATGCCAATTGGAGTGGCATTACGAAACCAAACAAAAACATATATTAATTGTTTCAAAATTTGTGGCTATTTTAGGAAACCTGTACCTATGCAATATATCTCACAGCGGGTTTATATGCAACTTCCAAAATAGAATATTATGCGAACTTAAAACCAACATGTTTATCATAAAAAAAACAACGTACTGGACAGAACCCTGAAGTTATATTTTTAAGAATTCCAAATTCCCTTAAGTGTATACCATAAAAGAGATACAGATCCTTGGATGGAAGAACATTATACATTATATGGTATATACTCAAAAAAATTTAAGTTTTTAATAAATGTTGAAAAATTTAGATCAAAATATATTTTGAGTGTTCTTAAACAAAACCTAACGCCACACCTTAATCATAAATGCATGAATCATAAATGCAAACATCAAGATAAGAACATCCAAAATATAGGAAAACTTTGTACTTTTAATAACTTGGTGGGGAAAAATTTAAGTTAATTCTTATGCTTGATGACATATCAGTATCTCTGTATGAATACTGTGTTTAAAAAATAAAATGAAATACAACTCGGATAAAACAGAATTAACCCAGGCGGATTTATAATTTATGTTTCAATTTCATATAAAACTTAACGTTAAATATATATTAATATATAAAGATATTATACATGATAAATTTATATGATAAATAGAAACAAATAGTCTTTTAAGTCAAACAACCTTAACTGGATTGGCTTTGTTATTAGAATTTGACTCTGTGGTGGGAGACTTTATTTATTATTTAGGCTTAGTTTTTTTTACTATTTATTGGCTTAAAAATAATATACCATAGTATCTTATGATAAATTGATATTTTTAGTTAATATTAAAAAAAGAAAATGATAATAGTTTGTTATTATATCCACAATATATTATTAGTAGTTCAAGTTATTTTCCTCGCATTTCAGTCAACTTAACCAATTTATTGCCCTTAGTAATTGGTGTCAGCTGATTTCGTATTGGTATTATAGATTTATTTAGCCAGCCGAAGTTAGTGATTACCGTCTGAACAGAACAGTCACGGAAACAGCTGTCCTCACAGTTCTGCCAAGTTTCCCAATTAGCTGTCTTCCGTTGGTGGTGTCACCTGAATTCGCATTGATGCTTGATATGTATAATAAGCTGAAGTTAGTGACTAAAGTTTTACAAGATCAGTCACAAAGGAGTTAGTCACTTCACTATTAATTTGTTTTCAGTAGAGTATCAGCATGATTTCGCGATGTGCCTTTGAACTGCTTAACGTTGAAGAATCGTTTATTCGGAAAGAATTCTCTTCATAAATTTACAAAGGGTCTACCAACGCGCGATACATTGTTGGTTAGAATACTAAAACGAATATTTTGAATAAAATATTTAGCAATATCAATTAACTGAACATTAAAAAACAATCGATATTCTTTTTATATTATAAAGAAACACAACTAAATAAAAGTGCATAATTTAAAGTTAATAAAACATAAAAATTCCAACTATTTATCCAGCTGTAACAACACGCTTCAGATAAGCTCACCACTTCATTGCAGACCTTATCAATGCAATGGATTTCTACAATCTTTGTTAAATCTATAGGTACGATTTTCTCGAAATATTTTGAAAGACAGATATGAAATGTTTAAAGACCCTAGAGTGATAAACTTCGCTGACGCTTCGTAATATTTCTTTTTCAAAATCACACGATTTGTTTTATCTCTGCAATCTCTGAGATAGCGTTAGTAGATTGTTTAACTCAATAAAATCAGCCATTTTAATATTCAAGTCACCTAAATTTTATAACAAGGCAAGAGCTAACTAGAGGAGGGACACATTTGTTGTTATTAGTTCGAAACACAACAATACAAGTTGAAGCTCCAACTCGTTGTATAATCTACAGCACATGAATATTCTCCAAGGAACTACCATATTAATGAACCAACCATCTTTAGTGTATCTCTCTCCGCCCAGGGATCTGCAAGCGAGCGCAAACTCCACGGCAACTAGCGGCGCACACTAGACACTTCTGAATAATTATGAGGCAATTTGTTGATCAAATATAAACTAAATGAAAATAAAATATAAATTTTAATAACATTTCTGAAAGTAATCTTGAAACGGAGTTTGCGATAATCTAATTTCTTGTGCATTATAAAGAAGTGGAATACCACGGGTCTTGATCTACAGCAGCGAAACGTAGACACATGCGCACACGCACGCACTCATATTGTGTACTAAGAGGTATTTAAAATACACTTTACAATATCAAATAAACAATATGAAACACTTAAGTTTCCATCACAAATAGTTTTAAATTCCTATATCAATATTACACAACCTAATAGACTGCATTTGTCGAGTATATTTTTGTGAATACTATCTGTGTCTTTTAACAGTTCACTTTGCCTGTGACTCAGATAGAACAATCGGGTCACGTTCAAGATTTGAAACACATCAGCTGACCACTCTTCATAATATTAAACGTAACTATTATCAAAGCTTGATCTCAACGTGTCATCTCTGTTTTGACCTTACTGCAGTTGGATTTAAACTGAGAAGATTGCGATATCAGGTGTTTGCTATGCAGTTTTAAATGGTTTTAATATTTTCGCCAAGCCCCACTCACCCTGCTTGGAAAGTGCACTTTTAAATACTTTTCAATTAGTAACAAACCTATTGTACGATTCAACCAACTCTAATGTTGATATTAACTTAAATTTGCAAAATTAAATTATGTATTTCTAACGTATCTAAAATTGCAAATTACGTGCTTTGGAAACATTAAGATAAGTTCTTGCTTATTAAGGTTATAGCTCCAATATATTTCGCAACTACATATATCTTGAATTAGTTTAGCAGAATTTTTGTCTAACGAAATTTATACGTTGGATACCAACCCACAATTCCTTAAAAATCATATCCTTAAAATTTATTTGGATGTTAAGTATATTTTATGTGAAATTATAAATAGACTCTGCAGGACGTTCTGCTGTGGAACACCTAATACAGCTGACTGCTTGTACCCTGGGGGTGGTAGTTGTAGAGTGTACACACGTTTGTGACATACTCGTGCCCAACAACAAAGTAACCCTCTCGGCAACACAAGGTTGCTACTGACAGAACTGCCATGGCTAGGGATCTAAGTACATGTGAACTAAGTAAAGCAGAAATAGATCAGAATTCCTTCTTGTTTGAATCTTGTTTCTTATGTATTATTAACTCTTATTTTATTGTAACACTCGATGTACCTTATTTTTTTATTGTTGACTCCATTAAAACTAAAGGAAAGGCATCAATAAATAATAATCACTGGTACGGTTTCCGTGAAATAGGGTGATATGGTATGAGTTTGAGATGAAGGGGAATTAACTGGTAAATGAAGGTTTCGTTTAATTTGCGTACAAGTGATGTATGGAAGAACAGAATTAGCTTAACAAGTTTAGAAAGGATATAAAGGAGACATTCGAAAAATATTTGTGTTGGTTTTATTACTCATAAGGCTGGAAATATTTCTGTCTGTCTGTCTGTCTCTCGATCTGTCTGTCCGCACGATATCTCGAAAACTAACTGACCTATAGATTTCAACTTGTGCACGAAACTTCTTTTCTATATGTGGAACATTTCACACCATAAGATTTGACAGAGCGCGTAATAAAAAGAAGTTCATATTAAGTATATATTTTTGCGTGATATACACATAAAGAGTTTGAAAGTTAATAGTAGGAATTGAATTAGTGCTACAAGACTGTGTTGATCAATTTGGTGACGTTGTTTCTACAATTAAATGTAAGGCTGGACTGAAAGAGTATATCCTGGCACAAAATGAAAGAAAGAAATGTTAAATATGTCTATTTACGTTTAATAACTCTAACTTCTTAGCAGTTTTCTCACTGAAGAAAATTTCTGCACACCTGAAATGAACGTTATATTAATTACGTTATGTGTAAATTATAAATTTATGAAGCAAACTGGCGAGGCATAATACATTTGTGATTTTAATTCTGTTAATTTCAGTAAATGAAACAAAATTATATAGTATATAATATATATATATATATATATATATATATATATATATATATATATATATATATATAATTTTGTTATTCTAAGGATTCCCGACATATGCACTTAATTAATACAATTGCCTTTAAACAAACAGGGAATAAACATTGCGATCCAAAACATTACTATAAAAACCAATGCAAAAAACATAGCTACGAAAAACAAAAATAATATTGGTTCCAATTGTAAAACCAAAGAAATATTGTAAAACGTATATGCACTTAATTAATACAATTGCCTTTAAACAAACAGGGAATAAACATTGCGATCCAAAACATTACTATAAAAACCAATGCAAAAAACATAGCAACGAAAAAACAAAAATAATATTGGTTCCAATTGTAAAACCAAAGAAATATTGTAAAACGATATTGCGACCACTATAAAAGAAAATAGTAAAAATACAACTAGTATTTCATTTGTCCCAAAGAGATAAATCTTTTCTGTAGCTTTCGATGGATTTAATTAAAGTATCTGACGCATTTCTGACTTCAATGGCGTCCCTAATACTGCAGTGGTAGCTGTAGCCTATTTGCTGCAAGCGTTCAACGAAGACACCTATGAAGTGAGTTCCTTTGGGAAAACTTAACTCAATGGATTCCAAAATTTCTGGCGTTCAGAAGCTTGTATAACAATTAGTCAAAACCGAACGTCGCTAACCAATCCAAAAAGATACACAACCAGTCCATCAACTGATACCTCAGTTAAAATTAAATATTAACTGAATGTATGCTGAAAAGAATTATTTAAATTAATTTAAATATTGGTATAGGTAAAAGCAACAATGTTGAGATTCAATTAAATTCAATTCCACAAAGTTTTAAGTTTTGCCAACTTCCTGCCGTTGAAGTCGGTACCGACAAATGGCGAAGGGCCAGAGACACACAGCCGAACACACGTGGGACTAATAACTTACGTGACTCGCCTCCGAACAAGTCCTAATACCTTATATCCTCTCGTTTGAGACTTTAGTTCTCTTGTAGTTTTCTAATCCACTTATTTTACATTCAAACTTAGTATAGCTCCAAAGTTAACAAATTTAATTTTTCTTAAATGAATAACTAGTCATGTCTACATTCATTTATTAAGTTTTCCTTACAAAATCCACCTCCTTCACTGAATGGCGTAAACTATTAAATGTTTAAAAAAGTGTATATATTTACAATATTGTTGTAAATTTCATATCTACAAGATAAAATAAACTATACATTTCGAATTTTGGATGCAACCTGGTTATATAAGGCTGTGAATTTCAGTTAGCTATAATCGTCTAAGTAAAGTGTCACTTAAATTATTATAATAAATGATTATTACGAGCCGTGAAAGGCAAATTTATTTTTAACTGTACACTCACTCTTCACACCGTTGATATCGTATTAAATAATTAGTCGCTTTATTATTTTAGTTTCTTAAATCTAAAATATTACATAAAAATCTTAAGGTGTCTGTCTCTGTGTTAGTGTGTGCACCGCTCAATCAAATAAAAAACTACTGGATCGATGTACTGAACTTTTACATGAGATTCATTTTCAGGGTCCCTGTTTTCGAAAATTCCTCTACTAAGCCTCACTGGTCTCAAAAATTGCGAAGTATTGATTGAAAGAACCAGTTAAATGTTATCATCTGTTATATAAGTCAATAACAAACAGCTGGTTAGGTCCATCATGTGTTCCATAATGAGTTTGGCTAAGAACGGACTGTAAAACGATTATGTTACTAAATGCATAATACTAATAATAACAATTGTCATATTCCATGATTGAGGAATGACTTAAGTACATGCAATTTAAATAACAGAACTGCCACGTACTAGTCATTTGACGTTAAAAGAACGTTTTATAGTTCTTCATTAATATGTTAACTAATTTTTTAAGTATAGAAATATTTTATTTAAAATTTCCCACTTCCTACGCGTATGTAACATTTTAACAACAATTCAATGAGAACCATTTTTTTAATCTTGTTGCGGAATAGGATAGTTTTAAAAAGACAATCATGGGATATCCATTCCATTGTAAGGCCTATGAACTTTCATTGAAAGTACGTATTAAGTTCATTAAAACGAAACTAGTTTCGAAAGGTAAAATCAACAAGGGAAGTTGCATTATCTCAACTAAGCAATGGTTGATTTGAATTTCATTTGCTAGAGCTTTAGAAGTGAACATCATGTGTATTGACAAGTTTATCATATTTGTATTTTGTAGGTAAAAATGTGCAAATGAAAAATAGTTTGTTACCTCGACCTTTCATGGGTGTAATATTTCCGACAATCACGTATTAATCGTCATACCAGCCCATAGAGAGTTATCGTACCTCTAATATCCATATAAACATATAACTCTAAAGTTATAGTTGAAATTGTATTTAGTCTCAAATATATCATAAATTAATTAATTAAATGTAATAATTAACTGAAGTAGATCTTAAGGAACTAGATGGTCCTAGTTTCACCTACTTATTTAACTGACTGTCAGACTATAGTACAGTTTCTGTCTGCTATAATTCTACACAATGGACAATGATTAGTCTGTATAATCTCTTACTTAACCTGACGAGAGTTAATCCTTAGGCGATTAAGTAACGTTCCTTCACAGACCTCAGTGCAGGAGTTAAAGTTAAAATCCTAGCTTTAAAGTAGTTAACTTGGTTAGACATTTTAACTACAGTACAGTATAGCCTCTGTAGAGAAAATTGTTTGTTTAATGTTGTTAATAAAATAATTATTTGCTTCTACGATATTAGTTGTTGATTTAAAACCCACTGTGAAATAAGAGCTTGCCATGTGATATTCTTCATTTTCTCTTAAAATAATTCTTTTAGTTGGTAATTCCTTCTTTATACATTTGAATTTTACCATTTCAATTTGTTTATATATATATATATATTTTTTTTTACATAGTTTGATATTCATAATTAAAACAGTACCCGCGAAACAGAATCCTATTTTAAGTACATTATGTTTTTGTAAATTACATTTTTTTAAAGTATATAAATAAATAAACACGCTATATATGTAAATAATAAACAAAACAGCAACCACCTCTTCACAAAGGGTTATAAGCTAAATAGTATTTGAATTAACATTTAAATCAGAATTTATACGTTTTTCATTTACAAAATAAGATAAAATAGTACTAGTAATTTAATTTAATTTAATATTTGAGATATACATGGGGATAGCCAAGAACGCAAAGCAAACCCTCCAGTACAAGTCGCTGCTAAGTATCCTGTAAAGTACGACTTCCTGTAACTCTCGTGACGTAGACACGGCTGAACTCAACATCCAGGAGATACGACGTACTTTATACAAACATCTATGTAGAAGGAGCGGTGGGATTGTTTAGCACACAAACACTAATGGATGTGTGATAACTACAGAGAAACAACTAAATTGTAATGAAAGCATTAAATAGCAATGCAAAAGACAGAGATCATTTGTATTTAGAATAATTATTTTCGCAGCTTAGAAGCACATAAGTGAGGGGTGGCAAAACCCTTAACTTCTACGTTAACTTTTACACTGCCATGTACAGTTAATGGCTGAAGTAAACACACGGCAATATTGTTGCCACGATTAAGAAAATATGTCTAAAAGTGTATATTTATGCCATTGTAATTTACTCTGTTCTTATTGTTTGTTTGTGCCTTGTTTTATTGACACAAACACAAGAATGAGAAGCCTACTTCCGTCAAAAGGCAAATAAGATGAGTTTTACATCAGTCGTTAAATTTATTGCAAAGGTTAGCTATCACTAACCAAGCTTGTTTTATATTAATTAAAACTTATAGTTTACTTATCTAAATATATTCTTACTCTGTTCTTAACAGCGGTTGCAGAAACAATTAACACAAGAAGTGTTGTTGCTATAAAGCTTTTTTTAAGACTATAAATGTAAAAAAATTGCAAGTAGTCGTTCAATGAATTAGATATATGGTTGTGCTGTCATAAAACAGTGTTTACACAGATTGATTAAATTTAATATGCTCTATGAACTAATAATAATGACTTAGTTACAACACAACTGTAGAGACCAGTGGAGCATAGCTCGGAGGGATTTCGAAATAGGAATAGGGTATGTGTTAACCAGGAAGCCTAAGAATGTCAATGTTAATTCTCCGTACAATCTGGCTATTAGCTTTTATGTGATTGAAAACGTACAGTACACGATAACACACGTGAGCACGCAAACACACAAAACAATTTTCTGAACTTAAATTGTGACATAAAATGTACTACTTTCCATATACTAGCAAGATTATTCCTCTTTATACATAATGTATATAAAAAATCCAATTTAGCGCTTTTTTAGTATAATAAATAATTAAATGAAATAATAAAGTAATTAAGACAGTAAATAATTTTTTTTATTTCGTTATCGGTTACAATAGGAAGTTATTTTCATACATGTTACTATCGATTGTTTAAACTTTCTTATTGTTAAAAGTGTAATATCTCGAGGATGTCATTTGTTGAGATGTCATAATAAATACAAAGTCCATGGATCTAGAAGTGGAAGACCGAAGCTCTAGGTGAGAACCTACAAGGGCTCTATTACTCTTCTACACAGCCTATACTACAACCTAACCTTGCATCAAACACTTCTTAACATATAATAAACAAAATTACTGTCGACCCCAAACCTTTTATCTCATCAACCATTGTTATCTACTTTTTATAGGTTTAAAATGTTTTAAGTTATTATCAATTTGTTAAATAACAATTTTATATTGTATATGACCAACAAGCCACAATGTGTATATCAAATAATGTTTTTTTTCATCATCCAAAGTTGTTAACTTTAAACTGAAGAATTGTTTTTATCCTAATCATGCTAATTAATTAAATTTTTATACGTAATAAGTATGTAAATTAAATATGAAGGGTGAGCAAAAGTTGGAGTATTCAACACAAATATGAATATGATGTCGTATTATTTTCGCTTATTCCAATCGTTTTAACTTGTGAGATATTATTAGGATAAGCCAAACTACTTTATAGCCTTAGTGTATTAAAAACATTATAAAACTATAATTCAAAGTATTACGCTGGATTATTGCAAAAAGCAAACCTTATAACTTATTCAATAGATTGTGAAGACATCTCCATAATTAACGGTAATGATGAATATTCAATCAAATAAAACTTGCAGAGCACTATTGTAATCACTAGTTGAAGGGGTGCTGAGGTACATATCTGAGGTATGTAAACTAACCAGAAGCCACAGTTGACAATATTTGCATGTCAACTGTACTGAATGCTGCTGCAGCTATCTGCGAGCTGAACGTTTAGCTATTAGGAAGGCTGATCAGTGTTGTGTCAACGCTGGAGGAGTGGAGCCTGAGTCTGCATACTGATCGAGACAATTAGAACCTTCAAGTGTTGGGAGGCTGGGTGTCAGAGACAGGGTTGTTAATGTCAAGTCCAGTCAGCACTGTTTGTACTAACATTACATTTGAGTGGTAAATCTGGTACGTCATTGAAGAATGAAATGAAAATCTAACCCTCTTGATGGAAAATGATGTGTTAGTTTATTACATTGTTTGTAAATTACATAAGAATAGTATGTATAGAATTGTTGTAAAAATTAAACATTTATATTTACTTTGGTATAATAATAATAATAAACATAGGGATCAGACGACAATCCCATTGTACCAGGATTTGCTTAGGATCGATTACTTTATTTTGTTTGAAAACGAAAACTGGCACCTTCCGTCATGAAACACTTTTAAATTTAGATGAACATATCATATATATTAAAGTACAATTACTCCAATACTCAGCTATGTGGAACACAGTTGTACGCTCAGTAAACAGGGCATGGTTATCTGACTATATACATTTTGGCTGTGGTGTACTAAATATATAAGGAAATACTCTAAGTAAAAATATAATTTTAAATTTTTTACGTAATATTTTATTTTTTTAAACATTTTCACAAAACGCCAATAACATCCAGATTAGGATAAGATTATGAAATCCAATAATCAGACATATCACAAAAATTGCGTATCAAGACTGAATATTGTTAAAATTTGTAATCTAATATTTTTATTGACTAAAATTCTTTCAGTGGGTCTATAGTTGAACTACGTGTTTTGTTAAACTACGGTGTTAGAACTGCTTAAAAGGTGCCGTTAACAAGCTTGTTCGTAACCGGAACTCTATTATCAACTGTGAATCTCGTACAAAAATAGCTGCTCGGTCTGTAGTACAAGAATTGACACTTAAAAGCATTAAGTAATAAGCATTAAGGCATTAAGTTTTGATAGTTAAAAGCAGCATTTCCATTACCTGATAGATTGCTTGGTTTTTATGAAGCATCAAATACGTGTTTCAAATATTTCAAAATGATTGATGTAATTGTCTATGAATACATTATAACAATAGTTTTAAAAAGGATGTCTGATTTTGAATAATTAAAAGGCATACGAATTTTATCATATACTATTTTCGTGGTATGACAAAAAGTTATATATTTAGGATGCAGTGGGGTGAGGTGTATCCGAAGCAAACAATTTATAAAAGATGCTTTAAAAAGTTCTAAAATACTCCAACTTTTTCCCTTTATACCAGTTTGTTTCGAACTATATAAAGAAGCGACAATAAAAAAGACCCGGTTATGTAATTATTACTGTTTTAAATTTCCTGAGTTTTCAATGTTCGTATTTAATTGCATTATATTTTAAAATTTTCACTTATAGATTTTGCTTTGATGAAATGTATTCAATTTACTTACAAAAATATAGTTAAAATAAAAATATAAGTATAGAATATTTATTGAAATGAAATTTGAAATTTGTCGTGAAAACATATATTCCAAAGACAAACATTAATATAATATTTTACAATTCACCATTTCAAACGTGTTTAGAGTCTTCCGAATAAATTCGTTTGTGTTGCAGGAATTAACGAAATGGTAATACAAAATATGCGTAAGTTCATTGAAGAAGCCCTGTTCTCCCGTAATGTTTTTGATGATAGGCTAAAAACCACAACATAGTGTAAAATTAACTTTAATTAAATATTATTGGGGTTAAAATCAACCAGACCGGTGTTTGATACACAGCTCTATTTCAATTCAAACATAGTTAACTAAACTAATTAGAAGCACCTGGAATTAGGTTCGTTTGATCAAAGTGATGTAAACTTTGAGTGAATTAACCTCATATACAGTTTACTAAGTTATCTCTGGTAATATCACTTTGATATTCACGTATATTCACAAGAGACATTTCGATTTGTAAATTTGTTAAATCCACGACCCGTACACGTCATGAAGTTAGTCTCTCCAATTTATATGTATTATGATTGTATAAACATCAAAGGTAGGTTTCGTTATACAATATAAACACCATTACCATACATATAATAATATCATAGACAAAACAACGTGATTCAATGCAGTAGTTCTCTTTAATTTAGGTTGTTACATGAAGTATGTTTTTATACTTAGGACAAGCAGCTGAGAAAGCTCTCATCGGATTTAGTCCTCGAAGGACCTAAACGCTTGCTTCCGGATTCCCAGTATATTAAGGATGGTGAAAGATGTAGGTTAGATGTCACCTTTTGTCGACATCTCATTAAGAGTGATAAGTGGGCTGTATCCTAGTCATGTCACTTTGGCAAAAGGGAAGGCCAACTCTATTCTTGACTCTCCAGTCAGGTCAAAGCGGGTAAGGGGTAACATTCTCTTATGTCCAGATTAGCAACAATCTTAGCACCAAGGAAGCTCCAACGCCTCCAATAGTTGTCCTCGCAGTAGACTAGCCCTATCGATCCACCGTTCCATACCAATATCCCGAAATTTGAGGGTATTGATGTTCAATAACAGTTTTAGAGGATCTCTTTCTCAAAAAGATAATGTAAATAAAGTCAATAAAACGGAATAAATAGTCCTCTTTTAAATTCAAGTTTGTTAAGGAACACGTAAAAAAATTATGAAAATCACGAATATTGTTAAATACAGGCTAGTGTACCTCAAAATAATGTTTTACAAATATAAAATTTATTTAAATAATCTATAATATTAATCATAAAATTACTTAATGAACTTTCACTGATGACAGTATTACAAGAGCTGCTTAAAATATTTACCTCCATTGTTAACACACATTTCAGCCCGACGAGTCAAAGAGGAATTCTTCATGTATTCCTTAACATTATTGGACTGTTTCTTTTTTATTTCTCGAGCAGCAATCATGATTCTGTGTAAAAGTTCATTCACATTACTCGATGTCCGATTTTCGAGCATACACCAATGACTTCATGTTTCCCCAAACAGAAATGTAAGGATTTTATGCCATATTGGACAAATCCACCTGTTTGGGAATGTTTCCTTAAGGTACTGAGGTACTGGCGATAAATATGATATGCAAATACTTGTTGGAAATACTTCATGTTATAAGTGAGACATCCTCTAAAAGCTCAAATAGTTCATTTTGAAGAAAATTTTGATAGGTCTCACCAGACATTCGACGATTAAGGATGTATGGACCGACCAGAATATTGTAGACGTTTATCGAAAACCGACGTTAATAGTTCAGAGGTACCGTGAGGATTGGCATCATTCCAAATACGAGTATGATTGTTTCTTGTGTTGTTAATTCCATTGTATATAAATGTTGCTTCCTAACATTCAATAACCATTGGCAATAATTGATTCTCTCACTAAAATCACAATTTTCGACGTGTTTGCACACACTGAAGATGGTACGGATGCAAATGTACTGAAATGTAATGTTCTCTATATGCTGACATGTGGAATGTGCAAACGCGCAGATAATCTTCGTGTACTTGTTGAAGGACTTCGCCGTGCCATATGCAATATCTGCATAGACAATAACTGTTCACTACTATTGTTTATCCGTTCCAAATTTAATACAAACGATCCAGTTTCACTCAGTTTTCTGTGTATGTTTATAATTACCTGTCTGTTGGGAATAATTTGATTAGAAAATCGTATACGATATTCCTTAACAGCTTTTCTAGCATTACAGAAGCCGTACACAAAATGCATCTGTGATTCTCGTTTGTATGTCATCTCATTGGTCCTAATGTTAAATTTGTCATATTCCGATACCATCTACTAAACTACCATAGCCAAGTAAACTACACTTCGTAAGCTGTTTTTGTCACTCTTTAACTAAATACAAAACCTTTATTAATTTTTGCCAAGAAAATAATAGGTATCACACAAGTACAATATGATCATGATATGAAGTCTGCATGATTTTATATAATCGTATAAAAAACTGAAATATATGTAATCTTTTAAGCGTGCAATCACATGTATCACAGTTTTGGTTGTTATTTTGAACTCTTCAATGGTGTAGATTGATTTATCTCCGAGTCTTCTGGAAGCAAGTTGTATAGTCTTGCTCCAATACACTAAGGAGGATCATTGCCAAATCACGTGTGATGGTAGTGAATTGTCCTCATTCTAGGTAAGTTGCCTTGCAAAATAGAAGAGTAATGACGACTTTAATAATTTAGATGGATACCATTATGAGAATTCTAAGTGTTATGAAGGCTTATCTGGAGTTTTCTTCAGGTTATGCGCCAGCCAGGATCCGCACAGCAAGCTTTTGTGTAAAAAGGGCTCTTTTGAGATTATTAATTGAAGAACTTAACGAATATGGGATTCCAAGAAGGCATAACAAGATAGCGTTTTTGGAACTTATGGTGTTGCTTACAATTTGTATTCTTTTCAATAAAAGAATAGCAAAACTGAATCTAGAACATAGCTTGTCCATGTGAATGATCCAAAAGAGATCTTCCAATATTACACCCAGGTACTTAGTTGCTTCATGGAGTTGCGGTAAAATTCATATTTTATCCATCATAATGCTAATGTTTTTTTATCTTGGAAGAGTTAGTAAGAAGATCATTGTTATCACAATATTGCTCTGCCATGCTCAATGCGGTGTAGGTGTTAATGTCCAAGATCTCAGTGTAGTTACTACCAGTTAACAGGACAGTATCATCAGTATACATGATGGGCTAACATAAATTTCCGAGGTAGTTTGGAAGATCTGAATTGAATAGTACAAACAAAATCCTTCCCAATACAGAACCTTGAGGTGTCCCTGTTTTGACCATTTGTGGCTTTGATTTTATAATTCTGTAAATCCCATTCTGTATTTGTTTTATATCAACTATTTTCTCCCACCCTGTAAGATACCTTATAAAATACAGAAGTGCATTTCGCTCAGATCCCTATCATTTGGCCTTTTGCATTATTAAACTGTGATCCAAAGAGTCAAAGGCTTCGTTAAGGTCACAAAAGACACTTAAAAGAGTTCTTTCTTCAAGGTTGTTAATTATCAATTCAGTTAGGTGAATCAGTCAATTGTCTTGTGTTTGATTCTCCTGATAAAAATCCATTTTATCTTGCTGTTAAGACGTTGAAGTTTGAATAATGTGTGAGCCTATAACTAATACTATTTTTCAATAGTTTTAGAATAGACAGAACTAAGGATTTTGCCTTGTCATTTTTTACTTCCTGTTTACTTCCTTGTTTAAAGTCAGGATATATTTTTTAAATTAAATTTTATTGAATAATTCTCTCAAGCAGGGATTTATAATTAATGTCGGTGAGGATTTTAATAGTTTCATTAATGCAATATTTTACCAGTTTAGATAGATTTGATACAATCAAATCCTATTAGAAGTTGTTTATTTTAGGGAAGAAACCATATGTAAGACCTCTTCATGCGATGCAAGTTTCTAGATGTAACAGCTTTCTTTGGAGTGAATCATTCATCTGATCATTATTTGTCTTTTGGATGTTACTCCGGTGTAACATTTTCTCAACTGCAGTTGTGAAAAACGTATTACAATGTCCACTTACTTTTTCAAGATCATTAACAATTGTTCATGCAACCCTCCATTTGTACGAACTAATTTCCTAAGTGTTTATAGGAAATACCGATCGCGATCTCACCGATATAAAAATATATAAAATATAAATATTGAATTTTGAACTTAAATCGTTTACAAAAGTCACAATATTTCGATTCTTTTTTATAGAAAGTCGTAAAAAGTAAAAATAACTCTTCTATAAATATTTTTATCAAGTTTTATTATATGAAAAAATGTTGCGGTCTCTTCCAGGTATGTTCGTGGCAGCAGGACACCGACAATATGGGAAATGTTCTCTCTCATAATCGTGCAGGAGACAAATTACGCAAGGCTGTAGTGTACTAGCCAATTAGAAATTCGGCATTAATTGTCTTGTTCTGATTTTAAAGTAAATGTGAACACACAGTAGATTCTATCGGTGGCCTAATCAGGTTCATGTACTGATTCGTTTCTTAATGTTTGTTCCATATACTTGTCGAATAAGTAAGTATACCAGAACGAAAAGATTAACCAAATTAAAAGATTAATCAAATGGCAAGGGCATTCTAAACCTGCTTTTTACTATTGAACGTGTAAGCATTAGTAAGAACATTAGTAAGTTGTAGCCTATATGATTATGTTACCAGAGTAGTTCACTTCTATCTTACAAAATGGCCAGTTAAATGTAACTCTCACATTAAAAACGTCACAATATAGGCTTTAGTATTTATATGTATGTATGGTATGTATACTGTATATGGCTTTACTTCATAAGGTAAATAAAATATGATGTATTTTATCATTCGAAGATTCATGTGCCGGTCAGTTATACTGATAAAAGTGAAAACCTTTTTAATCAATTATATTACTTGAGAGAAATTCATTACAAATGAAATGTTATCATCTATTATGTGATGGCTGCTAAGTATCTATTACAGTTTATAAAAATAATCTTAAAAAACAAATCAAATCTTATATTATAATCTTTATAAAAATAATATTTGGTAATATGAGTCAATGTTTAAAGATTATCTCAAGCCATCTTGATTCATAGTATATCCACAGCAAAAATTTCCTTTTAACTCCAGTTTAAATTTCAAAATATAGCACATTTATAAAATAACATAAATTATACATATCAGTAATAACAATAAGTGACTTATTGCTGGGAATTATAAGGTATGCCTCTAAACAAGTTCTTGTTATGCCTCAAACTGACTGTTATTAAATCGAATTGTTATGTATGATTCAGGGGGTGGACACAAAAACGATCACAATCTACTTAGCGTACCAACCCGACAGAAATAAAAATATGCCGTGCCATCTATTAGCGCAACAATGACTGAGAGTGAAGTAACATTAAAACACCATTGACGTGTTACACCACCAACTATTGCTAGCTATTTATTTTAAGCTTAGGGGTAATCGATTTTTAAACAGAAATCAATATAAAACGTATTTTAGCATCGTACAGAATAAAAACTCTTTGTATTTTATTCGTATTCTATTTTATTTTTCTTGTACATTCCAAATTTTATATATTCTATGCTTTACTTCATTTCTAGTAATTTTACATAATCTCAAAACTATGATGTATATTACACCAACACTACTAAATGACTCATTTTCACTAACTCATATCTTCAAATCTGAAATTAACGCACTCTGAAGAGAACAAACCTCTTGTGGTGACGTCATAGATCAGTGTCCACCACAGAGACGTCCCCAGACAAAACCTCACACAGACAGCAATTAATGAACAGTCATACAACAATGGCTACTCCACTTCCTGCCATTGTTGTGGTAATGGAGGCCAGCAGAGTTTAGCAAATGGGCGTCTACCCTTTGTGGACCAAATAATCATATAAAACTTTTTCCAAGCAAGACAGTATTCATTCATAAGAGGGTGTAAAACCGTCTCTAGTAAAGCTCCAGAATGTGAAAATACAATCCCATAAGTATGCAAAAACATACGCTCATCTGCTAGTATATATATATATGTTTTATATATATTTATTTATTTATAATAATATATTTATCACTAATAAAATGCTATAGAATTATGCTATCGAAGTGGTATTATTGTCAGCTTTTAATTACTAAAGGGTAATGAAGTCCAATATTATTACTGGCACATTAATACATATCTTTAAAAAAAAATTAAATTACGAAACGTGCATAAAGCGTGCATAGATTTTTTAAGAAGTACGTGAGGCCGGTCTCCTTTCTTCTGTCCGTTACTATGGACAGAGCCTTCGCACAATCATGTCAAACAGAATTCAGAAAAGGTCCGGTACAGAACGAGGTGGCAAGACCAAAAACTCATGCCTGATAACTTGCGTATAGCAACTATAACGGTCTTCTACAATTACAATTATTGTGAAAAGTTTTATCTTCCTCCTACGTAGAACCAAGTTTTATCTATTAAGTTAAGTTGTTGTTTAGTTTTTGTCATTTGTAGTGTTGTTAAGTTGTTTAGTTAACTTTCTTTTTCAGAATCTGTTAAACATTATTTTATTTTAGCTGAAAGATCTGCAACACTTTAATGATAGATCTACATAGTCATTTAATTTTCTAAAATATCCACGTAATGCTATATACAAATTTTCTTTCAGTTCGAAATTTAAAAAGAATATTTAATTACAATATAATTGTTAAGTTTTATACATTTTTAGGGTTTGTGTGCATAGTGAAATACGTCATCACTCGTCAAATACATGAAATGCAATCAGAATAATAACTTAATTGCTGTACCTTAAGTATTAGTATTAGAGTTTAACTGTTGTAAATCATTCCAGGAGCCGCAACGACGGGTTTTATTTTTTTATCGTATGTCTTTTCAGCAATTTTTTTTAATACTTTCATCGTTTCTAACCATTCAGTTTCATGAATATGAATGTTGAACATAGATTGTTGCGATCTCGTTAATCTAATGCAGTAACTCGCTCTAGAAGGTAACTGTCTATGGGCCTTATTGTATGTAAACTATCACCCCAATGTAATGTAATGGAGCAACCACTCTGCATGCACATTAGTGATGTTAAACCCCTAAGTAATGCGGTTTGTAGGGACAAAAGCCGTCCATAGCCATCTGCGCTATGGCCAGCATTAGTTGAGGCTGTCCACTTTTCAAACGCTTTTAGTATAAGTGGGCTGGTTAGACGTTTATTTTGTGTCTTCCTAATTTTAAATATTCAAAATCTTCCCAATTTCAAAATTTTCTTCTTTAGAAACATCATACCTACTTTTTAAAAGTCAGTTAATTTTGTGTGAAGCATAAAACCTAATGTACGTTACAGATGTTTTAATGGTTGTTTAAATATTTTTAGTGTCTATTTTCCCTTACTAAGACATTGTATTTATCATGGCTTCCTTCACAATAAAGTCATTTTCTATTTTATTCTGTTATAATGTGATAGCAGTTACCCACGGCTTCGCACACAATGTCGTAGCCTTTGCACGTATATTAGCACTTCTGGTTCGAGTTATTTTATATTTCCGACGCTAATAAATTTTGAGTTTTGTTGCCACGATTAAGAAAATATGTCAAAATTGTATATTTAAGCCCATCGTAATTTATTCTGGTCTTAGTAAGTATTGTTCAATAGTTGGTTTTGCTTTGTTTCCCCAATTAAGGAAATGTATATTTATACACGAATCTGAGAAGCTTACTTCTAACATAAGAAAACTAAAATGGTCTTTAAAACAATCTTTATATTCAGATTAGATGTCAAACAGCAACTTTAGAGTAAAAAGTATACTTTACTAAAGTTTTTATTTTTTATCCGGTTATTTTCTTACTCTAACTAAACCGGTTTGTAATTGTTTATGATTTACTATTCAATTGCACATACCGTAAGTTTATACTCGGTTTGATGTAAGTTAGGGCTGTGCCACACGTTGTGCGTAAGTTTGGCGAAGTCATTGTCAAGTTTGCATGTTGTCGGTTGCCTTTGTACTCTCCCTCGAGTACATAACACATGCAAGTTTGCAGAACTCTACTATTTGTGTAGAACGGTTCAGGAGTTCCGCATATATCACATGCTCAGACTAAATTTTCTTGCAGGGGTATTTCAATTCTAAATTATTGTTCAGTATTCTTTTTAAGTATAATAAAAACATGAATAAAAAAAACTCTTTAGTGATGATGATGATTTGAAATAGGATTCCGGATATCTGCCATCGTTACAAAAATAGAACACTACGTCTCAAGGGATGGAACCCATCATCTTCGTCAGTTATAAAAAAAATTAAGGGATGAAGCCCGAACAACTATTAAAATGTCTTTTAAATTATTCTACAAATTGATTTCCTTAAATGTATTGCTTACATTTTTCTGTTAGTTAAATCGATATTTCAGGACATATAGTATTCCGCGTGAATGCCAATTGGAGTGGCATTACGAAACCAAACAAGAGCATATATTGTTTCTTTCAAAATGTTGAGGCCATTTTAAGAAACCTGTACCTATGCAATATATCTCATAGCGGTTTTATGTGCAACTTCAAAAACAGAACATTATGCGAAATTAAAACCAGCATGTTTATCTTAAAATAAAACAACGTACTGGACAGAACCCTGAAGTTATATTTTTAAGAATTCCAAATTCCCGTAAGTGTATACCATAAAAGAGATATGGATCCTTGGATGGAAGAACATTATACATTATATGGTATTTCATATATACTCAGAAAATTTAAGCTTTTAATAGATGATAAAAATTTATATAAAATAGATCAAAATCTATTTTGAGTGTTCTTAAACTAAACCTAACGCCACACCTTAATCATAAATGCAAACATCAAGATAGGAACATCCAATGTATAGGAAGAAATTGTACTTTTAATAACTTGGTGGGGAAAAATTTAAGTTAATTCTTATGCTTGATGACATATCAGTAACTCTGTATGAATAGTGTGTTTAAAATAGAAAATGAAACTCAACTCGGATAAAACAGGATTAACCCAGGTGGATGTATAATTTATGTTTAAATTTCATATAAAACTTATCGTTAAATATATATTAATATATAAAGATATTATATATGACAAATAGTCTTTTAAGTCAATCAACTTTCAACTTTCAACTTTTTTTTTACTTTTTTTAACTTTGAATGGATTGGCTTTGTTATTAGAATTTGACTCTGTGGTGGGAGACTAATAAATTCATTATTTAGGCTTAGTTTGTTTTACTATTGACTTAAAAATAATAATATACCATATCTTATGATATGTTGATATTTTTAGTTCATATTAAAAAAAAGGAAATGGTACTAGTTTGATATTGTATCCCACAATATATTATTAGTAGTTCAAGTTATTTTCCTCGCATTTCAGCCAACTTAACCAATTTATTGCCCTTAGTAATTGGGGTTAGCTGATTTCGCATTGGTATTATAGATTTACTAGCTGAACCGGCCACGCTTCGCTTTGGCTTGGTTGACGGTTGTGAGAACACGTTAAAAAGTTAAAACGTTTTATGTACGAACACGGCGTTTTGCAACGCACTAAAGTTTGCCCTCCGTAGAATTTGATATTTTACTGATAGGTACTATCTCGAGGGATGTTTTTCAAGAAAATGTACCAAAGAAACCCAATTTCGATCATAAAGTGTCTTCTTTCGGCTCTTTTCATTTACCTTCCATGTAACCAAATTCGATTACCTTATGTGCAAACATTCACGGATTTTTACAATGAGGTTGTTTTCATAATAGCGTTTAATATTATTTTCATTGCATTAGATAGTTTATTGATCATTGGTGCAATCTGAATTTAAAATTAGGCAATGACGTCTTCTATGCAACCTGCATTACACTACTGATCAAGCACTTTACAATAAAAATTTTCTAAATTTTAAATGTAAACAAATGTTTCTGCCTCTTTGATGAACTTCAGCTGAAAGTATTAACAGCTGTTAAGTATCAGTTCGCTTTGTATTATGTGTCGTAGCGCAGTCTGTCGGATCCAATATAAAACACTCTAACATCAACAACGATTTATAATTAAAAAATTAATTAAATAAACTATTTAAATTGGACCAAATTTACTCTAGTATGTATGCCTATGTTACTTCCAGGAACGTGTAGAGTCACTGTACAAAATTTCACGATGTTTCGTGCATTGGTTCCAGAGTTATAACGGAACATACAAACAAACATTCGCATTTATATATATTAAAAAAAAAGGAAAAGATACTAGTTTTTTTATGATATCCCACAATATGTTATTAGTTATGCAAGGCAATTTCATCACATTTCAGCCAGCTTAACCAATTTATTGCTGTTAGTAATTGGTGTCAGCTGATTTCACATTGGTATTATAGATTTATTTAGCCAGCAGAAGTTAGTGATTACCGTCTGAACAGAACAGTCACGGAACAGCTGTCCTCACAGTTCTGCCAACTTTCCCAATTAGCTGTCTTCCGTTGGTGGTGTCACCTGAATTCGCATTGATGCTTGATATGTATATAATAAGCCGAAGTTAGTGACAAAAGTTTTACAAGATCAGTCACAAAGGAGTTAGTCACTTTACTATTAATTTGTTTTCAGTAGAGTATCAGCATGATTTGATTTCGCGATGTGCCTTTGAACTGCTTAACGTTCAAGAATCGTTTATTCGGAAAGAATTCTCTTCATAAATTTACAAAGCTCCACCAACGCGATACACATTGTTGGTTAAAATACTAAAACGAATATTTTGAATAAAATATTTAGCAATAACACTTAACTGAACATTAAAAAACAATCGATATTCTTTTTTATATTATAAAGAAACAAACTAAATAATAGTGCATAATTTAAAGTGAATAAAACATAAAAATTCCAATCATTTATCCACCTGTAACAACATTCTTCAGATAAGCTCACCACGTCATTGCAGACCTTATCAATGCAATGGATTTCTACAATCTTTGTTAAAAATCTATAGGTACGTTTTTCTCGAAATATTTTGAAAAACAGATATGAAATGTTTAAAGACCCTCGAGTGATAAACTTCTCCGACGCTTCGTAATATTTTTATTCAAAATCACACGATTTGTTTTATCTCTGCAATTAGGGGTTTTCCATAGAAAGGTTAAACATACGAGAAACATATGTTTTAATTAAACTAACTAATTAAATTTAGAGTACTAATGACATCTTTTAAAATGTTTAACAAAGGCGGCGATAGCGTTAGTAGATTGGATAACTCAATAAAAGCAGCCATTTTAATATTTAAGTCACCTAAATTTTAAAACAAAGCAAGAGCTAACTAGAGGAGGATACATTTGTTGTTATTAGTTTGAAACACAAAACTACAAGTTGAAGCTCCAACCCGTTGTATAATCTACAGCACATGAATATTCTCCAAGGAACTACCATATTAATGAACCAACCAACTTCAGTGTATCTCTCTCCGCCCAGGGATCTGCGAGCGAGCGCGAACTCCACGGCAACTAGCGGCGCACACCAGTCGCTTCTGAATAATTATGAGGCAGCTTGTTGATCAAATATAAACTAAATTAAAATATAAACTTTAATAACATTTCTGAAAGTAATCTTGAAACGGAGTTTGTCATAATCTAATTTCTTGTGCATATAAAGAGGTGAAACAATACGGGTCTTGTAGCAACATGTAGACACATAGGCACGCGCGCACACTCACATTGTATACGCATAGGTATTAACAATATCAAATAAACAATATGAAACACTTACGCTTCCCTCACAAATGAATTTATAGGCTTACTTCAATATTACACTATCTAATAGACTGACTTTTTCGAGTATTTCTGTGAATATTATGTGTCTTTTAACAGATCACTTTGCCTGTGACTAAAGTAAACTCAGATAGAACTTTCGGGTCAAGTTTAAGATTTGAAACGAGTCAGCTGATCAACTCCTCATACTGTTAAACGTGACATTATTTTCAAAGCGTCTTATTTCAATGTTTTCTGCAACCAATGTTCAGCAGAGGAAAAAATAACGAGATAAAAAATAAAAACTTTAGCAAAAATATACTATTTATACCAATTATAAATAATGAACTGAGCTATATATATTTCAAATGTTCTCAGCGAACCCTATTACAACACGCAGTGCCGTGTACTCCTACCTCGTCTATAAAAGAAATTATTACAATACGATAATTTGATTACAATCATAATATTGTTCATGAAAAATACTCAGTGAATTTTGCAGGTTTAAAAGTGACATCAACTTTCCTAATCTCTTATATAAAACCAATTCCAAGAGAGAGAGACGGCAGATGTTAATATCTTGTGTGACTGACAATCTCATATTTAATGCAATCCTGGTCTACTTTTCACTGGGCAAATAGATTCCTTACTTTTCTCTTTTACCATTCCAGCATATAATAAATTAAGAAAGCACATTTTAGGACAAAACTGGCAATTTTTAAAGCTTCATGTCGATTTACCATTTCTATTTGAGTTTACTACAGTTGGATTTAAGAGAGAATTTGAGAAGATTGCGGATATCAACGGATTTGTATGCAATACTATTATGGTTTTAATATTTTAAAACAAGCCTCATTTATCCTGCTTGGAATGTGCACTTTTTTAATAATTAATCGACATACGATTTCAATTAGTAGCAAACCTATTTTAAGATACAACCAACTCTAATGTTGATAAATATTATCTTAAATTTGGAAAATTAAATTATGTATTTCTAAAGTACCAAAAATTTGCAAATTACGTGCTTTGGAAACATTAAGGTAATTTATTGCTTATTAAGGTTATAGCCCTAATATATTTCGCAACTAAATATATTTTGCATTAGTTTAGCAGAATTCTTGTCTAAGGAAACTTATACGTTGGATACCAACCCTCAATTCCTTAAAAATCATATCCTTAAAATTTATTTGGATGTTAAGTATGTTTTATGTGAAATTATAAATAGACTCTGCAGGAAGTCCTATTGTTAAACACCTAATACAGCTGACTGCTTGCAGCCTGGGGAGGTATTTGTAGAGTGTACACACGTTTGTGACATACTCGTGCCCAACAACAAAGTAACCCTCTCGGCAACACAAGGTGCTACTGACAGAACTGCCATGGCTAGGGATCTAAGTACATGTGAACTAAGTAAAGCAGAAATAGATCAGAATTCCTTCTTGTTTGAATCTTGTTTCTTATGTATTATTAACTCTTATTTTATTTTAATACTCAATGTACCCTCATTTTTTTATTGTTGACTCCATTAAAAGTAAAGGAAAATCGTCAATACATAATAATAACTTGTACGGTTTCCGGGAAATAGGGTGATATGGTATTAGGTTGAGATAAAGGAGAATTAACTGGTAAATGAAGGTTTCGTTTAATTTGCGTACAAGTGATGTATGGAAGAACAGAATTAGCTTAACAAGTTTAGAAAGGATATAAAGCAGATATTCGAAAAATATTTGTGTTGGTTGTATTACTCATAAGGCTGGAAATATTTCTCTCTGTCTGTCTGTCTGTCTCGATCTGTCTGTCCGCACGATATCTCGAAAACTAACTGACCTATAGATTTCAACTGGTGCACGAAACTTCTTTTCTATATGTGGAACATTTCACACCATAGGATTTGACAGAGCGCGTAATAAAAAGCAGTTCATTTTAAGTACCTATATATTTTTGCGTGATGATGATATAAACACAGAGAGTTTGAAAGTTAATAGTAAGAATTGAATTAGTGCTAAAAGACTGTGTTGATCAATTTGGTGACGTTATTCTACAATTCAATTTAAGGCTGGACTGAAAGAGTATATCCTGGTACAAAATGAAAGAAGAAAATGTTGAATATGTTTGTATACGTTTCGTATCTCTAACTTTAACTCCTTAGAAGGTTTCTCACTGAAGAAAACATTTCTGCCCACCTGAAATGAACGTTATATTATGTGTTAATTATAAATTTATAAAGCAAACTGGCGAGGCATAATAAATTTGTGATTTTATTTTTTTAATTTCAGTAAATGAAACGAAATTATATAGTATATCTATTTTTATTTTGTTTTTCTAAGGATTCCAAATATATGCAACTAATTAATATAATTAACTTTAAACAAAGAGGTAGTAAACATTGCGATACAAAACAATAGTATAACAACCAATGCAAAAAACATGGCAAAGAAAAACAAAAATAATACTGATTCTAATTGTAAAATTAAAGAAATTATAAAACAATATTGCGATCACTAAAAAAGAAAATATTAAAAATAAAAGAGATGAATCTGAAAAGGAATAATAACACGTAGATGGATGAGACCTTTTCTGTAGCTTTCAATGGATTTAACTAAAGTATCTGACGCGTTTCTGACTTCAGTGGCGTCCCTGAGAAGTTAAGGAATCCTGCACTGTAGATGTAGCCTATTCTGCAAGCGTTCAAGTAAGAGACATATGAAGTGAGTTCCTGTGGGAAAAATTAACTCAATAGATTTCAAAATTTCTGGCGTTCAGAAGCTTGTATAACAATTAGTCTAATCCGAATGTCGCTGACCAATCCAAATTCCATTCCAAAAATATATACAACCAGTCCATCAACTGATACCTCAGTTAAAATTAAATGAATTTGTGCTGAATTATTTACATTAATTTTATATATTGGTATAAGTAAAAATAACAGTGGTGAGATTCAATAAATTTCAGTTCCACAAAGTTCTAAGTTTTGTCAACTTCCTGCCGTTGAAGTCGGTACCGACAACTGACGAAGGGCCAGAGACACAGCCGAACACACGTGGGACTAATAACTTACGTGACTCGCCTCCTAACAAGTCCTATACCTTATATCCTCTCGTTTGAGACTTCAGTTGTCTTGGTAGTTTTCTAATCCACTTTATTTTACATTCAAACTTAGCACAGCTCAAAATTTAACATATTTAATTTTTCGTAAATGAATAACTAGTCATGTCTACATTAATTTATTAAGTTTTCCTTACAAAGGCTACCTCCTTCACAGAATAGCGAAAAATATTACATGTTTGAAAAAATTGATGTAGTAAAAATCCTTGCAATATTTTAAATGCATAACTTCAAAAATATTGATTAAGGTGTGAATCTTTTTCTTCCAGAAAGTTCTTAGACATCATAAAATCCCTTAGGATAGTTACCAAATTGCATTAAGGTACGGCAAAGATGACATGTTTTATTTAAAAACAATAAACAGAGTAGTCGAAATATGAAGTCAAATATTTAATAATTAGATTTGAACACACTGACTTACAGTAAAAGATATTTTTATACAAATATATATTGAGATAGGAAAGAAAATGTCATGTAAATTTCATGATTTATTGAAGATTGTTGTTCTTTTGTATTGAATTGCACAGAATAGATACTCCAAAGCAAATATGATTAAAGCTTCTCTCAAAATATATTTCAAATTTTGAAAGAAACTTCATATCTACAAGATTAAGTACTATGATGCGTCTGTTTGAAATCAACTTCTTTTTGTATGACTCTATTTCTGACTACCTGTCTTAAAGATATTTCTAGAATAAAATAAACTATAGATTCTGAATTTTGCAAACAACCTTGAAATTCATTCTCAGGGTTTCTGTTTAACACATAGCACAATTTTTTTCTTTCGGAAATCTCTCCTTACTAAGCCCCACTGGTCTCAACAAAATGCAAAGTATTGATTGAAAGAACCAGTTAAATGTTATCATCTGTTATACAACTTAATAACCAAACGGCTGGTTAGGTCCATCATGTGTTCCATAATGAATTTGGCTAAGAAGGGACTGTAAAAAGATTATGTTACTAAATGTCTAATACTAAATAACAATCTTTATATTCCATGATTGATAAATGACTTGAGTACATGCAATTACAAGAAAATAGAACTGCTACTTACGACTCATTGGACATTAAAAGAACGTTTTATAGTTCTTCATTAATAACTATTTTTTAAATATCGAAATATTTTATTTAAAATGTCGTACTTCCTACGCGTATTTTAACAACAATTCAATGAAAATAATTTTTTATTCTTGTTGGGAAACAGGAGAGTTTTAAAAGGACAATCTGGGATATCCATTGTAAGGCCTATGAACTTTCATTGTATATATTAAGTTAATTAAAACGAAAATAGTTCGAAAGGTAAAATTAACAAGGGAAGTAAACTTTTAGTTGCATTATCTCAACTAAGCACTTGTTCATATGAATTTAATTTGCTAGAGCTTTAGTAATGAAAATGATGTTTATTGACAAGTTTGTCATCTTTGTATTTTGTAAGTGAAAATGTGCAAATAAATAATAACTCGACCTTTCATGTGTGATATATTTCTGATACTCACATATTAATCGTTCATACCAGCCCATAGAGAGTTATCGTACCTCTAATATTCATATAAACATTTAACTATAAAGTTATAATTTTATTTAGTCTTAAATATATCATAAATTAATCAATTCAATTTAATAATTAACTGCAGTAGATCTTAAGGAACTAGATGATCCTAGTTTCACGTACTTAATTAACTGACTTTGATCAGACTATAATACAGTTTGTTTGCTATAATTCTTACACAATGGACAATGATTAGTCTGTATAATCTCTTACTTAACCTGACGAGAGTTAATCCTTAGGCGATTAAGTAACGTTCCTTCACAGACCTCAGTGTAGGATTTAATCCTAGCTTAAAGTAGTTAACGTGGTTAGACATTTTGACTACAGTACAATATAGCCTCTGTAGATAACTCTTGTTTGTTTAATGTTGTTAATAAAATCATTATTTGCTTCTACGATATCAGTTCCTGATTAAAACCCACTGTGAAATAAGAGCTTGCCATGTGATATTCTTCATTTTCTCTTAACATAATTCTTTTAGTTGGAATTCCTTCTTTATACATTTGAATTTTACAATTTCAATTTGGTTATATATATATATATATTTTTTTTTTACATAGTTTGATATTCATAATTAAAACAGTACCTGCGAAACAGAATCCTATTTTAAGTACATTATGTTTTTGTAAATTACATTTTTTTAAGTATATAAATAAATAAACACGCTATAGAAGTAAATAATAAACAGAACAGGAACCACCTCTTTACAAAGGATTATATGTTAAACAGTTTGTGATTTAACATTTAAATCAGAATTGGTACGTTTTTTATTCATAATAATATAAAACAAAATAAAATCACATATTACTAGTAATTCAATTTTATTGACTATTTGTGATATATATGAGAATAGTCAAGAACGCAAAGCAAACCCTCCAGTACAAGTCGCCGCTAAGTATCCTGTAAAGTACGACTTCCTGTAACTCTCGTGACGTAGACACGGCTGAACTCAACATCCAGGGGTACGACGTACTTTATACAAACATCTATGTAGAAGGAGCGGTGGGGTTGTTTAGCACACAAACACTAATGGATGTGTGATAACTACAGAGAAACAACTAAATTGTAATGAAAGCATTAAATAGCAACGCAAAAGACAGAGATCATTTGTATTTAGAATAATTATTTTCGCAGCTTAGAAGGACATAAGTCAGGGGTGGCAACATTTTTAACTTCTAGATTAACCTTTACACTGCCATGTACAGTTAATGGCTGAAGATTCTCAGTAAACACACGACAATATTGAGCAGTTACTGGGGGTTGATAGCTTCCACCAAGAGTTGATGTCTCTGTATTACAGGATCTGCTGATGAAAATTTACATTTTGAAAATTCTCATGTTAGCAGCGTTGTTGCTTTTTTAATGATACCGCAATTATACTTATTAAAATAGCATAAACGTCATAATTAATTATTTAAACGGTTAAATTAATTTAAATTTTACTTTTGCCTATTTTGTTAACTTCATTATGCTGATTGCAGTGTAAGGATTTCTCAGTACACTTAATAATCTATAATAAATACCGTTTGAAAACCTTTAATGAAAAAAATGGATTATTAAGGGATAATGGATTATTTACCCTGATACTTTAAACACAGGACGATGCTCACATTGACAAATTAAAGAGCGTAAGTGACATGTTCACTGTCTGCTGAGACCGCTGGCTTATTTCCCAAGCCAGTCATTTAGTCGACAGGTGAATATTTCCCTGGAAACGAACCCAGTAACTAAGTTAACAGTGAGAAACGTCAATGTTATTTCGTACAGTTTAATCCACTTTTATACTTTAGAACCTTGCACGTTGCATTAGAAAATACCAAAATTATTGTATAGATTGTAGGTTTATTGAACATATTACTGATTATATCGGTCTACAAGCATTTTACCTGACATATACAGTCAACAATAAATACGTACACGAGTAATTTTACAATTACCAGCTGCTTGTTCCGCTAACTCATAATGTATTATGTATTTTAATTATTATAATGTATAACGCACTTTTCCAATATTTTTTTCAAACAAAAGCAACTCCACAAATGAAACCTGATGATGTTTTGATTGCGAAAGGCCTCGTCCAAAGAAACAATTATATTAAAAGTGTTGTTTAAATAACATTTACTACAATTTAAAATCTTTTTACAATTGCTCCCAAAGCCTTCAACATAAACCACTATTTGGTTTAAGTAAGCATAGGCTATAACAGAGAAAACATTAGAACCCACGACAGTTTTATAATGCTCGCGAGCGTTACCTGCGGGTTTGCACTCGATTTTGTGTTGAAAAAAAAAAAAAAAAAAAAAAAAAAAACAGCGACATCTTGGGTACATTACTTTTAAATACTTCAGGGATAAGTTATAGTAACTTAAATATAATCCAATCTCCTAATCCATTTTAGATTTAAGTTTCAAGAACAATGTTTGGGATTCTGACGTCAGAGAGAGAAACAGATTTTATAAGAACCCGTGAAATAACTTTAACGACTCTCTAACACTCCATGAAAGTTTATTGAATAGCTCCAGCGATTTCAGTAATAATTAAACTATTATAGGCCGAGTGGTTGAGTCTTAGAGTCAATTTCCTTAGCTTCTCAGTCAACGCACTTACGATGCAATAAATGATGGAGCCTTATGTAGTTTAGAAACGGAAGTAGGCGTATTATTACAGTGGGTACATATTATATCAGTGTTCATGAAAAACAGGCTCAAATGTTAGCAAAACTGCTAATTACTATTATTGTACGATTTGCACGTGTATGAGTACTTCTGGTTAAAGTGAATTAATATTTCCGACGCTAATGGTGAGTTTGCCTTGTGTCCACGATTAATAAAACGTATATCTCGATTACGATCTAAAAGTATATATTTATGGCCAATGTAATTTAGTCTGATCTTATTATTTGTTAGTGCCCTGTTTTCTTAATACATACACAATTTTGAGAAGCCTACTTCTGTCAAAAGCCAACTAGATGTCTACATTTTTATTGTGAAAGCTAGATAGTTATTTTTGTCTTTGAAACTTCCATTACTGATAAGGCACTGCATTTACTAGAACGTATAGTTAAAATTATATTTCTATAACAAATTTTGTTTTCTTATCTGAATACTTTCTTACTGCGCTTGCACAAAAAGTGTTCATACTATTACGCTTACTATATGTTTTCAATACTATAGACGTAAATAAATTGCAAGTAGTTGTTCAATTAATTACATATATGGTTGTGCTGCCACAAAACAATGTTTACACAGAAGAACTGATTACATTTAATATGCTCTATGGATGAATAATATGTATTTGTTGTAACTTTCGTGACCAGTGGGACGTAACACGGAGGATTGTGAAATAGGAATAGGCTATATGTTAACCAGAAAACTTAAGAATGTTCATGTAAATATTTCCTACAGTCGGTCCAGTAGTTTTTACGTGATTGAGTCACAAACAAACCACGCACGACATATTTTCCGAACTGAAATTGTGACAGAAAATGTACTGTATGTATACCACATACCAGCAGAATATGCTTCTTCATCTATAAAAATCTACCTTAACGACATTTATTGGTTTTTTAGTATATTAACTAATTAGACATGTAATACCTTAAGGATGTTTTGTGTTGAGATGGTATCGTAAATACCAAGTTAGTGGATCTACAATGGGAGGACCGAAGGCTGTAGGTGAGAGCCTACAAAGACTCAATTACTCTTCTACCCAACCTATACTACAACCTAACCTTATACCAGACCCTTGATTACTAACCAAAACTACTCTCGACCACAACTTTTCATTTTAGGTTTTCTGATTTGTAAGTTGTTATACATTTGTTATATAAAATTTTTATATTGGATATAATCAACAGGCCACAATGTATATTTATTGACAAAACGTGACATTAAACTTCAAAGTTAAGTAAAAATATTTATTATTAACTTGCATTATATAAATCAACAATCATAACACTGGACATTTATATTCATGTCTGCCATACATGTTTAAAATTTTACATTTTAATATTACCGTAACCCTTTTACAAAATTCATCCTAAGTTGTGAAATTTAAATGAAGAATTGTTTTTATCCTAATTATTCAAATACAGGCATGTATAAATTATTTTAATTTTTGTATTTGATAAGTATGTAAATTAAATATGAAGGATGAGCGAAATTTGGAACATTCAACACAAGTTTGAATCTGATAGTATGTCGTATTATTTCTTCTCATTCCTATCGTTTTAACTTGTTAGATATTATTCAGATAAGCCAAATTACATTGTAGACTTAGCATTAAACATAATTAGAAAACTATAATTATAAATATTACAGTTCAATATTACAAAAATCAAAACTTTTAACATAGTCAATTTATTTTGAAAACTTCCCAATAATTAACGGTCATGATGAATATTCAGTCGAATAAAGCTTGCAGAGCACTATTGTAATCACTAGTGGAGGGGAGCCATGGTCCAGATCTCAGGTATGTAAACCAACCAGAAGCCACAGTTGACAATATTTGCATGCCAACTGTACTGAATGCTGCAGCAGCTATCTGTGAGCTGAACGTTTAGCTATTAGGGAGGCTGATCAGTGTTGTGTCAACGCTGGAGGAGTGGAGCCTGAGTATGCATACTGATCGGGACAATTAGAACCTTCAAGTGTTGGGAGGCCATGCCAACTGTACTGAATGCTGCAGCAGCTATCTGTGAGCTGAACGTTTAGCTATTAGGGAGGCTGATCAGTGTTGTGTCAACGCTGGAGGAGTGGAGCCTGAGTCTGCATACTGATCGGGACAATTAGAACCTTCAAGTGTTGGGAGGCTGGGCATCGGAGACAGGGTTGTTAAAAAGTCCAGTCAGCACTGAGATTTCTAACATTGGATTTGAGTGGAAAATCTCGAACGTCACATTATTGAAGATGAAATTAAAATCTAACCCTCTTGATGGGAAATGGTGTTTGTATGTGTAAATTATACTCGAATAAAATGTATAAAATTGTAGTAAGAATTAAATATATATAGTGACTATGGAATTAAAATATGGCAAAAAATATGTATCAGCCAAAAACAATAAAATTGTTTAGCATCTTATTGTTATATCTTAACTATCTTATTTAGTTTGAAACGAAAGCTTTCAACTTCCGTCATGAGACTGTACATTTAGATGGACTTATCACATATACTAAAATACAATTATTCCAACCAAACTATGATATAAAAACTTTGAATCAAAAGCTTGTCAACTAATCACAATTATTCACCCATGCAGTACCTGTAATACTTACCAGTAGCTATTTAGACACAGTTGTACGCTCTGTATTTAAACAGAGTATGTCATCCGACTACACAAATCTTGGCTGGGGTGTGCTAAATATATAAGGAACTATTCAAAATAAAAATGTATTTTTAAATTGTGATTTAATATATTAGTTTTCTGAAAATTGTTTCAAAACGTCAAAAATATCTAGGACATTTTTTATATTTTAAGCATACCTTTTCGTGGCCGAATGAACCAAAACTGCAATGAGAAATGCTCTTCTCGCAGTCTATTAAAGATGACATATTCCCTCCTGAATGCATATGAATCTTACTTTAGGTTTAATATTTAGTTAAAGAGTGACAACAGCTTCAGAAGTTTAGTTTATTGAATATACTGTGTAAAATTTACAATACCTTTTGTAAATACAAACAGGTTTTGGAATGAATTAAAAAAGTAAAATAATGTAGTAATCTACCGTCTAATCTATTCTTTACATTTAAAATAAGACCAAATGTCGAAATTTTCGATAATTCTTCGCTAGATTCCATGGATTGTCATGCACCGAACAACTATCATTGAACTCAATGCCCTTTACATAGGAAGAAGCTTAATGAAAAATTTCAATTCTAGAGGTCGGTTTATTATCGTGGTATCATGCGGGCAGACAAACAGATAGACATTATTTGTTACAGTTCCTCGGGTGATACCCTTTGCTCACGCTGAGTAAAAAATGTTCTTATGTAAAGTCTTTATATGTTTAAAGCACATTTATAAATTAATCTTTTGTTATCTAAATCATGATACTACATTCATAAACAAAATATACCACATTCCAAATCAACGTCTCCCCATTAGCTGTTTTATTTTTAATAAATACATTATGTAATCTTCTTCTATAACTTCTAATTCTTTAAAGGTTTTATGGAATATATTTCTCAGCGAGGAGAGAAAAGCCGATGATTAAATTTACTCTGGCTTCATCGCCTGTAATATCATCAAAGGCTTCCTATGGTATTACCTCTGCTTGGAGTTTTCTATTCATAACAATATTATTTTTTAATATTCACTGTTTATACTGACATATTTATAAATATATTTTTGACTTATATGATATTTTTTAACCATTTAATTGATGAATATACCTTTTATTTTAAGCGATCACCCTGAAAACTAAAGAAAACTTAAAAAATCCAAAAATAATTTACAATAATGAAAGCCAATTATTTTGTGATAAGGAAAAAAACATTGTGCTTATGTATTCCAAATTATATATTTTATTTTGCCGTATTGGCTGAGCGTTAGAGACGTGGGGCTAAACCGTGGGGCTGGAAAAGTATAATCTGTCTATCTGCCTATCCGACCGATATCTCAAAACATAAACTGACCAATAGATTTTATATTGTACATGAAGCATGTAGCACTGAGTTCAATGATGGTGCATGTCACTTCATGGGATGTGGCTTACTATTATATAGAAATGATTAATATAGAAAATAGCAGAACAAACTCAATAAACACTTAGGAGACTCAGACATGGGATATATTAACACGTGTAGCCTAAATATCCCAACACAATTGAATGGTGATTTGATGAGTAGACATTTATTATGTAAACACTGGTATGAATCTCAAGCTAATGAACGATAGGTGGCAAATGGTATTAAGTGGCAAAATATCTGTAGAAATATTTCGTATGTAGACTTTACATTTGGCATGAAAGTTGATTTTTAAAAGAAGTAGTTCTATGATGCGCCATTTTTGTGTAAAATTATTTTCTGTATGGGCTGTCTGTTCATCTCTCTGTCTGCAGGTCACCTCGAGAATGAAATGAGCTGTAGATTTCAAATGTTCTCAGCGAAGCCTGTTACGACAGACAGTGTGGCGTACTCCTATCTTGTCTATAAAAGGAATTATTACGATACGATAATTTGATTACAATCATAACGTTATACATCCTTATAAAACTTATTTAAAAAAAGAGATGGCAGCTGGAAATACCTTTTGTCAGTGACAATCTCAAATTTAGTGTAATCCTGGTTTACCTTTCACTGGGGAAATTGAATCCTTACTTTTCTCTTTTACTATTCCGGGATGTAATAAATTAAGAAAACATATGTTAGGACAAATTCACGAGCAATTGTAATAATCAGATAAGAACCTACGTTGGTAGATGACTGAGGTTATACAGAGTGTTTCAGGAGGAATATGAAAACTGCACAAGCTTATTCCTCTCATGAAAATAATGAAATTTCATATAAGCATGGGTCAGGAAATGCTTCGATGGAAATGTATACAGGGTGGAATATTTCACCTGAAAATCAGCTCTCTCAGTGAAATTTACTCACGTTGAAATTTTTATGGTGTTAAGTGAGTTTTTTAATTAGATAAGTTTGATGTAAAATGAGCTGTCAAATCGTATAAAACCTGCCCCGGAACTCCAATCTCCAATAGTTTAGAAGAAAGTCGGAGTGTAAAGGAAAATGTTATGGTCAAAACACTCTTTTTGGTTTGACTACAATAACTCCGTTAAATTGTCTATAAACAAAGAAAAATGTTCAACACAATTTATAGAGAATTTTTTTCTCAAAAAAAATAATGCAAATAAAGTAAAAAAGGGAATAGTTTTCTTTTAAATTCAAATTTATTAACGGACATGCAAAACTAAAAATATGAAAATCACGCATTGCTAACGAAGGAGTGAAAGTTATTTAGTACACAGGTTGGCCACTAGAAGCGCTAACCTGCATAACTCGACGAGCAGTTCCAGTTCCATTATAAGGTTATGTATAATAGTTTTACATTTTCATTGTTGTAATAGTATTATGCTCTTTTATAATGTTATAGCTCAACTAAAATAAGTGAGAGAAGAATGTATTGTTATATGTGAATTTTGTGTTATCATTCTTACATGTATTCGTTTGTTTTACTGTATTCTTTAAAATACTGTTTGAGATTTGAACTTATAATAAGAGAAAAATATCACATAAATTTACAAACATAGAATACAAAGATATGCATTTTTAGCGGAGAAATTATAATTTTTAAGAGTTAATAAGAGATAATGTACTGTTTTAGATATCTATGACACTTCGAATTTCATTACAAACAGATTTTCTGAATAAAGTCTGTTTGTTCACTGTTTACTTATTAAATTTAAAATATACATTTTAGAAATATTTAATAAAAAAGTTTGGAGAAATCTCAACTAAAACTTTTAAGTAAACAAATATTCAAATCTATATCAAACATTATGGACACATGAGAAAACCCCTATTTCACAGTGGGTTTCAATCGTGACTGAAATCATAAATACAAATAATTACGTCATTAAAACTTTAGAGAACAAAATTCCTCTACAGATGCCATATTGTAGTCAAAATATCTGACCAATATAACTAGTTAAAACTAGGATCAACCCCTACTAGGTGGTAATAGTATTAGTCTGTTAAGTACCGGTACTTAATCGTCTAAGGATTAACTCTCGTCAGGTTAAGTAAGAGATTATACAGACTAATTATTGTCTGTCGTGTTAGAATTCTAATCTAACCAAAGTCAGTTAATTAAGTAGGTTTAACTAGGCTCATCCAGTTCCTCAAGATCTACTGCAATTACTTATTAATTAAATTAATTAATTTCTGATATTTATAAAAATAAAATAAAATTTTTTCTATAATTGAATAAAAATTTCAACAATAACTTTACAGCGAAATAGTTTATTTGGAAATTCGATGTACGATAACTTTCTAGTGGATGAGAAGGCCTAGTGTGGAGGTGGGGGAGTCGCAAATATAACATTCATGAAAGAGGGAGGTAACAAAGTATTTTTCATTTGCAAAGTTTCATTACCTTAATACAAAAATGAAAAACTTGTCAATATATGTAATTCATTCTAAATATATAGGATATGAATTTCATATGAACAAGTGATTATTTGAGATAATACAAATAAAAGTTTACTTCCCTTGTTGATTTTTTACCTTTCATTGTCTTCTTTTTCAAGTTCTTACTATTAATGGGTCTTACTGGTTCTTATGGAATGGGTTCTTGGGTCTTACTATAAATATCCCAGATTGTCCTCTACTGTTCCACAACAAGAAGAAAAATGATTTTCATTTAATTTTCGTTAAAAACATTACATACACAAAGGAAGTGGGAGGTTTGAAACAAAATATTTCGATATTTAATAAATTATTTAACATTTTATTGAAGAATTGTTTAAAAACCTACGTGTAATTTATGTACTCATAAATGACTCGTACGTGGCAATTGTTTTCTAAATTTCATTTACTTATGTCGTTCCTCAATAACGGAATCTAAGACCTATTATCTACCGTTAGGCATTTAAAACATACTCTTCTTTCCAGCCCCTATTAGCCAAATTCATATGAAAGCTATTTTGTTACAGAACAGTTAATCATATTTTGACAGGTTCTTTCAACCAAAATTTATAAATGTTAAGAGACAAGAGTTCACTTTATGCCAGTAGAATCTATACTGGATATGGAAAAGTCAAATGTGTCATCTACACTAGGCAACCAAATCGATTTCCAGGAGCTTTTTATCACTAACCACAAATGTCGAGCTATTGTTGATGGATAAGTAACCAACACTTTTATCTGTAATTTAAAGCGAAGAATGAAGTTGGTTTTTTCATTTAGTATCTCAGGCTTTTTAAAAATTAAATGTAAACACGAAAGAGTACCGCCCTCCCCTCATTTTAACTGGAAGAGACTACAACAGAAATAACCTCCCCTTCTGACTGAGTTGGTGCTCACTATCCTTCGTTGTAGATGTAACGTAGGATCTTAACAGGAAGCGGTCGTTAACCCCAACTGTGCCCATCCTGAATATCTTCCGGAAGCAGCGGGTCGGCACAGAATGAAATACACATAACTTGTAAAACGTGCTCGTGTATCTGAATTTAAACCAACTCCGGTAGTAACACAGTTCCAACAGAACTTTCTGCCAGTAAACATAAACGGAGATAAAATATTGAATTAGTCTGTATTGAGTTTGCCTGAATCTTCTAGAATACACAAAAATGTTAGAGCAAGTAAAACTTTATTGTTTTGTATTTTATATGCATAATTTACAATAACTCTACAGTCTCGGAATATTTTTATTTCGTACAAATGGAAGCCATGTGTTTTGTATGTGTAATTAAATGTATAAATAATCTGTAATCAAGCTTCTGATTCGTTGATTCGTTGAAATACCACAGAATGTACCACATGGTAATACATAATATAAGTTACTGTATTGATACTTATTAGTTATTCGTGGAATGGTGTAAATTTTATTGTTTATGACATTATTTATTGGTTTAAAATTAAAACTATACGTGCTGACAAATCATATCCAATCTAATTTATTTTAAAAAGAACGTTCTGGGTGTACATAATAACTGTAACAGGTGGGAAGGTGATTCCACAATTATTTTATTTACATTCAGGCCATACATGTAAGTAGCTTAAACCTAGTTTTCAATCCAGTTTCACTGAAGTAAAATCAAGTAATAGATATCACTTTGGATTAGCTAGTTTTTCTATAAATTCTCCAAGCGTGTACCACGGTTGTCAGGGTATGTGAAATAGAAACCTCCCGAGTGTTTCGCGTGCATTATTCACTTAGTATACTTTTCGTCAATGGCACATCCGAGTCTCTTTGGTGTCTTGCAACATCGGAATGCCTCATATTGATATTTTCAATTGTAAAATGGAGAAAATCCCTTGGAAAACGAAAAACCCATATTAAAAATATTATCTTTAACAGGGGAAGAAATAAAAAAAGTTTTTTAAAAATCGCTTAAAAGGCAGAGCGGAGGGCAAATACGGCATTATAAGTACACCGCGCCTACTCTCTCTCTCTCTCTCTCCACCCCACGATCCGACGCGCTACGTAAGTAAGAGCCGTATTGTATATGCAATTTGCTAGTGTGATCTTTTGAAAAGTATTTAGCAAATTGCCGAGTCACTAAAGAAACGTTCAATAAACAGTACTTTAGAACGCTAGTAGTTAGTTTATTTTATATCGGGAATTAATTCGATCTGGAAAAACCAGTAGACATATAAGATTTGACTTATTGCTAGTAATGAGAAGGTCGCAATTAATGTTTATTTAGTTTATCGTTTATTTTCGAGGCCGCTAAGTCTATTTACCTAAGATGGCGACAGCGTTTACTAATGTTTGCGTTTAGTTTTTATTTAGTTATCGTTTCTTTACGAGGCTGCTGGGTCGCTTGACGCATCAGTGTTCCTTGAGCTTGAGTCGAATTAGCCTCGATCGTTTTAGGAAACGTTTAGGACAGTCATCCTAAAACACCTGCTAACTCCTTCCCTTTGTTTCCTTTTTTTCTGAGTCGGTGATGATAAAAGCATGTTGATCCGTTGATCATCGGTACTGAATTTGATACGGCATTTGTTTCTTAGATTGATGCGGCTCTCTTCCTTCCGAACCTAGGATTTTACCCCGTTTGACTGTTCCATCCGGTGTCTCAGGGTTTTTAGTACTATAAAAACTACCCCTATCCAACTTAACCGCTATACATATACTTCTTGACACACCATAAGAAAATTCGTTTTTAAATTCTATACATTTATTATTTTCAAAGACTTTTTCAGCAAGGAATGCAATGTGATTGAGATACAAGCAATTATGATAAGAAAGGAGAAGAATTAAACAGGGCTATAGTTTGCACAGTTTTGTCCACACAATGCAATCATCATCAGATGAAATTCCATAAAAAATGCAAAAAAGTAAAATTTACAAAAATTAGCATTGAGCTTTCAAATTAATCCCGCCATTTACAGAAAAAATTTCTTAATTAAAACGTGTATATACTTTGTAGTTATAACAAAATCAAGTTTTATTAATTTTATTCATTTATTTAATCCTCCATTATTAAATGAAATGAACGTAAATGAGAAATTCGTTTATTTAATAGGGGGGTTGGGCTGCAAGACATTCTTTTAATTAATGCCACCAACTTTTCCTGAGTGAAACCTTCCGTATTTAAAGACTATAAACAAACACGTACCATATAATTTCTTATCCTGAAATTACAAATTAGTTAACCTTTCTTGAACCCTTTAGGATAACCTAATTCCATCATGAAATATCAAGTTAAGCAGAAATCTTCCACCCCACATAATTTAATCTCAATGTGCATAAACCCAGCAAAGTATCATCATATTATTGGAATTTACCCACTTCAGTAGCTACCTCCATACATTTATTGTTATCGACCAATCATATTGATGAGTCATATCAATCACCAATGAGAGTATGTTGGTTGTTGTAGGATAGGGGTGGCCATTTTTGGAAGAAATTGGATATTAACCGTCTTCAGGTTGTGCTGTTTAAAAACTTTACGTTCATAAAATATTCCATGTTAAATAGCAGTAAATTGATTATTTCATTTAGTTTAATATAATATTGCATAATATTGCAAATTTGTGTCTTTTATGTATTCTAAATAATATTTCAAGCCCTTGTTTCTTTAACGATTACCTCAAGTTTAAAACTAAATCCTTATAATGTAAATTGAAAATGTGACAATATTGTTTTGTCTAAATGTTACGTTGCTAATATTTCATCAGTAGGGAGAAAAATTTTAAATTATGATGATCTGATACACCTCAGGCTGTGAATTTCCTTATATAGTAGACTTAATGAAAAACAAGGAGGAACAAAGGATCAGTTTGTAATTAAATAACCTAAAGATTAATTCAACATTAAAATTGTAGTTCATATAGAAGGCACAACAATATTTAGTTTTTTTTTTTAGGGAGAGGGAGGAAAATGCTTTTGCGCACACAGGTAGCCAGCCTGAAGTGTGGGACTCCTACTTACGTAGAATACCCACTAAAATCTCCTTTACTCTTAGGATTCTAGCCTGGAAACCGCTTCTCTTGAAATGGATTGTGTGAGATAATTTGTTTTTGCTGATGATCTTGCTTGACAGATACGTATTGAAAGAGATACCAATTTGTTACCTGATAGTGTGCTGTTAAGTGTTGACCAAATAATAGTAAATGATTGGTGTGCAGCAAATTCTTTATGTTTGAATCAGAGTAAAACCCAAAATCTTATGTTTAGTTTAAGAAATGATGTTGATATATATAATATTAAATTTCTTGGTGTTTATGTACAGTCTGATATTAAATGGAATGTTCATATTGAAATGTTATGTAAAAAGATGGCTAGAGGAATTTTTATGTTGTGTAGGTTAAGATCAATTGTTAATGTTTTAATAGCCGTTTATTATGCCCATATACATAGCCATTTAACCTGTGGAATTTTAGTATGGGGTAATGACGGGAATGTAAAAAGGGTACTTGTATTACAAAAAAGGGCTGTGAGAGTTATATGTCAGGTGGGGAATAGAACTCACTGTAAACCATATTTTAGACAGCTAAAGAATTTAACTGTTTATTCTATTTTTATATTGGAATGTTTGTTGTATGTAAAAACTCTTTTAAATTCTGTGCCAACTAATAGTTCTGTACATGGTTATCTCACAAGAAACTGTAATATGTATATATTAGATCAGTACAACTATCATTCCACTAAATCAAACTTTTTAGAAATAGGCAAAAAACTGTATAATTTGTTACCAAACCATATCCAACAACTTAGCTTAAGATCTTTTAAAATGGAAATTAAATGTTTGTTGTTGGATTTCTGCTGTTACAATATTGAAGAGTTTGTTAGTCTAATAAGTCAGGTAGATAGACTTAGTAATTAGTCAAATAATCATTAAGCCTAAGCATGACGTTGTATCGCATTTGTGAAAATGTTTACCACAATAAATTTTCTGATTCTGATTATCGCTTTAAACTTCGGGATAGGCCTAATTTTGGCTTACGCCCAAAGGACTCGCACCTATCTAGCCGCTCCAACACACAGTCATGCACGCCACAAGCACTGTCAGGGGTCTGCCAACTGGTGATTCATGTGAGAATACCACATGAATGATGGTAGAATCAGCGAAGGTGACCTGTGTAGTCCTATCATTTGTAGTTTATCATTATCAAATGTTAGTGACCTTTATAGAACAATGGTCAATAATACAAAGGGACCTGCAGTATAGCGTAGATTGCATATAAGTTAGTTATAAGTATTTGGAGTACTGCACAACCGATAAATAGGACTATCGTTTTTGAAGCATATCGAAGTCTGAATTACCTACATTTTTACTAAAAAGTACTAGATTTCTCTCATAGCGCCCGTGTCGACTAGGAAAAGCACACAGACATATTATATTTACTTTAAAATTACATAATAGCAAAGATAGTTATTTGAAATCTAAGTTTTAAATACACTCGTATAAGGCATTAACCAGGTTCAATTGCACCAGTAAAAATAAAAATTACTAGATTTGAGGAAGAAAATCCCTGTTGTAATTCAGTAAAACTATTATAACATAAGAGTATTAAGATTTTGAGATTTACCTATCCAGGAAGTTTAAAAAAAGTAAGAAACCTTCCTTAAAATCTGCTTCATCTTTCCAAACCAAACGGATAGCACCTGTGTTTTAAGCAAAAGAAAACAAACACCTTGCAATTGTTTCATAACAGTAGCCTAGCAACAAACTTTAAAAGTTTCAGTATTTCAATGTTTGAAAATGCCAGTGAACACCCATGGTTCAACGGATCCTTTACAAAGGAAAGTGACACAAGTAAGTGACAATTCTGATGAATGAATTCATATATTCATAAATTATGGTAGAGTGTAAAATCTTGGATAAAATTCACTTTTTAATAGACTTTAGCACATAATATGTTGTCATAATTTATAAAAATGCACTTTGGTCACCATCATGCATATACGTAGAATATACATATTCCACAATAATGCATGAATTTATTCATTATGTATTCCTCTAATTTATAAATTATTTATCTCTTTGAAGTATTTTTGTAAAAACGTATTTAAATTATACACATTGACTATACAGTTATAAAAACAATGTAATGTGTTACAAAAAACAATATAATGTGTTACAAAAACAATATAATGTGTTACAAAAACTCGTTAATCTGTGTCTGTTCATGAATCATAAACTTAGCTTTTAATCACACGTTCTTAAATTTCTGTTTTTTTTTTTTTTTTTTTTTTTTTGTATTTGTAAGTTTAATTTTGTTGGTTCATGTTTTTATACTTTTGTTAATTTTCTTTGATAACGGCAATGCCGAAATATTAAAGGAAATTAAAAAAGAATTCTAATTTATGTTATTTATACACAGTCAAGGCAAGTCTTAATCAGTACCGTAATTCCAGTTTCAATTGATTAAGTCTAAATAGTATTTAAACATAGTGTAATTAGTAAATTAGATAGGACGTTGTTGAATAAAACACACAAACACATATATTATTCAAACAGTAACAAGTTTCATATTTTTTCGTGATGGAAGAATTTTCGAACAACACACAATAAAATAATTACTCACTAGATTCTTCAGTTAGCTTAAAGATATCAAAATTGGTTGTCTTTATTATGTACAGGTTAAAATAAGGTTAAATATTTCTGTTACTGTTATATATACTATAGTATTAGTTTTGGAAATAAGTGAAAATACACTTATGTTTAGAAGTTTAATGTACATATTAATAACGTGTGTGTTTGTGTACATATTGTCTTTAAAAATGTATATTACTAATATGTTTTGCATATAAAAATATGCTAGAAAAAATTTAACTAACTAGGATGTTGACTAGGGAATAAATATTTGAAAAGTATATAAACAGCGTACTATTGTGTAATTTTCGAAAGGACAGGGAAAGAAAAACCGTATCTCAAGATTAATTAAAGTTTTTAATAAATATGCACTAGTCTTAGTAGATTTATTAATTAAATATTAAGATGATAGTCGATGTATTATGATATGTTATTATGATATTTATATTGATTTTTTTATTCTTTCAGGTTAAGAAATGATAAATATTTTTAGAGTCACGACGCACCTAAAAGTGTATAAATTGGAAGTATAATAAAGTCGAAAATAGAAGGAGGTTTGTTGTAAGTATGCATATTACCTCCCGAAGATTGCAAGTCAGCATTATTCTACGACATAAAAAGATAAGTAATATTATTTACTATCTATTATTATTTTAATGGTTAATATTTAAAATTTAAAATATGTTAGCTTTTTCAGGAAAACCCCCCCCCACCCCCCCCCCCCCCCACCCCCCCCCCCCCCCACCCCCCCCCCCCCCCACCCCCCCCCCCCCCCACCCCCCCCCCCCCCCACCCCCCCCCCAAAAAAACATCTTTATTTTCCATTATGCTTACAAAAAAAAAATGTTTAGAAATGATAGGAGCACAATTTTTTAACATTTATAATATAAAATTACTATTAAGTAATTAAACACCAAAACATAAAACTCGCAAAAAAAAATTAAATACTTTATATAACATATATATATATATATATATAATATAATATAATATATATATATATATATACTCATATATATATATGATATTAATATAGTTTGCTCTAATGAATTGTGGAAATGTTATCCTCACATAGCGTTTGGGGGGCATAGCACCTGTTGCTCGTGAAGATCAATGAGTCACCATTATAAATTCAAAAATAATTTTCGTTAGGGAAAATAAGACGTTTAAAATAATGTTGTTTAGTAAAATATATATATATTAATATATATATTAAATATATATTATATATATATAAGAAGGAATAAAGTAATTGATAAACGTATTAAACGTATCAATACGTTATTGATTACGTGTATTTATTTACGTATTTAATTGCATTATATTTTATAAATTTTTTTCACTTATTAAGATTTTGCTTTGATGAAATGTAATTCAATTTCCTTACAAAAATATAGTTTTCAAATAAAAAATATAAAGTATCGCATATAGATAATTATTTTTTGAAATGACAAAATTTGAATTTGGTCGTGTTGGGGAAAACCTAATTATTCCACAGAGAAACATTAATATACTATTTTCCACAATTCACCATTTTCAAACGAGTTTTTCATGAGCTCTTCCCGAATAAATTTTCATATGTGTTATTGCACGAATTAATATAAAACGAAAATAACATGGTGATAATACAAAATATGCGTAACTTCATTGAAGAGAAAAGAAGCCCTGTTCTCCCGTAATGTTGATTGATAGGCTAAAAACCACAAACAGAGTGTAAAATGAACTATAAGCAATTACTATCAGGGTTAAACTCAACCAGACCGGTGTTTGATATACTGCTCTATTTCAATTAAAACATAGTTAACTAATACTAATTAGAAGCGCGTGGGAATTAGCTTCGTTTGATCAAAGTGATGTAAACTTTGAGTGAATCAACCCTCATATAGAGTTTACTAAGTTATCTCTGGTAATATCACTTTGATATTCACGTATATTCACAAGAGACATTTCGATTTGTAATTTGTTAAATCCACGGACCCGTACACGTCCATGAAGTTAGTCTCTCCAATTTATATGTCATTATGATTGTGTATAAACATCAAAGGTAGGTTTCGTTGTACAATATAAACACCATTACCATACATATAATAATATCATAGACAAAAGAACGTGATTCAATGCAGTAGTTCTTCTTTAATTTAGGTTGTTACATGAAGTATGTTTTTATACTTAGGACAAGCAGCTGAGAAAGCTCTCATCGGATTTAGTCCTCGAAGGACCTAAACGCTTGCTTCCGGATTCCCAGTATATTAAGGATGGTGAAAGATGTAGGTTAGATGTCACCTTTTGTCGACATCTCATTAAGAGTGATAAGTGGGCTGTATCCTAGTCATGTCACTTTGGCAGAAGGGAAGGCCAGCTCTATTCTTGACTCTCCAGTCAGGTCAAAGCGGGTAAGGGGTAACATTCTCTTATGTCCAGATTAGCAACAATCTTAGCACCAAGGAAGCTCCGACGCCTCCAATAGTTATCCTCGCACTAGACCTAGCCCTATCGATCCACCGTTCCATACCAATATCCCGAAATTTGAGGGTTATTGATGTTCAATAACAGTTTTAGAGGATCTCTTTCTCAAAAAGATAATGTAAATTAAAGTCAATATAAAACGGAATAGTCCTTTTTTAAATTCAAGTTTGTTAAGGAACACGTAAAAAAATTAAGAAAATCACGAATTGTTAAATACAGGCTAGTGTACCTCAAAATAATGTTTTACAATATAAAATTTATTTAAATAATCTATAATATTAATCATAAAATTACTTAATGAACTTTCACTGATGACAGTATTACAAGAGCTGCTTAAAATATTTATCCTCCATTGTTAACCCACACATTTCAGCCCGACGAGTCAAAGAGGAATTCTTCATGTATTCCTTAACATTATGGGACTGTTTCTTTTTTATTTCTCGAGCAGCAGCACTCATGATTCTGTGTAAAAGTTCATTCACCATTACTCGATGTCCGATTTTCGAGCATGATACACCAATGACTTCATGTTTCCCCAAACAGATATGTAAGGTTTTTAAGCATATTGGACAAATCCACCTGTTTTGGAATGTTTTCCTTAAGGTACTGAGGTACTGGCGATAAATATGATATGCAAATACTTGTTGGAAATACTTCATGTTATAAGTTGAGACATCTTCTAAAAGATCAAATAGTTCATTTTGAAGAACATTTTGATAGGTCTCACCAGACATTCGACGACGATTAAGGATGAGTGGACCGACCAGAATATTGCAGACGTTTTATCGAAAACCGACGTTAATAGTTCAGAGGTACCGTGAGGATTGGCATCATTCCCAAATATGATTGTTTCTTGTGTTGTTAATTCCATTGTATATAAATGTTGCTTCCTAACATTCAATAACCATTGGCAATAATTTGATTCTCTCACTAAAATCCACAATTTTCGACGTGTTTGCACACACTGAAGATGGTACGGATGCAAAATGTACTGAAATGTAATGTTCTCTATATGCTGACATGTGGAATGTGAAAACGCGCAGATAATCTTCGTGTACTTGTTGAAGGACTTCGCCGTGCCATATGCAATATCTGCATAGACAATAACTGTTCACTGCTATTGTTTATATCCGTTCCAAATTTTAATACAAACGATCCAGTTTCTCTCAGTTTTCTGTGTATGTTTATAATTACCTGTCTGTTTGGAATAATTTGATTAGAAAAATCGTATACTATATTCCTTAACAGCTTTTCTAGCATTACAGAAGCCGTACACAAAATGCATCTGTGATTCTCGTTTGTATGTCATCTCATTGGTCCTAATGTTAAATTTTGTCATAATTCCGATACCATCTACTAAACTACCATAGCCAAGTAAACTACACTTCGTAAGCTGTTTTTGTCCACTCTTTAACTAAATACAAAACCTTTTTTAATTTTTGTCAAGAAAATAATAGGTATCACACAAGTACATATATGAAATCATGATATGAAGTCTGCATGATTTTATATAATCGTATAAAAAACTGAAATATATGTAATCTTTTAAGCGTGCAATCACGTGTATCACAGTTTTGGTTGTTATTTTGAACTCTTCAATGGTGTAGATTGATTTATCTCCGAGTCTTCTGGAAGCAAGTTGTATAGTCTTGCTCCAATACACTAAGGAGGATCATTGCCAAATCACGTGTGATGGTAGTGAATTGTCCCTCATTCTAGGTAAGTTGCCTTGTAAAATAGAAGAGTAATGACGACTTTAATAATTTAGATGGATACCATTATGAGAATTCTAAGTGTTATGAAGGCTTATCTGGAGTTTTCTTCAGGTTATGCGCCAGCCAGGATCCTCACAGCAAGCTTTTTGTGTAAAAAGGACTCTTTTGAGATTATTAATTGAAGAAACTTAACGAATATGGGATTCCAAGAAGGCATAACAAGATAGCGTTTTTTTGGAACTTATGGTTGTTGCTTACAATTTGTATTCTTTTCAATAAAAAGAATAGCCAAAACTGAATCTAGAACATAAGCTTGTCAATGGTGAAATGATCCAAAAGGAGATCTTCCAATATTACACACCCAGGAACTTTAGTTGCTTCATGGAAGTTGCGGTAAATTCATATTTTATCCATCATAATGCTAATGTTTTTTATCTTGGAAGAGTTAGTAAGAAGATCATTGTTATCACAATATTGCTCTGCCATGCTCAATGCGGTGTAGGTGTTTAATGTCCAAGATCTCAGTGTAGTTACTACCAGTATAACAGGACCAGTATCATCAGTATACATGATTGGGCTAAACATAAATTTCCGAGGTTAGTTTGGAAGATCTGAATTGAATAGTACAAACAAAATCCTGCCCAATACAGAACCTTGAGGTGTCCCTGTTTTGGCCATTTGTGGCTTTGATTTTATAATTTTTTAAATCCCATTCTGTATTTGTTTTATATCAACTATTTTCTCCCACCCTGTAAGATACCCTATAAAATACAGAAGTGCATTTCGCTCAGATCCCTATCATTTGGCCTTTTGCATTATTAAACTGTGATCCAAAGAGTCAAAGGCTTCGTTAAGGTCACAAAAGACAATTAAAAGAGTTCTTTCTTCAAGGTTGTTAATTATCAATTCAGTTAGGTGAATCAGTCAATTGTCCTTGTGTTTGATTCTCCCTGATAAAAATCCATTTTATCTTGCTGTTAAGACGTTGAAGTTTGAATAATGTGTGAGCCTATAACTAATACTATTATTTTTCAATAGTTTTTTTAGAATAGACAGAACTAAGGATTTTGCTTGTAATTTTTTTACTTCCTGTTTACTTCCTTGTTTAAAGTCAGGATAAATTTTTTTAAATTAATTTTATTGAATAATTCTCTCAAGCAGGGATTTATAATTAATGTCGGTGAGGATTTTAATAGTTTCATTAATGCAATATTTATACCAGTTTAGATTTGATACAATCAAATCCTATTAGAAGTTGTTTATTTTAGGGAAGAAACCATATGTAAGACCTCTTCAATGCGATGCAAGTTTCCAGTATGTAAGAGCTTTCTTTGGAGTGAATCATTCATCTGATCATTATTTGTCTTTTGGATGTTACTACTCCGGTGTAACATTTTTCTCAGCTGCGGTTGTGAAAAACGTATTACAATGTCCACTTACTTTTTCAAGATCATTAACAATTGTTCATGGCAATCCTCCATTTGTACGAACTAATTTCCTAAGTGCTTATAGGAAATACCGATCGCGATCTCACCGATTATAAAAATATATAAAATATAAATATTGAATTTTGAACTTAAATCGTTTTACAAAAGTCACAATATTTCGATTATTTTTTATAGAAAGTCGTAAAAAGTAAAAATAACTTTTCTATAAATATTTTTATCAAGTTTTATTATATGAAAAAATGTTGCGGTCTCTTCCAGGTATGTTCGTGGCAGCAGGACACCGACAATATGGGAAATGTTCTCTCTCATAATCGTGCAGGAGACAAATTACGCAAGGCTGTAGTGTACTAGCCAATTAGAAATTCGGCATTAATTGTCTTGTTCTGATTTTAAAGTAAATGTGAACACACAGTAGATTCTATCGTGGCCTAACCAGGTTCATGTACTGATTCGTTTTCTTAATGTTTGTTCCATATACTTGTCGAATAAGTAAGTATACCAGAACGAAAAGATTAACCAAATTAAAAGATTAATTCAAATGGCAAGGGCATTCTAAAACCTGCTTTTTACTATTGAACGTGTAAGCATTAGTAAGAACATTAGTAAGTTGTAGCCTATATGATTATGTTACCAGAGTAGTTCACTTCTATCTTACAAAATGGCCAGTTAAATGTAACTCTCACATTAAAAACGTCACAATATAGGCTTTAGTATTTATATGTATGTATGGTATGTATACTGTATATGGCTTTACTTCATAAGGTAAATAAAATATGATGTATTTTATCATTCGAAGATTCATGTGCCGGTCAGTTATACTGATAAAAGTGAAAACCTTTTTTAATCACTTATATTACTTGAGAGAAATTCATTACAAATGAAATGTTATCATCTATTATGTGATGGCTGCTAAGTATCTATTACAGTTTATAAAAATAATCTTAAAAAACAAATCAAATCTTATATTATAATCTTTATAAAAATAATATTTGGTAATATGAATCAATGTTTAAAGATAATCTCAAGCCATCTTGATTCATGTATATCCCACAGCAAATTTCCTTTTAACTCCAGTTTAAAATTTCAAAATATAGCACATTTATACAATAACATAAATTATACATAATCAGTAATAACAATAAGTGACTTATTGCTGGGAATTATAAGGTATGCCTCTAAAACAAGTTCTTGTTATGCCTCAAACTGACTGTTATTAAATCGAATTGTTATGTATGATTCAGGGGGTGAACACACAAAACGATCACAATCTACTTAGTGTACCAACCCGACAGAAATAAAAATATGCCGTGCCATCTATTAGCGCAACAATGACTGAGAGTGAAGTAACATTAAAACACCATTGACGTGTTACACCACCAACTATTGCTAGCTATTTATTTTAAGCTTAGGGGCTAATCGATTTTTAAACAGAAATCAATATAAAACGTATTTTAGCATCGTACAGAATAAAAACTCTTTGTATTTTATTCGTATTCTATTTTATTTTTCTTGTACATTCCAAATTTTATATATTCTATGCTTTACTTCATTTCTAGTAATTTTTACACAATCTCAAAACTATGATGTATATTACACCAACACTACTAAATGACTCATTTTCACTAACTCATATCTTCAAATCTGAAATTAACGCACTCTGAAGAGAAACAAACCTCTCTTGTGGTGACGTCATAGATCAGTGTCCACCACAGAGACGTCCCCAGACAAAACCTCACACAGACAGCAATTAATGAACAGTCATACAAACAATGGCTAACTCCACTTCCTGCCATTGTTTGTGGTAATGGAGGCCCAGCAGAGTTTAGCAAATGGGCGTCTACCCTTTGTGGACCAAATAATCATATAAAAACTTTTTCCAATATATATTTCCATATATATATATATGTTTATAATTATTTATTTATAATAATATATTTATCACTAATAAAATGCTATAACAATTATTGCTATCGAAGTGGTATTATTGTCAGCTTTTAATTACTAAAGGGTAATGAAGTCCCAATATTATTACTGGCACATTAATACATATCTTAAAAAAAATTAAATTACGAAACGTGCATAAAGCGTGCATAGATTTTTTTAAGAAGTACGTGAGCCGGTCTCCTTTCTTCTGTCCGTTTACTATGGACAGAGCCTTCACACAAATCATGTCAAACAGAATTCAGAAAAGATCCGGTACAGAACGAGGTGGCAAGACCAAAAACTCATGCCTGATAACTTGCGTATAGCAAACTATAACGGTCTTCTACAATTACAATTATTGTGAAAAGTTTTTTATCTTCCTCCTACGTAGAACCAAGTTTTATCTATTAAGTTAAGTTGTTGTTTAGTTTTTGTCATTTGTAGTGTTGTTCAGTTTGTTTAGTTAACTTTCTTTTTCAGAATCTGTTAAACATTATTTTATTTTAGCTGAAAGATCTGCAACACTTTAATGATAGATCTACATAGTCATTTAATTTTTCTTAAAATATCCACGTAATGCTATATACAAATTTTTCTTTCAGTTCGAAATTTAAAAAGAATATTTAATTACAATATAATTGTTTTATACATTTTTAGAGTTTTGTGTGCATAGTGAAATACGTAATCACTCGTCTAAATATACATGAAATGCAATCAGAATAATAACTTAATTGCTGTACCTTAAGTATTAGTATTAGAGTTTAAACTGTTGTAAATCATTCCAGGAGGCCGCAACGACGGGTTTTAATTTTTTTATCGTATGTCTTTTCAGCAATATTTTAATACTTTCATCGTTTCTAACCATTCAGTTTCATGAATATGAATGTTTGAACATAGATTGTTGCGATCTCGTTAATCTAATGCAGTAACTCTGCTCTAGAAGGTAACTGTCTATGGGCCTTATTGTATGTAAACTATCACCCCAATGTAATGTAATGGAGCAACCACTCTGCATGCACATTAGTGATGTTAAACCCCTAAGTAATGCGGTTTTGTAGGGACAAAAGCCGTCCATAGCCCATCTGCGCTATGGCCAGCATTAGTTGAGGCTGTCCACTTTTTCAAACGCTTTTAGTATAAGTGGGCTGGTTTAGACGTTTATTTTGTGTATTCCTAATTTTAAATATTCAAAATATTCCCAATTTCAAAATTTTCTTCTTTAGAAACATCATACCTACTTTTTAAAAGTCAGTTAATTTTGTGTGAAGCATAACACCTAATGTACGTTACAGATGTTTTTAATGGTTGTTTAAATATTTTTAGTGTCTATTTTCCCTTACTAAGACATTGTATTTAATCATGGCTTTCCTTCACAATAAAGTCATTTTCTATTTTATTCTGTTATAATGTGATAGCAGTTACCAACGGCTTCGCACACAATGTCCGTTAGCCTTTGCACGTATATTAGCACTTCTGGTTCGAGTTATTTTATATTTCCGACGCTAGTTTTGTTGCCAAGATTAAGAAAATATGTCAAAATTGTATATTTAAGCCCATCGTAATTTATTCTGGTCTTAGTAAGTATTGTTCAAATAGTTGGTTTTGCTTTGTTTCCCCAAATTAAGGAAATGTATATTTATACACGAATCTGAGAAGCTTACTTCTAACATAAGAAAACTAAAATGGTCTTTAAAACAATCTTTATATTCAGATTAGATGTCAAACAGCAACTTTAGAGTAAAAAGTATACTTTAGTAAAGTTTTTATTTTTTATCAGGTTATTTTCTTACTCTAACTAAACCGGTTTGTAATTGTTTTATGATTTACTATTCAATTGGCACATACCGTAAGTTTTATACTCGGTTTGATGTAAGTTAGGGCTGTGCCACACGTTGTTGCGTAAGTTTGGCGAAGTCATTGTCAAGTTGCATGTTGTCGGTTGCCTTTGTACTCTCCCTCGAGTACATAACACATGCAAGTTTGCAGAAACTCTACTATGTGTGTTAGAACGGTTCAGGAGTTTCCGCATATATCCACATGCTCAGACTAAATTTTCTTGCAGGGGTATTTCAATTCTAAAATTATTGTTCAGTATTCTTTTTTAAGTATAATAAAAACATGAATAAAAAACTCTTTAGTGATGATGATGATTTGAAATAGGAGTTACGGATATCTGCCATCGTTTACAAAATAGAACACTACGTCTCAAGGGATGGAACCCATCATCTTCGTCAGTTATAAAAAAAATTAAGGGATGAAGCCCGAACAACTATTAAAATGTCTTTTAAATTATTCTACAAATTGATTTCCTTAAATTTATTGCTTACATTTTTCTGTTCGTTAAATCCATATTTCAGGACATATAGTATTCCCCGGTGAATGCCAATTGGAGTGGCATTACGAAACCAAACAAGAGCATATATTGTTTTCTTTCAAAATGTTGAGGCCATTTTAAGAAACCTGTACCTATATATATATCTCATAGCGGTTTTATGTGCAACTTCAAAAACAGAACATTATGCGAAATTAAAAACCAGCATGTTTATCTTAAAATAAAACAACGTACTGGACAGAACCCTGAAGTTATATTTTTAAGAATTCCAAATTCCCGTAAGCGTATTACCATAAAAGAGATATGGATCCTTGGATGGAAGAACATTATACATTATATGGTATTTCATATACTCAGAAAATTTAAGCTTTTAATAGATGATACAAATTTATATAAAAATAGATCAAAATCTATTTTGAGTGTTCTTAAACTAAACCTAACGCCACACCTTAATCATAAATGCAAACATCAAGATAGGAAAATCCAATGTATAGGAAGAAATTGTACTTTTAATAACTTGGTGGGGAAAAAATTTAAGTTAATTCTTATGCTTGATGACATATCAGTTAACTCTGTGTAATGAATAGTGTGTTTAAAAATAGAAAACGAAACTCAACTCGGATAAAACAGGATTAACCCAGGTTGGATGTATAATTTATGTTTAAATTTCATAATAAAACTTATCGTTAAATATATATTAATATATAAAGATATTATATATGACAAATAGTAACAAATAGTCTTTTAAGTCAATCAAATTTGACTGCAATTGGCTTTGTTATTAGAATTTGACTCTGTGGTGGGAGACTTTATTTATTATTTAGGCTTAGTTTGTTTTACTATTTATTGGCTTAAAAATAATTATACCATAATAATCTTATGATATGTTGATATTTTTAGTTCATATTAAAAAAAGGAAATGGTACTGAGTTTGATATTGTATCCCTCAATATATTATTAGTAGTTCAAGTTATTTTCCTCGCATTTCAGCCAACTTAACCAATTTTATTGCCCTTAGTAATTGGAGTTAGCTGATTTCGCATTGGTATTATAGATTTACTAGCTAAACCGGCCACGCTTCGCTTTGGCTTGGTTGACGGTTGTGAGAACACGTTAAAAAGTTTAAAACGTTTTATGTACGAACACGGCGTTTTTGCAAACGCACTAAAGTTTGCCCTCCGTAGAATTTGATATTTTACTGATAGGTACTATCTCGAGGGATGTTTTTCAAGAAGATGTATCAAAGAAACCCAATTTCGATCATAAAATGTCTTCTTTCGGCTCTTTTCATTTACCTTCCATGTAACCAAAATACGATTACCTTATGTGCAAACATTCATCACGGATTTTTACAATTTAGGTTGTTTTCATAATAGCGTTTAATATTATTTTCATTGCATTAGATAGTTTATTGATCATTGGTGCCAATCTGAATTTAAAATTAGGCAATTACGTCTTCTATGCAACCTGCATTACACTACTGATCAAGCACTTTACAATTAAAAATTTTCTAAATTTTAAATGTAAACAAATGTTTCTGCCTCTTTGATGAACTTCAGCTGAAAGTATTAACAGCTGTTAAGTATCAGTTCGCTTTGTATTATGTGTCGTAGCGCAGTCTGTCGGATCCAATATAAAACACTCTAACATCAACAACGATTTATAATTAAAAAATTAAATTAAATAAAACTATTTAAATTGGACCAAATTTACTCTAGTATGTATGCCTATGTTACTTGCAGGAACGCGTAGAATCACTGTACAAAATTTCACGATGTTTTGTGCATTGGTTCCAGAGTTATAACGGAACGTACAAACAAACATTCGCATTTATATATATATATATATAGATTTAGCCAGCCGAAGTTAGTGATTACCGTCTGAACAGAACAGTCACGGAACAGCTGTCCTCACAGTTCTGCCAACTTTCCCAATTAGCTTGTCTTCCGTTGGTGGTGTCACCTGAATTCGCATTTATGCTTGATATGTATATAATAAGCCGAAGTTAGTGACAAAAGTTTTACAAGATCAGTCACAAAGGAGTTAGTCACTTTACTATTAATTTGTTTTCAGTAGAATATCAGAATGATTTGATTTCGCGATGTGCCTTTGAACTGCTTAACGTTCAAGAATCGTTTTATTCGGAAAGAATTCTCTTCATAAATTTACAAAGCTCTACACGTTGTTGGTTAGAATACTAAAAACGAATATTTTGAATAAAATATTTAGCAATAACACTTAACTGAACATTAAAAAACAATCGATATTCTTTTTTATATCATAAAGAAACAAACTAAATAATAGTGCATAATTTAAAGTGAATAAAACATAAAAAATTCCAACTATTTATCCAGCTGTAACAACACGCTTCAGATAAGCTCACCACTTCATTGCAGACCTTATCAATGCAATGGATTTCTACAATCTTTGTTAAATCTATAGGTACGATTTTCTCGAAATATTTTTGAAAGACAGATATTGAAATGTTTAAAGACCCTAGAGTGATAAACTTCGCTGACGCTTCGTAATATTTCTTTTTCAAAATCACACGATTTGTTTTATCTCTGCAATCTCTGATATAGCGTTAGTAGATTGTATAACTCAATAAAAATCAGCCATTTTAATATTCAAGTCACCTAAATTGTATAACAAGGCAAGAAGCTAAACTAGAGGAGGGCACATTTGTTGTTATTAGTTCGAAACACAACAATACAAGATGAAGCTCCAACTCGTTGTATAATCTACAGCACATGAATATTCTCCAAGGAACTACCATATTAATGAACCAACCATCTTTAGTGTATCTCTCTCCGCCCAGGGATCTGCGAGCGAGCGCAAACTCCACGGCAACTAGCGGCGCACACTAGACACTTCTTGAATAATTATGAGGCAATTTGTTGATCAAATATAAACTAAATTAAAATAAAATATAAATTTTAATAAACATTTCTGAAAGTAATCTTGAAACGGAGTTTTGCGATAATCTAATTTCTTGTGCATATAAAGAAGTGGAATACCACGGGTCTTGATCTACAGCAGCGAAACGTAGACACATGCGCACACGCACGCACTCCATATTGTGTACTAAGAGGTATTTAAAATAACACTTTACAATATCAAATAAACAATATGAAACACTTAAGTTTCCATCACAAATAGTTTTAAATTCCTATATCAATATTACACAACCTAATAGACTGCATTTGTCGAGTATATTTTGTGAATACTATCTGTGTCTTTTAACAGTTCACTTTGCCTGTGACTCAGATAGAACAGTCGGGTCACGTTCAAGATTTGAAAACACATCAGCTGACCACTCTTCATAATATTAAACGTAACTATTATCAAAGCTTGATCTCAACGTGTCATCTCTGTTTTGACCTTTTTTTTTTACTGCAGTTGGATTTAAACTGAGAAGATTGCGATATCAGGTGATTGCTATGCAGTTTTAAATGGTTTTAATATTTTCGCCAAGCTCCACTCACCCTGCTTGGAAAGTGCACTTTTAAATACTTTTCAATTAGTAACAAACCTATTGTACGATTCAACCAACTCTAATGTTGATATTAACTTAAATTTGAAAAAATTAAATTATGTATTTCTAACGTATCTAAAATTGCAAATTACGTGCTTTGGAAACATTAAGATAAGTTCTTGCTTATTAAGGTTATAGCTCCAATATATTTCGCAACTACATATATCTTGAATTAGTTTAGCAGAATTTTTGTCTAACGAAATTTATACGTTGGATACCAACCCACAATTCCTTAAAAATCATATCCTTAACATTTATTTGGATGTTAAGTATATTTTTTATGTTAAATTATAAATAGAATATACAGGAAGTTCTGCTGTGGAACACCTAATACAGCTGACCTGCTTGTACCCTGGGGTGGTAGTTGTAGAGTGTACACACGTTTGTGATATACTCGTGCCCAACAACAAAGTAACCCTCTCGGCAACACAAGGTGCTACTGACACAACTGCCATGGCTAGGGATCTAAGTACATGTGGAACTAAGTAAAGCAGAAATAGATCAGAATTCCTTCTTGTTTGAATCTTGTTTCTTATGTATTATTAACTCTTATTTTATTGTAACACTCGATGTACCATCATTTTTATATTGTTGACTCCATTAAAACTAAAGGAAAGGCATCAATAAATAATAATCACTGGTACGGTTTCCGTGAAATAGGGTGATATGGTATGAGTTTGAGATGAAGGGGAATTAACTGGTAAATGAAGGTTTCGTTTAATTTGCGTACAAGTGATGTATGGAAGAACAGAATTAGCTTAAACAAGTTTAGAAAGGATATAAAGGAGACATTCGAAAAATATTTGTGTTGGTTTTATTACTCATAAGGCTGGAAATATTTCTGTCTGTCTGTCTGTCTCTCGATCTGTCTGTCCCGCACGATATCTCGAAAACGAACTGACCTATAGATTTCAACTTGTGCACGAAACTTCTTTTCTATATGTGGAACATTTCACACCATAAGATTTGACAGAGCGCGTAATAAAAAGAAGTTCCATATTAAGTATATATTTTTGCGTGATATACACATAAAGAGTTTGAAAGTTAATAGTAGGAATTGAATTAGTGCTACAAGACTGTGTTGATCAATTTGGTGACGTTGTTCTACAATTAAATGTAAGGCTGGACTGAAAGAGTATATCCTGGCACAAAATGAAAGAAGAAAATGTTAAATATGTCTATTTACGTTTAAATAACTCTAACTTCTTAGCAGTTTTCTCACTGAAGAAAATTTTCTGCACACCTGAAATGAAACGTTATATTAATTACGTTATGTGTAAATATATAAATTTATGAAGCAAACTGGCGAGGCATAATACATTTGTGATTTTAATTCTGTTAATTTCAGTAAATGAAAACAAAATTATATAGTTATATATATATACATATATATATATATATATATATATATATTATAATTTTGTTATTCTAAGGATTCCCGACATATGCACTTAATTAATACAATTGCCTTTAAACAAACAGGGAATAAACATTGCGATCCAAAACATTACTATAAAAACCAATGCAAAAAACATAGCTACGAAAAACAAAAATAATATTGGTTCCAATTGTAAAACCAAAGAAAAATATTGTAAAAACGTATATGCACTTAATTAATACAATTGCCTTTAAACAAACAGGGAATAAACATTGCGATCCAAAACATTACTATAAAAACCAATGCAAAAAACATAGCAACGAAAAACAAAAATAATATTGGTTCCAATTGTAAAACCAAAGAAATATTGTAAAACGATATTGCGACCACTATAAAAGAAAATAGTAAAAATACAACTAATATTTCATTTGTCCCAAAGAGATAAATCTTTTCTGTAGCTTTCGATGGATTTAAACTAAAGTATCTGACGCATTTCTGACTTCAATGGCGTCCCTAATACTGCAGTGGTAGCTGTAGCCTATTTGCTGCAAGCGTTCAACGAAGACACCTATGAAGTGAGTTCCTTTGGGAAAACTTAACTCAATGGATTCCAAAATTTCTGGCGTTCAGAAGCTTGTATAACAATTAGTCAAAACCGAACGTCGCTAACCAATCCAAAAAGATACACAACCAGTCCATCAACTGATAACCTCAGTTAAAATTAAATATTAACTGAATGTATGCTGAAAAGAATTATTTAAATTAATTTAAATATTGGTATAGGGTAAAAGCAACAATGTTGAGATTCAATTAAATTCAATTCCCACAAAGTTTTTAAGTTTTGCCAACTTCCTGCCGTTGAAGTCGGTACCGACAAATGGCGAAGGGCCAGAGACACACAGCCGAACACACGTGGGACTAATAACTTACGTGACTCGCCTCCGAACAAGTCCTAATACCTTATATCCTCTCGTTTGAGACTTTAGTTCTCTTGTAGTTTTCTAATCCACTTATTTTACATTCAAACTTAGTATAGCTCCAAAGTTAACAAATTTAATTTTTCTTAAATGAATAACTAAGTCATGTCTACATTCATTTATTAAAGTTTTCCTTACAAAATCCACCTCCTTCACTGAATGGCGTAAACTATTAAATTGTTTAAAAAAAGTGTATATATTTACAATATTGTTGTAAATTTCATATCTACAAGATAAAATAAACTATACATTTCGAATTTTGGATGTAACCTGGTTTATATAAGGCTGTGAATTTCAGTTAGCTTATAATCGTCTAAGTAAAGTGTCACTTAAATTATTATAATTAAATGATTATTACGAGCCCTGAAAGGCAAATTTATTTTTAACTGTACACTCACTCTTCACACCGTTGATATCGTATTTAAATAATTAGTCGCTTTTATTAGTTTAGTTTCTTAAATCTAAAATATTACATAAAAATCTTAAGGTGTCTGTCTCTGTGTTAGTGTGTGCACCGCTCAATCAAATAAAAACTACTGGATCGATGTACAGTTTGAGGACTTTAGCTGTGCGCGTGTCCTTGAGTGTGTGGTGATGGGGCGGGAGGGGTGGCGGGGTAGCATTATGCGCTGCGTCCCGAAAACATTTCCTGTGACTCAAGGGTAAAACCCTCTTTTCAGGAATCGTATTGGCCCGAATAACTCACCACACTCGCTAAAATCAGTCTGTTTTGTAAAAGTGCTGATTGTGGCGGAATTAAATAATAAGAGAAAACCAAATAATAGGAATAAATAGGACTTATTCTTGTTTTTCAGTTGTTATAGTGCTGTCTAACGTGTTTTTGAAAATAACGTATTTGTCAATTTTATTTGTAAATCAAAATCGTGAGTTTTAAAGTCGTCAAAGAGATTGTTGCGCCTTCATCTCAGCGGCTAGCACGTAAACGCAACCCGCCACACAGATAGCGTTTGTTTGTTGAAAGGGTAGTATTAGGGCTGCACGAGCACAGGTAAATTCCTCCAACTGTACTGAACTTTTACATGAGATTCATTTTCAGGGTCCCTGTTTTCGAAAATTCCTCTACTAAGCCCCACTGGTCTCAAAAATTGCGAAGTATTGATTGAAAGAACCAGTTAAATGTTATCATCTGTTATATACAGTTAATAACAAACAGCTGGTTAGGTCCATCATGTGTTCCATAATGAGTTTGGCTAAGAACGGACTGTAAAACGATTATGTTACTAAATGCATAATACTAATAATAACAATTGTCATATTCCATGATTGAGGAATGACTTAAGTACAATGCAATTTAAATAACAGAACTGCCACGTACTAGTCATTTGACGTTAAAAGAACGTTTTATAGTTCTTCATTAATATGTTAACTAATTTTTTAAGTATAGAAATATTTTATTTAAAATTTCCCACTTCCTACGCGTATGTAAACATTTTAACAACAATTCAATGAGAACCATTTTTTAATCTTGTTGTGGAATAGGATAGTTTTAAAAGGACAATCATGGATATTCATAGTAAGGCCTATGAACTTTCATTGCACGTATTAAGTTCATTAAAACGAAACTAGTTTGAAAGGTAAAATCTACAAGGGAAGTTGCATTATCTCAACTAAGCAATGGTTGATTTGAATTTCATTTGCTAGAGCTTTAGAAGTGAACATCATGTGTATTGACAAGTTTATCATATTTGTATTTTGTAGGTAAAAATGTGCAAATGAAAAATAGTTTGTTACCTCGACCTTTCATGGGTGTAATATTTCCGACAATCACGTATTAATCGTCATACCAGCCCATAGAGAGTTATCGTACCTCTAATATCCATATAAACATATAACTCTAAAGTTATAGTTGAAATTGTATTTAGTCTCAAAAATATCATAAATTAATTAATTAAATGTAATAATTAACTGAAGTAGATCTTAAGGAACTAGATGGTCCCTAGTTTCACCCTACTTATTTAACTGACTGTCAGGACTATAGTACAGTTTCTGTCTGCTATAATTCTACACAATGGACAATGATTAGTCTGTATAATCTCTTACTTAACCTGACGAGAGTTAATCCTTAGGCGATTAAGTAACATTACTTAACAGACCTAAGTGCAGGAGTTAAAGTTAAAATCCTAGCTTAAAAGTAGTTAACTTGGTTAGACATTTTAACTACAGTACAGTATAGCCTCTGTAAAAAAATCTTGTTTGTTTAATGTTGTTAATAAAAATAATTATTTGCTTCTACGATATTAGTTGTTGATTAAAAACCCACTGTGTGAAATAAGAGCTTGCCAAGTGATATTCTTCATTTTCTCTTAAAATAATTTTTTTAGTTTGTAATTCCTTCTTTATACATTTGAATTTTAACCATTTCAATTTGTTTATATATATATATATTTTTTTTTACATAGTTTGATATTCATAATTAAACAGTACCTGCGAAACAGAATCCTATTTTAAGTACATTATGTTTTTGTAAATTAAATTTTTTTAAAGTATATAAATAAATAAACACGCTATATATGTAAATAATAAACAAAACAGCAACCACCTCTTCACAAAGGGTTATAAGCTAAATAGTATTTGAATTAACATTTAAATCAGAATTTATACGTTTTTCATTTACAAAATAAGATAAAATAGTACTAGTAATTTAATTTAATTTAATATTTGAGATATGGGGATAGCCAAGAACGCAAAGCAAAACCCTCCAGTACAAGTCGCTGCTAAGTATCCTGTAAAGTACGACTTCCTGTAACTCTCGTGACGTAGACACGGCTGAAACTCAACACATCCCATGGAGATACGAACGTACTTTATACAAACATCTATGTAGAAGTGAGCGGTGATGGGTTTTTTTTAGCCACCAAACAACTAATGGATGTGTGATAACTACAGAGAAACAACTAAATTGTAATGAAAGCAATTAAATAGCAATGCAAAAGACAGAGATCATTTGTATTTAGAATAATTATTTTCGCAGCTTAGAAGCACATAAGTGAGGGGTGGCAAAACCCTTAACTTCTACGTTAACTTTTACACTGCCATGTACAGTTAATGGCTGATGTAAACACACGGCAATATTGTTGCCACGATTAAGAAAATATGTCTAAAAGTGTATATTTATGCCATTGTAATTTACTCTGTTCTTATTGTTTGTTTGTGCCTTGTTTTATTGACACAAACACAAAAATGAGAAGCCTACTTCCGTCAAAAGGCAAATAAGATGAGTTTTACATCAGTCGTTAAATTTATTGCAAAGGTTAGCTATCACTAACCAAGCTTGTTTTATATTAATTAAAACTTATAGTTTACTTATCTAAATATATTCTTACTCTGTTCTTAACAGCGGTTGCAGAAACAAATAACACAAGAAGTGTTTGTTGCTATAAAGCTTTTTTTAAGACTAAAAATGTAAAAAAAATTGCAAGTAGTCGTTCAAATGAATTAGATATATGGTTGTGCTGTCATAAAACAGTGTTTTACACAGATTGATTAAATTTAATATGCTCTATGAACTAATAATAATGATTAGTTACAACACAACTGTAGAGACCAGTGGAGCATAGCTCGGAGGGATTTCGAAATAGGAAATAGGGTATGTGTTAACCAGGAAGTCTAAGAATGTCAATGTTAATTCTCCGTACAATCTGGCTGTTAGCTTTTATGTGATTGAAAACGTACAGTACACGATAACACACGTGAGCACGCAAACACACAAAACAATTTTCTGAACTTAAATTGTGACATAAAATGTACTACTTTCCATATACTAGCAAGATTATTCCTCTTTATACATGATGTATATAAAAATCCAATTTAGCGCTTTTTTAGTATAATAACTATATAAATGAAATAATAAAGTAATTTAAGACAGTAAATAATTTTTTTATTTCGTTATCGGTTACAATAGGAAGTTATTTTCATACATGTTACTATCGATTGTTAAACTGTCTTATTGTTAAAAGTGTAATATCTCGAGGATGTCATTTGTTGAGATGTCATAATAAATACAAAGTCCATGGATCTAGAAGTGGAAGACCGAAGCTCTAGGTGAGAACCTACAAGGGCTCTATTACTCTTCTACACAGCCTATACTACAACCTAACCTTGCATCAAACACTTCTTAACATATAATAAACAAAATTACTGTCGACCCCAAACCTTTTATCTCATCAACCATTGTTATCTACTTTTTATAGGTTTAAAATGTTTTAAGTTTATTATCAATTTGTTAAATAACAATTTTTATATTGTATATGACCAACAAGCCACAATGTGTATATCAAATAATGTTTTTTTTCATCATCCAAAGTTGTTAACTTTAAAACTGAAGAATTGTTTTTATCCTAATCATGCTAATTAATTAATTTTTATACGTAATAAGTATGTAAATTAAATATGAAGGGTGAGCAAAAGTTGGAGTATTCAACACAAATATGAATATGATGTCGTATTATTTTCGCTTATTCCAATCGTTTTAACTTGTGAGATATTATTAGGATAAGCCAAACTACTTTATAGCCTTAGTATTAAAAACATTATAAAACTATAATTCAAAGTATTACGCTGGATTATTACAAAAAGCAAACCTTAATAACTTATTCAATAGATTGTGAAGACATCTCCATAATTAACGGTAATGATGAATATTCAATCAAATAAAACTTGCAGAGCACTATTGTAATCACTAGTTGAAGGGGTGCTGAGGTACATATCTGAGGTATGTAAACTAACCAGAAGCCACAGTTGACAATATTTGCATGTCAACTGTACTGAATGCTGCTGCAGCTATCTGCGAGCTGAACGTTTAGCTATTAGGGAGGCTGATCAGTGTTGTGTCAACGGTGGAGGAGTGGAGCCTGAGTCTGCATACTGATCGAGACAATTAGAACCTTCAAGTGTTGGGAGGCTGGGTTTCAGAGACAGGGTTGTTAATGTTAAAGTCCAGCACTGTTTGTACTAACATTACATTTGAGTGGTAAATCTGGTAACGTCATTGAAGAATGAAATGAAAATCTAACCCTCTTGATGGAAAATGATGTGTTAGTTTATTTACATTGTTTGTAAATTACATAAGAATAGTATGTATAGAATTGTTGTAAAAATTAAACATTTATATTTACTTTGGTATAATAATAATAATAAACATAGGGATCAGACGACAATCCCATTGTACCAGGATTTGCTTAAGATCGATTACTTTATTTTGTTTGAAAACGAAAACTGGCACCTTCCGTCATGAAACACTTTTAAATTTAGATGAACATATCATATATATTAAAATACAATTACTCCAAGACTCAGCTATGTGGACACAGTTTGTACCGCTCAGTATTTAAACAGGGCATGGTTTAAAACGGACTATATTAATTTTGGCTGTGGTGTACTAAATATATAAGGAAAATACTCTAGTAAAAATATAATTTTTAAATTTTTACGTAATATTTTTGATTTTCTTTAAACATTTTCGCACAAACGCCATAACAGCCAGATTCCCCCCCCCCCCCCCACCCCCCCCCCCCCCCACCCCCCCCCCCCCCCACCCCCCCCCCCCCCCACCCCCCCCCCCCCCCACCCCCCCCCCCCCCCACCCCAGCAAAACCCAAAGCGAAGCGGACCATCCCCTAGCTGTAGATGTTGAACCTTTTGTTTATGAAACGGATAAAATTTGTTTCGATTAAGTGACCTCCACACCGTTGACTGCGAAACTCCTATCCGCCTAGAAATACGTCGTGTACTTACACCTGGACTGCGATGAACAGCATTAATAACAATATCATCATCAAGTTGGACAGCTTGTTCATAAATTGGTTCTAGTACTTGGTAGTGATCCTGTTTCCCGAAGAGTACGAAAAGTTCCTGAAATTGTTTTGGTATCTGGAATCCTCCTATTAGGGTAACGTAGTTCATATTCTTCTACAGCAGCTCTAGCATTACCATTACAGTAACCCAAAGTAAAAAACCATATCAGCGTATTCCTCTGATGTAAATAAGTAAGGCATTTTTTCGCGGAATAAAACAATTGAATTATAACACAGAAAAATTGCATTTAATAACACGATTCACAGAACCCGATCTCCTGCTGTAGCTTGCAAAACACCACTAATACACAGTTTCTAACGTAACAGTACAGAATACCATTGTTGATCAGCTGTTATTCGTGCGTTACCAACTTAGAAATTAATGAAACAAAAAAACTGCATTTCGATGATTAGTAAACAATAATGGGAAAATGTTTTGCTTCATTTATTTTCGAACATTTGATGTAAATTTTTATTTAAAAAATACAACGTAATAAAACATGATATTTTTATTTACAAACATATTTATTTAACAGTTAATCTTGTTTTTCTCAATTTATCTCATCATTAAGGAACAAACATTTTGTTTTTGTTTTATTTTAACTAAATACCGTACGGTATTTCTTTACAGCTAGTAATGTATTATACTGAATAGAATCGATTTTTTGGTACTTTATTCTGTTTTATTTTAGACTTTGATTATATCGATTTTCTCAGAATTAAATTCTCTACAATTAATGTTTGTTGATTTTATGTATTTATTACCAATTTAACAAAGTTATTGTACATCAAACTTAAAAAAACATTGTTTCGTGGCCCCAATTTTTTGCATTTAACCCTGAATCCCTCAAAAACTACTACAGGTACAGTTCTGAAACCTATTTTATTAGCTTTATAAGGTAAAAATACATAAGAATCCACGATATTTCTTACTTAATTAACCTTTCCAAAAGTTCAGTATGGCTTTATTTTACTCTTTACCCAGGAATTCAGGCGAAATCTTTCGCTAGCTGTAACTCGCTAACGAAGCGTTTTCGGACCTATGTTTATGTAACATTTTTTTCATTATTTTTACTAGTGCAATGTGCTGTAGAAGTGGGGGGAGAACTTCATGAATCACCCTGTATATATATATATATATATATATATATATATATATATATATATATATATATATATATATATATATATATATATATATATATATATACAGTATATATACTAACAGTTACCTGCGGCTTCGCACGCAATGTTCTGTTGAAAAACTGGACAATATATCTATGTATTCTTTTTCTATGACATAATAAACAGTCTAGAGATAATCGATAGTCACTCAAAGCTATTCCAATCTCCTGATCCAATTTAGATTTAAGGTTAAAAAACAGAGGTTTGGGATCCTGAAGTCGTAAAGTGAAACAGTTTTTATAAGATTAGTATTTCCCTCCCACATTCCATGATAATTTATTGAAGTTCTTCGATAGCTTCAGTAACACTAAGAGTTAGCCTTTTTATCCCAATGACGAAAGTGTATAGTACAACAAAAAAGTTGCTGCGGTCAATATGGGTCTGTTCTGGTCGTTTAAATTCACCCCCGGTTTAATCTATTTACAGTTCCACTATTGATTTATGCTGTTGCACTAACAGAAAAACAATGGTCTCATATATTGGTTTCGGAATCTAACTTGAGTTAAATTTTTATGATTAGGTGATTTTGATATTTTTACCGATCACTAAATATGTATTAGGGGTATATGCTTCAAGTATTAGGGCAATATTATCTCCATTTGCTTTTCAATAACTACAGTAAAAAGGCCATACACAATGTTAAAGGAACTAACCAGATTAGATTACGTTATATGCAAACATTCACAGCTTTATACAATAAGGTAGTTGTTATAACAGCGTATAAATAGCATTTCTATTGTATTAGATGGATTATTGATCATTGGCGCAATCTAAATTTAAAATTAAATAACTTTGTATTTGCAATCTGCATTACACTACTGATTAAGTACTCTAAAATTATTCAATATTTACTAAAATTTAAATGTAAACACTTGTTTCTGCCTCTTGGATGAACTTTAGCTGAAAGTGTTAACAGCTACTCTAAGTGTTAATTCAGACTAAAAGCTATACCGGTTCCAAATTTAAGCACAATCCGTATAGCAGTTTCAGCGTGATTCGAGAACAAACCTCCAAACATCTTAACATCTAAACATACAAACATCCAAATATCCAAACATTCAAACTTTCGCATTTATAATATTAGTGGGATATATATCTTATTACAGATTGCGCCAGTAACGCACTTATAAGAGCGCGTCTTGTTTTGGCTGTTCTAAGAAAATAAAAACTTGTTATGAGTCTTTACAAAAATTATTTATCAGCCTGCTACCTCTGAATTTTGGTGTATTGGCGCAAATCTCTCTCTTAGTAATTATTGCATAACAAAATTTAAATTAATGTTTAAATCACATTGTCAAAGCTGAACATTCATAGATTAAAAAAGAATTAGATTGTGAAACGTCAGGGTAAAAACGAACATGTAATCCTTTGGCAAGTTAGTACTGGTAGTTTTAAATTGTTAGGAAGGCAGGTTGACTGCCTTGAATTGATTAGAACTTGTCTTGTTATGAACATTGGTCTCCTTGTTTGATACAGCTGGACCAATGAGAGAACACTGCGGATGTCCTGCAAAGTTCCTTGGAGGGAGGGAGTATAAAAGCGCCAACTCATAATTTTCGACCTTCTTTTGGTTATTTTCGTGAGTTAAGTTGATTACAGTGCGCCGTGTTTCTTAAATTTTTTTCGCGAGGGATTTTGAGGTAAGCACCAAATTTATTGTACGTTTTATTGAAATAGTCTTCCTGATCTGATATTAAACTAATTGTGTTGTCTTTTTTATAGGAAAAAATTAAATTCATAGAAACTACAGAGCAATCTGCATAATTAATTCTCGATGAACAATAGAGCATAATAGAATCATACAAGTTACATTTGGTTCATACTTGCAAGAAAGGTGAATTAAAATTGAACTTTGTTAATGACTTTAATTGAGATTTGGTACTTTATTAATATTTAATTGGATCTGTTTTATTGTGTATTGTTAATTGGTTATTAATTTAACTTTAATAATTGTTTGAGAGAGTTGTAATCTGAATTGCAGAGACTTGAAAGTTAAGGTTCAACTAGTGGAAATAGAAGTTAAAAGTTTTATTTTTAATTTTCAGTGAACTTAGAAGTAAACATTTTTATTTTTGTTATTTCCAAGTGGTATTTGATTTTTATTTTAAAACTTCATTATTTTATTTTACAAGAGAACTCTGATTTTAGTTTGATGTATTTGATTAATATTTTTCTATTTCTTGCCAAAGGAACTTTTAAATTTACTAAAAGGTTTGTCAAAATAGAGTGATGAAAATTGTGAAACGTTGAACTTATTGATTTGCCAGTTTAAAATAAATCCATTATTTTTATTTAGAACTGTGATTTTTATTTTAGACAAATCAGATAATATTTAATAGTTAACAAATTTAGTAATAAATTGTACTGAATATTCACTCGGAGCTTACTAATAAAAAAATATTTTATATCGTCTTGGATGTCTCATTGATAATTTAAATATTAATATTCTGGAATATTAATATCTACAAATCCAAGTTGTTATAAATATTATATTTATTTCTGGTATAATAATTATGCAAGTTGCTAGTCAAAATTAATGATGACATGTTTTTTGTAATATACAATACTGTGTCAAAAATATATAAATTTATAAAAGTTTCCACCAAAGCTTAATAAAAAGTGGTTTACAGTGTTCTAGTGGTTGTGATTTTGTTATTATTCTGATAGCTTTGTTTTGCAGGATAATGATTTCATTAATTTTAGTGCTATTACCCCATAATATTATTATACTGAATAGAATCGATTTTTTGGTACTTATTTCTGTTTTATTTTAGACTTTGATTATATCGATTTTCTCAGAATTAAATTCTCTACAATTAATGTTTGTTGATTTTATGTATTTATTACCAATTTAACAAAGTTATTGTACATCAAACTTAAAAAAACATTGTTTCGTGGCCCAATTTTTTGCATTTAACCCTGAATCCCTCAAAAACTACTACAGGTACAGTTCTGAAACCTATTTTATTAGCTTTATAAGGTAAAAATACATAAGAATCCACGATATTTCTTACTTAATTAACCTTTCCAAAAGTTCAGTATGGCTTTATTTTACTCTTTACCCAGGAATTCAGGCGAAATCTTTCGCTAGCTGTAACTCGCTAACGAAGCGTTTTCGGACCTATGTTTATGTAACATTTTTTCATTATTTTTACTAGTGCAATGTGCTGTAGAAGTGGGGGGAGAACTTCATGAATCACCCTGTATATATATATATATATATATATATATATATATATATATATATACAGTATATATACTAACAGTTACCTGCGGCTTCGCACGCAATGTTCTGTTGAAAAACTGGACAATATATCTATGTATTCTTTTTCTATGACATAATAAACAGTCTAGAGATAATCGATAGTCACTCAAAGCTATTCCAATCTCCTGATCCAATTTAGATTTAAGGTTAAAGAACAGAGGTTTGGGATCCTGAAGTCGTAAAGTGAAACAGTTTTTATAAGATTAGTATTTCCCTCCCACATTCCATGATAATTTATTGAAGTTCATCGATAGCTTCAGTAACAATAAGAGTTAGCCTTTTTATCCCAATGACGAAAGTGTATAGTACAACAAAAAAGTTGCTGCGGTCAATATGGGTCTGTTCTGGTCGTTTAAATTCACCCCCGGTTTAATCTATTTACAGTTCCACTATTGATTTATGCTGTTGCACTAACAGAAAAACAATGGTCTCATATATTGGTTTCGGAATCTAACTTGGGTTAAATTTTTATGATTAGGTGATTTTGATATTTTTACCGATCACTAAATATGTATTAGGGGTATATGCTTCAAGTATTAGGGCAATATTATCTCCATTTGCTTTTCAATAACTACAGTAAAAAGGCCATACACAATGTTAAAGGAACTAACCAGATTAGATTACGTTATATGCAAACATTCACAGCTTTATACAATAAGGTAGTTGTTATAACAGCGTATAAATAGCATTTCTATTGTATTAGATGGATTATTGATCATTGGCGCAATCTAAATTTAAAATTAAATAACTTTGTATTTGCAATCTGCATTACACTACTGATTAAGTACTCTAAAATTATTCAATATTTACTAAAATTTAAATGTAAACACTTGTTTCTGCCTCTTGGATGAACTTTAGCTGAAAGTGTTAACAGCTACTCTAAGTGTTAATTCAGACTAAAAGCTATACCGGTTCCAAATTTAAGCACAATCCGTATAGCAGTTTCAGCGTGATTCGAGAACAAACCTCCAAACATCTTAACATCTAAACATACAAACATCCAAATATCCAAACATTCAAACTTTCGCATTTATAATATTAGTGGGATATATATCTTATTACAGATTGCGCCAGTAACGCACTTATAAGAGCGCGTCTTGTTTTGGCTGTTCTAAGAAAATAAAAACTTGTTATGAGTCTTTACAAAAATTATTTATCAGCCTGCTACCTCTGAATTTTGGTGTATTGGCGCAAATCTCTCTCTTAGTAATTATTGCATAACAAATTTAAATTAATGTTTAAATCACATTGTCAAAGCTGAACATTCATAGATTAAAAAAGAATTAGATTGTGAAACGTCAGGGTAAAAACGAACATGTAATCCTTTGGCAAGTTAGTACTGGTAGTTTTAAATTGTTAGGAAGGCAGGTTGACTGCCTTGAATTGATTAGAACTTGTCTTGTTATGAACATTGGTCTCCTTGTTTGATACAGCTGGACCAATGAGAGAACACTGCGGATGTCCTGCAAAGTTCCTTGGAGGGAGGGAGTATAAAAGCGCCAACTCATAATTTTCGACCTTCTTTTGGTTATTTTCGTGAGTTAAGTTGATTACAGTGCGCCGTGTTTCTTAAATTTTTTTTCGCGAGGGATTTTGAGGTAAGCACCAAATTTATTGTACGTTTTATTGAAATAGTCTTCCTGATCTGATATTAAACTAATTGTGTTGTCTTTTTTATAGGAAAAAATTAAATTCATAGAAACTACAGAGCAATCTGCATAATTAATTCTCGATGAACAATAGAGCATAATAGAATCATACAAGTTACATTTGGTTCATACTTGCAAGAAAGGTGAATTAAAATTGAACTTTGTTAATGACTTTAATTGAGATTTGGTACTTTATTAATATTTAATTGGATCTGTTTTATTGTGTATTGTTAATTGGTTATTAATTTAACTTTAATAATTGTTTGAGAGAGTTGTAATCTGAATTGCAGAGACTTGAAAGTTAAGGTTCAACTAGTGGAAATAGAAGTTAAAAGTTTTATTTTTTAATTTTCAGTGAACTTAGAAGTAAACATTTTTATTTTTGTTATTTCCAAGTGGTATTTGATTTTTATTTTAAAACTTCATTATTTTATTTTAGAAGAGAACTCTGATTTTAGTTTGATGTATTTGATTAATATTTTTTTATTTCTTGCCAAAGGAACTTTTAAATTTACTAAAAGGTTTGTCAAAATAGAGTGATGAAAATTGTGAAACGTTGAACTTATTGATTTGCCAGTTTAAAATAAATCCATTATTTTTTATTTAGAACTGTGATTTTTATTTTAGACAAATCAGATAATATTTAATAGTTAACAAATTTAGTAATAAATTGTACTGAATATTCACTCGGAGCTTACTAATAAAAAAATATTTTATATCGTCTTGGATGTCTCATTGATAATTTAAATATTAATATTCTGGAATATTAATATCTACAAATCCAAGTTGTTATAAATATTATATTTATTTCTGGTATAATAATTATGCAAGTTGCTAGTCAAAATTAATGATGACATGTTTTTTGTAATATACAATACTGAGTCAAAAATATATAAATTTATAAAAGTTTCCACCAAAGCTTAATAAAAAGTGGTTTACAGTGTTCTAGTGGTTGTGATTTTGTTATTATTCTGATAGCTTTGTTTTGCAGGATAATGATTTCATTAATTTTAGTGCTATTACCCCATAATATTATTATACTGAATAGAATCGATTTTTTGGTACTTATTTCTGTTTTATTTTAGACTTTGATTATATCGATTTTCTCAGAATTAAATTCTCTACAATTAATGTTTGTTGATTTTATGTATTTATTACCAATTTAACAAAGTTATTGTACATCAAACTTAAAAAAAACATTGTTTCGTGGCCCAATTTTTTGCATTTAACCCTGAATCCCTCAAAAACTACTACAGGTACAGTTCTGAAACCTATTTTATTAGCTTTATAAGGTAAAAATACATAAGAATCCACGATATTTCTTACTTAATTAACCTTTCCAAAAGTTCAGTATGGCTTTATTTTACTCTTTACCCAGGAATTCAGGCGAAATCTTTCGCTAGCTGTAACTCGCTAACGAAGCGTTTTCGGACCTATGTTTATGTAACATTTTTTCATTATTTTTACTAGTGCAATGTGCTGTAGAAGTGGGGGGAGAACTTCATGAATCACCCTGTATATATATATATATATATATATATATATATATATATATATATATATACAGTATATATACTAACAGTTACCTGCGGCTTCGCACGCAATGTTCTGTTGAAAAACTGGACAATATATCTATGTATTCTTTTTCTATGACATAATAAACAGTCTAGAGATAATCGATAGTCACTCAAAGCTATTCCAATCTCCTGATCCAATTTAGATTTAAGGTTAAAGAACAGAGGTTTGGGATCCTGAAGTCGTAAAGTGAAACAGTTTTTATAAGATTAGTATTTCCCTCCCACATTCCATGATAATTTATTGAAGTTCATCGATAGCTTCAGTAACAATAAGAGTTAGCCTTTTTATCCCAATGACGAAAGTGTATAGTACAACAAAAAAGTTGCTGCGGTCAATATGGGTCTGTTCTGGTCGTTTAAATTCACCCCCGGTTTAATCTATTTACAGTTCCACTATTGATTTATGCTGTTGCACTAACAGAAAAACAATGGTCTCATATTTTGGTTTCGGAATCTAACTTGGGTTAAATTTTTATGATTAGGTGATTTTGATATTTTTACCGATCACTAAATATGTATTAGGGGTATATGCTTCAAGTATTAGGGCAATATTATCTCCATTTGCTTTTCAATAACTACAGTAAAAAGGCCATACACAATGTTAAATGAACTAACCAGATTAGATTACGTTATATGCAAACATTCACAGCTTTATACAATAAGGTAGTTGTTATAACAGCGTATAAATAGCATTTCTATTGTATTAGATGGATTATTGATCATTGGCGCAATCTAAATTTAAAATTAAATAACTTTGTATTTGCAATCTGCATTACACTACTGATTAAGTACTCTAAAATTATTCAATATTTACTAAAATTTAAATGTAAAACACTTGTTTCTGCCTCTTGGATGAACTTTAGCTGAAAGTGTTAACAGCTACTCTAAGTGTTAATTCAGACTAAAAGCTATACCGGTTCCAAATTTAAGCACAATCCGTATAGCAGTTTCAGCGTGATTCGAGAACAAACCTCCAAACATCTTAACATCTAAACATACAAACATCCAAATATCCAAACATTCAAACTTTCGCATTTATAATATTAGTGGGATATATATCTTATTACAGATTGCGCCAGTAACGCACTTATAAGAGCGCGTCTTGTTTTGGCTGTTCTAAGAAAATAAAAACTTGTTATGAGTCTTTACAAAAATTATTTATCAGCCTGCTACCTCTGAATTTTGGTGTATTGGCGCAAATCTCTCTCTTAGTAATTATTGCATAACAAATTTAAATTAATGTTTAAATCACATTGTCAAAGCTGAACATTCATAGATTAAAAAAGAATTAGATTGTGAAACGTCAGGGTAAAAACGAACATGTAATCCTTTGGCAAGTTAGTACTGGTAGTTTTAAATTGTTAGGAAGGCAGGTTGACTGCCTTGAATTGATTAGAACTTGTCTTGTTATGAACATTGGTCTCCTTGTTTGATACAGCTGGACCAATGAGAGAACACTGCGGATGTCCTGCAAAGTTCCTTGGAGGGAGGGAGTATAAAAGCGCCAACTCATAATTTTCGACCTTCTTTTGGTTATTTTCGTGAGTTAAGTTGATTACAGTGCGCCGTGTTTTCTTAAATTTTTTTCGCGAGGGATTTTGAGGTAAGCACCAAATTTATTGTACGTTTTATTGAAATAGTCTTCCTGATCTGATATTAAACTAATTGTGTTGTCTTTTTTATAGGAAAAAATTAAATTCATAGAAACTACAGAGCAATCTGCATAATTAATTCTCGATGAACAATAGAGCATAATAGAATCATACAAGTTACATTTGGTTCATACTTGCAAGAAAGGTGAATTAAAATTGAACTTTGTTAATGACTTTAATTGAGATTTGGTACTTTATTAATATTTAATTGGATCTGTTTTATTGTGTATTGTTAATTGGTTATTAATTTAACTTTAATAATTGTTTGAGAGAGTTGTAATCTGAATTGCAGAGACTTGAAAGTTAAGGTTCAACTAGTGGAAATAGAAGTTAAAAGTTTTATTTTTAATTTTCAGTGAACTTAGAAGTAAACATTTTTATTTTTGTTATTTCCAAGTGGTATTTGATTTTTATTTTAAAACTTCATTATTTTATTTTACAAGAGAACTCTGATTTTAGTTTGATGTATTTGATTAATATTTTTCTATTTCTTGCCAAAGGAACTTTTAAATTTACTAAAAGGTTTGTCAAAATAGAGTGATGAAAATTGTGAAACGTTGAACTTATTGATTTGCCAGTTTAAAATAAATCCATTATTTTTATTTAGAACTGTGATTTTTATTTTAGACAAATCAGATAATATTTAATAGTTAACAAATTTAGTAATAAATTGTACTGAATATTCACTCGGAGCTTACTAATAAAAAAATATTTTATATCGTCTTGGATGTCTCATTGATAATTTAAATATTAATATTCTGGAATATTAATATCTACAAATCCAAGTTGTTATAAATATTATATTTATTTCTGGTATAATAATTATGCAAGTTGCTAGTCAAAATTAATGATGACATGTTTTTTGTAATATACAATACTGAGTCAAAAATATATAAATTTATAAAAGTTTCCACCAAAGCTTAATAAAAAGTGGTTTACAGTGTTCTAGTGGTTGTGATTTTGTTATTATTCTGATAGCTTTGTTTTGCAGGATAATGATTTCATTAATTTTAGTGCTATTACCCCATAATATTAGGCCATACCTTGTTATTGATTGAAAATAGGCATAGTATGCAGATTTAATATATTTTTCAGTAACACAATTTATAATACGTCTAAGTAAAAAACTTACTCTACCAAAATATTCCTAGTAGTCTAAGAGCTAGTGGTCGGCTACCTGTATGTATTTGATGAGACCTGGGGTTTTGTACAGTGAGGCCCCTATACCCACTGTACACGAGATGGGTAGTCACTAAGCTCCAGGTGGCCGACTTGGCGGGCGCTTAGGTAAGACAGGTATCAATTTTTGGCCAATTTCATAAGTATTTGATGACGTCTGCCGTTTTGTAATTTGAAAATATACTATTATTATTAACGGAAAATAACAATGCCAGTCCATTATCGTGCGGATTTCATTGCGGCAGACGATTTTGAAAGTGCTCAAAAAAATAAAATTTTGAAAGTAATTTACGGGATCTGCCATTGATATATTTTATTGATTAGGGTCTTAAAAACTTATATTGATCATGGCAGACGTCTATATAGCGGACATACTTTAGTAGAAAAGAAAATCTTAGCTACTATCCGGTCAGATGTATGCATAGACCGCTTAAAGCTATCTTCTTTTTTTCCCCTATAGATTACTATTGTACTCATTCTAGCCTATAATATTTTCTTGTATTGTTTCTAGCATTCGAATAATTCAGGTTTTATACCTGAGAGGGCCAAAGTGTATCCCCCACCCTAACGGATGTTTTCAGTATATTTCCGAATCTTCAAACAGTTGGCTGCATGCTCGATTATCGCAGTTGTATAAAAAAAAGAAAAGAAGATACCTCGTTTTTCGTAATCTTTGGAATAGCTAAATCGTGTCACTTGCATGTACTCTTGATAATTACCTCTTGCAAGGCTGCCATGCATTGCTGCCATAGTTGCCAAAACTACTGCATTGCTTGTTGGTGAGTGATTAATCGGTGTAAAATATGTAATCATTTGTTGTGGAGTAGGTTTGTCAAAGGTTGTATGGATATTCTAAAGAGTTGTGTCGTTAGCATATAAAAGATATTTTAACCTAACAACAGTAGGAAATTAATTTATATATAATAAAAACATAATAGGGCCCAAGACTGACTCTTAGGTACAACAATCCCGATCACCAAATTGTTGGACCGATTTTCATTAATACAAACAAACTTTTCGCCTGCGGTTATATAAATAGTCTTTAAAGAACTCTTTAAAGCCGGACTCCTATTAATACCGTAATAGTTAAGTTTTAAGGCCCTGTTCAAGTCAAAATATGTTAACTAAGCAAAGGCTTTAATCTCAAAAGTGTTTAGGACCTCCTTAATTATAGTGAATAAACTGCATGATGGTGTATTTACCTCTTCTATTGTAATACATTTTGATTGACGTTATTTTCCAGGTACGCAAAAGGTTCATCATGTAAAACAGTTTCTATTATTACAGGACAGGTATAATATATACTGGGCAATAGCTCTCAGGGAGACTACTAGACCCTTTCTTAAGAATCGGGCAGATATACATATAGTTAATGGGTTCAAAAACGTATGGTAAATTCGTTAAAATATTATAATTTTAGATGAGTTATAAATGTCTTTGCTTTCTGAGTTTTTAACTCTTTTGACAGCTTTAATGACCTCATCAATCGAGACTTCTACAAAGATAAATGTGTTTCTTTCAATATGGTAATTTCTTATTAAGCTCAATCTATTAACATGAGGCTTTTTTTGTGTTAACCGAATTGATAAAACAAATGTTTTAAGTTATCTGGAGTGATATTTATTGATAATGCTGATTGAAATACTAAATTTTTGTATTTTCATTTATCAAATCCCCAGGCCTTATATTGGTTACTGCTATTTTCTATTTTTGCGACATTATGAGTAAGCTTTGCCTCTTCTACGGACCTTTTATAACATTTCTCGAGATTTACATAGTTAACATGAAGCCTATCACTAGTAGAAAGTTTTGTCGATTTCTCCAAAAACAAAAGTTTCTTTCATTTGGTCCAGTTCCCCACTATACCAATCGTTTTGATTTCTACCTTCAATCTCACTAACCGTGGAACGTTGTTTTTTCACTGTAGAGTAAAATGTTTGTTTATTAACTAAAATGGAGAAATATGCATGAACGAATTTTTGGGTAGAGAATACTCTTCCATTACTAAGTAAGACATTCCAATCATGTAAAAACAAATGGTTTGTCAGACCATCAATAGAGGATTCTGGAAGAATTAAAATAAAATGTGTCACTTTTACTTTTGGATTTAGCAAGGTTTTAGATGTTTCAGACAAAGTATTCTTTTGAATATTTAAAATAAGCCCATTACGATCCGAGAAAGAAAAATCAAAGATGTTGCATGAAATAACCTGATCTAGGCAGACTAAAATAACATTATCAAGACAATGGGCTCCCCGAGTTGGTTTGCCATTAATGCATAATACACATGTATGTCAAACTTTACATTCATAGGATACCGGGAAGTTTACAAAGCAAAACGTAGTTTTTATAGCGGGTACAACTTCCATGTAAACCAGTAATCTGGGTTTATCTTCTTTAATATGTTTTGTAATCAATTTATATGACGAGAACTGTGCGCGCGCGCGTGTGTGTGTCAAATTTTAACTTTTTTCGGATAGCGGGAAGATGAAAAATAATAGTATACTTTTTCTAGGGTTTGCAATTATATTTCAGTCGCTATGGTAGTTGATCTTCATAAAGTCGCTATTGTTTTTCTGTGCAAGTCATAAGGTATGTGTGTGCCACATTTTATGTACATAGGACATAGGGAAGTTCTTCTAAATAAAATAAATAAATAAATGTTTTATTGCGTTAGACAATATAACACTGTATGGCAATCGTCATTATATTTGTTTAAACTAAAAATTTTCCACTCATTCTTACATCTCAATCCCTTTGAGACATACATTGTCAACATTTATTCATTCCCAATCATTCGAATTGTCCCACTCTTTCACCTAATCAGTCTTCCAATTCGGTGGTCTCCCAATGGTGTGCCATGAACTCGTCTGTGCTGTAGAATGCTTTTGCAATCAACGCAGTTTTCAGACGGGTTTTATATGCTTTGAGCATTGGGGCATTTTTGATTGAATTTGGCAATTTGTTGACGAATTGAACTCCCGCCTGTGACGGTAAACGTTCATGAACTGCCTTTCTGTGTCTCCCAGTTCGGTAGTTCTCCCTGCCCCTTGTTGCGTAAGAGTGTATGTTACTACCTCTTATGGTTTCGCATTTTGACATGAAGAAAAGGCATGTCTCTAATACGTAGAGGCAGGGTAGTGTCAACAGTTTCAGATTTTTGAATGCTGGCTTACACGACTCTCTCCTTTGCAGCTTGGCAATGATTCTGACTGCTCTTTTTTGCAGTATGAAGATTCTGGAAACATTTGTTTTTGAGCAACCCCCCCACAAAACCAATCCATAGGAGAGGTGTGGGTAGATTAGTCCATAGTACGCCGTCATCAGCACCTGAGTCGGGCAATACTCGGACAGTCTCCTCAAAACATAAATGCCTGAGGATACCTTGGAACAAACGCTGTCTACATGAAAATCCCATGTCAACCCTTGATCGAGGTGTATTCCAAGGAATTTTGTTGAGTAGACTTCTTCGATCTCAGTCTCATTCAACATGACAGTGGGACTAGAGCCTGAGTTCGTTTGTCTCAGGCAAAATTGAATGAATGTTGATTTCGTTGGGTTTGTTCTGAGGTTGAGTTCATTGAAATGCTGGATCGCATTGTTGAGTTCAATGAATGTAATCTCTTCGAGTTCTGTTTTTGAATTCGCTTTGAAGCATAGAGTCGTGTCATCGGCATACTGGACGAGTTGTCCGCGGCTTACCGATGAACCAACATCATTGACGTAGATCAAAAAGAGTAGAGGACTCAGGATGGAGCCCTGGGGAACTCCATAATAAAGCCCTCTCCCTTCAGATCGAACGTCTGAAATTCCAACAAATTGTTTTCTATCACTAAGGTACGATTCGAGCCACTTGAGTGGCACTCCTCGCACCCCGTAATGTTCCAATTTGAGAATGAGGGAATGGTGGTCAACACAGTCAAATGCTTTTGATAGGTCGAGAAATACACTCAACGTGTCTCCTCGATCTTCCATTCCTTCTACTATCATGTCGACCAGACGAACGATTGCGTCAGTTGTTGACTTTCCACTGCGGAACCCGAATTGGTTTGCTGATAGTAGGTTGTGTCTTTTCAAAAAAATTCACACATCGAGTGAAAAAAACTTTTTCAAAAATTTTGCTGAAGACCGGCAGCATTGAAATTGGGCGATAATTTTGAGTTGAAAGGGGGTCGCCCTTCTTAAAAATTGGGGTAAATTTCGCAATTTTGAGAGAGGATGGAAACGTTCCCGAGTGAAAAGAGAGATTAATCAAATGCTCGAGTGGCCTCAACAAATGCTTGGAGCACAGTTTTAGAAGCCACGTTGAGACATAGTTTGAATCATTCGATTTTTTCGAAGAGAGTTCTCTTATCACTCTGGCGATCTCCTCCTCTGTGACCGGGGTCAGAGCCATTGAGGCTGCTGGACTTGGTATCAATGATGGGGATTTTTGGTTCTGATGCGGACTAAGTCCTTGGTCAGTCCCAACCGAGGCAAAAAATTTGTTGAACTCCTTAGCGATCCTCATTGGGTCACTAATATGTTCATTTTCAATTTGGAGATAGATTTTCTTGTCGATCAGTGAGGATTTATTGTTTATTATGGCTTATGCGGTTTTTGAGACATTTTTGGACGTGAGCAATGCTTTGTTTACATCATAAGCTTTTGCAGCTCTGATAACCTTTCTGTAAATTCTTTTGTAATTTTGAAAAAAGATTTTGAACTCTTCATCTAATGAGTGCTTATTAATTTCTGAGAGAAACAATAATTTTTCTCTCGAAATTAGAATACCTTTGGTGATCCATGTGCACTTTTTTTGCCTCGTGTTTTGTTGAATTTTTATCAGGGGACAGCTCACGTTTAAGTGGTAGTTAAAGGTCGATTCAAAACTACTGAATTGTGTTTCAAGGGGATCTCCAAAATTTAGAAAGCTCCAATTTTCTTGAGCGAGAAAAAAATTTAAGAGCTTAATATTTGCGGGCCTTGTGTTTCTGATTGTTTTTTTGTTGACTGGATCCCTTGCTGGTTCATGACCATTGATTGTGACCTGTTGGCCATAGTGATCTGAAATGGCTGTGTTGACCACTAAAGCCTCGGTGTCTGACAAATTTGTGACGACATTGTCAATCGCAGTCGCCGAAGTGGTCGTAACTCTCGTGGGAGAGGTGATCGACCAGTTAAGGCCAAACGACCCCAACAAGTCAGCGAGTTTTCTAGTCATTGGACTGTTATCATCTAAAATGTCGATGTTAAAGTCCCCCATGACAATGAAATTGCGCTTTTTCTTCGTCACGTCAGACAAAATTTGTTTCGAAATTTGAAAAAAAAGATTCATCGTTTCCGTTGGGAGACCTGTACAAGCCAATCACATCAAATTGTGATTGACTTGTTCTTATCTTTACCCCTGTAACTTCAAAATGTTTGTCTACGGATGTGCCAAACGTGCGAGGGGTAAAGGAAAAGTTGTTTCTCAAAAAAATTGCTACACCTCCTCCTTTGGAGGAGTTGAGGCAGAAAGAGTTTGCCAATTGGTAATTTTGAATTTTGAAACTGTCAATGATGCTGTTGTTGAAACCGTGTTCGGTTACAATCAGCAGGTCGGGATTGAGTTCTTCACACATGAGTGACAGTTCGTCTCCCTTATTTGTAGCCACTTGTGCGTTTTGATGCACCAGAGTGACCTTCTTTGAGGATAATTGGCTTTTCAGATTGGATTTTTTGATTTTTTTGTTTTTTCCTGTCAAATTTTGAGCGGTGCTATGAGTGGGGTCCCTAAAAAATTTTGCATGTTAATTTCATCCAGTTGAGATGCATGGCCGGGATCTCGCGTAGTCGGCGAAGCAGCAGCTCCACTGAGAGCCTCTGCATAGGACACGTCCTAGTGGTTCGATGTAGACCTCCTGATGGCTGGATGTCTGGTGGCTGCCGGAGTGGGCTCGAACGGTGGCGGCACAGTCTTCACGGGCCTCTGAGTGGCTGTGAGGCTCTTCACAATAATTTCAGCCAGCACCCGTTTACCTCGCATGGAGAGGTGTTGACCGTGCCTCGTGAAATACCTCCGGCTTAACTCGTGGAACTTCAGCACCCGAAAGTTGTGCCGAACGGCCAGTTCTTCTATATAGGCATTCACGAGCACGGTCTCGTCATGGATGGGGTGGGCTGGATGCAGGTCGTGTCGGTGCGGTAATGTGGCCACGAGGAGCTCGGTGTTGCTGGCTCTGGTTGTTATGTAGGGCTCAAGGTGTCGGTAGATGTTTCGCTGCGTGCCAACGGCCAGGTCATTGGTGCCGGCGATGAGCACCTCGCAGCGTGGCCCTGGTTCAGGGAATGTTGGGGTCGGCTTCAAAACATCCAGCAGGCGGGCCCCGGGCATGCACTTGCCTCCAACCGATGTCGCAGGGCAGGTCAGTTGGTCCACAAGCTCGGCGATGTGCCGAGTGTGGCTGTCACCATTGATGTGGACTAAGAATTCCAAGTCCATTTCTACCCCTATGGGTGGATTATATTAATGAAATATGTAGTTATTGCTATGTATAATACACTGTATAATTCAAAATGAATAAGTAAAGCACCTAGGAGGGAATTACAGGATGGTTTACTAGAAAGGAGTCACTTTAGTTCAGATATGATAAAGCCGAGCTTCTATTGACAGTCAAGCTCCACGCGATACAACTAATATGGGCTCAAATTAATTTACATATCGCAAAAATAATAAGTCGTTCACTATTACTTCTATCACATAATTTGTAAAGAAGCTTTGGAAAAGACTACACCTGATTGTTGAATGAAAGTTGTAGAGAATAAAAAAATAGTTATTGATAACGCTTGGACCAATAAATGATTGCTGGGGAGGCTGTAGAGAGACTACTAATATTTTGACTGGGGGACAGAAATTCGTCGGAAGGCTGTGTCAGTGAACATGAGGTAAACGGTGAAAATATAACACCGATAACAAAGATGATGATGATAAGATTATGGAAGGTATTCGGCCGCTTCGCTTTGAGGAATATTAGCTTCCCTCAAATTATCTGTTAGTGAATTCACGAATATAAGTTTAATTAAATGTTTGTTTTGGGTAAATAAATAATATAATTGCCTTTCCTTGAATTAATATACTTAGCAGAATCATACAAGCCTAATTTAAACATTTTCCTGTTGTGGTTTGTGTGAAAATAGAACTGTCGATATTTTATCTTGTGTTTTTGGCACACGTGGCAAGTTGGTATGTTTCATGCCATCTTGTAGTAAGGTTCCGGCACAGTTACTGTGTACCTCGCTTGTTCTGCACCCTCACTCATAAGTAAAGATAATTAGTAATAAGCATTGCGTGATTTATAAATAAATACAAGTCTAATGAGTTTCCCAAAAAACTTGTTACGCCTTTAATTATTAACTTAGAACTCTAAATTATCAGTATGTCGTTCTTTAAGAGACATACAACAAATGATATATTATATTTTTAACTGTAATTATTTTTGAATTAGGAGGAGTTAAATTGGAAAAAGCTTAAATTTAAAACAAAAACTGTGTTTTTCTTCATATTTTAGATTATCACAATCAATAAAAATATCTAAAATATCTCACTTTCGCTATAATATATGGATTAATACTACCTAAACCGTCAAACTTTTTCAGATGTAATAAAGGGGTATATTTTAATGTGGTAGATGTTTTAAGTGAGATGTTTAGTGTGTGTGAGAGAGGTCGCTGGGATCCGGTAACAATAACATATATAAATCCAAAATGAAACGTCCACCGCCTTCAATTCTTCCAGAGAGCGCGTTAATGCAACCCGCACAGCACGTGTCAATAACCAACTCAGAGCTCTCCTCTACCCACGCGACTCAACGGACGGTCGCCCACTGGCCACGACGAGCTCCTCACGCCTGAGATTTAATGGGGTGATCAACCGAGGCGGAGAGAAAGAGTGGGGATGGAGGGGCCCCTCCTGCCAACTTCAGAAATCAATTTTGAAAGTAGCTTTTAAAAAATGTCATAGATTTTCAACATCCATTTTATTTCAAGAAACTAAAATTTTTACAATAAGACAACTTTTTATAAAATTTCTTTTAATACACATGTATAAAAATTTAGATGATTTATTTGAAAGAACTCAACACACCCATAACACACGTTATTCTAGATCAACAGGAATTCTACCACTGCAATTAACTAAATCTTATTCAAACACCAACTCATACTATCTAGCCCACGTGCTTTTTATTAATATAAGTAAACAGTTTCCTAATTTTAGTTTTTTCAATGAAATTTCTACAATTATCTTTAAAAGGAAAGTTAACCAGTGGATATTATCATTGTCTATTGAGGAGGCCGAGGCAGTGTTGTCTACGAACTACGGGCGGACAGTTTGACATGTGAACAGCCACCACTCCTATCCCATCATTATTCATTATCACTACCCCATTATAATCTGCGGTGACCCTGCTTATTTACCCTTGTTGCTAATATGTAAATGTTTTTAAAATTAATAATATTCAATTCTTTAAAACAGGTACATATTAAAATTACACGGTTTTTTCCTTTTAATATATTCATTCCAGATTCACGTGTGTATGTGGTATATAATAGTGTATTATTTTGTATTATATTTTATATTCATTTTTTTAATGTATATCCAGTCCGTTATTTCTTCAGGCGTGAGCAACTCGAGTCTGCGCACAGGCATCATAGCCCATGCAGGCTCATTTCCCGAGGACAATGTTTATACATGATGTTATTTTTATGATGTTTATTTTATGATGATTATTTCTTATGATATTTATTCTTTGTTCTCATTTCAAACTACGTTCGGTAATGTAATAAAAATTTTTTAGAAGTTAATTGTAAAGTTTGGATTGTAATATTGTACATATATTTGGGAAATAAATCAAAAATCAATTCAATTCAATCAATCAATTCAATTCAACTACAGATAGCCCGTGTATCAGAATAGTGGAATGGGCAGTCCGCGCGTTCTCGCTCTGTACTCATCTGAATTTAATTTAGTTCAGTACCTGGCAAACCTATTAAAATGTAACACTGTGTTTTCAAACCCCTTTCCGTAGTTTAGTACAGCATACATATATTTAAATTACATTTTCAAAGCTGGATGTTGCAGGATGCAGCACAATTTAATTGCAGGCAATCAATGTGACAAGCCTCTTAAAATGTACCACTGTGTTTTTAGCTTCTACTGTGTTTTAGGAAGGAGAGTGTAACAGAAGGCAACCAGGCAATACCAATATTACCAAACAGAGGAGTTATTTTTCTACGAAAAAGAACAAAAAATCCTCGCAGAGAGGCCTCACAGAGGAGGAAAAGTTAGAAATTTGCCTAGACTTAATTAAGCCTTCTGAGTAACAATGGCAGACTTCAATAAATTATATAAATTTGTGTAATTGTAATTGTATCATAAATCTCTATATTCGTAGCATTAGAGATCAGTAGGACTAAATTATTTTCATCATCCGTATTACATAAAATTTCTGTAATACAAGTGTAATATTTCTTACATAAATATAAGTGTTTAAAATTGTAAACCAAAAATATACTCATATATGATCTTAAACTGAATTTGTCAGTTACAGTAATATAATGTAATTAGCAAAATTTTGTATTTATTAATGATGTCACGTGCTATGTTAGGTATTTAAGTCAGGTAGTTGTCATTGATTTTGTCATATTTCTATAATTATGTTTTTGGTTGAATATTTACTAGCAAGTTTCTTTTTTAATCTTTTTTAATACCCTTAGTTTATTACAGCTATTACATAACTCTTATTACAGATTTTGTAGTGTAATTATTAATTTATTTACTACCAATTAAGGACTCCACATTATAATATGTTGCTTTTGCCCTATTAATTTGAATATATTCCAATAGCACAAAAAGATTATGACATTTTATTCGTTGTGCACCATCTCACATTTTGTAAAGTGTCTTTGGAGTTATAAAGAAAGTTCAATATTAATATAATTAATTCGATATAATTTCTATGTTTTGCAGATATGTTCGTGTAAAGTGTCTTTGGAGTTATAAAGAAAGTTCTATATTAATATAATTAATTCGATATAATTTCTATGTTTTGCAGATATGTTCGGATATAAAACGACTCATTCATTCGGATATAAAACGACTCATTAATTCGTAAGATAATAGAAATCAGAACCGTTCCGAACTGAGGTCGCTATCAGCCGCATTGTACAGAGTTTGTCAGGAATTTTCGGGATTTATCGGTACTGCTCGGCTCTGTCCCCACTCTTTCTCTCCGCCTCGGTTGATCACCCCATTAAATCTCAGGCGTGAGGAGCTCGACGAGCACCTCCCGTTTGTGTTCAATGGGGTGATCGTGACAGGCGGAGAGAAAAAGTGGGGATGGAGGGGCCCCTCCTGCCAACTAGAGATAGCCCGCGTATTAGAATAGTGGAATAAGCAGTCCGCGCGTTCTCGCTCTGTACTCCTCTGAATTTAATAGAGCCTGGTGGTGTAATATGTATATGTATGTATATGTATAAATGTAATATATATATATTACATTTTCAAAGCTGGATGCTGCAGGATGCAGCGTAATTAAATTTTATTTCATTGAACCGTGATTTTACAACGTAATTAATGGCAGGCAATTACTCTTGTCTACATACAAATAAACCAATACAACGGAGTATCGAAATACCAAAAAAGACGTAAGGAAGTCTAATGTAACAAAGTAACTTCGTTACATTCAGTGGCGTAGCTATAAAACATTCGATGGTGGATTAAACATCCAGGAGGATTAAAAAGAGCCCTACTTAGCATAGTAGTTAAAGAATTTATCTTCAGGGTCTCCAAACACAAAATCAACAATTATGTTGAGTTTTTTAATTGCATCTTTCGTATTAAAATGTAAACCAATAAAATTGTTTCGTAACATTATATTTGGTTCATTGCATTTTCCAACTGCCTTAATCAAATAAATATAATTTGTAGGTTACATTACTATTAGTTAGAAATTATTCGATAATTTCCATGTACTATAGATCAGATCAGCATTATAATCGCGTACGCCAGACGACACAAAATGACACTTATCAGGCTTGGTCGAAGTTGCATGCACAATTTCAAGTCTATAGCTTATTTCTCATTCTCTATATATCCAACAAACAGACAGAGAAATATATTGCTATTGCTATAAGTTAAAACTTGATCGTAATAATTTGAGGTTATTAAAATATGAATACTTAACAAAGTGTTTCAAATACTAAAGTTCTCAAAAGAAAATACGATAAGATATCAAAGGACATGCCACAGAAAGGAGATATGAGTCAACCAATACTGCAACCCTGCACCTGGCGTAGAAACGCTGGCTTGACTTATCACTAGTTTATCATATATATATATATATATATATATATATATTTAAACTAAATAATTTGAAGTGTTTCTCATTAAATGTAATGTTAATCTACGGCCAATAACTTCCAAAGGTAAGTTGGAGAAATTGATTTTGTAATGGGTACTGTAAAGATGAAATTGCTTTCAGATTAAAACGTATAAATACCAGAGTTTTAAATAACCACAGAGTAACCACTAGAGTTACAATAACAGGAACCACATTTTCATTTAGCTGGTTTATTTTGTAGTTTAGGCATATAGCTGGATGGACATATAGGCTTAAATGGCTATAGCCAATTTCAGCAAATTTCAGGAAGCGAAAACATTTTACAGAGAAATGTATATCATGTTTATGGAATAGTTGATTTTAGTAAATTATGGAATGATATTAATAATCTATAGACAAATTTTGAATCTACAAAAATTACTAACAAAATTATCTTAAATTTAGTCCAAATAGAGGGGTGTTGGGGCTTGTAACACCCACAGTGGTAAAAACATTCGGGGCAAATTTCAACTTGAATGTGTTAAGCTGAAATCATATTCGTTGTCGACGCAAGCTCTTAGTTCAATTTCGTGTTTATTTGATTTTATATTTTATCTACAGCAGCTGACAGACAGACAACACAAAGCTTGCGCCTGGTATGAAGAGTCAATGCACAAACAAGTAAGGCTTGAGAAATACAATAAAAGCCCTTTCGCACACTCCCCTTGCTTCGAGCCTCGATTATAGATACTTCTTAATCAAGGCTTCGAGCGACAGAGACGGGCGAATAATGCCAATTTAGTTTGCCGATTATACTATTAAAAATATTTTGTTTCATTCGCTTTTATTGTTAAACTTTTCGATAAGTTTCTACAAAGATTGTCTAACTATGGTAGACAATTCTACCAAAAATCTAAGAGTGCATGACATACAAAAAATTAAATGTTAATCAAAATGTGTTTTTATAGTTGATCACCTAAAGTGGTCTAGTAGTCATTAGTGACTACAATGTAGGTAAGCAAGTCGATCATTCGTTATTTAAGAGTAAATATATAAACTAAACTGGTCTGTTTTATCGTTATCTTAATAGACTGGTACAAAACTCTGCAGACTGGGTACCGCGCTAAAGGAGTGTTGTAAACTTTAACATGTCATACTCTTCATATTCATCACAGGGTCGCCGGTATATAAATATGTGCCGTAGACGACCTATAATTAAACATGGCCATGACATTTTACGACTGTCTCTTTACCATCCAGAGCTTAGTGCTATTGAGCTAGTCTGGTTAGATGTCAAAAATTAGGTTACTGCACATAATGTAATGTTTGAAATTACATATGTTGAAATTACTATTTTGTTTTCTTGAATTTTGTTTATTGATGTACCCTAGCTGTATTAAAATAAAAAAAGACATGTTCATATTTCTTTAATAAAAAGTAACATTGTTTTATTTTTATTCTCATGTCAATTGTGTCTACAACTAAGGAGCAATGTTTGTGTTTGTGCTTAAGGTATAAATGATGTTTATATAATTTTACTATTGTACATATTTTCAAGAAAATAAATAATTTTTCTATTCTATTCTAGATTATGACATTTTATTCGTTGTGCACCATCTCACATTTTGTAAAGTATCTTTGGAGTTATAAAGAAAGTTCAATATTAATATAATTAATTCGATATAATTTCTATGTTTTGCAGATATGTTCGGATATAAAACGACTCATTAATTCGGATATAAAACGACTCATTAATTCGGATATAAAACGACTCATTAATTCGTAAGATCATAGAAATCAGAACCGTTCCGAACTGAGGTCGCTATCAGCCGCATGTACAGGGTTTGTCAGGAATGTTCGGGATTTATCGGTACTGCTCGGCTCTGCCCCCACTCTTTCTCTCACGCCCCATTGAACACAAACGGGAGGAGCTCGTGAGGAGCTCGTCTGGCCACGGACAGTGGTGGCGGCCTACCCCTCCGGCGATCCCCACCACTCCCTTTTAGGTGGTGTGATATTAGGTGCTATAACACTCCAGCACGATCTTTAGGTGCCGTGCAACTCTCGGGCATTTCCTTAGGTGCTGTGAGATTAGGTACTATAATATTAGGTGCTATGAGAATCGGCCTTATTAGACGGTTCAATTTTAGGTGCTGTGATATTAGGTGCTATTAGATTAGGTGCTGTGAACCCCCACGCCACGGTCCCCTGTACCCTGTACCCAGCAGTGGTAATGATCTTCGCCTTTGATACGCCTAATTGCAATAGCCACTCATTGATACGATTTTTCAAAACTGACATGGATTGTGCGTTTTTTTTTTACAAGAAATTATAAGCGTGAAAGAATCTAGAAAAATTTCAGATTAGTATATTTGATATGTAATACGAATTGGTTGTAGACATAGATCTATATAGTTGTAAAGTGGCTATTCCTGTTTCACGGGCATAACGGGTGTTATATAAATGGGAATTTCTGAAAAAAAAAACAAAAAAAATAGTGTCAAAGAGTGAGAAGATGTAAACTAAGAGAGATTTTATAAATAACTGAATAACTGTAAGGATTGATAATTCTTTAAATAGAGTGTCAATAGAGTAACGTAGTTTTTTGTGAAAGGCAAGTTTTAGCAACTGTTTCTGGCATAAAACAAGGCTGTTTAGAGTTGTTTTACTATCTCTCCCCAAGATATTTGTAAGCTATTGTTTTATCTATGCTTTTGCATGTACATAAATCATTCAGATAATTTCCACAGCTATGAATTGTCAAAATTTTCTACAAATTGCTAAATGGCGGTAGACATGGTCAAGGTTGTTAAATCTTCCTCAGAGAACTCATTGATGGAGTACAAGGGTCACGCCTTTAACCAGTCTTTCATCACCGACTCGGATTTTGTCGCATCCATGACTTTGACATTGGCCAGTAGCCTATTAAAAAGTTTGATGGCCAGGTTAGGGAAACTGTCTCTTACCAGACTCAGTCGAGTGAAGGGAATGTTGATTTTTCACGTTGTCTGGTCCTGTGGAGGTTATGTTGCCCCTGGTCACAAAACGCGATAGGTCACATTTCACATATACGACACTGTTTAGGATATATTGACTATAAAGTGTCATAATCCCAAGGCGCTGAAACAATGGCCGGCAGTGGTCCAATCTTCCGCTTCTCGCGATAGCACGGACTTCACTCTTCTGGAGCTTGAATACCTCAGAGCACGCAGATGAATGGCCCCATAGTAACAAGCCGTAGGTCAGATGGTAGTAGATAATGTGATGTGTCACTAAAATAACATTAATTGGCGAATACTATTACATTTACTTTAATAATGTTGAGTATATTGTTCAATTTAATACTATATTACATCTAAGTTAATGACTTATTAAAACAACTATTTTACTCTTACATTTACTCAATAAAATGCACGTTGACATATTATATTGTACAGTATACTAAGCATTCTTTAACTAAATGATATGCCATTACGTAATTTTGGAAATAAAACTTGCTATCTAAGAAGAAATTTTAAAACCCATAAATAAAAAAAAACTAGGTATAATCACACAACATTATGTAAAGGAAATTAAATATTTAATAAATATGAATCACTAATTTAAATCATAGCATTTACTTTTCCAATATTATTTTACTGAATAAATATAAACATAAAAGTAGTTTTTACTTGCATTCTTTAAGGGAAAAAACACTAAAACAAACCTGAACGCATTAATTTTGAAATAAATATATGTTTGAAAATATTTGAATAATGAGGAACATATTATAAGGAAAAGAGTTTTATTTTTTTGGAATGTAAACAAACGTCATTATATTGTATAATTAAATTAGTAATGACATATCATAGTTATATAGCCATACTTATGCACAGACAGACAGAAACAGTGGTTAGACATAGGATGACAGTAAAAAAGTATTAATAACGAGAAAAAATATTGTTAAATGTACACACTTGTTAGCTTGTCTGCACCTTGCTTATTTTTCAGAGTCCCAAAAAACTACTGTGTATAATTTTAATTACAGTACAAGAATAACTACATTTATTTAATACAATTAATGTCAATGCAACTGTCTTGTGTTCCCTTTTTACCTAATAATATATGGCACTGTAAAGAATCTTCCAATAAGATATAAAATGTAAATAAATAACAATATGAATGGAATTGAAGGTAAACAGAAAACAGGTTTGCAGAAATCTGGCGTTAAATATTCACAGTTAATATTCGCATAATTCAATTCACAATAACAAAAGAGATTTGAATAATAATAAGAAAAAAATGACTTTTGAATGTAAACTTAATCGGTCATCTGAAATTGTTTATAGATTATCTTTTTATAATATATAAGCACCTTATTTTAAAAGGATAAGAACTAAAAATGATTGTACGGCGCGATTCGGCAAATATATGAAAAAACTAAATAAGGAATTTGAAAATATAAAGAAACTAAATTTTAAGAAGAAACGTTAAATACATCATAGCACTTTATGTTTGCGATATAAAATCTCTATCTATTTTTAATTTACAGTATAATTAGGAAAAGAAACAATTCCGTTTGGATAATTTATAAAATAAAACAAATAAAAATAGTTATATTTTACCATACTGGTCTAGTTTGTGGTGAATCACCAATCATACTGGTCCAAGTCCTTCATGTGCAGGACGCGGATGCTGTCGGTGTTCTCAGTAGGCTTTATTACTATTTTCCCATTGAACAAACTGGCGAAATGGATCTTCTTTGCCTTGAGCAGCCTCCTGGCCCGGCCCAGCAACGCCTTATTGTGTGGAGTGAGCTGCTCATTAATGTAGACATTGCCAGGTGTGAGCGAAGGTGAGATCTCCGTGGTATTGTTCTCTTTCTTGTGCCTCACCGTTGCCAACCAACTTCCGCACCATGCGAGAGACGAACTGGACTACAATTGGTGGATGAATATGCTTCCTCGATTATAATCTAAAGAAATGTCTTTCTTGGAGAAGGGGACACTGATAACTTTTGACATATGCTCCAAACACATGTAAATATCTTCCCCTGGAGTCAAAGGGATGCCCAGAATCTTCACATTCGCGCACCGAGCGTGTTGCTCGCTGTCGTTCATTTTCTGCTGTAGGTCCCGCAGCTCTTCCCGCATCCCGTCCCTGTCACGCTCTAGCCCGTCACAGCGCACACATATATTCTGGTGGCTTTTCTCCAGGTCATCCAGTTTCTTATTGATTTTTCCCAGTTCTTCGGTGAAGGTCTTTGTTGTGTACGGGTTACGGGGAATCTGAATAAAAGACTGAATTAGTTTACATCATCGACTGTGCTCGGTTAAGGTTGGAGGGTAACTGAGAGAGAGACAAGGGCAGGACACTGGAAGTGGTAGTGGTGGTATGATCTGGTGGCGTGATGAGAACAGCCAATGGCATTTATTCAAACTGATCACCCCATATGACGTCACAGCATCATACGATCATACAGTTGGTCTTTGGCTGTGGCTTTAACTTGCCAGTAACAATTTATAATATGTATAATAATTATTATTATAATTATTATTGTAATTCAATACATTACATTTCCTCCCTTCCAAATTTCAAAATAAATTGAATTCACACAAGTCATAGATAAATTAAACAATACAAGTATAATAATAAATATATAATAAACACATTTAAATATAAATAACACATATCATTAGTAAATGTCATCCTTAAGTACTGTAAGTTATTTACAAGTTTAATTTCTCTACAGGTTTCCTAATACGAGTTGGGTATCTGTTTGTATGATCAGCTGTTCTAGTGACAGGAGAAGGAACAGCTGAGGGTAGAGAAAGACGTGGTCTAGAATGAGGGGTAGTGATGTGACATGGATAGGTATGATGCGGTGAGGAGGGGGAGAGACCAGCTGATCTAGTGAGGTCAGTGTTACTAATTCTGACTGGGCTTGGAGTTGGCGGACACTGAGCGCCTGTCTCACGCTCCGCAACTGTACGGTCCTGAGATGGTGGAATTTGACTGTCACTGTCAACAATACTACTGTGTAGTCCTATCAGCTGATCAATATGTCTACTCCAAATTAAACCAGTTTTTGTCATAACAGAATACATCACATTATTTAACTGTTTTATTACAATGCCCTCTATCCATTTGTCTTTAGAGCGATAATCTCTCACTAATACAGATTGATTAGGAAATAGAATTCTCGTTTTTCTACCGCCAAAATATTCTTTTTGTTTGTCCTGTTTTAATTGCACAGTTCTGGCTACATTAGGTCTGAGTAAATCTAGCCTGCATCTTAATGGTCTATTGAACATTAATTTGGCAGGTGTTTCGTTAGTAGTACTATGAACGGAGTTTCTGTAATCAAATGACATCCTATTCAAGGCTACTTTAGTATCAATATTTTCTTGAAAAGCCAATCTTATTTTACGTTTAGCATACTTAACTGAGTTCTCAGCCTGACCATTAGACTGAGGATGATAAGCTGGTGAAAATGTATGTCTTATACCATTAAGTTGCATGAAATTTTTAAATTCAACTGAGGTAAATGGTGGTCCATTATCACTATGGATAGTGACAGGTAATCCAAATCTAGAAAATAGTTCTCTTAACTTTTCTATAGCTAGCTTAGCTGAAGTAGAGCCTACTTCAAATACTTCCAACCACTTAGTGTAAGCATCAATTACTACCAAGTAGGTCTTATCTTTGAAAGGACCCAAGTAATCAATATGCAATCTTTCCCATGGCATAGATGGATAGTGCCAAACATGTAGATTACTCTTACTAGGACTAGAACGTTCCATAAGACAGGAAGAGCAATTGTTCGCTAGGCTTTCAATGTTTTCATCTATATTTGGCCACCAAATATAGGATCTTGCTACTGACTTCATTTTTACAATTCCCAAGTGACTCGCGTGTAACTCATTTAATACGTAGCTACGCAACTTGTTAGGAACAACAATTTTATATCCCTACATAACAATGCCATGCTCAACTGTTAGCTCGTCCTTCCTTTGGAAATAAGGTAACAATTCCCTATTCTCTCCTGACAAAAAATTTGGCCATCCGTACATCACATAGTTATGTATTTGTTTTATAATAGGATCATTTTGGGTTTCAGCTTTTACATCTTCAAAAGTTAAAGGTACTGAACTTTCAGCGATACAGTGTAAATAGGTACCTTTCCACCTTGGTTCATTGTTATTATTTACAACGTGTTTAGTGCTTAATGGTAAGCGTGATAATGCGTCTGCGTTACCATGCTTTTCTGACCTTACATACTGTACATCAAAATTGTATCCACTTAAAAATAATGCGTATCTTTGTAATCGGCTTGCTGCGAAAACAGGTAAACCCTTTTTCGGTCCAAATATGCTAATTAAAGGTTTGTGATCAGTACACAATGTGAATTTTCGGCCATACAAATATTGATGAAATTTCCTTACTCCATATACTACTGCTAAAGCTTCCTTATCTATTTGTGAATATTGACATTCTGCTGGTGATAAAGTACGAGAGTGGTATGCAATAGGTTTCTCAACGCCTTCAGGGGTTATGATACTAAGTACGCAGCCCAGCCCTGTCGAGCTTGCGTCTACTGCTAGTTTTACAGGCAACTTTGAATCATAATGCGCCAAAACTGGTGCTTTAGTCAAAACATCCTTGAGATGGCTAAATGATTTGAGACATTTTTCATCAAAATCAAATGGCACGTCCTTTTTTTAACAAGTTGTACAACGGACTCAAGATTGTTGACAAATTATTGATAAACTTTCCATAATAATTTACCAAGCCAATAAAAGCTTTGACTTGAGTGACAGATTTAGGTACAGGTGCTTGATTTATAGCTTTAATTTTAGATTCAGAGGTATGCAGTCCATCTTTATCGATACTAAAACCAAGATACTCGATTTTGTCTACAAAGAACGTACATTTATCTTTCTTTACGGTAAATCCTTTTTCACTCAGGCGTTTACAAACCTCTTGCAACCTACTTACATGAGTTTCGTTATTAGGTGCGGTGATAAGAATATCGTCCATGAACACTGATATGCCTTCTAAATTATGCAAAGATTGTTCAATAACTCTTTGAAATATGCCTGGGGCTGATGAGATTCCACAAGGCATTCTACAATATGAGAAAAGACCCTTATGCGTGCTAATTGTACATAATTTTTGTGACTCACTGTCTAACTTTAATTGCATATAGGCTTGACTAAGATCTATTTTAGAGAAACGTTCTCCATGCTGTAAATTTGCAAATAAATCTTCTATTCTAGGTATAGGGTACTTGTCTACTTCTAGATACTGATTTAGAGTAACTTTAAAGTCTCCACATAGCCTAATTTCACCGTTCTTTTTTAATACTGGTACAATGGGCGTTCCCCATTCCGAGCTGCTTACTGGAATTAACACTTGTTCGTCAACTAAGCGTTGTAGTTCTTTTTCTACCTTACTTTTCAATGAGAATGGTATCGGTCTTGGCTTAAAATACCTAGGTCTAGCATTTTCTTTTAGATTTAGTTTAACTGGTTCGCCTGTATACTGACCTAGTTTCTCAGTGAACACTTCTGGAAATTGATTAGTTAGCTCGGACGTCATTGTCTCGAAATTAGCCTTGTTATCTATAGGTCTGTTTATAACACACAAGTTATTTTTAAACGAAATGTCAACTCCCAGTACCTTAAGCCAATCACGACCCATTAAAGGATGTGAACCTCCTCTAATCACATACAAATCTAAGCATTTATGTATTTTCTCATAGCAAACATCAACATTAACTTTGCCCACAGGTATAATAGGTTCATTAGTGTACGAACTCAAAGTTAGGTCGTTTTCTAACAATTTACAAGAACTAAAATTATTTTCATAAAAATCCTCACTACACACTGTGACACTAGCTCCAGTATCAACTTCAAATATGGTTTCTCGACCTTGCAATAGGACTTTAATCTTAATTGGGTCAACTCTAATTCTTTCACCGTGAGTTTCATTTACTTTAAATAAATTCTGTATGTCCTCGACATAACTCTCAAGATTTTCATCACTCTGAACATAATTCTTAGAATTATTTGAATCTGACAGTTCTGAACTATCATTTACAAAATTATGTTTCTTATAATCTTTGTTTTTCTTGTTTTGAAAATTAGACTGATAAGATATACCTTTCTTAACTTTCGAAAGCTGATTGTCTGGTAACTTACTAATTTCAGTAGATCGACATACCTTAGATATGTGATTTCTTTTACCACATTTGTGACACACAACACCAAACAATTTGCACTGCTTCCTATAGTGACCACACTGCCCACAGCACGTACACTGCACCTTGACTTGACTTCGTGCCTTGCGTTGTAGCTCGCGCTGCCACCGCTGCCGCCGACTCTCACATGTGGGTGGTGATGCGCTGCCATCCGCTGGACCCGGCTGCCGCCGTTCACTGTCAATGCCGCCGCATTCTTCTCCGCCGCTTCCACTGAGCAGACGATTTTCACAGCCTGGTCGAAGGTTAGGGTGGTCTCTCCCAACAGCCTCTGCTTGGTCGACTCACTCCTGATGCCGCTCACCAGTCTGTCTCTGAGATAGTCGTTGAGGGATGCGCCAAACTCGCAGTATGCAGACAACTTCTTGAGGCTGGCGATGTACTCTGCGACTGATTCTCCTTCCTGCTGATTCCTTTTGCTGAACTTGTACCTTTCAGCTATGAATGATGGCTTCGGGTACAAATGGTCCTGAATTAACTTCACTAATTCATCGAACTTTTTCACTGAAGGTTTTTCCGGCGTACATAAATCTCGTAACAAACTGTACGTTTTCACACCCACAACTGTTAGTAACGTACTAACCTTTTTGTCGTCACTAATACTGTTACAGTCAACGAATAATTCAAATCGTTCAACATACGAATTCCAAGTTTCTGCACTGTTGTCGAAGTCACCGATTCCGCCAATAATTCCCGCCATTTTTACTGTTTCACTAAATAAAGACGAAATGTTCCAATTTACGACCTTGTCTTCCAACATCAAAATGTACCGATTTTGAGTCCACGTGACGCCAAACTACAGACACACTTCCTCCCACTATAATTTTCGGAGAAATTATTTACGCACAATCGAACAGGTTGCATTGCACTCGCGGGATCGCATTAATACCTCGTCGCCAATTGTTGTGTACGGGTTACGGGGAATCTGAATAAAAGACTGAATTAGTTTACATCATCGACTGTGCTCGGTTAAGGTTGGAGGGTAACTGAGAGAGAGACAAGGGCAGGACACTGGAAGTGGTAGTGGTGGTATGATCTGGTGGCGTGATGAGAACAGCCAATGGCATTTATTCAAACTGATCACCCCATATGACGTCACAGCATCATACGATCATACAGTTGGTCTTTGGCTGTGGCTTTAACTTGCCAGTAACAATTTATAATATGTATAATAATTATTATTATAATTATTATTGTAATTCAATACATTACAGTCTTTTTCAAGGATCACGCTGCCTCCTGACAGAAAAATATCTGGTAACTTAGTTATTTTTAAAATAATCAGTTTGTATGCATCATTTACATTTAATAGATTCCGAAAAAAATACATTCGTTGCTATTTATCCATTAATTCATTGTACGACATTTAGTTTCTTCCTCTATCCATTCACTTGTTTGCATGAGGATCCTTTAGTTCACTTGGTCATTCCGTTCAGCCGTTCGCATGATGAAAGGTATGACATGCTCTAGCGGGAAGATCTGCACTGACCGAGTCAGTTGAACGAACGAGTCGTGGTAGTGAGTGAGTGAAAGAGACCGACTGGTGACCGAACCGATTTGTCAGATGATCCGAACGTCACACGACTAACACACACACACACCGCCAGCGAGTGCAAGTATTCCTTTTCCTTGGAATGGTGAATGAGCAGATAAAACACAGTTCTGCGATCTTGATTTCTTACCTGCTACTTTCGTTCAGTAACAGTTAGCGATAACTGCGATTTAAAAATCGAGGGAAAAGTAGCAGGTACGAAAATCAGGATAAGACCCGTCGACTGTTTTGTTTAAACCGACTAGTGACTAGCCGACTGGACTAGTTGACTAATTTTTCTTGTCTTGACATGAAAATAAAAATTTACTGTTGCCTACTTTTAAAGTTCGGCACTATTTGGAACCATCTTTAGCTGATATATAAAACCATCTCATTTATTTTGGGAAATTAAAAAATTTCAATTCAGATATACTAGCAATTTCATATATTTATTACTTGTGAAAATGTACTTATGTTTGACAGCAATGTCGGTCCCTTCTCATATACTTTTTTCAATTGCCGATCAAGTTGTAGCAGACTGACTATGATACACTGCCACTACACTAGACAAGCAGGGGATCACACTTTACCAGTCCGCAGAACAGCATTGTTCGAGAAAAAAAGCATTATATGCTAGAATGAATCTGTTTAACAAGCTACCAGATCATCTGAAGGTCAACCCAGGATCTATAAAGAGAAACCTACCGTGTCTCTAAAGAGAAAGACCACATACTAGACACGCGATTAGTTCTTCTCATGGAATGAATGATGAATCTTAAATAGAACTCTCATTTAATAACAAAATTCACTTGTAAAGACTGTGTTTGACTCTAACATGTCTTGATGATATTGTTAAGGAAGCATATTGTCTATAGACTCTCTTTGATAGAAAGAGTAGACTTCTATGAAACATGTTAATAAGTATTGTTTTTACATTCTAACATGACATAAAAATAATATAATTTTATTCAAACTAATGATATAGCCTACTATAATGTGTTACACAATTTGAGCATGTTCTTTAAAATAACTAATTTATACTTTAAATTATAAGGGATATTATCTTTGGTAGGTAGAAAAACTAACGATTAAATTAAACTAGTCATTAGTTTAGATCTAATGATGTGATTTCTGAGGTTTTCATAAATAGGAAATAAACAAGTCTATATCTTTACATTTTTTAATAAATAACAAGTCGTCAGTCGCCTAATTTAGTAGTCGGTAATGTTACAAGTTCAAGCAAAACGCTACAGTCAGTACATTGAAAGCGCAAAGTAACTAATTTTTTTTACTAACAACTAGTGGTTCAACTACGACTAGTCAAATCAATCAACTAGTCGACTATTTTGGGCGCTAATCAAACAAACAGGTAGCCGACTAGTCGGTTAGCTCAACATTAGACCCATCACTAGTAAACACAAACACAAACAAATATAACCTCAATTTTGATAGTTGTAAAAGGGCATGACAAATTTTCTTGTTGGTAAATATGATTATAATATTTAGGTAAGTTATACAGTTATAAAACATTATTCTTCAGATTATTTATACTTATTTTGTAGTAACATACACAATTTTTGTAATTGTTACAACTTATTCTTCAGATTATTTATACTTTTTTAGTAACATACACAATTTTTGTAATTCTTGCAACATTATGTAAGCTTATGTGTTGTTAGCAGATCTGTATTTTAATTTTGTACTAAATTAGTGATTGAAATGCTGATCTGATCCTTTATATGATTACAAACTTACCTTAGTAACTTAAAGGAAACAAGACCTAAGCCTTTTACTGCCAGCATTTATCTAATCGATAGCGGAGCAATAAATGATGTAATAATACCATGAAAGTATTATACAATAACAACTCAGTATCTACAGTGGCGCACCCAGAAATCTTCTCTAGGGAGTGTCCGGAATGCCGTTGAGTCGGTGGTATGTAAACACAGAGTTTTTAAAGTTTGCAGTAAAACCACTCTACCACCAATCCTCAGTAAGCTTATACTGAGTTAATTAAAATAATCCACAATAAATACAGTTTATGTGGTTTGTTTAACTAAAACAAACTTTAATCAACATTAACAAAATATTAAACTAAATAATTTTTAAATCAGAAATCAAGACCATAGCTACCCTACTCAGATAAAAAAGTAGGTATAGATATATGAAAGTTGACTACAAACTAAGTAATAGAGCTACAATAACAGGAGTCTTATTAAAATTTAGCTTGTTTTATATGCTTTTCGACATATAAAACTGTTTACTAACAATAACTTGCAGTTTTTATACCGATGACAGCAACAAAAATATTGCAACCAATTCGCAATATTAAAAATTCATAACTTGGATACTTGTGATTTGATTATTTATTAAATGGGTAAATCTTAAGCTCAGCGACTACCGCTCCGATCGCCGTAATTTTTTGCATTCTAACACAGGTTAACGTAATTTCACCGAAAAAAATAGTCCCGATTATCGCCGTAGCCGTTTACTCCCCCCCCCCAAAAAAAAAATTTTGGAAAAAAATAAAATTAAAAAAACCTGACTGACAGTGCATTTATTCGTTTTTTTTTTGGTGTTATTAGTTCGTAGGGAACGTAATTTCACCGAAAAAAGTAGTCCCGATTATCGCCATAGCCGTTTACTCCCCCCCCAAAAAAAATTTTGGAAAAAATAAAATTTGAAAAAACCTGACTGACAATGCATTTATTCGTTTTTTTGGTGTTATTAGTTTATAGGGTAGTAGTCCATATACTAATTCTAGTATAAACTCGTCTTATCTTATCAGTAATAAACGCGCGCCGCTTATCTTTTGCCTGTAATGAAACCTGCGTTAGTTCTGTCTGAGTGTTGTGTGTGTAAGCAGTCATGCGTGATCTAGGCTTGGACTTTGCAAGCTCGAGTTAATTTTTTTTCTAAAAGAGCAAGCAGCGCGAAGCGCTGCGCAGCGGGCAAGCATCGCGTGATCTGAATTTTGAATAGGCAAGGTAGGGTCTTTTTAGCGTGTGACAAGAACCATCGCAAGCCATGTCAATAACTTCACTAATTATTCCTTGTCCATATGGGTTTGTTTGTGTACGTCTGGCGGTCAATCGAAGCCGTCCTATAGGTCACGTGACCCGTCCGGCCAATCGGAAATCTTCCTGTTTGTCACGTGGCTACTGTCAATTCATCAAAACGTCCATGGTCGGCCATTGTTTTTAGTTTGATAGTCGAAAATCTTGTTATTTATGTGTTTTGTATTGCCAACATTGTACTGCCGTAAAACTTGTTTTTATATGTTAGCGATAATCGGGACTATTTTTTTTCGGTGAAATTACGTTAACCTGTGTTAGTACGAAAAACCTTACGGCGATCGGAGCGGTAGTCGCTGATCTTAATATTTACCATTAAATGTTTTTAAAAGATATATGCAAGTGTACTGTAACTGAGCATGTATTTAAAAAAAATTTTATTATAGTATGGAAATAAAGTTGTTATTAAAATACCATATATTAACTTTTATTCTTGACTGGGTGGTCCTCAAAATTCGGCATTGGTCATGTCGTGGAGCCCTTGGTCATTATCTTGAGCATGTAATTTTTGTAAACCACTATTAAAAATGTTTAAAAGTTTGACACAGAATTAATTGAGCAGGCTTCTTAATTTACCGTAACTGGCAACTGCTCATTTTAACGAGCAAACTGTCAGACTGCCCAGGGCGGTGTTGCCTTTTAGTAACAACCTGAATGACAATAAATTAACACAATTCAGAATTGCTCAGAGCTTGGCAAAATACTGACAACTGATCATGTCGGGACTACTCCAAAAGAAGCTTAGTATCGGGTACTCGTCATCCTGAGAGTACAAGTTACAGCAAACCGAAAGAACCCGGTACAGATTACTTTTACAATAAATACACTTCTTTAAATGTTTACCACCATTCCTGGTACAAAGTACTTGGACTCGTTTAGCAGTAACAGTTACTGAAAAAATGTTTGGAGTACTCTGTAACATATGATTTTAAATCAGTATGAGTACATTTTGCACACGGTTACAGGTAGTAGCCACAAGAACTAGTAAGAACTAATCTCACTTTCGTTGCTGCATGGTGGTGAAATATTTAGTGTTTTTAACTAAATTAAATTATATGCGCTGTGCTATACGTATTTCATTAATTTAGATAGTTATAAAGAAATCTGAATTTATACATTATTATAACTGAATTCAAAGTTCCAACATAAATGTTATTTTTATTCAAATAAAGACTATTAGGCATTCGATTATTTTGAAAAAATGCTCTTGGTGAACAGCTGTTCTCCCCTCCCCTCCTTCCACGGGGCGCCCCTAAGTATCTATATACATTTCCCTTGAGATTAGTGTTGGGGTAATCAACTAGTTGTTTCTTCAACTACTCTTTAGTGTTAAAAGTAATCGATTAGAGTGTTGATTTGATGAGTCATAGTAATAGAACGACTAGTAATTCAGCCCAATGTTTACTTTATCATTACCTAAGGCGATATAAAGCCAGTTTGGATGAAGTGTAATAAGTGGCCACCACGAAAATCAAATTAACTATCAATTAGAAATATCCCGTCTTTTTCAACCTCTTCTCCCGCTGATGTCTTCACTTACTATGCAAATGATTTTGCTTTGTTTGAATTAACTTAATTTAAACAATATTGTTATATTGTAAAATAAAACAGCTGGCAATTATTAATTATAAATATCTATAGGTCAAATGTTTTTATATTGGACGGTTTTGATATTTCTAATCGATATTTGATTCGATTGTAGTTGTGGCCGCTTATTATCCTGCAGTCAGTATTTTAATTATAGGTTATAGATATATCTCAATTAGTTCATTGATCTAGAGGAGTCCAAGGAATTAGAATTTCTAGGTGGGGTAAGATAACAAATTAAAGAGGAATAGGTAGAGTTTAATATGGTCAACATTCACACAAACATTTGAGCAAGAAAAATCTACTAACTGTATTTGAAGGTAATTTAAGAATTTTTTTTGTCATATTTGCCACAGTTTGTACCTCCATGGTGAAGATTATTAATTTCTTTTGTTATTTTGATGTTGTTTGCTGTTGTGCAACCTGTTTGCACACCTCAATGTTTGTTTAGATTTTGTTGTGTATTAATTTATAAAAATAGTCGTCTTCTCTCTTGTTATGCTGATTTCTTTCACTTGTAAATGTTTTTTTTCTGCATATTCAATTTAAAAGATTTTGAAATCAATAAAAAACATCAAATTTTAAGTATCAAATAATACTTATACATAAACGAATATAAAAAATCTTGAAATTTTACACATATGCAAGTAAAGTTGCCTAATGTCAAGTCTAGAATATTTTGAAATTGACAAAAGTGCAAAAATTAATTGTTAAAATACATACTATTAAATGGCAAAGGTGTTTTAAGAACAAATTTATCATTTGATAGAATTTAAACAATCTTACTTAATTACATATAAATTAAGTATGAAATTTAGCCCCTGAGGTAATTTTAACACATGCTAATTTAGTTCAACTGTGTGTTTTATGTTTATTTTATTTACCTTAACCTAGCACTTGAAGATGAATTCTCTGAATTTGAAATTGTATAGTACAAATAAAAAACAATAAGTGTTACAGTTGGTTTACACTTCTTAATTTAAAGTATAGTCTATTTATTATTGTGTAAGAATGGACAGAATACACATTATGTTGTTTTAGTTTACTTTGTAATGGGAATTTAAATTCTTTGTGCACTTCTATTGTCGGCCATTGCTTTGCTACGTAGAATAATATGGTCAGGTGAGTTTATAATATTTTTCGCTCTCCAAGCATTAGTGATCAGCCTTTTAGAGTTTTATATTTTACTCATCGGTACTATCTTGTTGAGAAATGATTTTCGTTTGACGCCACCAGCGTGATGGCTGGAGGCATTTCTGTCAGAACTTTCAATTACTAGTTCCTATTACAACTTTTTTTAATTGTAGGCCATTCCAAAATTTAATTGATTTTAGTTGTATTTTTAATTTACTTTTTAACGATTTTCCTTTTGAAAAACAACAAATATTGTGAAGTGGCTAAAGTAAAAATGTACGATAATTTGTCCTAAAGTCTTTGGATTTTACAAAGTACTATTTTATTAAAGTCTGCTCCTACCATTCTTGTACTTAATGGCTATTAAATTTAGTTGACATCTAGTCATTTAAACTTTGTAGATCTAAAATTAGTAAATTATTTTTAGCTAGTATTTCATTCACAAATCAAAACTATTCTGTCATAACCATAGTTTACAATAAATTACTGTGTGCTATGTCAAATGCCAATCAACTAGTTCCATGATTCATGTTGTCTTAATTGCTACGTATAACCAATGATTATACTCTCAATTTGTAGTTGTGGAGTGATTAAGATAAAGAAACTAGCCAATTCCAATTTATAAAGATGTACAAATTAGATATATCAGTTAATATTACCCAATTTCTAATAGAATTTTGAAATTAACAGTAGCCCACATACATTTCTAGTTTGAACTAGATTTTATTTTATATTGATTTGTAAACATGGCATATTAACAGTATTTGGGACAAATCTACTTCTTCTGTCATTTGTGCCTTGCCCATTAACAGAAAGTTTCTCTGAAGAGGCTAAAGCAGCTGAAAAACAATATTTTATGCTAATAATAAATTTTTGTAACAATGTACTGTAAAAATTAATAAATGCTGGATGTTCCTTAAAATGCATATTCTATTTTATGCATTCAATGGCATACTCATGTGCTCACCTTCTTGCATAATTAGTTTTGTGCTCATTCCAAGATAGTTTATTTTACAGTTTCACACCTAGAAATATTACATCGGGTTCATAAGGATGTTAGGTATGTTCATAATCTCCTCTTTATTCTTATTAAAATTTATCTGGACTGTCTTGGATGGATTCACGACTAATAAATTGTTTAGCAATATCTGAAGGCTGCTTTTTAAGCTGTTGGGGCATTTTTAAGAATTTCATCTGCTGTGTTGCTGATTATGAGTGGTGTGTAGTCTGCGTACATCAAGCTGGCGTTTGAATGTAGTCTGGATTATAATAATATGGCAGTCCTTTACATCACAAGGGTATTTTTAACTTACCAAGATGAACAAAATACTTTGGATAATATGGACTTACACAATATTAACTAGTAATTGGTAATTTTTGCAGGTTCTAAACACTCAGAGGAAACATCACAATCTTGAAGACAACACAAGACCAGTAAGACATCGCTTTAATTTGAGGAATAGTATACCGATTACTCAAACATTAAGTGCCTTTGAAAGGAAGACAAATACTAATATAACGAAACTTAAAGAATTTACTGCACTATTTAATTTTTGTGTCATGGCCTTACCATCAACTAGTGGAACTGTGTCTTCTGCATTAACATTTAATATTTTAGCGTGTTGTAACTTGTCCATGGCTAGAACAGCTGTAATGGGACTTCCTCATTATGAAGTTGAAACTCCTGTTTTTATGCCAGTTGGAACTCAGGTAAACTATGATTGTTAATTATTGCATATAAATATATTTCATATACATGTTGGCTAGAGTAAATGAAGAAGGCAATAACATAGTGCCTTTCATTTTCACAACTATGAGCAATGTGGCTTTATAGTGTATGAATTGTATTGATTGCTTCTAATCTTTTAAATCATAGCAAGCTAATTAATTATGGTAAAGAAAATGTATCCTCTGAAAAACTTGGGTCATGTGTCTTCTATCCATACATTTAGCAAGAACAGTTTTGGAACGAGAGTCAAGACTATATGTTTACCCTATATACTTTGAATCATCGAAAGCAAAAATTTGGCCCTAATTTTAAACTAGGGTCTTGAAACTATGCTAAATATTTTAATAAAGATAAAATTTATTTAATATTCATAACATGAATATAAGTTGTAAAACTGTGGTTATTTAGTACAGCCGACTCTCGATAATTCAAACATTCGATAATTCAAAATTCTTGGTAATTCGAACGAAAAGGCCGGTCCCTTGAAAAACTCTCGCTATTTCGAAAATTTTTCAATGCATTTTGATACACTCGGTATTTCGAACTTACTGCAGAGGCAGACTAATTTTGAACACGCAGTAATTCGAAGTCTTGTCGGCGGAACTCTCTATAATTCGAAATGACGTAAACGAAATTGAGGTTAGGCCGATACAGAACACGCAGTAATTCGAAGTTCACTCGGACAGAACTCTTTGTAATTCGAATTGAGAGTCGGCTGGTGGGAAACACGCATTTCAACTTATTCCTTTCATAACAAGAAACTTTGCATCCTGTGTCCCAGAGCATACTCTTTGCAGTGTTGGTTATGTTTGCGCCGTGTTGTGTGGAAGTCGTGTTTGTTGTGTGTAAGAAGTGTTTGTCGTGATGGCTACTAAGCAAAAATATAAATGTCTTTCTCTTTCGGAAAAGAAAGAAGTGATCGCGGCGCGGCGGTAGAAAGTGGTAAAGCGAAGTCGGAAGTTGCAAAAAACATTTCAAATCCCTGCGAGTACCTTGTCTACCATTCTAAAAAATAAACAAAAAATAGTTGAAGTGAGTTCCGTAGCAGGAAGAAAATGAACGACAAAAGGTGAATATCCTAGATTAGAAGAGTGTTTAATCACATGGCTTAGTCAGTGTAGAGATTAAAAATGTTCCTGTTGGAGGTTCGCTTTTAAAAGAAAAGGCAAAAGGCATATGCTAAAGAGCTTGACATCCCCAGCTTTGCAGCAAGCGAAGGCTGGTTGACTAATTTCCAAAAAACGTAATGGTATATTTTTTAAAAAGGTTTGTGGGGAAAGCGCTAGCGTTAGCGACAGTGTGTGTGTTCCGATTGGCGTGCAGAGTTGTCCAGCTTAACCAGAAAGTTATGAACCACACAACATTTTTAACACCGACGAGGACCGGCTTATTCTTTAAATGCATGCCGGACAAGACACTTACATTTAAAGACGAGAAATGCCACGGAGGGAAACATAGTAAGGAAAGGTTAACTCTTCTGTTGACTGTTAACATGGATGGTTCCGAAAAATTAAAGCCCCTCCTCATCGGGAAAGCAGCAAAACCTAGATGTTTTAAAGGTATCCAGTCATTTCCCGTAACCTACCGCTCGAACAAAAAGGTGTGGATGACAACGGAGTTGTTTAACGAGTGGTTAAATTCATTGAACAGCGACATGAAAAAACAAAATCGTGAAATCCTCTTATTCCTTGATAACTGTTCAGTTCATAACAAAACCTCCAAATCTCTCGAATGTGAAACTTCACTTTTTTCCACCAAATACAACATCCAAGTTGCAGCCTCTAGACCAAGGCATAATTCAAAACTTCAAAGCATTTTACAGACATGAAATAGTCAAGATTGTACTGGATGGAATTGACAGTAATGAAACTCCAAACATCTCTATTCTCACAGCCATGTTGATTGTTGAAAAAGCATGGAAAAGTGTGAGTCAAACGACAATATTTAACTGTTTTTCGTAAGTCTGGATTCTGTGTTAACATACCCGATGAAGAACTTCAAGTTGTGCAGCCAACACCTTGGGAATCTCATCCTGTAATAGGGAGATGTTCCATTTGAAGATTTTGTGCAAGTTGATGACGAAGTTTGCAGTATGGGGAACCCTTACTGATGCTGACATCTTGGCCGCTAAAGATGAAGAACACAAACCTGATGTTGATAACGATGAGGAAGACCAGGAGTTCCCGCCCCGCCTGTCACACTGAAGGAAAGCCAGCACATCCTTAGAAAAGCTGCGCCATTTTTCTCTCCAGGTAAAAGCATCGCAATAAACTACTGTAGTTAGCCTATCAATTTGTTAAAACTGATTTAAGAATGCCACACTGCAATTTATCCATCATTTTTTTTTACTTAATTTGATGTCCGAAAGTAGCGTAGACTTTTTTTAACCTTAGGGTCTTAGGGCTGTAAAAATCAGCTGTTTGTTTAGTTTAAAACTTCAACGTAAATACTGTATGTCATAAGTTATAATACAACCAACAAATTACGTAATTTTCGGCATTTGTTACGAAATACGCTGTGACAGTTGTTTTCTTTCTTTTCTTTGCAGACAGAAGTTGGGCCGGAAGTGTTCGACGCACTAATTTGTGTTAAACAAGGTCGTCGATGAGGCACAAATCAACAAGAAAAAGCAATCAAAGATAACAGATTTTTTTCAATTATTCATTTAGAAATGAATTTTCTTTAAGTTTTTGTTAGTTTTTGCCGTATGACATTGTGTGTTTAATAAAAAAACTCTTGGTAATTCGAATAGTTTTCTTTTCCTCTCAATAAATCGAAAACTCTCGGTAATTCAAAACTCTCACTAATTCGAATTTTTTTTGCATGTCCCGCCAATTTCGAATTATCGAGAGTCGATCGACTGTATAAGGAAAAAACTCAAGTTTCACATAATTTTATACAACCCAGTTATTTACACTCAATTTTTATATCAATGAAACATGTTGTATATGTACAGAATGTTGGTAAAAAACCTCGTCAAGAATTTTAAATAAGTAAATCATAATAAAATAAAGAAAATATTTTCTATTAAGTTGTTGTGAAAACTTTGTTTTTGTCTGTCTGTATACCTATATTTTTTATATTAAAAATTTATTTTATTATCTATTAATACCCTTCACACTAAAATTTTGAACTATTCATATACTCTACTATATTTTGTTGTCATTTATGAAAAAATATAAAATGTTTCTTTTTCATTTTAAAATGGTTGACATAATAAATATTTAAATTAAAATGGCATAATAACTATTCTTTGAGCTTGAAATTGTCTGAATTGGCACAATTTTACCTTACTCTTAATTTACAATCATCATTTTAATTTTATTTCTCTCATTGTGACAGTATTTTTGAAACAGGATTCAGCTTCTTCATTAATTTTGATTTTCAGATTTTATAATAAATTTGTAATGTATGTGTAGATCTAATAAATTAATTTTTTAGTATTTTTAATAGTTACTAAGTTGTCAATATTTAGGTCTAATGTGCTTGTTTGAAACAGGGTACTTTGAAAGGACTTTTACCTGAACAGCTGAAAGCACTAGATTGTCAGATCATCTTGGGAAACACTTACCATTTGGGTACTCGTCCTGTAAGTGTACTAAAGTATTTACACAGTGTTCTTTTACAACAAAATAAGTGTTTACAATTGTATAACTGATCTTACACATACATGCTGTAGTAGAGTTTTCCTTGTTTCCACTTCAAATATATTTACATGGTCTTTACACTATTATAGTAAAAAAGTGTGTACTTCCAACCCTTGTAATCTTCACCCGGTCTAAGTTATTCCCGGTACCCTAGTAACGTTTGCATTGATGCCCTGATCAAGATCAAGGAAATATATTTGTTGGTTTGAAAAGTCTTATTCATTCAAAAAGGGTATATTCCCATTCATTATAATCTACATCCGGTGCTGTAGTAGTGTTTCCATTGTTGCTCAGATAAAGTTAATAATAATTAACTTTTGTCTGAAAAGTCAACTCTGGTAAAAAGGCGATTATTTCCGCTCATTGTTATTAACTTCTGATCTGAAGTGTGTGTGTGAGGCATAGTTGCATTAGCGTTGTGGTCCCATTAAAGAAAGTATATAAATACACAGGTCTAAAAAGTTTTCCTCAGTCAAAAAGTGAATACTTACATTTAAAATAATGTTCATCCGGTCTTAGGTATTTCCGGCGCTATAGTAGCATTTGGCAGTCAAGGAAGTTGGTCTAAAATGTCTACTTTGGTCAAAAAGTGACTACTTCTGGTCATTGAGACCTACTTTCGATTTTGTGGTAGCAGTTATATTGTTATTTTTTAAATCTAAATACATGTTTAAGTTTTCATTTAGTGCATATAGTCAGTCTTGGCAAGTATAACTATATTATTTATGATTTTTAATTATGTAAGTTCTTCATATATTTTATGTATGTTTTGTGGTTGAATGAGAAAATAAATACATTTATTATTATTATCAAAATAAAAAATAAAGTTCTAGGGGTTGTAACCCCATTTCAACCCCTTTGTGTGGGTGATTTTCATGACAAATCGTTTATTTGTCTGCTTGGAGCATTAAAGATGTGTGTGTCAAATTTGATCATTTTTGAACATTAAGGAGTTAACAAACAAAATATAGTTATTCTAAAGGTTGTAATCCCATTTCTGCCCCTGTGGATGTCCGAGTTTGACAGTTGACCTTAAACTAACTAGGAGTTAGTTTATATAATTATTATATAATAATTATATAGGGAGTTATATTATAATTTAGTTTGTTTATTTCTGCGTTTTTACATATAAAACTGTTTACTAGCAGTAACTTCTAGTTTTTTTAACCCAGCAGGGATCACTTCTGGCTGGTTTATACCTACCAGTTGAACCCACCACTGGGCACAGCAAAATCCGATGTGCCACTTCAATCTGGGCAACCTTATGGATGTCCAGTAGCGGCACATCACTAACCGCAAATGTTGAGATTCTGGGATTCATGGGCAATTCAATAGGTCTAGCCTACTGTGGAGGATGGCTGTTGGAGTTGGTGGGGTTTGTTCCCTTACCTCAGAGGCTCTTGTTAACCTCAACAAGGTGTGGCACCCCCTGCCTACTTTGACTGGAGAGAGGCTGGTTCACAGCTGGCCTCCCTTCTTCCGGGATGACTTTGAGATGTAGTGCCCTAATTCTTCCTCATGGATCTCGATAGGAGGCGGCCCCTACTCCCTAACCTTACCCATCCTGAATATCCTATCACTCCGGAAGCAGCGCAAAGGTCCTTACAGGACTAAGTGCAATTTATAAGCTTCTTGTCCTAAGAGAACAAAAAAAAAAAAAAAAAAAAAAACTTCTAGTTTTTATACGGGTAACAATGAAAAAAAAAAAAATACTAGTTTATGGTGCTTTTCAACAAAAATGTAATTTTGAAAATTCATAACTCTAAAACTTGTGGCCCGAGTAAGACCAGATTTTTATACAAGATAGATACAAGTGTACTGTAATTAAGTATCTAATTATAGAATAGTATAAAAATAAAGTTTTTAAATTATCATCTTAACTTTTATTTAGATGATTACCCTGGCAGTAATCTAACAACAAAAGAAAAGGTACTATGACAATTTAGGTCATAAATATAACAAAACACCAAATATTGGTATTTAGGTTACCGATCTCTGAAAATCCGTTAACATGATTATCTACAGATGAATAGTTATACTAGACCACCATATAATGACTAAACAAAATACCTGATCATGCTTATTTTGTTGCTGGAAATGAAATGTTCAGGAAATATCAATAATATCTCATCATTATTTTCCAATGATATTGACTTTTAGTTTACAAGCTCTAAGAAAGCTACCCTTCTTAAAGAGTAAGCATTAAATGTCTTCAGGGAGCTGGTAAATAACAAAATAAATTTACAAACCCCCTCAAAAACGCTGTCTGACTGGAAAATCAATCATCAACATAATTCAATAGTTCAGGATATTGCTTAGGACTAGACTAAAGGCATTTTTTCACAATTTTAGCAAAATCTGCATAATACTGTTTTGGTTTGTGAAGTTTTTGTATTTATTTTTTGTGGCTGAAGACTGCTTCTTTTCTCATCCCAACCATTACCATCTTGTTTATATTTTTAGATAACGTGTCACCAAGCCAAGGAAAGTGTAAATATTGATTTGTTTCTCCAATCTACTACCTTTTCTGGTGTGTGCAGCACTTGTTGTATTGTGCAGAATATGATTTGTGTTTCTTCTGTGCGCTTTGGACTTTCAGATATATGTTGTTAAGTTTTACAACGACTTTGACATATAATTTTCTATTTTTATAATATACATTGTTGATAAATGCCTGAAATCCTGTTATCCTTTTAAATCTTACTCATAAACAATAACCTTAGAAGGAAATGTGTATTGTAGTATGTATACAAAATAAGCATGCAGAAAAATCCAAATTTGGGAGACTTACAAGAATACTAAAGAATATATAATCAAACTACAAAAATCTTGCATAGTAATTATTCAATAAGAAATAATTCAAGGAGTAATATGTTACTCATTCCATAATTTATTTTAAAGAACAAAACCTAAAAAGCTTGTACCACCATTGTTAAGTGAAGATAACAATAGGTAAAGAATGATCAATTTAAAAATTAGCTCTGCTTTTAAAATATTTCTATAAAGTTTTCTAACATTTTTTCCCATACTCTCAAAATGACGAATGCAAGGTATTTTATAACTGAAAGTCTTATAGATGTCTCTGTTATTGTTATTTTTACTACTTCTGAATTAAAAAAAATACAATACATAAAGAACTATGCGTAAAAGGTTGTAGGTTATGATTTAAAACAGGAAATGCGCTGGTAGAACTACCTTAGAAAGATATTCTTGTCATATTACATTTATTTTCAGTACTACATTATGGCTGGAATATTTTTTAAGATAGTGGAAAGTGGCTCTGAGTTTAGTAGTACCAAAGGCAAACATCTAAAAGATGTCTCGTAGGCATGTAAGTCTTTTATTGATTATCTCAAAGCTGTTGAAAAACTGTTACTTAAATAATTATTTAAGTAACAAATAAGTATTTAATTATTTATTTTTAATTTATTATTATAGTTGTCCCATGAGTACCAGCTTGGGTGTAGCAAAAACATTTCAACATTGAAAAAATCATAGATTTTCAATACTTCTAAAAAAGCACTTCATCAATGAAAATTTAATTTTTATAGTTGGTTTCCTTGATGTGAAACTGGCTTTTATTACATTCTGGTACATTGAACTTCATTCTGTACATAATTTTTCACTGTATAAAAGGTACCTATCCAATGATGATGTATTGCTAATATAACAATAATAATGTTTTTATATCTTGCAGAGTTCTAGCACCACAAAGCAATCACTTGAATAATAACAATATTGTTCCTCTGTTTCATTTTGTCAGACTTTTAATAAGATCTAATACCATTTACTTCTTTAAAAAAATTAAAAAATTAACTATCTTTCAACAGAATAGTGCTTTTGTAATCTACCATGTCATATTTATTAAATAAATATTTGCAAATTAAATTTGATGACTTTGGTACGGTACTGACTGATTTAAATTTAAATTGAATCAAGAACCCCAACAAGGTAGTTTTATTTCATTCTGGTTTTAAAAATAGGCACGCAAGTTATTACTGCAGGGGTGATATATTTTCAATCTGACAAAGGCGTGGCTGTCTTTGAATATCTCAAAAATGGTTTTAATTATCTAATAACCTAGCTTAACTATAAGTAGAAGGCATTCTGAATCCACATTCTTATAGCTAAATCTTAAGTTTTTAGTAAAATTATGACTATTGTAATTTAATTTTTAACTTTTTATAATTGTTTTATGTGTTATTAATATGATCACAACTACTTTTCCCCAATACTTGTTTTCCTAAAATATTATTTGAAGATGTAAAAGAGATTTTGTTATAAACTCCTCAATACTATTAACATTGTGTAGGGTCCAGAACTGATCAAGAAAGCTGGAGGACTTCACAAGTTCATGGGTTGGGACCGAGCTTTGCTCACCGACTCCGGAGGGTTCCAGATGGTTTCGCTCTTGACACTTGCTGAAATCACAGAAGAAGGTGTTAAATTCAAGTCTCCTTTTGACAAAGGTAATTTGTCTGTGTAGTGAATTATGTTCCATAATTTTATCAGTCTTTTTTTAAAACTTGTAGGGCACTTGGTGCTAATTTATTAGTGGTGGCATTTTGACTTGAAATACATTGACTCGAGACAACTATTGCTTGGAGTGTTTCTGCTCGTTTTGATTTTTAACACAACAAGATACAATGTCAGGATAGCTATGTAGTCTAAGAACAGGGGCCGGTCAACAAGCACAGGCTTGAAACTTGATCCTTGCATTTTTAACACAACAAGATACAATGTCAGGATAGCTATGTAGTCTAAGAACAGGGGCTGGTCAACAAGCACAGGCTTGAAACTTGATCCTTGCATTTTTAACACAACAAGATACAATGTCAGGATAGCTATGTAGTCTAAGAACAGGGGCTGGTCAACAAGCACAGGCTTGAAACTTGATCCTTGCATTTTTAACACAACAAGATACAATGTCAGGATAGCTATGTAGTCTAAGAACAGGGGCTGGTCAACAAGCACAGGCTTGAAACTTGATCCTTGGATTTTTAACACAAGATACAATGTCAGGATAGCTATGTAGTCTAAGAACAGGGGCTGGTCAACAAGCACAGGCTTGAAACTTGATCCTTGGATTTTTAACACAAGATAAAATGTCAGGATAGCTATGTAATCTAAGAACAGAGGCTGGTCACCAGGCACAAGTTTAAAACTTGATTTGACTTGTATCAGAACAAGATACAATATCTAAACAGTTATGTGGTCCCAGAACACTGAGACTGGTCACCATACACAATTTTGGATCTCGACCCTTGGATTTTTAAGACAACAAGATACAATGCCAGGATAGCTATGTGGTCCAAGAACTCTGGGGCTGGTAACCAGACACAAGGTTGAAACTTAATCCTTGGGTTTGTTGTGATATTACTTACTGTACATATATGAAGGTCGGGTATATTTTAAGGCCTGTGAGAAGGCTCATTAGAATTGTACTCAAGAACATAAATTCAAGGAGTTGTTTTATTATAGTAAGAAACCAAAAAGGAAGGTATGAAATAGGGTAATATGATATATTATATATGACTATACTACATGTCAAAAAGCCGCATTACCTCCTAGTGTTGATTCAGCGCTGAAATACAACATAAGCATATATTTAAATTAAACCATAAAATAAATAAATTGTATACTATTACATGTTATGAACCATATTTTTGAGGAAAACAGTGAATTTTTTCATGTAAAAAATAAAATTCAAATTTTTTAATTTTTACTAGTTTACTCTTAAAACCTTAAAAGATTTGCTCATATAAAACAATTAAAAATAAAGAAGATGAAGTAATTGATTTTATTTTGTGGCAGATGGAGAAACACTAATGCTAAGCCCGGAGCATTCAATTAAAATACAGAATGCAATCGGTGCAGACATCATAATGCAGCTAGATGATGTAATCAAAACTACATCAACAGGACCTAGAGTAGAGGAGGCTACTTACAGGTAAATTCAGGATGTTATAGTTTACTGTGAACTACTGAGAATAGTATTAACCCTGGATTGGTAAGGTGTCATCTTAATGACAACACAAAACAGCAGTTTGTGTGAACCGCGGCAACGGTTATTTATTATTTGAAATCTCTTGTCAGTGATGACTTGGTTGACCCTGATCCGGTGCGTGAGTGGAGGGTATAGGTGCTATCGCTATTGTTTCAGCACGTTCTGTGGTGTAGTCACTCCGACAAACCCTTACAGGGTACATAACCTTTATGCATATATTGCTTAGACCTGTTCACGAATACTTACTTGTTTCATTGTACATTTTAGTGATCAAACAGTAATTTGTGTGTTTTAATTACGTTAACAAAACGATATAGTGTTCTTTTTAAATTAAATGTTTTCAGTTGTGTGTTAGTGCTTTTTTTGTATTACTTTTATTCACTTTTCACGATCAATCCATTATCAATTAACGGGACAGGTTAAGGAGCAAGAGAAAATGACATTAGTCTTCCCCTCTCTGCGACAGGTGTCAGTTACAATAAGGGAGCTTTCACTTATTTTCCACCAGAACATCTGTGGGATTCGAACAAACAAAGACCTCCTAGAAATACACCTAGAGAGTGACCACCCTGAAATAATTTGTTTATCTGAGCACAATCTATCGGAAATACAGTTCGAGTCCTTCTCTCTTTTGGAGTATAACAATGTGTCGGCCTTTTGTTGCCAATCTCGGCAAAAGGGTGGAGTATCCTGGCAAATAGTAATGTGGTTTGTGAACGTGTTGATGTATCCCAGTTTTGTTCAGAGAGTTCTTGTCAATTATCTGCTGCAAAAGTTAAGCTTTGGAACGGTGAGAGTATTATAATTATTGCTGTCTACAGAATTCCTGGATATAACTGTGAAGAATTCTTCCGTTTGTTTGGTGACTGTCTTGATAGAGTTGTTCGGCGGAGTCATAGACTTGTTGTTGTTGGAGACTTCAACATAGATCTATTGAGTAATCAAGCATCCAGTAGACATTTCATTTATATCATGAAAACATTTGGTCTTAGACTTACCATAACCTCTTACACCAGGGAGTTTAAGGGTTCAAAAACTGCAATCGACAATATCTTTACTAACATTGATCCTAGCTTGATAAATAGCAATTTGGTGATAACTGCGTTATCAGATGATCATGACCAGGAAGCTGTAATCGTCCTCCCAGCTAAGACCATACCTTTGCCTAAGTTTAGAATGATGCGAAGGATAACATCCTGCAATATCCAAACATTCAGGCATTTTCCAAAAAATGAAACATGGAGGAGTGTGTTTAAATCAGGGGACTTCAATGATAGATTTAATGAATTTACAAATCTAATTTCTTACTACTTTGAAGCAACTTTTCCTCTGACAAAGACAAGAATACACCCTCTTAATTCTTCTAAAAAGATCGTCACAAAGAGTCTCGAAATTCTAAGACTCAAGGATCAGCTACAGTTTTGGTATTCCTTTACGAAGGACTTAGAATCTTCACGTCCCTCCAGATTAGCATATAGAAAATTAAGGCGTTCCTATAAAAGTGCAATAAGGAAGTCTAAGTCGGATCAACTCCTGAGTAGGATCTCTGAATCAGCAAATAAGACAAAAACCATTTGGACTCTCATTAATGACACCAAGCCTTCCAGAAAAAAAAATACTGTTCTCCCCACTTTGCTTGATTCTGATGACAATGAAGTTAGGGATCATGTCAGGGTTGCCAACATGTTTAACAACTTCTTCTCGACTATTGGTCAATACCATGACACCAGTGGAAATATTTCTCATGGCCTCAGTCGACATGCGAGTCAACACAAACTACTACACTGCAATCTGTAACCAAGTCGTTGTTCTTGTCCCCCACCACAGAGCAAGAAGTATCGCGTGTGATTCTTGCTTTAAAACCTAAGCCTTCTTGTGGAAGTGATGGACTATCGTCTAAGCTTTTCAGGCAGATCCATGATTTAATTTCTTCCCCACTCGCTTATTTGATTAATTTATCTTTTTCAGTGGGTGAATTTCCTAATTCACAAAAACACGCTATAGTCCACCCTCTGTACAAGAGAGGAGCGTGGAACGTTTGTAGTAACTTCAGACCTATTTCGCTGGTTACAACTTTTTCTAAGATATTTGAGAGAATATTTCTGGATAGATTGTTGTCTTTTCTGGTGAGAAATGGAGTTCTTTCTGCAAGTCAGTTTGGTTTCATTAAAGGAAAATCAACCACTGACGCAGTTGACTCTGTTATTTCATTTTTGGCACAGGCTCTGGACTCGGGCAATTCAGCTATGGGATTGTTTTTCGACTTGACCAAGGTCTTTGATATGGTTAATCACAAAATTTTGCTAAAAAAACTCCACCTACTTGGCATTAGAGGTGTATCGTACTGTTGGATTTCATCTTACCTACGTGGGAGGACGCAATCAGTTCAGCTTCCTTTTTTGGACAGCTATAGCTGTCAAAGAACAGCCTCGTCAAAACCATGTGAGGTAACAAGAGGAATCCCGCAGGGTTCAGTACTGGGACCAATCCTGTTCCTCTTGTTTGTGAATGACCTCCCAAACTGCATTTCTGGTCCCAATGCCAAAATTTGTCTTTTTGCAGACGATACATCCCTCACAGTGAAAGCCCCAAACCACTTGGACCTCATGACTCTGACTTCTGAAGAAACACAAAAAATATCCCAGTGGTTTCAGCATAACGAGCTCGTAGTAAATAACGAGAAAACGCAAATGATCAATTTTTCTATCAGAAGTTCTCAGGATTTGGAGCAAATTACATTCCGTTTGGGGGATGAAGAGATTTCATCTGGTAAGTCGCTAAAGTTTCTAGGCGTTCAGATTGACAATAAATTAAGCTTCCTCGATCATATTGAGCTCGTCTGTAGGAAACTAAGCTCGGGGATTTTTGTCATAAGAAACCTATCAAAGTTTGCTGATACCAGAGTGACCTTGGCTGCTTACTATGGGCTTATCTACCCCTTTCTCACATATGCTGTAGTCATTTGGGGATGTGAAAGTGTACATACAAAATTCGTTTTTAAACTCCAGAAAAGGGCGTTGAGAGCGGTTTTTGGGAAAACCGTGTAGAACTTCTTGTAGGTCGCTTTTTAGGGAGGCAAAAGTTCTAACATTCCCATCAATTTATATCTTGTACTGCGTGACATTTGTTCACAAAAACCTCTACCTTTTCAAATCTAAAAATTCCCAACATCGTCACAATCTACGTCACTCCAATATGATTACCATGCCTGCCCATAAAACAAGTTTTTTTGAAAGACATTTATTAATCAGCGGCATTAAACTATATAATGCACTCACAGACTCTATGAAAACAAAAACAAGTCCTTCTTTTGAGAGGGAGGTCAAGCGGCATTTGGTACAGCGGGCTTATTACAGTGTCAGGGACTTTGTCAAGTGCTCTGGTCAGACTAGCTTATATTAAGCTTTATGTTAAGACTAGCCACCTATGTAAGCTTTAGTTTATTTTATTTTAGCATTGACAAAAACTTTAATGCTATTTTAATTAATCTGACATTTTTTATATTTAATTTTATTAGGCTATTCTGAAAATCACTTAATGTAATTAATTAACTATTACATATTATTGTTGACGCTATTTTTCAGTGTTGTACTGTCTGACAATAAAGAATTTCTGATTTCTGAATTAGAAAAGCAAAAAATCCAGAAATAATTTATTGTTACAACTCTACAAAAGAAGGGTTGAATTGGACAAACAGAAAAATAAGGTGCTGAATTCTCTGCAACTTTTATAGAATGATTAATATCGTTTTGATTAATTCCCACACGACCTATGTGCATAAAAAGGCATCCGAAAGAGAGGTCCTCTTACAAGAAGATAAATTGCAAGGAACTCAACTGTGAGCGTCGTCGGCTTTGAATGTAACATCGTTTGCAAATGCCCAGCTTGAGCAAACCTCTTCGGTAAACCATTGCGAGAATTCAGTAGAACTAGCAGCTCATTCAACCCAGACCAGCAGTAAGGACGAAAAATATACAGCTTCCATCCTTAAAAAAAACACCAGATGACAACCCACTGCTGTTCTTGAGTTATGTGTTGAAAGCATTTAGGACAATTGTGCACGGAATACACAATCTAGCGTAAGTTAATAAAAAAATGTGCCCAGTATTACATTTAAAAGTTTTGTAAACAATAAAGCTCATTTTTGTGAAAAAAAATTGTTACAAATATTTATGTCTTAAAGTAGTCTCCCAGGCAAAGCTGTACCGATAATGGAAGTTTTTGGAACCTTACCAATCTAGGGTTAAGTGGTTGCATCCAATATTGCATTATAATTTAATATCTAAGTAACCTAATGACTAACTGTCTAAAAAATAGTTTGCCCATAATATTGTCAGTTAAAATGTCTTAAAATGTTTGGGAAAAGTAGAAAACATACTTTTGAAAATTGAATGTCATCACTGCAAACCTATATTTCCATACTTTTGAAACAAAGACAAGTTAACACGTTTACTGGGCCTCTATACTGAATGATCTTGTAATCTAACTGCACAGCACGCACACTATGCACCTACTGCAATAAATGTATTAAAACAGTTTTTTTGTGTTGTAAGATTTATAAAAACCCTTTTGTTTAAGTTACAGATTATTAAAACTCAAAACAAATAGATCCTGACTAGGAGGACCGTGTATAATTTACAGAGTACAATTAAAATGAAAATTAAAGCATACGAATTCGGCTCCATTGCCAATTAATATTTTAGAGATTAACGAGTAGAATAAACTAATAACAGAGCAAAACGCGCAGATGGAAGGGAGGGATTAATAATAATTAATTATAATAAATGGACAGAACTTTGAGAGAGACCGACATCATTCAAGTGTAATTACAAACAACGCATGGCTAACAGCTGAGCAGTGTGGTCGCTGAAAGTTTGACATGCTGCCAGGGTCAAGGAGAACATGAAAAACCTGAGTTTTTCCGTTAGAGGTGGTGATCGTAACAAGTTCAGCGTTATGGTGACTACTTTTAGAACAATAAGGAGGGTCTTTACTCTGAGAGATGCACGCCATGATGTCTGAAAGGGAGACCGTAGACCTTGAGGGTCATTAGGTGTAAAGTGAGATGTCTTCTCTGACATGTGGTGTAAGAGGCCTTAGAGTTATATTCAGATATAAAGCGTGTACCTGTGCATGAAACACAACAGTTATGGGCCTTCACTGTATTGTGACGTTCACGAGGTGTATGTTAAATGAATACAGAACAGGTGAATACACAGTGACCCGGTTGTTTACAAACAAAGCAGGAGGGGCTACCAGAGATTTCCGTCTAGCGAGAGCTCCGAGGGGCGGAATTGGTGAGCATTGTCACGTCTCTAGGAGAGAAATGGACCTTGTGGGGTGAGAGCGGTTTGGGCCTAGAACAGGAACCTTTGTTTTTATGAGGTATTGAGTGAAAATTAGCATTTTCAACTCAAGAGCATTCAGTGTTTAGTAACTGTATAATTTCCTGAGAAGAGTGGAGAGTGTGAACATCATCACATTCACTTAGTAAGTGTGGGCCGAGAGTTTTCAAGGTTTATGATGAACCTGTGATCAAGTTTTTGCAAGAGATGTGCAGAAAGGAGAGTGTTGTTTACAGTAATATCACACTGCAGGGCTTTAAGACCTTTGGTATGTTTGTAAAACGAGTTAATAAAATGTGCATTGGCATAATAGCTCCATCTGACACTCTAGTGTGGTCTAGTACGTGATTCAGATGTAGGGTAGTGAGGCATCTAGAGTTATGATAGCATTCACACAATAAGTTATACTATCAAGTAGTAAGGGGCAGTGAGATTTAGAGATTTCACTAAACTAATAAATAAATGTATTTATTTTCTCTTTCTGCCACAAAAACATACATAAAATATATGAAGAACTTACATGATTAAAAATCATAAACAATATAGTTATACTTGCCAAGACTGACTATATGTACTAAATGAACATGTTTTAGATTTAAAAAAAAAAATAACATAACGTAACTTAAAAAATAACTTAACATAAATTTTTTCAGTCTCCTTACATATAATATTGTTATAAAAAAAACTTGTAAATATACTAGATTATATAAATATCAGAAGAGAAAATTTAGGGCCTCCAAGGCACGTGGCCTGTTCGGAGGTTCCAAATATTAAACATTAAACTTGTTTTACAGCGTCCAGATTGTGAAAGAATGAATATTTTATTTAAACTTTTTCGGCCAATTTTCTTCTTACTATCAGTGCTTCTTTTCTTTGTTGCATGATAAATTATTGAAACAAAAATAATAGAAAATATGTCATATAGAAAATATATATATATATATATTTTTTTTTAGTTTACTGTATGTAAAAGAGCATCTAAGCGAAAAAGATGGAAAATATTTATGGTATACAAACATAAATGTTATTGCTGAATTTGAATCAGAAAGTCAATGTGTTCCAAAGTTAGCAGCCACTCTCTAAGTCTTTTCAAAAATGTGTCAATATTCAATAATTCTTTAATATTGCTTGGTAATTTGTTAAAAATTCTTGGTGCTATAAAATTTAATGTTCTTGTAAAAAATGTAGAATTTGGTTTAGGAACTGTAAATTGATTCCCGGATCTTAATTTTTGCTTATATTCTATATTTTTTTTTGGCATATTACCACTCTTGCAAAAGAAAATTTTCAGAACTTTATAAACAAAAATATATTTCAATGGTAAAATTTTCAAATCCAAAAAAAGCGGACGCGAATGGACTGTCTTTCCTTTATTTAATATTAACCTTACTGCATGTTTTTGTTGAACATATATTGCATTCAGATAAGTATCGTATGTACTGCCCCAAAAGATAATTCCATAATCAATTCTGCTCTGTATCAATGAAAAATATAGCATACGCATAACTCTTTCATTACATAACTTCCTAAGAAAATAAAAATACCTTAAAATATTATTAATTTTGTTTTTTAAATGATTTATGTGAATTTTCCAATTAACCTCGCTATCAACAAAAATTCCTAAATACTTTATATGCGTTACTCTATCAACTACAGCACAACTATTCCCAATACATACAGTTTGAACATCTAGACACTTAGCACATTTGTAATAAACTTGATTTTCGAAGTTAATATCTTTTTTGAGGCTGAAATTTATATATTTAGTTTTTTCTACACTCAGCAGCATGTGATTCATAGTAAACCACCACTGAAGTGCTTCCAAATCATTTTCCATACTGGACCTTATACTGTTCCAACTAGATTCTGAATAGCAGAGAGCTGTGTCGTCAGCAAAAGAAGTTATTTTTCCTTGTAAACTACCATTGCATAAGTCATTTATGTAGACAATGAATAATATTGCTCCCAGGACAGATCCTTGGGGTACACCTTGCTTTATTATTCCAGAGTCACTTAATACAGAATTAACTCTTACACATTGCTTCCTATCTTCCAAGTAACTCTGAAACCATTTGTATGCAATTCCACGCACTCCACATTGATGTAATTTATCCAATAAAATGTTATGATTCACAGTGTCAAAAGCTTTTGTTATATCGAGGAAAAGACCACTAATACATTTACCCTCATTCACATCTGTCTTGAAATGCAACAGTGCATTCTCTGTATTCATACCAGATCTAAATCCAAATTGATTATTACTAAAAAAATCAGTCATTTCAAAAAATTTTAACAATTTTTGTTTCATTAGTTTTTCAAAAATCTTTGAGAAGCATGAAAGCAAAGATATAGGACAATAATTACTGCTGTTCAAATCAGAACCTTTTTTAAATATTGGTATTACTACTGCATTTTTTAACTGCGTTGGAAAGACTCCACTGTTGAAACTCAAATTAATTATGTACAACAAGACATCCATGATTTTGGGATAGATATTCTTAATCGTGAAGGAACTAATTCCATCCAGACCCGGTGAAGTATTATTTTTAAGTGATTTAATAACGCTCACCAGCTCATGTGGTAGAACTGAATCAATAAAAATTGAATTTACTTGGTATACTTTTGTAAAGGAATTTTTATAATGCAGTAGAGGAAAATTTTTTTATTGAGGATCGTTTAAGTTTAGTTTACTCACTATATTTAAAAAGTAATCATTAAAATAGTTTGCAACAGAAAATGGATCAGAAATCAATGTGTGATTTATGTCTAGTGTTATAGTCTGTTTTATTTGTTTAGCTTGACCAGTCACTTCTTTCAAAACTTTCCAAGTGCCCTTGGAATTTCTATTGCAATTTTCAAACTTTCGTTTATAAAAATTATTTTTTTGTTCTTTTATGTATGTATGAAGTCTATTTCTAAATTTTAAGTAATATAGTTTCAATTTGGTATTGTTTGGGTGGTTCTTAACCAGTTTAAAAATATGGTTCCTTCTCTTAATTTTTGAACAAATAAAATTAGTAATCCACGGTTTCTTTAATTTATATTGATTTATCTGTCGTAATTCCACTCTACTTTGTATTAAGAAACTTTGTAAAGTTCCCACAAACTCATCAAACGCCAAAGACGCATTTGCCTGATTATAGACAAGAGACCAGTCTGCGCTATCCAACAGCTGATCGAGCCGAGTGTAATCAGTGCGGTAGCGGGGCAAGGACAGCAAAGGCTTGCCACCCTCTCCCCGCGCACCGCACACCTGCACGCTCACACAGACCATGGAGTGGTCTGTGATGTCCGCGTGCATCACAGACGCGTCTACAATAATCCTGTTCTTACTGGATACTCTCATATAAGCATGATCGATGCAACTTTCAGACTGTTCTGTAATTCGTGTTGGCTCCCGTATTAAACTCTCAAACCCGTTTACAGCCATCAGAGTTTTATAACTATCTACAGACGCACAGACATTGTCCAATAAATTTATATTAATGTCTCCAATAAGTAAAAAGTTTGCAATATTTTTAAAATTACAATTTGACTTATTAAATTGGTTCCTCAACTCATCGATGAAAATATCAGCTGCATTAAACACAAACCTATATACAGCAAGTAAATAAAATGTTTCTTTACAAAAAACAAAAGATATCAATAACGCATCTGCCGATTGTAACTCAAATTGGATACAATTTACATTGTTGATTAAATCGTTAATATAAACCGCCACACCTCCAGCTCTATAATTATCATTACATTGAGTTATTAAATTATAATTTGGTATTTTATAAAATTCAACTTCGTTTGTACTTATCCATGTTTCTGATAAGATGATAATATCAGGAAAGATACAATTTGCCTGCAATTCAGAAATGAAAATATCAAAATTCTGTCTCATACTTCTAACATTTTGATGAACAACTAAAATTTTATCGTTCATTAACTGAAGAAAACAATAAAAAAAGACATTTTTATCTATACATTTTAAGAAAAATTAAATTAAAACAAAACTCATAGTTATAATTGCTACATAAAATCTATAAAGTAATAATTAAGTATTTCACAAACACTTATCTATAACTGTATCAAAATATACATGTCATAAATCCTTGCACATTATCATACTGTTCAATTAAGCAGTTAAATGAAAATTTTATTATTTATTTACAAAAATCTACACAATCTTTTAATATGATTGCATTATACTTTATTATAAGATAAAAATAATTCATATTTCTATATAAAATATTTGTTAAGTGTTATGCAAATACATATGAATAAATATATAGCCAAAATAAATATTTGTTCCACATATAGTAATGTAAAAATATATATAAACAAAAAATTATATACAAAGATAAATAAAAATTATAAGTATACTTCTTTCGTTTTTAGGCAAATAAAAATTACAGTTTACTTAAGTCAGCTTGGCAAGTCACCTGAATTACATTGGTTCCATCGTCTTTCCTTAAGAAGATTTTGCCGCCCCTCACCCAGAGGTGCTTGAAGTTCTTTTCCTTCTTGATCTGCCGCGCCGCCCCCAGTAGCCGCCTCCTCGCCGGTGTCAGGGCCTCATTGACGTACACCATTTGGTCCATGGGCATGTTCATGTGTCTGGTAGATAGGTTTCGCTTGACACGACGCTTCCTCATGAACTCCTCCTTGTCCATGCGCCTAACAAACTTGACAATGATGCCAGGCGGGGGGCCGCTGTGACCGACTTTGCTACCAAGACGATGACAGGCGTCAATCATGGAGTCCGTAACGGTTAAGTCCAGAGCTTTTCCCACTTCCTTCACAACGCTGACGACGTCTTCGTTTGGCTGCACCGGAATTCCCTGTATTTCTATGGTATTTGCCCTGGAGTATTGTTCCATATCATCAATCCTCTGTTCAAGATCAGCGACCTTCTTATTTAAACTTTTGTTTTCTTGCATCAATTCATCAATTATTTTTAAGCATTTTTCCATAGACAAATTTTGCTGCTTCATAATTTTTGTATTTTCTTCAATTTTTTCAATAAGAATTCATAGGATTTGTTAAAATTTTTTTCTTGGGTTTTTTGGCCTTCAGCTATTTCCTCGATTTTTTTCATTATATCTTCGAGTGAAAGTTTCCCTTTCTGAGCTGCGGAGTCAAACCTCAAGCTCTTTCTTCGTGTTTCACTACACGGCTGACACCTCCAAGTTAGTCCATCGGCGGTGATGCAGTCGAGATCAGCCTTGTTCATCCGCATGCAGGTTCCATGAAACTCTTTGGAACAAACATTACATACAAGCTTGAGTTGTTTCGAAGTGATAGACTTTGTACAAACATCACAATTGGCCATTTTTAATATATAGAAAAGGTATTTTAAATTTGAAATAAGTAAAATTTAGATTGACCAAACTGCCAAGATAAAAACCCACAAAACACAAAACAGAAGCACAAATTTATAATGAAAAACACACGAGCTCAACGCGAACTTAAAACGCTGTATAGATTAGGCCGGAGCACTATCGCTTGTCGATCCGTCTTATCTGAGCGGCTTGACCGTCTTAACTGAGAGGCTTGTGCAGACAAGAGATACTGAAACTTAGTTACATTGTGAACTAGAGCTCCGGTGGATAGTAGAGTTGTCAATTAATAAACTAGATCCATTGTTGTGGGGATCTGTAAGTGTTTTAAGTCTGATTTAGGGAGTTTTACATTAGAACTAAATGTGACAGGCAGCTCATGAACGTGTATGAGTAGAGAAGGAGATTAAGCAATAGGCTCTATGAGAACTTCGCTAACGCTCGAGGTTTGCATGTATACATCATTAATATAATCCACATCCTGCGAGAGTGCTGCACGTCTGCAGTTTTATTCAATCCTAAAAGTCTTGCGTACATGGCCTCAAAGTCACTGTGCCTCTTAGCCTCTTCCCGCATAGCGGCACCATACGGTGCCACATGTTTTAGTTATCATTATATCTAGGTTTTACACAAAAAAGTCTCCTTAAATGCATGGTGGCATCAGTTGGTGCCACTAGAACAGTTTACAAACAATCAGCTGACTAAAAGTCTGCTTTTAGATCTTACTTTTTTTTTTGCCTCCATGGAAACACTGTTTACCATATTGTTGGAAGTTGTCAAGTTTTAACTGATGTTTATGACTCTTGGATGGTGTCTATAGGTAAGTAAAAAATACTTTTCTTATGTAATGGAATGTGTAGTTTAAGATTTTATAAGTTACTTGAACTGTTTGAAATTAGTTTGGTATGTATAAGCTAAAATGTAAGTGGCACCATATGGTGCCACTATGCATTAGGGGATGTCTTTTCTTTTGAGGTTATGTTTTAAAACTTTCTCGTTTTTTGTAAAAAACCACTATTTTTAAACTGATTTTTATACTCCTAAATCGTTTATTTTGTTAAAATTAGTGGTTAGTTTATTATAACCATACTAATTGGCTAAAAAAAACTTGGCAACAAAAAATGCCTCCGCTACTTCAACCTGCCTTATAGACTTTTTATTAGCTGATGTGTGAATTGACTATGTATTTTTTAATTTACTCCAATTCATAAAAAATACAGCAAACAATTTGTAAAAAATTCTTATCTTCATTCAACATCCTAACATTCTAATTAGAAACTTTCATATGCCTAATGTTTCATTGTTCAAAATTTCTGTTTGGTTAAGCCATTGTTTATTTTAACATTTCCTTACTGTGGTTGCATTTTTTTATATCTTATAGCCTTTCTTATATACGATTTGTTTTTCAGTGGTGTTTTCAAAATGGATAGAAGAGTGCGAGACGAGGATATTGCTTTATTACTCGAAGCAGCTGCGAGCGAACTTGAAATACCATCTGACTCCGAATTGAGTTATATTGGAAGTGGAGATGAAGATGATGACGGGATGACTGACAAAGAAAGAGTGGAGCTTGCAGAGTTCTTATCTGAGGAAGCAGGTATTCTTGAAAACACTGAAGATGCAGGTAGGCCAGATTACAATGACTTTGATTTGTTTGGAGTAGCAGAGAAGCAACCAGAACCAGAGAGGCCTGATGGTTTTGAAAGTGAAAAAAAGCTTACTAATACTAATAAATTTAGGCTTACTAATAAATTTAGAGTCAACTACTGGTAGCCCTATACCTAGTACTTCGTCAAGGCTGTCACATTCAACTACCAGTAGGCCTACCCCTAAGTTACAAAGTAATGATCACTTGTACTGTTTGGAAGAAAACAGAATATTAGATAATACCATACAAAAAACTAAGGCAGTGTCAAACAAAGCTTGTGGTCGCTTAGCCAAGGAAAGAGGCCTAAGTAAAAAAGAAAAGGTTAAAACGAATACGTTCAAAAATAAGAAACTTCCATTTTTTGGACCATCCATTGAGTGGGAGGCTGGAAAGGACAATGATACCCTGAAAAATCTTTAGGAGTGAGTGACAGTATCAGTGAATGTGACAGTAATTTATATTTTTTCAGTTTACACAAAGTTATAGTATAGTTAAAAGTGGACTAAAAGTTTGGTATAAGTATAAACTCTTCACAGGGCAATTAAATTTTATTTATATATAGACTATGTAAGATTTACAATAAGATATATGCTACTCACTCTTCTAGGAGATAAAACCACATGGTTGTAAGCAAAATTTTTAATAGTGAACTAAAGAGTTTTGGGACAGTCCACAGTTTAACCATTTACAGTAACACTCACTATTTTAATTGTAATTGCTATTTGAAAAGTAGTTTGTGAAGAACAAATAATAATAATATTTAATAATCAAATGGTTACTGGCAGGAAGTGGCCTACTAACATGACTCCAGTGGTAACAAGCAATTTGTGAGCAGAGTATAATAGATTGCATTATCGGTCAGCTGTGCCTGTCTACCTAATCTGTCTGCAGGTAGATCTAGTAGACAGACAATAACAGTTCAAGGTCAACTACTATTATCACTATCTTTAACTGACCGCCCACCAATACAATATCTCTGATTCATTGATTTATTTGGTGTAATACGTTGAGGCAGAATATGGCTAAACAGTGTATCATGCTTTACTGGTGTTTTTCTAAATAACTGTGTTTTTTGTGACACCTGCCTGTAAATCTGAAATCTGAACTATTATCTTTTCATTAAAATGGTGGTAAAAAATACAAATGACTTAAAAGAAAGGGGATTTTGTGTTTGCTGCTGTCCGTGGTTATCCTCCTTGGCCAGCTCAAATAGATAAAATTGAACACAAAAACAATAAATATAGATATTTTCGTGTAATTTTTTTTGGAACGAACGAAACTTCAAAATGCAATCAAACTAACATTTATCCGTATGAGGAATTTAAAAATAAATATGGTATCCAGAGAGAAAATAACGCCAAATTCAACCTGGCCTTGGATCAAATTCGCAAAGCCCAAAACTGTAATGGACAAAACTACCCCGAAAAATATACAAACCAAAACAAGTGGAAGCAAAAAAAAAGTCTTTGTCTACACCTAAGTCTCCACAAACACCTCAGATTTTTAACAACACCACAATGGAAACCAAGAATTTAAATCAAAAACACTTTCCTGACACACTACCTCTTCAAAGTACAGTAGTTGAAGATTCAGCTAAAATGAATAATAAACCATAACAACAAACCCAATCCTTCAGTTTCACAAAATGAAAAAATGAACATCTGTGAATCTTTGCTAGAGTCCGAATGGGTATCAGATGATGCGGTTCAAATCTACTATGATCTCTTGAACAATGCATTCCAAAATGATAAGTTTTATTTTGTCAGTCCTGTAATAACAATAGCAATAAAAACTCTTGAAGACTACAGAGAAATTATTCAACCCATTTGTTTGCAAAATAAAGACCTTATTTTCTTTCCAGTAAATAATTCGCCAGAAATTCAAAATATTGGTGGTTCTGGATCCCACTGGAGCCTTTTAGTGTTTGATAAAAAACAAAAGAACTTTTATCATTTTGACTCAGGAAGTGATTTGAATCTTGAACATGCAAAGAAGATCTCTAAAAGAATCAGTACTTATCTAGACCCAACAACAGTCTTTCCTTTAATCAAGGGGCTGACACCTCAACAAAACAACAGCATTGACTGCGGTGTATACATGCTCTTGGTAACTGATGCTATTGTTTTCTGCCTTAACAGGTGAAGTTTTTGCTTTACATCCTGAGATCCTAACACAAGCCTTAGCACTCCCACTGAATGGGAAATTTTGACAAAGCGTGCCCAGCTTGCATTAATAATTCATAAGAATCGGTACCTGAGTTTGAGTAAATCTGCCATACAGGAGCTGATAATCTCCAAATTTAGCAATAAAATCTTACAAGATAATTATGATAAGATACTTCTGAAAAACCAAGAGCTTGTCTCAGAGATATACAAATTAAACACATAACACTACAGATCTCCTTAAAAATCAAGTACAACATAAGTCACACAAAAATCATTCAGAAAATAAGTGGACCTTAGCAGTTTCTAGAAGAAACAAAAATAATAATGGTACTAACCTAAAAAAGCTACCTCAGCTACAGAAAACAGCAATATCAACTTCAAATAATTATCAAATCTTATGTAATCATGATTTACAACAAACTATAGAAAAGAAAACATTCAACTTACAAGAAACAAAAAACCAAACGAAATTTAAAAATAAAATAATTCAATCAAGACCAAAAATAACTTTTGGGAAAAAAATTAAATTGGCAGTTTATTCAGACAGCCAGGGGCATGAAGTGGCTCAAGGTATTGAAAGGGCAAATCAAAACGAAATCAAAGCCGTGGGATGTGTAATGCCGAATGCTCGTCTTCTCCAAGTGACAGAAGCAGCATTGTCATCAACAGATGATGCCATAGTTCTTTTGGGGGGAACTAATGATGTTCTACAAAGTGATGTCTCCTCAATATATAAATCACTGGAAAGTGATCTAATTACTTTAAGCAAGAACAAGCCTGTAATAATGGCCACAGTTCCAAGAAGATATGACCAAGACATATTTAGCCCAGTACACAACACTATTGACCTTCTTAATAATTACATTAGAGAACTGGTGTTTCGTATCAAATCTACCTATCTTATTGACTTAGACAGACTAAAACGATTTCATTTTACCAGACATGGCCTTCACCTTAGTGGCAGAGGGAGGACTAAGCTAGGCTATTTAATTATGGACATTCTGAAAAATGTATTTCCAGAAAAGGAACAGCAGAGTTTGGAAGTGCACATTGGTGATTTAAAAGGTGTTATGGCAAACACACATTCTACTGGTAAATCACACAATCAAGTTGAATCCAGTAACAAGTCAGTTTGTGAACTCATCAATGTAATTGAGGCTGACATGAATGACTTAATGGATGAGTTTAGTCATGACCAAACAGTTGGCTTTGCCCACTGTATCTCCGCTGAACCTCTGTGATGATAAACAGATGAGTGCAGGGGTTGCGCTGGTATTCAGAGACCGTTTTGGGAAACCCACCCAGTCACATTGTCTCAACGATTTTTTGACTTATCAGACATCCAGGTTTGGAGCATCTGTTTACGGTCTGGTGACAAAAAAAATATATCATCAAAAGCCAGAAAAGTGTGATTATGATACTGCTTTCACTAAAACTAACGGAAGATTTTAAAAGAAGAAAACTAAGAACACTGATCTGCTCTCCAATGGGATGTGTAAGGGATCACATTACCATAGAACATTTTGTGGCTAATCTTATTCTCTTCCAGAAAGCTTCAAATGCCTGTGTCAAGATAGTTACAACTGACGAAGCATCTGCTGGTAAACTTAGAAATGGACTGATGCACTCTGATTTTGTTGCAAAATTGAAGTGTGAAATTTCTTTACACTTGACTCAAACCACTACTAAAGACTCTAATGCTCTAAATACTTCTATATCAAATGATGTGCTAGAAGTCAATGTGGCTGATACTACACTGCAAGACACGTTTCGGAACATTTCTTCTGTAGATAATAGTTTAATACATTTAAGTAATCATGTCTTTTCACCTAACCCAACTATTAATAAGTTACCAATTTAGCCAATGTAAAACAGGAACTAGCTCAATCACTGAACTCCGCACTCTTTCTGGAAATCCATCTAACCAGCATTTCATAGAGTTTAACATAATATTTTTAAATATACAAGGTTTAAAAAATAAAATTGATGTCTTAGCAAGTTTTTTTATTAGTATGCCTAATGTGCATGTAATCTGCCTGTCAGAACATTGGCTTGGATATGATGAAATTAAATTATCATTTCCGGATAATTATTACTGTGCAGCTGCATATTGCAGACAGAACCACATTAGAGGGGGGACATCCATATTTGTAAATGGTAAATTTCAATCTAGGGAGTGGGACATTAGTGGATTTTGTGATGAATTAAACTTTGAAGCCTCTGCTATTTTTATTGATGATCTTAAAATATTGGTAGTATCTTTGTATCATTCTCCAAATGGTGACCCCAATATATTTTTATGCACTCTTGACACATTGCTGTCATATATTACGCAAAAGACTAATTGTGATATTATATTGGGAGGCGATGTTAATATTTGCTTTGATGTTACAAAAAACACTGCAACAGTTAGCAAACTGCTTAATATCTTAAGACAGTATGATTTTTACTATTTAAATAATACACCAACTAGAGGAAAAAATTGTCTAGATAATGTCTTTATAAGAAGACATTCTCTCAAGACAGCCTCAGTCAGTACGTTCAAATTCCCATTCTCTGATCATGATGGCATCACTGTCAACATTAGGATGAAAAATAGAACATTTACTAAAAACGATTACAATAATTCTAGAACTGACTATCCCATTAAATTGTTTATCCCTCAATGTGATTTTGAAAATCTATCTTCAAAGCTAGCTACTTATGACTGGAAAAATTTAATATATCTAACTAAATTCAATGGTGCGGAATACATGTTTGAGTCTCTGTTCACTGTTATCATTAACAATATAAATTTTTTTAAAGTATTAAAAAAATTAAAACCGAACAATTATCCAAAAAAAAAGAATAAAATGTGGTATACTGACAATTTAAGGAAAATGAAAGAAAAATTATTGTTTCTTAGTGACTTGATAAAGGGCAATCATAATCAAAATGTTTCCTTAAGAGATAGGTATAACGAATTAAAATATCAGTATAAAAAAGTCCATCAAAGAAGCAAAACTAGCTAGTAATGTAAATTATATAGAGCAAAGTAGTAATAAATGCAAATCGGCTTGGCATATTATAAAAAATAATAATGTTCAAGTTAATAATTTCAAAACCAACATTGATCCTGATACTTTCAATAATTATTTTGTAAATTCTGTAAATGAAGTTAAACGAAACATAGAATCATCTGTAAATAATGTTCAAAGTCATGAGTTGCTGCCAGCTATTGTGTCCAACCAGTACTTTTCTTGGAAAAATATAACTCCAGAGAACGTTTTGAAAGCCATTAAAAAAATGAAAAATTCTGACAGCCTTGATTTTTACGATATGTCAAATAACTTATTAAAAAAAATAGCTTTAAGTTTGGTAAATCCTCTAGCAACCTGTATCAACCAATTACTAAAAGAGGGGGTGTTTCCTAGACAACTTAAAGTTTCCAGAATTTGCCCAATATATAAAAAAAGGGTCCGAAGGATGAGCCTGGGAGCTATCGTCCTATTTCTGTTGTTCCAGTCCTATCAAAACTAATTGAAACGCTGGTCTACGAACAGATTGTTGATTTCTTGGAGAGCAATTATCTTTTAAATGCATCTCAATTTGGTTTTAGAAAGACTAAATCTACTGTTGATGCAATAGATGATTTGATTAGACAAATTAATCAGGTATTTGAAAATAAGGCTTTTGCTCAGGTCACCTTCTGTGACCTTAGCAAAGCCTTTGATTGTGTTAACCATTGTGATCTTATCACAAAGCTAAATTATTACGGGTTTTCAGATCCTACATTGAAATTTTTCAAGTCTTATTTACATGATCGACAACAGATAGTTACCATCAATGGGGTAAGGTCCAAGGACATAACAGTAAAATATGGTGTCCCACAGGGCTCTGTCCTTGGACCACTTCTATTTTTAATCAGTATAAATGATCTACCTTTCTCAGTGACAGCTAAAACAATACTTTACGCTGATGATACAACTTTTATTAACATTGCAAATAACATTGGAGAACTCTCAAAATTTTCAGATGAAACCTTAATAGGTGCTTCCCAGTGGTTTCGATCTAATGGATTTCTATTAAATGAAGAAAAGACACAAAATATAATTTTTAGCTTGAAACCTTATTTGGCCCCTCTTGATAACAGTTTTAGCTCCAATATAAAATTTTTAGGAATGTATATAGATAACCAACTAAACTGGAACCAACATACAGAAATATATAAGCAAAAGGCTTTCTAGAGTTATTTACCTGTTAAGTCGCCTTAAGAGTGCTGTTCCTAAAAACTATGTGAGGACTGCCTATTTTGCGTATTTCCAAGCAGTTTTTCGATATGGTTTGATATTTTGGGGCAACTGCTCAGGAACTGAAGACATCTTAATTCTTCAAAAAAAAGCTATTAGACTAATGACTAATTCTCAACCGCTGGAACATTGTAAACCACTTTTTATTCTGTTAGAGATTCAAACGGTTATCAATCTATATATATTTGATTTAATTAACTATATTCTAAAAAATCCAAAATTTTTAAAATTTAATAACGAAATTCATTCATACAATACTAGAACTAAAAACAATGCTGCAATTGGTTATCACCGCCGCCTCAGTAAAACCTTAAATAGTCACATGGTAACATCCCTGAAAATCTATAATTTTTTGGAACCTCTGGTAAATAAGTATCCACATAAAACCTTCACTAAGCTCTTTTATAGTTGGCTTTTGAAAACACCCTTTCTATAGTTTAGACGAGTTTTTAGAATTAAAAAAACATTACATTTTAGATATATAATAATTTTTATATGTAAATTTTGACAATTGTTTATTTACTATTTAATTTATATATCTAGGCCTAGTTTATTTTAAATTAACCTTCACTGACTAATTTATGCTACTAAAGCACTGTTTTTTCTTTTTTGTATGTTAGTTTAAGTTTAAATTATTTTGATAAAATTGTTTTATTTTGACCATGCCCTAGGCTGCAATATGACATTGTCAATGATTGTAAGAATTCGAACGACAAATAAAGATTTATTTATTTATTTATTTATTTATTTATAATGAGTTCACCTACAAACATCCTCCTTTCAAAGGTCAGGTTTCTGTCAACATTGATGGGGAATCGCCCATTGACTTTTTTAGTAAACTGTTTCCTGACTCATTGTTTGATCTAATTTTAAATGAAACAATTAGATATGCTTTTCAACAAGGAAAGATGAACTTTAAGCTGTCAATGCAAGAACTCAAAACCTTTTTTGGTATCAATATTATGATGACGTATATCCGATATCCAGAAAGCAGGATGTACTGGTCATCCATCTCAGGTCTACGAATGGAGTTTATTGCTAACACAATGTCCTGTAACCGTTTTGAAGAAATAAAAAGATATCTTCATTTTTCCAACAATGATGATGAAGAAACTTTAAAAAATGACAAATTTTGGAAAATTAGGCCTGTGGTAGAAAAGTTACACAACGTTCCATAGTGCTAAATCTGTAGATGAAAACCAATCCATTGATGAAATGGTTATTCCTTTTAAGGGGCGCAGCCACTTGAAACAATACATAAAAAACAAGCCCAAAAAAATGGGGGTTTAAAGTTTGGGTACGTTCCAGTTCCACAGGCTATGTGAATTGTTTTTGAGTTGTATTCAGGCAAAGAAAACTTACCAAGAACATATTTAGGCCCAGTTGGAGATATGGTACTGCGTCTTTGTCATGGCATTCAAAACTTAAACATTAAACTTTTTATGGATAATTTTTTTGTTTCAATTCCTCTTGTTAGAGAACTGAAGACACAAGAAATATTTGTTATTGGCACAGTCAGGCTTGACAGGATCCCAAATGAAGCAAAACAGTGCTTAGTAGCTCCAGAACTACTTAGTAGAGGTCAAATGTCGATTGTCACATCATCAGACAATGTTACTCTTTTGAGATGGATGGACACAAAAGCAGTTCACACAATTTCCACATATGCTGGGTCTCAACCAGAAGACACAGTAAGTCGTTGGGATAGGTCGAAGAAAGATACCATTGAAGTAAGTCGTCCTTATGCAATTCAACAATATAATATGTTCATGGGCGGAGTTGATCTTGTAGATCGGATGATTGCACACTACCCCCATGGGTTCAAGAACAAGAAGTGGTATTTAAGAATAGTCTTTCATTTCATAAATATTACAATTGTGAATGCTTGGCTCTTGTTCAAGGTCAGGACCAAACAACCTACTTATCCACTTTTGAAATTTAAAGCTGCCATAGCCACATCCCTAATGGCTCAAGCCTTCGCTTCCAAAAAAACGGGGAAGACCTTCAACTGACTGTCAAGAACCGGTGAAGAAGAAACAAGCTCCACCTAAGATGGCTGTTGAGGTTCGGTATGATGGAGTTGGCCACTACCCGAAAAAAAATTGATACCGTTCATCCGCCAAGATGTCACGACAGAAGCTGCAAAAGCCGAACACGATTTTTATGTGGAAAATGCGATGAAACCAGTGTGTCCCACATGCATGGAAAAATTCCACAGAAAGTGAAGATGATTGAGTATTGCTTGTAATACAAAATAAATGCAATTTTAACCTCAAAAATTGTTTAATTAAACTTTTACCTAATTACTTCAATTATTGTTATACTATGTGGCACCGCACGGTGCCAGTTTTCACAGGTCCCACCATTTGGTGCCAGATAAAAATAATAGTTGTAATGAAATATTTTTTGAAAAAAATATTTGTTTATAACTAGAAAACATGTAATTAAAAAATTATTACCATAGGATTTTTTTTGGAGCCCTAGAGAAATTCATGCGTGAAGAGGTTAGAGATTTCCGAATTGTAGGTCTAGAGAGTGCAAAATTGAACTTGAGTAAGAGTGGGTGAGGTGATACTTCAATTTTCGATATAACTTTGCTAATTTTAGTAAGCCATGCTTTGATAGAGTCATTCGATTTATGATAAGATTACAGTTTTAGTTCATGAGGCATGTTCAACGGCTTATAACCCTTTCAGGGCCAGGACCAAATATGAGATGTTGCAAAAATTTTTTCACATATCATATCCGCTTGTGACTAGTCAAAGGTGCCAGGCTAAATTGGCGATTTTGCAGTCTCTTAGATAAAAATTTATAACTTTTCATAAAAATTAGAGAATGACCTAAAAGTTGCACCAAATTATTCGTATAGATGTATACTATCTACAAAAAAAAAATATATATATGTAGTTTTAAGTAATTAAAAAAAAATAATGTTTTAATAGATTACATAAAAAAAATTTATTTTTTTATTTTTTTTGTAAATAACTCAAAAAGGAAAAATAATTTTAATGTGGGAACCTATTTTATTATATTGTACATTTAAAAAGGAACAACCATACAAAATTTTGTGTTATTTCTCTCATAAATAAATTTTTTATGACACATTTTGTATAAATATGCATAATTGTACTTCACAACAAGTGATAAAGCAACTGACTCTTAGACTGCAAGAAACATAAAATAAATATTCACATTATGGACCTACCGGTAAACAGATGATTGTAGGATCCATAAACAGTTTCAATACAGTTAAAAACACTATTTACCAAGAAATATTTACACAATTTTATTTGAAATTTATTTACACTTTTTCTATTTACAAATATGCAACTTACAATTTTACTCCCGTGAGATCGCAAATTGTCAGTTATTGTAACTACTACACACAATAGCTAAGCACGTAACTACTAACACTACTAATATTTACAACCACAAAATAAAATAATGAAGAAGAATCCAGCATACAATAGTACGATTACACTAAAGCATAAAGAATTAACAACAATAGATCGAGTCAGCTGATAATGTCACGTGACAATTACGAAATAAAAATGCATAGACCTCCAATATAAAAATGATATTCATATTAATTATCTAAAAATATACCAGGGAATAAAAAAACATAAAACTTTAATCATTTGACGTCGTATTTATTTAAGAAAACAACGAATATCAAGGCAACTATATATTGCCGCCTGGCGCTTTTCGCGTATGTCACCGATGGCAATATATTGCCACCTGGCACTTTTTAGACGCGATCTATGGCGGCAATATATTACCGCCTGGCCCGGAAAGGGTTAATACAATAAAACACAATAAAGAAAATTAACACTAAACAAGATAATATATACACTGTATAAGGCAGGCCGGTATATCTATCACAAACAATGAATAAATTCTAATTATTTAAAAATTCATAAAAAATAAAAAATTACAAGAAGTTTACAAAATAGAAAAATATGTCTAATTAGTAGGCTTAAAAAGAGTTGAAATTGCTTTAAGATTGAGTTCAGCATAACTAGTTGTGCAGCAAAATATCATTGAGTTAATTAGCCTCAATAGTAGACATGAGTAGCATTAAGAGATAAGTGTTACAAATAGAGAGACTAAGTAGCCTTTAATAAACTATTGATAAATTAAACTATTAGTGAATATGATCTAATTAAATAGGTTTCAATACTTCAGAGTATTTACATCTAATTTAAACCGAGAAATGTAAAGATCTAATAGTTTATTCAATTTGTCCTAATTACAGAACAATAAATTATTTTAAATCTTTAAAAAAATCAGAGTATATGTTTGAGGTGATAAATTTTGTAGCCTATTAAAACAAGTGCATCATCAGAGTGAGTGGAAGAGATAATAAATTCATTTCATAGTAACCTGGGCACGTGAAAATATAAATATTCGCTAGCTGAGCCTGTCATAGCACAGAAAGCAGTCCGAGCACTCACTTTAACCTTGCTACCATCATCAGAGTGAGTGGAAGATATAATAAGTTCATTTCACGGCAACCTGGGCATGTGAAAATATAAATATTCGCTAGCTGAGCCTGTCATAGCACAGAAAGCAGTCCAAACACTCACTTTAACCTTGCTACCATCATCAGAGTGATTAGGAAAGATCATAAGTTCACCTCATAGCAGCCTGAGCACGTGAAAATATAAATATTCCCTGGCTGAGCCTGTTATAGCACAGAAAGCAGTCAGAGCACTCACTTTAACCTTGCTACCCCATCGTCAGAGTGAGTAGGAAAGATCATAAGTTCACCTTGTAGCAGCCTGAGCACGTGAAAATATAAATATTCCGAGGACTTACTTTTACCTTGCCTACCCCATCATCAGAGCAAGTGAATGGGTTATCTGTTTTGTAGCTAATACAGTCAAAGCTATCACTAATGTCTTTAATGGAAATATAAATTTTTCAATAGACTTTTATTCACTTATTTTTAAATTATTAATTTGTACCTATTTGTATGTGTTTTTTGATACAAAAGTGATTAATATCTAGTGATTTAGGTTTCTGTATTTCTTGTGGGTTTTGACATGGATTTTAACACAGACATAAGATAACGACAGGAAACTCTAGTATTTTGGGCATAACACTCGTAATTTCTCTTGTTTTTTTATTATTATTACTTAAACAAATAAGCACTTAAATATAATATTGTTAATACATTTTTATTATGTTGTTTGTACTTACTTGTATGTGGGATTAAAGACTAGATTTGTACGATTTTAGATTTTTATCTGTAATTTATCTTTTAGAGAGTAAATGATTTCCAAAAACTAACAAATGTTTAATGTCAGAACAACAAGGTGGCTAGACAGATGTTTGGCAGCCCACGAGAATCCAGAATCACAGAACATTTTCCCGATCGTGCAGGGAGTGTTGGATAAACAACTGCGGGTTGAGAGCGCAAAACAACAGATGCAACGGAATGTCAGAGGTTTTGCCATTGGTGGGTTAAGGTGAGCAGTTTAGTTTATGCATAATTTACTATCATTTAGGCCTAACCTTGTTTAACACAATAAAGAAAAATATTTAAAATGAAATTGAATAATCTTAGTTCTTAGGATTAGGCGACATTTGCCATAACTTAAATTTAAATCTTCCATTGCTTTGCTTTCATAATTAAATTCTTGACAGATGTCAACACCACTGTGGACTAATATATCAAAATCTACAAAGAGTTTTGGTTTAACATCTGTTGGTTGAAAATGGCTTTCCATAGCACGGCCAAAATATTTCAAGAATTTAATTATGTGGTCAAATGTTTCAACACTGTGAATCAGAAGACTTTAATGTTACAAATGTAATAACCCCACAAAAACAACTGTATAAATGTGAATTTTAAGTAAATACATAAATAAATAACAAAAATGTTAACTACAAAATATTTAGTAAAATTAATAAGCATCTCAGAACACTGTTTTTTTCTGTAGATTTTTAATAGAGTAGTGAGTTTTTTTAGTTTAAATCCTATTATAATGTAACGACATGATGTACCGAGCCGGCCAATGAAGTTAGTCAAGATATTTATAAGAATTGTTAATTACATGTTTCGTAAATGTTTTAACCAGAATACTTTTAGTTTTTTCTCTCTGTTCTTAAATAATATAGATGTGAATTTTTGTAAAGTTTAAGTGGCTGCAAAAACGAAATAGCCAACAAACTTAGCCAAGATATTTAAAAAAAACCAATTTTCGTACCAAGTTTCAACTTGTTTGGGACAGTTATTGTTTCCACAAGCCACATTATTTATAAACTATTACACAGGGGTGATTTTGGGCTCTAAGGGTTGTGTTTGATGAATGTACACATAAATGTTTGGTAAGTTCTATCATAAGAACAATTGTTACAAAATGTAACTAAAATCTCTATGTACCGAAACCATTTGCAAAGAAAATGTTGATAGTAAAGGAGAAAGCAGGTTATAATTGTTTCTACCTACATGTTGTTGAGCACAAAGTACTGCAATTGCTCTTCTCTTTTGAAAAAAAGCCAGTCCCATTTTAACTTGACTTTGTTGACACTATATCTGTACAATATCAGTATTTTGTGCTAAGTCATGCAAGGCAATGTGCGGAGGAATAATTGGATGTATGATTACAAATTGTTAAATTAAGGATGCCTTTAAAGAAAGAAAGGGGTTAAGTAATCTTCGATATCAATAATCTTTCACAAAAAAACAAATGTTTCAGTTTAAATTAAATGTTAAAATCTTATCCTGGAGACTTTTTGAATATTGCATATACTTTATATTTGAAAGAATATAATTTTTAATTCAAGTTCAAATAATTATACTATTTATAAGTCTGGACTATATTACATTCATCAAGTACCTAGTGTAATTTTTTAATTGAGTCGATAACCCAGAATTTGGACAATTTCTATTAAACTACCATTCATAAGACAATTTTAATTATTATTAGTCCATGCATTCTATTTTAAGCAACAAATATGTCAACACTCATTTTAATTTTATACCTCAACATTTACACTTAAACCTGTACCCATAAAAAAAAATAGCTACGTCCCAAATTTATTTAGAACTTCATCATTTGAGGTTTCAAAACTTGAATTTTAGAAACACAAAATATTCAACGTACGACAAATGACACTTACAAAGTGATTGTCTGCAAATAATTTGAACTCCATTTGACGCATCAGCTGGCACCACTAGCTTGGGGCTACATTTAAAATTTAGAAAGATAACATATCTTTATTCGACCCATGTCAAATTGTCAAACCAAAAAATATAAACAGTTATGAAAGGCGAACAAAATTTAAATATCAACTGAGTTTTGTAATCTAAATTTAAACATTCTGTTGCAATTTATAACTTCTTGGTGTATTAAAAAAAGAGTTAGGAAATAGCCTTATAGTTAAAATTAACACTAAAACAACTTACTGGAAGCTTAAAAGGTGCATAATGCATGTAATATAATTAATTTTACATCAAAATATAATTAGTTTAATTTTTTAGATTTTTTTCTTATTGGCTAGTATTCTTACAATTTCTTTTAATTTTTAACTTACATATTTTAAGATGTGAGTCGGTTAAAAGTGTAGTTATAAATATTTTAACAGATAAGCATTTTATGCAAATTTTATTTATTTTGCATAACCGATAATAAATAACTAATGCTGTAAGTACTTATACACATACAAAAGGCAAGTCACCTTCAATGATAGTCCCGAATTAGGGTGCTAATTTGTGTGTTTGTTGGAAGATATGTGTTATCACATCATACTACTTGTTGTTCTGTTGATTGGTAATAGACTAGTTTCTCTTGAAGCCAACACTTCAGTAGTATTTCCAAATGGCAAAAGTTTATATATGCTTACAATATATTATTTTTACCCAAATATTTGTATATACACCACATATTTTACTTCTGATTAAATTTAATCATATTAAAATGGTGATAAAAATAAGAAAACAAATGTTTTTAATTTTTTTCATACGAGCTATGTTATATGATTTTTTGTATATGCTGTGTACAATTCACATTGTGTTTAGTTGTAATTGTAACATTATTAACCTAACAGTGTTTTTAAAAGGTATTTAAGTCAGTTCAATGTTTTATTTTTCTGGACTTGTGGAATGGAAATAATGTGCACTGTATATTGATAAAAGAAAGAATTTTCCTTTCCTTTAGTGACATCATAAAAAATTAAGCATTAAACATATATAATTTAAATTGATGTACAATAATTGAACATCAAACAAAAATAAGCAACTGATATGATGCCTCAGAGTTTAAATTTTGTGCTTACATGATCACAGTTTTTACCTAGCTTGATTACTTTATGTCAGCACCTGAGTGTATGTTAATGTTACAATGGCAGTGGAGGAGAGGCTAAGGATGACTTCTGGCGCATGGTCCACCTGTCCACTACCCAGTTGCCACGTGACAAGCCACGCTACGTCATGGGTGTGGGATTTGCAGTGGACTTGGTGGTGTGTGTAGCACTGGGAGCAGACATGTTCGACTGTGTCTTCCCTACGAGAACCGCTGTAAGAAATTTGTGTTTGCTTAGTTATTAGCTTTAATCTATAATTTACATCATATTTTTGAAGTGAAAACTTCTTTAGGCGCGTTGAGCGTTTTGGTAGAGGGTAAAATCCTCGGTTCGCGTCACCGACATGCTAATGATACTAACCTGCATGAAAAAGTCAGTCTCGCTGTGTTTTTTAAAACCGTAGACTTGGCCGCGGACTACTAACCTGCATGAAAAAGTCAGTCTCGCTGTGTTAAAACTGTCCCGGCGGAGTATGAAAACAGACTGCGAAAATCAGTGACCTTTACGGCTTCCTCTCGCGATTTAAAAGTGAAGCCAATGTCGTACAATTCTGTAAGATGCGTCAAATTAAAGCTCTTAATATTGGCAATCTATTGGTTACATTTTTAAATATAAAAAAAATTTCAAAATAATTTTGATTATTGTTTACATTTTACATAGCGTTTACAATGACAAGAAAAAAGTAGTAAGCGAGGATTTTTTTTATTTTTTGGTCAGACAAAATTTGTCAGCGAGAAAGTTGTGTGAAAATAGATGAATATTTTTTTTGTAATTTATCATTTTTTTATTGGAAGTTTAGTTTAGCCTGTAGTAGCGTATGAAGTGATGAGTGAACGTTTCTGCCGGAACTGTAGTTGGCGCATTGGCTCACTGATACCGTATTAACTCAATAAATTAGTTTATTGTGCAATAAAAATACCTTTACGAAAGAACCAAGTTAATTTAACTAATTTATTAGTTTTAAAAATATTGTGGGTTTAATTGTTATTGCAATTATATACTTTATCCGTAGCAATAACTGCATTATTTACAACGGTGTTCAACTCACTGTTGTTCACTCGGTGTTTACTCACTTGTATTCTATGTTTATTAATATTTAACCTCTTCATCATGAAATGAGTATTATTACGGTATAAGATTTATCTTACTAGCGTGGTAAAATAGATTTCTAGTTATTTGATAATATTTTTTCGTGGATTTTAAAATTGGAAAATTAAAAAAATGTTATAATAATTTTAGATTTTATGAAATATGTTCATTTATTGTTTTTATTAAGATATTGTTAAGATAATTGTATATTAATTATTTTTTCAACCAATTTGTATTTATATTTTGTTTATGATTTGTTTAACCCATCATATGTAACTAATAAATAAAACATAAAAAATTTCATATAATTTTTGCATTTAGTTTTAATTACTCTCAACTTAATAGTTCCGTTTTCACTTCTATCGGCAGTCCCACGACTGCTACTGTTTTTTTTACTGTCCTCAAATTGCTGTGCAAGACATGGCTGGATTTGCATGAAGATGGGATCGGAATATTGAGTTGTATCAATAGAAATGAATAACGTGAGTGAGTGAGATTTTATACAGTTCAACAATACAGTGCCAAGTTTTCCCCTTCTAAATTGCTTTCCTGCAAAAAACATTGAACCAAAACAAAGGAAGAAGTGCTGATAAGTATTTAGAATAGACAGAGATATAACATCTTACTTTGTCAATAGTAATAATCTAAATAAAAATAAAAATAACAACTTACTTTTTTAATGTGTAGGAAAGCACATGTTTTCTTTGCACAGGAAAAAACTGCCAAATCACAGTTATAATAAAGCACTTATCGCAACAGACAGTAACAACAAGCTAAGCAACTTTTGGTAAAAACTTAAATATCCATCAGTTTACTGTATAAAATAGTCCCTATTAATTTTCAAGAATCTAGAGGACAGTAATAGTAAACCTGAAAATTGAACGCGGTAGTCACTTCCTGTTGAGAACTGTTGCTCCCCACCACCACCCAATCAACCCAACACAGCAGCAGCAGACTTATCTACCAGCTGTCAATTATCAATGTACTGTCAATAACTGACCCCTGTTGCACTGGTGATGCGGGAATTTTGATGAACGATAATATATATATATATATATTTAATATTTATTTATTCAATAAATACAGTATACCTTCTCCAAACTCAAAATGCCCTCAAGGTTTCCTTGTGGCTCCTGTGCAGTTGGGGTCAAATTCTCAGGAATAAAATGCACCGGCCCCTGTAATAGGTGGTACCATGCTGGCTGTCAGAATGTTCCTGATAAAATTCTGAAAAGATGGACAGGTGATGAAATAAAACATATGGAAATGTAGTATTTGCAGAACCACCACACCAACTAATTCCAACTCTTCTACAAGCCCAGACATCCTGTACACTTCTCTAAATGAACTAGAAAGCAGCCTGAATGAAAATAATACCCTAAATAATTTAGAAAATAACGATGAGAAGTTGCAAATGGCTGCAAAAATAGGAGCAGCTCTTCTGGAAGGAAAATAACATCTTAAAAGAAAAAAACATTAGACTAGATGCTAAACTAGAAATGTTGGAGGAAAAGATTGAAAAACTGGAAAATGAGGAAAATAAATACCTTAAAAAAATAGAAGATCTACTACAGAATGTTTCCGAGGTACAAGTGCAACTTGAGAAGGAAAAAAAACTTCGCTTAGACACACAAAATATTTTTGAAGAACACGACAGTAAACAGGGGCAACTCATCGATGACTATGCAAAAATTATAAACTGCTTGCAGATCACAATTAAAAACCTTGAAAAAGAAATGAGACCTCAAGAAACCCAAAAATCAGAACTGCCTACATACATGAGCAATGAAACCCAAACAGAGGCACTCTCACACTGCACCCCTCGGACCACAACCTGCTCCTCAAACTTACTAGTTGAAATTGGTCAACTGAAGTCAAAACAGGACAGCCCTGGAGAACGCAGTTAAGGATCTGACATCACAATTTCAGAGTATACGCACGGAAATACCCACTAACTCAGAAAACCAAGGCACAGTTATAACACAGAGTCATAACTCAATCACAAACAATATGCAGGTTAAATCAAACAGAACTTCATCTGGGAGGGGAACCAAAAACTGTTTCAGCGTCGCACTACAAGTGGCCAAACATCATTGTAGAACCATACAAGGCCTGGGACCTATGACAAGCAATAAGCCAATAAAGACCAACGTCACTGAAGAAGGAAGCTGAAGCTGGCAATGAGAACTGTCCTCTAACGGCCCAAACTACAACACTGAGAGACACTGGAGGCACCATGAAGCCTCCCAGTTTCTGCTAAACTCCTAGCACCCAATGAAACATACTTGGACTTCTTCAATAAAAAATGCAGAACACTACAGGGCAACATCAAGAGCTGCAGCGGAGGCTAAAGAAAATGCAAGAGAAATTTTCTAAATCTCAGCCAGCTGATAATGGCTTAGTTACTGACACGTTACTAGCAGCAGCACCTACGTCAGGACAGAGCCCCGCCTTTTTTAGACAGAAGCTTCAAAACAAAAAAGCCGCTACAAATCACGGCTTATCCTAAATTCAATGCTGAAGGAGCACATAAAACACTAACAGTATTTCACCAGAATGTGGACAGGATGACAAATAAAGTAGAAAGAATAAACCACGATTTAAGCACCAGGAAACCGGACATTGTCATCCTCACACTGAGCACGGGATGAATAAGGACTGTCTAGAAAATACTCGACTACCGGGGTACTCCCTCGTCAGCAACTTTAGCAGAGTCAGCCACCAAAAAGGAGGAGTTGCCATTTACAAAAGTAACGAACTGGGAAATGATATAACAAGCCTTAATATTGAAAACCGCAGTATGGAACTCACATGCGAGATCGCATGCATAAGTCTTAGAGTAACAAAAATCTAATTACCTCTATATTCTTGGAATCTATAGGACAAGTAGCCATCTAGACACCACTCTGGAAATCCTAACAGACCTGCTGGATGACCTCCTAACGCAGAACAACCCAATACTGATCATGGGTGACATCAATATTGACTCCATCAAAGAACATACCCAGAAAACCAAATTTAATGAACTCCTCGCCACTTACAATCTGCACAGACTGACACTCCCAGCGACAAGGATTACCCACAACACTGCAACCTCAATTGACTGTGTCTGCACAAACATGGCACAGCATGACATTGATGTGGAGGTTGTCCACACAGGCCTCTCAGACCACACTGGGCAATACTGCAGCATGGCAATACCAACACAGGCAAAAAAGGACACTAATCTCAAATCGCAGACACTTCAACAACAGAAATCTTGAGAACCTTAGGCAGCTTCTATCGGCTCAGGACTGGACAAGTGTGACCTCAGTGAGCGGTATCGAGGAAACCTATACCAACTTCTCCAACATTATGACTTCAGCCCTAGATATAACATGTCCATATAAAAGATCTCGGGCAAGGCACAGTACCCAACGAGGAATAGTAAATGACACAGAGGCCCAGACCTTAAAAAAGAACTTTTTCAAACTGCTTGGCAAAAGTACATTCAAACCAGCAGAGATGAGGACAAAAGGGATGCTGTAAAAATTAAAAAAAAAAATATGACTTGAAGCTCAGAACCCTCCGACACCTGGCTAGCGAAGAACATATACATCAAGCCAATAACAAGAGTAAAAGCTCTGTGGGACATTGTTAATGGCGAGAGAAAACCAAAAGGTGAACATACATCAAACCTGCAATTGCGAATCAGAGGGAGATTAGTAGACGACCCTAAAAAAAATAGCTGACCACATTAACACCTACTTTGTTAATGTTGCTAATGAGACCCTTAAGCAGAATGACAGTGTAACTCAAATGCCCCTAGACATGAATGACGTCCCAAGCTTACAAACCATGTCATTACATTCAACTACGCTCAAGGAGGTCCAGAAGATCATTGACTCACTAAAACCCAAAACCTCAGCTGGAAATGATGAAGTGTCAGCGAAACTAATTAAAATACTGCAAAAATGAACTATCTCCCATTCATTGTTCATATAGTCAACAAATCTTTCGCCCAAGGAATCTTCCCTTCTGGCTTAAAAAAATTCCAGAGTATATGCCAAACACAAGCAAGGTGACAAGCTAGAACTTTCAAACTACAGGCCAATCTCACTGCTCTCAACCTTCTCTAAAGTAATTGAGAAGGTTGCCCTCACCAGACTACTGGAACATCTAAAGTGGAATGGACTATATTAACAGACAGGCAGCATGGCTTTATTAGTGGCAGATCAACAGCGACAGCCCTCATTGATTTAATTGAGCGCACTGTAGACCACCTGGAAGCTGGGGACACTGTTATAAGCCTAATACTGGAACTTTAGCAAAGCCTTCGACTGCCTGGACCATGACTTGATAATAAAAAAACTGAATGCCCTTGGAATACATGGAGTGGAGGCTAAATGGTTTAAAACTACCTCAATGGAAGAAGTCAGCTGGTAGAAGTAGAACACACGCTGAAGAACACTATCACCTCAGTCAGATCAGACCTGCTTCCAATCCAAAGAGGATCCCACAGGGCTCAGTGCTTGGCCCCGTATTGTTTTGTCCTATTCACAAATGACTTACCACAGTACCTCCAAGACTATGCGTACAGTGTAATTGTATGCTGACGACACAGTGCTGCTAACAGGAAAGAAAAACACAGAAGACCTGGAAATTGACTCATATATTGCACTGAATGTGGCTGCTGAATACTGCATAAAAAATGACCTTGTACTTAATGAGTCTAAGACAAAGCAGATTGTTCTGGGAAGAAACAGAGAGAAAGTCTCTGAACTCCCCAACATCACAGTGACCAGCGAAGTGAAGCATCTGGGGATCATCATAGATGAAAAGCTATCCTGGAATGGACACCTGGATAGGCTTTTGTCAAAGACTGAGCTCAGCCATCTTTGTAATAAGGAGGATTAAGACCATCAGCACTCAAGCAGCCAGCAAAATCGCATTACTATGCACTGTTTGAGTCACACCTAAGGTACGGCATTGTGGTCTGGGGAGGCTCAACAGCAAGAAATATACAGCGTGTACTGATCCCTACAAAAGAAAGCCATAAGAACAATATCTGGGCTAGGCACAAGAGACAGCTGTAGACAGGCTTTTAAGGACTTAGGGATCCTCACAGCACCCTCCCTTTATATCCTAGAGACAATACTTCATGCCTCTTCTCGAAACCTTCCAAGACACTATGATAGGCATGCTTACCCAAACTAGAAATGCCACAAAACTATACATTTACCTCTACACAGGTCAGCACTCTATGAATCAAAGCCTACATACGCTGGAGCAAAATTTTTTAACAACCTCCCAGAAGCACTGAAGAGTATCAGCCGCAATCTGCTTAAGAAGAGACTGACAACCTGGTTGCTGGACCAATCATTCTACAGCCTGGAGGAGTTCCTGAATTGGAGAGAACATTAACCACAACTGCCTAACCTGGAAACTATTATTGACAAATTGTAGAATGCTTATACTGTTTGACACCAATTCAGATCTTGATGATCTTGTATTAAGTTCTATCCAATAAATCAATAAATCAATAAATCAATAGACAATAGACAATAGACAATTTTCTTTATTTCACATATTCATAGAGAACAGTACAATGCGTCAATACATGAGATAGTTAAAGAATGTTAATAGTTGAGAGTTACAGGATTTAAAAATTCTTGAATAGAGTAGAAAGGTTGCTCCTGGAGCCAGACTGTGAGATGTTTCTTGAGGTGGCGTTCTGGTTTTTCTCTGAGGTGGACTGGTAGTTGATTGTAGAGCAAGGCTCCCTTATAGGAAGGCTTGCTTGTAAAGAGTGTTAGATGGTGAGGCGGCAGAGCAAAATCTGAAGCATGGCGTGTATTTTGGTTGTGTATGTCTCTTTGTCGGGTTTGATTGGTGAGAACAGCATGCATGATTGCCTCTTGCATGTAGAGCGCTGGGGCCGTCAGGATCTTGAGTTCCTTGAAGGCATCACGACAGCTTTCGAGGTAGTTTAGGCCTGCTAGACATCTTATTGCCCTTTTTTGAAGTTTTAGGATTCTTTGCAGGTTGGTAGCAGATGTTCCGCCCCAGGTCACAATTCCGTACCTGAGATGAGATTCAAATAGTGCGTAATAGGCTATCTTTGCAGTTTCCAGATTGCTTGTGTGTTTTACCCTTCTTATTACATAAGTGCTTGAAGAGAGTTTTTTACAAAGTAATTCTATGTGTGCTTTCCATGTGAGCTTTGAATCCATTGTAATGCCCAGGTATTTGACTGTATCCTGAGCTGCAGTTCCAGGGATTGGTAGAGGTAATTCTTTGTTTTTTGTGGTGAAAATTAGCTGTATTGTTTTTTTCTCATTAAGGGCAAGGTCATTTCTTAGGCAATATTGTTTTGTGTAACTAAAAGCAGTGTCAGTAGTTCTTTTCAGGGTTTGAATGGATTTATTTGCTATGGTGAGGACTGTGTCATCTGCATACATTGTTGTTTCACAGTATTCCTTTAGGTAGTCTGGAAGATCGTTTGTTAGGAGGAGAAATAGTACCGGCCCCAGTACTGACCCTTGTGGTACTCCTCTGGCAATGCTTGTCATGTCAGAATAGATTTTTTTCGCTTGTTTTGTTCTTCATGCTCAATTTCAACTATTTGCTTTCTGTCACTTAGGTAACTATGGAACCATTCTCCCGTCTTCCCATTTATCCCTAGGGACTTCATTTTGTTAAGGAGATGGTCATGGTTAAGGCAGTCGAATGCCTTACTGAAGTCAAGAAACAGGCTAGTGACTGCATGTCCGTTGTCGAGTTGGTCAATGATGTACTCCGTTAACTGTATTAGAGCAGTAGTTGTTGACCGTCCCTTTAGGAATCCATGTTGCTGGTTGGTCATTAGTTTGTTTTGTTCTAGGTAGGATAATAGCCTATCTAAGACAATTTTCTCATAGATTTTTGAAAAGGTTCAAGATCGGTCTGTAGTTCATTAAGTCATTCGTTGATCCACTTTTATGTTTCGGGTAGACCTTGGCTATTTTTAGCATAGTGGGGAATATTCCTTGTTGAAGCGATTTATTTATTAGAGCAATCAAGGGTTTAGTGAGTTTAGTGAGTATCATGTATGTATGTTAAATTTTCAACCAATAAAAAGGTAATGGAACTTTTTTATAATGATGATTGAATTTTCTAGACTATAAACCAGTAACAATGGTCAGAATTCATAACAGTCACTTCTTGATTTTTATGAGTACAAAATTAATGTTAAATATATTTTCTGAATAGAGTGTAATGCACAATAATAATAATTTCACAAAGAGAAAAAAACTTTAGCAAAATTATTAAAAAACCTAAAGAGTATGCTGGAATTTTTTTATTAAAAAAAAAAGAATAACAAAAGAAGAAATGTGTAATTTTTTACCATAACATGTAACTTCTCTGTTAACACATTGACAGTCACTGCTACTATCCCGGCTGTCCTAAAGTCGGTATATGACAGGTGTTGCGGGAAGGTATTAAGCATATCTTCTGAGTATAAGGGTGGTATACATTGGTGTTAACAACACAATGAATTTTACTTTTATACCAATGAAGTTACGAGTAAAACTGAATGTTTTTAGATATTCAAGTGAATTATGAAGAGTGCCAATAAGATAAAGATTAACGTGCAAGATATCAACAATTATTCTATCTTGGTACAATCTCGTCAGTCAAGTACAATCACAGCTGAAACACTACTTCCTTACCATGTCAACAGAACCACAACTAATTCTGTTTTAATTAAATACTGTTGCTTCTACAATCAGCAAAACATCTATCATGCAAAACCTATTATGACCAGTTATTGTGAAATGTTTTAAGGACTTTCTAAAGATTTCCCACTCTTCCCCTTATACCACTAAGTAAATTTAAAAAGCAAGTAGATTTTTTTTTACTGAAGTAGGTTTTTCGAGACCTGCATATATATTTTGAAGAAAACAGGATTTTTCCGGACATTTGCCACCATTCAGTGAAATAACAAATCAGTAGCACCAGTAACAAAATTGTGTATCACTGAACAATGGCAAATGTCCGGAAAATCCTGTTTCCTTCTCAATCCTTCCATTGTCAAAAACATACTTCAGACAAAGAATATATATTTTATTCATCAGGGCAAAATGTGGCACTTTAAATATACTAGACCAAAATGAATCTAAACAGACTGAAGTACTCTTAATATGCTTTCTGACCAAAGTAAGCTTCTCATTCCTATGTGTGTATATGTCTTCTTCATCAGGACAATAAGGCAAACTCAACTGTGACACAGGAAATATGTTAGGCCAGAAGTAAATTACTTGGGCTGGAAGTTGACGCTTTTTAACCAAAGTTGGTTACTGTATATGTTTGTATGTTTTTTTATCAGAGCAAAGTTATCTGTGATGTAAAACATAATTAATTCAAATTAGAAATGCTCCTACACATGCAAAACTTAATACAAGAGCCAGTCACAATTTCACTTAACATCTGATCCTCTTAACCGTAAACACTGAAATAATATGCCTGATTTATGCCCTTCTGTTAAAATATATCATAGAGCACTCCATGATATTGTATTAAATTATCAGTGCTTTCTCACGAAAAAGGCTACAGATTACAAATTTGAAAATTGTGTGAGAAGCCACGGATAACTGCTAGTTTTTTTATATGATTCTACTGTTTGTAAATGATGTAACGATTTTGTTACATAGAGGTTCGGTTGTGCACTAGTGGACAATGGGCAGATCAACCTGAAAAACAAGAAGTATGAACAGGACTACCAACCGTTGGCAGAAAATTGTGATTGTAGTACATGTCGCCACTACACCAGAGCGTACCTGCACAGTATTGCCACTCAGTATCCTGTTTCCTGTCACCTGCTGACGGTTCACAACATAGCTTATCAGGTAACTAATAGCTCCTCAAAACTATTTAATTCCTTAACTGTCCCAACCACTGTTTGACTACACCAGACGGTCATCATATCTGTATGTGATAATGAGCAATGTACAAGGGTCGTTTTTTGTTTATTTTTTTAAATTTTATTTTGTAACACATAATTTTACATAATGATGGCCCCAACAAGTCAACATGACTTATCGGTGAGGTCCATAATGAAACTTAAAAAAAAGCAAGTTACAAAATTCCATTATAGTTTCATTAATTATTGGTTTTGCTCAGTTTAGTTCATGCTTTTACAAGAAAATGTTATGTTGCTCTTTGTGTGGCTGTGGTGCTTCTATAACTCCAGATTTTTAAATATTGGCATTTTCTATAAAATTATGGGGATAATACATACATTATTCAGAGTATAAACAAATAGTAAATTATATAACTGGATAGCAATATATAAAATATTGCCCATCAACAAATAGCATTCTATAAATAGTTAAATATAAGCAACAAATCTCTAAACATTCAACAACAATATTAATAAATAACAATGAACCATCAAACAACAACAACAATAACAATAATATGTAACATTATATACATCCTAGTTTTTAACAAAATCTGATTGATCGCTGAAGTAACTAAAATTTGCCCACTCGTTCACTTCATTTGTCTATGCATGTGCGTGTGTGTGTTTAGATGTTAGTCTAAATGTAGCCTAAGCTAAGTAGTCAGCTCATTTTGTGTTGTGGTAATCCATCTCTGCACTGCCTCTCTAAAAACCCTGAAGTTTCTCAAGCTTTCAATTTCATCTGGAAGTAAGTTAAAATAATATGGAATATAAAGCTCTGGCAACCTCTCACCAAACTTTGTGGCCATTCTCGGTATAGAATATTTTGTGGTGAGTCGTGTGTTGAAAATCCTTGTCCTTTTTATTTTGTGTCCATTTTTATTAAAATTATCTATAATATTTCTGTATATATATAACTGTTTGGGATTCATTAAAGTTTTAACCATTTCATTGTTTCCAAATAGTATTATCAAGCATCTATTTTGCAAATTTTGTATAATGTTTAAATGGGATGTAGCAGCTGCACCCCAAATACCAATACCATATCTAATGTTAGATTCCACCAGCGATTGATATGCAACCATCTTTATCTTATTATTGGTAACTTTATCACTCAACATACATATAGCAGCAACACAAGGATTGAACCTTTTATGAAGATCGTAAATGTGTTCATTAAATATCATTTTCCTGTCTAGTCAGTCCCAAGTATTTGAATTTTTCCACTACCCTTATATTATCACAGTTACAATTAACGTTAATATTAGATCTATGTTGACAGTCACAGCCATGTAACTTAGCAATAATTTCTTCATTGGCTGACATGTTCTGGGGGCAAAAATGCATCATGGCTGTCTTCTGTCCGTTTATAATAAGTTTTTTATCATGTGCCCCCTTTTAGTTAAAATTTTAAAATCTCTATTTAGTTTCTCAGTTGCACTGCCTAATTGTCTATGTCCACTTATAATTACTATATCATCAGCATAGGCTAAAATTGTGCAATCTGTTATCTGCTCAAATAAACTATTTAAATAAATCAAAAACATTATTGGTCCAAGTAAACTACCTTGAGGCACTCCTAATGTTATGGTTTTTAATTCACTATATATTGATTTATATTGGAGTTTTGATGTGGACATACATTTTATTTTGAAACCAACACTAAAAAAGAGCCAAAATGGGGGGCATAAACCTGATGCTAAATAGCATGAAAATAAAATAACCTACTTCTATAAAAATTGACTTAGAAAATATTTGAGTTATGTAACATGTTATAACATTGTGTAAGGAATACACAATTAATAAATTATTACAATTAGACTAGGATTAGGATAGTCCACTCTTTTAGTTCTGGTCTATTCTTAAATTCCTTAGTTCCAGCAAATTATAAAAATAAATAAGCCAGTATGATACATAGTAAAATACAATATCTCATTATATTCTGTTATATTTCCATTTTGAAATAATGTAAAAAATAACATCAAACTATAACATACATAAGATATTGGAGATAATATTCTTCATTCAAATAAATGTTAACTGAAACTAAAATAAAGATAAATTAATTAAAATTGCTAGTACTTTTAGAAATGTGGATTCTAAAATTATTAACTAACTAAATAATTTTTTAAAATTACATTTTATAAAGAATAAAGTAATTGTCTCATTTATGCGTGTTAGGTTCATGTCTTGTTATCACATATATTCATTTTCAACTTTCACAGTAAATTTTATGTTTTTTAAATATGATTCAAACCAACTTAAAAATATTCCTGTTATACCTATTCCTTCAAGTGATTTTAACAGTTCTTTGTGTTTAATTATATCAAATGCTTTACTTAAATCAATGAATAAGGCGAGTGCATGGCTTCTACTATTCATAAAACCATTTACTTTGGTTGCAAATGATTTTAAAGCGTGTTCAGTTGATTTATTTTTTTGAAACCCATACTGGTTGGGGTTCAATATGTAGTTTTCTTTCAAATATTTATTCAGATAATTCGAGACATACCTTTCACATATTTTTTCGATGGTTGGTAATATAGCTATAGGTCTATAATTACTAAACTGTTTCTTATCTTTACTCTTATATACTGGCCTTATTACAGAAATTTTTAGGCTATCAGGGAATACTCCATTTTGTAATGAGGTGTTTATCATTCTAGCTATCACGTGTGCAATTTTTTCAGAAACATATACAACATCTTTAGCTCTAATTTTGTCACTACCTGGGGACTTAATTTTTATAGTATATATTATATCCTTTATGGTTCTATAACTGGCAACGGGTATATAAAGATATTTATTTACATCATGATCTGTATGGCTTATCTCGCTATTTGGCCTATGGGGGCATGTATGTGTTAGGTTTACAACTCCATTTAAAAAGTAGTCAGCAAAACCATTCACTATATCATATTTGTTCCTTGTCTTGCTCATAGCATCCATTATGACTTCATATACGTTTTTCTTTTTTTTCCTTCCAAGCAGTTCATTCACATCGGACCATAATTTTGTGGTATCCCCTTTAAAATGTTAAAATTGTCGGTTATAGAAACGATTTTTTTATTTTTAATAGTATTATTAACTTTATTTCTAAAATGTCTATATATATTCCTAATTCTCAAATTAGTCGGGTCACCTTTCCACAACAATAGCCTATCTCTCTCTTGTGTCATTTTAATTAAATGATTATTCATCCAGGTTTTCATTCTTTTAGGTCTAGTGATTTTTAGGTTGACCTCCTTTTTAATTAAACAATCATTATAAACTGAAATAAATTTGTTAGTCAATACTTCAAAGCTATGATTTATGTTAACAATTTTATCTGCTCCTATCAGCTCATTCCAATTTACTTTGTTTAATTTTGATTTAACTAGGGCTTCATTGTACTTGTAAACATGCTCTCTTCACATCTCTCCCATTCTAGTTTCAATGTGATTGGATAATGATCTAACATTTTTGACAAGATGATTCCAGTTTGAATTAGGTTTGCGTTGCTTCTCATATATATATATATATATATATATATATATATATATATATATATATATATATATATATGGTCCAGACATGTTGCTGTTAAATTACCCGCTCTCACCTCTTCTTGAGTGTTACAGAATATGCCTCTCTGTAATCCTAAGGTCGACAAAACAGTCTCATACTGCAGTGTGCCATACATATTATCATTTATGTCTATGTTGGTATCACCTTTAAATATTAAATTGCTGTATGATTGTAATCTGGTTAATACTGTTTCAAGTTCATTCAGTGTTGTTGTTGTCTGTAAACTGTGTGGATACAAAATTTATCTGCGGATTGTGTACTTTTAAATTCTAATTCCAGTGTTAAGGATTCATAAGAGTTTCTATGAAAATTTATTGGTGTGTATTGTAATTTTTTTGAATTGTAAAAAATCATCAACCCTCCACCCACTTTATTATGCCTTAATTTGTAAATCAGTTTATAATCCAGGTAATCTAAACTGAACAAATTTACTTCTGATTCATTACAAAAAATTTCGGATAATATTAAAACATCAAACATTTTTATACCCAAGTTAAATTTCAACTCAACTTGAAGACTATCCCAATGCTTCCTTAAAGACCTAATATTTACATACATTACAGTGATATTCTCCTTTCCAGAAGTGCCATTATCAATTGATGTTTAGAAAGTAAGTTGCTTTAATAAAGAAAAATACGCATAACCTCTACAACTTTTGAAAGAACAAATCTTAAACTGATGAGTTTATCAGTTAAGAGCTTTGGTACCCATTAGACATAAAATTTACGATATCCAAGTTTCTCACCCACAGTTTACCAAGCTAGAGTTTACAATAAAAACTACAAAAACTGTTGATTGAAATTTGTCATTTTTGACCAACGTAGAATTACAAATTTATTTGAAATTTAAATGAAATTGGATACAGATATACATGAAAGAGTAATAGATTTGTGACAAATGGGATGTAATTTCAAAGTCAGGATCCTTTACACTTAAGGAGCAATACCCAGAGTTCAGTGGAAATGTAGCTAAACTCAACATCCATACCCAGTGGTTGTAGATGCAGTTGAATTTTCATTGTCAATTAGATGAAGTTCCCTATTATCTTGTCTGCTGCAAACTACAATATTCTGTATCAGTAGAAATTGGATTCTATCTATCTTGAACCGAAAGGCAATTTTCTTAAGTCAACCCAGCAGGGATCACTTCTGGCTGGTTTATACCTTCCAGTTGAACCCACCACTGGGCACAGCAAAAACCGATGTGTCACTTCAATCTGGGCAACCTTATGGATGTCCAGGAGCGGCACATCACTAACTGCAAATTTTGAGATTCTGGGGTTCATTGGCAATTCAATAGGTCTAGTCTACTGTGGGAGATGACTGTTGGAGTTGGTGGGGTTTGTTCCCTAACCTCAGAGGTTCTTGCTATCCTCAAAAAGGGTTTGCCACCCCCCCCCCCCACCTACTTTGACTGGAGAGGCTGGTTCAGAGCTAGCCTCCCCTTCTTCCGGGGAGACATGACTTTGAGATGTAGTGCCCTAATTTCTCCTCATGGATCTCGATAGGAGGCGGTCCCTACTCCCTAACCTTAACCATCCTGAATATCCTGTCACTCCGGAAGCAGCGCAAAGGTTCTTACAGGACTAAGTGCAATTTATAAGCTTCTTGTCCTAAGAGAACAAAAAAAAATTCTAGTGGGTTATAGATTATGGATTCGGTTTAATTATTTGGATTTATCTCTACAACCACTGGACCTTTTTATTTGAATCACTTAGTCCTAATTACATATTCACAAGGAATTTTCTAAAAAAACTGTAATAAATAAATTTGTAAAGCAGTATGTTAAATGTGACATATAATTTTTTCATGAAAGTAAATACGCATTTCACAATCATGTGTCTTGGAAACTTTCCGAACAACCCTAGTACTTTGTTCTAATTCAAATTAAGCCTGAAACAAAGTATGGTAAACTAAAGTACTGCAAGATAGTATAGAAAAGTGAATCGCTGTAAAAATATTATAGTAACTTATAAAAATACAAAAGTAAACCATCATAGAGAAGTGAGCTATTAAGTTGGTTAGTGTTATACTAAATTTTGGTACATTTTGGTCGATTGGTTGTTACAACATTAACCTTTTTACTGCCGACGTTGCGATTTGTTCGAAAACTGCCGACGTGCTTATTTGCGCACGCTGCCGTTTGTGCAAAAATCGCCGACGTGCACTATAAAAGCCGTCTCGTATTTGTTTTATACTGGTTTTCAATGTTGTCCAAATGCATCGAAATTCAGCTGTGTTATTCATTACTATATGGATAACACACAGAAAACAGGTTTTATAATCTATGGAAGCCATTTTTGTTACTGAACGTCTTTTGTTATAACTCGAGTTTGGTTTGATGAGGTTATGGTCGATCTCGTTAGTCGTGAGTTCCACTTGTGTTGTTTCGTGTTTTACACTTTATTTGACATTTGATTTTAATGCATACCTTATATATAAAAAAAACAATTCTGGTAAACAGATGACACGATTGCAGTTTACAACAGCTATTGTGGAAGAACTTGCTACCAATTGGTTGAGGGAGAAGAGCGGTGGTCCAATTTTTGTAGGAGGCGGAGGTGATGCGCAACCTCAATTTGGACTTGAATCTCTTCCTGAAAGAATGCTAAAAAATTGCAGTGTTTGTAGTAAACAAAGTACAAGTACTGGAGGGAAGAGGAAGAGAACCAGGACTGTCTGCAAAAACTGCAAAAAAGGTGTTCATCCCACATGTTTTGGGGAACACAAGTGCTAATCAGCAGGCCTATGAACCTAAAAATGTATATATAAATTTTTGTAAATATTGATCAAAGTGCCTTTTAACTTTAATTTTCTATTATATATTATATTTTCATATCAATGGACAGTGATTTATGTATTATAAAGTGATATAGTGTTATCAATAAGTGTTATCTTGAAATTCGAGGATATTGCACCAATTTCAAAAATTCATCACAGCTTCAGTATTTTTCAAGGTATGTTCCTAAAACTTTTTGGGAATGTTTATACATAATTACCATGCAATAAAAATTATAATTATGGTGGTGGTTTAATATTTAAATATAGTTGTTAAAGTGCAAACTCAAAAAATAATTTTTATTTATTTAAAATTTTTGTTTCATGACATAATATATATATTTTTTAATGACAGAAAATGTTTAAATTATTTTTTGTAGCAAATTACAACTTATAAGGAAAAAAACAAGATAAAGTTTATAAATTTATGATAAAAAATAATGAATTCATGATTTTTTTTTTAATCATTTTATTTTAGTCAATTTCAGCCCAGCATTTTTAGCAAGTCAGTAAAATTAAAGTCTGGCATTTTTCAACAAACTAAAAAAAAAGTGTCCGGCAGTAAAAGGGTTAACTAACCAATCAGCGGATATTAAGTTGGTTAGAGGATTAAGAATAACTGCCTGAGCAAGACGTGTGTTTTAGTAATCAGCTGTTTTAAAATAAACAAAAATCTCATAAGATTGAAATTTTGGAAGGCTTAGTCAGATGGGTTTCACATTTAGAGTGTAAGAGTCTTCAGTTGATACCTAATATTTATATAGAGAATAATTTTCTGAAATCTTCACACAAAAATCAAGAAATAATTTTGATATTGATGTGAACTGAAATAAAACTGGCCAAAGTCAAGCTTTGAAATGATTCAGCAGATCATTCTTCATCAACAATAAGATTACATATATCTTACACATATATTTATTTTCAGAGCTTGACCTTGACCTTGACCTTGCCTTGCCAGTTTTTTTTTACTATGTTCATATTGTTGTTAATTTGTTGCATATCGTAATATTGGCGGAACCAATGTTTGGAGGATTTTAATTTGATTGTTAAAATTCATCCACATTGGATATATGAATACTCACCCTGACAGAACTGGGTTGTACTACAATCAATGATCATATTAAGAGTCACCGAATTTGTTGTGAACATATAAACTTAATATTCAAAATACATGAACAAAAAAACAACATAACATGAAAAAGACAGTTAATAGTTTATATGTCTAAGAATTAATTAAATTTATCTTATTACAGATGAGGTTGATGAGAGGAATGAGGGAAAGTATCAAGGCTGGAAAATTTCCCGAGTTCGTACAGGACTTCATGGACAAAATGTACAGTGATGGGCAATACCCCAAGTGGGTGATAGATGCTCTCTCAGCAGTCAACATACACCTGCAGACCAGGCCGCAGGAGCATACAGAGACATCCAATAAAAAACCATGTACTGAAATATCTGTAAGCTGAATTAGTAAACTATACATTCATAAACAAAATTGTTTGTATCTTTACTGAACCAAAAATCTTCAATTTGAAAACAATATATTGAGAATATTTGTTACTTTCTTTTAATAGATATGGATTTTTTATCTTGTTTCTTTGTTAAATTTTTATCCCTTGATCCTAAACTTAGGACTTGTTATCAGGAAACAAAAATTGATTCAGAAATTTTTAATGACTATTTTATTAACTCTGTAACAATATCAAATGTAAATAATGTAGCGAGTAACTGTAATATAGCTGCCATCCAGTTTTTAAATAGGTATATATCTAACATGAATACCGTATTGAGAATAACGTTTTCCACTGGAAGCAGATTCCTTCAAAAGATGTGCTCAAGTATGTTTCTAAATTGAGTTCATCACAAAGTGAAGATGTTTATGGTTTCTCCAACAAAGTAGTCAAAGAAATAATAGATATTATTCTAGAGCCCTTAACACTTCTTTTTAACATGATGCTTGAGCAGAGTGTTTTTTCCAGATATTCTTAAAGTTGTCAAAGTTGTACCTATTTTTAAGAAAGGAGATAAATTGTGCCCCTCTAACTATCGCCCGATATCATTAGTTCCTATATTTAGTAAGGTCTTTGAGTGCTGTATAAAAGACCAACTGTACAATTACTTTGCTGAGGGAGAACTACTATGTAAGGAGCAGTTTGGTTTTTTACCTGGTAAAAACACTATCAAAGCAGTTGAATCAGTTGTTGAAAAAATCTTAAGAAGTTTTGAATGTAAAGATATATTATCAGCCACTTTAATTGACTTGTCGAAAGCTTTTGATAGTATATCTCATGATCTGCTTTAAAAAAACTTCATTGTTACGGTATACAGGGTAAAGAATTGAATTTAATGACCTCCTATCTAAGTAATAGGAAGCAAATGGTAGCTCAAGGTTCTGACGTATCAAAGCTCAAATCAGTTCAAATGGGTGTCCCTCAGGGCTCGGTCCTGGGGCCTTTTTTGTTTATTGTAGCTATGAATGATTTTGCTTTTAGTGTACCCTGTATGTCCATTTTATATGCGGATGATACAACTTTACTCAATTCTGGTAAAGACCTGATTAGCTTAGACTTGGTGCAAGGTAATGCCATGAGAGTAGCTTGTGATTGGTTTAGAGCAAATTTCTTAAATGTAAACAATAGTAAAACAGAGAATATTTATTTCAGTTTAAGAACTGCTGTAACAAGTGGAAGTAAATCAGTTAAACTGTTAGGGGTACATTTGGATGACAGGCTTAGTTGGGATACTCATACAAGTAGTCTATGTACAAAGCTATCTAGGGTAACATACTTATTACGTAAATTAAGTTTATGTGTAAGTAGAGAAATGTTAATAACATCATATTTTGCCTTTTTTCACTCACTCTTGTTATATGGAATACTTCTTTGGGGTAATAGTAGTGGAGCCCAAAGAGTTTTTTTGTGGCAAAAGCAAGCTCTAAGATTGATTAAGAATGTGAAGGGTAGGGAATCTTGTCGCCCGATTTTCAAAGAGTTCTCCATAATGACAGTACCATTTATGTATATACGAGGGGGTACCCAAAAGTAACCGGAATTGTATTGCTGGCAGCCGGCAGCGTGTAGTACACATTCCTGCCGCTAGACGTGTGTTGCGCAACCCATTGCGAGCTCAGTGACCCCAGTTCCGTTGTCCTAGTGCATTCTGTTCGTTCGTAGTGACTGTTTTCGCTAACCCTGTTTTGTTCTTGTTTCATTTTTTGTCATGGCAAGTTTAAGTGAACAAAGTGCAGCTGTGAAATTTTGTTTTTTACTTGGTAAAAATGCTGCAGAAACTATTTAAATGTTGAATACAGCTTACAAAGATGATGCTATGGGGAAAACTCAGGTCTACGAGTGGTTCGCTCGATTTAAAAATGGCGACATGTCGATTGAAGACAAACCTCGTTCTGGACGTCCATCAACCTCTCGAACGGACGAAAATGTTGAGAAAATTCGTGAACTTGTGCTCACCGACCGTCGACAGACAATTGAGGAACTATCAGAGAGTAGTGGGTTAACTTGGAGCTCGGTTCAGCGAATTTTAACAGGAGATTTATGACTGAAAAGGGTTGCTGCCAAATTTGTTCCTCGACTTCTGACTGACCATCAAAAGGCACATCGAGTTGAAACTTGCCGCCTTCTAAAAGAACATCTCGAAAATGATCCCGATTTTCTGGAAAAGGTGATGAGTCATGGTGCTATGGTTATGACCCAGAAACGAAGCAACAGTCAAGCCAATGGAAGTCGCCATCTTCACCTCGTCCAAAAAATTGTCGGCAAGTCAAATCAAACATCAAAACCATGTTGATTTGCTTTTTTGATGCTAAAGGCATTGTTCATTCTGAGTTTGTTCCTCCAGGTCAGACTGTCAACCAAACATTTTATTTGGAGATTTTAAGAAGATTGCGCAACAGTGTTCGCCAGAAAAGACCCGATTTGTGGCAGACTGGAGACTGGTTCTTCCACCACGACAACGCACCGGCACACACAGCCATCTCAGTTAGGCAGTTTTTAGCCAAAAACAGCATGGTTCCGCTGCCCCACGCACCTTACTCGCCTGACCTCGCTCCATGCGACTTTTTTTTATTTCCACACATGAAAAGAGACTTGAAAGGTCAACGATTTGACAGCGTTGAAGAGGTTAAGAAAAAAACGAAGCTCGAGCTTGCAGCCATTTCTAAAGATGACTACAAAAAATGTTTTGATCAATGGAAATACCGTTGGGACAAGTGTATTAGTTGTAATGGAGATTATTTTGAAGGAGATAAGGTCGTATTGTAAAAAATTTGATAATATATAATTTTTATAAAATAATTCCGGTTTTTTTTTGGGTACCCCCTCGTATATTGTTGCTTAATGAGAGTTAAAGAAAATCTAGACAAATATGAGGTGCGTCAAGACATCCATAACTATAATACAAGAGCTAAATATATGTTAAATTTAATACCAGTAAGACTTGAAAAATTTTAAAAAAGTCACTGCTTTATGGAGGTGCAGTTGTTTAATAAATTACCTGATAGTGCATGGACAACGAGTCTAAATAAATTTAAAATAGTTCTTAAGAATTGGTTTAAGGTTGCACCTTTTTACTCTGTGGATGAATTCTTAGTCTGTGATACAAGTACCATAATTTTCTGATAGTCTGTTTTAAATGGTCTGATACAGCTTTTTAACTATAAATGTTGTTTTAATTTGTACTGTTTATATGTTAGTTTTAATTGTACCAGTTTGAAATCTTTTAATTTAAGCTCAGCATTCTAGTCAAACTATTTTAATTTGTTATATTCATTTGTCAATGTAAATTTTGTGATAAATTATTCATTTGTGTTTCCTATTTGTAAGTATTTAAATTTTAGCACTGGTGAATATTTATTATGCAATTTTTTTTATAGTTTGAGCAAGTAAACCACTTATGTATAAACTTACTACAGAAAAAAAATATTTATTACTGTGTTATAACCACCATAGAACTTTAATAGATTATATTTATATTGTCTGACAATGTCTATTGTACCTTTGTGTATTTAATAATAGAGCTTCTTGATTCTTGATTCTTAGCAACTGGGCCTCGGAGGTCTGACTATCTTCAAACAGCAACTCTATTGAAAAGCAGTATTTTGCAGTCAAACGTTATACCACTGGATGCTTTAAAGAGCAAAAGTCTTAACTCTTTTAAGAAAGAAGTAAAAGAATATTTGTAATCATAATTAATTAGTCTTAATAATTTGATTTCTAGAGATTGTAATATTATAATTGAGAAGAGCTGTCTTGAAAGGTAGCACAATTAAGAAATTTATTTCTCACTAGGAATTGTAATTTTAATTGGTGTAATTTACTTTTTACAAGATTACAAGTGTGTTTTCCATGTAGATAAATATCTGCACAATCTATTGCGTCAAGGCAAATGCAGAATTTTCATATGCACATTAGTCAGTATTGAATATTTTTTATGGATATTTCATTGCAAATGACTAATTTGGAAACATTGTAAATTTAAACCTAGCTGCTTTCTTTTGATATGCTTGCAATTCTTGGCAAATGACGTGTCCTAATGAAAATCAGTTAGCAGAAAGTCTTACTGTGAACTGTGGAACTCTTATACCTACACTGGATATGTCATGTACAAATTTATAGAAAACCAATAAATCAAATCAGTCTTTATTGCCTTTGAACAACATACAATATTTTATAGCAACAGTCATTAGCCTATCTCCTCATTCACACACAATCATACGTACAAAAAGTTCCTCATCCAGACAAACATGCAATGCCTATATCAGATCCTGTTAAAACGTGTTTTGATTTTAATTTCCCAGGCGGCTTCCCATGAACTTACCTACCGTGTAAAAAGCACCTGACACCAATAGGCGTTTAAGACGAGATTAAAATTTTTTGGGTATCTGCCAATGTTTTAAGATCCTCAGGGAGCCTATTAATCAACCTAACTCCAGCCTGCGATGGCAAATTATGAGACGCCACCGTTCGATGGGGTTGACTGTGATAGTTGTCCCTGCCTCTTGTCTCGTACTGGTGAATGTTCCCTCCCTGAGCCAATGTGTTCTTTGATTTACAGAACACAGCCACCTTGAAGATGTAGAGGCAGGGCAAGGTCAGTAAACCAAGCTTCATAAAGGCATCCCTGCACGACTCCCTTCTCTTTAATTTTGAAATGATTCGTACAGCTTTTTTTTGAAGGCAAAACACTTTCCAGTTTGTTGTTTGCACAGCTGCCCCAGAGTCTTACTCCATATGCAAGGTGCGGATAAACAAAGCCAAAATAAGCCATTCTCAGGATGTCGTGAGAACAGTGTTTTGCCAGATTCTGCAAAGCATACAAACCTGAAGTTACTCTGGAACAAACACTTTCAACATGATTGTCCCAGGTCAGACCTTGATCTAGGTTCGTCCCTAGGAATTTGATGGAGTCAGATTCCTCTAAGAGATTGTCATCCACCAGGACACCAGGTCGTGCACTACCTTCACGCTGTCTCAGACAAAAATCAATTGTGTTTGATTTTGAGCCGTTTGTTTTTAAATTTATTTCAGAAAAAAAATTGGCTACATGAATTCACTGTAACAAATTAATTAATTTCAAGCTCCTGCACAGAATTTGCAGTAATGCAGAGAGTCGTATCGTCAGCATATTGAATCACCTTTCCATTCTGGATCGATGAGTTCAAATTGTTAATGTAAATATTAAAAAGCAATGGCCCAAGGATCGATCCCTGAGGGACGCCATTTGCCATTTTCCTGACATGACATTTGAAATCTGTACACACTGGTCTCTATCCTTCAAGTAGATCCACCTGTGTGGCAGACCCCGTATTCCACATGTCTCTAACTGATGCATCAGTGTCCCATGATGCACGCAGTCAAAAGCCTTAGAGAGATCGAGAAATATGCTGAGCACCTTATCCCGTCTCTCAAAACCATCGACAACAACATCCAAAAGACTTAAAACCGCATCAATTGTTGATTTGTTTTTACTGAAGCCGAATTGTTCAGGACACAGTATGTCAAATCTTTCCAGAAAACTTTGTAGTTGATTCAAAAACGCCTTTTCAAAGATTTTGCTGAAAATTGGCACAGTTGCGATTGGGCGGTAATTTTTGGTTTGATGAGGATCTTTTTTCTTAAAAATCGGGGCAATTTTTGCTGTTTTCAAATCATCCGGGGAAACTCCAGATTGAAATGAAGAGTTTACCACTTTTGTTAGTGGAGTCAAGATATGCTTGGAGCATTTTTTGACTAGCCACATGGACATACCATTGTTGTCACAAGATTTCTTTGAATTTAGTCTTTGCACAATACCAGTCATATCAGCCTCATCGACAGGGGTCAAGATCATAGACGATATACCAGTTCTCTACCGAGATTGCGGGAGAGGGGTTCAGTGAAGCACGGATCACATGAACCAACTGAGGCAAAATATTTGTTAAATTCGTCAGCAATTTTTTGAGGGTCATCTAAAAGTTGGTTTTCAACAAATAGTGAACATTGTTTTGATTTTTGTATAGGATGTTCTCGTTTTACGGATTCATTAATTATTTTCCATGCTGTTTTTGAATAGTTCTCAGTATTCTTTAATAGTTTGTTTAATTCATAGGCTTTAGCAGCTTTTATAACTTTCTTATATATTCCTCTATAATTTTTTTAAAATCTTTGGAAATTTTCATTGTTTGTATTAATAAAAATGTAGTGATAAAATTTGAGCTTTTCACGAGATGTGAGAATACCTTGTGTAATCTAAGTATTCTTATGTCGCTTACTGCGTACTTTGAATTTTCTGTAAGGACATGAAATATTTAAGTAATTGAAAAAGCGTTCATTAAAAGCATTGTACATTTAATTTGGACACTGAATGTTACTTAAAAAATTCCAACTTTCTCGCTTAAGGCGATAAATTAACTAGTTAATATTTTGAGGGTTTAGAGCTCTTTTGACCGTAATTTCTGTAGGCCCAATCACCGGATCAAGTCCATTAATCACAAACTCCTGAGCGAAGTGATCAGAGATGGCAGGATTGAACACAACAACGTCAACTTTCGGGATGTTGGTGATAACGTTGTTGATGGTTGTACTCGTCGTGGTACATACTCGTGTAGGAGAGTTCACTGACCAATTTAGACCAAAAGATTGAAGAAAATATTCTGCAGCCGCCGGGTGTGGGGATCAGTCCAGTGTGTTTATATATAAATCGCCAATCGAGAGAAAATGTTGATTGTTTGAAAAAATTAGTTAGCAGGCTCTCTAGTTTTTCAAAAAAGAATGAAATACAACTTCCGTTGTTGTTTGAACGGTATATTCCGACAATATTAACTTTTTTGGATGAATTTAAATTGATTTTAATACCAGCAGCCTCAAAATCAAATTCCAGAGTATGAATTAATTTAATTTTTTTCAAATTTCAAGGGGGTTTTTACAAAGATTGCCACACCACCTCCCTTAAAATTGGAACGAAGGAAAATATGTGCTAATTCATAATTTTGTATTTTGAAAAATGCTGATGTTTCGGTTGTAAAACAGTGTTCTGATATTGCAATAATATCAGGTTTTCGCTCATCGCACATGAGATCCAACTCTTCTAACTTATTGGTAGCGGATTGAGCGTTAAGGTGAATAATTTTGAATTTCAAAATTTTTGGAAAATTTTGAGTGGTTTCTGAAAACGTGTTTAACAATTTTGATGTTCTTGATCAAAAACACGATAAAAAGCGTAGTAATACAACTAAAGAACAGTGCAACAACCACTTGGCAACAAACTGCCTAGTGAGTGGTCGCTCACAGCTGACTAGCATAGAGAAACGAAGCAATCTACTACGTCTTATTTATTATATGTTCCATACCACCGGTAATATACTATATATAGTAAAGAATATAATTTAATTAGAAAACACGATTCTTCACAATCTTTTTGGTATATCATAAGTGATAATTTAACTATGTTTTATACTACATAAATAATCTTTTGTGAACGTCTGTAAATATGGACACGAAGATTTTATACAGATACCAAGAACGTTTATATACATATATATATATATATATATATATATATATATGGATGTTGGGATTGAAAGGGTTAAAATGCTTAGCAAAATCTTCACTCATTTTACTATTGCTTTTAACCCCGACCATTATATCAAATGATGTGCCATATGTATGAATTATTTGTCAATTTCTGGTTTTTTTAAACGCTTAAGCTATTATTATGGTCATGATTCAATAAATGCCTCGTAAAACATAAATAAATTTGTTTTTTATTATATAGTGAAGACAAAAAATGCAAAACAAGTGTTTTGGTTCTGGTACACCTATATAAAAAAATCACTGATTCCATCAACTTCCATCCAAGCCAACCATCGTTAATTTATAGTGGGCTCACCCACACTTCATTGACTCTCATAAGTGTACATCAGACGTCAGGTGCGGGAATAAAACCCATAACTCCAAGACTAACTCCGCCCTCCGAGAGTAGTGCCTTACACCTCACAGCCATCCTGACTTGATGTCTTTCATGTGCAGGTAGTTCACTTAGTGAGTTCTCAATCACAGACTGACTGATTTGGTAAAATAATAAAAAGTGCATGTCCACACTACACAGACGTTGACTCCATTTTTACGATGCTCGTAAAATACAGACATCGGGGTTAAAAGGGTTAGCTCAGAAATCACCATGAAACCAAGAGGCAGAAAAGTTACAGATTGTTTCATACCTTTGGTTACAAAGAGTAACTTCACATGGTGTACGCTGAGGGGGTGAAGGTGAAATTTTCAAACAATTCATTCTTGACATATTTTAGCAACCGTTATAGCTATCTGGAAGCCCTGTTACTTTTTTATTATTAGCCTGTTAACCCAATGAGGAAGTATTTATTGAGGCCTTTGCAAATACTGATAGTAGCAATTAAATTGGGCAAAAATGAAAGTCTTTGGTCAAAGCTAAAACAAAATCCATAAAAAGAGTCTTCACCACTGTCTTTACAGTAAAATCTTCATTTAACATGCGGGATATTATATTTGTAACAAAATTATTATTTTAAGAAATTGTTAACTTTGTAAATCTTCTTATATCAGTTTGTAAAACAAACATTGTTATTATTTTTTAGCAACTTTATAACTAACTTTATCTAAAATATAACAGTTTTTTTACATAAATAAAACTTTTATGCATCTATCTAAAAATAAAATAAGAAAAATAATGATATGGTGATCAATTTAGTGCTGCTAGTAACAAAACAAAATTAAATTCATTTTCCTTGTAGTTAAACAACCCGTGAAGACCAGCAATACTTGCAGGCATTTTCAAAACTAGAAGCACTCATAACAATAAAGAATTAGATGACGAGACCAGCTCGTAGCTCGGCATTCATTCTAGACCGTTCTGTACGAAACCAGCTCATCTGTCTTCCCCAACAGGCGGTACTGTGGGAACTGGTAAAGTTGTAATTTATGATCTTTTCCCACCGTGAGTATGGACTTTGGGTACTATTGTGAAACAAATGGATTTTGTATTCTTAAAAGCTATTATTATGGTCATGGTTCAATAACTGTCTCATAGAACATAAATTAAGTGGTAGTAATAGGCCAAAAATTGCAAAATGGGTGTTTTGTATCTGGTACACTTATATAAGAAAATCACTCATCCTATACATTTCCACCCAAGCCAACCAACATTAATTTAAGCTGGGCCTTTACCGTAGACCAGTAACTATCATAAGATTACACCAGACTGCAAAAATCACTAGCGTCAGGTGCAGGAATCGAACCCGCGACTCCAAGCCTAACTCCCGCGTCTGAGAGTAGCGCCTTAGTCCGCACAGCCATCCTGACTTGATGTCTTGAATGTGCAGATAGCTCACTTACGATATCCGCTGTTGCTTTTCGAGTTAACTGAATTCCATATCAGTTCTAGGGTTAATGGTAAAGCAGTTTGCTCTTGCTGTGTGAGGGTTGTTTATAATAAAGGTATTGAATGTGATGATACTTGTTTCTTTTGGTTCCACCCAGAATGTATAAGGGTGAGTTTAACTGAATATAAAACTTATACTAATTATACAAGCATGAAATGATTATGTGGGAGACTTGTTCATCCTGCAACTAACCAGAATACAACTATATCAATTAGTATCTCACATGTATTGAACAGAACAAAATCGCACTTTTAGGTACAAAAAAGAAATTCAGGTCAAAGATGGCTGATAATAAAGGAGGTATGGAGTGTGGCTACCCTATCTTCACAATGCTCTAGCCTTGAACTAGAATCTGCTGCAAAGAACAGTATTAAAACATTAAAGGCCAGGTCTTATCAAAATCGGAAAGAAAGCTTGAATCAAACTAAAGCTCTATGTGATGTCATCATCTTTAAAGTTCCTGAATTTCCTAGTTTGAAGCAGGAAAGAAAGAAATCTCATGATAAAGCTAAAATTATTCATAGTATTACTAATACATACATATGACTTAAATATTCTCAGTAGTTAATAGGTAGTTCGTACTTTTTAGTGTAGGCAACAGCATGGAAGGTTAGGGCTTCCATCCTCTGAAGTTGGTGCTTACTCCTAGACAAAACGAATTTGGAAACTTTCAATTGTTCAACTCTCAACAAACTAGGCAAGTCCAAGATCAAGAGAGGGAAAGAGTGATGAAATTAAATTTCACCTTTAACTTAAATGAACATACGAAAAAAAATGAATAAAAAATGCCTTCATTAAAGAGGCTGAGTTAGGGCTGTACTACTCAACCTCAACAACAAACGTTACTGATCTTAAAATAAGTGCTGCGTTTACTGCCCAAAGCTTAGCCACGAGTGATAACTGTGCTAATCTAGAGCTGGAAATAGAAAACATAATATAATGCAAATAAAATAACAAAAAACCCACTACTACAGTCCTGTCTTGGTCTTGATGCGTGTCTGTGAACCATCGCAAAAGTGCGCTCACCTAAAACTGCTCATCACTATTAGCCTCCTCTACCTTCTTCTTCTATGGGGTGGCCTATTGCCATGCACTTCAGTCTCAAGGCTTTTTGTGCACCTAAGAAGCACACCTAGAGGCTGACCAGTCTACGATTTGAGCAGTTATACAAAAACAACTGAACAGGTCCTCCTGGGGAAATTCGCCACCCTTGTCCAAACTACCAAAAATGGCATACCACTCCTTTGCTATTGCAGGACAGTCAAAGAGCAGATGCTCAGCAGTTTCCTCCTGCTCGTCACACATTCTACAGATCAGTTCCTCCCAAAGGATGCAGACTGTGAAGATGCTTCCTCAGGTGATCATGTCCCGTAATCAGACCCATAACCCGACAAGACATTGATATACTTTGCGAGGATCAGACGCAACCCTAGGCAAAGGCAACTGTAGAACCATTCTGCTCATTCTCAGACCTGGATGCAGACTCCACATTCTCTCATGTTGAATGTAAACCTATTTCGAGCCAGCACCAAAGGATTCACACCTAGAAATTCCACAGAACGATTGAGGTCCCATCATATTAGACACTGCCCAAGTTGGCCAGAGCATCAGCTCTTTCATTCCCAGAGATCCCCTAATGACCAGGAACTCAACAAACAGTCACATTGTTGATCTAGCAATCAAAGAAACAACTTGAAAGCAATTCCAGACAAGTTTAGAGTTGAATACACAAGAGTCCAACTCCTTCAATGCTGCCTGGCTCTCTGTGAAAATGCTAATCTTCTTACTCCTGTGCCGTAGATGAAGATTCTCACGAACACACTCCATAATGGCTACAACTTCTGCCTGAAAGACTGTGGGATAAAAACTCATAGGGACCACCAACTCCCTACATGGTCTCACCCCCACAATACCGGCACCTGTGGCACTATTTGTTTTGAAGCTGTATCAGATCATCTGCAGAGCATTCCCCTCAATCAGAATGCTAATTCTGCAGTGCCTCCTACAACCCGAGGCCGACCAAAGTCCTGCCTGCTGAAGATAGTAAGGACTCCTCCTGGCCATAACCCGAATGACAAAATCCTTTAGGGAACTGTCTAGAGCTGCACCTGGTACACTTGGAAAAGCCCCAGTGATAGCGATAACCCTTTCCGGATGGGGTCCCCAGTCCAGGATCCTATCAAGGATTATGCCCAGGTACTTGATCACAGACTTTAACTCAATAGAAAAGCCTCTCAGTAAGAATGAACCAATACCCTCCAAATGACGCGCTCTTTTAAATGCAACCACGGCAGTCTTGGTGGGGTTGACACTAAGGTCTATCCTATCGCACAATTTCCCCACCACCTTCAGAGCAGCATTGGTCAGTTCTGTAACTGTTGTGTTGAACTTACTGCTCACAAGAATCACGTCATCCGCGTATCCCTGCACAGACAACACTGCTGTTCAAACACACGAGTACGTAACTCGCAATTAGGTTTCACAGAAGAGGAGAAAGGACGCCACCCTGGAGACAGCCCCTCGTGTCCTTGCACTGATGCTTGCTCCCATAAGAATGGTGGTAACCACCCCGTCTGAGAGTAATGTCCTTATCCAGTTACATATTTAACCATCAATACCACGTCTCAAAACCGCATTGACAATCGCCAGAGTGCCTGTATTATCAGAAGCTCCTTCGATGATACAGAAAGATACCTATGGCTACTTCATTCACTGCCAGTGCCCTCTCAATCCAGCTTGATGCAGGGCTGAGTAACATGATCTTCCTGGAGTGTAAGCATCCTGATTTGGACGTAGAGAACTTATTTTCTCTACCTTACTAATAAAAATAATTATATTTTGTGTCTGGTGTATTGCTTTGTGATTCTACTTGCTATAGTCTAAGACACATTGCAGGTGCTTGTTTCCTCAAATTGTAGTCACAGAGCAGTTAGCTGAATCATGTTAATGCCTAGTATCTCTGTTTTTGTTTCTTCAGTTACTGTAAATATGTGTTAAACAATATCTAAGGAAACCAGTTTTGAGTACCCTACATGTACACATTTACAACTGGGTTCATTAGGTAAAAGTTCAAAATGGTCCAAAATAAACTTAATTGTTTTGATTTCGTTCTTACTGTCATCTAAAATAAAAATTAGACAATACTATTTGTCTAGTATTTGGATCACATTGTGACAGCTGATAATCTTGCAAACGTAAAATACTGGAACACTGTGGCACATAGCATTCTGAGACTGATAACCTGTCAAAAATATTAACTATCTTTACAGTAAATCTATTTTCTTTTCATAACTTTTAACCCTTCAACTGGTAAAGTAAAACGTAATGTACAACACTTTTTCCCACAATGAAAGAGTATGTAATTTTCAATACGTCATCTGCCATATGTAATGTTGTGAACAATTTTCATTCAAATCGAAATAAAATTTATATCATTGTAATCTGTAGATTCCACACTTTTTTTAATGGTCAGACTTAATTTTATACATAACAACTTTCTTTATTTTTACTGACCACTAAAAGCTTAAGTTGTCACACTGTAAAATTTTGACAGCTGTTGCTGTTCAGAAAGCTGGATTCTGTTCTGATTAGTTTTTTTATAAGTAGACATTTTCATAATAACCATAACAACCCTAATCTTTTGTTATTTTAAATTTTTAAATTGAAGGTGTTTAGTGATTTCTATTGGTTGCAGAAAATATGTTTTAGAAAATAAAAGTTTCAACTTCGGAGCACTATACATACATGAATAAACCCAATTTTGATTTCTTTTACAATACACTGTATTTTATTTTGAATAAAGTTATTTATATAACACTATGTTTTGTGTAGTAACTGATATTGCGGTTAATTTTTGTTTAATTCTGTGCAAGGGGTTAAAAAGCTGGGCCAGTTAAGTTAATGATATAAAATAATAGTTAGTGATATAAAATGCATGCCAGTTCTACAGTTAACCCTTTGCGATCGTGAGGCCACAACCATAACCAAAACTTATCTCTCGCTCAGCTCGGATGGTGAGTCAGGTGGTGGTTCTCTCAGCACAGTGGCCGGCTGCGTTCTGCATCACCACTCTGCACCTGCGTAACCATCTACATTACTTTGACTCGGATTTAAATGGCATTATTTGACCTTCAGCTCTTTAAATAACTCGGATTTAAATGAAATTCTAAAATAATGTATAAAGTTTATTAGCTTCAAGGTTGAATCTTAATCAATTGGTTATTTATTATTTGCTAAACGAACCAAGTAATATGTAATTTAAGTTATAGGTTGATCTGTTATGATAGTATTGTTATTTGCAGGATAAAAACATAGTTTCAAGTAGGTCTCTAGTATCAACAAAATATGAACTTGTTGAGCTTGATATTTTGAGCTTCGCTTTTACCAAATGCACTAGTATTTTAATAAATTGATAGGATGCACTATAGCAGCTATAATGACACTGACAGTCAGATAAAAAAACCATTCTGAATGATGTTCACTATGGTATGTGCTGCAAATAGAGAAATATTAATTTAGTTACTTATTTGACCGAGAGATTGTAGCACTTTCTAATGAGCTACACGTAGTGGCCTGAGCAGCTGATGAAGCAAAACATCTAGGGCCACTAGGTAAGGCCTGCCAAGCCGATAAAGCAAAACAGGGTAAGGCCTGCCGAGCTGATAAAACAAAACAGAGTAAGGCCTGCCGAGCTGATGAAGCAAAACAGCGAGGGCCACTAGGTAAGGCCAGCCGAGCCGATAAAGCAAAACAGGGTCAGGCCTGCCGAGCTGATGAAGCAAAACAGCGAGGGCCACTAGGTTTGGCTATGTCTATGTTTTAATTCCAAATAATGTACATGTCAAATTTCTCCAAATCTGTAATCTATGTTTGATGTGATTAAGTATAAAAAAAATCCAAACATCTTCACAAACTTCAACATTTATAATATTAAATTGGATTATAGAAATAAAACCGTCTTATTGTTCAAGAATTTTTAATAGATAAAAACATATATCACTTACCAATGTATTTAAATTAATATCTACATTGTATTTACTTATCAACTATAATAATAAAATAATAGTTGCTTTATTTAAATTAAAAGTACAAAGTTCAGAAAACACAATTTTACATTAGTATTTATATAACACATTGAAAGTAAATATACCAAAATGAACTTAAAGAAGAACACAAAACATTGTTTTATTTCAATAAGTAAAGACATTTATTTTACTGTTCGATCAGTGTTAAGAAACTGACTTTGGCACTGGTCTGACACTATCACATGAAATCATCTGAATCATTTCCGTCTTTATTAGAAGTCATCAACTCCGGTTTCATAAGTGTAGTGTAACTCCTGAAAAACAAAAACATTTATAATGAATATTATTTAACATAAAAGTAAGAAGTGTTATCTTTATAGCTTTATTGAATTTTTAAAAGCAATTCTTAAAAAAATAAAAAATACTAAGAAAATATGACTATACTTTGATAGGACTTCTCTGTGCCAATGACAACAATAACTGCATGAACGAACGATTGTAGAAGTTTGGGTAATGTGCTGGAGATAGCTTTAAATGAGACTAGCCTGTGGTATCTGTCAAATGGTCTTATGTTAAATTAAAACAAGGAAGTTAGTAAAGTTCACAGCTAAACCAAACATTAATTTATACTCTCAATTTGACGAAATCACTATGGATTCTTTCTTAAAATTGTTTGGACTCATAGTAGACAGTAGTGTTAACTGGAAGTAGCATGTATCAGCAGTTACAGAGAAACTTAGTTCTGCATGTTTCACACTGAAAGTTCTTACCTTTTCTGTAAGTCTGGTTAGATTAAAAACTGTATATTACGCTTATGTACATTCGAGATATGGCACGGTTCTTTTGAGATCATTCAGTTGACTCAGATAAAGTTCTTAAATTTCAAAAACGAATATTTAGACGTTTGTTTATTCAAAACAGAATTCTCATCCTACCATCCATTTACGGTCTCGAATATTTTGTTATTAAAAGGCTAATCCAGCAAAATTTCATTTAAACCAAGTAAAAGATCAAATACTTCATGATGTAGTAAGACATGTAATACTTCACTATCCAGTTGACTGACTTAATATTTATCAAGTGTAAATTTGAAGTCAATTTTATAATTTATTTAGAAACAAGGGACTTCTTAAGTGACATTAAGACAGTATAATAAGCTCCTAATGAATTTAAAACTCTTCAAGAGTTCAGATTTTTTTATATTTAAGGCAAAATTAGTGCTTATTTTGTAAAATGATTTTAATTTACATTCAATGTTAAATAATGCAACCGTTCTTTCTGTTTTTCTAGATTGGAATTATTTTTAGTTATTTTAGAACTAGTACATTTTAACTTAAAAGATTCTTTCAAGTTGATTTGAAAAGTTGTTCATTTAGTAAGCTAAGTATCAAATATATATGTGACACTGAATAAATAAATTAATACTTTATATGATAGTCCTTAGATGTGAAAAATCAAATGGTAAAGTTTTATAGAGTAACTTATGGACAAGCAGAATACTGTAAAGCATAAAAGCTAAGTGTGATATTAATTTTAATTTTCAGAAAATAATTATTTTTCATTGTACCTAAGTTCAGCTTCTTCTTGTTTTCTTTTTTCTTCTTCTTTTTGTTTCTCTCTCAGAGCCTTTTGTATTCTCTTTTGGTCTTCTCTTTCCCTCTGATCTCTTGTTTCTCTTTCCGCTCTAAGATCTACTTCTTTGGTAGTTTTCGTTTTATTTAGCCTGTTCACTATTTCATTTACACGTTTGGCAACTCTCATTTTTCTTACCTGAAACATATTTAAATTTTAAAAACTAAAATATAGAGATTATTAATCATTTGTTGTAATCATTGACTATGTAGTAGTTTTTATTACATTGTGATAGCAGATAAATATTTGTCTATTACAAAGTGTTGTCTAACAACACTCAAACCTAAGTTCGATTCAATGCAATTCAATTAGTAGTGCAATTATTATTAACTCTTCCAATGCATATTACAGGAAATCTCATGTAGTCAAATTTGTGTAAAACGCGCATGACGGAAATCTTGTAATCTAAGTTTTTGTTTTTTGTGCTCCATTCAATGTTCTTTGCTTCCTGTTATCGACCCAAAACAAGTTTTGGTTGCTACTATCCGGAACTTGACTCTGGCATGTTTGACGGGTTTTTCCGTACAGGAAGCGTGCCAGTGTACGATATATAAGCTTTGTTCATGTGTAATGTTGCAACTAATAGGAGTTTATTTCTTTGAAATATTGATTGTATCTGTGTTTGCAGTGAATTCTGTATAGTTTTATATTAAATTAATTATAAAAACAGCTAATCTAAATGATTTTCATCTGATCAATTCGTCAGTAACATTTTAAAAAACATACAAAGAAATCTAAAAAATTAAAGTTTTATATTTTTTGTCTTACAATAACTTTAGAAACATAAATTAAAATTGAACTTTAAAATAATTACTTTAACTTAAAATAATTGTTATGTATTAGCATGTTGGAGAAGAAGGGTGTACAGAATTTTATTTTCAGCGAACGGTTAGGTTTCAAAATAAAATTTATGAAGAGACTACCACCAAATTCTTGAGTTAATTTATGAATTGAAATATTAAGTCATTGACAACATAATATTTCAAAAAAATATCTCACACGTTATTCAATTAAATGCAAGGCTCAACAAAGTATTGAATTTTAATGCATTGTGTTTATCTGAGATATGGTAATATTATCTAGTTAAACAGGCAAAAACATTGTTCCATTTACAAGGATATGAGTTAATAGAAAAATTTGTATTTTGTAAGAAAAAGCTAAAATGTAATGGGATTACATTATTTTTAAAGTAAATGATTTTAATAGTAATTTTAAACTATTATCTTTCTATCTGATGTTTATAGAAACATTTATATTTACCTCCTTGTCCTTATGAAAGCTGACCTGACCAACTTCCATGCCATCAGTTTTTTTCAAGTTTTGCCACATGGTGTACACAACATCGATGTCATTCATCTTATTTCCTGTAATGCTATTGGCCTTGACTAGCTGTGCAGCATCTTCCAGTACTGCTGATGGAATGTCATCAATTGTCTGTCCCTTTTAAATCAAATATTACAAACATTACAACTCAGTACAAAAAGTCTGAAATTTTAATGAATCCATTAATCCATATAATCCATTTAACCCGTAACAGCCCAGTGCAGCCATATAGACACAGAAGTATGAGCACCCTTGTGTTTTAAAATCTGGACTGTTAAGGGTTAATAAAACATCATTCAATGTAATGTTTACTTCATCAATTAATAAATCTTTTTTATTGTATTGAACAGCTTGTTGGTCATTAAGCTCAATAATTGTGGTGATCAAGATACCTACCTAATGTGGCTTACTATATAAATGATACCCTTTTACTTTTAATTCCAACGATAAAATTAAACGTTACGATCATTAACAAATGTATTAATATTTTACACTAACTTTATAAAAATACACTTCTTCCTTTGCCACAGCATATTTTTTGCCTAAAATGTTTAAACACAAACCAACTTACAGGCTTAAGTCTGAGATAAACATGCGCAGAAGACAGCTTGTCTACATGGAACCAGACATCTTCAGGCCACCCCCATTTTATTAGTTCTTCATCTGTAACAATATTAGCATACTGACCTAGTACCATTACAATGTCACTTTAAACTATAGATTCTTCAAAATTTCTAAAAATAAACTGTGTGATAGAAGACTAATTTCACTTCTTACAAAATCCAAAACTCAACCTATACTTGAGATTCTCTGTAGACGCAACTATAACCAGGCTTATCTATAGTAAAATACTATATGTGGTGCCATATATAGTAGATGTTACATAATACTAATTGATATATTTGCTTGCAGTTCACTTTTGGAATTTCCTATTCCGGTAGAAACTGCGGAATTTATATGCAGTACATACTTCAAGTTCTTTAAGTTTTTCTTACCATAAAAACTTAATGTGGATTATTATAAACATTCCATAAAAAGATAATTTTGATTATTATTAACATTTTAAAATAAAAAATAATAAAATCATTCCAGCTGTTCTATAGTGACGTGCTTACAAACAACAAATAAATGTCATTTCTCTTTTATTTATACATACAGAAATACTGCTTATCTCACTGATTATTTATATGAATAGTAAGAACTTGAAAAAAACATGTTTAGTTATACAATAAAAATTATTTGTATTGGCTACAAATTTTTGTTTCACACATTCAATGCAAAATACAACACTCGCTATAAAAACCAACACTAAAATCAATGACACTCAATCTTAAAATTTCAATTTTTACATTATATAAATAAAAATTGATCTGTGTTCAACACATATTTGAAATGTACATATAAAACAACTTGAAAAAAGGATGTGCTCACTCTCACTGGCAAAAAAATAAAAACTAAGCCCCTCCTTTTTATGAAACATCCAAATATAATTTACTTACTTTCATACTTATCCAGACCCATGAAAAGGGTAACAGGTGGGGAAACGACTGAAACAGAAATATCATTATGAGACTCTCTTATTTACAGATACATTACAGAATACTCAATTACATTTCAAGGGAATACAGAGTTGTTGAAATAGAATATCTTCACAATATCATGTTGAGTGTATCTGTCTCTCGTGATTTTAACCTACAGTTTAATTTGATGTATTATACTGAAATAAACCAAACCTGTTACTATTTTAAAATTTTGAGAGAGGATATTTTAACCTAAAACTTAATATATTTCAAATTGATGAAGCAAAGTCAAATAAAGTATATTTTACAGTACAAAATGTGTAATATAATATAAAGGGCATTGCTAAATTATCAGAGAGCTGATATTTGTATATAGTGTATAATTTTGTAGTTCAATGAAATACAGAATGTATTTTAAAACAAAATAAATAAATTATTACCCAAGAAATTCAGTAAGCCATGATTTCTTAATAAAAAATATTATTTTTTAATATTAGGACATAAGCAACCCCGTAACATTGAACTAGTAAAGCAAGATGAGCATGAGAATTTAAACATGTAAACACAGTTGGCAGTTGTCAGTCATAGTGTGCTGACGTATTTCAGTGAGCTCCGTTATCTACTCTGTTATAATGAGTGATTGTGGCCAGTGTTTGGATCCTTTACCAGATGAAGACGATTTTGCGATCTGTTCACTTTGTCACATACAATATCATTTTAATTGTGCCGAAATCCTGGAGTCTACATGGAACAAAATGGGACAGAAAAGACGTGAGAACTGGAAATGTAAAAACTGTCTCAAATTCCTAAAGATATTATAGCTAAACTCCAGGAGGAGTTTTAAAAGAAGATGGAGGAAACTATTTCATCCCAGTTCAAAGAGTATAATAGCAAAGTTAATAATCAAATAGCAGATCTTAAAGCAGCTGTAGAATTTTGTTCTGGAAAAATATATGAATATGAGAATAAACTCTCTGAAGTTACGTCAAAATTTAAAATTCTAGAAAAATCACAATTTGAATTAAAATTAGAAAATAATTCTCTTAAACAAGAAATCAATAAATATCAGGTACAGCTTGAATGTTTAGAGCAATATAACCGCAATAGAAATATACAAATTGAGGGCATCCCAGAAATTGACAGTGAGAATATGATTGAAATGGTTCAAACGTTGGCACAGTTTGTCAATGTACCGATTGACTATGAAAATGATATACAAGCAGCCCATAGGATCCCAACTAAGAAACCCAAAGAACCACGACCAATAATTATACAATTCTCTGACAGAAAAAACGTGATATAACATTAAAGAAAAGCAAAAAAAACGAAACTGGTCTCAACGAATTTTTGCAGTAACGTGCCGGTATCCAATGTTTATATTAATGAACATCTCACTCCATATACTAAACATCTCTTCCATACCAAAACGCTGAAACAAAAAGGATTTAAGTATGTTTGGACCTGGGAGGGTAAAATCTTTATCAGAAAGGACGATAACGAAGAAAAAATACGTATATCGATTGCTGAAGATCTTTGAAAACTTGGTATTAACATCCATGGAGGAGATTTAGGTGCAATTAATTAAATTTAAAATAAACTTTAATGTATATAAGTTCAACGTATATGCGTAGTGCAACTAAAAAGGATGACTTAATTATATTTTGCCTAAATTTAAGAAGCCTGAGGAAACACTTTGATGAACTCATTTTGTATTTGTCCACTCTTTCGGAAAAAAATAACTATGTTTTGACTGAAGTGTGGATAAAGAGTGGCGAGGAGGCGAAATACCAGATGAAAAGCTACAATACGTTTCTGCAGGACAGGCCAGACAACCAGGCCGGTGGAGTCGTCGTGTACGTGGACTCTGCACTGCGCTGTGAACACCGCCTTATCTTGATGCCTACAGCCGAGGTGGTCAACGTCCTGATTGATCAAGCTGATTTTTCTAAAGATAGAAAAATCCGTCTACATAAGTAATTATCCTATTTTTATTAATTTTCATTCACTCAATATTTTTATTTGTTTTTGTCTACTTTCTCTAAAATATTGCTAATTATCAGAATTCCTAAGTCATATCCATAAGTTATTCTGCTTCAGATAACTTCCTTCAATTAAAATATTTAGAAAATTAATCTACACACTACTCAAGATAAAATTCTAATCTTAACAATTTCAACTCGAATCTACGCACAGGCCATGAAGGCCCATGTAGGCTCTTTTCCCATATTATTTTATATTATTCAGAAATTAAGTAGCAAATTTAATGCTGTTTTTACTAGGTATGTGTGTATATATATATATATATATATATATATTTTGATTTTTCTCTTTATTTCATTACATGGATTTATTTCTTGTGATATGAGACTTCTTTATATTATTTAGCTTTAATTATTTAATGTTAATTATTTTGAAGCGTATTTCTAGAATACTTTTGTATAGTTTGCATTAATTAGATATCCAAATGCTACATTGTTATCCGATTCAATATAAAGATTTACTTTGTCTTTCATTTTTTTATGGAAATAAACGTGATTTGATGTCAGACTTAACAACATCGTCACTAGGCTGTCCCTGTACGGTATATATAGATAGTGTAAATTTATGTATAATCAATTTGAGGATAATTTTGTAAATATTTTTAAGTACTACTCTAATGATCCCATAGTTATTATTGGTGACTTGAACATATGCATTTTGAAAGATATTACATGGTTCTGGTACAAATTATTTAAATTTTATCTCTGCACATGGTTTTGAAAGCCTAGTTAATACTCCCACCACAGTTGTTGATAAATACTCGTCTTGTATTAACCATATTCTTGTAAGAAACTCAAAATAACTTGATTTTAAATGTAATGTAATGGAACTTGATATAACTGATCACTATGCAGTACAGCTGGGTATTTCAGGTTAGAAAACCAATTTTATTAGTTCAGGTTTTGTAAAAGTCTTGATTATAAAAAGATGCAAAGGTCAAGGCCTTTTATAGTGTGTATAATTTATGTTACGAAGCTTTGTGTACTTTACAAAAATTAAATTGTAGAAATAAAAAAAGAAAGGAGTGGATATCAGAGAAATTGATAGATTTGGTAAACTGGAAGAATAATTTGTTTAAAACATATAGTAGGGATAGATAAAATGTAACTTTAAAGAGAGAATATGATAACACGGCTAAATTCATAAATAGATGTATTAAATATGAAAAATTAAATTATTATTCTAGGTTATTGGGTGATTGTAATGGTGATTCTAGAAAATACTGGGGTGTGGTAATCTTGAACAAAAAAAGAAAATCACTAGCGACCATAAAGGTAGGTGATCATTTGCTTGCGGTGACGGGAAATGAAACCATTGTAGCCAATGCCTTTATAATTATTTTACAAAAGTAGAGCCATCCCTTAAGGAGGAGGCATTCGGATTTGATATGTTTCCTCAGGAACATATTGAGGCTGATGTTTTATTAGACTCATTTAGGATTAATATTATTGATATTTACAGAGTAATAAGTCAAATGAAAAATAAGAACAGCACTGGCATAGATGGCATAAGCATTGTACTAGTTAAGACAAACATAATTTTTTTTGTACCGTTATTTTATAATATTTATAGTAAGTCCTTAGAGCAAGGTATATTTCCTGACAAGTTTAAAATAGCCATGGTGGTACTGTACCTATATTTAAGGCAGGCGACACCACAGAAATATCTTCGCCCGATCTCTCTCATAAATACTATGGCTAAGATTTTTGAAACATTGATTAAAGAAAAGTTACTGGACCCTCTTTCAGCAGTATAACTTTTTTCTAGTAATCAATATAGATTTTTAACTAATAAGGGAACAGATTTAGCCTTAGAGAAACATGTAACTTGTATTACAGATCAGTTAACTCTCACAAATTTACTCTAGCTATTTATTTAGATTTTAAAAAAGCTTTTGATGTTTTGAATATAGATATCTTAGTACATAAGTTCAGAAGGTATGGGATTGGAGGCTCTGCATTGGCTTGGTTAACATCTTTTTAAAAATCCCGTAAGCAGGTTGTTAGAATAAATAATATCAGAGTGACGCCTTAAACCTATGTTATGGAACTGCTCAGGGGGGAGTACTTGGTCCACCATGTTTCTTGTCTATATTAACGACTTACTGGATATTGACCCCAACTCTTCCATATTTGCATATGCTGACGACACAGCATTTGTTTGTTCAGCTAGCAGCAGAAATAAACTTAAATTGAAAATTGAAAAAGACTTAGTGAAAGTATCTGAATGGTTAATTACTAATAAGTTATTGATAAATGCTTCAAAAACCAAATATGTATTATTTTTTGATAACGATAAGCCTAAATGCGAGTTAGAGAGAGAGAGAGAGAGAGAATATCTTTATTTTACAATCTTCAAGATTGAAAATGGTGTCACTTAGTACAATACATTTGTTATGGTAATTTCAGTCCAGAACTTGCTTTACATAGTAAAATTTGGCCAGTCCAGAAATTCATTTATGGTGTAGAACGGTCGTTGGAGCAACCAAGCTTGAAGTTTTTTCTTTAAGATAATTGGGTCAGCTCTCTTGATTGTGTCAGGAAGGATGTTGAAAAACTTGGCTCCAGCATATGAAGGCTTTGATTGAAAGCGACTACTGTGGTGAATCGGCAGAGCAAAGTCTGTGGCATTCCTGGTTTGGTAGGTGTGAGTATCCATGTGGCGCTGCAGTTGTCTTGAGGATGCCAGGTAGATCACTTCCAGCAGGTAGATATTAGTGACTGTCAATATTCCCATTTCTTTAAAAGCACACCTGCAGCTGTCTCTCCAGTCAAGATCAGCCAGTATTCTTATAACCTTTTTTTGAATGATGAGAACACGCTCCAGGTTGCCACTCGCCGTAGCGCCCCACAAGACAATGCCATATCTGAGATAGGACTCGAACAGAGAGTTGTAAGCTATTCTCACTGTATCCTCTGTGCCGACATGCTTGATTCTTCTAACTGCAAAGATGGCACTACTCAGTCTGCTGCACAGTTTATCAACATGGTCCATCCACGATATTCTGTTGTCAACCACAACACCAAGATGCTCCACTGAATTTACAGAGTCAAGGTTGGGGAATCCTGGCAATTGTTCTTTCAAGCTGCCAAGAGTCATTGTTTTCGTCTTTGATTCGTTAAAAACAAGGTCGTTCACTGCACAGTAATCAACAGCAACATTCAATGCAATGTATGACTGTACTTCAAGTGCCTCTCTATTCTTTCCAGAAATCAAAAGAACCGTGTCATCAGCATACATTATGGTGTTACTGTAGGGTTCCATGTATCCTGGAAAGTCAGATGTAAAGAGGACAAACAGAACAGGCCCTAGGACAGAACCCTGTGGTACACCTCTCTTTACAGGGAGTCTATTGGATCTATACAAGACTTTTATTCCTTTCATGCTCAGCTTAAGTTCAACCAGTTGGTCTCGATCCTTCAAATAGTTTGCAAACCATGACAAAGCAGTGCTCCTAAAGCCCAAGTACTCAAGCTTAGTCAGTATCATTGCATGATCCAAGCAATCAAAGGCCTTACTTAAGTCTGCGGTGTGTACAACAGGAGACGGTGATGTCCGTCCCAGTTGTCGACACACACCCGTCACTCGGAGTGTTACCCCACCGGGTCAGGGGGAGTCCGACTAAGTAGAAACCTACGACGCTTTCACCCTCCTCGATCTTATTTATCATGTGTTCTACAAGATCTACGAGTGCAGTTGTAGTAGACTTTTGCTGGATGAACCCATGTTGCCCTGATAAAAGTAGGTTATTGGCCACCAGATGGACCGATATTCTTGCCAATATTATTTTCTCTATCAACTTGGAGAATGTAGGCACCAACGAAATGGGTCTGTAGTTTTCTAACCTGTGTCTGCTGCCCTTCTTATGTAGGGGTACAACTTTAGAGGTCTTCATTTTACTCGGAAATAGACCCTGGTTAAGGCTGAGATTGCAAACATGTAACAATGGAGTCAATAATTCATAACGGCAGTACTTGAGCATCAGTGAAGAGAAATCGTCCAGGCCAGCAGATGTCTTGCTTTTCATTGAAGAGATAATCCCAAGGAGCTCTTTCCCAGATGTTGGTGCCCATGTTGATGTGGGACTCTCCACCTCCCAGTCTTTGAACTGAAAGCGATGTCCACCCTCTCCCGGATTCGGCTTCAATGTCTCCTCTGCAATAGTGGTAAAGTAGGAGTTAAATTGGTTGGCAATATCAACAGGTTCAGTCAACGATAAATCTCCAAACTCTAGGCGTCTAATGTCCGCCGGCTCAGCTTTGCCTTTCCTCTCACTGTTGATCATTCTCCAAACTGCTTTGGATTTGTTGTCAGAATCAGCAATAAAAGCAGCACATGCCCCTCTCCTGAGGGTCCTGAGTTTTAAGTCATACAATTTCTTTAATTCAGATGATATTTTTTTGTCTTCATTTCGTCCACTTAGTGTATAAGTATCTAGTGCAGTAAGAAATTGTTTCTTGAGGTGACTTGCTTCAGCATCGAATATATGCTTTAGTGAGCTGTTTGGTCTCTGTCGGAGTTTCCTTAATGGACAAGTAGTGTTAAGAGCTAGGGTGATAATCATTAAAAATACACCATATGCTCTATCCAAGTTGTTACATTCCAAGACCTCTTTCCAGGACTGCAACGAGAGGAAGATCCTTAGATTTTCTAAGGAGTTGCTATTTATGCATCTGCCTGTTGATGAAATTGTAGGTGTCCTCTTCATCTTGAAATTTAATGTACATAGTTGCCCAGTGTGATCTGAGATTCCGGTATTAGTGATTTGGATATTTACATAATCTTTATGCTCAGCAGAAATGCAGAAGATGTCTATAGAGGTGCTGCTGGTGTTAGTAATTCGTGTAGGAGGGAGATCCAACCTATGGATGTTGTAGGTCGCCAGAAGTTCCACAAGCTGTCTTCCTTCAGGAGATGGGATGATGGAATCTACGTTGAAGTCTCCCATGACAATAATAATATTATCCTGAGATATCCACCTGTCAAGCACTGAGGAAAGAGTACTCAGCGCAGCAGTATAAGATTGTTTGTCATTTTTTGGAAGACGGTAAATTCCTAGTAGGTTAATAGTTTCCCTCTTATTAAGTTTGATTGTGACTGCTGATACCTCACATATTAAAGGAATGCTTATATTTTCAATTTCCAACGATTCTATTTCATTCTCCAAGCTGATGTGTTTATAAATAGCCACTCCACCCTTTAGGATATTCTGCCGACAGAAAGATGAAACCAAACTGTAGTCACTAAGCCTAGTGTTAGCCATCTCAATATTGTTCTGGCCATGTTCAGTAACAATTAGTAGATCAGGAGACATCGTGTGAAGCAGATGGTTGAGTCTGTCAATCTTATTTTTTATTCTATCTGTGTTTTGATGAAAGATTGTAAGCCCATTTCTGTTTGTCTGTTTAAATTCGTGAATAGCCTCTCGAGTACTACGCAAGTTCAGAGGTTTCACAACCTGTCTCAATTGTTCTTCTCTTAAGTATATGTTCTCAGTGATGAATTTACTATAGTTCTGGTGTTGAATATAATTTTGTCTCTTGATTTCTTTGTCTGGCGATAGAATAAAAAATGAGATGGTGAGTTTCTAGGTGCGTGAAATGCAGCTTCATCTGATTCTTTAGACTGGATCTGAAAAGCTTCCTTAGTAGTTATTTGATTAGAGCTATTGGTCCAGGAGGCAGCTGTCTTCACATTGTTAATGTGTTCTCTAAAGAAATCCTCGTGTGAGTGCCCTTTTCTTAACTTAATGGCTGAGGAAGGAGGCTTACACTCCCTTCTAAATGCTGGAGCAGGGTGATGAACCTGAGCCTCAACAACTATGATGTCATAATCTTTATGATCACTTGTAGGAGAGGGGTTCTCCTTTGAGTAAGTGTCTTTGGTCAATGAGTTAGTCTGCTTTATTGCCTGTAAATTTGTCGTGTGGATAAAATCTTGTTCCACGTTTGTTAAAGACAGTTTTTCTGTCGGGGTTTGACTGATTCCCCCTGTCAACCCTGTTGCCTGAAAAGTTGTCTTGTGGCTAGAATTCTCTGTCAGAGTTTTTAAGGACAGTTTTTCTGTCGGGGTTTGACTGATTCCCCCTGTCAACTCTGTTGCCTGAAAAGTTGTCATGTGGCTAGAAGTCTCTGTCATAGTTGAAGGCAGTTTTTCTGACAGGGTTTGGCTGGTTTTCTCTGATAATTCTGTTGCCATTAAATTTGTCAGGTTGTTAGAAATCTCTACTATTGTTTTACTTTTTGCTACCTGCAGAGAGACACTGAAAATATTCTCTTTTTTATCAGATGTTTTAGGTTTAATTAACCTAGGGATTGCCTGGACTTTTGGTTTTGTTTTACATTGTTTTAATTTTCTTAGGTCTAGGTCTAGACTAGAAATTTTACTGTTTTGATCATGTTCAGTTCTGAGCTTTTCACTAAGCTGAGCAGAAAGTTCCTTAATCTTTAGTTCCATTTCATCTTGCCTTTTACCTATAGGTAAACCGCTAACAAAAAAGCCTTGGTTGATTTGAGTTCATTGCAGGGTGGGGTATATCCCTCCGCCGCCCCTCTCCAAACATCCCCACCACTGCTCGGCGCTCATTCAATTTCAATCTAATAAAATCAGCTGACTAATCCGGCTGAGTTGGTATCGTTCACTGCTGCGATACCCGTTCAGTTGAACCGGTCAGTACAGAGTTACTAAGCCTTCCCGCTAGAGCGTGTTTTTACCGGTCATCGTGTTGACTGAACAAAATGAACGAGCAATGAACGACTGGATGTAATGACCAAGTGAACGAAATGATCTGCTTGCAAAAATGTGCTCGGATAGAGGAAGAAACAACATATTTTACATTGAATGGATAGATATATAACAATAAATGTATTGTTTCAGGAATCTAGTAAATGTAAATATATATTATTAATAGAAATGATTAACAAAAATTAACTGTATGTTACTATATGCATTAATAAATATTTTAAACGTTAATGCTTAAGAACAATGGACTTGGTTGATTAATATGCCTTTGATTTATCATAAGATTATTTCACTACAAATGTTTCAATAAATTACTAAATATCAAACAGACACATTGCATTGTTTTGAAAATAATTTTATTTTTATAAATAACAACACATTTTAAACATTTAATCGATTAAGTTACCACCACTTTTCATAATACCCAGGCTGAGTCATTAAAATAATATTACGCGCACTACTGCACAGAACGCCTCCTCTCAGATCGACCTGCACATCGCACCTATATCGACCATGTGTTACCACATTATAACCTTTTAAATGCTAATTGGCAATCAATTTTTAACAGCGGTATTGTAAATGTTTTTAAACTATAACTTCAGAATATTATTACAATTTCAATAGACAATCGAATAAATTTAAAACGAGGTCAAAAAAAAGCTAAAACCATGGATTACTTCAGATTTAGTCCATGCTATAAGACAAAGAGATAAAATTTACATAAATTAGTGAAAAAGCAACCATTGAATGTGGAGCTTAAAACCCGCTATGTCAATAGCAGGAACATTTTAAGCAGAAATTTAAAACAGTTTGAGAGGAAATTTCGCTCTTGGACACGATTCAATACCTGCAAGTATATTAAAAAAAAATCACAACACATTCATTAAAAAAAAAAATTAAATCCGCAAGTACATTTTTGCCTTAGACAACTACGATAAAGTACTCACAGATAAGGAAATTAAAGTGGTCTATTTTGCTTTCGTTCAATCCCAACTTTCATTTGGTATTTATAGTCCCATGGTTCTTGAGCCATTAATTTTTGTACAAAAAAACAATACTAAAAATAATGTTCTTTAAGAGTGGTACAACATATTCTTTTAGAATTAATTTTCTTCGAGGAAGAACTAATGACTATAAGGAAATGTGTTAATCAAAACTATTCTTATTAACTTATACATTAATTTTATACTATTTTAGCGTTGAGAACTTATACTCATAACACACGGTACTCGTAACGAGTCATTCAGCGTAATAAATTTGTATAATATTTCTCAAGTTTTGTACCGTAACGTGTGTTTGAGTTACAACTTCGCTTCTGTGTTGCAATTACCTAATCTTTACTGGTTTAAAAAAAACCGCATGAAGGATGGGTTACTATTGTTAGATGGCGAAGAAGTATATAGACTTATAATCCCTTGTTATCGCTGAACTTCTAACCCTTCCTCGCTATTTATTGTTATTCGGTCTGTCCTTCACTATAATTACCATAATTAATACTTCATACGACAGTGCAGCAAAACTGGATCTATACTCGGTTACGTATTATTATCAATGTGACTCATCAATTGCCTGCGTGGTCACTGTTGTCATTGCCATCCAGCCGGATTAAAAATAAATTCTAAAACCATTAATAATATAAAAAATTACCAAACTACTATTTTTTAATTATAAAATCATTTGTTCTATTATTAGTTTTGAGTTCCAATATTCACGACCAGAGCCTACGCACAGGTCCTAGGCCCCATGTAGGCTCATCCCGGTTATACTACTCTTCTTATTTCAAATTTTAATTGAATTTAAATAGAATTAATGCAAGGTTTATTATAATAAGAAATAATTAAGTACGTATAAGTACCGTATTGTTACACTCTGATACATGATTTTCAGACATTGTATATATTTGCTTACTTTGTTGCAAAACGTGTATAGTATGTGTTTTATTGTACTATGTTTAAGAAAATAAACCATTTTCATATCATTTTTCATTTCACCTGATTTGGAAAAAAGTATCAAATTTATTCAGTTGCCAGGCAAAATTGAACAAAACTTTCAAAGTGAACGGGTCTTTTGAAACACTCCGATCCGGATCACTCGTTCACCTGACTGACTCGTTCGAATTGAACGGTCCAAGTAAGTAACTGCAGTATAAACAATATGGCGCGAGCAAGACAAGATTTAAACAGCTGACAAGAAGATGCTCCGCCCACACTCGCCAATCCCCCCCCCCCCCCGCCGGAGGGGGGCCCCCTCCTGCGCTGTGCTGCTCAAATATTTGCTTCTGCGCAGGTTTTTCTTTATTAGCGGTTCACCTATAGCTGCTTCATTTCAAAGAGTAGGGGTATGGCTGACACAGAAGCCAAAATTCCGTCATGTGTTTGGGTTTCTACTGTCTTGTAATATTTTGGATTTTTTGTTTCAGTACTGAAAAATAAATTATTTTCTTCATTTTTAAGTTTTTTCCAGATTGCTTATCTTTGCTGTATATTGTGCTAGCAGTTTAATTTGAGACTGATCATAGTCCTCAAAAATATTTTGTAGCTCTACCTGGTCTTGTTTACTTTTCTCTAGCTGTAGAAATGTGTCTTGTAGTTTATCTTGAAGTGCTTCAATTTTAGTTATATAGTTTTCCTCACTTGTTAAAAGTTCTTCCATTTTGGCTTCCATGCTGGCTAAATTGGCTTCTAGGGTTGTCTTATAATTATGTATATTTTCGATATCTTGCTTCAGTTTAATATTTTCATGTAATAGTGCATTTCCCGCCTCTGCAGCTAAAGTCAATGAAATTTCCAAGTCATTTTCATCTAGTGTTTCATGGGCCCATACCTTTGACTTCACTCCTTCCAGCTCTGAGACCTGGTCACTGCTCTTTGATTCAAAAGAGTTATTATGGATGGAAGATTTTCCAGTAATTCCATCTGTTTTACAGTTATTGCAAGACCAGGTCTCATCTAACTTGCACATCTTTGACAGACTTTTATTAGATAATCCAACACATAGTGCATGAAACCACAGTTGACAGTTACCCTTACACTGTATCCCTGCATACTTTACTCCAACGCTACATACACCACAGGGATATTTAGTAGTTGGCATTTTACACAGTAGAGATGTATTATCAGATATTTAATTTGAGTAGAACAGACAGTTTCTGTAAACTTATGAAATCAAGCAGTTTACAGTACTATACTAGAGGCAGTGTAATGAACAGTGAGCAGATGTGGAAGGTCAGTTACAGCAGACACACTGTCAGCACTAGAGGTTAATGCTCCTGGCACTGCCTGATCTACTTATTCCAGCAGTCTGTCTGTCACCTGTCGCTCTATTGGTGTAGCGTTGGAAGCTTAATAGCAGTGAGTTGGCTATTATGACGTCACACCAGATTTGGTGATTTTCAACAACTAATTTTGTAGTAGTAATGTTATTGTAAAAAAGTTATGTCAATGTAATTGGATAAAGTATTTAAATAAGCTTTAAAAGAAATAATTGATTAATAGTTTTAATTATTACTTAATGTGATAAACTCTTGAAAAGAGTCTTCTTGACTTGCATGTGAAGATTTTGTTTTTTTCTGTATGTTTGAGTAAGTATTTGTTATATATTATAATGGAATAAACTTACAGTTTCTTAGTTACAATGTTGTGAGTATTTTCATGAATATTTGTTGGTTAAAACACTACTAATACTGCACATTTTTAAGAGGTCACTTTCACTTGAATGTTACTTGTCGGCCATCTTGAATGAATACATGTTAAACATGTAGATATGTTTAACATGTTTTGAGATAATCATAAGTGTCTGTATGTGTGTAAATGTCCAAGTGTGGAAATAGTTGGTTCAATTAAATACTTAGGATTTTACATAGATAGCCATCTCAAGTGGAATGACCATATACAGTTCTTGGGGAAAAAGTTAAGACAAATTATTAATCATTCTTTATACCATATGAGAGGATTTTTGAATAGCCAATTTTTAAAGTATTTGTATGTCTCCTGGTTTGAAAGCGTGATAAGATGGTATCATACATTATAATGGCACGTATATATACCATACTGAATCCTATAATTATGTGTCAAAGAAATGCAACGAGACAGATTTTTGTATTGGGCATATGGGTAGAATAAGCAGTTTTTTAATGATAATAATATTCTTACATTTTCTCAGTTGTATAGTTTATGTGTATTGATGTATATTTACAAATATTTAGATGACTATCCAAAAAGACAGACATCTCGATTAACGAGAACTGCTCAATATGATCTCCTATATGTGCCAAATTATGCAAAAGAAAAATGTAGACACCAGTTTTGTTTTGCATTGTTAACTTTATTTAACAGGCTTATTAGAGTATATGATAATAGTGTATTTCTTGATTGTAACCCAAATTTAAAATGAAAGCTGTGCAGTTTATATCAAACCTTGATAATTTATTCTATTTGTTATATTATGCCCGTATATTATGGATATGCCTGTTAATGATTTCTGTGTTGTATTTATTATTGTTATTTATTTATTAGTTGTTGCTGTTTAAATTCATGCTCAATATTGTTGTTTACTATTGTCATTCATATTTATTGAAATATTTATTAGTATCTTTTATATCTATTAGTTATAAGTAGTATGTATTTATTAAAAATTAGTTCGCATTGTTATTGGTCTGCCAACATAAAGACTAAACGTGTTTACTTGTAAACTGCATTCCCGCACGCACCTTGCAAGGTGCCTTGGGGTAGTACATATATGTTAACCCTTTGAGTGCCACGTGATGTGGCGGAGGTCGTGCAGCCAGTGCCAGTCATTTGTGACAGGCCATTCCCCTCAGTGCCAAGCACTATTTTTATGTTACTGCAGTATTTTACTAAAAAATTAACACCTTCCTTAAATATTAACATAATGGGACACTCTTTGCTTTATTATTTAGGGCAAGATACGGGCTACAAATTGGTATATATACATTTTGACCATAAATAAAAAAAATATATTTATATATGTATAAGCAAAAATAAAAAAACCAAAAAAACACATTTTTTTTGTTTAAGATACAAAAAGTATTTATTTATTTTTGTTTTATGAGTTTTATGTGCCAATTTTATGTTCTCCATGTTAGTTGGAATACATGTACCAAGTTTCATAAAAATACATTTATATATAACTGAGTTTTGAATTTTTTTTATATATTGCTGCAAAATGCTGAAAACCTGCCCCAGCATGCACGCTTACTCTTGTTCATGTAAAATATATTTTACTAGTTTTAAGAAATTAAATCAAGGTAGATTACACAACTGTTATTTATTTATTATGAACAGACATAAATTAATTACTTTGGGCTTATTTCATTAGGCCTATTATACTAAATTTTTCAGATGAAATAACTGAGTGAGTGTTTTTATCATAAGAATAGATTAATGTATTTTCGCGGTCAGATTCCGTTATATTCCCCCAACGCTTAAACTTTTTTCAATGAACTTAGAACGTTATAAAACGATGTAGTTGAGTAACAGAACTAACATTCCATCAATCAACAAGCATTTCCAGGTATTGCGATCGGTATTGTTGTCGCTGTTATCTTATCTTACTCGAGAATCCCGATTACGGCAGGCCGCGCGGCATCACATGATTATTTAAGTTTAGGTTAGTTTAGTTAAATTAGCGTTGAGGGCATAATGTTAGTTTTGTTACTCAACTACATGGTGTTATAACGTTCTAAGTTCATTGAAAAAAGTTTAAGCGTTGAGGCATATAACAGAATCTGACATATTTTCGCTTAAGGGCGATCTGTTCCTTTTACTCATTTCGGCAAACTATACCTTATTCAATAATGAAATTGAACTGAAGTAATATAAGTAGGAAACTTTTAAAACATTAATCAAAATGTCAACACAGCCACAATAGACAGCTAGCAAATTAAAACAACTGAACGTAAACAAAACGACTGCAGCGTGACAACAGACGGTTCGCGCCACAGGCTTCTAGATATCAGCTACATAAAAATATTGTATACGATATATACAAACTATCACTACTTGAATTATGTCGTACATTTTTTGGGCTTTAATTTGATACGTTTTACGATATTATACGTCAATATTTAGCAACAGGATGACCAATATTGGAAAGGCCGATCTAGTCGGCCCTTCGCAATTTTCGTCAATACCATCGGGCCGATTACATCGGCCCTTGGCACTATGCGGAAACGTTGCTAGGCCGATTAAATCGGCCCTTGGCACTCAAAGGGTTAAATGTATTTTTTCTGAATAAATGAGTTTAAACTTGAACTTGAACTGACCTTGTTTCAGTACTTTTCATCATTGGCATTATTGCTATTATAGAGAGACGTAATATATAATTTGTACTTACTAATATTGTAGCATGTTGTAGCTCTGAAAATAACATACTGAATTGCAGACATTTATGAAACATAGGGATAACAGACAAAAATATATGGTATTTAACAGTATAATACAACTTTACCTAACTTTAACTGACTACACCCTATCCTGGAACCAAAATATAATATGAACTCATTTTGCTAGTAGTTTTAAAATTATATCGAATGAATAAAAGTTATAATTTTGATCAATATTAATCTAAAATAAAGTTTTATTGGCCTAATAGATACGATTAAATATATTTCAATGAGAGCTATAATTTTGAATGTTTTCAATCAACAGAATAGTATGAAAATACAATATTGTGGCTTGATATTGCCGTTAAAACATACCTCCCAATTTATTTGTGAAATTACTCCTGTAAATTTAAAATGGTATTTAATGTTATAATCATTAAAGATCGATTTTGTAAACACGGAAACTCTAAAATAATTTAGTATGGTTTGAATAAAAAAGACCTTATTGACTGCCAATGTAATAAACGTATCATCAATGTATAAATTAATAAATGTATCATTAATTAATTAGTAAAACTACAAAACCAGCCATCTAGTATCCAATATCTATTATAATAAGATGATGATTACTGTTGTAATAAGATTAAATTATATAAAATTTAGTGTTTTCCAAAGCTTGCCTGAACAAAACACACCGCGCAGTGGATATGGGAAAGAAATAAATTTGCGAAAGTGAGCATTTACTGGTTTGAAAGTATCCTGACATTTACTTATTTTTTGTACATTTTATGTAATTTTATGCATTTTTTGGTATTTTTATAGGTTTTTTTTTTGGATACTTGAAATAAATTTAGCTCAATCCAGTTGTATTCGTTTATATAGCTCTATTGAGCTGTGCAAACTTTCACAACAATCGCAACTCTGTATTCTTATAGACTAGCAGTACTGTCTGTATATGTACTTATCCAAGCATAGCTGTTGGAATTGAAATTTTGATTTAATTTGAAAATATGCCATTTGAACAATTGTTTTACATTAATTACATATGTGACTATTAGAAGTATTACCAAATATAACCGAAATTAAGTGTTGATATTTAATATTTCATATGTTTGCAAAATAAAAGTTTCTTAGTACAAATGTAAAAAAAATAAATGTTGAAATGTAATTACTTTTGTTATAATGCCAATTCCCCATTTTTACTAGTTATGTACTCGAATATATGTCTATTAAAATATGGCCGAAAACTTTCCAAAATAAATCATTCATAATTAATATGTTTGTAATGCAAAATGAAAGGTTTTTTTAAATATTAATTTAAACAAAATAATTTTGAAATGTAAGCCAATTCTCCATTGTCGGCGTGGTGTCGGCTGTGTTGGAAACTAATTATATCGATTTTTGTATTATAATCAAAGTAATGAAATAAATAAAGATCGTAAGTATGGCTAAATAATTTAATTGCTGGCAGGAGATAATTGTTAAACACTAACAACACGGCAATTTAAAAGGCAAACTAATTAATGTTTCGCGATAATAATAATCTGTTGATAATAAAATATTCTTTAAAATAAATAGATTGATATTACCTTGTTTAGTAATAAGTGTAGAACATATTCAATTTAGAAAAGTTATGTAATGTTGAATGATTTGTTTTAGGTTCTATTAAAAAAATTTATATAAGATTTGGAAATGAAGTATTAAGAATTTAGTTAACCAAAGATTTTGAAAACAGATGTAACATAATTTGATTCAATAAAATTTATAGTTTTCGCTCTGCTACCAATTGTGACGATTTGTATGGGTTTTTGGAAACAACGTGTCACCGTGCAGGACTAGGCTTGTAGCCGCCTGCACGATGAAGACCGTGGAGCGACCATAATCCTAATTACACAATATCCTCCTGCCAGCTTTGATAAGTATTTAAAGTTATAATTTAAGGACGAATCAGTAAAAGTAAATCGTAAAACAATTTATTAACCGCCAAAGATAATTTACTCATACCGACACCAACCCCACGCCGACCTCCCATCACGACAAAACCCGCCCCGACATACTAAGAATTTACAATGACCCCCTATAATTTTCCGGCACCTAACCCCCCCCCCCTGATTATTAAATCAATCCATAGTGTAACACGCAATACCAAAAACAAATAATAATTAAGACTTGCGACAGGTAAGTAGAATCTCCGTCACCGCCACTCGCCGATTAGACGTCCTCGCTCTTCCGTCACTCAATCTAGACTCCTCGTTATCAGACCACCAGTCCTCCATCCGCACGCGGCTTATCAGAAAGACCGGTTCTAACCGTTGATTCGGCGGTCTGATATATGTGGTGGGCAGTCACCACAGTGTAGTATTGAGTGTCACAACAAAACAAGAGGAATTAAGTGATATAAAAAATGACCGTGGCCTAAAGTAATAGGTGTACCGCAGTTATTGGCCGGTTTTTGTAGTGTGCTGTGAGAAAAAAGTTTGGGAAACACTGCTGTAATAGATGGATTGTTTGACATATGCAGCTGAGATTACAACGGTTATGTTGAATGCGATAAAGTGGTACAGGTGATGTGACTTTATTATAGGTAGTTTTATAAAGTTAAAGTTCCAGTGTGGTGATGGGAGAATCTAATACAGAATCGAAAAGTATTCAAATACAGCCCAGGTAATCACATATTCGAATACTTCAAAATAAATTTGAATACTTTTGAAATAAATACAATTTCTCTGGAAGAATCAAATTCAAACCAGGACAGTATTCATTCGTTAGAACTAATAGTATTTGAATAAAATATTCAAGAGCTGTACTTAAACAATTTTAATTTTTTTCAGCATGTTTGTACATTTGTTTTACAACACTAGAATTCAACCGATATATGACTTATTATATATTATTGTTTTGAGGAAAACTAAAGGAATAATAATATTCACACTTAGGCCTATTATTGTTGCTATAATTTTTTCATTCACACAAAATTTTACCTAGAACAAGTCTGATAAGGAAGCCGGTTTCAATTCAACTAATAGTTCTCTCAAATCACTTGATTTGTTCCGAAAATTAAGTGTAACTTTATCAGCTATATTACCAATAACCAAAACAAAATATAAACTAAAAATAAATCAATTAGATAGACACCAAAACACAATGACAGCAGACGTAACTAATAAGACAGTCGGCCCAATCAGCTGGTCACAGTCAAAACAGTTGCTCGCATACGTTTCTTCGGTACTTTGGGATTATACCGACCACACCCAGACATGAATCTTTATTTGACATTTTGCTTCTACTGATTACTAGATTAGTGTAGAACAATATTTCATCAATATAAAACAGGAATTGTCTTATCGAAAACCCCTCCCCATCCTCAGACAGGGGTCAAAGTCGAGCAGTCTAGTAGATAACATGACTGCAGTCTCGCCGCCCGTTCTGATGGTGTGCCGCGACCCGGAAACCGGTGCTAATACTCAACAGGTTGAGCGAATGTAGGGTTCAGCTAAATGGCGTAATAAAAAACAAAAAGGAACAGCACGACACCATCTTGACTAATACCTAGCTGAATACATGTGGCGGTCGGCAGTTGCGGCTGAAGACGGAAATCCACTACACTCACTCATCCTTGATATTGCTGCATTCTGGGCGTCACAGGAAACCCATTAACAATTAATAATCATTGTAAGTTTGTAATTTTGTAATTAAAGAGTTGTTTTTTCGTTCTATAATGTTTGTTTCTATACATTTATATTTTTGTTTTCCTCATACTGGTGTGGTCGGTATAATCCCAAAGTACCGTTTCTTCTAACTATAACAGAGGAATAAAATTTTATTTATTGAGTAATAATATACCTCAATTGATAGCTTGATTATTCTGTCAATTGATGTTCGGTTTTAAACTGAAACATTAAAAATACACAAATAATAACCGATTTCCGAAAGGTCTGCTTACTGCTGTATATACGGCAGTGCCAGTATGCGAGCACCATGAATTACCAGTTAGAGGGTTAAAAAAGGAATCAATTAATTTCCAAATATTTTAACAGCTCACGTAATCCACACTCAAACATGTAAATAACTTTTAAAACTAATTGACGGCATTAGTGTTAATGTACCGCAGTAGAGTAATGGTCACCATACATGATTATCCGCAAGGCAGTGAAGGCTACTGATCAGGACGGTTGTTGATGCTGTACCAAGCTTTTCTAACTACAGAACATTCAGATAAGCTATTTGAGGCAGATAATGCTGAAATCATAGATAACAAGAAGCACAGCACACAAATATAACCACAAATTGATATTTCAATTATTAAAAAACATAGTTATTTGTCATCTCCATCTCCAAAACCACATAATGTTATGTTCAGGGGAATGAACAGAATATGTTAATAATGTTAAATTTAAGATTGGTAACTCTGGCCCTTAACAATTCACTGATACGGACAAAACACAATAACAATGGTTGGCATAACACCTTACTTATCATTTTAGCTTAGGCCTACTTGAACACTCAGGGTTACTAGGTGTTAGTTGGGACTATTAGCATTTTGTCTAAATTGATTGTTTTAAATAAATGTTTACATTAGTCCCAAACATTTCAATGTGACAACCATGTGCTACTATGCAATTGGATTTGAATCAAAGGAATTCTCTGTTGCTATTTGGTATACCTAGTTAAAATTGTTCATTACACAAACCTAACCTATAATGTTAACAATTATTAATACAATTCGATACCACAAAAAAACTACTTACCATTACTCACAAAATAGAAGACCATTTTATTGTTTTGATTTCAGTTCAAATCTTAATCATATCACAGTGTTAAATAACTGTTATTTATATATTTGGTTTTTAACCTCACCACTGAGCCATACACACACAAACAAGATTTAGCAGACTGACTAAGTCTGGTGTGACTCAGAGAAGGGATAAATCAAATCCGGTTTCTTTTCTTACCATACCAATGTTACCACATGGTCCGACCAACCACCGGCAGATGCTAAAACCAAACACTGTCAATCCTTGTTGAAGGAATTTGGAAGTCTGCTTTTTTTAGCTAATTACTTGGCCTTTGACTGTTACAGGGACATCTTGTCATTAGATGTCGACACACATAGACACATAACATCAACCCGCCACAATCTAAAATTAGTTTACGTTTGTAAATATTCGTTTAATTTATTACTGACGCAGTCTATCCGTCTCCGCAAGTTTTTAAATATTATTTTTATTTGTTGTTAATGCAGTTTATCTGGCTTCGCAAGTTTTTCAATGTTAGGTTTTTTTATTGTTAACGCACTATATCCAGCTTCGCTGATCAGATATGAAGAAGGAGTTATTGAGTTTGTATGACAATCCGTCACACAAGTGAGAGTAGTGTATCTATCGGTGTATCTATGTATCTATCGGTGAAGGGTAGAGTAGATGAGTACACAGTCATGATGATGTATCAAAATGGTTACACGCTATGTAAAGATGTAAAACAAGTAAATGACATAACCAGTAATACAGAAAGAATTTAATTAGTTATCACTCAAATATAAAAATAACATATTATTTTGAACAATAGCATCATTGTCTAAATCCAATGATATTAATCCAAACAGCCGTAGAGCAAGTTCTGTTTCTTAAAGTAATTATAATAACAATTTTATTTATATTATAACATTAAGTTGTGTCACCAATGTCAATATTATAATACAACAATTTTTAAATCATGATTGGAGGATTTTCCAGATGACTTATGAACTGTTAAACAATTTTTACTACTTTTCAATAATTAGTAAAAGTTGTAGAATATAAGTTAGCAAACTAGAAAAAATACCACTTGGCTAAACACATCCTTTTTTATGTACTTTCAGAAGTTTACTGGTTATCAGCTCCTGCCTAAATCTCTTTTCAAGCCTGATTCATAGATTATAAAATCCTTAACATTTTCTGGTGCTAATGAACGTATTGGTAGTGAGTGGGAATATCGATTTATTAATGGACTTCCCTAGTAAAAATCAAGTCTCCATCATGATTCGGCATAAATATAATTTTAAAATGCTTGGTAAGCCTTCTCTCATTTTGTCATTGTTTTCGGTCTAGAAATCCTCATGTTTGATTAAATTACAAGTGAACTCATACCTTCGGTTACTTTCCATACAATATAGCTGATGTAGTTTGAGAGGCGAAATTTTCAAATAGATTATTCTTGATGTCTCTTTAGTGGTTAAGCGGTTCTGATGGTTTGGGTAACCTGATAAATATTTGTACTCTAATGAATGACTTCTGTACTCTCACAATAGACTTAACATGAGTAATATTAGTACTGCCCCAACAAGACAATAGCTTAATTTTGAGTATATAAATGCATGATAGATTTGAGTTAACACTTTATTTGAACAAAGATATCTCAAAAACATAAAAAAAAGGATTTTAAATATTTTATACGATTTTTCCAGAGTAAATTTTCATCCGCATTCAAACCAAGATATTTAACACTGCTAGTTTGTGTTACTTGCCTGTAATTGCAATGATCATTATTACAGTTTATCTTATGATACTTTAGGGGTTGCATGAAAGTAAATGTTTCAGACAGTGAACAATTTAAATACATTGATTTCTGTGCAATTAGTTCTAATTTATTTCTTATAAACCATAGTCTAATATAATTAAGGCCTTGCTGCATTTCATTCTTCAGTTGAAGTGTAGTGGCTGCTCCATATGAAAGACCAGTATCATCTGCAAATCCATTTAGTTATCCATTAAAAAGGCCTCGATATAGATCATTAATAATTATTAAAAACTATATCGGCCCCAAAACTGAGCCCTGAGGTACACCAATCTCTATAGATCTTAATTTATTATTGAAATGACCAACTGAAAGAAACTATGCTGTCTATTAGTAAGGTACGACCTAAACCATTGAACAGGAGTTCCACGCACTCCAGTCTATTCCATTCTTTATATTAGTAATTCACGATTTACTGTGTCAAATGCCTTTTTTATATCCAGAAACTAGCCAGCTGCATTATTAGATAGTAAATTATTTTAATTTAAATACATTTGGGAAACAAAATATTGTAGTGCCATTTCAGTATTACAATCCTCCCTAACTAAACTGGGAAGGAGAGAACAATTTTGTACTACCAAAATATCCAATGAGTCTAGACTTGATAATGTTTTCTAAAAGCTTTGAAGAAAGTGACGACACTGATACAGGCCTATAGTTTTCAATTGAACTAGTGAGGCCTTTTTTGAAAATAGGGAATACTTATGCAATTTTTAACTTTTGTGAAAATACACCGTCACTTAAGCTTTTATTAAAAGCGTATAATAAAACAGAAGTAATTTCCAAAGTCACATTCTATACTAATATGTTTGTAACCGAATCCTGGGCCAGGAGCCTTATATTAGTAAGCAAAGCAATCAAAGTTATTACTTCCCGCTCTGACACTGGCAACCAAATAGTGAATTACCAGGAGATGCTATTAAAAAAGTATTACTGTAAATATTAATTTCATTTGCATTAAGATCTACATTGGATGCAATCTGAGCAGGTACATTTGGAAAAAAAGGTTCTTGAATTCTTCAGCGACAATCAATAGGTCATCCACGATCACGTTACCGAACTTAAACTTATTATGGTGTTTCGCCCCACCAGTTAATTCGTTTATTACTTCCCACTGTTTTTTAGATTTTTAAAATGGTTACTAAACAAGTTGTCATAATAGCGAGTTTTTGCTTGTTTTATCCAATTATTTGTATATATGTTTAACTGTAAATATGTTTGTTCCTAGTATCTCAGGGATTACGTCTAACTTTCTTAAGAAGTTTATCCCTATTTGCCAACACTAGACATAAGCCTTCAGTCATTAATGGCCTTAGCTTTTTACTATTATTGATCTTGTATTTCATTGAGGAATTTAAAATTAGATTTATTTATCCTGCAAATTAAAATTCTAATAAATTATCCATTCACATCCAAAGCAGAATAGACTTCGCTCCAAGATTCACATAATAGTGTTTGTTTTAAAACAGTGTAATCAATTTTATGATTTGATTTGAAAAAAAGATTAACAAGGGAAGGTTTGTTTAAACGCACAGACAAACAGACAGTTCTATGTCAGTGAATAATTATTCTATAACAGCTGATACAGCAGGAATAGATTTATGGCCCTAATTTAAAAGTGATCAATGCAAGTAGTACTGTTTTCTGTGACACGGGTGTCGATATCAATACGATTTTTGAATTTAAAACTACTTGTGATCTTTAAATACTTATCCACTTGTAAATTATCCAGTTTTATGTTTACATTAAAATCTCCAATACATAATATATATTCGTGTTATCGATTTTGTTCAGACATGTGGAAAACTATTCAAAGGGTAGGCCAAGCCATCTATACAATAACACACATACTGAACAATAACTGATAATGAAAAATTTCCCACTCAAAGGAAATTAACCCCCCAGAACATCAACTAAGTGTATTTCACACTCCCATCATTCATATATAATGGTATCTTTATTCTTTATAATATAGAGCTATTAGACCTCCACCTCTTACATTGCTACCAGCTGTCACTATCAAATATCCCTCCAACGAGTACAATTCAGCATCCCTAGATTCCATTATCCAAGCTTCAGATAGTACTATAATATCAGGCTTAACAGGCATTTAAGAAAGAAAAACAATAAATGAAATAATGCATATATTTTATTTACACTTCTGATATCCTGGTGCAATATAAGAAAATCATTGCTGTTACTAAATTGTAAGTTATATGATTCTACATTATAAAAATACTCTGCTTTTGTCAATGCAATATTAGAAATTATTGTATCGTTGTTCATATATTAGGAAAAGTAAAATAAATAAATTTAATTTAAAATCTAATATTAAGACTATTATTATCCAATTGTAAATTTAAATTGCATCAATGATTAATAAACCATCAAATTCAATTTTAAACGCTGTTATAAAAAGTATCTTATTGCTGTGAATATGTGCACATAAGTTAATCGAATCTGGTTAGCTCCCTTGACATTTTGAATGGAATTGTTACTGTAGTTATAGAAAAGCAAATGCTAACATACTCTTCCCCTTATAATAGAAGCATATGCCCTTATACATATTTCTTGATAATTAAAAACATCAAAATCAATTCAGCACCAGATATTAATCTAAGTTGGATTCCAAAACCAATATATGTAATCATTTTCTTTGTTGGTGGAACAGCATAATTCAATTGTGGAACCATATAAATAAATTAGGGCGGGAGTGAATTTAAACGACCGAAACAGATTAAGATTGTCCGCAGAGACGTTTTAGTTGTACGATTACGATATACTTTCGTCATATGGATAAATATGTAACTATAATGCTTTAAATATCTTAAAGTATTGGTTGTAGACGATTATTGACCCAAGGAAATCTTGAAAACGAACATATGTATATATTTTATACATCAAGTAAATAAATTAGACCGTAAGTGGATTCAATCAGACGGACCTGACTCTTTGTGACCGCAGTAATGTTTAAATAGTACGGAACAAAGAGGAAAACTATAAATGTCACTTTAAAAATTTTTGATCGAAAGTAAATTGAAAGAGCCCAAAAAAGACGCTGTATAACCGAAGTTGGTTTCCGTTGGTATATATTATCTATGTATAGGAAGTGTGCTGAATTATGTATCAACGAAAGAATGACTTTCCTCTACGACATCAGGGCTGGTGATCAAGTTGTAAAAATTTCCATAAGAAATGCAATGCAGCAAATACATTTTATTTATTAAAAGAGCCTGCAATAAAGTAAACTACATTATTTCTGGGCTTAACAATAGATGCTGACCTTTCTTAGACTACTCATGGTGACGTACTATGTAAGAAAGTTAGCTCTGGAGTCTATTTATTTCGTAGAATGAAGTGTTAAGAGGGCTGATGGTAGCTAAGACAGCGTATCAAATCTTGCTGGAATCCATCAGATGTGGCCTGATTGTGTGGACAGGTACCTCTGAGCACAACCTCAAATGAATACTTGTCTAGAAAAAAGCCAAAAGAGCAATTGCCAATTTCATCCCGATGGAAAGCTGTAGAGAGGCTTACAAAACTCTCACAATCTTGACAGTCGCGGCTCTGTATATTCATGCAGTGGTTGTTCATATTGATCAACTGGAATTGCGAAGAGGTAAGGACACCCATGCCTACAACACCCGAAGAGCTGCTGACTATCAACTTCCTCCTCATCATACTACTAAATACACGAAAAGTATCTTATTGAGGACGGAAATTCTACAATTCTTTATCAGAGAACCTCAAACGCCTACAAGGAAAAGCGCTTCAAAGACAATTGTACAACTGGTTGTTGAACTACCAGTCTACACGATTCAAGAGTTAAACTATTCGCTCTGACATTGTAAATCAAGAATTAAATCTATTTTATTGTAAACCAGACACCATTACATTTCTTGAAGATTTTTTGAATACAGATTGTCTGATTTCTGATAATTTTGTGCATACCATATAGTATGCATAATTTCATATTATCATTACATGTATAATATTAAGTGGTAAAGTGGAGAGTTTTTTAATGGTATTTATAGTCTTCAAAAAGAGCTTAGTGTCAATACACTGAAGTTTATCTCTTACTGAGTCGTATCTTTTATAGTTGCACTTTTTTGGCTGTAGACTAAGGATCAATCGATTTAGGATTAGTCGATTTAAACAATAAAAAAGTAACCATTCTAACCCACTAAAATATATATTTGCTTCATACAAGATTCAACGGGGAAAATTAGGAACGAGTATGCGTAACTGCTTCTTCAAAGACGTTTCATCCACCCCCGTTCTTCATTCCTTTTAAAGTATTCTTATTTTTAGTTGCTTGTCTGTGTGCAACCTGTTTTTTTGTATTGTTTGGCTTGTTATTTACTTAATTTTTATATTTGAATAGATTGTAAATAAAAGGATATGCCATAAGTCTTTCCTGTTGCACACCTATTATAATGCGTTACTAATATAGCTAACATAATTTTACGTATACGAATTATTATAATGAAACTATATGTTTTAATTTTAGTTGGGTGTGGTAGTCTTGTCCGATTCTCTTTGGTAATGGTGGGGGAAGTGGTCCGTCGTTTTTGTTCTATTCTACGACGACATCCGCGTTTGCCATTTTCTCTTGCGCTCGGGTCGTTGACGTGTAAACATGTTTTGTCCTTTTCTTACGGGATTAATGATTTTCTGAAAATCGTGTTGTACGTTTATAGTTTGAAACTTGATCATTTAATTATTTAATTGGTCGTCTTTTCCAGAACATATTTTACCGGATTATAATATCTTGAATGTGAAATTATATGATTATTGTAGTCGCATTAAATTGAAGACGGCTTTTGCTCTCAGCTTAGGTTTGACGTTTATTATCGAATATATTAGTTTTCCTGCTTTATATTGATAATTTTTGCGATGTACATACTTTCACATTTAATATTTTACCTATTGACCCAGTCCTAGTTGTGTTGACGTGTCTCGCCCTTTACCAGTCGGGATTTGATCGCCATATTGGAGACCAAATTACAATTTCGTAATTGGTCGAATAAAACAAAATTATATACTTCAAATACAATGGTAAGTTTTATATTCAGTGAAAACGAAGAAACTTATTTAAATGTAATGTCAACACTAAGTTGATGATTTTAGCCGTAAGTTTGGCCACATATAATGTGGTAGAGGTATTCCATTTATTTTTTATTGAACCTTGTAACGCTGAGACTCTGAACTAGAATAAAAGTGGCATGCTTGAATTTGAAGAATTACGAGAATCTTATTACTGAGATGTACAGCATTGAGCGATATGATTTAATAAGCAGCCCAAAATAATAATAAGTCCAAATCCCCCATTTAGTTTGTGCCCAGATCATAAAGAGTGGCATTAAGTTTAATTTAGTTTTATAGGGTGAGAATTAATACTGCATGAAAACCAAACTGGCAATACGGAAAAGTATGCTGAGGTTGCCCTAGTAATAGAACTTGTTTTGTAAAGACCTTCAGGTTACTTGGGCACACCCTATGTGTTATGGGGTATTCTTACCGCAGTAATTTTATAATGAGGTAAACCTATCTACTTCAGAATTAAATGTATTTGAGGGGGCTGTTTAAACTTATTGCAGATTTTTAAATTCTATTTTATTTATTGCCGATGGTAATGATAATGAGATAAACCTATTCCTTGTAAGCTAGGGACCTACTATTATATTGAAACAAGCATTGTTGGATAAGTGCTATTTAATTGTATTATTAAATGTGGGAGGATAATTGGTCATAACATATATTTTTAAATTCGGAATATCCACAAATTATGAATTTGGTTATGTACATATATTTTTAAATTCGGAATATGCACAGATTATGAATTCGGTTATGTAATTTTGAAGATCATGACCAAATTGGCCCATTTGTTATTAATTGAAAATAAACCTTTTTTGAAAGAGATAATACAGAGAGCTTATTAAAAAAATGTGACCTATATCCTATTAACTTATAAGACATCTGATTTCAGCACCTTTGTGTATTATGGTCTTCCCAGAGGGGAATAGGCCTATGACAGGATCTCTTAGAATTTTGTGGATGTGTTCAGTATTATAATCCCATTAGTACTTGCTCATTAAATTGTACCATATTTAATTTAAGGATTTGTTATATATTGTGCGTAGTTTGAGTGATTTAATTTTTTAGACTTTATTACCTTTGTTTACTGTTATTGACCTTCCCAGTTAGGTAGGCAATGGTTTTTATTTGTGGACTAGAGGTATTAACGGCCGAGTTGTTAATCATAAACAATGTGGTTGATGTTTTTTGAAATGTGGTTTTAGTGAATGGAAATCACAAATAGGCCTAGCTGTGCTATGAAGTATTGGAAATGTAAATGTCACGTTGTTATATATTTTGGGGGGACTTAAATAAGTGGCCTACACTCGTTATTTGGTTGTTTTTATTGAACATTTCGTATATTATCTAACTTCGATGTGTAAAAATCGTACATAATAAGTTTTAATAAATTACCTCATTGGCCTACATTACAATTTTAAAACCATAAATTTAACACTAACATTACAAAACCAACTATGACCTAGACTTAGATATCAAAGAAACCTTACAATATTTATAACTTGCTCAGCTTGATATCGATGAGTAACTACTTCTGTGAAATGGAGGAAAGAATTCTCCCATGGGTTACCAGGAGCCAAACCCACATGTTGAAGCCAGCTAACCAAATCTCATCACTTGTGAGAAATAGGCCTAGCCTATCTCACATATTTCCCTCATATTTATTGCCATTTTCAAAGTCTCATAATATTAGTTACTTCTTGCTGTTTATTGTTTACATTAAAATTACTATAACTAATAAGTTGAAATCATATGCTAGGTTGAATAAATTGTAATATCGAATTGTTATTTTAAATGAAAACATCGAACCATTCGATAAAAACGACCGAATAATGTGTAGTGCTTATTAAAGTCAACCCTATATTTTAAGTGTTCTGTGCTTCGTGTTATCTATTAACATGTACCCAATAACTCAAAAACATTTGAGAAAAAAAAACATTTGTTGCAAATTTATTTGTAACAAAATGTTTAAGAATTGTTATATGCCTTCCAAAATACTGTTTTCATTTTGTCTAGGTCCGTAATAGGCTTACTTTGGCAATCATCCTGCCACTATTTTTGGAACAGTTTTTTTACCAGGGAATTAAAAAAGTGCATTCTTTAAGAGAAAAGAATTTGACTTCCTTTCAAAATCACGTGTCATTATGACGGATCGGTTCTTGTTTTCTGCCTCCTAAAAGGAAATGATGTCGGTGAGAAGTAGGCTACTCTGTCTCTATCTACTATTTATTATTGTATTAAGTTTTATCTAACGTTTATAAGTTACATACGTATTGAAAGAATTAAAGTTAATGTCAACATTTATGAACGCTCAAAAACGATTTTAGCTTGAATTTAGGTACTATCTTAACCCTTTGAACCCCAGACCAAAATATTGATGGTGGGAAAAACGTACCAAAACCATTTGACCTAAGAACTGCAGAGAATCCCTGGAACAGAAACAGCTGTATTGCATACTGTTCGTAAAAAAATTAATATTTTTGCTATTTTTTATGCTATTGTCTTGTATTACACACCAAAATGTCCAGAATGAAATTGTGTACACAGAAAAAGTTTAGTCTGAAGTATAAAAAATTGTTTAACAACATTAAAATAACTTTAAAATATATGTTTATAGATTTTTAGGTAATAAAATTGATTTTCATATTTTTTAATTCAAAAATAAGAAAAATTTTTACCATGAGCACCCACATTTTATTTTTCTCAATTTAGTTTTATGTATGTACAAAAACAATTATATTGATATCTCTAAAGATAAAGATTTTGCAACTATGATCTCACTGAGGCCGGTTGGTCATTGTCCGGAGTAGGTCTAGCGGCGGCGTTACCGCGAGAAGTAGATAGCTGACTAAATGGCATTTCTTCGTCATCTGAGTCCGAGATAGTTGGCCTATAGGTAGGATCAATATCAGTGTCATCACTGTAAATTGACGAGATGTCAGACCAATCCTCATCTGATAGGTCAACATCCAGGTGTCTGTCCAATTCACTCGGGTGATTTACAATGTTGTCACTCATTGTTCACAGAACTGATTATTACTATAAGATTAAAACTATAGAAAAAGTAACTAAAAACAGTCCTCAATTACAACATTTAACTCAATTCATACGCACAAAGACAATATACGTAACATTAGACCGCTTTGTAAACAAATACAGCTGTAGCAACAAAGAGTAATATATTTTTTTTTAGCATAGATGTTATTTTAAATACACTATATTACTAACAAAAAAATTGTATTTTACTAAAATACTCATAAATATGTATTGATACTTGTAAAATAAGTATATTACGGTTTCAAATAAATATGTATTAAACGCATATACCATGGCGACGATATTACATTGTCCGGGGATTCTTGCATCTTCATTGGCGATGATACATCGTCGCCGCGGGGATCTTCGCATATTTTCTCGGTGACAATATTTTGTCGACTGGGGTTCAAAGGGTTAAGGGATATTTTTTCTTTTTAGCTAGGAGTATGGGGAAGTGTCGAACCCCCGTAGCCCGCATTGATAGCAAGGGGCATTTCCAATTGTTACATTGCCATCCTCAGATCACATACGAGATTGTCTTAACGTGATTTAATGTCAGAAAAGTTAATGATCTGGGACATGATACCAATTGTAAATCGGGAATTTACCAATTGGAATTCCTTCGGCTAACAGTGTGGGCTTCGGTGGCAACACTCTGCACTTCTGGCGAAAAAAGAAAAACATCCCTTGAGATAGTGCTCAACTCCCGTGAGTGCTCGTTAAGGTTATCTTTAACTTTGGTACTACTAGTAACATATTTATGATAACCTTATCTAAACCTACTTAAATTGCATAATTGGAAGTAGATGGGGCCCTACATCTCGCTGACCTCTTCTTTTTGGGGTTCGGAAAACAAGAACCAATAATTATAATGACATGTTATTTTTCACAGTATGTCAAATAAAGTCTGTTCTCTCTAATAATGTATTTTTTTTAGTCCCTGATAAGATAAACTGTTCCACAAATAGTAGCCTCCGGATAATACAAAAACTTCTGACAAAGTGTGAATTACCAATGGCTAGGTTGGATGTTTTCAGCTTAACATAAATTTATTTGCAAATTTAATTTATTGTACTAAAGCAATGTATAAACTTCAAAAGATGCCTGTATATATACACACATACACGCTCTAGACAACTAGCGTAATTCTGTAAAAAGAGAAAGTGGGTTTTATAACAGTCTTTTAATGTATAGTAAAAATTAGATAGTAATTAACTTTGCCTTTTCAAAACCTTCACGATGAAGTGTACCCCATTGGGTACACGTAATCTTTCACAACTACCGTTGGGTACACACAACTGGCTTTCGTAAAGCGTATTGTGTGCTCGATAGGGTACTCGTTGCTATGCAATTCCTTACTGTGTTTTTATTGTTTGCCTGTTTTTGTAGTTTCTAAATTTGGTCCTGTGCTTAAATAAATAACTTGGAGAATTGTGTACCCTACCGGTCACATAATTGTTTAATTTTTAAGGTCTATATTTTGTAGAGACCTCTTTAGGTACAAGGAAAAACATGAAAAAAAACCTTTTTTTTGCCGAAATTGCAATAAAAGCCTACATACAATTCTCTTTATACCTTAACGTTTAACGTAAAATAAACGAATATGTTTTTTGGCCATTATTATTGAATACATCGACTAGCAAATACAAATGTCCCAAAATAAGCCGTTGTTGTGTACGTGTTAACTTATATCTGTATTACAATACTGACAAAGCACTGCATACTTAGCTGAAATGTACAGTTAAACTATATTTTTACTAAAACTAAATTGTATTATCTGGGTATTTTCCTACTCTGTGCCCAAGCATAACATGTTGAAATTAGAATTGTTTCTATCAAAATTACTCTTTGCTTTCAAGATTATGAATATAAGCAAATCAAAAATTGGTGGTTTAATTAAATAAACATGGTTGTTCTGTCATTGGGCAATGTTTACATATTTAACAGGCTCTTTCAATTAATATTATTTTGTCCTGTAGTGCAACTTTTTCGCAAGTTTACGGATCAGTGGGATTTAGCCTATAAGGTTTTTGAAATAAGAATGGGCCTATATGTTAACCAGTGTCGCTAAGAATGTCCGTATTAAATTTCATAAAAATCGGTTGCATAGTGTATGCATGAAAGTGTAACAAATAAACACTTTAATGTTTATGGTATTAGTTAGGATTAATGTTTATTGCCCATAATGTATTCAAATTATTACAGTCCATTCCAGTTAGACAGAAACCATTTTAAACATGTTTCATTCTAATTTCATTACTTACTTTATAAAGTATGCAAATAGATGTTTTGAATTTTGAAATTTTATATAAAAAACCAATTTATTGGAAAATAAGGTATGCATTATTTTTCAGTTCAATAATATACTTGTCATATTTTATTTTATTATAATTTTCTAAATTAAAGTATACTATCTTTTGTAGGTTAAAAGTAAAATTTTGTATTGTTAGAATTTATTTTACTTTTATTTTGTGAATATTTCAAAACAAAATGAAATAGACAACTAAACATTATGTATTCTTCAAAACTTCACCTTTAATTTATGTATTTACATGACTGTTACTCTTTATGTTACTTTTTGTCACAAACAACTTTTTAAGAATTTTGGGGAATGTGCTTGCATTCTCTCTCAAATCTGCCTGCCACCAAGCAGTTTTTAACATTGCCAGTCGGAGGATTAAGGCTTAAAAGAGGATAGGCCTCTTCTTTTTAAATAAACTAGTGAAACATGCACTTGTTACACACATCAATAAATACTGCAAATATGGTTCACTTCAGATATTACCTGGTGAAATGGATTATGAGATATCATTTTAGAATGTCTCTTTCTTCTTGGTCTTCTCTTCCTTTTTGGACATAATGTGTCTACAGTGACTGTTGCAAGCTTCTTCAACATCTCATTTGTCCAGTCGTTTTGTCCAAGAATATATTTCAAGGGTTGTATGTTGTGCTGGTTGAAGTTCCATGTGATGAAGTCCTGGTTCAAACACATGCTGGTGAAGTTGTAACATTAATCTCTGCTTAGTGGTCTGATATTTCCTTTAGTGTAGCCTGTACTATTAAGTACTATTAAGCCATGTAGGTTTGCAACATACAGTCAATTTAAAACCTGAAACATACAATTACAATAGGAGGAACTGGGAATTGTGTTTGATTGGTTCCTCAAATTGTTGAATTTACAGCCTTAAGTTGGTATCTGTATATAGTGCAGTTGGTTAGGCTGACCCTTAATTAAATGTCTGGCACTTTACAATGACTGATGTTATGTATTTTTTTAAAGACAAATTTGAACATTTTTCTATTTTTAATCGCCATCTAACTAAAAATAATTAACTTTAAACTTTATACTAAAGTATTAGCCCCTTAATGCAGTAGTTTTCACATGTGTGTTTATTTAGCCAGCCATGGGAGTTTGTCGACCATCACTGACAGCGAGTCAACTACATGCACAGTTAATTGCTATTGTATTACAATTTTAAAAATGTAGTGAAAAAAATTGTACCTGAGCTGTTCATAACAGCAGGAAACACTGTGCTCTAAAATGTTGAAACGATCAACTAATACATTCAACAACATATATTAATGACAAAAAGATAATGACTTGTCCTCTATCTAATGATACAAATATTTAATTTCCTGAAATATTTCTCGCTGGCATCAATAGATTGCATAGGAATACTATATGTACTAAAACATGGTGTCCACATAAAACCATTGCAGCTTGCGGTGAGTTTGCCATGTTAGTGAAGCCATGCTTAAAGGTAATGGAGGTAAAGAACCAAAACATGTGAATGTGATTGCCCATCAGATTTCAAGTTAACCACACCACTAAATAAATACATATATTTAAGTATAGGCTGCACCCTTCTTGAGCTATTGCTGGATACAGGATGTGATTATGAGCAATTGTGTTTTGAAGACAATGACGCATCATAAGTTGGTTGAGTGTCAGTGAAGCCTACCACTTGAGGGACCAGGAATTTTCATTTCTGTCTGCATGTTATCTTCGCAACAAACTGATCTATAAACTTGAAATTTTTAATGAAGCTTCATTTTTATATAGCCAACATCAAGTTTGATGATGGTGCATGTCACTCCATGTGATTCAGCCGAGTGTTCAATTAAATATGCGTGCAACCATGTTGGTAACCATGGTTGCAACAAGAAAATCACAGATTAAAAAATTTGTAAAGAGCTGTGAGGTTGATCATAATGGCATTTTAACATGTGACAGTAGCACATTAGCCTAACTACCCAAATCTTACAGGACCAACCTAGATTGCTGAAATTCCTAAACACAAAACGCATTACAATATAATAATATTATGGTCATTTTTCATATTTAAATTTGAATGAAAAGATTATATTTAAAATTGAAAATTAAATTTTTATCACTCTCTTTACCGTAACCCAAGTTTATGAGATTTTTTAATTACCAAATATTTTTTTATTTGGGCAATTACTGGGTGGGTTGATGTCAATATTTTAGTATTAAAATCTGAAGTAGCCCATAAAAAATAAGAAAATGAAGTGCTAGAAAACATTGTCAACATTGCTGAGTGATAGAAGGTTCAGAGCACACACATTATTACTGGAATGTGGGAAGAGTGAAAGTTCTGTGCGTGATGGCTAAGAATAAAGTAAGTTATGATGGGAAAAAAAATTGTAAATTTATTCTTGAAATCTTAATCAACGTAGTACCAATTGAGATTGAAGTGCTAACGTGGTCTTCTGAGCTTGAATTAAGTTTATTTTTAAGGGATATATTTTCTCTTTGTGCCGGCAATGTGCGTAGCACAAGAGGTGTCACCAAGTTGGCACTGATTAATTGGTATTTTCTTTTGCTAAATCGTTCAGTGTTATTTGATCATGGAAAAGTTTTATATCACAAATTTCCCTGGCCATAACAGGTTTCAGCGCTATCCAGCATCGCTGGCTGAAAAAGAAAAACATCGCTCGAGATAGTAACTAAAATCAAACACGTTTCTTTTTTTTTTAAGGACTGCCTGGTTGTCATACTAAAGTATGGGTACTTTGGGATTATACCGACCACACCCAGACATGAATCGTTATTTGATATTTTTCTTCTACTGATTACTAGATTAGCGTAGAACAATATTTTGTCAATATAAAACAGGAATTATCTTATCGCAAACCCCTCCCCATCCTCAGACAGACGTCAAAGTCGAGCGGTCTAGTAGATAACGTGATTTCAGAGTCTCGCCGCCCGTTCAGCTGGTGCGTCGCTTTGTTGTACTTCCGTGTTTTACCCCTACATTTCTCCAAACACAAAAATTCAACAAAAACAAACATTACCAAACAAAAACTAAACTCTTTATTGAAAAAAACACTCAAAACTTGTTTTTAGTCTTGATCACACTCCGCCACCCAAAATGCGAGTGCCTCCGGCCATCAGCACGGGCTTCGGCAGCCGAATAGCTTTCCGAAGCCCGCGCTGATGTCAACAAAAGAAAACATCCCACGAGATAGTACCTATCAGTAAAATATCAAATTCTAGAGGGGCTGATCAGAAATATAATGGAAAGGCAATCGTTTCTATAAATTTATATTTTTGTGTTCTTCATACTCGTGTGGTCGGTATAATCCCAAAGTACCAAAGTATGAAATAAGTTTATTTTGATCCATTAATTGCTCATAATTATGAAACTTAAATATTTGAAAAATAATTAAAAAATTCAGAGGTAGTTTCTAAAAACTCAGTTTTTAAAATTATTTTATTTTTATAGCTATTAAGTGGACGTTGGAATGTTTCAGCAGGATTTCATGTCTCATACCAGTCCTCTACCTCAGGTGTGAATAAGAAAACCTTTACAAATGTGGCAATAAACTGTCACTTAAAGTTGAAATAATTATTAGGTGGTATCTGATGAATGGTGTGATATCCAGACTGGAGAGAATCGGCCCAAACAAGAAATGGCAATGCATTACTTCACCTTTGTTAGTTAGGGTGTGACGTATTTGTGCTCTTTACTCCTATGTAGTGACATCGTAAGAAATAACTTTTAGGCTGGTTAGTGACTTTTTACATCCAATGACGATGGTTCACATGTTCATTAAGCGTGTATAATTTTAAAAGGTTTGTATAGTATAGATGATTACCACAAATAGCACTTACAAAGGTTGATCCATTACAAAGATGGCAGATGTTTAAAAATTTTCTTAGTTGTAGACAGACATTTTTGGTAGCCATCATCTAAGCGCACTAGTAAATCAATCATTTGAAAAAATGTTAGCATCAATTGAATACTGCATTATGCTGGTCATAAAGAGTATATTATCAAGTTGGTTATCAACAAGGATCAATAATTTTGGTAGTTATTGATGGGTAAACCTGTTATCAGTTACACCAGAAAGTTCTTATCTTTAGGTCACCTTTTGGTCATTACAATTAGCCACATGTGCCATTCAGTATGCCAAATAACAGTTACTTCAAAAATTTGATTATTAGGCGTAATACTGATGTACCAAGTGTTATTACTTTATTAGTAATTGTTCAGAAAACATTAAGCCAGTGGGCGACTTCATGAACATCTACACTTATTTATACACAATTAATAATAAATTGTATATAAACTGTAACAGAGCTAATATGAGACAATTTTCATATATAATCTGTAGTCTATAACAAAACTTACTTTTATTTGCTACAATTGTGATTCACACACACAACAAAATTACATTACATTACATTTTATAATACAATAATTAAATTATCAGAAATGTCATTTTATGTCATTAATTATAGGAAAACGCATAAAAGCTCATATATATATATATATATATATATATATATATATATATATATATATATATAAAACAGAACCAACGCAACTGTATTGGACTGGTGGCCAAGTTCAATATAAACACAACCTTAGAAACAGGTTTTTAAAATTGTAACAATGATGTCAGTAAACAACTTAAAAACTGAAGCTTTTAATTCAATGTGAATTGAGTTGATAATTTATTTTTGTACTGTTCTCTTTTTGACACAAATTATAGCTTTTGAAATGTCAAAATTAATGGTCCTGAAGGAGTAATGAGTAACCTGTGTGGAATTGATCTCCCATGTGCAATAACTAGCATAGTTGAAACCCTGTTATTGTTGAGATACTCCAGAGAAGTTTTAAAAGTAATTAGTTTTATGAGATCAAAGTAAAGTTTTACCAGAAACAAAAGATACTTGAACCATGACACTTTTTTGTTTAATGCAAGGGATAATTATTTTACTTTATTTTAATGTGTTCAATAAATTGAAACAAATCCAGGAGGAGGTATCAACCCTAAAATATATCAGAATGCAAAGTGGAATGCGTCCATTTATTAGTACCAGACACTGCAGAACAACTACTGTCTTGTCTACAATTGAAGATGAAGCAAACTTGGAGTTGATAGATAGAATAATGGTTTGTTCTTATTGATAGATGGGTCTCGGGAATTAGTTTACTCTTGATATTCTAAGGTTTAAATTAAACATACAGGCTACGTGAACTGAATATTCTGAGCTGTTCTGTTTTTACTATATTTGAATTAATAATAACTGCACAAAATTTTATGAGTCAGATAAAGCAGCAATTTCACAACTTTATGATAATAATGGCTGTGTTTCATCGGATAAAATGCTTCTTATATTTTGCAATAATAGCTGTTGATAACATTTTAAGTTTAAAAACAGACTCTTGTCAATAAGTATATCCTTGAATTTTATGAAGAGATTTAGTAGTTTAACAGCTCAAGTACATGCAAAATAGCCTGTAAATAAGCCTAAAAATTAAATAGCTTGTTTTCTAGGCCTTTAAAAAAATCTACAGTATCAAAATAGTATTATCCAAGGTATAAATTAGAGAGCATTATTCATTAAAGGGACTTGTCTTAAAAATATGTTTTAAATTTGGAAAAAAGATATGTTCTCAAATTAATAATGTCCTTTGGTTTTGCTCTGTGAGTGGTATTTAAAAATATGAGGATGTGTTTTAAGGTTAGTAATTACTCTTAAAAAATGGGTCTAAATATTTTACTTTGATGTGATCTATTAAAATTGATACATAAGTATTTACCATTGCCTTTTATCAGCAATTACTTGTCGATCAATTACGTAGGATTGTCTATTAATAATTTTGAAAGATTTAAATTGCTAGTATACAGTTAACTCTTTTCAAACGGGTGTGGTTTTACTGTTACTTATATTTTTACAAACAGTTGACAAAAATTAAACATTATGGAAATATAATAAAACAATTTAAACATGTGAATTTAGAACCTTTTAACTTTTATCCCTCACAACTGTGGTAAGGACATGAGGAATTTTATGATATCGTATTGACTTAAAGGATCTTTTTATTTTTAACCCTTCAGCATGCTTTCACATAATAACCTCAGTCCACAATTTATTGTAGGTGATATTCCTATGCAATTTATTAGCAGCAGTTAATTATCTCACCATATAGAGGACAGATCATTCTAATCTTTTGTCATGGCTATGTTTGTTTTATACAACTGGTTTTTTTTACCAAACAGATGATTTATATTAACTGGTCACTTCAACATTATTGGAACGTAAGTTTTACTGGCGTTTGAACAGCTCAGAATTACATTGCGTTTTATTTCACAGTTTAAAACACTTATTTACATACACCAATACAAGTAAATACATGCAAGTTGTGGGTGGTGTTCTTTATTATTCAGGTGATCTTTGGTATTGTGGCAAGCAAACTAATAATTTATAAATCACAATTTCAGTGCTTGTTAAAGAATCAACAAAGGATCTAACCAAGAGGCATTATAATAAGTATTTAAACAAGGCAAGAATAAATGAAGTATCACTGTTAAAGTCAATACAAATTATTGTAAAAGTCTAAATGTTGGTTATTGTATAAAAAGTGCAAAATAGCATTCCACAAGTGCTGCAGTTGGATAGGCTTAGTTATAACAATTTAATTTTTTTATTGTATTAAGTATTCCTATCATTGTTAACCTTTATTTTTACTGTACTTTACAAATTAACCATAAAGTAATGACAAATGAGAATAACTGGGTAGCTGACTTAATGTTAATGACAGTAGGCTGGCTAACTCCTGCAGCTGACAATAAGCTGGCTCATGAAAATTCCTATGAAGAATTGTTATAAATTATTTAGTTTCAGACATCTTTGTAGACTACATGAATGACATACATATGTCTTAAGATACAAAGTCATGCAAATGTGCATGTTTCTTTTGTTCCGTATTACACTTGACTATTAGACTGATACTTCTTCCAGGAATTTGAATGAAATTTCATATCAAATAATGCTTTTGGAGATGATGAATTAAAATAGGCTGCCTCATGAAAACGGACTATTCTATCTTTATTGAGAAATAAAGATTAGTTAATTTTATAAGATTGTGAACCAGGCATTTTATTATGTAAGATCGGTTTACACATATAGAGAAGGCAGGCAAGTATTTTCTGTGAGTAAACTTCCCATGTACAGAAGTGGTTGTGTTTCCTTCCTTTTCTGCCTGTTAGGTATAAATTGTGCAGTCAATTTAAACCAACCAAGATCTGTGGAATGGTAAATATTCCAAATAGTCATGTTTTCAACACATTGCAGTCTTATTAAATCACACCCACAACATTTGCACTAATTATATGTTGCACTTTTTACACAAGATTTAGATCACTATTACATCAATAAATAAGATGTAAAAACATGATTTATTCAGGATAAACAAAATTTGCATAAATATTCTATGTACAAAACACAAGTTTTTTATAATAGTAAATGCGCAGAAGAAAATTCAAGGTATAAAAAAGTTAATACAACTTAATACGTAATATAAATTTGTAGTTTTAACAGATTTAGGGTCGACAAATGTTTTAGGCATATCATTGGTTTCAAGCATCAATGATTCATTTGTTATACTCCGTGGTTGTTTTTTTTTTTTTTTTTTGAGGTTTCTATTTTTAGTACAATCTGGATAGAATTATGAATCGGCTATAAGGATTAGATATAATACTGTACTCTTTTTTAGTTTGCTTTGAGTTGTTTTTTTACTTTGGTTTAGTCATTTGTATGATTATTCTTTATAATGGAATTGAGATTCTTTAAAATATTCTTTCATCCATCAACCCCTGGATCCTAGGTGACAATTGTGTACAATAAATGTATTCTACTAGAACATCACCTGGACCTGAGTACTAAATATCTGTATTGTGTAAAAGTTTTAAGTTAAATTAATAATATCCTTTTGTTTCAGCCTCGCATAGATCCGCAACAACTGCTCAAATGTTTGAGTGTCCTCCTCTCACCAAAAGGAGGAATTAAAAGCAAAGATGAGGTTCAAAGGCTTGCCAGGTAAGAAGAGCCAGACAAGTTACTTATTGTCTAAATAAGCCATTAATATACATTTTAAAATAATAAGGAGTCATGCACTTATGGTGGAATAGACATGACTTTACATGTACATCATAAGTGATAGAAGAATAAAAATTGTAACATTTTAATGTTCAATTATGGTGTTAAAAATGATTGCTTTTGGTTTTCAGTTATAAGATTCAATTTATAATAGAATAAAAAATGGCGTTAGCAAATAAATGTTTTATCTTGTAATTAAAAAACTACTATTTTAACCAATATAAATAGTTATATTGGTTAATTTTGGTTTTCAGTTATAAGATTCAATTTATAATAGAATAAAAAATGGCGTATAGCAAATAAATGTTTTATCTTGTAATTAAAAAACTACTATTTTAACCAATATAAATAGTTATATTGGTTAAAATAGTAGATTTACAAGTTTGTAAGAACTTTTAACATTAATCAACAATACTATAAAATCAATTTCTTTAATAAATGTTTCCATAAGCTTCAAAAAGGGTTGGCTGTATTATCCTTATATATCTCAACAAAACACACGTCCTTAGTTTTATTTTGCAGCCTGAGATAATTCATTTGTATTCAAATTATACCAACATTATAAAGGTAGTCGGGAGTTTCAACCTTACTACTGCCCACTGAAGAAGTCATTTCTGCTCTTGAGAGTAAATTGCATTTTTATACCATTAAAATATATAAGGAATAAAAAGAAATATGGAGAAGTGTTTATATTTCAATATGAAAGTCTTCAGGAAAAGATAGTTAATATTAAACAGTTCTACAAGAACACATACATCAGCACAGGAAAACATAAGTGAAGTGGATCAGTGTGTCCAAATTGGTTACAATTGTTAACGTCTGACTTGAATTTTTAAGACAAACTTTGTTGACTTACTATAGTGAAGGGCTAGAATGTCATTTCGAATTGACATCTTTGATTTAAATTGTGTTATTTATCTGTCTTATACCCTTGCAAACCGTAGGAGTGTGCTTAAGGAACCATTCATCAATTGTTAGTATTTCTGTTTACACCAAAGTGATTATGCCATCTGTTTATTAATTTTGTTGAGTGCTGTAAGATTTCTGCTGGTTAGTTAAAAAAAAAATTGCTGGGAGCTATGAGTATACCATGAATGTTGTAGGCTATTTTTGTGGACTGCGCTTTCTGTTTTTAGTTATTTGTGCTTAACACAGTGACTGTCGGATGCCTGAGGGCATGATGTTGGGGAGGCTTGTTATTTTCCACCCTCTTTCAGTCAAATCGAGCAGAAGACAGGTACCCTCTCATGTTTTTAGGTCAACAGCAGTCTATTAACAGTAAGGGAGCTCTGACAACTCTATGCTGCTCCCAGTGTAGGATAAACTGGAAGGTATAAACCAACCAGAATTTAACCTTTGTCGGGAACCCATAGAGGTTGAAATTTGATTGCAACGTAAGTGGATTACAAAGCCGGCAGTAGGACACTCATAAAATAGGTTTATGAAACCTACATATGTACATATTTTCTTGATTAGGGCAATAAGGCAAATTAGACCAATAGCACTGGAAATATAATTCATGTGAACCAGAAGTGCTCCTACATGTGCAAAATAATAGTCGTGTCACAATTTTGCTTAACCTCTAATCCTATTGACCATAAACACTGAAATAATATCTACGTGATACACTCCTATTCCATTAAAAAAAAATAGTGCTCCATCACATTACATCATAGGCGCTTTCATGAATTTGAAAATTATGTGAGAAACTGCGGTTAACTGCTAGTTGCATTGTAAAACTGTTAGCCTACCGTATCGGAGATAGGTTTTCTTTCTTTTTATGTAATTAAAAATCTAATATTATTTCTAGATTACATGAATTGTACAAAATGTGTAATAAACAAAATAAATACTCATTTAAAATTACTAATTTTATTAATACCACTAATTTTGATGTTTCTGTCCTGCTCTGTTGTTTTTTGATGCTTATAATCATAAAAACGCACAATAAACATCCTTTGTTCGAAGTTTGTTTTTGACGATTGTTAAGGAAATTGAATTTTCCTGACATTTCGCATCGTTCAGTGATACAAATAATCAGTAACACAACATTTCGAGATCTGTAATCTGATCTTTTCTTCAGGTAAATAACTAATCTAAAACGTAATTACATAGGAGGTTAAAATAAACAAATTATCCCAGAGCATTGTGACATGCATACATCAGGAATCGCAACCACCATGTTGTGTGTCAGTTTCACTAACTCTAAAACATGCACTTAATAAAAAACAAAACAACACTGATTGATAATTTGATCATATAAACTGAAATACAGAATACAGGTCACAATAGATGGATGGCAAATGTCCGGAAAAGTCCTGTTCCTTCAAAAAACATCATTATTTATAAAATATCCATTTACAAACCTTATAGGTTCTAATTCAATAAAAATATTTGACTTACTATATAGCCTTGTTTTTTTGTGTTACATTTTTTATGTTATAATTTTTTTTATCATATATTATGATTACAGTATTTTGTTAATATAAATTTGAAGTTTTTAAGTTCTCATTACTAACATTTTTAACTGGTTGATTTAATTATTTTTTACATAGTTGAGTTAACAAAACTGTCTGTTAATAATATATAATTTTATCTATTTTCTTTTTCTTTTGTTCCAAACATTACTAGGCTTTGATCCTATTTTTAAGTTAGCAATTAACATTTTAACTCTTAACACGTATTTTAAAAATTATTCTGCCATCAAAGTGTTTATTTTTCATCCAAATATTGTTAAAATACTACATAAATACATGAAAAACACCAAATTTACTTACATACGAGTAGGTGCCAGTTAAACTTTGATCTATGACTCTAATGCTAGATATTTACTCTTCTTTTGTCGAATTGGCTAGTGACTACATTAAAAACGCATAACTTTGTACATCATAATTGAACATTTCTGTTAAGCTCTCATATAAAACAAAAACAACAAATATTGTATGTGATATATTTGAATTTTGAGATATATTTCTATGGAGTGTCGATTTCGCTGAGTGTTCAGCAAAGCCTCTCTTGCCAGTTGGTGGTCAAATCTGATTTTCTGTCTGTCCATGTGCATTATAACGGTCAATCAATTTAACTGGAGGGTTGAAATTTGATGTGAAACTATGCCTACTGTGGCTATATTGGTATTGAAAATGCATCGGTCATTTGGCAGCCCCGATTTCTTTCTGTCAAGGAAGTGATAGTGGTTTCTTTTTAGAAGTATCCATGTTGCAGTGATAAAAACAGAATAAACAAATCTCTATGTGTAAAAGGAGATATCCTGACTGTCATCAATGAACTGTAAAAGTCATGAAAAAATATATTAGGTACATTGGGTTATCTCCCGCCGTAGAGACTCACTAAGGTAGGATTTTTCCCTCTAACCTCAAAGCACCGCCCTACTGTCTTCTAAAGTTTCATAAACTCTCATAGGAAATACTTTGCTGCAAGTACGTTATTAACCCACTATGAATCACATATATGTTTCAAACATCCCTGCATAAAGTGATCCAAAGGGACAAGGACGTGCTGTTAACATCATCCATTTTCGTGCTTGTGGCCACATAAGAGTGTTGAGTGAATCTTACCTTATCTTATAAGATAAGAATCTGCACATTATTCTGTTATTTGGCTGTTTGGTTTTCAAATTAATGTTAGTTAGGGACAACGATGACAAGCGAAGTGTTGTAATTCAGCTTGATTTGGAGTTTTATATTTCTTCAGTTATAGAGTGGATTTACATTTCTCTGAGGTTGACCGTATCTTATTAGGGAGTGGTAGTGATCGTGACGCAAAGCGTTAATGTGATATTGTCAAACTTGTCTAATATGTCAATGATATGGAAACCAACACCTGAGGAGGGTTGGACTAATTTGCTATTTTTTGTTTAAAAAGTTAGTAATAATCCAAATCAGGTTTTCATGAAAAGGAAAATCAGAAAAAGTTATATGCTTGGTATTAAAATTTGTAACCATGTTAATAGTTTGAAATAAATTGTACTTTTTTGTTTTGTACACTGAAGTAAGACTGAATATTTTTTTATATATTAATGTAAATTCCATATTTTTGTTTGTGAATTTTAACCGGACCCGTAAAATTGTTTATAATTTATAAATAAGGTGTAAATTCTTAATGCTAAGTTGAAGTTTGGCAAATGCTTTTTTTAATTAATATATACTTAAAAGCTAAAATATATTTATTTTTTTATGAGTTTTGTATTTATGAAGGAAATTATTTGCAATACTTCATAAAATACACAACAAATGTATGTGTGTATGTATACTGGTATATGTATATATAATGGTATAATGTACAATGGTAGCACATTCACCCCAAGTACTTTTTGTGATTCATTGTTTATTGAAATTAAATTAGGCTATTGCCACTTATACAAATTTTATATATATATATATATATATATATATATATAATATATATATATATATATATATACACACACATTCATATATATGAATGACATGATTTTCATTACTTTATAAAATGCACACAGAATGTGGAAACATTATATTTGGACACATAGTTGTAAAAAACTTATTTTTAAAGTTATAATGTAGAACATTTTAATACTATTTCTAATACTAAAATTCTTTAGAAAACCAACAAAGTAAAATATACAGCTCCATAATATTTAAAACTGGTTTGGATGTTTTAGACACTTCTGTGGTCTAAGGTTTGTCAGGTATGGAACAGGCTGTGAGCATATAGCCTGGAAGCAAAAAGGTTAAACTCTCTTGGTACTAAAACTATATTGCATTAAAAAGTACCTGAATAATCTTAATTTATGTGGAAAAAGTACTGGAATTCTTTAGCGAGTGAAATAATAAAAACACTTAAAGATATAAATTGTATGTAAATAGAAAAAACAATGTAAAATATTGCAGTAACTGAACTAACATCTGTTTTGCTATTTAACAAATAAATTAATCTGACAAAAAAATCTAAACTGGAAACAAAAATAAAATACCCGACGTTAACAATCCATTGACTAATCAAGTTTACAACCAAGCCTCCCTTTAAAAATTGTAGACCTAGTCAAAATTCTTATGTTAATAGGAAATGGCCACTGGTATTAATTAGTGTTATTCATGTTAAATTTTTAAGATCTGCTCTTTAACTCACTTCTCCTTAAACAATTCTCATATTCCTGATTTGTTCAAATTTTATTATTATTTAAGCCAATATGGGGCAAAATTCTTTACCCTTCATAATATTTTCCCTTTCAGATCTTTTCAAACAAATTTCATACTAAAGTTAAAAGTTTAAAAGTAAGCCAACTTTGACATTTTGGATTCTGATATTTATGTAATTCATTATTACTTAAGGCTTCTAGCCCAATTGCAGTATTTGATGGGTTTCAAACTATCAATAAATACGAATTTCATAATTTTCTTTTCTCCTTAGTCTGTATATTATAATGATTATGATCTTGTTCTCCATCAGCTGACAGCGGTTTTTAAAGAAGTGTCGTCCATGCCATGTTTGTTTGTTTCTTTACATGCCTTTAATAGTAAAGAGACAATTAATTAGTGTTGATAATTATTCTGACTGTTCCTTGTATCCTAATGTGAAAACAATAGTTTTTTACTATACTATTTTTAGCTGTGTATTTCCTGTTGTTATATATGTTATATTGTTATAAGTTGTTATAATAGATGAAAAAACTTTTGCTGATTACAACAGTTTGAGACACTTGTCAAATATTACCTAATGTCTCCATTTTTATTAAAAAATAAATAAATAATGCACTTGATTAATAAAATATACTAAATATATTCCGATTCGCTGATTTCAAAAATAGAAATGATTAGCTATATAAATATAATCATTTGTTTACATAAAATTCTTAACTATATAAGGTAAAATTTAATGTTTCAATAGAACCATAAAAGTATATTAATCATTAAATTGCTCTATCATATTATGGCATAAGGCAATGTATTACCTTAACTTTTCCTGTAAGCAGCTTTTTGAAATGGGCTTAATGAAATATAAAGCATTTTCCATCATTTAGGGAAGTTAACATTTTTAAGACAATGTATTGCCTTAACTTTTCCTGTAAGCAGCTTTTTGAAATGGGCTTAATGAAATATAAAGCATTTTCCATCATTTAGGGAAGTTAACATTTTTAAGACAATGTATTGCCTTAACTTTTCCTGTAAGCAGCTTTTTGAAATGGGCTTAATGAAATATAAAGCATTTTCCATTATGTAGGGAAGTTAAAATTTTTCTGTTAACCTTCAGCATATAGGTTAAAAGAGTAATTATGATTAACCCATTAGCTACTCCGTACTGCTGCAACTGTCCTCCTTGTTCAAATCCAATGAAATACAAAACAATCAGGGGCAAAACTCACCAAAAACAAATTTTATTGATTAAGGTTTTTATTTTTAGCTAATGGATTTAGACTACAATATTCTGTGGAAATTCTGGAAAGTAAAAAATATTTTATTATAAAAAACTGTTTTTATCCATGTTTCTGTTGTATTTTTGTAGAGAACTTAATTCTTTATATAAACATTTTATTTCTATAATCTATACTAATTATTTTCAATTTTTTGTAATTCCTGTAAATGTGACTTTTGAAAAAATATAAGTTCCAAACATCCAAACAACTTGCAAACCTCTAAAACATCTTATATATAGTTTTTTTCTGGTGTTAATGCATATTTATGTGTATAGTATATATGGTTTTTTTTTTAATTTTTAAATAAACTTTAATTTGAGCCCATATTAATGTTATATATTTAATAATGTGTGTAGTCATCAATCACTGTGCTGTCTCATGAGTGTTTTTGGTGCCACTTCGATCATCATGTGATTATACCATGATAAAAGTTGAATGGGTTAACAGAGTAAATTAGGAGATCAGGTTTTGAAGGTCAAATAAAATGCAGTGGAGTTATAAAATACAATACTTTTAATAGTGATAATTAATTACATGAAAGAAAGATCCTTCCTCTGGTTTGATGCCAACAAATTAAGCGTAAACGATGAAAAAACTGAGGAGATTGTCTTTAGTCTGAGCTCAAAGGTGGACAGTAAATCTGTAAAACTGCTGGGCATAAACCTGGATTCGAAGCTGAATTGGTGGGTTCACATAAACTCTCTTTGCTCTCGCTTATCGAGGGTTATTTTTCTATTGAAAAAATTAAAGTCCTGTACAAGCAAAAATCTAGTTATGAACGCTTACTTTGCTTTTTTTAATGCTCACATTACTTATGGCACTCTCTTGTGGGGCAACTCTGCTGGTGCAAAATTAGTTTTTAAGACTCAAAGAAGGGCATTACGAGTTATTGCAGGTATTGGTGAGAGAGATTCTTGTAGGCCTGTCTTTGTTGATCTAGGTATTCTTACCCTTCCATGTATATTTATTTTGCAAAGCCTAATTTTCCTTAAAGAAAATCTTAATTTATATAAATTTAGAAGTTATGTCCATAACTATAGTACTAGATCTCAGAACTTGATAGACCTCAAATACTTTAGATTAAGTAAAACCCAGAACAGCTACATGTACATTAGTGTAAAACTTTTTAACCTCCTACCACCAGATGCAGTTACCACTACTTTAAGGAATTTCAGAAGTTGTCTTGTGAAATGGCTGAAGCAGAAGGCTTTCTATTCAGTAGAAGAAATACTTTTACATGATTTAAGTGACCTTAAATTTTAATAATGCTATGTTTTAATTTTTAACATTTATTATTTATTGTTTTTATTGTTATCTGTTGTTTGTTAATTCTATTATTAATTTATTATTATTTATTTTAGCATTAAGTTTTAATTAATAATATATTTTGACTATTTTTTAATTGTATATTTATTTGCATTTCTCTATAGAGATGGTGTTCTTGACTGTTGATGTAATAGTACATTATTGTAAACCTTATCTGACTTTGTCAATGCATACAACATATGTGGGACGACAATAAATGATTCTTGATTCTTGATTGATTCTTGAGTGCCATTAAGGTTTTAAAAGCAAAACTAATAGTTCTAAATAACAATAAGGTAATAAATAAAATTACTAACTTGAATTTATCTGTTTCAGTTTGATGACAAAGTTCTCAAAGAAACTGGTGAGCAAATGTATTTATGTCTCCATACTGAAAGCCACTGAGACAGATCTTCTTTCAATGTAAGTAATTTGTCAATTTGTTGTATTCTAAATTACTGAAAATGCATGAGCTTTGAAGATAAATTGCCAATATTTAATACTTTGTTTAGTAAAACCTCGTTGGTGAAGTTACAGGAGGCATTTAAACCCAAATCTAGAAATTAAATTAATCATTGTTTTCAGAACTTTACATGAATAATTAAAGTGATCACTAAAGACATACACATTGTCGTTAATGTGGCAAGAAATAACATTGTAGTTCATTGAAAATATTGCAATTTATTTTACAATTTTTTAACAAACTAGTGATACCAAATTCCGTTTAACTATTGAAATGTATGTGCATTGAAATGCATGAATATCTGGTGTAAAAAGTCTAAGTATGCATGCACTATATATATACATATACACAGGACGTGAATGTACTTGCTTGATTACACAACATGTGAAAAAGTAAATATTCTCTAATCTCATTTAAAATCATATGGAACAGATAAGAAATACATATTAGTACTAGCTTTGTCAAGGTTTATCTTAAGGTTTGCCTCCTCTCATGTTTGTTTCTCTAAAATTCTTCCTGTCAAGTATTGGGTGTATCTATTATATTATAAATAGGAATTGTTTATATAAATTAATTTGGCTAATTTCTGTACAGAATTATATATTAACTCTTTTGGGGGCCACAGATCGCTTTGCATGATGATTCATACTAGTTCGAAGAGTTCTGAAGTTGTTAACATTGACACTGCAAAATAATGTGTTAATTTGTTATTTTCATTATTTTATTAAATTGAAAACTGCAAGCAAAGATGCGGGTAAAAGGTATTCATTTTATTTGCTCTGGGTAGGGTAGATTTGAGATACAGGGCATGGCAAGGAAATATGTGAATTTGGTATGATAGGTTAATACACATGTGGGTGTTAAGATTCTCTTTTTCTTATTTTGAAGTGAAAACATTGTGGTTTATATAATGCATAAATACTGGGATGTTACTAAATGTCGCACATGTGCTTAAAGTAGACTGGAAGTGTTTCTTGACATAACGACTGAAAAGTATTCTGGATTTATTCCATCATTACTCCATAACTCGGCTATACTCAAATGAATACTTTTTTATTAACACTAACCATATACAGTGTTCTAATAAAAGCTTTCATCTCAATAACAACAGTTTGTGGCACATCTTACATGTAAATGTTTGGTTTCTGTAACACACTTTATTTTCAATAATATTGTCTGGAAAGTAAACCTCCCCCACCCCAATAATATAATTGTATATTTTTATCTTGCCACATTTTATTCGGTAGCCTAGCTACTATATTTTTCCGCCTACCAGCACCACTGTGATCTCCTGTTCTGTAGGTCTACATGCACGAATCAGTTGGTAGGATAATTTAACAACCTCATCTGATTGTTCTGAGTTGTTAACTTCTTGATGTTTGGGCTAAGCATCCCTGTCAGAAAATACCTCAGGTAGAATTGTGATTATCTGTATTTATATCTTGTTGCTTTCTTCCAAGCATCCCAATATATGAAAACCCATTTGCATGTTCCATTACTTAAAAAAATTAACTAAATCACCACTTTTATATCATCATAACCATTAAATAAAATCAATAACAATAAAAGTTAAACGTGTAACTACTTGTGCGGTAGAGAATATCTAACACATAGGGAAACATGATCACATGTGTTAGATTCACACTAACAAAAAGGTCGTATTCCACTTTTCACAGTCTTTATCCACTCCCTCCTCTCATTACCGCCTGTTCAATCATACCTCCTCACATTGAAATAACTGTACATAAGATATAGATGAATAATAGTGTCACAAGTTTAATTATTTACAAGCTAACATCAAAGTAAAACTTATTTAATGATTAATAGGACTAACTATACAAACTACTAAATTATGATTGTCACTAAGCAATCGGTGCCTAAATCATAAAATTCCTGTTATGAATAAAAAGGTTTGCTCAGCAAGTATGATTTTAATTTTCTTAAGAACATTATCTTTTTCAACTTGCATTTCCTGTGGCAAGTTTCTAAAGAACACTGCACCTTTATAACTAGTTTTTTTTTGTAAATATCTAATATGTCGTACAAACGACAACCTTGTTATTAAAGTATTAAGCTGTTGATGAATTATATATTTTTCTGTTTTGAAAATATAAAGATTTAAACTGTCAAAATGCCAATTTCAGAAAACATATATCTGAATTGTTTTGTTTTAACTTGCACATAATTCTAATAGTTTTTTTTTGCATGAGAAGGATTTGAACAAGTTTTTTTTTCTTCAAGTGGAATTATACGAACATAGTATATCATATAGGAGTATGTGAAAGAATAATAATTGTTGAAATTAAAAGTAAATTGTTTTTGAAGTTTTCTTTAAAATGTATATTTTTTCTATTTAATCTACAGTCAATATTCAAACCTATAAATTTTGTAATGGTAATTTTTTCTATGATATTCATGTGAATAGAAATTGCATGATTGAAAAGAAATCAACGACGCTTGCCTGGTTGAAAAAAGTTTTATTTAAATCTAAAAGCAAGTTATTGTTGTTATAATGAAATTCTGTAAATTTAACCTTTAGATCATCATAGACATGAATCCTTGCAAAATACATACTTGGCCTCTATATCATTGACACAGTTTCCCGCAAAATGCCTTCATCCCTTGCACTTTCTACAATGGTCTCCCAACGTTTGGCTGTAGCAGTTGAATTTAGACCCACCATTACTACTTTATTCTTATTGTACACTAGCAGTTACCTACAGCATCGCACCCAATTTTATTGTTAATACCAGGGACACCATGAGCGTACTCTTTTTATATGATATTCCAAACAATCCTGAGATAAGTGATAACCTAGTCACTGGAAGATATTCCAATCCCTTGATCCATTTTAGATTCAAGTTTAATTAAATATGGGGCCCTGAAGTCAGAGAGTGTAATTATATTTTGTAACCTCTGAAATATCTCTTAATTTCTCTCCAGTATTTCATGATATTTTATTGAATAGCTCCAATGATTGCAATAACAGTTAACCTAAAGTAGAAGTCCTTAGATTTTCAGTTAACACACTTATTTATGATGTAATAAATTATGGAATTTTACTGTAGTTGATTCAGATCCCAACCAAAACAAACCCAGACAAAGAAAAGCTTCTCCACATAAACTGACATTTGTAAAATGTAACTGACTTTTACAGATGAATAACACCAAACATTTACTATCTGCTAATAAAGCACAGTCCTTAAATATAATGGATAGTGGTTGTTAAGGGAGTTTTCATAAAAAGTGGGGTGTAGCCCGAAGGGATTAAAAAAAAAGAATAGGACTGTGTTAAGTGTTAACTAGGGATCCTCAGAATGGCCATGTAAAATTTCAGTACATTTAGTGTAGATAGTAGTTTTTACGTGACTGAGTAACACATACAGATGCCATTGGATTGTTATGTAACAGTATAGAATTCCATTAAGTAGTACTTTTATTTACATTAAAAAGTATTTATTTAAAAAATTTCAAATTGCTAGTATTTAATATTTTTCAAACCTTGTTTAGTAAAATAAATATAACAAAATTATTCTAGGATAAGTTTTAGAGATTTGTAACAAATAGTTCTTTTTAGATACCTACATACATTTTCATGTATAAAAATGTCAAAAAAGTGTCCAAATAATTTGTATGTTTTTTACAATCTTTTAGGCAATGCAAAAGTTGAAAGGAGACAATAATCTACCCAAAAAATCATAGCTTCCTTTAAAAAATCTGATACAGTTCAGCATTAAATAAAATTATAATACTTAAAATGTTCTTTGATGTGATGCACATAAAAAACATAGTGAGGATTTTGTTATAATTACAGAATAAAGGGAAATGTACAATGCCCATACTGATGATAAATGGCTGCAATCACAGACAGGGTTCGAGCAAATGTTATCTCTAACTCAGACTTTATCCTCTAAATGGCCGTCAGAATTTCCCTAGGTGGCAGGGCGATTTTTGCCTTTGTGCAGAGGTTTACTAAATTGTTTATAGTTTGCTTATAATATGCTAAAACCCTAGAGTGTTACATATTTTTGTAATCTGTAAGTTATATTCCGTAGATTTTGAATCTGAAACAAAGAAAATTTGTTATAGTCAATGTTCAAAACCCAAATAAACAAAATATTGTTTTTCAAATGTCAAAATCAGATGACCATAAAAAGTAGTACAATATTTCTAATTAAATCCAAGATATACTAAAGTTTTATATCTGATTTATTTCTACTTTAATCTGTAGATTAGTACTTTTTTGGTCATCCAGGCCATGTCGATAAGCCTAATCTGAGATAATATGCTAATTACAAAATATTCTCTGTAACATAAATGAAATATAAATAATAAGCAAATAAAATGCAATAAGCAAAGGTCAGGCCGTAACAATAATCAATATATATTTACAGGCAATGTCATACTCTAACAATTTGTTGTAATAAAAGAAAGTGATGTTTTACTGTTATTTCACAACGTTAACTAGCACACGACACAATGAACAAATCGTGCAGATTCTGGAGTTCCCACAGCAACCATGGTCACTGTTGGATGACAATTATTACAAAGATAGTTAATCGAGAGTATAGATTTCACATTTAGTTTAAATGATATTATTTAAAACTGTTTTATATCATATGTTGAAATAAAGCAATGCCAGTCTGTTTTCTCACTGATAAAAATTTGGTTTGTTTGTGATTTCTCAAGTAGACATAATTTAGAAAATCTGTTGTATGGAATTTTTCGAAAGTACTAAGTTTTTTCTATACAACTTTTTAATTGCTGCAAATGCGACTTTTAAAAGTAACTGTACCTTTTCTTCTACTATTCATGGAAAAATAAAGAATGGACAATTATGATTTATATATGAAAATTAAATTTCAGAATCTCGTTTTTTCATTGGTGTATATTAAATGTATTTATAAATATTACATTATGAGAATACACAAGTACACGATCGGAAAACCAACAAGTGCACTTCACAAAGAAACAAAAATCGTTGGAAATCCGATGGATGCCTTATGGGTTACAGTCTGATGGCTTAGACAGAACATAAATTGGATCTAACAAACTCATCACCTCATTTTGTTCATTAAAAATAGTCATTGCGGTTAAACAATGTGATTTTGTCATTCCTCTGTGTTTTTCCTTAACCCTAGACTGGTTCAAAGTTGAAAATGATGTAAAAGGCTTGCTGTAAAAAATTATAAAAATAGAACACTTACTTAGTATATATCTTGCTTTATACAGTTTTGTTTTATCAGAAAATATAAATTATCGTAATGATAAATAGTATTTGTTGAAAGAAAGGTTTTTATAAGCAAATGAACATTTTTGTTTTATTCATATAAAAAATGCAACTTTAGCTCTTTGGGACAGTAAAAAAGTTTTACCAAGAAATTCAAAATAAGCAGTACGTTCACAATTTACTAAGGTATAAATAAGATTATGCAATTAGTTTGGTGCCAATTTTGCTACAAACAAACACTATAAAATTTAATTTCAGTTAATTTATAAAATATAATATTTGAAAGTGAAATTATTTTTATGCTTTATTTCATTTCTTTCTTAATAAGCAGTCAAAACCTAAATTTATACGGAAACCAACAATTTTGTACAAAAATATTTGTAAACGACCTTGAAAAGTTTATTGCCTTATTGCCACGTTTTAAAATTATTTCCTTGTAATTATTGTACTTGATAGCCTAACATCAAATACAAAATATGTGAAAATAACATGAAAGTTCAAATAACCACCATAAGTAAATAACTAAATGAAAATGTGTAGAATTTTCTTATTTCAGTTGTTTGACTTCTGGTTAAAATTAAATTACGAAATTTTGGGCTTTTTATGATTCTGTATGTTTGTGACACAATTTAAGGTAAAAGTGTATTATGTGTTATTACAGGCTAACAAATATAATGAAGTAATAATACAAAAACAACAATTAAAAAAATAGTTATAAAACAAGCCAGTTGTAACACATGACAATACAGGTTAATAATAAATTATTTTAGTTTTAAAATAGTGTTTATTAGTATTTCTTGTATAAAATAAGACACCAAATTTACAAAATTCGGTAAAGAAATAAATTTACAATAAATAAGAAATCCAATTGTTTCCATTTCCACTAGTTTAAATATTGGGATACCTTTATGTCAAATTCTTATGGCAAGGGTTTTCTTTCTTATTATTGTTTAATGCTTTATACTATTGACTCAATTACTATTAACACACCAATGAATAGTTTAGCAATGTCAATTAACTAAAAAACTACTGCATTTACTATTTTTTTCCTTAAAAAAAAAAAAAAAAAAAAAAACGAAAGTATATATACAACATTTTGAAGTACATCTTTCACATTTTTGGGCGTAAAAATAAACCCTATTTTTATGGCATGTCGAGGGAAAATATGGCAATGCAATATTATTTTGGCTTTAATTTTACGGGGATATTTTTACTCAACTTATTCTGTTGTTAAAATTTAAAATTTCAAGAATATCTATAATGAACATGTTTAAAATATTTTTGGAAATATTACCAATAAGTTGATTTTTGCTTTCCAGTTGTCTTATAACCCCTAATACACTTGTTTTGCTTCTGTCCACTCGCTAACTTAGCAATAAAAACAAAAGTTATAGCAATATTTAAAAAAATATTGAGTTGTTAAATTTTAGTCTGAAATCCTTTTTAAATGCAATATCTTGGATTGAGACTGATTTCCTATTTTTAAACACAGATAAAACTTAAAAGTGTTTTGTGTCTTTAAGAGCAGCTGTAAATGTACCAAATAATTATAACAATTTAGTTACCTTGTTAGTAATAAATTTTAATTCTGATATTTCATGAAAAAGCCACATTTAGTATTTGCAAAAAGTTTTATCATGGCAAAATATGTCAACATTTTTATAAATACTTTAAGAAGTATGGCATAACCATGGTACTTGAAATAATAATAAATTAGAATTGTCACGGTATGGACTAACCATAACTATGAGATACCATTAATATGTAGATTTAACATTGTATCTTTCTGTATCACGGTAAAATATAACAGAAAAAATTAGCAAAATTTGTTCATTACTAGAAACCTTTTCTATAAATTGGGAGAATATTATAGAAGTATTAGAGGTATAAAATTAAATTTTGTAAATGCAATTTTTTTTATCTGGAAAGAGTTATATTGAACTAAGAAACAATTTCATTAGAATTCCAACAGTAGTTGTTTCAACAAAAATTTGTAAATGCATAAGCAAGCATGACCACTTTAAAGATAGGCTTGCACAAGCCGGGATCAGCAAAAATTTTTTTTTTTATAGGCATCAGTTATAAAAACTTTACAAGGTGCCAACTATTTTAAAATATTTATAACATTTCTATGGTACTTTCTCCAACAAAATTCGTCAAAACATAAGTGATCATAGCCACTTTTAAGATACGCTTGCACAAACCAGAAGCAACAAACAACTGATACCTCTCAACTATGACGTATTTGGCGCTCCTGGCTTGTTCAAGTGTATCTTTAAAGTGATCATACTCGCTTCTGCAGTGACGTATTTGTTGCAACAAGAACCATTGGAATTGCAATGAAATTGCTCAAATACTTAATTTCTAGTAAATGTTTGACGATTACATTATTATTCCTGAGTTACCAGTATGTTATTTTTGATAATTTTTGTAAAATACTCTCACTCTAATATGTAGTATTGAGAGTTAACTATCCATCATGACAGATGTTTCGTAACTACTTTATGCAGTGAAAAGTATACTTATCCTTCTACATAGGAGATAGAACCCCTCTGTTTACAAGATCAACTATTTCAGTATAAAACTTGGGACTGAATGAATTTGCTAATGGTTAATGTGTTATTTAGGCGGTATATATATTCCAACATTCTTACTGGTGAACACACTTCATTAATTATGAATTTTATTATATTTTATATATCATACATAAGCATAAATTTTAAGTGTATGTTCCTATTTTTGTTCTAGGTTTATGTCAGCTGGAGGGTGGGATCTTACCTTTTCTTGGTTATCTGATGGTGTAGGAGCCAAAAATTGGCCACTTGTAACAGAGCTTGTGGACTTGTTACTTATATGCCCTGTTGATATTGACAGACTGAAGACAAATGCATGTCCTAAGTTAATAAAAACACTATCAAAGGACATAACTGCTGATGAAAGTAAGTTTGAAAATAGTTTAACACCTACATTTTGTCTATGAAAAATTGAAAATTTTTTCAAATTTACACTCAAACTAAATTTATTGTTATCTGTCACAATCAAATAGTAAATCATATTTATTTAATTTGGTAATTATTTTAAGTATCAAATTGGTTTAAATCAGTTAGCTAAAATGTAGAGAAAATAGTAACTCTTAGATAAACTATCTTATGGAATGTAATTGAATTAAAGAGTTATTGTATTATATGGATTTTTAATTTCACGTACATTAATGGACTTCCGTTAATTTGTGGTTTTTTTTTCAGAGGTGCGGCTGCTGGCTTGTAAATTGGTGGAACAATGGTTAAGAATTGTGAGGGGTGATAATGATGCCTCCACACCAAAAGTGGGAGAACAGACGGCAGGAGTCCCACAGCAAGTTTCAGTGTCGTCATCCCCTGTGTCTAGTGCCGGAGAAGCTGAACACTCAGAACATCCAGTGCCCAGTGGCGGTGTAGACGGTGCAAGTGATGGCCACCTCCCTGTTTATAAAATAACAATTAGAGACGGTAAACAAGTGCTGGCAGAAATAAGTGGTGATCGTAGATCCAGTTCTGAAGTAACCGAAGAAGATTGCAGTACTGGTGCTGAAGATGTAAATCAGGATGAAGAAGAAGATCGTGAAGAAGAACAAACATTAGGAGAAAGTGAAAGTGTTGTGAATGACATAGCTGATGATGAGGATGACGAAGATCTTATAAAGCCAGTGAAACTCAAGAAGAAACCTCAAACAAAGGCTGCAAAACAGAATACAAAGAAGCCAGCAAAAGTACACGCCAAAAAAGATCGTGAAAGTTCTGACAGTAATAGTAGTGCTAAAGCTGCAAAATTACAAAACAAGCTCAAAGATAATGTAAAATCTGATGGGAAGAAGGCAAAAGTAGATGTGGCTAAATCAAAGACTTCACCAAAAAGTAAAATAGCGTCCAAGATCAAAGAAAATGACACTACTAAAAATAGTGTTGTGAGTAAAGATGCTGAAGAGTCTTCTAGCATTAAACCAAAAGAAAAGCTGAGTTTGAGTTTGAAAAATAAGAAAACTTCTTTACAAGGAAAAGAAAAAGAGAAAGCAGAATCTAAGTTTGACAAAAAAGATATTAAAGATAAAATGAAATTTGATGATGATTTGTTAACGGAAAAAGAAAAAGAAACATTATCAAAGTTTATAACACCTCCCATCAGTAAATTGGGTAAAATCCCTAAAAAATCCTCGTCTAATAAAGAAGAAAAGCTCAGTGAAGAAAAAAATAGAACTCTTAAAGATGAAAATATTGATGTTAAACCTGAAATTAGAAAAGTTGTTGATTTAAAGAAACCTGATATTAAACGTCCAGAAAAGAATTACTCGATATCTGTGGAACCAAAAAGATCTGTCCAAAATGATGCTCGCCCTAAAACTGTCAAAACATACAATTCAAAGTTTAGATCAACAGGATTAGAGGAAGAAGTGAAACCTCCACCTCCCAGATTAACACCTAAGAAGCCTCTGCCCTCATTTACTCCACTTGGATTACTTGAGAAGAGTGACAAGAAATTGGGGAAAAGAACATCTCCTCCACCAGAAGTTCATATACCAGAGAAGAAACCCAAACCTGAATCTCCAGTAGAAGAAAAGAAGCCTGTTGAAAAAGTTGGTGGAATCAAACTTATACCTCCAAAACCAAAACGTAAGTGTGATTTGTTTTCTATAATTTATTTAAATATTACTAATATATTTTTTTCACTTTCTCAACACAACCACTTAAAATTATTGTTGAGTAATATTATATAAAATTTTGCTCAATCTGGAAACTGATTCATAAAAAAACTAAACAAAACTCATAACAGTTCAGAAGTGAAGGTTTGGAAATATAATACTAGTAAAAATATTATTAACTTTTCTGGTGTTAGTTATTTTCAGGCTGTCAGTGGATTTTCTTCTGCTGAGTATCTGGGTGTCCTTCCTTCCCCTTGGAAATTCCATCCCAGTGTATTATTTACTCTGCTTTACATTTTTTTGTATGTCTTTAATGATATGATTTTCAAAAAAATATTTTGCATAATTTTTTGATAATTTAGTACTAGTAGTGGTGTGTGGTATGAAGTGTTCAACCTCTGCATATACCTTGTCGTGAAACAAGCAGGATCGTCAGTGCTTACCATCTTTGCATCTTACCTCTGCACTTGGATCATTGGCCTCGTTAAGGTAAGGTTAAGCTGTTACCTACATTTTTGTTTTAGGATATTTTTTATTGCTGTGAATTTTAATGTTTACTTTTTATAAGTGTTATCCAAAAAGTAAGTTTCCCTAATTTTGCTTCCCAATTAAGGATTGTTATTAATTTTGTTCAATTACAATTTTTTGCTCCCTTAACCCTTTTACTGCCGACGTCCGATATGTCGGACGTCGGCATTTTTGCCGAAAACGCCAACGTCCGATATGTCGGACGTCTGTTTTTTTTTATTGTTACTGGCTACTGTTATGTTCAAATGCCGAAATATTCGGTATTTTGGTTGTTTAGGAGGAAAGGATAATGAAAGAAGCCATTTGAAGAACTTTGGATTTCTATTTTCGTCGTCTTTGACTAGAATTGACGAACTACCTAGACAGCTGTCAAAACCAGATGATCGGGTTAGATTACTGAAATCTTCGTTCATTGTTGTTGTTTACAATGTTATCGAAAGTTTTTTGAAGTGTTACTTTTGTTGATCAAGGATAAAATGAGTAAAAGAGTTACATCTAACTCTCCTGTGAGTGAGGGAACAATAATTAACAGTCTAATCGATGGTGGTGTACAAGAGCAAGACGAACTGAGTGACGATTTCCTTCAGAATTTGTCAGATTCATATGCCGATATTAGTGTTAGGGCTATTGATGACAATCAAAGTGATGTGGATGACACTGATGACGATCCTGACTATCTTACCATCAGATAATGAGGAGTTATTAGATAGTGAGGGGGATGTGGCACAGATAAGTTTACCTTCAACTTCCACTGGTAGGCCTAGAGGAGGCCTACCAGTTTTGGGAAAATCCTCATAGTGCAGCTATGTTTCAAGGTAGCACCTTCAAATTTGGTATATGTTCTAAGCAATTGCTCTAGTTTATAATGATATCATGCTCAAAATTTTAGTATAATTTTAAAAATAAATTATCAGATGCCAAACACAATTTTTATTTTTTTATTTATTTTTTTATTTACATAATTTTTAAAATTAAATAATGAGTTTGTTTCAAATTAAAATTTCTTTTTATTATTTAAAAAACAGCATTTAAATACGAGTAAATAAAGTAAAAATTCATGCAAATCTAATGAAAAATAAAAAAGATACAGCATTTTTTGTAAATGAATGCACAACAGCGATTTTCCCCCTTGGCAATTTTGACTGGTACGATAAAAAAATGGCCGGCAGTAAAAGGGTTAAGGTACAAGTGAGTGCTTTAAAAGATCTTGTGACCTGGAACCCCAACCAACTCATTCTATGTAGACTCCACCTTGTGTTAGCTGTTGTTGTAATTTACCATAAGATATTTAATATTTATAATAATGAAGTAATGTCCACTCAGATAGTTTTGTCACTGATTGGCAGTTTTTATTAAAGGAAGGGAAAGCTTTTCATAAATAGTGGTTAGCCAATGACCCCATATCAAGTTAACACCAACACTGCTGTTTGGGATATGCATGCTACATTGTTAATAAGTTTTGAAATTAACAAGTCTAAACTTCATAATATAATAGTTAAAGACCTTAGTTTCACAAGTTTGTGCCAGGTTGTTGCTTTGTCTATTGTCAGATACAGATAAGAAGCACAACGTGAAGAAAGTCATAACAATTTTTAATATAAAGAACATTTGTAGGATTGTTACACAAGATTAACTCCGTTGAAACATTGAATTACTTAGGCAAAATTGCAGAGGGCAGTTTGGTAACAAAGTTGCGGTGAAGTGTATTAAAATGTTATATTTGTGGGATTTACAGGAAAGTAATGGTGGCTACACAATAATTTGAAAATGTCATGATTTATTGTTGTTGACTACTTGCCAAGTGGCATGATGATATACAAACTCAAAATATTGTTTGAAAGTTCTCGGCAAACTCTGCTAGGCTATACAGAATAAGCAAAGAGAATTTCTATCAAACAAAGTTTTTGTTTGTTTATACAACGGCGCTCAAGCAACTTATAACATTCTTTTATAGGAATGTATAATGGCAATGTTTTGTACTGTATAATGGCAAGATGTACTGTACTTAACTGACTTAGTTCTAAGTGATGTTAACATTTTCCTGAAGCTCAAATGTTACATTTACAGTCAATGCTTTGTCATTGACAAATTGAAATATATATAGTGGATATTTAGCTAAAGCATTTTGCAGTGGGTAATTTTTTATGTTTGAGTAAAAATCTTGTTCTTCGAATAGTAAAGACGTGTTCAAGATTCATGTTATACCGTTAATGAAATACACCACAAGACATTTAAAATATACATTTTACAAATATTAGGTTTTTTATTATTTAGGGAAACTTATTTTTGGACATCTCTTTTACTTAGATTCTGTGTGTTTTTATTTAAGATGCTTTAAATTTAGAACTACATATGTCATTTAATGTGCTCTTTTAATTACGATGAAGCGCTACAAAAACTGTCATAATTATGTCCACCATCTTCACTTGTAACAAAATATGATATATGATAACGTGTCTTACTTTTTTTAATTGTGAGAATTTTTCAAATTTTAAGTTGATTTCATATCTAATTAATTAATTGATTGTTTAACCACATGGTTCTTCGTTAAAGAAACATCAAATATTTAAGTATGGTAAATTCATAATCATTGATATTGTACTTTATTGTTGATTGTAATATAGCTACTACTATAACAATATGATATATACACACTATATATCAAATATTTTACAAAACACTACCAACTATGTAAAATTGTTTAAATGCATTTTAAGAAGTTTAAATACTAAAACAGTCAGAAGATGCATTTGCAATGCATTCTGCTTGAGTTTTTGCTATAAGTAAAGATGGTGGATTTCTGAGTAAACCATGTACTTCCAGGTGTTGTCAGTTGTAGTTTTTTGTTCAAAAGTTGCATAAATCAGCCAGCTCTGTTGTGGAGTGCTTAAACCATTTTACTCTATTCTTTAAACTCAATCGTTTAATTTTAAAAATAAATCTACAAATAGCAAAGCTGTTTTTTGATTTTTGTTTTGTTTAATTAGTTGTTTTTTTTTTTAAGCTTCATAACGGGAAAAATTTTGAATTTGTATATGAATAAAAGTAATTATATATGAAAAACTGATTTTAATACACATAAATCATACTTTTAAAGTAGTACATCCCACAAAACTACCACAGAATATAAATGAGTAGAACTATTTGACAATATTCTTGGAATAAATTCAAAAATAGAAAAATAATATTACAATAATCTAAAAAAAATCTATAGCCTAATTGCTTCATGGTAAAATTAACCATTTTTAATAAAGGATCTCATGTACAAATTTCAAATTTTCTGGGTATTTTTAAACTTTGATTTAATAATCCTATTTTTAGTATTTTTACATAATTAGTAAAAAATTTAAAATTATTGTTTTATGAACGGTAAAAATTTTTCATTAACTAATCTACAGTAATTTATATTTATTAGATTTTTCCATATATAAAAGGTTACATTTTATGTAAATCCTTTAATTTTTAGTTTTAATTTAAAAATTCAACACATTTATGTTTGTTGGATTTTAGGTGTATTTAATTTTTTTTATTTAGAAATATTGTCATTTCCAAGATTAATTATTATTAGCAGTCATATTTATTTTGAATTGATCATTATTTAATTGAAATTTAATATCTAATATTATTTATTAATAAAAATACAAATTAATGAATTGTTCACATTAGCAGTTGGCTTGGTACATAACTTTATTCTTGTGTATCTATGAAGCATGAGGTTTGGAAGCAATTTAAATTTTTAAATCATGTATAATAATTTTAAGATTCCATTTTTGTAATGGGATTGCATGAAAGTTAGCTCAGTATTTCTTTGCATGCTTGTTTTAACATGGTAGCCACAGGTAAGTGAGTGTGTGAGGATGCGAGGCAGTGCAGTCATTGTCACAACAGAAGACATCGATGTGTGCTGTGAACAGTTCCCAGTCAACGATTGAACCTTCAGTGTCAATGAGACTTCACCATATAACAGTAATTGAAGAAGTTTATTTTAGGCTAATGCGCTAACCCTATAATTAGACGTACTTGATGGTAAGAAACAACAAATATCCCATATAAAGATCAGGTAAATAATGGGTACTATATTACATACCCAGTAGCAAAAATATATTGTTTGTATGTTACGAATAGTGGGTAAGGATACAAGACTAGAGATAAATTAATGAAAAAATTCATTAAAATAACTGATAAAAACCTTTTTAATGAGCTATAGTATACATTTTCATAATGTGAGTACTTCTAAGCTCTTATAATGTTAGTGAGACAAATTATCAATTTAATTTTGTACCATGAGCTTAGATGATGGAGAAAAGTGTTTTCTCTCAATTAATTTCATGTATAAAAGTTATTTCCTAGATATTGAATAATAAATAATAAATTTCAACACGGAAAGATTCGTCTCAAGTTTAGTGCATAAAATGACAAACAAAAATGATATTTCATTAATTCTAATATTGTGTAAACTTCTAAGGTAAACTATCACTTTATTATTATAAGTAGCGGTTCACTTTCAGTTCCAAGCAGTTACACCAAGATAGCTAATTCTTTTTAGCTATGTGTAAAATTGGAAATTTGTTCTTCTTTTTTATGTATACAATTGCATTTTAAAATTCTTTTAACACTGTACCCATAATTGCTATAACATAGTCGACTAAACATAAATATTAGCAATAATCCTTACTCATTTAGGATGTATAATAGCCTTCCAAAGATATTAATAATACAAAGTATTTATATTAATTAATGATCATTATTAAAAAATCAAATGTATTATCTAGTATATCTAGGGAGTACTACCTCACACCACAAATATTCATCCAGTGGATGGATAGGCAAATATCTTTGCAGCTTGTCTTTCATTTGAGCTCTGTCAGGGTAAAATTGAAATAATGGCATTCAGTATGTCTTGGTGTAACATCGTTTTTGTGAGAAGTGTACCGTGAAATACTGCTGACAGTTGTAACAGTGATGTCGAAAATACAGTCCTACTGTTTTAGTGAAATCAACCATTTGATAGCAGATTTAGAGGGGGGGGGGGGGGCAGAGACATTCAGGTGATATTTTAGACTAAGTAAGAATGATTCAAAGAGGTTTTGAAATTTATAGAAAATAATATAAAGATGGAAGACGAATTACAGGAAATCAATCACAAGCAGAGGATGGGTAGCTTTATGCTTGAGGTAGGCTTTTTTAAACTATAAAAACCAGCAAAATCCTAAAGTAATGTTATAGTTAATATCGGCAAAAGCATAATTTTATTCATTTATCAAAACTCAAAATTTGTATTTTGCTTTCTGCAATTAAAAAATTATATGTAATTTTATTTATTGCATCTTTTTCACCGTGTACTAAAATTACACATTGAAAATAGTGTTTCAAAACGTTGTTACCAATAACAAGAAGGCTACTTATATGCCAAGAAAAGAGATGACAATCCGAGGATCTTTAAAATACAGAATTAATTAGTAACACTTTCATAGGTTCAAATCAGAGACCAGTAAACATACCATGCGGCGAGAAACAGCTAGATGGTGTCCGTTGAAGTGATACTGTGCGCATGCGCAGATGAAAACGTCCACGTGGACGCTCGGTGAGAAATTCCAAAACATCCTTATCTCGTTATGATGTTTTCTATATATATATATATATATATATATATATATATATATATATATATATATATATATATATATATATATATAGTATAAGATTACAAAATGATAAATATCTGGTTTTGATTGAGGAAGTTCATTTTTGTATCGTCGGTAATACGGCCGGCTCTAATCCCCTGCACTTCTGTGCGTGTGTGTGAGTGTAAACCTACCTAGGCCTAGCTGCAATCCCAAATTGATAATACTGTAGTGGTTGACCCGCTCGTATGTGTCCAAGTTTAGTAATTGCTTTACTTGCGAGCCAAGTGCACTTTCTATTAGTGCGATATGTTCGCTGGAGTTGCAGTATAACGATGTTCATCTAAATTATTTCAACTAAGATAAATGCCAACAAACCAGAAGCAGCTGTCGTTTTCGATTTATTGCATATATCTGAGTAGGTAACTTCCGTCCTGTCCGTGGGCCGTTAGACAGGAATTAGCCGGCCCAGCAACACGTGCTCGATTTTATTACGTTAATTTCGTATTGGTTTGTAAAGAGAAACTAAACTATTGAATACTACCATCTGACCATTTCGAGCCGTAACACGAAAGAAAGGTACTAAGTAGTACAAGCGGAACTCTTTAACAATAAAGTTATAGTGGGACAAGATGTGTCACACTGTCGACAAGTAGGCCGTATAAGTTTATTGCTGTTCAGATGGATCCATTTTGCCTTTTACACTGTTTCTATTTAAACTATCTATATTGGAGTCGTACATATTTATCAAAGCAGCAGATTGCCAGGGAACTGGTTTTAACAATTCCTTCGTTTCCAATATTATATATGCCCTCCTAAGTTCCTACAAGGTACGTAATCACGAATTGTCGTCGGTGCAGGCTGGTTAGGTTGAGGCAGTGAAGGGTAATTTCATACTGTTAGAAGCTGTTATAAATATTCGGGTTATATTATATCTCTGGTTAACAATCATACGTCTTATGCAGCTGATGAGTAAAACATGTTGTACGATCAACTTTAAATTGATTTTCTTTAACTTTATCTTGCTTTTTATGCATTAAAGTTCTAATTCGAAATAAAAAACACTTTCTACTTAAAAAAATGTTTCCTGTAATTATACAACAGCATGCTATAGGAAGTTTTATGACGTGCTAGAAGTTTGCACCAATAGCAAAAAAGCAAGTTATTGCAGTTTTTGCAAGTGTGAGAGCTAGGATATAAGCACAACATAAAGATGACTTTGTGTAACATACAAGATAATGTAATCTTAATCCTATTTTTTGCTACAGCGGGGAGAATGTTATCATTCGATCTGCTCAGAGCTCATGCCTATGATACCGGAACTTGTAGGCTCTTTCCATTCATTGAAGCTTGTTGCGCGCGTTCATTCCTCTGTCGCTTGTTACGCAATGCGCTCAGTTGACGCAATACTACATTCCATTGCGGCACATCGTTTTGTAATGGAATCAGTGCTTTTTTTACCAATCCGCCGTATGCAACGTACGATTTAGCCTTGGTTACATACATTTAGTTGAGCGAATACTTGTAAATCTTTCCTCGTAATCCGCGAAAAAAGTAGGCATAACTCACTCTGTGGGTAGCCAAATAATCTTAACCCTCCGACTGCCCTTATTTTTTTCTTTAAACGCCAAGCCTTTTTCCCCAGTGTTGTAAGCTTTCTTTCTAAAATCTTGTGCCTGGAAATATTGTCAAGTATATCAATTTCAAATTTCAAGATAGCCTAAAGGTCATAAAAAATTTAGTCTAGTTTCAGAAAATATACAGATTTTTACTAGCCTTTGGTTAAATAAATTAAGTTTAGCGCAAAAACTGAAAGTAGTACAAGAAGTTATACATTGTTGTGAACTTGTAAACCTAAATATGTTGGTACAATTTTATTTACAATAAACTTTCACTCTAATAATGAATATTGTGAGAGAACTCAAGGTTTTTACGTTTAAAAAAGAGATAATGACCTGATAAAAACAGTAATTCTAATAATGCTTTGCGGTTTTGTAAAGTTTTATAATAACCTAAAGGTCATAAATTTAGTATATTTTTAGTTTAGTATGGAAACGTCCTTCTAAAATTACTCCGCTGTTATAGAACTATAAAAATACCAGTGCTGTGTTCGGCAACTTTTTACCATTTCCAATGGTATATGAATCACGTCGATACTTGATTGCTTACGTATTATAAAAAATTAGATTACGCGGACGGGCGAGCCCGCGGGCCAAATCAACGGATATCCGTTGATTGGTAGTCGGAGGGTTAAAAGAACATGATCATACTACAATTTTCAACTGTAACGAAGTCAATAAACTACCAATATTATTTTTTATTGAGTGAATTAGTCGTTTTGTAAGGAGAACTGTTCGGTTGTTGGCTTACAATTTATTCACTTGTTGAAGAGCTATTCACAAATTGTTAACGAGTTATTGTTCGTACAATTGGAACTTCTCGCATTTATCTTTAAAAGTTCGTCATAAACCTCAGTGAAGGAGAGACAAAACAAATTACATTTATTTTATTACAGAGTGAATCTGACATTGGATATAATAGGAATAGTATCGGTGGGCCGATTCGGTGGTGACTTGTTGATACATTACTAACAGATTTCCCTAACCCACACATCACAAGACTTTGAATTTATTACGTGTTCTACATTATTGATTATGCCAAATACCTTTACAGTGACATCCTAAAAAATTAAAATCGAAGTTGGAAATGTTAAATGGGCACTTCTATAATTTAACAGCCGATTGTAGTAAAATTACTTTAGTTTCTGCTCCGTAAGAACAACGTTAAACCTCGCGCAGTCTTATGCCCTTACTTTTAGTCTTAGAACTATGGGAGATGTCGAATTCTAAAGACATAATTCGTATTGATATTTTAATGTTTTATTTAGAAAAAAATAGTTTTTGTACTTTGTTAAAATATTCAACAAGTTAAATCTTGACAATAACACTTAAAAGAGCGTTTGGAGGCGTATTAATAGTTCTACAATTAAAAATAAGGGCGTAAAATTTAACGTAGTTATCATGGAGAAAACTCAAGGTCATTTTACTGCCGCCATTTCATAAATAGTCGATTTTGAATACACTTTTAAGTAGATGGCCATAATGATTAATGTTCCTAAACTTTACATAATTTAGAAACTTGAACATAATTTTGTTGCTGAAAAATGTGTTGAATTATTTGTTAGAGTAAATAATGTTTAGAAATGTTACAATGTATTAGGAAACTACCATATACGAGAGCAACTATCGATCTTTTAAATTTACCAAATTATAAATATGTTCTAATTTATATGAATTTATGCGAATGCTTTTCCAATATTTCCTATAAATCATTAAAACAGCTTTCTTCGAACGACGTGCATGGCTGATACTCAACATTTAAAGTTTGTTATTTTGTGATGCCAAGTCACCGAATCTGTTGGTGTAACCAACTACACGTAGTGAGTGACTGGCCAGTGAAAGCGAGCGTCACTTGGTCTGGCGCCAGGACACTTGGTAACTAGACTTATTTAGCAAGAGACAATTCACTTTAGAAGCTGGGCTCTTTACATTCACTGGCTCCGTAAATTCACACATTCTGGTCGTTGATAAGTAACGTACTACTGAGGATAACTTGAAATTAATAAGAATAGTTTCTTTAAAGGTTAAAACATTGAATTGCCAACTGTATGAATATAAAAACTCCATATACCACCAGAAAACTGTACATGAAGCAAATTATATTTTACCTCGGAGGAAATAAATAAATAAAATTCAAACCAAACAAACTTAGTATAAGAGTACAATTTGTTTCATTTCTTTCTGAAACCCCGGGAATATGTAAACGAGCTAGTATCAACCAAAAGTGAGGGGTTATTGAAAGGGAAAAAGATTATATATATATATATATATATATTACTAATTTTAAAATATTTACTTTCAGTTCCTCCGTAATAAAATACAAATACAGTTTGGCATAATAGTATATTGAGTGTGTCGCTGAGTCTAAAAATTAGACTATTTACGTTGCTCTCGGATCAGAATATGAAGCAATATGTTTCCAGCCTCAAACTCGATATATTCACAGTGAGGATGAAGATGTAATAGTAAATAGAAATTAAAACCAGGCTCCATTAAGCTCATTTATTAGAGATAACACTAATAGATTGCGATTATAGAACACTACCTGAACCTGGAGTTATATATCTCTCTTTAGGTTGGCGCCTCTGTGCTATTTTCTAGCTAAAGCTTGACGATCATCTTACTGAAATCACATAGCCATTAGCAGAATAGTAGATCAAAGATGTGTTGCTTTTGAAGTCTTTAACTTTGAGTTTGTTATGTCACTGTCATTGGGTTAATTGGAAATGAGGAAATTACGATTTATGCTATTGAAGACTTGAGCGTTTTCGTACTACAATGGGATTTCTTCTGATAATTCGCGAGACTAGAATCTGAAACTTGAAGGTTGCTTCGTCTATAAATACACTTCTGACGTCAGTGCTTTCTTGCACGTAGGCGACAATCGATGCAGAATCCAGTGCTTCTGTTCTAACTGATGCGTATTAAATAAAAGAGCCAATTCCTTGAATTATTCGTTTTCCTCGCCTTTGTTAGATATACAAGAAAATCAATTGGAGGATGCCGTAAAGTAATGGGTATTTCATAGTTCGAATTAATAGTATAGAGATAGGTCTATACTGTTGCTTGCCCGCTAACGTGAAATCTGTATAGACTAGTAGGGGTTTCATGTTCGTTTCAAAGATATCCCCGAATTATGATACAATTGATATTGACAATGGTAACCGTCCAGATCTAAGACTACATAAGATGTTTAAGTTGAACTTGGTTATCGTTCGAAATATGATTTTTCACGAAAATGTGTTCTGTACGAGAAATTATCATGCCCGGCGCAAGCACTGTGTGTTTTTTTTTTTGGTTGGACTGTTTTCCATAACAAAACTCCTATTCCCACATCCATTTATGTTCTATTGTTTACACTCGTCCTCAATTAAGAACTTCATTTAGAAGACCATGTATCGCTCTGACTTAGTATTTTGATTTTGTAATTTTGAAATGAATAGAAAATAGTTGTGGCTTTCCTTGAAAAACTAAATTTAAAATAAAAGTGTTTGTATATTTTCAAATTTTGATCAATGCTTCTCCTCAGAGCACACAACTAGATAGATGTTCTCCTTGTATGAAGAGATATTTATGCACCTATAGACTACCTAAAACGTGCTTTTTATAACTGACTTTGTACGTAAAGAAACAAAAGCAAAAAACAGAATAGTATTTCTTTTATCGACAATGAAGGTAAAATCTTTCACAATTTTGTTATCTCTGAAAAGTATTTTTATAACTTCTTTGTCATATATTTATTTATGTATACAAATTTATAAAATGAGTCGTCTATTTCATTTTCTTTATACACTTATAACAAAGTTACGTGGTTTATAGTTGACTAGTGTTCTCATAGCTGCCCCTCAAAACGTTTACATGGACAGTTAATAGTTATGTACTGTATTTGTTAACTGTGATAACTAAAGCTCCCTAACACGTTACGTCATGTTCAGAAAAATACAAAGTGGAATATGCTGTTAAGCTCGTCTATCTAAAGTTATTGGGCACCCCAGATGCTGTTAGTAACTTAGCGCCGGAAATCGAGGTGACATCGCAGCGCCGCCCTTATTGGTAGGGGACGAGCACGGACACGTGCTTCGAGGTCCCTTTTGTGTCTGTCGGCCTTTGTCGTGGCAATTTCACCGGCCTACCTGCTTGTATTGTACTATTGGGTCAGGTGAAAAGATGTAACAGGACTTGAAACATGTATTGTGTTCCTCCTCTATTCTTGCCTTCCTAGGAAAAAGTCCAGTTGTATTTTGTGGATTTAATATTCAACAAGAGAAAGAAAGCTGATCATTCGTTTCATATAACTGTTTTTACTATTTCTGATAAATTTTCAAAAAATAAAATTTTTGACAAAAAGTGAAAGGCCTCATGCAAACAAAGATGAGAAATTGTGCTCGTGGACAAAGTTAACATCTTCCATCTTAAATAGCTCAATCAGTAACGGGTTTTGTAAGAAGTAAGGCCACCACAAGAACTGTTGTCACGTTCTTAAGCGAGTTCGTTCCATAAGTTGTATGGGTTAGAATCCACGATCTCGGAAAATAATGTCGCACGTCGTTACGTACGTACGTCTGTTGTAAAGAGCACGCTAAACACTAAACGTAATATTTTTGTCTCGAAAATATTCTTATAGTAACCGGAAATCATGTTTGAAATCATTTTTAAAAAATTTACGATTCGCAAAAACCAAATTTACTTTCTTAACAAGTTGAACTAACTTGAATTTGCGATTATGCAGTAGGATTTAGATAGTGGACAACAAAAACCACTGCCACGAGAAAAAAATGTTACATTCTTTATACAGTCGGTAAACATGTTACATGACAGATTTCAGTTGCATCGTAAATAAAAATGCAAGTCTTGGGCTTACTACGTTATCAAGGTAGCTGTAGTCGGCAGACACGATAATTTTGTTATATTGTCCGGGTGATGATATTTCGGTTAAGGAAGTGCAACGAACTTGAAATGTTATCCTAAGTGTACTTTTGAACCCGCTGAAAAATACAAAATGGAATCATAATAGGCGTCGTAATAGGAATCTATAATAAAAAGTAAATTAAGTTTATGGCTATATATGCCACGTAATGATATTCCTTAGATTCTATCTGTTAAACTAATCTTAATATTTTATCCTTTATTATAAATTTATGTTCTATCGCTTACTCTATAGAATTTTAAATTTTGGCAAATCAAAACGAGTTATCAATGTCGCTATATCGAGCTGGTAAGCGAGGTGTATCCATTTTGTATTTAATTTTCTTGGTTTCGTTTAAAACTCCATGTCAACATTGTTTGGTAAATTTGTACTATGGAATTTAAACTGCACAAGAAAAGCAAAGCACTCTTTATTAGTTTTAATTTATTCATACATATTTGTATTACGTGCATTAATTTGCCAACTTTTAAATTCTGCATGTAGTAGATATAAATATGTATTAAACTTAAAACTATAATTAATATGATTATTGTTACACATAACAAATTGTTGTGTTTGTAATGATTGAATCTCGTTGTTCATCAATAAAGATTTGGTTGTTTATATACTGTTGTTTGTGTTTTCCTTATCAATGTATTTTTAGTGTTGCGTTATTTGGTTAGAATATTTACTAGTGGCCACATTGTACAGTGTTTATGCCACTTTGTAGGAACATTGCTTATAAAATGAAGGACAAAAATGACTGGCTATTTTGTATCTCAAAATATTAACAAAAAGTTAACAAACTACAATTTTGGTAATTTGTTTTGGCAAGTTACAGGCATTTAATGCAAGCCACAAATTAAAATTATTCTATCCGTCGTTTAAAAATTGTGTACGTCTGATAAAAAGAATATATTCTTTATCTATAGTATTTGTCTTTAAAATGCGTCAAATTTGTTTATACAATACACGAAGGTGTTGGTATCGCGCTTAACTAAAGCCCAAATTTCGAACATACATTCGTGGATTTTGTGCGGTATTTGTTGTATTATTTCATAAATGGACGTTTCTTCTCTTGAGCCAGTATCTTGCTGAAGTAATTATGTGGTTGACTTGTTTTAAACCTTTTTGACGCCAACGTCCGATTGATCGGGCCGCCGAGGTCCGGGCTAAAACTGCTTATCGATTGAGCGGGTGATACTTCAAACTGCATTTATAAACTTTTAAAATGTGTTTCGGTTAGTTTGATTTTGTTTTGATGTAAGTAATGACTACCTTTATAAATTTTATAGTTGGTATGACTGATCTTGGCACTGCTGTGGTTTTACTCTCATTTTATACTTCACGTTTATTATAATTTCTTGTCAATCGAGTCTTCGATAAACAATGTTCTGCAATTTCGTGTAATGAACCAATATTTTTCATTCATTTTAATTTTGTCAATTTCTTTTTCGTAGTCGATACCAAATAAGTATATGCAATTTTAATTTACGTTTGATGGAGTGTGGCCAATATAAAAAGATACAAAACAAAAAAGAAACATGAATACAAGAACAGTACAGAACGTAACATTTAAATTTTATGTGTTCAAAATAAGTCGAAGGCAATTTTGGGTAGTACTCTCGGGCGCTGGCATCTAAAAGGTTAAACTTCTAATTATAAATAATTCTGCATTATCAAAACTATCTGAAATTACATCAGACGCAACAATTAGTAGCAACATGCATTTGGTTGCCCGAAGTTTCAAACATCGCATCACGAACGCTCAATTGTTTTTATTTCTAAGAAAAGGTGACTATCAGAACCTGTGTGTACAGTAAGCGGCTCAAAGTAATGCGCGCAACCTTTACCAGTTATGATGACGTTGACCGGTAGTCGCCGCTTCTACAAACATGCCTCCTGGTGCCTCGCTGTATCATAATTATATTTTCCCCTGTTTTGGTTGCGCGGCACTGCTATGTCGTGTATTGTAACTATGTGATGTAATTTTCTAAGTTTCACCTGCCCTTTCACATTGCTTTTATTTTGTTCTCTTAACGTGATTAAATATTCCATAATTCATTGTTCTCTCTTGTCGCAAACTGATGCTTTGTCAACGTAATCGAATTCAAATTCTGAACATATACTTGGTTTTGTAAACCTTGACTTTTAATATAAATTCAAACAAACAGTACCTGTTTAACGCCTCAGGCGTGTAAACATCGTTGTAAAGTTGACAAAAGCAGTGGCATGTGTCTGAAATGGTTATAACCAACATACTTCAACCGACCTTGATCATTTCTGAATGTCAGCAATTCTTTGTAATCTATTGAAGAATTTTTAGAAAAAGCATTTGTTACGATGGTTAGTGTCTTTGAGATGGCTAGTAAAGCGAAGGCTGCGTGCCACTTAGCGTGGTCGATGTGTTTAGAACGGCTAGTACTGAGGCTGCCACTCGGTTCAACCATCAACACCGCCCGCGAGTACTTATCATTATGTAAATATAAAATATTTATTTGCCAGTATAGATAATAATCGGTGTAAAATTTCGATAATTTATTCATCAGAAAGAATATTTTGGTATGTCATTATATTTTAGCTTGTTCAATAACCAAAACCCGCTAAATTACGTAATTAGTAGGTTTGTACTAAAATTAAATAAATACCATAGGAATAACGTTTATCAACACGCTATATGTATCATGCAATTGAAGATTATAAAATAAAAGATTATAATTCTACGTAAAGTAGAGTTTATGCCGCTCGAAAGTAGCTGAGCGCGTATAGACCTGTCTCGACGTCCAACCCTTGTAATCCTTCCGTCGTAAACAAAACTTTCACATTGTCAGCCCAACATTGTCCTCAGTTGGACAGAAGAAATGCATATTACCATTGAAAGAAACGTAAATGTTAATACATTTATTCTCACACTTATAAAACCATTCTGTCATTGAAATGTAATGTACCTAAATACTTCCAACAGAAAGAACGATACATACAACTATATGAATTAATTAATTTGGTGTTCTTCAATGTATGGGGAGCGGCTTAGACAAATTAAATATTAATCATTTTAATTCACGAATTTCGCAAGTTCGATTATGACCTTATATAATTTGCTTGAGAATTATTCTAATTAATTCTAAACTATCAGTTATATATTTAACAGTTATTTGGTATGGCCCTCGGCATTCTCCAGTCTTCAGAAGCTGGTGGTTATGTAACATTTCTGTTCTAAATACTTCGTTTCTGTTATGTTGGTATATAATTTTATCGCACAGTAGGAGAGTCTATTACAATGGTATTTATTATAAAATCGTTTCTCGTAAATGATAATATAATTCAAATGGTCACCTTTGGACTAGAGTGTGCATAGAAATGGTTAATTGTTTATATTTGAGGGATTATAAGGTTCCACCGGTGGCCCAGTAAGGTCATTAATTGGACCAGTATTAATGGTTCGTTTTGTCAGTTTGTATGTGGCACTGGAAATATAATCAAATAGTTAATAAATGTTGGACTGGTAATAATCAGGAATCTAATTTAAAATGTCTTCTTAATAAAATGTATTTCTATCCAATTATCAATTATAGCAATTTCGTCTCGGTACAAACGCGTTTCTGTAATTTACACATACACATATGGACAAAAATACTGAGCATATTTGATCTGTTGTACATTACGGATTTTTAAAATGTGATTTCCGCTATTTTCTCGGAGATAATGTTTGTTTTAACCAACTTAAGTTAGTTATTATGCTACTTTTGCCGTTAATATAATTTCAGTAATGGAATTCTGTGCTACCGAGAATAGTATAGTAAAGCAAACCGCTGAACGTAAACAAGAAAGCATATCTCAAAGATCTTAGATGCGCATGCGCATTAACATGTAGACTGTGTAAAATTTCTTCATCGCGTCTTTAGTTCGCTGCCAATAATTTGCCATGGGTTTTAATTTTTAAAGTTTATTAGGGACTCTCTTTACGCAGGCACTAACAATCAGTTGACTGCATTTGTTTATTTAGTCTGACGCGAGCGTGCCTGTCTCTTTTCACGCAAGGGAGCAGAAACCTTACATGACATAATTTAATAGATAAATTGAGTATTATGTAACATACAAATTAAATAGCTAGTGTCTTGATAATAATTTATCATTTATTTTTTTTAAGGTTATGAAGTCAAAAAAGTTGATAATTTGTTGGAATCCGTATGACACGTAACAATTGCTTGCAGCAATGAAAATTAAATGTGGACAAATGAAACTTCATGTTGAAACGGATGGGCAGTTGGTCATTTTTGACACCTATTCCAAGCGAGTGGCAGGAACTGTGTCACGCTCTACTTACATGTCAATGACCTCCGACTAACTTGCCGTCGGTATTGGCACCGCTACCGAACGTTGGCCAATCACTGAGGAGTTTGCCAATTGTGATATATCAGTAAAATATTTATTTATTTGTCATATCTCTTTAGATATTTAATGCCTTCGACTATTAGACGCTAGCAATAACGAATATAACAGTAACGTTTTATAATATTACGAAAATTGTGTCGGAAATGATCACATAACTGAACATGTAGTTGTATTAGTCTACACCGCCTGAGTTTGATTTCTTTTAATATACCAACCTGTAGTCGATTTTAAAAGCCTAAAACAGTAACATAATTTTTGTGGTAAAAATGAATCATTTCTTAAAAAATGTAAAATTAATTTTATTACAATTTACAGAAGCAGAATAGAGTTGGTGTGGGATGTATGCACACTAAGCCCCGAGAGCAATTATTAAACTTTAAAAATAGAAACTTCACATTACCCTAAATTACTATCAAGTTTAGGGTAAACTTTTTATCTTCCAAAGAGTAAGATGGTGTCTGAATTTAACTTGAAAGTTAACATGTTTTTAGTGTAAGGGGTTGATGAGGAAAATACTTAATTAAAACTATGTTTACTGATAAAATTGATTTCCTTGGTGCGCATTCGATGAGGTGACTTGTGCAATCAGCTGTTTTAACGCGCGAGTGTTGGAGCTCAAATAACATATCTCGTCATCTCAATTGATGTTTTGTTTTTTTTTTTTTTTTTTTTTTTTTTCAAACATTGATGGCTAAAATAAAGATCCCAAATTTTTATAATAGTTGCCCTGCATGTATTTAATAATAAACAAAACTGTTTGTTAATAAATATTACTGCAGTGGGTGGGTTTTGGATTTAAATCCCGGCCAATAACAATTAGCCTACCGTAGTACCTTGAGTCGAGGCACGCGGGGCACGGTCAAGGCCATGAGGAGGCGGAGGTGGACCTTGTCAATTACTATAGTGGTGGTAGGTCAGGGTCAGTCACAACATCGGTATTCTCTGCTCGTTTAACAGTTTACATATTATAATTGCTATGATTAATATGCTATTAGTAGCAGTTTGAGTTTAATTTCTTCACAGTAACTGAATACTGCGTTAAATGCAAATTTTAAATGATTGTAGGATTATTGTGAGTGTGCGTTCTGTGTTAATTTTTAACGTAACATCATTACTTCTGTATGCAAGGATGTAATTATCCCGTGTGCCGAGCAGGCGCATGCGCGTCGTGTACTGTTTTGACCATTCGAAATGCCATTAAACCGAGCTCGCTTTATTGAAGAACAGTTTCTATTATCCCGCGACTCGCCTCTAGATGGTAAGAGTGGGGGAGAGCACTTTCCCTATCTGTTCTCCACGCCGACGTTCCAACAGATTACGCACACCCAGACAACCGTGTTGCATTATCTCGCGATTTACCATTGTCACTTGTTTTTATTTTATTGTAGATATTTCAAATTGGACAGAATTCTTTTGAAAAGGTTGTAAGCTGTTTTGGAAGGGCCTTGACCGTGTTTAGAGTAGATAACTGAAGAAAAATTGAAGCTTACTAAATAAATCATCAATATTGATGAAGTCCCTTACAGGTCTTAGACGAGTGTTATGCGCCGATTGTATTGAATCAATGTCGAGTTTTACTACATGAACAGTTAAGCTTTTATTTTTAGTTGTAGACTTTGTAGAATTGTGGAAGTAGGCCTATATCTCTATTTATAGATGATTGAGATTGCTTCATATGTTAATACGCATAATAAATGCATTTATTGGAAAATGAACACTTATAAATGTTTAGGGTATGATGTAAAAACCAGTACCTACACCATATATTTATATTTTTTTACTAATATAAAAGTCTTTTGGATGCGCATTAATTATATCTTTAACACCGATCATATCGGATAATCATACCAGCAATATTAAGAGTGTATGAGTGTTTCAGGTTTTCCAACATCGTTTGTAGAAGAAAGTCAAAGTAGCCGCTATTATAATTACCGAATTGCGCTCTTTATGATGTAAATAATAACAATAACGGAAGGGTGCGGGAAGAGCCAACTGGGAGTGCCGGTATGCGTATACTGAAGTTGTAGCGGTTTTCAGTGGCGTAACTAAAGCTGACTTGCGGGGGGGGGAGCTTATGGAATAAATCAATATTTTTAGTAGATATGCCCAATTCCAAATAAAACATTGGCTGTATTTCGAAGTCTGTTCTGTTAATTTTTGCAATTTATTATAAACTATAAAAAGTTACCCAAATGAGTTCATGAGATAAATGACAAAACTAAAGGGGTTTTTCTATATTGTTAGGTGTCAAAAGTGAGAGGATGGAATTGAGTGCCAAAAAAATTCCCCTGTAGCAGGTTTTAACAACAGAATCGTCAGTGTGGCCTTGGTTTACATGAATTGTGTGCAAGATTATAAATTAAGATTTCTCACCTTTCATCCATATTCCAAGTAGGTTGTATGTTACAGCCTGAGTATAGAATGGGACCTCTGTCTACCTATTATTTCATGACAGTTTCTACCCAATAATTACAACCTGCTATTCCAAATTTTCATAACAACATTTTTCCGTATGCAAATTTACATTGCAATTTCTTTGCTGGTATATTTTGTTAATATAACATTTTAAACAGGATAAGTAGGATATTAGTAATTTTTAAACTAAACTCTTTTTACTAGTTGACTTCAATAGTTTGAAGCCGTTAACTGTTGCTATTAAGACAGTATACTATTATTGTTTTCTAACATTTTGTCTTAATGAGAAGAATTAATTTTAAATTGTCTTTGTTAAACAGGGTGATGGAGATCCAAGCGATCAAGGCGGTGTTGGTGGTAGGAGATCTTGCGGTGCACTCTTTTCATGGACCAGTATTTCATATGTTAAAATGTCTCACTGTATCATTTCAAACGTAAAGCTAAGATACAATTAATCTAGGAACAAGGTGATTGGGCAGGTTGGTTCTATTATTTTTGGACAAATATTATAGTTTAGTTTATGCAATTTACTAGTGTTGTTTAAGTGCATTATGTTGGAATACACGTACTGGTCCAAACATTATTATTTTATTGGTAGTAAAATATTTTGCTATGAGTATAAAGAGTTATAATATGCAATATAAATGTATTTTTTCTATCTCACTGTTAATGATCTGAATCAAATTCTCTTTTTTGATATATCATTTTCATTATAATAATACATGTATTTGATTTTTTGAATATCCTTTTTGAATAGTTACTTAAAAGAAATAAATACACAACATTCTAGAAATGACTGAGATGTTAATTGAAAATAAATCATTACAATTAGTAGAAACAATAAAAATGTGAACTATAATTTACTGTGTGGAGATTAGATTTTAGAAGAGGATATTAATAGAAAATGTGAAGTGTTGATATTAACATATGAAATACTGGTACCACAAGGGGTAAGCTGAAATAGATTTTTCATTACTACCAATACCGTTTTTAAAAACACAACTAAACTTCATAACAAAATATAATATGTATGTGTTAAACATTACTTAAATTGCAATACATCAAGTGCCAGTTATCTTTGTATTAAAGGTGTGAATAGCTTAATGCGGAATTATATGTTAAATAATATAATTTTTTATTCATAATGAAAATTTAAAATTTAAAGATGGTCTATAATTAATTTACAAACATAGTTTTTGTTTTGTAACAAAGAAATGTTTTGAAAACATTGATGTAATTATAACTGTGGAACTAAGGGGTGAGATATTGGAATATCTTGTTTCTACAATCATGTGAAATACCTCTGTTGATAGGTGTAAGAAATAACAAGGATAGGATTTGCAGTGTTCTATGTTATGCTGAGTTGCGAGATGTTGACGAGACTGCTGCAGTGTCTGCTGATGAGACTGCTGCAGTGTCTGCTGATGAGAGCTGCTGTTTCTCTGTTGAGCTGCCTGGGCAGTCACCAGAAGGACGTCGAACACTAGTTTTAAGTAACACACCAAAGGTCATTTCTTTCATTCTTGTAACTTCTATATCTGGATGTGTGAAGGAGACCAATTTAATTAATTCTACGCTCAACTGATATATTTTATATTCACTATTTTTTTAAGCATGTGTGTACAATAACTATCATGCTAAGTAAAAGACAAGTTCCTCGCAATTTGATATAAATATCCAGCACTTGACAAGTACTGTATCATAAAACGCTAAAATTAAACTTCAAAATAAAGAACTTGTATTGCAAGTGTAGGTCATGTTCGAAAAATGGAGAGACAAAAGAATACCTCATCTAACTTTTAGAAAAAAGTACATACACATACATGGTAGAATAAAATTCCAAGGCTCAAATTTCTATTAGTTCATGAAACGAATGCCTACAAATGGCCTTGTGAACCATATTCTGTAAAGTTAAAAATATACAAGTTTACATCCATTGCTGTTAAATAATATGAACTTCAATACTAGAATGTCCTTCTAAAAGCATAAAATTAGTATTCATACAAAGTCTCAGTCATGGGATTCTATAGGGATCAGCACATGAGGTGGTGACATTTGGACTCGTTCAGAATACTTGGCTTTTCATAGTGAATTACTACTCCTTCCCAGTAACTTTGAAATAATTATTTTATTTTATAGTTTTGCAAGATAGCAAAACTAGCTATCCTATCATAAAAGTATGTGATTGCATAATAAAAAATTACATTTATTGCAAATGATAATGCTCTGAAACCAGGAGATATTCAACTTTAGCGAGTTCTTTATTTACTTTCTGGCAGACCATTATCCAGGCTACTAATTCAATACAGATTTTTGACATTTGGTACAGTCATATGAGATCTGTAATATGTTTGATGAATTAGAAGTTCAACAGCATCCTTTATGGGGATTTGATTGATTCACCATTGGACATTTTTGTATTCTTATGCATATTATCATCAGTATATGAGTTTGTATTTGTAAGGGGAAAAGAGTCTTTGCCAGTTTATTAAGACACATGAATTTTCTCTTTTAGCATCCTCAATACTATCCATCAAACTGAAGTGTTAGCCTTCCACTTCTATTGCGAACTTGTACTGAATGATAATTATTAGTGAGTCATCAAAGCCTAAGCAAGGACTGAGGCAGAGCACTACTGTTTAGATATGGATGAAAACTTTTATGAAAGCTTTGCTACTTACGGGAAATAGGTTATGAGCCAGAGGTGAAGACATTTTTAGTCCATTTGTTTCTACAACAGTTTCAAAGATTTCATACCACATGATTGACAATACAAGACAAGAAAAGCAAAGTAATTAATTATACTATTGTTTTTTACTACAGAATACGGTTTTGTTTTGGTTAAGTTAACACAAACATAGTTGAGATCCCTTGATACGGATCTTGATTACAAAGGTTAAGAGGAAAGAAAAGTACGTCTGGGGTTAACTTTGCTATCTAATCTAAAGCAAATGTTATGATCCTAAGCTTTGACTTTACCAGAGAATAGACCTTTCATCCATATGAGGACTGTGCACTAGTAGTAGTTTTTTGTTTACCACCACTAGATAGTGCACAAATAAGAATGTATCAAGATGCATCAGATTTTAGCTGTGGGGGACATATCTTCTCATAGACCATTAGATTATAAAAGTCCTAAGTTGACTCAAATTTGGATGAAGTGAACAGAATCCCAACCTGGGGAAGCAGATCATACCAGTGCTGTTGAGGCAGTAAAACTTGGACCTCTCCAGTGACAGATACAACTATACTTTGATCTGTCATTTTTCTTTCACATACTAACAGTTCTCTACTGTTATTCATATTGAATGAATGTTACTCATATTCGTTATGACGTATTTAAGCATATTGGAACTGACCATGTTTAACAGAATGAAAAAAATTAGATAGACATTACATATTTATGACATGCCGATCTCAACTGTAAAAGAATATCATGTACGATTGAGATACTCAGTCTCAACCGAGCCGATGGTTGTACCCGGCACAAAAGATCGTGAGTCTGAATGCATTACCAAAGTGAATCTAATCATGCAGAAAGTACTGAGCCTTGACAATGAGTAAGTTTGTCACAACAGGAGTTTGGAGGGCGTATGCGCAAAGCTGAAAGCTGGTGGTCTACTGTAGTTAACGAAACAAAACAAAACAGTTTGAGATCCCTGTAATGATAACTAGAGTGTCATTACGAGAGGCCTCTTATTATTAAATACTATAGTAACAGTTTATTTTGTAAATATAATGAGGATGCTCCCAGGCAGTGTTATAGATACACATCTATCTTTTAAAAAGAAAACATATTGAGATGGATAGTTGTAATGGATGTAACAAACATAATTTGAAAGTCCCAAGAGCTCAAAATAAATCCAAATTTTTTAGTTGCCCATTAAAGTTTAATAGTAGGTATCCTAGATAGGTGAGCCATGGTTATGGTATGTTTATTTAGAACAAAAAGTTGACCTCATTGCACTTGGTCCTAAAAGGACCTTTGTGCTACTTCAGCAGTGACAAATATTCAGGATGGGTAAGTTTGGGGTAAGGGCTGAAGGGTTGTCCCCTATAAAGGTCTCGTAAGGAGGGATAACATGCACTATCTTGGTCATGTGACATTGGAAGAAGGGGAGGTTTTATATATTATACAGGGTGATTCATGAAGTTCTCCCCCCACTTCTACAGCACATTGTACTAGTAAAAATAATGAAAAAATGTTATATAAACATGGGTCCGAAAACGCTTCGTTAGCGAGTTACAGCTAGCGAAAGATTTCGCCTGAATTCCTGGGTAAAGAGTAAAATAAAGCCATACTGAACTTTTGGAAAGGTTAAATAAGTAAGAAATATCGTAGATTCTTATGTATGTTTACCTGATAAAGCTTATAAAATAGGTTTCAGAACTGTACCTGTAGTAGTTTTTGAGGGATTCAGGGTTAAATGCAAAAAATGGGGGCACGAAACAATGTTTTTTAAGTTTGATGTACAATAACTTTGTTAAATTGGTAATAAATACATAAAATCAACAAACATTATTTGTAGAGAATTTATATTTGAGAAAATTGATATAATCAAAGTCTAAAATAAAACATAAATAAGTACCAAAAAATCGATTTTATTCAGTATAATACATTACTAGTTTTAAGCAAAATTAATCAGGTTGGGCCAACCGTACGCACCTTTTTATAATAGATGTTCGAAAATGAGGCCATCATTATTAATACATTTTGCAGCACTGTTTGTGTATTGCTTTTGTTGCGTTTCTTAATTTTTCAGGACTTCCCTGTATCTGCACAGCCGAATCCATAATACGGGCAATTAATTCATCACGAGAATTCACTTTTGTCTTGTATACAATGTCTTTCATCCATCCCCAGATGCAATAATCCAATGGAGATAGATCTGGTGATCTTGGTGGCCAAGGCCCTCCACGACCAATCCAGTGTCAAGGAAATTGATGATTTAAGTAAGCAGAAACGGCACGTGAAAAGTGGGGAGGTGTTCCGTCGTGCTGGAAGTACAAATTTTGTCTGAGATGTAAAGGAACATTCTCTAACAGCTGCGGCAACTCTTCTTGAAGTAAATGCAAATAGAACTCAGCATTTAGGCGTCCAGATAATATGAAAGGTCCAATCAGCTGATTTTGCAAAAGGCTACACCAGACATTGACGCTAAATCGGTGTTGAAAGTTCTGTTCCACTACCTCATGTGGATTTTCTTCTGCCCATGAGTGTTCATTGTGCAAGTTATTGACACCATCCCGAGTGAATTGTGCCTCATCCGTAAACAAAATACGCTTGTAGAGTTGATTATTAATATTCAAAAAGTTGCAAAACTCCAAGCGAAGCGGACCATCCCCTAGCTGTAGATGTTGAACCTTTTGTTTATGAAACGGATAAAATTTGTTTCGATTAAGTGACCTCCACACCGTTGACTGCGAAACTCCTATCAGCCTAGAAATACGTCGTGTACTTACACCTGGACTGCGATGAACAGCATTAATAACAATATCATCATCAAGTTGGACAGCTCGTTCATAATTGGTTCTAGTACTTGGTAGTGATCCTGTTTCCCGAAGAGTACGAAAAGTTCCTGAAATTGTTTTGGTATCTGGAATCCTCCTATTAGGGTAACGTAGTTCATATTCTTCTACAGCAGCTCTAGCATTACCATTACAGTAACCCAAAATAAAAACCATATCAGCGTATTCCTCTGATGTAAATAAGTAAGGCATTTTTTCGCTGAATAAACAATCGAATTATAACTCACAGAAAAATTGCATTTAATAACACGATTCACAGAACCCGATCTCGTGCTGTAGCTTGCAAAACACCACTAATACGCAGTTCTAACGTAACAGTACAGAATACCATTGTTGATAAGCTGTTATTCGTGCGTTACCAACTTAGAAATTAATAAAACAAAAAACTGCATTTCGATGATTAGTAAACAATAATTGGAAAATGTTTGCTTCATTTATTTTCGAACATTAGATGTACATTTTTATAAAAAAAATACAACGTAATAAAACATGATATTTTTATTTACAAACAAATTTATTTAACAGTTAATCTTGTTTTCTCAATTTATCTCATCATTAAGGAACAAACATTTAGTTTTTGTTTTATTTTAACTAAATACCGTACGGTATTTCTTTACAGCTAGTAATGTATTATACTGAATAAAATAGATTTTTTGGTACTTATTTCTGTTTTATTTTAGACTTTGATTATATCAATTTTATCACAATTACATTCTCTACAATTAATGTTTGTTTATTTTATGTATTTATTACCAATTTAACAAAGTTATTGTACATCAAACTTAAAAAAACATTGTTTCGTGCCCCAATTTTTTGCATTTAACCCTGAATCCCTCAAAAACTACTACAGGTACAGTTCTGAAACCTATTTTATTAGCTTTATCGGGTAAAAATACATAAGAATCCATGATATTTCTTACATAATTAACCTTTCCAAAAGTTCAGTATGGCTTTATTTTACTCTTTACCCAGGAATTCAGGCGAAATCTTTTGCTAGCTGTAACTCGCTAACGAAGCGTTTTCGGACCTATGTTTATATAACATTTTTTCATTATTTTTACTAGTACAATGTGCTGTAGAAGTGGGGGGAGAACTTCATGAATCACCCTGTATATATACCGGGTGAGTTTTTTAAAGTGATCCAATAGCTAATTTTTAATTACACAACTTAGCACCATACTTTAAATTTCGAACTTGCTCAATTTTAAGTTTCACTCAGGAATACACTTTCAAATTTTTTGAAGAAGGCCGCCATTTTCCAATATGGCGGCCAACTTTAAAATCTTTTATGCAACACCCTGTATTTTATGTTGTTTTTAGATTCTACTCTACTAAATAAGACATTTTTGCTTTTGAGAGTTTTTCAATATCTCTAATGGTTCAGGAGCTAGGTGGACTGGAAGTTTTCGGATTTTTTCAAACTGATGATGAGTTCCAAATTTAAAGTGTGGTGCTAAGTCGTGTAATTAAAAAGTTAGCTATTGGATCACTTTAAAAAACTCACCTGGTATATATATAGTTTTTCTTGGTAAATATTTTCAGCAACATAGTTTTTTCGTGCCATATCTACATGTCCTATGAACGATTTACTATTTTTTGATTTTTCAATGCGAGAGCACACACACGCTGTGAGCTAATTGCAACAATACCTTTCAAGGGATCTTGAATATTGAACACGTAATAAATTTACTTTTTATTTACTACAACAGAAAGTGTATAGTAAAATATACATTATATAAGTGCATTTTGGTATACGTATAAATACAAAAATTAAATCAAAATTGAGTTCTAAATCGGCTAACGTAACCTTTAAATTGAAATGGTGATTTGGTATAAATAACTAGGGTCCCCTCTACCTATGTAAGTGGTGCATAAATAGAAGCTTGTTAGTATACCTGTGGAGGACTTGATGAGAGATTTAGAGTACGATCAGCTTGTGTTTAGAGGAATGAAATTCACCAATGTCCATTCCATTTAGTTCGTCGTTATATATCCTCAATGTTTTTGAGGACAGGAACCTATTCTTTTCTTTAGGCATACAAAGGCTTAATACCTAAATTAAGAAAACATAAATGAATATTTGGTAATGAACTTGCCAAAGTCAAGAAAATTAACAACTCAAAAAGTTGAAGCGAATACCTGAGCTGCTTGGAGAATTGCAAACCGTAGATTGCACAACACAGACACATTATGTATAACATGCTACTTGAATCTCGTAATATGAGAGTTTGATGATGTTAATGAGAAATATTTCTGAACAATCTGTATTGGCTTTCTAAATCAAAGTTGATAGTAATTACTACGTAGTGTCTATTTTGTGACTTCATATTTTGAAGGTCTTGTTGAACTGAGAGAAAATTCATAAGTAGGGATCAAATTGTGATTATCGAAGATTTTTATTCTTACTCTTGTGATATTGATCACGAAAAAAAAACTACAAAAAGTCAGGTCACATGATGTAGACCTTTAAGGCATATCACTGAAAAACACATTATTTTATGACATACTTTTGAAATTAGAGTACTCTGTTTAATACAATACATAATAGTAAAAGTGTGTTGATGTAATCATTTTAAACTGTTCAGCAAAGGGGAAAAATGTTATATTAGGGGTAGACGCAAAAGATTCCAAGAATTGGTACCTATATTCTACAAGCAGCAGTTTGCTATAGGGAAAATTTGTTTCCTGCAACGCTGCTAGTATAAATGCCAAGTATTTTGTCATTCTTCATGTATTTTTATCAAACTGTAGATATCTAACAACTTTTCAGAGTTTAAATTTAATCTTTGATTATTGTTAACAAGTTTTTGTGAGCTTTGTAAAGAAAGCGCAATGTATCACATGTCGTAATTTTAAGACATCAATCATGTCTCCAGACAAGTTAACACTTTGTTTTCTTAAAGAGATAATATGTTCAAAATATACCTATTAACTATTTTAAATCATTAAAAAGAATTTTTTTAACAATCCTAGGTTAAATCTAAAGCTTGTTATCGATTAAATCTGAGTGGCAAAAGCATTTATATTGACTATTTTTGCGCACATTTTCTCGGAAGTCAAATAACAGTTTTTAAGGGGTCGGGGACTAGAGAAGATGATGCTAGGTTTTAAATACACATTTTAAATATAATTTTGGAAAATATTCTGAAATTTTTATAGTGTTGGAGGAAAAAATAAAAAATACCTACAGTTCTAGAAGATATTCATAAATGTAATAGAAAAGTGAATTATTGTTAAGAACATTCTCATAATATATATTTCTTGAAAATAATCTCGGAAAGAAAAAAGCCAACCTGCATACAGCATTCTAAGTTAGTGATGGGAGAATCGAATACAGTGAATTCAAATTCACCCCTGTATTCGAATACTTTTGCTCAGCTGAGCGTTTCTAACAGACATGTCTCTGGACCTGTCTTATTTCTTTCCCACAATCCATTGTTCCTCGGTTATTTCACTTGTTTGTCACGAATTCACCCCTGTATTCGATTTGCTTTTTGTGCCTCGTATAAACAAGTCATACCCATGATATACGAACTTCAGAAGAAATATTTTTGTTAACCAGCTACGTCAGTTCCGTCTGAAAGACTATTTTCCGCAGCTTGTCTTGTCACTAATGACCGTAGAAATAGACTGAAGCCAGAAAACCTCAATAATATTTTGTTTTTACACAACAATATAATATAAACATTCATATTTGTCTTTATTGCTTACAACTGTAACTTTTAAATAATATGTGTTCTTTAATTTAATAATTATACATTTTTCAAGTATTAAAATTTGTAATTATTTTTTCAAATTATCAATCTCCCCTAAATTATTCTTTTCAGTCTCCATATATGTATTCATTTTAAATCTCATATGAATACGAATACAGCTCTTGAATATTTTATTTTAATACTATTTGTTAGAATAAACGAATACTCCAGGTTTGAATTCAATTCTTCGAGAGAAATTGTATTCATTTCAAAAGTATTCGAATTCATTTTGATGTATTCGAATATGTGAATACTCTGTCTGTATTCGAATACTATTCGATTCTGTATTCGAATACTATTCGATTCTGTATTCGATTCTCCCATCACTATTCTAAGTCTAATGGTGTAACCATTTCTCAAAAAATTTAAAACTTTTAAAAGAAGAGAATTAATATGGGATAAAGTGATAGATTATAGGGATTGATTATAAAAGGCTCGAAGAGGTGATACTAAAAAGGAAAGAAGTGAAGGTTATTGTACAATCCCACATAAATTGCAAAAATTACAAGTGAGCTGGCTGTTGTGAAAAAACCTTGAGTTTGACCCCATAAGAGCAGTGCTTGACCTCAAATCTCACACTCTCTTTTTCGGCTGTTTTGTCAACAGGATTGTCTCATATTAAAGTTATTAGTATACATCCAAGCATTGTTTTATTTTTTAAGTTTATACTTTTCAAAGACGGTATTTAAACAATGAAATACAAAAACCGGTATTGTTTTCCAGAATAACAGATAAAAATATTAAAATAACTATAAATGCATTTATTTCTATGCATATTAGTTATATTTTATAAGTGCTACATCTCCTGTAAATCTAGGCCTTAAAAGTGTTTGAGGTTAAACATTGTTCTTATGAGGTTAAAAACCAAAGATGGCCACCAATAAGTTTAACATAACACCTGAAAAAATAGTTCACTCGTTACTAAAAACTGCTTGGGATTTTCCACCTGCTCAGTAAATGCCAGTTAGAAATCAGAAAAATGAATTTAATATACACAGATTTAAATATGTTTAAAATTTTAGCAAAAAACAATTATTAGCAGTAATATCACACCTATTTACCCATCATACTCAATAATACAAAAACTTTTTCGCTTATAGGTTATTTTGATTTAATATTATTTGTCTTTAGACAGCCTTTGTCAATGACCAGTTTAAGCAGTTTGTGTCAATTGATTAAGAAGTTAAGACTGTTTTGTTTTTTTTTTTTTTATGAGAATAGTCTCTTCTATCAGGCATAGCTAATAGTCAAATTTTGATAAGAATCTTTTACCGATTACATGTCATTATTAAAGTAACAGGGTTTTATTCATTATGCTAAAGGGCTCCTCACTTAAAGGGTTAATTTAAGTGACCCAATTATATCAACATAGAGATACATCCTAGCCTAATTTCCAAACTTTACATTGGCTACTCACTGTATTTTATCAGTTGAAATTTTAACACACTCAATAAAACCAATGGACATTATTTTTCTTTATTCTCAAATTATGAAGCTCGTATTAAAAGAAACCTTTTTAGCCAGCCAGTTTAAGAAGAAACTTTAGATACCTCTCGTTGTATATTGCACATGTTTATCCAGATATAGTTTATTCCATCTTTAAAAATTTAAGTGGCTACAGGTGGTGACAATTTTATTAGTATCTACAAAACTTTTCAAATCTTCCTTTTACCAAAAATGCTAGATTATTTTAGGAAGAAGCAAACATTATTAATATCAATGGATGTAACATTATGCAATGTTTACAATTTTTTTTTACTTTTAAATAAAGGTTTCCTGGTAATATTTATAAATGCTAATTTTGCAACAGCATTCAACATATTAGTTTGTGCTATTTATTATAATAAGAATACTTTGGGCTACAAATAACAATATTTCAATAGAAAATTTGATCAAATTTTAGAAAATTATAGATTTTCTGGATAAATTTTTGTGTTTTCATTAATAAATAACTAGCATAAATACTAGCATGTCAAATTTGGTTAATACTTATACAGGTTGATATTTTAGCAAAACCTACTTTTTTGAGAACTCTGGAACTCAGCTGGTAACTACATATAGATTTTCTTTTGCAACACTACTCCAAGCATGTATGAGTACAAATTACATTTGTATATTTATTAATCTACAAATTACCAAGATTTTAACACATTTATTAACAGTTTAATTTACTCCAAAAATTAAGTAGATATTTCTAAAGTACATTATACAAAGTTTAGCTTTACACCTTGTGTCAAATGTAAGAAGACAAATTTATGATGGGGATTGGAGTGATAAGTCAACAATTTAAAAACTATGAAATGGAGTCAAGAGTTTGGCTTACTCATAAATATTGAAAGGGCATGGAAATCAAGACCACTATATATCTAAATATCACCAACATTTTGGTAGGTAATATATGTGTTTATGGTTATCAGATGGATAAGTTTTACAGTTGTCATGTCAACGGAGCAAGAATTAGTTATCAATGACCATGTCCATTTTGGATATATAGATGACTCAGGTGAAGTCCATGAACTGACATCTGTTATCTGAAAGTAGATAAGAATGTACTGTAGTTGCATTCAAAAATGTGATTTTAATCTATGGCAGAATGAAGGTGCTAATTTACTCCTACCTTGAAAACGTCCTTATGGTACTTTATTGAAAGCATTTGTGAATTAGGCTAATAAGGTAGAAGTTAGAACTGAAACAAATTTGTGAGTAGCAAAGTGGTTTTCTTCTAAATATGAGTCCTTCAAATTTAATCTACACACATATGGCCACTTGTTTGTAAAGCTTCAAAAGCCCTGTTGCATATTAAGCTATATTTAAAATAATAAAATACTTTACTATCTTGTATTGAGGTGCTATAATGGTTATAAATAGGATAGAAAAGTTTAATTTATATTCTTATTTTGACTAACCATAGTTTTTTTTACAGTAAGTTATTCTTCAGAAAATATTGTAATTAAGGTAAGTGTTATTTATTCATTTAATTTATTTAACACATTTTATTTTTACTAATAAGAAAAAATTTTAAGGATAATGAATGTGGATAATTACGTGTCCTATATCGGGTGTTTCATGTAAAGCAGAGTAAAATTCCCTGTCCTCCCTCCCAATCCATAACAAATTGTTGTTGTTTTTCCAGATATTAGATGATATTGGTGTCATCTACATGTTCCAGATGTCTTCTGCAGTTTTCTACAGTCATTATTATTAATGTTATGTTTCAGGATAATCTAATGAAATGCATGGAATAATATTTCTTCACCACGTAATTCCTTAGTAATTCTGTATTTCCTAACAAAATATTCCCTTTCCAGCAATGTTCCTGCAGGAGAGTGATGTGTTCATGGACGCCATGTTGGCCGCCAACACAATGAAGGAACCCCGCAAACGTAAACGTCGGGCAAGCACAAGTAAGGATTCTGGCCCTTCAGATCCAAAGAAGGAGGCAGGAGGAAACAACAGCCCCAGCCATTCCCCAAAAGCCGAAGACACTTCTCCCTCCTCCGTTAAACCAACTTTCAAGGTATTTAGCACACATCATTATATCATCAGTTCACATTTTCCTTTTTGATACTATGCTTTTTATTTAGTGTATTTATTTTCTCTGAATCTTTGTTTCACTATTTAACTGTTGTAATAACCGTTCAGTAATTGTATGAAAATTTAGTATACATAAATAAAGTATTAGGTGCAGAGAATATTTACTTTTTATTACAGAGAATTCTATATTACCTTTGTCTTGTAGTGCTGATGTCCAATAATTTAAAACAAATTAAGTGTTGAAAATGAATCCAATATATTTTTTAAATGAATCGTTAAAAATGAGGTAGTATAAGTGGACAAAATTATAATATTCTCAAAAATCTGTGTTATAGAACTTCATATTAGTGTTGTTGTTGCAGTTCTATCAGGATACTCTGGACACGTCGACAGAAGAGGATAAGGCTGACATTAAGATGGAGGACTCTGAATCTGGAGATCCTAGTGCAGATGACCTTGGTGATGATCAGAAATGTAAGTGCCTTGTGTTCGAGTTGATGGGTTATAAACTAAATTATTTGAGTTTTCAAATAAATCATCTGTGAAATTAGTAGATATTTGGTTCATCACCCAAAAATTGAAGAATATTATGTTTATTTACATGCTTGAGTACATCGAAATATTCTTTTGGAGAAAAATATTTATGTATGTAGGATCCATTACTTTTGGTAATATTATTATATTAGCTAACTTACAACTTGAAGGTGAATTAGAATATTTTAATATTTTGTAAAATAATGGCGGTTTCAGGAGCCCTTACTGTTGGCTATAATTTTTAAAATGTGTATTTTAAAACGATATTCAAATGTTAATAAATCACTATTATATTACTACAAATTTATTTATAAAAAATTATAATTAGCAGTGTCAGCTCAAATTGATTGAAGCCAAAATATTTTTTTTTTAATAGGACAAATACTAAGTACTTACTCAAAATTGTTCAGTGTTTCCATTGCTAATACATCAAATACTATTTTCAATTAATCCTTTTATGTTAAGTGATTACCAGGAAAACAATCAATTGTGTCACCTGCTAAAGAAACTGTAACGCCTTCAATTTTAATCATTGTTACTGTTAGATAAGTGTTAACCTTTTTTTTCCATTGCAGCAATGTCTTCAGAGGATGACAAGGCATCAATCAAAACAGAAGGTGGAAATGGTCCTGTGAAGGGAGTGCTGGTGCATCTTAAGTCTAGGCGGCAGAAAAAATCAGTTTCTTGGAAGGAAGACGCACTGGAGTGCATAAAATACTTTGAACTGGATGAGACTGAAAGAGGTTAGCTATTTTCTATAGTTTAACATTTAGTTACATGTATTTTCTCTGGAGTTATTTAACATTTTTATTTCTCTTTTGTTATGTTTTACTTGCTCTCAAATGAATATATTTTTGCTACTTATGAGATAACAATTCTGAATTCAATGTTACATGTCCATGAACAATATTCATGGTTTTTAGTTTAAACAATCAATAATTTGCTTATCAATAATTCTGTTTTCAGTGAACGTTACAAAGAATTTTGCTGACATGAAAAATATGGAAAGGGAGCACGAAAGAGAAAATCTTCAAATTGCAAGAAAACTAGGTAAGAATTTTGTTTTATGCAATATGATTTCAGTTATGGTGGATATACTTTAAATCCGTTGTCAAAAATAATATCAGAACAAGTTAATTAAATGCAACTTATTTTAAATTTACATTGGTTTGTAATAAGTTTTTTCCTTTGATTTTGCATCTGTAGAAAAACAATGGTATAATCAAGTTCTGGTTTTGAATCGTACTTATTGCAAATATGACCGTGTCTATTGTTCACAGCTGTGGACGACATCATGGAGGAGCGGACACGGTGGAAGGCCCTAATACCTATCGACATCGCCGCACCAGTTGTCGCACCTGGCAAGAATAGTCAGGAGAAGGACATCCAGTACGCAAGGGAAAAGACAGTACCTGCAGCAATATACTTCAATAAAAGGACGTAAGTAGAGTTATTGGTTATAAGTTCTAAGACATGAATTTATTTTTTTAACAGGAATATCTGTCTATGAAAAAATAATTAGTGCAAGATGAATTTTACTCTTGAGATAATATAGTAGATAATGAGGAAGAAAAAGAAAAAGATACACAGATATGTTTTATTATTGGTTCAGCTGTATGTTTTTGAAAAATAACAACTAATCACAACTCGATTTATTGAATTTTGGTTGTATAATCTGATTTTTCTTGCAGCATTCCAGACTCAGCAGCTGAACCGGACTTGGAGATCCATGCCACAACTGACCCTGCCATAATTCCACTGGATGACATCACAGGCACCACTGATTCCATCAACGATTTCACCAGCACGCCATGGCCAGAGCCAAAGGGTCAACCCCCCACCCCAACCCCTCCACCTCCCCCCGTACAGGCTCAGGCTCCTCCAGCCTTCCCTACCGGGCCAGCTCCTGGTCCTCCTGGTCCTGGACCAGCACCCTTCCCCCCAGGTCCCTTCCCACCCATGGGTCCCTTCATGCCAGGCCCTGCACCACCAGGCATGCCTATGGCTGCAGCTGGAGATTGTTGGAGGGTATGTCTATTCACTTTATTTTACATGTCATATTAACAATGGACAACCATTAAATATATGAAGGATGTTTTGAGCATGTACCATTTTAAGTGTAACCATAAATAACTGAAACGCTAAAGTTTGAGTATTGTTTTTTGCTTTCTTCTTCTGGTAAAAAATCTAAACGTAAGGTTTAACATGCAAAACATTTATAAAATCAAGAAACGTTGTGCTAAATACACTAACTACTGCTCCAGTAAGAGCTGTATATAGTACCAGTACCAGGGACTTAAAACATGGTATTTCAGTTCTATTTACAGTACAAAAGTGATGATTGGTCTTAACACTTGTACCTCATTTAATCATTTATTGATCTATTTTCATAATACATAACTTATTGTTGGTATTACATGAGTTAATGAGAACAAAATTATGTATATTTGCATTTTGTATGTATTGTTGTTTTCTTTTAAATCCTAACTAAATTTATATTTTCAGGGTGCAGATGGAAAGGTGGTACCGATGCCTCCAGAAATGTTCCCCCCACAAGGCATGATGCCGCCACCTGGTATGCAGCCAATGGGGCCAGGACCCATGATGCTCCCACCAGGGGTCACACCAGATATGCCCTTCCCCATGGGCATGCCAGGACCTAATCCTTCTCCGGAGGAAATGGCTCACTTTGGAGGAGGAGGCTTTCCACCAATGGGACCATCGCCACCCCATCAGATGTTCAACCCTCCACCTCCTCCCCCTATACCCCAAGGTCCTCAGGGTGGCAACTTCCAGGGCTCAGGTGGCAACTGGCAAAACTCTGCAGGTGGCAGCTGGTACGATAACGAGCAACTTCCTCACAACCCGGGTTCTGGCCGGTACCAGGGCAACAACAACAGTTGGCGCGGAGGTCGTAACAACCGGAATCGTAAGTACTGTAAGTTACACACAGCTTTTTTTCCTTCTGGTGACAGTAGATTTGATGACGGTGGTGGGCTGCAAGGCATCAGCATGGTAAGCTTAGGTTCAAGAGGTGTGCGAGAAATACTGTTAACCCAAATGTCAATGCTAGGAAATCAAACCAGTCCCAATACCCATACAACTAGTGAGCAAGGGACAAAATAATACAGTGTAGTTGCAACAAACATTTTCCTGTCAAATTTAATTCTGAGGAATGGTGAAGAAATGCAATGTTCCCAATGTAGTTTTATTTGTCGTTTTGAAGAAATCTACATTTGTACACTATTAATTCAAGCGACTTTGTGGCATAAATGTATTGTAGATGTTTATCAATTAGAATGTATCTATGTCCTTCTTATAAACGGCTTTACATTAATTTTGTCAAAATATTATATAGGCAACTTTTGATTCATTCATTTATTCCTCATGACAGCTATAGGTGATACTAATTCATTTTAAAATTGATGTTTATGTGCCTTGCTGATCAATTTAAACTGTTAAATAATATTTAAATATTCTTTTAAGCATTGACTCCGACAGTCATGTTAATGTGTCATGGTCATAATCACTAAATAGAGCAGCAGAAAAGTGTGAACTATATATATATATATATACTTACACGGTTAGAATACAGTAGTTTTACATGTTTTCAGTAACAAAGGCATTAGAGTTGCAGTGAGGTGTTAATATATCATTTAACACTTAAAATTTAAAATCATAATCACAGGACTCTAGTCAAACTAAAATCAAAGTTTTGATAAAATTAACAAAAAACTAAAATTAACTAAAATTGATAAATTTAGTTTCTTTTATTGTGAAAACAATAAAAATGATCTTTAATTTCAGAGACAGAGTTAGGATTGATGAGTCCTCTCTACCACTCAACCTCAAAACAACACCAACAGTTACAAGAAACATAAATCAATTTAACAAATTCCTACAACACAAATTAAAAACTGAAATTGGTACTGAAAAAAAAACTTACGATATAATCTCAGGAATATTAGAATATTGAGATTACCAAAGTAAATCTGGTTAATAAATATCTTAATTTTGATTGTTAATTAGTTGAATAATATACTTTTAACTTTCATATACTAGGGTTGACTTGAAAATTAACACTCGCACATGTCTACTATGCATGATTTTTTCTCTGTATTTGAATCATATTGTGTAATGACATTGACAGTTAGTTATCATTAACGCTAACATAATATAGTTGATATAGTAAAAGAGGAATTTTTATTTCAAATTCACTAATCATTCTTTCAATTATTTAAAATAGAAATCACTTTGAAATTGTATTTTTTTTAAATTGTTAATATAATTGTAAATATGAAAATAATCAAAGATATTTATCATCACCATTAGGTTTTTGTTTATTATAAATTTGTTTACAGATATTTTATGAAAGGTAATTAATTTTGGTCATAAAGCTGAATGTATGATATGTCAGTAACACATTATTATCACATGTTACAGCTGACAACTGGGGAGGTGGAGGAGGCGGCAACAATCGCACAGCAATATGTAACAACTTCCTGAAACGTGGGTTCTGTCGAAACAACAATTGTAGGTTCCGGCATCCCAGATAGGCATTTTGTTACTTATTAAGAAGATTATTTATTGAAGATTTTGCAATTATTTCTTTGTAAATAAGAATTTAACAGAATATTTTTGTTGTACATAATTAAAGAACAGTTTTATTGTATATTTTTACTTCATATCCATTACCACTCAGTCCGTAGAGTGCTGTATGTGGTATGCTGGTGGTACTGTTAGATTTGAGAGGTTACTCAGAGAGAACTAAGTTCAGTTCAATTATTGTAAAGTGACAAGTTTTGTAAAGAACTTTACCAAATTAACATAATGTTTTATATTATTTTTAGTTTTCCTTAACAATAAAATAGTTTTATATCCTTTTAAGATATATTTGTAAATAAAAGCCCTTAAAATGTTAAATAATAAAAGGCTGTGAAATTTATATTAAAATATTACGTTGCATTGTTTTAAATGCGTTGTGTAAATATGAGCATGTGTACCATGTACATTGTACAGCTTTTATACATAATTAAAGTACTTGCTTGTTAGAGATATGGATTTGTGATTTTGTTGTGTCAAATATTCGTGTTGTACACAATTTTTTATGTTAATAAAATAATATTTTATTATTGTGTGTGACTTTATTTTCATTTTTGTCATGATGGTCAACCATTTATTTCTAGAACATATATTACATTTGATAAATTAGACATAGACATTTTTATGTCATTCTGAATTTTTGTTTGGTGATGAGAACTACCACACAGTGCAATAATGTATCTGTTAACCCTGGAACTGGCAAGTTGTACTTTATAACACATTTTACCTGTTGTGAACTAGCACAGTTGTAATTTGCAATATATTAAACATCATCTGCTAATTATGTCATTTTTTGAATAATCTTTGTTCAAATTGTAATAAAAGTTATATTATTGTAATCAGCAACTTTCTTTTTGAGTACTTACTTTATTATATTGTTCTGGTCATTAAAATCTGAAAGTGTCTGATGTATTATGCAATCTTGACAGTGTTGCTTTTTATGAGATGAGTCACTACATTCTGTTCTGTATGGTGATTGAAAATGGATTGTGATTTACCTTATAGTGACATCTGTGATTTATTATTCAATGGTAGTGATATCTCCGACAGAATGGGACGGGACAGAATAGAGCCCATGCTGATAAAGATGATGAGGAATAGACATATTTTCACGTGTCTTGTGAACAAACAGTTTGGCTTTGTTTTTTTTAAATTTCGTTTCTGAGCATAGTCTTATAAGTAGAGATTATCTTTATCAGCATAAAATCAAAGATATTTTGAATATGATTCCTATAGAATGTAATAAATAAAAAAAACTTCTTAGAAAATAAAGATTTCAACTTCGAACACCAAACATCTTGGAATGTAAAGGTAAACTATTTTTATTATTTTTTGTAAGACAGTTTATTTTATTCTGAATAAAACGATACACATAATATTTTGCTTAGTAATTGATTTTGCCATAAATTTTTTAAACTCTGCACAAATGGTCAAAATGCTGTGCCAGTTATGGCTAAAATGAATGCCAGTTTCAGGGTCGAAATAAAATGGATTTTAATATATTTCTTTAACTAATTTTGTATGTGAAGGAATGATAAAAATGCTATTGGCCAATTGATTTTGATATACTAATGACTGGTTATTATATAACAAATAAAAATTATTCTAAAATGTTTTTGTAACCTTAACTTAACACGTCATCCCTAAGTGGCATACTGTTACCAAATAACGAAATTTCAAATTTAATCATACCATATTATAGTAACCAAAAATAAGTAATAATTCTGTCTATCTTGGTTTACAAACATTTCAGTCCAGTTGAGCAATTGTTTTAAACTGTACTACCTTATAAATAAATATACAATATCAAATCATAACAGCTGTTAAAAAGTTAATAGAACCAAGAACATTGTGAGTATATCATAAACAAAGTTTGCAGTACATTAAATTAAACATGAATAAACATGGCGATGTGTATAAATCTTACTTAAAGTTATAACTCAACAACAAGAACTATAAAGAATAACCACTTGAATTTATTTTTAAAGCTGATATTTTAATATTAATCCTGCAGTATAATATATCGGTATTATAGTATTCTTAGCCAATCAGAAACAGAGTAACAAGACTAGCTCTCCTTTCGGTGTGGTACCCAACTAGCAGCCTTAACCAAAGAAGAAGTTATGAATCTTCCTCTGTAACCATATTTAAGTTAACTGGTCCTGAACTGAACTAAAGATTTTTTGAATGCTGTATCTCTAAATTAGGAACACTGCAAAATTTACTGAACAAATGTGAGGAAAATACTATGTATTGACGTGACAACGTCTTAAATTAGGTTGCGGCTCGGAGTCACTCATGAAAAAGTATAACGCCCGGTAACGTTACGATGCCCGTCCATGTCCAGATAACTGTGGGTCCGCCGCACGGGATAAAGCAGATAACTATGTTTATTCGTGAAAATGTGGAGTGCTTAGATTCGTCATTTACAACAACTACAACAATAAAGGTAAATAATTGTACACTGATATTTCATTATTACCATTTTCACCATCTTCAGCTAACAAAAGTTGAGAAAACTGAGTTTATAGGTTTTTGTAAAATTGAAGATCAGCTGTAGAATAAGCTGCAATCCCTGCAATAAATAACACCACAGTCAATTTTTTGTTTCTTAGGACAAGATGCTGAGGAAACCCCCCATTGCACTTAGTCCAAAAAAGGACTTTTGCACTTGCTTCATGATGGGTAAGGTTGAGGATAAGGACCACCTCTTGTCAAGGTTTCATGAGGAGAGTAGGTGGGGGCATATCTCAGCCATGCCCGGGGCCACTGAGAGAGGGGGAGCAAAGGCTAAAGCCTTGCCATGTAATAAAAAGTTCTAGATAAAAAAAGTAAATTTATTTAACTACAAGTTAGTTTTGGATGAAAGAGCAAATTGGATATATTCAACACTGGTTGACACCACCTCATATTGTTCTTATGAGGAACAGTTATCTTTTATTCTAAGATACTTGGTAGAAAATGGTGATATCAAAGATAGTTTCTAATTTTGCCAAATCTAATAAAAAGACTGGTCACAATATTAATAATGAAATTACGAGGTAGAAAAACATGATATTCAACTAAGATTGCAAAGGTCAAAATTTTGTTAATGAAGCCGATACAATTAGTATAAGGGAGTTTATATTGTTATTTCAAATATTAACCCTTAAGCCATGATTTTAACTGCTGTACACAGTATGTTTTTGAGTCAATGCAGCCGAGTATTGTCACCTTTATGGTGTAATCGATCAACTTTATATTTTTTTCAAAATCAAATCAGAGGTGGAAGATTTCTTGAAAATGAGATTCCTTGCTCACTTCTTCATAAACTATCTAACAAGAGATGGTCGCTAATGGTAGATGCTCCTTAGCAATAAACGTACCAGGTATAAATGTGTAGTTTGCGAATGCACTAGCTTAATGGGACATCAGAATGCAAAAGCAACTACCATCATTTAAAAATACCTTAACTCTTTCAAACGTGTTTTAATGGTTCCAATTTGGTTTAAGATTTGTGTTTAGTTTCAAATAAGAAACAAGTGCTTCAAGGAATAGAATACTGGCCGTAGAAATTGAAAACAAAAATTTAATTCAGGAAATGAAGGAATCGAGGAACAATTTTTCCTTCATTTTAAATGAAGTAAGACTCATAACAGAAGCTACGGCAACAAACCTTTCTACGGCTAAGCGTCAAACCAAATGAAAAAAATCCTTAATGAATCAGCTGAGGAAAGTGCTGAAGACTTGGAGTTGTCAGCGAATGGTGTAATGGAAACAAACTTCTTATTGATGTTTAAAAACATTAAGTTGTTATCAGTATTGAATACAAAACATTTTAATCTAGACTTGTTTTCTACTATCTTAATATTGAAATAAATAAAACTAAATATAAATGAGTATAATCTTGGGGTTATTCAAACAGTTGATGGTAAAATTGCTTAAAATTTATAAAACGCTAATCTTAAATTTAGAATTTAGTTATTTATATCATGTTCCAAAAATTCATCCACTGTGTAGGATGCCGTGGATAACAAACAAATTCAGGTTTCTTACCAGTGATTTGACATTATTTTCATTCTGAGAGTTTGTCACAAAATCTGACTCGTGATTGAAACGGAAGGTTTCTAAATAAATTTAGTCTGTGTAGTTGAGGTATGTCTTTCTCTTTTGTAGAAATAACCTTACTCTTCTAGATTATAAATGTGACTTCTCTGTGCTATGTACAAGCTGCAAGAAAAGAAACAAAGGGTCGCAAATGAATGTTGTAAGTTGTAAGCCACATTCGCTTACTTAACAGAAAAATAAACAACAACCAAAAGGAATATCGAAAATTACAATGTTGATAATTGATTATTTCGACACACTCAGGTGTTAAATTGAGCAAACTTATTGTGCAAATAAGAGTTATTCAATGGCTCAGTTAAAACAATTGGACAACACCAAAGGAGCAAAATCTGACCACCAAAACCAGTTAATTTCGGCCTTTCCCCTGTCAGCAGAATATTTAACTTCTTCCTGTATCATCAATTACTGCGTTGAGTCATTTTTCACTTGGATTAGTAACTAGAAATAAACTATTCCTCTATTTCATTAATGTAGAGTTGTTACAACCCCCCCCCCCCCACACACACACACACACACACACACACACACACACACCACACACATATATATATATATATATATATATATAAAAGTGCAATTTTTTCACCTGTTTTGTTATTAGTTTATCTAATGGCCTGTTTGTCCCTTTTTAGTACAAATAAATATTGAAAATATGCTTGTAAGTTAGGCTCAGCTGGTTAGATTAGTTAGGTATGAAAAAGAAAAACCAACCAATTTATTTATGCCGTGACGCGGTTAAGTCGGGTTAGTTTTGTTATCACTATTAGATTTCTTGTTAACTTTGTTGTAAGTTAAGTTCAGTTGTACTTTGATTACTGTAGTGTAACTATTTATAACAAGGCCTTGGTTGTCTAAACTGTGATATGGTTTATGAATTGTAATATTTAATTAGTTTATATAGAATACAATTAAATGATAAAATAGTCTAAATGCACAAAAAGAACATCGATGAAATAATAGAACAACACAAAAACATATCACCGATTTACATGATCTGGATGTTATGTTGGTGTTAAGATGAGACTTCACGGACGGCTGGTTTGATGTCTAACATTAGTAAGTTGTAGGCATAATTCATTAAAAAAAAGTACAAATGTTAGGCTTGTTAATTTCAAATCCGGCAAGTTAGGTTTATGTTTTAATGCAGTTCAACATTACATTTATTAACGATACATCCTTCCTGTTTTTAGATTGAGTTAATTTTGCTGAAAACCATACAATTTTTAGACCGATAAGATCGTGCAGTAATTTTGCTGAAAACAAGTTCTAGTCTGGTAAGATAGTGCAGCTAGCACATTATCTTGACGCTCCTTACAACTTTTAAATCTTTTATTCTGTAAAAATAGTTATTAATGAGAACATAAGTTATTAGCCTAGAAGACCCAAATTGCATTTTTGTTGTTGATTTTTAAAAAAATGTGCTTAATAAGTGACTAGGCCAATAATATTAATTAAGAAAGTGAGAAAAGACTTAAGAAATATAAAAAATCCCAGGAAAAAATCCTTGCAGGTAGGGTGGTTAGGTAGCTATTGGGGAGGGCATTTAGGGTAGGTGGTTGGGGCTGCGGTACAATGGGTAGAGTAAGATAAGCAGATCCGGTTTTTATATTGTTTAGTATAATCGTCGATACTTAATATTCATATATTGAATACGTGTCTATAAATCATGTCAACATATCTGTAGTCTTAATAATAATCATATTAGAAATGAAAATAATTGGAAAAACTCCTAAATTATAATGAAATGATATCATTTAACATTTATAAAAGAAAATATCCTCCACAAGCATAGGACTGTCGGCTTTTATCTAAAAAAGAAAATACGTTCAGTATATCTAAAAGTGTTTATAGTTGATACAAATTGGTTATTGTTGTGTATCGGTTGGTTATAAGTAAGTACGGTAATATCGATATAAAAACAGGGTATGTTTATTCTACTCTACCAGTACAATGGCAAAGTACACGTGTTATTTGTGTTACAAGCTGTCGGACACATTTGTCCTTCAAAATAGTAAAAAGTAACTACATTTTACCATTTTTGTTTGTTACATTGGCTGCAGTATAATAAGCGTTCAACACTCGAGTAATCGATAAAATCGAATAATATTGATTTTCAAAATAAACATTTTCTTGTTTTTAATGCAAAATCCCAAGTTTAATGTAGCTTGTATTTTAAAGCTGTTGGTGCATCAAATCATATTTGAGGTAGGGTACGATAAGCGGGCCCGGTTTTTTATATCGAAATTGACAAACGACATTACTTAATCATAACCATCGATATATAATCAATCGATACTGATTAATTATTTTGAACAATTAACTTTTAATAATCTGTATCAACAACTGTAAACACTTTCAAATAATACTCGTAATGTAATATTTCAATTTATATAAGTAGGTAACATATGATTATTAAAAATGGCAGTCAATTTTAGAAAACTACACGACATTGCTTTGAAAGATGATAAGACATTTTTTTCGTGACTTCAACATGTGGGACTCGTACCGAAAAATCCATTATGTGAAATTTGTGGGAAAGAAACAGCTCTGTGAGAGGAGCAAATATGGTCATCTTCATTTTCCTAATTTTGATTATAATATTTTGTTTGATCACTGTAAATATTAAATTCATATTTTAATTTAAAATATATGATGTTATTGAGGACTATAGATACTTTAATATCGATTGATAGTCTAGGATTTGAGATGCGAATATTAGGTATCGATGATTACATTCTTCAATATAAAAAACCGGGTCCGCTTATCGTACCCTACCCCATATTTGTTTATTGAATATGTGTACCTCAACTTATTTCTTTTGTTTTGCAATATTTGTAGTCTACCTCAATAAACTATAAAAATAAAATTTATACATATCCCTATTGTTAGGGCCATAACTTTGTTAGGCTATGTACTTACATACCACGGTAACTTCTGATGACATAAATTTTTTTTCTTGATTTAAAAATAACACAGGATTAAAAAAATGAATTTACACTCTCTCTCTGAAAAAAAAACACAATGACCAATTAAAAAGGAATAAATTAATTTCGTAATATTTTATCTGCTCATGTAATCTACAATTGAAATGTTTTGTAACTTTCAAAACTAATTTTATAACTGTATTAGAGCTAACGCGCCGTGATTGAGTAATAGCCACCATTGTTATTGAAGAGGCAGTGGATCATACTGAATGAGATGGTTAATTGTGCTTGACTAAAATGTTCTCACATAGAACACTTAGAGCAGTTAACGCTGAAAATCATAAATAACAAGAAGCACAGTATACAAATATAACCACAAATTTACATTTAAATTATTACAAGACAAAGTTATTAGTTATTTCCACCTACTAATCCACATATATCTTTGTTAAGGAGGATGAGCAGAATACATTAACCCTTTGAATGCCAATGTCCAATTTCACTGGATGTGCAGGGAAAGAAATCAATAATAAATATCATATAAAATTGTTTGGGAAGAACTGATTTTGGTAGGGTACGATAAGCGGACCCAGTTTTATATATCCAAATTGGCAAATGATATTACTTAATTGTGACGACCCCCAGCATATAGTTCTAAGACCAGACCAGTAACATCGTATGCGGTCTTAATCAGCCGATTTAAAATATTAAATTATCAGTAATATATTTTATTTTTATTCAGCATAACATCTAATTGTAGTAACGAGTAATGAATAAATGCAGTCATACGTATTAGGTTAAGCAGTGCAGGTGGAGAAGATATATAGTTTAATTCAACACATGAATTGTAAGTCCAGGTCTGTCACCAGTAAGCCTGATAACTTTCCATACTCAGAGCAGCTGCGCAGTTACTGGGTGGTAGACAAGCAGGAATTTTGCTGAGGTAGCGTCTGGTACAATGCTGCTCCCTGGAGTTCGGTGTGTAGAGTGGCAGTCGTGCCGGGTTTTTGAACGCGTCAAGCTCACGTGAAATCGCTCTCTTGCTCTCTCTCCCGTTCTAAATTTGTAACTGTTGAACTGGTTTTAAATTGTGTAACAAAACTCAAATTGTTTTCACAATAAAGTAAATTGTTTTATTCGGCCAACCGAAGAGAGCATTTTTATTACAACAACCTGATTGATCCGGCTAGTTTCCATCACCGTGTCCGAGTTAGAACCCGAGAACATTTAAAATTGAATTACGTGGGGTCGTCACGCCACATAATCATAACCATCGATACTGATTAAAACTATTTTGAACAAGTAACTTAAATAATCTTTATCAACAGCTGTAAACACTTTCAAATAATACTCGTAATGTAATATTTCAATTTTATATAATAAGAAACATTTGATTATTAAAATGGCAGTCAATTTTAGAAAACTACACGACATTGCTTTGAAAGATAAGATATGATTTTCGTGACTGGCACTTAGGTGCATCCAATAGAAAAATACCTGGCACTTTTCAGTACACCCACTCAATAAATACTTGGCACTCAAAGGGTTTCAATGTTGAAATTTTGATTGGCTACTCAGGTCGTTAAATTAATAATTTTTTAGGCATATAAACAGCTGAACTATACTGTACTTTGAAATACCTATAACGTAATTCAGTTCGATATATAGGCTGTTAGGCCCTCGATTACGGTAGAAGGGGGTAGAGTACAATAAGTGGACCCTGTTTTTTAAATCAATATTAATAAATGATATATAATTACATCCATTGATGTAATCAAACAATACTGATTTAATAGCTTAAGTCATTTGTTATGATTAGATAACTTGTGTCATAATTATTTTTTGGTTAAAACAGTGTGTATAACTTGTGTCATAATTATTTTTTGGTTAAAACAGTGTGTACTGTAATAATTTATAGGTCTATCATAGGATGCAGTAGAGATTTTCTCTACAAAAATCTTTCCCCTTTTTTGGAAAGTTGTTTTAATTGTTTAGGTATTTCCTCATTTAATTTAATTCATATTACTATCTTATTCATTTCAGAAATTACATTCCATTTGAAAAATCAATTTGGTTATAGATCAAAATATATAGATTATATTAACATATTGACCAATGAAGAGGTGAAATAACTTTATTATGTTAACCTTCTAAAATAAGGGTTATTGCATCTTCAGTTTGATACTTAAGGATTCCAGGATCATATAGAATATGCCTGTCTTCCAGTTGTGCCAGAAAAGGTATTTTCTTAGGGTAAAATCACAATGGGAGTCACTGTAGGATCATTCTTGTCTTTGCATCTACTAGACAAATATATATCTGTATAGATTGTCATATACACTTTGATTGATTGATGAAGTTATGAGTTATATAATAAAGGGAATTACATCATTTTGTTGTTTGATAACAGTGTTCTTTTGGTTCTTTTTGGCCTTTTCAAAATTTATTTCTTAACTTAATCGATTTATACCTTCTGAACACCAATCCTTTAGTTTATTTGATAGTTTAGAGATTTCTAATATTTCTATCTAAAAGTGAAAAGATTCAAAATAATTGAGATTATCTCAGCATCTGCAGACTACTAAAGAGGATCGAAGTCTTAACGTTTCCTAGCCTATAATGTGACTGACTTATGGTTTTGCAAACGTGGTTATAAGTTTGTTTGTTGACTTTTTATACAAAACCTTCAGCTTAGTTAAACCATGTTTTGACACAATAAATCTGTTTTCTAAATATTGTAAACGAAACCTTTTGTGTTCAGTCAATATATATAGCTACAATTTTTGAATTTTTGGTCTTTCTATCTCAATGCTTTTTTTAGTTTTCTTGTTTGTTTTTCTTTTTTACATTTAAATTTTACAATATTTTTACTATCGTGTCTAAATTTACGGTTAACATTAAGATCTCTTTTTATGTTAACTGTGTCTAGTCATGAAATCTGACGTGTTTATGTAAGATGTCATACAGATGCGTCATTGATAGTAAAGGTGCTTTTATTTAAATAATCTACATAATTTAAATCCATTTATGAGTAGGAGTTTCTGAGTGATTTATGTCATACATAAAACAGACCAAAATTTATCTATACGTAGGCCTAACTTCTTTTTAATGCAGTGAAAAATATTTATTGGGAAATAATTATGTATATTACTGTATATGATTGTTCTACATAATACTATATATATGTAAACATCTAACATAAAAATTAAGATAACATTTAATATGGTCTAATGAGTGGGCTGAATTTTTATAGTAAAGAGACACTATTTTGTTTAGAGACACGTTTGATAAATATGTTGCAGTTAACAGCTCAAGGATGGCATTTGACGGACTGAGAAAGAGACTGAATAATAGTAGCATATTGAAACAGGATGATTATTTTCCCTCTACTTACATTGTGCTACAGTTTGCCAACAATGTACACATTGAAGCTGTTCAGTGGATTATATTCAAAATCGAAAGTGAGAGGAAGGATGGTGGAGCTGAGCTTCTTGTTCGCAAACAGCCGGAAGTACCTGGAGAGGTATGCTCGTTCCAACTGTGACTATTTCTGATAAAAATTTAAACTTGTTAATTAATATTTACTGTTACACCCAGTTTAAATTTGAAAACAATCAGTCTTTTGAGCAATTAACTGAAGATTTAATGGAACTTAGAATATACCCTTACATCATTAAATATGTATATGTTACCTTCATCTAAAAATTATGCAGTTTCTTTATATATATATATATAATACAATCACTATTTTTAGTAATTAAGTATCTTAGTTTTTAACTATTTTGTAGAAATTTCTAATGAAATATATAATCTTGCATGTTTTAGAGAGCACGAGATTTTGTAATGCATATATTGTAAAACAATATTGTGGATAAAGCTTTTATGATTTTCAATTATTTGTTGTTGATGAGGTATAGGTACATTATTTATCTGAGTCTCTGAGTTATCCAGATAGATTTTATAGATTAGAGAAAGTCTAATTTTTTAGTGCACAATTTTTTAAATATTCATCATATATTTTAACACTTGTTTGACATTCAGAATAATGAGAAGAATAAAATAACAAATTAACAATGTTGTCGTAAGCCTATGAGAGAGAGCTTCATTGTAAATTAGGATGATGTAAATTATTGACCAGACGGACAATAGCATGAATGTGATGACCACCAAGTAAAGTGTATTGATGGATTATTCTTCAATGGTAACAGAGGACAGTGAAATCTATTCTGATAATGAACAAACAAGGCTCTTTCTGATATCATGGGGTAGCTCAACTGACTGATGCTTTATTTTGAGTGATATTCTCTTACTTCCTCAGCGGAAATGATGGCCCTAAGAATCTTGAGGAAAGTAAAAGAAAGAAACTGGTTGAGTTTGAACAAAACTATAAACATTTCTTTTTCTTTTATATTTTATTTTGTTCTCTGTAATTAATCTTTGTAAAACAAAATAATTGCTATTTCTTTACTGTTATATTTGTAGCAAATATATTCCTTAGTAGTCTTTAATATTGTGTTTTACTGTATTTCCGGTTTATCTGAATTTTTGAGTATCTAGATCACTTCCAATCCTAAATAATCTTGATAAATGAAGATGGAATGTGTTTAATTTCTGCCTAAAAGGGTGGAATGAAAACATTTATGCTTAAAATAAAAAAATAGCAAAGTTTTAACAAAAGTGTAGTTTTTAAAATATACAGTAATCTTTTAAGTTAACACATTTATTCCAGTGATGCGCCAGTGCTCGGATTAATTTTTTGTTTAAGCCTGCAAAACAACCATATTTTTTTAAATTTGTCATTTCAATCAACTTTGCATTCAACACATACGTTTTCCCAATGTGGAACTTTTAGATTTACCCCTTGTAGCTGGGAACATCCTTTTCAGAGCTGGTCTTTTTACTATGATTTTGTGCTTCATATTGTCTTAAAGGTTAGCATAGTGTTCAGCATATATGGTCCCATCCTTTTCAAGATAATCTAGTAAGATGCCTCTGGCTTGGCAGAGAACTGGCCAAGAGAAGATTTTTCATGTTAATGGAACGCTGTTGACTTTCTTTGGAGTTGGTTCTCCCTTCTGTTAAATTATTTGTTTGTTTCTGGTATATAGTGGTGAATTCAGGATTCATAAACTGTAGTAAGGTGGTACAAAATATTTGTCGGACCGGCTTAAGTTATAGAATGTCAAGCAGTCCTGAGATTTTGAAACACGTTCTAGCTTTTGGTCTGTTGTCAGCCGATGCGGCACCCACCTTGCTGACAATTTTCTCATACCTAAGATATCATTTAATATTTGATGGATTATTAATACTCTCTCTTTTGATATACTAGTAATCTCTGCTTATTGAATTAATTTCAATCAATGATATTATTGATTTGGTCAGTTGATTTAGATATGGGGAATCCAGAATATTCCTGAGTGCTTGTATAGTCATGTATAAAGCCTGCAACCCAGGTTATTTTAGTAGTGTCGGAAGAAGTTTTCTACTCACCTAATGTAGAATGTAACTGTTTTAATTAAAAAAGATAGATTATTATTGCTCTTGTTTCAGTTTATTTCCATATTTGAAAGAAATCAAACTTGAAAGTTTTAAAAGATCACACAATTTAAAAATATATTAAGTTCACATAAAATCGTATTGGTGCTAACAGTGCAATTTCATGTTGAAGCCTCAAATGTTTCATATAACAGTTACTATAGGTAACAGTGCATTTATATCTTAGCTTATTAAGTGTGTACTATAGAAAGAAAACCATTTTTGGAATTTATTAGTTTATAGTTTTTAATTGTAATAGATTAGATTCCATAATCATAATAAAAGTAAACCTTTTAATTCAGATTTCTTAGGCAATTTATTTTAAAATTTAATTTTCACTGCTCAAACAACTAATAAACTGTATAAAAAAGGTACACAGAAAGAAACATAAGAGTTTTAGACCTGTCTCGATAATTCCCAATTGTTTCAAAAGTGTTTGAGGTAATAATAAATAGGCAAGTAATTCAGTATTTTGAAAGTAACCTATTGTTATCAGATAGTCAGTTTGGTTTTAGGCCTAAGAGAGGAACACTAAATGCTATTGTAAAATTTATGAAGAACTGTATTCATGGTGTAGATGATAAAAAAGTGGTCATAGGCAAGTTCTTCGACATGTCTAAAGCCTTCGACACGGTAAATCATGAAATTTTGTTAGATAAACTTAAGTATTATGGTTTTTGATGATCTGTCCTTTACAATTTTTTAAATCATATCTCCAAAGTGAGATATCAAAATGGTTGCTTTTAATGGAAGCTCTTCTCAATACAATGCAGTTACAGCAGGGGTTCCACAAGGAGGATCCATTTTGGGACCTGTATTATTTATAATTTATGTAAATGACCTGCCAGCCTCCATAAATAAACAATGTGACAAGATCATACATGTTTGTGCAGACGACCTAGCAATCTTACTGAATTGTAAAAATCTTAATGTAGTAAATGATTTTTCTACTAGTCGCTAACTCAATTGTGAATGATTGGTGTGCGGCGAAACGTCCTCTGTGTAAACCATGAGAAAAACTCAGGAGATTAATTTTAATTTACAAACATAAACCAAACCATGATAATGTAAAGTTTCTAGGTGTTCACCTCCAAGAGAATCTGAAATGGAACACAGGCATATAGAAGTTTTATGTAAAAAATTAGCAAAAGGCATTTTTTGTGTTGTTAAGATTGAGATTAATTGTAATATTGAAACATTAACTGCAGTATACTATGCACACATCCAGAGTCATTTGTCCTATGGAGTTATTGTATGGGGGCAATGATCCTAACACCAAAAGACTTTTGATATTGCAGAAGAGAGCTATTAGGATAATGTGTAATGTAAACAATAGAACCCATTGCAAACCCTTTGTTTAGACCAATTAGAGGTGTTGACTGTTGCCTTCTATATTTGTTCTGGATGTATTACTGTATGTTAAAAATAACTTGCAGACAATAACAGTAAATAGCTCTATACATAATTACTTTACTAGAAAATTGTTCTAATCTTAGAGTAAAACTACTTGTACCTACCAACGTGTACCAAAAATAGTTTTTGTAGAGAATAGGTATTAAAATTTATAACATGTTACCAAATCATATTAAATGTCTAGATTTTATTAGGTTTAAGAAATGCTTAAAAAATAAATCTTAGTAATCTAGCAGCATTCTAGACTAGCAGCAGTTATAGATCATATTGATATAGATCATATTGAAGCTAACATAGCCTAGTTATGAATTATTTTACTTTTATAATACAATTTGTTTTGTATGTGATGACGATGCCATGCATACCACATTTGTAACGGCAATAAAATTCTGATTCTGAATCAATATTTTAACGCTTTCAAACAATATGACCATACACTCAATTCAACTTACATATAACACATATGTTTTCTATAAGTTTACTTACATAACTCAACTATGTATTATTAAATAAATTATATTTATCCCTTCATTCATGCATTCAATCACGTCTTTACTATGTTTTAAAATATATTTTTTAATCTAGTGGATTTTTTATATTAATAAAATTTGTTCTTTTATATTCACAACATCTTTAATTGTACTTTTATATAGGAAGGTTTATGAAAGAACTTGATATTAATAATTGATTAATAAATATATCAACCTATATAATAGATTAATTTTACTAATGAAAGACTTGAATAACATATCAAAGAAAATACTTTATGAATCATTTGTCAATAAATATTTTAAATTCATTTGTATAGCTAAATATTTTTAGTAATGTATAAGCAACATAATTTTTTCTGAAATATTTAATTAATATTGAAACATTTGAAACAATAGAAACATTAGATATTAACCCATATAAAAACCAAGACGTAGAGGACTTTACACACCTCTGGCCCTTTCTGCTGCCCCAATGTTGGAACTATGGACACATGAGTTAACGCTTGTAGCTGCATGCCATGTATACATGCCTAAACAGAGAAACAGTTCACCTGAAGTCCTAAATGTTAACTAAGGTAAAGTTATTTATCGCTTTAATTGTAATTAGCTCATTATAGATGAACTACAATTTGGGCTATAACAGCCATGTACGATTTGTAATATAATTACTGTATATTGTCTTTTTCTCCATAACTTTTGAGTACAGAAAGAGGCCTAAAGAAAATTGTGAGTAAATATTTAAATATTATACATTTTCTTTACGCCTCTTTCTGCTCTGAAAATCTACAAACAAAAAAGTTGTATTACAATTAATATTATTTATTATTCTATAATGTATAAACTATAAATGCATGTATTTACATTTTTTTCTTTGAGACATTTTACTTTCATCATGTATTCTGAGGTGCAGTGTAAAGTATTCTTCTCTTATTAATTTAAATAATATTTGTTACATTTTCCAGAAATCACTCATATTCCATGTATCTGCAACTAACCAAAAGCTATTAGAATTAGCAGAGGAACAGAGCATTCGTAAAAAAGACTTGAAGGGTTCATTAAGAGACTTCACTGTGGTTGAGCAGTCCGAGTTTGGTGGTGGATCGGACATACTGTCAACGGCAGAGAAGGAGTATCTTGTGCGTCATGAGCTGGAGAATATCCGAGCTCTAGAGAATGAAAAGGCAATTCCTGGATATCCTCGCATTCTCCTATATGAGGGCCAATCAATATGTGAGTTTGATATAAATATTATCATTTGGCATTCTTAAACTTAAAAAAAATTCAATTGTGTTTTTGAAAATGATTTATCTATACATGAAGTTTCAAATAGGTGAAAAGTAATGTGTGGCTGATTTTATTTTAGAATGTTTAAATACAAGGTCTAAGTTTAAGAATAAAGATGTGAAAAATACATTTTGGTTATCAGGAGAAGTTTCTTTAAATTGAATTATTTATAATTGTTAGTAAATAATTGCTTCTGTTGTGAAATAAGTTTTATTATACAATTCCTAGCATGTTTCTAGGTATTCATTCTATAACTGAATTGGAAAGACCTTAAAACAGCAGGGGTTTCTGTAGTTTGCAAGACAATTTTTTAAAATTACAGAAAATACATTTTAGGACTAAAGCCTACAGTTTCTTCTATAAACCTATCAACTATGCTTGTTGTGGCACGAACGGGTTAGGAGGACTGCAATGGGCAAACATTTGATATATTCAATGTCAACCACAATTAATTTTGGAGGACCAACCAGAATCTTGTGTTTGTGCTTTTACAATTTTTTCTTATTTCATCTGTATTCTTGAAAATTTGCTTAACAATTTTTAAAAGACCTCATTTTGAAACTATTAACAACATTCTTTTTCTTTAAGCAAAAAGTAACGGTCTAAAACGACATACAAACATGCAAAATTACAATAACATAACTTGTTATTGAGTATTGATTCTTAACATTAGTGACACAGGTAGACAGTCAGCAATAAAGCGAAATATAGTGTTTCCAAAATACCACTAAGACAAACAAGGTGCATATGAACTAGAACAGAACAGAAAACTTTTTGTGACTGCATATCAAAAGGGGTAAAGCATACCTATAATTTGTTTTCAGTTGCAGCGTGTGTTCATTATAATTTGCTACAACAACTGTTTCCTCTTCATGATGAAGATGTTTTACGAAAGTTGGGTCACAAATGGTATCTCTCCTTGTTCAAAAAACAACCATTTGGTAATTATATTAGGGTGAATTCTTACATTTCCTTAATACTTGGTTTTGGGGCTATTAACACTCTTCCTCTGACATTTAGTTCCTCTGCATTTTGTCCTCGGACATTTTTATATTTAGTTCACCTTTAGATTATTCTTCTTATGTTTGATTAATTATTATGTTGATTTTGTATTAAGTAAATGAAATCAACAAAGTTTTAGTAATGAAAGTTTGATTTTCAATAACTTCACAGTTTTCTTCATGCTAACTTGGTCACAATTTTCACATTAACTAAAGTAGTTTGCTTACTGAATCCACATTATTTTGCCTGTTTAGAATAACTCATTTTGTCTTGTGTTAGTAATTTCTAGTAGGAGAATTATATTTTGTAAAAAAGTTAACTAGTATATCTTGTTCATTTTGTGAGATGCCCATCCTTTACTATATAGTAGAAGCAAGAGCCGATATTTGCATAGTATAAAAGCACAATCTAGTTTTTCATGAAATTGAGAGAGGATTTTCCTGAAGAATATTTGATTTTTAGCCATGATCCATCTTAGTGAGAAGCAAAATCAGAAGGTTAAAAATAATTGTTAAGTATACATCTTTTGAGGATTTGTGTTTTTAGCTAGAAATACTTAAAATTAACTGTCAAATAGAAATAATAGTTATTTATGTCAACTTAGGCAATAAGCAAAAAAGGCTGAAAGATTGTAAAAATGAAAACTTTTAGTCCCTTTATGTGTTTTGGGCTGATTCTGATTGAACTATTACACGTCTGATGGTTGGTTTTACTGTGTTTCAAGTTATAAACATATGACCTGGGAAAATATTTATCGTTTAGTATTTTTAAAATTATTTTGCTAGTTTTATTTTTTTTATTTCCGTCAAAACTATTGTGAGAGATGATTAATTCCTCTATTTTACACTAGGCTGTGTTTTTAGACTATACAATGCAAATTGGCTCTCGCCTACCAGACTAATAGTAGAACCTTGATTATGCGATCATGTATCAACTGATAAACTTGACTAAATCTAAGTCAACTACTTACGTATTCTACTAGGTGCTGCAAAACTAAATGTGTGGCTCTGACAGGACCAAAGCCCAATCTGTTACATAGAATAAACAATTAACAATGTTTACAAATATCTCAAATAATGTCAAATATTACCACTATCACACAACTATCTATGAATAAACATCGGAAAACATCTCATAAAATATCAACGTAACCATTCCCAAATTCGTGTACAATAAAAAAAAGCATGTGGTAGTAGTTTGAGTGATGTCCACAATATTGCACAACTAACTGGACAACTATCTTCAAAATAGAACACCAAGTAACACAGTATACAAAACAGGTGATAATAAAAATAAAAAAACTGATAATATGAAAAGAGCATATCTTGGGTGTGGCCATTAAAAGGTTAAAATAAATTTTCAACTGAACTGTCATGTTTTTAGTAACACAACATTTTTCAATTTCATCCTCACAGTAGAATTTTTTACAAAATAAAAAAAGTTTTCATTTGAGTGGTGACAAAAGTTTTTAATGCAATAAATAAATACATTTTGTTTTATAATATTTTTTTTACTGTTATGAAAAGGAGATTGAACAAGTGCTTTTAGCGTTGTTTCAAGTGATTTGTTTACTTTTGGGTAGAAATTGGTAATCAGCAATAAACGATAAGGTTGGGAGAAGCAGTAATTTAAGTAATTAGATTATAATATATATTATATAAGTTTTGGACTAAATTCTTTTAAACCACAGCACAAGGTATCCATTTATATGCATTTGAAGTGGGAACATACTTCATGAGATTGTATACTCAGCATTGCTTAACCCTCTAAGTGGCGGTAATATGTTGCTGGAATGGCGGGCTATTTTTCAGAGTCAAGCAGGACTATCTTATATTTTAAAAATAAAATGCAAATTCTAATATGAGCAATGCTTGTTATATATCAATCTTTTCGTAATAAACTACAGAATATAACACAGTATAGTTATTTTTTACATGCCTTAACCTTTTTTTATGATATCCACACAAATGTAAAAAAAAAACGTTTTTTTCTCCACCAAACTTTTCATTTTTACGTTCTGTAACTTTAAAAATGTCATTCCTAGGAGATTATGTTAAATGCAACCTTTATTCACAATTTAATTCTAAACAAAAAACCTTCAATAATATTTTTTCTATTTACAACACTGTAAAAGTTATATGGGAAAAACTGAATCTAGAAAAAAACACTTTTTCTAGTCAGAATCGCTAGAACTTGCTTGCCTTTTCCTCCCTATCCCTCAGTAAAAAAAACAGACCGTGGGAGAAAACTTAGGATTATTGGTACTTTGGGATTATACCGACCACACCAGTATGAAGAACACAAAAATATAAATTTATAGAAACAAACATGATAGAACGAAAAAACAACTCTTTAATTACAAAATTAAAAACTTACAAGCATTTCCAGATATTGTAATCGGTATTGTTGTCTCTGTTATCTTATCCTTCTCGAGAATCCCGATTACGGCAGGCCGCGTGGCATCACATGATTTGCACGGTACATAATTGCCTTTCCATTACAATTCAATTTATATTTCTGATCAGCCCCTCTAGAATTTGATATTTTACTGATAGGTACTATCTAGAGGAATGTTTTTCTTTCGTTGACATCAGCGCGGGGCAGCACCATTTTGGGTGGGTGGCGGAATGTGATCAAGAATAAAAACAAGTTTTGAGTGTTTTTTCAATAAAGAGTTTAGTTTTAGTTTGGTAATGTTTGTTTTTGTTGAATTTTTGTGTTTGGAGAAATGTAGAGGTAAAACACGGAAGTACAACAAAGCGACGCGACTCTGCAATCACGTTATCTACTAGACCGCTCGACTTAGACCTATTGTTTTACGCTAATCCAGTAATCAGTAGAAGCAAAATGTCAAATAACGATTCATGTCTGGGTGTGGTCGGTATAATTCCAAAGTACCGGATTATTTCAGTTAGTACCATTGTTTATTTCATCGTGATGTTGATGATACTATATGAAATGTATTTGAAATTTAGTGGTGAACGCAACTGTGCAAACTAGGCGTAAAAATAATTATCGGTTTGCCTAGCAATAAGCGGCAATGTGAAGCGACTTCTAAGACGTCGCTTGCCACGTCACGGCGTCGTAAATAGAACGTCTCAGACGTCGCTTGCCACTTAGAGGGTTAAAGCATTTTGGTATATGATAAATCTAAAAATATGAATATTAAAATAAATTATTATCACAAAATAAATAAATTGACACAAGTGCACTACAATGTTTGGTGTCGGATACCATGGCCCTGGACTTGGAGGGTGAAAATACATTTAGCTCTAGGGTTTTATAAAAATGGAGACTACGATATTTCTATTTTGACTTTATTGTAAAATATATTTACTGTGCAATGTGCATCAATTCATCAAAATCATTGCAAGTATTGCATTAATTATTGTATATGTATATACAATGATTCTTAGTTAAAGAAAAAATATACTGAGATGTGGTTTCATTGTCTAAACAAAAGTATTAACTCTATAATGAAACATTAATATTTTGTCAACAATGATCATATAGAAATAAGTAAAAAATGTTTAGTATTTTTACTTTGATTTCATTTTGTAGAAGAAATCCGGGAGTATTTTGGAGAGTCAATAGCGTTATACTTCCAGTTCCTAGGGTACTACACGTATGCTCTGATTGTACCCATGGTGCTGGGCTTCCTGCAATTGTGCCTGGCTCCAGAGAACATTGCGCTGTTCTGCATCATAAATGTTCTTTGGGCATCAGTCTTTATGGAGGTATATTCACAATAGCTCTATACTTGTATTCCCTAGGGTACTAAACACGTGCTCTGATTGTACATAAGGTGCTGAACTTCCTGCAGTTATGACTGGCTCCAAAAAACATTGTTCTGTTCAAACTAATTAAACATGTGTACATTATTAATTTATCGATTCATAACAAAAATTCAATTTTGTCTTTGTTCTTGTGTTGGAAGATATTACAAAAGTGCTCATGATATCGCAAAATTTAAAAAATATTTGGCAAGAAGTTAACAGAAAGATAGTTAATGTGGACAAAACAAAATGTATTAATTTTAGCCTTTAAAATTACAACATTCTTTTCACTTTAAAATTTCATGATTATAATATTGTAGTTGCATTTAAAGAAACTGTCAATAGATAGAATAGGTCAATACATTAAATACTTAGGTTATTTAGTTAGTAGTCTTTGACAATAGGTTGACATGGGAAAACTTTATAAATGACTTTCATAAGAAATTACACATGTCAATAAGAAAGTTCTATTAAAAAAAACCTGTGATAAGAACTATTATACAATAAGAATTCTAAAAGTGAACAAAGAAATGTTTAGGCATTCTTTCCAATACCTTGCTTCTAAATATTTTTAAACTACCAATTTCTTTTAAGATTTGCAATTCATTTAAAACAAATTGTGCTAAATTGTTGCAACTGGCTTTTGTTGCAGGGAGAAGTTTGATTTTTAAATTGGGTGCTCAGATAAAATGTAGTTCTTAGCATTTTAACTTGAATTTTTATATTTAAATATTATATTTCTATATAATTGTTATTTCATTATTTATTTGTTACATGATATATTGTCTTACTGTTATTGTTAAAATGTTTTTGATATTGCTATTGTTATATGTTTAAACTATTTTAATTACTGTTGTTGAGTTAATATTATAATGAATATCGGCATATATACATACCGTATATGATTTGTATTAAAATGAGTTAGTATATTCAACAAGAAGAAGGAAAACGTTAGCTTACCCGGTTAGAAGTTACTTATTGTTAACACATAACACAATCACTTGTATTAATTTCCACAACACAAGCACTACTATTAGTTTTCACGATAAAGCCGTTTGTTGTAGTTTCAATAAAATATAGGAAAACACCATGTAAAATGAATAGCAAATTGTAAATGGATAGTTTGATATGTCATTTTGCTGATGAATTGTGTTACTGAGTAGCCAGAATAATGCCAGCTAATGCGTGACAGGGTGTGGCACAGTTTTGAAAAATTGCTGTTAACACGTTCAGTGCGGGCCCCGCGGATCCGCGGGGCGTTGCCATAGTCTCGACTATTGCTCAGTGTGAGCCCAGCTCTCGGCCGGGACGGTTCGTACTCGTTGAGTGTGGCGTGTGGTTCCGAGTTGACCTTGACTTGTACTTCGTTTCTGTTTCCCGCGTTTTTAGCATGTGCAAGGTGACGTTCTTAGTGAGTTGTTTATTTATGTGTAGTGACATTGTACTATTGTATTATACAAGTTTTATATCGCATTTCACCATGTCTGCCAACCGTGCTACAGAAAATAGTGCTACTGACGATGAAGCATCAGATGTGGATAGTGAATCCAGTGGAAACACTGCTGTTGACAGTTCGGGTAGTGATAGTGAAGATATTGTAATAAACCCTTCATGGGCTAATAATACAAATGGACTAAGACAGATCCCTTTCACCGGAAACAATAGATTGCTAGTAGATGTACCAGGTAATGGTTCACCGATTGACTGGTTTTTTATGTTGATGGGAGTCTTTTACCCCCAAAGCAGCAAGCTCCTCTCATTACTCCGCCAAGATACCCAACCCACAAACTTGTACAAAATGAAGAACGGGATAAAAAGAGTGACAGAAAACGTAAAGATTGTAGGGTATGCTACAAGAATGAAAAGAAAAGGAAGATGACAACATATACATGTTCTGTTTGTCCAGGTAAACCAGGACTTTGTGCTGTCAATTGTTTTGACATACATCACAGAGGCCAGCAGTAAAAGCCATGCCCTCAAGACCTTGTAAATATTGTATATAGTTTTATTTGTTTTTGTTTTGCACTATATAATGAAATAGTTTCAAATTGGATTGTTTTTACGGTAGCCACTCGTGTTATTAGACTTTTTAGCCGCGCTCTGTGCGACAAAACTCTTTCCGCGTGCTGACCCCGCGGATCCGCGGGTCAATCTGTGACGTCATGTAATCCGCCATTTTGGATCACAGACGTTATTATCTGCCCATAAATCAGCCTCTGATAGCAAATGGTAAGTGTGTTAATAAATATTAGACTTTAGGTTCTGGGGCAATTTACATGTATTTGCCGTCAGCAGTCAACGTGTTAAAAGGAAAAACTTAACTGTGCTCTCTGAACTGAATAGGTTGGACAATCAAGGGAAGTGAAATCACTATTAGCCAGCATTATTCAATATTTGGATATTCAAACAAACTTTTTAGTATTCTTTCACGTCAATAGTATTTTAAATAAAAAAATAAAAACTACAATTAAAGGCTCAGTTTTAAATAATTATATAAGCGTGCTACTCTTGATTAAGTGTCTCAAAACTATTACTAAAGTGGTCAGTAAATTCCCAAAAAAGTTTTCATTAATTGCTATGAACATGTTTGTTCCATCTTAACTAATGTCAGTCTTCCGGTTGCAAATATCATCCATATGGTATAGCTGAACTGCAAGATAGTTTTTTCGAACTTTAAACAATTGTCAAAGAACTCATATGTCATATTAGTTTGAGAATCTGAGGACAGTAATAAAAAGACACTGGCTACAATTAATTACCAAAAAAGTCATTTGCAAATATTTACAACAAATTCATGTTAAGTGCTTAAAAAAAGATACTGTGAATAACTTGTTTTGAATAAAATTCAGCAAGATAAAATTCCCAGAAGAACTTATAAAGACCTTTGAGTAATTGGTAATTTCATTAAACAAAAAACCTAAACACCAATTTGAAAATGGTTAAAACTTGAGATACATCACCTTTAGAAAACTTGGATGGTATTACTAAGACACAGTATCAAATTAAATGTAAATTCTAACCACTGAACTGCGCAACAGTAGGATGAGAATGACTAGAGTGGTTAAAGGTAATAAGATTTATTTGTTCTCATCTATCAATCCTAACCTCCCAGACCAGCCAGTTTCAATCATAAACATTCATGAAATCAAATGGCTGTGCACACTGTGACTAGTCTAAACCTACCTCACTGGACTAGAGGTGACCTAGCTGAGGCTGGGGTGGTTACAGTACACAGTTTCTTATTCGATTGTATGCATTTTGACATTTGTAAAAAAGACTATGTGGCCCAGGTAGATCACTGTACTATACGAGGTCCAATCAAAAAGTATCCGATCTCGTCGTGTCCGCTGCCAATAATGAGATAAGATTTGTTGCGACAATAGTTCCTACTATGATAAGGAAAGGTACAAAGTCTTATCTTGATCCCCTGACTGGTTCGCCGGAGACGGGTCAGTATGTACTGATGTCAAGTGCGCGTATCGGTTTTCTCTAACTGTGAAGATGACGGAAAAAGTGGAACAACGTTATTGCATTAAATTTTGCGTGAAACTCGGAGAAAAACAAAGTGAGACCATTTGGAAAATTCAGCTAGCATTCGAAAATGAGTGTTACGCAGAAGAGTGGTATTACCGTTTCAAAAGTGGTCGAACCTCGGCAGAAAGTGACTCGCGTTCGGGTCGACCAAAAACAAGTCGAACTCCGGAAATCATCGAGAAAGCAAAAGTTTTGATCTGTGAAAATTGTCGAATGACTGTGGAGGAAGTAAGTACTGAGTTAGATGTCAGTTTCGGATCAGCTGAAGCAATTTTAACGGATGACTTGGGATTGCGCCGGGTAGCCGCAAAATTTGTGCCAAAATTGCTGACAGACGAGCAGAAGCAACGGCGATTGGATGTTGCCGAGGACATGCTGCAATGTTGTGAGGATGATGCGGACTTTTTGACATCGATAATAACTGGAGACGAAAGTTGGGTCTATGGATATGACCCTGAGACCATATTTCAGTCATCACAATGGCAGTCTCCCCAGGGTCCTCGGCCAAAAAAAACAAGGCAAGTTCGAAGCAATGTCAAAGTGATGCTTACTGTTTTCTTCGACCACTGTGGAGTTGAGCCATATGAATATGCCCCTGAGGGTCAAACTGTGAATGCACAGTACTATTTAAGTGTCCAACGTCGTCTCCGAGATGCGATTCGCCGCAAAAGACCTGACTTGTGGGCGTCTCAAAATTGGCGGCTATACCACGACAATGCGCCAGCTCATTCTTCCCAGCTCATTCAAACTTTTTTGGCGAAACACGGCACTCCGCAAGTTCCTCAGCCTCCGTACTCTCCAGATATGGCTCCATGCGATTTTTGGCTCTTCCCCCACCTCAAAAAACCATTGAAAGGCACCAGATTTGAAAGTCGAGAAGCAATTATGAAAAAAACGACGGCTGATCTCATGGCGATGCCGAAAAGTGATTTTCAAGAATGCTTCCAGAAGTGGAAACGTCGCTAAAATCGTTGTGTTGCTTCTCAGGGTGCTTATTTTGAAGAAAATTAACGCCAGCTTTTTTCAGGTAACTTCAGTTTTTCAGGTAGGATACTTTTTGATTGGACCTCGTATTGTCTGTAATGCTGAGCTTCTTTGAGCTATTTCTACCTGTACAGAACATCGCCCTATTTTTCATAGTTTATATGCTTTAAACACCAGTATTTAATGTCCACAATATGTACATTTAGTTCACATACAGTTCTATACAAGTTTACTCCATGATCAAGTCAATAATGTCTGATCATTGCCTTATTTTACATTATCTTTCTTGGACATTGATCTAAATGGGAGCATAGCCAGCATTGTTTCTACTAGATCTTAAAATAACTATCAGTTTACATTTGTTGTGTACTTTATTGAATTGCAATGAGAAGGAGATGCATTTTTCATTGTGGATGTACCTTGCTTATTTGTGGAGATTATTCCAAACACTCTCACTGACCTTGTCTTACCTGTTCTTTGAATCAAAAGATTTATTACTGGTGATTACACTTTATGTGTAACATATAAACTAGAAAACAACACTAATCATTTTTAGATAATGAAAGTACTATTGCTGACTCGGTGTGGTTAATGTTGCAGCTATGGCGTATGAAGTGCTCGGAGCTTGCGTTTGTGTGGGGGACGATAGGGATGGCCAGTAGTTTGGACGAGCCGAGACCCAACTATAATGGTGTGATGGGCGTCGACCATGTCACTGGTCGTCTGCAGCCACAGTGTCCTCGCTGGAAAACTCAACTCAAGGTCACTTTTTTAATTATATATTCAGGAACAAGGGTGTTTTGGTATTTTATACTTCTTCTTTATTCATGAATTGTACGTGTCATTTATTGCATAAACTATTATAACAGTTAGTGATGGGCCAAAGCCAAATCTTGTATCCACCGAACCTTAAAAAGAATTTGTATTCGATAATGAAATCTGTGGAGATCTGCTTTGTCATTAATTATCAGCTGATCAACAGGACAAAAATTATTGATTGCTAAAAGATCTTTTTGCTGTATTTGGAGTTTTCAAAACTGCAAAATACATTACGTAATTAAATAACTATCTTGCTTATATAAAAGTAAAATTATCCAAATGTCTTAAAAAATGTCTCCCTTTGAAGCAGTCAACAAGAAATATGCTAGATGAAATTTCGCTGGACTGTTCTTTCTAAGTAATGTACCAATTCCAGCTCTAAATGTTCTAAAATATTTTAAAACATTTACTATAAATTTAAAGACTGAATAAAACCCCTCTTAGTTCTCTTTTGACTGAAGTGGGCTTCTCTGATCCATGTTACATATTTTCTTCATCAGGATACTAAACAAAATCAACTATGGAATGAAACCTACTAAGAACAAAGTAATTTATAATAGCCAAAATTATAAATTTTTGACGTATTTTCTTGATCATGGCAACGAGGCAAATTCTAAATTGGCATCGGAAATATAATTTACTTGAATCAGCAGTGGCGATAAATGTGCAACACCTAAATTGCTTGTAAAGTGGCTGGTAATGCTAGCAGTACATATATAAGAGACAGTGTAGTCTAACTTTTATTATACATTTAAAGACTTGTTATAAAATCTATCTAAGTTGTCTTTTAACAATAATAGGCTTCTCAGAGCTGTATATGTATATATATTTTCTTCATCAGGAGAGAGGCAAAATCAGCTTTGGAAAAAACTACTAAGATTGGAGTAAATTACAATGACCATTAATATACACTTTAAACATATTTTCTTGGTCATGGGAAGAAGGCAAACTCAACTTTAGCGTTAGAAATATAATTCACTCAATCCAGAAGTGTTCGTACAGGTGAAAAACCTGAGAAATTGTGTGCGAAGCCGCAGGTAACTGCTAGTAATCTGTTAAATTAAATTAGGAGATAAGGGATATGACTTTGTTCTTAAAATATACCTATTTCTCTGAACTTGTGCATATGTCTTTACAATAGGGTGGTATTCTTGGATTACTTTTTATATTATCAGACAGTTTCAAAGGTTTAAGAATGGCAGAAATTGGACTTGTGGTGATTTAAAAAAATCATACATAGGTTAAAAAAAGCTATTAGGACTCGAGATTCACAAATTCAGGATTCATCCATCACTAATTGAAGTTTAACGTGTCTAGCATAGATAATGAGAAAAAACATGGAAACATAGTAAAGTACTTGTGTGGCTTATGTAAGCACGTTGCCACTGTGAAAATTAATTGAAAAGTTTTCTATAGAAAACTGAATAAACTGCCCAACAGCTATTCTTGAGCACAAAGGAGTAACATAATTTGTTACATTTAAAACATTTTTCTATTTAATATTTTAATCCTTATAGCAGGATTTATAAAAAAAATGAACTGCCAGAAGTTCTGCCCTTCATCGATACAATACATGTGGTTTGTAGGGCTCATTGAAGGTAAATCAAACTTTAATCAATACATCACATAATGTGATAATCAGCATATCAACTTGTTCAAAATAATGGTTAATAACTACATCATAATTATAGGGAAATATTTATTTCTCCCTTATAAAGTGTTTTTATACTGAGTATATTGTGATATATTTATTATTATACTTGGTAGTAGAAAATATAGTGCCAATATATACATTTTCAAAAAAAAATATGGGAATAGAATTATTTAGATAAATATTTGCTTTTTGCCAGCTATCCTAGTTTTCTTATCTGTAGAGTTTGCGCCTGGGACACAATGAAACCAACAGAGTTGAACAAATGGCTTGGCACACCAACCTAGAGTTGTTTGCCATATATTATTCCTCAGACTATAAATAGGCTGTGAAAATCAATGTTCTCTTTCTGGACCAATTTTGTCTACACAAGAACAGTTGATGTATCAGTGAACCAACTGAAACAACATACTGAGTAGTATTAGGAAATTTAAACATTAAATAATTCCTGAATCTTGGTTTGAAAATCTTTGGTTCTTTATTTTGACCAATGTTTTTAAGAAAATGTTGCAAATACAATAATGTGACGCCTTCTTGGTATTTTTATAACCCAAAATTGTTAAAAAGGTTAAAAATTTTTAGGACATATTAAAGTCCGATCTTTAAAATGTAATAACAAGTAGTCTAGTTGCTATATTTTTTTACAATGCTGTTGTCGCTCAATTAACACCTGCTTGAACAAGCTTATGCAATATTGGTTTTTCAGATGGAAAACTATGGATTTTGTTCAGCTAAATGTCTTTAATTTCTTATTTCATACACAATAGTTGTGGTCTTTATAAGTTGTTATTATGTATTTTATTTTAAGGTTTCAATATGGCACTCTATTTATCCTTTAAATATATGTATATTTTGAGTGTAAAGGGTTAAAACAATTTTAACTATGTTGTTATCTTTATGATTGTTACAACATTATTTTGGTAAAAAATATGTCAAAAGGCATTATATTAGAATAAAATTGTTAATTAGTTTTAATATTTTCAAAAATTATGCCCTTCCGAGCATATTTTAGTTTGCATATTTAAACACATATGTGACATAAACCATCAAATACAAAGTAATTGAATCGTAAAAAGTAAGGGCCCTGTGGTGTAGTGGTAACATGCTCGACTGGCAAGTGAGAGACCCAGGTTTGAATCCCGGCGGAGCAAGTACTTTTTGCGATTCAATATGTATTGACAAATATTATATATATATAATATTATATATATATATATATATAAATACATATATATATTTAATATAAGATCACATTCTTTTAACCCTTTATGCTCAAAAAGCCAGCAGCACTGGCTACACCAAGGTTACAGACAGCTAGCATTAGTTTCGCCGTTGTTTGTCCTCGCAACTAGTATGGCCAGTACAGATAGCCTTTCATTGACAGGTCGGTGGCCATATTTGTTCTTTGCCTTCCAAAATCGATATTATTTCTCAATTTCCTCTGTATTATTTGCATAGTAATTTGAAATGTTTAATGAAGAAATAAACAATAATTTAAAATTTATTTTTAACCCTAGAGTAGACGGGCAAAAAAAGTTACGTATCAGGACGGGCTGGGTCTGACAGACCCAAATAAAAACAATGAAAAAAATATGTTTTAACCAGTTTATTAATACAAATTTATTTTTACATTAAAATACAGGCATGACTGTATTAGTATTGGCTAGTTTTAATGTCGTAATTTAATGAAGAGCTTTTATAAAAAAGTAGCTAATTAGATCTTACAAATTTACTTAAAATATTAAATGTTTTAAAAAACACGTTATCCTTACCATGATGTGTATATAAAAATTAAACTATACATATTTTTGAAATAAGAAAGACCTAAATAATAAAATAAAAATGTAAAATCTTTCTGAAATAAAACCGATTTCTTATTATATAGGCGTAAAAAATCTACTTTTGCAAATGTACATTTCCGTATACAGAAAAGCAAAATGAAGACAAGTACTGTTCTTACTCTACAAATAGATATTTACACAATAAAACCTTTCATTTTATCACTATAACTAACTTTAGAAGGGGGAAAAAATACTAAATTACTTTCACAATCATAGATACAAGCTGTAGGTGTCGGTTGTATCCTTATCTTTTAGATCTACTCAGCGCAATCCCGGCACAGCAGCTCCGCGTGAGACAAGCACAGCCACGCTTTACACTGCTTACAAAAATATTTGGTTTTGCTGTCTTTGCACAAAGAGCACCTGTCTCGTTTTCCTGGTTCAGGATTTTCTTTTGCAGGAATAGGAATTTTGCAGCTAAGGCTCGAATTTCCCTAGGTAAGTTGCCTTGTTGTGCCCGAAGTGACATGTAAGGTTGTAAGAGTGACCGTCCCTTCCTGTCACTTTCCTCTTCATGTTGTTCTGCTTCACAAACTTCATCCAAATCGAATTCACTTTCTATATCATGGTCACTGTATAAGTTTGAATCAGCGTTATCAGATCCACTCTCACTGTCTCGTAACAATAGTCTGTCAATTTCACTGCTTCTGTCAATATGTCTATTAGCCATATTTATTTAAATGGTCTAAAACTTCATTACAATAAAAAACAATTGTATATAAACACTTTTCCGATGTAAAATAGGCGATGAAATAAAATAAGAATAATTCGAAATATCTGTAAAAACGTGACGCCAACGGACGGGCTGGGCCTACCAGACCCAAAACGTAATCAATCACTTACTACGCAAAGACTGAGACGTGGGAAACAAAAACAATTACGGCAGAGCACTATGTGGAGTGTTTTGGAAAGCTACACGGAGTCTCGCCACCGTAAGTCACTTTGACCTTGAAGCTCTGAACAAAACAAAACCGCCTGGGTCTCACAGACCCAGCCCGTCTACTCTAGGGTTAATGAATTTTTTTAATACAGAGATAAACGTACAGTTGTGAAATTGAACTTGTATATGTATATTGTTAACAAAGATATGTAAATAAAAAAGTAGGCCCTTACAGTTATGTTATACTCAGACAGGAACTATTTTACATTTTTCTCAGTCTTTAAATTTTTTATGGAATAAAACTTTTAAAAATACATACTTATGTGTAGTCAAGAATAGATAGCACATGTCTTCTGGTAAAATTTTCTAGGTTTCTATCCCTTCTATCAATTCCATGTATACGCCCACTTCACATCATTTGTCTTATTTGCACAGTCAATGTTTAGAGAAGTATTATAGGCTAATTAAAAATTTACTGCTTTACTTAAAAGTTGATTTAAAATAAAGCTGCTCGGTAGGTCTCAGCACTGACCATTCATTATATAAAAAAGAGAATGTTAGAAAATAACTGCTATGTTTAGTGGCCAGTGGTGCTGTTTTTACGAGCTATGGACATATTATATTTTGGCCAGTACAGCTAGCTATACAAGCTGATATAACATTTCGACAAAATTTAATCTGCACTTCTGACAAAATGGCGGCGGCCAGTAGAGCTGTCCATATGAGTTCCAAGGACAAATTATAAATACTGCCTTTGAGTGCATAGGGTTAGTAATAAAAAAAAATAAATAAAAAAATGGCGTATATCTGCTAAACAAAGTGGTAATTGGAAAAAAAATATTCTTCCTTTTAAGCTTAGAATCGCACATACAATCAGAAAATTCTTAACCAGCTCAAACCTTTTGTTACACCCTGTATATATATATATATATATATATATATATATATATATATATATATATATATATATATATATATACACAGGGATATCCCACAGGGTGTAACAAAACTATACCAACATTTCAGGTATTATTCCTGGATAAAAAAAAAACAAAATATCGCATTCAAACTTTCAACAACTCAATAATTATCCAGACACCATCTGTATTTTTCACTCAACTATTTTTATTTTGAAAACGGCTTGTTGTAATTAGTTGAAAAATTGCAAATAGCTTTATAACCTAAAGGTCTAATTACTGGAAAATTACAATTTTTTTACAAGCTTTATTTAAAAAAATGGTGGCTTCTAAAAACCTTTGAGTGCAAATATTTTAAAAACAACACATAATAAAAAGTTACTTTCATTACGTTCTTTTACTTACAAATACAATGGTACCAAGTTCAAGTAAAGTGGTTAATAAATAAGGGAGATAATTTGATTTAGAAAAGCAGAGTACTAAACAATATGAAGTGTCTTTATGTGATAGTACTGCTTGGGAGCCCAACAATCAGCTGTTTTAATTTTATTAGCTGATAATAGCTTTTAATTGTTGGTTGTTTTATCATAATATCTTCACCTACTGGAGGCCCCAAAACCTTGCTCACCAAACTTACTTCAACTATTCTGATATGGTTCAGGAAGATGGAATATTATTTAGTCGCTGCAAAATAGGTCCCCAGAAAAAGTACATGACTGAGTTTTATTTGGCAGGAAATTGCGCGTGAAGCTGCGAGTAAATGCCAGTCACTTCTAGACCATTATTTGGTAGTCCTGTATTTTTGTTTTTGATGAAGGTATGTCTCACAACTTTTTTCTTAACAAACTTACCTACTAGCAGTTGTTCACAATTTTGTTTATGTTTGTAGCAGAGACACCGTAAGCATCTCTGATATTAGTGATGATCACTGAAAGAATTCATATTCTTACCTTCTGCCTTACTGGATGAGGCCTGGAAGCTAATGAATGACCCTTAACGGGGATGTCAATGGTATATGTTACTTTTTACACTGAGAAGTCTCCAAACATTTCTTAGGGCTGTGAAGGTCTCAAAGGTTAACTTAAATACTGAGGATTTATTTCTTTTTTTAGCCTCAGAGGACATTATTCTTAAACTGATGCTGTTGAGTGTGAAATTTTATTCCAGTCAACTAGGAATTGACATTTCAAATGGAATATGTAATGGAGTGAAGCTTACAGTTGGTATATACTAATATCATGTATATTGCAGATGTATACTGTCTCCATCCCACTGGTAATACTGTGTATGATACTTGCATTCTTCGTCATGCTGATATCATTCTGGGTGGAGGAGCAACTCCGTGGGTCTCCTGACTGTCCGCAGTGGCTGTACCTGGCACCCAGCGTCGCGTACGCAGCTCTCATCTATCTCATGAACATGGTCTACCGGCGGTTCGCCAACAATCTCACAGAGTGGGGTAGGAATTGATTTACTACCCTAGCATGATTAATTAATCGGCTAAAGAAACCAGTGCACTTGATTTTTTATCTGCTTTCATCAATGTTTTTTTTCACAAGCAACTTTTTGACAATGCGATATATGTGACACGCTGGAATTTATTAGAAATTTGTATTTGTCACAAATTTGAATTTGCCTCACAAAATTACGTTAGTAAAAATACATAATTGTAATGTGCCCTCTACACCATATACATACATTCAAATGTTTTGATTCCAATATTCCACAAACCAGCTGATATTTAACTACTTATTCTTTTAAAAAAATTGAAAATATTTGCAAGTTAATTTAAAAATTAAAAAATGACTTAATTGTCAGTGTTGCAGTGAATTTCAACTAGCAGTAAATATAAAACTGATGCAGTTACAACACAAACACACTTTGTGTAAATGATCGCCCTTTTATCAAATCAGTAACCCAAAATGTAAGTATTTATGGCATTTGAGACTTTATTTATTGAATAAATGTTGTTGGATTAGAATCATTAACAATTCTTTTGGATTTATATTGCAGAGAACCACAGAACACAATCACAGTTTGACCGCCACAGGGTCACGAAGCTGGTGCTGTTTGAGTTTGTGAACAACTTCATGTCCCTGTTCTACATTGCGTTCATCTACCAGGACATGGATATGCTGAGAAGTGTTAGTTAGTTCTATTATGCTTTCTCAGTTGGGTTACCTACCATTAGGCACAGTTGTTGTTATTGAGCTGAATTAATTTAGCTGGTGTGCTGTGGGAGAACATTTTGTAATTGAATGATATCTAGCGAACATTGTAATAATTATATGATTGGTTAGCGTTTTGAGGTATCTTGAATCCTTACAATTTAAGTACATTTTGAAAACTTATAAACATGTTGTAATAACAGCCCTTTGTTATGCCAGTTTTCCCACTTGTGTAAATAAAGGTCCGGATATATAATAAATTTTAAATGGAATTGTTTCTTCAACTACCTTTTTTAAAGTTTATTAACATACAATTTGCACATTAATTGACTCCAAAATGAATTTAGGATTAGATTTGTATATAAAAGTGGTACAGACATCTCCTTAAATATCATTTTCTTCATCTTGGGCTAATTAAAAAGAATTTAAAATGTCTGTACAGTTAAGGTTTCATTTATCGAGAAAGTTCTATCAACACTTTTGAGAATTTAAGATAACTAATTTAATTATTTCTATTCCAGCAATTGGCGACACTGTTGATAATTTCACAGGCTATAAACAACTTCCAAGAGGCCCTCCTTCCACTCATTCTGCAGTATTATAGCTCCAAGGTATGATGCTTGAAGTTTATTATTTGAAATATAATTGAGCAATTTGTCATAAAAAACAAGTCACATTTTTTGACTCACTTAGACATACCCACAAAATCACAAAAAATCATCCAAATTCTGCTTCATAAATGTTTTTAAATATAAATTATAAGAAACTTTAGGAACAACTAACAATTTTTTTAATATTTAAATTTTGGGTAAGCAAAGCTGGGTCTTTTTGAGACATAACTCTTATGGCATTTAAATTTAAAGAAACTGACAGTCAGATTTGTTCATACAGATGGCTCAGCTGAAGAAGCGCAACAGCTCCAAGAAATGGCAGATGCCGTCGTCTTCGGTTGACGTACAAGAGCTGTCAGGAGATGATCCTCGGATACTGCAGGCGTTGAGGGAGAGTCGATTGGACTTCTACGAGGTCTGTTCACTTAACAGTTAAAATGAGAGAAAAACATTTGGAAATTCAGTATTGTTTAATTCAGTTCTATGTGATTAATGTTTCATCAAACTCATCATTATAGTCAAAATCCTTGTCTGAATTATTTAATTTTCTCAGTTTTATAGATTAATCAATCAATCTAATTGCTTAGCAAAGAAAAATAAGGAACTAGTCAGTAAATACATTAATATTTAAGTTTCAATAATTTACATAGCTACATGAAAACAAACTTATCTGTATATGATATTTATTTGAATTATATTAAAAGAATATTGGCACCAGTGACCACACCTTTGGAAATAATTTTCAATACTTCTCTAGGAGTATTCTCTATGCTGTTAAAATTATCTTATCCTAGCCATAACTAGTACAGGAAAGAAATAGTCTGAATAATGTTTGCTCTATTGCATTAGTTCCAGTGTCATTTAAGACAATTTTATCCATTTTTTTATTCACTAAATGTCATGCTTAAAAATCAGTAAGGTTATTTAAAAGTTAAATCAGTCTGCAATGCTATAAATTCTTTGGTGTTATTCATAATTTCTGTCACCTGAAAGGCTTGACCAGAAAGAGCACCGTTGGTATATTTTGTGACTTAGGAGAAAAGTTAAAGTCAATAAATCTTTATTTGTTTTAGTTACAATGATGTAACATTTGAATATTGTAACATTTAAACTAACTAAACACACCAATATAAAATAAGGCTATAATAAAACTACCTGATTTGCAAATCAAAATATTCATCTAATGAATATATAGCCTTGTCCATCAAGTATGCTTTAAGCTTTCTTTTAAATATTTTATGATCTTGTTTCTAGCAAGTGGAATGGATTGAAGAAATTTGGATCCAGTCTATGTTGGTTTTTTGTGAAAAAATTTAGCCTATGGCAAGGTATTAAAATATCATATTTATTACATGTATTATACAAATTAATTAGGGTGGTCATATCAGTTTTTTATTTTAGAACACATAATTATTGTATCCATTATGTATTGAACGACGACAGTTAAAATTTTTAATTCCTTAAAATATTCTTTTACAGAATCATTTATTTTTAGTCCTAACATAATTCTCAGAGATTTGATCTGTATCCGGAGGATTTCATCCCAATGGAGATTTTCATCAATATTCAGACCTAAGGATTTAGTACTCTGATTTTTTGACTAGTTGGTTATTTACTATGATCATTGGCTCAATTATTTCATTTTTTGGGGGTTTTAAAAGATATATAATTTGTTCTATTTATATTTAATTTTAAATTATTTTCATTTAAAAAAGAATTAATGTTATTCAATTCTAAATATGAAAGCCTGTATCTCATCTACTGACTCAGATAGTTTGAGGTTTGCATCATCTGCATATAAACAAAGGTTTTTCCGGGGAATGTGTTTTAACACGTTCGCTACCACCATGTGAAGAAAAGTCGTATACCCATAGACCAGCCGGCTCAAATATGAGCCGCACGGTTTCTACCCGTGCACCGGCGTCCCAAATATGCGCCGCTCGGGGCACCTCAAATAGACTGACGTCCCATAATTGCGCCGCTGTTTGCATGCCACTATTATTGCCTTGAAAATTCACTGGTCTATTTTAGAGGCTTGATACTTTTTGTATTGGTCTATGGGAATGTCTGGCTCACATGTGGGACGCTTGGTCTCTTGATATCTTAAAAATTACGTCCCGCATAGTTGATAAACTTGTTCATTGCAGCCTACACTGTTCTTGTTGTAAACCTCACACCACGGGCTTCTTTCTTCTGAACTAGGGTTGAGGTTAAGTTTTGTTAAATTTTTTTCCACCTGCTAGACGTCTCCCTGTCGAACGGTGTCTACATTTTCTCAAGGCTTGCCACCGAAACAACCTACATGAAGTTCAGGGACATCGTAATAAAAAATTACATTCAGATAGAGCCCATGCCAAGGAATCCTCGCTCCAGCCACTCTTCACAGTCTGCCCATACTCCCGTGAAGCTGTACAAGCGTCTGAGATGCCATGTTTGCAGAGAGAGAAACCAGAGGAGGAAGCAAACATTTTATACCTGCTCCGTCTGCAGAGACTCAAATAACAAACCGTTTGGCCTATGCATGCCAACTTGTTATAACCAGTGGCACAATAATTAGACTATGAGTGTGTGAGCACTTAAATATAATGTAACGTGGTACATTCTGAATATGTGTGTAAATTTAATAACTTATATAAATGTTCACTTATTTTGTAAGATAGTTATAAGATATGGGTTAACAGTCGTGTATTATGTATTGTAGAGTAAAAAGAATCCCATTTGTGTTTTGGTACCACGAAATAAAATAAACTTTATTTCTACTTTATTTTCTTATATGCTACTTTTTTATTTCTAAAATTTAAATTCTTGTAGGCCTATAGCCGAATAAGATATGTATAATAATACATTAAATGAACCTATATTTATATGACTCTGTTGTTTGAGCTTTTGTACCATGAAATAAAATACTCTCATAATAAGATATGCATGTTTGATTGAAACTTACCCTAAAACGTACAGTAACTGAGCAAATAAATAGTGGCTCATATATGGGACGCTTGGTCTATGTTAAGATTTTGATGCTATAGACCGAGCGTCCCACATATGCGCCGCCTTAAAATTACGCAAATCAACAATATATCAAATAAGAACAGTACAGACGTACATTTTAGGTTATTTTGTTGAATTATAGCTCAATTCAACAATATTTTATCCTTGGTCTGTGGTTAGTCTCACACCAATTATTCTCAGTCTGTGTAGAACAACCACATTTTGTAACGTTGGTCTGTTACGGTGACCCGGGCGGCGCAAATATGCGCCGCCTGGTAGTGAACGTGTTAAACTAAAATGCATATCTTTCAAGTAACACAAGAATAGCAATAGTCCTAAAATTGATCCTTGCGGAACTCCAAAAATTATGGTTTTAAGTTCGGAAGATACTCTAGACATTTTATTTTGTAAGGATATTCTACATATTGAAATCTATTAATAAGATACGATTGAAACCATTTTAGATTTGTTTAATTTATTCCTGAATAGTTTAATTTATTAATTAAAATTGAGTGATCTACGCTATCGAAAGCCTTTGAAAGGCCCATAAAAATACCTAGTGCATGTTCCCCTTTATCAACAGAATCTATTATCTACTCTAAATATTCTACTGCTGCACTTATTGTCGATCTACCAGTACTGAATCCATGTTGGTTATCGTCTAATAGATTATGTTTCTCTAAAAACGCTATTAGCTGAGAGTGAACGATTCTTTTATAAATGTTTGATGTTGAGGAAAGTAGAGATACAAGAGGGTAATTTATTTTTTGTCATCCTTTTAATGTATCGGAAAAATATTGGCTATTTTAAATTTATCAGGGAAGACGCCAGATATAAATGACGAATTTACTAAATGTGCCAGTATTTCACACAAATATTCTTTAGCAAATTTCAAAAGTATAACTGGTATTTCATCCATTCCACTTAAATAGTTATTTTTCAGTGAGCTAATACATAATGGACATCCCTAGCAGTCACAGGTTTAAATCTAAAAGTTGGTTTTCTTAAATTATCGTTTGAAAATTTGTTAAATGTCTCATCAAGGCAGACATGCTGGAGACTATATTGGCTAAATAAATCAATCATATTTACAAAATAATCAAAACTGTTCGCAATGTCTGTAGGTTCTGTCAATGTTTTATTACCTACTTTAATTTTAAAGTTATCATAATGTTTTTGTCAGTGTTCGTTTCCTACTTCAGAGTTAATTATGCCCCATACTGTTTTTACAATATTTTCCTGCTTGAGAATCTTATCATTATAAAACGCTTTTTTGTTTCATTAACGTTTGTTCCTGTAATCCATCGGTTTTCTTTTCAATTTTTTGTGTATCTTTATCTTTAGATTGTCTAAGTTGTTTACCTAATTAAACCAGGTTGGGATTTTTCTTCTTTTAACGTATATGTTATCCATTTATTATTTGAATTTCTCTGTTTAATTGTTTTTATGAGAAATGCTTGATTGAAATAGAATTTGAGTAAGTAATCAAATTGATCATATTTTTCCTAAACTGAACAAAAATATACATCATACCACGATTCTTTTGGTACAAATATGAAAAAGTTCGTAGATTTTCTTTCGAGTAACGTTTCTGAATAGTTGTAAAAGTGCTTTTACTTACGGTATGTTCCAGGCATCCGAATTCCAGAATTTGCCCATCATGATCTGAGAGACATGTTACACATCCTTCTACAGAAATTAAATTTGGTAAACACTATTTAGCAAAGGAATGATCAAAAGCGGTTTCTGAAACGTTTGTTACTCTAGTTGGAAACTTGACTAAATGTTCCATATTATGACTAGCCAACTTGTTTTCCAGCATTGTCTGCTCTTTAGAATTTAGAAAAGACTTTGACACTGTGAATCATAGTCTTTTGCTTAGTAAACTTGTGGCCTGCAGTGTAAGAAGTAAATCCCTTAATTGGTTTGCTTTTTATACAAATAATAGGAAGCAAGTGTGTTCAAGTAACCCACAAAAACTTCAAAACTGTTTCAGACTTGAATGAGTTCAGAACGGGTGTCGATTTTAGGACTGTTACTTTTGATCATACATGTTGATGAATTTGGCACATTAAGAGTCATCTTGTCCTTATGCTGACAATACTAGTGTTCTCTTGCAAACACACAGTCTGGAATCTCTTCCAGGGAATGTACAAAGTACCTTGAACCAATTTCATTCATGATTTTCGATCTGTAATCTTCAATTAAATATTGATATGATTGTTAAGATTCTTATATTCAACCTGTTGAATAAAGTTCAGGGAATATTGAACTACAATGGAGTTTTTCTTGTATTTTCAGCTTAATTTTTAGGTATTATAATTGGTTCTGACCTATTATTCTATATATTTATTTAAAATCTTCTGGTTATTCTTGATTTTTTTTAGATATTTGCCGAATCACTGTTTCTACTAATCATTTATGGGCATGTGTTTTCTTTTGCACAGGACCCGTATGATGATTACCTGGAGTTATTTGTCCAGTTTGGGTACGTCTTCCTGTTCTCGTCTGTGTACCCAATGGCGGCTTTCTGGGCGGTGGCTAACAACCTGCTGGAGATACGCTCAGATGCATTCAAACTGTGCTGCAGTTACCAGCGACCCATGGCTCGTAGGGTCAAGGACACTGGAGCCTGGCAGGTCAGATACATCAACTTGTGATAAAGGAAAGGAGTCCAGCATCAGTTTCAAATAGGCAATCCTGTAGCAATATATCCAGTAGGCAATGAAATAGCTAACACTTGTTATAATTTACCAACGTTTTATACAATTGTGTTGCTGTTGAAAATAATTACATGGTGGCTGAGTGTAAATATTGAATTATAGTTATATTGCATTAATGATAAAATAAAATTTAGCTTTTATTTTCGTGCTAAATTCAGACTAGCTTAAAATATCTAAAATGGATTCATACGTTACTTTTCATAATCAAACCAGTTGTAAGGAACTACTCGTAGGGAACGTGCAAATTGACCTAAATGATACCGTAAAATTAACCATTAAGTCATAATAAATATTCATATTTGGTTAGTATTACTGGTTTCCTCAGAACAGGTCAGAGAGTAGAACACTAACACTGCAAGGTAGGTTATGTTAAACTGTTGTGAACTAATCTGGTTACAAGCTAGAGGATTCAATATAAGCAGATGTGCACATCTTGAAACAATAACATTGTAAAATGTTTATTGAATTGTGTTAGAATACATTTTCTTCAATTAAACAAAAATGTGTGAACTGGTGGATGTAAATTATATAGGTATAATGGCTAAAACCTTTTCAATTCATTGTCCACAAAAGACAATTCAGCCTTAACTGCAATATTTTGACATAAGTTCAAAAAAATAATCTTAATAAGTATTTATTACTGGAAGTACTCAACCCCAAATTAAAGCATAGTTTTCATTTAATTTTCTAGTACAATTTGCTTAAAAAAATAATATTTTACAACTGGGATTTTAGAGGGCATTCCAAGCACTCTGCACATTGTCCGTGATTACCAACTGCGGATTCCTGTACCTGTCACCAGCCATGCGTGCAGTGGCACCTGATGCCAGCCCAGCTGAGTGGATGATGGTATTCGTGTTTCTGGAACACGTGTTGCTGGCCCTGCGCCAAGTACTACACTACGCTATTCCGGACAAGCCGGAGTGGGTGAGACTGGCATTAGCACGTCAGCAGTTCCAGTCCAAACAGGCACTCAAGAAACAGGTAATAACTGGAATATCTGATATTATTGCCTTTATATTAAAATTGTATTATACAATGTACAAGTAATCATGTAATTTTGTGTTTTCACTCATGTGGAGATCAATCTGCTGATAACACAACTTCATTTTGAATATAAGGATTTTAACTGAGATTTCTATTATGTGTTAATACTCACTAACAACGGGATTAGGTTGTATAACAAATAAAAAAGTCATATTTAACCCTTTGAGTGCTGTTGGCATTTTCCCCAAGTCATGCATAAAGTGCCGGGCTGTTTTTTCCATATTTGTAAGCTTTTGGGAAAAAAGCTGTTGTAAGATAACTATCCAACTGGTTTTATAATTTTCTTGTAGTTTTTTTTTTTATTAAATAAATATGAGACATGACATTACAAACAAAATTTGTTTTATAAAATATAAAAATTTCAGTTTTTACCAAAAAAGTTTAAATTTTTTTATGCAAAGTTAAGTTTGAATCTAATTTGGGTGTATTCGGTATTTTTAAAATTTCTTTTCTTTATATATTCTTAAGTTTATTTTGGTTCCCGAAAAGGAAAACTCATCTTAAAATAGAGGCCTCTGGATATGGTTGATGGTTCCTAAAATATATCCATTTCCCCGAAATTCTAAAAATCCTGATGAGCTGGGTATTTCTGGTTTACTTGTAATGTAGACTGGTCTCAAAAGGGTTAATGATTGTTCACTATAAATAGTGCAATTTGTATGCTTTGTCTGCTGAAGATGGATGTATCGTCAAGCTTGTTCTGAATGCCAAATACAGGTACAAAGATGAGATTTTCCACGTCTATTGCTGTTGGAAAGTATGAGGAACATCCGTTTCGCCACAATCTGCCACAGCACAACTATCAGTACTCTTCATAATGTGCACTTGTTCCTTTAGTTTATTAGCTCTACACTAATGCTATTACGATTGATTATTCGAGATTTGGTTATTTTATTCAGTTTTTTGTTTAATGCAGTAAATAGTAAGGTGGGTGGAATGTATGATCAGATTATTGATATTTGAGTTTAAAGTGCAATGAGTGATGGAATAGTAGTGGGTTAGGCAGTGCAATGAAGGATAGACAAAACATTTAATAGGAGGTTGTCTATGGGGTGTTTGTTAGAAGAGAGAATGAGACAATTAAGGATATACAATTCACAATAATAATGCTTTCAGATGAGTTTCCACAACTTTCAAGAGCTGTATGCATAAGAATGTAACCAACTGCTTAACTCTTTGTCTGTCATCCAATTTTTAAAATCTTTTCCTGAAACTGTTCAGTGTTTTAGCATGGGTCATAACCAAAGATGTTCAGCTCAGGGTGTCCATTTTGTAGGGTTTTACTCAACAATTTTTAACTGAAAAGATCATGATATTTGCTTAAAATTAGTTTTGTTTTTTAGCCCATGAACTTGCATTTAAGAAAAAGCCACTTTTACGTAAAAGTACTGCTGACATAAATTCATATGCAAAAAATAAAAAACAATATAAAAAATAGTGTATTTTATTTAATTTGATAATAGAATATCTTAATAGTACTTATAATTATGAACAGATCCTCAATTTGGATAAAATTTGCATACCTAAAACAATAAATAGCAATTCACGTAAATTTGAAACAATTTTTCATCAGTCACGATTAAAGTCATATAGTCAAGTACAATACATAAAAAGCACGAAAATACTGTATATTTTTGTTTGTGTAGAATTTAATTTTCTTCAAACTGATGTATTTTTTTGTTCATTCTCATAAGACAAGCTTAGACAATTGCACCGTCCTATCAGGACCTGTGCACTGCTTCCAGAGTGACAGGATATTTTGGATGGGTAAGGTTGGGAGTAGGGGTTACCTCCTGTTGAGATTCATGTGGGAAAATTTAGGGCACTAATCTCAATTCATATCCCCCTAGCCAGAAGGAGTAGCCTACTCTGAACCAGCCTGTCCAGTCAAAGCAGGCAGGAGGTGGCACATCCTTATGTCTAGGCTGGCATGAACCTTTAACTGTTAGGGAACAAACTCCACAAACTCCAACAGTCAACTTCGGCAGTAGACTAGACCTATCCAATTACCCTTGTGCTCCAGAATCTCCACATTTGCGGTTAGTGATGTGCCGCTCCTGGACATCCATAACGTTGTTCAAATTTAAGTTACACATTGGTTTTTGCTGTACCCACTGTGGGTTCAACTATAAGATATAAGCCAGCCGAACCCTCCTGGGGAAACTGGTATATAAATAAAAAGAATTACATTACCAGAAGTTTACTGCGCAACAATGATATAGGATATCAATGGGAAACTGTTTTTGGGAAAACACTATCAACACTCAATCATTGTGAAACTGTTTTCGGTAAAAATATGAACAACAATAAAATTTGTGGAACAGCCAAAGGGTTAAGCTGTCACAAGCTGTGTTTCTACTGGGTTGGAAAAAAATTCTCAAAGGCTAATTGAGGTGTTCAACTGGGAGCAGTTATTCCCCTCCCTCTTGTACAGCTTTGACCTGGCACCCTCTCACTATTGTTTCTGCGAATGAAACGTAAGTTTGCTAGTAAATCCTTTGAATGTAATTATTATACACCAATAATGGAAGATGGAGTTTGGAAGATGTTTTCAAAACACTGGTGGAATTTATTTTTTTTGTGGAGGAATTTCAATAAGTTCATCATTTGGTAGATATACCTGAAACTATGTTGGAAAATAGTAGAAAGCACAATCAAAAGATGTGTTTTGTGTTTTTGCTTTCTTTCCAGACATGCCTCATATTAAGATATTCTATGGCGTGTAGGGGGAATGACTATAACCGAACATATATCATAGATTGTGGCTTGCATCTATGCTTCATATGTTGTTTTGAGTATATCCATTTTGTAAATCTCTGCTGCTTGAGATTTCCTTATTTTTCAACTTTTCTTAATCTGTGATAATTTGGTTTTTGATTAAGTCACAAATCCTTTATTCGGCCAAATGAACAAATAGGACCAGTTTTAAATATTGGAGGTCTCATTGATATTAAAATTGAATTCAGTGTCATTGAATCATAACATATTTTACTTTATTTCAGAGAATGGAGAAGACCAAGTGAGATGATCTCTAATGCTTCATTAATCCCGTGTGATAACCAACAAGTGCCAAAAATCTCAACCAATTGTAAACCTAAGGCTGCATTTACCTGTAGATAGCTATATTATAATTTTATGTTTGTGATTCTAATTTATTGTTGATAATAAAACAATTAAATGCCAATTTACCTACCTAAGTGTTTTATTATCTTTAAACACAGTATTAGCTTGTGTATTAATTAGAGAAATATTGGGATGCAATTTTGTAAGCTTTTTTGACCCATTCATGCCTTAAAGTACTGCACCTGCCTGCCTCCCTGGATACATTTATTGAAAATGCAAAAAAGTCAATAATTTACCAACATTTTATTATAAACGTGTAAGTTATATTCTTTAACATCCTCAGACTCATATCTAAAACTCAAAAGTTTTAAAGTAATATTTATAGTAAATATTAGTGAAAAAAAAATTAATGTTATTTTTAGGTACAATTTTGAAATTGAAATTGTAACCCATAGCTTACATTGGGTCATAATTCAAAATGATCCACTTATGGATATTCCTTAAAGTAGTTATATGACTAATGTACAAACCAAAATATACGCATTTGGTATCAGAGTTTTTGCGCGACTGACCTGATTCAGGTAAATTGTTCTAAACAAACGTGTTGGTGTTTATTTTACATAATAATATTTGTGTTTTTATACTGATTTACATCATTGTTAATTTTTCAATCCCTTTATTTAGATAATAATGTACATTGTTTGATAGAATAAAAAACTATAATTAGTGATTGCTGAAAGAGTATTTTGAAAGATCTAGAAAAGGTTTCTAATCTTCGTAAACTGCGTTAGCATGTTGTAAACATCCTATGTTGTTCAGAGCTTCACAATGTGGCGAAATGCCTTGACGATCAGTTTGAGGACAAATAACAGGAAGAAAACAAAAACAATAGAAATGTAGATGAAAAACACGAAACTGCTGTCATGCGGGAACAAGGATAAATGGAACGCAATGAGATGTTACAATATATAACTGCAAACATAAATATGTAAATGTAAATAATGTTGTGTCATGTACTATTCTTACCAAAATAATACCTGTTATAAATCATGACTAATCTTAGAAAATAAATTAAATGAAACAGAGACCCTAAGAAATAAAAATATTTGAAAAGTAAAATATATTATTGTTCTTAGCCGAATTAATAAGTATATGTTATCAATCCTGAAAATAATAAAAATATAATAGACAAACTAAATACAAAACAAAACAAACAAATTACACACAGATAAATAAATACAGACTATATCCATATAAATATTTAAACAAGTATTGAATTTACAATATTATCTTCTAGAAAAAATTTAAAATGACATTCACGTTACTTTGTATTTTTAGGAATCTAATAAAAAAATGCAGTCACTCTTGAACATAACAGAGATTGTAAAGATAGAACAGCGCCAGGAAGAGACCAGGATGTGAAAATGGCTGCCTGTTGTTGCCACGTCTGGGATGAAAGTTTGTCGATGCAAAAGAAAATGTCCCTGTCCATGTCAAAATTTCAACAGATTTTAGGGTTCATCAAAAATTATATTTTAATCACAAAATATATAGTTAAAACAATCAATCCCGTCTTAATAAGAAGTGCAGGTAAAGTCACTGCAAACCAACAGAAAGGCCAGTCTGCTGGTATCTACTTGTTCCCCAGAAGAAAATAGTGCCTGGTGTAGTGCTACATTTTATTCAAGCACTCCAGAGACATCTGGGAGAATTATGTAATGTGCAGCAACTTATAAGTAAAAACATGAAAAATCCAATGTAGAACATTACTAGTGATAAACACTCATGAATCTATGTTAAACATATGTAGTGAGACTTTTAAGAATGCAAATGATATATGTAAGCCAGGCACATTGGGATGGAAATTCTTAAAGATAATCAAAACAAAACCCCAGTTGCGACATCGGACACAATGTTCAAAACCAAGGTTTTGCATCATAGCAGTAATATTTAATACTTAGCTGAATTGATTATAATACTATTCAAGAATATTATGTAATAGTTGTGTTACTGTAATTTATGCCATAGCAATAATGTTACTGTTATTACCGTTGTCCCAATATATGGTTATGCCAGTGTAGTAACTATATAATCCTTTATGAAGGTTAGTAAACCTAGTCCATAAGCCTATAAGCCAAAATGTACATTTGAGAAAATTGAATATAAAGATCTTCAACTGCTTTAGCTTGTTTGGTAAAAGTATGTCCAAATTTAAAAGTAGAATGTTTTTACAAATGTTATAATAAATACATACAAAGAAATACTTATACTACACCTTTTCTTGATCTGTAGATATCTTTTAATTTCTGACATAGCGCATTGGCCTTTCTTATATGGAACTGGTCTTTTTGAGTAGAACAATATATTTTTAAGTTATTGGGGGCAGTGATCTTAACATAAGAAGAAAAAGGAACCATGCCAAATGTTGTTATCCTTATATTTTATTTATAAAACAAATAAAAATAAAATGAACTACTATTAACCAAATACAAACTAAGGGATTTTTTTTATAATACAAAAGAGTTGTTCATTTATATGTTCATCAATAATATAATCAGAGTCTTCTCCAGTGTTTCTGGTTGTATCCTCAGTATTTTGATTCAGAATGTCCTTATCAAACAAGTCTTGATAAAACTTACAACTTTCTTCTTTTATATATACAAACAAAGACTTAACAACTACTTTTGACTCTTTCATGGGTTCTTGAGCTACTGGATCTAAAAAGATTTCATTCGATTCCAAATTCCTTGAGTTTTACTGTCACATATTTCTGAATGGCAAATTTTACTTTGTTTCCAGTAGGCTGTTTGGAAAAATAATGTGGTAAGCCATCACTTCAGTTGGAAGATTTTTGCATATTAATTAACTCTATTGGAACTAAGCATTGTCAGCTTCTCTTTAGTCTGACAGCACCTGCTACAAAATCATACTGAACTTGTTGAATTGCCGGAACACCACTTATGTTCTGCCCCAGATGTTTACACTCAACAACATAAATTTTTACGTTGGAGGTACAAAATCCAGGTGAGTTAATTGCAGAATTTATTGGAGCCCTCCGGAAGTTAACTATTACGAGCCAATTTACGTATGAAAATCATGAATGGAAAACTGGATTAACTTGAACCGATCATGTTGAGCATGTATGTGCAAGGGTTGCTTCAGGCGTTTTTGCCCTGAGGAATTTGGCACAGGTTTGCTCTTTTGACGTTCTAAGGATGGCCTATTTTGGCCTTTTATATCCCCATTTGACCTATGGCATACACCTTTGGGGGGGATGTTTTTCATAAGGTTTTCGGACTTTACACTGCCTCTATATCTTGGATGTAGTTCTGTATTGCCGATTCCGATGTGAGTTAGTGCGGGGCAGAGACGTCCACAGGTATGATACTAGAGGTGGGGACAGCTACAGGATGCAACATCATAGAACACTGGCATCTGAACAACTTCCTTCACAAGCTGGTGTCAGATTAATTAATAATCTCCCTGAGAGCATAAAAAATGTCAACAACCCAAACCTGTTTAAAGCTCGATTAAAGGACCTTTTAGTGTCTGAAGTGTTTTACTGTGTAGATGAGTTCATGTTACGCCGCTGGGACCACTAAATTTTCGTAACTTAGTACCGATACTGAAGCCATGTATGAATGAGAGGGAGAATGTAATTTAATGTATGTATGCAAGCAATGAATGAATCTTAGAATAGCAAACTGCAAGATTTTTAGCTTTATTTATTGACGTTTGCAAATGCAATGTAAAATTGTTTGAAAGCAATACAAATATGATTGATTGGTTATTGCAGATTTAATTATCTATAACATTAGTTTATTTGTTAAAATAGTGTATCTATAAACCAATTGTTAAAGAATTAAATTCCCTTCAAATAAAAATAATGTTTAGTACTTTCCTTTACTTTTCCATACAGTATTGAATGTAAAAACATTGTGGTGATTTGGATGACTGTGGTGCACGCTTAGCTACAATGGTAGTGGACTGACTGTTTTCCAAATTACTTGAAATTTTTAGGATCTGTTAATAATAACATTTATACATTAATACAAGATGGCGGACACATAACATTCTCTGTGAAAGTGCTCCCCAATTTTAGTAGGTAAAACAACACATATACTTACTGAATTCACTCACTACTCAAGCTTAAAGTTGAAACTAAGAAACTTTTATAAGGAAACTGTTGAAGAAAGAAAAGACAAGTAACAAGTGGTCTCACGTATCATATGCCACATACACACACTTAAACAATAATTTAAACCTATTTCATCAAGCTATCACCACTCTTAATACTTTCTGAAGTGTATAATATCTTAGAACTTTATGTAACAAAACTAATGAAACACCTAAAAGAAATTAATATAAAAGACTAAAAAATAATCAAGACAGCACAAAGTAGACATATTGATGACAAGTGGGATACTGCTGACAGGCACTGCTGACTGCTGACACTGCCAGCTGTGCAAATTCCATCACTGACCTTTCTACTGGATGCATTACACTGCATAGTTGGATACTGCCAAATTAAGCTACCAATTTATCAAATAAATTTACCAAATACCATGACGGATACAAATTTTAAATCAGGAGATATCGTTTTTGCAAAAATAAAAGGATATAGACACTGGCCAGCTAAAATCTCTCGTCATCAGAAAGGAAAGTAACTCATTAAAGTTCAAGATATCATTTTATGGCGACAATACAATTTTAGAAGTAAAGGAATCCAGCCCTTTTTTCTACTCTGAACATATTCATAGTTTTGGCATCTCACAACCAGACAATTTTAAGAATAAACTTTTTAACAAAGCTCTATCAGAGCAAGCTTTTAACTGTATAGACAATAACCACTCAATAGATCAAGTAGACTGCAGTTCCTCAAGTAACCAGCAGGATAACGTAGACAGCTGTGCTATTGCCATTGATTGATGAGACTAGACACTGTTGAATATGTTGAGAATAAAATCAAAAGTATTGAAAACATTTGTGACACAGACCTTGAAAGATCACTTACTTTAGCAGCAGAGGTAGGCTCCACTCTCCTTGCTGAAAATAGTAAGTTTAAGCAGGACCTGTTTGAAATTACTTTAAAAAACTCTGAACTAGCAAAACATATTACTGAATCAACCGAATTAGTCAAGATAAAGTTAGAAGCTCAGATAGAAGAACTGGAGAAAGAAAAACAGAGTTAATAGACAGAACCATTTATTTGGGTGATACCATAAGGCAACTTGAACTGCAGCTCTTGAAAGAAAAGGGATTATGTAATGAACTAGAACTTTTGTATGTAGATCAAGACACTGAGAAAGAGCGGATTATTCATAATTATGAAAAAGAAATGGCTCATTTACAGACCCTTATAAACCAGCCAAAAAACTCAAATATTAGCAATGTCAATCTTAACAAACCCTTAGAGACAGAAACACAAACCCTCTCTACTGACTCATACAGTATAAGTCATCCCTCATCCATCCTGCTCTAATTAGCTGAGCTTAAGGTTTGCCAGGATCAACTGGAGCACCAGCTGACTGTACATATTCAGATGTACCTTGTACCCATGCCACATCTTACAACTCGACCGAAGAAGTCAGCCAAATCTGTGATAAAAACACTGAACTTCCTCTGACCAATACCAGAACTCACCGTAACTTGACCGCAGAAGTCAGTGAAATCTGTGATAAAGACACTGAACTTCCTCTGACTAACAAGTTTGTTATTGACAAACAAACTACGCAATGTCTCCTGACACCAACCACTAAATCTAGTTTTAGTAAAGGGCCTCCACACACTGCTAAGCTGCTAGGAGAAAAAGAAATCTATGAAGAGTTCTTTGAAAGAGAGATCAAGAACTATGATACAGACTTATGGAGACGGACTTCTTTTTTAGAACGAACAACCCTAACTGTCTGCAAGATGAAACAATGACTACAGTTTCTTTCAAACAAAAAAGGGTACAGCAGAAATTGACATTACTCCATCAGAACGTAAAGAAACTTGAAAATAAAAGGGACCGTCTTGATCAAGTCTTAAGTGAAAAAAACCCTATTATATTAATACTCACCGAACATGGTCTAAAAGAGGCCGAATTAAAAGCTACAGGACTACCAGGATATTGTTTAGTTTCACACTACTGCAGAACTCAACATGCTTATGGAGGTGTAGCATATTTCTAAAGGAAGATGCTACTTTACAGTTAGAACCAGTAATTGCTGAAGTTAACAGTAAAGAACTTGTCTGCGAGCTTGCTAGTGTCACAGTTAAAACAGGATCCACAAAACTGACCATCATTGGAGTTTATAGACCTTCTCATGGAAACCTGGAAGAAGCTTTAAACACTCTATCTCAGCTAATCGATGGACATCACCCCCATAATAAAGGACAACAATCAGCAGCAGCACAACAAATATTAAAATCTGACAACAAATCTAAGACAGTTTGGCAAATAATAAACCATGAAAGGGCAGCAAATAGAGGGATGAAAGAAACTCAACCAATGAAACTGGTTTCAGCAGGAAGAGAAATAATCAAGCCTGAAGAAATTGCTGAAGAATTAACACCTACTTTGCTAGCATAGCAAACAACACATTGAGAGAAGCTACACAGTTAAACCCCAACACAAAAACAGTAATAGCAACACAAACTCCAGTTCACCAAAACCTTAGTTTCAATATAACTAATGAAAAAGAGGTAAAATACATAATATCTTCACTAAAGAATAACACCTCTTGTAGTGTTGATGAAATATCAGCTAAATTAGTAAAATACTGTGTAGATGCTATCCTTACACCACTAACAGCTGTAATATACAAAACTCTCCAAACTGGCTGTTTCCCCTCTGCACTGAAAGAAGCTAAGGTGTACCCAAAGCTAAAAAATAATAGAAAAAATCGTATTGAAAAGACTGATGACCTACTTAATGGAATTTGACATTTTAACAAAAAGCCAGCATGGATTCATAAAAGGAAAATCCACAACCACAGCAGTGACCGACCTCATTGAATTTATTATCAATCACCTTGATGACAATAAATTTATGACAGCTATAATGCTTGACTACTTAAGGCGTTTGACTGCATAGGGCACAAAATCATCTTAGACAAAGGCTCTGAATAAGGGGCACTCCAAATAACTGGTTTAAGAGCTACTTGGCAGGGCGGAGTCAACTGGTAGAGCTGAGTCACATAAGTAATGGAGTAATACAGACAGTTAGGTCAGCCCCACGTTTAATAACCAGAGGTGTTCCACAGGAGTCCGTGCTTGGTCCTGTTCTATTCATACTTCTAACAAATAACTACCCTTACTACATAAACATCACAGCTCTGTTGTTATGTATGCCGATGATACAACCCTACCCTTCAAAGTGACTCTCCAGAGGACCTTAGCATAAAGGCATACATAGCTCTAAACATGATATTTGACTACTGTTTCTCAAATAACCTGGCTGCAAACCCTACCAAAACAAAACAAATTAATTTTGGAAGAAGAGGATAAGTTTCTGTTTTACCAGACCTAAGCTATGAAGAGGAGACAGTGCTTCTTGGCCTAACTATAGATTCTAAACTAACCTGGGGTCCAAATATCGACACCCTTTGCAAAAAATTGAACACTGCCTTATATGTGTTGAAAAGAATAAAAAACATAAGCAACAAGGAGACGGCAAAAATTGCCTATCATGCTCTCATGGAAACTTACCTGAGATATGGGGTCATTGTGTGGGGTGGTACCTTAGCTTTAAATCTCAAGAGAGTATTAACAATTCAAAAATCAGCTGTGAGATGTTTAGCCAATCTGGATCATCGAGACAGCTGCAGGCCTGCGTTCAAACACCTCAGAATCAAGACTGTCACAGTAATCTATATACAAGAACTCATACTCCTTGTGGACAAGTTAGGACTCCCTAGAGAAACCTGACTAGATAATCACAACACCAGGAGCTCATTGATTATCCCACCAGTACGACATCGCACACCACTACATGAACGAAAACCAACATCTCTGGGGGCACGTCTTTTTAACCAGCTTCCAGCAAACAACAAACAGATGACAGGGAAGGAATTGAAGAGGAAACTTGACACCTGGTTGACTGAATATCCTGTGTATTCTATTCAAGAATTACTGAAGAGCTCCAGTTTCAACAAAGACACTAATCACAAACTACAATTGAAACCTGTTCTAAAATACTTTATATGACGCATAACTGTTCTCTATGCTCAAGTTAATAAACACAATTCTATTCTATTCTATTTACTTTTTAGATATTCAACTATCGTTATAAAACACAAATAAATAAAATAAGTTTTAAAAGTACAAACTAAAAAATGTATTCCTTTTCATATGCTTGAGTATCTTTTTATCAGAAAGATAATTATATTATCTGAAGAAAACCAATTTCAAGGAAATATCATAGTATATAAAAAGAAACAAATTTGTAAGCAAAACACTGCAAAAAAAGTAAATTTGAGCTGAACAGATATAGGTATCACACAGGTCAAAAGTCTGAACATTTTTGGAAAAAAATTGTTGTGAACAGCCAAAGGGTTAAACTATTTTGACTTGTACATTTTTTTCTGGTTCTACACATAACACTTTCTAGGTTTGCACATTTACTATTTGAAATAGTTCCGTTGGAGAGAAAGTTGTTCCCATTGTAAAAATATTTTTAAGTATTTGTAAAAACAGGAATAAAACACAAATATAAAGAATAGAAAATGTGTAAATGTCCTAGTAATAAGTGTAGTCAAATTAAAACCAAGCATTTTGATAATCAATATGTTAAGTTTCTATGGAAACAAACATGTAAAACTGTTTACTAGATTTTTCACAAACAACATACCTGGTCCAGTTTTAGACATACATTTGAAGATTTTATATATAGAGGTGAAAAGTTTCACAACTAAATATTTAGTTGTAGGGTTAAATACAGCCTTGTGTTTTCTATAATTTATATAAACTCCTTTTAAATAGCATGATATTAATTCTAGTTATATATTTTGTATTATGGGCCAATTTCTAAAGGTTAAAAAATGTCATAAATTGGTTTGATTATGATTTCATCAACATCAAACTTGGATTTAAAAACCTTAGATTCAAAATTTGAAAATTAGTTTTTAAGATTGTGAATCAGATTTGACCATAATTAATCCAAGTTAACTCTAAACTAAACTATGGTGCCAATTGTTAACTGAAGTATCTAAACATTATTCCTTGTAAGTTAATTAGTTTATGAAATCACAATATTTTTAAAAGGGTTCTTTATATGCCAATGGCATTTCAATTGAGCATATTAAACGTTTTTACAGGAAAACAGTCCAAACCCACTTACAAAAATTTACTGACCTCCCCGGGAATCGAACCCTTGACTTATCGGTTAAAGAGGTGCAGCTTTACCTCTACGTTAAATATTATATATTTAGTAAATAATAAAAAAAAACTATCAGAAGTGATTTATAATTTTGTCTCATTTAACTTGTATTTTTGTAATAATCAATTAATTCCATCTATACATAAAACAGTCAAAATTCAGGCATTGCCAAGGTATAGTCATATGAAAATTTGTCTTCTTAATTTTATCCAGATAAAATTTTGAAAACATTAGTTATTGCACTTCAGTGCAATTGTGTGTGACAATAAAGTATAATAGTAAGGACTTGCCCTGAGGATGGCAGAGTTTACACAGCAGTATGCCCAGTCAAAAGACAGTGAGAACTGAGTTGACCTTTAGGTGCTGAATCTCAGGTAGCTGTAGTAGATTGATAAACATACATATGCAGTGATTCATTTATAGAACTAGAGTTGGAGGAACTATAGCCTCCTGAGAGTCTCTGAGTATGGAATACTTCCCACAAGAGAGGAGGATTCGGAATCCCTCTCCAGAAAAATGTTGAAAATACAATGTCTTAAAACTGTTTTATGCATTTCGGAGATGCAGAGAAAGGTTTCCTGTATAAACCAAAAGTCTTTATTTTTAATAAATACTGAATTACTGTAATTGTTTCATAGTACTTTCACTCAAAAATACATTTTAATGTTATACCAGTACATTAAATCATCTTTTGAATTGCTACTTCTAAAGTTTGATGTGTTGTATTAAACTCACACTTAGAGTCTAAAATTATTTTAAATTAAATTTTCAAAACTATTCAATATTGAATAGTTAATAACTGGAATATCATAATTGAATTTAATTACCATCACATACTATGTGGTAACGGTTTCATTGCTTCAACACCTTCACTGCTGCTCTATCTTGGGCAATGATAAGTATTTTAATAAGACAAAAAATGCACTAGGGTGTCTGTCACAGTCTATATGTTAAATCACTGTGCAATAACTGTCTAACTAGAATACATGTAGTTAACACCTTTACTGTGGCTCTATCTTGAATGATGATAAGACAACAAACACACTAGGACGTCTGCCGCAGTCAATGTGTTAAACTTGAAAATTTTAAGTATGACGAACAGTTTATTGTCAGTCTTCTCTGTTGGTGTTGTATTTCAAATATTTGACCCAACTCAAGGTTGATAATTTGACAAGAAGCCTGTCATATCTAACACAGATTTAGCCTTTACTTTCAGCTGTTGATACAATGCTTCTTCTGTGACACTTGGATACATAGTTCAAGGTAAGTCAACCCAAGTAGTGCATGTTTGGGTAATATAAATTTACTTGGCACACTAGTGGCAGTGGAGAACGGAAACGTCTGACGATGATGATGATGATGATGACTAGTGGCAGTCTCTTGTCTTTAAAACAATATTGTGTGATTGTATGACTTGGTCAAAAAATAAAACTAATTTTGACAGATGATACTGGAAATATCTAATTTGTATTAGCCTACACAAATTAATCTAACAGAAAATGTATCTCTTGTAAAACAATATAATGCGATTTGTGTTAATTGAGAATTCAATCAAATAGCATTATTTCATTACAAATAATCACTATTGTACAGAAAATGGTGTATAGAACTTTCCTCATTTCTAAAAGATAAAACAATGTTTATTTAATTTCACTGATAGGCCAATCAATGTTTGCCCTTTACATTATAATTTATCTACCAACTTCTCTACAATAGAAACGCATGGTGAGTAGATTTCTTACATTGTATAAAGTAGAAAATGGCTTTGATCAAATCATCTTTCGCTATCTGACCTCAGACTCCATCCCACTAGCTGAAAGTTTTAATGATAAGTGAACTGAATCCTCAAAATGCTGAGTTTATACATGTTTTAAGATTAGTTTTAAAAGATATAGGTTGTAAAAGAAGGGTAAATCAGTTAACTGTGATGTTTCAAACCTCTGCGGGCCATTTGTCATTAAATTTGCTTGTTATATTTTACATCATTACACTTATTTATCAATGAATCTCAATGGTTCTTTCACAGGTTTTTTAGCTAATTAAAAACAATTAATAAAAGCACATATGAAAACAGTTTTCATGTTCTTATATTAATTGGCAAGAATATTTATACTTGCTTTCACTCAGAGCTGGTCTGAGAGAAATGAATGGACAATGTGTAGTGCTGATTTGCCCCCTCCCTCCCCCCAAATTGCACAACTGTATAACAATCAATTAAATGAAAGCCAAACCTTTAAATTATCGATTCTATAAATTTTACTAAACATATAAATATAACATCTTTATGTGTCTGTGAGGTTTAATTCGATGGCATAATCCGATGAGTGAAGATGTAGGATGACATGGCCCTGGCTCCAGCTGAAGAAAGTTTCTAATGATAATGTCTCTGTGGCTGAGATAAGTCAGTTTGGTACTTAGCTGTGAATTTAGGTGCATTATTCATCAAACAGAAAAAAATCTTAATGTACTAGCGCAGATTCTGCTATTTCATATCAAATGTTCTGGCCTCTTCAAACCATGTTTGTGTCCATAGAATTTAGTTTCATTCTCTGTTACTAATCACTCAAGTTAAATCACTCCGTAGTTCCTGTGAAATGATTGATCTTAAATAACTCTTGAAAACCTCCTTATTGTAAGGAGAATTTTTAAGCTAACAATTTTGTTACAAAATGTTTCAACATATGAATTCAGAGTTACATAAGACAATGTCTATTCGATTGTGCTATTTTTTGCCACCATAGATGATATAAGTAGAATCTTATCTATTAATTCATTTTTGTCTATATTACACTTGTTCTGATCAGTCGGAACTGATTGGAAATTTTTGTAACAAAAACACTTCTTCGTTATAGACTAGGAACATCATACAGGAACTTTGCTCATGTGATTTTGCATTAGTAGAAATCTTTCTGTCACGGAATTTATTGTTGCATCTAAATTGAAATAAAAAAGTAAACTCTAGAGTTCTTTTCTAGTTTAGTATGTTCGTCTTCTCCTTCATAACATAACAGTTTCTCCACTTTTCTTGGTTGATCCTAGCTTCAGTGGAGAACTCTTAAAATGTTCAGGAATGACACTGTTTAAGCCCTTATCTGATCTCATATTTTTCAAAATGACTACATTTTCAATCAGGTCAATAGCAACCTGATTAAGTCAACATTTTCCAAAATGCTCCGCCTGTGTGAAGAACTTGAAAAAAGTTGATCTCTTCATCGATGTTCAAAATTTAGCAATATTGGACAAGAAAGACCAGCATCATTGACAACTAAAATTAGAGGATGGTTTCCACACAGATGTTGATACTCATTTTAAATGTTTCACTATTCAAGAAGTGAATGTGAGCAGTTTACTCTCCTCAGATACTCGGCCAATACAAAATCAAATTTAGAAATGTGTTCTACCTGTTTTAAAAAGTTACCTTTGTTTTCTTGAAATAATGTCATTGCTACCGTGAAAGACTAGCCTTAGAGTGTTAAAATATTGAACAGTATTTAGATGTTTCAACACTTTGTACCATAGTATAATTTATGCTTCAATTATTCTGATTTTCATTTTCTAGGGGTTTCGTTTTCACCTACACAACCTACAGGAAAGATCCCACTATGATTGCAACATACACTTTACATGAGACAGTAACTTTTCATGCTGACATAATGAAATGATTCTTTGTAGATTCCATTTTCTGTTTACTTTCTCACCAATCCGTAACTTTCTTTTAAGTTTTAAGGAGTGAACCTTCTCTGCTCATTTGTTAACAGAAAAATTACTATTTGTGATTTGTATAGAGCATCTTTCAAGTATTTGACACACTTCGTCAATGATCTAAGCTGGCCATTCCCTGATCAGATGATAAGGTCATATTCAGTTTAAAATGTACCAGTACAAATATTACAACTGAGCTATTTAAATGATCTCTTATAATAACTTAATGTAGCCAGTTGGAACTTCTAAAAATATTTCGAATACAATAGAAATAAACTTAAGACAGCCAAATTGTTTTAACAAACTTGTATTTTAATAATTTAAAGCTGCCAGAAAGGCAGACCGACTTCCTCTGCGCTGTGGCTTCAAAGTTCACTGTTCACCTGGTATAACAAGAAGCACTGGCAACTTCAGTGTTTGCGATCAGATTTCGTTGGTCAGTTGGAAAAAGTAAATGTTCCCCCTCCCCACCCAGTTATGGCATCCCTTGGGCTTCGGACCGTCCCTGTTTTTAAATTCTAGTACGTAAAGTCTGAAAAAAGTTGCTGACTAGCAAATTTATACTTTTCATATAATGAAACAAAATATTTTACCAGGAACTTTTGTATGGTTTAATAGTGAATACTGAAATTGCAGAAACTACATAATAAAATGAAGAGTTTAGACATGTATGTTTTTTCACACATGCTAATTAAAAATGGTTTTGCTCTCCAACTTGATAGCTCTACAGCTTTTTAACTAAAATGATTTGAAGTGTTCTAGAGAGGTTGAGATCACTTATCTCAGAATTGCTTGTATTAAAATTTCACATTAACAAGTTTTAGTGGTTAGTAACAATAGGAACAATCACAAAATCACCCTAGAATACATACTAGAAACTAATTAAACCATTTTTCTAAATTTTCTGCTGAATTTACAGTTTAATTTTAAAATCTTTAAACCGCCACCATTTTGTAACGGATAAAACTTTTGAAGTGCGGTTTACAGCATACTTCTTTGCTCTACTAGCCTTTTAAAATGTGCATATCAATCTATTACATTTTAAATTTCCTTGTGGACCGTTTCCATAAAAGAAGAGCAGAACACCGAGTACATTTAGGTGTTTGTGTATAGTAATCTTGTGTGAAATTTTGTAGCTTCATCTGTTAGGCTTACAATAAAATTAAACAATTCTTGAACTTGCACATAAGATCAATATCAAAACTTTTGAGCGCCACCATTTTGTTTAAGATTAACCTTTTATGGTCTAATTTATGGCATAATATTCTATTCATTAAGACCTTAACAATGGTATGCACATCGACCTATGCTTACATTTAAAATTTTCTACTGACTCCTTAACCATCCCCAGGGCCATCCCCCTGAGGTGGTGAAGAGCTACTAATTGCATCAAAAAGTCCAATTTTGTGCCCTATGAAGCTGTGCAAAGTTTAATGTTTGTACGTTTATAAGTACAGAAGATATTAGACCGTTTCAAGAGTTCAGCACCCCTGTGTATAAAGTCGCATGTGTAACTCACCTCACTGACTGACTGATTGGGTGTACAAACTTTAACCCACTTGCGAAAGTGCTGGAAACACAAAATTTTGCACCCACATAGCTTTTACCTTGAAACCACCGGGAAAAATTTGACAACCATTTTTACTTTTAAACCTCTCAAAAACATTTGCAAACTTTTGCACTTTTTTATTCTAGCAGGCCTTTCTTTGAAGCTCGATAGCTGGTGAACCACTACATCTAGCTTAAATCTGACGGAAAATCGATAGTCAGGAATGAAGTGAACTATAAAAAAAGTTTAATGACTTTTTGCTCTATCTTCATCAGTATGGCCGCAACGTGATTATGTTGCAAATTTTTGAAATTTCCATGTGAGATAAATTTCTGGGCCTAATAGTGGCCAAACCGTTAGTCGTAGCTCAAATTTTCAGTGGGAATTAGGAAATGACGTGATCTGTAAAAAAGGTTTAGTAAAGTTTTGCCCTATCTCTATTGGTTTAGCTGCAAAACACGGTTAAAAACAAAAATTGTTATGTTTTACGTGAGAATTTTGTTCTGAGTGCAATTGCAGCCTTAGTTTATCATACAATAAAAATGTTTTTGTAAATACAAAATCTGATTCACAAAAGTTGTTACTTTTTTATTTATTTTCATCAGTTTGGCCGTAAAACACATTTAAATGCAAATATGTTGTAATTTTTCATAAGAATTATGTTTCTGTGCTTGATAGCAACCGAATCCTTGGTCAGGGCTTAAATAAAAAATTTTTGCTAACTATGTCTATGTTAACTAAAAATGATGTCAACTACAAAGAGGGCCAAGTGCTATTTGGTCGTATATCCTTCCGTAAGCCTAAAAAACATTCTCAATGGCAAAATCTTTGTTGTGAATTGGCAATTTTAAGAGTTTCAAATTTCTAAGTGACTACAATTTGTGCAACTCAATCTGGTTCAGACGTAAATGAGTGACTTGTATAAGTTTTTCTATGTCGATATAACCCATCTGGTACTAAATATTTGTCTGTCTATACGATTTCCGTAGGATATCTGGAAAATGAACTAAGCTATTGACTTGAAATTTTGCACAACACATCGTTACTACACTGAAAAAGATTTTCAGATGAGGTCCACGTACCTACATAGGATTTGTCTGAGTGTTAGTGTAGTTTACTGCTCTGCGATATTTCAAGAATGAATTAAGCTATGAACATGAAATTTTGGCGTGTTACTTTATTTCCAAGTTAACAAGACATAGTTCAATGACGGTCTAAAATTCCCCAACGGGAATTGGTTGTGTTAGCAAATCGTAAATAGTAGATAGGGACAGAGTGCTTGAATTCATTTAATAATATAGTGGTTCATGGTCAAATCTCTTTTAGAGGAAATTCATGTTCTTTGACCTCCGGTAATCTTACACTCCCTGAGAATATTTTCTAGGCAACATAAAACAACCTGATCCACTTATTCGGCTGATGAAGATTACCGTCTTTGGTTAAGTATTCTTAAAGTAATTAAAAACATCTTTATCTTTAAACCCACTGTCATACTAAGTTACTTAGATTATACAAAGTCAAGCCCACTTCCTGATATACTAGAAACTTGAAATTTTGCACAATTATAGATATCCGTGTAACCACGAGAAAATGCTTGAAAGCCAGTAACTTCTTTTAAATTACTCTAAAAAATTCACAATGGCTGACCAGTGCAGTTTTTTTTCCCAAGCTCTGTAGCGGGTAAACCAGAGGACAACTTGATGCAAAATTTTTAAGCCACAAAATGTGTTTTAAGTCAAAAACATTAGTTAAATCTAACAATTTTCCATGTTTATCTGTGTTCAAAAGCCAATTTTGATCAATCTAGAGGCCAGAACACAAATCTAATGCAATATGACTATTGGAAATTAAATTATCTTTAAAAAAGTCTTTTGGTATTTCCTCATATCTATATTTGTCGATCCAAAAATACCCCTCAAATTCAAAACCAGTAAATCCTTGTAAATTTCATGGTTTAATTATTCTGTTACTTTGTTATACTACTACATTTCGTCTCATTACATTTGGTCAGGAGATTAAGTTCATTATTCTATGAAATCCACTGATTAATTTTACATATTTACATAATTTAGCTGAGTGTTAGCAAAGCATTGCAATCTCACAATTCCCAAGAATGGATACAGATTTGAACATGAAATTTAGAAACCTGACCTCCGAATTCAAATAATACCTAATTCCTCTTATTCCTGAATTTGGCAAACACTCGGATAGGAGTCTGGGGCATAGCCTCCAGCGAGTATATATATTTTCAACATGACCGATACACCTCGTAGGTACATTCCTATTAAACATTCCACTTCTATGATGGTATCACCTACTATGAAAAGAGGTCGAGCCTCAAGTAGTAAAGAACTAAAATTTCATGCAATCAGTTTCTTATTGTTAGTTTTAAGATTTGCATTACAGAGGTACTGAATAGAAGAATTCAGTTCAAAAAGGTCTGTCACACAGTCTTTGATTTTCTTTAATGCAGAATCATAACTGTCTTAGCATCCTTGGTTGATTGTCAAGATCTTTTATATACATTCAAAACAATATTGGAGTGATAGTAGTGGTCTTATAGAACCAATGGTTTAACAGATCTTCAAGATTGACCATTAGCAATCTCTATGCACTGACTGTTACTGAGGTAGGATTTCAGATGCTCAAGTGGCAGGCTAGCAGGCTATACGTACCCATACCCCACACATTTTCCACGCCAGAAATACACCTAGCGTTTTACCTGACCCTTCTGATTGTATCTATAAACTTTGTATTTGTATTGGTGATCGATACATTTTTACGACATCTAAACTGATTTGAAGATAAACTGGCAATTCTTTTAGAAAAGTTCTTAAAAAAACAGGTTTTGAAGATGTTATTAACCCTTACAACGTCACAGACGCCGTATGGCGCATAGACAAACTATTCTCCAAAACGCAAAGACGAGGTACGGCGCATCGACACAAAACTGCGTCTATAGCAAATTTAGAGTTCCTTTTAAAATCCGTTCAATGTCTACTAACGGTATGCGTCAACCATGTGTGTGGGTTATTGACCTATGTCAAGCGTCAAAATATAGCTGTCGCGTTACATTGTTTGAAACAATAGACGCGGTGGGGATGTCTAGACACTCTCCCCGCCACACGGCACAGACGCTGTACAGCGCGCGCGGCTTTTGTTTGCAGTTTGGCTTCAGGTAGTGCGTGTCTAACCATCGCTGAGTCGGTTTCCTTTCGTCGTGTTTTTCTGTTTATTATGGTGGTTTTTATTTATTTGTTAAAAGTATTGATATCTTAGTTTTTAGTATTCATTTAGTATTTTAGATGTCATTTTTAGTGTTTAGTGTCACCTATTTAGTGTTCATTATTAGTGATAAATATACATGTCTCGTTAACATTGACGATCCTGAGTAAAGTGACTTTGTTAGTCATCTTATGAACGCAACCTTAATCTATACTTATGGAGACATTGTTTTCAAGTGATGAAGAGAACATTGAAGATAATACAGACAAAACCACAATAACTACTACGCCTTCCTTCCCAATTGGAACATTACCTTCTACTTCTGTCGACCGCTAATGTGCGTATTCGTACTGTTATCTCGAAAAAAAGAAAAACGTAAACAAACTGTGTCAAACAAAAGACAAACAAAAAAAGACCAAAAACCCCACGAACTGTTTCCCACCCCCAGCAAATGGAGAAAATGGAAATGTGACTTGCCAGCGACCCCGGGCCAAGATAAGAACGATTCCTATCTATAATATCAATCAAGGTACAAATTTACCATCATTTTTTGACAAAACTACTCAGCCTATATTGAATATTTTTTTTTTCTCTTTTTCAATAACGAAATAAGAGATTACATTTGTAATGAAACCAAACTTGAATGCTAACGAAAATAAAAAATAAAAACCAATTTCCTAATTCACGGATTAGACAATGGAAAGACATTAATGACACTGATCTCAAAGCCTTTTTAGGGACTGAAATCAATATGGGCTTGATAACAATGCCATACCGTTGAATCTTATTTCAGCACAAAATGGGAAACAAGTATAACCTATGTTTTTTTACAACAAATATTTTCCCAAAGAGATTTCCTAAATATTTTTTGGAATCTACACTTTAACCATGACGAAACACCCCGTATAATTTCTGAGAGACCAAAAGGGTTCCTTATAAGGCCCCCTAATCGACCATATAAAAAAAATGTGCAAACTTTTTTACTCCCTGGTAGCAGATTTGTCAATTTATGAAAGTACAGTGGCCTATAAGGGAAAGGTTGAATTCAAGGTATATAATCCCCTAAAGCCTAATAAGTTATGGCATGAAAGTTTTTTGTTGCATCAGATTCGGAAAATGGATATATATGTGAATTTCATCTTACTTTGGAAAAAAGGAGCTTATCCAAATTCTCTCCGCTCTTGAACGGACGACACAGGTCGTAAAAAAAACTCACCGAGTCAGTTGTCTTGAAAGATTTGTCAAATCCAACAACTGGAACACATATTTATTACGGATCGTTACTATACCAGCCCTGAACTTGATGTAGAACTTTTGAAGCTGAATTGCCCATCTGACCGGAACAGTAATGACAAATCGTATCGACATGCACCAAACTTGAAGACCAGGACTAAACAGTCGGGCTGGAGAAAAGGAGATACTTGTCAGAGAGAGACAATAATATTCTTGTCCTTTCCTGGCGAGGATAAGAGAGTGGTTACAATGCTATCAACTAAATGGAAAGGGGGATATACAAACACATGACTTGATGTCCCAAGTAAATGGCCTCATCTTGCAACAACCCCCTACACCTAACCTAAACCAAACGTTATATTGGATTACATCAAACATATGGGGTGGCGTCGATAGAAGTGATCATTTTATTTCTACATATACAGTTTTTTAAGGAGAACAAATAAATGGTACAGAAAGTTCTTTTTTTTGGCTTTTAGAAGTAGCGATGATAAAATTCTTATCTTCTTTATAAAATGATGCAGATAAAGTTTATGACAAAACCACTCACTGCACCTACAGTTCCGGAGAAGTCTAGTTCGAGATCTTGTTGAGGACCGAGTTAGAAATACACCATCAAGAAAGAGGAAAGGTAGACCATCAGAAGGACCTCTCCTTGAAAGACTCAATGGAAAACATTTCCTAAAGAAGAGGGATAAAAAGAAATCACGCTGCGTTGTGTGCTCAAAGAGAGGCCTACGGCGCGAGACGCTGCTACTCTCCTGCAAGACATCACCAGGAGAACCAGCCCCTACAATCCAGAGGATTGTTTTTCGAGGGACTACCATTCAAAGAACACTATTAGTTAGTTGTATATTTTACAAAATGCATTTCATTATTTATATTTATCACAAGTGTAATTTATATAGTAATTGAGTCTGGTGTAATGTTTATAGTTTTTTAGCTAATAAAAATGTTGTGTGCCTTTTATGAAAAACATAAAAATGAACTTTACACATTAAAAATTTTTTTTTTAATATTGTGCCGTTTGCTGGAAGTTGTGAAGAAGGATATACTGACGTTATAAGGGTTAAAATTTAGGCGATAGTTAATTGCTTCTTAGACAAACATTTTTCTTCTTGAAAACTATGATTACTTTCCCCCTCCAACTGTTTGTTCATCAAAATTTTGAATAAACACAACCCAATTATGAATTGTTGTTCATCAAAATTTTGATGAACAAACATTCCCTTGCATAATCACTCATTACAGTTTATTCCGCGGCAAACGTATCCGATTCGATTCATGCACCATTGGATTCGGAGGAAAAAAAAGCCTAAGGAATACTATAGTTTTATTCCCTTTTTTGTAGTGTAGTTTGCAATGTACCAAGTTCGTAGTTTTGGAACGTAAAAGATGTGACCGCCATGTTGTCGATTTGCCGTCTGAGTTGTTGATGTGACGAGTCGTGTTTATTAGTAAGTTTTAGTAGGTTTATTTGTTTTTAGTGTTGTGTTTAGATGTGTGGTGAATTGTTAAATATTGCAGTAGTCCAGTTGTTCCAAATAAATATATTTTAGAATAAAATACATATTTTTTCGAAAATTTTTTCGCAAAAGTTTTGAGTAATGACAAAATGAAACTTTTTTCGACTCTCTCAAAAAAAAAGTTATGGAGTTTATTTTACTACTGCTGTATAGATTTACTTCATTCTGAGTAATCAAATATGCAATATAACATGTATTGAAGTAAAACTGTATTAGTAAAACTTTTCTTAGCAACTCTTACATATACACCCTATTTTCACAATTTATGCGCATCGCTGCATTTTTGTTATATAGTGTGTTATTAATAGTTTCATAAATTTGTAAAATGCTTATATTGTGTTTCTGGAAACTAGAATAAATTTGACATAAAATGGATATCTCACTTTTTTATAGTTTTCTTACTATAAACTGGTTTTATACTAGGTATAGGTCCCCCCCAAATTAAAAAAATAAAAAAAATGTAAATTTTGAATTTCATGGAAAAAAATGTTTAGTCAACATTATTTTAAGGCCAAAATAAAATACTAATATTATTATATGTTTAATTCTGAACACAAAAATATATACTTTCTATATATATTAACTTTTAATTTATATTTTTAATAAATTTTTTTTTAAAAACCCTTGCACGAGGCTCGAATAAAAACATGCTGCCACTACAGGAAAAAAATGACTGCCAGTTGGAGGTGTTATGAAAAACATAAAAATGAACTTTACACATTAAAATTTTTTTTTTAATATTGTGCCGTTTGCTGGAAGTTGTGTGAAAAGATATACTGACGTTATAAGGGTTAAAATTAGGCGATAGTTAATTGCTTCTTAGACAAACATTTTTCTTCTTGAAAACTATGATTACTTCACCAGTTTTTCAAAAGACATACTGACTGATTTAGTACATTTAAAAAATATGCCTCAAGTAACCACCTTATAATTGATATCTCAAGGTTTCTTTGTGATACTATTATAATGTGATACTATAATAATACAGATATTATTGAATATTTGTATTACCCCTTTCATATTATTTTCCAGAATCAATCAGTGTTTCTATGGAAATACATTGTTCGTCAATAATCACTCTGTTTTATAGATCCCTGGTTAGAAGCATTGTTGAGTATGATACTGTTATCTAGAATAGAGATCAGAGTTACAGGAGACAACAGTAATAAAAGCTGTAAACAGGAATCCCTTCTGTTGATGGACTGGAAGTCTCTTGAGTTAGCTGAAGTAGATACGTGAAAAGAACTTTGACTTCCTCCTCTTTAAGCTTTTAGCTCATACGAATTCTGCATCATCACAACATGACAGCAGAAAATATAGGTCTAGGGATTCTAGAATGCATTTTTCATTTGAAAGACCTGTTCAATAGTCCATATCTTGGGTTATGAAAACTGATAAAGTACCAGCATTGCATACTCCTTTGAGAGTTTAGTCTTTGGCAAGTTTCATAGAATGTATAAATGACATGAAAGCTATTACAGTATGGCATTCTTGCAGTTGGCATGTTTTAAATAAGGTCTCAAATGTAGTATTTTTTCAGGGTTGTTTTTTGAACTTCATCTTCTTTATAGTTTTACTAGTCGGTCATTAGCCAGTGGGAGAATTAGTGAGATGATGTGGTGAGTTAAATTTTCCATACAAAATATACATATATAATGTGTGTGTATATATTATTATATTCCAGAACTCTGAATCGTAATATCTCTTAAAACTGATCTACTGTGTTTTAGTAGAATGGAAAATGTTTCGAACATTGAGTTGGCTGGCTTTAGAGATGTGTATTTGCAATTCCTAGAATGTATTTCTAGACTTAGCTATAACCTAGTGTAACTGGCCGATGCATCTGTTCTTAATAATATAATTATTTTAAAGAGTTAAACAATCCTGATGTGAATCTTTTGCATTCTAATTTGTAGTGTATTGTCATAATATAATTAATTTGATTTGGTTTCAGGGAAATGAAATTCCACATTTAAAACATTTGTACAAAAACAGTTTAATTACTTTTAAATCAATAATGTTCCTAAAAACGTTATCATGGAAACTTTAACAAATTTTATCATACTTTCTTTATTAAGGTGAAATAGTGAGACATTGCACGATGGGAAATAAATAGGTTGGCGCACGAGGCTGTATCGGTGTGGGAGTCACGCTCGCTTCGTATCTGTAAGGACTCTGACAATGCTGCCAACACCACCAATGTTGTAAGCCTTCTCGTGCCACAGCAATAGGTGGCCGCTACTTCCCTCCGAGGGGATCTCAAACCCTCGATAGATGTACTTCATCAACACATCCACTAGGTCCCGGTCTAGTGCCGCTACTGCTTCCTCGATCTGTGAGGATTTGATCGACAGCAACACTCTCAAAGCTATATTTAGTGCATTGTCCTGAAAAATAAAATAATATTATATAGTTACATTATTTGGTAAAACTGATAGGAAATATACTACAAAAAAGATACAAAACATAACCAAGTTTCAGTGAACATAATATTCTACTTCGTTTATAGTATATAACTGTAAATAAGAATAATCATTTCCTATGGGAAGAGTACAAAAGTTTCTACAAAACATGGATCTTACTTGATAAAAAGGTGACTACTTTAAAAGAGAATTAACGAGTAGAACCTGATGATAGAAGACAAACATATCTCGATTGCAACTTATCAAGACTGCTCATGACTGATACACTCTTTGAAATAAAACACCTCAAGAAACTTATACTTGTTAAAGGGATCATAATAAATGAGGTAAAAAAGAATGATGACAACCAGAAAATTTGAAGATAAGAAATATATATTGAGCCAGAACTGTTTTGAAAAGAAATCACAGAATTAAGCTTGTTTCTCATTACAATAGAAGACAACAAATCATCTGAAGAAATGTCAGGGGTACCAAAAAATAAAAAAGAGAATTTTTGATTCTTTATTAATTAAATTGAGATTATACCAATGAGTGAAAATAAACAAGCTTCATATAGAACACGCCAGTATGAGTAAACAAAGAACATGAAAGAATAATGTTAGCTTGTTCACTATCAAACTGGTAGATCTCAGTTTATTATATAAAAAGCTGATTACAGAAAATGTGTCTTCTCAGCAACGATTATTTCTCTATTTGTGATTATTTAAAATAACTCAATGATCAATATTTAACAGGGTCCTGTTGTTGCTATGAAACAAATATAGTGTGTAAGGAAACAGAATGGAAAGGATTCACCATCTTTCCAACATAATTTTTGTTCTCACATCATCCAAGTTAACGTACGATACCGACCTCCAACAGGATCTTGTGTATAAACAATAATGACACTGTCATGTTCGGCTGGTGGGGGAAGGAGATAGAATTAATCTTCTAGCAAGCTCTGAGGCTGGGGCAATAACTTTGTAGGGGAGCATGAGTACTTAATGTACAAAAGTACACACTGGTCTAAAAAGAAAACTTATACATACTAAACAACAACAAGACTAGAGGAGGCTACAATGTCCCATCTTATGAATTGCACTATTATGAATTGCACCTGGTTTTACAACTGGTAATAAACACATTTTATCAATTCTACATGTAGTGCAGTTATTGAAGCGAAAAAATCCGGTCTTACCTCCGAATTTTTTTTACTGGTGAACCGATTTGCATGAAATTTTGGAATTAGGCTCATCTTACCCTTAACTTCAAAAGTGAAATTGATCTGAAAACTCCGCCTATTATTTTTAAGGGGGTGTAAACAACCCCTTAATGGAAAAAATTGACATTGAGCCATTTTATCGCTAGAAAACATATCTAATAGTAAGTGGTGACATTGTTGTAAAGTGTTTTCTAACACAATTACCTCATATTAAATTCATTTTCAACCCCTTGAAAATCTTACAACCCTTGCAAACAACCCCTAAATTGAGAAAAAAAAATCACAAAAAATACTTTGGTATGACATAAAAAAGATGTAAGTATAGAGTAAGTAATATTTTATATTCTCTATAATAATTATCAAATTTTTAACCCCCTTTCAACCCTTGAAAACTGCCCCTTGATAAAAAATTGTTAAACTTTTTTTATTAAAATGAAAAGGATTTACATATTATTCCACACTCACGAAAATGATTATAATATTCTTAAATTTTTCTACTCTTAAAACTACCCTAAATTAAAACAGTAAATATATATATGATTACATATTTAAAAATAATTTAATTTAGAGTAAAAAATATTGCCATTTATTGAATAAAATATTATTACATATTATATAATTATATTATATTACATTATATATTATATATATTACAAATTATATAAAATTCACTCAAATGTGTGAATATACATATAAGAACGTTGGTATGTATTCAACGTTCAAAATATATGAGCCATATTATGTATATATATATATATATATATATATATATATATATATATATATACACACACACACATTACAATAGTTTTGGGTCTCTATTATACTGCGTACTTTCACCATTGCTCCAAATAGTCACACTCCGAAATTTTCAGTTACTAAGTAGAAAAAAATATGATAAGTTTTTGGACCATAACTCCTTCAATTTTCATGCTATCAAAAATTTATAAAAAAAACATTGTAAAGGTACTTAAGAGAGCTACAACATCCTTCATTGCAATATATAGTAAAAAAAAACCTTTTTTTACAAACGGTGATGGGTTTTAAAGGGCTTTAAAAGAGGCTGTGATTGCGCTGCCACGCGCTCTTTAAAACAATCATATCTCCGTCAACTTTTGTTTGACAGAAAAAAAAACCAAAAATACAAATTGTTTTGTCAGAAAGAAAGATACCTAAATTTTTTATGCATACACTTTTATACGTATCTGTCGTCATTTTTGAGATATTATGAAAAAAAGGTGGTTTTTAAAAATTTGAAATTTTTTTTTTTAATCGTGACTTTTTTGAAAAATATGTGTCCTGAAGCATCCAAAACTCATGCAATCTATCATAATCTTCATAATAAAGTTAATTCTAGGCGGAATACGATTAATTTTAATTTTGGTGGAAATGGAAACGTATGAAACCATTGATTTAAAAGAAAAAAAAAACATTAGATGCTCCTCTTATTTGCAATACAGCTCACTTATTTTACGTGCAAAAGACTTTTAATAGTGCTCATTTTAAAGCCTTATTTCAAGCACTACAAAACCCTTTTTTTTTAGAATGCTTAAAATGCATTCTGCTCGCCGCTAGATGGCATTGACCACATCGATTAAATTTCAAACAAAATAAAAAAACGGATTTGATCTTTAATATCTAGCTTAATATTTCACTTAGAACACTTTTGTAAAAACCTAATTGTTTATTTTTCTACCTGCTACAATTTTGTTCTCTATAAAATTTTTCGATAAAACGTATATTTTTGGAGGTATTTGCAAAAAAAACCGATGAAAAACGTGAAAAAATTGTGAATTTTCAATTGCAATATCTTGAAAATTATTGGATTTTTCAAAAAAAACTTTATAGATGATTTTTTGCTTAAAATTAGGCCTTCTATCGAGATCCGAGATTATTTTGAACAAAAAAACAATTCACCCCCGAGAAGGTGTGGCAAACCACCCCAGGGTGATTGCCATGTTCAAATCATTTTCAATTTTGAAGTCAAGGGTAAGGTGAACCTAATTCTAAAATTGTATGCAATTCGGTTCACAGTAAAAAAATTCGGAGCAATAATGCTTCAATGACTGCACTAATGGAAGATATATCTTGTCCTAGGACGTCAGGTTACCATATGATAAATGTGTATTTGAGGGTATATAAATGGCAATAGCCTTATTTAATTTCAATAAACATTGAATCACAAAAAGTACTTGCTCCGCCGGGAGTCGAACCTGGATCTCTCACTTGCCAGGTGAATGTGCTACCATTACACCACAGAGTGCTTAATTTTTCCGATTCAATTATTTTGTATTTGGCCGTATCTGTCATATATATATATATATATATATATATATATATATATATATATATATATATATATATATATATACGGCCAAATACAAAATAATTGAATCGGAAAAAGTAAGCACTCTGTGGTGTAATGGTAGCACATTCACCCGGCAAGTGAGAGATCCGGGTTAATATATATATTAATCAATCATTTTGAGACAAGTAATGCGTCTTGTATTTTATCTATTTGAATTCTTATACAATTTGAAGTTTAAAACATACCTATTAAGACTGTAAAGGTTATTTTTCCCGTAACACTCCACTTTACTGTATTTTTCCACTTTACTGTTCAGAAGTGCCAGCCCCTTTGGAGTGTTTAGGCTGTGCTGCACTAAATTATAAATATATTTTGGAATAATTTAATTTTTTGTTTCTTATTAACTATGTGAACTACACGAATAAAAAGATCGGCAAACTATTCCTGCACAGTTGAATAACTGTGTTAAAAACATAAAATGTATACATTTGTACAATGTTTTTACTTAGAACTAAAAATGGAGCAAATTAAAATATATTTTAAGTATGGGGATACTTTTATTTTAAAATATAGATAATTTTAAGTAAACTGGTTAATTTTATTCAGTTTTGGTTGAGATTTGATTTTGAAAATAAATTTACAGCAAACAATTTGTATTGCACATTTTAAATTACCCAAACAGACATGTTCTTGTGTTTATAAATAATGATGAAAAATATGTTTTTATCATTGAGAACCCATAGCTTAAAAGAATGTTACAGGATTTTAGCTCCATTAATATGTGATGTTGGGATAAAATAAATGTGCAACATATGGTCAAACAGGCGTCAACATATTTAGGTACCACATCTAGTGTCCAATCAATTGGAAGTCAGCACTAAAAGGGCTGGTTTGTTTGTGTTCTGTAAACAATACTTTAAATAATTCTATACATGTTTTAAATCTGTTAATAAATTACTAACTTAAATTATTACCTTAACTTGTTGATTTTTTGAGCCTAGTGGTGCATTACGTAGTACTGTTTTCAGTGCATCTACGTAGCGACCTCTGTGTTACGCTGTTGAGGAAAATCTTAAGTTCTATAATATATGAAAAAGTGAGTAAAAATATAACCAAATGTCATAAAAATTATTTCTACATTTTGTAGAAACTCTGGTATTTCATTGGGTCTTAAACACATAGTGATTAATCTAATAAAATGTATTCATTGATATACAGTAACACTGTGGCTCAGTCATTGAAACACAAGACAATTTCTGCCTACAAACATTTAAAGCCAGCTTTTAATACTACAAACATTAATCTTCATAATTCCTTTTAAGATTTTACTTGTATTAAATATATTCTTTACAATCAATCAATAATTTACGAAAACTTCTAAAATTGTAGACATAAGGAAATAACTTAAGTTAGAATTCAAATTTAAACACACACGGTCCTTGTGTTTAGTCTAGTTAAGAATGCTGTACACTACAGTGCGTGGAAGCATGCCGTACTGCCCAGTTGTAAGTTCAGCTGATTTTTTTGGTAAGGTAAGCACACTGCATAGCCACGAGCCAACACAGTGACCTCCACAACTCTTGCGTGTGGTCACTAACTGATCGCGTATTTTGGTATTATACTGACAACATCCCTATTAGGGGAAAAGAAAGTGTTCTATATATAAACGAATCATACCGCTCCTACAATTACCTAACTTCAATTTCTGAGGTTGAATTATGTCATCTGAGCTTGAATCTAGGTACTACCTCAAGGAATGTTTTTCTTTTTCTGATACCAAAGTCTGCTGCACTGTAGCCAGGAGATTCCTGATCGGTACCTTCCTGAGCTCGGATTACTCATCATTGACAAACACTTGTACAGCACATGGAAAAGCAGTGACTTAAAGTACAATATTATAACAGCGATAATTGACCGCTAGGCCTTGACTAAGTTAATGGAAGGGGAAAGGTTTGCTGACAGTCATGGTAAAAATCTGTATGACGCAGTGCAACCACTAGTACCAGTTTCTGAGGTTTTTGTCAATGCCTGTCCTGGAGCCCCAATTAACCCACATACTGCAGAACACTAACGCAATGTGTACAGGACCTCACAGACCAGGACGTGGTTGTAATAATCGGAGGGGCTAATGATATGAGCCGTGTTACCTACAGAAACAGTCGAGCTGCACAAGTAATTCCAGGTCAAATACATCGGTTTTGTCAGCAAAATAACCATACCAACTTTATTTTTTTGTACCATTGTTTCAAAAGACACGACTGGAGAAAAAACATTTCATTAACAAAGAAATTGCAATTTTAAACGGTAAACTGGAGGAAATGGAGAGCTTCAATGTTATTGATGGGACTGAACTGAGAGGACAGCATTTTACTCGCCATGGAATGCATCTGAACAAGATGGGAAAAAAAAAATTGCTTGGCAGGAAGATAGTTCAGGCTATTGGTTAGAACTTCAGCGACATCAAAGTCTGATCCTGACCTCTGCGGAGAAATACCTACTCAAGAGCAAACCACCAGCCCATCTGTGATAGAGGTCAGCCCAAGGATAAGCTTGGAGTCAACTCTGGAGGAGCAGTCCATCTCAGCAGTATTTCAACAGACATCACCAGTGAAGCTGACTACTGACCCTACCGTGACTGAGTCCCTACAGACACCACCACCTGGACACTCCACCAGCCCTCACCTGTCGGGAGACAATGGGACTTGTCTACAGTCTCCAACTCTAGTGAAGCATAGCTCTTTTTCTATTTCTTCACCTTTTCAGGGTTTTTGAAACGCCCAAAACAGACAAAAGAGTGGTGTGTCTCAACAATTAGTGGATGAATGTAAAAGAAATATTACAGTAGAACCCCAAGGTAGAAACAGTTATTTTTTAAGAAAAAAAGTACAAAATGTAAAAAAAAACCTTAGTTGAAAATAATGGAAAAAACCCCTTGTCTGTTTCAAAATTTAACAACCTTTTAACAATGAATCTAGTTCACTCATTGAATCAAACTTGCACATCGGTCTTAACATTTTACAAATTAATATCCAATGTCTCCGTAATAAATTATTAGAATTAGAACACTTGTCTAAACTTAAAGCATATAGATATTATAAGCATTTGTGAGCACTGGTTACTAGAAGAGCAGATATCTTTATTTACACCTCAGGGCTTACAAAGCTGCAAGTATGGTGTGTCGCAAAGCCTCAAAAAATGGGGGTGCTGGTATTTTTATAAGAGATTCGCTTGAATATAGTGAACTAGACCTAAGCAAATTTAATCTAGAGCAAAATTTAGAAATTTCAGGAATAAAATTGGCCAATTTAGAAGTAGCAATAGTTTCTCTGTATAGATCACCTTGTGGTAATATGGACTTATTTTTTGATAACTTTGAACAAGCTATTAAAAGGTTTTGCAGCATACCTCTAAGTTAGTCATTGGAGGTGACTTCAACATACCATTCCATAAAACCACTGACACAGTGTCAACCACCTTTGTAAACATCTTACGCTCTCTTAACTTGGTAGCTATAAATAAGGCTCCTACAAGAAATGATTCGTGTCTCGATAACATCCTCGTAAATTTTTCAAGGGATTGTTATGAATTAAAAGTTTTGAATGACTGCATTTCCGATCATAATCCTCTTCTATTAAATCTAAAACTTGATAGATCATGTAGACCAAATGAGACAGTCACATCCTCAAAAAAAAATGTATGCGTAAGCAAAATGAGACAAAAATTAAATTTGCTTGCAGAAAGTTTGGAGAGTGAAAGGTGGGAAATAATTGATACCTATAAAAGAAAAGAGATTGACATTTGACAACTTTATTTAACAGTTTTCTAAAAACATATAACAATATTTGGTATCTATCATCTCCATTAGTTGGTGTTAAAAGCAAGCAGACAAAGAAACTTTTGTGGTACAATGAAGATTTTAAAAAGAGGTAGAGAAATAATGCTAGGTTATTTTGATGTTTTTAAGAATCTTAGAAAAAACTGGGTCTCAGCATAGGGGAAGCCGCATATAACCTTTATAAATTCTTCAAAAAAGAGTATAGAAAAAAGCTCAACCTAGCAAAAAGGGCTTGTTTTGAAAATCATATAGAGGGAGCTAGTAATAAATGTAAGGCTGCCTGGAGGTAATTTCCTCAGAAAACACAAAACAACACAGGTGTGACACCAACAACACTTGATCCACACCTAACTAACCAGTATTTCATACAGTCCGGTGGCAGACATTCAAACTAACATTGATAACACTGACATATTGGCAAACCAACCTACTGGCTAACACTTTAACTAACTGTGTACCTCAATTTACTTGGTCATTAATCACCCCAACTGATGTAACTAAGGTAGCTGCTAAATTGTCAAACTCTAAAACTTCCGACTTTGATGGTATATCTAATTATATTGTCAAGAACACAATAAAAACACATCAGTTCACCATTAGCTTTCATCTTCAATCAATGCTTATTACATGGATATTTTCCTGATCTTCTAAAAAATTTCCAAGGTATTGCCAGTCTACAAAAAAGGGGACAGATCTCTGCCCCAAAGCTATCGCCCAATTTCTATAGCCCCCATCTTATCAAAAGTTTTTGAATCTATAATGTATCATCAACTTAATCAACATTTTGAGTCCAATAATATAATCAGTAATAACCAACATGGCTTTTCGTACCAATAAATCTACAACTTCTGCCGTTACAGAAATAGTCGTTAAGGCACTTCATGCTTTTGAACAAAAGGAGTCAGTTGCTTTAACACTCATTGATTTAAGTAAGGCGTTCGATTGCGTGAATCATGGCATCCTCCTCGACAAACTTAAGATCTATGGTATATCAGAAAATTCCATTAATATATTGCAGTCATATCTATCGAATAGAGTACAATATGTTTCTGTTCAAGCTCAGCAGTCTACCACTCTTTCTGTGGCCACAGGTGTACCACAGGGCTCAGTTTTAGGACCATTCTTATTCATCATTTTTATAAATGATCTGCCCTCTAATGTGTTGTCTAACATTGTTATTTATGCTGATGACACCACTCTTTTTTCATCTAATAAGCAGTTGAATACTCTGAAAGAAAACATGGATGCATCTCACAGCTTGGCTTTAAATTGGTTCACTTCTAATAGACTGATATGTAATCAGGAGAAAAAACGCAAAAATCTGCTTCTCAGCTTATCTGAAAATTATGAAGATCAATCTGTAAAATTGTTGGGTTTTCATCTTGACAGCAAGCTTAATTGGAAATCACACATTGACCATGTATGTAGAAAAATATCTAGAGTCTTGTATCTAATGTGGAAACTGAGGGATTTTGTTAGCTGTGAATATTTGAGAGTGGCATATTTTGCCTTTTTTTCAATCACACATTTCCTATGGCATTGTTTTGTGGGGTCACTCCAATGCTGTGAATGATATTCTTCTCATTCAAAAAAAGTAGTTAGAACCATCAGTGGAAGCAGCTCTCTAGAACATTGCAAACCACTTTATATCAATCTCAAATTCATGACAGTTATTAACCTTTACATTTTTCATATACTAGTCTATACAAAATTACAAATTACAGATTTCAATACCAGACAAGATTTTCATCAACACAATAACCAGGGTAAAAAAACAAATTAGATCTCCCTCAGCACAGGCTAGTCAAAAACCGGGCAACTCTTTTAAATTCAATTGCATAACTTTTTATAATAAGCTGCCTGCATCTGCTACAATGACTCCTTTCAATATTTTTAAACTAAAGATAAGTAACTGGCTCATATGCAATCCATTCTACTCTTTAAAAGAATTTTTAGATTCTGACATAAATATCATTTTTTGATTAGTTTGATTTGTAGATTTCTGATTTTTCTATACTGTATTAGCTATAACGTAATTAACAACCATGTGCACACTCTTCATAGATTATATTAAAACCTGTTACTTGGTCATAAAATTAGTATAATTATAGTACAATATTGTAATAACTAATTTTGTTGTTGTAAATATCAGTGCTGTATATTTTGACGATGCCTATTTCATATTGTTGTGACCATGGCTAATAAACTTCTTGATTCTTGATAAGAAAATTCCTGATGATAGCCACTAGAGATTGCTCTACACTACTCTAGTAAACAGATCAACAAAAATTTCACATGACATGCACAGTTTAGTTGGGATAGTACCAAAGTACCGCTGGTTATGAAGATTGAATTTGGTTTGGCAGTTTAGTATGCCTCGTGAATACATTATGATATGACCAATTCTGACGACTGTTTCTTTTTACTTTTACTCCAATCGGAGAACGAAAAGAAATTACAAAAACATATGTGGATTCATCCAATTAATGTAAAAAGAGACACATGGAGAGCATCATCATTTGTTTTCTGATTTATTGAAAGATCACTGAAAGTAGGTACTGGCTCAATATATTCTAGAAAGTCAAAAACAGATTAAGGGATATGTAATAGATATAATAATCCCATGCAATAAAAGTTATGATAAACCATCTAAAACTTATATATTTAAATTTAAAGCATATACAGACTGAGACAACAATTTTAATTTATCAGGTATGTTTCACAATATAATAAGACTTGTAAGCCTATTTTGGTTTTAATCGTTTTGTTACATTTAAGTTTAGTTTCTTTGAACTTTCAGTTTATAAATAACACACTGTAAATTATTCCATGAATTTTTGAGTTATTGAATGGTAAATTTAGAATGTTCAGAAAATTCTTATCAATTAATATTTAATAATACCTGAATAACTATTATTAAGAAACAACTTTTCCAAAGTCTGCCAAGCATACCTTGGGTTTTCACTTATATAACACCTACTTAATAATTTCAAATAGCCTATTAGTAATTATCTTTTTACACAATTAGTAGGTATACTTTTGGTACCTGTATACACTTAGGATATCAACTTTCCATACTAGGACACGTTATTCATAAAGGAATAAATATTTATTAAACATTGGTGTTAAGTGCACGGAAAGTCAATTTATAGAATCAAACCTTTCAATCTACTGACTTACGTACACAGGAATGTTATGGCCATTTGTAGTCTGATGGTATGCTTTAAGGTGAATCAGTGGTTTTTGATGATGTTGGCTCATCCCACACTGTTGACAAGACATTCATGATCAAACATGGAATATTTATCTGTTATGTGAGATGAATATTCCTAGAAGGTTTAAACATGAATGACTGTGGGCTGCAGCAGCTCTTGTACTGCTAGCGATGAACAAAAAATATCTCTCTGAAAGATAGTTTTTAATAAGTAATGGATAGCCTAAATATATTAGAGTCTGATCATAAACACACATATTTACATTTTTATTTAAGTCCATTGGTTACATTTAAAAAAGGAAGTAAGATCTAAAGTAGCAGACAATATTTTGAAAACAATGACAGTAGGCTAACACTTCTGCAGATGGCTGTCAAATAAAAATTTGCAATATTTTCTCAAGAAATATTTTTGAAATTGAAAAAAAAAGCTGTTAGGTTTATAATATTTCTCATATTTGTTAAGAACAAATTATGTAAACCATGTTTCATTTAGCATTACCATTACATCTTTGTGATTTTTGTAAAGCAAGAAAGTGTCCACCTGTCTGGGGAGAATTCTTCCCTCTATTTCACAAAGGCGCTCATTGATATCTGGGCAAGCTGTAAGTATTGTATAGTATCTGATATGTAGGTCTAGGTTAGAGTTGGTTTTATTGTTCTTAATGCTTTTGTTAAATTACTTGTGTTATTTTAATGTATTATATATAATTCGGCTGCAGTATAATAAGCGTCCAACACTCGAATGATAGATAATATCGAATCATTGATATTCATGAGTAAAGAATCCTCGATATAACTACTTAAACCGATTTACATTATAGGCATTTAAAATTAAGTATAAAAAGTAATAATGTTATGGTAAATAAAAAACAATCTAGGCTATGTCTATTTAAAGATAACAAACAAAACAACTGGGCTGTTACTGAATAGTGTTCTCTTAACGACTTTCTGGTAATAGGTTACTCAGTAACCAGTAATAGCCAAGGCCATTTCGTGTAAGGAATAAAGCTAGGAATAGAAATTTTACAGTATATTAGTCTTATGCGTTATAATTAGGTTAGATTAGATTATTGTAAGTATTTAACTAGTAGTACCAAAGTTAAAAATAACCTTGTAAAGTGCTCGTGTGACCTGAGTTTGAATTTGGGTACTATCTTGAGGGATGTTTTACTTATTTCGCCAGAAGTATTACCTATGGGTACTTTACCAATCTTAGTTCGTCCTAAATCGTACAACGTGATATGACGTCGGAGAAGTTGCAGGCTTCAGTGACTCTGAACTTCTGGTGAAATGAGAAAAACATCCCTCAAGATAGTACCCAAATTCAAACTCAGGTCAAAATATCCGTCAAAATGGTACCAGAATTCAAGTTCAGACTACAAGAGCGCTTGCTATGGTTATCTCTAACTTTATAATACATACTTATGTATAGCCTAATAACAAATAGTAAATAAGGACTTCATAGTACCCAATAATTGTGCTGTATATGTATTATATCATGAAAAAAGCTGATAATGATTAATTTTGAATATCTATAAGTAGTTACCAAGATTGAATCAGCTTGTTACAAGGCTATATGAATGTAATAGCTCAACACATTATTTTGTAATAGGCCTAGGTACAAAGCACATTATTTCCCAGCTCCAGCAGCCATTAATCAAATACCTTACACATGATTCAACATGGTTTCAATTACTTTGGAACAATAATGTCGAACTGAATTACGTTATAGATTAAATTTTAGAAGATTGTATTATAGTGAAGCTATATTTTTATATGTCAAGGAAATTATGTAATTTAAATTAAGAAAAATAATATAACTTTGTTTATCCTAAGTTTGAGCAGCGTATTACTTACAATTATTTAACAGAGTGAACACCATGTTAGACAGCATTTAAATCGCTTTAATTGATGACTCGATATTATCGATCATTCTAGTGTTGGATGCTTATTATACTGCAGCCTAATTGTATTATTCAATTTTAAAGAGTTGGCATAAATTAATTATAAATGTTTTTGTATTCAATAGTTTAAGTATTTCTGATTGATAATTTGGGTCCCTAATTTGATTGTAGTGGTGTGGTCGCTTAGGTATACTACAGCTAAATATTCTTCAAAAGTAGGCCTAAAATATTGTGCTGCAACAGAAAATTTACACTCTACTTTTAGGGTAAAATCAATTAAACTACTAAACATTATCAGGTAAATATTTTGCCACAAAATTGTATACAACTTTTTACAGTGTTGTCAGTAGAATTTTTGACTCAGAAAAATACTACAGGCCTGGTTACATTACTTAACAAGTTATGAGTAATCATTACACAAGCAGTGATTTGTTTTAGGTAGCTACTTCTAATCAAGTATTACACTAGTTAAAGCATATAATCATAGCCTGACCTTTAATTATGTCAACAGGGGGTTTAAGAATAAAGTTAAACCTAGCTAATATTTTAAGAAATCTCCATAACACTGTAAAAGGATACTGATTAAGGAGTGAGGTTACTTCCGACTCATCTGGACCGACTGGAGGTGATTGAAGTTCACCCGGTTCTTCTTCTCTGTATAAATCTTCATTGCACTGATCAACATCTAGTTTCCTAAATGCGGAACTTGAAGTGTTTTTAGCCATCGTTCGTTAAATAATTAAAGAATATAACTCATAAGATCTTATAAATTGGTTGAAGATAAACACTTTAACCACAACAACTCTACTACGGACGACGTCAGACTCTAACTCAAACTGGCGAGTGACGTCTGTTTCTGAATTCTGACAGGCCCAAGATTAGGGAACAGCACAACGGCCTCAAAGTAGAAAGCGATTGGAGAAAAAAAACAACACCCGGGAAAAAGGTTTAGACATATATGTGTATATAGTACAGGTTTAGGTAAACATGTCTTCAATATATTTTTATAATAATGTTCGAAATGATTGTGTAAGAACATAATAAGCTATTGACAGTTATAATATATAAATAGCTGAAAATTGTGTTTTAACATTGATTTAGCATAGTAGAAGTTTAAGATGATCCGTATTATGAGATGTTTCGAAAATTTTCACAGTACTTTTTAGTTGTACGGAATACTAGTTATACGCTCATCTTCATGTATTTTGAAAACTTACAATATAAATATACATTGACTGTTCCTCAGAAGTACTACAAAACGTTAAATAGGATTAATCGCTATTTCGTTTAATAACTGTCATTATTTTAACCTTGAACTCTGAAATAATATGTACTGTACCTTCTTCCATTTGAAAATTTCATTCGGCTCCATCATATTACGTAATTAGTAATTTTACTGAAATGACTACAGTCTGATCATGTCAAACGCCTTGCTAAGATCTATGTAGACTGCATCAACTTGGCGCTTTCGGATAAAAGCCTTAATAACCTAACCTTGGAATATGAGAAGATTTGGTGTGGTAGATTTCCCTGCCATGAAGCCATGCTATTCATCAATAATAATGTTCTTGAAAAGTGGCTGGAGAATGTCCAGCACCAAATCGTCCAATATCTTGTTCAGCATTGGGAGGATCTCAATCGGCCGATAATTAGCAACGTCCTGTCTGCAATTAGACTTCAAAATGGGTACGACGTAACTCTCCTGCAGTATATGAGGAAATTCTCCCTTGGCCAGGCTTAAATTGAACATATGGAGAAGTAAAGGGGCTAGTTCGGCACGGCAATGCTTCAGGACTCCAGGAGCGATGTTATATAAGCCACATTCCTTAGAAGCGTCGAGAGTTTTCAGCATTTTGTGGATTGCTTCAGCAGTAAATGAGGTCTCGGATAAGGTAAAGGACGTGCTATACGCCGTTGTTGGCAACTACTTGTTAACAGCAGGCACATGTACGGAAAAGAAGAATTTGCCGAAAACATTACACATCTACCTTGGGTGGAAAAACACTGGGTCACCCAATTTCATCTCTCTCGGCTTTGTCTTATATCATTGACAAAGCTCCAAAAGACTTTTACGTTTGAATAAATATCCACAAGGTGCAAATAGTTAGCTTTACAAGCTCTAGAGAGTATTCTGCACTGGTCACGCACTATGCTAAAGGCACAGTAGTCGAAGTCTGTAAAGGTTTTCTTATATGGTGTGTGCAATATTTTATTGAGGACAGAAACTGGAAAAGATGCATTTCACTTAGTCAATTGTAATTGCGCCACCCAAGATGCTATTCTTGACGTTCTTGAGGTTACATTTTCTCACATCATGAATATATTGAGGACGTTGAATAGGAGGATTAGGACTGCACATAGTGCCTGTGACACAGAGAGCTGGATGACAGTCTTCAAATGACAGAAGAGGATCTCTAGCAGGTGTAACAGAGACTATTGCTGAGTGGCAAAAACTAGGTCCAGCTGAACACATTCTGCTATTCATAACTTCACTTATCTGCCCAATGCCAAACAAGGAAACCATATTTAGTATATATCTGTGCGAAGTATAAGTAGCCTGTGGAGCAGCAGAAATCCAGTTAAACCCACAAAGACTGAAGTCACCAATTATAAGGACCGATTGAAGTTTGCTTTAGATTACCACAATATCTTCAGGCATAGCAGAGAAATTAATATATTCTTGAGAGGGCGACTGAGGAGTTATAAACGCCTCAAAAAAGTCTATTAGATTTTTAAAGCTCTAACTTTACAAATACAGCTTTATAAGTTGAATTAATATATGGTATTTCATTAGATTAAAATTGATTGCAAATAGCCACCAAGACATCACCACAGACCCCCTTGAGGCTAGCAAGCTCAGACCTGTCTTTGCGGCATATGGTGTGATGAGTGAAGCCAATTTCGGAAGAAGCAACGTGTTGATTGAGGTTTGACTTCGTAAAGATAATTATGACATGGGTACATTGAGAAACAGTTTCAGCTAAAGTATGAGTCTTCAAGCGAATGCCATTTACATTTTGATATAGGATTGCAAGTAAGAACCAAAGCGGCACAGCAAAATCAGATATTGTTACTTACATTTAGGCAACTAAATGGATATCCAGATGTAGTAAATTACTAACCGTATTGTCGATACTTTTCAATCTTTACTTTAATGACTTAATATTTAAAATTAGTTACTTTATTCCTTTCTATAGGTCTAGGTTTGCCCAAGGCTGAGAAGGAATTTACTCACTGGCTGTCAACTTTTGAAAGTTTCGTAGTTTGTTTAACCGAATTTTAGAATAATCTGATAAGTTGAGATTTATTGCGAATTCAATTTCATTTAATGTTTATGAGTTTAGCTGTACAACTTACAAATACGCTTTCGATAACAAAGTCTACTAAAATAAAGAAGAGAATATGATATATTAAGTGAATATATATTAATAAGAGATATTTGCACTACACGGTCTGCTCGCAGTACTAAAACAGCAAACGGAGGAAGTCATTGGTGTGTATATTCAAGATTTAAAAATTAACAAGAACTATGATTTTACAGCTGCTACTGCCAACCAACATTTTGATGAATGTCTAAGTGTCTTTGATGAATCCGACGGGAAGTGAGATTTTTGAAAACCGAAGGGTACGTCATAGTCGAACTTGGAGTAGCGGTGCATAAGTACAATGGATGAAAATTAAATGCTATGAAGGAGCTGTGTTGATGTTTCGATTGGACGCGATATATCGTCAGAAACTTCAAACATATTAATGGGATTTGGTGATATTAAAATTTCCTTTGTTCATCAACAAGGAACATTTATTCGATATATTTTCTGTCACTAAAGTCGAAACAGCTCCTCTCTTTAGCTATACATATTGCAAAATCAATATGTACTGATTGACAAAATCTCGTCGGTACTGTGATGCCAATATAAAGTTCATTGACAATGAAGACAACCGTTTTTCTTTAGGAAGAAATCATTGAGCTAATTCAGTTATGAGAAAGCACAGGTGCATGTTGTAGAAACTGAAAAAGGTACATGTTGTAGAAACTGAAAATCATAAGAAGCATGTTGACGTATATTGCTCTAAACTATAAATGAGTTTATCCAACTGGATGCATAACAATACAGAATCTTGATAGCAAAGTTACAGTCGAGATTCTGGGGTATAAGGGTAATGCGATAGGTCTAGTCTACTGCGGGAGATGACTGTTGGAGCTTGGTGGGGTTCGTTCCCTATCAGAAGTTCTTGCTAGCCTCAACAAGAGTCTGCCGCCCCCTGCCTGTTTTGACTGGAGAGACTGGTTCAGAGCTGGCCTCCCCTTCTTCCGGAGGACATGTCTTTGAGATTAGTGCTCTAATAGAAGGACCCCCTCCTAACCTTACCCATTTTGAATATCATATCCCTCCGGAAGCAGCGCTAAGGTTCTTATGATGAAATTTCTAAGCGCAATTTATAAGCTTTTTGTCCAAAGAGAAAAAAAAAACTTTCACATAATAGCGGACTGGTACACCAACAGCAAAAAGTATACACTCGAGCGAACAAACCCAAGCGATGTTATGTTACTGCACAGAATCCAAGAGCATAACAAAAGGTTATATACACATATACCAGTGAAGGTTGAACACTGACGAAAAACCAATGGCGGCATTTCCTGTCAATCAATCAATCAAAACCATTTATTTCTCATTGACATTATCATGTATTGAGAATGGTCAATATGTATAAATAACTAAATACTAAAAATATTCTTATCAAAGTTATTGTTATATCTGGTAAAACTACAAATTAAGAAATATATTGAAAAACAGTACTACTGATATTTTTACTTGTAAGGTTGGGTGGGGCACAAAAATTCAGAGAGTGAGTAAAAACAGTTTTTACAAGAAAGTCTTTTAGCTTGTTTTTGAAAGATGCAAGTGAAGTGCTGGCTTTTAAATAATCTGGCAATCTATTACAAATTGTAGGTTCTAAATATTCTATTGATTTGCGAAATATATATCATTAGAAATATTCTATTTTCTAATAATATATTATATTATTCTATTGAATAATATTATATATTATTACTATGGTGGGGTACTGTTAAACTATTTTTATTTCTGGTGGGATATATATGATTGTGGGTAGGAAAATCGGTAATGTGTTTAAAAGTGTAAATTGAAACGGAATAAATAAAAATGGAGAGGAGGTTTAGTATACGTTCTTGGTGAAACACTTGCCTACAGCTCTCCAGGCCCCTCAACCCAAACACTAAACGAATAGCCCTCTTTTGCAATTTGAATACTCTTTGTAACAGAGAAGATGAAGTAGTTCCCCATGAGATTATGCCATATGACATCACAGAGGAAAAGTAACCATCATATTCAGTGTACTACCTTTCAGGAAATTGGAAAGACACCGTAAGGAAAACAATACAGAGTTGAGCTTAGAGCAAAGGGCCTCTACATGCTGACGCCAAGAAAAACCAGCATCCAGATGAACGCCCAAGAAACATACTGAATCAACCTCAATGATGTCAACCTCGTCTAAAGCAACAAAACCCTTAGAAACGGTCTGAGATCGAAAGTGAAGAATGGATGTTTTGTCAACATTGAGAAATAAATTGTTGCGAATGAACCAAGAGTTCGTTTTTTCGATTGTAGCGTTTAATTGAAGATTTAACGCTATTGAAGAGTCTGCCCGAACAATGACCGTGGTGTCATCAGCATATTGAGTGACACGAGCTTCAGGGACACATGAGCTTAAGTCGTTTACATACAAGGCAAAGAGAAGAGGTCCCAAGATAGAACCTTGAGAAACACCCATGGAGACATCAACTGATATTGCGAGACCTGTGATATTGCGTTGTGTCATCTAAAACAAAAGAAACAGGAAGGTGATAGTTGTGAAGGGCAACCATCTCTAGCCTTATGTTTTGGTCCTGGATATCAATGGTATGTGGACTAATTTTATTGGTCGATCGTTCACATGTTTTAAGTTTCCTAGTTAATTCTATTTTTAATATTTGGTAGCCAAAGTGGCCTAACCTCAACAGCAAGTTAGATTTAGTAGTTGGTGTGCTAATTTTATGTATGAAGAAGTCTCAATAAGTCTGCGTTTGAAAAAAATCTCGTGGTGTATTATGTTGCCTTTATTCCATTTGATATGATTTTCAGACCAGCCGGGTTGAGCATAGCCCTTTGTAAGTTTTCTTCATTCTTTAATTCTCACATATTGTGGTCATTGTTTCCCTATTCAAGAACATGTTATACTGTAAACACGGTGTTTTAGTCCTATGTGACACTTTTTTGTTTGGATTCTATGAGACTTTGCATAAGTGTGTCATGAGTTTTAAAAGCAGTTATAATATTACATTTTCTTATACAAACTCATAAAACAGATTCTTAAAACACTTCATCTACATAATGAAGGTTACTGCCAATTTGAACTACATTTTTGGCCATCAGACAACAGCTTCAAATACTAGCGTGTCTGATCACGGAAACATAAGCCTCGGCCTAAGTCCCAAGGCCTACATATTACACGTGTGCGCTGCATTAAGGGCCTTTTCCTCCTTACAACGATCTTATCGAGATGTGTTTCTCTGATTAGACCTTTATCAAGAACCACACCTATTCAGGGTTACACAAAAGTGTGGAAACTCTCTTATATTTTTTTATTCACTTTATCTAGTACAAATAAACTCTATCCTATTAGGGTAAGAAAATATACTTTTAGGTTACTTTTGATAATTTCCCCTTTAAAAAAATCGTATAGGAGGTAGGGTTAATTCCAATATTCCTTATGGAAAGCCCGACCTCATTTTAAAGGTAGGATTAAAAGAAGATGAGTAGTGATAAAAGTGGAAGAAAATGGTGCTTATTTTAAATGCTGCCATATTTCGTCTACATGCACCAGTTAAAAGATCAACTGATATGGTTCGAAAAAGAATAAATTACTAACACTTCAGTTTTCATAAAATCTACCAACTTCTTCCAACTGATTCCGAAAGACTATATATATATATATATATATATATATATATATATATATATATATATATATATATATATATAATTTCAATAAACATTGAATCGCAAAAAGTACTTGCTCCGCCGGGAGTTATATATTATTATTTATATATATTATTATATATTATTATTATATATATATTATATATATATTTATAAATATATATATATATTATTTATATATATATATAATCGCATCAAATTTCACCATTTTATTTACGAAGTGAAATAAAAAGTATAATTACTTTATTATGAATCGTCATAGTTAATTAAACTAAAACTCGGCTGGCAAGCGTAATAAATTTCGATTTCATAAAACGTAGCTTCACAAATTGGTCTTTTTCTTTTTTTTTGCGAGATAGCCTCGGCACACTTTGAGGACTAGTTAGTCTAATGCTTCTTGCTCCATTCACGTTACATTGCGGGTGCAAATGGTTTTGTCTTGTAATAATTTGTGCCACTTTCAGTGATATTGTAATCATTTAAGTATGGGAACTTAGCCTAAGTTTCTCAACAAATTTAATTTATAGAAATTCGAAACATTCAATAAATTGACTTTACTATCATAAGTTCGATTGAAAGAATACCCAGCATAAGAATAAAATATTTGCGCTTATTCAATGCCTTTTTTAACAAATTATTGCAAATTATTTGAGCTACATTTTACAATTTGGGGTAACTTTACTATTTGTAGTAAATCTAAAACATGATTGTACTGGCTTTAAATAACTGATAACCATCCTTTTCACAACCCTTGGTTCATTAATTTGTAAAATAATTAAAACCCAAGGATATAAAAAGTATATTATATTGTAAATAGCAATGTATATATTAAATCTAGTTAAAAAATTGTAATTCATTTAAAATAAATAAACAAAATAGTTTTGCATTAACAAAAATGATTGTACAGAGTTTTAAAAATCATAAGAAATTAGTAATACAGTAATTAAAACTATACAAACGTACAATTAAGAAAATTCGTAACAATGAAAAAACAATAAAATACCTATTTCAAGCATTTTTAGATTTTTCTTAAAATTTAACTCTCATTTAATTTTTGGGCTCTGGGAATTAAAAAGTTTGATAGGCGAAGAAAGTATTTTAAGACAGTTTTGAAGGTGGCACGCATGTTGTTTTTTTTTCAACCTCCGATCTCACGCCATGACGCCCAGTAACGTGGCAGTTCCACGGGATGCGCACGGGATGTTCTACGACCATATTTGCATTTGAATTATTAAAACTAAATCTAAGATGGCGAATTCAAAATGTTCACCAAAACTCAAAGGTGACAAAACTATGTTTGTTTTGGATCATACTAAAACATCACGGGTAATTTTAAGTCACTAAGAAGATTTTTCACTTATTCCATCATTTTATTGAGACATTTTACTCACTAGTTGAGATTTTCGTTATCTGAAATAGTTTCTTGTTTATTTCAACCACGTTTCTAATGATGTTTAACCCTTGAGTACGACCCTTGTGGTTATTTATGACACCATTACTGGCGCTGCCAGTAACTGGAACTACCAGACCCCCGTTATAGTAATTTTTAATAAACGTACCAAAATACTTTGTTAAATATTAATTTGTTAATTTTATCATAATGTAGATTGCATATAATTATTGCATCACTGTTTGAAGTATATTTACCAGATTATTGTTTTATATTACCTGTATTATTTCCAATCCTCATAATTTTGTATAAAAAAGTAACAGTCTTTAATAAATTGGTAAAAATGAAGATGACACGTCTCAACGTTGTAAAAATGTAAAGTAACATTGAAAATGTATTTTAAACATATTTTCTTTTGGTTTATAATGGTACATTTTTGTTTTACTTAATTAAAATTACCTAACTTTTGAAAACGAAAATAAAAAACACATTCATATATTATAAATTTGTTTAATATACCGAATTCACTGCTTACAATTAAGAGCAAAATATAAAACAAAAATAGTACAAAAAATTACCAGGAAATAAATTAATGAACTTCTTATGCATGAAATGTATAGAATTAGTCCTTACTATGATTCAGTTTTGAGTTTCAAGTACTCTTCAAAAACGGTTTTCATGTGCTTTATCAGCATTGGTTTTGCACAGAAAGCACTTGAACTTTCCTTATTTTCACAATTGCTCTATTGGTGTTTCCTTCCTCCAATGGAAATTGTGCAATCTTTATTGCAGACTGCCGGGTATATATCGTCCAATTTCCTTCCCCATTGTCATTTGTAGTATAATTAGTGTAGTGGTCAGCAGTACTGATATGACTCATTAAGAAAGTTATCACTCCATATCTTTAGAGGTATTGCCAAATACTGGCTTACTTTCTTCTCTTCTGAATCCATTTAAAAAATTGTAAACTCAAAAGAAAATAGCATGCGTGAATCACGTCAAACGTTTAAAGATAACCGAATTTCAAATTCAACGATCGATTCGAAAAATGTCAAAGCTGAAGCCATTCGGCGATTTTTATAGGTGTCTGTTAACGTCTTTGGCTTTCCAACACACCCGTGTAACACTTATAATGTTTTCCGTAAATACGGCATATTTTCCGATGGATTTCTGCTGCAATAATTCCTTCTGCTTACAGGAAAACTCTTTCATTGACATTTGGTAGGAAAATCAATAGAGGCGGCCATGCTTATGCGATTGAAGCTCAGCGCAAACTGCTATTTGAACTCGGCAGTGAACCAATGTACAGTCCAATTTTTTTTAACCGTAGACTTGGCCGCGGACTACTAACCTGCATGAAAAAGTCAGTCTCGCTGTGTTAAAACTGTTCCGGCGGAGTATGAAAACGGACTGCAAAAATCAGTGACCTTTAACGCTTCCTCTCGCGATTTAAAAGTGAAGCCAATGTCGTACAATTCTGTAAGATGCGTCAAATTAAAGCTCTTAATATTGGCAATATATTGGTTACATTTTTAAATATTAAAAAAATTTCGAAATAATTTTGATTATTGTTTACATTTTACATAGCGTTTACAATGACAAGAAAAAAGTAGTAAGAGAGGATTTTTTTATTTTTTGGTCAGACAAAATTTGTCAGCGAGAAAGTTGTGTGAAAATAGATGAATATTCTTTTTGTAATTTATCATTTTTTTTATTGGAAGTTTAGTTTAGCCTGTAGTAGCATATGAAGTGATGAGTGAACGTTTCTGCCGGAACTGTAGTTGGCGCATTGGCTCACTGATACCGTATTAACTCAATAAATTAGTTTTATTGTGCAATAAAAATACCTTTACGAAATAACCAAGTTAATTTAACTAATTTATTAGTCTTAAAATATTGTGGGTTTAATTGTTATTGCAATTATATACTTTACCCGTAGCATAACTGTATTATTTTACAACGGTGTTAACTCACTTGTATTCTATGTTTAACTAACTATTAATATTGAGCAATTACAACAAGTATAATGATTGCATTCAACTTTTTTGCATTAAAATAATATTCTTTAATACTTACAGTACTTTTTTTACAATGGAGCGGCGAGTTCCTCCACATCACTGGCGTCACTATCCTCTTCACTATCGCTGGTCTCAGAATCACCGATGTTTATTATAAAACTTTCGGTTGCGTCATCTACTACGTTTTCCTTCTCCAAATACTCATTTTCCACTTTTTATTACCTCATCACAAACTTTTTTCCATTCTTCTACAGATATAGCATCCATTTTATTTTTACACAACTGAATTGTATCTGCTATTTTATTGGTAACATTTTTCTGGGCTACAAAGTTTTTAACTATTCCCCAAATCATCTCGATTGGATTAAGGTCCGGGTGGTAATGGCGGTAATCGAAGAACTGAATGACCGAATTGATGGAGGAAGTTATCAAAAACAAAAAATTTTGTATCTGTCCTTATGGAGTTTTTATTAGTTCGTACAATTCAGGTTTTAGTAATGAAGAGTCGTATTCAATTTCATGTTCATCCAACCATTTAGTCATATCAGCCTTTTTTCGAGTTTTGAATTTGGAGCTTTATTTACTTGTACGTTGTGATAAGAAGCATTGTCAATGACAACGACCGAATTTTGTGGAAGGTTGGGAATTAACTGTGTTTTTGTCCGTCACAAAGTTTTCATGGTTCATTTGCATGTGATAGTCACCTTCGGTTGTTCCAGCCTTCCAAACTAGACATGCATTGCGAATGAAACCCATGTCCCCTCCTGCGTGGACTATAATCGCTCTATCGCCTTTACTTATATTACTTTTGTAACCCTCTAAGCTACCATCACACCAACCTTTTTCGAGTAACGTGAGTAGACAAAACATAAGACTCGTCCATATATACGACTGATTTGTTTTTCTTTTTCTGATTTCTTTTATTTTTTTCAAATAATCAATCCTCTTAGCTCTTATTTCATTCCGTTCAATTAAGATTTTTCTGTTGTTTTCAATTTTTTTTCCATTTGAATCCTAAATTGTTTAATAATTGTTCGAAGACTTGATACACTACCTTTGAAATTTAATCTTCTGCGAGTGTGTTTTTTAATAACTTTAGCGAAGGAAGTGATGAACGCTCGGATTTGTAAAAATTGTAAATTTTTCTTCTTATTACACATTTGTCAAAGTCGTCAATATCTGTGACGATTTTACTTCTTTTCTTTCTCTTGGGTGTAGCAAATGAGCACGTTGTAATCATCCGTGGTGTCAAGATCTTTCTTCTCTTTACGAATTTTTTCTTCAACTACTCCAACCGAAACCTCCGCAAGCTGCCGCTGTTCTTTCTATACCTTTCTTTAACGGTATGAGGGTTTTTGGCTCAATAGTTTCGTTAAGCATGAACACGCTCACTCGCCAAATTATTTCTCTTGCCTGACTGTGAAGTTTTTTCCCTGAAGTTACCTTCGATACGAATGTTTCCATTATATAGAAGCCCGCACTAACCTAAAACACACTCCAGTAAGCAAAACTTAAAATGTTAAAAAATAAAATTCGCACTAAGTTATAGGCTAAGCAATTTTCACGGAAGCGCTCGTCGAGGTCGCTGCAAGTGCACTGACTGAACTGGCAGGCAGGCAGGCCAGTTCGATATAGGACAATAAATATACCATAGAGTTCTGTGTAACGGTATATAACTTTACTGACAGTCGAATGAGAGGTCCGACCGTCTATTCGCATCTATCCCGCTAGTTCACAAGCGCGTGACCTTGAGCGTACGTTTGCAGAAAGCCCTTTACAATCCACCCGCACCGCACCCCTCGCCTACCACCGCTCTCCCAGCTCGAGTCTACGGTTAAAAAAATTGGACTGTAACAAGGGAATAAGCGTAATCGAATACTACCCACAACGCAGACCACATGGCCGTCATGGCGTAAGATCGGTTGAAGAATCAAAACGGCTCTTGTATGTTGTAGTTCAACTTGATGCTAGTTTTAAATGGGAGAGCAATAAGTACAGAAAATAGGCACAAACTTCTTTAAATTGTATATTGACTCCAAAATGAAAATTGATAGGAAGGTCAGCAATTTTAAAAGTTTGGAATAGGCAGCGTAAGGCTGAGCTTTCCAATTCCTGCTATGACTCCTATAATCTTTTTTGACTTTTAATCTTTTTTGAAATAAGATCTGTGATGTGAATGGTTTCTGATCCCCAAATTATTACTGCATACGAAAAATATAGGTCAATTACAGCATACTATTCAGAAAGACGAATATTCATGTTACGAGGTAAATGTTGAATACCTCAAAAACACTCCAGAAGATAAACAAGCTCAAAACAAATTAAATCTTTTTATAACTGAGATAATATTATATTTCATGACAAACGTCAATTAATAAGGATATCCTAAATTTGTGTCATCCATATTACAATACACATCCATACATACAACTACATCATTCATAGCCAATGAAACGCACCTAGAACAACGGGTCAGTCTTCTAATTGAGACACCAAGCAGTGATTTAGGCGGGTCTTTAACGCCTTAGGCGTTGGAGCATCTTTGATTGAATTGGGCAGTCTGTTGCGGAATTGAACACCCGCTTGCGAGGGCAGGCGTTCATAAACCACCATTCTGTCTCCCAGTTCGGTAGTTTACCCTGCTACGTGTCTCATACATGTGTATGTCTTGGCCTCTGGTTAAGGCACGTTTATTCATACCAAACAAGGTTGTTTCCGATATGTAGAGGCATGGAAGAGTCAACAGATTGGGGCAGTATTTGGTTAAAGACCTGTGAACAAAGATGCCTGAGCAGATTTTTGCGCAAACATGATCAATGTGTTCATACAAAGTCCATCCTCGATCAAGTTATATTCCTAAGAATTTCGAAGAGGTGACGTCTTCCATTGTAGGGTAGGTCATCAAGATGTCAGGTCCACAATAGTTGCTCGCAGTGAGAGAAAATCAAAATTCAAACGTTGGGTTTTGAAGAGATTGTTGTGAGATTGAAGCTGTGGAAGTATTGGATACAGTTATTGAAATGAACAAAAACCTGTTGTTGCAAGACTTCGCTTGACTGCATTGAAAAGAGAGTCGTACCTCTGTGGCTTAAAATGAGCTAAGCCATTTAAGAGACTCGCTTCTAATGTCATGGGACTCAAGCTGTGTAACATTAGTATTATATTTTAAAATTTCTTCCTAAGTGAAACCCTGAAACTTAAATTTATATTTTGCAGTTTTGATACCTTTACATACAATACAATCTGTAACTCTTCTTTTTGAGATGTGCATCACTCTGGTATGTTTAGTTTACTTTACCTAGATTTTAGTTATGTATTAGGTACGTCATTCACCTGAAGAAAAGATCAGAGTGCAGATCTCGAAACGTAGTGTTACTGATTGTATTGCATCACTGAACTATGAAAAATGTCCGGAGAAATAATTTTTTCTTCATAATCTTCCTACCGTAAAAACAAACGTCAAACAAAGAATTCCCAGTCTTAGTAGAATGGTAGCCTTTAGAAAATCCTGCTGTGTCTTTTTATCAGAATTCACACACAAAATAGGATCAATAGTTCACTGTATTGAGCCTTGCAACCTTTTGGAATGAACTAATTGTTAAACTAAGGATATTTAGCCTTGCTAAGAAAGTGAGTTTAAGAAATCGCCATTAATGGTGTTAATTTTTCAACGTAATGAATGATGAATGTACGACTTATCTTCTAAATAACCCATTAGGATTATCAGCTACTAAGTTCTGTATATTTCTTAAAATTTACATTTAAAAACTTATTATTAGTTTATCCAGGTGTCATCTTATTGTCTGTCAAATATTATATTTGTCATCAAATCCTTAAAGGACAATAAATTGAATATAGCATATTATTTAGAGAATAATATATTATAAAATATAAAAGGAGTATTATTTATACTTTTATTTAAAACTGTGTTTGAACTGATTTATAAGTAATATAAAATTTGTTAAAAATATGTTTGCGGTCTAGACAAAATGAGCAATATAAATCTAAGTTATAGTGCTAAAATCCTCATTTATGGAATCACTGCTTAAACTTCACACTTGTAATACAACTGTCAATATCTGACACAATTATTATATGATAAGTTGAAAGTTATGTAATAAATTACCTAATTATTTTTTAAATACTGTATCTACTTTAAAATTATTCAATGGTATTTACCAAAAGAGTCTTCTCATTCCATCACCAATAACTAATATATATACCTATGTATCTCATTGAGCAGCGTTGTACAGCGCAGATTTTAATTGTATTGTTAATTTCATTAATTAGGTATTTTTAGCATTTTATGTGGTCTTTGGAGTAGTTATTTTAATAACTGGTTGAACTGTAATGATACTTAAATATGACAATATTTCAAAATAGTGCTTACGATACAAATCAATCGTAAAGAAGGCAAGAATACTCAACGCCAAATGTCGCGTAACAGACTTCGCTGAGGATGCATGCAAAATTGAGTTGATCATATGTGGATTCTGTGTTAACTTTATTAGCCCCACTTATTGGTCACTATATGGAGTAGAACAATTGTAGTCAATTATTGAGGTCCCACGTTGTTGCATCATATGATGATGTTCAATTTGTGTACATTATTAAAGCCCGCGTTGTTTGTCATAATGATGATGCTCAGAAGTTGAATGTCATATTGATGAAGCAGATTTGGTGTGTGTTGGTCAAATTTGAACAGTATTTACCTCCACTCAGTCTGAGCCATAATTGTGCTGATGTTCAATGTCTATGTAGTGTGATCAACTTTTATACCATGTGTTTATGACTCGTCTGTTCCCTCTTCAACTGTTGCAATATTAATTTTCTTATAAAGTAGACTGATTTCAATATACCCAGTTAAATTTACAAAAAACAATTTCACTACTTGAGAAAATTAATCACTCACTTTCTTCTTTTATAAGCATTCACTGATTTATTGATTTAAAACACCACTTCAAACATCTTATGTCAATTTGTGCACTCAGCATGTGTCCACTAAAACTGAGATTCATTATATTTTCAAATTAAATGAGAAAATGTTATATTTACTTATTATTGCATCACGTTAGATATAAACAAATTAAATTAATTATCACTGTTTAAGATTTCATAAGTTAATTTTGAGATTACATGTAAAAGAAGTGAGAGAACTTAAATACGGCCTCCTCTTACCGTTTCGCTATTTACTCGTAGAAAAAGAACTCAGGCCGAGATCTTTAGAACAACGTGGTCGCTAACCAAACGGGTGTTATAAACCGGAAATTAAGGGAAACCGGAAGCTCCTCAGCCTCCAACCCAAATCAATATGTTTAATTTGAATGACAAACATACCTGTTTATATTTACTGGTTATACGTCAATTACCGCTCACAGGTTATACTTCAATTTTCGTTTACCGTTCTCGGCGCGAACCGTTTGAATTTTAATTTAACCAATATTAATCTGTTACAAAAATCTCAAAGCTATATAAAAAAATAATTTAACTCCCGAGATCTACTGCTGATAGATAATAATACAGAAGAGGAATTTTCACATTCCTTCTTTAAACTAAAGAGGAATTGTGTTGACGTACTGAGTAATAGATAAGCTTTAATGACGCTCAGCCAAATTCCATGCTATACATACACAATTATAAAGCTCACTCTTGTCTAAGCTTAAACTGGTCACACAACTTGTTAAAGTGACCAGTTTAATGTATGTTTGCCATGTTTTTATTAAGAGATATAAAATTCATTTATTCATAAATGATTGGGATGCTAAAAAGTTATTCAAACAACCTTTGGGTGTTGGAGCATTTTTAATTGATCCTGACAACTTATTGATTAAACGAACTCCGGACTGTGAGAACTAGTGTTCGTAAATTACCGTGTTGTGTCTGCACGGTATTTTACGAACTTCTTCCTGAGATATTCACTTCAGTAAACATCTCTTCCTTTTGTGTCATACTTATGTATGCTTCGACTAAGTTTAATGGTTAATTTAGAAATGGAAAGTAAAGTTGTTTAAAAAATAAAGACCAGCACTCTTTTGGCTAATTTTGTCCTTCCTCATGAGCCACTGGCATGTGTGAGGATCTTATCAAACAAAGTTAAGGAGAAGAGGAGAGTCGGAACAGAACAAGATTGACAGTACCGATAAGACACCGTAGGTGAGGCTATGTCATTGACATAGATGAGGAAAATAATTGAACTGAGGATTGATCCCTGAAGGATTTCAAGTAACTTAAGTGAATCGGTTCAGAAATTTTCCTTCAGTTTTTACGACGTGTTCTATGGCTAAGACATTAACTAAGTCTTTGGAAGAACATGCCTCTAATGCCATGAAATTCAAGTTTGCCAAGCAATTTCGCGAGGTAAACACAATAAAATGCTTTAGATAAGACGGTAAAATCATATAATGTGTAATTTCGACCTCCACAGCTATTTAGACTAGACTCACAACTACGTCCGTGGTCGACTTAGTCGCAGGTAACATTTTTAAATTACGGATTTAACATACCAGCTAATTATTTATTTTAATTTTAACAATGCAACTAACAACATAACCGTTTAAGGTTATCATTTGTGACAACTAATTATTTTCTATCACTGGTTTTAATATTTTTAAACTTTTCCTTAATTAACCCATCAACATGCATTCATTATCTAAATCAGCACTGCTAACTGTCATTGAGAATATTTTCCTTTAAATGTTTACTAAATTCAACTTCTGAACCAGGTAAAGTACAGTTATTTTCAAATCCACATTAGTTTGTACTATTTGTTATTTAGACTTCTTCTTACTTTATACCCTTTTCTCTTCAATATTGCTTCCTTTCTTTTCTGACTTTGACTATATTTATAGGTTTGAACATTTGTTTATAGGTTCATATTCAACATCCAATAAGATTTTAGTCCTTGTATTAAGCCGTACAGTTATAGGAGATGTCTCATTTTAAGTATGCAATTAACCCTTTCAGTGCCATAGGTATTTTCCCAAGGCATATGCATTAAGTGCCAGGCTGTTTTGGCATATTTGTAAGCTTTTGGGGAAAAAGCTGTTGTAAAATAACTACCCAACAGATTATCATCGCAGCCCATTATTTTTTGAACGAGTTTTCCTTATCAGGGACCAAAATAAATTTCATTATAAGTTCATTCTTCCATAATTAATCGAAAAATACTCCATGAGTCACACCTCCTATCGCCAAATCGTTTCGAAATAGACTCACGAATGACCTGACATTTTCGAATAATAAAACGTTCTTCTTGTAGTTTTTTCACTTTTTGTACAGTCAAAATTAGCGACGCTGTGGCACTAAAAGGGTTAATATCCATCCAAAAACATTCTAATTTTCTTGTAAAGTATATAATATGGGAATATTTCAATATAAATTAAAAAGAATTTTTAGAAATTTTCTCTTCTGAGCAATAAATTAATAAGTAGAATATATTAAAAATGAAACACGTACCATGGATTGCATGGCCTAAAATTAGGACTCGAAGTGTTTTAAGGTTTAACATTGTTCTTATTGTGTTAAAATTAAGATGGTAGAAAATATATCCGGCTCTTAAGTGACTGACACACAAAAAATTTGTTGTACTTAAATGATTCCATATAGATTGACGAGCAAATATTTCATAACAGGTAATCATGGCAGACAAGACAGTTGTCATAAAGACTAAGCTGGGGCATCTGAGGGGAAGCATCAAGCACTCTGTCCTCACCGACAACAGTTATTATGCGTTTCAAGGCATCCCTTACGGAAAACCACCTCTGGGAGATCTTAGGTTCAAGGTAAATTTTTAATTATTTATTATTTAAATAATATATATTAAATGATTTTGAAATTCAACCATTGTGGTTTACAGTATCTGGCGTACTGTCTTAGAGTACCACCTGAACCCACAGAGCTAAGGATAAATGGTACACATATACCCCCCATTCCTTATGGAATATCACTAATATTCCTAGGAGGTTTTAAGGCTTTATAGTACAGTCTATAGTTTTCCATCAGTCCTTTCTTGATGTCCTCAGTATTGTTAGGCATATACAAACAATAACCTAACGCCTTGTTTTACCCCCTACCAACATTTTTAACACAAAAGGGTTCCGATATACCGATAGCTTTCACAGAATGGAAGCTCATAGAGGGGGGGGGGTGCTGAATTGGGGTTTTCAGCCAATTACGCCCTAATTATACCCTCTTGGAAATATATTTTATTGACCGAAAGCCAGATCCTTTAAAGTATTCAAAAATAGACAAGGGCTGTGATTTGTTTATATAAAAAATTTCAAAACCCAAAGATAAATGCGAAACCTATTCAACGTATAAATGATTGAAAGGCTTCCGTCTCTAACTGGGAGTAATTTCTCTCTGTAGATGAGTAAAATGCAATTGGTTCATCTTTGTCACCTGGATACTGGGGAAAAATTGCTGCACCGACGCCCACAGATAGCTACTACTATAGGTAATTTAGTTTGATTGATGTCAAACAGTCAAATAACACTAAGATTGGAGCAGCCACCACTAATGCTGGTTTGATTTTTTCACTGCCTTTCCACAGTTCATCCGATACAAGTAATTATTTTTTTCCGAAAGGAGTAAAAATATCAGCAAATCTAGAAATTAATCTTGAATAAAAATGTACCATGTCAATAAACAGTTTCTAGTTGTTTGATAACTGATTCAATGTTTACAGGCTTTATCAAATTTACCTATAGGGATTGCAGTAACATAAATGTATCCTAACTATTATGAGCCAAATTTTGAATTTGTTTAAAACAATCTAAAGTTTAAACAATTAGCATAAATATACCTTCATATAAATCAAAGCATGCTCTATTTTTAACTGATCGGATTACGATTTATTCGTAGATAATAAAATAATAAATTACTCATTTTTAAGATTTTTTGTAATCGCTCAGTAAAATATTAATTTGTAATGCCTTTGTTTTTATTGTTAATTGAGGCCCTATTGTTTTCCCTTTGTGTAGGTAAATTTTTGGCATAAAATGGAATTATTGTAAGCTATGTATTGTTTATACCTACATTTGAGGAAAATAAATTATTCTTGATTCTTGATTTTGTTTTAGGCACCGCAGCCTTTTGGTGGCTGGGAAGGCATCAGAGATGCATTAGAAGATGGTCCTGTGGCTAAGCAGAAAATCTTGTTTCATACAGCGGACATGGATCCTGCCCAGTTTTCAGAGGGTGAAGAAGATTGTCTTTATCTTAACATTTATATGAACGAGGTGAGTACATTCTGCTGTTAATGATAGTACATTTGAATAAATGAATAGAAGTTTTATTACCGTGATGTACATGACAATATTTGTAATTAAGACCAGACTGGTAGTGAAAAGACCTTCAGTTTTATGAATAACATTAAACACCGACATTTATACATCCTTACTTTTTGGCCATCAGTAGTATCATGGAAGATTCCCCATTTTAATAGTAATAATAATAACAAGTGAGCAATGTCAATATTTAAAACAATTTAGTTTAACTAAACGTGCTTACTGCTAATATCTTAATAATAAAAAATAAATAAATACAATTTAAATGAGTGTAACCTTTGGGATATCCAAATAACTCAAGATAAAAAATTTTAAAATTTATTTATTATTTATTTTGAATTTGGTTATTTAAATGTATGAGCTTATTTGAGCTTTTGAGCTTATTTTTAAAACTATATAAATACTATGTTCTAATATTCAAGCAACAAATAAAAATACTTAAAATACCTGAGTAACCAACAACAAAACCGAAAAATTTAAAAATCGTTTTTATACACATTATTTATATTTTTTAAATGAGAATGATTCTTTAACTAAAATTAATGGCAACATATGTTTGAAGCTTTAATGGACAATATTTTTAATTATAATTATATATAATTAAAGATTTCCCCAGTCACCTACATAAACAAAATAATAATTAATCAAGTTTGTAACTTATCACAGTTGATTTCTTAGATATGAAATATGTTTTTAAACTTGATTTAGAAACGTACAAATTTTAATACAATAAACATGCATGTTTATTTACATAATTCTTTTACACCTATAAATGAAAACAGAGTACCGGTACAGATAAATAACATTACAAAATTACGTTTTACATATATATTAGTTATTCTTATTAAGAAATAAAAACTGTAAAGGTTTCAGAATGGTCGCAATTATCATCTTTATTTTTTTATATAATATTCAGAACAAATCCTAATAGTTACATTTAATAGTTGTTAACCTTATAGTGCATAAATTACTTTAGTTGACGTAAACGATTATCCAAAAAATGTGATGGTTAGTCATTTTTTTTGTTAAGTTGTTGTTTTGTAAAAAATATATATATTTTTACTACTCTTATAAAATCAAGTCCAATTATGTACGGTAACAGAAATTTAGCATCTCAGCATGGTAGTTAATTATAGGTACAGACTTTAATGCCGACAACATTTTGTAGTTTTTAACGTAGTTAGCATTTTGGTGGTTGATTCAATTAACATTTATTAGTAGTGGATAATGTAATTTCAACTGAATCAAAAGTTGATTTAGGCAGTAACCCGCTAAGTGTTTCAAAAAATCTTTTTTTGGAGTTGTATTCTTTTTATAGCCAGATTTCTTAAGTCTTCCGTTAGTCACGCCTGGAGATTAGTAAATTACTAAACTTTTTGCTGTCTAATACTTGAGAGATTTCACATAAACAAGGCACAAGACTTTTTTTAAGACGATGAAGCTAAATATCTTTACCATAAAATATTTTATTTCAGCTTCCAGACAGCAGCAGGCCCAAGAAACCTGTGATGTTCTCTATCCATGGGGGAGGTTTTATCGGAGGTTCAGGTGGTTTCAAAAGGGCTGGTCCTGATATCTTATTATATGGCGATGTCATTTTTGTATCGCATAACTACAGACTTGGTGCATTTGGTAAGTATTCTCAATGTGTAGTTATTGAGTCCACTTAAGAAAACCCTCGCTGCTCACTGATGTTTACTTATCTATATGACAGACAATGGATGAATAAAGTTATTGTTAAAGCATTACTGAAAGTTAAAAGAGTCATAATCTGTAGTTAAGAGGAGGTAACATTGATTTTTATTCCAGTTCCTCTAACTGACAAAAGATACGGTTCGGAGGAAAATAAATGCTATTTAGACTAATTAATTAATTATATAATTTTCACTTTAAAGGAAAAAAGACTAGCATAAATCAGACAAGCATGGATGGGAAGTGGAAAGGTAGAGCGAGAAAAAGGGTTAAACAGAGGAATGGCGTCCTTCACCAGTCGTCTTCACTTGTCACACGCACAGCACGTCACAGCTGAGATGTCGCATCCTCCTAAAAGACATCGTCACGTCCTTCTCAACAAGGTCGACACACCGTCCGTAGGTGATAGAAGCTTCACTGATTGGTGAAATCACAGGTGGAGTATAAACACAACAAGAATTAGGGCGGGGGGCAAGTATATAAGTAAATAATCCACATATACCCTGGGCAAATTAAGAATTCCACAAAATCTAACGCATTTTAAAGTGAAAGTAGACCAGACCTTGTGTGAGTGAAAATCACGTAGTATTTAAAGGGCGAGTACGATAAGAGAGTTTTAAGAGTCATGTGTTCGGTACAAATAAACAATGAGATGCATCCAAAATTCCACAGAAGAACTCAGATTCACATTTTAGAATGACTGCTGGCCCTGGCAGTAAACAGGGACACCGTTGCGCTCATGTGATGTCAGGTGATGTACTAAAAGGATATTTCAAATTATCTCGGCCAATGGGGAGCAATCACCTGATTCTACGTAATCGTCAATACAGTTCAGTCCAGCCAGCCCATTGAGCATTAGATAGAAAATATAAATACAAATCAAATTAATCTAAACAATGAAATTATATTTTATATTAATGAAACAGAGTTGTAAATATTGTACATCGACTTTCAGAGAATTGTACAACATTCATTGAGTAGGAGATCCATGTTGGTGTTCATTTTAAATATTTCATTAGATAAATGTAATTTGCTAGTCCGACTCATTTATTCAGTCGGTACAGTACAACTGGCGACAAAGAAGTCTTTAATAAACCTATTTACTGCGGTGGTTGTCTTTTTGGCTGCTATAAATATTCCTATACCGATTGTCTCGTCCTCCCTCAGTTTTGCATCTGACGAAACAATGAAAACATAACTTCACTTGGATTAAAGTTTGTGGTCTAGGTGTCTCCGATATCGAAACGATGAGAGGAGTTTGTTCTGAGCTTCTTCCTCGCCGACTGTTTTGGGTCTCTTCAGATGTTTGTTGATACCAGATTCCATGTGTCAAGACTTTCATAGTGTTGGATTTCAGACGTTGCACTAAGTGGAAGGTGAAACGGAGCTAAACTTACTATTTAGCAGGTTTTTATATTTATTTAAAACTGACTTTTGCATTGATTCTATCTTATTAAGATACATAACATTTTTAAACTAAAGCACTCCAATTATTGTGTGTATTACAAAGCAATTGATATTCAAACCAACTGAACAGGTAAGTTTAAAAATTCCGGAGATTTTTATGTTCGCTCGTGTCAGGAGAAGAAGCTGAGGAACCTCTCACTAAACTTAAACATATAAAGTTTTCTGAATGATTTTCGAAGTGACAGGAGATTCCGGATGGGTAAGTGTGGGGCTTTGTGGCCACCCCCAGTAGGTACACCCACCCACCATGGTTGTGGGTTGGTAATTGGTTGTGGTGAGGTAGGTATCCACCTCAGTCATGCCACCTTGGAAGAAGGGAAGTTTTATCGGTCTCAGCATCTACTGGTCAAAGGAGACAAGGAACTCCCTCGCGGTCAGGCTTGCAAACAATTAACGCTGAACCCAACCGCCATCCTGAGCGGTAAACTAGACCAATCGATCTAATATCCCTTTCCTCCAATGTCTCAACACGTGTGGTTAGTTGATATTCCTGCAGATTTACTGGTTTCCCAGATATATAAATGACATAATCGGTTTTTCTATACTCTTTGCTGGTTCTACTTGCAGGTATAGATCTGCTAGAAATGCGCCATTCGGTGTAGGCCAAAATATTTGAATTAGTGTTTGAAACAATGAGTTACGAGCAGAGCTTAATTCCGCATATTATAAAGTCAAATACCACGAAACGGACACATATTCTTCTTAATCAAAATGTTATAGAATTATTCCAAGCGGACCACAACTATGAACTTTTTAGCAGTAATTTAGACTGTGCATTGTTATTACAAATTGACAGGGTCAAATTCTGAAAACCCTAATTATTCTAATTGAAATGCTAATAAAACAAATTGTTTTAACGACTAAATATTATATAGAATAACGACAGTTATATAGAATGTACTGTACATTTTATTGCACTACCAATGTACTGATTCATCCAGTACTGGTCTTGTTCAATATCTTTAACATAATTCGCATTAGGTACCTCGTTATTCAGCTGTACACCTATCCGCAGCTCGGTTGCTTGACAGCGACTAGCTTCGATTTTCATGTATCAGATTTCACTCCTTTATAGAACCACCAATGATTTAAAATTCAAGCCACAAGCACTCATTGTATTGGACACAGTCTAATGGTCTTTAAAATGTTATTTTCCACCTTCATGCAGACAATTTCTATGAGAACTTTTGCTCCACCCTCCTAACCTGCCATTCTTCCATTATTTTACCTCTTAATTGCTCTTTGAACTGTTTTAACTTCCCCAGGATTGATCACTTCTGGCTGGTTTATACCTACTCGTAGATCCTACAGCAGAAACCGACGTGTCACTTGTATCTGGACAATACTGGATGTCCAGGAGCGGCACATCACTAACAGCAAATATTAATATATGGGGTTAAAACTGTTGAAGTGGGGAGTGGCTCCCTAAATACTAAAGGTTTTTCAAACGCTAAACATGAGGAAATATGGACTCCTCTGTTCGCTTTGGCTAGAAGAGGCTGGTACAGAGATTGTACGATTGAATTACTTTAGCCTCATTGTACTTCATAATACTCCCCTTTTTATTTTAAACGTTCAAAATATTGTAACCATTGTATAGCGTTCTTAAAACACGTCAATACAAAATGAAAATGTGTAAAATTGCAATAACTTGAATGACAATTTATGTATTTTTACGTTAACATTAAAGTCGTGTTTCATGTTGATGTGCAATGTTCTCTATACAATTTCCTGCTAGGGTTCCTGTCCTTGGAAAATGAGGATGCTCCAGGCAACGCAGGTCTGAAGGACCAGACCCTGGCTCTGAAGTGGGTCCATGATAATATTGACAGTTTTGGTGGTGACCCCAACAATGTCACCATCTTTGGTATCAGTGCTGGAGGAGCTTCAGTGGGCTACCATCTGATATCCCCTTCATCTAGAGGTGATGTTGAAACTGCTACAGTCAAGAGAACAAATATTATTGCATAGTTTTATATACTTATGGCATGTAAATAGAAGTTTCTTTTAATAAATTATAACATTAAAAAATAATAACAGTGTAAAGTTATGATTCAAAATTATAATTGGAAAGATGCTCATAAGAGCTAAGTTTGCTTAGTATAACTGCAAACGTGGAAGCTTATGGTAGGAATATATGGAAATAAACTCCCTGTAGGGGAGAGGGTCCAAGTTTTCTTGAATTATAAAAGCCATAAAGAGTTATAATAATAATTTTTGAACTACTTATAGGTTTATTCAATAAAGGTATCATGCAAAGTGGGTTTGCTTTAAATCCGTGGGCTATTCAAGAAAATCCACGTTCTAACGCGCTAAGACTTGCAAAACATCTAGGATGTAAATCTGAAGACTCCCATGAAGTATTTCAAACTCTCCGATCTGCGTCTTCTGATGATATCTTAATTGCTGCGGACAAACTGCCCACAGATGAGGTAAATTATATTTAAAATGTAAACAATTATAATTTGTACAAACTTTTTTCTTACAAGCTTTCTAATAATAGTGTATCATTAGAAAAATAATTGTGTGATATACGTTGTGTAGTTAAATTTTCTTAATAATTCATACAGGATCATAGTATAATCTCGCATAAATAACAAAAAATTACACCAATAATTAACATCTTTTGTTATATGCAATAATGTAGAGCAAGTTAGTTGAGATGTGAGAAACTTGGAGTCAACGAAAACTGTAGCTTACACTTGTATTGAAGCGTACTGATACAATTAAACCTCAGTCGATTAAAATTGATAGATCTCATTTATCTTACAATGACTTGTAGAATCTTGGAGCATTGGAAAAAAGGTATTGCACTAGTAAAAAAGGTACTATCACTAGTATAAACAAATACAACATTTTCCAATATAATTTTTATTTTGTGCAAGGCCTTTCTGAATCAAAGATTCCATCATCAAGCACTTCACAAATTATCAAAATCAATTTTATAACATAATAATGTGATAATTTGTGAAGTTGCTTGATGATGGAATCTTTGATTCAGAAAGGCCTTGCACAAAATAAAAATTATATTGGAAAATGGACTCGTTTATACTAGTGATATTACAAATTACAATGTAATTTTGTAATTTTTAAATTACAAAAGTTCCATGTTCTTATTGCTGTTTTGCACAACACGCCTAACTATACCCTTTCATTGAAGAGTCTGCATTTATTCTTGGGTCTGAAGTAGTTTGTGATTTAAAATTACGTTTGGGCCACAGGTTGTGATGAAGAGATTTGGTTTGACATTTGTGCCCTGTGTGGAGACACCAGGACCCGACGCTTTTCTGACCGACAGCCCGGAAAATGTTATGAAGAAAGGCGACTTTGCCAAAGTCCCTATCGTTCTAGGATGTTGTGTCAAAGAAGGTGCCTTGTTTGGCTTCGGTAAGTATTTATGGTGATTATTCCTCATTACCATGTACCGCATCCAGTTCTAATATAACATTGGAACTAGTAAGTTACAAAATAGTCATGACACATTCATATTTCACAAAACGGTTTCACATAATCTATTTGTAGATTTTGTAAACCCGTTATTTGTAACGAAATGAAATTATTCACTTTGCTCAAGCTCCAACTTTTACGATGTGATATTCAATTCTCAATGGATTCTAACGATACGAATCCCCTCAAACCACTTACAACCATACCTGTCAATTGATGGCCAGTTTCATTCTTATTTGATTGAGCATTAAAGGTTGTATAATGTAATAGATTGCATACAAATCACTGATACTTTGGTAAAATTTTTATTATAGCAGAAAAGATCAAAATAGCTTGTTAATAATTCCAGTAAATGTCAAGAAGTTGTCAAGATTTAGTCAAGAAGAGTCAATATGATTAACATTCCTTCCTCCTTTACAGTGGGTAATAACACTTTTGGGCAATGGAATAAATAATCGTAACATCTGGCAAAAAACATCTCTTCTCTAGAAAGAAAAGTCACTTTCACAATATAATACATGTCATACATTGAAATTAGGTGATGTTAATGTTACCACTTTTGTTACATCGGGCTCTATTGGGTGGATTTGTTCACATGCAACAATGAAAAAGCCTGCTTTGATAAAATATGGAAGATGAGGACGTATCCACTTGCAAAATTGTAGGTTGTTTAAAATACTATAAATTTCCACCAAACTTAGAAATACATCTGGGAAAATTTCCATGGAATGTTCAGTAATTTTTTATCTAAAAATAAATTGGAAGGACAGAGAACATATCAGCATACCAGACCTATCAGCATAATGGTCTGGAGCAGAGCCGGATTTAAGCATAGGCAGCATAGGCGCGCGCCTAGGGGCCCGCACCACAGAGCGTCTGCAACCAAAATTACAGTTACAAAATAATATCACTAGCCATGTTAGATTAGTACCTTGTACGTACAGCCATGATACAAGACCATGATTTTGAATAGACAGGTCTAGTGAATGGGTGACATTTGGGAGCAGAGTAAGGGGTTGGCGTGCGTTTAAAGTCTCTCACCGGTGTGAGGAGCGGGCAGCGGGTGCGTACCTGCGTGAGTACGAGCAGGGGTTCATTCTGGTATTTGCGCTCGTTTTAGAAGAAATCAATTTAGCAGCACGGATACTTTGTGTAGGACATTCATTTAATTTGATACTACAAGCTACAACGTTCGTGTACCAAAAAGGACAACAACATTGTGGTCATGTCGAGCTGATGCTACCAAAGCTATTTTGCAAGGATATCAAGAAATATACTGGTACTGGTGAAAATTTCAGAAGATATGGAGGATTCAGGGATATCAAGAGCTGTGTTTAGTTCTAAAGATGAACAAGTGGAGCAGGATAGTATGCCTTTTTGGGACTACATTTTTGGTAAAATAAACAAAACTAGTGAATCTTCACAAAACCCTAAAGTTGCCGTGAGCAGAACCGTATCATTGTTAAAATCTTTGAAAAGTCTGATTCAAAGTTATACGGAAAAGTTTCGAAGAATATGATTAGAAGGATTTATTGAATTAATTGGAAGTCTAGATCTAGAATATGAAGTTGACTAAAAACGTAAACGGAAAACAAATTTAAGTTTTCTTCTTGATTTGTGTACAAGCTCCGGAAGTTGACCTAACCCCATCTGATACATTCCGGACCCCACGTTTCATTTCAGTCTTAGATAAACTTGAAGATGCATTGACATAGAGACTTCAAGCATACGAAGTTATCGATACGATGTTTGCGTTCCTTAACAAAATGGACATGTTCTCTAATGATGAGTTGTTAGCAGCAAGCAAAACATCAGTAGACAGCTAAAACGGAGATCTAGACGCAGAATTAGGCAACGAATTTTTAAAATTCAAGAATTTTTTCAACCAGTTTCAAAATGAATATGAGAAAGGTAAAGAAGCACATTAGTAAAAAAAGTGAAAACATATCAACTTATGTTGGAAAACAACGTAAAAGATAGCTTTCCGGATGTAGAAGTGGAGTTAAGAAAGTACCTTTCCTTGACAAATTGCTCTGCAGAAAGGTCATTCTCTAAGCTGAAGCTGATCAAGAACGGACTCCGGACCTCTATGTCAGAGTCCAACTCAACATGAGAACATCATAAACGGCTTCATTACGGAGAGGATAACTGACGAAGCATTAATATTTTCAGACCAGAATATGCAGAATAGTTATCACTAATTCGCTTAAAAATCATAATAATGCACCTAACTTTACAAAATTTCCTGGGGTGGAGGCTCCCGGGCTTCTTTCATTAGGAGGTATTCCATTCCCCCAAACCACGAGCCCAGGGCCCGCACTACAGGTGGAGCCTAGGGTACCTCTATTTTCTAAATCTGGCTCTAGTCTTAGAGTTTAACATACGCGATTTTTCATTTTTGTTCTTGTGATTCAGTTTTGAGGGCAATAGAATAGTCAATTCATAACAGTAATAAAGCATAATGTAAATGTAAGATTTAATGAGATAGACACTTCGATAGCATGGTTCTTGTTTTCCAAACTAATTGTTGAGTGACATGAGGAGGTAATAGGTCGCCCCAATATAAATTCACCAGCAAGAAATATTTCATAAAATTAGTTTGAATTTAAAAAACTGCAGCACCTGAGAGTTTTAAAAACTGCACTAAAATAGTTTTACCTTCTCATAAGAAGGTAAAACTATTTCAGTCACCTCTAAACCGATCCGTCAACAGCTTGTTTTATTTTTATCTCACTCGCAGACGGTTTCCATTACAAACCACTTTTTATAACTAACTCTAGTTTGAAGGGGTTCGTGGAGGAATATGGACTTTTGGTTTCGTAAGGATCAGGCATCACTTTTTTAAGAACACAGTGAATTTCGTTAATGGAAAACTTCTTGCAACAAGAGTTGATCAGCCTCTTTAATGCATATATTTTATTCTCAACAAAAATATCATCTACTGTCGTGACAGTTGTCAGGGCGGCATAGGGACTAATGAAGTGCAAAATAGTCTAAATGTTTATTCTGTGTTTTTCTCGTTGCCATTAATATAATCAGTCACTCTTTAGCAGTCAGAAATCAAAAAATCCTAATAGACAGTCCATTTTCGAGATAAACTCTTTCGATATTTTTCGTGCTTACAGACAGAAAGAAGTCGGATTTCGTTCATCGGCATCTGGAAAGTGCCACATTGCAATAAGAACACAAGATAAGAGCGTTAGTACACTATAATACTTACTATTAGATTAAAAAGTTTAAAGTCCTTTGATTATTTTCAGTTGGCCTAAATGAAGAAAAATTTGCAGTCGTAAATGAAAATCCCAGTTTTGTAGTTCCGTCATTTTTGAGACTCAAAACAGGAAGTGTGGAGGAAAAAGAAGCACAGAAAGAGATATGGGACTATTATTTAAAAGGAAACCCTATCTCTTGGGACAACCTCTCCAGTTATCTATATGTGAGTGGATTATTTTATATTTCTTGTCATTTCAGATTTTGCTTTTATACTCATGTGAGGTTTCCTCTGTATATCCGCAAGTATACATTGCTATACACATAATTACTACTCAATAATAGAAATAAATGTATACCAATGTGTTAAAGTCATTGTCAGCTTATATTGAAAATTACATTATTACAAAACAATTAAGAAAGTTAAATAGGATCTTAGACGCAATGAATACCCTCACTCAGTAATAAACGAGCGCAAGCGAACCAGACGAATAATTCCTTAGTCAGTAAATCAGAAAAGAGATACATTTACGTTTATGTCAATCCATTTTGTGCCAAGATTATCGGAGTAGGTAAAAAGTACATTATAACCGCATTTACAATACATAGTACTCTTTGAAAAAGCTTCGTGACAACAAAAATTAAAAATGTCAAACCGGATTCCAAAATCTGAGTTTATAGAATAAAATGTAGTTGCAGTAGTGAATACATGGGCGAGACAAAAAGACGATTAAACGAAAGCATAAAAGAACACACAAAAAACACGAGAAAAAGACTAACATAAATGTAAAAAATTGCACATTATTGTTGGCCTGAAGACTAAAGAATTGTATTTACATTACAGCCTATAACCAGTACAATTTTGTGCCTAGTGTAAAACTATTAGGAATAGTTTTGAGACAGTAAACTTACTTGGTCACAGCATACCAAATCAGGTGTGTGCTATATTATCTAGAGTTGTATTTTTGCTGAGACATCTAAAACGTTTTGTACCTAAAGCATACTTGAAAAATTCATAATTAGCTTTTTTTAACAGCATAGCCTACTTTTATACGGCCTACTCTTTTAGGGAATTAATGAGTTTCATTAATACAAAAGAAAGCAATACGAATTGTAACAAACTCAAATCGAAATACTAGCCGTAGACCTTTATTTGTTCAAGTATCGATTCTTACTGTAATGAATCTGTATATGTACACTTGTTTAGTTTATGTTAAGAAGAATTCAGACGGTTAAGTTCTCAGAGATCATGTGCACTCAGGACAGGAATTTAGTAGATATAAGTTACTGTAGGCTAAGCAAAACTCAACAGAATTTTGAATATATGCGTATACAGTAGACCTGAAACAATTTAAACGTGGCTTTAAAAATTGTTTTTAAACAATCTTCAATTGGCTTTAAAAAGCACTAATCTACGCTATGAATTTTAAAGCGGGTCAATTATATATTTTGTGCTATACAAATTTTACCTTGTTATTAATTTTATAGATTTTATATTTGTTGATTGTTATAGTATTTTTGTTTGGTTTTACTGTTAACTTGACAACGGTCTTATTTAATGTTAAAAAATGTGTTATTTATTATAAATTAATTGTGACTTTTGTTTAAAAAGTTTTATATGAGTGCTGTCTGATTCTGTGTTAATTGGCAATGTCCATTGCTCACAAAGCTTAAGGACAATAAATATATTATATCCTATTCTATTCTATTCTAATATTGTACGAATTGGGATGAAGCCAACGTAATACACCGGGAATCTAATTTTTTTAAAGGAAATTAATCTAGGCAATTGGTACATTAAATTTGCATACCAACCGATCTGTCAACCGTCAGTGGAAATTTGACCACTTTGGTTGTCAACGCCGAAAATGAACAAACAAGGAAACCTAAAGTATCAGACAGATTAAGAGAATTGAATATAAGCCAATGCGGAGTCAAAATATGATTCTAAGAAATTCATCTAGAATGGACCAATAATAAAAATGGCTCATAATAATTCCCTCCTATTTTGCCACCATTTTGTTTTTGCCGTAACAATCGTCATTTAATATTGGCCTCCAGTCAGGTCTATTTGGTTGACCGGAGAATGCAGACCTGCTGTCACCTGTTATTCTGTACTTAAGTTTTAATAATTAGTGTTGTTTTTTGTTTTTATTACATGTTTAGAGGTACATACTGGTGTATAAGTATCTGCCTACTTGGTGTTATGTAAATTATATCTAATCTGATACGACATATTCTTGTTTCTATTCGTTAAAAAGTGATGTCTGATTTGAAGATGGAGTATCAAACCCCATGTTAGTTTTAAAATTATAATTTTAATAATATTTATTACATTTTATCTTTTGTAGTGTTTAGGGGACAGTTTGTTCCACCTGGGAATGGAGCAAACTAGGAAATATCTTTTGGAAAGGTCTTCAGAGTCTGTCTACTGTTACCTTTTCACCAATCATTCTAACTGTTTGTGTAAGATCATGAAAGCTAAGTATGATGATCCCGAAGAATTTTCAAGAATTGTTACACCATCAGGTAACTCACTTTATTTTAAAATTATGCATAAGTCAAAATAATAAAATATACTGAATTTAGGCAGCAACAGAGTGCTTTTCTTAGTTGTTATTTTTAATATATCGGTCCCTTTTTGTATAACTTTCAAAGCAAACAAATCAAAGAAAAAAAACTGAATACAGCATCGCCCCAGCTTGGCTGTGAAAAATACACACACCTTTTTATCTTTGGGAAAGGGAGAAAATCTGTAAATTGTGTCTGTGGAAAGCACGATTTCCTCGTATTAGTGCGATGTTGAATGCTTATTAAGTACAATAATAAGGACCTCTTTTTGATGATAAATGAAACAAGTTGTAACATTGCTGCAATACTTTAGTGTAATGTAGTATAATAGTTTTTTGTTCTGTTTCAATTAGAGACATGCCATGCAGCGGATGCAGCTTTCGTCTACATAGTGCACTCCATCCTCCCAGCATCTGATCTGACACCCGCTTCCAAGGAAGCTAGGATAAAACAAGCCAAAGCATGGACTTCCTTTGCTTACAAAGGGTAAGAAATGTAGTTGTCTAATAATTCAAAATAAAACTGTTGAATAATGCAACAGCTTTTAGTGAACTTTAACAAAGGAATGTCAATACATGTCCTGCTAGCAAATTTGAAGTTCACTTTTTACTTTTCCCAGCTCCCTAATTTTTTAATTCAAAACGTTAAATTCATATATGCTATTATATGCCTAATAACTACTTAACAGCTAAATAACAATAATAACACACAAAATTATAAAACAAGTTAAAATGCTCAAAAGGTTCATCAATTATACAGCGTCTTCAAAAAGGTCCAAAAACGGAATTTTATTGTTTAGGTTTAGAGTTATTTATTAATAGAGTAACATTCCGCAAACCTAAAATGGACAATTTACGAAGTTTACTTACTAAACGTTTGCTTTAGTTACAATTAAAGCCATCTTTGAACGGCTGCCATTTCCAGCTCGGTTGTCCGTTGAATCAACTTTTAATTTGATGCGCATATTAATCTATTATTCGATTTAAGATTGTCTTCTGACTCCTTGTGAACTGTCCCCCGTATGAACAAAAAATGGATTGCTTAAAAAGTAAATTTATTAGTTTACGTGTAACGTTTTATCTGAAATGGTTCAAAAAATAAAATTCCGTTCCAAATTTTTGAAGACCCTGTATAAACATAAATACAATATATTTAAATAGAATAAATAACAGTACTCAAACTCACGGACTAATTAAAATACAAGTCTCAGTAACATAGAAAACTTTTCCGATTCCAACCAGACATGGTGCGGTGGCCTATCAGGGAGTACAGCCTATGTTAACGAGTGCCTAAATAGATTTGTACAATATTCTTCGTCAATGCTGGACTGAATTTAACAACTAATGAGATATATTTTCTAGTAATTTACTTTGATTTCCTTTTCATTATATTCTTTCCTATAGGATTAATGAAAGAATTTCAGAATTATTAAAGCTCTCTTATTAATCAAATTACTTAAAAAGTATAATTTACATTAGGTTTACATCCTAACATTTTTTTTCGTAAGATTAGTTTAACCACTGGGAAGTACATACTTATTGTATACGTTACTTATCTCGATGAAGAAACAATATTAAACAAACATAATATGGATTATTTTCATCCAATACATTTTAAAAGAGGTACACAAAGGTATGATTGAATTTAAATATTAAACACACAAGGTTAAGAGAATACTATCAAACTACTTTTTAAGGCACACTCAAATAATTGCTATATTCTTACACATTTAGATTTTAAATTTATATGAAAGACCGCTGAGCTTATAACCATATGCAGTGGTTTGCCTTACTCTGTTTTAGGCCAAAACACCGAGTCTATCATTAAAATAAGTAAAATTAGTCTGAATTAGTTTAAGAATTTATACCATTTTTCACCCTGAGGCCGGAAACAAAGTAATTAGGAATTTATATTTATATCAACCTCATAGCTGGAAAATAATGGTTTGCAAAATATCTTTGGAGTTCTAACAACTATGTTTCAGTCACTACTTTTAAATGTGTTTAAAAGTACAACCTATAGGTTTTTTCAACTACTGGTTTTATTTATGTCTGAAATAAAATTCGATGATTTCTGTAATAAATGTAGTGGTATATTACTTTTTTATTTTAAAAATAATACAAACTAAAGGTACGTAAAAACTAAATATATGTTGTGTTTTGGTACTTAGGCCTACTAATATTTGGTACGGGAGTCTTGGATGCATAATCAACCCATTGGAACCAACATAAAAACAGTGATAGTGATATAAATAGATTTATAAGTGACTTTCAAATATTTATAATTATATTTATACTATATTTATATTTATACTAATATTCATACTTTCAAATATTCAAATATCAATTTAAAATATTTATAAGTGACATAAATAATGATACCTGTAACTCTACTGAAAATATCTTATAATCATTAAAATCTTTGTATATTTAGCACATTGTTAGTATGTTTTTAATTATATACACAGCTGTTTTAAACTGTTTTATATACGGACTGTGTAAATTGTTTGTGTACATTTTAAATATTCCTTCGTAAAATAATTTAAATTTTTTTCAGAGATCCTAACTGCAGTGAACTTGAAGCAATTTGGAATAAAAACGCCAAGGATAACCCATGTTTCATGGACATTGGAACCAGTTGGAACATGAATCAAGGGATACCTCTATCGGCCAGAATCAGTTTCTGGGAGAAGCTGTACTCGAAATATCGCTCTGAGTGACATCTTGTCTACGCTGTCACGCTCTGGAATAGTACTTAAATTTGTGTGTGTATAATACTCTTTTTTTAAACCTTATGTCCTATTCTTAGTATTAGGGTTCTTAAATTCTGGTATGTTTAGAAATATAAAATAATAAAAATCTAAGAATTATGAATTTTGGTAACAAACAAAAATACCAAATAGACCATTTTAGGAAGTTTAAATCCTAAACAACTATTTTAATTGAGTTAGGACTACCAACAAATAAACAAAATTCAGTTTAAATAGTAAAATATGTGTTTATAGGGCCAAACATACGTTAGCTACCGAAATCTTACATTATCAGATTGGTATGTGGCACATCAGTAGCCAGGTCTCATACAATACGTCTGCTACAAAAGAGGCGCGTGTGCAGGGCCTTGGAAATCTACTTTTGGCCGAAGACGTTTCCCAAAGATAGACAACCAAAGAGTCCACTTCCGGTTCTTCTAATATACTTTCGGTTTAAGACACTTTACAGTGCCATAGTTGAGTTTGTCTTGTTGCCTCGATGAAGAAAATACAAATACATACGTAGGACTGAGCAGTTTACTACAGTCAACAGTTATATCGGTTATAAGCGTACTAAGTCACGCAGCATTTTAAAATAATAGCTTAAAATAGGTTTTACGTTATAAAAGTATTTTTTCACACCACAGTCTAGGAAATTATTGCTGGTGGAGATATGATAGCATTCATTCTTCTGTTTAACCTTACGCCTCTGTATAGTTGGCCCATCGCAAGTCTCCATGACCAAACATGTTTAAGCTAAACACAGCTTCGTTCATTATAACCTTCATTATGAACCCTCATAAGGTTCATTGCAACCTTAGGTTATATAAAATTTTGCAAATAATATTTAATTTGCATTAGATGCTTTAAATTCGTCACGGGTGCAATCTGAAATAAATTGTAGATAACATCTATCCCTTTTCTGCTTCCATTACACTACTTATCATGCAAGGTATACTTGATTTTCTGTAAATGAAAGTAAAAAAAGTATCTTTGTATAGCTGTAGGCGAGAGCGTCAATAGCTGTTTAGTGTAGTTAAATTTGGATGATCAAACATAAATATTATCATTATATTTATATATTCTGAAATATTCCAGGACAATTCCCCTATCTTTCTCTTCATATAATATATCTTCCTTGGAATTCACCAAATATTTCAAAAAAAGAATCAGCCGAATTTGTCTAGCAGTTTTTGATATTAGTTTCACAATCCACAATTCGTGTTCATTTATGAGATAAAAGTCTGGCATATCCAAGTACAGAAAATGACATAACATACTCGTATATCTGAATAAGCACGTACAATAATGCAGCGCCATATACCAAAGAACGTGCTGGGGTTTGAAGCGGATGTTGCTGTATCAATATTTGAAATATCACTTCCTCAGTATATTATCCGCTTCACCGGATGTATGATGACGGTGCTGTGCTTACAAATCTGTCTGGGACCACTACTCGTTCCTGCCTTCACTGATGCGTCTCCACTTCCACCACTAGTTACAGTTACAAGAAATCTTTTCATTTTTATGTAAATATATACGTTTGTATTCAAAAAGGTTAAGCAAAACCAAGGTTTCTATGATCTAAACATTCCAATAAACTTTAATAATTTAAAGCAAATTTAATTTGAAACCATGGTACAAACAACGCAGAGGGCTTGATATTGCTTAAATCCGGTATGTGTAAAAAATATACATGGTCAGAGACTACATCAACATATTAACCACTTAAATGACTAAAACAATTATCTATTTGTTTTCAATTTTGTGAAGACAAATAAAACTCAGGAAAACTTTGTGCTGTGAAAGGGTAATTTTCCAAAGGCTAGGGATCAATGACTTTTTGGGACAGACCAATTTAAATAGTATAGTTCAAACACACTGGACAAACAATTACAATATTTTATAATGTTTACAAGAATCAACATCTGCTATCTACATCGCCTTTTTAGTTTGTGCAAGGCGATGACGTTCTTGAAGTTGATTGGCTTCAGTTATATCCATATCAGATAGTTAAACTATAATCATCAAAATATAAAAAAACTTGTAACAAACCATGTTAACACACGTAGCAATGAATATACTCGTATTACCATATTATCAAAAGCATTACTGCTCAAGTGAAGACAGATAATATACGGAGTAATATGGATCTCCATTGCTTAGTTTTCTCTCTGTCAGTTGTGTAAAATGAAAAATTGTAAATGAAAAACTCAAACGTTTTTCATGGACTCGGTTTTTTGCTGCCATTAGCGTACATGGCAGATATATTCGAGAAAATAAATGTACTAAACAAGTATTTACAAAAAAAGATGCAAACTTTCTGCAATGGACTGAAAAGGTGAACAGCTTTGTAAATAAAGAAGCTAAGTTTGTACGAGAGCGGTATGAAAAGATTTCCTAATCTTTAAATTATGATTGAAGAAATGGATCTTCCAAACTATTCCAACGAATCCAAAGAAATGCTTTCTTAAATACTAAGAAATCTTCAAATCTCGTTAAAATATATTTCTATGAGAACTTAGATGGTTTGGCATGGATCCCGTTCAAACCATCCGTCAATGAGTGCTCCCTCAACATAATAGAAAAAGGAAATCTCATTGATCTTCAGGGTGACACTGAGCTTGAAAGTAAGTGTTAGAGAATCTTATCTCATATCCTTCTGGATTGGTGTACAAAAGGAACACCCAATTTTGATTTAAAAGGCATTGAAAATACCCACTCCATACGCCACCGTTCTTGTGAAACCAGGTTTTCTGCTCTAGCTGCCATGACGAGTAAATATCGCTCAAGACTGGATTTGACCAAGTAACTGAGTAACGTTATAAGAACTCTCACCGCGTTTCGACACACTATGCGCAAAGAGAAAACACATCGAAGCTCTTTTTATTATTATTACTTTGAGTTATAAATAACAATTATGTGCTGTAGTAGCTGAAATAAATAAATAATAAATTGTAATTGTTTGTGTTGAATTGGTTGTTTGATTACAATTAAACCTATTGCCCCATTGGGCTCTAATTTAGTATGCATATAATTTGCAAAACTAAGCAAATAAAAGTTGAATGTCAAATTTCAAAAGCGACTCACTTACATAGTACGGTTACGTGAAGGGGGGGCCGGCTACCAACTAGATTATGAAGGGGGGCTCGAAGCAAAAAGTTTGAGAACCGCTGCAGGGGATGCTTATTCTTCACATTAAACAAGGTAAAGGCGCTGATTCAAGGGGGTGCTAAATCAGCATATGGACACGGTCAAGGCGCTGAATTAGAACCTCTCTATTCGAATGGGGTGCTTATTCAAGGCACGGGCACGGCCACTGCGATGATTTAGCACCCCCTTTCGTGACGTCAAAATGTCGAAAATAGCGAGGGGGTGCTATGTCCAGGGGGTGCTAATTCAGGCGAACCCGCAGACCTAAGAGTATAATGGTATCCTCAACAGACTTAGATTTGAGCGGTATGAGGATGTTATACAGGTATCATATTTATAATAGTGCTTACTTCTTAAAGTAAAACAATGCAATAGTTTAAGCCTAAATTGTTAGGCAAAGTTTATAAAAACCATAAAATAATTTTATGAAGTCTGCACTTCAATAATGATAAAGTGGTTTTAAAACTAGAAATATTTTAAATCTAGCACTTTGCCCACTAGATTCTTACCTATAAGCTTTTCTGATAGGTAAAAGGACTCAGACCACTCCTATTACACTGCGTTATTATACTATATATAGAACATATTATACTATTTTATAGTGCACGCGCGCGCGCACGCACACACACACACACACAAGTATATATATATATATATATATATATATATATATATATATATATATATATATATATATATATATATATATATATGGCGGTTCAAGGCCACTTTTGGGGCAGTCAGAAAATCAATGTAAAATACTGTTCAATGTACCATAAATTAACCTGAGAAATCAAACGGGAAATCACGAATGAAAATAACCGAATCTATAACTATGGGCTTCTACTTTCTTAAGCTTTCTATTGGAAACTTTGTCAAATCTTAATGAAAAATCTTTATTCTACAAAGTCAACTGTAACACATTCATTATCTTTTATTGTCTTTCCTCCAGCAACAATCAAGTGCAATTCATCATCCCTATTCAATTCTTTAATCTTTTTTTCATCTAAGTGATTTAAAAATCTATTAGGCAAATGCCCTTTGAACTCCTCCAACTCTGCAATGACTGCAAACCCCGAATCCATCTTCAATTCTCTCCAAAATCAAAATTCCACACCTCTTATTCTCCTCCAATTCCATCAACCTCCTACACTCTTCAAACTTGAATTCACCAACATCGTTCAACTCTTTCAAGAACTCCATTTAGTAAGGGAAAAATTTAACTAGACAAGACAAAAGGCAAAAACCAATACATGAAATTTGAACACAAAAACGTAAAATTACAATGTCTATCGGAAGGGTAATAAAATCTATTGGAAATGTTGTCAAATATGCTGCAAATAAACCAAATTAAATAAATGTTTATTAATAAACACAAGGTTCTAACTAATTATATTTCTTTAATAAAAATCTATTCTACTAAATAGTCATCAAACAACATTAACTCTCCAAAATCTCTTAGGTTTCTAGTATTTAAAGAACTTACCACAGGAAATAGTTATAAAGAATTCTATGAATTACCTAAACATTTTAAACAAATGTTGATATTTTCCTTAAATGAAAACGAATTCAGAGAACTTTTAAGTACTAAAAAGTGTTCAACGCAATTTATTACAGACAACTTAGATAGTATAAATATGTTAAATATAGTAGAAGATGTTGAATTAAATAATTGAAAAATAAGGAAAATATTCCAATTTTTACAAAGTAAACTAAAACACCAACAATTTGACATTTTTCATAGATTTTATGCAAAATGTTATTGTTTATTTGTTGAAATATTAAGAAGCCAATATCAGCAGCCAAGGAATATGCACACAGCCAGGTTTTTAACAACTCTTTGTAGGCATCAAGATTTATCAAAGGAATTTATAAGAGATCACGCTTTTTATGTAGATTGGGATAGATTATATGAAAAAAAAAAAATTATGGTTGCCTGTAAAGTCGGTTTTACGGGCGAAGATTTTACGTGACAACGTCTTTTTCTCGGTAGAATATTTATTGATATGAATATTATTAAATTGCACAATAGGAACAAGGAATTGAATGAAAATAAGAATTGCACAAATTTTAACTATAGAAATATATTTTGTTTACTAAAACATTGTACATAATTTGAAATTAATTAAAATTTGTTATTGTAAATGGTAAAGTTGAATAAAACATTTACTAAAATTGGAATTTGAAATTCTTGCTAAACACAGTTAAATTCTAACTCCGCGCGTGGTGATTGGTCGGTTTAGTTCGTTTGTTTGGTCGCACTGTTATGACAGGTTAGAGGTTATAATTTGTTATTTTAAATGTTTGACTAGCAATACGCGCTGTTTCTTCTCAATCGACTGAATTACGATTGATTGCAGAGTGATTTAAACTAATAATTTACTTAACACTATCAACATTTGTCAATAGTATGACATAACCTATAAACTCAGTTTCTCAACTTTTGTGTCAATCTAACAATTAATCAATCAATCATAGTTTACGATAATGAAATATCAGTGTACAATTATTTACCTTTATTGTTGTAGTTGTTGTAAATGACGAATCTAAGCACTCCACATTTTCACGAATAAACATAGTTATCTGCTTTATCCCGTGCGGCGGACCCACAGTTATCTGCTTTATCCCGTGCGGATCCCGTGCGGCGGACCCACTGGACGGGCATCGTAACGTTACCGGGCGTTACACTTTTTCATGAGTGACTCCGAGCCGCAACCTAATTTAAGACGTTGTCACGTCAAAAAATTACGAAACAGATATATATTGTGTGTGTGATTCTGACGAATAAAAGAGAAACGTTTGCCATGCACCAATTAATTACGATATAATAAAAGACAATGGAGATTTTCCCACGCTTTTTTCCTTTTTTCAAAGATGAAACAGATGAAAAGATGAAACAAACGGAATGAAAAAATGTGTTCTATATAAATGGAAAGGAAAAAAATATCATGCCCTTTTGTAAAAAAGACATTTTTGAACATCATTATACCCGACATTGTAGTTAGAAAATTCATGAAAAAAAACAAACTACTTTACGACAAAGAATTGAATTATTTAAGGAATTGGGCTAGAGAATATCAAATTGTTGATAGCAAAAAAATGTATAATATAGAAAAGAACGATAATTAAAGAAAAGCTTTAAGGAAGACAAAAGAAGATCTCAATCTATTTAATGATGAAAAAATTCATTAAATAGCTGAAAAATTGTCTATCGAAACTAACGACAAAACTAAGTCTGAAACGATAAAAGAAATAGATAAAACTCTTAATGAAAAATCCGAAAATATCATTGATGTCGAAGTTTTATCCTCTATACGTGGTCTTTTCAAGCAATACATTTTAACGAATTTGAACGATAATTTTATGTCAACCTACAAATATCTATCAATTATGCGCCCAGAAATTAAAGTTTTAATTGAAAAATTTCAAGAAAATGTTAAAAATATGATAAATATATCTATCTTTAGAATGTGAATACGAACGAACTTTAGTTAACGGTGAAACACAAACATGTCCAGTGTATTTTGCTATAAAATCGGATGAAATCTTTGACGCAAACGACTTTATTACTAAGCAGTTTAAATAAATTAACACATCGAGAACAGACAAGTCATCCAAATAGGGGTCCGGATGGACATTTAAAAGTTGTATACAATTAGTTTTGAGCCTTAACAAACACCAAATGATGAATGCTGGATCATATATCGATTTACCACAAGAGATAAAGGTAAAAAAAGCTTGTGTAAATATAAAAAATAAAGATAATTTCTGTTTTGTATACTCAATCAGGTGCGCAATTGATAAACAAAAAAACTCATGTTGATAGAGCTAAACAATATGAAACATTCATAAATGATGAAATATTTTCTGGATTCGACTATCCAATATCTTTAAAAGATATACAAATATTTGAAAAACGAAGCTACGATTCCAAGTATAAATATCCGAAAATGTTCATAAATATCTTTACTTATGGCGAGAAACTCAATATTGTTCCGTTGCAAATTTCAGAAATATATGGTCCAGAATTAAATATTGATCTACTGTAAGTAAAAAATGAGGAAACATCTCATTACGTCTTGATAACAGATTTAAATAGATTAGTGAGTTCTCAATAATTATCTAAGCACGAACACAAAAAGTTGTCATTTAGAAGATGTTTAAGCCATTTCTACAAATCTGGAGATATAGCTGATCATTTAGAAATCTGTAAAAATCATGAAGTTTGTGAGCCAATTATGCCGTTTCCTGGTCAAACAACATCATTTACTAATATTATCTAAAGAAGTTTAGCCATCCATCCGTTATTTTTATGGATTTTGAAAGCATATTAGAGAAAATTCCGACATGCAAGAACAATCCACAAACATCGACCACAACCAAGATTCAGAAACACATTCCTTATGGTTTTACTCTATATTTAGTGTCGAATGTAACCAATCGCATGTACAAACCGATATGTTATAGAGCGAAAAATGAGTAAGATTTACCTAATGTTCCTACAAAATTGTTTGAAGAGCTCAATAAATTATCGAAATACGTAGCTAAAAATATAATTAAAAAACATGAAGCCTAGGAAATTAACTGAAGAAGAAGAGATTTCATACCAAAATGCAAACGTTTGTCATATCTGTGAATCATTTGGTTTTACTCCTGATAATAAAGTAAGAGATCACTGTTATAATTAAGCTATAATCACTGTTAAAATATTTACTGATGACACTGGACTCTTGTGTGTTCAAATCCAAAATCTTCTGGGATTGCAATCAAGTCTTTTCTTCCCTTGAATCAGCAATGTAACTGTTTGTTGGGTTCCTGGTCATAAGGGGTTCCTGGGAATGACAGAGCTGATGCCATGGCTAACCGGGCTCAGCGTCAATTATGACAGGCCCTCAACCGTTCTGTGGTATTCCAAGGTGTGAATCCTTTGGGGCTGTCTCGAAGTGGGTTCGCACTGAACATGAGAGAAGGTGGAGGTTGTATCCGGGCATGAGAATAAGCAGAATGGTACTACAGTCACCTTCCAGAATGGCGTCTGACCTCTCACTAAATAGATCAATGTCCTCTCAGGTATTGTGACTGACGATCATAGTTTTGGGCAATATATGGTTTGCGAATGCTTAAACATTCTTTCTGTAAATGAAGTATATTATTTTAAGGAATCTTTTAGGTAACATGGCTAAAATAAACATTATCTACACTTTTGGATGTTTACGTTGTTCATTACAGAAATTTGAAATTCTATCTAGAACATGGAATGGTGTTAAAACACGTGAATAGAGTTATTGCATTTGACCAGAAGCCTTTTATGAAAGAATGCATTGGTTTTAACACAAATATGCGAACCAAGGCTACAAGTGACTTTGAAAAGGACTTTTACAAGTTAATGAATAACTCAGTTTTTGGAAAATCTATGGAAAATGTGCGAAATAGATGCGATATTAAACTTGGAAATGAAGACTTTTCAATGAAACAAGCCAAGAAAATAAATTTCAAATGCTTTAATATCTTTGACGACAACTGTATAGCGAGTCTATGTACAAACAGAAAGTAAAATTTAACAAGCCAATCTACATAGGAGTTTCAGTTCTTGACCTATCAAAATTGCTAATGTACGAGTTTTATTATGATCAATTAAAGAAATATGATCCAGATTTGAATCTGTGTTATATGGATACAGACAGTTATTTCCTAGAAATGAAACACGATCCTTATAAAATTATTAAAGTAAATATAGATGAGCCGAGTGATTATCCAAAAGATCATGGATACTTCACTAGCAAAAACAAGAAAGTAATAGGAAAATTTAAAGATGAGTCAAATGGTGCAATATTAGAAGAATTTTGTGAATTAAGATCGAAAATGTACTCTCACAAATATCTAGACAAAAGTCCAGTTAGGTGTAAAGGAATTAAGAGAAGCGTTGTAAATAAATCAATAAATATCGATAATTTTAAAGAGATGTTTGTACGAAAATAAAAAAAGAATTTCGTGAGATGACCGTAATAAAAAGTTACAAACATGAATTGTATACGATAACAATCAACAAAATAGCACTGAGCTCGAAAGATGATAAGAGAATTGTCCTAGAAAATAAGATCGAAACAGTACCGTATATTATGAATATAAAAAGGAGAAGCCGTATATTAGGCTATAAAAATGAAGCAAAATCTGATATATTAGATGAATTAAATAAACTTGAACGTATAAATGGAATATGATTTAATTCATTGTCACAAATGTAAGAAAAAAACTAAAAATATCGATTCTAAAATTGTTCAAACTCAAAATGGATTGTATAGAATTGCTGTAAAATGTTCAAAATGTAAGACAAATAAGAGTAAATTTATAAAGAACCCTAATGAAAAATCTGTCAAAGAATTGAAGAATAAAGAAGAGAACGAGATTGAAGCTAAAGAAATTCATGCACCAGTACGAAAGAAATTTAAAAAGAGAAAAATTATAACATTAGGAATTTATGATTAATGGGACAGCAGATTTAGTTATAATGTTTATGATTGGGATCAAAATCATGGATTTAAGTATATGTTAAACGTTATTGCTACTTTCTCAAAATATGCTTGGTCAAGAGCGATTAAAAGAAAGAACGGTAAGGATGTTTCAAAAGCTTTCGAAGATATAGTAAAAGATGCGATAACAATTGGGCATAAACCTCCAAATCTATTGCATACAGATAAGGGTTTAGAGTTTTAAAATAAAGAATTTAATGTTTTGAGGAAATATAACATTAAGATTTATCATACTGAAAACGAAGAGAAAACGAAGTATTGTAGAGAGATATAACAGAACTCAAGATGAGAGATTGAAAGTTATTTTTGAGATTAATAAAAACTTTAAATGGATTGATATTCTTTAAAAACATCTTAAACAATTATAACGATACAGTTCACAGCATAATCAAGATGAAACTGAAAGATGTAGATGAGGATGCTGAAAATGAGTATTAAAGACAGTTTTCAAGTATATTCCACCTGAAATTCACACGAAAACTAAATTTAAAATTAATGATCATGTAAGAATATTGTTAGTAAAAAACAAGTATTTTCGAACAAATATAAAAACAATTGGTCAAGAGAAATCTTTGTGATTTATCAAATTAATAACACATATGACATATTACTACTAGTAGTAGTGTTATTATTACTATTAGTTACATATCCTGTAACTTATAGTATAAAAGATCTAAATAATGAAGAATAACCGAAAATTTCTATGAATATGAATTGAGAAAGTCAAAGGTGTAATTTTGTCTATATAAATGGAGTCTCAAAAGAAATGTACAAAGTGTCAAGAATCTAAAGATTTTGAAGAATTTTCTAAAAATAAGAATACCAAATGTATTATACTATTATTGTAAGGAATGTAATAAAATATATGGAAAAGAATTATACGATAAAATGGAAAAAAGATATCTTTGGAAGAGAAAGAATGCACACGGAGTAAAAAAAGGTAAGAATATTTCTTAATTTAACACAAATGGCCCTATAGTAACGATAGAAAACAAGCATATTTTAAAGAATGTATTAGAGAAATCTTTTGTAGACCAGTTAATGAACTGGTCTACAAGTATGTGGAAGAGAAATTCAACAATTCTATAATCTTCAAAGACATTTACAAACAAAATATCATAATTCAAGATTTTAGTAAATTTTAATAAAATTATCATCGTGTAATTTAGATATTTTATAAATCAGTCGAGATTCTATAATATTTGTAGTAAAATGATTTCCGTTGTATAAAATATTCAAAAGATTCTTTTATTTGATTATAAAGATTTATACTATTTGGATCACCAAATCTTAGTAAAATTTCTATTTCTGGGTAGTCAATTTCAAGTTCTTTCAATCTTTTCGGTATTTCTCTTTTTTGAGCTCTGATAACATAATAAGGATATTACCACATATGATTCTTCTAAATTAACACAAAAAAGTGGGGTTTTTTCTAATTAAAATCTTTACAAACAAGGTCTGGTTTCATTAAGTAAATTTTTACACTCTGTTTTGCAATTATTTCAGTTCTTATTTCATCTTTAATTTGCAAGTGTTTAACTTCATCCTCTAAATATTTAATCTTGTTTTTAAGTTTGTACTCACCAAATTTACGAATACTTGGAAAAACTTCTTATAAAACCCAATCTTGAAATATTTCTGCTATCTTCATTTTTGATTTCAACATTAGAGAATACAATCCAGATTCATTAATGAAAACTGTACTAGGATGTAATTTTTGTAACGAGGTCGAATCGAAGCTCTTCAAATTTTCAAATTGATTTTTATATTTTTCTTTAACATGATCTCTAATTGCTTGTTTAGTGTCTTTATATACTAAAATGTTACAAACATCTTTCGCTTTAAACCAAAATCCATTATTTTTGTCAACAATCGAAAAGATATGTTTGTTATTGAATGTAAGTTGATTATTTTTTAGATCTATGACTGACTCCATTTAGATAGGAAAAAATTTAACTAGTAACTTTGTAATCTTAAATATATTGTTGTTTTACTCTCATTTTTTAATAAATTTCCTTCAGAGTCTTGAATAGTTAAAACAATTTTTTGAATTCTTTTAATATTTCTTCTAATCGGAATATAATCGATTTCATTCGGTTTTTCAATAATTTTTTATCCATAAGCAACATTTGGGAAAAAAGTGTACAATATTTAAGATTCTTTTAGAAGATGTTCGGAATGATTTTCAAAACTAGGTTCAACGAGATTACAATTTACTTCTATTACATCGAACCGTCAAAATTTTGGCGTTTTATTTCCTAAATATATCTAATTTTTCTCAATTATTTCTTGAACAAACCCTAATACATATACTATAATTGCTAAAAAAATAATTCTTACTGGTGACTTTATTTGAATTTTGTTAAAGGGAAAATTTTTTCATTTCAAATTTGTTTTCATCAAAGTTTAAAGAATATCTGATTGTTTGAATGTTTTCAGATAATTTTTAAAGGAATTTGTTATATGATCGAAGGAAATAATATCCTTTGTTTAAACCATAATATTTTTTATGTTCTTTTCATTAAAATATATACAATAAGGAGCACTTTCCCTAAAATTTATTACTGTATTACCTAAATTTAATAAAATTGATAATGTTAACTGCTAAACATTCTGCCTCCCTGATACAGCAGAGACATTTTTCGCCCTTTATCTGCTTAAAAATGTCCATTATTACGAATATAAAATGTAATTTAGGCTAAATTATGAAATTTAATAACTTATTACACAATTTTGTAAAAGAAAATATTTAAACATAGAGATATAACCAGTTATAGAAGAAAATAAAATTAAAAATACCATAAATTTGATCAAGCTAACTACTGCTAAACATTCTACTTTCCTGATACAGTGGATATTTATTTCGCACTTTATCGACTAAAAATCAGACATTTATTACATAAATACTATCTAATATGTTTAAATATGTAATAATTTTTAAATTTTATGTAATACATATTACAAGAAACCATTTATAATAGGTACATGTTATTGTAATATACTGTATTACCTAAATTTAATAAAATTGATAATGTTAACTGCTAAACATTCTGCCTCCCTGATACAGCAGAGACATTTTTCGCCCTTTATCTGCTTAAAAATGTCCCTTATTACGAATATACAATGTAATTTAGGCTAAATTATAAAATTTAATAACTTATTACACAATTTTGTAAAAGAAAATATTTAAACATAGAGATATAACCAGTTATAGAAGAAAATAAAATTAAAAATACCTTAAATTTGATCAAGCTAACTGCTAAACATTCTACTTTCCTGATAAAGTGGATATTTATTTCGCAGTTTCTCGACTTAAAATCAGACATTTATTACATAAATAATATCTAATATGTTTAAATATGTAATAATTTTTAAATTTTAATGTAATACAAATTACAAGAAACCTTTTTTTAATACTTACATGTTATTCTAATATACTGTATTACCTAATGTTTCATAAGATTGATAATGTTAACTGCTAAACATTCTACTTTCCTGATACAGTAAATATTTATTTCGCACTTTATCGACTTAAAATCAGACATTTATTACATAAATAATATCTAATATGTTTAAATATGTAATAATTTTTTAAATTTTATGTAATACAAATTACAAGAAACCATTTATAATAGGTACATGTTATTGTAATATACTGTATTACCTAAATTTAATAAAATTGATAATGTTAACTGCTAAACATTCTGCCTCCCTGATAGCGCAGCGACATTTTTCGCCCTTTATCTGCTTAAAAATGCCCTTTATTACGAAAATATATTGTAATTTAGGCTAAATTATGAAATTTAATAACTTATTACACAATTTTGTTAAAGAAAATATTTAAACAGAGAGATTTAATCAGTTAAAGAAGAAAATAAAATTTAAAATACCATAAATTTGATCAAGCTAACTGCTAAACATTCTACTTTCCTGATAAAGTGGATATTTATTTCGCAGTTTCTCGACTTAAAATCAGACATTTATTACATAAATAATATCTAATATGTTTAAATATATAATAATTTTTAAATTTTAATGTAATACAAATTACAAGAAACCTTTTTTAATACTTACATGTTATTCTAATATACTGTATTACCTAATGTTTCATAAGATTGATAATGTTAACTGCTAAACATTCTACTTTCCTGATACAGTGAATATTTATTTCGCACTTTATCGACTAAAAATCAGACATTTATTACATAAATAATATCTAATATGTTTAAATATGTAATAATTTTTAAATTTTATGTAATACAAATTACAAGAAACCATTTATAATAGGTACATGTTATTGTAATATACTGTATTACCTAAATTTAATAAAATTGATAATGTTAACTGCTAAACATTCTGCCTCCCTGATACGGCAGAGACATTTTTCGCCCTTTATCTGCTTAAAAATGTCCCTTATTACGAATATACAATGTAATTTAGGCTAAATTATAAAATTTAATAACTTATTACACAATTTTGTAAAAGAAAATATTTAAACATAGAGATATAACCAGTTATAGAAGAAAATAAAATTAAAAATACCATAAATTTGATCAAGCTAACTGCTAAACATTCTACTTTCCTGATAAAGTGGATATTTATTTCGCAGTTTCTCGACTTAAAATCAGACATTTATTACATAAATAATATCTAATATGTTTAAATATGTAATAATTTTTAAATTTTAATGTAATACAAATTACAAGCAACGTTTTTTAATAACTTACATGTTTTTCTAATATACTGTATTACCTAATTTTTATAAGATTGATTGATAATGTTAACTGCTAAACATTCTACTTTCCTGATACAGTAAATATTTATTTCGCACTTTATCGACTAAAAATCAGACATTTATTACATAAATAATATCTAATATGTTTAAATATGTAATAATTTTTAAATTTTATGTAATACAAATTACAAGAAACCATTTATAATAGGTACATGTTATTGTAATATACTGTATTACCTAAATTTTAATAAAATTGATAATGTTAACTGCTAAACATTCTGCCTCCCTGATACAGCAGAGACATTTTTCGCCCTTTATCTGCTTAAAAATGCCCTTTATTACGAAAAATATATTGTAATTTAGGCTAAATTATAAAATTTAATAACTTATTACCACAATTTTGTTAAAAGAAAATATTTAAACATAGAGATATAATTAGTTATAGAAGAAAAAAAAATTAAAAATACCATAAATTTGATCAAGCTAACTGCTAAATATTCTACTTTCCTGATAAAGTGGATATTTATTTCGCAGTTTCTCGACTTAAAATCAGACATTTCTTACATAAATAATATCTAATATGTTTAAATATGAAATAATTTTTAAATTTTAATGTAATACAAATTACAAGAAACCTTTTTTAATACTTACATGTTATTCTAATATACTGTATTACCTAATGTTTCATAAGATTGATAATGTTAACTGCTAAACATTCTACTTTCCTGATACAGTGAATATTTATTTCGCACTTTATCGACTTAAAAATCAGACATTTATTACATAAATAATATCTAATATGTTTAAATATGTAATAATTTTTAAATTTTATGTAATACAAATTACAAGAAACCATTTATAATAGGTACATGTTATTGTAATATACTGTATTACCTAAATTTAATAAAATTGATAATGTTAACTGCTAAACATTCTGCCTCCCTGATACAGCAGAGACATTTTTCGCCCTTTATCTGCTTAAAAATGTCCCTTATTACGAATATACAATGTAATTTAGGCTAAATTATAAAATTTAATAACTTATTACACAATTTTGTAAAAGAAAATATTTAAACATAGAGATATAACCAGTTATAGAAGAAAATAAAATTAAAAATACCATAAATTTGATCAAGCTAACTGCTAAACATTCTACTTTCCTGATAAAGTGGATATTTATTTCGCAGTTTCTCGACTTAAAATCAGACATTTATTACATAAATAATATCTAATATGTTTAAATATGAAATAATTTTTAAATTTTAATGTAATACAAATTACAAGAAACCTTTTTTAATACTTACATGTTATTCTAATATACTGTATTACCTAATGTTTCATAAGATTGATAATGTTAACTGCTAAACATTCTACTTTCCTGATACAGTAAATATTTATTTCGCACTTTATCGACTAAAAATCAGACATTTATTACATAAATACTATCTAATATGTTTAAATATGTAATAATTTTTAAATTTTAATGTAATACAAATTACAAGAAACCTTTTTTAATACTTACATGTTATTGAATATACTGTATTACCTAATGTTTCATAAAATTGATAATGTTAACTGCTAAACATTCTACTTTCCTGATACAGTGAATATTTATTTCGCACTTTATCGACTTAAAAATCAGACATTTATTACATAAATACTATCGAATATGTTTAAATATGTAATAATTTTTAAATTTTATGTAATACAAATTACAAGAAACCATTTATAATAGGTACATGTTATTGTAATATACTGTATTACCTAAATTTTAATAAAATTGATAATGTTAACTGCTAAACATTCTGCCTCCCTGATAGCAGCAGCGACATTTTTCGCCCTTTATCTGCTTAAAAATGTCCCTTATTACGAAAATATATTGTAATTTAGGCAAAATTATGAAATTTAATAACTTATTACACAATTTTGTTAAAGAAAATATTTAAACAGAGAGATTTTAATCAGTTAAAGAAGAAAATAAAATTTACAATACCATAAATTTGATCAAGCTAACTGCTAAACATTCTACTTTCGTGATAAAGTGGATATTTATTTCGCAGTTTCTCGACTTAAAATCAGACATTTATTACATAAATAATATCTAATATGTTTAAATATGTAATAATTTTTAAATTTTAATGTAATACATATTACAAGAAACATTTTTTAATACTTACATGCTATTCTAATATACTGTATTACCTAATGTTTCATAAGATTGATAATGTTAACTGCTAAACATTCTACTTTCCTGATACAGTGGATATTTATTTCGCACTTTATCGACTAAAAATCAGACATTTATTACATAAATAATATCTAATATGTTTAAATATGTAATAATTTTTAAATTTTATGTAATACAAATTACAAGAAACCATTTATAATAGGTACATGTTATTGTAATATACTGTATTACCTAAATTTAATAAAATTGATAATGTTAACTGCTAAACATTCTGCCTCCCTGATACAGCAGAGACATTTTTCGCCCTTTATCTGCTTAAAAATGTCCCTTATTACGAATATACAATGTAATTTAGGCTAAATTATAAAATTTAATAACTTATTACACAATTTTGTAAAAGAAAATATTTAAACATAGAGATTTAATCAGTTAAAGAAGAAAATAAAATTAAAAATACCATAAATTTGATCAAGCTAACTGCTAAACATTCTACTTTCCTGATAAAGTGGATATTTATTTCGCAGTTTCTCGACTTAAAATCAGACATTTATTACATAAATAATATCTAATATGTTTAAATATGTAATAATTTTTAAATTTTAATGTAATACAAATTACAAGAAACCTTTTTTAATACTTACATGTTATTCTAATATACTGTATTACCTAATGTTTCATAAGATTGATAATGTTAACTGCTAAACATTCTACTTTCCTGATACAGTAAATATTTATTTCGCACTTTATCGACTTAAAATCAGACATTTATTACATAAATAATATCTAATATGTTTAAATATGTAATAATTTTTAAATTTTATGTAATACAAATTACAAGAAACCATTTATAATAGGTACATGTTATTGTAATATACTGTATTACCTAAATTTAATAAAATTGATAATGTTAACTGCTAAACATTCTGCCTCCCTGATACAGCAGAGACATTTTTCGCCCTTTATCTGCTTAAAAATGTCCTTTATTACGAATATACAATGTAATTTAGGCTAAATTATAAAATTTAATAACTTATTACACAATTTTGTTAAAGAAAATATTTAAACATAGAGATATAACCAGTTATAGAAGAAAATAAAATTAAAAATACCATAAATTTGATCAAGCTAACTGCTAAATATTCTACTTTCCTGATAAAGTGGATATTTATTTCGCAGTTTCTCGACTTAAAATCAGACATTTATTACATAAATAATATCTAATATGTTTAAATATGAAATAATTTTTAAATTTTAATGTAATACAAATTACAAGAAACCTTTTTTTAATACTTACATGTTATTCTAATATACTGTATTACCTAATGTTTCATAAGATTGATAATGTTAACTGCTAAACATTCTACTTTCCTGATACAGTGAATATTTCTTTCGCACTTTATCGACTAAAAATCAGACATTTATTACATAAATACTATCGAATATGTTTAAATATGTAATAATTTTTAAATTTTATGTAATACATATTACAAGAAACCATTTATAATAGGTACATGTTATTGTAATATACTGTATTACCTAAATTTAATAAAATTGATAATGTTAACTGCTAAACATTCTGCCTCCCTGATACAGCAGAGACATTTTTCGCCCTTTATCTGCTTAAAAATGTCCCTTATTACGAATATACAATGTAATTTAGGCTAAATTATAAAATTTAATAACTTATTACACAATTTTGTAAAAGAAAATATTTAAACATAGAGATATAACCAGTTATAGAAGAAAATAAAATTAAAAATACCATAAATTTGATCAAGCTAACTGCTAAACATTCTACTTTCCTGATAAAGTGGATATTTATTTCGCAGTTTCTCGACTTAAAATCAGACATTTATTACATAAATAATATCTAATATGTTTAAATATGAAATAATTTTTAAATTTTAATGTAATACAAATTACAAGAAACCTTTTTTAATACTTACATGTTATTCTAATATACTGTATTACCTAATTTTTCATAAGATTGATAATGTTAACTGCTAAACATTCTACTTTCCTGATACAGTAAATATTTATTTCGCACTTTATCGACTAAAAATCAGACATTTATTACATAAATACTATACATATCTAATATATTATTACACGAATATGTTTAAATATGTAATAATTTTTAAATTTTATGTAATACATATTACAAGAAACCATTTATAATAGGTACATGTTATTGTAATATACTGTATTACCTAAATTTAATAAAATTGATAATGTTAACTGCTAAACATTCTGCCTCCCTGATACAGCAGAGACATTTTTCGCCCTTTATCTGCTTAAAAATGTCCCTTATTACGAATATACAATGTAATTTAGGCTAAATTATAAAATTTAATAACTTATTACACAATTTTGTAAAAGAAAATATTTAAACATAGAGATATAACCAGTTATAGAAGAAAATAAAATTAAAAATACCTTAAATTTGATCAAGCTAACTGCTAAACATTCTACTTTCCTGATAAAGTGGATATTTATTTCGCACTTTATCGATTTAAAATCAGACATTTATTACATAAATAATATCTAATATGTTTAAATATGTAACAATTTTTAAATTTTTATGTAATACAAATTACAAGCAACGTTTTATAATAGGTACATGTTTTTGCAATATACTGTATTACCTAATTTTTAATAAAATTGATAATGTTAACTGCTAAACATTCTGCCTCCCTGATAGCGCAGCGACATTTTTTCGCCCTTTATCTGCTTAAAAATGCCCTTATTACGAAAATATACATTGTAATTTAGGCTAAATTATAAAATTTAATAACTTATTACACAATTTTGATAAAGAAAATATTTAAACAGAGAGATTTAATCAGTTAAAGAAGAAAATAAAATTTAAAATACCATAAATTTGATCAAGCTAACTGCTAAACATTCTACTTTCCTGATAAAGTGGATATTTATTTCGCAGTTTCTCGACTTAAAATCAGACATTTATTACATAAATAATATCTAATATGTTTAAATATGAAATAATTTTTAAATTTTAATGTAATACAAATTACAAGAAACCTTTTTTAATACTTACATGTTATTCTAATATACTGTATTACCTAATGTTTCATAAGATTGATAATGTTAACTGCTAAACATTCTACTTTCCTGATACAGTGAATATTTCTTTCGCACTTTATCGACTAAAAATCAGACATTTATTACATAAATACTATCGAATATGTTTAAATATGTAATAATTTTTAAATTTTATGTAATACATATTACAAGAAACCATTTATAATAGGTACATGTTATTGTAATATACTGTATTACCTAAATTTAATAAAATTGATAATGTTAACTGCTAAACATTCTGCCTCCCTGATACAGCAGAGACATTTTTCGCCCTTTATCTGCTTAAAAATGTCCCTTATTACGAATATACAATGTAATTTAGGCTAAATTATAAAATTTAATAACTTATTACACAATTTTGTAAAAGAAAATATTTAAACATAGAGATATAACCAGTTATAGAAGAAAATAAAATTAAAAATACCATAAATTTGATCAAGCTAACTGCTAAACATTCTACTTTCCTGATAAAGTGGATATTTATTTCGCAGTTTCTCGACTTAAAATCAGACATTTATTACATAAATAATATCTAATATGTTTAAATATGAAATAATTTTTAAATTTTAATGTAATACAAATTACAAGAAACCTTTTTTAATACTTACATGTTATTCTAATATACTGTATTACCTAATTTTTCATAAGATTGATAATGTTAACTGCTAAACATTCTACTTTCCTGATACAGTAAATATTTCTTTCGCACTTTATCCACTAAAAATCAGACATTTATTACATAAATAATATCGAATATGTTTAAATATGTAATAAATTTTTAAATTTTATGTAATACATATTACAAGAAACCATTTATAATAGGTACATGTTATTGTAATATACTGTATTACCTAAATTTAATAAAATTGATAATGTTAACTGCTAAACATTCTGCCTCCCTGATACAGCAGAGACATTTTTCGCCCTTTATCTGCTTAAAAATGTCCCTTATTACGAATATATATTGTAATTTAGGCTAAATTATAAAATTTAATAACTTATTACACAATTTTGTAAAAGAAAATATTTAAACATAGAGATATAATCAGTTAAAGAAGAAAATAAAATTTAAAATACCATAAATTTGATCAAGCTAACTGCTAAACATTCTACTTTCCTGATAAAGTGGATATTTATTTCGCAGTTTCTCGACTTAAAATCAGACATTTATTACATAAATAATATCTAATATGTTTAAATATATAATAATTTTTAAATTTTAATGTAATACAAATTACAAGAAACCTTTTTTAATACTTACATGTTATTCTAATATACTGTATTACCTAATTTTTCATAAGATTGATAATGTTAACTGCTAAACATTCTACTTTCCTGATACAGTAAATATTTATTTCGCACTTTATCGACTAAAAATCAGACATTTATTACATAAATACTATCGAATATGTTTAAATATGTAATAATTTTTAAATTTTATGTAATACAAATTACAAGAAACCATTTATAATAGGTACATGTTATTGTAATATACTGTATTACCTAAATTTAATAAAATTGATAATGTTAACTGCTAAACATTCTGCCTCCCTGATACAGCAGAGACATTTTTCGCCCTTTATCTGCTTAAAAATGTCCCTTATTACGAATATACAATGTAATTTAGGCTAAATTATAAAATTTAATAACTTATTACACAATTTTGTAAAAGAAAATATTTAAACATAGAGATATAACCAGTTATAGAAGAAAATAAAATTAAAAATACCATAAATTTGATCAAGCTAACTGCTAAACATTCTACTTTCCTGATAAAGTGGATATTTATTTCGCAGTTTCTCGACTTAAAATCAGACATTTATTACATAAATAATATCTAATATGTTTAAATATGTAATAATTTTTAAATTTTAATGTAATACAAATTACAAGAAACCTTTTTTAATACTTACATGTTATTCTAATATACTGTATTACCTAATGTTTCATAAGATTGATAATGTTAACTGCTAAACATTCTACTTTCCTGATACAGTAAATATTTTATTTCGCACTTTATCCACTAAAAATCAGACATTTATTACATAAAAATATCGAATATGTTTAAATATGTAATAATTTTTAAATTTTTATGTAATACGAATTACAAGAAAACCATTTATAATAGGTACATGTTATTGTAATATACTGTATTACCTAAATTTAATAAAATTGATAATGTTAACTGCTAAACATTCTGCCTCCCTGATACAGCAGAGTCATTTTTCGCCCTTTATCTGCTTAAAAAATGTCCCTTATTACGAATATACAATGTAATTTAGGCTAAATTATAAAATTTAATAACTTATTACACAATTTTGTAAAAGAAAATATTTAAACATAGAGATATAATTAGTTATAGAAGAAAATAAAATTTAAAAATACCATAAATTTGATCAAGCTAACTGCTAAATGTTCTACTTTCCTGATAAAGTGGATATTTATTTCGCACTTTATCGACTTAAAATCAGACATTTATTACATAAATAATATCTAATATGTTTAAATATGAAATAATTTTTAAATTTTAATGTAATACAAACTACAAGAAACCTTTTTTTAATACTTACATGTTATTCTAATATACTGTATTACCTAATTTTTCATAAGATTAGTAATGTTAACTGCTAAACATTCTACTTTCCTGATACAGTAAATATTTCTTTCGCACTTTATCCACTAAAAATCAGACATTTATTACATAAATAATATCTAATATGTTTAAATATGTAATAATTTTTAAATTTTATGTAATACAAATTACAAGAAACCATTTATAATAGGTACATGTTATTGTAATATACTGTATTACCTAAATTTAATAAAATTGATAATGTTAACTGCTAAACATTCTGCCTCCCTGATACAGCAGAGACATTTTTCGCCCTTTATCTGCTTAAAAATGTCCCTTATTACGAATATACAATGTAATTTAGGCTAAATTATAAAATTTAATAACTTATTACACAATTTTGTAAAAGAAAATATTTAAACATAGAGATATAACCAGTTATAGAAGAAAATAAAATTAAAAATACCATAAATTTGATCAAGCTAACTGCTAAACATTCTACTTTCCTGATAAAGTGGATATTTATTTCGCAGTTTCTCGACTTAAAATCAGACATTTATTACATAAATAATATCTAATATGTTTAAATATGAAATAATTTTTAAATTTTAATGTAATACAAATTACAAGAAACATTTTTTAATACTTACATGTTATTCTAATATACTGTATTACCTAATGTTTCATAAGATTGATAATGTTAACTGCTAAACATTCTACTTTCCTGATACAGTAAATATTTATTTCGCACTTTATCGACTTAAAATCAGACATTTATTACATAAATAATATCTAATATGTTTAAATATGAAATAATTTTTAAATTTTAATGTAATACAAATTACAAGAAACCTTTTTTAATACTTACATGTTATTCTAATATACTGTATTACCTAATTTTTCATAAGATTGGTAATGTTAACTGCTAAACATTCTACTTTCCTGATACAGTGAATATTTCTTTCGCACTTTATCCACTAAAAATCAGACATTTATTACATAAATACTATCGAATATGTTTAAATATGTAATAATTTTTAAATTTTATGTAATACAAATTACAAGAAACCATTTATAATAGGTACATGTTATTGTAATATACTGTATTACCTAAATTTAATAAAATTGATAATGTTAACTGCTAAACATTCTGCCTCCCTGATACAGCAGAGACATTTTTCGCCCTTTATCTGCTTAAAAATGTCCCTTATTACGAATATACAATGTAATTTAGGCTAAATATTATAAAATTTAATAACTTATTACACAATTTTGTAAAAGAAAATATTTAAACATAGAGATATAACCAGTTATAGAAGAAAATAAAATTAAAAATACCTTAAATTTGATCAAGCTAACTGCTAAACATTCTACTTTCCTGATAAAGTGGATATTTATTTCGCAGTTTCTCGACTTAAAATCAGACATTTATTACATAAATAATATCTAATATGTTTAAATATATAATAATTTTTAAATTTTAATGTAATACAAATTACAAGAAACCTTTTTTAATACTTACATGTTATTCTAATATACTGTATTACCTAATGTTTCATAAGATTGATAATGTTAACTGCTAAACATTCTACTTTCCTGATACGATAAATATTTATTTCGCACTTTATCGACTTAAAATCAGACATTTATTACATAAATAATATCTAATATGTTTAAATATGTAATAATTTTTAAATTTTATGTAATACATATTACAAGAAACCATTTATAATAGGTACATGTTATTGTAATATACTGTATTACCTAAATTTAATAAAATTGATAATGTTAACTGCTAAACATTCTGCCTCCCTGATACAGCAGAGACATTTTTCGCCCTTTATCTGCTTAAAAATGTCCCTTATTACGAATATACAATGTAATTTAGGCTAAATTATAAAATTTAATAACTTATTACACAATTTTGTAAAAGAAAATATTTAAACATAGAGATATAACCAGTTATAGAAGAAAATAAAATTAAAAATACCATAAATTTGATCAAGCTAACTGCTAAATATTCTACTTTCCTGATAAAGTGGATATTTATTTCGCAGTTTCTCGACTTAAAATCAGACATTTATTACATAAATAATATCTAATATGTTTAAATATGAAATAATTTTTAAATTTTAATGTAATACAAATTACAAGAAACCTTTTTTAATACTTACATGTTATTCTAATATACTGTATTACCTAATTTTTCATAAGATTGATAATGTTAACTGCTAAACATTCTACTTTCCTGATACAGTAAATATTTCTTTCGCACTTTATCCACTAAAAATCAGACATTTATTACATAAATACTATCGAATATGTTTAAATATGTAATAATTTTTAAATTTTATGTAATACGAATTACAAGAAACCATTTATAATAGGTACATGTTATTGTAATATACTGTATTACCTAAATTTAATAAAATTGATAATGTTAACTGCTAAACATTCTGCCTCCCTGATACAGCAGAGACATTTTTTCGCCCTTTATCTGCTTAAAAATGTCCCTTATTACGAATAAACAATTTAATTTAGATAAAGTGGATATTTATTTCGCAGTTTCTCGACTTAAAATCAGACATTTATTACATAAATAATATCTAATATGTTTACTTATCAATTTTATTAAATTTAGGTAATACAGTATATTACAATAACATGTACCTATTATAAATGGTTTCTTTTAATATGTATAGCGAAGTTACATAAAATTTAAAAATTATTACATATTTAAACATATTCGATAGTATTTATTGTAATAAAATGTCTGATTTTTAGTAGATAAAGTGCGAAAGAAATATTTACTGTATCAGGAAAGTAGAACATTTAGCAGTTAACATTACTAATCATTTTAAATATAAATTAGGTAATACAGTATATTAGAATAACATGTAAGTATTAAAAAATGGTTTCTTGTAATTTGTTTTACATTAAAATTTAAAAATGATTATATATGTAAAACATATTAGATATTATTTATGTAATAAATGTCTAAATTTAAGTTGAGAAACTGCGAAATAAATATCCACTTTATCAGGAAAGTAGAATATTTTAGCAGTTAGCTTGATTTAATTTAAATTTGATTAGTTAGCTTGACAAGCCAGTGGGTGGAGTTTTTGAGACTGGGGATGTGGCTATTGTCGCCAGTACGGGTAGGTGGTCAGATGACAGGTAGTTGGCTACGCTTAAGTCCACCTGATGTTGGAGTTCCTTGAACAGGAAGAGGTCCAGCACGTCAGGGAGGGCGTTGAGTCGCGGTGGGTAATACGTGGGGTCTACAGGTGCTACCACCTGCGTATCCTCCCGCTGATCCACGTAGTCTCGAAGGCGTCGTCCCTTGGTGTTTGGCCTTCTGCTGTGCCACGACGCGTGCTTGGCATTCAAGTCCCCGCCAATGATGACAGAGTCTCCATAGCCAAACAGGGCGTCTAGCTCAGCCGGGCGAAGCACTGCGTTCGGAGCGCAGTAAGCAGAGAAGATGTATATCTCGGCTCCACTTGCATTCACCGCTATTCCTGTGGACTCGAGGTCAGTAGTGGCGACGGTGATGGGTCTGTGGACAACTCTCCGGTGGACCAGGATGGCAGTGCCTCCGCCAGGGTTTCTTCTTCCACGCGGTGGCCTGTCCGTCCGGTATGTTTGGTAGCCTGGAACGTTGAACACAGAGCCGGGCTGAAGGTGTGTTTCCGTTAGGAGCAGCACGTCCACGTCGTGGTCGGTGGCAAACAAGTGGAGTTCATTTTTTCGGGACATCACTCCATTCGCATTCCAGACAACCAGTCTTAAGTGTCTATCCATGGACCAGGAGTTCCTGGAATGAGACAAGAATGGCTGCAAGCAGCTCATTGGGTGTTTTGCTGGTGTCGGTCACGATTGTGACTAATGTCGATATCCACTTGAACACTGCCGCGTGGGACAAGTATCCCGGCTGATTAGGTGTCTCATCAGCAGTGCTGCTCCGTTGAGTAGGTTGGTATGCAGTGTGGTGTCTATCTGCAGGTGCAGGCTGGGTTTCCCTTGTCCGCTCTTCTGCCTCTTCGGCCTTCTCCTCTTCATCGCGGTTTACACGGCTGCTTGATGGCTTACGGCGGCCGGAACGACCTCTATTTCTCCTCCTCTGCGGTTTGGGAGCTTGGGGGATGGCCATATCCAGGGGTGCTGTAGGTGCAGCTGGGGCTGCAGGTGCAGCTGGGGCTTCAGGAGCTGCAGTAGCTTGGGGGGGATTGGCGGTAGTTGAGCTCTGTGCGGCGGGGATTGATGGCTCTGCCCGAGATTCGGGTGCTGCATTGCCTCGGTTTTGGGGTGCCGGCGTGTCAGGGCGGAGCCGCGGGCTGGCTAGCACATCCGCGTACCTACGGCCTGCGATGTGGTTTGTAGGGCGGATCTGCGGTTTTCCTGCGGTCGGGCGTGGAGCTGGACCTCTCTGTTGGCGTTGTGGTGCCTCTCGGCGGTGTAGCGCGCCCAGGGCGCGTTTGTGCGCCGCGCAGCCCCTGTAGCTCGCAGGGTGGTCGCCTCCACAGTTGGCACATTTGCACCGGTTCTCCTTAGGCAGCGTGCAGGACTTGACCTCATGGCCTCCTCCACACCTGACGCAGCGTGCTGGTAGGTGACAGTTCCTGGAACTGTGGTTAAATTGTTGGCAGTTGAAACACTGCGGCAGTCCTTGTCTTGGCGCGAATTGGCTCACAGTGATTCTGACGCCCAACAGTTGAGTCAGCTGCCAGATCTGTGTCCAGCTGCCAGTCTTCTTGAAACGAATGTAGAAACTATTCGTTTGGTGGCGACCAGCCTGGTCGCGGCGCTGGAGTGGAGCGACGTGGGTTGGAGTGAAACCTAGGTCGCAGAGCTCATCTGCAATGTCCTCAGTGGCGGTCCAGGCAGGCAGCCCCCTGACAACTGTCTTCAGTTCCTGCTCCTCTCGTAGACTGAAGGTGTGGAAGGACAGCTTGGAGTCCAGCAGTTCCCTCTGCGCGGTCCTGAAGCATAGCTCGCTGGAGCACAGGATATGTAGGCGGGTGCCTACATATTTAGCTTCAAATTGGCAGCCAGCGTCCCTTAGCCGGCGAAATAGCGGCGTCCACGCGGTTACGCCTTGGACAACTAAAGGAGGGATCCTTTGTTTGCGGCGCTCGCCGACAGCAGGTTCTCGTGCCTGTGGAATTGTGCAGGCGTTTGATGAGCTGGAGGCGTTTGAGGCGCGTCTCCCTCTCTTCCTGGTGTGCACGGCCTGCCATTGCTCGTCTTCACCGTTGTGCGGATCGGAGGTGGCCGGCGCGTCTTCACTGGAGTGGGGTTCTACTTCCATCTCGGAGTAGTGTAGTTAGTCCCGCCAGGCAGGGCAGCGGTGTTGGTAGGCGCTGATTATTGATCGGTGGGTGGGTGGGCGGGCGGGAGCCCCGCCACAAGTACCGTTAGCTTCCGCTAGCTACGGACCACGTGGCGACCAAGAATGCTTACACACTAACAATTGATATAATACCTAACAGTTATAATGGTTGATCTTACAAACTATTGTATATACACAAAACTTAACATCACTGTTAACAATTCTTAAGCGGAATAAAATTACTAGAATACTATAATATAATATGTTGAGTATTAAGAGTAATAAATAAATAAAGAATATCAATAAGTAAACACGAGGCGCTTCGCCAAAGGACAAGTCCTATGCTATTACACTATAATAATATAATATTAATAATAATTACAATTCTATATTAACAATTATGTTATGATAATAGAGTTTCTTGCTGCATTTAGGAAATTATTTAGTCCATGATTAATTTCGGCTAATGTCTCGGATGCAGGCAAACTGTTTCACTGTGTTGAGATATTTGTAAAACAAGTTTACTAAATTAACACACAGGCAGGGCAGCGGCGCGTGTAGGCGCCGAGTATTGATCGGTTGTTGGGCGGGCGAGCGGGAGTACCGTTACAAGTACCGTTAGCTTCCGCTGGCTCCGGACCACGTGGCGACCAAGAATGTTTTGCACACTTACAGTTGGTGTATTGGTTATCTTACAAACTACTACACTGTACAAAAAACTTAGCTAACATTGTTAACAATTCATATGTGTATTAATAACAAGACTACAATAATAAATATGTTAATTAATGAGAATGATAAATAAACACGTTGCGTTCCGCCAAAAGGCAAGTCTGGTGTTATTACACTACGTAAATAACAAGTTTAGTAACACTATTTGATAATTGTTTATAGTGTGCAAATAGGATTTAGTTCCGACAGAGTTCCATGTGGGACAAACACTAAACTTCTCCTTATAAAAGGGAATAGTTAAGGGCAGAACAAAAGTCTAAAATAAATATAATAGTTGGGAAAAATTGTTAGTTTGTAAAGTACTAATGTTAGAACTCACAAATAGCAGGGCAGCGATGAATGGTTAATCCAAAAACAGCACAGCGCCACACTAACACATGGTGTCACTAGGAAATAGGCACAATTTTAAACAACACTGTGAGTAAACCACAAACAAGGCACAAACTGAGCGGAGCGAAAGCGCGGCACGTCCGAGCAGTACGGCGGGTGAGTCGAGAGTGAGAAGCCGTGGTCCAAGTCCAAGTCCAAGTCTGTACGATTGTGGAGGGGTGTCCTCCACGTCTAGTTGGGCTTCTGCCGTTGTCTGGCTTTTACCCAATGACTATTCGGGTCATAGCCCTAGCAGCTCTCGCTGCCTGTCAGTGGTCTAGTAGTGTAGTGTTGGTAGTAGTCCGTCAGTCGTCCGTAGGAAGACGAAGTTGGGGGACCTCCTGGGCACGTAGTGTCCGTAGGTGTTCCCACGGCGAGGATTCTGCAGCCTCTTCGAAGGTGGATGTCAAGCGGTCCACGAAGCACCTGATGGTCGGGATGTTGGCGGACTCTCTGATCACGGTGTTCCTCACGAACCAGGGCGACCCAGTTGCCTTCCGGAGACACACGCTCTGGACCGCGAGCAATTGTCTCCTGGCGGTCTTGGAGGTGAGGTGGTACCAGGCAGGGGCCGCGTACGTGAGCACTGGTCGCGTGAGGGCCGTGTAGAGGAGGACCTTTGTCCTGGTCGGTAGCTTCGTGGAGTAGAGCAGTGGGCTGATGCTTGCAAAGCCCTTCCTTGCTAGGCTGCAGGTTCTCGTGACGTGGGGTGTCAGTGTCAGTCGACTGTCCAGGAGTACCCCCAGGTACTTGACTTTCGTCTTCCATGGAATGTTGTCTCCGCCTAGAGTCAGATGTCGTCCATCGGCTTGCCTCGGTCGTCGGGTGAAGTTTATAGCTTCGCACTTGTCCACGTTGACTTTTATCCTCCACTTGGTCAGCCAGGGCTCCAGAAGATCCAGCTGTCGTTGGAGGTATATTCTGGCCATCCTCAGGTTGGCAGAGGTGGCCGTCAGCAACGCGTCATCTGCGTAGAGAGACAGCTGTACCCTCGGGGCGACTGGGAAGTCGTTTGTGTACCACAGGTACAGTATCGGCCCAAGTACCGACCCCTGTGGCACACCGGAGGAGACTGGCCGTGATGTGGAGGCTGATCGTGCAACATGGACGGAGAAAGTCCGACGGTGGAGGTAGCTCCGGAGTAGCATGAACATCTTTCCTGGCAGCGGAGACTCGGTGAGTTTGAAAAGTAGGCCCTCGTGCCACACTCTGTCAAAGGCCTTGCTGACGTCTATCAGGACCGAAGTGGAGTGGTGCTTCCTCTCGATCGCCCCTGAGAGGTGGTTGATGACTCGGCGAAGTTGTTGGGTGGTGGAGTGTCCACTCCGGAAGCCGAACTGTTCGGTCCTGATAGAGTTGAAAAACTCCTCTGGGAACCTTGACAGGATGATCCTCTCCAGGATCTTGGAGAGCACGGGCAACAGGGAGATTGGCCTGTGGTTCTCCGGAAAGAGGGGGTCCTTGCCAGGCTTGGGGATCATGATCACCTTGGCGTCCTTCCAGATGGTGGGGAAGTGTGCCAGGCGCAGGCAGGTGTTGAAAATACAGGTGATCGTGACGATCACCCAAGCCGGCAGGTTCTGCAGGGCTGGTGTTCCCAGGGAGTCAGGGCCGGGAGCTTTCTTCGGGCGTAGTCGTCGGATGTGTTCATTCACCTCGAGTGTGGTCACGAGTGGCAGTGGGTCTGTGGAGTCAGGAGAGTAGTCCTCGAGGAAGTTTTCGACCGCCTCGCAGGTGTCCTCGTCGTAGATGTCTGCGTGTGGAGAGAATTGATCTTCCATGGTGTCGGCAAAGGCTTCTGCTCTGTCCTCGGGGGAGTAGACGATTCCACGTTGTCCGTGGAGAGGTCGAATGGTCTTCTTTTCCCCTCGGAGAGCCTTGGAGATCTTCCATATGCCGCCGACACCACCGTCAGCCTGGTGTTCCACGTAGTCATCCCACGCGGCCGCTCGGTGTTCTGCCAGGAGGCGTGTGCATCTCCTGGCTTGGCGGTTGAAGGTGTGCTTGGCGTGGGGACAACGGGACTGCTGATACTCTCTTCGCAGTCTACGGCGCAGACGTATCTCCTCTCTCAAGTCCTCAGGTAGAGGTGGAGTGAAGTTTACCCGTGAGAGAGGTGATGAGGAGACGGTCACTGCTTCCTGGAGGGTGTTTGTAAGTTCCAGTACTTGACGGTCTAGCTGGTCTGATGACTCGGCTGGAGTTGGTGGAGGCCGAGGTCTGTCGGCGAGGTAGTTTGCGTACCTGTGCCAGTTGACCTTGGTGGAGCGAGCTGGAGGGTAGGCTGGAGCTCCATCGTCAGGCAGGTCGAAGACAACTGGCACGTGGTCTGACGAGAGGTCGGATACGGCAAATACCTCGATGTGTCCACTCAGTGATCCAGCTAGGCCGAAGTCAAGAATGTCGGGTTGAAAATGTCCGTTGTGGTGGTAGTGAGTCGGTTCCGTAGGGGCCAGTAGTTGGACGTGGTGACGGTTCTCCAGGAGACGTTTGAGGTCATTTCCGGAGTTGTTGGGCCTCCGGCATCCCCAGTCCGGGTGCTTGGCATTGAAGTCCCCGGCGACGAGCGCGGGGGAGTCAGGACGAAGCAGGGCGTCCAGGCAGCGAGGTTGAAGCTTCCTCCCAGGTGGGTTGTAGAGAGAAGTCAGCTCTAGCTCCGACCCGTTGTGGTGGACAGCGATCCGGGTGAGCTCTGCCCCCAGAGCAGGAGGTGTGACTAGGAGCCGGTGAGCCACTCGCCGGTGGACAAGAATCGCTGTGCCGCCGCTTGCCCTGATGCCTTGAAGCTGCCTGTCGGTGCGGAGCACCTGGTAGTTGGGGATGCTGAATTTGTCCGTCGGCCTGAAGTGTGTCTCCTGGAGAAGTGCCACGTCCACGTCCATGTCAGTCAGTAGTTGGCTGAGTTCCTGCCGCTTTCCCGCTGCCCCGTCGGCGTTCCAGCTTACAATTCTGAGTCTACCCATGGGTGGTGTTGAGTAAGTCGAGTAGTCTCGACATTATTCCAACCATGGTGGTGAGTTGGGAGAGGATCTCCGTGATCCCTGCCTTGAGATCCTGAGGCAGGGTAACAGCGGGCTGCTTAGCCGCGGGTTCAGTCGTGGGTGGCAGTGGGGCTGAGGTGTCTGCGGTGGGTGTCGCTTTTGGCATCTCCAGCCTGACTCGTGGCGTGGGCCTCGGCCTAGTTGGGGTGGCAGGTGCAGGAGCGTTTTCCTTCCTGGTAGTCTGGCTGGTGGAGGGTTTCTGGCGCTCCGGAGCCGGGGTCTGTGGTGGAGTGTGGGGTCCACGATTCGCCGGGTTTCGAGGGAGGCGGTGGCGGCGGCGACTTCTCACTCGCTGAAACCCATCCTCGTCTGTGTCCTCCTCAGATGTAGGGCGTGGGACGTCTCGCTGATTTGGAGGCTCGGCCTTTGCGGGTGCAGCCCTCCGCGGTGCCTTGGCTGCGGCGGCATAAGAGAGTTGCTTCTCTCTCTTGAAGCACTGGCAGCCTCGGTAGTTGGCGGTGTGTCCTTCACCGCAGTTGCAGCATCTGGCCGGGGCGGATGACTCCTTTGGGCAGAGGCTGGACGGATGTCCCTCTCCACAGCGGACGCAGCGGAGCTCTCGGTGGCAGTGGTTTGAGCCATGCCCGAAGCCCTGGCATCGATGACACTGGACCGGTCCCCCGGGCCTAGTGTATTTTCGCACTTCCAGTCTACAGTGGAACAGAGTGCGGACACTGTAGACATCGGATGGTGGCCGGAGTCCGTCTCCTCCACTCAGGGTCACAATCCAGAGGCTGGTGAGGTGGCCTCTCCTGGTCTTAAGAAGTTTTGCCTCGACGATGCCGTAGTTTTCGCACTTGAAGGCCTCTGAGACTTCTTCAGGAGTAAGGGTGGCCGGGAGACCCCTGATGACCACTTTCATCAGCTTCTCGTTGGCCATGGCGAAGGTGTGAAACTTCAGCCCCTGATCCTGAAGGTAACGTTGCAGGGACCTGAAGTGGGCCACGGTGGAGGTCTTGAGGCGGAGAGTTTTGGCCGTGCAGACGGCCTCTAAGTCTCCTCCCAGCAGCTGTCTGAGGGTCACCGCGTGGGAGCCCCATCCTTTGGGGACGTCCATGATGATGGGAGGAATGCGGGGGCCCCGCTCAACCTCCATGTCTTCTCCGGCAGCGGTGTCCGTCCGTCGATTCTTCGGCGGAAGAGACGGAGCTGGGGCCGCTTGCCGCTTCCGCAGACCCGCGGCAGGACGGCCTGATGAGCCGGAATTGGCCCCAGGGGTAGCTGACACCATGGTCTGGGCCACTGGGGTTGAGATCCCCGGTGTTGTAGAGTGGCCTTTAGAAAGGCCTTTTTGGGCCTCAGACCGGCGCAGGTTCCCCTGGCACTTAGTCGCTGCACCCTGGCAGCTTTCCGGGGTAGTCCGGACTTCACCCGGGCCCTGACAAGTCCCGGGTGGAATATGTGTGCTGGCCTGAGCAGCAGTGCGGTGCTGGGATCCCGCGGCCCGGTCGGCTGACCGGGGCGGGCTCACCTGGCACATCGCAAGACAGGACTCCGGTAAATACCGGACTTCACCCGGGCCCTGATCTCCCGTCCCGGGTGGATTGGTGTTGCTGGGACGTCCAGCGGTTGGTTGGCCTTGTAAAAGGCCTTTTGGGCAGACAGCGCCGGGGCCCGCTTGGCAAGCCGCGCGGGACCCCAGTAGTGTCGCCAGCGGTTCCGGTAAACCGGCTCCGCCATCTGAGACCGCCGAGGCAGATCCCTCTTCATCCATCTTGATCAGTGGTCGACTCGTCTCGCTGGAAGGTCTTGTCGGGTCCACGTCTCGGAGCAGAATGAGAGAAGCCTTGGCCTGAAATTCGGGGTTACCTCGAATCCGGGCGTCGCGCGAGCGCGGCCAATCGCGTTCGAGCTGCCACCCTATTGGTCGCGCTCGCGCGACGCCAGATATCCAGCTTAGAGCCTTTTTTAGAATTTTGGCCTATACTCCCGGCGTACACCAGCGACTCAGGATGCCACCGAAAGCGAGCGGAAAAGCCGTCAAGAAGGCCGGCAAGGCCCAGAAGAACATCACCAAGGGCGACAAGAAGAAGAAGCGCAGGAGGAAGGAGAGTTATGCCATCTACATCTACAAGGTGCTGAAACAGGTCCACCCCGACACCGGCGTCTCCAGCAAGGCCATGTCCATCATGAACAGCTTCGTGAACGACATATTCGAGCGCATAGCCGCCGAAGCTTCCCGCCTGGCCCACTACAACAAGCGGTCGACCATCACGTCGCGGGAGATCCAGACCGCCGTCAGGCTCCTGTTGCCCGGCGAGTTGGCCAAGCACGCCGTGAGCGAGGGTACCAAGGCCGTGACCAAGTACACCAGCTCCAAGTAAGCCGGCCGGCAGGCCAGCGCCCCGCAACGAGCGAGCCCGCTCCGCACAAACGGCCTTTCTAAAGGCCACCAATAACTCTTTCGTTTTCGCTTATTTTACCGCTTATTGTTGTAAAACCGATGTAAACCTGGTTGTTTCAAGTCGCTCTCGACTATATTTTCTATCGAAAATACCAAATTTATGACTTTGTGCTCGTCATAAATATTTTATTCCAGGAATTTTACAATTCCTTTTTTTTTTTTTCTTTTTAAACATAGTCCGATTTCACTGTAAAATTGTATAATTTTCTGTTTATTTATTTATTTTTCAAACAAACACTGAGTTTACAATAAAAAAAAAAAAAAAAAAAAAAAAAAAAAAAAAAAAAAAAAAAAAAATACGTCAATTGCAATTCGATCGAAAACCATAGTTTCTGTCATGTTTTATACACATGACTTCTAATATTAACCAAGAACCGTTGAACTCTGATTAAACATAACTTGTAATTTTCGCTTATTTTACCGCTTTTAGTTGTGTAAACATTGGAATTCTGTTATTATGTTGGCTAAAACAAGCAACTCTCGACTTGTTTTATATTGAAATTACCTATTTAAGTTATTTTTAAATACAATCTTTAAACAAACATTAAATTTACAAATACGGTAATCGCCCAATTGATCTGATCGTTCGTTATTCATAGTATTCGTAATGTTTTATATACAATTCAATATAAGAGCCGAAAGTTACACTTGAAAATTTATATTTTATCGAAATACCACTAGTTATAAGTACAGGTCGATTTAGATTACAACAAGATACACGTTAAATACCGTTTTTTAGTTTTAAAACGGTATTTAACAGGTGAAATCGTGTGATAAAGTCATCTAGTGTACAGTGCGCATGTGCGTGGAGATAGAATATATAGAGTGAACTGTTAACACGCTTATATAGGTAGGAGGTGGCTTGACTTGATTGGTCGGTCACTATTCGACCAATCAGAGTGTACGTATCCGTTAACATTGATAATTCTCCCGGTTTCTAGTTACTACGGTGAAATTGAGTTGTCACCGACGGTTTACTTACAATTGTCGATACCTGGACAGGTTGTAAATTTGAAAATAATAAGTAATAACGTAGAAAATACATATAAAACAGACAGGTGACTGGATATACTGCAGATCCGAGTCCTGTAGCTGTAGCGCCAGAGAGGTGTCTGTTAACAAGTGTAAATCTGCTCGGTCTAGCGAACCTGATTGCGATTGCTTGATTCATACCACTGTAATGTGATCCAAGTCAGTGTATTTTAAGTTTAAAATGGGTATTTTCCAGTATGTCCCCGCATTCTCTATATTAATTTATACAAGTTAGATTACGTTTATTAGATTAAGTTTACGAGTTTATTAATTTCCGTACGAAAAAACACACAAATTAGTAATGAAACATGTTTAAAACAATATAGCCTACTATTCTGAATTTAACAAAATTTTCAGAATGGGTCAGATCACGCGATGCTTGCCCGCTGCGCAGCGCTTCGCGCTGCTTGCTCTTTTAGAAAAAAAATTTACTCGAGCTTGCAAACTCCAAGCCCAGATCAAGCGGCGCGCGTTTATCACTGATATTTAATCCACGTTTTTATCCGTTTACAAATAGTTACGTTAATTAGCGTGGATAACAGCAAATTTACATATTTACTTCGTTACAATCACCGAATATTCGCTGATTCTTCTATTTTTCAAATTTACTAAACGACCTTTAAAATTACTGAACTATACACGTATAAAGTATATTTATAACTGAATAAGTGATTTTTATTTGTTGCAAATCACTATGACTACAAACTAAATGTAAACTGTTAACATATTCCAGTGAATATCGCAATATGTGGGGTTGACAGTGCTTGCAATTAACAAAATTTATCTATCAACTTACTATTCTATGCGACATTTGGAATTTATATCACACTTTGAATATAAAATAATAATTATTGTAAACTGAATCATTGTTGTGTTTTGCTATAATATATAAACAATACTACACTGTTAACTGAACTGTTAACATAGTTCCAGTGAAAATCGCGCGGTCGGAGGTTGACAGAAGTTCGTAATACAGGAAAATAATAGAAAATCAATCTGCTCTTTATAATAATACCGAAAGAACAATAGCAAACAGTTGTAATTTGTAAACACAGTGAATTCGCTGTAGTAAGTAGGATTAATATATAAATATAAATGATATTTGCAAATAAAATTGATGATAATGTAAACGATTACTGTAACAAAATAAGAAAAAGTTTGTAATAAATCAATGTACAAGTGATTGGTTTTCTAGCCACAGAAATATGCTGTAAAACGACTAAATTAGAGAGAAAAGGTTTAGATTTCGTGTTTAAAACTAATTTAAAATGACAAAGACGGTGAATTTAAGTTAAGATTGTATGATAGACAATAAAGAGAAGTGATATTTTATTTTATACAGTTAATTAGAGTGAAAACAACAACTAACTAAAGTGTACAGTTAAATGTGTTAATTATTAATATAAATATATATATATATATATTTTGAAGACCAGTAATTAGTTATAAATAGATATAAATTGACGCACTGTTTAGTATTTGAATAAACTGTTATTATTCGATAACATCAATTGGCAAAAAAGTGTTATATATTCGTGTACATTATTAAATTTTTTTTATGTAATTTGTGATGGTAATAATGACAGTTTTACTAATAATTAGCATAGTAATTACTAGATACATGTCGGAAATATACGACAAGAGTGAGAAATAGGATTATTAAAGTCGTAAACTGTGAAAACGAGTGATATTGTGGTGGCCTTTAAAAAGGCCGTTTGTGGAGCCGGGCGGCTTTGTGTCGCGCGTTGGCGGGCGACTTAGGCCTTCTTCTCGGTCTTCTTGGGCAGGAGCACGGCCTGGATGTTGGGCAGTACACCTCCCTGGGCGATGGTGACACCGGACAGGAGCTTGTTCAGCTCTTCGTCATTCCTGATGGCCAGCTGAAGGTGACGGGGAATGATCCTGGTCTTCTTGTTGTCACGGGCCGCGTTACCGGCCAACTCGAGAACCTCGGCGGCGAGATACTCCATGACGGCGGCCAGGTAGACCGGAGCTCCGGCACCCACTCGCTCGGCGTAGTTGCCCTTGCGGAGCAGACGGTGGATCCTGCCGACCGGGAACTGAAGACCGGCCCTGGACGAGCGGGACTTTGCCTTTCCCTTCACTTTACCGCCTTTGCCTCGTCCTGACATGTTGCGCTGTACTCGGTTGCGGGGATACAGATAGAAGCCGTGGTCCAAGTCCAAGTCGGGTCGCTAGGATGGCCTCTGGGCGCTCTTCCTGGTCTGTTGGCAGTATCTGAGCGATTCAAGCTCAATGACTTGCCTGTCGGTTGGAACAATTAGTTCCTGCAGCAGTCTAGCAGCTGGTCGGTGCGGCGCTGAGTGCCACTGCTTCATTGAAGAGCCCGGTGAGGGCGGTCAGCTGCGCAGCTATCTCGGCCAAGACGGCTTGAAGGCTGCGCTGGGCGGGGGCGGCGGCTTCTGCTGCTGCATCGGCTGCTGGCGCCTCCACTTGTTGCGGCGGAGTGGCTGTTCTAGGCGGCCACTCTAGTCTCTGCCTGGGTGTTGCCTTGGGCCGCTGTGTGACCGGAAGGTCAGCTACAGTTGCCGGCGGGCGAGGCAGTCGGTTGGCCGGGTTGCGAGGTTTCCTCCGGCGCTTCTTCTGCGGCATGTCGTCCACAGTTTCATCCTCTGATGCGGAGTCCGCTGGTGACTCATCCCGCACAGGCCGCTTAGTCGGCTGGGCTGTTGGTTGCCTCGCCGCTGGTTTGGTTGGCCGAGGTTTGCGGCTCAACTGGATGGCTGCCGCTCGGGCTTCCTTGTAGGTTGGACACCCACGATAGTTGGCATTGTGATCACCGCCGCAGTTGCAACAGTGACCCTTCTCAGTGGATACTTTGGGGCAGTTCATCCTGATATGGCCTTCCCCGCAGCGGACGCATTTTCTAGGCCTCCCGCAGTTGCCGGAGCCGTGGCCGAAGCCTTGGCACCTGTAGCATTGCGGTGGGCCAGCCGGTTTCTTGTAGACGGTGACCGAGACCCTGACGTGCAGCAGGCTTGTCACGTTGTAGATTTGGCAAGCCCGCTTCGTGTCAGGGTTCTCTCGCTCGCTGTCCCTGGTCATCGTGATCAGCCAGCTCCTCGTGGGTCCCCTGGCTGTCCGTAGGCGCGCGACATCATCAACTGCGAAGCCCTCGTTAGTCAAGACGTCGGAGAGCTCCACCTCATCAGTGTCGGGCAGTCCACTGATCACCACCTTGAGCGATCTTTCACGCCCAAGGTTGTGTGTGTAGAAGGACAGTTTCTTGGCAAGTAGATACCGTTGAACTGCCCGGAAATCAGCCACGGTGCTCACTTTCAAGCGATAGTGAGCACCGCGGAAAGTGGTCGTCAGGCCGTCTCGCGCCAACTCCTCCAGCTTCTTGGCGTGAGTAGGCCAGTCAGGAACACTGTCCAGGAACATCAGAGGTATCCTGGGCGTGGAAACCGGAGCCACCGGTGAGTCAGGAGCCACAGAAGAAGAAGTGGCGTTGTGGCCTTTAGAAAGGCCGTTTGCTGGAGCAGCGAGCTTCTTAGACGCCGGGGCGGCAGGCGGAGAGCTGGGCCTCTTAACTGTCTGCCCGGCGCTTCCAAAGGCACGCTGTCCCATCTTCTTGAAGATGTCGGTCATTGCTGTAAGTCCAGTAGATGTTGTCACAACGAGTGCTGGAGGTCGAATGATGAGAAGCCGTGGTTTTTTTTTTTTTTTTTTTTTTTTGTTAAGCAGAGGGAACCTTCAAAAGGTACTGGCGTCCCAGTTATGTGGGATTTTTTACCCACTAAACCACTCTGCTGCCACGTCCTGTCGTGGCCGTACAGCACCTGGACCCTAGGTCCACTGACTGTAGAGGAAGCTCTGAAACATAACTATTAATTTGGCCTAATTAAGATTGTTGTGTTCTGAAACAAAAATTTGGTTAGTGTGATTTGCTGGTTACGTCCCAGGATTGGGATCGCGGCTTCATCCTTGGGATGAGTATTCTTTACGGAGGGTCGTCCAGAATTGTGGCCGGTCGTCGTCTGTAGTCGTCTGGTCCGGCGTACGGTTCTGCGATGGCTGCGATGTGGGGATGTTCCGAATGCTGCTGCAACTGCCTCGAAGAATTTTTCTGAAGTTATCCTCGCGAAGACGTCTAGAGTTGGGATCTGTAACGAATTCCTTATTGTTTCGTTGCGGACGAACCATGGTTGGCGAGTGATGGAGCGGAGGGCCTTGGATTGGATGGTTTCCAGGGCTTTTCGGTTTGAGCGGCTGCAGTTTGACCACCAAGCTGTGCAAGCATACATCATTAGTGATCTGACAACAGCTAGAAAGATGGAGACTTTTGCACCCATTGGTAGGGGTGATCTACGGTTAATTAGAGGACCTATTGATCCTGCGATCCGCTTGGCCTCTACTGCTTTCCTTTTCGCGTGAGGACCGAAGTTTAATCTGGAATCAAGCGTAACACCAAGATATTTAGCTTGTTCCTTCCATGCAATCGGCTCGTCATCAAGTGTCACAGGCGGCGGGAGTCTTCGCGGCATCCTACGGGCGCTTTTCTGAAACAAACAGCTGTGCTCTTGTCAGTGTTTATGCGGATACGCCATTTCTCTAGCCAGGGGGAGAGAGAAGATCCATTTGCTGTTGCATGACGTCAGCGGCACGCATCGGTTGAAAGCTCCTGCACAGAAACATGGCATCATCGGCATACAGAGATAGCGTTACTCTGGGGACCAGTGGCATGTCATTAGTGTAACGAGGTACAGCACTGGTCCCAGGACGCTGCCCTGGGGGACGCCTGCTTCGATCGCTCTCTCTGAGGACAGCTCTCCATCTACACAAATGCGGAATGAGCGGCCAGTCAGATAGGACCGGATGAGGTGTGTTATGCAGGGGGGGGCACCGGTGAGTTTTGCCAGCTTGTAGAGCAGGCCCTCATGCCAGACCTTGTCAAATGCTTTGCTGACGTCCAGGAACACTGCAACAGAGCACAGATTAAAATTGGCGTTTGTCCACCAGCATGTTGACAACACGTACCAGCTGTTGGGTTGTCGAGTGGTCGCGCCTGAAGCCAAACTGTTCAGGTCGGATAAAGCCGTCCAGGAAAGAAGCAATGCGGGATAGGTAGGAGTCTCTCAAAAATTTTTGAGATGGACGAAAAGTGAGTGAGATGGGGCGGAAGTTTTGTGGGAATAGTCTGGATTTCCCGGGCTTGGGAATAAGGATGACTTTAGCGACCTTCCAGCTGGTGGGAAAGTGTTGTAGTCGAAATAGCGTCGTTGAACACTGTAAACCAAGCACATTAACAGGGCTATAGGAGCTGCAAGGAGTGCCCTGGATCCAACTCCATCTAGTCCGGGGGCTTTGCGCGGTTTCGATTTCTTGATGGTGGCTTGTAGCTCATCAAGAGTAATCGGCTCTATCTCGATGTCGGGAGCTGTAACAAAAAAATTGTTTAGTGTGCTCTCGACGTGTGTTCGCAGTGGTCGTCGTCATATATATCCGCATTCGGGCTGAATTGCTCCTCCATCGTATCTGCAAAAGCTTCGGCCTTGTCAGTAGCAGAGTAAACAAAGTCCTTGTTGACCGTGCAGGGGCTGGTGCGTGGATTTCTTCGCTCCTCAGGATTTTTGCAGTCTTCCAGGCACTGCCATCCTCTAGCTCAAGACTAGAAAGGTATGAGTTCCAGGTCTCTGTCCTGTAATCATACAACATCTGTTTGACAATGCTGCACTGCACGTTGAAGGCCCGTTTGGTAGCCGGATGTCGCGTTCTCTGCCATATTCGACGAAGACGCCTCCTTTTGTCTACAGCCATCCTAATGATGGCAGGCAAAGGCCGACCTGGTGTTTTTTGGACGTCCAGGTCGTGAGGCCGCCGCCAGAGCATTCGTGACTGCTGAGTTTCAAGTCTGAAAACATATGAGTCTAGGACATTTGGATTAGTGGCTGTCGCTGGGGGCTGCAGTTGCTCGCCTCAGGATACACGGCTGTACACCTCCCAGTTAGTTCTGATTGAGGTGCCCATTGAAGGAATCCTTGAAGCTGGAGTCGTCGCTAGAACTGCTATGACGGGTACATGGTCAGACGATAAGTCATCTGCCACTCGCACTTCCACATGATGCTGTAGTTCCTTAAACAGAAACACATCTATGACATCAGGAAGTGCGTTGAGCCTCGTCGGATAGTGCGTAGGGTCCACAGGCGCGGCTACAATCGTGTCACCTCTATCTAAAACATAGTTGTGTAGTCTTCGGCCCTTGGTGTTTCATCCGCCTGCTATGAGAAGCCGTGGCCTGAAATTCGGGGTTACCTCGAATCCGGGCGTCGCGCGAGCGCGGCCAATCGCGTTCGAGCTGCCACCCTATTGGTCGCGCTCGCGCGACGCCAGATATCCAGCTTAGAGCCTTTTTTAGAATTTTGGCCTATACTCGATTCTGCTCCGAGACGTGGACGAGTCAACAACTCTACTAGAGCGACCACAGATCAAGATGGATGAAGAGGGATCTGCCTCGGCGGTCTCAGATGGCGGAGCCGGTTTACCGGAGCCGCTGGCGACACTACTGGGCTCCCGCGCGGCTTGCTAAGCGGGCCCCGGCGCTGTCTGCCCAAACGGCCTTTTACAAGGCCAACCAACCGCTGGACGTCCCAGCAACACCATTCCACCCGGGACGGGAGAACAGGGCCCGGGTGAAGTCCGGTTTTTACCGGAGACCTGTAACGCGATGTGCCAGGTGAGCCCGCCCCGGTCAGCCGACCGGGCCGCGGGATCCCAGCACCGCACTGCTGCTCAGGCCAGCAAACTTATTCCACCCGGGACTTGTCAGGGCCCGGGTGAAGTCCGGACTACCCCGGAAAGCTGCCAGGGTGCAGCGACTAAGTGCCAGGGGAACCTGCGCCGGTCTGAGGCCCAAAAAGGCCTTTCTAAAGGCCACTCTACAACACCGGGGATCTCAACCCCAGTGGCCCAGGCCATGGTGCCAGCTACCCCTGGGGCCAATTCCGGCTCATCAGGCCGTCCTGCCGCGGGTCTGCGGAAGCGGCAAGCGGCCCCAGCTTCGACTCTTCCGCCTAAGAGCCGACGGACGGACACCGCTGCCAGTGAAGACATGGAGGTTGAGCGGGGCCCCCGCATTCCTCCCATCATCCTGGACGTCCCCAAAGGATGGGCCAGCCACGCTGTTACCATCAAACAGCTGGTTGGGGGCGACCTGGAAGCAGTCTGCACCGCACGGACTCTGCGGCTGAAGACTAGCACCGTGGCCCACTTCCGACAACTCCAGAGGTATCTGCAAGAGCAAAACCTAAAATTTCATACTTTTGCTATGACCACTGAGCGCCTCCTCAAGGTGGTCATCAAGGGGCTACCATCCACCCTGTCGCCTGAGGAAGTAACGGAAGCCTTGCATGGAGAAAACCTCGGAATCGTGGAGGCCAAACTCCTGAAAACAAGCCGAGGAAAACCAACCAGCCTGTGGCTCATTACACTCCGCGGAGGAGACGGACTCCGGCCTCCAACTGACGTATACAGTGTCAGATCACTCTTTTACTGTAGACTGGAGGTCCGGAAATACACGAGGCCTAGTGGACCCGTCCAATGCCACCGCTGCCAAGGATTTGGACACGGCTCGAGTCACTGCCATCGAGAACTTCGGTGTGTCCGCTGTGGTGATGGCCACCCTTCAAGCCTCTGCCTGAAAGAATCCGAAAGAGACACCGGCGTCTCCAGCAAGGCCATGTCCATCATGAACAGCTTCGTGAACGACATATTCGAGCGCATAGCCGCCGAAGCTTCCCGCCTGGCCCACTACAACAAGCGGTCGACCATCACGTCGCGGGAGATCCAGACCGCCGTCAGGCTCCTGTTGCCCGGCGAGTTGGCCAAGCACGCCGTGAGCGAGGGTACCAAGGCCGTGACCAAGTACACCAGCTCCAAGTAAGCCGGCCGGCAGGCCAGCGCCCCGCAACAAGCGAGCCCGCTCCGCACAAACGGCCTTTCTAAAGGCCACCAATAACTCTTTCGTTTTCGCTTATTTTACCGCTTATTGTTGTAAAACCGATGTAAACCTGGTTGTTTCAAGTCGCTCTCGACTATATTTTCTATCGAAAATACCAAATTTATGACTTTGTGCTCGTCATAAATATTTTATTCCAGGAATTTTACAATTCCTTTTTTTTTTTTTCTTTTTAAACATAGTCCGATTTCACTGTAAAATTGTATAATTTTCTGTTTATTTATTTATATTTCAAACAAACACTGAGTTTACAATAAAAAAAAAAAAAAAAAAAAAAAAAAAATACGTCAATTGCAATTCGATCGAAAACCATAGTTTCTGTCATGTTTTATACACATGACTTCTAATATTAACCAAGAACCGTTGAACTCTGATTAAACATAACTTGTAATTTTCGCTTATTTTACCGCCTTTAGTTGTGTAAACATTGGAATTCTGTTATTATGTTGGCTAAAACAAGCAACTCTCGACTTGTTTTATATTGAAATTACCTATTTAAGTTATGTTTAAATACAATCTTTAAACAAACATTAAATTTACAAATACGGTCATCGCCCAATTGATAGTATTCGTAGTTGTAATGTTTTATACAATTCAATATAAGAGCCGAAAGTTACACTTGAAAATTTATATTTTATCGAAATACCACTAGTTTTAAGTACAGGTCGATTTAGATTACAACAAGATACACGTTAAATACCGTTTTTTAGTTTTAAAACGGTATTTAACAGGTGAAATCGTGTGATAAAGTCATCTAGTGTACAGTGCGCATGTGCGTGGAGATAGAATATATAGAGTGAACTGTTAACACGCTTATATAGGTAGGAGGTGGCTTGACTTGATTGGTCGGTCACTATTCGACCAATCAGAGTGTACGTATCCGTTAACATTGATAATTCTCCCGGGTTCTAGTTACTACGGTGAAATTGAGTTGTCACCGACGGTTTACTTACAATTGTCGATACCTGGACAGGTTGTAAATTTGAAAATAATAAGTAATAACGTAGAAAATACATATAAAACAGACAGGTGACTGGATATACTGCAGATCCGAGTCCTGTAGCTGTAGCGCCAGAGAGGTGTCTGTTAACAAGTGTAAATCTGCTCGGTCTAGCGAACCTGATTGCGATTGCTTGATTCATACCACTGTAATGTGATCCAAGTCAGTGTATTTTAAGTTTAAAATGGGTATTTTCCAGTATGTCCCCGCATTCTCTATATTAATTTATACAAGTTAGATTACGTTTATTAGATTAAGTTTACGAGTTTATTAATTTCCGTACGAAAAAACACAAATTATTAGTAATGAAACATGTTTAAAACAATATAGCCTACTATTCTGAATTTAACAAAATTTTTTCAGAACGGGTCAGATCACGCGATGCTTGCCCGCTGCGCAGCGCTTCGCGCTGCTTGCTCTTTTAGAAAAAAAATTTACTCGAGCTTGCAAACTCCAAGCCCAGATCAAGCGGCGCGCGTTTATCACTGATATTTAATCCACGTTTTTATCCGTTTACAAATAATTACGTTAAATTTAATTAGCGTGGATAACAGCAAATTTACATATTTACTTCGTTACAATCACCGAATATTCGCTGATTCTTCTATTTTTCAAATTTACTAAACGACCTTTAAAATTACTGAACTATACACGTATAAAGTATATTTATAACTGAATAAGTGATTTTTATTTGTTGCTTGCAAATCACTATGACTACAAACTAAATGTAAACTGTTAACATATTCCAGTGAATATCGCAATATGTGGGGTTGACAGTGCTTTCAATTAACAAAATTTATCTATCAACTTACTATTCTATGCGACATTTGGAATTTATATCACACTTTGAATATAAAATAATAATTATTGTAAACTGAATCATTGTTGTGTTTTGCTATAATATATAAACAATACTACACTGTTACACTGTTAACATAGTTCCAGTGAAAATCGCGCGGTCGGAGGTTGACAGAAGTTCGTAATACAGGAAAATAATAGAAAATCAATCTGCTCTTTATAATAATACCGAAAAGAACAATAGCAAACAGTTGTAATTTGTAAACACAGTGAATTCGCTGTAGTAAGTAGGATTAATATATAAATATAAATGATATTTGCAAATAAAATTGATGATAATGTAAACGATTACTGTAACAAAATAAGAAAAAGTTTGTAATAAATCAATGTACAAGTGATTGGTTTTCTAGCCACAGAAATATGCTGTAAAACGACTAAATTAGAGAGAAAAGGTTTAGATTTCGTGTTTAAAACTAATTTAAAATGACAAAGACGGTGAATTTAAGTTAAGATTGTATGATAGACAATAAAGAGAAGTGATATATTTTATACGGTTAATTAGAGTGAAAACAACTAACTAAAGTGTACAGTTAAATGTGTTAATTATTAATATAAATAAATATATATATATATTTTGAAGACCAGTAATTAGTTATAAATAGGTATAAATTGACGCACTGTTTAGTATTTGAATAAACTGTTATTATTCGATAACATCAATTGGCAAAAAAGTGTTATATATTCGTGTACATTATTAAATTTTTTTTATGTAATTTGTGATGGTAATAATGACAGTTTTACTAATAATTAGCATAGTAATTACTAGATACATGTCGGAAATATACGACAAGAGTGAGAAATATGATTATTAAAGTCGTAAACTGTGAAAACGAGTGATATTGTGGTGGCCTTTAAAAAGGCCGTTTGTGGAGCCGGGCGGCTTTGTGTCGCGCGTTGGCGGGCGACTTAGGCCTTCTTCTCGGTCTTCTTGGGCAGGAGCACGGCCTGGATGTTGGGCAGTACACCTCCCTGGGCGATGGTGACACCGGACAGGAGCTTGTTCAGCTCTTCGTCATTCCTGATGGCCAGCTGAAGGTGACGGGGAATGATCCTGGTCTTCTTGTTGTCACGGGCCGCGTTACCGGCCAACTCGAGAACCTCGGCGGCTAGATACTCCATGACGGCGGCCAGGTAGACCGGAGCTCCGGCACCCACTCGCTCGGCGTAGTTGCCCTTGCGGAGCAGACGGTGGATCCTGCCGACCGGGAACTGAAGACCGGCCCTGGACGAGCGGGACTTTGCCTTTCCCTTCACTTTACCGCCTTTGCCTCGTCCTGAAATGTTGCGCTGTACTCGGTTGCGGGGATACAGATAGAAGCCGTGGCCTGAAATTCGGGGTTACCTCGAATCCGGGCGTCGCGCGAGCGCGGCCAATCGCGTTCGAGCTGCCACCCTATTGGTCGCGCTCGCGCGACGCCAGATATCCAGCTTAGAGCCTTTTTTTAGAATTTTGGCCTATATTCTGCTCCGAGACGTGGACCCGACAAGACCTTCCAGCGAGACGAGTCGACCACGGATCAAGATGGAAGAAGAGGGATCTGCCCCGGCGGTCCCAGTTGGCGGAACCGGTTTACCGGAGCCGCTGGCGACACTACTGGGGTCCCGCGCGGCCTGCCAAACGGGCCCCAGCGCTGTCTGCCCAAAAGGCCTTTTACAAGGCCATACAACCGCTGCTCGACCCAGCAACATCATTCCACCCGGGACGGGAGATCAGGGCCCGGGTGAAGTCCGGTTTTTACTGGAGCCCTGTAACGCGATGTGCCAGGTGAGCCCGCCCCGGTCAGCCGACCGGGCCGCGGGATCCCAGCACCGCACTGCTGCTCAGGCCAGCGTACTTATTCCACCCGGGACTTGTCAGGGCCCGGGTGAAGTCCGGTTTTTACCGGAGTCCTGTCACGCGATGTGCCAGGTGAGCCCGCCCCAGTCAGCCGACCGGGCCGCGGGATCCCAGCACCGCACTGCTGCTCAGGCCAGCATTCCACCCGGGACTTGTCAGGGCCCGGGTGAAGTCCGGACTACCCCGGAAAGCTGCCAGGGTGCGGCGACTAAGTGCCAGGGGAACCTGCGCCGGTCTGAGGCCCAAAAAGGCCTTTCTAAAGGCCACCCTAAAACTCCGGGGATTTCCACCCCGGTGGCCCAGGCCGTGGAGCCAGCTACCCCTGGGGGCAACTCCGGCTCATCAGGCCGTCCTGCCGCGGGCCTGCGGAAGCGACAAGCGGCTCCAGCTCCGACTCTTCCGCCGAAGAGCCGACGGACGGACACCGCTGCCGGAGAAGACATGGAGGTTGAGCGAGGCCCCCGCATTCCTCCCATCATCCTGGACGTCCCCAAAGGATGGGGCTCCCACGCGGTGACCCTCAGACAGCTGCTGGGAGGAGACTTAGAGGCCGTCTGCACGGCCAAAACTCTCCGCCTCAAGACCTCCACCGTGGCCCACTTCAGGTCCCTGCAACGTTACCTTCAGGATCAGGGGCTGAAGTTTCACACCTTCGCCATGGCCAACGAGAAGCTGATGAAAGTGGTCATCAGGGGTCTCCCGGCCACCCTTACTCCTGAAGAAGTCTCAGAGGCCTTCAAGTGCGAAAACTACGGCATCGTCGAGGCAAAACTTCTTAAGACCAGGAGAGGCCACCTCACCAGCCTCTGGATTGTGACCCTGAGTGGAGGAGACGGACTCCGGCCACCATCCGATGTCTACAGTGTCCGCACTCTGTTCCACTGTAGACTGGAAGTGCGAAAATACACTAGGCCCGGGGGACCGGTCCAGTGTCATCGATGCCAGGGCTTCGGGCATGGCTCAAACCACTGCCACCGAGAGCTCCGCTGCGTCCGCTGTGGAGAGGGACATCCGTCCAGCCTCTGCCCAAAGGAGTCATCCGCCCCGGCCAGATGCTGCAACTGCGGTGAAGGACACACCGCCAACTACCGAGGCTGCCAGTGCTTCAAGAGAGAGAAGCAACTCTCTTATGCCGCCGCAGCCAAGGCACCGCGGAGGGCCGCACCCGCCAAGGCCGAGCCTCCAAATCAGCGAGACGTCCCACGCCCTACATCTGAGGAGGACACAGACGAGGATGGGTTTCAGCGAGTGAGAAGTCGCCGCCGCCACCGCCTCCCTCGAAACCCGGCGAATCGTGGACCCCACACTCCACCACAGACCCCGGCTCCGGAGCGCCAGAAAACCCTCCACCAGCCAGACTACCAGGAAGGAAAGCGCTCCTGCACCTGCCACCCCAACTAGGCCGAGGCCCACGCCACGAGTCAGGCTGGAGATGCCAAAAGCGACACCCACCGCAGACACCTCAGCCCCACTGCCACCCACGACTGAAACCCGTGGCTAAGCAGCCCGCTGTTACCCTGCCTCAGGATCTCAAGGCAGGGATCACGGATATCCTCTTCCAACTCACCACCATGGTTGGAATAATGTCGAGACTACTCGACTTACTCAACACCACCCATGGGTAGACTCAGAATTGTAAGCTGGAACGCCGACTAAGCTATAAACTTCACCCGACGACCGAGGCAAGCCGATGGACGACATCTGACTCTAGGCGGAGACAACATTCCATGGAAGACGAAAGTCAAGTACCTGGGGGTACTCCTGGACAGTCGACTGATACTGACAACACCCCACGTCACGAGAAACCTGCAGCCTAGCAAGGAAGGGCTTTGCAAGCATCAGCCCACTGCTCTACTCCACGAAGCTACCGACCAGGACAAAGGTCCTCCTCTACACGGCCCTCACGCGACCAGTGCTCACGTACGCGGCCCCTGCCTGGTACCACCTCACCTCCAAGACCGCCAGGAGACAATTGCTCGCGGTCCAGAGCGTGTGTGTCTCCGGAAGGCAACTGGGTCGCCCTGGTTCGTGAGGAACACCGTGATCAGAGAGTCCGCCAACATCCCGACCATCAAATCAAATCAAATCAAATGCGGGGGGTGATGCGCATGCGCCAATGTGCAGCACTGGTGCTATATCGCTTCTAATTATTTTATTCTAATTTACTAATTTTAAGTTTTAATTTTAACAATTAGCTAAGTGAATTTTAATTATCTAACGTGGCTGTGATTGGACTTGCAATCCAATTTAAATGTGTTTGACATTCAAGTGAGTAAGGCACACAGTAATATTGGACTTTTCATTCATAACCTAACTTTGACTAACTAACAAACACGATCCAAGAGTTAGTAACAGGTGCATTTTCACTCGGACTTCGTCGCTGCGACCTATGTATAAGTGACTGTGTCTTATCACTAAGTCAGGACTAGCTCACTGATAGCGTTCAGGCCTAGTAATCCGAGGAACAGCAGATCGAATCCCACTAGGGACGCTATCTTTTTGTAGCCCCGATGATTAAATTATTTCACTATTGATTAAATTATTATTTTTGTTCGTGTCTTTTATTTATTTGTTTGTTTTACTGTTTATTGTGATTTTAAATTATTTAAATATTTTAACTTATACTCATATTTATTTTAATTATATGTCATAAATTAGTCCCTATATTCATATTTATTACAAAAAAAAATGACTCTGACTCTTGAGCAAACAAAAAATGGAAAACCTCTTATCCTCCACCACAACTACAAGTATAGAGAGAGCCATTGCTTGAAGAACGGGGAAAAGAGCCTGGCGCTGTTTGGGGCGGAAACTATGGAGCGACGTTGAAGACCAACGCCGAGGCGACGAGACTTGTGTCGTGCAGCGGCAAACACCAAGGGCCCCATCCAGTCACCATGAGGACTCTGTCCTTGTCGCCTGCACCTACCCCGCCTGCCGCATCTCCCGCGACGCCCGCTTTCCGCTTCGACGCCTGTGGCCTCGTCGGCACAGTCTGCCGCGACGCCCGCGCTCTCGAGCGACGCTGAACTCCCCGCGTCACCCGCGACGTCCACCGGCGCCTCGATCCCGGTTGTCTGTCTTGACTCTGCTTCTGCCGCGGAAGTAGCCGACCTGGTTGCCGAAAACAAAGTTCTCCAAGACCGTCTACTGCAGCTCGAAGAAACAGTTTAAGCACGTTCTTGGACCACTCTATTGAGTCGGATACACGACTCATGCAGTACACCAACCAGGTTTTCGTGGCGTCCACGCCGCGGGTTGACTCACCTGTACGTGTCTCCGCGAATGACTGCGGCGTGCAGTGTGACCTGCCGATCAACTGCGGGGACCAGCGGCGGTGTGCCGAGACCCGAGATCTTGTGGCCAGCCTCAGGACCACCATTGAAGTCTTAGAGGCGGAGCTGAAGTGCCTTAGGGGGAGGGAAGAATGTGGGTGTATGGGAGAACAGCCACCCGGACGGGACAGCGAAACAGCCACATACGTCACCTGCTCATGCTCCTCAAATAACTGTAGGAAACAGATACATGGCCCTATCAGACCTAAAACGATGAGGATACGGCAAGCTTCACAGTAGTGAGTAGGAAGAAGAAAAACGCCAGGAAAAAAACAACAAATAAAAAACAAAAACACATATCTTCAAAAAAACATGATCACGATACAAAAAGGAAAAAACACCCAAAACTTAAAAAAAACTATCCTCCCGTTCAAAAATGTGACTGTTTTAGGCGATAGCCACAGCCGTCACCTCTCTGCCATTATGAGATCGCAGACAGCCGGCCACACCAACATCATCGGAGTCTGCAAGCCCGGCGCTGGACTCCTCCAGATCGCACCTTCCCACGCCCCTCCAGAGAACCACTGCTACGTCCTCGTCGCCGGAACCAACGATTTGGCTGCCGGAAGACAGGACATTGTGTTCCAGCATATGGAGGAGGTAATCAAGAGTTGCAGGATCTCCTCTGATATCCTAGTGTCGCCTCTACCACCTCGATACGACCTGCCTCCCGACAGCCCCATCCACGAGTCCATAGCTCTCGCGAACAGCTATGTGAGCGAGTTGTGTGAACGCTACGAGGGGCGTGGCGATGATGGATATCAGTGTCCTGGGCCGTGAACACTTCACCCCTCACGGCCTACACTTGACAACAACGGGGAAATCTTTACTGGCTGGTTTGATAGTGAGGGAGTTAACCAGTCTGCCTCGTCGCCGCTTCGGAACCACCGCTCCTACTGCTCCACCCCGGTCGCCATCGGCATCACCGACACCACCGACACCAACCGCCCAGCATCACAGCTACGCGGAGGCTGTGATCAGCCGACCTGCTGGGCAGTCCACCAATCTCAGGCCAAAGGAATGTCAGTCAGGCCTTAAAGATGAATTCTGGTTTTTTAGGGACCCCATCTACCAACGCCGGTCTAAATTGACTGACGCAAACCCATGGAAGACGGACAATGTCAAAATTTCAAAATCAAAATTCAATACGACTGCTTCATCAAAACGCACAATCTGCTACAAACAAATTAGATGAAGTTCAACTCATGTGTGAGGATCTACAGACAGACGTACTTGTAGTTACTGAAAATGGCTTCAACAGCAAAAACATTGATCGTTGCAAAATCCCAAATTTCAAGCTGGCGAACTCATACTGTAGACAACTATCCAAAGGAGGAGGAGTCGCAATTTTCGTGAGACAAAATTCCAACTTTGGCACTTTTTCAGTTAGAGAAACAATTGAAAAAGATTTTGAAGCAGTCGGAATCAAACTTCACACAAACAAGTCAAAATTGATTGTCATCGGAATTTACAGGTCACCCAGCGGAAACGAAGAAAATTTTTTTTCCAAATTCGAAGCCGTGCTGACTGACCTGACAAACCAAAAACAGGATTATGTCCTCATGGGTGATTTCAACATTGACGCGCTGGACAAAAATCACCCATCCACAACACGGTTTATCGATTTGTTAAGGTCTTTTGGCCTTGCGTTGTCAGTCAAAACACCAACGCGAGTGACGGCAACAACACAGACAGCAATTGACAACGTCATCACTAACCTTTCAGGTGTCGCGGTATCCGTGGTAAACACAGCCATCTCAGACCACTACGGCCAAGAGGCTGTAATTAGTGGTGAAAAAAAATAGAAAGGGAGCCCAAAAACTACTAAAACTATAAGAGACATAAGGCCAGGTAACATTGCTCTCCTCAACGCTTCCCTTTCCAAAGAAAATTGGGATTTCTTAAATCTACCACAGTCAGTAGAGCAGCACTTTAAATTGTTCTCCAAAAATTTTAATTATCATCTAAATTTATGCTGTCCTACTAAAACAATCAAAATTTGCCCGAGAAAGGCAAACAACAAATGGATCACAAAAGGAATATTGGTATCGAGAGAAATTTCTCTGTTCCTTAAATTTTTCTCCGAAATTCAAAAAACTACTTCAAACGAAGATTTCAAAATTTTTTTTTCGGAATTACAAAAGAATTTACAAAAAAGTGATCCAAGCTGCGAAAGCATATGATGTCTCTAAATCAATCATCTCGTCAAAAAATGTTTCTAAAACTGTTTGGGGCATCATAAACAATAAAAATGAATCACAGACCCAAATAAAAATCAAAATAGGGGATAGGCTTGTAGAGGATGCGACTGAGGCTGCGAACGAGTTTAACAGATTTTTCGCGTCGGTTTGCTGGTGAGCAAGGTCCTTGTCCATCTCCTCCGCAAGTAAACCCCACGCGAAGACAGAGCCCAGTGTCATCATTGGCTTTGGGTCCTGTAGTTGAGGATGAGCTCGAAAGAATTATTCAACAGCTCCCGGCAAAAAAATCAAACGATATTAATTTAATGTCTGTGTGGCTCATTAAAAGATGCTCAAAGCATATTGTGAGTCCATTATCCCAATTAGTCAATCATTCTTTTCAACAAGGAGTTTTTCCCTCGCTCCTTAAAATCGCGAAAGTAACTCCAATTTTTAAAAAAGATGATCCCAGCTCAACCAATAATTATAGGCCTGTCTCAATTTTGCCCGCATTGAGCAAAATTTTTGAAAAACTCTTTTTAACTAGAATGCTTCAGTTTCTAAACAACCATAACCTGCTTTCTGAACACCAATTTGGTTTCAGGAAGGGGAAATCGACTACAGACGCCGTTGTGAGTCTTGTCGAAATGGTTGTAGAGGGGTTTAGAAAGTCGAGACTTCCACATTAAGTGTGTTTCTCGACTTATCTAAGGCATTTGACTGTGTTGACCACTCGAAATTGCTTGACAAACTTGAATCTCATGGCATCAGAGGCGTGCCGCTCCAATGGATTAGCTCATTTTTAGGCCACAGAACACAAATCGTCCAAATCTCAAACAAATTCTCTGAACCGATTCAGCTGAGCTATGGTGTCCCTCAGGGATCAATACTCAGTCCGATTCTTTTCCTCATCTATGTCAATGACATGGAGTCATCACTACTGCATGGAAAACTTGTGCAGTACGCTGATGACACGACACTTTGTTTCACCAACAAATCAAAAACTATTCTGGAACAGCAAATTTTTTCTTGACACCAACAATTGTGTCCAACACTTTAACAGCCTCAACCTCAAATCAAATTCTTCAAAATCAAATTTCTTGACTTTCGCGTTGCGATCAGGAAAACTCCAATGACGGGCCAGCCGTTTTATTGGATGACTTTTTCCTGGAGGAAGTCGACTGTTCAAAATTCCTCGGAATATTCCTGGATCGGGGATTGACTTGGAATTATCACATTGATCATGTTTGCTCAAAACTGGCCTCGGGCATCTATGTATTGAGGTCTTTAGCCAAATACTGCCCCAGTCAGGTACTGATGACGGCTTATTATGGCTTGATCTACCCCCACCTCACCTACGGTTTGGTGCTGTGGGGAGCCAGCGCAAACTATCATTTTTTCAGGGCATTCAAATTGCAGAAGCAAGCGATTCGCATAATCGCACAGCTAAGGTTCAGAGAAACATGCAAGGAAGCTTTTAAAAAACTGCAACTGTTGACTCTGCCGTGTCTCTACAATCCTAGAGACAATCTTTTTTTGTATGTCTAAATGTGCCATGACACGTGGCCGAGACATACATTCGTATGGGACAAGAGGCAGAGATACCTACCGAACTGGAAGTCACAGGACGGGGGTTTACGAACACTTGCCTTCGCAGGCAGGAGTTCGTTTTCTCAACAAGTTGCCAAATTCAATCAAAAACGCCCCAACGCCCAAGGCATTAAAAGCTCGTTTAAAACGCTTTTAGCGTCTCAAGCATTTTATAGTGCTGACGAGTTTATGGCATTCGACTGGGTGACCGCACAATTGGAACACTGACAACCAGCGTTGGAAAAATGGGAAAATTGGCAAGAGTGAATGTGGGGCGCGACTGAATTTCTGTATGTTTGGACTGGTCTCAATGTGGAGTGAGTGATTGGTCCAAATTTATAGAAAAATGACTATTGCTATACAATTTTTTGTAATGTTCTGGCAAAATAAAAAATGATTTGATTTGATTTGGATTTGAGCTTGACGTCTATGTTTCAGAATTGCACACCGCAATCTCGGACAGCTTGGTGGAAGCGTCTCGACCTGGTCGCCCCCCGCACACCAGATCAGCACTGCCTGCCATCATCCGAGTCGCGGTGGACAAACGAAGACGCCTGCGACGCATCTGGCAACTAACCCGGCAGCCAGTTGCTAAACGAGCCTTCAACGCCCAGTGTAACATCGTCAAGCGGATGCTGTTCGACTACAGGACCGAGACGTGGAACTCCTATCTCTCTGGCCTGGAGTTGGAGGACGGCAGCGCTTGGAAAAACGGCGAAGATCTTGCGCATCGAGAAACCGACCAACCAGCCCCTCCACGGACAGCGAGGCCTGGCCTATTCCGCCATGGACAAAGCAGAGGCCTTTGCTGACACCATGGAGGAACAGTTCAGGCCAAACGCAGACATCTACAATGAGGACCAACTGCGAGCACGTGGAGGTAAACTCTTGAAACACTACTTCAGTATGGAGCCTGAGGAGGAGCTGGAGCAGTTCACCCTGAGAGGAAGTAGAGGCGTTCATCAAAAAATCCAAACCGAGGAAAGCTCCCGGACTGGATAGAAATTGGTAACAAGAAGCCCTACTCGCTGCCCCTGCATCACTGCTGAATTGCCTGGTTAGTATGTTCAACAGCGCCGTCCGATTGCATCACTTCCCGGCTAGCTGGAAGGTGGCCAAAGTCATTCTCATTCCCAAACCTGGAAAATCCCGCCTGTTCCCACAGAACTTCCGCCCCATATCACTCCTCCCCACTATCTCTAAGCTCTTTCGAGAAGCTTCTCCTTTCCAGATTAGTTCCCTACCTAAATGACTCATTCATCCGGCCAGAGCAGTTCGGATTCAGGAGAGATCATTCGACGACTCAACAACTAGTTCGCGTTGTGAACATGCTGGCTGGACAACATGAACTACAACCTGTTGCTCAGTTGCAGTATTTCTAGATGTCAGCAGAGCGTTTGACGAGAGTCTGGCACGAGGGGCTCCTGTACAAACTTTGCAGATTCACCAGTTCCCCCCACCATGGTACATCTCCTCCGCTCCTACCTCACAGGGAAGGACCTTCCGCATCGCCGTGGACGGCGAACTATCTACAGAAAAGGACGATCGAGGCCGGGCGTGCCACAGGGCAGCGTACGTAGGACCAGTGCTTTATCTCGTTTACACCAACGACATGCCACTGGTACCTAGGGTAACGCTGTCCTTGTACGCAGACGACGCCATGTTCCTCTGCAGGAGCTTTCAGCCGACACGAGCCGCTGACGTCATGCAGCAGCAGATGGACCTTCTCTCTCCGTGGCTGGAAAAAGTGGCGCATTTCCAATCAACATCTGAGAAGAGTTTCAGCTGTCTGCTTCAGAAAGCGAAGAAGAATGCCGAAGAGACTCCCGCCACCCGTGACTCTGGATGACGATCCAATTGAATGGAAAACCCCATGCCAAATACCTAGGAGTTATTCTAAGACTCAAAATTAAATTTCGGACCCCACGCTAAGAAAAAAAGCCGAGGAGGCGAAGAAAATTTGCTGGGTCAATAGGCCCCCTAATAAACCGCCGCTCGTCCCTTCCCTGATGAGCGTCAAGACCACAATTTTCTTCGCTGTGGTTAGATCGGTCATGATGTATGCCTCCACAGCTTGGTGGACCAACTGCAGCCGATCTAACCGCAAGTCACTCCAAGGACCATCCAAAATAAGGCCCTCCGAGCCATCACCCGGCAACCATGGTTTGTACGGAATGAAACCATAAGGAAATCCCTAGAAGTGCCAACGTTAGAAGTGTTCGCGAGAACATCAGCCGTCAAGTTCTTCGAGACAGCAGCAGCGTTCGGATCATCAAACATATTGCTGCAATCACAGCGCCGTACGGACGGTCCGGGACGACTACAGGCGGCGCCCCATCACCATCCTGGACGACCCACCGTAGCAAATTCATCTACAGGATGAGAGCCTGCGATCCCAACTTGAGACGCAGTTGTTAAAATTCAATATTTTTCTTTTAAATTATTAATTTGTTTTCGTAACAGTGATTTTCTAATTAGGCGACTCTATAAAAAATTTTAAGTTTCAGCGCTTCATTCTACAGCCAGTGAACCTAGAGTTCAGGTGCTGTACGGCCCACGAAGGACGTGGGTGGCAAGCAGAGAGTGGTTTTAGTGCGGTAAGAAATCCCACATAACCGGGAACGCCGGGTACCTTTTGAAGGTTCCCTCTGCTTAACAAAAAAAAAAAAAAAAAAAAAAAAATTCGGCCTATACTCCCGGCGTACACCAGCGACTCAGGATGCCACCGAAAGCGAGCGGAAAAGCCGTCAAGAAGGCCGGCAAGGCCCAGAAGAACATCACCAAGGGCGACAAGAAGAAGAAGCGCAGGAGGAAGGAGAGTTATGCCATCTACATCTACAAGGTACTGAAACAGGTCCACCTCGACAACCACGGCGTCTCCAAGCAACGGCCATGTCCATCATTGAACAGCTTCGTGAACGACATATTCGAGCGCATAGCCGCCGAAGCTTCCCGCCTGGCCCACTACAACAAGCGGTCGACCATCACGTCGCGGGAGATCCAGACCGCCGTCAGGCTCCTGTTGCCCGGCGAGTTGGCCAAGCACGCCGTGAGCGAGGGTACCAAGGCCGTGACCAAGTACACCAGCTCCAAGTAAGCCGGCCGGCAGGCCAGCGCCCCGCAACGAGCGAGCCCGCTCCGCACAAACGGCCTTTCTAAAGGCCACCAATAACTCTTTCGTTTTCGCTTATTTTACCGTTTATTGTTGTAAAACCGATGTAAAAACCTGGTTGTTTCAAGTCGCTCTCGACTATATTTTCTATCGAAAATACCAAATTTATGACTTTGTGCTTGTCATAAATATTTTATTCCAGGAATTTTACAATTCCTTATTTCTTTTTAAACATAGTCCGATTTCACTGTAAAATTGTATAATTTTCGTTTTTTCACCCCCCCCCCCCCCCACCCCCCCCCCCCCCCACCCCCCCCCCCCCCCACCCCCCCCCCCCCCCACCCCCCCCCCCCCCCACCCCCCCCCCCCCCCACAACTAAGATAAAGTATAAAACAATTAATAAGTCAAAATATAGAACATAATGTTTTAAACCATTCGTCTAAAATACTTTCTTATTTGTAAAATTAGTGACAGTTATTATAAGGATTATACAATTATTCCGTGAAAGTTACACAATGATGTTTATATAATTATTTTTGGGTGAAAGTTATTATCACATATGAAAGTTAAAATAATTAATAGAGAAAAGATAAATAAATTTTATATTGGATTAAATTCAAATTATTAAATTGTAATAGTTACAAAAGAAATTCATGTTTTATAAACAGTATTAACAAAATATTAAATTCAAGTGTACTATTTTGGGTCCAAGGCTAAAAATGTAATGATCCATTTCTGTCAACCCCGGCCCTCCTCCAATCTCATTCTCTTTCTTTCCTTGGCATTGATAGCAGTAGAAGCTGTTATAATACTGTGATTATACAGCAATGGTTTAATGTTTTTTTATTCATTTTTTAGTGATTTAAATGTGAAATAATAGACAGTTATTCAAATGCATAATAAAACGTTGTCTTGTGATGACGAGTGATTCGGAGAAATATGATGATTAGTGATTTGGAAAAATAGTAAAGCAAAACAGCTTGTGAACTCAATAAACTTGTGTTGCTGTAGTAGGTAAATGGTTTGAATCCTATTGACATTTGACACTGACAACATGACTCTGTAGTCAATCCCACGTACAACATAATCTGTTATATTCAGATTACTAACACCAGACTATACAAGACAATCAGTGAGGGGCAGCACAGACAAAGGGCTGCATAAATGTGAGCAGTAAAACTGATCTAACTCAAATCACGTCACCATGTGGAGCAGTTGATGCATATACGATCCTGAGCAAATGTCCCAACCATTGTGGACCTAGGGCTATGTCCATCCATTCTACATTTACCTAAATTTGATCTACAACAAAGGGCATCTGACAACATGGGACACATTATTTAAATTTAACCTACATATATGAGACTACGCTGAACTACAGATGACACCACCAACGTGGGGCGGGGCCCATTTTCATTGACCAAAATACCACACACACAACCTACTATAAATGGTGCAAACAACGTGAGGTGAATTTACGACTCTCTACACCTTCTCATGTTTAAAATAAAACTTTTGTGTTGAAAGTTTTAAAGATAGAGGTTTATTTTTAGAATAATATTCATAAATCTAGTAATTTTTTTCTGATTTTCGTTACAACAGTTTTGAGGGATCAATCCAAGTGTATTGTTCAATTGAAAAATTCAAAAAGGTGCTTTGTTGTATTTGTAGTATTATTTTGTTAAGAAGTAAAAAAAAGTGTTAAAGAGCACATTTTCCAAATAATTGGTTGACATAAAAGAACTGTTTATAATAGGCTAAATATATGTATATATTTATCACAAAATATCATTCTAATCTCATATTTAAGTTGAACGTATCTCGTTTGTAAGCGTTGTATGTTTTTAGATATGTGCATTTACTTAAGCTTAATTGATACTGAATATTTATAATATTGAATTGTTATATCACACTGCAATGCAATTGTTAGTTTCTATATCTGCACCACAGAAAGGTGTTTGGGGAAGCGTAGACTTCCGCTTTAGTGGGAAAGGCATAAAATAAATAATTTTTTGTGAGAATCAAATGATTTTTTTGTATTTGAAATGTGCTTTACTTGCCTTGATGTAGGCGAAGCGATACCACGACGAATGTTGCCGCCTCAAGATGCCATCTTGTTCTACACAGGAGCAGAAACCAGAGGCTACTTGGCAGATCCAGAAAAGGTTGTTATTGATTCTGTTCTATTTTATTTTATTTTATACTCAAGACAGGTGAATACAGGTCAATTAAAAATTAGAAAGTGAGCTAATTATTAATTAAGTATTAATTAAAAACCCACATACTAGATTCATCTAAATTAAAATACTATGTTTCAAGTAACCCCTTGTGTTTTAACCCTATGCGCTCAAAAGAAGTACTTATAATTTGTCCTTGGAGCTCGTATGACCAGCTCTACTGGCCGCCTCCATTTTGTCGGAAGCACGAATTAATTTTTACCGTAATGTTATCTCAGATCGTATGTCCAGCTGTACTGGCCAAAATATAATACGTCCATATCTCTAAAGCCAGCACCACTGGCCACTAAACATAGCAGTTATTTTCTAATATTCTCTTTGTTTTATAATGAATGGTGAGTGCTGAAAACTATCGAGCAGCTTTATTTTAAAGAAATTTTTAAGTAAAGCAGTAAATTTTAAATTAGTTTATAATTCTTCTCTAAACATTGACTGTGCAAATAAGACAAATGACGCGTAGTGGGTCTATACACTAAAGTGATAAAATGGATAGAAACTCTGAAAATTTTACTAGAAGACGTGTGCTAACATTACTATTATTGACTACACGTAGGTGGGTCAATTCTGCAAAATCTCGGAAGAAAATCATCAATTGTTACTTTTTAAGACCATACAAGTTTAAGAAGGAAAAGAGACTCACTACTAATATTTTATTTCTTTGTTGAAAACTAATATAACTACCTACTGAAAAGTTTTAGCCCTGAGAATGCTCTCCTTTTTTTCTAGAGCTTTTCAAAAATGGCCGAAAGCCTAATAATGTCAATTTTCTAGGGTTAATAACTAAAAAGGGACTGAATGAAAATAAATGAAAATTTTACAGAATGTTCTTTATACAAATAGGAATATCTCATAAAAAAAATTATGACTGAGACTTAACTACATTTAGAGATATACAGCATTGAATTTCAGTTAAAAGCGCTACCCTTTTTCTCGCTTATGCGGTACCAAGTTAGCAAACAAGGGCTTGTTTAAATCATTATGTTAACAATAAACTTATATTTAATGCTCAAAACATTATATTCCTCATTTAAACCTACGTAGGATTTACAATAAAAATTATTTAAAACCAGAAAAATAATGGTATAAATAAACAATACTTATAACCACAAAATAGCACTTGCGCACTTTATGAAAAATAATTTGCTTAGATCTATTATACTGTAAAAATGTATATGCATTTTAATTTATGTTCTAAAATATAATAGTATTAAATACATTTTATAAAATACATGATGTAAAAATATATGTTAGTACTTGAGGAATATTTTAAAATAGTAAGTAACTCATAATCTTACACAATTGGTATCATGTTGCAACAAGTCAATGAGAGTTTTGCAGGGATTGAGGTGTAGACAACTGCAACTGTCAATACAGCCTGTCTGTACTTGCATGTCCCTGCAAGTGGTGACATGAACCCCCCCCTCACATTCAATGCTTGGACATAGATGAAGCTCAGTTGGTGATAGTTCTTTGACTAGTGATCATTTCCTGTCAGTGTTGTTTAAAATTTGGATTGCCAATGCTCTGTAGTGTTTTAGCTTATAATTAATAACATTAAATATGAGTTGTTTTGTGGGTCTAATAAGTGAACAGTGCCATAAAGAACATTACAAGAAAGAAGTGCCTCAAGAATTAATTAGGGTGAGTGATTTGTCAGCTGAAGAACAATGTTTTGCTAAAATTAAGAATTTCGAAAGAAATTACTTGCTTACTTACTTGATAATCTCCCACTGGTAGCGCAATTGCGCCATGGTCGTCATGTCATGTAGAGTCTATTCTTCAGTAAAATATTCCTCTACTGAGTAATAGGGTCTTTGGATTAAGTATTCCTTCAAGGCTGTCTTTGCTAGGCTGGATGTTACTTGGCTGACATAAACTTTTTTCTTTTGTCTTGTAGCATATTGATGTACTTGGTCATTTTTTATAAATATTTCAGGCTTCCTCCTTACCATTATTGCGGATTCAAGAATATAGATGGCTGGCAATGTTAGCACCTTTAACTGTACAAAGAGTGCCCTACATCAAGATTCTCATATAAATTAATTAACAAATCCAATATTGCATCTGTTGTGGACCTACATTTCCTGAAACCATACTGGTGGTTGTTCAAAATTTGATTTTTCTCCAAGTAAGGGATTAATCTTTTCAGAAAGATGATCTCAATTATTTTAGAGAATACACTTTGCACAGCTACTGGCCTATATTGCTTAACTTGATCTCTTTCATTGCACTTGTGTATAGGCACAACCTTGGAGGTTTTAATTTAATTTGGGAAGTATCCATCCTCAAAAGACTTATTAATGATAATAGTGAGTGGCTTTGCAATAATATCTTTACATACTTTTAATATGCTACATGGAATTTCATCCACACCAGCACCACGCTTCGAACTAACTTTAAGTATAGTTTCCTTAACTTCTTCCTCATCTGTAGGCCACAAGATAAATTCATCAGATGAGTCATGTTGGTGGTCTGAATTTTGATTCACATCAGCTTGCACTGTTGGTCCGGTTAGTTTTAAAATTTCACTTACAAAATAATTGTTAAAAACATTTACTACATTGCTTGGGTGAGAAATGAGCTCGTCCTTATCCTTTAAATAAATATTAAAACTATTTACATTTTCATCACATGTTAAGTGTTTAACGATGTCCCAAGACTCTTTGCAAATATTTTTTGCTTTGCTTATCTTCGACCTGTAAAATTGTTTTTTAACTTGACATAGTAAGTTGGCATGTTGGCTTTTAGATCTTGCGTATTGTAACTTAACAATGTGACTAGGATTATCCCTAGTGTGCCAATACTGATCCTTTAGATTTGTCTGGGATATAATAACTTCTTCATCGACCCAGTTAACATGTGACTCGTCCTTAATACTAAAAATCATCTTAGGAAAACAAATATCAAATATGTACAAGAAAGTTGAATAAAACTCATCAAACAATTTATCTACGTTTTGTTGTAGATCAATATGGTCTAGGTTTACCAGCCAATTCTGGGTCATCAGTAAATATTCAATAACTTTATCCTTCATTGTAAAATCCACTCCAATCTTAGCTTTCATTCACTCCCTTACACTCCATTTTTTCCACAATGAACCATTTTTTTCAACTTCCGGTACTATATTCTCAACTTTCTGTTTACTTATCCCTTTGGCTGAGCTAACCTATAATGTAACATTCCAGTTTTTTGTTAATTTGAACATTATCATTTACAACGTTTTTTACTAACCCCATCAGGTTTTCAACTAAATCACGGAGATTAAAATACTCCTTGTCACTGGCAGCATGATTTTTCATCACGTTTAACCTTAAAACACACTTGTCACATATCCAATCCAATTCGCTACTTGTGATTTCGCACAATCCTTCACATAACAACGTCCCTTCTTCATTATTTATTAAAATTTTGCACGCACCACACAGGCAGCCGCCTTTACTGTTCGTCGCCATACCGGAAGTCCTCCTACTAATATTTGCCACTACCACAAAGATAAATATTTAGACAAATACAACCACATTTATGGGAAAAAAATGTTGTGACCCATTTGGTTGCCACAAAAAACCAGTTAAGAATGGTTTGCGTAAAATACTTATGATTATTAATATTTCATTAAGCCCCACGTTGGGCGCCAATTTTTTAATATACTACTACTATACACTTTAAATAAATGGTTAAACTTAATTTGTATTCCGATGTTTATAGCTAGAAATAATAAATAACTCAGTATGATACAAATGTGAACTTTAATGATGATAAATTAATTGACATACAGGTTTGAATTTTGAAACAAGATGGAGGATACAATAATGGTACATTTTTTAAAATACAGTTCTTAAATTTTAGGGCAGGGTGGTCATGCTGGCCTAATGAAATATAAATATTAGGTACTATTTTTAATAAAAGATATTGTAATTTGAAAAATAATTTTGTTAAATTTTAATTATATTAATTTTGAATTGTTAGCCAAATCCTGGGTTTTATGTTCTTCCAATGGATCACTGTTAAATTTAAAAGGAATTTTCTCACCCAATGTCAGTCTTCTGCTTCTCTGTACTTCAGTGATAATATGAAGTTAATAAATTAACCTTTCTTTTGAACCAAATACTGCTGAATAAAATGTAACCAGTTTCTTTATTTAAAATAAAAATCTTGCTTCACTTCTTCTATATCCCTCTCTCCTCTAAACTTTTAAACCTCTGCTCTCTTCACTCAACAATCATCCCTGCACACTGTATCACTGACTTTAGTTTACTTTATAACTTTTGAGTTTTATATGTAATAAGGTGAATTTTGATTAATTTTGATATATTTAATTTTGTATTTATTATTGTTTGTATTAAAATTTGAGACAATTTATAAATAATTATTCCTTAATTATTTAATTATTTAATTATTATTACTAATAAATTTCTAAATTAAATTAAATATTGAAATGAATGTGAGATGGGTGTATGAAATGAGTCATTACACTTTATAAAATTGTATTTACATATCTTTGTTAACAATATACGTGTTAGAGTAAAATTTCCCTAATGTATGCTTATCTTTGTATTATAAAGATTCATTTTTTTAAAATAATTTTTTTTTCATTTCTTCTTAAAACATTTTATATTACTATGTAACTAATGCAGAGGAAATTGAAAAATAATTTTGATCTGGGAAGTCAAACAACAAATATGGCCACCGAGCTGTCAATGAAAGTAGCACGGCCATCTGTACTGGCCATACGAGTTGCGAGGACAAACTACGGCAGAACTAACGCAAGCTGTTTGCAACATTGGTGTGGCCAGTGTTGCTGGTGTTTCGAGCGTAAAGGGTTAAGTAACATGATCTGAGGTTTTGATATAAGGAATCTGGATTTATTTTTGCTAACTCTTTACTAACCAATCATATTGTTAATTAACAATTTTTTTACAGAATATAATGATGTCATATAGATAAGTACTGTTGAACAATTTTATCATATCTTTTGAAGGTGTCGTGGGAACGACTGGTTCTGGCACAGAAGTATGGATATAAACTGCCTGTAATAGAGGAGGACCCGGACTACAAGATGTTGTCCGAGCGCAAGGATCCTCGTCAGATATTCTACGGACTGGAGCCTGGCTGGGTGATCTCACTCAAGGACAGGGCCATACTGAGGCCCAAGGATGAGGAGCTCAAACAGTTCTACAGGAGTTAGACAGCTTTGTGCTGACAGTGGTGTATATACATGTGTAGTTAGCAATAATAAAGTTATTTAAACTTGACTCCATTTGTTATTGTCAGAACCACAAAGATGTCTCTTGTAACATTTTAACATACACAGTGATTAATAGCATTACATAAAAGTCAAAGCCATGGTGATATAAATCAAGATAACTTGATAGCTTTTTTTAAATCTTTGTGTATTAGTATTACTGTTATGGGGGGCTAAATGGTCCTATATCGCCCATGTTGAACAGCCTAAATTTAGGTACATGTATTTCAGTTTGTATTTGAGTTATAATGAACCAATTATATTTTTAACATATAAAATAACGATTTCATACTTTTCAATATATTTTTTGAAAACAAATTTTATTTATTTTGTTGTTGTAATTTTTACTTATATTAGTAATTGGTTCTTTTGAGTTTATTTCTATGCCACAATAAACAATGCGTTAAAGTTTAAGATATTGATACCTAAACTTGAAAGAATTAACTTTCAGTAATCACAAAAACAAATCAAGGTATCCTTTATTTACAATGCCAATGTAACTTACAAGAGTTAGAAACCTCCTAGACTGGAGTGATATCCTTCAGCCTTCACCTTCACCTTCAGCAAGCATCTTTCTTCTCATTTACTCTTTGGTCAGCTCTATCTGCTTTATAGATCTGGATTTCATCCGTATCTTTCAGTGCAACAACAGTATTTAAACCAAAATCACAAAGTTGTAGTCCTTTTACAACTTGTAGCCTGCTTATGTTCCCATCATTAAATGTTAGAAGGGCATCTTTAGCTCCTAATTCCAAGGTTTTCTTCCTACAAAGGTATTTTTTTTGGAATTCTTGTCCATAAAACATTGTTAAAAAAATCATTGCCATTTTGTGTTTAGCCATGTAGGCATTTCCGAAGCAAATCAGAATGGGACAAAGCTTGAAAATTAGACTTTATTGCCTCCATTACTGCTAGGGGGATGTTTCTTTTGTGGTTGTAAAGTTTATTTACTGCTTGGGCTAATGTATATTTATACCAGGTGTCTGGGGGCGGAGGAAACAGGCTGTGGCTGGGATTATTGTCATTTGACAGACGGTGGAACTGAATTGCCCACGCAGCTTTCTTAATTTTTTCTATGTTATCAACATTGTTCATGGTGGCATTTCAGTAATAACTTTGCAATTAATTAATTGTTTTATCTGGTATTCTTCCAGCTCCTTTCATTGGATTTCCATCACAAAGCAAATTATTTCACAATTGTTGTTGATTTACATCAACATTTATTTACTTCTCACTGCAGACAATTGTTTTAGACAGGTTAGCCAACACATGTGATTAAAAAAAAAACTCTGAACAAAAGATAAATATAATGATCATCCCAAGTGAAGTGTCAAGTTAATCACTCCAATTATTCAACCCACTCAAAAATCAAACCCCCTAAAAATATATATATAATTAGTTTTAATATATATATATATATATATAAATAGTTATAGTTTATATATATATATATATATATATATATATATAGATGTATTTAACGCTTCAAGATGATTTGATGGACAGTTAACGTCATCCAAATATATTACCAGCAGTGGTTAGAGAATCAGGCTATAAAAAATCGCAAATGAGCTATCTGCAAATCTACAACATCAAGTCAGAATGGTTTAAGGCACTATTCTCGGACGCCTTAGAGTGGCGGTTTTGATTTCTGACTTTTGGGATTTTTATGGTCTGGTGTACACTTGTAAAAGTCAGTGATGGTCTGTGATAAAGCTGCCGGGACAACCCACCTTCAATTAACGGTGGTTGGCTGCGTAATTCAGATTGTTGTGTAGTTGATAGCCCAGTAAACCTGAACAGTTCGGATCTGTTTAATCTGAATTTAAATAATAGTGTATATAAATTATCCGCTTCCTCTTTAAACTCTTTGACAAAACAACTTCCAGAAAAACCCTGACACATTCAAATCAAAATTCTAAAGTAAAAGTTTTGCATCAAAATATTCAACATTTGAAGTCTAGAATCGAATTTTTAGAAATTATTATAGAAGAATTAGAACCCCATATTATAGTTTTATCTGAACACGATATGAAAGAAGATGAATTAGGCCGATTGAATATAAACAACTTTATTATAAATTCCTATTTCTGTAGACAAATTTGTAGTAAGGGTGGAATAATGATTTTAAGTAGACGGGATTTAAGGTGGAAGCGGGTGGTTTTACCTAATAAATTAAACACATATTTAATAAAAGAAAAGCAATTTGAATTTTGTATTTATAAATATAATATAAGGAATTATAACTTTATTATGGTAGGTTTATATAGATCTCCAGCATCTTGTGTAAAAATATTTTTGGACAAATTAAGTCAACTTCTAAATTATTTAATCAAATTATATAAAGATTGCTCTGTTTTTTGTGCTGGAGATACAAATATAAATGTTTTAGTTAATTCTAAAGAGCAGACACTGCTGAAAAACATGTTGGCTAGTCATAATATGGAATATTTAATCAAGTTTCCAACTAGAGTAACAAATATTTCAGAAACCGCTATTGATAATTTCTTTGCCAAAAAGCGTTTACCAAATCTAATTTCTGTAGAAGGATGTGTAACATGTCTCTCAGATCATGATGGACAAATTCTGGAAATCGGATGCCCAGAACATACCATAAATAATAATACTTTTACAATTGTTCAGAAACGTTGTTACTCGCAAGAAAATCTACGGACTTTTTCTTATTTGTTATCAAAAGAATCGTGGTATGATATATATTTTTGTTCAGTTGAGGAAAAATATGATAAATTTGATTACTTACTCAAATTCTATTTCAATAAAGCATTCCCCATGAAAACAATTAAACAGAGAAATTCAAATAATAAATAGATAACATATGCGTTAAAAGAAGAAAAAACCAACCTGGTTCAGTTAAGTAAACAATTTAGACAATCTAAAGATAAAGACACAAACACAAAATTGAAAAGAAAACTGATTGATTATAGGAAAAACATTAATGAAACAAAAAAAGCATATTATAATGATAAGATTCTCAAGTCGGAAAATATTGTAAAAACAGTATGGGGCATAATTAACTCTGAAGTAGGAAGCAAAAACTGTCAAAAACATTATGATAACTTTAAAATTAAAGTAGGTAATAAAACATTAACTGACCCTACAGATATTGGAAACAGTTTTAATGATTATTTTGTAAATATGGTTGATTTATCTAGCCAACATAGTCTCCAGCATGTCTGCCTTGATGAGACATCTAACGAATTTTCAAATGATAATTTAAGAAAACCAACTTTTAGATTTAAAACCTGTGTCTGCTAGGGATGTCAATAATGTATTAAGCTTAATGAAAAATAATTATTCAAGTGGAATTGATGAAATACCAGTTATACTTTTAAAATCTGCTAGAGAACATCTGTGTGAAATACTAGCACATTTAGTAAATTCGTCATTTATATCTGGCATCTTCCCTGATAAATTAAAAATAGCCAAAATTTTTCTGATACATAAAAAAGATGACAAAAAAGAAATGTCAAATTACCGTCCAGTATCTCTACTTCCCTCAACATCAAAAATTTATGAAAGAATCGTTCACTCTCAGCTAATGGCGTTTTTAGAGGAACATAATCTATTAGACGATAACCAGCATGGATTCCGTACTGGTAGATCGACAATAAGTGCTGCAGTACAATATTTAGAGTCGATAATAGATTTTGTTGATAAAGGGGAACATGCACTAGGTATTTTTATGGACCTTTCGAAGGCTTTCGGTAGCGTAGACCACTCAATTTTAATTAAGAAATTAAATTGTTTAGGAATAAATTCAACAAATTTAAAATGGTTTCAATCTTACCTTAATAATAGATTTCAATGTGTAGAAATTCCTTCGATATCCTTACCAAATAAAATCTCGAGAGTATCCTCCAAACTTAAAAAAAATAGTTTTTGGAGTTCCGCAAGGTTCAATTTTAGGACCATTGCAATTCTTGTGTTACTTGAAAGATATGCACCTTAGCTTAAAACACATTCCCCAAGAAAACCTGTGTTTATATGCAGATGATGCAAACCTCAAATTATCATCTAATTCAGTAGATGAGATAGAGAGGCTTTCATATTTTGAATTGAATAACATTAATTCTTTTTTAAATGAAAACAAATTATATATCTTTTAAAACCCAACAAAAAAAGGAAATAATTGAGCCAATGATCATAGTAAATAACCAACTAGTAACAAAAAATCAGAGTACCAAATTCTTAGGTCTGACTATTGATGAAAATCTTAATTGGGATCAACACGTACAATTGTTGATTACAAAATTAAACTCGGGAATTTATGCTTTGACGAAGATGTCTTTTATCTGTAGCACTGATACATTGAGGACAATCTATTTCTCTTATATACACTCTTATATTGCATATGGCCTCTGTTTGTATGGTGCTACGAAAAAATCAAATCTTGATGAAATTCTCCGGATACAGAAAAAATCTCTGAGAATTATGTTAGGACTAAAAATAAATGATTCTGTGAAAGAATATTTTAAGGAATTCAAAATTTTAACTGTCTACGGTCAATATATAATGGATACAATTATGTGCTCTAAAATTAAAAACTTAAATACTGGTATGACCAACGTAAATCATTTGTACAATACATGTAATAAAAATGATATTTTAATACCTCACCGTAGGCTAAATTTTTACACAAAAAAACCAACATACATTGGATCTAAATTTCTTAAATCCATTCCACTTGCTATCAAACAAGAAACAGAACATAAAATATTTAAAAAGAAAGCTTAAGGCATACTTGATAGACAAGGCTTTATATTCATTAGATGAATATTTTGATTTGCAAATCAGGTAGTTTTTATTTTAGTTTTATTGTAGGCTTATTTTATATTAGTTTTTAGCTAGTTTAAACTGACACTATTCAAATGTTACATCATTGTAACTAAAACGAATAAAGATTTTTTGACTTTAAAAGAATCACGTGTACAGCAGTTGTGTCACAAACTACATACATATTCCTTAATGCTATCAAGAATGTTCTGTACATTTGTTAATTATGGAACTTGAGGCACTAATTGAAGTGGATTGATCAAGTATTTATTTCCACTTCACAATATAGGACTTAGTTGCAACAAAAGTCACAATAAAGATGCATAGAGAGAGAGAGAGAACAACTTTATTCAAAATCATTAAGATTTGAAAGGCGTCAACAAATTACATTACTTCACATTTTTACAAACATAAAGTTACATTAAATAATCTGTCAACGTATCTCCAGGACAGGAACTCATCCACTGTGTAGAATGTTTGTTGAGCAATCCATTTTTTCAAATAGAATCTGAGTGGATGTTTCGACTGTTTAACTCATCTGGGAGAAGGTCGTAAAACTTGGTGCTGGTATCCTGGTTTCTTCGTGCAAGGTCAGTTAGAAAGCTTGAGGGGTGAAGTGTAAGAATGTTTCAGTTTGAATTCCGTTATTAATGTATGTAGACAACTCAGAGTTTTGAGAGTTCAAGAGCACTAATTGTATTTTGTAATTGATCTACCATTTTGACATAATCAACAAAAAGGTGGTTTTGTTGGGTGTTGTATTCTTCAAAGGTACTTTGTTTATCAAAGTGAAGTCTCTTTTCCTTTCCAAGTTGCACTTGTGTTTCATAAGTATCGTGTTAAACTAATGTTCGTTAATTATTACTTATATTTAACTAATTTAATTATTTTCTTCAGTTTCTAGTATCAGTTTAGTCTACTCTTAAAATTTTTTCTTTAAAAAAATTGTTTTTCCCTCTAGGAGTGCTGCTCCTATTTTTGCTGCCATTTTTAATTTTTCATCATCTTTTAATGTTATTTTTACTAAGACTGCTCTCTAGTTCATTTCTGGAAGTGTACAACAAATTTTGGTTCTTGGAACAGCTAGGGGTTGTTAGTACTGTGGCATCGCAATTTACCCTGCAATTACTAAATTTCCAAATATTAATTTCACTATCTGTTCACTTTTTTAAAAACGTTTCTGGAATATTCTGACAGCCTGGTGCTACATATCACAATGGCTAGTGCTTATCCCTAATTATTTTACTCTGTTTGTGCAAGAACCATAAGGGAATCTTGTGGGAATTGTAAGTTTAATCATTTAAATGTAAAAGTAAAACCCAGACAGTTAGATTTGTTAGGCAATGTCAGTGAGTAAACAGCTGCAATTGTCTGCTGGGTCACGTCACAAGTGCTGAGCTGGTTGTAATGAAGTCAAGCTGCAGTAGTCAGTTCGACATATGTTAGTAATTATTTTTTTGTTTTTTTTTTTAGATGTTTCAATATTACATGAGAAAAATTATTCTCTTAAACTTTATTTATACTAAATATGACGTGGCCTTAATGATTTACCTTGCTTGCTGTAGATATCATTATCTAGGTCAGTTGTGTTAACATTATTCTTAAGTCATCAAATGAGGATGTATAATAATTGTTTGAGGATCACACAGTACTCCAGGTAAAGTGTAATTAATAGGTAATTTATTGATTTGACCTAAAACCATCACTATTTCACTATTTCCTGGGACTACTATCACTATGAGTATTGGCAGGTAGCCATGTTGAAGTACCAAGCATACAGGTATGTCTCTTCTTCCTTGTAATCTGATGGTTGTACTCCCTCAACATAACCACTCTCCAGTTGTCATCCTAACTCAAATCCTTGCTCTGATAGTGGTTTTAAGTTGCTGTAATAAAAGTTGTTTGTGGTTCAAGATTCAAATATTCTTTATTCATACAAATATATATACAGAATTGCGTCACACTTTGTTGTTTAAAACTATATGTATAACCAAATTGATTCCTATATTTTTAATTAAATGACACACTTGTTTCAAAAAGGTGAAAATCTAATATAAACATAGGTACACAACCTACTATTTAATAATAATAAAGTGTAGTATTTACATAATTTACACACCTAACATGGTTCCAGCTAATACATAATTTATTTGGTTACACTATTGTAGCGTTTTTAAAGCTACATTGATTTATTTTTTTAATTAAAACTTAAATTAAATAAAAATGTTGGGATCGAAATATTGGGATTTAATTTTAGATTAGATTGTGAAATGTCAGGGTAAAAACGAACATGTAATCCTTTGGCAAGTTAGTACTGGTAGTTTTAAATTGTTAGGAAGGCAGGTTGATTGCCTTAAATTGATTAGAACTTGTCTTGTTGCGAGTATTGTTCTCCTGGTTTGATACAGCTGACCAATGAGAAAACACCGCGGATGTCCTGCAAAGTTGATTGGAAAGGGAAGTATTTAAGCGCCCGCTCATAATTTTCGCCCTTCTTTTGGTTATTTTCGTGATTAAGTTGATTACAGTGCGCCGTGTTTCTTAAATTTTTTTCCGCGAGGGATTTTGAGGAAAAAATTAAATTCATAGAAACTACAGAGCAATCTGAATAACTTATTCTCGAGGAACAATAGAGCATAATAGAATCATACAAGTTACATTTGGTTCATGCTTGCAAGAAAAGTGAATTAAAATTGAACCTTGTTAATAACTTTAATTGAGATTTGGAAAAGTAGTAATTTATTAATATTTAATTGAATCTGTTTTATTGTGAATTATTAATTGGAAATTAATTGAACATTAATAATTGTTTGAGAGAGTTGTAATCGGAATTGCAGAGACTTGAAAGTTAAGGTTCAAATAGTGGAAAGAGAAGTTTAAATTTTTATTTTGAATGAACTTAGAAGTGAACATTTTTATTTTAGTTATTTCCAAGTGGTATTTGGTTTTAATTTTAAAACTTTATTATTTTATTTTAGAAGAGAGCTCTGATTTTTAGTATGATATATTTGATTAATATTTTTATTTCTTGCCAAAGGAATTTTTAAATTACTAAAAGGTTTGTAAATTTTTTGTGGAAAATAGAGTGATAAAAATTTTGAAACGTTGAACTTATTAATTTGCCAGTTTAAAATAAATCCATTATTTTATTTAGAACTGTGATTTTTATTTTAGACAAACCAGATAATATTTAATAGTTAACAAATTTAGTAATAAATTGTCCTTACTATTCACTAATCAAAAAATATTTTATATCGTCTTGGATGTCTTATTGATAATTTAAATATTAATACTCTGGAATATTAATATCTACAATCGAAGTCGTTATAACTATCCTGATTTTTAAATTAAAAAAACTCTTCTATTAAATAACAGTTAATTTCTAATAAATAAGATTTTACGTTTGATATAAAATGACTATTACTAACTTCACAAGCTATTTTTGTTGGAAGATATTGAAAAAACTTTAATCCAGCATAAGAGGTCTTTTTTTGTATATCTCAAAATAGTGTCTTTCAGTACTTACTAAACTTCTTGTACTATATCCATGATTACACTCTTGCCTGATTAACAAATTGTTTTGGTGACAGTATTTAAGTGTTTCCATGATGTATAAATCGTACACTGTGGGTATTTCTAAATTTTTAACTGATTCATTAAATTCTAAACCAATATTTCATCAAGATTCTCTTTTGAAGTTCCACCATAAATGCTTATGCCATATAAAATATGGGATTGAAACAGTGTTAAGTAAACCGTCTTATGAGTTTTCACGTCAGTAATATCTGATTCTCCTCAGAGCGTACACGCCGGATGACAATGTTTTTAATTTAACATAAGAGTCAAATTATTATCAACTAATAATCCGAGAAACTTTTATCAGTTAGTTGTTCAACTGTATAATCTTCTATCAAAAAATTAGGGCTTATTGGGTTTCGCTTTTGTCTAGTATGAAATACGATAAAGCTGGTTTTGCCAGTGTTTAGTAATAGGTTATTGTTATTCAAAAATTGTTTTATTTTTGTTAATTCTATTGAGGCTATTTTCTCCATTTCTGTTTGATTTTTTCCTGTAAAAAGTATATTAGCATCATCAGCGTAAAGGACCATGCTAACTGTATTGTTTTTACACAAAGCAGGCAATCCAGTCAAATAGCATAAAAACAAGAGTGGACCCAAAATGGATCCCTGCGGTACTCCAAATTTTTTTTTACTAAGTGATGACCTATGGTTTTGTATAAAATTGTCGGATTGATATTTTATTTCAACAAACTGAGAACGGTTGGTTAAATATGATTCAAACCACTGTATCTCTTTACCTTTAATTCCGAGTTTATAAAGAACATTAAGCATTCGTTTGTGTGAGACTGTCGAAAGCTTTTGAAATATCTAAAAATACACCAATAGCATTTTTCTTTTCCATCTATTGCATCAATTATATTTTGTATAAAATTGTTGACCTACCAGCTCTGAAATCATGTTGTTGTTCATCTAACATTTTATTAACTTCAATATATTGTACTAATTGATTATAGACAACATGCTCATACATTTTTGAGAAGGCTGGAAGTAGTGAAACTGGCCTGTAACTTGATACCTCTTCTAGTTTTCCTTTTTTGAATATCGGTATAAATTTTGATATTTTTAGTTTGTAAAGAAAAATGCCGGTAATTAAAGATGAATTTATCACATGTGCGAGTGGTTTTAAAATAGTGTCCTTGATTTGTTTGACTAGACTGATAGATATGTCATCAAAACCAGTAGAATTTTTGTTTTTGAAAGAGTTAATAATTTTTAAGATTTCCTTATCAGTAACTTGGGTAAATTTGAAAACTGCTTGTTAGTTGAAATTCTGCAATCGCGTCTGGATTTGGATTTGCGTCCAAGTTAGGAATGACACTTTCTCTTACTACATTTGTAAAAAAGTTATTAAATACTCGACAGACTGTGTCAAGGCAGTTTGTTATTGACTCATCATGTGTTATTTTAAAATTTACTATGGCGTTTGACTGTTTCCCCACCTCACTATTTATTAATCCCCAACTAGTCTTTACACAATTTTCAGAATTTACAATTCTAGAATAAAAATATAGTTTTTTTTACTTCTCTTGTTTTAGTTTTTATTTCTTTTTTCTTTTCCTTTAAGGTAATCAGTTTTAAATAAACGACTTAGCTGTAAAATTTCTTTTCTACCATCCCGTATTTCTTGATTTACCCATTCAAATCCTCTGTTAACACTAACACTTCTTAATACTTTAGGAAAGTACAAGTTAAAATAGTAAAGAAAACAGTCCAAAAACGCATTAAATTTTTGGTCCACCTCCATCCAGGACTCCTGGGCAATATGTCTCTGAAACATTTTATTTGGTTTATTAAATTTCCTGATAGTTTGCTTACACTTTTGATTAGATTTTGAGGGTTCGTGAACTATTTCTACTAACTATGTGTCATGATCCGAGAGCTCCGTAATTATACCAGTTACTTTTAAACTTTGCATATTACTGAGACAATTGCAGAGACTGTGCTTTTAGTTGTCCTAGTAGGACAGTCCACCAGGTACTTTACACCAACAGAAATAAGTAAATTATTGAATTTTAAAAATGAAGAAGACATTTTCTTTAATATTAAAGTCTCCAATTATGATTAATTTATATAAGGTTGCTGTTAGCACATTTAACAATATTTCTAACTTATCAAAAAATACTCTTTCAAAACATTTTTTAGGTGACCTGTAAAAACAAACAAGGTTAGCCCTCTGATTTCTTTTTGTCGTCTATGTAGGGATTTCTTGGATAATTGTTTGGTGAAGGAGCATAGATAACTAGATGCAGCGTGTTTTTCCCATAACTTCAATCACTTTGGCTGAAGGTGCTCTATTCCATTGCTAACCTCTCAAATAAGATGTTGAGATAACTGTAATGAACATGAGAACAAAAAGCAGAGCTGGATGGTGTGAACAAGTCATCCCATGAAGGAAACCCTTCATGTACCTGTAATATTACAGCTTTAGTCCACTTGTTAACCTGATATCGAATCCTGTCCCAGCAGGTTTAACGGTTCCACAGAAAAATTGTTTGTCCTTGCTCTTGGATATGGTTATCTGTGAAATGGCTGCAATGCGGTTGCAGTATTTACTATAATTCTATACAGTCTTGTCCATAGCTCTGCAGGCTTTCATGTTAATCTAATGGTTAGTAGGACAATTAAAGAATCTGACTGTATTGAGCCAGCTAGACTTTTAATCTATCAGCATCATGTCACTAATCAGCACTGTTTTCTTTCATCAGGTTGTGGTGTACAACCTTCGGGAAGCGAACATATTGGCTTATGCCAGCATTGCTTTGAATAATATAGCTGTACTGAATCAAGAATATTTTTATTGCCATCCCACACAACAATGCATTGACAAAGTCATAGAGTTTAAAATATGTCCTTAAAACATATATAATATACAAATACAAACACATACACAAACCTTAACATAGCCTACATGGCACAGTTATATCCTTAATGCTGAGCATACATGGATGAACTACATGAAAATCCTATCACTTATATTGTAAAGATATATTTCTTCGATAGAATAGAATGCATTTTGATTCAACCATTTAGACACAGCTATTTTAAAATTATTACATGAAATTTCCCTAACTTCTAATGGTAACTTGTTAAAGAGCTTTATGCCTATATACTGAAATATCACAGTCTTGTGATACCTCTCAGATGGACGATCAAAATCGTGTTAGCTTTATGCAATTTTGTTGAGGTGTTCAGTAGTGTGATTCACTGCTTTTGCTAATTGTTCGACATCTTTCTGGTTGTTTCAAGGGTTGTGTTCTGAGTAAGTTAAGGAACAGTTGTATGTGCTCAGAAATTCATTACTCGTGATAGTAGTAAACTATTATATAAAGGTAGCCTTGGTTCTACATCACCTTCCAAAGTAGCAACTGACCTCTCCTTAAGTAGATGGTTTGCTACATTCTCAGATTGTGGGTTGGGGGGGGGGGGGCATGGACTTTTGAGGAAGCATCTTCACAGAGTTGGTATTTTTAGGGTCGATCTGCCTAGATTAGTTGTTATGTAGCAGGAGGAAACTGCTGATACTTACCTTTTGACTATCCTATGTTAATAAGCAAATGTGGCATCTTGGCATTCCAGACAAGAATTGTGAATGCCTCAAGGAAGAACTAATTGGTTGTTTTTGTATTTTACATGTCTTAGACCAATCCATTCTGATATGTAAAGTTGGTCAGCAGCCTACTCTTGGGTTGAAGCAGTGCACTATGCATGAAGAGTTGATTATTTGAGAGGTTTCTGACATTAATTAAATTCATGTAAGATGTTCTACCTCTGGAGCTTAAGAGAGGACAGACTGACATAGGGGTATGTAAGAGATGAGACACTCGCATGTTGGAAATATAGATGGAGTTATTCTGAAAATCAATAAAGGTGGTAAGAGAAATCCTCAGCCATAAGAGAAGTGAAGCAAGACTGAAATTAATTTAAGTTGAATACAACATTTGCAGAAATAAACAGCAAATGTAGGAAGTTTCGGTAGGTAAATCCAAAGTGAAGAAAAATGAGTCCCACACAAGGAGAGCATACTAGATGAACAGCCCCTAGGTGTATAAATATATCGTCCTGAAGGAAGAGAAATTTGATTTAATTAATATTAGTGTATAAGAGATTACAGAACAAGGCAGACAAGTTAAACGTTAATTTGCCAAAATATGCAGAACTTGGATATATTGCCTTGTTCACAAGAAAACTTATAAAAACTAGGAGATGCCTAGTTCTTCAGCCTTTTACTCTTACAGTCTACAATTCTCTATCTGGCCAATCTATCCTGTACAAGAAATAAGAGTATAGCAACTGTCCATTAGGAGGGTGCCAATCCCTCTATCAGCCACAATCCAGAACCGTAACAGCCATGCTTGAGCTGTATAAACACTACAATCCTTATCAAAAATGACAGGCTAAATATTACTAAACTTTTCATTAAGACTCATGAATTAACCAGTCAAGTTCTTAATAAAATACTTACCTATAACGATTGGCAATAATTTTTAAAACCTATAAAAGGCAACCATGCCAATTAAAATATATGGGTTATAGAGAATTTTAATTCAATGTTTACACAAACCTAAATAATCATAAAATAGTGATTTAAATACCCAACCACTTTATTATGTAAATAATAAGGGCCCCATTACTTATGAAAAGAAAACATATTCTTATTGAGTTAGGTTATAGAAAAACACAAATTGTTCTTAATTTTTTTATTAATGCAGGTAAAAAATAAACAATGAAAAACAAGAAAACAATCTTTGCTGCCTTGTCATAAATATTGAGAACAATGTCAAGCAAATTAGGGGACAAAAACATCACTGGGATTTAACAAAAACTGAAATGCTATAAATTAATAAATATTATAATCTATGTCTACATAAAATTAACTATTAATAAAACTTACAGTATTTACAAAATACATTAAAATCAACAACCTTGTGCAATAAATTATTTACCCAGATTAGTTTAAGTTCAGAGTTAACTACAAATAATTAGTAAGGACACAGTCATTAATTTAATTTTTCTAGGTCTTAATAAAATTATTAAACAAGAACTAGAAAAATATAATAGGCTTTAAAAAATTATTACATAATAAAATCATTTGTGATAATCTCTTTTTAATTTAGCCTTGGGAGCAATCATCATTGCTAGTTTTACTAAGGAAGTGCAAAGCAATACATTAATTTTTAATTACATGTAATTCATAAAATAAAAATGTCTTCATGAAGAATTGAAACTAGTACCCTCTGCTATGTAACAACTCTTTGTTTATATGTGCTGTAGTAAACATTCTCACATTATTTGAATGAGATAAAAAAATCAAGATATAGAACTAATTTTTCCAGTACAAACAGTGAATGAATTTTATCATTAAATTCTATTGTTTCTACAATGTACTGAACATGTACAATAAAATTATAAATAGGATGGGTAGCACCTATAATTTCTTATACAGTCATGGCATAAGCTTGCCAGAGTTGTAAAACTGTAATGAATTATTTTACAATACAATCTCCAGTTCAACATTTAATATATAATATATGTGTATTGTACATAATATGGGAAAAGAAAATTTGGATTGTCCATCACAATATTCCCCTAAAAATAGGTTTTAAGTCAACCTACATTTAATTGATTAAATTGTGTACTCATAATTAAAACAAAAATCAATTAATGATAAATTTACCCAAAGCTGAATATTATAAAACATTATTGTTTCATCAAACAAAATTATTAGTAGTTTAAATAAAGTGCCAACTCCTTATCTGAATGTTTGGGTTTATTACAAATGGCTTTTTCTTAATTTGTTAGCAGACACATACTTTAAATGTGTTTTAATTAAATGAAGAGATTTTCTTCATTAACTCGAAGAAAACATGGATCTCTATGATTGTGCCAACTCCTACCACTTGTTATGTTGGTAATTCTGTATTAACGTGATAGAATATAATTAGAGAACTACAGGCCAGAGCTTACGCACTTTTGCTTTCCTGATAAGAATATATGCTATCTTGCAGCTGTTGAAACAGAATTCTTTAATTCTTTCCTTTTGCCAGTTCGTTATTTAGAAGAAACATGTTTGAATATATTTTCAGCTGATGATTCATAATAGGGTTCTAAACTGTTTAACCCTACAACTGGCAATAGTGAAACTACTGGCAAGACAATCTTGGCGTGTTTGCTAGGTATATTTCAAAATATCCTACAAGTATAGTTTTTATACTTACCCCATCATGTTGCACAACTGTTGGATTCATAAAAAATTAAATTTCATGCTCTATCATAATGATAAAGTCTTGTAACCATTTAGCAAACTTTTTATGTGTAGAACACAAAAGCTTTGTCAATAAACTAAAGTTCTAATTTTATTCCTTTTGACAATTTTTTAAATATTTTGTGTGACTACGGTATATATCATAAATAATATTAATATAGTTATAAAAAATCAGTATAAGTACAAAAAACCAGTATAATTTCAAAAAAGTAATTACTCTTGAATTAGAATTTCAATATAAAACAAAACATTAAATTCTCAAAAAAAAAAACTTATTTCAAATATTATAAAATTTTTATTGCTAATGGAAAGGAAAATCAGCAAGTGTACCTTGAAAACTTATTTCTAGGTTCCACTGATTTGAAAGGAATACATAAAAGTACATATGTTTTGAAATTTTTGATTTGATTGCAGTTGATGTGGGAAGCAAGGGTTGCCAATTTACTTTTTCTAGGCACTGTAATCACTCAAACTATTGAAATAAAGGTGAATTAGCACTTCTGCTTCTCACATTGACTCCATAAAACAAAGTGGACAGACAACTGGAATACTCTCTAATGGTTGGATTGCAGTGCAATCAAAAATTTCTAAATATTTGTACTGTTATGTGTTTCTTTCAATTAAGTGGACCCTGAAGGAAGTTTTCAAAGTACTCCTGCTAATTTCTCTATTAGGGAATCCTTGGGTTTCAGCCATATGAATTCAAACCATTATATAAAGTTAGGTCCACGTGATGAAAACACCAACCTTTGAGAAAATCTATTACAATTGATAATAAAGCTAGGCAATTAAATATGCTTTGAAAGTTTAACATTCATGTTCAGTGACAAATAATTATGATTTTTTACCAAAATCAATAACTTTTTTGGAATTATTTGTTTAGTAAAACTACAGTATCTTATATAACAAAATCAGCACACGTTCCTGAGTTTTAAATAAACATACATAAACATAAGCTATATTTTGAAAGTGAAATAAGTAGCTACATGAATGAAAATAACTTTTTCAAAGACTCACTGTTAGTCTTTTGCCAGTTCTAAGGTTAGTATTTTCTTTTGAATAGACATAGGTGGAAAGTATTACACGTCATCATGTAATTTGCAGAAAGCAAAAGTGTATCATTTACTGGAAAATTAGTCTTGGAGAAAGTCAGTTATTAGTATAATTGATTTAAATGTGACCTTAATAATTTAAATTTTATATACCAGGTGTGGCTAGAAAATAACCGGATTAGTATTAGTGCTGTCACAGAACGAATGCAATAAGGTTGAATATCATACAGCCCGGTCACGTGACTCCCTTCCCACATGTTTTTGTCTGGCTCCCACACTTATTCTGCCCGGAGCTGATCATTTTCCGTAACACTATTCATGACTTCCATCGCTTTTTTTTCTTTTACAGCTTCAACAATCTCAAATCCCGTTCCTTTCAAAGCTGAATTTACTTTAGGAACAAAAAAAGTCACAGGGGGCCAAGACGGAGATGATATATTTGGTCAAAAACGTCTTCACTGACAAAGCTTTGTAAGCTAGATCATTGCCCTGGTATGATTAATTTCTTTCAATGATGTATTTTTCACTCATATCCAACTAATAATCAAAAACAGTGTGTAAAATAGTGTGTTCTAGGCCTAAATGTTAGAAATAATGTTTTTACAGTAAAACATTTACGAATATAGTGTTATGTATATGAAGTTGGCTAAGTTTTTTCATATTCATAAACCACATTTTGTTGACATCAATACCATGATACTTTAGTGATTACACTAGTGTAATGGTCTGACCTTCATTATGTAGTTTATTTTACGTTCAAGCAAATACAGATAGATGGTTTGGAATTGCAGGGAGGAGTCAGCACCCCCCCCCCCCCCCACCCCCCCCCCCCCCCACCCCCCCCCCCCCCCACCCCCCCCCCCCCCCACCCCCCCCCCCCCCCACCCCCCCCCCCCCCCACCAATTGAAATCGCAACGCACCTACACACAGCAGTACTATACGGGAACAGAGCGCTGTTGACTCACTGTAGTGACCGGTTCGTTTTCAATGCCTTAATATGGGACGGAGCTAGGCTCGGCCCCTCCACTCCCAATAAACCGGTTCGAGGTACGGTCGGCTTTACTCGCCGCTACGCCCGCACTACTGATTGGCGGGGGTTTTTTTCGGGGGGGATACTTTTTGGTTAGAACCCTCGTTCACATTGCTTATGAGTTTTTCATTGTAGTGAAGAATTCTTCCAGTGTGTAAAGTGGTCGTTCCATACAGCCAGTCATGCAGTTTTTTTTCTTGAGTTTCGTTGAGCTGAGGTTCTTCATGGATTTCAGGTAGTGCATTATATAATTTGCGTTCCCATGTATGATGGCTTCTTACTGTATTGAGTGGAGTGGTGAATTGGAAGAATGTAGTCTTTGGTTCGTCTTGTATTATAACTGTGAACATTTTCTCCTCGGTTTGTAATCCTGTTGGTATGTGTAGATCAAGGGCGTATATAAGGGGGGGGCTCAGGGGGCTCGAGCCCCCCCGAAATTTGAAACACAAAAAAAATATTGTAACTTATATACGATAATTTATTTTTATTTTCAATAAGCTGTGCTTCTATACTTTTCGACTACATTAGTATTTATAGTTTATAGTGGAATTTTTAAGAATACATTATGATACCTAACAATATTCAATATTTATTTTTTTCAGAGGTTGAAATTACTAATATTTTGTAAGCATGCAAATAAGCGTTGCAACTGTAAAGAGTGCGAGGTAGCCTGACGCTCCTGACTGTCGCGTTCGGCCGCTCGTGTAGTGCCAGCACCAGGCATGCGTATATGACGATGACGTGTCGCCGCGGCCCCGCTGCCTAGCAAACCCTCCTCCTCCTACAACCCCCCACCCACTCCCACCACACCTGACCTCATTCCGCACTACCACGCCATTGTCTGCTGTTGTCTAGTGCGTATCACCCGTGGTGACATTTTAAGTGCTGTATGCATATGTGCTGTGACTGTAGTGACTGTTATCAAGTGATATGTTTTGTTGTCGCGTTATTCAAACATGATTGATTACTTTATAGTTGACAGTTTACGTGTGAAGTACATAGGCTACATTAAACATTTAAAATGAAGAGACAGAGTTCGATTCAAGCTTTTTTCGTGAGAAAAAAACGTGTTTCGTCTGAGATCGACGAGCAGACATCGTTTGAAATAACACCGAGTCCCTCCACTTGTGCTACATCAACTGGCAGCGTTGTTGAGATCAAGGATCACACAGGTGAAATTGAACATAACCTTAACGAGAGTAATCACACTTTGTTAGTTCACAATATCAATGATATTGGTCAATTACTGCTCCTCAACTTCCTTTTCACTTCAAAATGAAGAGAAAATTTCAATTATTGAGAACTGTTGGAAGCCTCAACGTAGTTACGAATTTCCTAAAGTTGAAAATAACAGAAGTTTTCAAATATAAGTGGTTGGAAGACTTCAAATGGTTAGCTTATTCGGAAGCAAAGGAAGGGGCCCTGTGTAAATATTGTGTTTTTTTCTCACACAACACAGGTGGGAAAGGAAACCATCAGAGTTTAGGAGTATTAGTATCAAAAACCACTTACTACAAAGCTTAAGAAAGCTAGGGAGGTTTTCATGCAACATGAAAATAAACAATATCATAAAACTGCAATGTTAATGGCTGAAGGACGTAAAATCCTGTAGTACATGGAAAAACAGAAAGTGTGATAAACCAGTATCAACATGCAGAGAAAAATGAATGTTCAGGAAAACAAAAATAGAATTATACCGATAATCCAGACAATTAGATTTTGTGGAAGGCAAACAAATTGCTCTTAGAGGGCATCGTGATGGTGGAAGAGTGGATCTTGACGAGCTATACAAAATGATGGTTAATTTTTCGCTCTTTTATTAAGGTACAGGGCTAATTTACGGGGACAATAATCTTAAAACACAGCTAGAAACTGGTGGTGGCAAAACTATGTATACTAGTTCTGTTATCCAAAATGAAATTATAGGTATTTTTTGGGTTCCCAAATACAGTCAAAAATTGTATCCAACGTGAGAAAAATCTGTATTTTATTCAGTATTAGCAGATGAGACAACAGACATTAGCCAAATTGAACAATTTTCCCTCTGTGTCCGATATGTTGACGAGGAATTGTTTAAAAATTAGGGAAGATTTTCTGGCTTTTGTACCCGTGTATGATGTAACAGGGTCAAGGTTTAGCCAATACATTAATGTCAAGTCTAACCAGTCTTGGACTTGATTTAAACAATTTACGTGGTCAAGGATATGATGGGGCTTCTGTCATGAGTGGCCAGTTCAGAGGGGTACAAGCATACATAAGTGAAAAAGTACCCTCAGCATATACAACACATTGTTCCTCTCACTCTCTTAACTTATGTCTATCTGATGCATAAAAAATCCCTATGATAAGGAATTGTATGGGTGTCATCAGTGAGGGTTGTGTAGTTTCTTTCACAAGTCAGCTAAGAGAACTGCGATACTTAAGTCAAGTATTTCTGAATGCTGCCCTGAGATGAAAAGAAAAAAACTTATATGTCTGTGTGAGACTCGCTGGGTGCAACGCCACGATTCAGTTATAATGTTTAAAGAAGCTTTGGAGCCTATAATTACCGCTCTATCAACTATTGAAGAAGAATCGACTGCAGAAGCTTCTGTAAAAGCACACACACTAATTGCCATCCGTGACCAGTTTTCAGTTTGTTGCATGTCTTTTTTATTTTGAACAACTTGCTTTCTTTGACTATCCGCCTTTCAGAGATGCTCCAAAAGAAAGATATAGATCTTGCTCAAGCCAACAAACAGATTTCCAATGTATTGGAACTAGTAAAGGAAAGGCGAAGCAAAGCAGAAGAGACATTCCAGGCTTTGTTCAGTGAGCTAAAAGTAAGCACTGACAAATTAGGTATCAAAGAGGAAACCCCCCGTACATGTCGCAAGCAAACTAATCGCTGCAATACTCCTTATACAAACGTGGAAGAATACTACCGGCGTGTAGTGTATATACCATACCTTGACGATTTCTGCTGTTCACTTCAGGGGCGTTTTAAAAACCACAGGGAAGTAATCGACTCACTACAGAATGTTCTTCCTGAGCACTGCATTAAAAACGGAATTTTTCCATCCCTGGAACCTGCCCTGACGTTTTATGAAAAAAGATCTATCTTTCAGAGATGAGGTACGAAGTGAATTTCTACTGTGGAAACAAAAGTGGAATCGTGAAGAAAAAAGAAAGTTTGCCAAAAACTGCAGAATTTTCTGCTCTTGAAAAATGTGATAAAGACTATTTCCCAAACATGTTTAATATTTTGAAATTGTTAGCGGTTTTTACCCGTTTCAGTGGCTTCTGCAGAAAGGAGCTTTTCATCTCTCCGAAGACTTAAAACGTATCTGAGAAACACAAACTTCGGAAAACAGGTTGAATGGTCTTGCACTTTTATCTATTCATAGAGACATTACCATAACTGATGAGGAAGTTTTAAAACAATTTTCACTGAAGTCTAGAAATTTGGATTTTGTTTTGTAAAATGACAATAAACAGTGTTTCATGAATACTTTTAGCTATATTTCATTTTCTTCCCTTGTAAACAGTTCATAAAGTAGGCCTACAATAACTGGTTATTGTAGCTTGGAAGGCTGTTTTGAGATTTTAGTTTTTTTAACGATATAAATATGTTGAATTGTGTGCATACTGAAATTACTATTTCTGATTTCATTAAGGTAAAATTAAAAAAAAAACTAAAATAACAATTCAATTGCTAAAATAAATATAGTATATAGTCAACATTTATTAGTTTCAAACTTATAATATTGTGGTGTGTTGTTGTGTTTTAGATACGTAGGACAATATATTTCTTTGTATAACAACTATTTTAAACCAAAGATTTTAAAAATAGGACTTTATAGCCTCTATTATTTTCTATTTTTAACAACTGAAAACTACCAAACTAGCAGACACTTAAGTTTTGAATTTTAATTTTATACAAAAATAATATACAAAGGATACAGGTCCTTCTATATAAACATAATATACGCTACTAAAATGGAAAAGTGAAACCTGCTCGAAAAGAAGGAAACTCGCCATGAAAAACTTAAAAATCTCTCCGAAAGAGTGATTTTAATTCTTTCCATTTTAGCGTTTATACATGCCAAAAACCTTAAAACCTGTGTTTTTAAGACTTAAATTGGCAAAAATTTTCCCGGGGGAGGACCCCCGGACCCCCCTTCTACTGGGGGGTATGGAATATCGTGAAATTCTTAGTCCCCCCGTATTTCAGCCCCCCCCAAAATATTTTTCTATCATACGCCACTGGTGTAGATAATCACAATGTGTATGTATAGACAGACCACTGTTAGGATTCCCAAAGTTTTGAAAAATTCGAAGTTGAACATAGAAACACATTCTTGTCAATGAAGAAATTAAGTTTCATGCAATATTTCAAGTCTACAGATGAAATCTTTCTCAAGACATCTTGTGACATGATACAATCACATTTTTGTTCATTTACTTGGGTTTCATATCAGTGTTACAAAACATAAAAGTCTATACACCCAGTGACTATAAAATGATGGTGGATGTTTTGAAATAATTACGCTACATATGTTAATATGTCACAGATTAAAATCTCTAATGTGTATACTGAGTATGTTTACAAATTTATTTACTCTGCTATTCACTAACTCTCAGCCAAATCCCATGGAGTGACATACGTCATAACTGAACTCAGTGTTCCTCATATAGAAAAAAAGCTTCATGCAAAATTTCAAATTAATACCTTTTCACAGATATTGTGCGGACAGACCGAATTTTTTCAGCCCCACGAGTGTTAGACTTTGCTAAAGCTCAGCCAACTACAAATAAGTACTTCTATTACTTGCTTTTATGACATTACACTGTGAAAAAACAACATAACAAAGAACCAGAATTTTGTTTTGTAATTCAGTACTTTGTGTAACTATATGCGGCTGCTGGAGATCCTGTGAAGCACAAAGAGAGAGATCCATTAATTTAATGTATTACAGAAAAATAGGCTCTCCCTCAGTATGAATTTTTTGTCTAACTTATAATTACCAAGTAAACAGTAAAAATGCACTATTATTTGTTAACCATACCAATAACCACAAGCAAAACGTTCTCAGGACTCATATAGTAGTGAAGGTTTTAAATTAGCAGGAAAAGAAAAACCTTTGTTGAACATACCCTAATTTTATCCGAAATGTTCTTAGACAGTTGCACCATATCTTTGGCCATCGTCATCAGCTTGCTCAGGTCCTGGAATGCTGCCGAGATACTCTTATCAGTGGCCTTGTGTTTTTCTTGGATACTTCTTTCAATTCCAACAATTCCAGTCCGCAGCTTTATTGTCTGAAATTGAAGTGCTTAAAATTATTTTATTTAGCATTCCAACATCACACTAAATGTATTGTTTCAATCACTTATAAAGCTGTAAAACAGTTTAAAAACCAAATTTAAAAAGTAGTGCTCAATGCTAGATTCTAAAATCTTCTCAATGAATTTGGCATAAATCAACATTTTAGACAGAGATACCCTATTTTGCACTCCAACTTGGCTCTGAGGTTGCACTGGATTTTGCTCCCATCTTTTCTTCTGAATATTATCTTGTAATATCTGTACGAAGTCTTCTCGAAGTCCTTCTTTAAATGATAATTTTACATAATCGTAAAGACTCTTGATTACTGGACCTAAATTTTTATCTGAAAGAAAAAGAAATCTTCAGCACAATTTGTATTTTAAATTTTAAAGCAGTCTGTATTTATCACAAATCTCCTATAATTTAATAACTAGGGAGGTTACATACAATTTTACAATTATTGGTAAACATTACTGGATACAATATTAGGTGGTAAATTAACTAAAACAGTAAAAATGTAGAAAGAAAGTAGCTACTCCATTTAATTTATGTTCCTATGTTAACAGTGAAATGAGAAGTAATTTTTGTAACTTGATTTATCACTCACAAAAATTATACATTAGATTTAGAAAATGCAAGTCTCAACTTTAGCAGTGAAAAAGGATAAATTTTACTTCAACCCCAAGAGATTACAAAACACTTAAGTATGTCACATGATACTATAGGTTTATATCTTGTCTTAGTTACTTAAGGAGATCATTATTGGGATTTTCTAACACATGTACGAGGGTCTTCCAGAAAGTAAAGAACGATTGCGCATCACGGGCGGCGCAGTTCCCCCACCACCGCGGTAGATAGTTTGTTCGTTAGCCACACCTTCTGCCTCAGTGTGAGCTGAGTAGCGGTACCGTGAGGTCACGTTTGCGTCTCCTGTGAAAGTTTAAAATGGCGGCGTTAATTGAAAATTCCCGCCAAGTGTGAACTGCGTAGTGTGATACGGTTTCTGAATGCACAGAATGTTCGACTTATTGAAATTTATAGGCAAATTAAGGCAGTTTACGGTGACAATGCGATGAACGAGTCATCAGTGAGAAAATGGTGCATTCAATTTAAGGAAGGTCGAACTAATGTGCACGACGAGGAACGAAGTGGAAGGCCGTCACTCGTTACTGACGAGTTGGCAGCGAAAGTTGATGGAAAAAATTCAACAAAACCGTCGTTTCACTTTGAGTGGTCTAGTGGAATTTTTTCCACAAATTTCAAGGTCGCTTTTGCACGAAATAGTGACTGAACGTCTTGGTTATCAGAAAATGTGTGCTCGTTGGGTGCCTAAGATTCTTACTGATGTCCACAAGACTAAACGGATGGGAGCAGCTCTTGAGTTTTTGACTCAGTATGACGAAGAAGGTGATGCGTTTCTTGACCGCATCGTAACGGGTGACGAAACTTGGGTTTCCTATCGAACCCCGGAAACAAAGCTCCAGTCAATGGAATGGCATCACTCGAATTCACCAACAAAAAACAGGAAAGAAAAACCAAATTTGAACACCAGGAAATTGATGGCAACAGTTTTTTGGGACCGAAAAGGCCTAATCCATGTGGAGTTCATGCCGAGAGGCGAAACAATCAACTCAGAGGCCTACATCGAGACCTTGCATCGGCTTCGCCGCGCTATTCAGAACAAACGACGCGGAATGCTGTCGTCGAAAGTGGTGCTGATCCACGACAATGCTCGGCCTCATTGCAGTGCACGAACCAAAGCAGAACTCAATTCTTTCAAATGGCAATTCTTCGGACACCCTCCGTATAGTCCAGATCTGGCTCCGAGTGACTATCACTTGTTTCCAAAGTTGAAAGTGTTTTTAGGCGGAAAAAACTTTTTGGGTGACGAAGACCTCAAAGAAGGAGTAAAAACGTGGCTTCATTCCTTGGCGGCAGAACAGTATAACGTCGGTATAGAAAAACTGGTGCCACGCTACAACAAGTGCCTTGACAGTTCCGGCGATTTTGTAGAAAAATAGAGTAAGTTTATAAGTATTTATAAATAAATTTTCATGCTCTTATCTTTTGTTTTTATTGACTTATAACAAAACGTTCTTTACTTTCTGGAAGACCCTCGTATATAGACATTTTAGGTCAGGTGAGAGGAGATGCAATACAAGATGCTCCATGATCGTAGAGTATCGGTGATCGGGAGGATCACATCTAGTGACCAGTTCGCTTCATGTTAGCACCTCCAATCAATTTCATTATTACTTATCTCTTATTTGCATTATTTTATTACCACTTCAAGTCCAGATTCCTTACTGTAATCCAATAAAACTTCAAAAGAATGCATATCATGTTATTTGGCGGAATCAATGTTTTACACGTAATAATTGTAGATTTTTTTTTTTACAAAGAAGGAGAGGCCGATCTCCTTTTAAGCCTTATTCTGTCCGTCCTCATGAGCCACTGGCCTGTGCGAGGATCTTATCAAACAGAATAAGGGGGAGAGTATAAGGTTGATGGTACTGATAAAAAGTGCACCGGTCACAGACAGGATTTGAACCTGCGGTATCTCTAACTCAGACCCAAAGTCCAACGACTTAGACCGCTCGGCCATCGGCCACTCCCAGATGGCCTCTATTGGCACCTAGTAATCGTATTCTATGACATTCATAAGAATCTTGGTAACATAATTCACCAGGACACAGCACAATGTACTTTTTTAGTTTGGTTACTTTTCAAAGCAAAAGTTGAGTATTTACAGTTGTACTGAGCATATCAAACATGTTTAAATAGTTGTAAATACATGTACATAAATGTTTCAATGAAATTAATTTTAATCAAAAAACTGTTGTGTCACAAGAAACAAGAAAGTAAAGGAAATTCAACCATGTACACCAGTTTTACTAAATATAGTTTTGAAACCAATGATTTTAGTATTATCATTAAAAATATTAGTATTAATATCCTGAAGGCCATGCATTCAGGGGTAACACATTAAGACCTTAGTAAAAATGTATTATATAATTAGTAATTAAAATCTAGCTTCTGATTTTTACAAGTTTTACTTTATCCGAAACTGAACACACTGTCGGACAAACACTTTTTTTACCTTTAGGAGCTTCTGTCAAATGTAGTACCACTTTCTTTGATTTTGAAAATCCAAATCCACTAGATGATTCTTCCTCAACGAAAACAATCAGTTTGAGAGACAGTGACAAACACGTCAAACCTTGAGCAATGTCTCCTGCTTGACCCCACAATAACCTGTGGCTGGTCACGACAACATCGCCTCTCTCAAAGGATGTCTGAAAGAATAAGTCATTTGAGTAAAACCGTAATTGGTAAACTACACTAATATATAGGAATTTGTTTTATCCTATATTAAGACTCAACTAGCTCTCTTAAAAGTAATAACAATAAAACTATATATTTTGAAATTAAATATTCCACACCCAAAACAGGGACACATCTAATACTGCACTTTTTATTCAGAGCCTAATTCTGTCAAGCAAAATATTTTAATTGACTCTAGAAATGACTTCAAAACATAATTGAATGAATTCAATGTGAAGAATGTTCAATATTTACAAATAATAAAATAAAAAATAAATTCCAAAGATTTAAATTAAAATTATACAAAGTTCTAAAAAATATAGAAAACAATTATACAACCAAAATAATTTTTTTTAATTGAAAAATGATAATTAAAAAAAATATATTTTTATTATGATTGTTTGCCTTTTGTCACCAAAGCCGTTAATATGAAATTTACCAAAAAACATTGAAATTGATCCAGTTCAGAATTACAGTTTTGGTATTAAATGAGTCATAAGGTGGTCCATATGCTAATATTTACTACAAATATAACTAATTAGATATATAGCCTAGTATGCCTTAATGCTATAGTTTATTTTTCAAAATGAAACTTTCCAACTAAAATGCTGAAAACAAGGTTAATATTTAAACATTCAACATTGCACACATCTATCTACGAGTAATTTCATTCTTCGATCAGGCTTAAAAGGGTAGACTATAACAAGCGGCCTATACTCGTTATTCGGTTGTTTTTACCAAAGGTTTGATGTTTTTATCTGAAGGAATAATTTCAATTTGTTTAACTTATGATTTGAACTTATTAGCCTAGTTATAGTAATTTTAATGTAAACAATGAACAGCAAGAGGTAACTAATATTTTGAGGCTTTGAAAATGACGACGAATATGAGGAAAATATATAGGATATTTCTCACAAGTGATGAGATTTGTTTAAGTGAAGCACATGTGGGTTTGGCTCGAAGAATTTTTCCTCCATTTCACAAAAGCGGTTACTCATTAATATCAAACTGGACCAGTTATGAATATCGTAAGGTTTCTTTGATATTTAGTAGTTAGTTTTTTATGTTAGTGTTTATGTTTTGGTAAATCTTAAGATCAGCGACTACCGCTCCGATCCCCGTAATCTTTTGTATACTAACACAGGTTAACGTAATTTCACCGAAAAAAATAATCCTGATTATCACCGTAGCCGTTTACTCCCCCCCCCCAAAAAAAAAATTTTGGAAAAAATAAAATAAAAAAAAAACCTGACTGACATTGCATTTATTCGTTTTTTTGGTCTTATTAGTTCGTAGGGCAGTTGTAGTCCAGGTAATAGTTCTAGTATAAACTCGTCATCTTATCTTATCAGTGATAAAACGCGCGCCGCTTACCTTTTGCCTGTAATGAAACCTGCGTTAGTTCTGTCTGAGTTTTGTGTGTGTAAGCAGTCATGGCGTGATCTGGACTTGGACTTTGCAAGCTCGAGTTAATTTTTTTTCTAAAAAGAGCAAGCAGCGCGAAGCGCTGCGCAGCAGGCAAGCATCACATGATCTGAAATTTGAATAGGCAAGCTAGGGTCTTTTTAGCGTGTGACAAGAACCATCGCACGCCATGTCAATAACTTCACTAATTATTCCTTGTCCATGTGGGTTTGTTTGTTTACGTCTGGCGGTCAATCGATGCCGTCCTATAGGTCACGTGACCAATCGGAAACTTTCCTGTTTGTCACGTGACTACTGTCAACTCATCAAAACGACCATGGTCGGCCATTGTTTTTAGTTTGATAGTCGAAAATCTTGTTATTTATGTGTTTTGTATTGCCAACATTTTACTGCCGATAAACTGGTTTTTATATGTTAGCGATAATCGGGACTATTTTTTTCGGTGAAATTACGTTAACCTGTGTTAGTATGCAAAAAATTACGGGGATTGGAGCGGTAGTCGCTGATCTTAAGATTTACCTATGTTTTATGTTTAAAAATTATTTATTTAACTTATGTTTTTAAAATTGTAATGTACGAGATTCTTCTTGTTACGGTAACTTATTAAAATTCTTTATTGTGTACGATTTTTACATATCGAAGTTGGATAATATACTGAATTGTTCAATAAAAACAATTGAATAACGAGTGTAGGGCCACTTATTAGTCTCCCAGGCTTAAAAGAAATGATTGTGTTTTTTAGGTTAAGTCTGAAACATATAGGCTATTCATATTTAGGACATGAATAATGGGTAAAAAATATCTTGTAAATAACTGCCAGGAGTATTTTACCAACCCTGAAGATGTTTTACTTTATTAAAGAAGACTGATTTAATTTCGGGTTATAGCAATCATCCAGATCGAGGTTATGTATCAAGTAATTTATATATATTTAAATGCACAAATAATTAATTACCTTATGATCGCCATCATATAGTTTAACGCCTCTTTCTTCAACATTTTCAATTTCACCAGGTGACAATTTTGAATCTGCATATTCAAATCTGTCCATAATAAAATACTTGTCAAAATTATTATTGTACTAGATACGAATATTCAGTGGGCAGTCCAGTCAGTCCTTATAAGCAATTAATAAAATACAAAACTTTCAATTTAACGTGACTTTTGCCGCCAATTAAATGAGTGCAGCAAATGATTAGGAAGCTTTGAATACTTCCAGTTCAGCAGAAAGTTAAAGTTTATTAGGGAAAGAATATAAATGTACAAAATAAACAAAGCACAACTGATTACTGAATAGTAGGGTACAGTGAAGCTGGCATTAAAAGCAGTGTTGCCAATCCACTTTTGGAAAATTCCCACCAGTACCTGAAAAAAATACCACCTATGAGCCCAAATTACCACCTTGCTTTAAAAGTATATTTAGGCTACTAAAGTGTGTTATCGACATCGTATGACAGTCTATATTTGTAAATGCAGGGTGTCTACCAAACTGAACATATAAAATTCCCTGACTTTTCCAGGTTTTCTAGGTTAGACACTCTTAAATGGCTTAACGAGCAGGATTTTTTATTGCATTGAATATGGTTGATTTTAGAGCATAATATCATAACTTATATTGTAAAAAAATTAACTTTTTACTTTTTTACAGAGACAATTTGCATGAAAAAGTTAGTTTCAGAAAAACAAATTTAACTTTCAATGAGCTTGGATCCATGCCAAAGTTTTTAAATAGAAACTTGTAAACTGATAAAGCAGACATTAATCATGCAATCCTGCTGTGATTCAAAGAAGGAGTAAAGGAATATAATATGTAAATGACTTCTAAAATCTCACTGTCAACCAGCTAAGCACAGGCTTTAGGTTTGAACATACTATAGGCCTACAAAGTATTATTTTAGGAAAGGCCTACCAAAACCAAAACATGCAAGGTTAAGCAAAAATACTTACAACACTCTTTCATGATATCCTACCTCCAAAATAGGTTGTTTACTGATGTACAGTTTAATAAATTTGTATGATAAATCACATGAACTGTTATGTGTTGTTCTAAAAAATCCACTTTTTTCCTTTAACTCAACTTGTAGCTTTATGGAAAAAATTACACTAGATCACTGTTTTTAAATGTGTTAACCACAATTTTTTAATGTCAGGCAAAGTGCTAGGCACACATAGTCTTGAAATTAAAACCTTAGAAGGCTAGCATTACCATGATGTGTTTAGCCTACTCTATAACTCAGGTTCAAATATTTATTTATATATAAATATATATATATATAATATACACACAAAATTTATTTCACAATATATCACTTGATGACCAAAATATGAATCACAATATATTTGGCTATATTAACACAGTTTTAGTTTTTTTAAAAGCCAAATAATAATAATAAGGCCTAATTTCTTATTGCCATATATTTCTTGTGAGCATTTCCTTGGTAGGTTCAAATTTAACACATCCACCGCTATTTCGGATTCCTTCCCTTGTACCCATCAATGAAACGACTGTTTCTGTTTTCAATTTGTTTCTGTCATTGGTTTTGCAATGCTTCAGTTCACTGAATATTCGTTCGACAGATGAATTTGAAAATGGCAGTATAAAAAGTAAGTTAAACACTTTTTGTATTTCTGTAAACATAGCATCTCCAGCGACTGTCTTTAGACTGAATACAGCCTTCCAATATTGCATAGCAGACTCATTTGCATCAAGTTTATGCTCTTTGAAGTCTAGCAAAGCATGACTTTTCCACTGATTGTCGAGTTTTAGGACATCAACAACTTTCTTCAGAACGGGAAATCTGTTAATGACATGAGCCAAAGACCTTACTTTGAAGGTTTGGGCACTTTTTGGCTCCAAGACACTGAGGACATCAAAAACTTCATCAGAAAAAATCAAATCTAGATTTGATTTGTGTGACCAATTCCACATAGAAGCTTAAAATACTTTTTAAGAAAACTTCAATATCTTTCTTTTCTGCATTTTTCTTTAATTCATTAAATGTTTCTGTTGCCTGAATGCCTAAATATATTTGTTCTAATTGCAGGAAATGACGGGGGTTTGAATGCTCAATGGACATGATGGGTGTATTTTTAATGTAGTTTAAGTCCATGTAGTTTGTACACAGATCTTGAAGCATCTTGTGAACCTCTGGTCGCAATCTATGGAGAAGTGGTGTTTCGGATTGGAACATTACATTAAAATCTGTTAGCATACCAAGAACATAAGACATAAACTCCAAGTATAAGTAGATAAATTGGTTGTTCATAGCAGCTAACATGCTATCCACTGTGTTTGACGGGTCTTCGACAGAAGCGGTCAGCAGGTAGGCCTTCAACGGTTGAAAATTGTTCAATCACTCTGTCAACGCAAGATTTTTAATGACAGCCATCTTGTTACTGCTGGTGATAGTATTTTGTGGATTTCCTCTTGAAAAAAACTCTTGGAACTGTACAAAGGCAGGACTGTCTCCCAAAACTTCTGCTGAAGTGAGCCCCAAGATTTCGGAGCAAATCCTCCACTGTCTTTGGTAACTTCATACATGCTTTACTTGCCGCCAGGTGGATCATGTGGCAAGAAACACTTGACACATGCAATGTGAGGGATTTCTATTTTCAAAAGTGAAAAAAACCGAATGATGCTGCCCCACCATCACATTACATGTGTCAGAACTAAATCCCACTAAGTTTTCAATGGGTATATTTTTTGATTTCAGCGAGTTCATCATACCAGTGAATAATTCATCAGCAGTGCTAGATTTGACTTCAAACATGTCAAATAAATTAGTTTTTGGCGTTTCCAGTTACATCATCAATATAGATAACTGTGAGGGCACATTGATTAACCGATGCCTGATCCGTTTGTCTCATCCATGATCAAGGAGAAAAAACGATCCTGGTGCCCTTAGTTTTTGGTAAATCAATTCCATGAATGCGGGACCTAAGGCTTTTTTAATCACAGTTGTTGTTTTAGTGCGTTTCATACACAGTTTAGCAGCAATTTCTGAGTCCGGAAAGACCGATTTGCACAGCGGAATCAATGTATCCATCAGCGAAAAGGGCAGGTTGTTGGTTGCAATTAGGCCGGCTAATTTTAATTCTGCTCGTTTGACACTTTTATCTGTTGTAGTTCTTTGAACAATTTTTTTTAAGTCTTTGTTAGTGGCTATCTCCTTGATTAATTTTAGGTGCTTGAGGGACTTTCCATGACGCACAATCTCTGTTTTATGCGCCCCCATGACTGCATCACAGGACACTACAATATGCCATGTCTTGTCCGGTTCTTTCTTTGACTTTTTTTTGTAGCCAGTTTTTGAACTGGGGGTCATTCAACCAGTTTGAATTGAATTTTCTTTCTTTTTTACTAGGCCTAATGGTGGCAGTATGGGTAAACCTAGACACAATTTTAGGCCTAGCAGCAGTTTTTGGTTGGGTGGTATTTGAAGTTGAGTGTACGGCTAGGTCTGTATCAAGCTCAGTTTCCTTGCTACTAGCAGCAATATTAACCTGGTCCTCCTCACTAGAGCTTTGACCTAATGGTTCTGGATCATCTGGATCTATTCCTAAGTCTTCGTACTCCATTGGGATTGCAAGAGACATTGAACTAGGCCAAATAGATTTTTTGCTCGATTCACCATGTGAGCTTTCTACAAACGACTTGCTCTGTCTACTTTCATCATCTTTGTCTTTTTTCTCATCTTCATCTTTCTTAGGCTTAGGCCTACCTTTAATAATAAACTTATCCATCTTAGTAACTTAAGTTAGTCCAATTAGAGATTCATGTCAATAAAGCTAGTTCAAAGTTAGATGGATTGTAAATGGAAAATGTAAATTAGTTAGGCCAACACTAACTATAGTTAGGTGATGTTTAGTTAAGCTTAGGGAAAACAATTATGAAGCAGAGCAGATAGGCTAGTAGTAGGTATTACAAAGCATAAATAGGACTAGGTCGTTACCTAGCTATAGGCCCCTAATCATATTTACAAAACAAATGATTTGTATGAACTTAAAGCAGCAAAGCTAGCTCTCAAAAGTGTCATCTACACTCTAAAAATAATAGTCCAAGAAGAAAAATAGCATTGCAAAAAAAGAGATCTACGTTCTTAAGTTATATGCACTATAAAATAATGGTCCAAGGGGAAAAGATTGGCCAAGCACTACTAACAGTTATGACATGAACACAATAAAAATAATGGGCTAGTCCGAGAAGAAAAAATATTGCTACATTTTTGTAGCCTATACCTTGGCCACAGTCTACACAATTTCACTATATACTTTACTATTCTAGGTCCACGGATTAAAATGCACGATAAAGAAAACTTGAAATCTTACGTATCTTGGAAAAACGTACTTAACTAAAGCCAACTCACACGGCTATGAAATCTTATCATCCATTAAACTGATCAACTTATCTCAACTGAATAACTTCACTAGAAGAAATAAGAAAATAGAAACCAAAATTCAAGAGAAGAAGAACACTAACACTATTACTAACAGCATAGACTAAATATCCCTGGTGTTGTTGTTATCATAGACTAACTATGCCAACCGTCAATTTCTATCTTAGCATAGAGTATTAAAAACAACAACAATCTGAATACATATTGTAATATTATATCGATTGAATGTGTTGAATGGGAAATCAATCAGGTTACCTGAAAGCGGAATTCTCAGTGTTCGTTGTTTTCCCTAATTAATTTAAAGTTACCACCAATTTACCACCGGGGCAAAATTACCACCTGAAATACCACCGAGACCTTAAATTACCACAAAATGTGGTAATTACCACCCGATTGGCAACGCTGATTAAAAGTGGCATTACATTAGTATAACTAACATAACATGAAGTACACTATCCAGCTGTTTTGTGTCTAGTTTTATTTTTGGATTCATAGAGTAAAATTATAAATAAGAGTGGAAAGTCCACCTCGCGGAGCTTTACTGTAAAAGAAAGAATGTAATCCTTGCAACACTAGGAGGTTGTGTGACAGCAATACTTTTATTATTCCATTAGCTACTCTTAAAAAGCCTAATATAACGCGTATATAGCGCTACCAAAACTAAACATATTGTTTAAGGTTGTAATACATTTTAATACTCTAGTGGTTACCTGAAGTTTATAACATGAATTTTAAAATGTTGAGTATTTATATTATTGTCAGAGATTATATAATACGATATGTTTAATAATTGTCTGTAATAAATGTATAATCGATGTTTCTTCGTTCGCCGCAGATTACAGCGCAATCAAAACGTTTCATGTGGTAACGGATTTTAGCAGGGGGTACAATATTTTTTAATAGATTAAGAGTGTTAAATAATCAAAGTTTCAATTTTTCCTTAAGGCTTATGAGGACGAACTAGCTCCAAGACAACATAACGTGTGTGTACCGGTACCGATCAAAATCCTATACCATCTATTTGTTTTCGACATGTCGAATATTGACTGTTGACTACTTTAAAAAGGTATCTTTTCGATTTTTCAATGTATGGCTGAGATTTTTGTTCCTCAATAGTTGCAGATTGCAGGTTAAATACTGAGTAATGTTTTGACCATAGCCTCGCTGATAATCTTTCATAAGTTTTGTTTGTGTGATTGTTTTTTATTACCAAAATAAGTGATTTGGGTGGTGATGATAAGAAAATGTAGCTAACATCGTCAATGAAGTATTGAATGAGCTACGAAGTAGTTTACATGAAGATCCCTGTGGTTTAAACAGGGATGATGAGCCTATGAAAATGGTCACTAATATGTCACTCGAGAGTTTCTTTGGTTACGATTAAGAAGGCATATCTAGAGTTTTTGCCATCAAGTCCTATACCAGATTTTATCGGTGGAAGTTCACATTCAGAAAACGAACTGTCAGGTAATGAAGGAAACAGGATTTTTCCGGACATTTGCCATCGTTCAGTGAAACAATTAAATCAGGCTGTCAGGTAATAGCGATACATGCAATACACTTAATCAAAACACACCTATAAATTACATTACCTAGGATTGGTTGATTTTTCCAGCCTACATAATATAATACCTTATATTTTCAGCTGAAGTTTTAGAAAAAAATGCAGGAATACTTCCCCATTTGAGATTTATCAATCGTTCATTGATGGCAATTTGTTTGAAGAAATTACAACTCAAACAAACCTATATGCAGACCAGTGTATTGGTTCAGATGAGCCCTCCTGACTATTATTTGAAATCTTGGGTCACAACTAATGGAATTCAAAAAGAACGATTTTTGGAATTAGCATGTGGATGGTGCTTGTACCTCTTCTAAGCATTGATCAGTATTAGAGCAGAATCAAACTTTTCAAAAATGAGGATACCAAAGCAATGACTAGTAATCGTTTTGTTATTTCGCTCTAAATAATGTATTTTTGTCACACTGAAACTGCTGATAAACCAACTAGCTGTGCAAAGTTCGACATCTTACAAGATAAGTGTTAATCTGCTTGTAATCTACAAAACGAGGTATGTATAGATGAGACGCTTATTCCTTTTCATGAACTAGTAGGTTATCGTCAGTTCATACCAAACAATACCCACCGTTGTGGTATCAAAATGTTTAAGATATGTAGTAAACAAGGATACACGTGGGCTTTTGAAATTTATGAGGGAAGTTTACAGAGATGTGTGTTAGTGTAGAATTTCTTTTTAATAAATTTGTTGTGAATTTCCTAGTTAGTTACAACAAATATCTTTCTAAATTGAAGATTACGAACTTAACAGAAGAGAACTTTATCAGAACTTTTCTGATACTTCTTGACTCCTGGAATGACGAGTTAAATCTAGAAGCAGCTGATATTCCAAATTAAAACTGCTGCAAATTGAAGGTCCCATAATATCATGCTTTTTTTTTTTTTTTTTTTCAAAAGCTTTATTTCTGGTTCAATTACTACAAGTAAATAATTATACACAGAAGTTTGAATCATAGAGAACAGAAGAACATAGAAATATTAACATTAGTGGGTTTGCTCCAATGGAGACACCCTATAACATAATACAGTTAACAGAAAATAAACAATAAAATTAGTACTTGACAAACAATGTAAGTTTCAAATTATAATAAAATGTCTTGAACAAGACGTGCTTGTCAGTCTTCTGTTGACAGTTTCTTTGGGCCAATGTTAAAATTGGACAGCACCTGTTGATTGGTCCAGAGTTTCTAGAAATGTAGCACTTAGTTTTCGGATGTAGTCACAGATGGTCGGAATTTCTAATTCATTATGAATCTGTCGGTTTCTAACAAACACATGGAGAATTTGTTGCTATTCTCAAAAACTTGTTTTGGAATACTTGAAGTTTGTTCATTTTTTGATTTATGGAGGCAAAGGACCCCCAAACTGGACAAGCATAAGTTAAGAGGGGTCTGAATATTCCTTGGTAGATTAAAAGAGCGCATTTAAGTTTAAGAGATGATCTTCTATTGATAATTGGGTACAATTTGTGCCAATCTTGTGTTTGCTTGATTTAATTTTGAATTTATGTGCTGTTTAATAAGTAAGTTTAGAGTCTAATAAGACACCCAAATATTTAACAGTTCTGTCATTTTCATTCCATGGTATGATGTTATCTTGAATTTCTATATTCCTTAAGGGATTGAATTTTCTTAGCGAAAATATTTTCGCTTCACATTTTAGAGGGGTTAAGTGCGATTTTTCCAATTAACGAACCAATCCAACAGTAGGTCTGTATCAGTCTGAAGCATGTCAACTTGCTGTGTCAATGTCTTGATGTTGGGAAATCAAGGCAGTGTCATCAGCGAAAAGAGCAAGCGTAGAATGAGCTGGAATGGGTAGGTCATGCATGAACATATTAAACAGGATAGGTCCTAAAATTGAGCCTTGTGGCACACCAGCCCGGATCTGTCGAACAGTGGAATGAGTAGAATTTATTTTTACTGAAAAAGTCCGGTTTTCTAAAAATGATTTGATGATGTTTTGCAAGTAATTTGGAAGTCCAGTTTGAAAATAGCTTATACAGAAGGCCCTTTGTGCCATACTTTGTCAAAGGCCTGAGCAACATCCAGAAACAAAGGCAGCAGAGTGTCTTTTATTTTTTTCAAACCCTTGCACTATTGTTTGTGTTAACCTCGCAAGTTGCTGCGTAGTAGAATGTTTTGCCCTAAAACCGAATTGGTGGGGAGGAATACATTGAGCATCTTCAATGAATCTGCATAGTCTCTTCTGTATTAGCTTTTCAAATACTTTTGCCAGAGTGGGTAGTAGGCTGATGGGTCTGTAACTAGAGGGATTTCTAACAGGCTTACCGGGCTTGTGGGATAACAATAACTTCAGCATGTTTCCAGGATTTAGGAAAGTAACCAACGTGTAGGCATGCATTAAATAAAGTTTTTAATAGCTGATGGGCTGTTGGCGGGAGTTCCTTTAATATTAAGTTTGTTATCAAGTCATACCCAGGAGCTTTCCTCAACGGTAGGTATTGGATAACATTTCTAATTTCAGATGTTGAGATATACTGAGTGGGAAGCTCAGCAGATAAGATTGTGCTATTTAAAAACCTGTTGACTTCATCTTCAGTTTGCAAATTAACAGTAGGGTTAGGGGAAAAAGCATTTTCAAAATAATTCGCAAAAACCTCACATTTTTCAGAGTCACTCTGGTACGTCTCCTGGCCTTGTTGAAGGGGAGGGATCGTAGAAGGCGTTCTGAGAATTCTTTTGGTTGCCAGCCACATTTGAACTATCGCCTGGGTTTATTTCACTCAAATATTTCTGATAGTCATTAATTTTGAAAATATCTAATTCTGATTTTATTTTTCCTGATGAGCCTGTTTAAGCTGCATGGCGATCTTCTGGATGCCTGTGTCTCTGCCACCGTCTCCTAAAAAACATGTTTTTCTTTAATTAAATTAAGAATTTCTTTGCGGAGGGCGATTAGGACAAAACATGGTTTGTGATTGTTTTGCGACTGCTTTTTTAACCGAATTTTTAATCAGCTCAGTGAATTGTAGTACACAGTTGTCAATATCTTCGAAAGACTGTAAACAATTCGGCAAGATAATATTAGTTTCTAATTCGTTATGAAATACAGCCCAGTCAACTTTACCATTTATTAGTTTCAATGGAGGATTGGTAAAATCGGGTTTAATTTAAAAAGTTACAATTACTGGTAAGTGGTCAGACGTTAACTCGCATAAGGTTTGCTGTTACTATCGGTTCATTGAAATTATTAAACAAAACAATATCTAATATGTCAGGTTGCTGGTTTCTCTGCCACGGATAAAATGTTGGTTCTACAGGAGCAGATATATTAATAGTTGTACGCATCAAGTAGTCATTCAATTTATTACCCTTTGGGTTATTAGTGCGGACATCCCATAAAGTGTTTTTACTGTTTAGATCTCCCATTAAAATAGTAGGACTATTATTATAGAGAATCCTATTAAAATCTTCATCAACAAAACGTTTGTTAGGAGGTAAGTATGCTGATACTAATGAAAAGTTGAGTCCATTTTGTAAAATTATTTTTATGGAAACAGCTTCTAAACTTTGTAACTGGGGAGCAAGAAATTCGTGGTGTTTTATGTTTCTTTTGGATCAAAATTGCGACACCCCCAGAGGCATGAGGAGCCACTCGGTCCTGTCCTGTAAATAGAATAGCCACTTATTTTTAAATTTATCATTGGGCAGGAAGTGAGTTTCAGTGACACATGCAACATCTAATATTATGTCTTACTAGGAAATCTGTAAAGAGATGTTTTTTGTCTTTCAAGCCATTGGCATTCCAATTGAGAACAATTAAGTTTTTAAAGAGAGTTGGGGCCTGATTGTTAGTCACGGGCATTTTTAAAGAAAGAAGCAATAACCTGCTGAATAACCTTTTTCAACTGGGGTATGAGTATTTTTACTACATTGCTTATTATTTCGTCAAAGACCTGAGATGTTACCTGCTTCCAGAGATTGTGGATCCTCTACGGAGTTTGCAGTTGAAGGAATGTACGACGGATGAGCCACCTCAGCATAGCTGGGGGAGTTCATTATTCAACGGAGATCGAGGTGGAGATGATTTTGGTTGAGTTTTCCCTAGGTTCGTTGAGTTTTCGGGTCGTGTCGTTGTAACTTGTGGACGAGATTCTTGGTCGTTCCCTATGGAGGATTTCTTGCGACCGGTCAATTTCTGCTTGATGCCCTGGTAGTATTTACACCTCCTGTTAATTTGAAGTATGTTCCTCGCCGCAGTTAACACACACTGGTTTGGTTTCTTTACTGACCGGGCAGTCTGAATAGAGATGGGATCCCGAGCACCGCACACAGCGAGGGTCCAGTTTGCAGAAGTTTTTTGTGTGACCAAAGTCTTGGCATCTCAGACACTGTGGGATGTTTTTTGACTTCCTTTTAATTTCCACTTTAACTATGGCGTGAAACAATTGTTTCAAGGTTCATAATATCACGACCACTTTCCGAATTCTCCAGCTCTACAAAACAGAGTGGCATTGGACTTTTGTTTTTGTTGAACAATCCTTGATACTTTAATGGTCGGGTAACCCATGTCACATAACTCTTGATTGATTTCTTCGTCAGTTAGAGAGTAGGGGAACATTACGAATGATCACTTCAAGGTTTTTGTCCTGGGAAGGTTTAAACGTGAAAAACTTTACTTGATTTGTTTCATAAAAGTTAGTTAGTTTCCTGTAGTCATTTATTTCTGTTAGGTTTATCTTGATCGATTTAGCTTTGATTTCAGTTGTGAAACTTGATATTACATTACACTTAATATCTTTTATTATTTCTTGGTGGTTATTTACGTCACGCCAAAAATATTGGTGGGATCTTAGATCGTGATTTATTTTTCTTTATATCATCAGGAGATCCTTGTTCCATTTCATGTCCTTGTTGTGAGGAAGGAAGACAGTAGCTATGATCTGCAACATTGGGTATGGGTTGGTTCAAGTATCTTGAATCGGTTTTTTTTTGAATGAATCTCACTCATATCGAGGTAGTACTTCTTAGGAGGTGGAGAAGCATTTGCAGTTTTAGTAATATGTCTGCTTTTTTGGATTCACGAAGTCGTTGTTGTTATCGGGAAGAGGAACAGTTAGCATTTCATTCATGTCTAACGTCGAACATTTGTCCGAGCGGGAACAATTCATTAGCCTGGCTGGCTGTCATAAGCGGTAGGAGTAGGTTTAAAACATTTTAGGTTAAGCCTTTGTTTACAATATTTGAATTGAACATCAAATTTCTTGTGTGAACGAATCTTGTGAATTAATCAAACAAATACAATCTAAACACGGTAAAAAGTTAAAAGCAATAATTAAAAACACTTAAATAAAACTTTTGAACAAACAATTCGAAGAAAATAGCGGACTAGAAAACACTAGGTAAAACTGTTTTGTCAGTCAGCTCTACTTATTGAGACTATTACTAAATCACTTAATATCATGCTACAGGACGATGCAACATGTGGTACAAACGTTTGGCATAGACACACGAACGTTTCAGAAAGACACATAATAAATAATTAATATACCAGTATTATCTAACAATAAAAAATGTAATTGTGTTGAATTTCAAACTTCTTAACATGTATTTTATTAATACCGATTTAAAACATTTCATTTTTTTTACAAAATAATAAAACTGATAGGTATTTGTTTTAAGTATATTAATGACACTATTATTAATTGTTCTTTTATGTACTGTAAGTAGTTTTGTAACTACCTACAAATGTGTAGTGCTTTTTATGTGAGGTTAATATTTATATTAGTCTTTGATTTTGGAAAATAAATATTCCAATTATTTTGTTAGTTTCGCACACCCCCCCCCCCCCCCACCCCCCCCCCCCCCCACCCCCCCCCCCCCCCACCCCCCCCCCCCCCCACCCCCCCCCCCCCCCACCCCCCCCCCCCCCCACCAGAGTATCGATACGGTAAGCCACTTAATCCTGAGAAATGTTAGCTTTAAGGTAGTGCGCTGAGTTCATGGTTTACAAGACAGATTTAAACTGAATCACAGGATTTCGGCTTAAAATTTGTGAAAATATTATTAAGAAAGCAATAACAAGCTTAATAATAAAGCAAATTTGGTGGTTGGTGCAATTACAAGTTAGTAGATAATCAATCAATCAATCAATCAATCAATAATACTTTAATCATAATCATAAAGAACAGATATAAGCGTCAAGTTACAGTAAGAAAGACAGGTAGAATAGAAAACCAGAATAAGATGGTTTACAAAGTGTTTCTTCCGGTATTTTGTAGTCAATGCTGAGGAGTCCCTGAAGCATGTGTCATGAACTCGTCCATTGTGTAAATTGATTTATTGATTAGCCATTCTCGAAGTTGTCTTCTCATTGTAGCTGAATCTTGAGTCTTCAACTCGACAGGTAGAACATTAAATAGTTTTGCCCCTGCATATGAAGGCTTTTTTTCAAACAAGGCAGTCCGGTGGGATTGAAGGATGAAATCGTCGGCATGGCGAGTTTTGTCGCCCATGTATGTCTTTGTTTTTTGGTAACTTGAGTCTGCAGGCAAATAAAACAACTTCTAAAATATACAGGGATGTCACAGTTAAAATATTAAAGTTCTTAAAGACTTCACGACAGCTGTCAAGGGGTTGAAGGCTAGCCATTGTTCTAAGGGCTCTTTTTTGAAGGACCAAAATCCTATTTAAATTACTGCATGAACTGTTTCCCCATAAGATTATGCCATATCTGATCTTTGATTCAAAGAGTGCAAAATAAGTGATCCTTGTTGCCTCAAATGTACTTGTAGCTTTCACTCTTTTTATGGCAAAAATAGCCGAGCTAAGTTGGTGGCACATCTCGTCAATGTGGTGGCTCCAAGACAGTTTTTCATCTAGAGTGACACCAAGGTGTTTAGTTGATAAGACACGTTCCAACCCTGGAGTTTCGCAAACTGCATCGTCATGTCTTCCTAGAATTAACTGTTTTGTTTTGCACTCGTTGAAAACTAGATCATTGTTCAGACAGTACTGTTGAGCCATATTAACAGATATGAAGGTGCTTATTTCAAGTTGCTCTATTAATTTGTTGCTAGATACAAGAACTGTGTCATCAGCATATATGACAGGATAACTAAAGTGGTTTATATGGGATGGAAGATCTGATATAAATAAAAGAAACAGTACTGGGCCCATTACAGATCCTTGGGGCACTCCTCTAGTTATGGGTAGAGGGGAAGATATTCCAGTTTCTGTTTTTCCATTTAGAGTATGCTTGATGGATACTATTTGTTTTCGTCCTGTTAAGTAGCTGCCAAACCAATTCAAAACAGAGTGCTTTATGCCCAATGAGCTCAACTTGCTTAAAAGTAGGCCGTGATCTAGACAATCAAAAGCTTTACTGAGATCAAGAAAGGTGCTTGTGACTGTGTTGCCTGCGTCAATATTGTCAATTATGTGTTCGATTAGGTCTGTCAATGCTGTAATGGTTGATTTCCCCCGCTAGAAAAGCCGTGTTGTCTGTCAGGAATTAAGTGGTTTGTGTTAAGATGATCCATTAATCTGCTCAAAACTATTTTCTCCAAAACCTTTGAAACTGTTGGAACTAAAGAAATTGGCCTGTAGTTTTGAATCTCATATTTGCTTCCTTGTTTGTGTAGAGGAAACACCTTTGAGAGTCTCAATTTAGAAGGAAATACCCCTTGGCTCATTGATTTATTGATAACATCGGAAAGAGGATAGCAGAGTTCCAGTCTGCAAGATTTTAGGAGATTAGCTGAAACTTCATCTATTCCGGAAGACGTAGAAGATTTCAATTTGTTAATTGTGTTAAGTACTTCGTCAACATTTGCAGGTTGAAAGGATGAAATAGTGTTAGCTGTAAGGTCAGGTAGGCTATTAAGTGTTGTCCTTTGTTGGTAACTGTTATTTTTCTTTAAAGTTTTCTCTGCTATTGTAGCGAAATATTCATTGAAAATATTTGCCACCTCACCAATGTCAGAGACTGTTTCCAAGCCAGTGTTAATCTGCCATTCCTCCTCTTGAGGTGATTCTTTCGAAGGTCTTACTTTATTTATTGTTTCCCAGATTGCTTTGCTTTTATTAGAGGCTTGGTTAATATGTGCTTCATTTGTTTGTTTTTTTACTTCTTTCAACTTAAGGTCATATGTCTTCTTCTTTGCTGAGGCCCTTACTTTGTCTTCTTGGCTGTTGGTTGACAAATAACGATCCTGAGCTTTCAGGAATTGTTTCCTTAGCAGGTCAATATCAGGATTTAGTAGTTTCAAGATTATTCTGTCGACTAGGCTTGACTCTTGTTTTGGTCACAGGACAGGCAATGTCCATAGCCGATGTTAAAATGGAAAGGAAGTTGCAATAGGCTTCTTCTGCACTGCTGGACTCATATACCTTTTCCCAGCTCTGGATAGATAGTAATCCCTTGAGGCATGTAAGGTTATTATTATTAAAAAACCTTTTTGTCAATGATGTTCCTTTCAGCTGTTTCGAAGGTATGTCCACAAACGTAAATTGCTCTGTATGGTCTGAAAGTCCTGTGTGCACAACATCAACAGAAATAGAGTTAAAATCGAAGTTTGTACAAACCATGTCAATAGAAGTTGAAGAGGTGTGAGTAATTCTGGTAGGTGGGAGATCTAGTCGAATCATGTCAAAGGGAGCAAGAGCTTCATCAAATAGTATTTTTTCTCTTTTTGTCTTATCTAACATGTCAACGTTAAAATCCCCAACCAGTCAAATCCCGCTGTTCTCCACTGGAATTCTTTCCAGAAGATCGGAAAGGATTAAAAGTGCCTGGCTGAGAGATGCTTTAGGTGGACGGTAAGCACCAAGAATATACAAATGCCGTTTCCTGGTTATCTGGAGTTTCACAGCAGCGACTTCACATGTTAGTTCAATACTTAGGTTCTCTAAGTTGAGACTTTTTGACTTCATAACCAATCATGTTATTTCTGTAGATAGCAATTCCTCCTTTTATATGGTGTTCTCTATTGAAAGAAGTTATTAGAGAATAATTTGAAATTTTTCCAATTTTAATTGTTTCACAGTTTAGTCCGTGTTCACTTATTACTAAAATGCCCGGGTTAGAAGTATGTAAAAAATGAGCAAGCCGATCAATTTTATTGCCAAGTCTGTCAATATTTTGGTGAAAAATTGACAGTTTTCTTGATTTTTGAGCCTTTGTATTAGTTACAACTTGGGGTGGTGGGATGTCTAGTTCATTTCCTTCATTTTGGCCTTTGTTAGCTCTCCAAATTCTAAAACATTATCTTTTGAACCCTCTGTAACAGAACATTTATTATCACAGCTAAAACTGTAAGTAGATTTGGAGCTGTTTTTTAAGGCTTCTTCAATGTTTCTATTAAAAAAATCTTCGAAGGATTCCTTGTCAACCAATTTTTTAGCAGTGATAGGGGGTCCTTTATAAACTTTTAAAGGGCTGGCTATTGGCTCCTTAAGTGGAATAACAACTTCATCTGAAGCAACTGCAGGTTTCTTTATATTGCACATATTTAGCTGCTCAGTGGCGTTGTCCATCAGGTTAGTAAGTGTAAGTGGGGTCATCCCTAAATGTAGGGTTTGTTGGTGTTTGATTTTTTGTAAAGATATGCTAAACTGGTTCTTGTTTGGGTGTTTTAGTTGGCTACTTGGAGCCAGACTTTGTGGAGGAGGAAATGTTAAGGGTGTATTGAGTCCCACTGAGTCCGTTTTTGTTTTGTGTCCCTGTACAGTTTGGTCAGTGTGACTTGTCAAGTGAGGTGGATGAGGTTTCAAGTAACTTCTGGTTTTATGAAAGAATCTTCATAAGCTCTTGTTTGGTATTATCTTCATACATAATATTTACATAATGCCTCCGTAAATAAAAACATTGGCATGGTAGAAATTAATTGCTAACTTAGTAACCATGCTACCCAAGAAATTAAAAAATATAATTTCAATATTTTGTTATTTGATAGTCAATAAATATAAAACTAAAATTATAGGCTAAGAACTTTCAACAGACATTAATAAGTATTGCAATACACTAAAAAACACTCTATAGATATATCACATACTTTATGAAATAATTGGAATTCCCAGAACACCATCTAAAACTGAAATACATACCTTACACCTACTTTATTTTTTACTGAGAAAAACTGAAAGAGAGTCATATACAGAATGATGATGGCTGAAAAGCACAGAATATCTGATTCAGTCAATGCTCTAAAAACAGATAACAGTGGTTTTAGTATTTATCCAAATTTGAAAAAAATACATTAAAACAATCTATTTTTGAACTGCATCCTTGGATATTGAAATGAAAAAAAAAAATAAATAAATAAATAAACAGAAGCTTTATTACAAGCAGATTGGTAGAATGTTCCCTGCCCAAGTGAGGTAGTAATACTCATATCACACACAGGAAGTTAGGACTTCAAAAAAACTTTAGCAAATTCACTGTACAGTTAACATCCACCTTAGTAATTTTCGTAACTTAATTCTAGGTATTCAGTTCCAAAACCAATTGTTATCAAATATTTAGTTATAATTTTCAGTATTTTTTTTATGGACATTACTTTGTATGAGAGGAAGAGAGTGTGTGTGTTGTGTGGTATTAGTGCATTATTGGGTTTCAAGCATTTTTTACAAACTTATATTTTAGTTTTGTGAATTAACAATCTATTTCATTACTAGGAGTAAACTTAATCTTACAACTAGGATTGTTTATTTATTAGTCTCAAGACGACTCATGAAGAAGTGGTAGCCTGGTTGTTCCAACGCAGCGTGAGACTCGGAGCTACACAGTGCAGTCTTGTCAGTAGATAGTCCCACTCCTGGTTGTGATGTAGCTGGACTGATATCTCTTGATTCCATTGTTATTGAGCTGGAGTTATGTTGGAACACCTCTGCTGCGACTCGGGCTCAGGCTGATGTGGTATGTGGCTCATGACGCTAGCAGTGCCTCCACTGACTGTTGCTGTCCCCTCTCATTTAGTGAAGGCCTTGTTTTGTAGGTTCTTTTGTTCTGTACTATTTACGCAGTTGGTGTCAAAGTTTAACTCGTTTACCGTACTTAAACACTGCACTGATCTTGCAATTCTTGTTCGGTTCTTCAGTCTTGTAATTTTAGAAGTTCGGTGTGTGTTGTTTTAAGCTTATTCTGAGTTACTATTGAAGCAAGAACTCTAGATTATATATAATTTATTTCTAAAGCTTTTGAATTGTCGTTATTTTAAACTAAACATCAAGAAATTTTTATTTTTAAAATATAGTAAAAGTAGATTGTTGCACCAAAAACGAAATCTTCAAACTGTATTATCTATATATATATTTTCAATGCTTAATATTGATATTCAATATGCAATCAATCATATAACTGTTCGATGAATTAGATTTACCAAACAGTAATATCAAGATAATTAAACGTACTAACTCAGTAATCTTGTTCTCAATACTGAGTGAAACATTTAAAAAACTGGTGGAAATCCAAATCAGCTAATCGGAACAATTCAATAATACCAGATAATAAAATACAAAAAACTAGACTACTTTTAGGACCAATTTCTAGAAATAAGTCAATTTGGTTTCTAAAAAATAAATATTAGTGAGATATACAAGGGATATCCACAAAGTAGATTAGTTCACTCTGTACCTGCTAGGGGTGGGTCTATCACTGTCATTTTGATGTCATATTAATGTTAATAATTAATGTCATTTTGATGTGTATCCAGCTGTGCTAGTGAGAGGTAATTCCTTGTTGTTTTACAATAGCAGTTTAGAATGTGTGACGTAATTGAAAATCCCGTCAGTTGTGAAGTGCGGTCAAAAATATGGTTTTTGTTGGCTAAGCATAATACACCAATTGAGATTTATCGCCAACAACTCTGTGAAGTTTATGGGAACGATGTCATTACTGAATGTGGAGTGCGTACATTAGGTTTAAAAAAGGTTGAACTAATGTGAGTGATGATGAACGAAGTGGACGGCCAAGCATTGTGACCGATAAAATTGTCTCTAACGTGGATGAGAAGATTAAAGAAGACCTCCAATTCACTATAACAGAACTCTTACTTAGTTTTCCTCAAATTTCAAGGAATGTTCAGACGAACATGATTCCAGATTTCAGGAGTCAAGTCTGTGACAGTGCCAGATTTCAGCTGATGCACTAAGAAGAATGTGATGTTACTAAAAAGTAACATATAATGATGTGAAATGTCCAAAATCCTACCTACTACTTAATCAAATCATCCATTGTCAATAACAAATTTTGAACAGAGTAAGTACTATGATATGCTTTACTCATACAAATAATATTTTTAATCAATTTATATTTTAATTTAGTATAGGCTTTTTTTACAAAATAACATGTTATATACCAACAAACAAACAAATTAATTGCCCAAGCAAACAGCATGAAAGCCAAAATTGAAGATATTTTAAAAGATGAGGAAATTTATTTACAGAGCCGAACAACTTCAACATAAACTTGCTGAGGCAGAACTGCAAGGAGCTAAGGACAAAGGATACATCCTAAACGTTTTCGAAGAAAATGATAGGAAGCAAGAAATTTTATTAGAGGAGTATGAAATCAAAATTGAAGAACAAGAAAACATTATATTAACTCTAAAAAATAGCCTACTCATGAGTCAAAGCAGCCTAATTGGAGAAAAAGTCTCAAAAAATACAGAGGTTCAAACTGAACCATTTTCAACTTCCCATGCAGCAAACACACCCTTAGTTATCAAAGTAGGTCTTTTAAAACCAAAACTACACAGCATTAGAACAAAAAATCATTAATCTAGAGGCAGAAATTCGTACTATAAATAAAGCAAAGTCAATGAAAAAACACCAAAGGCAACCCTGGCAAAGCTAATAGCTCCTGTAACTTTAATAAAACTCCAAGAGGAAAACCTAATGTCGGACAAATGAAAAATATGTTTAGCATTTCTCTACAAGTCCAAAAGATAAAGGATAATAACTTGTATCCTGCAAAGTCTGCTGAATCCAGTCCTAAAAGACAAGAAGCCTTAGATATAGAGAAAGTAAATGAGGCAGATTTGTATAATTTGGAAGAACTTGAACGTGAGAGGGGTAAGAACAAATCGTTCATCTACCTAAAGGCACATGTTATAATTCAACACAACCTCAAGGAGAGACAAACAATAATTTTTAAGTTGTAGCACAAGTGCATAGATCAATAAAAAATGAAACGAACAAAAGAGGAAACGGGCTACAAACCTCTGCAAAACAAGCAGAATCCTCACAAAAATGACCGTCACTAAAAAGAAGCCTCCCTGCTCTGTCTGCTAAGCTACTGCGGGAAGGGGAAACTTATGAGGGTTTTTTTGTAAGAAATATTGCTGAGAGTAGGGTAGAAACAGCATCTAGGTTTCCCTTTGACAGGCATCCAAACGAAAAACCGATGTACATAAGTGAAGAAAAAAACAGAAAATCAGGAAAAATGGACAATTTTTTTAGGACTTGTCTGAGGAAAGAAAGCAAGCAAAAAATGTACAATCCCAAGATATTCATAAATTCCAAACTAAAAAAACACTGAATTTTCAAGGCTTTAAAAAATCTTTATCAGTCAACCAATTATGCTCCAACTCAAAACTTACTGTGATGCATCAGCACATAAGGGGATTAGCAAAGAAATTATACAGACTAAACCACTTTCTAAACACAACCTCGCCATCCATATTAATACTTACAGAACATGGATTGAATAGTGAAACCCTTAGAAATACAAGGATTCTTGGATACACTTTTGTGACTGACTATAGCAGAGTAGGTCATAAACTTGGGGTGTTGCTATATACACAAGACTCAGCTAACATCAGTGCAAATGCTATTAACATCTCACAATTTTGCACACAATTTGTGTATGAAGCTGCTATGGTGCAAATAAAAGAAAAGAGAAATAGAGTCATAAACATTTTAGGTGTGTACCGTCCACCCAGTGGTTCAGTTGAGGCAGCTGTTCAAATCATTTGTAACATTCTCGAAACAACTCAAATTCAAGATAAATCAATAGTCATAGTGGGAGATATAAATATAGATAGGCTTATAGACACAACAGAGAATAGAAAACTTGATGAAGAATTATCCACACAAAATATTATAAGACTCCCACTTCCAGCAACCTGCATCACAACATCCACAGCTAAGTCTATTGACATGATAAGCACTAATATTCAAGAAAATCACATCGATTTCACGGTTTTTGAAGGGGGGACGGGGATGTCTGACCACACTGGGAAAATTTGTACAATTGATTTTAATTTAAATATAAATCCAACACAAACTTAAACTCACAGAAGAAACTTCTGCAAGCAAAATTTAGACGCCCTAAAAGCTCTCCATCACGAAGAAAACTGGGAAGAAATTCACTCAGAACAAAATGTAGATAAAGCGTACAATCTCTTTTATGGAACTGTAAGAAGAGCTCTCTAGACTACACTGCCCCATTAAAAAATCAAGATCGAAAACTAGGAAAAACTCAAGGCCACTCTATGATCATCTTTCTATCGAGTACAAAAATGAATACATAACAGCCCTACACAAGTATCAAATGAGTTGTAGACAATAGACAATGTACACAAATTGATAAGGAAAATATGACCTTGAAAAAGAAAATTTATGATTTGAAACTAAGAACAGTCAAGCGCAATGCCACTGCATACCAAATAACACTAGCTCAAAACAAACCTAAAGCGTTGTGGCAAGTTATTAATTCAGAGAGACACAGCAAAAAATCATCAGAGACAAATTCACTTGAAATTCATTTGAATGGGAAAACTGTAAGTGATCCTGAGTTTATAGCTAATCATTTCAACAAATTCTTTTCTGAAGTAGCTGAAGAAACTCTAAAACAGAAACCTAAACCCACTTTACTTAATTGTCAGCAACCAGTTACAATCAACTATTCCAGTCCTTTTAGATTTAAACACGTCACTCAAAAAGATAATCAAGATGCAATAGCTTCCTTAAAACTTAAGCGCTCCTGTGGAATTAATGAGATACCAGTAAGAGTAGTAAAGCATTGCGCTCTGCAACTCGCAGCTCCTATTGGTGGCATAGTCAACAAGTCTTTTGCACTCAGCCTCACTAAAAATTTCCAAAATTTACCCTTTACACAAAAAAAGCTTACACACTGAAATAAAAAGCTTAGACCAATTTCATTAATTTCTCCATTTTCTAAAATTATTGAAAGGTTTGTCCTGACTCAATTATTAATCTACCTTAACCATGAACAACTCCTGAGTGAAAACCAGCACGGATTCTTGAAAGGTAAATTTACTAATAGCGCACTTACTTGTATTGTCGAATTCATCATCGATCAGTTAGATTGCCGCAAACATTTTTCACTAATTTTTATAGACTACAGTAAGGCTTTTGATTGCCTGGGATATGGACTAATAGTAAAAAAACTAGCTGCCATGGGTATAACAGGTAAAGAAAGTGCGTGGTTTGCCAGTTACCTTGAAGGGTGTACACAGATTGTAGAAGTCCAAGATGTCACAAAAGGCACAAAGACTGCATATATGTCTGAGCTGCAGCCCATGAAAAGAGGAGTACCTCAAGGCTCAGTCCTGGGGCCAGTACTGTACATTTTGTTTACTAATGGCTTGCCAGACATCATCGAAGCAAATAGAAACAATATGTATCATGTATGCTGACGACACTACTCTCCTTCTGAGAAACAACAAAGCACAAGACCTTTATCAAGACTAATTATCCACACTTGACAAAGTAATTAACTACTGCAGCCAAAATGACCTAGCGTTAAATGGATCCAAGACAGTGCAATTAAACTTCAGTAGACTAGCAGAACCTGTTTTAGATTTACCAAACATCACCTCCGAAGAAGAAACAAAATTATTAGGTCTGTCTCTTGATACTGGCCTCAGATGGAATAGCTACATTAATAGCCTTTGTAAAAAAAATCAGCACTGGAGTACATGTGGTCAGAAGAATATATTGGACAGCAGGACTGGATGCAGCAAAAACTGCTTACTATGCCATGATAGAATTACACATCCGCTATGATATAGCTGTTTGAGGAGGAACTTCTGAGAGCAATCTTAATAGGTTAATAGTTAAGGTTAGTACTGCAGAAAAAAGCCGTTCGAGTTTTGTCGAACTTGCAACCACTAGACAGCTGCAGGAATGCTTTCAAATCTCTTAAAATACTAACAGTTGTGGCTCTCTACATTCAAACTGTCATACTTCAAACAAGAGATCGGGACTTATAAGAGGTGAAAACATCCATTCCTACAACACCCGGTATGCCACCGACTTTTTCCTTCCATCTCATCGCACAGCCCAGTTCCAAAGAAAACCAAGTTACATTGGATACAAGTTATACAATGCTCTGCCCACATCTTTAAAAGCACTCAGAGGGAAACTACTAACAACAGGACTTCACAACTGGCTCAAGACAAGACCGCTCTATTCATTGATAGTAAATAAAGATGATTGATTGATTGAAGTTATTTGCTGTTACATAGTATATGAGACAACATGTAAAAATAAAAGAAAGTGCTCATTACCCCTATTATAACTTAACTTAAAATATATATATATTTATAAAAAATATGATTTGATGAAAAGATAAAAGAATACAATTAATAAGTGTGTTAATCACAAAAACCAAAACATAGGCAGTAAATATCTGGTTATTAAAAAGTGAAAACGACAAACATTAGTTTTCAGAGTTTGGCCATATATTAAAATTAAAATGCATCTTCTCCCTTATATAATGTAAAGTCATAGTAAATCCAATTGAAAAGAGTATTATTTGATGACAAACACCCAACAAATTTCTGAAATGAACCAGTTTTTAAATATAAATCTGAGTTATACTGAAATGTTTCTTTAACTAAATAACAATAATTATAACAGTTTCAGACAAATAAAGATAGAGACAAGGTTTTGAAATGTTATTAGACAGAATAGAAAAGACCATTCATTATAAATTATTTATCCACATTAATATTAGATTTCACTGAGGATTAAAGGTTTGATTAAATTAATTAATTTTATATCTTAACCTTTAATAATTAATCAAATCTGCATTTTTTAAGGATGTAAGACATAAGAAATTGTTTTTGAATTCACTTTTACTGACACTTAAAGATTTCTAGACAGTCCTGCCAGAGGTGTTGTTGATTTTGCATCTTAACTAAAAAGAATATACAGAACTCATACACCATGCTGGTAGTCGTAGATGTTTTTGGAGACATTTGTAGAGGTTTGTTAATATTCACATCAGAAGCTTTTACTTTCCTCTCAAATCTGCATAATTCCCATTGCTAAGCAAAGAGTACTCCAAATCTAGGTTCTGAATCTCTCATTATGACTTTGACCCATCACATAAGTTAAAGTTTCATCATCTAACCATCATGAACTAGGTTTTGACTATGACCCGATTATGGTGAGGAGGTAAGTTATGGTATGAGGTCTTACATCCTCGTAAACAATCAGCTACAGTGGCTCCTGTGGCTTTAGCCATGATTATTTCTACATGATATATTGATAGTTGTCATATTTCTTATGTTGTAACATAATTTATTTTTTGACGTAGTGAAACAGTTTTATGACATTTATTTGACACACGTCGTTCAATTCTATTATTGTAAGTGAAAATAAAAGATTGTCATTATGTATCAACATCATCAGGTAATCAGGAATCATCCAGATACGTATTTTTGTCTAACTTTATTCCCATGTATTAAACTTCTTTTGAATATTGTACGCTAATTGCACTCACTAATGCACTCCCCATATGAAACTTCCTCATGGTATAAGAAGATTACAGTCTAATGCTTCTACCTTTCTTTTTATACTACTCATCAATAACAGTATGGAAAAGAATAGACCCTTGCAGACAGTACCTAGGACCACCGCAATAATGGATTTCTTGTTACATGTAATAAATATTTATCTATTTGGCAGCAGACTCATCGGCCAAGTGATGCTTGCGAGAGGCCGATGCCTTAATGCTACTCTTTCTTTGGAAGAGAAGTTTGTACAGTCAAAGCTACTGTATAAGCATGCTGACTGGCTTGAAAAGATGAGTTTCCAAGTATCTCATCCTTTACATACGTCCAGAACGTTTCCCAGTTTTTTTTTTTTTAAAAGGGCGCAAGATTATCTATGACATTTGGGCAGAGAATTGTTTCCATAAGTGTGTGAATTCTTCAGTTTATATGTAGAATTCGGGTTATTCCTCATTACCTGAAACTATTTCTGTCTTGTAGTTAAGTTTGTTATAGACCAAAAAACTTGTCCCAATCAGTAGATTTGCTAGGACGATAATGTGTGTCTTCACTGAATAAGTCTTGAAATCAAATCCGATGTCCCTATTATCTGAAAGGGAAGCCTCACCCACTATTCACCAACCCGTCACCTCAAAATTTGCACAGCCACTAGTTAAGGTTGTTAAACAACTTCCCTCCTAGCCCTTGTTACACAGGTGATTTCATTCCCCACATTGACAACATTTAGTTTGTATCTAAACACAAAACGAAGAAATATCTCACCTCTTACGTTGGAATAGGTGGCTCTGTAGAGAGTATGTTGGGTGTTTGAATTACATTCGAAAACCAGTGCTATTCCTTTTTTTGCAGTATTCTTTAAGTTGTTCCACCTCAGTGGGTGAACACTCTCCAAGGATTTTGAAAATATGATGAGGCTATAATTACCTTCTGCTTTTTCTTTGAGGTGGCCAGTGTTAACATCCAGAGCTACTAGGTCCCTGGTTAAAATTCTGAAATAGGAAATACACTCACATAATTATCCACCAGTAGACATTCTTTAAAGTTTGCACGTGAATAGTTATAAACAAGTTTACCCACCTTTGTTGGCAGGTCATTAATGGTTCTTCCCCATAGCTCTTGGATCATACTCATCCCCAAGGCTGATACAGTAAACCTCCAGATTAGTACTTATGAATCTTCCTTTGCGCACTAAATGTTTAATTTTATTATTCTTGTTTTAATTTTCTTTTAGGTCAGCCATTTTGGGGTCTCAATCCCCCATTTCCTCTTGCCCTAAGTCTTGCTGTTACTAAATCTTGTCAGCTTTTAGCTTCTTCTAATATCCTGGAAGGACCAAAGTTAAGGAACTTTGTTTCTGTTGTTTGAAAAATATGGCAAACGATTGCTTTCTTCATTCCTCTTCTCGAATTTAATCCCGGCAACTTTACTGTCTCCGAACCAATCAATCACACAGGATCTCTGATTATTTCCAATATCTGTTGGATTTTCTGCCCATAATCTTCACTGGGTCCGCCAAACGTGTTCTTAATCTAGTTAAGATAGATGCTGCAGTGGTTCCATCTATCAAAATTGTTCAACAGATCTGAGCTACCTTCCTCAATCAAGAGTGCTAAACTTATTTTGGATCCTTGGGAAAATACTTGGTTAGGTTCTCCTCCTTTCAGATTTATCTCTCTGATCCTCATTATTTCTTTTATCATGTTTTCTCTCAGATATAGAAATTTTAATCTGGTTTTTCACACAAATTCTCTGCTGATATTTGTAGGTTGTAGGGCCCCTCTACTGAATGCTCCCAATCTAACAGCCATATCTACTTTTTTATGAGCAACTCTAAGTTTCATATTTTCAGATGTCAGACCTGATCTTTTGAATTTAGCTTTCCTTCCATGTCCCGACGTGGTCTTGAGTTTGTGAGGATAATAGTGAATACTCTTCTGATGCCATTACTTCTGGCATTTAAGAAATTATTGTGTTTAAGAGCTCCCACTTCTTCCTCTAGCAATTCCAGCAATTCCAGCAAGTTTCATTGTTGAAGGTGAATTACACGATTCTCCCAATAACATTGCCAATGCTTTAAATCAATTTTTTTCCAGAATAGCAGAGAAGACACTTGACAAAAATAGAACACTGAATCAAAATCCTACACCAGCAAATGTTATTCAGGCTCACTTTGTTACTAACTTGCAGCACCACAACACTACTGAAGAAGAAATAGGAACAATTATTGACTCCATGAAAGCTAAAACATCTGCTGGAGAGGACGAAATTTCTTCAAAGCTAATTAAACATTGTAAAAAGTGAACTTTTAACCCCACTGACAACTCTTATAAACAAATCTCTGGACGAAGGAATTTTCCCTAACAGTCTAAAAGTGGCTAAAGTCTATCCCAAGTACAAAAGTGGCCAAATCAATGACGCTGTTAACTATCGACCAATATCTCTGATATCAAATTTTTCTAAGATCCTAGAGCGAGTAATATTGAACAGACTTATAGCACATCTGCAGCAACACAACCTCCTGACCTCTAGACAACATGGATTTATCAAGAACAGATCAACAACAACTGCAGTAGTACAACTAATTGAGTACATTATTGATAAACTAGACCAGGGATGTGTTGCAACAAGTGTCATGCTCGATTTCAGCAAGGCATTCGACTGCCTGGACCACAACCTGTTAATTGGAAAGCTCAAGGCACTTGGGATAATTGGAAAAGAAGCCAGCTGGTTCACAAGTTATCTCAGCGATAGGAAACAATTGGTTGAGCTCAGCTACAAGGATAACAACACCCTTCTCACAGTAAAATCTGAAACCCTCCCAATGAAAAGAGGAGTGCCACAAGGATCTGTCCTTGGCCCTGTACTTTATATACTCCTCACCAATGATTTTCCAAGTTACCTTTCAGAGTTTTGTGAGACAGTGATGTTTGCTGATGACACAGCACTACTTGTTGCCACCAAAAATCGACAAGAGCTTGAAATAAACTCCTATGTGGCATACAGCATGGCAAAACAGTACTGCCTTCAAAATGATCTGGTCCTGAATGAAAGTAAAACCTATCAACTGATATACACATCACTTCCCAATGACTACCAAGGCCTTCCAGAATTAACAACACTAAACTCAAATAAATATCTAGGCATAGTCCTTGACAACAATCTCTCATGGACACCTCATGTGACCCAACTTTGTAAAAAACTGAACATGGGTCTCTATGCTATACGAAGGCTAAAGCAGGTCAGTGATAACAGAACAGCCATCATAGCCTACTACTCTTTCTTTATTTGAAACCCACCTAAGATATGGTTTAGTGGCCTGGGGTGGGACAAGCGCTTCAAACCTCCAAAGAGTATTGGTAATTCAGAAAAGGGCCATAAGAACACTGAAAGGACTAAGACCGCAAGAGACATGTAGAGAAGCCTTCAAGGAGCTCAGGATCTTGACAGTTACTGCACTCTATATTCTTGAAACAGTAATGCATGCAGTAAAAATAGGCCGAGCCAGATTAGGAGACCACCACACATACAACACAAGGCATAGGCACAACTTCGCACTTGACACTCATCATCTCTGTCTATTCGAGAAGAAACCATCTTATCGAGGAGCTGCCTTCTACAACTGTCTGCCAGAAGAAATTAAGAGAATCCCTGAGAAGAATCTGAAGAGAAGACTCATGGACTGGCTGCTGGAACGAACAATATACACAGTCCAGGAGTTTTTGGATTGGAGAACTCAGCAATGAAGATGAATAATGACGAATTCTGTAACTCTTACTGTACATACTTTTTACCTAATTCGAACTTAACAATTGTAATTCAAATGACACAATCGCTGTACTCAATGTATATGTGAATAAAGATTTGATTTGATTTGATCTATTTTACTTGAGAACTGTGGATGATCCACTTTCTCTATTCTATTAATTCAAGATGATTGTAGTCTACTACTACTGATTGATAATTTATTCTTCTTTGAACAGGACTTGCATCTATCCAGGACCTTTCTCTCGACCCAACGTTGTTATTGTTTTCAGTTCTCTTCTCTTGAAATTCTCACGAGAAGTTATGGGAATGTTTCTCGATACCAGACAGACCAGGGAAGCCTAGACTACGCTGTATTGCAGACGTCATCTGGTTCGGAGATGTTTTGATCTTTCAGTTCATGTTATATTTTGACCAGTGACATACATTCTCCTTTGCAAAGATTGCAATAAGATGGAATGGAATAGAAAGTGAAGGTAAAAGAATGAAGTGAGATCATAGGTGTGGATATTTACCCCAGTGCATTGGACTGTACACGGGAAAAGTTAAAAGGAAATACAAAGAGATCCTCACTGGCTAGACTAACCAGCAAGAGATTCCCAATTAATGTCGCCTCTCATGACAAACGAGGAAAAGATGTCGCAATATCCTTTTTAACCCGGTGAAATAGATTACAATATTCATCTGAGGTTACAATATACAAATTTGAATTCTATATTGTATAAAATTAATTTGTAATAAACCATGAAATATACAACATTTTAATCACAAAGTGACTTAGAATCTTTATAGAAATAACCCTTGCTCCTACAGAGCCACTACAGGGCATTCAATTCAGATTGTTTTACCATCTTTAGCTACAGGGTGCTGCTCTCTAGTGGAAATAATTGTAAATATTATGGGTTTTCTGCTATGATGAGACTAACACGGCGATTTTATTATCTATTATTAAGGACAGAAACAGTCTTCTTAATATAATGTCATTGTCTGTCCGTACGTGACATAACTCTTTATAAAGACATCCTAGAGACTTGAAACTTGGTACATAGATTCCTTTTGGTTCAAGGAAGAATTCATATAAATTTTGGGATTAAAAATGAAAACGGCGATACGTCCATCTATCTGTCTATCTGTGTGATAACTCTTTTGTTACATTTTATCAGTTTCTCTGACGAGCAGCTGATGATAGGTGAAGTTATTTATACCTTTTTTGAAACCAGACGTATTTTAATAGAAGATAAGTTATGTTTATGTAAAGTGGTTAACTCTTTGGAATCGGCATTAAATTCATATGATTGGCCTCTCATACCGCGTGGCCACAATGGTGGCCATGATTGTTCTCTGCCTCACATCGGTCAGGTCTTTCATTTATGACCACGTCCTGTGCCTCGGCGGGCCTCGCTGTTTTGTCGTTCGGGTTATCAGGCCACTAAGTGTTGCCAACTGTATTGCACAGTTATAAAATTTTATCCTTATCCAGTTGTGGCTGGAAAGGGCTAAAATCTCTCGGCTAAATAAGTAAATAGATTAATATTTCTCTATTTGCAGCAATTACCATAATAAACATTGTTCAGGATTATTTTTTTTTTATCTGACTGTCAAGTGTCAATCAAGCTGCTATAGTGTATCCTATCTACTTATTGAAATACTAGTGCATTTGTTGGAGATGAAGCTCAAAATATGGACACAATTTTATATTCTGTTAATACCAGAGACCTAATTTAGATGGATTGCATTTTTATTATGAAAACAAAATTACTTTTAAAACAGATCAACTTAATTACACATTCCTTGGTTTGATTAAAAACCCATAACAAACAATAACTAATTGGTAAAGTTTCGACTTTGAAGCTTACAAACTCTATAAATTATTTGAGGATTTAATTTAAATCTGTCATTTAAGAGTCGAAGGTCAAATGTCATGAAACAAGATTAGATTGTTATAGACATATTATGTGTTTCCTAATAACCATAGATTCGGTTTGATTGCAATTACTTAAAATATGCATTTTAAAATATATTCACTTATAATGACTCGACTTTATCGACTTTAAAAAATATTGTATGATCTCTATCTTGAAATCTTATGGGATAGGCTACTATAAAAAAACATGACAGAATAAACATTCATGAAAATGACTTGGGACCTCTTGAACACTTATTGCTTTGATCTATAATGTCTAACTGAGGTGTGACAATTATTTTTCCAAACTTTGAACAGCCATCATCTTGAAAGCTTAAGAGATATCAACAAATGTTTATGAATAAAGGTTGCTTACAATTGTTTAACAAGGTAATTATTGTCTATGTCGTGAAATAATTACGGTAAAATTTGCTAAAATGATAATGGCTGTCTTGAAACTTTTTATTAGTCGATACTGGGTAACAAACTCATCCACGCTATATGTACTTTTTCTGTATGAAATTTTGTTCAGTCAATTAGAAATTACAGTAGTTCTTACTTTTTTCCTATTTTTATTGTATACATGTCCAAATATTATATGATCAATACCATGAAATCACATGAGATCCAAAAAACAATTAAGAAAAAGCATTGTTTTAAATGATTTGAGAATTATAAAACACATTTCCATTTATGGCTGTATGATGCCCAATAACTGAAATATAACTATTTCTTTACCAAACCCTAAACAGCCAACATCTTGAAAGCTTAAATTACATTTTTTTATGTATTGGACTAAAAGTTGCTTTAAATTTGTTTATTTTAAATACACCCCATTTATGCTACATTGTAGAATAGTTCAGATAAAAAGGTACAAAGCATACAAATGTAATGTTCTATTGGGCTATTAAATCATATCATTTCACTATTTCGGGTTTATGGTTCTTATATCCTTACTATTAAAACACATTAAATTTCGACATTCCAGAATGTTATTACTTACTTTAAATATCAATGTCAACATAAAAGGAAAATATCAATATTGCAGTTAGCTGTATCTATATATAGTGTGACCCAATAAAAATTTCCATATTTATAGGATAATAAAACATACAATACTTAAGATAGAACTTAGTTTATTAAAAAATATAAAAGGGAATGAAAACTATTTATTTATCTTGAATTTAAATTTACATGTGCTAAGTAATGTCCATGTAATGATACGTACACAAAACAAAAATTATTAAGAGCATGGTCTAAGAAATGGGCTAGCCGACATCTATTACTGTGAGAAAAAATGAATTTTCCAGAAAACATGACTCTAACATGTGGACTTAATTACCTTAAACTTAACGTTTACTCACTCAAAACATGAAAGGCAAATTCAAGAAGAGATAACTACTATTTATTAGACCATGACACATCTCATAATATTGTAAATCATCTTCAAATGAGATATAAGCAAAATGGACACCACTTGGCAAATGTAATTTTAAAAACATGATAAGTAAAAATAGTTTTCCTTCTTTTTTTATATTTTTTAATAAATAACTTTCTCTATACAAAGTGATGGGACAAGCTGTCAGTCTTGTAAATAGAATAAAGAAAAAAAAATAGAGACCATAGAAAGAGCACACCAAAATTATTTATTACACTTGTAGAGATTTTGAATGGCGATTTTCAGCAAACACGCACTCAAAAACACGTGTTAGCATGCAGGAAGAATAACTTAACCCTTCCCACGCCGTAGACAGATATATTAGAATGGTAAGAGTTTGACCTAAACACCAAACACGATTGTATCTAATATTACTCATTGTGCATCTTGGAGTTTTAGTTGACAAAAAGCCTTTGAAATGACCGATGCACGCTCTGTGCCTATCGTGGTTGGCAAGAAAATATTTATAGAAAACCTTCACTGCTTGGCAGGGGGAGGGGATGCCCTATACCTAGCTGCGTCCACCAGCTCATTTGTTCCTACAGTTTAGTTGTGCGTGTCCTACAAAGCCATAACCAAATATGCCGTCATCTGCCAGTGGCGTGTATTACTGCTTCGTCGGTTGTCAAGAGAGCATCTATAACCTACCTCGTCATTGTTTTCATTGTGTGATAGTGTTGTATTTACTTTGAAATTTTTATCTTATTTTATAGTGCGACAAGGACACTTTATTTTAATAGTAAAATTTTTATTTTGTGATCAAAATGAAAATTCCTGAAGACCCAAACTTTGATAACTTTGTCATAGGCGTATTGAATGCATCATTTTCAAGTGCATTGCCTGATGATATTGAGAGTGACTATGGTGATATACTAATAAATAATATTAGCTAAATTGACCAAAGTGATAATAGTGACAATGATAAAATCCTGCAAACTGTCCAACTGTATGCTAATTTTAAGTAAAATGCCCTATTTTATACTTTTTTTGTTTACCTTTTATAACTTTGTTATAGTAAAACTAGATTTGAACTTAAAGAAAGAAGATTTTTTCTGTTTTATTAACATAAATCAATGGATTTATTAGCAGCATGCAAAAAGTTAAAATTCGTATAAGTGCATTCCTGGAACCCAATAATTTAGGTATTCAGCATTAATACAACATTTTTATAATATTTTTCACAAATTTTATAGAATATACAGGTATTGTCAACTTTCACTTTTGTTTATTATAGGTTGGATTGTTGTTCATTTGTGAGACAGATTTTTTAAAATATATTACCTTGTCACATTGCTTTTCAAAATTTTTCTTTGATAGCAACTTTCTGACTAAGCAAGCAATGTAATGACGATATTTACCAAAACTGACAGCTTTAAACTGATTAACAAAATTAAAAACAGAATTTTCTTGTTAACATGATTAGTATTTTATATTATACTCATCACACATTGTGTACTTGCTAGTGTTCATTATTCTAAACTGGTGACAATTCTTTATATCTTACAGATTGTTTTCACTAATTTGCTGGCCTCGATAGACAATTAACTTGTACTCTACACTAATCATGGGTCTTCAAATTTTGAAAAATTATCTGATCCACTAAAGTAAATATCCAATTAGTATTACAATTCAGAGAAAATATTTTCAAGTCAATATCATAACTAAATTCTTTAAAAAAAATTACACTTTAAAACAGTTGTTAAAGATTGAAAATTAACTATTCAATAATTTATCTAGATAAAAGTACTATTAGTCTAATAGTATTTACTAAATGTCTATTATTTATGTTATGTTATAATACATATCACAGAAAAACTGTCTTCCTCCCATCACTGAAGATGTTATTACGACACAAATTGTTATAACTGAACAAATTGATTTAGTTCGTTATTTTACTATCACATCTCTTTTAAAAACGAAATAAAAGAGATTTTATTATAGTAACAAAAACAATACAACAATTTTTAATTTAGTAAAATAGTCTTTATTTTTGGTTGTTTGGGATATGTATTAAAATAAGTTTTATAACGGCCAAGTCTTTAAATAAAACACGAGCCTGAACCCTAAAGAGCTCTTTGGTTAAATCCTCCACTCAGGCCCCCAACGTAAACTCGACCTGACCTGATATCAGGTCTAGACAAAGTACGACGCCAACCCCTAGGGTCTCTAAATAACCCGTTTATGAATACCATATAGTCCTGTAGTTTCTTCAGCACATCCTCATTACTCATGATGTAGTCCTTGGCCGAATCTCCATCCGCAATATTCGCCAGTATACAGAGAGCTTGCTCCTTCACTTCTGCTGAATGGTTGCCCTCCAGGATCAGTATCACTGCCTACATAACACAACAGTTTACTATTACATACAATATACGGTAATTCTGTAGCTTAGAGTACAACCTCATTGATTTTGATGTTTTCAAGTCTTGTACATCACAAAAATCTGCTACAAATAGACAGGTCAACAGTGTGACCATTTACAGAGTCTGAAAGACTACATACTGACAACATTATTTTACAAAAATGTTAAATGTTAAATTCACTTTTTTCAATGGTAGCACATGCCCTAAACAACCCAAAATGGGTTGATTTTGCAAAGTTTCATTTAATCTCAATTTTACATCCTAAATTAATTAAATTCAAATACTAATTATAGCACTGCAAAGGAAAAGTTCTAGCAATTCATATTCATATATGAAAATTTGGTTCTTTAATAATTAGAGGCTGTTTATAAGTGAAAATCAACCACATAAAAATAAAAGAGTAATTAGTCTATATTGACTACAGGCCTTTTGTACCTTTTTGTACCAAACCTTTTAGGCTTTTGTAGTTTTTGTAAGAATTTCATGTAAATTTGTTGTATTATGAATAAATTACCAACAAATTAAGATAATATAATAACAACAATTATATATACATTATACAACTGCATATGTTTCTACCAAATCTTTTACAGGTTTGTAAAAAAAGCTCTCTCCTCTAATTCATGAGTTTTTCAAGATTGTGTACTCTATGAAACAATTTTAAGAAATAAATATTTACTACCACTCTTACTTTTGTTGGTCAACCTAATATTTACATCTAATGAAATACAGAATCTTGTTTATTTTTTTATAATGTATGTTTCAATCACTAATACAATAATACTATTACAAAAACTTCCTAAAAAATATAAGCTGATTCACCCTCTGCATGGATGAGCCATATTTTCCAACTATGATTCACTAATGGAAGGAATTTCAAGCTTCGTTGACAGTTATCTGCAATCTTTAGCTAAATCATCATATCATATCAAGGATACCAACCACTTCATTGACAGACTGTCTGAAATACCTCAATCCTTGGATGATAAATTTCTTTTGGCAACAACTGACGTGGAATCTCTATATATTAATATTCCTCATGACAATGGACAATATTCCTCATGACGATGGAATTAGGACTGTTGAACATTTTCTAAATTTAAAACCTAAGAATGAAAAACATTCTACTTCCTTTTTATCTGCCTTTGTAACTTTCATTCTTATCATGAATAATGGTAACATGCAAACTAACAAATTACATACAAATGAAAAGGACTGCAATGGTAACCAGGATGGAACCTTCATATGCAACTTTATTTTTGGGACTAATAGAACAAAATGTTGTAATTTTTCAAAATTTAAAACCATTAGTCCTGCTTTATAGATAATATTTTTATTATTTGAAAAAAAATGTGTTTTAGACCAGGGACACCTAAAAACAAAAAACACATCAAAGATACAAATTTGGTGTAATATTTACACCAGGGCTGCCCAACCTACGGCCCGCGAGTCAGTTTTATGTGGCCCGCATTGTTGCCAAAACAACCAAATTTGTTTACAAGCATTTGAAATATTAAATAAATACAAAATTTTAGAACCAAGCAGTCCAGCCGATTTCACGTAGAACGAGCCGTATTCATTTGGTGGAGTATGAGTGTTGAAAGAAGTAAAGTAGTTGCAGACAGATTTCACTGACTACGGTGGTGGCTGCCTGGCGAATAGAGCGCGTGTAAAGCACGGCACAGCGCACGGTGCGGCGACGTAACCCCTACTCAAGGTTACCACTCGCCACGTAATTTGTGTCCTAGTATCCTAGTAGGATTAATTAAAATCAATGTATTCAATTTATTGGTGACTTTTTTATTGTTCCCTCAGAATTAGAGCAAACATCCAAAAGTCTGGGTTTATATTTATTTCTACTAAAAGAACCTAAAAACATAATATATTATAAACCTTTACCTAACAACTAATAAATAATAAGAAATTACAATAATCAGGAAACAAGGGCCAAATAACCTTAAAACTCATATTTTCCACAAGATTTCTGGAACAAACCCCGGGCAATACGTTTTGTTTGGGGTTCCAAATCCCCTGGGATGTTGGCCCGCCTGGCCATAAAGGCTTTACAATGTGGCCCTTGGGTAAAAAAGGTTGGGCACCCCTGATTTACACTATTCAAGCTGACATCCTGGTTATATTAATAAGTCTATACCAAAGAGTCTGTGTGTTAGAGTAAAAAGACTTTACTACACCACACTTTAGTGACTTTAGTGTTCTTATTCACTATGAATACTACATGAATGCAAACGATGAACAGATCCATGCCAAGTTTGAAGTTTACAACATAAATGATGGCGTAACCAAAGTCAACAAGTGCATAAACAGTATGATCAAGTGGACTGATAAACATAGGCTTAGACTAATCCATTCACAATAACATTGCCAACATACTGTTTGTCTTGAAATGTTGACTTCTATAAGAGGTCTTTGTTGACAGGAGCACTTAGTCAATAACATTCAGTGAGTATGAATCACATTACATTCATTTTTTAAAGCAAAAATTAAAGCTTCTAATAATAAAGAGAATGGATGTGTATGTTTTTTGATAAGCAAATGCAGAGTTGATAGCTTAAATAAAAACAAATACTCTAAGGTTTTCCAACTACTTATTTGAATAAAACATGTGGACCTACTTGCATGATCTGGTTGCCATGAAGACCCATGATGTAGTCTATGTGAGGTTTAGTACTCAGCAGGTTCCTAAGTAGCCCAAGAGTCTTCATCAGTACATTGACTTGGGGATCCGACAACAGCCTGAATATCTGGTCAGTCCCCAATGTGTTCAGGATCTGTGACTTAATCTTCTGCTCAGCTTGAAATGCCATGTTCTGTCACAAACAGGACAGTTGTAAAAATTTTATATTTACAACATAATAATAAAATGTCATGGGTGTTAGACTTGAGTAGAGGTGGAATGTGAGTGGCCATGCATCTCATTTTGCCTCATTTGTCTCAATACATGCTTGTGTATTTATCAAAACTGCTCAGAGATATTTCTAAAACTGTTGGTTGGTATAGACAAAGTAGCTAGCTATTTTTGATGATATTTGTATTGGTAAACAAAACTCCATTATGTATACTACAAAAAAGTTACAGTTATTCCAGGAAATCGTAAATTATCTTGGCCGTAATATCAATGCTGATGGAATGAACCCAGTTGAAGATCGAGTTGATGTAATAAAGAAATCAACCTGCTCCAAGAAATGTAAGTGCTTCTCTCATTGTTGGGTGATCAATTCTACTCAATTACTACTCAAGATTAATATTTAATTTACAATAAATGTGTTTTCTATTTCACAGATTACTACATAAACGGTCTACATAGGAGTGGAATAAGGATTGTGATCAAGCTTTTAACTAAATAAAAGCTTCAATTTCTTCAAACTTGAGCATAGCGCACTGTAAACGAAAGCTTCATCTGACTTTAGCTACAAATTAACATTTATTTGTCATACAACTTCTACAAACATTGACATTGTTAAGTATTAACTGTATTACAGCAAGTCATATAAATGTACTTTTGTAAAATTAGTGCCTGTAAATAGTACATTTGAGCAATATAACAATATATAACAAGAAGGACAAGATGGCGCTCAAAGACCCATAGCAACTCCTTCCAGAAAACTCAGCAATGCTGAACAAAGCTATTCTTCAATCAATAAAGAAAGATTGGAAATCCTTTTGGGTATAGAACAAGTATACAAATACCTCTATGGCAGGCATTTTACTTTGTTATGTGATCATAAACCTGTAGAATGAATTTTTGGGGCGAGACAAGCAATTTCCAAACATGCTGCTTGTAGACTTGCTGACTGGCCATTACTCATCAATCACATCAATAATCAGTAGTCCTGCTACTGTCATTATTCCGTACTCGTGATAAGAGGGACACACACAACTGCATCTACACACATTCCCAATAGTCTTGAGGGCCACTTTCCCAAAAATTAAATAACCTATGATTAAAGTAAACTAGTTTAACTTTGATCCGAGGTTTAAACATCCATTCATTTCCCAAGCTGAAATAGTAGTAGGTTTGGCTTAAATGGCTCACACCAAAAGTTGGCTGCCCTGAATGCCCAGATTAGCACAATATTGTCTACTCAATGTGTTTGTGTACACTGTTGTTTGGTAAGAGGTTATGGCAAAACATTGTTTTAAAATAGATGATGCAAGTCTTGATCTTAAAGCTGCAAGTAAAGGAAACAAAATCTTTATACTGTGAAATAAACTTTCTTTTCAATTTAACACAATGATATCTATATCTGCAAATTACATTAAAATGTACAACTATGCTAAAATAATATTTTCATTGTAGATTTAAAACATTTTACATGATTATTCCTTTGAGTGCCACAGCGTCGCTAATTTTGACAGTACAAAAAGTGCATTATGTGCCGGCACCGTTAATTTTGACGTTTTGTATGTCAATAAATTTTATTTAGTACTAGGTTATTTTGGCCAAATAACCAGATAGCTATATTCAATAGGATACAAACTATCTATAAACACGAGTTTTATGTTGTTTTCCTACTCTTTGACCTGTGAAACAATATGTTGTTTGGATACTTATCAGGAGGCTACTATTTTTGGGCGAGTTTATTTTTGGGATAAAATAAATTACAGTATTAAAAAGAACAGACTTTTTTAACCTATTTTGAAATTTACAAGTTATTACGACAATCAATGAAAACAAAAACTAAAAGAACAACATTTTATTATTCAAAACTGAAACGTGATTCGTACGTCTAGGCCTACTTGAATGGTCACTTGTCTAGACTTATTCGCTGGCAATTTGGCGATAAGAAATAAGATTCATGGATATTTTTCGATTCATTATGGAAGAAGGAAAGTATTAGGAACGTATAATGAAGTTTATTTTGGTCTACGATAAGGAAAACTAGTCCAAAAATAGAGGGCTGCAAATATACCGAAGTACCTACGCCTACGCGATGATTTTGTCTACCAATCATGATGCTGCGTAAAATGGTGTGTTGCGTAACGACCATTCTTGTTGTTTATGTGCCGATAACCAAGAATTTGAGTAAATACAAACTAAAATATTAACTTATACAGTGTTTTACCGTATTTCTTTATAAAAGTAATGTAATGATTTGAGTTGGGTCCAAGCGGAAAACGTGAATATTTTCAGTGTAAATATAATAGGGTTATTTATTATTATTATACAAAAGAAATATAAGCAAGTATTTATCTCTACATTTACTAATCACATTTATTTGTGTTATCTTGATGGTTTATTTGATGTATTATGAAAACTTCACTATTAATATATTATTTCTAAACTCTGACAAATGAAGTACAATTTAAAAAATGTCGGTACTGGGCAGCATTTTGTTTATAGATGTAATGACATATTTGTTTTTATTGTAGAATCATATATTATACATGGGTTTTATTTAGAATTTTATGGCCTTTATCATGGTATAAAGTGAAAAATCTTTAAAAAATACTGTATACACCAAAATTACGTTAAAACTTAAAATTTAATAAAAAAGTAAAAATCTTTTTTGTAAAAACTAAAGTTATTTAATTTTTATAAAGCAAATTTTGTTTGCAACAATATGTCTCATATTCTTCATTTCATTAGAAAAAAAAAACAGCAACAAAATTATGAAAATCTGTTAGATAGTTATTTTACAACACCTATTTTCCCAAAAGCTTACAAATATGAAAAAAAAAAAAAAACAGCCTGGCACCTTATGCATATGACTTGGGAAAATGCCAGTGGCACTTGCAAATGCAAACGGGTTAAAACACAAGTGTATAAAAGATACTGTTAGAAAATCAACACATGATTTCTAAACTACTATGTAGAACTTTATCTATGCCTGATGCATTTTCGAATGCACAACGCTTTTAAGCTCGCTTACACGTGAAATAAAATTACATTATTACCTTTATGGTTAGTAATGATTGATAATTATGGGGAAAGTCCTTGGTGGTTTAAACTACCAGTTAAACTTGCCTCAACGGTTTGACTATGTTGTAGAAGGTGGCACTGAGTGTCTATTTCTGAAGTTAAAATATTCTTTTCAAGTTTTCCTCTTCATGAAAAAGATGACTCAATATGATCATGACAAGAAACTGAAAGAATATCCCTGCGAGATACTCGAGTCAGATGGCTAAGTGATGGCACATTGAGTTTAATCTTTTGCAAGATTAGTTCACATGATAAGTAGATTGATGACTTCTGAGGTTATAGGTTTGATTACGGGACATGATCACCTGAGGAAGCATCTTCACAGAGTTGGCATCCTTTGGGAGGATCCACTCTGTAGAATGTGTGATGAGCATGAGGAAACTGCTGAACACCTGCTCTTTGATTGTCCTGCAACAGCAAGAGAGCGGTATGCCATCTTTGGTAGTTTGGACAAGGGTGGTGAATTTCCCCAAGAGGACCTGATAGGTTGTTTTCGGTGGTTTGTGGAACTGCTGTAATTATAGACTGGTAGACCTCATGGTGTGCTTACCGGGTGCGTAAAAGGCCCTTGAGGCTTAAGTGCATGGCAATAAGCCCCCCCATAGAAGAAGAAGAATCCCATCCATTCATTATCTAAAAGTATCTAAAGAAATTTTACAAGGTTAACATGATCAAGGCACTGATTTTTAATGGTTATTTGAATAACTGAAGTGAGTCCCAATTCTGAAACAATTCTGCAGAGATACTCTGACTAACCCTACTCATCATTATCAACTTATACACAAATCAAGTGGACTGACCATGAGAGCCCAGATGCCATTGAGCCTAAGCGCAGGATCTGGTCGTTTGGTGAGGTTACATAGCAAATCCACAGCTCCGGATTCCAGGATGGGCTCCTTGGAGGGAGAGAACTCCAGTAGCAGGTTACACAGCGTAGAGGAGGCAACACTGAGGATGTCGTCTGATGCATTCTGCAGCAATGCCATCAGCGGCTTCCACACTGAATGGTCCTGCAAAAAATCCACCTGTCTCATTCGGTTTGACACAAAATTTTCATATAGTTTTTATATGTACTCAAAAACTGGAACTCAAAGCAAGAAACTTTTTATCTTTTAATTCCATTCATAGTGACCCAATACTTTGGCCTTGAATATGGAGAAATAAATATAATAGATGAGAGAGAGCAAGAGAGGGAGAAAAAGGGGGAGAGAGGGAAAAGGGAGAGAGAAAGAAATAATGATTTTCACCAAACGACCATATTAACAGCTAGAACTTTAACACATTAAAAAAATAATGTATACTGTGAACATCTTTTTCATTAGTGTGCTTTCTAGCCCTTTTAGGATGATAATATATTTTGTAATTTTTCTGATACATAGTTTTGAAGTGACTACATTTTTCTGAAAGGTGTACCGAAGAAGCTCAAGGTGAAAATAACGAAAATGGAAAGGTTTTACAAATACATAATTGTTTAAAGATGTGTTATTCATTGTTGTAAAAAAGATATACATACAATTTTATATACCATTATTCACAATTAATTGTCTTTGCAGGACTCCCACACACCCTTAAATTTTTCCGTTCCATCCTGTCGAAAAAAAGGGACGAAAAGCCATCTAGTGAGAAACAGGTGACCAGGGACAATCAAACAGTTAAAGACCTTGTAATGGAAAAGAAGTCCAAAACAAGAATTTACCATGAAACTCGGACAAGGTACGTCAATTAAATAAAATCACACAACGTCTTACAGAATTTACTTTCACTATCATAGTCAACCCTCTCTGCCCTGATAACAAATGAGATATAGGATAATAGACACCAGTACATCCTCCAAGAATACTGTCCTGGATTGTACTGGAACCCTGAGGTCAACACCAATAATGACATTTGAGCTCCATGGAGTTCTTTGTGGAAAAAACATAAATCTATCGGAAGATGATTCTCTATAGTCAAAAGTCCAAGTTCCTGCTTTATAACATCCTTTTCAAGGCCGGCATAGGGCTCCGGAAACTTGGAAGGCCTTCCAAGAAATAAAATTCCTCTGAAATCCCTCAACAGGATCACTGGTGTATCCCCTATTTCTATTCCAGATGACAGAGTTATATTCAAGATGACATCTGTAACTTATAAAAAAAGTAAAAAAAAAAGTAAAGAATGTCTTATTTTACCAGGCGAAGTTAGGGCTAAGAAGCCCTCTCTAACACTTAACCTGGCCTATAGTGAAGGCAGCAGACAAGCATCAGACAAGTCTCTTTTCTATTAAAGAGTCTCCCAATCCACTTAATTCCACCCATGATTTTGTTTTGCTTTAGATACTGCAAAATTAACATGCTGAGACATTAACAGCTTGGACTCAAGTAATACGCCCAATTTTGAAACAATCATCTTTCACACTATAGGCTAGTCATCAATAAAATAACGAAAGAGAGGTGTATGTACCTTCCGAGTAAAAGACATCACCTCAGACTTCACCAGGTTCAAGGGTAACAAACTGTAGCTAGCCCATTAAACAATTCTATTAAGAGAGGCTTGAAGAAGATGAACATCGCATTCTAAAACTGATGGTATATTATTGATGAAAATAAGGAAGAGTAGTGGACCAAGAATTTACTCCTGACACCCCCGAGGAAGCAGTCAAACAGTTAAGACTTCATACTCTCAACCTTTGTTCTGAAAAGCCTATGTTATAAATATAACTGTATCCAAAGATAAAGATCTATAGAGAAACTAAAAACAGGTAGTCTCCTTAATATTAAGTGGTGGGGAGCTAGCTTATCACAATCTTTCTGCAAGTTGAAATATATTATATGAACTTGCCCACATAAAAAGCTATGTTGATGAGGGGAAAGCATACGGGTTATTTTTCTATAGATACATCTGAACATGATTTTGATATCAAACATTTTAGGAACAATCCTAACAACAGAAATAGGCTTGAAGTTAAACCCCTGTTGCTCAACTCCAATTAAATAGCAAGGTTTCAGCCATTTCAGCCATAAATTTCAGCCATTCTCTTGGTAATAAAAGCAAGTATTCCATTCACACCAGCAGAAGTCTTCACTTTTAATCTCTGGCTAACAGTAATGTAATGTATGTAATGTTAAAATTTTCTACAATATAACACTAAGATTTTTTTCCAAGTTACCTGAAACGTTGTCCGAAGTTGCTGTACAGAGCGGGAGAGAGAGTGAAGACACCGAACAGCTGCCAGTCGTACCTTGGGACAAGGGTCCTGCAGCCCTGTGACTATGTGTTCCATCAGGCTGTCTGTCTCTATGATCTTCTTGCGGATATCTTCATCATTAGCTCCCAATGATGCAAATGCCTGCAACATAACTCAGTATTATATTGTATGATACAAAACTTTCAATCAAGCGTTTCTGATGTAAAACGATGTAAAGAGTTCATAATAAACTTCTTTGCCATGACTTTTTTTAGACCTCTTCAGACAAACATGACTCAAGATTTCAAGGAGTGAATTCTGTGACAGCATCATTCCAGACAATGCACTAAGAGGAAGGTGAACTGGAGCTAAACTCAATATTTATAGCTGATTGGCATTACGCAAATTACCGACAGCAAAAACATAACTATTTGTATTTTGTGAATAATATTTTGCTTGCAGTTAGTTATTTCAAAGTTTATGTTTGCCCAGCGTTGTGAATCTACTGTGCCTATTTTTGGATGGTCGCTAATCGGCAGTAGATCAGTTCCTAGTCTCGACGTTATAACACATTTCGTAAAAAATCTCCAAGCATATGAAATAAAACCTAACTATACATTTTAAACTAAACAAAATCTAAAATAATTGTTACATTTTGGAATTTTTAATATTAACTTTATTATGAATTTTGATAATAGCTAGAAAAAAAATTCTATAACTATAAAAAAGACATTACCACAAACTACAATACAGTTTTTATGAAATTGAAAAGACCAACAAATGACAATTTAACCCATAAAGCGGGGTGCGAAGTAGCACACCCCAATACATGAGCCAAGTCAGTGCGACCCTGAATCACAATCACACAGAGGAGAATAGGAAGCAATGTCCTCAAACACTCCAAAAAGATGGACAGGGGTGGACCACCTGGAGGAGGTGGTAATAAAGTGTTAGTATACGCCTCATTCAGATAAACCTATACCATGCTAAGGGCACAACTGACATCTTGGGAAGGAGGATTTCACAACAGGCCTGGATATCGTCCTAATCCAGGAACCTTGGATCAACAAAGGTTACATCAAAGTCCTCACAAAAATGGGATAAAGAGGTAATGTTTGCCTCAGCATATTTCCCTTTCCCTTCAACACACCGCCCACCAGTGGAAATCCAAAGGCCACTGCAGTACTTTGGAGAAAGAGGTGTAGCCCTCATCCTTGACTGACTGCAACACACACCACTCCTACTAAGCACTCCTACATTAACCCAGGTGGTGAGAAACTCCTGCAATTTATTTTTAGTAATGACCTTATTGCAGAAAATAGGGAGTGTAATCCACTTCTATAAAAAGAGTAAGACGAGAGGTTTTGGATATTACCTTATCTAAAGGCCTTAAAGGTGAAAGGCGTTAACATTGTAACGTGGAATTTCTCACAGGAGGCCTCACTTTTGGACCATTGTCTCATTATATTCGACATAAAAGGCGAGAGTTAAGACGAACGTGACCCACAGTCCCACCAACCACCAACTAAAGGGGATACAGAGTGTCCTTAGCAGAAGAGTTGGTTGGAGGAAATAGAACCCTGTCAGAAAAATGAATTTGAATTAGAAAGGTAGACTCATTTGGTAGAGAATGCAATCACAAAGGCCTATGAGAAAAACTGCCCCCTCAGACACAGTAGGCTAAAAAAATATGTGCCTTGTTGGACTAGGAAGCTAGAAACACTAAAAAAACAAAATGAGAAAACTTCTTAAATGGGCAAAAAGAACAGACGACTGGTTCACATACCAAAATGCCCAAAACAAATACAAAAAAATTAGAAAAAACAAAAGAACCTGGAAAAACATAAACAGCCACCAGAGGCTGCCAGGCTACATACTGGGGTAGCCTTACGGTGAACAAGAAGGAGACTCTAGAACTGTTGCTGGACACACACTTTCCGGGCAGTCTCTCTACTGAAATGAGGATTTTCATTCTCTGGTGGGGGAGATATCTGGTCGAGAGGTGTTGCTAAATCCAGACAACAGTCAAAAAGAATTTTTACATCTGAAAGGATTAAATGGGCAATAAGATCCTTCAAGCTATTTAAATCTCCTGGGGTGGATCGAGTTTTCCCAGCCCTTCCCCAAGAAGGGCAGGATATTCTACTAAACACACTGATCATCCTGTTCAGAAGCAGTTATGCTCTAGGATTCATTACAAAGAACTGGAGGATGGCACTTGTGCGAAAAAAGGACAAGGATTTGTCTCAACCAAATTTTTACAGACATATTAGCCTAACCTTCATGGTAAAAACTATGGAAAAATTAATAAATATACATATAAGGGATTAAACCTTACTGGTACACCCACTCAGTCTATATTAACATGCATATGTGGAAAGTAAGTCAACTACCACCGCTCTTCACAGCTTAGTGGAAGCAGTGGAGGACAACTTCAAAGAAAAGGAAGCCCTAGTCAGTGTCTTTATGGATATTGAAGGAGCTTTCAACAAATCAGTTCATGGAGGCAGCTCTGGAACGGTTTGGAGTTCCCTCAGATGCTGTAAAGTGGATAGTAGCCCTCCTAAAAAGAAGAGAAGTAACAGCAAAGTTTGGGGATGAATCAGCCACAACCACGGCACCCAATTCCCCCCCCGGGAGGGATTATGTCTCCCCTTTTGAGGGAGATGGTGGTTTACGATCTCCTAACAAACGCAGAAAAGAGGAGTCTACAATGCTATGCTCATGACCTGGTGCTAATGCAAGAGAAAAATAAAAGCATGCTTGACCCCTCACTCAAGTTTAGTATTTCGTATATTACCTTTCCCCATGTAGTTTTTACTGAGTATGTGTACTTAAATTTATTACACAGATTGAATATTTTGTGCGCCTTTCTAGGAATATATTGACGGAAGCCTAACCTACCATAAAATGGCACAATTGTCTCATCTATCACTCAATCTTTTTCTGTTCTTTTCCAGTTACGAAATAAATCATTCAGTGTCCACAAGAGGTTTAACTTTGCCGATTTTTTTCTAGGTTCTTGTTGTGATTGAAATGCCAGAAACGTAAAAGTAACTGCAATCTGTTTCTGCTCATTACTTTTCAAGATACAAAGAGTTTTTTTGACCAGTTATGCCTGGAAATGATATTAAATCCATATATGTATATAAGCACACCAATGAATTTATTCATTTCCTCTGGAATAGATTTTTCTAGTCTTTTAGCCTCTTAAGTCTGAGTTGCACCTTAAAAATTACATCAATTGCATTATGATTTGTTTCCATAACCATCATTTAAATGACTTCTTTAGTCAAGTAATGCTCAAAAAACTAGGTTTTGCATCATCAGACGAATTAAAATTTAATTTTGGACTCCAATTGAATTGAAAAGTTTTTGCTTATCCTTACAAATGTTTCAGCCTATATCAGTACCCAGGGTATTTGTCGTATTACTCGTACTACCAGATGTATGATGTGTAGTGTTATTAGCATCACTAGTGTTCAGATCACTGTCTGATTCTTCGATGACATTGTTAACACCAGTGTAATCTTCAGAGTCCGTACCAGAAATAAAGTCTGGATCACTGTCACTAATTATCATTGACTGGACACTAGCATCATCACATATAGCCTACCTGCAAATAAATCACCCGGTGACAAAACATTATCAATTTCAGATGAACAAAGTTGATCACTTATTTTACTATATTTCACTTAAGTAACAGAGTACTTTGTACAATCAGTGTAACATCACTTAGCAGGCAGAAACATAACGTGAGTTTCCCGTAAAATGGAGGGAAAACAGTTTCGAAAATGATTAACAACTGTCTTGTAGTGGAATAGTTACGTGACAGGACAGCTGATGCGTCTGTAGTAGCCAGAGAGCAAAAAACATAAGGGATTTGTTGTCTGTACTTATACTTCACAAAAATAGCTCAGTTTCCATTCACTATAAAAAAAGTTATAAGGAGACTAACCCTGAAAGCAGCCTGACGCATATCCTGGGCAATGCGTGTCTCTTGCTGAGCCAGATTGTTGTTGTTCTCGGGTTGGTAATGGAGCAAGTCTGCCAAAGTAGGTATAAGGTGGTTGGAGATAGAGGCTAACCGCTGCAGCTCAGTGTCCACCTCGGTCAGGTAAGCCAACGTTTCGGCAGCCAGGACACGCTCATGACTCGGCCGCTCCTTCTTACACAGGCACACCTGCACAGGACAATTTGTGTTCTTATTATTACATGAGGTGATGTGTACGACAAATACAAGCAATGTTTATTAAACATCTTTAGTTTAGCAATTTAAAACATATAATTAATCAAAGTTACAATCAGTTACAATATACAGTATGTTAAAATATATATATATATATATTTTTTTTAATTAGGTTTTTAATACTTTTGTATAGTTGGACTTTTGCTACGAGGCAAAGCAAACAATTCACTAAGAAAATTAGACTTATAAATTCAAAATTTTTTGTGAAAACATATAAACTTCTGATAACAATACTGGTCACATCAGACAGTTCCTAGTTTTATTATATGATTTGACGTAGAATAAGCTTACTGTTTCAATAGATCTAATACTCACATAGTCCACTTGAAATATTTTAATAATTTATATATTAGGAAATCAACCAAACACATTCTACAACATGAAGTGCTTAATTATACAGGAAGTGAATTCAATAACTGGACAGTAAAATCTGACAAGGATTTTATAAACCAAAATCCTGCTAATATATGATCATAAATTCTTAAAATGATGTATATAGATTAAACTTATAAATAACTATTATCTATAATCAATATGACTTATTAACACACCAGGCAGGGTAGGGTTTTGTACAATATTTTAGGATCCTCTGCTGTAAGAGCTCCGGCACGATGGAGGTTGGTCAACGCTCTTGCTGCAGCCAACTGCATCTCTGTCGGACGATCTCGCTCCACTAGCCTTACCACAAGGTCTGGGATACTCTTACCACCAAAACTGTCAACAAGTATATGCTATCACACAATTTTGAAGTCATACGTGCACACGTTAAGCTTTTGCCAGAATATGAGTTGTGTATAGAACTAGAATTTCATAAATATATATATTCCTATTGTACTTTTGTTCAATTCAAATTGGTCTAAAATAATCATCTCAAGTTCTAAATACACTCAACCACTACAAATAAGTGACAAAAATTATGTATAACTATTTCACACCTGAACACAATGGGAGATAATAATATGTAATTGTGCTAATATTTGATAATGATACAACTAAAAAAAAGGTACTGACATAATACAAATAAATACAAAATAAACTGTGTTCTCTTTTTATTCAATACAACTAATGATTTAAAATTATTTAAATATTAATTTAATTTGTTAACAAACTACCGCCATCGGTTCGACTTTAACCTCCCAGTAGCTTCAATGGTAGATTGTATAATTGGTTGGTGAAAAATCCACTGTATAAGATAAGAGGTTCTTGACACCGATATTAGAGTACATTTTGTTAATAGGCTATTGATTACTTGATGAAACCTGTTGCATTGTATTTAATGGATGGTTAATGAATATATTTCATTGGATTATGGGATAAAAATTAATCTATAAGATTACAGTCAGTAAGAGAATCTGAACTTATATAATACTTATAATAATACTGATAATAGAATGTTTGACGTTACCTGGCTGTGATAACTGTATAAGAGACTTTCGGGTTCTCATATGTGAGATTGGTAAGGCAGAGGAGGGTAGGCATCAGAACAGCTGAGTGGGGGGAACAAAGAAGTGCTGCCAACGTCGGCACAATGCCTCGATCACACAGCGCATGTTGTTGTTCGAACCTCTGGAAATATAAAGTGGGACGTTAAAATATTGTAAAGCAAAATTATGTTTGTTTTCAATAAAATACAATAAATACTACAGTACTATATTGAACCGGTCCGATTGTGGTTTACCGATCAAACCATAGCTCATTTAAATAAAGTAAACAATGCTGTACAGGGTTCCCCTCATTTTTAATTATCAATTCACAGCTCTTTCATGGTTTCCACGGTAAACAATGAGTAATTTTACAGCTGATTCTTTTCAACGTTACCAAAACAGAAACAAAAAATAAGATGTTGGTGCGGAGATAAACTTAAGATAACTGAGACCTAACATGACTCAGACATGGCGGAATGGTATGTTACAGTATTTAAAAAAATGTCCTTATCTCACTAACAATGTCGACAGTTTGTGCAGGAATGGACAGATACATCTAAAAATACGAATTAATTTTAGGCCTCGGCTATGACACAAACAGGGGGCGGCTTGTGTTCAACGGTATGGTTTGCTAAATAATGAGTATAAAACAAAAGCTCTTACTGTTAATCGGCCTGTATGAGGGAGACTATAGTCTATAGTTCTGATGTGAGCCGGCAGAGGGGAGTAATGTAATGACATTTGGTGTCCAATGGGTATGTCAATAGTAAATCTGGAGTCGATTATTAACACAAAGTAACATTCTGAGATATTGACACTTTAAAAATAGATGTTGGCTATAATCAAAGACTCATTGAAAAGATTGTTATGAATACATATCTCCTATACAAAATGGCACCTGTTAAGTGTGTTGTGTGTAATTTAATATTGATTTTATTACAACAGCTGCCATTTTTGTAGCAAATAAAGCTTCTGAAGTTTGCAACATTATTTTCAAATAGTAAATACCTTTAAAATGACATGCATAAAGGAATAAGCTTGCATATAAGATTTCCAAGACAATTCCTACAGGCTATCCCCTCCAATGAACGTGTGTGATTGTTATTGCATAAAAAGTCATCTAGTTAGCCGTATGACACGTTTATAAATTGTATCTGCTAAGGGTTGAAAATATTAGGTTATGTGTGTTTCCAGACATTTTACACAGAATCTTTGATTTTACTAGATATTATTATGTTCTAAAGAGAAGTTTCATTTCTTAAATGTGATACTTATTCATAGCACTCTCCTACGCCAAATCAAATCATAAGTGTGTTTACACCTAGTAAAGCAATCAACATTGTCAGTCATTTTTTATCCATTCATACATACAGTATACATGTTAAGATATATAACAAAATATAATCATAATTAATAGATAACATTATTATTATATAGACGTCCAGCCAATAACTATAAAATAATACAATAAATAAATAACTATATCTTAATGTAAGAATAATTCACTATTTTGCACTAAATGAACAACAACATGACAAAGATGTTTCAGCTAATATGTTGCCTAAAAGTAAATTAATTTGTGCACAAAGAAATATAAATATTAAAATTTAAGTTGTAAGTAACTTTAATTATAATCTAAAAACTCTCTTTAAGGAGGGTATAAAATAATTCTATTTTCAATTTTGAATCCAGTACGCTTTTCAATCTTTGCAATGTAACCAATACTACTTGTTGGGGTAATTTATTGAAAATATGTACACTAAAATATTTATAACTATTACAAGATGTTGATTATTTTGTCAAATTTTCTAGAATTGCAAGTAAAGCATTATATAACAACTGAAATGAAAATATTTCTTTACATTTTGTGTGTGTGTGTTCACAATAAAATTCTGTACAGTAAAGTTTTACAATTTTTTAATACAGATTATTTGTAAAGTGTCAATATTCAGCATGAATAAGATGTTTGTCAATAATATAAAATTTCTATGTTACATATATAATATTACACAAATTTATTTTAGAGTAGTGTGATGTCAGTTACAAAATAGTTTTTAAACTCATTTGAACAAATACTTTAAAATTTTCAAAAGTACTTGTTAAAAACAAAACATAGCAATGGACAACAGTGATAACCCATGTGCCCACTTGTGTTATCATAGATGATATGCCCACCTGAGTGTTACATTGTGCAGTCATTTATGTAGCACTTTCCGGATGTAATAAAATAGCACTTGAAGATGAAAATGTAAAAATGATTAAAGGATCTTTTCCAAAAGTGAGGTTTCGTGAAGTTACAACATTAAGTGGTTATTATTCTCATTATATTTGTGATCATAGTGTAACAAACCTTGCAGGAACAACTGAAAATGGTGGTAACACAGATCTGGTTGGTGATGGATTGCATGGTGAGGGTGAGCAGGTGGGATAGCAGATGACAGTCGGTGAATATCAAGTCGACAGGAGCGCTAGGGTGTCGGAACACAGAGCAAATACAGCGCAGGCAAGCCTCGGTCAGCTTCAGGTCATCACTGCTCATCACACCTATGTACAAGTCAAATGTCAGCTGTCACACAGACACAAGCTACAGTGGTAATTTAATAACTTTTCTTTTTGATGTTACTGTGGAACTCTGTAAAAGAATATGTTGACCAGGCACATGCCTGTGATTTAAGATTCTAGTTAGTATGAAGAGTATTTATTAAATTATTTATTACACTATTTCTATACTATAATTTTATTTATTAAGTGTTTTGTTGTAGTTTATTTATATCCTAAACGTACTGTTTGTTGATTGATTTATTTCCATTTATTTACTTTTTTCTTGTTGATCACTCTATAATGTTGCATAGTTTTTAAAAGTTTAATGAGCTGATAAATAATTGACTATGGCTTGATAATAACAACAAATAAAATTACTTAGGAATCAAAAGTATTTATCTCTTTGTACTGTGTGCTAAAAATTGGACTAGTCTCCTAGATCTAAATGAGGAAGATATATGACTAGTACGCTACTTGGAATGCTAACAGGACATTGCGCACTTCAAAAACATACAATGATGGTGGATTTACGCCAGATTGATGAATGTCAGCATTGTGGATGAGTTGCAAGCGAATTGTGTGTTGGGTAGTAGCAGGAGGAGCAGTGATGGGGGAAACATAGAATCGGATTAGTATTAGAATGAAAGTGTCATTCAAGAAGCAGGGCTACACACTCTGAAGCATTTGTAGCAGCCGAGACACCAATTTCATGGTTTTAAAAACAAACTGAGAGTACATCAACCCAACTCGTTATTCTTAGATAAATGAGAGATTCATCTGCAAAAACGGCCAATTACTGCAGTACAAAAATTAATAAATGGTTTTTTAAAGTTCAGAAACCATGTTATCTATTTGTTAGTGGCATTTTTACTGATGCACTCAGATGAATTTTGTTGTAGCAAAGCAATAGATAAGATCTAAAATAGCTCATTTAGTGGAAGATTGTACCAGAGAATATTATGTGTCAAAACGAATGTTAAAATTATATTATAGCAATGGATTTACTCATACACTCCAATTTCCATTAACTGATACAATGAACTATGGCCAATTTCACATTAAACACATCTACTGCTCTATTACAGGTTTATTTTGAAGATCTGAATAATTTTCTTATTTTCTTATATATAATTCTTATTTTATTCTAAATTCTGGTCTCAATTAACCTGAATTATAAACATCCTAATGAATGTTTAAGGTTTATCCATCCCCTGCAAAGAAAAAGAAAACTTTAAACAGGCCTTACAATTACCAAGATTTAAAAAGCGTATTTGTTGGTTCTTTTCAAAAAAAGAGACTAGGACCTTGCAGTACAGAGTTTTTATGCAACATTTTAGTTCAGCCTTTAAGACAAAATTCATAAAAAATTTATTTATAGTGAGTCCATTTACATAAATTAACATTACTGTTTATAATTCTAATGATAGGATTTATAACTTCAAAACTTCTAGAAATATTTTACTAATATACAGTAGCCTACTGCACCTAGACAATGACCTAAATGAATAATTCTTAGCTTTTACTGATGGAAACAACTACAGATGTCAGTTCCTCGTTTCTATCATTAAAACATCAGCTGGTTACAATAAAATAAAAAGTAACATTTACACAGTTATGCAACCAGAAACATTAAATTTTTGATGGATAACATTTGGAAGAATTCAAAATTCTCTGATAGCATGCAACAAGCACTGATCAGTCCTGTTCTCTAGAAGACAACAGGCAACCACATAACAGCAATTAGCACTCATCACAGCATGCTAAGGATGACATTTACACTGATATTGAAGACAAATTACATACTGTTCAGAAGTAGAGGTACCACGTTGACATCTATCAGCTGTTTGATATGAGCGTCGGTGCCCTTGGCCAGTGAGCCAAGTGTGACGGCTGTCTCCCTGCGCACCTCCAACGGCAGACTGGTATCTGACAACAACTGTACCAACCTCGGCACCACACCTTGTGCTATCACACTACCCTTCTGTCGGTTGCTGCCAATCACCGAGTTCTTCAAGCACCTGAGAATTTAAAAATGAACAAGTTATTATCTCAACTAACAACCCAAGTTTTTAAAGTACATTTCCAAATATCTATTTAACTATTAAAGTGCTGTTAGCTCAAATAAAAAATTCTATGTCTTACGAGTTACTCTCTAAGAACAAGGTAAGAGTACGCCACACCACATGTCATGTAAAGCCTTCACTGAGGTTTAATGGTTTAATGTTGATGACTCATTTCAATATTGACAGATAAAACAACAAACAATCAGGTAGCATAGAAATTTTTACACCCCCCAGCAAACAAAAAAAAAAAATTGTACCAACCTACTGTTTTCTCCTTACCAAGCCTCTGCCTGGGAGTAGTTCGATTTGAGGGTGTTTAAGAAAGAATAGTGTAAAGTATTTCATTTCCTTGCAATATTTAGAGGACTTCAAACAAATTTCATTTCTCAACTTTTTGTAAACAGTTTTAATATTTTATTTTTACTCATTCCTAATAATTTACAGTGTATCAGAATATTGTAGTATTCATTTTTCTAAATTTACTAAATTTTAAATTCCACTGTTTAATATGATTAATATCTTGTTAAACCATGAATTTGTACATTTTTAAGTTGTAAGCAAGAGCAGACCAGAGAGGGACAGAAAGTGACCAAAACCAAGGGAAAAACCTAAAGCATAGCATCGGCCGGTAATAAATTGTCCTTCTACGTGCAAAAATGTTATAAAAAACTTCAAGAATAGCATTCAATAATACTACCATCTTTAACAACACCAACACTCATAATTTTTATTTTCGACTGACTTATTACTGAAATTCCATGAAAATGAATGGCTGTCCCATTGCCAATAAATTTACTTTGTTTGAGATACACTATGTGACATTGGTAGTTACAGCCTGGCATGGAGCTCATTGCTGTAGTGTAGTTTTAAACACAAACAAGCGGTAAGAAGAGCACAGGCATTTATAACTGTGTTTTATCTATACAACAGATTTTAATAAAAGTAAGTTCAATCACTAGGAGCAAAAGTAAACACTAGGTCACTAGGTTGCATTTGTTAATCTAAATGCACAATTGTCTTTTATGACTAAGAACTGAAGGACTCTTTTGCTTCAAGTGATGAACTTTTTTTTATTATGATATATGCTTCTTTCTACTATCCCCAACAGAAAGAATTCTCCCCCAGCTATTTTAATGCACTATGAAGATTTAGGGGGTTAGATTATAGTAATTAATTCAATTAATTGGAAATTAGTGTTTTTGTACACTACGATAAACTCTATTTAGGTTAAATTTTAATTTGGACCATGCTTCTTAAGCAGCAACATTTTCCTCGTATAAAAGTATTAGAGAAAAATGTATTGGCTTATATTTCATGTTTAATTTTATGCTGTGAAACATATCATGTCAATATAATAAAATAAAAACTAAACCTCCTTCTTCTTTTCTCAAGACTATGAAAGTATATATTTTTAATCTGCTTATTTAATGTCAACTAGATGCCAAAACATCTGTTGCTAAAAATAAAGTCCATTCTGGAGAGCAAAATACTGCACAGGGCTTTAAGGACTACAAACTGGTCTCAGTTACCCTTCTGTACCTTTCAACTCTTTTTACATTTCTTTTCAAAATATAAAAAAATAGTTATAACTTCTCTGTTTGAAATTTGTTATAATTTTCAACCAATGTTTAAAAATTTATTCTTGTAATGTTAATGTATTTAACTAAGTTTTTACTCTTTTATCTGTAAAATTATTAATGTAAAATTTTGTCTGACTATTTCTCTGAGACATTACTATTTTGCTATGTTTTATACAAGCTAACTTTGCGTGGGAAAAACTATCGGGCATATATTAACCCTCTCCCGGGCAAACGCCTCGGCAGGGCGTCCGGCGCTAAAGTCCAAACGCCTCCAACTGCTTTATCGACGCCCTCTGCTTTGTGCTGCTGTCATACGATTGTTTGGGGAACTAATACTGGAAATATCTATTGGCAGTGTCATTGTTGCCTTGTGTATTCATAGTTTTATGACTAGGGACGCTACCTAGGAGTAATAATTTGAAACCGTTCATTGATTACTCATTGACCGTGATCTAGTTGTTTAGTAGTACAATTCTTTCTGACTTGTGCTGCTATCTTACGTAATTTGATGAACTATTTGGGACTTTTTATAACCACTTGTTTACTGAAATCATTTTGTTGGTTGTTTTCACAGTCTTCATAGATGGCAGGTTCAAGGTGTTTGCGTGATAGCGAAATTGATCGCGTTTTTGACAATAAAGTGGATGTTGAAGGTGATGGTTTCAGTGACGATGAAAGTTCCATGAATAGCGATGTGTTTAGTGATGAGGAAATTCACCGTTCTAACCAAGAAGATAGTGACACTGATGACTCGCCACGTGCTCCGACGCTGCCTCGCGCCGCCGGCTCCACCACCCGTGTCCCGCCATTGCCTCGCGCCTCTAGTACCGCCTTTCGGGTCCCGCCTATCTGGTCTAGACAAATAAACTATATAGAACCAAATATTTTCTCTGAAGATAGTGGCGAGACACACTCTCTCCCTCCTTGCACTTCTGAGCTTGAGTATTTTAGTTTACTCGTCGGTGGGGATCCGTTCTTTGATCATATTGTTGAATGCACAAATGCTTATGCAAATTATAAGCAACAACAATTGGGAAATATTGACAATGAATGGGATCCTGTTACTAGAGAGGAAATAAAAGCACACATTGGAATAGACATTTTTATGGGGATTTATGATTTTCCAGATGTTGAAGATTATTTTAGTGAAAATCTTGTTTCTTGCCCACTTGTGCGTCAGGCAATGACTCATCGCCGTTTCAAAAGAATTAATCAATATTTTCACCTAAGTGACAAATTTGAAGCCCCAAATCGTGATAGTGAGAACTATGATTATTTATATAAAATTAGACCGGTTTTGGATATTATTGACTCATTTAAAAGTTTTATAAGCCACAGTGTGAACTAGCTGTTGACGAAGCCATGATTGGGTTCAAAGGTCGATTTTGCCTAAAGCAATACATGCCTAAAAAACCGGTAAAATGGGGAATGAAAATGTGGACAATTGCTTGCTCCAAAACTGGTTATTTTTTAGGAGGGAGAGTATACTTGGGGAAAAAAGAGCCCAAGAACAACGACCTTTTACTAGGAGAGCAGGTTGTTTTAGATTTGGCTGAGCCATTCTTTGGAAAAAATCATCATCTTTATTACGACAACTTTTTTTCATCTTTCAAGTTGTGTAATATTTTACTCCAAAATGATATCTACTCTTTTGGTACTGTCAGGTCTAACCGCTTTGGCTGGCCTGCTGACTTCAAGAATCAAAAAAATCTGAAACTCAAAAGAGGAGAAAGTCTTAACCTTCAAAGTGGAAGAGTCATATCGACTGTGTGGCGAGACAATCGAGACGTTATGTTTTTTTCTACAAATGCCAATCCACAAGTTCAGCATGACATTCAAAGACACACGGGGAAGGGCAATAAAAAAGTAACAATAAAATGTCCTGAAGTAGTGCTTCAGTACACAAAAAACATGGGAGGGGTGGACCGATCTGACCAGTTCCGGACGTACTACAGTTTTGGAAGACCATCTAAAAAATGGTGGAAAGATTTGTACCATTTTGTAATCAATACAGCGATTGTAAATTCATTTATTCTACAAAAACTAACTAACATGCCAGAAAAAACAAAACATGGTAGCACTCAACTGGAGTTCCGAAAAGCCCTGCTCCAACAGCTCATAGGAAATTTTTCATCCCGAAAAAAAAAAAACTGGTAGAAAACGAAGCCTTCCTTGCACTATGAATACCCCTAAATCTGCACATAAACTAGAAAAGATGGAACATGGACGGGTTTGTGGTGTTTGTTCGAAAAAGCTAAAGAAAACAGATTCGGGCCGAGGCGTTCGAACTGTTTGGAAGTGTAACAAGTGTGATATTCCTTTTTGTAAGACAAACTGTTTCTTGGAGTATCATCAAGAAAAAGGAGTTGAGATCGCACATTAATCAGTAAACGTAAGTTTAATTTTATCTTAATTTTTATATTTATAATCCTTTATATACGATAATTTATAAAACAATTAAAACAAGATTTTTCATGTAATTTTGACTTTTTGTTTGATTTTAAGTTTCTTGCAGTGTAAGAGTCAGTTGCTTTATCACTTATAAAATGTTGCAAAGTACAATAATTATGCGTATTACAATTATACAAAATGTGTCATAAAAAATGTATTTATGGGAGAAATAACACAAAATTTTGTATGGTTATTCCTTTCTAAATGTACAATATAATAAAATAGCTTCCCACAATAAAATTATTTTTCCTTTTTTAGTTATTTACAAAAAAAAATAAAAAAATGTATGTAATCTATTAAAACATTATTTTTTTTATTTTAAATTACTTAAAACTACATCTATATATTTTTTTTGATAGTATATATATCTATACGAGTAATTTGGTGCAACTTTTAGGTCATTCTCTAATTTTTATGAAAAGTTATAAATTTTAATCTAAGAGACTGCAAAATCGCTAATTTTAGCCTGGCACTTTTGACTAGTCACAATGGGATATGATATGAAAAAATTTTGCAACGTCTCATATTTGGTCCTGGCCCTGAAAGGGTTAAGAGATTCTCTACTTAATGATTTGTGGCAAATTACATGATAAGGATGTGTCAATAAATAATTCATAATAATAGAAAGCTGTTTCATAGATCAGATAGATATTAGATAGATGTAATAAGCTATATAAATAGTAGTTTTAGTATTGAAGTAAAGAAAGTTGATGACCCAGAACTGTTCAACCAGGGAGACCACCAAGTTTTCCACTGGTCCTGTGTATAATTTTAGCACTGAAAACATGTTTACAGTGACAGTGACTGTATTTTTAGTGATTTGTTAATGAGCCTCTAAATAATCTCAAAGAAGTTAGAGAGTGTGAACATTCATCAGAGGAGGATAATAAAAATGAAATTAGTGACTTGGGTCTAATACCTACAAGAGGCCTATTATTCCAAAACAACTTTAATACAATTCTTATTTTAAAGTGTCAATACAAGTTCAACATGATATTCAATTTATTGTAGGTATAATAAAAAATATTTAAATTCTAAACAATAATTAGTGACAGAACCGTTTTTCATATTCAAAATCAACCTTCTGCAAATGTCTTCATAGTAGCACATAATGAAAATAGCCCAAACAACCATCCAAACCCCCCACACTTAAAATGTCTACCAGTCAAACAGCAAACTGCAGACGTTTAGTTTATCAAATTTCTTATTAAATGGACTACAAAGAATTGATTTAAAATTATTTAATCTCTGTAAAAATAAAAGTTGTCCCACTTTCAAATCTCAAAAAATTCAAATACGAACACACATCACGTTATACATTATTTTAAAGGTGTTAGTCTCTTAAAACTTTTTGGCAAAGAAAAAGTTAACTCTACCTATATTTGTTTTGCAATGGCAGTCTAAAGTGTAAAGAAAATAGTGATTTTGTTTTTTTATTGCTACTCTAGTAATACAAACTCACATGAAAATAAAATTGTTTCTATACTTCATGACAAGAGGCTTCAAATGTTGAATGCAAGGTCGTACTTTTCCAAATTTTTTACAACTGTAAAGTTTACATTTTGAAAAGTATAACAAGACACTGAAAGATTTAAATAGCTGATACAAAAAATTGTAATTGAAATAATAAAACTAATAAATAAGTACTTACACAATAGCATCCAAACATTTTTGAGTATCCTGGGAATAGAGTTCATCAATGTAGTACCTACAACTCTCCATATCCTGGAATCAAAATAAAAACACAATTAATTTAATTACTGGCTTTTACCTAGAAAAGTTCAAAGATTGTTCTTTAAAGCTAGATTTTTAAACCAATGTTATTTTATTATTTATTTATTATTTTTTACTTCACTGTAAACACTAGCAAAAATGAAATATGTACTTGAAAATGTGTAATTTAAATGACAGTCCTTTATTACAAACAATAGAACTGTAATTTACATATGAAGTACATGGCATTCACACTTTACAAGATACATAATGATATAAACTGGACCTACCTCAACACTGATAAGTAAAAGTTGGATCATCACACCAAAAGATTTAAATAACAAACGTTTTTAAGCTCCATATTAAACAGTGTTAACGATACCTCTTTAATAAACAAAATGTATTTTACTGGCAGCAGGCAAATTAATTTTATTCGATACAAGACATTTTTATAGTGATTCGTAAAGTCCTGGCTTTTAAGAACTTTAGAATATATTCTATACCATTATTTATACAAATTTACTATTTATTAAATTTATTATTTATTTAAATTTCTACATTACACAATAAAATATAAATGACAATGTATTTTCTTTAAATACCTCACATATAAATACCTTACCATAAATAATTCTCTTTTAACTCTCTTGACCTCAAATGTTTACAATAAGAAACCATAAATGTATATAATTGTTATGTATCCAATATTGTATTTAAAAGCAAACCAATATCACTTTTAGATTGTAAATTTAAATGTTAGCTTTAACATTTATTCCTGACTTCGGACACATATTAAACTAAGTTTAACATTCGATAAAAAAGCAACTTATAAAAAATACAAATTGCCAGGTAAACTTCTGAGTTTATTATGAAAACAAAAAATGACACATGTTAGGACATGGATATTAGTAAACAATATAATAAACAAAATGGCATGATAAATTTCTTTTATTATTGAATCTATTACAAAAAGTGAAAAACCGTAACATTTAGTGTACAATAAATTTAATTTAAACTTTTTATAATAATAATCCTCTAAACATTTCAATACCTATATCCAGGTAACTGGATGTTTTTTAAAACATGCACAAATTGCTGTTTTATTTACTGGATGATTAAAATACAAAGCTTTATATTTTTACACATATTAAAAAAAAAAAAAAAAAAACATTAATATAAACAATCTTTTGTTAAACATGTTAATTAGTGCATAAACACAGCTCGTGCAATTAGTAATAGTGGCAAAAAGTGACAAACAAAATAGCCGGTTATTAAAATATAACACTAAAAAAGGTAAAGAACTGCTTTTTACTTGGACCACACCAAATACTACAAAACTGTTCTGTTAGCATTGTAAGTAGACCAAGAAACTCAACTTACTCCACGTCAGCTATTCTCTTATAAGGCCTATACATAAATAATAACCAAAACTGTTTTTATACAAACTAATTCTTAATTTTTGTTAAAAATTGGACATATCCTAGCCTAGTTTACAAAGTGACAAATTGAAATACAAATTGTAGCCTGGATATAAGATGGGTAAAGTGGCTAACCATGTTCTTCCAGTATTAGAAATTTATTTGGTAATATACACTTAGTTTTTATGTTCATAAGGGTTATAGCCCTGGGATTACATAACTTAAGTTACATATTATCAGGATTATTATAATTAGTTTGATCTTATATTATATTTAAAAAACTATCTTTTTTTAACAGGTAAGATGATAAATGGGCAGTTTGACATGGAATAAGACAATTTTCAAAAACAGTTATAAAGTTTTCAACATTTAAGGTTAACTATAAAAAAAACAAGCACTATCAAATGATGTATTAGTTGTATCCTTTAATTATTATACACATTTACACCTCTGTTTCTTAATGTACGCATATTAACAACTTACTAATAAAAACTAAATGAAAATCATAAAAAAACACATTTTGCTGTCAATTTTATGTTATTGCCTAGGAACATAGATTTTAGAGCATAATTTTACCACTAAATGCCATGGTATAAACAATTTTACCTCTTCATGTAATCAAATTATGAATTTTCTAATACAAGCTTAAAAAACCAACAATTAGGCCTGGCACATATCAGAACACACATCCACTAGTGCTGGCACTGCTCATGCCACTCACTTCTGTGCACTTTGTCTCACAAGCTTCTTCTAACCAAGGGGTTAAAAAGTCTGTCAATGAATATAACCTACCCCATCTGTATAGACCTAATTATTGAAAAGCAAGAATGCCTTTTTTAAACTAATTTTTACAAATGTCATTTCAATAATCAATTAAAAGAATAATTTACAACACAAAATGCAAAACAAACCCATTTCATAAAATCTTGATAGATTTTAAACAAATTTCTATAACACATAGGCCCTGCATTCTTGAACATAGGTAGAGTAAAGAGCCGGTCTCTGAATTATAAAGAATAAAGAAATAATATTGCGCATGACTAGTCTAAGTATGAGCACAAAATTGAAGCATATTATATAGATAGATAATAATACTAATTACCATAAAAGCTCTAATAACTGAAACCATGATGCTGTATTTCAGACTAACACGTTCATTTCATTCCAACGCACATAAACAATTTTTAGAGGTTAAGACACAACCTAGAGGAGAGATGGAACGGAACTATACAAAGCGAACACTCTCGGTTCTTCGGCATGGCAGTACAAAACTATAATGTATTGTTCTGTTTTTTCCCCTACTTTTTTCTTAGTACATCATTTATTGCGAGAAGTTTCTACCGGTGTGAAATCTCATCAACATAATAGGGTCAAAGTGCCGAAATCCACAGGGTTGGATGTTTTTTACAACTTTTGTTTATTATTTACAATCAATTCAATAACATATTAACAATGAGTAAATACGATACATTGGAAAACATGGTAAATTAGGGTCCAAAGACCTTAACCAACACGAAGAAATTTAACGCGATCACTTAAATAAAAAGAATATTTAATGTCGGTGCCAAATGTAGACTGCAGATTTAAAATTATATGGATTCTATAATATATGATTAGAAATATAATGTGAGCTGATCATGCAACTCTTTCATCATCGTAGGAAGACCATACAAATCTTTCGGCAATACGTAGCAAAACCATCTTTCTTTACTGCAAAATTAGGTAATCTCCCTAATACTATATTAAAAGAGTGAAAATTAAAAAGAGAAATATGTATAATATTTATTTATGTTCATCTCATCATATTTATACAGAGAATTGCGTGTAGGTGACAATGCTTGAAATATGGCATGCAAATTGATTCAGCCATGTAACTATCGAGACACGTCTTAACACCAGGAGTTTTAAATTTTGAGCCATAAAAAATTCAAAATGGTGTACAAATGTTTATCAGTTTAAGCCTTTTGCGAGGCTCGATATCGGCCAAACTATAGGACCGAGCTCACAGCTGAAGAAAACCGTTAGTGAGAATGAAGTGAAATACAAAAAGGTTTAGTGGCTTTTATCCTATCTCTGACGGTTAGGCCACAAAACGCTCGCATATTTGAAAGCTCAAAGAAGTTCACATAAAATTGTGATTGAATCCCGACAACATCCGAAAGATTAGTTGTAGCTCAAATAAATCCTTAGTGCCTCTTAGAAAATTAAGTCTAACAAAAAAGTACAACAGAAGTTTCCCGTATCACTAACTGCAAAACCAAACCATTACGAAGATTTTAAACAAATTTCTGTAACTCATAGGCTCTTAGAACTTGAGAAAAGCTCTGAAGTTCAAATATTAAAGAAATAGACAGAGATAGAGAAATTTTAGAATGTCACAAATTTCGAATGTATAAAACTGATCACTTACAATTATCATTTGTCAAAATGTGCTTTCTGCAATATTACGAGTAGAAAATATAGATAGTGATAGATAGATAACTCCACTATACATGCAGTATATAGGGACAAATGGCCATTGAATTTGGCTCACCAAATATTCTTGTATTTCAAATCACTTCACTAACTTAACACCCTGGAAAAAATCTTATGGATATGATATCAGTATATTCCTTCTTAGTTAGTTCACATCCAATAAAAATATTTAATCTTCTCACTCAGTTTTACTCCTGCTAGTTTTATTTGTAGTCTCTTATTTTCTCTCTGGCTTGGCTTTTCCCCTTTAATTGAATACCTCATAAACAACATTTCCGTGAACAGGCCTTTCCGAAATGCCTGCCCTCTGGTTTACTTATTCTCATAATAGACACAACCCCATCCAGAAAAGAACCTCGTGTTCTTTTAATGCCCATTAATATTAACCCCCACCCAGAACCTTCTGGTGTGATCAGATAATCTTCTGCGTAAATTAAAGCTCCCTGATCAACTTAATCTACTTACCAAAATTACTGTCTATTTGTTCTCATAACAGACACAACACCCTCCAAAAAAGAGCACCCTGGTCATGTAATGCCCGGTAATATTTCTTCCCTCCCGGGAATCTCTATGCTATGATTAGATAAACTAGAAAAAAGCGTAGCCCCCTAGCAAACCGAAGGTGATTATTTTAATGTAATAAGACTTTATGTACGTAAATTAACCTTTAAAATTGTAAATTTGTGTAACAAGATGTATATACAAGATTACAAGGAAGATTAAAAAATATTGAGAATCATTTAAACGAAAAGAAATCACATTTTTTAATTTCTCAGAAGATAAAGTTCCTTTAAGGCAATGTAAACCAATTCTTCAATAATTTTTGATGATTGTAGATTATATAATCAAGTTATTATTATAGAATATTTCGTAATGTCTAGACATAAAAATACATGCGGCTGTATATTATATGGGATATATTGCATTTATTTACCTTAATGGTTCTCTAAAATTGACAAACAAGTTATACAAAAATCATTTAACATATTCTGTATTTTCAAGCCAGATAATCACTTAACAAGAAACATTTATAATAATTATGTTAGTTCTGGTACGAGTTTTTATAAACGTATTGACATATGTTATAAGATTTGGAAAGATACTTTGGGATTTTTAACTATTAATTTGATTTTAAAACCTAAAAATGGTAAATATATGAATACATTTTCTAACATAAACATATGATAAAATATTTATTACTATCTGAAAATAACAAAAAGTCGGTAAAATCATGTTTTCGTTTAGAATTGATGAACATTAAAGAATTTATTCAAAGAATTAACCAACTTGAAACTTTTGCCATTAAAAATGTTGAAGATAAAATTTAAAAATGTTTGAAATCAAAACCAAAATATTATGCATTAGATTCCTTTTGTTCAAATTGCAGATATTTCAACACCAGGAACAGAATCGTTGAAGATTCTACAGTAATTGATCCATTAAGTCCTGGAACAACAGATATAATAATTTGTGAAATTGGTAAAAATTCTTTTCTAGACGACAAACGTGTTTTTATTGGGATAGAAAAGAGAAAAGTTTTATGATTGGAAATTTACAAATGAATTTTGAACATAATGACATAATTATTGATCATTGAGGTTTGCGGAGATTGTTAACAGACAATGATGTTCCTAAAGGTTATTTATATTCTCAAGAATATTTTAATAATATACATAAACTACAAAAAAATCTAATTTAATATATATATATATATATATATATATATATATATATATATATATATATATATATATATATATATATATAAATTATGATCCATGGACTAAAAAACTAAAATCAAGCAAATGTTTAAAATGCCTTTTGATTTTATTATTATACATTTAATCAAAGTAATGTTTGATAATCGAATCGAAGGATCAGGAATAAGAAAATATTTGATTGATAAAATCAAATACAGATATATCGATCATTTAACAAAACTTGATAGGATTATTAACTAATTTATGACCAAGGAAAAGCTGGAAACAACTATTTTTGAACTAAAATAAATTGATTAAAATTGGAATTTCAAATAAATTTGATGACTATAGATAAAACCAAATTTTTAAAGACTATTTTACTAGTAATAGTTCACCAATTTTAATAGAAGATTTGATTTGACACCGCATTTTGGCGTTTCTATATTATAATATAGCTTACATAGCACCTCTGTACAAAATTTCGTTGTAGCAATGTATTTGGATTTGCCTCTGGAATGACGTTTTAACCGTGAGTACACGTCTAACGTGCATTTAGACGGTAATTCCCCTGACGGTCGACACCTAATATCTAGTTTTTTGTTTTAGTACACAACGAAAATGTACCTTTGTACAATATTTCAATAAGGCAAACAGTATATATTTGGAGAATAAGTTAATTTTATATTTAGTTTTTTACTTTTTAGTTCAGTTTTTTTAATTATTTGAACCGCCTGCAAACTGAAAACTGCAACTTTTTGCACGGAATACTAAGAGCCGATAACTTCACGGTTTGGACAAAGTGACGCTAACTTCACGGCAATGGTGTAATAATAGTTTGTTGACTGTCTCTGACAGGACAGTGTTTTTTATTAGTGATTACAGATAAGTCTGTTGTGAATGCTTTGCCGGTTTTCACAAAGGGAGGTTGATATGACGCAGCGCCGTTGACACATTGCACAATTCTCATTGAATGTATAGAAGTACGTTGAGCAATAGAAGTATGTATTTGCTATTATACCTTAAACATAATATAGGTTAGTATTCCTGAAACTAGTTTTTGGCAGTAATTTCAATACAATAGTTTGCATGATAAAACTTGGTAGTGTAGGCCTAGGCCTATCTGCATAAAACCTTGAAAATTTATCAAATTCATTATATTTTATAATGTTGTTCTCATAAACTTTTTTAGTTTTCATAATTAGTAAGGAAAAATGGCTGCAGTGTAATAAGCAGCCACCATGATAACCATTGACACTCAGATTATAGAATCATTGATATTCAAGAGTAGGCTAATTACTTGATGGAACTACTGGAGTCAAATTATGTTGTAGGTATATCAAATTAAAATATAGTTGGGATGTTTTCATTTCTTAAAGAGTATTCATGATAAATAAATACATAGCTAGCCTATATAAATTTGGGTAGGGTACGATAAGTGGACCCGGTTTTTTATATCGAAAATGGCAAACGATATTACTTAATCATAACCACCGATGTAATTAATCGATACTGATTAATTATTTTGAACAAATAACTTAAATAATCTATATCAACAGCTGTAAACACATTCAAATAATACACGTAAGGTAAAATTTCAATTCTACGTATAAGTAACATTTGATTATTAAAAATGGCAGTCATTTTAGAAAACTAAACGACATTGCTTTGAAAGATGATAAGACATGTTTTACATGGCTTCAACATGTTGGACTCGTACCGAAAAATCCATTATGTGAAATTTGTGGGAAAGAACAACTGTAACTGTGAGAGGAGCAAATATGGTCGTCTTCAGTTTTCCTAATTTTGTTTATAATAATTTTTTTCATCACTGTAAATATTAAATCCATATTTTAATTTAAAACATATGATTGCTATTGAGGACTATAAGTTAGATAATTTTATATCGATTGATAGGCTAGGATTTGAGATGCGAATATTAGGTATTGATGATTACATTCTTCGATATAAAAAACTGGGTCCGCTTATCGTGCTCTACCCGTAAATTTAAAAAATGTAATAAATAAATAATGTAATGGATAGCAGGAAGGGCAGGGAACAAAAGATCAGCGTATTGGATAGACCAATATATTTATCTAAATAGAAATTGACCCGTACAGATTTATTTTCTGTAAAAATTAATACCAAACCAACTAATTTGTCATCACTTGTTCATTCTCAGTTATCGTTAATTATAATTATTCTATTAAAGTAGTTTACGAATCTAAATATTACATTGTAATGAGTTATTTAAATTTTTGTTTAGTCAACAATAATTGTTACTTTGGTATTATCTGTAGGCTACAGTTTTTCTTACCTGGGACCTAAAAAATTACATTGTTGGAAAGAACAAATTTTATTTAACTTCCTGTGCAAATTAAGTGTCGATCGGTTCTTGTTTACTGTCTCTAAAAAAGAAGCGATGTCAGCGAGAAGGAGGTAACTCTGAACGGTATCTATTTACTTCTTAAAATTCCATGTAGGTTTAGATTAGGTTATCATATGTTACTAGTACTGTAGTACCAAAGTTAAAACTTTAAAAGCGCTCACGTAATCTGAGCTTGATTTTGGGTACCATCTCGAGGAATGTTTTTCTGCCTTTGTCAGAAGTGTGGGGTGGCCAAGGGCATTTCCAATTGGTGCTTTCCCGACATCACATCACGTCCCATATCATCCAACTCCTCCGACATCTGATTACACTTAAAGAAAGTCAGGATCTGCTCCAGTGTCATTGGAAGAGCCTGTTAACTGTGACAAAAATACTGGCAAGAAAAGTGAAGATATGTATAGGCCTAATGATGACACAGCACTCCTTACCATTGGAAAAATAGCACAAGTTTAGATATCACATCCTTTATTTCAGTCAGCATGGCCAAGAAATATTGCAAAAATAACAAACCCACTTCTTAGTGTCCTTTAAACATATTATACTCACTCCGCGCTAGCTCTATGAGTGCAAACCAAAAGCAAATTAAACTCTTAGTCAACCAGAATGCAGCATCAGGACTCTCTGATCTATAAAATTTACTGAACCAACTAAACAGCTTGGTATGATAATTGATGTGTGCTGTAGTGGGGATCAACACGGGGCTGACTAAACTGCAACCAGTTTGAAATCAGTTGCCGACTGGTCGCAATGCGACCGTATTTTCTTGTCACCAAACAGTTGCGTTGCAATAGTTTCACAGTGTGTGTGAGTGCAAGATGGGTGAGTTCAAGAGTTGAATTTTAAAACTTGTAGCAGAGGTCGAAAGAGATATTGTGCATTTCTACTTTTATACTACAACTTCTTTATTAAATCCTTTAGTTAACTCCTAGATCTCGGACTTCCAGTGATCCCTTAAATCATTAAACACAACAAAATAAAGTTTCTTTTAAAGAATAAACAGCAATAGAAAAATTGTTTTGAAATGAACTTTTAAAAAGTTGCGCGATAAAACGCAGATAATAGCACATTACTATTTTGTACATTTTAACACCCTGTAATTTTTCATTAGGATGAACCTTTTGAGGTCCGGTTTGCGGCATTGTATTCTACTTTACAGAGACCTTTAATTTGATGTGCATATCAACCTATGCTTACATTTAAGAATCTCGGCTTACTCCTCGTGGGACGTCCCCCATTGGAGAGTGGAGAGTCAATGAACCCATGAAAAACAAGATATTTAGGTCTAACGAATATGTACGGAGTTTAAACCTCCTAACTTTACGGTTAAAAAAAAAAAAAAAATAGGGGGGAAGGGACTTAAAACTCACCCTGTATTGTATGGGTGACACAATATTTTCTGCGCATTCTTCGTTGCCTACGACGTAGAAAACATGCAATTATGTCTTCCTCATCATCCTCACTAATACTTGACATGATCGATAAAGTTACACCTCCGACAAATAACTATTCAATTATTGATAATTTATCAAGTAAAAAATGTGAAATGTAAAACATTACTATACCACTATACGCATTGTTCGCACAGAGATCACCAACTGATCCACACCCAGTCGCGTCGTGTGTGGAGTCAGGTTTTATTTTGGTTGCAAACTCGTTGCGTTTGAAAACTAGTTCTAAACTCTGGTTGCAAACGGGTCGACCGTGTGTGGTAGGCCTTAGTCAACCAGAATGCAGCATCAGGACTCTCTGATCTTAAATTTACTGAACCAACTAAACAGCTTGGTATGATAATTGATGTGTGCTTTATCATGAAATGCTCATGTAGACATTCTACATGAAAATTTTGAGCTCTATTATTTTTGTATTAAAACGCATAAAGGCCAATAGCACTGCCAAAGTTAGTTTAAACAACTTATTATGATGTTGTAGTAAGCCAAATGCGCTATGATATAGCGCTGAAATGAGGTTTGCAACTATTGGATAGTTGTAGGCAATGTTTTCAAAAACGTCAGAATCTTAACACCTTTAATCTACATCCTGAAGACCAGTTTTTTTTTTTTTTCAACAAGATACCATTTCCATTCCATTCTGAAATTTGGTGTGTGTATACTGTGAACTTTTACAATGAAAGGAAACGTAGTTTGGGTATTTCAAACACTATTTTAAGATTTAGAAAAATTAAAAAGTATGAAAAATAGGAGTTGTAAACATTCAAATGAAGATCATTTTAGATAGAAAAGAATCCCACAAATTTTAGATACATAATTTATAATTTTTATAGTTATGTAATTTTAAAGACACTAAAACATGACCAAAACAGCTGTTTTTTTGTTTCTTAAATTCTTGCTCAAAAAATCAAAAGGTAGAAATATTAAAATGTTATTATAGTAGTCCATTCAGTGCCAGACATATTTTGGAATAGGCATTAGTTAAAAAGTGCCTTTACGTGTATTCAGAAGTACTATCCAAAATTGCTGTACTATTTTTTTAGCAATCCCGGTACAGTTTTAAAAATAGTCAAACTTTATTTACTGGCCAGTTTTTATAATTATTCAGTTTTTTCTAAAAATATTGAATATTAACATTTTATATTCTAAAAAATTCTTTAAAGATAAGAAAAATACAACTTTATTTTTATTTATTAGAAATTTTCAGCCCAGCGTTTATAGAAGTACTAAAACATTTACAATATCAGAAAACTATTAAAGAAATTAAAAAGTAGTCTAGGTATAGCTTATTACCACTGGCCACACCACACCATATGTCATGTAACAAAACCTATTTCCTCCGACCGAAGCGGGAGGACTATTTGGTTTATTTATGAAATTTATGTTGTGGACAACATACACTAATATGTATTGTATCGGTAAATAATGCCTGTGTATGTGATACATGCCATGGAAGAAGTTCTGTTTTGATTTTAGCATTTCTGTGTGGATTGGGAGAGTGATATTATTGAGTAATGAGTGGCAAAATGGTATTTTTATAGGGCGCCAGAATAGCTTGTGCCAGCCTTGACTGAGTTAGGACTGTAGTTTATGTATAATTAACTAAATAATAACATATCTAGTAATCCCATATAATATTATGACTATTTTGACACGTACTTCTCTTGCATTACTTTTAATATATACGAGAAATATGAGAAAATGAATAATATTCAATAAGGTAGATAACAGAGTAAATCTTTATCCATTCATCTACTTCGCTCACCTAGCACACCTCATAGCTTCTTATCAGAATTACTCATTCAAGTGATAACAGGTCTCTGCTTATCATACATTGTCAGACACCTGATAACCTGATTTTTTAATATATTCCCTTCTTTAACTTGAGAAGTGATTAGTACCTATTATTGGTGAAGAATATTTTCTGGATTAGAAATGATGAGTTTCAATGTTAATAAAAATTGTTTCCACTGGCAAAAATAAACTATTATTTAGAATTTAAACAACCAACTGGTACTGGATACACCCCTGTGCTATATGCACCTGGTTTGCTTGGGAAATCAAGTTTGAGCAAAGGAGTGACACTCTGCCTAGTGAAGCTGTTTTTATATTTTTTTGTCTCTTCAGACACAGATAAACACAGATTTCAGCTGTCACTGTGTTACAGCTTACTCGGTTGAAGATTGTGCACTTCGCACTGTCATCAAACATACAAGCAGTTCTTAATGTTTGGGTTGTATAGAAATTTGACGCTATTCAATGTATACACATATACATAAAAATTAATAAAGAATTTTGAATTGAACAGTCAGTTTACTAAAGTATCTGTCCCTGAAGCTTTATGTTTGTTTAGACATCTACTTTGAATGATAACAGCTTCATTATAAGAACAACCTTATTTATTAATTGTGTGATGGAACTACCTACTGTACATGTTAGCCACAATTACGTTCAGATGCAAGAAAGATTTTACAATCAAGTGTCATGTTTACCTATGAGTGGTGTTCTCAGCCCAATAATTAGTATACATATGTATAGACTACTTTGAGCATTTGATTGTATTGACCACAGACTAATTTTAAGAAAACTTACATTACTGGGTATTGCTGGGAAAGAAGCAAATTGGTTTAATAGCTACCTTAGTGGAAGAAAACAAGTGGTAAAAGTAACCTGTAAGGTAAATGACAAAATTACCAAAGTGAAATCTGGAGCTCTGTCTATGAATAGAGGAGTACCCCAAGGATCCATACTTGGACCAGTACTCCACATACTATTAACCAATGACTTCCCAACATATCTAGAAGAATTCTGTGAAGTTATAATGTTTGCTGACGACACTTCTCTAATCACTGTTAGCAAAGAAATACCTGTAGAAGAACTTAAAATATGCTCTAAAACTGCATACAATATGGCAAAATAATACTGCCTTAAAAATGACCTAGTTCTGAATGAAAATAAATCAAACCAGCTTATATACACCGCACTTCAAAATGTTTCAAGTGTATATACAAGAACTTAATGTTTCAATTTCTGGTAGACCTTGGTGATTAAGTTCTACTAAATACGTATTTAGGCATTATCCTCGACAACAACTTGTCCTGGACATCACATGTAAACTACCTATGACAAAATTACCCCATCACACATATAACACACAGCATGGGAACTCATTCGCACCACTCTCATCGGCTGACCCTCTATGAAAAGAAGCCTTCCTACTGTGGTGCTGTCTTCTTCAATCGGCTGCCACATGCCCTACAGCAATTACTTAAGAAGAACTTGAAGACTGGCTCCTTGGCCGATCCATAGTCAAGGAGTTCCTGGACTAGAGGATCCAATAGAACACTACTGGACTTACCTTAAAACCTGAACCTTATTTAAAACTTGTTATCTTGACTCAACACTGTACTCAATGTATATGTGATTAAAAAATGATTTGATTTGAATACATTGCCTTTAAAAATTGGAGTGATAAGCCTAGAATTTGGTTAAGATATGTTGATGATGTCTTTTGTGTATGGGAAAATAATATCATTCACAATGAATTTTTGAAAAATCAATACAATTAGATTCAGATCATCTATAATATGTATTATTGAAAATGAAGTTAATGGTAAAATTCCATTTCTTCACATTAAAAAAAAAGAAAACACAATCAAATCATCTTCAACATGTTAAAAATTGGATTAATTAGTACAAAGTTTGTTCAAGAAGATGAAGTTCTACTGAACGATGGCAAATGTCCGGAAAAATCCTGTTTCCTTCACTATTACTTAGTTTATAGTTAATTTATTCACAGCTGAAAATGTTAATAATGTTATTTATTCTAGAGTTTATTTATTTATGAGCAAATCATTTTGGATGAAATCTCGTTATTGTTAAATCGATAGTAATATTATTTCTACTAACGATGGGAGACTAAGGAGAGGGAATTGTTTGAAAAGTGTGTTTTTATGTGTTTAACAGTATTATTAATGATATCAAGATTCGACAACTTTCAGTGTTCATCACATTAATGTCTGACATCTTTGTACAGATTTTATGTTCATCATATTAATAGCGATTCATTTTTAATATCATATAATATTAGGTTATATTAGGTTATAATGTTATGTTACGTAGCAGTGACAATATTTATTATTTGTTATTGTTCTATTTCTGACTATATCATCTGTCTTACTAGCATAGCAGGATCTTGTAAGATGTAATATGACAATAAACTTCATTCATTCATCTTAGATAAGGTCTAATAGTGTTGGGAGGAACGACTGAAGGTAAAATACAGGATTCTTATCCTTCAAAAGAGAGCCATAAGGGTGGAGCCATAAGTCTCTCAGGATACAAAGTTATTGCACTCTATATATGAGTGTTCTGTATATCGATAAAATGAAGCTACGTACAGGAAGCAGTGTACATACACACAACACCAGACATGCATCACAATACATCCTACCCCATCAACGCATCGTATGAAAAGAAATCATTCTACATTGGAAGTCATCGAGAATTACTTAGATATCTCAACTGTGCCAGGCTGAAGAAATTCTTAGGGAGTGGCTTGCAGACCACTGTGTATATGACGTGGCAGAATCTTTGACATAGTTCAACAGTTTCCATGAATACGTACAGTCGAACCTCGATAACTTTAATATCAAGGGACTTCCATTTGATTCAAGTTAGGCATAGATCGAGATATCAATTGATAGTTATTAAGGTTATAGTTTTGTGGAATTTGACTTACAGAGGTAAACAAGTAATAGAGGCAAAGAAAATAAATTTGAGTTATAGAGGTAAAAACTACTTTATATTCCCTACAACCAAGAACAAAATTAAAACTAAACTATTGTGTATCCTTTGCTCTTGGTCTTTTCTTTTACATAAATAATATTGTTATACAACAATATACCTTAGAAATTATTCAGTATGATGTGTTAGTTTAAGAAACAGATTCCTAAAAATGTTACTCATATATCTGTACTCTTCTTGAAAAATAAAGAAAACCGGATAGCTACCTAAAATTATACACATGCCTATAAATTGTGTTTTTTGAAAAATCCATAAAAAATATTTTTGAAGTTTTCAGAGTAAGTTTTGGGAGGCATAAAGACAAAATAACATAGCAAAACTATTAAACATCTATTTTATGGCCAAGCATTCTTAATTTTGATCTAGATATAGATTAAATTATAACCAAGAGTTTTCCAGTCTAGATTTCCAAGAGTGTATGTGATATAGAAAAACATCTTTTGTCAATCCAATCTAAGTGGTCTAGAGGTAGTTTCTTCATTATTTTTAACATTTGTTCTTTTTATATCAAATTACCTTATGTCTATCAGTTGTATAATATTGCATATTTGTTTTTAATAAAATAATAGTTTGCTGGTAGTGATTATGTCGGTTTTAACAGATTAGCCGTTTTAATTGATCTTGTAGTTCACATGCTTCAACCAATATCTTTAGTTAGGTTTATCCTTCTACAACATTAAAACAAAAACAAAACCACTTCTCAGAAAATATTGGTTAACATTGTTACTTTCTCCTGAATTTATTACATTTAGATTTTGTCAATCTCCTATAATTTCATCTGTAGCAAACTTTTTTTAGACATTTACATTTAAAAAATATATGTTTCATAATAGTTACATAGAAATAATTGCACCATTATTATATATTTAGTAATTAACTAGACTTCATAAACAATATAAATCGTGGATTGAAACATTCATGTTACTAAACTCTAGTAGAATATTATTATTATTTTCAGCGATAGAAAGAGAAAGACTAATATTATTATAAGCCTTTTAGTGAAGTATAATCACTTGACTTGACAAATAATCAATGTTGTATAAACTTTTTTGCTGTAACATTTTAACGGCAAAAACAATTGTTCTTTTTTGTTTTACTATCTAAATAGAAGTACAAGTGCTTTCATAACTTCTTGCATTATTCAAATCCGTATTGGATGAGACGTCAGTGTCTAATGGAATTCCTCCTTAGATTGGTGTTGAGCTGAAAGCTCTTTTCATTCAGTAAATTGGTGATAGTACAAAATAATCTTCATTGAAACATGACTTCCTCAACTTCTCCAAATATTGAGATGATAAGATAAGATAAATTATCGCGGATCCTGTATTGACTTGAACATTTCATACCTGTCTAATATGTAATCTTGGGTTTCAGAGTTGCCATGGCATCATTAGAGTCTGAAGATGTTTTTCCCATACAGTTTCTTCCCATTGAGTTGATAGAAACTGTAGCAGTATTTCTGACACCTAAGGACCTGGCAGCTTGCTGTGCCGTCAGTCACAGGATGAGGGAAGTGTTTGGTGAGGACATGTTGTGGAAAAGACATTGTAACCAGGAGCTAGCGGAGTATCTAAAGATCACCCCATGCAAGTTGGAATCACGATTTGTAAGCCCAGAGGACGAGAACAGTACATTGAGTCCCATTTCATATTGGAGAATGGCCTTCATGAGGGAGAATCATCTTTGGAACAATTGGAGGCAAGGCAAAAGCAAAACTGAGCAAATAATAAACCAACGCTCTGTAGCTTCACCATATTATGATGACTCGATCTGTCACATATTTCATACAAGTGATGTAATTCTTGGTTTCTTCAGAGATAGAATTGAACTTCTGGATGTGAGGGAATTCCCAGCAGCTGATGCAACTCACCCAATTCGCCTTCATTCAAACTTTTCTCAAGAAACACAACTGAAAAGTGGTAATAACATGATACTTACCCTCCGGGAGACACGGATTCAGGTACATGAAGTGAATTTAAGTTTGAAAGTTTGTTCCTTAAAACATGAATTTTTCTTTGAAAATTCAGAAAAACTATGTAATGGTGAAAAGTTCAGACCAAACTCGTCCAGAAAGTGCCTTTATGCAATGGTGGGAGTGTTCTTTATTGGTGTGATCAAAGGTGAATCAACAATGCATATATGGAATTTAGAGACTGGAGAAAAATTGAAAGAAGAATTCTGTCCGTTGGTTAGGAGTTGTCAAATTATGGAAATTAAAACTTCTGACACAAAGAATTTGGTGTTATCTGTCAAAGCAGGTAGTAAAGATGTGATAATTTTGGCTTACAGTTTAACCACTCTGACTTATTTAACTTTCAAAGAAACTTACAAAAACAATGTTGCTTTTTATGTCAGTGAAAATTATGTTGGAATTCACAACAGAGGCCTTTTAGATGTCTACAACTATGAAACCACAGACCTGCTACTGAAAGACCAATCAATAAGTTCACATCCTCAGTTTCTACACAGCAACTTTGTGTTCATCGATAATGAGACTTTAAAATTGTTCAATCCAAAGACTCGAGTCCTCGAATCTACCCCTATCACAGGAATCAACTGGTTCGAGATTATGTGTAGTAAATTTATTCAGGTGAAACGAAACTGGAAAAATGAAATTTGGGAGATCAGTGGAATTTTTGAGAGAACGAAGAAAATAGCAATGGATTTATGGTTTGACTCTTGTGCCTTTTATCTGAACAAGACTCGTACAAGATATATTGTCCGATCTGGAGTTGGTTCTGTGATTCATTTTTGGTGAAATGGATCAAATCAGTAATATCTGTGAACAGATATATAAAGTTGCATTGGTACATAGTTTCTTAAAAAGGGTAAGTTGCATTTTACTTTCATAGAAAATTCAGGAATGTAAAAAAAAACTGGTGTTAATCTCACTTTGCTTGTTATTATATTTCCTCATTATTCCTTATGAATTTATGGGTAAATTTTTTGCTAAATCTTAAGTACTGTTGTATGGTTCATTTGATGAATGTATTGCATTATTTTTGTAATCACAATTAGAATTAAAATTTTTATTATTTTTTCAGTACATCATAATAATCTTACCAATTAACGTGATTTTCTGAATGTCCATTCCATTAAATTCATAACTGCTTATTTGGCTTCATCCTCCCAGAGGAATTTTGTGAAACACCAGCTCTTTTGAAGGGATGGCAAGTTACCGAACACATTTCTGTGCTTAGTGGAAGTTTCACTTGGATTACAATAAGAACATTTTAGCTTTAAATAATTGTCAATTTATTATTATTCTACTGTGCTTACAATAAAAAGCAGATAACCATTTATATTTAAGCATTACTAATATAGTTAGTTTTGATAGTTTCTTCATTTCTTAGAAATAATGTAACATTCTGTATAGTAAAATATAATAAGTATATGTAATATATTTTTTTACTGACTATGTTAAATTTCTGAATATGAAAAATACAAATTTAAATCTAATTTGTTTTATCATTAGGGTTTGTTGTCTATATATATAGTATTATTGCCTCGTTATTATTGTTTATGTATTTATTATCAAAGAATTTATATTGTTTCTAATAAAGAGTTATGATTAAATGTTAGTTTTATTCATATCTGGCTGTTTTCTTTGTGTTTATGTTTAGTGAGGTAACCATATTTGAAGTTATTTGGCAGCACAGCTTTTTTAGGTGTTATATTTATATAAGTAGTACTTAAATCAATGAAATTTTCATTAAAGGCAATACACTTAAAGTAAAGTACCAGTAGAATGCAGTTGACTGGATTCACTCATTCAGCTACTGAATAAAAGCAACTGATACAATACAATCAACCAATTAAAACTACCCAATTGGTTTCAGTCATTTTGAGAAAAACAACTGTATGAAAAATGATTATTACAGATCAACTAGGGGAATATAAAGTAATTTTTTAAGCTTAAGTCGTTGAAAATAATATCTGGCTGCATAAAAAATGGACTACATACACAATACATTTGTTCAAGGAAATTCTCGCAATAAAATCAATGCTGATGGTTTTTTTCAGGTTGCAGATCGAATTAATGCAATAAAAAATCAATCTGTTCTAAGATGTGTAGCAGAAATCATACGTGGAAGTGGAATAAGGATAGTGATCAAGCTTTCAACCAAATAAGTTTCATTTTTTTAAACTACACTAGTACAGCATTATAACCCAAAGCTTACCCTGACTTAAGCTACTGATTTCTTGGAGTAATATTACTACAAGATTGGTCACAGATCCATAGTCTGGAGCTGCTTAAAAAAACTCAACGCTGAGTTAAAACTATTCGGTTCAAGTAGTAAAGAAGGATTAACCATCATTTTTGGTATAGAACAAGTTAACAGATAACCTCTATGGTAGGCAATTTACTTTGATGAGTAATCATTACTTTTAAGTTTCCTCATCTTAGTGCTTCTTGACCTTTACGTTGGGCCATTATTCTTAGCAGTTATGATTATAACATCAAGTACAGGATTGAAAAAGGCAATTTACTAATGGTTTGGCAGCAAATAAAACGGCTATTCTATAAAGCCCTGTGTGTGAAGTAACTCAAATACAGCCAATAAAGATTGGAATAAAATGATTAATTAGCCCAATAGAACTTTACACTGTTATAAGGCTTGTCAAGATATAAAAGCACTAAATATCAATTAAGAGATTGCCTTCTGATAGGTCAACGAATTTGCCATATTCCTATAAACGTTATTGACATCACATGAGCTTGGCGTGCTGTCACTTCTACCACGGATTCTTGAAATAGATCTCGATTGGTGTCGCTTGTTCTGGGGTTGAGCTCATGTTAGTGTCGCCCTCTCTCTTTTTGTTTGAAGTCGTTAAAATACAACTTTAATTCTAACTCAGCAAGATGATAAATAAATTTCCCTTGGACACTCTTTGTGGGTTTGTCTCTCTCGACCCTCATCAAATTTGGTTTTTCTGTGTACCTGTTCATCCTCACTGTCAAATTGCTACAAGTGTGAACTGTGTTTGTGCTCCATCTCTGAATTCATACGTTGTTTATGCCTTTAGACATTCTGTTGGAGAGGATGATATATTCCTCAACTGTGTCGTGTTCTGTGTGACAAACGAAGACAACTTCTGTGAGTTTGTCATAATCAATTTATTTGAACCTCTTCTCCATATGTGTACCTCCCTCTTTAAGCCATAAAATGTTTTGGTTATGGCTGTTTTAATTACCTATCTTTACAACTTATTTAATTACATTTTAGGTTTACTTGAACTGTTTCACTTAAAATTTTAAGTTACCAAACCATTTGTTAACTTTGCCATTGACAAAAAGCCTGCTAACCATACCTTTCACATATTACATAAAACAATAGCATTATTTTGTCGAGTACATATTGGCAATAAAGAATTTAGATAGCATGCCGAACACTTGAATACCAAACAGAGTGAGTCGAGCAAATCAATCTACCCAACACTAGATTACATAAACATGGATACTTATGAAAATGTAATACCAATAACACTGCCAAAAATTGTCACTGAAGGATGTGGGCACCTTTTCTAACATCGAAGAGACTGTTAACCCGTATCAACCCAGATAATAAAGTGAGAAATAAACTGAGTGCGTGGAGTCAACATATCCTTGTGTCCATAATGGCTTACGGTTGTTACGGGTTAAACAGTTGATATACTAAATACTACTTCAGCTGTTTAAGCCGTATCAATCCAGATAATAAATTGAGAAATAAACTCTGTGTGAGATGAGTCAACATATCCTTGTGTCCATACGACTTACGGTTGTTACGAGTTAAAGTTGATATTCTAGATACTATATCAGTTGTTAAACCGGAACAGCCCAGACAATAAAGTGGGAAATAAACTTTGTGAGGGAGGAGTCATCATATCCCTGTTTCCGTATGGCTGCACTGGGTGTTATGGGTTGAGAAATCAAAGTATTACGATGAATAATGAAGAATATAAGCAAGGAGGGAGTACACATGAGATATCATGATTGATATTCATTAACGCCTAATAAAACCCACGAAAGGTAAAAAAACGTGTTATTTAGTAGGTATGTGGTTTCACGTTGTGTCCTAAGGAAGGATATTTTTTTTAACGTCTCATAGAATCCACCCCACTGGCCTCTAAGATTATGATAATTCCCATATGAAATGCTTTGCTCTAAACACATATTATTTACTGAAAGATCTTATTAAATGTAATAAATTGTTCTGAATGAACACTGTCATACAACAGCCCAACCATACGGTCAATACATTTATTTTAAATTTAGACTATTTTACATTAGTTGTAGGATATGACAAATTTCATTAACACCTAATAAAAACCACGAAAGGTAAAAACTGTATATATATATAAAAGTAAAAATAAATTAAAAGTAAAAACAAATTACCTTATGCCTATCAGTTGTATAATATTGCATAGTTTTTTTAATACAAAATAAATTTGCTGGTAGTGATTGTCAGTTTTAACAGATTAGCCGCTTTAATTGATCTTATAGTTCTCATGCTTCAGCCGATATCTTTAGTTAGGTTTATCCTCCTACAACATTAAAACAAAAACCAAACTTCTCAGAAAATATTGGTTAACATTGTTACTTTTTCCTGAATTTATTACATTTAGATTTTGTCAATCTCCTATAGTTTCATCTGTAGCAATTTTTTTAGACATTTACATTTAAAAAATATATGTTTCATAATAGTTACATAGAAATAATTGAACAATTATTATATATTTAGTAATTAACTGGACTTAATAAACAATATAAATCGTGGATTGAAACATTCATGTTACTAAACTGTAGTAGAATGTTATTATTATTTTCAGCGATAGAAAGAGAAAGAATTTCTCTTACTAATATTATTATAAGCCTTTTTGTGAAGTATGATCACTTGACTTGACAACTAATCAATGTTGTATAAACTTTTTTGCTGTAACATTTTAACGTCAAAAACAATTGTTCCTTTTTGTTTTACTATCTAAATAGAAGTACAAGTGCTGTAATAACTTCTTGCATTATTCAAATCCGTATTGGATGAGACGTCAGTGTCTAATGGAATTCCTCCTTTGATTGGTGTTGAGATGAAAGCTCTTTTCATTCAGTAAATTGGTGATAGTACAAAATAATCTTCATTGAAACATGACTTCCTCAACTTCTCCAAATATTGAGATGATAAGATAAGATAAATTATCGCAGATCCTGTATTGACTTGAACATTTCATACCTGTCTAATATATAATCTTGGGTTTCAGAGTTGCCATGGCATCATTAGAGTCTGAAGATGTTTTTCCCATACAGTTTCTTCCCATTGAGTTGATAGAAACTGTAGTAGTATTTCTGACACCTAAGGACCTGGCAGCTTGCTGTGCCGTCAGTCACAGGATGAGGGAAGTGTTTGGTGAGGACATGTTGTGGAAAAGACATTGTAACCAGGAGCTAGCGGAGTATCTAAAGATCACCCCATGCAAGTTGGAACCACGATTTGTAAGTCCAGAGGATGAAAACAGTACATTGAGTCCCGTTTCATATTGGAGAATGGCCTTCATGAGGGAGAATCATCTTTGGAACAATTGGAGGCAAGGCAAAAGCAAAACTGAGCAAATAATAAACCAACGCTCTGTAGCTTCACCATATTATGATGACTCGATCTGTCACATATTTCATACAAGTGATGTAATTCTTGGTTTCTTCAGAGATAGAATTGAACTTCTGGATGTGAGGGAATTCCCAGCAGCTGATGCAACTCACCCAATTCGCCTTCATTCAAACTTTTCTCAAGAAACACAACTGAAAAGTGGTAATAATAAGATACTTATCCTCCGGGAGACATGGATTCAGGTACATGAAGTGAATTTAAGTTTGAAAGTTTGTTCCTTGAAACATGAATTTTTCTTTGAAAATTCAGAGAAACTATGTAATGGTGAAAAGTTCAGACCAAACTCGTCCAGAAAGTGCCTTTATGCAATGGTAGGAGTGTTCTTTATTGGTGTGATCAAAGATGAATCAACAATGCACATATGGAATTTAGAGACTGGAGAAAAATTGAAAGAAGAATTTTGTCCGTTGGTTAGGAGTTGTCAAATTATGGAAATTAAAACTTCTGACACAAAGAATTTGGTGATATCTGTCAAAGCAGGTATTAAAGATGTGATAATTTTGGCTTACAGTTTAACCACTCTGACCTATTTAACTTTCAAAGAAACTTACAAAAACAATGTTGCTTTTTATGTCAGTGAAAATTATGTTGGAATTTACAACAGAGGCCTTTTAGATGTCTACAATTATGAAACCACAGACCTGCTACTGAAAGACCAATCAATAAGTTCACATCCTCAGTTTCTACACAGCAACTTTGTGTTCATCGATAATAAGACTTTAAAATTGTTCAATCCAAAGACTCGAGTCCTCGAATCTACCCCTATCACAGGAATCAACTGGTTCGAGATTATGTGTAGTAAATTTATTCAGGTGAATCGAAACTGGAAAAATGAAATTTGGGAGATCTGTGGAATGTTTGAGAGAACGAAGAAAATAGCAATGAATTTATGGTTTGATTCTTTTGCCTTTTATCTGAACAAGACTTTTACAAGATATATTGTCCGATCTGGAGTTGGTTCTGTGATTCATTTTTGGTGAAATGGATCAAATCAGTAATATCTGTGAACAGATATATAAAGTTGCATTGGTACACAGTTTCTTAAAAAGGGTAAGTTGCATTTTACTTTCATAAAAAATTCAGGAATGTAAAAAAAAACTGGTGTTAATCTCACTTGGATTGTTATTATATTTCCTCATTATTCCTTATGAATTTATGGGTAAATTTTTGCTAAATCTTAAGTACTGTTGTATGGTTCATTTGATGAATGTATTGCATTATATTTTTAATCACAATTGGATTTAAAGTTTTTATCATTTTTTCAGTACATCATAATAATCTTACCAATTAACGTCATTTTCTGAATGTCCATTCCATTAAATTTAAGACTGCTTATTTGGCTTCATCCTCCCTGAGGAATTTTGTGAAACACCAGCTCTTTTGAAGGGATGGCAAGGTACCGAACACACTTCTGTGCTTACTGTAGTGGAAGTTTCACTTGGAGATTACAATAAAACAATTTAGCTTTAAATAATTGTCAATTTATTATTATTATTCTACCGTGCTTACATTACAAAGCAGATAACCATTTATATTTAAGCATTACTAATATAGTTAGTTTTGATAATTTCTTCATTTCTTAGAAAAAATGTAACATTCTGTATAGTAAAATATTATAAGTACGGTATATGAAATATATTTTTATTACTGACTATTTTTAAATTTCTAAATATGAACAATACAAATTTTAATGTAATTTGTTTTATTATTAGGTTTTGTTGTCTATATATAGTATTATTGCCTTGTTATTATTGTTTATGTATTTATCAAAGAATTTATATTGTTTCCAATAAAGAGTTATGATTAAATGTTGTTTTATTAAAATCTGGCTGTTTTCTTTGTGTTTATGTTTAGTGAGGTAACCATATTTGAAGTTATTAGGCAGCATAGCTTTTTTAGGTGTTATATTTATACAGGGTGTACATAAAGTCCTGCACAGGTATAATATTTTCTGAACGATAACAGATAAATCAACAAGATTTGGTACATCAACACTACATCTAAAAATCTACTTTTTGAAGGAACTATCAGTTTTCTGTATCATCATGGGGACGTCCCGCAAGGAGTCAGAAGGAAATCTTAAATAGGAGCATAGGTCCATATGCACATCATTTTAAACGGCTTATCTAGCAGAGTTTAATGCCGCAAACCGCACTCAATAAGATTGATCCAGTACAAAATGGCGGCTGTTCAAATGTTTTATTTATAAATATGTTTAATTACCAAATGTTTTCAGAGTAAATGTTCGAATTGTTCACCTCCGGTTATTTGACAGTTGGAAAGTCGCACATAAAAACTATTAACAGAATTTTGCAGGGCAACTTGAGGAATCGTCTGACATTCTTGAAGTATTCTTTATCTCAGTCCATTTAAATTTTGAGGCTTTGTTTTGTAGACGTTGTCCTTGAGGTAATCCCAAACAAAATAGCCTAATGGAGACAGATCTGGTGAACGCGCTGGCCATTCTACAGTCCCCCGCCTTCCGATCCACCGTTGCCAAAGAACAGTGTTTAAATAGGCTCTTACGTCGATGCCGTAGTGTGGGGGTGTTCCGTCCTGTTGAATGATCTCCAAACATGTTTCGAAATGCTGGTGTAATTTCATTTTCCAGCAAACGTTGGTATGATATTGCATTTAAATTTCCATCAATAAAGAAAGGACCTACCAACTGGGTACCTATCACACTAAGCCAGACATTCACCTTTAGTGGTTATTGCGTATGTGCCTCCCGCATCCAGTGAGGATTTTCGCTACTCCAGTAACGGCAATTGTGCCTGTTTACGCTTCCATTCAGCATAAATGAACATTCGTCTGAAAACACAATATTGTTTACATCAATTTCGTTGCGATCTATTTTGGCCATCATAGTTTCACAAAATTCTATACGTCGATCGAAATCATCTTCGTTGAGTCCAGGCACCAAATGAACTTTATAAGGCTTAAAATTAGACCCTTTCAGAATTTTTTAACAGAGATGTCATGAGTTTGTGCTGCTGAGCGTAGGGACTCTTGCGGGTTCTCGATAAATGACTTCAATACATCTAAAGAGTTGTCTTCGGTTGTTACAGTAGTGGGCCTTCCTGACCTATACGATCGGAAACACTTCCTGTTTCGATAAAGCGTTGAACAGTTCTCCCTACAGTTGTTCTAGAAATTGGCTGCCTCTCGTGAAAGTAGGCATTAAATAAATGGCATGCTTCTTCGTGTGATCGTCTGTTGTTTCCCCAACCAACCATCATAAGAAGTGTTATACGTTCACGTTCGTCAAGCGATATAGTGTAGTTGAAGAACTACAAGCAATACTTCAAACTCTTTTGTACTAAAGCGCACTGATAGAAAGGTTGGACAGCACTACTAAAACAAGAAAACTAGAATAGCCTACTATGAATAGACTGACTAATAGGAAAGTCCAAACTGCGACCCAAAGATAAGAGCTTTCTAATTGTTACTGTTATCAGGTTTTCCCCGTTATCAATATATTAGGACCAAATTTGTAACCCTTGAGGATAATTAACGTCATAATTCACTTCTGTACAACTAACAAGCATAATGTAGTATTTAGCTGCAGTATTCGTTTGGTTGCAGTTTTGCTTTACTGGGGTTATGGCTACTAATAAAATGTAACCAAGTAAAACCTTTGAACAGCCGCCATTTTGTACTGGATCAATTGTTTTGAGTGCTGTTTGCGGCATTAAACTCTGCTAGATAAGCCCTTTAAATTGATGTGAATATTGACCTATGCTCCTATTTAAGATTTCCTAAAAGTAGATTTTTAGGTGTAGTGTTGATGTACAAAATCTTGTTGATTTATCTGTTATCGTTCAGAAAATATTATACCTGTGCAGGACGTTATGTACACCCTGTATAAGTCGTATCAATGAAATTTTCATTAAGGTAATACACTTAAAGTAAAATACCACTAAAATGTTAGGTTGGACAAGACATAAAAGTTTTAAATTTCAACAGTACTTTTTTTAACAAGTTACCATTAGCAGTAAGACAATTACCTTGTAATAAATACAAAAGTGTGATATGGTTAAGAAGAAAATGCTTTTATACCACTGAAGAATATTTTAACTGTGATTTTAATGATCTAAGAATTTGAATGTTATAATTTTTAATATGCAATTTATTGTTGTAATATTATGACTTAGCTGTATTAACTTGACGAAACTTATTGTAATTTGTATTACTTAATAACCAATAAAGAACCTGAATCAGAATGCAGTTGACTGGATTCACTCATTCAGCTACTGAATAAAAGCAACTGATACAATTAAATCAACCAATTAAAACTTCCCAATTGGTTTCAGTCATTTTAAGTAAAACAACTGTTTGAAAAATGATTATTACAGATCAACTAGGGGAATATAAAGTAATTTTTTAAGCTTAAGTCGTTGAAAATAATATCTGGCTGCGTAAAAAGTGGACTACGTACACAATACATTTGTTGAAGGAAAGTCTGGCAATAAAATCAATACTGATGGTTTTTTCTGGTTGCAGATCGAATTAATGCAATAAAAAATCAATCTGTTCTAAGATGTGTAGCAGAAATTGTGTGTGGAAGTGGAATAAGGATAGTGATCAAGCTTTCAACCAAATAAATGTTTCTTTTTTTTAAACTACACTATTACAACATTATAACCCAAAGCTTACCCTGACTTAAGCTACTGATTTCTTCTACTGTACTAATATTACTACAAGATTTTGGTAGTAATACTTCTTGACTTTTACGTTGGGCCATTATTCTTAGCTGTTATGATTATAACATCAAGTACACGATTGGAAAAGACAATTTACTGATAGTTTGGCAGCAAAGAAAACGGCCAATATATAAAGCCCTGTATGTGAAGTAACTCAAATACAGCCAATAAAGATTGGAATAAAATGATTAATTAGCCCAATAGAACTTTACACTGTTATAAGGCTTGTCAAGATATAAAAGCACTAAATAACAATTAGGAGATGTCCTTCTGATAGGTCAACGCATTTGCCATATTCCTGTAAACGTTATTGACATCACATGAGATTGGCGTGCTGTCACTTCTACCACGGATCCTTGAATATGAATCCTGCGTGAATAGATCTCGATTGGTGTCACTTGTTTTGGGGCTGAGCTCATGATAGTGTCACCCTCTCTCTTTTTGTTTGAAGTCGTTAAAATACAACTTTAATTCTAACTCAGCAAGATGATGAATAATTTCCCCTTGGCCACTCTTTGTGGGTTTGTCTCTCTCGACCCTCATTAAATTTGGTTTTTTTTTGTGTAACTGTCCATCCTCGCTGTCAAATAGCTACAAGTGTGAACTGTGTTTGTGCTCCATCTCTGAATTCATATGTTATTTACGTCTTTAGACATTCTGTTTGAGAGGACATTCCTCAACTGTGTTTGTGCTCTGTGTAACAAACGAAGACAACTTCTGTGAGTTTGTCATAATCAATTTATTTGAACCTCTTCTCCATATGTGTACCTCCCTCTTTGAGCCATAAAATGTTTTGGTTATGGCTGTTTTAATTACCTATCTTTACAACTTATTTAATTACATTTTAGGTTTACTTGTGTTGTGTACGGGTTACGGGGAATCGGAATAAAAGACTGAATTAGTTTACATCATCGACTGTGCTCGGTTAAGGTTGGAGGGTAACTGAGAGAGAGACAAGGGCAGGACACTGGAAGTGGTAGTGGTGGTATGATCTGGTGGCGTGATGAGAACAGCCAATGGCATTTATTCAAACTGATCACCCCATATGACGTCACAGCATCATACGATCATACAGTTGGTCTTTGGCTGTGGCTTTAACTTGCCAGTAACAATTTATAATATGTATAATAATTATTATTATAATTATTATTGTAATTCAATACATTACATTTCCTCCCTTCCAAATTCCAAAATAAATTGAATTCACACAAGTCATAGATAAATTAAACAATACAAGTATAATAATAAATATATAATAAACACATTTAAATATAAATAACACATATCATTATTAAATGTCATCCTTAAGTACTGTAAGTTATTTACAAGTTTAATTTCTCTACAGGTTTCCTAATACGAGTTGGGTATCTGTTTGTATGATCAGCTGTTCTAGTGACAGGAGAAGGAACAGCTGAGGGTAGAGAAAGACGTGGTCTAGAATGAGGGGTAGTGATGTGACATGGAGAGGTATGATGCGGTGAGGAGGGGGAGAGACCAGCTGATCTAGTTTTTTTTTTTTTTACTTTAATTTATTTACAATCTGTTTATATACAACAAACAATAAGTAAAATTTGATAATAAATCTTAAGGACATGGTTTAATCAAAGTTCATTAACCTAATTAACTTAAACATTTAAGAGATTGTTCATCTTTAAAAATCGATCAGCTAAGTTTAAGAAATCATGTCTTTTTAGCCGAAATTGATGGTCACTGTTGTCCAGCAGATTAATAGCCCAAGTAGTTAGGATGAGAGTTTAATTTGTTTTGATACTTGATGCAGAACTTTGGAATTTCTTCAGTAAACAAAAGGGATATTCGTGTCTCTGTGACTGACTTCATTACGAACATACCATGGGGCCTGTAATATATCTTTCGGAGAACTTTAGATTTGGAAACGCTGTATATAATTTCAATATTTGATGTAGAAGCAACTCCCCACAGTTGAATTCCGTACGTCCAGATGGGCTTTAGAACAGTACTTGTACAACAACAGTTTGCTTTCTATTGATAAATGGGATTTGTTCCCAAAAAGCCAATTTAGTTTTGAAAATTTTGAATTTAATTGGAGCCTTTTGTTCCATATTGTGGTTTCCAAGTCAGCTTCCTATCGAGATGTACACCCAGATACTTAGCTTCATTTCTTTGAGAATTTGAATGTTGTTTTAAAAACACTGGTGGACGCAGGTGTCATGTTTCAACGTAAATGTGACGTGAACAGATTTAGTTTCATTCACTTTAATTCTCCAAGTTATTTAAGCCAAACTGTGATAGAATATAAGTTAGTTTGTAGAATTTGTGATGCTACAACATGGTTTGGAGTGGGATGCCAGTACGGCAGTGTCAATCGGCGAATGTTGCTGTCAAAGAATTTTGATTAGTTTGGAATGAATGTCTGCAGTGAAAATTAAGTACAGCACTGGTCCTAGTACACTTCCCTGAGGTACACCAGAGTTTATTTCATTCAGATCTGAAAGACAATCATCAAACTTGATTTGAAAATACCATTCGTTCTAAATAAGATTTTATAATGTTTGTAAACAGTGTGAGGTAGATGAACTTTTTATTTTAAATAGAAGCCCTTCATGCCACACTTTGTCAAAGGCTTGACTCACATCGAGAAATGCTGCAGAACAAAATTTTCTTGATTCCAAATCTTGCCTTATTATATTAGCTACTCTATGGACTTGTTCGATAGTGGAGTGGTGCACTCTGAAACCAAACTGATGATTGGGAATTAAATTGCATTCAGTTATAAAAACCTGAAGTCGTTTTAAAAATAACTTTTCGAATAATTTTAGAAGGTATAGGTAAGTAGACTGATTGGCCTGTAGGACATTACTTCGTTTTGAGGTTTTTTCCTGGCTTAGGAACAACAATAACTTGAGCCACCTTCCATTGTGATGGGAAGTATTCAAGCCTCAAAATAGCATTAAATACGAAGGTAAGAAAGAGTATGGCTTTCCTAGGAAGCTCTTGTAGTATCTTACCTGTTTATTAACTCCATAACCAGGGGCCTTTTTGGGATTAAGATTTTTTTTTTTTAATCTCATCATATATTTCAGATGGTTTAAAGGAGCCAATAGGTAGTGAGAGTTGGTTAGGTGAATCAAGAAACTCCTTTACAACATGTCTATTATCAAAGTTGTTATCTACAGGGTAATGGTTTGAAAACATTACTAAAATATGCAGCAAACAAATCAGTTTTCTCTCTGTTACTTTTCGCCGCCCAAGAACCATCTGGTTTAGATATTGGAGGAATGGGCACTTGCGGTTTCTTTGTGCTTTTTGTTACTATTCCATAAAGAATAGTCTGTTGCTTCAGTTGGGGAGAGATTTGAAGTGAAATTCTTGAAACCATATGTTTTTTTAAGTTTTTAAGCAAAATCTTTAACTGTCTTGATGCTCTGTTAAACATTGTTTTATCTCTTACATTTCTAGAATTTTGCCATATTCTTCGTAAGCGACGTTTTGAGCAATGTGCTGCTTAATATATATTGGGTAATTGATATTGCCACACGTTGTAATTATTAGGTTCAGGCGTTGCACTCCAAGCAGATTTTCTGAACAGTATAATTAAAAAATTTCCCACAGCGTTGTCTATTTCCTCTCTTGTTTTAAAGTGATATATTAAGACTTAAACTGTCATTTAACGTTTCTCACGAAACTTCACCCAGTTTGTGCCTTTATTCGATAAGGAACGCTGCCTTTTTCTTTCAATACAAATGATGAACTTATTGATAGGATGACCGTGAGAGTGATCGGACGACAAATCAAGAGATGAAACAGCCTCCATATAGTTAGGAGAAATACCTCCCGTAACAAAAGAAATCAAGGAAGATCTGGAATTTTGTTGGGATCTGAAGGCCAATAGGTTGGTTCCCCTGTTAGATACGTAACTCAAGTGATTGTCATTCATGCAATTTAACAAATTTCTACCTCTAGGGTTAATCAACCTTGAACCCCACATGACATGTTTGGCATTAAAGTCACCACCTTGCTACATAAACGAGGCCCTAAAGTTTTCGAAAAATTCGTTGAATTTGAAAGTTTGGTAATATTGTGCCTCGGGGACAGTAAACACCAGAAAATGTAAGTGGTCCCATCCAGTCCTCAACCACTATGCTTTGTAGCTTGAAATATGATCTTCTTGAAATCTAGGTAATTCATAATGTTTTATATTTGTTTCTGATTAGCACAGCGCTACCTCCATGCGCCGTATTGTCAGGGTGGTTTGTAGAATAAAAAGTAAAATTTGGGATTTTGAAAAAATTTAAGTTTGTAAAGTGGGTCTCAGAAATTAACATAATAATCAAATTGTTGTGTATTGAAATAAAAAAAAGTTGAATATCTTGGCCATGTCGGGCCAAGCCATTGGCATTCCAGAGTCCAATCCTATAAAATCTATTCATTTTAGTTTTGATATGACAGTTGTCAATAGGTTAATCAATGTACCTATTTGAGCTGGGCTTGTTGAGACATCATCATTTCGAACTTATTTAAAAATCCATCAATTATTTGATTCAGATTGTGATTTTGCTTCTACATTTGATTGACCTGATGCCACTCTAGCATAAGATAAGGTTGGTGATACTGGTTGAGACTGATTACCTGTGAATTTTGAGTACGAACAGATATATGTCTATCTACTTCTCGATCTTGCACTGGATGGAGGAGTGTCTTTTTTTAACGCTGGTCTTAGAGGTGGAAAAGCCTTTTTCTTAATATCTTTGTAAATAGAGCAACCTTTATAGTTGGCTGGGTGCTCACCACCACATAATACCACATTTGGGAGGAACATTTACAGATTTTATTACAGCTGCTAGTATCATGATCTGAGCCGCATTTTACACAGCGGTTTTTTGGTTACCCAGCAGTAAGCCTTTGTGTGCCCATATCTTTGACACTTTTTGCACTGCACCACATCATTACGTTTGTAAGGGGGCTCAAGTACAATTTTGGCATTTAGTAGGAATTCAATTTTAAAAATGTCTTTGTTGTTTGATGCTGGCTCTAAGTCTTACAACAAAAAAAATTGACAGTGGATCTTTAGATTTGCTACTTCTAAGGTTCGACACATTCCTAACTTTGTGGTTTATACGAGCTTCTATAGCTGTTTTAATTTCCTGGGGTTTCCGTAGAGAAGTGCATATTCTAAGCACTACTCTATAAGCTCTGTCACCCTTTATTTGGTATGTATGGAAGTTTACTTTCATGTTAGTTAAATGTCTGACTAATGCGCGGTAGGCTTCAATAGTATCAGTGTTAATTTTTTACTTTATCTCTAGCTATGCATTTAAATGAATATGACTCTTTTTTAATTACTTGTTCAATGTTTACCATCATTTTACTTTATGTTTGACAATGTTGGGGGACAAATATAGGTGGAGGCCTCACCTTCGTCCTACATTTGTCGTCATTCATCGTTCTTCTTCAGAGCCTAGGTTGGCGTTTACTCAGCATTTCAAATCTTGGTTGTGCAATTCAATAGGTCTAGCAGTTTTTTGCAACGTACTCTGTAGGTCTACAAGGTTTCTTAACATCTGAAACGTTTGGCTGTTGACAAATGTCTTTTGTTTCTAGTTGTTTCGATTTGCCACTAGTTTTGATTATTGACATCGTCATTAGAAATAGTTTTTCCTGAAATGATGTTCATTGTTTTGCTTATTAGAACAATAATTGTGATCATTAGTTATGGTATCAAAATCCAAACAGTTTTGAGTTGTTTGAAGGGGCAAATTTTAAGTTGGTCCATTACCTCTCACTTGAAAAACTACTAATAGTAAACAAACACTGAAAACAATTAAAGTTAACGGGTAAGGTTAGTTGTAGGAAAAGTACTGAAAAAAAAGATTACGAAAAAAATCTAAACATTTTTATGTAAATTATGAACAAAAATGTTTTTAAGAACTGTTTATATAGTTTCAACCACTAATTGGGTAAAAAAACTACATTTTAAATTAAAATAAAGGACACAACACTGAAACCCACACAACTTAATGCATGTTCTTTACCACATATATAGCTGATCTAGTGAGGTCAGTGTTACTAATTCTGACTGGGCTTGGAGTTGGCGGACACTGAGCGCCTGTCTCACGCTCCGCAACTGTACGGTCCTGAGATGGTGGAATTTGACTGTCACTGTCAACAATACTACTGTGTAGTCCTATCAGCTGATCAATATGTCTACTCCAAATTAAACCAGTTTTTGTCATAACAGAATACATCACATTATTTAACTGTTTTATTACAATGCCCTCTATCCATTTGTCTTTAGAGCGATAATCTCTCACTAATACAGATTGATTAGGAAATAGAATTCTCGTTTTTCTACCGCCAAAATATTCTTTTTGTTTGTCCTGTTTTAATTGCACAGTTCTGGCTACATTAGGTCTGAGTAAATCTAGCCTGCATCTTAGTGGTCTATTGAACATTAATTTGGCAGGTGTCTCGTTAGTAGTACTATGAACGGAGTTTCTGTAATCAAATAACATCCTATTCAAGGCTACTTTAGTATCAATATTTTCTTGAAAAGCCAATCTTATTTTACGTTTAGCATACTTAACTGAGTTCTCAGCCTGACCATTAGACTGAGGATGATAAGCTGGTGAAAATGTATGTCTTATACCATTAAGTTGCATGAAATTTTTAAATTCAACTGAGGTAAATGGTGGTCCATTATCACTATGGATAGTGACAGGTAATCCAAATCTAGAAAATAGTTCTCTTAACTTTTCTATAGCTAGCTTAGCTGAAGTAGAGCCTACTTCAAATACTTCCAACCACTTAGTGTAAGCATCAATTACTACCAAGTAGGTCTTATCTTTGAAAGGACCCAAGTAATCAATATGCAATCTTTCCCATGGCATAGATGGATAGTGCCAAACATGTAGATTACTCTTACTAGGACTAGAACGTTCCATAAGACAGGAAGAGCAATTGTTGGCTAGGCTTTCAATGTTTTCATCTATATTTGGCCACCAAATATAGAATCTTGCTACTGACTTCATTTTTACAATTCCCAAGTGACTCGCGTGTAACTCATTTAATACGTAGCTACGCAACTTGTTAGGAACAACAATTTTATATCCCCACGTAACAATGCCATGCTCAACATGGGGAGCTCGTCCTTCCTTTGGAAATAAGGTAACAATTCCCTATTCTCTCCTGACACAAAATTTGGCCATCCGTACATCACATAGTTATGTATTTGTTTTATAATTGGATCATTTTGGGTTTCAGCTTTTACATCTTCAAAAGTTAAAGGTACTGAACTTTCAGCGATACAGTGTAAATAGGTACCTTTCCACCTTGGTTCATTGTTATTATTTACAACGTGTTTAGTGCTTAATGGTAAGCGTGATAATGCGTCTGCGTTACCATGCTTTTCTGACCTTACATACTGTACATCAAAATTGTATCCACTTAAAAATAATGCGTATCTTTGTAACCGGCTTGCTGCGAAAACAGGTAAACCCTTTTTCGGTCCAAATATGCTAATTAAAGGTTTGTGATCAGTACACAATGTGAATTTTCGGCCATACAAATATTGATGAAATTTCCTTACTCCATATACTACTGCTAAAGCTTCCTTATCTATTTGTGAATATTGACATTCTGCTGGTGATAAAGTACGAGAGTGGTATGCAATAGGCTTCTCAACGCCTTCAGGGTTTATGATACTAAGTACGCAGCCCAGCCCTGTCGAGCTTGCGTCTACTGCTAGTTTTACAGGCAACTTTGAATCATAATGCCCCAAAACTGGTGCTTTAGTCAAAACATCCTTGACATGGCTAAATGATTTGAGACATTTTTCATCAAAATCAAATGGCACGTCCTTTTTTAACAAGTTGTACAACGGACTCAAGATTGTTGACAAATTATTGATAAACTTTCCATAATAATTTACCAAGCCAATAAAAGCTTTGACTTGAGTGACAGATTTAGGTACAGGTGCTTGATTTATAGCTTTAATTTTAGATTCAGAGGTATGCAGTCCATCTTTATCGATACTAAAACCAAGATACTCGATTTTGTCTACAAAGAACGTACATTTATCTTTCTTTACGGTAAATCCTTTTTCACTCAGGCGTTTACAAACCTCTTGCAACCTACTTACATGAGTTTCGTTATTAGGTGCGGTGATAAGAATATCATCCATGAACACTGATATGCCTTCTAAATTATGCAAAGATTGTTCAATAACTCTTTGAAATATGCCTGGGGCTGATGAGATTCCATAAGGCATTCTACAATATGAGAAAAGACCCTTATGCGTGCTAATTGTACATAATTTTTGTGACTCACTGTCTAACTTTAATTGCATATAGGCTTGACTAAGATCTATTTTAGAGAAACGTTCTCCATGCTGTAAATTTGCAAATAAATCTTCTATTCTAGGTATAGGGTACTTTTCTACTTCTAGATACTGATTTAGAGTAACTTTAAAGTCTCCACATAGCCTAATTTCACCGTTCTTTTTTAATACTGGTACAATGGGCGTTCCCCATTCCGAGCTGCTTACTGGAATTACCACTTGTTCGTCAACTAAGCGTTGTAGTTCTTTTTCTACCTTACTTTTCAATGAGAATGGTATCGGTCTTGGCTTAAAATACCTAGGTCTAGCATTTTCTTTTAGATTTAGTTTAACTGGTTCGCCTGTATACTGACCTAGTTTCTCAGTGAACACTTCTGGAAATTGATTAGTTAGCTCGGACGTCAGTGTCTCGAAATTAGCCTTGTTATCTATAGGTCTGTTTATAACACACAAGTTATTTTTAAAAAAATGTCAACTCCCAGTACTTTAAGCCAATCACGACCCATTAAAGGATGTGAACCTCCTCTAATCACATACAAATCTAAGCATTTATGTATTTTCTCATAGCAAACATCAACATTAACTTTGCCCACAGGTATAATAGGTTCATTAGTGTACGAACTCAAAGTTAGGTCGTTTTCTAACAATTTACAAGAACTAAAATTATTTTCATAAAAATCCTCACTACACACTGTGACACTAGCTCTAGTATCAACTTCAAATATGGTTTCTCGACCTTGCACTAGGACTTTAATCTTAATTGGGTCAACTCTAATTCTTTCACCGTGAGTTTCATTTACTTTAAATAAATTCTGTATGTCCTCGACATAACTCTCAAGATTTTCATCACTCTGAACATAATTCTTAGAATTATTTGAATCTGACAGTTCTGAACTATCATTTACAAAATTATGTTTCTTATAATCTTTGTTTTTCTTGTTTTGAAAATTAGACTGATAAGATATACCTTTCTTAACTTTCGAAAGCTGATTGTCTGGTAACTTACTAATTTCAGTAGATCGACATACCTTAGATATGTGATTTCTTTTACCACATTTGTGACACACAACACCAAACAATTTGCACTGCTTCCTATAGTGACCACACTGCCCACAGCACGTACACTGCACCTTGACTTCGTGTGAACACCGCTGCCGCCGACTCTCACATGTGGGCGGTGATGCGCTGCCATCCGCTGGACCCGGCTGCCGCCGTTCACTGTCAATGCCGCCGCATTCTTCTCCGCCGCTTCCACTGAGCAGACGATTTTCACAGCCTGGTCGAAGGTTAGGGTGGTCTCTCCCAACAGCCTCTGCTTGGTCGACTCACTCCTGATGCCGCTCACCAGTCTGTCTCTGAGATAGTCGTTGAGGGATGCGCCAAACTCGCAGTATGCAGACAACTTCTTGAGGCTGGCGATGTACTCTGCGACTGATTCTCCTTCCTGCTGATTCCTTTTGCTGAACTTGTACCTTTCACCTATGAATGATGGCTTCGGGTACAAATGGTCCTGAATTAACTTCACTAATTCATCGAACTTTTTCACTGAAGGTTTTTCCGGCGTACATAAATCTCGTAACAAACTATACGTTTTCACACCCACGACTGTTAGTAACGTACTAACCTTTTTGTCGTCACTAATACTGTTACAGTCAACGAATAATTCAAATCGTTCAACATACGAATTCCAAGTTTCTGCACTGTTGTCGAAGTCACCGATTCCGCCAATAATTCCCGCCATTTTTACTGTTTCACTAAATAAAGACGAAATGTTCCAATTTACGACCTTGTCTTCCAACATCAAAATGTACCGATTTTGAGTCCACGTGACGCCAAACTACAGACACACTTCCTCCCACTATAGTTTTCGGAGAAATTATTTACGCACAATGGAACAGGTTGCATTGCACTCGCGGGATCGCATTAATACCTCGTCGCCAATTGTTGTGTACGGGTTACGGGGAATCGGAATAAAAGACTGAATTAGTTTACATCATCGACTGTGCTCGGTTAAGGTTGGAGGGTAACTGAGAGAGAGACAAGGGCAGGACACTGGAAGTGGTAGTGGTGGTATGATCTGGTGGCGTGATGAGAACAGCCAATGGCATTTATTCAAACTGATCACCCCATATGACGTCACAGCATCATACGATCATACAGTTGGTCTTTGGCTGTGGCTTTAACTTGCCAGTAACAATTTATAATATGTATAATAATTATTATTATAATTATTATTGTAATTCAATACATTACAACTTGAACTGTTTCACTTAAAATCTTAAGTTACCAAACCATTTGTTAACTTTGCCATTGACAAAAAGCCTGCTAAGTATCCATACCTTTCACATATTACATAAAACAATACCATTATTTTCTCGAGTACATATTGGCAATAAGGAATTTAGATAGCATGCCGAACGCTTGAAAACCAAACAGAGTGAGTCGAGCAAATCAAACCACCCAACACTAGATGACAGAAACATCGATACTTATGAAAATGTAATACGAATAATACTGCCAAAAATTGTCACTGAAGGATGTGGGCACATTTTCGAAGATCAGAAAGACTATTAACCCGTATCAGCCCTGATAATAATTTGAGAAATAAACTCTGTGTGAGATGAGTCAACATATCCTTGTGCCCATACGACACGGCGAGTTAAAGTGGATATTCTACATAGTACATCAGTTGTTTAACCCGTATCAGTCCAGAAAATAAAGTGAGAAATAAACTCTGTGTGCGGGGAGTCATAATATCCCTGTTTCTATATGGCTACACTGAGTGTTATGGGTTGAGAAATCAAAGTATTACGATGAATAATGAAGAATATAAGCAAGGAGGGAGTACACATGAGATATCCTGACTGATATTCATTAACGCCTAATAAAAACCACGAAAGGTAAAAAACGTGTTATTTAGTAGGTATGTGGTTTCACGTTGTGTCCTAAGGAAGGATATTTTTTTAACGTCTCATAGAATCCACCCCACTGGCCTCTAAGATTATGATAATTCCCATATGAAATGCTTTGCTCTAAACACATATTATTTACTGAAAGATCTTATTAAATGTAATAAATTGTTCTGAATGAACGCTGTCATACAACAGCCCAACCATACGGTCAATACATTTATTTTAAATTTAGACTATTTTACATTAGTTGTAGGATATGACAAATTTTTGCATTTGAAAGTTTTTAGATTCCAATATAGGACTTAATAGTCTTGAAATAATAATCAGCCTGATAGTAACAACACTTCTTATTTAAGCATTTTCTGCAATTGCTGTTGAGCACAGTGTCTATATGGATAAAAATGAGAACTTTTTAATAAAATTACACTTTTATATAATTTTAATATAAATATACATTTTTAGCTAGTTTTAGTATGAAATATAATACTAGTAGTTCAACAATAACATTTCAAGACTACCTTAGACCCAATTTTGATTACGATTTATGAAACGTATTTGCCTCTAAACAATAAAGGATTTGACTTTTATTTTGACTGGTTCATCTGATTAACGCAACTCTTCGCAATGGAATTTATCAGGAAGGGTGTGGGATTACTAAGATTACACCGCTGTTTAAATAAAAAAGAGGGCTAAGTGGAAGTTGTATACCTATCGTACCATCTTTGCTTTCCGGTTTTTTCTTAAAATTCATTAAAAAAGTGGCTTGTGATTAGTTGACTGCAAATCTGGAAGGAAATAGCCTACTGTGAGGGTCAGTATGGTTTCAGAAATTCAAGTTCACTAAATTAGCTTTTTTAATTTTGTCACTGATTGCTTTGAATCAAAGTCTGCTGAGGAAAATGTTGTGCAGTAAAGAATTTGATTATATTGATGCAAAGTCACTTATAAAAAAAAAGCTGTTGGCACTTGAAGTTGGTAATGTTGCTATGGAGTGGAGTACGTCCTATTTAAGCTACATACGCCAAGTGATACAGGTCAAACACTAACCAAAATTTAAAATATCCAATCAAAACTGAGACCGATTTGTCTGTCTTAGGAATCAATCCTTACCCAATACATTTTTATTTACATAAATAACATTTCTGAAATAGTTCCAGAACAAAATCTTAGATCCAGAATCCAGAACATGGAACCATAACCTTCTCTTTGTCAACCTCTATATAAATTAGTGAAAAAATAGGAGTAACCTGTCCATTCAGACTTTTAGAATAAAACTTTTTGTCATTTGTCATTCCAGTAACCTTAGAATGAAATTAGAAACGTTATAAGAAGACACAAGTTGCTATAGTGTAAAATTATATATGTAAATAATGTAATGAGACTTTACACGGTGTAAATAAAGCCTTACTAAATCAGCCTCTGTTTAGCAAGGAATTAAATTTTACAATGTTCTACCAATAATAATGAGAGAGGAGATGCTTAAAAGTTTTGAGGTAAAACTGGAGGACCTGCTTATAAGAAAATGTTTATATGATATTAAAGTTTTATTGGATGTATTGTATGTGATAGCCATTAATTATTACTATGGCGTTGCTATGCATCCTTATGTTTTGATCATTAACATTCTTTATTCTTGATTCTTAAGTTTAAAAAACTAGAAATAATTGCGGCAAAACAAATAGATAAATAATACATTAAATAACGCATTCTTACTTATTTCGATTATTGTTGTATATTTTTGTTCATCTATAAAGGTTTAATGAACCTTTGAATTCGGATACCTTTAAATGGTAATATGCTTAGTATTCAACAAAATACGTAATATAAGCATACTCAATCATGGTATACTCTTCATAATTATTACTCTTTTTTAATTTGTTGTTCTTTGATAAAGTCGACGTCCAATTACAACTATACATATCACCAAACAGACACTGACGAGCTCAAATAAAGAACTCTACTTGACCACCTAGTATGCTTTAAAGAGAAAAGAAGTAAAAGTAATAAGAGCAGCAGACAACACATTATCTATCTTGTACAAAGGAGATCAAGACCATGAAAAAGAGGTAGAGGGGGTTCAGTTTCAGTTCAGTTGATGATTGCCGTATATTTTCATGTTGATGTGAGCGTTACGCCGGGTTTGACTTGTGGTCTTTATTATAATTCTAACTTTATTCTGATTCAAAAGTAAAGGGAATTAAAAGCGCATTTTAAACTTCAATCTCGATCATGATTGTTGTCCCCAGGTAGACAATTTTATTTAAAATTAACTGTGTGTCTATTCTAGATTTATATAGTTTTCATTTTCATTTTTTAAAGTCATAAATATTTACTTTAGATTATAAACAGTCGTGACGAAAACTTAAGGTGTAGAATAAAACATAAGGCTTAATATGTAATTTCAGAATGTTTTCCACTTACTGTAATTAGACTATTAGCCTTTGGTTAGTCTAATAATTATTTTAGTAACACCTAGAATTAGGCCTTATTAAGATACATTTATCAATTGGCTAAAATAATATTGTATTGATTGCCTATGATCTATAATATTGTTTAAAATTTAATTATTAGTGTATAATATGGCACTTTCACGCATATCACAATATCCTTGTCTACTTAGTCAAGAAACAAACTAAATACAATTTGATTATAAAATAGGACTGCATTGGAGAAGGAGAGGGATCTAAGTTGCTACTTGTCGATCTTGAGTTGCTTGGTTTTGATTATAGCAGCGCAGCTTGCCACCACCCACGTTTCACTGACAGGATCTTCATTCTTGAAGCCTGATTCCATCATTATTGTACGATTTATGTAATACAGTTAATATTTTTTAGGAATGTTTACTAATTTGCACAAAAATATGATCAGTTAAGGGTAGGGTCCAATAAGCGGACCCGGTTTTTTTATATCGAAATTGGCAAACGATATTACTTAATCATAACCATCGATATAATCAATCGATACTGATGAATTATTTTTAACAACTTAAATAATCTATATGAACAGCTGTAAACACTTTCAAATAATACAATTAAGGTAATATTTTAAATTTCACGTAACATTGTGTATTAAAATGGCCGTCAATCTTAGGAAGCTTCACGAAATTGCTTTAAAAGACGATAAAATATGTTTTTTATGGCTTCAGGATGTTGGGTTAGTACCTAAGAATCCATTATGTGATATTTGTGGAAAGGTAACAAATGTAACTGTCAGAGGAGCTAACATGGTCGTCTTCAGATGCAAAAAAAGAAGGTAATGGTGGACACAACTTTAGTAAAAACGTTTTCGTTCTGTTTCATTTAGTTAAAGTTATGAGTTTCCCTGATTTTGGTTATGTTCATTTATTATTTGTTATCATTAAATTCACATTTTAATTTAAACATATGATTGTTATTACTTTTATATCGATTGATAGTCTATGATTCGATATGCGAATATTAGGTATCGATGATTATATTCTTCGATATAAAAAACCGGGTCCGCTTATTGGACCGTACCCTCAGTTAATTCTACATTACTTCTCATAATTTCAATTTTAATGGTCAAGTGCACTTTTTCATTTTGAAAATATAATTACATTTTTTTTTTAAATATAATAGGGAGGAGATTTCTTCCTGAGTCTCTTGTTCCGAGAGATACTGGTATTGGAGATAGAACTGAGTCATCTGTCAGATGGCCTTTTAAAAGTGGTATGTGGTCACCTTGTATCATCAAGCCAGACTACTTCATCTAAATGAATGTTCTTCATTTCACAAAAATATCTGCACCACTATGAAACAACATCTGGCCTTTCAAAAAGTACTATATATTTGCCAACTAAATTGTACTTAAACCCAAGTTGTTTTAAAACAAGCAAAGAGAAGATTTACAACTGTTAGATAAATCTGTATCCTTCAATGATTTTGTTAGTTTTTTCAATTTAAGTAGGGTACTCCTTTCACTTTTAGTACGCATACACATGATGAATGGTAACTTTTTGGAAATTATCCTTTGTGACACGGAAGTTGTTTTAAATTTGGAGTAGCCTATATATTTCTCCACATCCTCCTTTGTCAATTTTTTTTCCTCTCTGCAAAAAGTTGTACAACTGTATTCTTATTATTGAATAGAGCTGCAGCAGTAAATTATGTTGTGCAATTTTGGCAATGGTTAAGAGTGGTCCACTGTTTATTGTTTCATGCTGAAAACGTGTTTTAGCAGCACAAACAACTTTCCTGGTTGGAGTGTGCAGAGGTACACTACGTCATTATGTCCTTATAATATAGATGCTTAATATGGGAACGTTTAATATATTAAATGAATATGAGGACGTCCACGCCAATTTTGCAGTTCTGTTTCCATCATTAATATTTTAAAATGAAATAATTAGTTATAAGAATATTAAGTTCAGCTCAAGTTCATAAGAAGCTCAAATGAACTTTCTACATTGTTTTGATATCAGAGACACCTTGATTACAAACAAATGTAATCAAGATGGAGTGGTGTTCTCATTATCTCATAAGGTACACAAGGCTACACAGGTAGTCCAGCGTTAGACTTCAGACACTGCACTAAGTGGAAGGTGAACTGGAGCTGAACTTACTGAATCACATTCTTATTAAATCAACCCTTCCCACCATTGCTGTATGTTATTTGTATAATTAGTTACCTATACAATGTTATTATAAATGCACCAAAATTTTTATATTATTAGTAAATAGTCACAGCTAGTATTGTTAATCAAGGTCAATACATGGGCATATAACATGAGAATATACAGTAGAGTGAAATGTACAGGTCGGCTTTGAGTAAAGGCAGGCTGACGAGTGTCGGGCAAATGTAGTGACAGCAGTACTGTAAGTTTTTTTTTCTATAGCTGGTTGTCTGCTTTCAACCAGCGACCTCCCTTGCCTCAACAGTCTCAGTCGTATTTTGTAATCAACTATAATTTAAGGGGGGTCGGGAGGTCAAATGGGTCAAAAATTACATTTTTTGTATTTTTATTAAATATTATTCTGCTTTTCATAGCGGTTAATTCAAGACCAATTTCATGAAAATCGGTCAAGTAGTTCTTGAATAAAATTTTTTTTCTAAAGGCTGTACTTCAAATTTTTGGTGAGAGTTTCAGCATTGAGGAGACTGTATTTTATATTGTACTATAACTTTTTATGCAAAATAGAGCTTTATTACTGTTATGTTTTTTGCTATTGGTACAGTTGTTTCTCACCTGTTTTTTCTTTCATTACCTTGTTTGTTATTGTTTTCTTCTGTTTATAACCAAGAATAACATTTCAAATGTCACAGTTTATTTTTTGAAGTTCGTGGTGTTTTCTGTGAGTTAGAAGTTTTATTTCAAAGGTATTGCAATGCCTAGATTTTGTAACAAAGTCTTTAAAAAACGTAAGCAAGTAGGGAAGCCTAAAGTGGTGTTTGTAGATAGTGACTGTGTGAGAAGCCTAGAATCTAGGCCTAGTACACAAAGCCCAGAACCTAGGACTAGTGCACCAAGCCCAATTCCTCCAGAGCCTCAAATGGAGAGTTTGTCTAGTAAGAAAATTAGTTCTTGTCTTGCAGATTACAATACTAGTACACAAAGCCCAGAACCTAGGACTAGTGCACCAAGCCCAATTCCTCCAGAGCTTCAAAAGGAGAGTTTGTCTAGTAAGAAAATTAGTTCTTGTCTTGCAGATTACAATAAGTACTAAGGTAACTGTGGCACTAATGACATTGTAAATTTACAAATTCTTCAAAACCTGCTTGAACAGAACCAAAGTGAATCGCTCAATAACATGATTTGGGCTCGTATTCCCAAGCGAACTTTTGTCATGCTATCAACTCTAGAATTAGGGATATATGATCCTATTGCTGTCTTCTACAAAGGCAATATAGTCAGATGCGAAGTGTTTGCTAAATTAGGGATTGTACATGGGGTAAACTGTGTGTATGTGCTTCAAGACATGGACATGCTACGCATCAAAAAAGCGAATAAAGCCGTCGATGAAATAGAAAAAAAGTGTCGAAGACAGACTACACTGGCAAAAAAGAGGCTAGAAGACGACTATGAAGCAGAGGAAGCAGACAATCCCTCATATGGTGCAGGAATGCATTTATAAAGCAAGTTTAGTTGCTAAGCTAATGGATGTTCCAAATAAATGGCTTTTTCCAAAAATGATATTTTTTTTGTAAATAAGGAACATTAACTCCAAAACTATAAATGAAGATCAATATCAACCAAGATCAATCTTGGAGAGGGCATTATTCTACACATTTTAACACATGGATTTAAAAAATTTCAATCAGAAAATTTGTTATTGCGACTAGTTTATAAATATTACTGGTAAATTTTAGAGTATTTTTTTTTTAAATTGCCAAAAATCCAAAAAATATTTTTTTACAAAAATCTTGTGTTAAAATATGTATATTGTTGTGCTTTATCAAGAAAAAAAAAAGTTCTAAGTGCTATCATTTATAGTTTTTTGGTAAATGTTCCTTAAAGTTTGATAATTTAACATGGGCTTAAATGGAGCTCCTGACTCCCCTTAACCTAGCCCAACCTGTAGTGATTTGGCAGCTAGACAAAATTAAACACATTAATTGTTCCAAAGACATAACAGTAAAGATATCTTAAGTACAAAATATAGGGTTAGGTGATATCAAAATCTGATTAGACGTTTAAGGAAGTAAGCTTACATTGCATGCATCCTTCTGCCTAATTTTTTATATTACATTTTAGGAAAATAAGATTTGGGAGACAAAGATAGTACTTACAATTGGCACTTTAACCCTGAGTGGCTAAATAGGCCTAAATACAAGGTATTAAGACAGGTAATGTTGTATAATAGGCTTCTTAAGGACATAATAAGTAGGCCTATTATATCCCATGAAGCGATATGGAACAGATCGAACTTGATGTAACATGATGTAGATTTTGTTTCATACAAAATATCAAGTCAATAGCTCAATTTGTCCTTTAGACATCCTGCGACCAGGCAAGTAGCCAGAACAGAAAAAATTGTTGTGCAAAATTTCAAGGCTAAAGCTGAATTTGTTCTTGACACATCCCCTTGAGTGATAGGCTTTGGTAATTAGCTATTTTTTCAGTCAGTGCGTGCACTACCATCAAACTTAATCTCACCTATGTATGTAAATAAAGGTTCATGGAAAACCAAGTCTAAAGCTCAGTTCGTTCTTGAGGTATTCGGCTGACAGAGAGAATATAAATTTTGCCAGCCTTCTTATTATAGGCTTCATCAACAATCGACCAATAATAGATTATGTAAATACCTATTTAATGGGCAAATAGATAAACCAGAACAAATTTTTCTCAAGTATTACTCAGAAAATTCAAAGGAGGCCGTCTAATTTGCAGATTGAGTAGCCTATTTGGACTAATCCGTTTTTATCCAACTTGGGAATTGACTTTGTATAAGTTAGACAAAATTTTCTTCCAATACAAAAATACATTCCCAGATTTATTCTAAGTACTTAGAATAGTACAGGCTAAATAACAATTTGAATTGCTGTCTTCTGTAAGATGGACATTTAATTAGTGAAATATTATATTCAGCAGTATGAATTAATTAGTTGCCTACGTATAATTGCCATTCTAAGAACTTGATAATGTTTAGAGCATTTCATTATCGACAAATAGGTTGAATTTTTGAGTAGGTAAAATAAATCTCTGATGACATTTTTCAGTATACATTGTCGTTAAACATAATCCAATTAGTTAAGAAGAGTGTATTAAATGGTTACTCCATATAATTTTACCTGAACACACATCATAATCCACCCTCGTTTTGTGTAGGCTAATGTCCTACACCGAAAAGCAACATGGATTTTTGAAAGGAAAATCAACCAGCTCTGCCATCATCAGCCTTGTTGAACATGTTATTGACCAAATAGACAAAGAACAATACGTATCTGCACTCTTTCTTGACTACAGCAAGGCGTTTGATTGCCTGGGCCACGACATCATCTCAAAGAAATTAACATCATTAGGAATCAGAGACACAGCTAACAAATGGTTTGTAAGTTACCTCACAGGCCGATCTCAAATAGTCAAGCTGCAAACTACCATTTATGGTGTAACTACTTCACATCAATCCAATCCACTACCTGTTACCCGCGGAGTACCGCAAGGATCTGTTTTGGGCCTAGTTCTCTTTGTCTTATTTGTGAATAACTTCCCAGCTTATATACGTGATCACAATACCACTTGTGTGATGTATGCAGACGATACAACATTGTTGATTAAGAATGACTCTGCTGAAGGAGTGTACGAAAGTGCCACAAGCTCTCTCAGTAAAGCCCTCAATTACTGCAGAAGGAATGATCTAGCCATGAATCCATCGAAGACAGTTCACATCAACTTCAGCAAGAGGAAGGACCATATCCCTAACCCACTTGATGTATCAAGAAAAGACCATATCAAATTCCTTGGCGTAACTATTGACCACAAACTTACGTGGACTGAGCATGTAAACCAGGTTTGCAAAAAAATATGTATATATGTAGTACGCCGAATAAAATGTATCGGCAACTTGGAGGCAGCAAAAACAGCTTACTATGCTTTGGTGGAAACTCATGTGAGGTATGGACTTGCTGTTTGGGGTGGATCCTCTGCAGGAAACCTGAACAGAGTACTACTCCTGCAGAAAAAAGCTATCCGAACCCTAGAGGAACTCGAACACCAACAAAGCTGCCGACAAGCATTTAAAACCTTGGGAATTATGACAATTACTGCACTCTACATACAAGAAGTAATTTTGCACGTTGACCAACTGCATGTACAAACAGGAAAAACCCTTCATACACATAACACACGCCATGCAGGAAATTACACACTACCTCTACATCGGACATCACTTTTCGAGGAAAAACCATCCTACATTGGTAGGAAGCTGAGGAACCTCCTGCCACAAGCTGTGAAAAACCTCAAGGGAGCTGCCTTGAAAAGATGTCTTCACAACTTCCTGGTGGACCACCCAATATACACCATCGAAGAATTCACAGAAGTAAACAAGGAAGATTGGAGGCTCTGACATCTTGTATTGATTATTTATTAATATCAATTATGTAATTTGTTAACATTGTGACTCTATTACTGTTCTTGAAGAATATGTTAATAAAGAAATATGACTATGACTATGACTATGACTAAAAATTTCTGTTAATTACGGTGTTCTAAGTGGTGCTGGGTAACTGCTCTTTTTTCTCAACTGTCCTGTCATATCATCATTTTAACTAGCCTATCAGGATATATAAGTTTTGTGTTTGTAATATTGAAGTTTCATGTTCTTGAACTATGGTATAATAGATGAATGCCATTCGCTAATTGATATTGCTCCCATTTTTTCCATCTTTATGCAATAATACTAATAGTACTTCTAAATACACATACCAATGTGAGTTTGTTCCATACCTTACATTGTATTCATCACATGACACAATCTTCCGTTGTTTTCATGACACATTGATGCTGTGAACAATATATTGAAACTTTTATTAGAAAAACTGATAAGATTGGTGGTTTTACAGCATAATATACATTTTGAAAGCCTTTCGTGTGTTGTTTATCTTTCTTTCATTTTGAGTTATTAAAGTTTCAGTATTGATTATTTTATAGTAAAATAGCTATAGGCTGAATCAGGGTTTATGCAGACATGTAAATTCAGGAATTAAAATATTAAACTTCTAGAAAATGAAAAAAAACTAAAATAATAGATTTTGCTAACGTGTTACTGGCCTGTATCGATCTGTTTTAATATTTTTTGCACTTAAATTGTAGTAATTTTTAAGAGACTTATTATAAATGTATCTAGCATTTGTAACTCTTTCTGTTGTATATGAAGGCTGTATGAGATACATTAAAGACAGCTGAAGGATGCTCCACTTATTAAGATTTCATTCTAAATTACATATAATATCTTATTTTTACTGGCTATTTGGCCATAATCTTGTTCCATGCTGCTCAATAGTTGCCAAGTTTGTTTTATTTAACACATGGTAATCATCATTTTATAATCATTTACACACACATACATACATATTGTAGGCTATACATGCAAAATGAAAAATCTAGAAAATATAGCATTTAACCCTCCAAATGAAGAGTGAAAATCTCTCTGTATTTTGAATTATTTTTATGTCTTATATAGCAGGGATTAAAAATAATTAAAATAAATACATTATGGCATAGAGATGTAATAATATAATGTACATTTTTGTTCAGCATAAAATAGAGAATGTTTTTATACAAAATTAGGGTACATACCAAGTCCGTATTTTTTTGGGAGGAGTAAATCCTTGAGAATCTTCTCTTTATAAAAATTTAACTTTCACTGAATGTAACTTCTATACTATTAGGATGAAAACTTAAGTACCAAAATGCTCAAACCGTATTAGCAACAATAAACTTGAGTGCATTATACTATAAATACATCAATAACACTACATTTAAAAAGTGTTGTTACAAAAAACTAAACCCATGTATACCTTCACATTGGATATAGGCCCTACTTCTTTACCCTGAGTCACTTCCAAGTTTTTCTTTTCTGTAAGTTTTTAGAAGTGTTTGTGGAATATCATCAGAACGTCAAGGATCAGACATTTTGGGCTAAACCAACTCTTAACCATCCAAGAATAACAACAAACCGCTGCCATCCATTGCTTGCAGCAGTGACACAGTGCAGCTGTTCAAACGAGTGAAATTCTTAGTGACAGTACAAGAGCTGAAGTGTTGGTTTGTGATTCATATTCCTTGAGAGTTAAAACAGTACATTTTGAACAAAGTCATCAAAATTAAAGTTTTTAAATACATAATGATGTGTTTAAGTAATTAAGAATGTTCAATATTTTATGCATTTAGCCTTTGTACATGGCAGTTATGTCTTCTTTCAGGCAACCATCATGGTCAGTAGTAGCGATGGTGTGGCTCATGTGCAGTCCAGTACTCACAGTCGACCGAAACAACTTCAAGAATTGTGAACAGAGCAGCTTTTGCAGGTTTGATCAGAGTTATTTAAAATAATAATTAATCTATGAATTTCAGTTAGTTTTTGTCTATTGTTAGATATAATGTGTCAATGAGACTGTACCTCAAATAATTAATTAGCGATCTCTGAAGTCCCTTAAATTTAAGTAAAAATACAATGTATAAAAAGAGCCTGAACATCTAATTTTTACTATGTTAAAATAAGCAAATATTCTTTCAGTAAAGTGTGATACAGTAGAATTCTGATCATCTAAGCTTAACAGGACCGGTGACAAACTTGGATATGGACAATTTTAAATAATACGGAGATTGGAATAAAATATCTTTATTTAAAGAAATTATCAGTATTTTAAAATAATAATGGTTTATTTATGCAATAAATTAATGACTTATAACCCAGCTGCAACCAATATGTGAATTATAACCCTGTACTGTTTGCTTGAACAAACAATGGTCAGTAGAGCCATGCAAATGACAGTGGACGGTTCTGCAATGTTTCACGCACTTGCTCCCAAAAACACTGTGCCTCGGTTAACCCAATGGTTTAACCAAGAAAGTAATGTATGGAAAGACTGACTCTGAGGTCAGTGCTAATGTAAGTTTGACTATGAGTGAATGTTTATCTAAGGGTAACAACATCTAAACATTGATAAAATTGTGATACAATGTAAATTGTAAAATATACAGTCAAGAGATGATTTTTACTATTAAGATAATTTCAGTTGATACTGAAATATATATTTTTTTAAATGTAAAGAGTTTAGTTATAAGCAGGCAAGATGGATTTTAAGGATTTCAGGTAGTTTTGACAAGTTCTGACTTCCAAAAACTTAGATTTTACTTGCACCATTTAAAAGAAAAAGTGCACAAACTTAAGAGTTTGTAGGCAGAGTTTTTGTAGAAAGGAGAGTAGCTTATACCCATAGATTACAATAAGACCAATAGATAGGACATCGGGTGCTCGCAGGTGAAGCCACTGCGGAGCGGCTAATACTCAACAATATGGCGGCGCGGGCGTGAGTCACCCTACTGAGGAGCGTCGACTTGCACCCCCGCTCTTCACTTCGCCCTTGTCGAGCTTACTGTAGTGACCTGCTATACACTCTGCTTACTGACGCGTGTGCTTCCGGCGTGTTGCTAAACATCTTGTTGTTTAGTCTTGTTTAACTTGTTTATGTTGTGGATGATGTTGTCTTCACAAACACACAATGCCTATGTCATGTGTTGCTTTTGGATGCTTCAATAAAAAGGAAAAAATTAAACTTTCAACCAGAAGATTGTTCCTTCAGGATCAATTTCTCAGAATTCGGACTGTTTGATAAAGCGTCAATAAACGAAGGTCAATAAACTAACATTTATAATATATGACTTAAAACTTCCTCCTCTTCTCAACTGAGTATTACAGATTAGTTACAATTAATTAACTGAGTTGAAACTATATTTTTATTGTACATTTAAGTAATTTTCCATACTTTATTATAATTCATCTATAAATCTTACTTATTGCCTTACTAATTGTATAATAAATGTTTACAGACTTAACAAAATATTTTATTAAACCTTTATACACTTTGTTACAATATGTAAACATAAACTTTAGATATTGTATTTTGGGATATTTTAAGCTGAAGGATTATAAGGTTTAAAGTCATGTTTCCCTCATCTAATAATTTACCCGCATATACAAACTTTGCTCATATTATAGTATATATGCAAAAAATAAATAGCAAATAAACCCTTAGTTATTCTTAGTTTAGAGTATTGACTCAGATTGAATTCCTTCCTTAATTACATAACTTATGTGATTTTATTTGAAGTAATTACTGTAAACAAGTACAAATAAAGGGTATTCTACTCACTTTTTATAATATGCTATAATGTACGATACGAGGAAACAGATGGCCCGGCACGGAGCGTTGAGCTCCAAGCGGTCGCGGCACTCGTAAACTAACGGCTCACAAACAATAACTTTCTGGCCAAACCATAAGAGCTAATTAAAAAAGAAAATATGTTCTGAAAACTTCAACTATTCAACAACATTTTCCACCGTTTTTAAACTTGCCTGACCAAAAAACGGCAAAAGTAGCAGCCGACTAACTTTTTTATGTCAAGTTTTAAAATGTAAACATAATTCTCGACTTTATTTAATTATTTAAATTGCAAAACTAATTTTTTTGAACATTTGAATGATACCACAGGCATCCATAGCTTATTGACTTCACTCATACAAAGTTTCAAAGTATTTTCTTTATTCTAAGTAGGGTAAATCACGAGTTGATTGAAACGGGAGAACTGAATTTTTACACTAATCGGAGCGTAGTTTTGAGTTTCTATCCCACGACAACATGGCGGACCTGGCTTCACCTGCCCCAATGTTGGTAAGATAGGCATAGCCCATCTATTTGGTCTTATTGTAATCTATGCTTATACCTTATTTTTTCTGCCTAAAGATGCATATGTTTTGGTTATACACTACTAGACAGTGCTTTGTTTGACAGAGTCAGTAACGTGTAAGTTATTGGTATGAAAAAAACTTGAAAATGTTCTTTGTACCAAAATTGAGCAAGCAAGCTAAAAATGAGTTATTTTCAGATCTTAAAACATGTGCAGTTTTCTTAGCCCTTATTTAACGTCATTTAATAGTCGAATAAATACATATTTAATACAAACATGTGACATTACAGACGATGCCGTAAAATGGAAGCTGGTAGATCAAGCTATGAGCTGCAGCTAGATACGATACAAGTAAGTGAGAGTCAGGTGGTAGGAGATCTGGTGAATGCAGACAATGGTGTGCACTTCCGCCTGGTACTGACCTCACTGACTGACGGCCGCTGGCGACTGGAGGTGGACGAGGCTCAGCCTACTAGGGCACGCTACAGGGTGCAGCATGTCCTTCATCAGGAGCCTCCTAATGACAAGTACGTCGTCATTAGGCTATCTGTTAGCATATGATTCACGTTAAGCTGTTATAGCTGCTTTTTTAATGGGTGAGTTGATTTGTCTTTGAGAGATACAGAATCCATATGTTAATAATACATCTCAAAGGTACTCAGTAATACAGTAATACTGAGTTAAGTATTGTAAGTAATATTAAAAGAGTCCTCAAGCTCTTGGTTAATAAGGAGTGAAACACCAGTTCAGAAGTAATAGAGAAGCCTTTTAAACATTGAGATTGTTAAAACTTTCTACCACGTAATAGTTATTTCCTATATATGTAATCTGTGTGTTAATGGAGAATTTGGATTTTGTCAAATTACATTTTTTTTTTAAGTGTGCATAATTTTAGTGTTCAGAAACGTATGTTGTCTGAAAGCCAGACTGTTATAGCAGTTATGAAGGTTGTTATACAGTGTTTGAAATTGTGGAAGTAGCAGCAGATTTATTCTAGCCGAACTGTCTAGATCAGTATTCAATTGGGTTTAATGTCAGGAAGAAAGGTGTTATTTTGTTTAGCCATCAAGAGTTCTTGAAAAGGCCAATATCATTAAAAACTCTACCAACATTGTTGAGTGTACAATTATTATGATGTTAAAGACATTTACAAACAAATTGGTTGGTAGCTGTGTGCACCAATACACCTGATACCATATTACCATATTTTTAGAGTGGGTGAACCAATAACTATCATGATGACTGACTTGGTCAAACATGTCTTAAATGATAAAGCCAAAGTTAAATAAGAATTTTTCAAAAAGTTCTTGGAGCTATCAATCTTTTCTTACGGATATTGTGGCAGTTTCATAAGAAGGTAGGTTCCAAAATGATTCTTATGATTTTAAAAGCAAGAGATCAGCATCCACAGGGTGCTTCACTTATATCCTGAAAGTAAAATCTGCATTAGGTATATCATCCAATCAACAAATGACCAAATGAAGGGTCTAGAAGGAATTTTTTCAATAAGCGGAAAAACTGACTGTGAGACATTGTTTGGGATATGTTTTCATCTGTATCTCAGATCTGTTACCGACAATGGCATATAAGCTTTCGTAAATTGATAATTTTCGAAAAACCACTTACGGCAACACATATTTTGCTAAATTTCTGCCTTCAGTGCCTCAATTCATCATTCCACAGAACATTTTCCAAAAGGGGAGTTTTAGAGAATTAAGTTTACTCCAACATGAGCTTTTGTTTTATCACTTAATATGAATGTAATCAAAAGTTAAGTGAGATATAATGAATTTTACTGGAATGAGCAATTTTGGAAAGAGACTAAAGTGAATGCTCTGTATACAAATTGATTAACGTCAGCTATATTGTGTACATGTTAGACAAAGGAACTTGTTTCATAACTGAAATAATTATGTATGTCTAGAAATGGACCATGTAACAACGAAATGGTTCCTTACGTCTTGGACAGTGGGTTAAGACCACCAAGTTAGGTGTTCAGGAGAGCTCTATAATTTTCATCTTCTTATAAAAGTAATGTTCTTTACCCTGAGTTTTAAATAAATGAAGCCAATTATTCAGAATTCATTTTCATGTTTGCCATGATACGAGCTGTAAACTGGAGATAAGTTTAAGAATTTCAATAGAAAGCAATACAACCATAAAAAAAGACAAACACAGCTAATAACATAATATTTAAAAACTTTTGAGGGCTCCTGGATAATCCCTTAATAATGGCAGTGATATAATTTCAAAACCATATAGATAATTTAAATGTTTGTCAAAGATTTCTATGGATGTTTTATTTAAAAATATTTGTTCCCACAAATTGTTGATTTTGATTACTATATTTCTCATGAAACTTTGTTCAGTGTGGAGATTCCACTGTATTGTTATTATAAACTAAGACTGGCCATGTAATAACATTTTGATTATTATCCTCTGATTTCAGATGTTAATTTGTAATTTGGCTGATATCCTGCTTATAATCAAGTTCCTTACTTAAGTCTGAATACATTAAAAACTAAAATGTTTATTTTTTTTGTATCAGGTTAGAACTCGCAGAGAAGACTGAAAACTCTGTAACTGTCAAGAGTGGGGTCAATAAAGCAGTGCTGGTCGGAGCTCCATTCCGCTTGGACATGTACTCTGGTGATCAGCTGGTTCTGAGTGTTAATGCTCGGGGACTCTTTAGGTTCGAGCATCACCGCACCAAATCTCCTCCGTAAGTCTTCGCTCTCTCAGTTGAGATCTGACTAAGTTTCAATATAATATCTTTTGTAAACAGTAATTTAATATTTAGTATGAACTTGAAGAATGTGCAGTACCAGTATGCAGTACATTGGCTGTCTCGCTTCCATTTCCAGAGTAATTACTCTTTAACTTTTATTGTACATAGTAAACTAATTGCAACTCTTCATAACTTACGAATTCCTTGTTTACCCCTTAAATTGAGTCCACATATCACAGAAAGGAGACAATTTGTTCCATAACCCAATACAAATTTGTAGCAAAAATATAAACACAAATTTGGTATTTCTTTGTATCATATGTGACTCGGAACAAATTTTTAATTAACACACGATTATCTCTGAAAACCGGTAACTTTGAAAACCCCAAGGTTCAATTCTGGGGTCTATCTTGTTTTTGTGTTACATTAAACTGCAATAGTAAATTATACCCTAATGCTGACGGCTAAAGAAAAATAGCACAAAAGTAGTAAATAGTATTTTTATAATAGGTAGAAAGAAAAAAAGTGTAAGAGCAAATTAGATGCGTTTCATGTGTGATGTTTATGTAAATCTTCTTTCCTTGAGGCTTGGAGACTACATAGAGGATTGCCTCACGTATGTAGAGTGGCAACACAGTGAGAATTTTCAAGTCTAAAAGCTTCTCGGCAGCTTTCTTGCACTCTGGTACAGTCCATTGACTGACAGAGCAAACAGGTACAAGTGTGCTCTTCAATATTTTGTATAAACTTAGTGGTTTTTTAGAACTGCCGAGGAAGTGTTTTACATCAAAGTGTAGTGTTTACAACCAGCTTCAAGTGTATGTGAGTAGTTTTAATAAAATCTGTGAATTAAATAAGATAAGGACAATTTAATCAAAGTTTCTTCATGGAAATACAAGAATGTTAATTGAATACAGATAAAGAATTATCAGAGATAAGACATCCTGACCTCTGGACTGTAGATAACCGAGCTCTTGACTTTAAACTGAGCTGAGCTGAGACTGGGCCTGAACAGGTACCACTGCCAACTGTCAACTACACCCAACTTTGTTTACAAACAAACTCACATCCTTGGAAGGGAACTATTTATTCTACCACTAGCTTTAATAATTTCATACAGTTATTGAATTTGCTATTTATTTATTTATTATTATTTATTTATTTATTTTTTTAACTGTGTTTAAAATATGACAAATAAAAAACAATTTTTTTGTGGGAAGTGTACAAGGGACATAAAGAAAGCTAAGTCCGTATTATGTAGGGGAGCATGCTCTAAATGGTTTAATTTTAAATGTACTTCCTTAAGTAATGATGACTACAACAAAATCTACAAAACCAAAGAAAAATGGTACTGTGAGTCATGCTTATCTTCTGATATAGCTGAAGAGCTTGACTTGGAAAAAAGTTTAATAGAAATAGATGTTACTCAGGAACTCGAGAATCAAATGGAAATCATAAACACCTTGAATGAGGATTTGAGGCAAGCACAGGAAGAAATACAAAAACTAAAAAACCATAGTGTACAGTTAGAATCCTTAGTTTTGAAAAAAGAAGAAACTATAATAAATTTAGAGAGAAAAATAAAGGAACAAAATCTTATAATTAAGGAGCCTCATTGGCCAAGTTTAACAACACAAGATAGAGAAAAATTACATGTTAGTCTTCCACTGGTTCATTCAACTCCAGAAAAAAGGTACACCAGGGTTGGAAAAAGAGCGTGGAGTTCTAAAAAAAAACCAAAATGTTGCTCCTCCATCAGTTGCAAACACTAAGAAATGTACAAAATTATATAAAAAAGAGCTATATAAATCACAAAATTCAAATTTTAATATAGTAACTCAAAACCGTTTTGAAGTTCTTTTATCTCAAGAAGAGGATGAAAAAGAAGGTGAACTAAAAGAAAACACTTCTGATGATGAGAGACCTGGCAAAAATATGATTCTCCTCTGCGCTGATAGTCATGGTCGAAATTTAGCCTCGCATCTGAACAACATACACTCCCTAACTGAATATGAAGCGGTGGGTTTTATAAATCCCGGGGGGAGATCAAAGCAAATTTTGAAGAAAAAGAATATTGAAGGGGAAAATTTAAACAAAAAAGACATTTTGGTACTCATGTGTGGGTCAAATGACATTGCTGGAAATGAGGCTGAAGAGGCTCTGTCAAACATATCTGACACATTAGACAACACAAAAAACACCAATGTCATTCTGGTTGATCTGCCGACGCGATATGACTTGGTAAACTGGTCTTGTGTGAATCGAGCTGTATCAAGGACTAATCTGCGCTTGAAGGAGTTAGACCAGAAATACTCACACGCTACAGTGGTTGATGTGAGTAAAGCAGAGAGACACTTCCATACTCGTCACGGCCAACATCTCAACACCCGAGGGAAACAGTGGTTAGCAAAGCTGATAGCTGAAAAAATTCAACAAATCACAAGTGAGGCAGAGACAGTTCCAGCAACTCAGCAGTCAAGACAGCAAGTAGCAGAAGATCTTTCCTCTTCAGGAAGTACTGCGTCGGAAAACTGCCAACCCTTGCAGTTGGGCAAGCATCCAGATCGGACTACAACGACAATAAATCCTTAAATATTTTTCATTTAAACATTCGATCCATTAGAAATAAGTTAGATTTGTTGGATTTATTTTTAAGTAGTTTGAATTTTCATATTGTAACACTAAGTGAGCACTGGCTTTATAATGAGGAAGCCTCCATGTATGTTCCATATGGTTTTAAGATAGGAAATATTAGTTGTGGGAAAATGTCACTAGGAGGAGGAAGTGTTATGTTTGTCAAGCAGGATGTTGATTTCAAGACTATTGATGTGGATAGTTTTTGTATCGAAAGAACCTTTGAAGCGACAGCAATGATTCTGTCTAGGGAAAACCTTGCCATAGTTACAGCTTACAGACCACCAGATTCTAATATAGACATTTTTCTTAATTCTTTGGACACACTTTTAACTTTTCTGTACAAAAAATATAAAAATTCAAAAATTGTTGTAACAGCAGATTTTAACATAAATATTGTAAAGGAATCATATGAAACAAATTCATTTTTAAATGTTTTAAGATCTCGTAACCTGTACTGTCTGAATCAAGAAGCAACTAGAGGTAAAGCATGTATAGACAATATTGCCACAAATGTATCTAGAGAACATGTTGACTGTATAGTTGTAGAACCTCACTTATCGGATCACGCAGGGATTTTGGCAAAGTTTGGTTGTTTTAACCCAAAATTAAATGGTAATAAGGAAGTAAAATATGTTAGAAACCTTTCATATAATGCCACTTTAAATCTTAAGGAAAATTTAAAAGCTGTAGACTGGTCACATATTGGCAATTTTTCAGAGGTTGATCAAGCCTGTGATTACTTTATTACTAATGTGACAAACTCTCTCAATGAGTTTTGTAAAGTGAAGCAGATAAAAACTAACGCTTTGAAAATCCCACACCATAAATGGTTTACATCAGAGTTAAGAAAATTTAGAGAGTTTGTGGTTGGCCTTTATGATAGGTTCAAAAGTAGCAAGGGTACACTTAATGAAAATTACCATAAGAAGGAATATTTAGGAGCTTTAAAAGAGTACAGGTCCAAAATTAAGCAAGAAAAAATAAAGTCAAATGAAAACTATATACAAAATGCCACAAATAAATGTAAAGCAGCCTGGAATGTAATAAAAGCAGAAACTAACTCTGGCAATAACAATAAGTATGATCAGGCAGCAGGCATTCAATGTGATACATTTAATGACTATTTTGTTAATTTAGTAAGTAATCTAGACATAGGTAGTGGTTTAAACACTGGTGTATTGGAAAACAATGCAATAGAACTTACAAATAATTACGTCTTGAATTCTAATAGGGCAATAGAGATCATTAGTTGGAAACAAATTGTAGATAGTGACATTTTAAAATTGGTATCAAACTTGAGCTCATCAAGGAGTGAGGACTGTTACGGGATATCTAACAAAGTGGTAAAGGACATCATAGACATAATTTTAAGACCTCTCACCTTTATTTTTAATATGATTCTGGAACAAGGTAAATATCCAAAAGCTTTTAAGATAAGTAAAGTTACACCCATTTATAAAAAAGAAGATAAACTTAATCCATCAAGTTATCGCCCAATTTCCTTGATACCAATATTTAGTAAAATTTTAGAAGGGTGTATAAAAATGCAACTAAATCTTTTCTTTGTACAAAATAATTTGTTCTGCGATCAACAATTTGGATTCATCTCTGGACGTAGTACTGTAAAAGCTGTAGAAAGAGTGGTGGAAAAAATTCTTTTAAATTTTGAAAGTAAGTTTCTGATGTCTGCAACACTGATAGATTTATCAAAAGGCCTTTGACTGTATTTCTCATGAATTAATAGTGAAAAAATTGTTTTGTTATGGTATTAAGAATAATGAACTAAATCTTTTCAAATCATTCCTTAGTTATAGAGAGCAAAGTGGTTGTACAAGGGCAAGACAAATCTAATTTTAGAGAAATAAAAGTGGGTGTCCCGCAAGGTTCAGTGTTAGGACCTTTACTCTTCGTTATTGCCATCAATGACTTAGCTTTTAATACACCGTGTACAACAATATTGTACGCTGACGATACCACTCTCTTAAATTTTGATCAAAGTCTTGATGAACTTGTTAAGTTAGAAAACCAGGCAGTTAAAAGGGCATTAGATTGGTTTGAGGCTAATAAACTTATGGTAAACAACAGCAAAACTGAAAAAATCATTTTCTCTTTGAATCACACAATATATAAAGACATTAAGCCTGTAAAGCTTTTGGGAATGTATCTAGATAGTAGGTTAAGCTGGGATTATCACATTGAAGAACTGTGTAAAAAACTGGCAAGGGTAACCTATCTTTTGAGAAGGTTAAAAAACTGTGTATCAAGAAATATGCTAATTATGGCCTACTATGCATTTTTTCAATCTCATTTGCGTTATGGCATAACCCTATGGGGTAACTCTTGTAATTCCGAAAAAGTTTTTGTATGGCAAAAAAAAGCACTTAGGATAATAAAAAATGTTGAACCTAGGGCGTCGTGTGTAGAAATTTTTAAAGAACTAGAAGTAATGACCCTTTATAATTTATATATATATATATATATATATATATATATATATATTGCTGTTTAATTAGTGTTAAAGAGAGTCTTGAGTTGTTTAAAGTACGGCAGGAAGTACATAGATATCCAACTAGATCAAATTATTTTTTAGAATTGCCTCAAATAAAATTAGAGAAAACCAATAGAAGTCACATTAAAATGAAACTTAAATTTTTTAACAAATTACCTGAAAAGGCATGGACTGTACCCCTGCAAAGTTTAAAAAAAATTACAGAAAGGTGGTTTAAACAAAATGTTTTTTATTCAGTGAATGATTTTTTGAACACTGTGATATTAGTAGCCTAAGATTTTAAATTATTTATTCATTTATTTATGATATTTTTAACTGTGTGTAGATTCAACTTTTAAACCTGACATTAACTTTAGTAAATAATTTATGTACATAGTTTAGTTTATTTATTGACTGTCATATTTATTCAATTGACTTACATGAAAAATATGTGCCTAATATGTATTTTTTAAGGTTTATATGCTATGATCATTGTAAATAATTAGCTATGACTTTGTCAATTGCATTTCTATGGATTGCCTAACGACAATAAAAACCTTGAATCTTGAATCCTTGCCAGGTATCTTATTGTCCTTTTTTGATGTATCAGCGCTCTCTCCAAGTTAGTATTAGAGGTTCGTCTCCTCTAATAATATATAATTGGTACCAATGAAACATACATCAGACGGCTTTCAAAGAAGGAATAGTAAGCAGTTTTTGCTGCATGCAGGTCACTTACATGCATTATTCTTCTGATCATATAAATTTCAGAGCAGAGTTTCTTATTTAGGGTTCTTATGTGTTGCTGTCATAATGAGAGCTTTGAATCTGAAATGCCTCGAAGAGTTAAATTTACATCTTTGTTTTTAGTTGTGTAATTTATTTTCATTTAGTGCTAGCTCGTTGTTGCAGTATATTTTTGTTCTGGTGAGGGCTGTATTGGCATGTAGTTTGAGTGCATCTATTGATTTATCTGATACGGTGGTAACTGTTTCATCTGCATACATGGTAGTTTTGTAGAGGTTTCCTAGTTGGTTTGGGAGGTCATTTGTGAGCAGAATGAACAGAATTAGCCCAAGTACTGAGCCCTGTCACACTCCTCCTCTTCTTAATAGGACTCTTTCAGGATGTACTCTGTGTTTTGTACCATTTTGTGTGTCTACTATTTCAACAAGCTTGTTGTCTATTGTTTAAGTAGCTACAGAACCATTGTGCTGTTTTCCCCTTAATGTCTAGTGTTTTGTAGCTTTTGGAGAAGCTGATTTTGGTTAAGGCAATCAGACTCCTTGCTGAAATCAAGAAATAGGCTAGGGAGCCTTCTTCTAGTTGGTCTATGACGTGTTCTGTCAGCTGGATTAGGGCAGTTGTAGACCTGTTTATGTTGTTCCAGATGACAAATGAGTCTTTAAGGACAATTTTTTTTTCAAACATTTTTGAAAATGTGGGTATTAGGTAGGTTAATGTGTAGCTGTTTGTGTCTAGTAGGACCTTACTTGTATTTTGGAAATGCTTTGCTGTTTTTTAGCTGTGTTGGGAAAATACCTTGTTTGAGTAACTTGTTTACGAGCTCTGTAAGGTGGCGGACTAGTTAATTTTTACATATCTTTACTAGTTTCTTAATATTTTGTCAATTCAAGATTATGTTTTTAGTTTTAAAGGGTTTATAGCTTTTTGTATTTCAGCTTCCGTGGTTTCTTGAAAGTGCGGCTCTTCATTTGTTAGTTGAGGTGCTGGTGTGGTATTGTTTATATTGGTCCTGATATTTTAGGTCTCTCCAGTTTTTCTGCTACAGTAGCAAAAGAATTATTGGAGTGGTTTGCTATTTCTTGGATGCCTTCTAATGTTTCCTGTTCTACTTGGAGCTTCCATTGATTCTTGGCCTTGGGTTTTTCATTCCTTTCATTGTTTATGATTGAGTCATTGATTAGGTCTGAGGATTGTTTTTACCACAAATTTGTAATTCTCTGGTCATAATCTTTATTCTTTGCTGCGGTTTCAGCTTTATCCTCTGGCCATCCATAGCATAGTTCTTTTTCAAGTTCTTTTGTACATGCAGATTCTTGAGTCGGGGCATTCATCATCCCAATATGGCTTTCTTTTGTGTTGTTTTTCCTGGATAGTTTTAGTGGTCAGGTATCATTGAGCATTGTTTAAAATTTTAATGAAAATTATCATAGGCTTCATTATTTTATACTTTATGTTTTGAAGACACTTTCCCAGTTTTGAATTTTTATTTTTGATTTGAGAGTGTTAAGCGTTTTATTGGTGGAAATTCTTTTACTTTCATTTGGTGGGGATGGTTTATTTGCTCTCAGGTGTAGTGTGACTATTTGTGCTATGTGGTCTAAGAGGCCTGATGGTGCAATAGTTTTTGTATTTGTTGGGCATTGATGTTGCTGCATATCCAGTTTATTGCCCTTTTAGATGTCTGTTTGATTCAGATTGGTGGTAGTTTTAGCCTTGACAGGTCAAAAGATCTTAGGAGTTTCTCTAGCTAGTTGTCATTATCACCTTCAAGATTGTTCACGTTTGTGTCTTATATAATGATCATTGGTTTCATACTACTGTACTTAGTGCGTCGTCTAGTTGGTTATGTAGGATGCTTATAGCATGGCCTAGGTTTGCACCCAGAGATCTGTAAACACCCATTATTTGAGTTGTAGTCTTCTTGATTTTTATTTCAAATAGAGCAGTTTTGTATATATCGTGAACACTTTTAATTCTTAATTATAGGACCACATAATTATAAATTTGCTTTATTTGGTTGACAAGTCTTTTTAGAGAAGATATAGTAAGCAATACATGTATTGTTAAGATGTAGTTTTATATTTATATGTTTTATATTATATATGATGTCATTCTATATTTGTAATTATTGTTAAAAAATGAATAATGTATGTATGAATTGAATTGAAGTGAAACAAATTTATATTTACTTCAGTCTTCTGTACTAATGAAACAAGCATTCTAAGTGTTGTTATTTAATTGAAACAAATTCAAAATTAAAATTATCAAATAAATTAATAATTCACAAATTTGAACAGGTGAATAATTTTTATCTCAGAAATACCTGCTAATACGGTTATCTGAATATATAGTATATTTTTACCAAAATATACTTTAAAAAAGTCTTAGTTGTTAAATTTTTAAATCTACAGTATAAATGTGGCCAAGAAATGTCGGTATCCTTAAAAAAGACAGGTGGGGGATGTGTGTTTCCATAGTATTAGGAATATTATACAAAGTTCTTATTTTTACCAATATTTTTAAGGGCTCGGTCTAAGTTTACTAAACGGCAAGATTATTACCGGTGGCTACGTACAGGGTGAGTTAATAGATTTGATTCTGGTTTGAGTTAAAGATCACGGTAAAAAAAGACCTTGGGATTTGATTATGTGGTTTGACACGCATTAATCTGGTATCTTCTTTTTATTTTCTTGGTTGCACTTGTCTTGTCGGATTTTGTGTTTTTGTTGTTAGTGACTATTATAATCTTATTATGGTTGTGTTAGTGGCAGCACATTTAGGAAGAATTGCTTGTTGTCTGGGCACCTGTAAGCTATTTTTGGTGGGTTTTTGCTCGTAATAAGTTATTATTTTTTTGTTTCATATTTATATAAATAATACATTGTATTGGTTGCCTAAAATATTCATCAGGCATCATATCTTAGTTGAACATCTTTTTCTCTTTGTACATACATTTTAATCACGGCATAGTTTTTATTCATAGTGGGATTAGGCCTTGGCACGTAAGCATTTAATATACTTCTCAGGCTCTTATTGCTGTTACAGATATCATTTTGCTGCTTATTATTTATATTATATTACACTTTATATACTTTATAAATATACATTTTTCAACAGTATGGTCTGTTTTTAGACTATTGTTTATTATTCGCAAAAATCGTTTTGGTTGAGTTATAGTTGTTTTCAAAGTATAAGTTCCGCCCCATAAAATTAGAGCATAATCTATTTTAGAATTAATTAAGCAAAATATAACTTTCTTGACTTCTGCATATCTGTCTGTGCCTTTCTGTGGTTTGGTAATCAATTTTCAGATTTTGAATTTACCAACCTGATATCTGTAGACGTAAATTTTCTCCTAGAAGATTCTACTATTGAATGGCAGAGAGAGGTAGCAAATTGTCCTCACCTGGATGAAACCTGATTAGTCAGCAGAGAGAGTCCAAAATTGAATTGAATTGAATTTTTGTTGATACAACAGTGTCTGATTTAAAACCTTCTATCTGTATTCAGAAATGTTAAATATCTTAACTCATATGTTCCATAGTTCTAATATTGGGGTACACATTTAGAATTCCAGAAAGAAACTGGCAGCTGTTAATTCCTCTAGTTCTTGGACTTATATGGGTTAAACAGCAATGTTTCTTTATCATAAACACCATTCTACATCATGTATGCATAAAGTTAGCAGCATGTCCTAATTTTCCATTATCGGCTATGCCATTATTGAGTTTTGTTCCAGGCGAGAAGAAGGAGAGCCTGAGGATCCTCAGGAAATAACGGATCCCGGGGCATGGGAGGAGAACTATAAAAGCCACCATGACTCCAAACCTCGAGGACCGGAAGCTGTGGCTCTGGACTTCTCTTTCCTGGGGGCCGAGCAGGTCTACGGTGTGCCTGAACATGCAGACTCTCTCGCACTTAAATCTACCGGGTACATCTTTGATTATATGGCTTTAACCATTTTAGTTTTACTGAAGATTCATACAAATGAGGCCAAAAGGAGCAGAGAACTTAATCTTTTCTGATAACCAGGCTGCACTAAAGGTACTTGATGCCTGCTCGTTTGACTCAAAAGCAGTTTGGGAATATAAGAATGTACTAGTGGAACTGGTAAAGAAGAACAGAGTTACACTCGGTTGGGTGCCGGATTACGAGGACATCCAGGGAAACGAAAAAGCAGATACCCTTGCCAAAATAAGTACAGAATCTCTTATGGTAGGACCTGAGCTGTGGAGTAGCGTACTCCTATAGCAAAGACTGGAGTAGGGACTAAGACAATCTAAAAGGTTTATCTCTCCTTATGCTAAGGGGTGGGCAGCTCTCCTAGATCAAAGTAAGAACAATATAAGATCGATATTAGGGATGTTGATATGCATGGTTCACATAGTAAAGCCCTAAGTATAGGTCTTTTTAGGACTACATGCGGAGATAACCGTCTCTTTCTCTCAAGAATAAAAAAATGTACTTATCTGAATCAAAGATTACTCTCTATCTTAAGAAAGATGTTATGGAAATATGTATCTGAATAGGTCACATCTCAATAAAATGATAAATAACATTGTTTTTAATAAATACTAACTGTAATAAATTAATAATTCTTTAATTTTAGAAATTATATTAGTTTTACTAAAGAGATTCCACAAGAAATCTTTTCTCGAGAATCAGGATTGGAATTGAGTTCAAATTTTAAAATTGATGTCATTATTTTGAATCTATAAATTGTAATACTATCAGGAATAAAATTATGGTAATTGAAAATAGTGTGTCTGTATCAAGTTGCAGTAAATTGGAATAAAATCCATAATTTGGAAATGTAAAAAAAGTTAAAAATTGAACCTATTGTACCTTATTTTCACTATAATAGTAATATAAGAATAAAAATTGGGTTCAGAATAAGTTTTTTTTTTCTTCCTTAATAACATACCAATGTATCTGTTTATTTTTAGGAAAGGGGATCCTTATCGTCTGTACAACTTAGATGTGTTTGAGTATGAGGTAAACACCAACATGGCTCTCTACGCTGCCGTACCTTTTGTCATTGCTCACAGGTATTTCTTTTTCTTCTGTTTTATTTATATTTATGTTAGACGTTGAGCTGTGTACAATATTAGAAAGTTAGTTCAAGTTTCTCTATGATTATATTTTAGATTGAGACTTTGACTTGGTTCGATTCAAAATAAAAGTAGTTTTTAATATTTGTAGATTAACCATTAAAGTACTTTCATACTATTATCTATCCATCTTATTATTAAAGAATTTCTTGACATTTTACAGTGATTTTAAGTATCTAAAACTATTATTTTATAGATATATATAGTTGGTTCCAAATTTTATGCCCACTGAAGGGATTTTGGAAACTATAACAGATACAGCAAACATTAAATTGACAAAGTTTTGCATAATAATAAGACCAACAAATTAATGTGGTGAAGTTGATTATTGGTTGCGCCGTTCACTTGCTGAGCTCAAAAAACTGATTTTGGTCTAAAATTTCAAACTGTCACAGCTTTCTAATTAGTACCTACATTAAAATGTTTTTTTTACGTGCATGAAATTTCTTTTAGTTTTAAAATGTTATAATTTAAAAAAAATCCAAGACCAGCAAGCAGGAGGTGTAAGTTTGAGTCTATTTAAAAAAAAATACAACATTAATTTTTTACTTAATCAAAAAAATATAGATTTTTAATGATTTCAAAGATACCATACTTTTCTTTTGTTATACGTTTCTTGTGGTTTTCATCAAATAATTCCTAAAAACTAGTTTTTGTATGGCTGTGTGAAGGGAACTTTAACTCTAATCTTCAGATACTTGGTAGACCTGACTGATATTTCACTGCACACAGTATTGAAATCAACTGTTTAGGTAAAACATAAAATTAATCATACAATGTAAGTCTAAAAATGACTGTTATTGACATTTTTGTGATTGATTAACAATTTACATTGTATTAGCATAATACATAATGTTTCTTAAAACCAATAGAGGGATTTCTCCTAATAATAAAGAAATCAATCATCAGCCACATGGTAGTGTTGGCAAAGAACGAAATGGGAGGGTATCAAGAAAGATAAATATCAAACAATAATTTTTCCCTGCATCATATTTTTCTTAGATTGACACGCTTAAAATCAAATATCAGAGACATAAATAATGTTTATATTACCGTCAGATAACTAGATAAAGAGACTGAAACCCATCACTTAGCTTCTCTGTATGTGGGTAGCTGAAAGTGATTTATGTGTATAATATGAAAAATTATCGTTTCAGATTTTAACCCTTTCCATACACTTCAATTTCACCTCCACCAAAACTAGCACTGCTGATGATTGATATCTTTCTTAGAAGAATCCTCTGTTCATATAAAGGAAACCAGGTTATATGCTACACAATGTAAATTGGCTTTTCACCACTAGGACAGATAGTGATAAAGCCCAAATAACAAAACATTACCCTAATAAAAGTAATAAAAGGTGCTTTACTTCTGAATATGCAGGTTATCAAAAATACGGGAAGATCTAGCTGTTATTCCTAATAGCTAATTAGCCTTTTGCACGTTGAATCTATGTGATCTACTAAGCAATTGTATTATAGCAAAAGAATATTGTGTCTGTTATAGCACCTCTCAAAGTGCTGGAGTGTTCTGGCTCAACACTGATGAGACCTGGGTGGACGTGGCCAGTAACTCTGACAACAATGTGGTATCCTCCATCTTCAACTATAAACACAAATATATTGTGTCTGTTATAGCACCTCTCAAAGTGCTGGAGTGTTCTGGCTCAACACTGATGAGACCTGGGTGGACGTGGCCAGTAACACTGACAACAATGTGGTATCCTCCATCTTCAACTATAAACACAAATATATTGTGTCTGTTATAGCACCTCTCAAAGTGCTGGAGTGTTCTGGCTCAACACTGATGAGACCTGGGTGGACGTGGCCAGTAACACTGACAACAATGTGGTATCCTCCATCTTCAACTATAAACACAAATATATTGTGTCTGTTATAGCACCTCTCAAAGTGCTGGAGTGTTCTGGCTCAACACTGATGAGACCTGGGTGGACGTGGCCAGTAACACTGACAACAATGTGGTATCCTCCATCTTCAACTATAAACACAAATATATTGTGTCTGTTATAGCACCTCTCAAAGTGCTGGAGTGTTCTAGCTCAACACTGATGAGACCTGGGTGGACGTGGCCAGTAACACTGACAACAATGTGGTATCCTCCATCTTCAACTATAAACACAAATATATTGTGTCTGTTATAGCACCTCTCAAAGTGCTGGAGTGTTCTGGCTCAACACTGATGAGACCTGGGTGGACGTGGCAAGTAACACTGACAACAATGTGGTATCCTCCATCGTCAACTAAACACAAATATATTGTGTCTGTTATAGCACCTCTCAAAGTGCTGGAGTGTTCTGGCTCAACACTGATGAGACCTGGGTGGGCGTGGCAAGTAACACTGACAACAATGTGGTATCCTCCATCGTCAACTAAACACAAATATATTGTGTCTGTTATAGCACCTCTCAAAGTGCTGGAGTGTTCTGGCTCAACACTGCTGAGACTTGGGTGGACGTGGCCAGTAACTCTGACAACAATGTGGTATCCTCCATCGTCAACTTTGTCTCAGGCAGCAATAAGAAACCTCAGGTAATAATTTACAAGAACAAGTTGTAATAAAACCATTAATAAAAAACTTTTTTATACATTCCGTTAAAAATACCAAAATTGTAATCTTAGTTCTTGGTTCTGAATTTGATACTGATTTTTGAGTTATTTGTAACTAAAATATAACACATTAAATGTTTTCATTTTATTTCCATTACTGCAAATCTGGCCGGTAGGATCAGCCAGCCAATTATTACAAACCATTCTTATCATAATAAACATTTTGATATAATAACATACACAGATTCTTATAGACATACAGTGTGAGTCAAAAGTATGGATAAACTCTGTTTAGTTTTTAATGGAGAAACATGGAGGGATGGAACTCGTGACACCTTTCTAGGAAGTAGAAGTGTCACAACTTTGCCCGTTTCCCCATAATGGGATTTTGGGAAGGAGGCTGAAACCTCTTAAATAGACAATAGACAATATCTTTATTTTTGCATAATCTTGGAGATCAGCATGGCGTCACAACTGTTACAGAGAAATGATAAAGTAGTATAGTATCGTCCGTGGGCTGTGGAACGAAGTCAGGTATAGTCTGGGAAGTCCTTCCATCTTAAATATTCTTCTATGGAGTAGAAAGGTCTTTTCAGCAGCCAGTCCTTTAGATGCCGCTTCAGCTGTTGGGGGTTGTGGTTCTTCATGTCATCTGGCAATAGGTTGAACAACTTGGCTCCGGCGTAAGTGGGTTTCTTGCTGTAGAGTGTCAAGTGGTGGGGTGGCAGGACAAAGTCTGTAGAGCTCCTTGTTCCGTACTTGTGGACATCTTGATTTCTGAGCTGCGAAGTTGAGATTGTGTGGAGGATGACTTCTTGTATGTAGATTGCCACAACGGTAAGAATTTTCAGCTCAACAAAGGCCGTTCTGCAGCTGTCCCGGTAGCCAAGTCCTGTTAGGTGTCTGACCGCTTTTTTTTTGTCGGATAAGGACCTTTTCTAGGTTAGAAGAGGCAGTTCCCCCCCATGTAGCTATGCCGTAAATGTAAAGACCCATCAAATGACATCTCAATTGAAATGCCTTGATAAAAAAAGAAGAACAGTGGAAACTAGAGCTTTCTATCTCAACCCAGTACAAAATGGCAGCTCATTGAAATTAATTGAAAGTTAATTGAGGCAATATGAACATCCATAAACATCCATGAACATCCATATTCAAAAGGTAAATAACTTCAATAGACAACCACTTTCCTTACAAACTCAAACCTTTTTTACAGTTATTACCTGCTGCAGGGCAGGCTTTTCTTATCTTATCAGTTTTGAGGAAGTCCAGTATTATGTTTTTGTTTTGGTTGGAATTAACAAAATTCAGACGTGTTTTTGTGATACTTACGTTGATATAGTGTTTAAGTGAACAAGAGCATATTATGATCCTGATGATGCGAGGTTACAGAGACCGGATGAGATCTTATGATGAAGTGAGGAATTTATTTAATATCCCAATCGAAACCCTGTATATAAATCAGGAGTTCAAAAAACAATCCAATGTTTCCAGGAAACATGCAGCGTTAAAGACCGCCCCATACTTGGACGACCAAAATCAGCTACAAATGAAGCATTGTCACTTGACGTTTTACATTCTATTGTAGAAGATCCTCATGCTGCAACAAGAAATGTTTCTCAAGTATTAGGTATATATATCAAACATCAGTTTGTAAAGTTTTACATGACAGTGGTTATTTTGTTTAGTTCATGAGCTAAGTGAGGGCAATTTTGATCTTCGAATAGAATTTTGTGAAATAATGATGCGGAACATTGATAATAATATAATTAGATTAAACAACGTTGTTTTCAGATGAATCAACTTTCATGTTAAACGGTAACATTTAACAGACAATGCTCGTTTTTTGGCTGATGTTAACCCTCATTGGATGAGATAGCAAAATACCCAGCACCTCGAAAAATTAAAATTTGGCTTGGCATTTTGAGGGATCAGTTTGTGGGGCTCTTTTTTATCAATGGAAACCTTAATGCTGAGGTATACAATGTTACAGGAAATGTTACAAAATCAGGTTTTTCCAGCTATCCAAGTAGCAACCAACAACTATAATGAAGTTTGGTTCCTGTAGGATGGAGCACCTCCCCACACTGTGGCCTGCATGTCCACAGTGTTTGAACAATATTTTTCCAAATCACCAAATCTATCTTCACTTGACTACTTTGTGTGGCGTCTGTTATTTATAATAATGTGGTCTTTTAGGACCCTGGTAAGAAAAGTTAAAAAATAGAGGCTTCCGTATAATACCAAAGTACCAACTTTTCAATCACACTCGTCCTCCTCTTGTAACAGTCAAAAAACAGTTTTCTCACTTATTGGTGATTTATTACGTTTTATTTTACTTAATTTACTTTAAAGAACTCAATTAACACTACTTTGTAAATAAAAGTACATAATCGCACTATAACAAAGACAGGCTACAGACGAAAGTTGACTGATTCATAATGTTGCCAAGAAGTATAGGCTGACATTCAATGCCACTTGTATTTAGTGTTTGTTTGGTCAATATTTAGTTCATTAACATTACATAAAGTGCTTTTCAGAAAGATTATTTTACAGTGAATACTAAAACAACACTATTGTTCGGCAGAAAACAAGAATGGATTCTCATAATGACTTGTAAATTTCAAATTCAAGTAAAGTCTGCTCTTTTTAATAATTTATTTTTTCTAGGTCCCCGATATGTAATGTAAAACTCTTCCAAACATAGTGGCCTCGGATAATACCCAAGTACCTAAATGTCAAGTGAAGTAAAATTTTACAAATTCGCCAGGCCTAAGTGTTGAGTTTTTGTATTAGTGTTTTGTTATGTAAATATGTGTATATGTCATTTGTTTATGAATTATAATAAAATAAGCAATATAAATAATTTCATAATTAGTTCAAAGTATATTTTTATTAAAGGGATTTCTTTTAATCAAGTATTTTAGTCCAAAATTAACAAAGTTATAACATTTAATGTGGGCAGCTGTTAAAAAGTAAAGTTTGGCCTGGATCTTCTTGATACAGCATAGGGCATATATGTACCTTGGTACTTTTTGTAAAGTAACCTCGAAAAATGTCTGGCACCCAAGAAGAAAAAAAAAATCTTGCACGTGGGTGGAAGTAATTATAATTAAAAACTAAGCAGCAAGACCAAGTTTTACAATAGCATTATATAAATACAAACAAATTAATTACAATTATGATAGTATATCTAGTTGACAGTTTATATGAGTTTGTTGTTGTCACTTGTTACATGTTGAATTAAAATTATTATTGTCATGTGTCATTTGTTTCTTTACTATTAATTGTGTTGACTTGTCGTAAATAAAAGCCTGAAGTAAAGGTTATTCTTGTGTATATTCTGTTTTAATTCTATGACAGTATTATTAACGAAACATCAACAAGATAAATAATGAAAAAAGTAATGACAGATATTCATACAGTGATAATTAAAAGTACAACAATTATTATCGGTACAATGAAGCAAAGTGTTTATAATTTTTGTACTAGGCATATCAGTTGGAAAAACTAATACAATCCAAGCATATGTTTTGTTACATAATCAGGTAGATGTGCACTTCATGTCTGAGAGCGGCATCATCGACGTGTTCTTCATGATGGGGCCTACACCTCACGATGTGTTCAGGCAATACTCAGGACTCACAGGAACTGCTCCACTACCACCCGTGAGTAGCTGAAGATCATTGTTACATTATACTAGCTTATTGAATGTTCTCAATATATTAGGTGGAGTCAGAAAGTTTCCAGAATTATATTCTATATAGGCAGAAGTTGACTGAAATAGAAATTTTCCCTCGCGGTTGGCAGCACTGCTGGTGACAATGCTAGCCGTGTTTGACATTCTGTTCTCCTGTTACAACCACTTGGTAGTTTTTGTCAAGGCGCTGTGTTTATTTGTTTGAATTTGAATTAAATCTATAGAGCAACTTGGCAATATCAAATTTTGTGTTCGGCTTGAAAAGTCTCCATTGCTGGAGAAGTATATAAAGAAGCTTCAATAAAATAATAAAAAAAAAAAACATGCAGTGTAATAGTGTCATAAAACTTTTGTGTAGGTCTCACAAACATCAAAGATGATGTTAGGAGAGGTATCTCAACACAGAAAAAGGAAATTTATCAGGTATGAGAATAGCTGACGGAGATGGCAATATCTTAAAAAAAATTATTGTAACAGTTATTTGTAAACATTAATCTAAATAGAGGAAAAACAACCAAGGAAGGAAATATTCCACTTATACAAAAGTTGATGGAAAATGATGTCAGAGATCTGTTTTTGATTATCAGAGCCTGATTGATTATGAGTTGTGACAGGTCAAATTACAACATTTGAATATTCGCGGGGAATTGGCAGACTGTGACGTCAGTGAATCACATGTTGTCGGAATTGAGATTTATTTAATTAATAACGGAGAAATATATTAAACTTTATACGGGAATAAATTTAATTAATTAAAATGAGTTATACATAACCAAAATTCATGTTTTACAAAAGTACTAAATAAAACTACGCAGAAAAGCCAATTGTGGGATAAAATGACTTGCGTATTGATGACGTCAGAAAGCACATGTTGCTAAAAATTTAAATAAAAAAGCTTTAGAAAAATAATAAAAGAAAATAGAAAGACTTAAATTTATCAATTATAGTGAACGTGATAAATTTCGACAATTATAAGAAAAGAATCAAATTATATTCAATCGTGAAGACGCTGATTTGAACGGGAGAGGGGATGAACATTGTGTGAACCGGTATGCGTAGTTTTATACTGAGAATCCTTCTTCTCTGTCTGGACTTGAAGCAGTAAGGACGTCTACTCGTATAGATGAAATTTGAAACTGTACAATAGTGCATTGAAGTTGTAATTAGGGATGGGATGTTGTGTTAGTGAACAAAAATCAAAGCAAAGTGAGTAGAATTAGACAGTATAATATAAAATAAATTGACGTCAAAGTCATTTGCTTTGTCTTTCATTGAGTATCCCATCTACAAAGAAATGTGGTAAGTAAGATAATAAGCTTTAAATTAAAGAATATTACTTTCAAAACTTATTTGATTCAAAGTGATTGATAAGAACAGTGAATATTTTGTGAACTTTATTATGATATAAACAATCATATTGATCAGAACTTTCAACAGAGTAATATTAAGTTTGAACCATTATTCAACCTACTTAAAAAAACCTGAGATAATATAGACCTAGTATATATATATATATATATATATATATATATATATATATATATATAACGTGTAGCCTACTTTCATTAATACAAACTACACTTTCAACAACACCACAGACATTGAAGTTTGATCGTTATTTAAATATCAACTTGGAATAATATGAGTTAGCCAACACGAAGCAAGTTGCATAACCAATGAGGGGCAGCACACTTTGAATACCTATTGTGAGAAAATTGGGACAACAAACAGGGGCCTGGAACGTAGCAAAATTGCACAGCCAACTTGGGACCTGGAACGTAGCAGAATGGCACAGAAACGTGGGGATCGTAGCAGAGTGTTTGTGAAGCAAATTTGTTAAAAAGAACTCTATATGAAGATTCTCAAAAATGGCTTTGAGATGCCATCAGAAGAAAACTCTCAGAAAAATGGCCTACAAGGATTGTTTTTGTTTTTTGCCATGCTCCACCACATTAGTGTCTTGCTTGTGAGACAGTACATTTGCTAAGCAATTTCACAATGTGATGGAACACTCTTCTGACATAGTAACTAGCATAGTTTTACCTTTTTCTCAAGTTAAAAGTGAGACTGGAAGGACAGTTTTGTGTTGACTCAGATAAAGTAAGCGATGGAAAATGTGGCAATCCAACTAAAGAATCTTTTGAAAAAATTGATTCCAAGAGTTTCTTGAATAGTTTTATCAATGGTGGAACAAGTTTGTGGACACAGGTTGATCGTGCTATGAGGGAAATAAGGTATAATCATTGTGTGTAATATTTTCAGTAAAGTATAATTGATCAATCCCGGAAACTCTTTAACTCCACATTTGTCTATGTAGTGCTAACAGAAACACAGTTTATTGAATGTGTCATCTGAATTTAATAAATGTTTGCAGTATTTTGCTCTGGGTTACCACCAATGTCGTTGGAACTACAATGATCAAGAGGATGTAGACATGGTGAATAGAGGTTTCGACCACTACGACCTGCCCATGGACGTCATGTGGTTGGACATCGAACACACTGATAACAAGAAGTACGTTTTAGATCCACCTCATATTAATTGTTTAACTTAAAAAAATAAGTTAATGTTATACTTCATCTTATCCAGTTATGTTAACTAAGCAGAATATTACTTAATATCAATAGCAGTGAACCTCAGTGATAAAAGTGTAATAATATGATTCTGCTGATTTGTTGTGTAATATTAAATGTAACTTGCACTGTTTCGCTGATCGAACAGAGATGAAGTGGTTAATCGTACAACTCTGTCATCAGCAAGAGTAAAGCTCACACTGATAAGTTCTTGTGTAACCACATTATATCTAATGTGAAAAAAATGATTTAGTAGACTGTAAATCTGATTTGAATTGGTTTGGTATGAAATTTCTACACAACTAAGTTCTTGCACTATTCTTGGTCATAATGTGATATTTATTTACAAATAAGATAATCATATTAATTTGAAATAAAGAAGTATTATAATTATAAATTACTTGGAAAATTATGTAAAATAATGACTAATTTGACTATAGAGAATGAAAATAAAGGTACCTTTGACTGTGGGTTTAAATGTATTTCAACATTAAATAAAATTTTTAAAGCTGTAGTGAAACAATCTTGAGTTTTACCTATAAGGACGATGTTAAACATCAAACACTTCATTGTCTTTACTGTTTTTGTTGTATGGTTATGGGAGGTGTACATTTAAAGATACAATTAGTTCGCATCTAAAATTTTAAAAGTTTTTTTTTTGAAGTATATACTCTTTTAATAATTAAAAGATAAAGTAGAAAAATTAAAATTTTTCTTAGTAAATTCAATAATAATATTGAAAAACCTAAAAACCTGATCTTACTTGTTTTGGGAAACCCCTGACTTAAGCCTTATCAGTTGCCCTTTGACTTTGACATCTAGTTGTAACCCAGCAGTCCTTCAGTATTGTGCAAGTCTTCTTCAAGTCAAGAATTGTTTCCAATGACAATGGAGCTAAGTGAAAGTGGTGTATTACTTTATTAATGATGTGAGGTTTTGGCGATAGAATTAGATCTTACGAATAGGTAAAAAATTGGTTTAACAACACCTTCCCAGATCACAGCCGTGAATCAAAATCTGTTGTTTATAAAACGGTTCAACGTTTTGAAGAAACTGGCAGTGTTGAAAACCGTCCCAAACCTGGAAGGCCAAGATCAGCTTTAAACGAGGATCTTTCATTGGATGTTTTACAATCTGTAGTGGAAGATCCTCATGTTTCAACGACTTCGATCTCTCAAACTGTTGGTATATCTAAAAGATCGGTCCTTAGAGTTTTGCATTAGAACCATTACAAACCATATAAAATTCATTTAGTCCAGGAACTGTCAGAAGATGACTTTGATCCAAAAACCTAAAAAGCATTAATAATCATATCTTTACAATAATATGAAAGATTATTCCTACAATAAAAATTATTTGTGATAAAAGTGTTTGATGATTAACATTGAACTTATTTGGTTAAAACCAAGATGGCTGCCTGCACAACTGGCTTATATAAGGTATAATCTATTGACAAAATTTAAAAATCCTCTACTAGTAAAAATGTTAGAGCAGTGATACAGGGCTCTCTTCAGTCCTAAATAGAATTTGAAGGCAGGTTTATGATTGGTGCTACTTAATCATCAGGAACTGGAGGACTAAATATTCTGGCTGAAGAAAATTGAATAAGGTGACTAAAATGAGGAATTTGGATTAATTGTACATTCTACAATTTTTAGTTTACATTTATCACTGTTTTAATGCTAATTAAATTATTGTTCATGTAAAATAATAGCATGAGATTAATGTAACAAATATGTGAACATTTCAACATATACTGCAATAGCTAAAGTTATCAAAAGTATAAATCAGTATGTTCAGTTTTTCCAAAAAATATATAAAAAAGCTTTGGCCAGGCATTCTTGGCATATGGATGTGAATAAATCATGCATAACAGAATGATCCAGTTATGCAAATTTATTCGTGGTTTTCCATGGAGGATTTAATGTAGTTAAACTAATTTTCCCAGTTTGTTACTATCAACCAATTAGCCACTCAATATTCTTGCACTTAACATCCTTGTACAAATCCTTTTAAATATGGAAATAATGCAAGAGTTTAGCAAATCTGCCATAAAAAATTCAATTTTATTGCTAATTGGTAGACTGAGCTATTGCTTTTTAGCTAATAAAAAAGGCTTTAATATAATTAATTAGTAAGCAACTGTAAGTATATAAGTTTTTTTTTGTTTTGAGAATAATTTTTATAAATTTGAATTTTTTGTACATTTTGTAAGCAAGACATTTTTGTAGCAAAAACATAGTTATTTTTATGTAGATTTTTTTTAAATGCGACATTTGTGTTCTCCTTACACAAATCCTAGAAAACACGCAAAAAGCACACAAGGGTTTGGTAAAACTCATAAAAATTAAAATACTATTATGATTTGGTTTACTGAACTACTGTTTTGTAGCCAATGAAACAGGCTAGAATGTAATCTAATTTTTGAGAAAACAGAAACAAACTATTAGAATGCAATATCTTAATAATAATAATAAAAAAAAAAAAAATAGTTATCGTAATAAGTGGTTAATGGGTTAAAGTCTTTTTACATAATTATATAAATGAAATAATCCTTAGTTATCTAAGTAATTTTACGGGTTATTGAGAAAAAAATTATGATATAAATAGTTATTTTCTTGATTAGTAATATATATATATATATATGTGTGCGTGTGTGTGTATACATAATTATAGTCCTACTAAAAATTATTTGTATAGATACTTCACATGGGACAACTACAAGTTTTCCAAGCCCCTGGACATGCAGAACAACCTGACTGCTGTAGGGCGCAAGCTTGTGGTCATTGTCGACCCCCATATCAAGCGGGATGGTGGCTACTTTGTACACAGCGACCTGGAGGCCAAGGGCTACTACACCAAAAACAAAGATGGCAATGATTACGAAGGTACTGTAAATTTTTCTTTGTGGTAGAAGTATAAGCTCACTTGGGTCTTATCTTTTAATTTATTAAGCCCCTGGATTATATAATCAGTTTATGATACAAATTGTTAGGTTTTCATATTTAGTTATAATAATTAATCAAATTATACGCATTAATATAGTTTTTTTTACTAATAGTCAAAATTTTGTATGTTATTTAGAACTGCTCTTTGCCCACCGTTGTTCGATACCATTTTAATTATAAGCCATCTATTTTCACTTATCTTTGTACACACACACACACCCACCTGCATTCCAAATCTATAGTGGTCCGATAGTCACGTGGTATGAGGTGACTTCTGTCGACCAATCAGGCGTCCAGGACGCAGACAAGAAAAGCCCCCCGAGGCATCTCTCCAGTTCTTCTAAAGACTCCGTACAGCTAGGTTGAACGTCAACACCAGCTTTAACTAAGTTCGGGCTGTGCCCCCTTGTCTTGTCTTTTGTGAACCGTAAGCCATTCTATGGCAATTAGCAGTCCCCTTGCCGGACATTATTTTGTTAACAAGCCAAAAGTAACTTTGTCTCAGCGTTCGTGAGTGAACCGAAAACAGTGTCAAGTGAAGGTGGAATCTTCATCCATCAACAAGGACTCCACCAGTACAACGTTCCTTGGAAGCAACCCAGGTCGAACTGCAATCAACCCAACTTCATTTGTGTCGAGGTATCAGACAATGGACGGTGCAAGGTAACAGTGTTTCATCATTCTTATCATGGTCCTTGGCAACTAAAGACAATTTTCTTCTCAACCAAGATTTAAAAAGCCTCAACTAATTCGGACATTTTGGACATTTTTAATAGAAAACGAAAGTCATTTTAACACCTGTATTCTTGATTTAATTGTGTGCCTTTTTTTCGAATACTATGTTTTGTGAGCTCATTTCGTATTTTTATTTATCCCATTCGACTAATAGTTATTCTTAGAAAATCAACGTATGGACTCCATCTGCTCAGCTATCGAAGTATGAGTTTTATATTAGACAATTTATTGGTCCTTCGAACATAATTGCGGTCCGCCAAGCCGGATCTCCTACATAATTTTTGGGTCCTTCTGACCGGATCTAACACAAATGTTTAAATAGTAATCTTTTTAAAGTTAAGACAACATTTAATACTACGCTTAATAAGGTTTAAGAGATATTTAAATACAATATGAATTAGTTAGGTTTTCTTTACGATTGGCGATAATGTGATTCAGAATTAATACCAATTCTACTTGGAATTCTGTATTAAATCTAAATAAAACACATGTCTCAACAATAAGTAATAACTTACTGTAGGAAATGTAACAATCTCAATAAAGAACTACTGGAGGGCAGATAGTAAATCACACATCTCTATAGTTTTTCAAAATCAATGTCTTTCATAGGTTTTACTACCAACAATACTAAAAACAATACAACATTTATGTTATGGTAGTCAGAATTCATTTAAATGTATTAACTGGTTATATCAACTAGTGCTATTCTCTGTACCTTATTCAGAAATATCTTATATTTTCATAAAAATTCAAAATTATTGTACTTGTATTAATTTTGTATGCTTAGAATTTTAATATTCTACTATTAAACACTTTCTGTCACTCGATGTACTTTACATTATATTTGAGATTTCTTTCTACACCCTATTTCAACTGATGATAATAAACATCGTAAGGAAAAGCTGTTCAAACCCATTTGCAAATTTATATTGACATTACCATAAGTTGAACCTGTAGCTTCTTAAATAGAGAACCAAAGCCTTCCTCTCATAAGCTATGGAGGAGGTTAATTTTTTATCATTGTAATTTACTTAGATAACTCCCAGAAGTTCTCTTAAGTACAAATCGATTGGTGTTTCTTAATTAGCGATGACAAAAATTGGGAAACAGGTCTTTTTGTTTGGTTTATTACATCGTTTTAGTCACTGCAATACATTCATATTTATTTGGTTGAATTAGTTGTTAGAAATGTGATTATTACTTCTGTACAACACATGCATGGATCAAATTTATGTCGAAAATTCAGGGTTATTTTTTTATTGTTGTTTTGTCAGATGATGTGTAGCGCAGCATATGAATTTAAGTGTACAGTGTATACAGATCCAGTACATGTACACGTAGAACTTAGCCATAAGCACTGGTAGAGCATTTTTTTTTTAATGTGACTTGTTTGTTAGTTTTTCTTTGAAGGAACAGAAAATAAATTAAATTTCAGCAAAAACAGATTTTTAAAAATCTCTAAATGTACACGAATTGTATCCAGGCTAAATTTGTATTAGTGCTATAAGGGTTAACCTTTCCAGCGTTATTGACGCGGATCCGCGGAGGGCCACTACAAGCTCAAAACGTTATTGCCGTGGATCCGCGTTTTTGCATTCTTTATTTTCTTACTGCTATGTTAGTTGAATATTTTGCTGCTAGATGGTTCTAGTAGTCATGCGACATACAGACGGGTTGCCCTGCCTCGAATTCTGTTACAATGGGAGTGGCAGTTGCTTCTAATTGGCCAAACACTGTCTAGCGGGCGTGGCCCCGCGCCTTTCACAAAGTCATTGACGGGAGCTCCCGTCAAGGCATCTAGCCAGTTGTTAGTGAGAAGCGTCCGGTACACGCATATGTATTTCGGTTATCGCTAATTTTCTGTTGTGTCTTATTCTTTTTCAAGTAAATTATTCATATTAAATACAGCAGTTTCCAGTATTTATTTAGTGTTTTTTACCATTATTCGTGTGAATGGCGAATCCAGACGATTCGGAATTTGAAGATTTGGTAATTCTGAGCAATTACTTGGTCAACCCCAAACTTTTTAATATTTTACTACGGTCAAAAGGATGTTATCACAAAGCAAGAAACATAATTCAAGCCCTGCAAGGCTGTCCTACAGGTTGCCGAGCGATAAGAAAGTTCAAAGTCCACGCGATAACAGTGGCTTGCGGGAGACGCGCGGAATGTCAGTTGTGACAGCCCACCACCAAATAAACACTCTTTGTCTACTTTTGTATTTTTCTAATTTTATTGGATTGTAATATAGTATACGTTATCTATAAAACTGTGTTTCATTCCCATACTTACTGAATAAATTATAAAAACATTAGTGACAACTACACTGCTATTCTACGATATTCTCAAAAGTTAAAAATTATCCTAGGTAATCTAAAAAAGGCTAAACAAATTTTATTTACCGTTAAATAACTCTATTTTGACATACAGAAACGAAAATAAATTTAACTTTACACATTGGAAATTTTAAAAAATTGTAACTTTATCAAAGATTAGGTCAAATTTTTCATGACGCTTAAAGGGTTAAGTTAGTTAGCCATCTAAGGAAGTGATCATATTGCAGATCACGAAATGTAATGTTACAGATTTGTTGTGTTGTTAAAAAATGAAAAATATGCAATGAAATTCTGTTACCTTCAAATTTTCAAACTATAATGCATTTTGGAAAACGGTAATCCTTCATCGTACACATGACTCATCTGGAAACTCAGTTTCTGCCTAGTGATGATGTACTGTCTAATGAGAGGCAATACTATAAAAATAAAAGTGAAGTACCCACGGTATTGTTTCGGTATTTATAAAGGTTTTTACACTGATCTTGTCATAAGGTCATTCTATTGTAGTAATAACACTAACAGCAGATGAAAATAACTGTTATTTAGAGGTTCATCTTACATAACATTTTCTCATTACTGGCTATGCCGAGCAGGTTGGTGTTGGCCAGGTTCGTCAAGCTATCCTGACCTGGTAAACCCGGAGGTGAGGGACTACCTGTCAGACCGGTACAGTCTCGCCAACTACCAGGGATCATCAGAGAACTTGTTCATCTGGAATGACATGAATGAACCCTCTGTGTTCAACGGACCCGAGGTCACTATGCCCAAGGACTGCAAGCACTTTGGTGATCTGGAGCACCGGGACATACATAACCAATACGGTCACCTACATGTGAGTAACTTGCTTCAATAAATAACAAGCAAACATTATTAAACTGTAGGGGTTGTGAGTTCTTTATTTTTTAAGGCTAGTTTGTTTGTAAACAAGTTGACATAACCTATATTACTGCAATTTGTCAATGCAAAAGTTTAAAGTTAGCAATTATTACATTTGAAATATATAAATTGATTAATTTATGGATTGATTATGTAAAATAATGTAATACTGTACATCTGTCCATTCAATCTTATATTATGTACTCGCAGCTTGAGCAGTCCAATTTATTTGTAGGCATGATGCGTTTCGCTTGATCATGGCATTGTCAAATGCACAGTCAAATAAGTAAAAAAAACAGTGTAGGCCTACACGTAGTGTGCGTTTGGGAATGCAATGATTGATTTTATTTAATTTGTCATATAAAAGTTTTATTTATATACAATATATTTATGTGTCTATTACTGACACACAATTGTAATCCTGAGGTACACAAAATTTATGTTTTTAGATTCTCTTACGTCCTTGCCTGTAAACTTATATAAATGTTTTTCTTTATATCATTTTAATTTTTAATATATATACATAAATTCACTGTCAAAAGTTTAATTAGACCTACATTATAAATATAATTCTAATAATATTTAATGCATATCATTTAGACTTCAAAAGATACTGATTTTTCTACAATTATTAAATATTTCCAGTACCTAGGTCCAATTGAAGGTCTTAAGATTTAGAATACCCAACCAGTAATCATATAAAAGCTCACAAACATCTGTTGAACAGTTCTAACATTTCACGAGTATCCATACTCTGATACATATATTGGCTCTATATGTTCTTATATTTTTTTCCTATGATAAACATTCATCATATATGATGTATTGGAGTAAACAAACAAATTTTTTAGCACTTCATGATGATTGTTGTATTTGATTGCTACATTTTGTTTGAACAAGTTCTTTTTTGTTGTTGTGACAGTTGATGTCCACGTACAAGGGCTTGCTGAACCGGGCAGGAGAGCCAGACCCGGCCAAGCGAAAGAGGCCATTCATTCTGACACGATCAGGATTCGCAGGATCTCAGCGCTATGCCGCCATCTGGACCGGTGATAACGCAGCCGAGTGGAACCACCTCACCATCTCCATCCCCATGTGTCTATCGTTGGCAATCAGCGGTTATTCCTTCTGTGGTGCTGATGTTGGCGGCTTCTTCAAGTACCCAGACAGCGAATTGTTCATGCGCTGGTACCAGGTACTGTAATTGATTACCATTTATTGTTTTGATGTCCCATTGTTGATAGTGTAGTAATAAATAAGCTCTGCATTACAGTGTGTGTTAGTTCAGTCATTAACACAAAGATCTTTATCTATGCCACTCATCCCAGAATTCTTAAGTAACAACTTATTCTTTCTACAGTAAGTTTTAGACTGCCAATCAACAGTTGAACATAAATAAATGATACAGACTCATGGTGATGCATGAATATAAATATAGAAAATACGCATTGCAAGCAAAGTATTATTTTAAATAGGTAGTGTTTGAAAATGCACTAGGTAGTATTTGAAATGCTCTAACACAGCGATTTAAAGGAAAAAGATGAAAAACTGAGTTTGCTTATCAAGTTTCCTGCTTATGTTGTCATGAATACTATCAATAGGTAAACTTTGTAACAGGTTTTCATTGATATACTTTCCACAAGTAGATCTATTTGTTAACTAAATATTATTAATAGTTAATGTTAACGTTCCAGAATATGTGAAATATTTTTTTAAATAAGATTTTCTAATAATTCCTTTACAGTTCAATTTAAATGTGAGGTTTTTATAAGAATACAAATAACAGAAATAAGTTTTCATGTTTCTGTTTGTAGAAGAAATTAAGTGAGGGTGCAACAGGGGTGTGAATATTTTGTTTCTAACGTCAATGTATGTACGGTTTCAAAAGAAGCAGTACTTAGTTGTTTGTATCTTATGATGTGGGCAGTTTCCTAAGTAAACCGTTGTTAACAATAGAAACTGCCTGGGAATATTCTCTGCATTCTGCAGTCACATTTGTTTACTTGGTGACTTGGTGGTATCAGCAATTTTTATGATTTTAAAATTGTATTAATAGTTTGTAATACTTTAGTTAATGTTGAATAGATGATTTCCAAACAAAATTAATGTAATTTTTTCGTTATTTTCGGTGTTGTTGAGTAACCTCAATAACCTGTTACCTTCATTTCCAAGAACATTTTACCTTCTATACCCCTCAAAGTGCTAAGGAGTTGTTTTAAAGTGATTTTATGAATAAAAAAATAATTAAAAAATAAGTATTGGGTCAGCTAATGTCAGTTTATTTAGGTTAATCATCAGTTAACAGAGTAGGCTAGATGAAATAATTAAGAATAATATAATATATGTATGTTTTGCAATAAGTCATAATACTCCCAATGTCAGTTTATTTAGGTTAATCATCAGTTAACAGAGTAGGCTAGATGAAATAATTAAGAATAATATAATATAATATATGTATGTTTTGCAATAAGTCATAATACTCCCAATGTCAGTTTATTTAGGTTAATCATCAGTTAACAGAGTAGGCTAGATGAAATAATTAAGAATAATATAATATATGTATGTTTTGCAATAAGTCATAATACTCCCAATGTCAGTTTATTTAGGTTAATCATCAGTTAACAGAGTAGGCTAGATGAAATAATTAAGAATAATATAATATAATATATGTATGTTTTGCAATAAGTCATAATACTCCCAATGTCAGTTTATTTAGGTTAATCATCAGTTAACAGAGTAGGCTAGATGAAATAATTAAGAATAATATAATATATGTATGTTTTGCAATAAGTCATAATACTCCCAATGTCAGTTTATTTAGGTTAATCATCAGTTAACAGAGTAGGCTAGATGAAATAATTAAGAATAATATAATATATGTATGTTTTGCAATAAGTCATAATACTCCCAATGTCAGTTTATTTAGGTTAATCATCAGTTAACAGAGTAGGCTAGATGAAATAATTAAGAATAATATAATATAATATATGTATGTTTTGCAATAAGTCATAATACTCCCAATGTCAGTTTATTTAGGTTAATCATCAGTTAACAGAGTAGGCTAGATGAAATAATTAAGAATAATATAATATAATATATGTATGTTTTGCAATAAGTCACAATACTACCATAAACAGCGTTCAATATTTGCTTTCAAGATAGTAAGATGCTAATATTAATTTACTTTCAATAGCTCTATTAACATTTAGCATTACTTGAACACAGATTTTCATAACTCTTATGTTGCTGTAGACTGGAGCATTCCTGCCGTTCTACCGTGCCCACTCGCACATTGATACCAAGAGGCGTGAGCCGTGGTTGTATGATGCGCAGACACTGGCTGTGGTACGCGATGCTCTGCGGCTACGGTACACATTCCTGCCGTATTGGTACACAGTGTTCTACCAACACAACATGACCGGAGCCCCTGTCATAAGGCCCCTGTGGGTGGAGTTCCCTCACGACCGGCCTAGCTTTACAATCGACAACCAACTAATTATTGGTAATATTCCTTCTCCTATTACCGTTATTCACTATTTTGGAGAGTATTAATTTCAATCCTAAAATTATGCAGTTACTATCAATTTTTAAAATCATATAAAGTTTTATCATTTGACGTATTTTATTATTATATTAAATATTTTCTAACATTTACAGTGATATTAACCCTTCCCATGCCGTAGACAGATATATTACAGTATTATACTTTGACCAAAATGCCAAATATGATTATATCTGATGTTACACATTGTGTCTGTTGGAGAGGTTTTTAGTTCACAAAAGGCCGTGGCTGGTGCAAGCTCCTTGCTTATCGTGGTTGGCAATGTATCCTGTGTCTGCCCAGATAATAAGATAAGATGTTAGACCCTTAGATAAGGTCCAACAATTAGTAGTCAATATAATGTTTCAGTTTTATTAGATTGTACCATGAATTTGAATTTATATTGAATTAACAGTATGGTGAATAGTTATTTTTAGGTTTTTCACCAATAAATATGCTGATTTCAACTTAAATGCCTTGTTCTATATTTTTGGTGTTACCTCTTATAGCATATTTATAATAAAAATTAGTTTTGGTATAAAAAATAAATATATTTTATAGAAGTCTTGATGTTATATGGATTTATTAGCAGCGTGTGAAGGTTTAAAAAGTCCCTGAAAATAATCACTTACCAATCCATTTATTTAGGTAACTAAATAAATTTAGGTGCCATTAGGTGGCTGGTAAAAATTAGGAATGTAAGAAATAAGAAATATGGTATACAATTACTTAGTGTTTTTTTGTAGTTCTAGTTTTACAGTTGCAGTAATATGTTATTAAGATTTTATTTATTCTATATTCACGCTTTAAAAATAAAACACAAATATCTATAACATATTTTGTATTGTATTTTTTGAAATAAAGGCACCAAAAATAATGTTTCACAAAAATAAGAGGACTGTTGTCTTCTCCCCTTCATTTTGCATGATAAAATGAGGCTTAACTGATAACAAATTTGTGGACGCAAACATACATTGTAAGTCGACATTGGTATATTTTAAATGGCGGAACAGCTTCAATAAACGATAGTAGCAGGAATTTAAAGGGATGAGAAAGATTTAACAAGATTTGAATAAAGAAATATGTAAAGGTAAAAAAAAATGTTTGTCATCTTTGTGCAATCTGACATTCTCATTTTATATAATATCTCACTCAATCGAGATTTAATTCCAGACGACCCATTCTGACATCAGGATTCTAAGGCATCTTTATTCAGAGACAATTCATGAATCAAGATTAAAACCTTGTTTAGTTTCCCAGTTTCATAGGCGCTACCAAATTCAGAATTGTCCGAACTCTTTGTATGATGTAAGTGAACAAGAGTATCCTGTTTAGTCTTATTATCATCTAGTCAGCAGACTGTTAGAAAAGTTTATTTATTAATTTAATTGCTCATTGCCCATGAAAACTACAGTTTGATGTGAGCTTCGATTCATATAGGTATAAGTTTGATTGTATTGGCTAAATCAATTCTCACGCTCTCAGAGGACGTCGCCAAGAATACTTCTAAGCCATATACTTTTAAAAAGTTTTAGGCTATAGTTTAAGGTTTCTTACAGTTCGATATAAATTTAGGGCCCTATCCACAGCCACTATCAGCAGTCACGCGTCTTCCATTAATGGATGCCGTTTATTATTTTCTTTTATTATTTTTAAGGTGATCATTTCAGATACTAATACCAAGATTATAATTACTGTAATAAAACTAAATGTAATATTTAAAAAATATGTTTTAATTTATTAGCTTGTGAGTTTGTAAAATTTTTTAACAGCTTAATGTGTGCCAGCTGTCTTATGTAAAACAAGATGGATTTAAAGGAGATTAAAATAATGTTCAGGTAATGCTGTGATGGCTCGGCCTGTGACAGAATCCAAGGTGCAACAGGTGCCAGTGTACTTCCCCGGGGCCGATGAGATCTGGTATGATCTAGACACCTTCCAGGCTTATCACACCAACGCTGTGGTCAATGTGCCTGTAGACATCAACAAGGTGATTGATAGACCAATTCTTTGGTGGTGCTATTGAAAGATAAGCCACAATCTAATTCTTCTGTGGTGCCATTGAGTTGACCATGAAAAATTATTCGACTTCCTTTCATGTTTACTAACTAAAAGGAAAATGTGTTTAGTCTAAATCCCATTGTAATTAAAATGCAAATGTTAAAGGATATAAAATAATTTCAACAGTATAGTATATTATTTTTGATGAATTTTATCAAATCTAAAATATAGTATAGCATTTCTAATTGAGAATGGAATATTGCATCTTCTATATTACGAGGGTAATTCGGAAAGTAAGGTCCTATTCGCGTTAACCATGGACAAATAGTAAGCGAGCAGCGAAATTCGCATGCGCCCTGACTCCCGGCATGCATTGCACGCAGAATGACGCCATTTGCAGTGAAATCGTTGTAGTCTGCTGTTGTCTGTGCCTTTTTAAAATGTTTAAAACTATTGAACGTCCCGCCGACTGAAATACGGTCTGTGATACAGTTTTTGACAGCAAGGAATGTTTCAGCAGCGGATATTCATCGACAGATAAGTGAAGTGTACAGTCCAAATGCAATGAGTGACAGTGCGGAAAGTGGGTGAGAGCTTTTAAAGATGGACGGGAAAATGTCCATGACGAACCACGATCTGGTCGGCCGTCAGTGATCATCGAAGATTTGGTGAAAGCCGTCAATGAAAAAATTCGTGAAGATCGGCGATTCACTGTTTCTTCATTAGCAATAGAATTTCCAAATGTGAGTAGAACCACATTGTTTAAAATTCTTTCTGAAATTTTGCAAATTGTGCTCACGTTGAGTTCCCAGGCTGCTTACTGAGGAACACAAAGAAAGAAGAATGGGTATTGCTCTTGAATTTTTGATCCAATATCATCAGGAAGGTGATAACCTTATAGACCACGTTGTGACAGGTGATGAGACATGGGTTTCCCACATAACCCCAGAAACGAAACGCCACGCGATGGAGTGGCGTCACTCAACGTCACCGGTTAAAGTGAAAGCAAAACAAACATTGTCCACACGCAAGGTTATGGCGACTGTTTTGGGATAGATATGGGATATTGCTAGTCGAGTTCATGGAGGGAGGAACAACAATAAATGCGGCCACTTATTGCAACAATCTGACTAACCTTAGACGAGCAATACAGAACAAGCGACGTGGCCTATTGACAGCTGGAGTTTCGTTGCTGCATGACAATGCCAGACCCCACTCTGCCAACCAAACCCAAAATCTCATCAAATCGTTTGGTTGGAAACAGCTAGAACACCCGCCATACAGCCCAGACTGTGCGCCGAGCGACTTCCACTTGTTTCGCTACCTAAAAGAGTTCCTAGGCAGGAAGCGCTTCGACACTGATGACGAGGTGAAACAAGCAGTACAAGACTGGTTATTGTCGCAGGCGGCCAACTTCTATGACACCGGCATTCAAAAACTTGTAGATCGTTATGACAAGTGTTTAAACAAAAGTGGAAATTATGTAGAAAAATAGTGATTGATGTCAGGAATCAAATAAAACAAGTTTTTTTGAAAAAATCTGTTGTGGTTTTTTTTAATAAAAAAACTGACCTTACTTTCCGAATTACCCTCGTGTAATAGATATTTATATTGTCATGCGTAGGGTTTCAACAAATATTTATTGGGCCATGCATGTTTAGTTTGAGAATAATATGTTACTATAAAGAAGTGTATTAAAGTTCTTAAAAGAAGAAAGAAAATTCTAACTTCAGTTTGATTATAATTTGATTTATCTTTTATTAAAATTATAAACTGTATTCTAAAACACTCAAATATTACATAATATTACATTTTACCAGATTTTTAATTAAAGAAACAAATAATTTGCAAGTACTACAGTTTTATAAAATGTTAGTGTTTGCCAAAGTTTACTAACTTGTGTTCTGCTGCTGTAGATCCCACACTACCAGCGAGGAGGTACCATTGTCCCACGAAGGTTCAGAGTCAGAAGGTCATCCTCACTCACACACGAAGATCCTTACACACTGATTGTCGCCTTAGGAATTAATGTGAGTCCATCATTTAATAGTACATATTATGTTTTTACTATTACCAATAAGCTATGATTTTATTGATTGCATACTACATTTTATTAATTAAACTGCTATTTATTAGAACGTGCTTTGATTTTACTATTGTTATAAAAAGCAAATTGGATTTACCAAAAGCCTTTTCTGTACTATTGGAATTTAAAGCATATTTGAGTTATGTACCTATATTTTTGTTGCATTAAGAAAATATACTGTATAAGCGCTGTCTACAGAGTGGATTATATTTTTGTCTATAGCCAACAGGGATGGGTTGGCACAGAAGTGTGGCAGAATTGAACTGTCTGGCCCTTCCTACATAGACAATGTTTGAAAAATTATTTTTGGAAAAAACAGTTGCAATATAAAAAAATCAACTTAGCAAACTTTTAAAAATTACAGAACCAGATTAAAAATCTATTAATTATGTTTATTTCTATAACAAAAGACATAAGTATGAAAATAAATGCAATGCCTTGGTAAAAAAGGCAAATCCAAAATTAATGGACAAAGCCAAAATAGATTTTAGTTACGCTTTTATTTGAAAATATATGCCCATTTTGGGTTTCATTTAAAGCTTTTGCAAAATTATAAAAAAAATTTACTACACATTTAACTGTTTTTCGGGATGACTTCAACTGTATGTTGTAATGGCGTAGACATCATGTATAGCTCATATTTTAGTTTGAAATGAAAGGTAATTTTCCATTTATGATAAATGACATACAATGTAATGCATCGGAAACTACATTTTTTTTTACAGGAAATTAATAGAGGTAACATACATTAAATTGGCAGACCAACCAATTAGTCAACCATCAGTTGAGGTTAGGCCGCTTTGGTTGCTAATTCTAAAAAATGAACTAAAAAGAAAACCAAAAGTATCAACCAGATTAGATTTGTAATAAACCAATGCGGAGTCACAATATGGTTTTAAGAAGTTTGTATAACATGAACTAATAATAAAAAAAAGGGCCCATTCCTGTCTACCTTCCTTTTCATTGCCGCCACGATCGCCATTTGCTACTAGCCGTTGGTCAGTCTTAGGTGGTTGCTCGACGAATGCAGCCGTACTGTGACCTGTATTCTGTAGTTCAGTTTTAATAATTAGTGTTGTGTTTAGTTTTGTATTAAGTGCATGTTTTAAGGATAGTGAAGTTGACACAACATTGTGGTTGTGATTCCTGACAGGCGTGTCACAACGCTCTAGTATGATTTTATTTTAGCCTGGTTTGTAATTATGTGTTTACGTTAGTTATTTACCTGAAGAAGAAATCAGATTGCAGATCTCGAAATGTAATGTTGCTGATTTTTTGTTTCACCAAACGATGACAAATGTCCGGACAAATCCTGTTCCCTTCGTACAAAAATATATATTAAAGAAAAAATTATGTATTTAGAAATTATAATTTATGATCTTATTTTAGTAATAATTCTATAAAGGTTTATTGTACTTTGTCATATTTGGGGTACCAGTATACTTTGGACATCAATCAGAAATGTTGTGTCAAGAAACTAATAAGTTATCACTGTACTTGCAGGGTACGGCTCGTGGCAACCTGTACATAGATGATGGGGAGACTTTCCAATACCTGTATAATAAACAAGGTTTATACTTAGAATTCAAGTTTGAAAACAACCAGCTCACTTCTTCGTAAGTATTGAATTTTACCATTGTAGTATTGTACAAATCTTGGGCTTCAGTGAATTGCCTCCTCAGATGAACTTTTATGGAGTCAGTTAAAGTTTGTATAGCCCGCTTGGTCCTCTTTTTCAATTTCAAATTCAAATTCCTTTATTCACAATTGCACAACATGTACACAGAATAGTATCCTTACATTACTTTCTACAAACTCTAAGATACATTTTAAGAAATTCTTGCACAAAATTCTTCTGTATATTAAAAAGAGTTTTGTTTCATCTACATTTTCTATCATTTCTTCATTTAAAAAAATACTAATCATATCCAGTTGTTTTTTTACTTGAAAATGTAACATATTTTGTTTTAGTGAGTTCAACAGTAAATTTTTTGAAATTAGATATTGGTTCAAAGACGACAGACTAACATAAGCTGAGGTCTCTATGTCTTCATTTGAGGAGCCAGAAATCAATGAATCTAAATACATTTGTTTTTCTACTTTACATTGACTGTTGTATTCCTTGATTTTTACTTTTAAAACTTGTTTTAAATGTTGACTGTTACTTTCTCTACTGAGGAAAGAAATTTTTGAAATTTCATTTTTCATTTTAAGTAAATCTTCAGTTATCCATGACTCTTTTCTATTAATTTCTTTAGTTTTCATTTTAGGATAACATGTATCAAAATAATAAAAAAAATATTGAAAAAAATTCTTCATACTTTTCCTGGACAGGTGTGTTATATACATTGTTCCAGCTTTCTTGAGATACACATAAAATGTGAATATATTTTTTTAGTGGGTGATATAAACATAAATACACTTATAAATTCTAAAGAATGTAGAGTAATTAAATTTATTAATTTATCCAATTTTTCTAGAAATACATGTGTATTAGAGCTGGGAGATTTATAAATACCTACTACAATAAACTTAAAGCTATTACAGCTAAACATTGTTGCACAAAATTCAAACTGTCTATCTTCTTGCAATTCATTGCATGCCGGAAAACATACCCGTTTCCATTCAATCCCATCTTTACATAGTACCATAACTCCCCCTCTAATGGTTGTTTTCCTACAATAATGAGAAGTAACCGTATATTTTCTTACATTTAATCGACAAATTTCATCCAGTTTAATATTATGTTCACTAAGAACTACTATATCCGGGTTTAACCCTTTTAGTGCCAACGTCCGAATTTTCGGACGTTGGATTATTGTGCGTAGTTTGCCAGCGTCCGAATTTTCGGACGTTGGCAGTTAAGGTGAAGATTGCCGGCGTCCGTATTTTCGGACGTTTTGTAAAAAAAAATAAAAATTACTTTAATTAGTCAAAATAAACATACTTGTAATGTTTTAGAATCGCAATACAACGATCTTTCTGATAATTTCATTACCCAGTTTATAAGTCATACTAGGTAGCCATATTTTGATTTTAAAGTTGGCTATTCTGTGCATTTCGTTTCTCAGCTGTCAACATTAGACAGCATTGTCGTTGTTGTTTACAGTTGTACTTTAGTTGTTCTTGAGTGTTTTGAGTGAAGTGAGATGTGCTAATGACTTCTTTCTATCAAAATGAAACGTTCTCATTCACCTGTTAGTGATAATACTATTGCTAGATTAGTAGAAAGTGAATATCTTTCAGACGGTTTCGTGAGTGAAATTTCAGAAAATGAAAAAGTGTCGAGTTCAAGTTCGGTTGTTGACGATACAGATAATGACCCGACCTACGATCCCGTTGGACCGACAACTTCCTCAGGTAATCAAGGTTTAGGACTGAATCGACTAAACTTGGTAATTGATACAAATTCAGATGAATCTAACAGTGATTCATCTGATAGTGAACCATCACGTCGTCATAGGGCTAGGCCTAACCAACAAGGCCATAGAGTGATACCTCAAAGATCTAGGCTTAACGATAGGGATAGCAGTATTAGCTCTGCAGAAGACTCTGAGAATGAACCTGACTGGGTGGAAGTGAATGAAACCAATGATATTGAACACAGGCCTAACCATTCCATACACTTTCAGGAACAGCCTGGGGTCAAGCACTGTCCTCCAATGAACTCTCCTCCAAGTGCTTATTTCAAAATTTTCTTTACCATTCCTTTGATTGAAATAATGGTTCGGTTTACAAACAAGTACGCCAGGAACTTTATTGATAAAAATCGCGATAGAATGAAAGAACACAGTAGGCTAAAATCTTGGAGACCTGTGACTGTAAACAAAATGCAACCTTTCCTTCTGGTGTTGATAAATATGGCTATCAAAAGACAAAACACTATCGCTTCCTTTTGGTCTACTCTTAAAAGTCAATTGATTCCTTGGTTCCCTAGAATGATGACGAGGAACCGTTTTCAGGCAATACTGAAATTTTTTCACTTGGTGGATACTACAAATTTACCTAAGTCAGGCCAACTAAACTACGTTCCTTGTGCTAGGTTCGAACCACTGATTGATCACATGAACCGGATTTCTAAATTACATTTTACACCAGATAAAAATTTATCTATTGACAAAGCATGATTGCAACCAAAACACATTCACAGCTTCTCCAATACATGCCTAAAAAGCATCACCGGTGGGGTGTGAAGTTATGGATGTTGGTTGATGCTACCACTCATTATTGTGTAAGTTTTTTTGTATACAAAGGAGCCAAAGGCAATGAGAAGACAACGGTAAAAGAAAAAGGTTTAGGCTTTACAGTAGTGGATAAACTAATGAGTATGTCTAATTTGTACAATAAGGGATACCACGTGTTTGTGGACAATTTTTTCACCTCCCTGACATTGGCAACACATCTATATTCTAAGGAATCCTTTATAACTGGCACTCTAAGGCACAACCGTAAAGGTATCCCTGCTCAAATGATACAAAAATTTAAAGTTGGTGAAACAAAATACATGAGGAAAAGTGAAATGATTATTCTTGGCTACAGACAAAAGCAGGCACAAAAAAAGCAGGTTTTGCTGTTGTCTACAAATGATGTCGCTGCGTAAAGTAAAACGCAGAGGAAATTTTACTGTCATATCTAACAAACCAAAAATGATACGTAATTACAATGCTAATATGGGTGGGGTTGATGGATCAGACCAAATGCTATACCAATACCTGGACAATAGGAGAAGTTTTAAATTTTGGAAAAAAATTACCTTCAATCTCTTATCCAGAATGCTTTTGAATGCCTATATATTTATTATACAAGCAAAACACTACAAAGCCTATATCACATCTAGAATTTCTGGTATCCATTGTTGACGAGCTAGGTGATCAGTGGCTTCAGTTGCAGGAAAGTGCCACCAGTCCTAGACCTATGGCAAGCATCCGTGGTGGTGGTGGTAATGCTGACGTCAGAAAATTTTTTGAAAAAATTGGAGAAAAAAAGGAAAAAAACTGTTGTGTATGTAGCGTAGCAAGCACTAAATCAGGAGGAAAACGAAAAAAATCATCCTATGTGTGTGTTAAATGTAAGAGAGGAGTGCACACCAAGTGTTACCCTCAACACTTCTGCTGAATGTTCTCTTCAAATTTTCTACTTTGTACATTTTTATGTAAATAGTTACTTGTTATTTGTAAGTGATCCGTAGAGAACAATATTTATTTATTTCAAGAGAGTTACTAGCCTATTGATCTGTGAAATATTTTGACTCTTGTGTTAAGACCTTCAAGAAAACAAGAAGACATTTAACAGATTAGGCAAAACGGAGTATTTTTCCAGGTTAGCACACTTTTGGATGTTTTTTTTTTTGTGTTCTTTCACAATTTTTAATTTATCAGTTTGAAAGTTTGTAAATTTCAATAGAATAAAAGTAGGAATTCAGTGATGTAATCAATGTTTTTCCAATGTTCATTTTACTGTTGTGTATCACAAGTTAAACTCAAAAAAGTAAAAAATAAAAAATTTTAAATACTAATAATTAAATTTTTTTAAAGTAATGTACACACAATTTTTTGTCAAATAAAGTGCAGGATACAAAATACAACTATTTAAGTTAAAAACAAAAAAAACCCCATGAATTTATCTTAAAAAATAGTGTAGTTACAATTGTTTAAAGAATTACGGTACATTTTGGCTAAACGTGGCTGGCAAACTTGGTACAAACATGCATGTGTACACCTGGCATTCCTGGTACAAATTTTGAAGATTTTGTTTGGCACTAAAAGGGTTAATTCTTCTAAAAGTATTTATAGTGATTCAATTCTGGATTCTAAATGTTGAATGTTTTGATGAAAAATTTTAATTTTTTTAAATTTAGAATATTGGTAGCTAGACTTTTTCTTGGATTGGTTGATTGAAATTTTTGGATCAAAATTTCCGTTTTCCCTTTGAGAGGTAACTGAGTTTAAACGGTTAACAGATCGTTCTCCGGCATTTTCACTCGTATGTTGGATTTGCACTTCACTCAATGACTGACTCTGCTCATACACACTTTCACTTAACACACCTCCAGGTGATGTTGACATGCTTGATACTGAGGCAGCATGCAGCAGTGGAGTGGTCTCTAGTGCTTCAGACGGTGAAGATTGGGCTACAACATCGGCAAAGCTAAGTTCACCAGGTACTACTGGGGTAGTTGACTGCTCCAGCTTTGATGGTGTATCCAGGCCTGACATCATTTGATCTATTTGGGCTATTTGTTTGTGCGCTCTTCACACAACCAGTGTTTTCCATCAAGTCATTGGGAACAGACAGAGTTGATGTTTTAGTAAAGACTTCATCCATTGCAAGGTTATTCAGTTCATTGTACTTATATGTTTTATCTACTTTGGACCAATTTTGTTCAGCATATTTATTTACTATGATTTGTTGTAAGTATTTTACAAAAACGTTATAAGGCATTCCATTGTGCAAGTTTTTTTTTAGGTGAATTATTTTTTGTTATTATTAAAATAGATGCTCCTGTGGTCTTTTTGAATTTCAACAGATTAGATACGAAATGTTGAGGTAAAACACGGTCTCTGATGCAACCCATTGGGGAACAGATGAGTAATTTCAAGTTACGAGCTTTAAAATCTTCTGTTAATTGGTTGAAAGCTGAGTCATATGTTTCTTTATAACTTGAGAAGTTTTTGGCATTGAGAAAATATTTAGGCTTTGTCACTAAACTATATACAGCTGCCCCAAATTTTGATTTCTGGTAAGTTAAATTCTCAGAACAGTACTGTAAACTACTGGGTTTCCCAAATTTTCTCTTGAATGCTACAGCAACCCCCTGACTCATGTGTTTTTCTTCATTTTCAAAATCTGCCGAGATACAGTGTCCAAAAGCTACTTCAGGATTTTGACAATACTGGTCAAACAGAGTTTCCATATCTGCCTCAATAATTTTTATGGTATTTTGAGCTTCAAAAGCTAATTTTTTTGTTTCAAAGTGTGAGTGTAGAACTGTATCAGCAATCCTCCTACATAAAACTTGTTTCCCAAATTTATTTAAGTGCTGACCGTGCCAGCTGAAAAAATGTCTCTTGAAATTTGTAATATTTATTATCTTCAAATCATTCAGCTGTTGTAGAGTTTTGTTTTCTTTGTGTATTTCCTTATTAATTAAACTTTCCCAGGCCAAGTCATGGCGATGAAATTGTGTTACATACACGATGTTAGTATGTTTATTTTCCAGTGCAAACTTCTGAACATGCTTGATATATTGACATTTAAGTCCTTATAGGGCAACTCAGAAATGTCATTTGCTCCAGTTATAACAATCACAGTATCTTCTTTTGTGAAATGTTCTATCATATGGGATTTTTTTTTTCAAAATATGGTCGGTTGTACCACCAGAGCTAGCACATACAAATTTTCAAAAGTATCAGGCATTATTGTTGCCAAGATTGCCTAGGTTGTTGCTATGGCTATCGGCATACACATGAAGTTTATTCTTTGGCTTGCCATGTTGTTTATGGTCAATGGAAACGGTTATTTCATTTGATGTCCTTACGTTCGTGTGTATAGTCTTATTGGTTTTCAGAGAGTTTGATGTATGACTAATAGTAGAATTACTCAAACTGCTGAAGTTGTCATAATCACAATTATTTAAATTGTTTGAAAATTTTTTTTGACCTTGTATTTCTTTTACATTCTTTGATTGAAGTAACAAATGTTCAATCTCTCTCTTTTGATTCTTCACTAACTCTTGAAGTATCTCAATTTTACTCTCTTGTTTACTTAAGGGGTTATCAAGTTTGGTTCCTTTTCGGTAAATTCCATCAAAAGTTCAAATATTTTTCTTTTTTCACATCCCTTGCAGTTTTTTAGTATATAGGCCAACAACGATTTCTTTTTTATTAGTTCTATGTTGCTCATTGACAACTTCTTAATATATTCATGATCAAAATATTGCCTGTGAGAGCTTCTCGGATGCAGTTATTTGTTATAACTATTGAATAAGTAACGCAACCGTAACCATTTATTTGACTTTGAGCTTCAATAACTTCGAAACAAGGATTCTGCAATTTAAGGTAACTTGATAGCTTATGCATAACTGTTTCATTATGTGTCAGATTTGTAAATAGCTTTGATGAGTCGTAATAATAAAAGGTGTTTGAATTTTTATAATACATCAGAATACTCCAGTGAGATCCGCCAGCATTATTAATTATCCCAGCATCACTTATTGGAATGAGAAACATATCTTTCTCTTCCAAGCTGGCAGGTTCAAGGAAATGTGAATAATCCTCCAGGCATTTAACAGCATGAGATATTACTGGACTTACAATGAGAAAACGATCATTGTCCAACAGATAATTGTTGATTAGTTCAAAATATCTATGTAGAACATCATCAGACAGCCATGTTTCTCCCAAGAGCTCTTCACACATTATAATTGATGTTGCATTTATGTTAGTTTGACATTCAGTTGAGATACTGTTATTAATTGTTTCTGCATCAGTCACCGACATTTTCAAGTTATTTGTAAATTTGGACGATTTGTTCAACATATCTCCCTCAGTCAATGACAAATCCGTTGATAAGTCAATTAGCTTATTTTTTGATGTTGAAAAATTAAAATCTTCAATTTTATATGGCAATTTTTTTTTCTTTAAATAGTCCACCAAAGATGTCTTTGACCTAAAAGTTGTGCCATTAGGGAATTTTATATAGATATCTATTTTACCCTTACTTAATCCTGACTTTCTGGGAACTTCTTTCCTTTCCCATCCTTTTGGTAGTGATGGCATAATGTTTAAATTATTCAATACACAAATGCACAACCATTCATAGTAATTTTTTTATTATTTATAGCAAACAGTATATATAATATTTCACCTTATATAAATCAATACAAGGGTTTTGCCAGTTTTGTGTGTATATTTATATTGTTAATAGTTATAATATAAATTAAAATATAAATAAGAGTTTTAAATATATAATTAATTATTTTTTAAGTAGCAAAATGTTTCTTCCTCAGTGGGTTTGGAACCAGGGTTTTTATAGTTAGTAGACTGAAACACTACTAACTGAGCTACTTCCCTTCTTGCTTCATCAATAGATAAGCCACTCAATAAGAGATATGAATGTGATGCAATTCCCTGCAGGTAGAATAACTTGTTATCACTGGAAAACCCTGACCCTTCTAAGTCCTATCTCTTCAAAATGTAAATGTCAAAATCAGCTGTTGCCTGATGTTTACAAACATTCTCTTTCAAAACACCTTCAACTCTCTTAAGGATTTTATTCCAGAAATGAATTATTTTATAAAAAATTACTTGTATTAAACAAGTAGATTATAGGTTAGTTTTTGGTTACTAATATATAATCTTTCAAAATTAAATAAACTTAGCTCGGATCTTAGGATTTAATTATTCTAAACTTCAATAGTATTCCATTCTTCAGTTTGATCAAAACACACTGTCAAAATTCTAAGAATTTACTAGGTTTAGGCAAATAAAACTTGAACATAGACTAAAGCACTACATGCATGTTGAATTACACTCACTCCCATTTTATTATAGGGCAAGTTGAATGGATGGTAAAAAAAGTCAACTGTTAAAGTTATTGTAGGATTCTTCTACATCATAAGTATGCAAGACTGATGTTCAGTCTTGCTGATGGAGCAAAGATTTATATTCTCTATCCTATTGTATTGGTAACACAATAGGATAGAGAATATAAATTAACTCCACATTCTCTAATCTAGTTTTAAGTCTTTTATGAGTTTAATTGGAGAGTTTTAGAATTTATCATGTCTAAAAGAGTAATATTCTGCCCATGATTTTGATGAAAAATATGATTTTTGGAAGATGGTGGTGATTCACACTATGATTTGCCGGAGACTAGTAATATTTCTATGCATTTTTCATACATAAACAAGAATGAGCGATTGTTTAGTAAATTTTCAGAATACTGTTTGATTTATACTGTTCAGATTTGAAAAATTGATGTGTGCACATAGGAGTGTTGTGTAATAATACAGTTAAAGATACTACATTTCTTCATTGATTTGTTCAGGTTTGCTGTACCAAATCACCATTACCCTACCAAAGCATGGGTAGAACGTGTGGTAATAGTGGGGCTGCCACCCGGCACCAAGAAAGCTACGGCCATCTCCGGAGGTAAGCGCTTCTTGGTCATGTAGATTAGGCGACAGTGGAGGTTAAATATATTTTATGTTTGCCAGACAATTAGTTTCTCATTGCATCAGGTGATTTTTATAAAAGTTTTTCAACATTCATGTTTTTATATGGAAAAATCAATGTTTTACCTTTATTGGATAATCTAGTTTTGATAATTAATTGTAGTTTTTTGTTAGTCAAATGCAAAATATATTAATCCATTTGTGTTTGAAAACATTTTTATGACTATAATTTTTTACTTAATTCTAAATATAATCAGAGTTAGGTCAGAGTTTGGTAATTTAAAACAAATTCTTTCAAATAGTTAGTCTAATTAAATTAAAAACAATTTCTGTTACTTATCTTTTTTTAAGCCTCCAGTTTTGATGCCTGTATGCTAAATGAAGTTCCTTGATATAATTTATTAGGAAATTAGAGCATTAATCCACATTTTACAGTTTTGTTTTTCTAAATGTTGCTTTATAGAGGATTTAAAAATTTATGAATATTGTATTTTACTAATACATAATATCCAATGATTTAAAAACATCCGAGTTTTAATTCAATGTGAATGTAAGTGGGTACGGAAATGGCAAACACTATTTTTCTCCTAAAATTTGTGGTGGGGTAAAATAATGTACATAGTTTTTCATTAACTTTTTAAATGTCTTTAGTCTTTATTTCATAAATTGTAATTGAGGAATGCTTCCCTGACCTCATATAAATGTTTATTATTAATAAAAAAAAATAAATTTACATACAATTTTTATACAGATTTATTGAAAACACTATGAATGATGTTAACTTATATAAAATTTACAATAGTTTGTTTAATTTTGGCTAAAAGTTGTTTCTTAAGTGCAGTGAATGAAAGATAAAATGCACTCACTGCAACTTATTTAAATTTTTATACATAAAATTGTTAGACTTGTTATTGCACACTACTTTTCTCATTTAAACCAAACTGTATCTCTTATGGTTTTGAAGATCCATGTAGTCTGCTGAAAATCTAAAACACAATATTTGTATGCATTATTTTATGTGATACTGGTATTATGTTTTGTTTATCAACATTTTGCATAAAAGTAAATGTATGTGTGTTTGTGCACTGAAAGTGTTATTGGTTGTTGAGTCCTGGAGTTAATTTCTGTTGCAGATGGTAAGTCAGCTGAGCTGGAGACGACGTACGACAGCTCGCTCCAGCTGCTCACTGTAAGGAAACCAGGACTCAGCCTGGCCTTAGAGTGGAAAATCTCGCTACTCTAACATCGCGACCACGCCAAGTAGAGACTTGTCAGTGTTTTATACGATCATTTATACAAAAAAATACGAGTAGACTTCTAAGTGAATGGTGTGTACTGCATCTCTTCTAGTGATACATTGTTGTCAGTGATTTGTTCAAGGAATATTTTGTAGCTTTTAAAATGTACTTTTATTCTAGGGTTATTTTACGGGTGTATTCAGTCTCCAAGTTTTTTTTAGATCACTTGTGAACAAAGATAATTGAAAATTAGTTTACTACAGAGATTCATGGAAGGTTGTTTAGTTTTGCTCATTTTAGAGTTAATATTATGTTTTAGTATGGAATCTGTTATCAAGTCGGTAATGTTTGAAACTAAAAATCATTTGTTAATATTTTAAATTGAATATGTAATGAGAGTTAGAAAAATGTTTGAAGAGTATGAATTATATTTGCAGATTCAAAACTATGTATTATAATTTATCATATTTATGCATTACTGTAATCATGTTTTAACTGAATGTTGAACTTAAATTTAAAAACAGTTAACCATAAATTAATAATATGAACATGATTTAATGATTAGTTTATTTTTCTATATTTCATACTTATTCCTATCTCTATAAAAAATAAATTTAATTTAAATGATTATAAAAATATTTTGCTCAAAACAGTTTCAAACTGAGCTTTCATAAACATGTTGGTTTAATAATGAACAATACAAACCGATGTAGAGTTTTATAATTTATAACAACCCTGAAGACTGCTCTATCCTTATTTAAATTAATTGTATTTATTATTATTTAGTGTAGTCAAACCGGTGTATTGAAATTTTTAAATTAAATAGTTCTAAGACCGATAAACATTCCTATTCACTCATTTGTTTTCATTTCAATGTGCCCACATAATTCCCAAAAGTAATTTATTGTGTTTAACAAAGAAAATAGTGGCTATAAAAATTCAAAAATAAGTTATGTATAATTATTTTGTATGATTTTTTATTATTGAAGAACAAAGTTATAAAAAACCGTCCTAAGTACCTAAATTTTCTATTTATTGTTTGTATCTGTAATAGTTGTGTTTTATTGAACCTTAATTGCTTCCTAAAGGCTCTGATCCTTGTTTAAAACAAATACTGTTAGGTAGAACATTGCAAATAAATTATAGTATCAACAGAACAAAAATCTTATAGTTCTAATTTGTAAAATTGATCATTATTTTTGATAATCTAACAATAGAGCTGATCCAATGTCAAGTGAAATGCATACTATGTGTGACAACTATTATTGTAAAATAAATAAATGTACATGAAGCGATAAGCAAAGTGTTGTGTTGTAAAGGAGATTATATATATTTTTAATTTGTATTACGTATAATTTGATTAAATTGAATATCTAAATCCTATTAGGTGCCATTTTTAGCACCATACATTTGTATAAACGTGTTTCTAACGCAAAAACAAAAAGATAAGATGTATGAAATAAAAGTTACTATTATATAAAAACCTGATGCTAGTTAAGAATTTTGTATGCCTAGTATTCAGATTAAATATCTTATTTGTTGTTATAACTTATTCAACACAAGGATATCAGAAAACTATCACCGGATATGTGAATGTGGAAAAGTGAGATAAAAAAAGTAGAGTTTACTATTTTTTTATAAATTGTGGAATAGGCAGTTATAAAGTATGAGGTTGGCAAAACCTTCCAAAATTATTTGTGGTACAAATCTTGATCAGCATTGACTGGTTGTTAAAGAAAAGAATCTGAGATTTCCGTTTATTGTTGAAGTTTTATCAAAAGAGTTATCAATATTCACATGTTATCAATAACATGTATATTATTCTCTTATATTAGGTACACTTCTGTAGTTTTGTTATTTGTTCAATTTATTGACCTACTCCTGTAAACCAAACCATTATAAATATAACCAGAATTTTACTGTATTTTGTTAACTTAAAAAAAATATTAAATGTATCCAATTTTAATAAAAATACCTAACAGATTCGTAAGAATGAGTATGAATAGCTGCTAATGTGTTTCTTTGTTGTTACTAGTTTTTATATGTTTCCTATTTTCTTCAGTCGCACATCTGATTGTATGTTGTAATTTATCTCATGGTGACTTCTGTTTCAAAAAGGAATAGTAGAGATCAAGTTCTTGTTTGTATAACATTTTATGTCTGAGATACGTGAAACAAAATAAATGAGATCTCATAATTTTGTACTTGTTTGGATTCCTTCCTTTTCAAGGCTGTGTACAAAATATAATAACAGTAATTGGATTTTATGTTACCAAACACCATTTAAATAGATTGTTTTAAACCAAGTGCAAATTGCATACCTACCATATTTGATTTGATCCGAAAAAAATGTGATAATTTCGGATCATTTATGTTGTATTATTCAATATGTATAGATGCAAAACTACAAGGCATGTTTATAAGTACAGTACCATTTTATATATATATATACACACACGTATGTGGAGAAAAAACCAACTTTAGTAATGATTTTTAACACTTTTATACTTAATTGCAATCAATGTCATAATGGAAAACAATCTTTTGTAAACTTATCATAAAGGTTGCATCTAATTTAACACCAACTGAAACACAATAATTTTGATGCTATTGTCGTCATTGCGGTATTTACCCTCAAGATACTTTTTTAGTTGCAAAATCCTGTGGTAATAACTGGGCGCTACATTAGGGCCGTATAGAGGATTATTAAATTATTTTCAGCCAAACGATGTGATAAAATTTTGAGTTCAATTTGTCTCATGTTGACAAACTTTTTTCCAAATATATATAATGTTCAATAAAAATTTGGTAAACACTTCTTGAGACTTGAAGAAACTCCCTTGATAATTTAAAAATTATAACACTTGAAGAAACTCCTATGATAACAAAATAATTATGAAACATCTGTTAATTTTCACTTTTTCTTCAGTGACCCACTGGGAGTTGTACACTCTGTTTTCTCATCATGAGTCTTTTTCCACTATCTTTTAAAGCTCTTATTCATTTGTGTGCCAGTCCATCAATCATTATGAGTTGTCTGTTAATTTCACAACTCTGACAAAATTTCAACTGTTTTCACACATTTAGTGCTAAAAAAAACAAACAAGTTATTTCACAGTTGGCGGGATTCTCAATTGACGAAGGCATTTTAAATATGCACAGACATGTGTTAAGCAAAATTAATTTTGTACCTTGCCTGCCAACAGATTAAAGTAATGCGCACAGGAGTTACTAAATAATTTGCCAGACGGTACGGTACTTACGTAAAAAAAAGCTTTATAATATTGAAGGTGAGATTAATTCAATAAAGATGATTATACCGTGCAGGTAGAATGGAGTGAACAAATCTACTTGCTCTTTAGATTGGATATATCACATTATTTCTTTATCTGAGTTTGATGAGGAATATAAGACACCTGGCTCTAGGTTATTAATCTGTCAGCAGTGTTTGTTGCTCACACAATGGGTAATACATGATTTTTTTATGATTAGGCTTTAAATGAAGAGTAAAACCAGGTATAAAACAATGGTTTTTGTTACAAATATTTTGTCGTTTTTAAACCAATAGCCCAAGTTTATTGTATCTTCTAAAGCTGTTGGTGCATCAAATCATATTCGTTTTATGTATGTATCTTAACTTTTATTTTGTAATATTATTTCTACTCCAATAAACTGTAAAAAATACAATTTATACAAAAGACTATTGTTAAGGCTATCTGGGCCTAGATCAGGTGGACAAGGCAAATTCGTCTCTTCATCACTGGATTTTAAATCGTCATCTAGTATATCACAAATGTCCTAATTTGTAATCCACTTGTACTTGCAGCCGTCATAAAAATAAATAGTACTAAATGAATAATTCATGCATTGTTTCAACACTATAACCTAGCAACTCAATTAAAAATTAGTAAAAGTTACATATTTTCACGTGAAAATAAGGTCTAAAACTGATTACATTATCTAATTACACTTTACCCTCATATTTACAATAGATTAAAAAATGAAACAAACTTGTATTACAGTGAAAACAACAATAAAAGTACAAAAAGCCTGACTGACAGTGGCTTTACTAGTTTGTTTACATCAGCATACAATCCACTCAGCTGGAACATTTATCAACAAACCAGTAAATATACTGCGGAAAATGGCTCCAATATTGTGTCAAATAGTTCAAACTATCCCCAAGAGGTAGCAGCACAATGCAGAGTCAGTAGAACCCACCAATCTAATCTCATATGTCAGTGAAATGAGACGTAGTACGCCAGCCATGACGTAGTAAGTAGTGCAGTGCCCATGTTTCGTCCGGAAAGAGTTAACTACACTATTTATTAGGCTACTGTTTGGAAAACACACTGATTAGTAGAAAAATACTGATTGATTTATTTAAGCTAAACAGATCAAACCGATGTATCCCTTCTCTTGTTTGTTGGTAAAAAAGTTCATCACTGACTATAAACAATTTGAAGAGATTTGATTATAAACGTTTGCCATTGGAGTATTACTACTAATTTATTTATTTATAATTTTATGGCCTACATTGGACCACTTTAGTCACTTTATATTTTCTAGTCTTTCTTCTTTTATCCACCCAATATTTCTTCATCCTTTCCGAGCGTAATTTCCTTTCCAACCTCCGGAACCACTCTTCCTATTCGTTTTGTTTCTTTTCAGCTGTAGTGTAGAGTGTTTGTCATTTAATATCTTTAATGTGTTTGTCTTGTGTTTTAAATCCTCTACTGTAATGTGTAACTCTCTTCATATCTTCCCTTAATTCTGTGATCCATTTAATGTCACTTTTACTATACCACAGTTTTTCTACTATTTTCCTGCTAATTCTATTTTTCAGGTGTTCTCAACAAATGCCCCAGGAATGATATTCGTTTCTTTTTAATTATACTTGTAATAGGTTCTATATTTTTGTAGACTGTTTCATTGGAAGCTAGTCTCCAAACTCCGTCTACTTGATAGTTTTTGTTTAAGCAAGTTCTGACTATTCTTCTCTCCATCTTAAAGAACCTTATCTATTGCAATAGTATTTGTTGTTTTAAATATTGTTTCACTTGCGTATGTAATTTGTGGCAGAGCAACTGTTTTGTAGTGTCTTAATTTTGTATTTATTGAAAGACATCTTTTATTATACGTATTCTTAGTAGCATGTTTAATCTTAGTTAGTTTGTCTATTTTACTTTGCCAAGATGGTTTTTCATTCAGGTTATAAGTGATTACTTCTCCTAAGTATTTAAATTTCTGCACAATTTTTTATATTGTGGTTGTCCAACCTATTTTATTTGCAAGTGGAGGCTGCGTTAATAAAACTTCTGTTTTTTCAAACGATATCTTTAAACCAATTTTCTGAGCTATATCTTGTAAAGATTTAATTTGCTGTTTTGTTTCCTGAATGTCATTGGCCAAAAGAGCTAAGTCATCAGCAAAACCCCAAACAGTTCAGATTAATGTTGTCCCTTTGATATCCAATCTTTATGTTTTTTTGGTTATTTTTTTCCCATTCCCTCATGACGTACTCTAATGCACAGTTAAAAAGAAGCGGTGATAATCCATCACCTTGTCTTAAGCCAGTCTTTATCTGAAATGGTTCTGAAAGTTCTCCTCTAAACTTTATTTTAGACTTTGTACTAGTTAATGTTAGTTATATTAATTTAATTAATTTGGGGTGAAGTCCAAAATGTCTCAGTATTTTTAATAGTGATATTCTATGAATGGAAATCATAGGCTTTCTTAAAATCAACAAATGTTATCGAGAGTTGTTTATTTCGTTTTTTTATAATATGCCATAATTAACTTTAGTGTAATTATTTGCTCTGTACAACTTCTCCAAGGCCCTGAATCCTCCTTGGTATTCTCCAAGTTCTTGATCTAGTTGGTCCTTAATCCTGTTGTAGAGAATCTTTTAAAAATCTTATAAGTACAATCGAGGAGTGATATACCTCTATAGTTATCCGGATTATATCTGTCACCTTTCTTGTGCAAAGGATGAATTATAGCTATAGTCCATTGATTGGGGAAATTTCTCAGTAATCCAAATTTTCTGTAGTATCATATGAAGAGAGGTATGACTAGATACTCCAGCATACTTCCACACCTCTGCAAACATTTGGTCTTCACCACCTGCTTTGTAGTTCTTCAATTCTTTAAGTACAGTTTCACCTTCTTTTACTGTAGGGGGGTTAATATTTACAGGTTTGGTTTTTATTGGAGTATTAGTGTTGATTTCCAAAATTTCCTCCGGTTCCTCACAATTTCAGGAGTTCCTTAAATGCTTCTGCCATTATTTCAGCATTCTCCTTATTGTTATGTGCAGTTTTTCCATTTTTGTTTTTCAACAATAATGTCGGAGGGCTGTACTTTTGTAATTGTGTATGAAAGGCTTTGTAATAGTCTCTAGAGTTGGTTTTATAGTAATTCTTCTCTATAGAGTTAATTAACTGTGTTTCATATTGTCTCTTACATTTTTCTAATAATTTTGGAGAATAGTTTCCTTGTGTTCTTGAGGTTATTGGCATTTTCTTTGGTTTTATGAGATTGAAATTTCAACCAAGCCCGATGCCTTCTTTCATGCACTTCGTCACAGTCGTGATTTCCACCAAGCATGTTTTTTCCTTGGATTTAGTGGTGCCAAATTTGTTGCGTGTTCTTTGAGAATTTGTTTTATTTCCTCCAAAATTTTCAGTCAACTTCATACCTTCTGTAACTTTTCTATATTGTTCATTTTGAATTAGTTGATGAGGGTCCAAATGTTCTTTTCTTCTTCTCATCTGTTTGTTGTCTCTTTCTTCTTAGTGGAGTCAACTTGATTTTAATTTTTATTAAGTAATGGTCCGAACCTGTATCAGTTCCTCTTCAGCACTTTGACATTGTAGATCTCCTTGTGGAAGAATTTATCCATGCATACGTGGTCTAATTGCCATTCCCCCCTTTATCCAGTCTGGATGTTTCCATGTCTTAAGTTTGTTTGGCTTTCTCTTAAAGTATGTTGATTTAGAGATAAATCCATGAGTTCTGCAGATTTCTATTAATCTTTGTCCGTTTCTATTTGTATGTTTATAGGCAGCCCATTTTCCAATTACATTCGATATTTCTTTTCTTGTCCTAACTGGGCATTAAAATCCCCTATCAAAATCTTTACATGCTTCTTATCAATCTGACTTATAGTTTGATCAGGAGGTCCCAGAAAATCCTCCACCTCTTGCATAGTCCTTGTCAAACGGTTTTTTCTCATTAGTGGGGGCGTGGGCATTTATTATTGTATATATTTTGGTGGCAGTCTTCAGGTTTAAAGTTGCAATTCTAGGTGATATAGCCTTAAAATCAATTACAGAATCTATTATCTTCAAATTCACTATAAATCCTGTACCAAATTGTGGGCACTGTACCATGGCCCTTTGTCCTGGTTTCCCATTATAAATTCTATACCCCTGAGGACTCAAATGGGTCCTCTGTAGTGTTTCTCATTTCCTGAAGCCCCTGCCAGTAGAATATTCTGCTGGTCCAATTCATCTGTGAAGTTCTTGAGTTTTCCTGTCTTCAGTAGAGAATTGATGTTGTGTGTCGCAATATAAGTGATTGATTGTGTTTGATTTTATGCATCTGAGTTTTATAAAATGGTAACTTTGAATGCTCCGACTCATTTTTGCCTTCTAGGCGACTACCCACCGAATCCGATGTAGTCTTCTAATTACACTAATTATAGCTTTGATGTTGAAAGTTTATTAACTCCAAAATACTTAAAATATTGAACCTAATTAAAAAAGTTCAACATTAAACTTTTTATTCTTTAATCAAAAAACTTTTAGTTCTGTACTGAGTTTAACCATTGTTATCAATATTTTTTGGAAAAAATGAGGAAAACCCATGGCTTCAACTTAATTTAAACAGAATTTGATAGACATGTAAATGAAACTTTGGTTGTTTTTCTTTATGGAGAAACTAAATTAAATAAATTTGAATACACATGTCTGTCTTTTAACACTTCTCCCTACAACAGAGATATAACTCCAAAAAAGCTCTCCCTTTCTGAAGTATTTGTAAGAAAGAATAGAAAAATCTGTAACCTTTTCCCATTAAGATTCCGAGGGAGCCCCAAATTTGTCAATGCTGTGCACTATGTTTTGGTAGACAGTTACTTTGCCACTAATTTTGATTGTTTACATGTACTGCTACCTCTAGATTTTGTCCAAACCATTTGAATGTAGTTTCACTGTTAACCCTTTGTTGCCCAAATATAGTAAAGATGTTTTAAAATGTGATTCAGTGTTATTTTTCTATTTACCACTCATCAAAGGTGTAAATAATATATATATTTTTTTAACCCTTTGAACGCCGATATAAATGTAGTATTTTTTTAGATTACGCTCATTTAAGGTGAAAAAATAAAAATAAAAATTCCTTAAAGCTATTTTTTTATTCATTCCTAATGACTAATAGTCACACACAAAAATAAATTTTACAAAAAATGTAATTACTTGCATTAAAATAATCACATTTTTTCATAATAATGGATATTTATATCAAAATCAAATTCAGGTTACAGAGTAATAAATTACATGTGATGAAAAATATGAAAACTATGTACAAGGATAAGAAAACAAATAAAAGTGGTATATGCTGATCTGATTAGTTTATAAGTTCTGATAATAGATTTAGGCAGTTGTATGGTAAACTTCAAAACACAAATCGGAATGAAGCCATGGGGGTCTCGAGACATGACTTGCAGCCATAATTCAAACAACAGAAAAGATACAATAAAAACTTGATTATAACACCTAAAACATGGTAAACAATAACTTTTTACAACTGTTTGTATAAGGAATGGCAACGCAAGAACACTTCCCAAAGGCACAATGCGTTCTCTACTGATAGTCGGTAATGGCGGATAGTATCGTCATCGGCGTACAGACGGGAGTAGGAGAACAGCTGCCAGCAACAAAACAATTTATTGTTTACCTACTGCGGCCAGCTGACAGCTGCAACTGGATTATTTGGTTAAGGCAGTACATTACTTAGTATTGTGGCTTAATATATTGAGCTTATAAACTTAAAAAAAACAGTAATAAAATATATTTTTATCGATCGGCGGATTATTTCATCTTTGGCGTTATAAGACCAAAAAACATCGCGGATTATTCCGTCTACGGCGTGCTAAGGGTTAATTTCATTCATGGCTAAATACATATTTTGTATATGGTACTGGTAAGTACCGTTGGGCTATGAGACAAGTAGGCTTACAAACAAACTTACAATATCAAAGACTAAGAACTTTATTAGGTAAATACAATTTAATTAGTCATGAAAACATAAGGAAAATGTACTTTACTGTCTTTATATTCAGTTTAGGTTACAAATGTAACCCATGATATTCAAAAGAAGCAGTTTTTTTTGTCGTTGCAACATAAAATAAACGCCACAGTGACTGCACTTTGAATAAGGACGGGATTGGATTTTTTTCAAAGCACACATTTCACATCTTCCTCTAACTCCTTCAGTGAATGTTGGCAGTGCACTCCTAAGTTACCTAATCTCACATCGTTGGACACAGATGGCTCCTTGGCCCCGTCGCTTGTTTGATGGTTGTTGAGGTGATTTGCTGGTGCGCTTCAAACTTCCCTTCTTACAGTTTACTTCACATTTGGACATAAGGCCCAGAGCGACATTTGCACCGAAAATCAAGTAATGGAGGCTTCTCACCCGTGAGATGCGACAATAGACCACAATAGCTATTCACAAAAGCTATGTCCAAGATACCCCAAAAAATCCTTTGCCACCATTTCTTGGATCGCCGATGAACACCATAACTTGCTCGTAGTTGGTCAGCATGGTCTACACCCCCCATGAACTGGTTATAATCCTTGATTACTGTTGGAGCAGTTATTTTGTGAGTTTTCCCTTTATCATCCTTTCTATCTACCAATGGTCATTTCACTTCCGTGGTAGTTTGATGCTAAGAAAAACACTCTTTGTGTCCCGCCATTTGAAGAATGTGATACCATTACAGCAGAGCAGGTCTAGCAAGAGCCGTGGGCCAAAGATGCGCAGTAGCCTAGAGGTCAGATGTAGGAGTGGGGGGTAGCAGCCGGCTCAGTTCACTGCTGTCAGGCGTTGGAGTCGTGTCGTTCTGTTGTGCTGACATCTAGCGTTCACGTGGCCGTGCTCGTCGTTGTTGTATGTGTTATATAGTGGTTGTGTTATTGTTGTTTGTACTCATATTAAGTTGCTGTCGTTGTAGGTGTTATATAGTGGTTGTGTTATTGTTGTTTGTACTCATATTAAGTGCTGTCGTTGTAGGTGTTATATAGTGGTTGTGTTATTGTTGTTTGTACTCATATTAATATGGAAGCTCAGCAGCACCGTAAACTAATTGGTGGACGAAAAAGTATTGCATAGCCAAAGTCGAGAAATCATTGCAAATGTGTACAAATTTATGAAACGTGAAGCTGAAACTGGAGCTGCAATACATTTAAAAAAAATTCAATGTCGTGTAGCGGAAGCCGGGTGTATCACTGACGTCTGTAAAGAGAATTATTGCAGAAAGCAAAACCGTTGTTCAGACTGAAACCCAGTTTACTACGCCAAATAAAAAACGACATAGAGTAAAGAACAAAACGGAGTTAGATGAGTTTGATTTGTTGCGTTGTCAGGCGAACTGTAAATGAGTTCCACAAAATCAATGGCGAACGACCAACAGTAAAAACTCTATTACCAGCTCTCAGAGAAAAAAATTAATTTTACAGAAAGTAAATGGTCATTAGGTAAGGTTTTACACAAGCTAAACTTTCGCTGGAGGAAATCAAGTTAATAACAGGAAAGTATTGGTTGAAAAAAAGTGATATAAGGGAACTTCGTTTAAAATATTTGAGAAATATCCAGAATTAATCGATCGGAAGGTAGGCCAGTAATCTATATGGACGAGACCTACGTTCATTCTACACACACAAAACCCTTGAGTTGGAGTGATGGAAGCGAGGCAGGTTTAAAAACCCCTATTAGTAAGGGAGAGAGAGAATAATAATAGTTCATGCCGGTAACAAAGATGGCTTTGTAAATAATGCACTATTGACGTTCATTTCTGGAAAAAAAACGGGGATTATCATGGTGACATGAATTTCAGCAACTATGAAAAATGGATTACGAACACAATTAATTCCTAACATACCCCAAAACTCAGTTATTGTTATTGATAATGCACCCTACCACAATGTGCAGTTGAAACCCAGCTCCCACGTCAAACTTTAAAGGCAGACATGATACAGTGGCTATCAGAACAAAACATACACTTTTGTAAAGAAATGTTAAAACCAGAATTGTACTCAGTTATTAAAGAAAATAAACCAAAGTACAAAATGTTTAAAGTAGATGCTATTCTGGCAGAAGCCGGCCATTCTGTTTTAAGGTTACCACATACCACCCAGATTTAAATCCTATTGAAATGGTATGGAGTTTACTTAAGGAAAGTGTAGCCAAACGAAACGTTTCGTTTAAATTAGCTGAAGTTCAACAACTGGTAGTAGAGATATGTAGCCAGATACTGAGAACAGTGGAGTGCTCGTGTGAACCATGTAAAAAAAGTGGAATGGATTACTTGGCATTAGAAACCGGAAAATTGACGAAATTAGTGAACAAATAATAATTAATTTGGGAGAAGATTCCGACACAGAAGATGACAATGATGACAGCCATCCAGAAAGTGATGATGAACAATGGATGACGTGGACTTGAGTGGAATAGAACCCCTGATTTAAATAACTGTAAGTTTTTTATTTTATTTAAATAGTTCTAGGATTTTATATAGGTTAGATAATATTATTTCGTCATATATAGTTTAAAGCCATAGATGATGTAATTACTAATATTAATATTAAGGAATAAGTAGTTATGACGGCGGTTAGAATGTGGTATCTGTGAATAGTGGTTGCTTGTGAGCACGTCGGCGCCGCTCGGCGAGGCCAGGCAGGCGGCTTAGTGCTTCCCTCACTCTCGCCCCTCTATGCCTTACTCCACTTCCCCTCTCGCGCCGGTCACGGCTCTTGCTAGAACTGCTCAGTTATACATGAAGTTCTATGGTCCATGTCTCCTCTTTTGAGCTTCTTATCCTCAAGGATGTTTTCAGGCAGTCCTTTTCTATTGGAGCGTATAGTCCCACAGGCTAGTGTTTTCTCAGATTTCAACTTTTCCAACAATGGTAAACTGTTGAAGTAGTTATCGAAAAACAACAACTCTTGAACTTTCCTCATTCGTCCTCTGTCAGTGCTAATACTACTCGCTCACCAAGACTGCAATTCTCATATTTTGCTTCCCAAGTTTCATTCTTCCCTTGGTAAATGCTAAATTGTTTTATATAACCAAATTGGTCAGCTAAACACCATAGCTTGTAGCCTCGTTTGATCGGTTTTAGTGGGTTATACTGCTTTCATAGTACTTCGCCCTTTGAACAAAATCATTGATTCGTCAATAGACAGTTGTCATGTTCCATGGTAGGATTCCTTGAATTTTGTATTCAAAGACTCAATTAGTGGTTTCAGTTTGTATAATTTATCTTTGTTATTTGCAGAGATTTGATGGTTATCGTTTACATGTAAACAAGATAGTATGAAATCAAATGGTTTCGTGACATTGATCTCTGAACAATTTTCACTTCTAAATCCTCTGACACGTTCCAGTAATGCTTCCAACTAGGCAACTTATGGTAGCCCATCATGATATTGATTCCAATAAAAAATTTAAGACCTCGTGTTCTTTTAGGTTCAGAGTTTTTCCTTTTTGTGTACCATATAAATTAGACTGATAACTCCTCTCAAAGCACTTGATTACGAATTAAAAAAAATAATCTGTGTGAGTCTGGCAGTCATCAAAAATACCCTCTACCACTCCTTCATCTAAATGGAATTCAGGAATTTGAGTTGTTACATACTACCTTTTTCCACTTCCTGTTTGGTAAAGGTAATTTTTGCTTTTACAGTAACGCATATTGGTCCCACTAGTACTAGGTATTGAATTTGTAAGGCAATCATTACTTACGTTAACAATGTCTTGAACATTAGGACTACTTTCTTCTTCTAAGCAAATTACAGTATCATTATTTGATTCCTCTTCAACACTTCCTTCTTCAATCAAATTTTGTAAATTTGCTTCAAAAACGTCGTCAAATAAGTTACCAGTAGCCTTACGATGTTCATCACGTTCTAAAACCTCAGAAACATCCTCATCATCCGACTCCAGATCTGTGTCTTGATTATTGTCCAAAGGCAAAGTTCCTCCAACACAGTAATTATTTCTCTGTCACTGAACAAATATTCAGCCATTGCGTTATTAGTATTTTAGTTTTTAATAGTCTACTAGTAACATTACAGTAAAATAACACAACACATAAAAACTGTCAATTACCACAATAAACATTAGCACAGTACATATTATCAAACATAACCTCAAATTAATGTAAGCAACAAGAGCGTTGGACAGCCCAACGGTACTTACGAGTACCACTCACTATTTTGCATATAACAATCTGTTCAATTAACAAAACTGTGAAATGAAACGTTTTTACATCATTATAAATACATTATCAATCACTAAAACATAAAATAACTGAGAAAAGTAAACAAATAAAGGCCTGGGATGGATAAAGAAATTGGGTTGCTAAAGTACTGGTCAAAACACATGCACCAGTCACTTTGTTTCACTGTCAGTCAGGTTTAGCCAGAACATATATTGCCTGGAAACCAAAAATTCCCTGCTCTTTAGAAGGTACTTGTGAGTACCAATGGGCTGCTGAACGTACAAACCCATTAATAACATTCACTCATTGAGAAAAAAATACTGGTACTTGCAAGTACCGTCGGTCAACAAAGGGTTAAATGAATCGTAGAAACTGTTGTCTCGTTGCTTTATAAACAGAAAACTACTTTTGTTCTATCCACGTTAGACATTTTAGCTGTTCCATAGTATTATTAAGACATGTTAATAGTTTGTTCTTCTTATGACAGTGTATTTCGTACAGTAAAATGGATGTTGTAAATGTTACAAGTTTGTACCAAAATTAATTTTTAAATTTAAACATGTTTATGGGAAAAAAATTGAGTGTGGGAGATAAAAGTGACTACTCCACAAAATTGTTGTTGCATAATTTTTAATACTTTACATTACATTAATCAAAACACTGTAGAAATTTGGAACTAACAAATGTCTAGAAAAAACACTATTCGGAAACTTTAGGATTTCTTGCCTGTGGTTGACCATAGAGGTACCATCTATATAACTGTTTCAGCTGTTTCTTGTCCAAATTTGACTTAACATTTGCTAAAAGACTAGTTGTTAACATCTTTGGAATTTGTATGTCGTAGTACACCAAAACCTGAAAAAGATCAGAAATAAATTACCTTTAAATGATATGTTCCATACTAATTTATTCTTTTTTTTTAACAATGCTAAACAGACACAATTTTGTTAATATGTTTTAAATCTTATAACATGTATTTACAAACAAACGAATGTAAGTATAATATAGACACAACAGATATGAAAAACGTGACCATATGTTTAATAAAATAACACCATGATAATTAAGAAATTATTTTCTACAATAGTTTTAGGCTTATATTACAAAACTAAAACATTTCACAAAATACAATTTGAGGTTTAAATTAAAATTCTTAATAGGCCAAGGCCACTGATATGAAAAATAGACAATCCTGGCTTTGGATGATAAGTAAGCGAATTACAACTCAGGGATTGACTGAAAAACATAAATCGAACTGAATATAAAACTTTCTAGGAATAGTATAAACTTAATATTGTTATTGTATAAAATGTGGATTTGTAAATGAAAAATTGAAAATATACGCTGTACAGTTTCATATAACCAAATTCAGATTGTGTAATATCATAAATATTTTTAACCCATTAGCATGCTTAAAGTGTAAACTGCCAGAAATAGCAGTACCACAATCATGCTATGATGAGACCATCACTGAATAGACTGTGAATTCTTCCTAAATCTTATCCATCATATATTTAAGGTTTGGCATAACTGCATAAAATATTATTTTACTTTTCTGTATCAAGCAGATGTTTTAATGATCATGAGTAGAACGTTAGGTGGTGCAGTGTAAAATGGCACATAGAGTCTATGATACTTGTATTTAGGAAGGAATAATCAGTACTTTAGTATTATCTGGAGGCCACGCTGTCCCCACACACGTACTACTTGTTATTATAAGCATATAAGTAGGTTTAGATTAGGCTATCATAAATATGTTACTTATAGTCCAAAGTTAAAGTTAAGCTTTACGAGTGCTCACATGATCTGTGTTAGAATTTAGGTACTATCTCGAGGGATGTTTTTCTTTTTCGCCAGAAGTGCGGGTTAACACTAATAAAGCTGACACTAAATGGGCAGTGACATTTCTGATTGGTACTTGCCCGACCTCAGATCACATCCCAGATTGTCCAAATTTTCTGACGTCAAACCACGTTGTACAATCTGAGGTTGGGAAAGAATCGATCGGAAATGCTCCTGGCCATCTCTGTGGGCTTCGGTGGCGCCTTTGGCGCCATCCCGCATTTCTGGTTATAAAATGAAAAAAAAATCCCTCAAGATAGTATCTAAATTCAAGCTCAGATCATATGAGCGCTTTTAAATGTTAACTTTAACTTTTCCTAATTATAATACGTATGTATGTATTTACCTAATAGAGTAATAACAAATAGTAGATAGGGACAGTGGCCTCTGGATAATACCAAAGTACCAAATAATCTTTCTAGAAAACACATGAATATTCAGTAAATGAACATAATATACTAAATGTTGTTTAATTTCTGTCAGCATGCTTTCACTTTATTTAAATCTATTTTAAATTTAAATGAGAAACATTAAGATCTGAATATTCTAACCTCAAATATATTCTTAATTTCTTAGACATCTCTTAAACCATGAATTCCATAGACTTAAGTTCATATTCTCCCTACATAAATGTTTCATATGAAACGGTTTGAACACTGCAGAGTTCAGACACAATAATGAAAAAGCCAAAAACACAAATGACGAGGAAAAAGTTTAAAAAAATAAATAGTCTAAGAGAGTTGCATTACAAAACTCATCCAGTTTTGCAGTAAAAAAGCTAAATTTTAAAAGAATGTCTCCAAAATATAAATAACAATATGGCCTGTGTGGAGATTAGTTATTCTAGTGGTACCACAAGCACGTGTAGAGCAAGGTATGATTATTCAATTATTAATTACACTCAGCACTTCAATAACAATTCCTATAATCTTCATTGTAAAATGGTTTTCTTCTGTAGGACTATAATTCTGATCCAGTTACCTTAAACCCTCTCCCGTACACATTAAGTAGTGGTGATGGGTCTGTAACAAGACCTTACTTATCCCACTGCTCAAGCAAAAAATGTAGCAGTAACTTTTTATTTAATACTAAAGTACTTTTACCTTTAAGCTAAAAATGTATTTTTAGATGAAAACTAATGCTGACTAAAGTACCACAATGCATTTTAAAGGTATTTGTTAAAGTGGTAAATAAAATAATTTTAGTTTTTTTTATCTCCATTTGTGAAGTAACTTTTATTTTGAATGTTAAAGTTGCATTGCAAGTAAAATAATTTGAAAACAGCATATTTATTGACCAATTTATTGTCTAAATTCATGGTCTCATTCGTTGAAACTAATGTTATGACTTGAACTCGCTGTTTATGACGATACTAAAATATAACAGCAAATAACCATGTGCAGAAATGTAACAAGAGAAGAGAAATATTCTGCAACTACCAACTAGTCGAAATGAACTAACATATTGCATAGTTATGAATGGCGGGCCTATTCGGACCAATTATACGGGAGGTGGCGTTTAGCCAGCAAGTCGATTTGGGCCAAAACAAGACATTTGAAATGTTTGTAGGAAATGCCATTCAGAACACAACAGGAGTGAGTCAATATGCAGAATGATATTTCTGTAGCTTGGACTCAGTCTAGATAGAAAGGATAGAGCTGTTCAGAACAGATGTTTATCTGGATTGATAAGATGGTAGAACAAGGTCCAACAGGGCTGATCACTGGCTGCCTGAAATAATTTCCTACTACAGCAATTCTTAAAGTACATACAACTCGCCTACCAATTGATCTGATGGATGACACTAGGTTATGTCATACCAAAGGTCTTGTAGTATGACCTATTGAACTCCAGCCATATGTGATATGTGACCAATTTCATGAGACATTTTCAAAAGTTTTAATTAAACCGATAAACATTTCATATTGACTGGACCAAAGTGCCTGTCTCCAGACTCAAATTTCTGCAAGGAAATCAGCTAATCCACATTTAATATGATAATTCCCCTTAACGTAGAATCTTGTGCCAATTTAATTATGGTTGTTTTGGGCAACTAAGTATTAAATTTAATGCTCACATTATCACGCCATGATATGAATACGAAGTTTAGCCACTAACAACAGATCATCAAATTAATCTACCCTGCCTTGATGTTGTAAACTGTTCTTGACTAGAGTTTCAAGTCAACTATATACAAAATTCCACAAGTAATTCTGGCAAACCATCTGTTTTGACTAGTAAAGCCTATTATTAGCTATATATATAATTCTTACTTGAATGCTACAGCTTTTCCTATCTGCAGGTTGGAAGAAGGTGTCTGCCATTTTCTTTATGATAAAAGCACTAATTTGATTTATGGACAATTCACAAGCAGATAGCCAATTTTTCAAATTAAACTTGTTTTTAAAATTTTGTGCTTTAGAGTTAACACTGCTTCTCCTAAACTCTTAAGAGTATAATGTTATGTATGAATGGGCTCAAAATAACAAAAATGAGAATTATTTTAGAACGCTTGTCACAATAAAAATTTTCTTTGTAGACTGAGACCTGGAATTTCACAATACAGGTCCTGTGAAATCAGAAAATTATTATAAGTATCACTAACAACTAAGATCGTCACCTTGTTGTGGAACGTGACGTATATGAAGCAAGGTGATGGTGCAGCCCCCGATTTCAGGGTGTACAAGCCAGCACAGAAAGTTGACACAGGCTCCTCCAAGTGGAACCGCACACTGTGCTTGTCCTGGTCCAGAATGTAGGTCTGCCCATTCCAGGAGCAAGCGATGATCTCATCTCTACCATCACCAATCACATCCAACTTGCTTAATGCAAACAGCTGGTGGTCTACTTGATAGGACCTGCACAAAAATCTACACATTCAGAATTGAATAAGTGGGTTATTTTACTCTTAAGCAAAATGATGAATTCCACTTTCAGGGTGTACAAGCCAGCACAGAAAGTTGACACAGGCTCCTCCAAGTGGAACCGCACACTGTGCTTGTCCTGGTCCAGAATGTAGGTCTGCCCATTCCAGGAGCAAGCGATGATCTCATCTCTACCATCACCAATCACATCCAACTTGCTTAATGCAAACAGCTGGTGGTCTACTTGGTAGGACTTGCACAAAAATCTACACATTCAGAATTGAGTAAGTGGGTTATTTTACTCTTAAGCAAAATGATGAAGCTCTACTTTCAGGGTGTACAAGCCAGCACAGAAAGTTGACACAGGCGAACCTCCAAGTGGAACCGCACACTGTGCTTGTCCTGGTCCAGAATCATCAGCACGTCAGTTTTCCATGCTTCATAAGCTGTAGGTAAGTGCTGTTTGCAATAACGTTTCTACTAGGCAATTCATATAAGATGGGTTGAGTGCTTGCTTTAAAACTAACATCAACGATTGAAAAGGTTGATAGTCTTGGGTAAATAGCTTTAATAAATTTTGTTCGATGTTTTTCTTTTGAGAGATACTCATCTTTTTTTTGTACGAATGATTAGATTGATGATTGACTTTTAGGCTGAAAGTCAATTGAGCTAGATTTTTCTGGTATTATCAACATCTGGCAGAGATTTAAATGTTGATTGCAAAGCATAATCACGATCAACATTCTGTTTTCAAATATCTGCAAGAGAATATGCAGACGGTACCACTGGAAATTGAATTTAAATCAAATTTGGGATGTTTTTCAAAATATGAGCCTTTAAGTTTGAAATTGTACCACAGTATGATATATCCAGCCCACATTGATTGCACTTGGCAATTTTATTATTAAAGTAATTATAGTAAAAAAAATCCAAATAGGACTGCCTTTCCTTTGATCCATTACAGTGAATATAATAACTTACCACTTCAGAAACTAAAAACTGAACAAAAATTGTAGACTAATAATATTACAATCATAAACTGGACACTTTCACTCACATGTCACAACTCAGTTTAATAACACAACATGAAACTCTAGTATTCATTTGATTCCAGTATCAACAAGCCTATGGTGACTAATGTCTAGCTTTCCCCACCACACTACATTATTCAGACGCCAGACATCGGTTTGGCGGTTCGGTTGCTGGTGGAAGTTAGACATTAGTGGATTCTTAGCATCAGATGTGCAGCGCATCAGTTTCAGAGTGACAACTAATGCGAAACATCAAATGTTGTTGTTGTTAGCCATCGCTATACATTACTGTTTTTGTTTTATGGCAATTTAAGGCCATGCCTACATAATTAATTTTTAACCACTGACCGAGAAGATCGTGGCCGATACTTAAACAGAATTCAAACATAACTCTTCTTCAATGATGAATAATAGTACATTCAATTTACGAATAAACACTATAACAGGATGTCAGAGTTTTTTCGCTTGCTCAGCCACTGTTTCTTCCATCGATTCAAAACTTGTTTTACCATTATTATTACGGTGTTCGTTTTAAGCTTGTTTTTGCAGTGGATTTTAGTCTAAGGAAAAATTTTAAGACATGTCTAAACAGTAGCACAAACACTAAATTAGATTCTTATTCTTACCAAATGATCTCCTCATTCTTAACAAACATTAGAGTGCCATCCAGTGTAGCCACAACATACGGTAGGCCTTTCTCCTTGGTGCTCTCAGGCCCCTCACTAACATCTGCGATTATCTCCGTGCTAATGCTGGGATTACGCATCCGTGACACCATTAACGGGTGATACTCGACAGACGACAGCAGAGGGTTCTCGTTTCTGTTGTACAAACAATTACAGTAATTAATATTGTTTATAAAGACGGAGACTTGGTTTAAAATAAACTATTAATTTATTGATAGTTCATTACAAGACAGAAATCATATTGGTTTAAAATGTAAATAGATAACCAAAGAGAATATCACAGAGCATTTGAATAAGATGAAACATTTGAATTGTTATATCCTATAAAGTGGTGGATCCAGGGGAGGTGCCTAGGCCCCCTCCGAAATAAAAAGTTTTTAAGAATTATTAATCATATTGTAACCATGAAAGGTTAAATAAACTCAAATTAATGAACTAAACTTTGAGTATGAGTAAACTTCTTTATAAATATTTTATTTTTTGTTGTATCAAAATGCAAAATCTCATATTACACTAAGAAAATGGTTAACTTAAAACAAAGTGGCCCCTCCCAAAAATCAATACTGGACCCACCCTTGATCCACAATATTTTATATTTAAATACTATTTGTATGAACCATATTCTAAATAAAATTTGATACTAAACAATTAAGTTATACAATTTTTGGATGTTAAATGAAATTTAATTTAATTTCAAGGATTTTAAATTCAAAGTATGTAGCTTGTCCTGTAATTTTATATTATTTAACCCTTTTGGATCAGCATTAAATTTATATGAGCGCCCTCTCATATCGCCTGGCCACAACAGTGATCATGGCTATTCTCTGTGTCGTCATTGATTTATGACCATGTCTTTCTAGTAAAAATACTTTTAAAACAGATCAACCTATAACTTGCATTACATTTTGCTTGGTTCGTTTAAAACCAATCAATAAATGTTCAACCTTAAAGCTAATCAAATTTATAAATTATTTGAGAATTTCATTTCAATCTCAATCTTTAAAGATCTGAAGGTCATATAGAGCCATTTAAATCCGAGTAAATGTGACATACATGGTTACAAAAAAGCTGAGTGGTGATGCAGAACACAGCCGAGCACCATGCGTAGCCTGGCGAGCTGAGAGAACAATCACATGAGAGAAAGATAAGTTTTGGTCACATTAGTGGCCTCCCAATTGCAAGAGCGAAGGAAACATGGAATTTGGTCAACTGTGAGAAGATTAATGTACCATTACATCGTACAAAAACTATATCTGTCACCACAATACACACAAAACAGAACGAGGAGAAATAACTATTGTATAGTACAATACATGGTAGGTAATATACCACATTCATAAATATGCATGGTAGCAAATCACAAAGCGTGGTAAAGAACACTGCAGTAAACGGATGAATTTATGGCCAGTGAGCAAAATTCTGGTCACAACATGAAAATCAGCTTGGAAATCTTTGACTTTTTTTGTATTAGAGCAGTTGCTGAACAATTAATCAGAGCTTCCACTTATACAGGACCATAGAGTTATATTTCCTGTGTGATACAGGTTAATATACAATGTCAAATAATGCAATATTAAACTTAAATTTTAACACAACATTTTAATACAGGTGAATTTCTATAACAGTGATCATGTTTCCAAATGTTTAAAGAAAATAAAACTTCATATACTACATAATTTAAAAAAAAGGAAAATAAGTAACATATAATTCCTGTTTTCTCAAATTTTTAGGATTTTCTTGTAAGATTGTTGGAACATTAATTAACGATAAAAACATAGTCATAAACATTAAATCAAGGGCTAGAAATAGTCTGCTTCTTTCTGATTATAAAATATTTTAGTCTATGGTACATTGAATGAAAACCTTTCTATCTGCTCTTCGCCCTCTTCCGAGCCAAGAATGATCTCTGGATTGATCTTCATGATGGTGCCACCTGGCTGGGCAACCAGTAGTTTAGGAGCTCCATTAGGATCATGATTTATTGCCAGTCCACCGATCTGGTTGGCACACTCCCACTTGTAGAGGCAGACGAGCCGGCCACCAGTTGCGTTCTGGACCCAGCGGTACGAGCGAACCACACGGTCCGTGAGTCCAACAACCATCTCCACGGTGCCATCCCCATCCACATCCTCAAGTATTATAACCTTTACATCATCAATTTTGTGATGAATAGCTTTAAACGGTAAAAAAACATCTTAAATATGTTCACAATAATTCTTACAAAAATTATTTTTATTTAAGATGTTTAGATTAATTTAATGGGACACTTTCTCTTTACGTATCTTGGGGAAATGATCTACCCCTCAACAAAAGCTTCTATAAAGACAGGTTTTGCACAAAGAATTAAAAAGAAACACTAAAAGCTGGGAAATCGGACTGGTACAGATTATTTTTTCAGATCATATAATAAGCAGGACGTAAAACCTATTTATTATTCTATCCTTCTATTCTTCTTAGAATTTTTTTTAAGATATCAAAAGTACTTGCCGTTTTGAAGCCCAGAAAGCTAGTATACTTGTACAGATTATTGCCAGTTGTGACGTGTTGATTGTGATTTGGCTCCCGGGCAGTGACATCGCTTGGTTCATTCTCTCCAGTCTGGACCTCATACCTTTCATCAGGTATCACTTATGATTATTATAAAATTTGGTGAATGCCGTAGCCGCATTTTTTGGTCTTACGACTGTTCTTACACCTGAGGGTAGATTTCAATCCTTGAAATGTAGTGTTACATCTTTTTGCAACATATAACAATGGCAAATTTCTGAACTCCTACTATCCTTTCAAATACATATTTAAAATTGAAACTTCAATATATACATGTACGAACTTTCTGAGTAAACGGAGGCCACCCTTTCAAAGCATGCTGCGTTTGTTATGGTGGGGTAAATTTATTGGAAATTTTGTATATTGAATTTGCTTTCATTAAAAATAGTTATCAATTTCAGGGAAACATACTGATCAATTTGGGTCGGTCAAGGACATTGGCTTACACATGTATCTGTGTGGCTAATTAATACTATCTCTTATCTTACGTTTTATCTTGTGATATTTATACCTCTCTCAAGTATTCATGATTGACATTCATATTCATATGACATTGATTCATGAACACTACAGAGTTTTTATATTTTACTAGGTACAACTTTGGTATTATGCAGCGACCACTCTTTCCCTATCTACTACACAATATTAAAAAATGCATATAGGTTATCATAAATATGTTACTAGTAGTACCAAATTTAAAGTTAACATTTATGGCACCAGCTTGCACTTATGGCAAAAAAAGAAAAACATCCCTTGAGATAGTACTAAAATTCAAGCTCAGATCACGTGAGTGTTTGTAAATGTTAACTTTAACTTTTTCTGTTTATAATACGTATGTATATATTTATATACTTATATTGCCTAATAAAGAATATTAGATATGGACAGAGTGGCCTCCAGATAATACCAAAGTACCTTTTACTAATCTGTACTATCTCGAAGGATGTTTTTTTTTCATTTCCATCCATGTGGGGTAGCCACAGTTTTCACTGACGGCTGAAGGCATTCCTATCAGGTTGTTGTCATAACTAACTCGTCCCTTTGACAAGTCTTTTTAAAAATTTTTCTTGCTGACAGTAATTTCTTCGGCCATCAGGGAAAACTGTGGCTGCCCCTTGAAAAGCATTTTTGAGATAGTACAGATATAAAATAAAAAACCTAAAGAGGGTCTAATTTTTAATACTTGAGACAGCGTATGAGCACTGACGCCACATGGGCCGATAGCTTTCACTTTAACTGTGTGCTGCCGGGCTCACATAATTTTCCTGATAGTAATTATTATGTTGAGTGAAAAACAATAACACATTCTACAATGAATTCGCCTAACCATAACAACCACATTGTAATGTGAATGGGTGACTTCTTTTTAATCAGGAAATACCTGTGAGTATGTAGGCTACAAATTCTTCAGGATTATGTTACAATTTAAGGTAATTGTTAATTAAAAACTATCATAGCCTACCTTTGTATTTGGTGGTATTCGCTGGACGTGTACTGGCTCCAATTTGACGTGAGCCGATTCTTCGCTGTCTTCAAATTTTGGATGGAGGCACAAACAAATATGACACCAACCATCTCCACAAACAATTACAAGAGCGTTACTACCACAGTTCATTACATCTCCCACACCGATTGCTGTTATCATTCCCAGATTACTGATTTTTTGCCAACATTTATCATGCTTGTAAATAGCTACTTCACCATTCATGTTACCCACAATTAGTTCTATTTCTCCATCATTATCAACATCACCTATTGCTATAGCATTTTTGCTAACTGAACCAGAGAACTCAAATTCAATATGATCAACAAAACAAACTGACCGCATTTTACCGAATACAGCTTTACATAAAATAATATAAAAAGTTTATTCTTCTAATCTCATTTGTATGGGTGCTCTTGATGCTGGTAAGAATGACTCCACTTCCTGCCACCTACTTGGGGGCCAAACAATGGCAGTAGCTTTTGCTGTGATAAGACCTAGTGAAACAGGGCCAAACAGGTTTGAATCCATGGAATGTCCAGTGTGATCACCCTCTATCCAACAATGTCCTTCTGGCACTCTAACAAAAGGAGTTTTATAACTGTGTGTATTGATAATATCACCTTCAAGTCCTACTACCCTCTTAATCAGTTTTTGGTCAGGATCTTTAGGAGATATAAGAGCTACAACATCACCTCGTGATACATCATAAAATCTTACAGCCCAACGATTTAAAAATACATAGTCTGTACCAGACGCTGGATTTAATGCTGGTTGCATAGAAACACCATCTACTCTAGCTACATAACCTACAACATCAACAAACGTTATTCCAATTGGCACACCAAATAAAAGTGCCTTAAAAAATAGTTTCATATAGGCTAGTCAATTTGATATTACTATAAAGAAGCAATAGAATAATATTTGATTACAATTTTCAGTAGTTTTACACAAAATATTACGTTTATAACCTAAAACTCAAAACAGAATTACGAAACAGTGGAACTTACTCAGATAAGAATACGATAAGAATATTATACGGTTTACTTTTACAAAGAGGGCTTTGAAGGCGTCATGAAGCCCCGAAGTACAATGCCATATGGTTGCTTCCATAGAAATATTGTTAGATGTTACATGAGTTGTGTATTGCATATTCAATACAATATGCAACATTCTGAATAGGTCTGATTTGTTCTGAACCTATATAAATTGTTAACATGAACATAACAATTTCGTAGAAAAGATCTATCAAATGTAATGTTAGCCATGAAAGATTCTAAGGATGGATGCCATGGAAAGCAATAAATAAGGATAGAAATATTTTTCTTGTCTCGAACTCGTCAGATATTTCAATAAATCTGAAATGAGGTGGGAGCCACGGACTAAAGAAACCCTATTATGTCAACATACATATTTTATAATGTGCTTCATGAGGAGTTGGCAATATTGTAGGTTCTGTTGTTTCTTCGACTTCTTGAGTATCACAATCTAACCAAAGTGGAGCAAAATAAAATTGTTTACGTCTTATTGGTAGATGCATGGCTTACTATTCTTCTGCTACTTATCCGTATATGTTAATTATATCTTATCTGTTCATATTATACGCTTGGACTAAGCGCGTGTTTGCCATTCTCCTGAATATTTTTATATTAGGTAGTATTTACCTCGCATATGATATAAATGTTGTAAAATTATGGATAATTTATAACAGCACAGTTGCTGCAATTGTCAGCATACAAATCTTATTTGATATATCATTTTAACAAGAACTTTAATGTAGCTTTTGGTACCCCTTTAACTGATACTTGTTCGACATTTATAACATGAAACGAAAACATTAAAAGGGCTTCAAATGATCAAGAGCCACCATGACAGAACTAACAATCCACACACTCAAAGCAAATTTCTTCTATGACATGGTAAAAGCGTGTGATAAAATTGTTGTGTTGATTGTTACAACAATCTTGTCTTGCCCAAGGCTCCTAGCCAGGCAGCATATTATTCACGCCTGTTATATTATAAAAACTTCACTGTGTGTAAAGTTTGCTCAAAATATCCTTAGCCAAAATAAAATATATTTCTGGAAGTTTGGAAAAAATGGAGTTACTAACAGTTCGAATGAAATCGCATCCGCAAATTATCCCCGTCTTTGTCAATATACAGACTTTACCAATAATCAAGAGGTAATGTATCAGACGGGTGTTGTGGCCAGAACAAAAATACGTCTATTGTAACAATTTTGGCTCACACACGATGATCCAAATCACATTTAAAAAGTTCAGGTTGGCCAATCATACCTTCCTTCAGAGTGTGTTTTGGACAAATTGAGGTTTTGAGGAAAGAGACGCGATGGGTTCACAGAGGATTATTTGCAAGTTTACAAAGATAATGGGTCCACATCAATCGAACATGGAAAGGACAGTGCAATTTTTAATGGGAAGCTTAGCGAGGATGAAGTGCTAAAGCGCACAACGAATTGGTATACTATACTATAGCCATCAATATAGAGTAAGATCCCTTGATTGTATGCTAATTGGTTAACATGGAAGACAGTGATTCGGAAAATGATGTTCTGGTCGTAAAGAAGTCACCACGGAAAACCCCTCAAAAAAGGAAAGTAAGACAGCACTACTTAACCTCTAAAGAGATTGACACATTTTTATCTGATTCTGAAAGCGAAGAAAGTATATTTTTTGGTGATGATACTTTTAGTGATCCTAATTTTTCTGAAACGTGCCAATTAAAAAGTTGTAAAAAAGAAGGCAAAAGAGCTTGTTTCTGTGGCATGCTTGTTTGTAAGGACCATTTTAACTCTGAAAAGTGTGTTTATGATGACCATTATTTTGTCAGTGATGATGACAATTTTCATAAAGATAAACCAGCTAAAAGAGAAAGCAAAGCCCTAAATTCATGTCCTAATAAAAAGGTAATAACTAGGCCTAAGCCTAAAAAGGCCGAAGTGATGAGAATTAACGTAACAATGGAAACTGTGAGACTTTAAACTGTGTTGATGAAATTTTTGCAGCATGCACACAGTGCCTATCTTTATTGTGCTATACTCATTTTATAAATAATGACATTTGTTCTAACCATGATCATAATAATTTCGATAGGCCTAATGTTATAGTACCAGAAATACCTGTCTCTGAAACGCCTGAAGACTTTGCTATGCAAGTATCGCGAAGAGATGAGCCTAGGCCTAAAAAAAGGCGTGAAAATAAACAGAAAGTTAATAAAGAACTTAGGAATCCAGGAAAAGGTTATATCCAACACCACTCCTGTAATTAAGTGCCACATAGAGTTATTAAACCAAAATGTAATGGCAATGCTTGTAAGCGGTCAAATAAAAAGTGTCATGAATTTACAGAAGAGCAAAGGTTAGAACTGTTTAATGCTAACTACAGTACGCAAAATTTACAATTGTAAAGAGAATATGTTGCAAGACTTATAAAAATAGAAGAGAAGAAAAGAAAGATGACAAAAAATGATGTGCTAAGAAGAACCAACACTTTCCTTTACTATTTGCCACTGCAAGGGAAGGCAGAAAATGTGTGCAAAGTTTTTTTTTTAATACTTTGGCAATAAGTGAAAATACCGTAAGAACTACTCTTGAAAAGTTGTAGCCAACTGGGGTGATAGAACCCGAAAAGAGAAGAGGCCGCTATTCCGTAGTATAAGATCTGGACCACCAGAAAAGACAAAAAATTGTTGACCATATTAACAAGTTTGATAGAGTAGAGTCACACTATGTTAGAGCAGACAGTAATAAAGAATACTTACACGAAGAACTGAGTTTGAGTAAAATGTACAGGGTTCTTTGTAAAGAGAATGAAGGAAATATAGTGGCTAGTATTAAAGTTTACAGTGAAGTGTTACATATAATGAACTTGAGCTTTCATCGTCCAAAAAAGATCAATGTGGTTTGTGTTTAACTTATAAAGAAGGTGATGACTCTGTTAAAGAGAAACTTAAAACTAAATATAAACAGCATATTGCAGAAAAGGAAGAAGTGAGAAAACTGAAAGATGAATCAAAGAAACTAGCAATGGACAACAGAGAACGCACTGCTGCAGTTTGTGATTTGCAGCAAGTCATATACCTCCCAAAAACCAATGAGAATTCTTAGCAGTATACAATTTTACAGTATATAATCTAGGTAACAAGGACTGCCAGTGTTTCACATTGCACGAAGCCATCAGTAATAGTAACAGTAATACTACTATACTATACTCTATACTATATCTCAAAAACGGTTTGGAGTTAGCTTACGCCAGTTTGAGAGTTTGGAAAGACACTAAAGGAAGACCAAAATACGTTTCTAACTCAAAATCGCCATTTTGTCACTTACGCCCTTTTGTGAGTTGACCGGTGAATATAGCTGTCTCAAACAATCCGGATCAGACACGATGGCAGGAGGCATTAATACCAGATGCAAAAAGTAGTGAAATAGATCTAAAAGTACTAATAAACTTGATATGAAAGCTTAATAACTATGAAACTAAACTAAGGAAATTGTCAATTAACCTTCACTAAACTGTAATGTGGCCTACAAGATCTCAGGCTCACATGACAGTTCTTGCTACTAAACGTAATTTTTCACGTTTAAAGCATGGAAAGATAGTTAACAATTAAAATGTCTCAAGACTTGGTTAGTAATGCTTGAATGCGGTTTATACCGGAAAAACTTAGACGGTAGTCATTAACGTAACAGGTTTTTAATCTTCCTTAAACTTATTTTGTCATATTCAGCAGTGTAGGCCTATTTCTTCTTAGATAAAACTACCTTTTTAAGGTCATTCGTGTTAAAGTTTTGTTTTTAAGTTTAATAATAGGAGGTGTAATACCTAAAAAACAAGGAAAAATATGGTACCGTTTACTTCATGAATTCTTCACAAAGTTTGTTGGTAGAAATGGGTATGTAATGCTAACTTTTCTAAAATAAACTATTGTTTAAAATTTAATTTAAAATCTAGTCTTCTTTGAGCTGTCATCTGTTAACAGTTGTCTGTCCACCTGGATTTAACCTTCTTAGTATTAAACTATAATTACGCGTTTTAAAACATGGCACTACGTCTTCGGCAGCCCCGTTAATAATATTGTAAAATTCTTTAATAGACACATTTTAGTTTAAATTACTGTCTGCAAGAACGTATTGCATACAATGTCTAGTTGACCAGCTTATAGTTTGATTTAAAATATTACCCTTATTATTTGAATATGTGCCCATACTATTTTTCTGGGAATACCAATACAAACAAAAGCACTTTAATACTATCCGGAGTATTTTTGGAAACATTTTTTACCGGGGACCTAAAATAACTACAATATTAGAAAGGACAGACTTTATTTTACTCACTGTGAAAACTACACTTCATTATGACGATCGGTTCTTGTTCTCTGTCTACCAAAATAAAGCGATGTCGGCTAGAAATTTTCCGACATCAGATTAAGTTGGATGACGGCACGTGATCTGAGGTCGGGAAAGCACCGATTGGAAATGCTCCTGGCTATTAGTGCGGGCTTTGGTGGCTCCTCCCCGCACTTCTGGAGGAAAAAAAAGAAAAACATCCCTCGAGATGGTACCTAAATTCAAGCTCAGTTCAAGTGAGCGCTCGTAAATGTCTACTTTTAACTTTTATATTTATAATACAAATAATATAAAAATAATAACCTTATAACAAATAATAGATAGTGACAAAGTGGCCTCCTCGCCGACATCGCTTCCTTTCGAGAGGCAAAAAAACCGATCGTCATAATGACAGGTAATTTTCACAGTAAGTGAAATAAAGTCTGTTCTTTCTAATAATGAAGTTTGTGCAGCTCTCTGGTAACAAAAACTGTTACAAATAGTGGCATCCGCATAGTACCGAAGTATCCAAGTGGTCATCATTACTAACATTCCAGCTCTCAAGCCTCATAAATAATAAAGGGGTGAGAAAGGCGAGATCTAAGGTGGTATACTCAAAGAATGGATATTAGTGAATTAACATTAATCGCTAAAATAAAATTTTAACTATTTAATCCATCTAATAGGCTATATATCTAACCGTAGCGTATGGTTTTGCGAGGTTCCAGAAAATATTGTGTACATTGAAACCCGTATATAAAATGCTAAAATGCGTATCCACGATCGTGTGAAAATAAATTGGTAAACCAATTCTTACTGATTTCGTTCTCTTTATGGCAATATATATATAGCCATAACCTGGACAGGTTGAGTAACGTTTATGTTAATTCTTTGTTGAAGTTCAACGATGGAAGGATTGTTGTGGAGGGAACAGAATTCTTCCGGACATTTGGCATCATTCAGTGAAAAAAAAATCAATAACACTACGAAACGTATTTTAACCTAGTTTGTAATTATGTGTTAGGTTAGTTATTACCTGAAGAAGAGACCAGATTGCAGATCCCGAAAAGTAGTGTTACCGGTACTGAGTTTTTGTTTCACTGAACGATAATTTATGCTAACATAATACTATAGACTTATGCATCACAAAGGTATTACATCCATATCCGTCAACACTATCCTGCGTTATAATTTTGTAATTACTATTTTGTACATAGTCATACATGTAACTAAGCTATGTTCCTGTACAACACCTACGTGTATGTTTTATCATATAACTCAACAAATTCTGGCCATTTAGGCCGAACAGACCTAACATTCCACTGTGTATAATCATATAATTAGTATGCATTACTATTTAACTCTAGTGAAATAAAATCACTTTATTTTGGTCAATATCTGGGCCTATTTACTTTACTACTATGTTATATTAAAGGAATATTAACCTCTAGTTCAGTTTGTACTATTTTTATTTAGTAGGATATATTTATTTTCATTATCTAGCTCTGTAGATACTCATTTATGTAAGTTTCAAGCAAATAATCTGTCTTGCTTAAAGATGGTCTTTTTGATATTACATTTAAGCTCTTCATTTTTTGTCCTGACCAGGCGCTCCCTGTCATTTTGGGGCAGTAAAAATGATGATCAAATGAAGTAAATATGATGGGATTACGTAGGTATTGGTTCCATGTGCATTTCGGCCCAGTTCCAGTTCAACTTCCTCTTAACGCTGTCACAGACTTCACTCCTGGAAACTGGTTGTTCCGTGAGAAGTTCGGTAGATTTTCCGGCTAAAATGAAAACTCTTGAAACGAAAAGAAATTCTGAGGTAGCCTACTCCCAAACTCTTGTTACTTTATGTTGAAATATTTTGATTCTCCTCTTCTAATGATAGGAAGATACGTTATAATTTACGTTTAATGCAATGAGACATTACATTGAGTAGACTTTGTATTTGATAAGTTTAATCTCAAGAAGGTTAATGAAACAACAACCTATGAAAGATGGAACTGCCCGTCATTCATAATCCTACAATTAAGTTTTCGAAAAATCAAAATTTGGTTGAAATACCTTTATGCTACAAGAGATCCACTAAAGGCAAATAAAACCAAGTAGGCTATAACACAATTAAACCTAAGCCTATGAATATTGATGAAATCGTCAAAGATAAGATGCTTTATATACGGTCTATGAGCACATCAGTTACTGAAGGTGGCAAAATTCACCTGTCAAACTCATAGCCCTTTAAGATGAATTTTCTAAATGCAGAAAAATTCAAAACAAATTTTTGTTTTTTCATGTGAAGTTATAGGTATTTAAAGTATGATATTTAGGAAATTTTGAAATAGACCAAAATGAAAATAATTGTTGAAGATAGCCTATAAATGTGAAATTTGTACAGCATTTACATGAGTCATGGGTAGTGAGTGATATTTCTTTTTCATTTGGTTAAGAAAAACTATTTTAAACATTTAATTTTCATAAATTATACGTAATAAAAGTATATTATTTCCTTAAGTTATTAAATTAATAAACAAACCCTTCAACTCCTGAAAATGTAACTCATCAACATATCCTAGAAATGTCACATTTTCAGCTCAACCAGTTTTTATTAGGATCTGATTACAATATTGCCTAAATATCCATCTTTAAATACCTATAATTACAAGTGCAGCATTAAAAAATATTTAAGTTGTTTTTGTATTCAGGAAATATATCATAAAGGGCTATGAACTTAAGATACTCGTACTTGTTTCAAAACCCAAAATCACCAGGTCGCAGGTCTCATCATAGTAGGCAGAGCTAAAAAAGATGTATTTGCCCGATATATTAGGAACATAGAGTTAAATGACCTTTTTCAGTAGGATTACCTTCCTTAACGCTTCCTCTTATCCTATTTTTTTTTTTTTTTTTATTTTTTTTTTAGTTAGTTTATAATATTGGTTTCAGTTGTAGTTATGACGAATTTAAAGCTGTTCGCGACGTTGAGATCCAAATACACAATATAAATTATGATAGTAATAGACTGTAGAAACCTAATAATGATCTTGATGTTCAGCTTAGAAAAGCAGAAACTCTTTATGGAAAAGAGAATTAATAAGAAGGCAGCTAAAAACATAGAGATTCCATTTTAAAATATTAGCATATAAACAAGCAGAAATATAATCAAATTTTATAGATTTTTAGAAACATTTGTGTGTGCCGAACATTTTAACATCAGTTTTACTCTAAACGCAGCTTTCTCATTTTCTTTTCAACATCCAAGTATTATGAGAGAATATATTTTATACCTGTGATGAAACGGTTAGTAAAAACGCTCTGATGAAATAACATGCATGCTCTACTATTAAATTTAAAAATTTTGAAATGCACAAGCACGCCATCAAACAGTTTTCTGTGACTCTTACGCAAGACAAAATATAAAATTCCACATTATTCAGTTTTACTTACCGTACTTCATTTTTCATGTGATTGACGGGTAGACTCAATAGCCTAAAATGGCATTTCCTGTACGTATACGGAGTACATAAAATCTTACGTTGCAGAGGTTCCAGACAACAGCGCCATTGCTGGAGTAAAACCTACCTAGCGTTTAGTTGTAAACATTGTTGATAATATAGTTGACTAGTAGTGCTTGTAGTTACGATGGGAAGTAATTAATACGTACTTTATTGAGGTATATGTCTATTTCAATGAGCAAACACCATTTGAATACTCTCTGTAGACACTCCTGTAGTTGTCTCTTCTCTCGTAGCCATCTGGGGAGGATATTGTTGAAAAATTCGTAATATCGCATGTAAACAACAGGGGATTGGTGTTCATATTATATAATAAATAATAAATAAGGTAAAGGTACCCATCACCAATTAATTGTCCCTCCGGCGTCACTGTGAGATAATCTTTTTAGTTTTAAAAAATTTTTTATTCTCTTTTAATCCTCAGCTTTTGGCTATGCTGGCTTGTTTTTGGTCACTGTGGCTGTTATTCCTATCATGATTGAACCTCCCCGGGATTTGAACCCGTGATCTCAGTTAGAGAGCCGTGACTTTATCCACTAGTCTACGGAGGAGGACCATCTTTCAGTTACTCTAATCGATCTGAGGTTAATTTATGTGCGACCTCAGTTTAACACCTGATCGACAATTACCAACACATGAAGGTTTTTAAAGATGGTCCAATGTAGTGCACGTCATATGTCATAAAGGCAATAAACTTAAAACATTTGATAAGTTTGAAATTTAAAAAGAATTCCAAAATGAAGACATGAAGAATAGTGTTCTCAATGAAAAATCTAAGTACAACGATTGTAAATCTAAGTGTAATTATTACAACTGTTTGTTTGACACTCTCGTGCAGCACAAATCGTACCGCCTGACCCACGATTGTAAATCTAAGTGTAATTATTACAACTGTTTGTTTGACACTCTCGTGCAGCACAAATCGTACCGCCTGACCCACGATTGTAAATCTAAGTGTAATTATTACAACTGTTTGTTTGACACTCTCGTGCAGCACAAATCGTACCGCCTGACCCACGATTGTAAATCTAAGTGTAATTATTACAACTGTTTGTTTGACACTCTCGTGCAGCACAAATCGTACCGCCTAACCCACGATTGTAAATCTAAGTGTAATTATTACAACTGTTTGTTTGACACTCTCGTGCAGCACAAATCGTACCGCCTAACCCACGATTGTAAATCTAAGTGTAATTATTACAACTGTTTGTTTGACACTCTCGTGCAGCACAAATCGTACCGCATGACCCATGATTGTAAATCTAAGTGTAATTATTACAACTGTTTGTTTGACACTCTCGTGCAGCACTAATCGCACCGCCTGACCCACGATTGTAAATCTAAGTGTAATTATTACAACTGTTTGTTTGACACTCTCGTGCAGCACAAATCGTACCGCCTGACCCACCTTCAGCTGTTTATCAGTCTACTGCCGGCTACGGTCGTAAATGTTAACCTTGTGTGGCTCTTGTTAGCGTTTATAATGATAGGCCAATGTGTTTTAAATATGCTTATTTATTCTTATTGTGTTGTGTTCGCGTGTTTGATGTAACGACGAAACTAGTTGGCGGATTGACCTGTTTTTCGACGGAAGACCGAGGGTGACGTTTAACGCCGAAACACTCTACAGTGTTTGGAATGTATGACGGAGGTAATAAACTAAATTACTATTAATACTTGAGAGTAAAAGTTGTTGAATGTAATACAATTATTTGGGGAAATAGGGAGTATCATATCAGATTTTAGTTAAGCATTAGTTTACACTACACGATTTGTAACACATTAATTTAACAGAAGGCAAATATTGTTGTACAAGTGAAATAAAAGATTCGTGATTCAATATAAACAATTTCTTAGATATGTATGAGTTACTTATTAAAATGCACTTTAATCTATTTTCTTAATAGGCACTGTAACGGAAACGATTGTGTATAAATTTAAGACCCTCTTCGGAGGCGATCTCTAGCTGTCTGTAATCATTCATGATTACTCACATTGAAACTTATTTATACTAACACTGGTAGGTACTCAATCAGATTATAGCATGTCCTTAAGGAGAAATGAAGGGCACTGTGCATATAACACTTAGGCCTACCAACCTTAAATATTTCCTCCAAAAGCTATGGTTTAACTTATTTGTCATGTAATCAATTGACTAACATATTCAAAATCTAAGTTGATTGAGCTGCAAATTTGCTAACACTAATACCATAATTGTAGAAGACGGAGTTTGGCTGTTTAGTATAACATTAGTTACTCAATTAAGTCGGTGCGAGTAACTAATTAAAATAAACGCACTCTTATCTAAAACCTTGACGTTTTCAATCTGAAACAACAGCATCCAATTAGAGCTAACAGTGCAGAAAGTTCTGTGTTATAGATGTAATTTGGCTCCATAATTCAGTAGTGACGTAGTAAACAGATTCATTGTTTATTGAAGTGTGATTTCAGACAGTTGGTTAGGTCAAGACGATGTTTTACAATTTCTTGAGCTTGATCACAAGAATTTGGTTTCTCACTAAAAACTAGGTTAGAATACGCCAGACTATATGATGGATAATACGCCTCGCTAAGTTCCGAGACTATGGGCGTTATCCTAACCATATCGTGATAGGGTATGGTTCATAACATTGTTCGAAAAGCTACCATCACCTAACTACTGCCAAGAGTATTAACATTTGTCTGTAAATATGTGAGGACTGCTGTACCCCTTGATCTTCCACCGTTTGCCGCTCGCACTTGATGTATGCTTTACGGCATTCTGGCCAGATGAAGGACATTCATTGAAAAGACATGGTTCTTGCTTAGGTATAAATAAAATTTCGTCCAAAATACAACGCAATTCTCGATATATTCTTTTCAGTGATAAGTTCACTATCGCTCAGCCAAATCCCATTCAGAAACATTCACCATAATCAATGTTGCTTACTTATAAATATAAACTTTAAAGTCTATATCACATTTCGTCATCGAGATGTTTTGCGGGAGACAGACAGAACAAGTTTTTTGCTAGCCCGTTGAATGACAAGACACAATATGCAAAATTCCAAGTCTATTATTCAGTCCGTTTTTGAGATATCCTGTCGAAGGTTGTTAGGCTTGAGTAATGATCAGCAAAATTCTCATGGAATGACCTGCGCCACAGTAGGAGGCGAAGTATCTTATAAGCAAATGAAACTTCATACAACACTGTAATTCTAAAACCAATAAGTTTTCGAGAAGTGAACTCTTCTAGCTTATCCCTGTCATAAGCATCGCTAACGCTCAGCCTAAGACAAGACAGTTCAAGACACTAAAGTTCACACTAAAAGAAATAATATCACAAACAATACTGCCATGAAATTGTAGCACGACAAATGGGGAATTTCAAAAACTAAAATGTACATATCCCCACAAAATAGAGAGTGTACAGAATATGTTTTACTGTTATCGTTTTATTACATTCCACAAAAATAAAACATTTCAGTAAGACAAAAACAAATTTCAGGACCAAAAAGTATGATGTACTCAAAAAGTAAGTTCCTGAATAAAGTCTCAAAAGGTATAGTCCATGCTCACACAAGTGTGGATTTCGTTCAAGCAAAAACGAAGATGTTCCATGAAATACCGTGAAATTACACAACAGTACTCCTTGCACTGATAGAAATGTTTATTCAGTTAATATATCATATCTCCTCCACAATCATCTTCAACTCAAAACACACACACTTTCCTCGTATGAATACAGGCCTATTCTTATATCGAAAATCCTTCCGGGCTACGCCCAACTGGTCTTTAAAGATGCGAAAAATCCCATCTTGGTCTCTAAAGTTGTGAAACATAAATAATTACAAAAGTTTGTCTAATGTAATAAACTTCTGTGTAAACATTGTTTATTATTTTCAATTTGTTTACATTTATAGTGAGTACATTCTCCAAGGAATAATCATTATTTTCAACGCCGTTTTAGATTTCAGCGATTATGTAAGTACTCATCTACCTCAGACAATATCCTAAACGTAAGATAGTCAGTATTGGACTCCTAAGACTCCCTTGAAGCAGTTGGAAAGAACTATACTAGTTGAAAGTTCGCTGGAGTGGGCTTTTGTACTAACGTACCAATTCCAACTCTAAATGTTCTAAAATATTAAGAATATTTTTCAGTTTATAAAGAAACAACCGAGTAGTGTCATTGTTATATACTATTAACTGTACATTTTAACTGATATTATGTATAAGATTGAAAACACAATGTTACTATGTAACTTTTACTACAAATTCAAATAATGATATAGAACCCATCTTAGTTCACGTTCGACAGAAGTAAGCTTCTCTGAATTGTGAAATATATTTTATTTATTGGTAAACAAGGCAAACTCAAGCATGGAACAAAACATACTATGAACAATGAAAATTGAAATTGCCATAAATATACACTTTTTACGTCTTTTCTTGATCATGGTAACAAGGCAAACCCAACATTAGCGTCAGAAATATAACACTCGATTCAGCAGTGGTCATACATCTGCAACGCCTACTAAATTGCATGCAAAGGATCGTGTAACATCTAGCAGATATAAGAGTGAATATGGTAAATTGTTACTTTACATTTAAAGACTGTTATGAAACCTAAATTAAACGGCTGTCTATTGACAAAAGTAGGCTTCTCAGAGCTGTGCATATATACATAGTTTCTTGATAGGGAAAGAGGCAAAATCAGCTATGGAATAAAAAACATAATAAAATCGGATTAAATTACAATGACCAATAAATATACACTTTTTAACATATTTTCGTGATCGTAGAAAGAAGGAAAACTCAACATTGGCGTCGGAAATATAAGTCATTCGAACCAGAAGTGCTCATACAAGTGCGAAACCTACGAAATTGCATACGATGGCGTGTGTAACTGCTAGTAGGTAATAAATATTATAAAATATGTAATTAAAAATAAAGTTCTAAAAAAGTAATATAATTAAAGACATTGAGTGCGGTGCACAGTCGCTGCTATTTATATAGCAGTCTAAACGTCCGCATGAGTCTGTGTGAAAATAGCCTACTCATTACTAGCAAGTAAACGTTCGTCCTGTTTACCTCAAATAAACAGACAACACATCCATTTTCTCTTCATGGAAAATCTTTACGGCCAGCATTTCGATCCTCAAAAACATAAAGAATATACGAGAAACTTATGTTATTCAACTGTTTAAACGTATACACCGTTAAACAGCTGATCGCAAAACCTTACAAGTTTACCAACTCTACAATTATTGGAATAAAAAAATCCCTTTTATTACAAAATTAAGAGAGTATTTTGTAACATTTGATCACAACACTATGTGCAGAGTAAAACTTATAAGTTACATAAGAATATAATTATGTTGTTTAATTATTGCTGAATGATAAATGTAGCCTATTTGTGTTTTTGACATTTAAAATTAGATGAAATTTCAAACAAACATTCTGTTGTGCTAATCATCAGTCTAAAAAATGTCAGGAACAGTTACACTGACCTTGTTAGATAATTTTTATATTTCACTAAACAGCTGATCCCAACAAGTGCAGTGCAATATCAGGTTTACCAACCATCTGACTAATAGAATAAAATTTCTCTTCAAACGACTTAAAAAAACTGTGTTTTATAAATTATTTGATAAAACGTACTAGGAAAGTATAACATGTATGGTATTTTGAAATCATTCAAAAGTCTACTTTCTCTAAATTAAGTAAAAAATGGGCCATTGCATTTATAAAATAGATTTGAACCCTACACCCCGTGCTTTCTGCTCTTAAAAAATTTTTAATTGTAATATTTAAAAACTGTAAGAAATTTATTGCAGATCCTATGTAACAAACGTTACTCTATAGGTACTTTTAAGAGAGCTGTGACAGTTTGAAGATTTTGATCAAGAACAATGAGTGAATGTGACAGTGATGCAGCCAATAATTTGACCACACATACTTGGTGGTCTGTTATTTCACAGAACTTTGTCCATTAATCTTTGCTCTATAGCTTATAGTATCCAAGATCCCTTAAGTGTGCATAAAACTTGGAACACACACACACACACACACACACACACACACACACACACACACACACACACACACACACACACACACAAATAATCCCTTAGAGCAGTTTCAAAAGAAAACTACAATTGTTTAATGTACAATATTTCGTTGCATCACAGCTTTGTCAAGTACACTTGTAAAACATACACAGAATAAAATAAAATAAACAAAGAAAAGAAGAAACACCTGATCATAAACTTTCTAAATGTAAATACAATTTTGACATGTAAACACGTTTTGATTAGTTGTTACTTTAAAAATAATAACATAATATAATATAAAATAAAATAATTTTTAATTTTGGTAAATTTTTATATCAGAATCTAAGGATTCAAGTGGAAAAAATAATTTAGCGAATGTTAAGTCCATATGGTTGTTTTCATTTTAATATAAGTTGGTGCGCCAATTCATTATTCCTTAAATTTAAATCATTTCGAGAGCTGTTTTCACAAGGTGTAATTTTGCTTATAGCTTTAAGTTTATAACAAACCTCAAAGCTTTTGTTATGGTGAATAGCGTGTAAGGTTACTGGTTTTTTCGTATTTGTGATTGATAGAAAAACGGTGACCGGTCATTCTTACTCGCAAAGAATTTGAGGTTTGCCCAATGTAGTCCTTGGGACAAAACCTACAGGTTAGCTGGTAAATTGAATTGTTGGAGGTACAGTCCAATTTGCCAGCTATAGGATAAGTTTTGTTAGTAAAGCTACTTTGGAATTGATCGGTCTTATCCATAATTTTGCAAATACCACAACGTGGTTTATTACATGGTTCACAGCCAAAAGGTAAATTTTCAAATTTTTTTCCAACATGAATTTTGGGCCTTACAAGCATATTCTTCAAATTTTTATGTCTCTTAAATACTATTCTAGGTGGCCTGGACAATAATTTCTCAGTTAAGGGCGAGTTTATTAAAATTTCATAGCCAATTTTCATAACTCTATTGAATTTGTGCAAACCAGGATAAAATTTTGTTATAAATTTAGGATCATTTTGGAAGTGATTTGGAATATTTTTAACCTTTTTAGGTTGTCTGAACTGCCAGTTCAAAAGTTTTTTAAGGTATCCTGTTAGAAAGAGCTTTAGTAAGTTTGCTTTTGTAAATTTTGAAATCTGAAGCGTTTGTACATAAGGATTTGGCTCTGATGGAAAAACTTTTTGGAATGGACTTTTTTACATGATTTGGATGGCAGCTACTGTAATGTAGGTAATTCATTTTATTAGTACCCTTAACATGTATTTTGGTTTTTAAAATATAATTTTCTAGAAGAACCAACATCCAGAAAAGTAACGATTTTGTGATTAATATTCCAATTAAAGTTAAGACATGAAAATTTATTTAAACTATCAAGGAAATGATGAAGTTTCTCTAACCCATGATTCCAGACTACAAAATGTCGTCTATAAATCTTAGCCACAATAAAGGAAGGAAATTTTGAGTTTTAATAAAATTTTGTTCTACAAATCCCATAAAAAGGTTGGCGTACAATGGGGCCATTCGAGTACCCATCGCCATTCCTTTAATTTGGTGATAGTTCTGATTCATGAATTTGAAATTATTCATTGTTAAAATTAAATTAATGAGTGAGGTTAAAAAGTTTGTTGAAGGTTTAGTATTATTTGGCCTTGTTTCAAGAAAATATGTGGCGGCTTCCAGACCACCTTGATGTCGAATGTTAGTGTAAAGCGATTCTACATCTATCGTTACAAGAATGGTCCCATCAGGAAGTGGCTGGTGAATATCCTTGAGTCTTGATAAAAAGTGTTCGGTGTCTTTGATGTAGGATGGAAGATTTCTCACTAGGGGTTGCAGGTTGTCATCTACGAATGCTGAGATTCGCTCTGTAGAAGAACCGATGCTTGCCACGATAGGTCTGCCAGGAGATGGTCTCGATGGTTTATGTATTTTTGGTAAATGGTAGAAAATTGGTGTTTTCGGTGCTTTTGGGACAAGAAGGTTTAGCATATCATCTGAAAGATCCTCATTAGCAGCCTCTTGAGTAAGGTAATCACGGATTTCTTGGTTAAATGCTGATGTTAGTTCTTCATCAATCTCTTTGTACGTAGAACTATCACTTAGCTGTCTTTCTGCCTCTTTTATGTAACCAACCTTGTTTAAAATTACAATAGAATTGCCTTTGTCCGAAGGCAAAATCATAATTTGATTATTATTTTAAAGTGACCTAATTGCTTTTCGTCAGCATGAGATATGTTTTTGGATTTAGGAAGACTATCTGGCAGATCGGGATTTGAAATATTTGCCTAAATTAAACTTATAAATTGCTCAACAAAGTGTTGTAGTGGAAGTGGTGGAGGTTGCTATCCTGGACGGTCTTTGAATTTTAGTAAACATTGAGGAGTTCTATTTTTATCATCACAAGGGGTTTGACTTAAATAATATTTTATTCTATGTTTCTCGCGAATTCCAAAGCATCAGTTACGAAGTTAATGTGATTAAATTTGTATGGTGTAGGGGAAAAGGTTAGGCCTTTCTTTAATACCAAATTTTCTTTAGACGAAGGTTTGTAAATGGATAAATTTTCAACGTTTATCAGAGAGTCAACAGTGTTATGATTATTTTTATTTAATTTTGAAGCAATTTTGTAGTGTTTTTTGTTTTGTTTTTGTCGTTTTGATAATTACTTGGAGATGAAGTAGCATTATTTTGAGGAATCACTTGAGAGAGTGTTTGTTCTGATTTCACTATGTGAATTTCTTTACGTAGCACTGACAGTTTATTGAGAAGTTTTTGAGATTTATTACTCATAAATCTTTTAGTACCAAGTAGGATTTTATTATAAAACTTAATAATATCTGTGTTGATTTTGTCGTAAGAACGTGAAATGAAAATCTTGTACAGATGTGCTTCATGTTCATGTGCCAAAATCCTATAAGAATTCAATAACAGTCGTGTAAGTTCTAGGTTAACCTTTTGCAGCATATAAGTGTATGCCATTGTGCAGGGATGGAGGTAAAGCAAAAACCGGGAATTTCGGACTGTGAAGATTATGAATAAAATATCTGGTAGGTTTTCAGTGTCTGAACTCTCTTTAAACCGACCTGGCATCCCATAAGTTTTATAGATTAAGGCAATATCATTGTTGTACAATTAAAAGTATAGCCTATATTACAGAATCTCCGGTAGTAAGAGATTATTATTATATCTTCTAGGCAGCCGGAAGTCGGCGTTATTTTTTTTTTCACAAAGCATATATATATTGGTGGCTGAGTATTAGTTTTTCTTACATCAGGGTATTGACAAAGGGTGTCTGAGCGTTAGCGAAGTTTAACTTTCCGCAAGGCAGGGCATTTCGAAAACAAATTCAGCTATAGGTTTAAAATTTTGCAAGAGACCAGCAAAGCCTGTTATGCGTATTTTTACCTTGTTATACACAGTCCATTATTAATAAAAAAGTAACATTACTTGATACAACACAATTATTTATAAACAAGTAAAACCTTGCGGTTGATAACATGGAATTACGTATTTACAACGCAATGACTCACGTTTTACTCAAAGTGCTTTCAAACCAGAGCCCTCTAAAATCTCAGACGAATGTCTGTCGCTAAAAAGCCTGGTTAAACCAACACAGGGGAGAGTAACATTTATCCTAGCTTTAGAGACCACATGGCTTACGCGTTCAAAGTGGATAATCCTGGAATCCAACAGAACATTACGATTACGTACTACAAGCTGTACAGACTCTACAAACCCTATTCCTGTAAAAGGGAAAAGAATTTGATTATACAGGTAAAATTACACTACAGCTTAGCTAAAGGAAAAATTTACAGTCAAAAATTAGGTGGTTAAAAATTCCTTTTTTGTAGGTTGTGTAGATCTTAAAATCAACAACACAAACGTTGGCTATTGCAACTTGATGAAAGTGTTGTGTCGTTGGTGGAAGCAGGAAAGAAGCATATTCGTTAATTATGTACAAATAATTGTTTTCTGAAGAGATTAAATCAAGGAGAAGTGCGAATTTAACATTTTCTCGACAATAAGGTAGATGAAAGCTTGTAAAAATCTTCTCGAAGACGAGATATAATAATAAATTCGAATACGTTTTGAAGTTTAAACTAAAAAATAAGAGAATGTGCGATCTGTTTTTTTATTAATTAAATACAGTTCTTGAAGGAAAACAGTTATATCTATTTTAAGAAAGCTATATCAGTTTTTAAAAAACTGAAAACCTCATTTCGTTACCTGTTAATTTTACATAAAACATTAGTTACCATTTAAAGCTGGTAGAAAATGATCTAAACTATGAAGTGACAAGAGTTAAGTAGTCAGATCAATCAATATGGATTTATTACAAATTATTTGTTCCAAAAAAGACCTGAAATTATGTAAGTTCTGTGACTACAAAATTTATTTTTGTGATAGACTAATTTTTCTAACTGAACAAAGTAGCCTACACGACATTAATTCAATTGTGAGTAACATTAGGCCTAAATGTGTTTTTATTTATGTTAATGTAAAAAAAACTATCATCCGTATAAATTACGATTTTTTAAAATACAGTACTAACCTTTACCACTTGTAAGTGCATTATGTTACTGTATACAATCTCACCGAATAAAGTATACTAAAACAGTTATTCTGAAAACGGTTTTATTTTGTATGAACTAATTATATTTATAAACATACGTCGCAAACTTAACCATAACTTGTAAGTACTTTTTTTAAATAAAATTGTATTTTATGGTTAAATGCTAACCATTGTCTTCCACAAATTAAAAACGGGTCCGGACGTTCCATTAACCGCGACTTTAATTTGCGAGGGAGTCAGGTTATCCCCGAACACCTGGTCCTGATGGGAGGAGCGGTGAGGGAGGGGAAAGTTCTCATTATATTTATTCACCAGGAACACTGCAGGAGTGTGATACAGTAGTCCGGGGTTGGAGGGGGGGGAGTGGTTGGCAAATTAGTTTGTTCTGGAGGCTGTAGGGGGGCGGCGGGCGGAAAATGGAGCGAGGAGCGACGAGGGTAGGAAATGAGTGATTTATAGAGCCTGGGGAGTTTTCCCTAACCAGATCCGCAAATTGAAAAGGGATGCATTTAGCAAATTATAAGTAAGTGGGGCGCCCCTGCCCGCTGGGCCGTGAGGATATAGCATGTTGTGTATCGTGCGGGCGCGATGCTTTCAGAAAGTTAATATCGCCCACACGCAATCAAACGTTTCTGCCTTCGTTGATGAAATGAGCTGTACGCTGATTGTTTCGGCCTCGTTGATGAAATGAGCTGTACGCTGATTGTTTCGGCCTCGTTGATGAAATGAGCTGTACGCTGATTGTTTCGGCCTCGTTGATGAAATGAGCTGTACGCTGATTGTTTCGGCCTTCGTTGATGAAATGAGCTGTACGCTGATTGTTTCGGCCTTCGTTGATGAAATGAGCTGTACGACGCCGTTTCTTTCGGCTTTCGTTGATGAAATGAGCTGTACGCTGATTGTTTCTGCCTTCGTTGATGAAATGAGCTGTACGACGCCGTTTCTTTCGGCTTTCGTTGATGAAATGAGCTGTACGCAGATTCTTTCAGCCTTCGTTGATGAAATGAGCTGTACGCTGATTGTTTCTGCCTTCGTTGATGAAATGAGCTGTACGCTGATTGTTTCGGCCTTCGTTGATGAAATGAGCTGTACGACGCCGTTTCTTTCGGCTTTCGTTGATGAAATGAGCTGTACGCTGATTGTTTCTGCCTTCGTTGATGAAATGAGCTGTACGCTGATTGTTTCGGCCTTCGTTGATGAAATGAGCTGTACGACGCCGTTTCTTTCGGCTTTCGTTGATGAAATGAGCCGTACGCCGTTTGTTTCGGAGTGTTCCAATTCCGCGATTATAGTCCGCTTGATGTGTACTATTTGCCTAATGTGGAGAATACTTTGATAGATATATTGATATAAAAATGTTATTCCTTGCATCAATTGAGACATTTTTTAAGTGTACTTCCTCTATACTTAAAATCCTTCTTTTGAATACTTGAAGTAAAATGAGGTCTGATAAATTGATTTTAAAGTTGTTGATAACTTATCTTTATGCATATTTTTTTCGTTCGTTGTGACCTCAAGATGTGCTCCAAAATTGACTTTTCTTTTTTTAAACGGTATCATCCATTTTTTGAAGAGATTTTGTGTAAATTTTGAAGTGTTAGCACTCTAATACAACATTCTTCAAGAAAACAATAAGAACAGTTGTTATATACTACAAGGAATTACAGGTGTTAAAAGTAGAACACCAAACAATTTTGTAACCAGGTTCAAACGACTGAAGATAAAAATATTAATCTTTACACTGTATGCATGGGGTGTCATGGTTTTGAATGATTTGTGTTTAATAAACCGTTTGAAATAAATTTCTTTTACGTAGTAAAATATCTTATTCTCTATTTTATATAAGCCTACATATAGCAAAAGTCTCTTCTTATCCTTGTCTTTAACAGTTTTTTTGGGACTTATTATGATACTCCTAAATTCTGCTTCACATTCCTACAACTCCTTATGGAGTGATAAAAAACAACTATTTATCCTTCTTTCAGAGGTAGGTCTATCTATAGGAATGAGGGTCTATAAAAAGATGTCTAAAAGGCTGGACCAGAATTTTGTTAACAAATAAATAACTTTAACCGAAAACCGATTGAATTATCTTAATTTGTCGAAATGTATTAAAACAACTATATTTTTAATGCTACATGTAAAAAACAACTGTTGAACGAGCAAGGGGAAAATTTTAAACGCATGATTTTTGCAGACACGTAATAATAGTTAAATCAACGTTTGCTAACCATATGAAGAATATTTTGCTGAAAATGAGGAGTTTCAGTCTCTTTACCTGATAATGATATAACGAGTATTTACGTTGCTGGCTGATGATTCAAGACTTTATAATTAAAAAAACTATTACCTGAGATAAATGATCGTTAGATATGAACGACTAAAATCTTTCGGTTTCCTCCAAATTCCATCCCCATCTAAACTAACAGAGGTAAAGATTGATTCTTTTAGAAAACTTTCATTTCAGTTTGTCCGCACGATATCTCGAAAACGAACTGACGTATAAACTTGGATGTTTGCATGAAACTCAATTTTTAAGTGAGCAAAACTGAGTTCATCGATGGTACATGTCACTCCATGGGATTTGGCTGAGCGTTAGCGAATATGTTTACATTGGTCTTATGGGTAACCATGATGGCAACGACTAAATAGCAGAATAACTACATTTGTAAAAAGACAGTACAATTATGTTACATTTGAACATGTGACATTTTTATTCATAAAGTTAAAAGAAAAAAATAATGCAATGGAATGTAAATGTTACAATTTTGACAGTATTAAGATTTTATTTCAGCTCACTCTAGCGTTGTAGTACCCGCACTGATTTCGCGGCGCTTTTATTATTTGAACACTGTAATTAAACCTAACTTAAGGAATAAAAACGTAAATGTTATTACATATTTACATATTGTATATTTGTGGTAAGATATCTCGAGAAAGAGATCCATCTGCAAACTTTACATTTAGCATGACATTTCATTTTTATAAAGAAAAGAATGAGTTCAATGATAGCGGATCCAGCTATCCAATTTTGCTGAGCGTCATTGAAGCAAATCAGTCAGGAAGCTGACACAACTTGTTCTGTATGATTAAGTGTATGACTGTCTATATACCCGCAGGATATACCACAGAGAATGTAATGAGCTGTAGAGTTGAAATTTTGTAAGCAACCGCAGTAAAACCCTATCTTGTTTAGATAATAAAGTGAATCTACTCAGTTATTTGTCTTACAACTGTTACAAACGTGATTATTGATTTGTTTGGTACCTATTTCTACTTAGGCATAAATTTGTTTTCTGTATTATCAGGTTCATGCCATTTTGACTTAAAAGTTTTAAAATGGATACGATTTTTGTACAAAAGGAAATATATTTTAATCTTTAAGGAATACATCATGTAGGTATCAACACAAACATGCGTATAAAATTATACCTTAATTTAATATATGATGTATAGTTGATTTATTAACCTTAATTTAAAAAGTAAAAGCCGATAGAGAAACAAACAACAAATTTGAACACAAGTCACAAAATGTTGTATAAAAAGTTTCACGAAAAGGCTAGTTTTTAATTGTTTGAAGATGCCTAACAATTGTGAATCGGAAGCCGACCTGGGATCCAATTGTATAGATACAGAAATCCCAATGATATCCCTATTAGGGTGTACAGAAGGGCAATGGAAGAGTTACAAAAAATGATTTTTGAAAGGTTAGGTCTGAAAAACGACTTCCCTTCACAAATCAAAACCTGTGATCGCTGTGTGACAACTTCACCCTCGCCCGCCCCTCACAAAGACTGGTCGTCGCTAGTTCGAGCCCACTGTTGTTCCCGTGTTTGGTGACAGCTACAGAGAGAATGTTTGACAAAGCCCAGTTGGGCTACGATAATACCGCCTGTTTGTATTTCTGCTCCGGGCCCGGACCGATCTCTCCCTGCGCTATTCCTTTCACTGCCATATTTGCACAAGATTCACACCTAGCCTACGGTTACGTGTTGGGTCGTTTTTACCGTTTCTTTCACGAGTCCACGCCGAGATGTCTGGGTTTGTTGTGTTATTGTGTGAAGGGACGAAAAATAAAAATAAAAAACTTGTTTTTACAAGTTATTTATTTAATTCTTGAAAGAATCGTATGTTTTCTCTAGCTCTGGGATAGTAACTCATTATATTCGTCTCGATAAGCAAAAAAACACGATTTCCTTTTAAAATATTTTTCTACTACTAATTAATTCATAATTGAAATTATCAGTCAAATTTTATATTTGTAATTCAATAACTCTAATTCAAGACAAATTCCTTTGTATTTAAATAAAAATAGCCTACATATGAAGCTATCAAAGGATAAATCGCAAAACAAGGGATAAATCTAAACCACGCTATCGATGTACAGCCGCGCCCCCCTCAGATGCAGCCCAAGAGGCATGTTGTTGAGGCCGAACCTTTTTAGTAAATGTTCAAGTAGGCTATTTGTCGTGATTTGAGGTAGTTTGCCTCACAGCACCCGTTGAGAGCCGAATTCCGACGTACTGTCTGTGATAAGAGTACATGCGTATACTGGAAGACATGTGTACAGTACGATGTTAGATTAAAATCTACATAGTTGGCAAGATATCTGAAATATGTTTAGAGGCGTTGCAGACAAAACGTTTTGATACGAAAGTTCAGTAATACAAAACTGATAACTTAAGTATTAGTAAGTATACTGACATAAAACAGACATGTACAGTTATTCAAGGACAATTCTCTGTAAAAGGAGTCTAGTTAAGTATGTTAGGCCTACGCAACTTTAAAATAATTAAAATTAAGCGTTTTTGCTCTCTGACGCGGATCAATATTTGCCAAACAAAAAACTAAATATTTTTTGTTTTGTTATTTTCACTCTTTTCCTATATTTATTAAATATAATTTAATTAAAAACCTTTGAATTTGAGCTTGGTACATAGTATTGAATAACCAATCCCTAGGATCAAACCTTTAATAACATTTCTAACATGGAGTTACACTTTATTGTGCCAGAACATCATAATAAGAAATAATAAAAGTTTGGCTTTCTCTACCAAGCATGGTAATTAGGAAAGATTAGTGAGCAATTATCACAAAAATAAGGAAATTAAACATGAGAGTGGATTGGAGCAGTTGTTTCCTACCGGAGGAAGAGTGTACTTAACGAGGAAAATACTTTAGATGATGAAGGAAACAGGATCTTTAGATAATAATATGGAATATCCTCGAGGAAAAGGTGCCGAATCGGATGTGTACGCAAGGGGAAGGTGACCACTGCGAAGACTTATCTGGTTGATCTTTTATTAATATTAGTTTTTTTAATAATATATTGTAAAACAAAAATTAATGTGTGGAACTGAAGATTTATATTTGTATTATAGGCACCGCTGAAAACTTCCATGGTTTCAACAGGCCTGAGAATGTATCATTTTACTATATTTTTGTATATGGAGTAAAGCGCCCAGAACATGCCGGATAAAACAAGTACAATACGATATTATTGTACGTTCTTAGAACGAAACATTTGATAACGATATTGCAGCTAAAGACGATTTTCAATGACACAACCATGAAACCACTTGAGGACAAACAGAATAAGATATTTGGAACGTCGGTGGGTTTTTGAATCCCATCAGCATAATTGAAACATCGCTCACTCTTTCAAAAATATGTTACGGATACAACGGGTATAACAAGAAAAACGTGCCCCAAAAGTTCCAGTATTGTAACATGCACATCGGTGTAGGAGGTTGTTGTAATTTATTTGGTTGTATGAATATAGTGTTGAGCTCCAGTTCACCTTCCTCTCAGTGCAGCGTCTGGAACCTGACTCTGTTACATCACATTGAATCGACCTTTCCCACCATAGCTAAGTTATTGTGATATCATATATGCTTGTATCTACAGGAGGTTTATTTATTAGTTGATTTTTTATTTATTCTATCGTTAGACCAATAAAAAACTGTTTTTTGTAATTGTTGTGAAAATTCTTGGTGAAAATTCGCTGCATGTCTTCTGTACTCAGGGAAGGTGTAGTCTATTAATGGGATATGAATTCAACATGTAAAAAAATATTTTCCAAATCTAAAATCGATTACACCACCTTAAAGACACCGCAATTACACAGTTTCGGAGTAACACTATCAAGAAATCACTATCAAGATAGTGTGACTTCTACATTTAGGGGGGGGGGGTAGAAATAGTATCTATCATGATCATAATTAAATTGTTTCCACAGTAGTTTTTTTACATATCGATAACCTGATGAACATTTCCCACAACATTCAAGAAATTAAGCTGTGTGTGCACTCTATGGTAGGTATAACACTTTCTATTGTTACAAATATTGTTCGCAGCGTCGGATAGGCTACTGTAAATTTCTGTTTTGAGCACACTATGATTATTATTTATTTATTATAGTTTTGTTCATAAACTAATTTTATTTGATACTAATATGTTGTTTATTACAACTCAAATCTCCTTCAATTCTCTTTCGTTAAACTCTTTTGCGTTTTGTTTGATTTATACCTTTTTTGTTTAGTTATTTTGTATTTATTTCCAAACATATTATACAATATTTTACAATGTGTTAGTTTGAAATGAAAAGGTATCGTTTCCAGTAATGATAGCAACAATGTCACTTCCTAGACAGTTCATATCAGTCGCATCGCATTCCTTTATTTTTCATTCATAACGCGATCAAACAGTAACATGTGCTGACAACAAAACACCGACAACAAAATTTTTTATCCTAATGCACATTTTTACCAAAACTTATTTAATTATTCAATAAACAAATAAATAAAGAAAACACCCATTTTTAAGCCATCACTCCTACCAAAACCTATTCTACTCTTTGACAAATATGCAAAACTTTTTTTAACAAAGACTAATAACAAAAACTTATTTGACTATTCAATAAATAAAAAGCACTTCTACTAAAACTTATTTTACAAATCAATAAAATAAAAGAAACCCTTTTTTAAGCAATTACTCTTACAATAACTTAATCTACCATTTAACAAATGTGCAAAAACAAACACCTTTTTTAAACAAAAACTCATACCAAAGAAATTATTTTACTACATATTTAATACTATATATTGAATAAAACAACCCCTTTTTAAACAGACATTCTTACTATAGCCAATTCTAACATTTAATAAATAAAACAAACTCATTTTTCATTTCTATTTACTATATTTCCATTATATAAATTAATTAACCTGATTTTACACACAGCGTATCCTTAGTGGGAAGGGTTGATTCAATACGAATGTTTAGTTTAACTCCAGTTTACCTTCATCTTAATGCAGCGTCGGTAATCTGATGCTGTTACATAATATAATTGACTCTGACCTGAAATCTAAAGCCATGTTCGTCTGAAGAGATCGACGACGAAGAAGATCGAAACGAACAATTTACATCGTTTTGACAAAAGAGGCACCTAGATTAAAAAAATAAAAATAAAGTAGGCCTATAATCCAGGTGAATTGGCATTCCCATTGTCTCATCAGGTGCACAATTGAGTGCACTACAATGTTCGTCACACGATCACTAAGCACGTTTCTGCAACAGTGTTTTCTACACACAATGTAGCCATGGTTGGAAGGATTGTCATTAATGTAGCTATTAACCCTTCATGGGAGTCCGAACATGACTCCAGCCTTCAGATGCTGCACTAAGAGGGATGTGAACTGGAGCTGAAGTCAACACTCATATTAAACCCTTCCCATTTCCATTTATCTTTTTGTGTTTAATTTAATATAGGTATTTGTCACATCTGAATGTTTTTTATACCTAGAAGCAAATAATCACTCTCTTAAGTTTTGCAAAACAGTACTGGGTGTATAAATAAATAATAGTACAAATTTTAATTAAACCGGATGGAAATATAAAAGGAAAGAAAAGTATGCTATATTTATATTATAGTGCACTTTTAAGAAACAGTAATCTACGAGGTTACTTCTTTTAAGAACATTATAAAAGAAGTACCAATAACTCTTGATAAGGCATTGTACTTATTTGTTCCAAGGAATAAGGAAACACTTTTTGTAGCCTTACTGACACGTCTAAGGAGAGAGCTTTACTCTTGTGGTAGTTGCAGCATACTAACAGTATGCTCAGTATGTTCAGTTCTCTGAATTAATAAGTTTACGTTTTAGATGATAAGCTTTAGGCTACTAGTTTTCTCTAACGAAAGAAACAAGATCGATCAATCACTGAAAACTCCCATCCAACGATTTGGAAACAAAGACGAAAAGTAGCCTATTAGGTTATAAACAACCTCAAAAGCAGATTTAGGCATAAATCACTACAAAGTTCGTATAAAACTCTTGAGTCAAACAGTTTCCAGGGATAGTTTAATCTGTTATAGAAAATACTGAGACGACAATGATATGCAGCAAAGAAGATGATATGTGCTATAAAGACTAGAGTTCTTAATCTACAGTCATGACCTTGCTGTAGACACTAGTCGTTATGATGCGATGATAAAGAAAAATCAAATGGGGTGTTTGTAACATGTGCGATTTTTTTGTATGTAGTTATGGTTTTGTTTGTTTTTAGATAGTAGTTTCAATAAAAAGAGCTCTAGTAAACAAATAACTAACTGTTAAGTGAGGAGATTAGATCCAGAGTGGGCGCAGGTTGATAAACTATAAGTAGCTAACAATCTAGTTTTGACTACGAATGTTTAATTGCATATACTATTGTATATACTAAATTAAAACGAGTAACACCCTTACCAGCATTAGATTGAGATTGTTGATAACGTTACTCTTTTAAATAAAAAGGACATACGACGAAAAAGATAGAATTTTAAACCAAACACAGATATTAGGCTTTGGTGAATGGGCACTTTGCGCAAACTTAATTACCACCACCATAACAATTATTCTTAATTGTAATAACCTGTAATAGTTTAATTAAGACAACACGTTCCTTGAGTGGTTGACAGTATGGGGGTGTATACAGAGCCTTGAGTAGTTTCAGTATATTAATTATAGAGGAGGCTCAGCTCGTCTGCGTTATAAACGACTTCGCCTCCTCCTTTGAGTTTGACGAATCGGTTTTAAATAGCGAGATCGATCAGGCCCATCAGACAAGTCGCCGTGAGCGCGCGCCCTCATAAAACGCGACTCGTTAGAATTTGTGTAAACGTCAGAATTATGGTGTCGTCTTAGATCAATAAGTCCGTGTTCTTTGGAGAATAAAAAATAATCTATAAAACGGCGACTATAAATACTGTAACGTGTCAACGGTCCTGGCCCCGCCCCCGGGGTACCGACCAATCGGGGGCGAGCGCCGCCATCTTGCCCCGCGACGGCGACATCTGACGGGCGTGGCGCGAACTAGCCCCAGTGGTCTCTCGGACTCCCAATCGATAGCCGTCTACCCACTTCCATGTTTGTTGTCGCCACACTTTTTGACCGCGTGTGCTTTTGGACTGTGTAGCTCCTGTATATGGAAGCGGCGCTCTGACGACTTTCAGCGGACGGCTCCATTCTGTTTCACTCAAGGTAAGTGCACAAGCCTCTATACTAGACCAGATAAGTCTAAAGTTAGGCGGGTAAGACAGGACTTCTAGCTCGAATCTTGGTTAGGACCGCGTAATTTGCTTACACCTCCTTGTAAAGGTACAAACGGACGTATTGACTTAATTATTTACTGTCCTCCAAATGTGTTAAATAACCACCTTACTCTGTAGTAGATAAGGGAGATAACGTAGGCATACGGTTTCTTACTTGTTTGTTTATATGAATTTACGAGAGATCTCTACAAAAAACCAACGAGATTTGCCTTAGAATAACTGCAGTATAACTATGATTAGCTTGAATTGAATCGTGTAATTGTACGGAACATAGACTCGGTACGGAAAAGTTGCGTAGTTCGTTTCTAATAGAACCTACTGGAGGAAATATTAATCTATCAATATCAAAGGCTTAGAATTAGATTGTTCACCGAGCTATTGTAAGAAAATGTCTGCACATAATAAAATAGCCAGAAGAGAGAGAAAATGTAAAAAATAAACCTAAATTGGATTGTAATAAATACAAAACAATCTTAGGAAAACAAATAGACGAATGATAGGTTTCTTAACTACTCTTCGTAATTGTTTCAGTCATGAGGTTTCTTTCACAATATTAGTCAGAGACTGAGACAACAATATACACACATGGATAAAGCCTATTTTTTATCTTACTCTATTCTAGAAATGAATAAACAAGTATGGAATTGTTAATATAACGAAACCACTATAAATTCAGGAGAGCGTGCACATGTACAAATAGATTAGCAAAATAGGTTAGCAACCTCATATAAATAAAAAACGTGTAGTATTATCAAAGCATTAAAATTTATTCTAGTGTTTAAAAATAAAATCGTAGCCTATATTATATAAAAAGGAATTGAATAGTTCATGTTATTTTATGTAACATTTCAACTACACGTAAAATATATGCACGTATTTTGAGTATTGAAAGATCCTGGGCATTTAATTGTAGACTATTAATTGACATCTTTGTACACAAAGATAATTTGTTGAAACAATTTCATAATTCCTTATTCTTAACGCACTCGCACATGAAGGGTACCTGCCATGGATGGATTAAAGCTTGGAGAAACCACAACAGTAATCATTAATATCATCCGATGCTATGTTTAGTTGAGTTAGTGTATTGATGTACTGAATTTACAATACCATTACCTCCAGGACCACTGCTAGGTTTTGTTTACGGGTCCTCTGAAAAATAAGGAACTGATAATTAACTAAATATTCGAAACAATGAAGATTTTTCATTGCATTCCATGATTCAAATCTTTTCAATGGCAATTCACTTAAAATAAGTTATATTTTATTACCGTGTTTGTTAGAGTTATGTACAAAATATCTAAGAATAAGAAGAAGAATAAATGTACACTGTGTAAATATTGTAGTACCTACCGTATCTGACTGACTGTCATTAGAAAGCCAGTATATTAAAATATTTATTTTTATGCTAAAGTGGTTATATAAAAAACAATAATAGTTTGTGCTCACCATTTTGCATTGAAGTGTTTAATAAAGTTTATTATTGCGTAGCCTTGGAAACATAATTAAAGCAACTTATATGAGCTTTCTGTAAGGGAGACTACAACGAACGTATAGACTGATGGCGTCGAAAAATACTTTCTTTTGCAGTAAACAAGGTGTATTCATTGCAATACATGTACGTTGTATAGTATATACAAGTTTATTTACAATTGGTTATTTGACTTGCGTCAGCGTAAACGCTCATGAGTTACTTCAGTTACCGTGTGTGAGAGTATTTTATTATTCAATTATTATTCATTTTTCCGTTCGCAGTTGACTAGACTATAATCGAGAATAACTGTAAACTAGTGAAATATTGCGTTTGAGGTGATAACAACAAGACAGATATAATGGTTTCTCAATAAGAAATTATTGTGACTGTGATACATGATTAACGCAAAATGACATGCAACTTTAGTCCAGAGACATAGTTCTAAAATGTTGGTAATACGGTAGCTTCTCAAGCACATGAGATGTTTTAAAAACTCTGAAAGGTTCGAAAGTTATCCGCACTTATTTTCATCACGTTTATAATAATTTTTAATAACAAATTAGTGATTTTAACAACAATGTGATATTCCACATTACTGAGGTTATACTAGCTACATAAGGAATTTAACAGACTAATAAAGCGTATCCAAATATTTGACATAATTAGGTTATGGAATATTCATTGCGTTCCATAAACCCATCCCAGCTCTCTGGTTTCTTCAATCTTAGTAACGTGCAGTTAGTTTTGTGTGCCGTTAGCATTAAAGATAAGTGTATTTAATTTCAAGGTACTAAGAATTTTCGACTGCTCTTTAAGAATCATAAGCTGTTCTGTTAAAATTCTTTGAATAAATGTGACAATAAAATACTAATTTTTAAATACACTTCTATAATTTTACAAGCGCGAATGTAATGATTTAGGTATTTGGGTGTGCTTTGACGTTATAACGGATAAGTGGGCTTTATCGAGTATGATTATATTTATTACATCTGATGTTCCGGGAATTATATTTAGAGTTTTAGACTTGCTCTTTTAAATTAATTAAATATTCCAGATTACGTTAACAGCAATAAACCAGCTACAAAGTAAGAACGCAATTTTAAAATTAATTTTGCAACGACAATAAATGTCTAATGTTTACTTAACAGCGTGTACTATAGCTATACAATGTTGCCGTATAAGTAGGTCACTACAAAACTTTGCAACAACAGTTTGTTAAAATATCCACAGAACGCTCTACTAGCAATGTTAAAATCGTGTTCTGCAGCTATAGACATGTTGATGTTAAACATTAGTACAGTAAGTATAAAAACGTATTGTTGATTTAGTATTACAACATATAACATTAACACACAGACAGTGTTATAATTATAATTTAGCATGCGTTATACTATTGCTAAATTATTAAATTATACATAACATTTTAAAAATCAGTTATTTAGGTTATAAGTAAATAAAATTCAATAGAATATCAAAATAGTTCCTCGTTAATTTTGTACGAGCTTGGCAACCAATGCATGTAAATTTAATGGTTAATTTCTGGTAATAAAAATATACATAGACTCGAAAGAAAAATTAGAACCTGTTTTGGAAATTTAATGTACCAAAATTTAATTTTAATCTAGATTTCAAATATTTGGAGAAGGTATTTTCTATCTTTTTATATTCATTTAAAAAAATGTCAAGATACAATTGTGAAATGTTTTGTCGACGATTCTTTAACATATACAATGCACAAAAGACAAGTCCTGTTAGATGGTATATGTTAAAATAAATATAGGCCTACTTATTAGGGCCTATATTCAGAACCAACGCTACGGAATATTTTGGGGAATTGAAAATCAAAAGATCGTTCAAGAAACCAATAAAACCACTCTTGGGAAAGTATTCTTTTAAATAATGTATGATATGATTTTAAATGTTATTGAATACTCAACGTTATTAATTTTATATTTGATTCAGATGGTATTAAAATGTATATGTTTAAGTTTTATTCTTTGTTTGTATACTATACGGTATTTATTTTATATCAGGTGAGGTGTTTGATAGTGCCCCTAAGTTTGTATACTGTAGTGATCTGAGCTAGTATACAAATGCATTATTTAAAGGAAATCAAAGGTTTTTGAGGTTGAAAAGACTTCTTTAGACTGAACAGTATGAATAGTTTTCTTTGAAAATGTACTTGGGTCTAAGTGCCATTTCACGAAATAGAAATAGACTAGTTTGCACTAGCTGTTTAATACAGCCGCAGTAGAATGTTTAAAAGAAATGTGAGTTTTTTATATTGCGTTAGTTTTTGAAGTGCAAATAGAAGTTAAAAGCTTAGGAGTAATTTCTTTAATATGGGTATAAAATTTCAAATTCCAAAAAAGATTCAAAACCCATGCAAGCTATCTGATTCTGTACGAATAACCGCAGATACACCATCATAATTTTCAAATCTTCATATGGGCCAAGTATGGGTTTAAAAATTAAGGGACTAGTGTTTCGGTCTTTAACAAAACAGCGAAGTAGGGAATTTCATTCAATGAAGGCATTAGAGTCTGACTGGTAGCAAGTCCTATACCAAGAATTGCTTGTTTTGCTCTAAATGGTGTGGATAATTTATTATTGCAGTTTATGATAAAATTGTTGAAGAAGGGGAAACAGATAATAAATGCAACAGGTCCTAAAACAGATACCTGTGTAGTTCCCATTATAGCATATATAAATCGCTAGAATATTGTTTTCGTAAACTGACTGCCAACAAAACTTATGTAAGAAGAAAATCAACCATGATCTCTAGCTGTAACAGGTATTTAAAAGATATTAATGGTCAACTAGATCCTAATACTGTTTTCAATACATAAAGAGAGCTAAGGCACACATTTTTCATCTGAAGTGCCGACTATTGCAATTGCTTCAAGTTTATTAGGAACTTATGGAACTTGGATTGATTTGTAATTAATTTTGTAGTTTTTAGCACAATATTATACAATTCTGTTTGAGACTTTTTTTATTCCCTTGTAAAATTATGAAATATTTTATTCTATTTTTATCACATTTCTGTCAATTTTGAAGTGGTTTACAACTGAGACCTTTATAAAGGAAAGAAATTAGCTGCAATGTAAAGAGGAATACGCTATGTAAACAAACGGCCTCGGCGCACGATTAAAACCTATACAATGTGACCTAGTACAGCACTTATAACACTATTTATCAAAAAGTATATGTACACTAAGAGCACCATTAATAACTTGTTTAATATTAAGGCAAACCACTTAATTATTACTGATATTCTTTCATATACTAAAGGTAATATTTAATAATTCAACTCAAGGCCGGATTTAAAAAAATCAGGGCCCTAGGGCTCACCTGTGCGACCTAGGGAGAAGCGGACCCTGGGCTCATGGTTTAGGAGGCATGGAATATTGGGGTATTCCCCGAAAAAAAATTTTAAAAATTGGGAACAAATGGTATTTTTTAAGGGAATTTGTGTTAAATTTTCTGTATTGTTTGGCATGAAAATATTACTAATTCGTAATTTGTAACAAAATGTTTGTACCCATACAAACATTTAAGACATTAGACTACTTTAATATCGTTAATTTATAACTCTGGTTATTTTAGGTAAAGATAACACTTTAATGTACATTGGTAAGCCAACAAGAAAAGTGCAAGTCAATATTAAGTACTTACGTACTTTAGCAATAATTTTAAATTTTTAAGTAGGCCTACTGCAAATTATGTTCACTCAGTCACTCTTGCTTACTGGTTTCCGTGTAAGCTTCTCCGCAATGAAGCTGTTTGTGACGTCCTCGTGGTTGACTTTGTCTCAGAACGTCGTGTTCTATACTTAGCAAGGCCAAAACGTTTAGTCTGTCTTCTGACATAGAGGTCCGGAGTCTGTTCTTGATCAGCTCCAGCGTGTAGAATGATCTTCTGAAGAGCAATTAGTCACTATCAAGGAAAGGTACATTTTTAACGCCACTACTACGGTAAGAAAGCTATCTTTTACGTAGTTTTCCAACACAATTTGATACGTCCACATTTGTTCACTAATATGCTTTCTGCTTTTCTCATATATTCATTTTGAAACCAGTAAGAACAATTGTAGAACTTCGTAGATCAATTCTTCGTCTAGATCTTCGTTGTAGCTGTTTATTAACGTTTGCTTGCTGTCAACCCCACATCATGAGAGAGTATGTCCAATTAGTTAAGAGACCCAAACCTCGTGTCGATAAGTTCGTATGCCTGAAGTCTCTTTGTCAACGCACCTTCCAACTTCCAGCATGTACCCTTGCCCGTACTCACGCAGGTACGGCACCCGCTGCCCGCTCCTCGCACCGGTGAGAGATTCTTCAAACGCTCGCCAAACCCCTCTGCTCTGCTCCCAATGTTACCATACACCAGCACTGTACATTCACAATCATGGTATTGTATCAAACATGTACGTACAACGCACTATCTAGGATAGTAAAACATGACCAGTGACATTATTTTGCAATTATAATTGTGGTGCGGGCCCCTAGGCGCGCGCCTATGTCGCCTATGCCTAAATCCGGCCCTGATTCAACTTGGATAGCGTATCAAAATGAAGATAAAAGTCTATTAAAAACATACCGTAGCATACGCAAAGAGGCATTAGCAGATAACAGAAATAGGGTTACGAAATACAAGTGATAACAACACTAACTAATGAAGCCTAACAGTTCAATAATTAAGAAACAAGCGGTTGATAATCATTAATTAACTAGTTTTATCTAATAGAATGTAGAATATCTGCTGATTTAAAACCGTTATTTTTATTCTCTTTAATAAGTTATGTGTAAGTTTTAAACTATGTCTATTGATTGTATTTTATGTAGAAATTCACTAAACAGTGATTTTGCAGGATTTATACCTGAGCTCATCTTTATTTTGAACGACTCGCGTTTCTATATTCCGAGCATTTTTTGAACTCCTGAAATCTCTCTAAAAATTTTAATTTGTCAGTTTGTAGACAAAATTTACAGTTACATGACATTTTGAATATTGACATTTTGTTGGTATGAGTTACACATTAGTGGGGTTTACACACAGATATTCTTTTTATTCCTTCAAATATTACAGATATTACTTCAAGATATTACAGAATTTGTTTATCTCAGTAGTGCATAATATTTGGTCTATGGGAAAATATATTTAACTTACAGGTGCTCCCTCAAGTAAATATGAAACACTTTTGCACTTTAAACATTTTTCAACTAGTATAATTTTTTATTGGATGCTGAGTTGAATTATGCAAGTAACTGTTTATGAATGGTTGTATTTATTTTGTAATCACAATGAAGTAGTAACTAACTACTTTAAGAATGATGGGCTGAGTACATATGCCTCATATTATGAGGAGCGTATTTTGATATTTTTGACTAACATCAGTTGTGGTACAAAAACAAAATAAAAATTATAACTTTAATGTGACAGTCCAGTCCGACCCACATGCCAAACACAGCCCATATTTCTTTACCATATTCTGTATAACAAAGTTTGCAATATGAAGGCGAATACTTGGTGAAGTTTTTAGGCATCATAAACTTTTAATATAAGATGATTGAAGGTGTTAATAAAGCATTTATTATTCACGTCGACGTCAAAAGCAGTGCAGAGTTATCGTCTCCGGTTGTTAGGGTTTCATCGCAATACTGTATATTCAATAATTCAATACGACAGCATGTTTAATCTTATTGAATAGTTTAGCCCGAGTTATTAAATGGTCACACAGTTAGCATACTACGTACAAGTAAGTGCAGTGCGTTCAGTACATTTTAATATTCAGTAAGTTTGTATTTAATATCCAATTTTCATATTTAAGAGTAAGTAATTATAATTTAATTTAAATATTTATCCATCAGTTTCAAAGTCCTAAATTCCAGCTAATTTAACTGTTTAATAAGGAAAGAATTAGTAATTCAACAGAATTGTTCTACACTATGAAACGATAACGTATGCTACGAATATTTCCTCATTTTATTAATTCTGAAATCGGAAAGTACCTTTCGGCATGTAAATAAATGGTTTCATCCACTCATAAAATATACTCCTTATACAAATTTAAATATTCTGTATTCAGTAATACTACAATATAATGGCGCTGGAGAGAGAACAAAACAGAAACAAAAATAGTAAGGCACTTCCTGAAATTTCATATGGATAAATTGTTTACAAGCGATTTTTGATATTTTAGTCTGGAAAACACGTGTTGAATACCTACAAAATATTCATGTACAAAATAAATAAAAAATATATAACTGCCGTTTACAGCAGTCATTACAAAAAAAGTTACAGAAACACTTGATAATATATATACAAGGTGTTTGAAAAGTCTGGGTACGGCTTAATATTTTACAAATCATAGCAGATAACATCTATAAACTTTGCACAGTGTCATATGGCTATGTAAACTATTTTTCCTTGCTATTACCATGACATGCCAAACATGGGGGGACGGCCCACAGAAGAAAACATGGAAATCTTAAATTAAAGCATGGGTCAAGTGATCCGCAAACCGCATTTTAAAAGGTTTATCCAATCAGAAATGGCGGGTTGTTTTAGTTACACATTGTGAAGTACATTATGCGCTGCCATTTCTGACTGGATCGTCGTATTCTGATGCGGTAGGTGGCGTTTCACTCTACTATGGTAATATGTCATGGTAATAGCTAGGAAAAATAGTTTACACAGCCGTATGACACTGTGCAAAGTTTATAGATGTTATCTGCTATGGTTTGTAAAATATTAAGCCGTACCCAGACTTTTCAAACACCTTGTATATATATATATATATATATATATATATATATATATAAGAAAATGTGACTGAAATCTATTAATGAGAACGGTTTAAATATTTGAAATAGTCTTTTTCTCAATGTTTTAAGTAATAACAATCAAATGGAAAAGGGCGCTTATCGTCGAAATTTGGAAGGTAGTTGAAATAATTTTCATACGAATTCATTGTCAAATAAAAGCTCGTCTCATTGCCGGCTAGATACCTACTAGAGGAGGTTAGCAACACTGCACTAGGCGCAAAGCTTCACGAGTCTTCAGGAACTAGTGTAAAATGTTTTGGCTGGTTGAGAGCGTATGAAAAAGAGATTGGAGAATTTCATTCTAATGTGGATTACGAGGTAATACACTGAGAGTCAAACAATCCATGTAAACATTCACTTATGGATAATTGTCTTAAGTAGCTTAAACGAGTGCTTTAGCTGGTAATTAAAGTTAAAACAGGCCTGCACTTATATTGGCCTTGTGCTTAACAAATCGTAAACTCGCTTCCAAATATTTACATATTTGTCACACAGGGCTTATAAATAATTAAGGATTTTATAAACTTTAATGTCGACTATTCGCAATAAACATCGGGACAATGTTGTCTTAAGCACATATTATATACTTAAAATGTATATTCCTTTAATTGACTTATAGTTATAAAATATATAAATATATCAAGAATAACTTTCTAACCACCTGCAAACACGTATGGCCTTATAATGCCATTGATAAAGGCTATGAAATATTTCGCGTGGACGATCCTACCAACGCGAGCAACACGTAATAGTATAAGTGGAAATAAATCAACGAGGAAACCTATTTTGGCACACATAACAAGTTCAGCTGTGGTTTACAAACTTCGTCAACTTGAATAACAATGGACGGTGGTCCTTTAATTGCTGTCTTCAAGCATGCACTGCTTTACTACTGGTCTTAACAATAAAAAAAACAGGTAAAATTGAATTACATTTATAATTTACTGTACAATACTTTAATATTAACATTTAAATTGTTGGCTTGATAACCATTACAATACGCAAAATATCACAGCACGCGGGAATCTGGCTTTGTGGCCAATTTGTCTAACGGACAACACCACACTTGTACCGGAAGTGGGTGTTTGATTCAGCCGCATCTGAAAAAATCGAAGGTGTTCAGTTATGATAGTTGTATCGTAATATTCTATATTATAACAACCAAGAAGTTCCTTCCCTCCTCCGAAGTTTTCAATGATGGCTATTGAAATATTCCAATTTCCTTTCCAAGTAAATTTCTTTTGTCATGAACGTCATCGAAAACCCTGACTAGGATAACATTTGTATTAATGATTTGGTTGTAGGGATTACATGAGGCAACAACGAGTCTGATGATAATTCTTGGGATTTGGCTGAGCTGTGGGGAACATATTAAAATTCATCTTGCGGGTATCATGAAGACAACGCGAAAATTAAGGAATAAACAAATTTGTAAACACTGAATGTGATATTTTAACATATAGTATTCGGGGGAGTGAGACTTTCGTTCCGTACCATAGGATCCTTCGAGAGTCTGATGTATTAATTTATGTGTATACAGTCAAGTTAGAGTTCGATGATGGTGTATGTCCCTTTATGGGGATTTGGCTCAGCTTCTGCATAGGGTATAATTATCTACAGGACATCTCTAAGAATGATGTCATCAGTAAAGTTTAAATTTTGCATCAAACTCCATTTCTACATAGGCAATAATGAGTTAAATTAATGTGATGTGTGTCTATGGGATTTGACTGAGTGTCATTGGAGTCTATCAATCAGTAGGTTAAAAGATTTTCTCTTCTGTCTGTTTGGGGACTACAAATTTATTTTCTGCCTGATCGTCTGCTTGCAATCCACCTGGAGAAGAAAATGATCTGTAGATTTGACATCCAGCAAGCAAATTTAGCGAAGTCTGTTATGCGTCTTCTGGCGTGGCGTACTACTACCTTGTTTTGTCATGAACATGTCATGAACACACGTATCTAACAAACAGAAACCACATAGTAGGCCGTGTTTTTATCGGTCATCTAGAAGCTTACATCACCTACACCTTTCACCACTACACAGTCTGGCTTTTCTTAAAGTGGCATTTCCCCTAAGACATATAGTTCTGGTGGAGGTCGAAACGAGAATCAAAGGGTTAACAGTATAATTTGTTTCTCAGATAATATTTTTCTAGCTTGGCACATTAAACATCAACCGTAAATACATATAAATACATTTTTAACCGTGTACATAACCTACGACTTTCAGTCACTCTATCTAGTTGTCTGATGGTGAAATATCTATTCCTAGTTATAATTGTGTATGTATTTATTTGGATACATAACACCAGAGCTGCGTCAAACGGTCGGTTTTTAAGTTGTTCAAGCAAAAAGGAATTAAAGTGGAGAGAAAATTGTCGTTTCATGTTTTAACCCGTTTGATACCTTGTTATTGTGACCCCCTATCAATGCCACCGTGGCTACCGATCAACTATTCTCTTAGGACAGTTTTTGGTTGTATTCTTATACAGTGCGAATCGGCTCTTAGTTTCTATACTATAACAGATTCCAGCAACACGGAGCGTGGCTGGTGCTTGGAGGGTGACTGCTGAGAGATCCTGTCCTAGCAAGCAGCTCGCCTGTCTGGCCATTCATTGGTGGTGGCTCGGAAGTCACATTTAGTCGTTGGTTTCTAGGTTAAGTGTTATAGAGGGCTAACTTCGCCGGGAAAAGAAAGACTTTTACTTCCTTACTATAATGTTATCCACTGTAATAAACAAAAAGATCCTTATCGGACGCAGAGGCGTAGCCGAGGAGAGAATATTTGGATTTAGATATTTTGAAATTTTAGTTAACTGGCTTAAACGATTTGTGAAATATTTGAAGGCAGTGGTTTTTTTTACTTAGAAAACTCATAGGTAGTTAACATTTAATTAGTTAAATGGATTACCAGCCAGGATAAGAAAAAATATAATACATTACCCCTTAGACATATGTTTGTTCAAAGAACAAGAGACATAACACATAAATTATGCTATGATCAAAGCAATTGTTTCCACAACTTTGAAACCACCATAATCTAGTGGATACAACAGTTACCGCAAGATAACCAAGTCAAGGAACGTCGAGCGTGACTGCTCCTCAGATTGGTGACCTCCAAGCGATCCTGTCCTTGCAAGCAGCCCTTCTGTCCATTAGTGGTGGTTCAGAAAGTCACCTATAACCTGCTGGACCCCAGTAAAAGCGTTATAGAGGAATTCTTAACCCAAACTTCACCTGGTAATTTGATACATACTTTTTCATCCAGTTCGTTCACTCCGAATATCAGAATCTTTGTACGACTATATACGATAAGAGGAGGACATCATATTACTCACGATACTTTGCGCTAATATATGTTAAAGATTGTAGGATAAGTACCGTCATATAAGTTGCCACAGGACTCGTGGTAGTGGCACCACGGCACCACGGCTTTACCACAGAAGGTTCGGCACTTACGGGAGTACTGTACACAGAAACACAACAAACTGTTTATAATAAACGAGTTATTATTGCTGTTCAGTTTGAATATCGCGAAGGTTAACATGCGGAGATAACCATACTCGTAGTATAAAAAGTGCAGTCTTTAGGCAAATAACGTCTTCTAGATGTGCACAATTGCTTGTCGTCGATATCGGATACTCATTGAGGTATCGGAAAACGTGTCAACCGGTATCACTGACGTATTTCAAGACGTATCAGTCGGTATCACTGAGGTATTTCAAGACGTATCAGTCGGTATCACTGAGGTATTTGAAGACGTATCAATCGGTATCACTGAGGTATTTAGAAGACGTATCAGTCGGTATCACTGAGGTATTTCAAGACGTATCAGTCGGTATCACTGAGGTATTTCAAGACGTATCAGTCGGTATCACTGAGGTATTTCAAGACGTATCAGTCGGTATCACTGAGGTATTTCAAGACGTATCAGTTGGTATCATTAAGGTATTTCAAGACGTATCAGTCGGTATCACTGAGGTATTTCAAGACGTATCAGTCGGTATCACTGAGGTATTTCAAGACGTATCAGTCGGTATCACTGAGGTATTTCAAGACGTATCAGTCGGTATCACTGAGGTATTTCAAGACGTATCAGTTGGTATCACTGAGGTATTTCAAGACGTATCAGTCGGTATCACTGAGGTATTTCAAGACGTATCAGTCGGTATCACTGAGGTATTTCAAGACGTATCAGTCGGTATCACTGAGGTATTTCAAGACGTATCAGTTGGTATCACTGAGGTATTGGAAGACGTATTAATCGATATCACTTTCTATAAATATGATATATCCAATTTGAATGACTCAGCCACACTTATAAATTTCAGTTGGTGAAGTTAAAAATTCCATGACAGCTTGTATAAAAGATCGCCATCCCGACCAGGAGAGGCAATCGCTTGCGATTTGGTTAGTTACGCATGTACGTTTCATCGACGCAACGTTTAGCTCGGACATTTCAAAAATTTTCTAATTATTTTTCTGTTTTCACAATGGTTGTTTTAATTTTATTGTCAGCGAGAAAAAAATTGTAGAAATTCTATTATGTGCAATTAAAATGATTATTGTGTTGTGATGCACTGTAAAGTTTGAGTTTTCAAAAAAGTCAGTACAGTACTTCATAGTCATAAAACCTAAAATATTCCTTATCCATTATACATAGATGGATCGTAAGAGTATTGCACGTCCATATCTCACTCATCACGCTTGTCAATTTACCTAACAGAGGAATTTTCATATTCGCTGTATTAATCACCGCCTCTACAAAATGTTTTCAAGATTAATAAAAACATATCATTCCTTCGTGAAAAAAATGCCTGCTAGTAGGCAGATGCACCTGCGATAGTGTTCCGAGGAGAGCATGCGCACAGAAACAACCATTAGCGCACAATGAGCACGTGCCGGCTGGTGCTGCTGATTAATCGATTTTTGTGATTGCGTCTCTGGAGCCTCCAGCCTTTTCATCTGGATCTAGTTGGAACGTTGAAACTGGATTTTTGCTGTCCACACGGGTTCATGAAGTGGAGATTTTCTTTTATTTTGTGAGCCTGAAAGACGTTTTTTTTAAAAATGTGAAGGGTAAAAACATAAATTGTTTGTATTTCAAATTCCTCTGCGTAGGGTTTGAACATAAAATAAAATAAGATAACCAAATAAACACGAAACTTAAATCGATTACTTAAGAACTTAGTAGCCAATTATACTGTATATAAATTTTAAAACAAAATAACCTAAATGTTGAGCTTAACTCAAGTTCACCTTCCTTTAGTGCAACATCTGGTATCTGACGTTGTCACAGACTTTGCTCCTGGAATCTAAATTTATGTTCGTCTGAAGAAATTAAAAAAAAGTCGGTGAAGATAAAGCTGAAAATGAAGTCCTTACATAGTTTCGACATCAGGGATACGCAGACCACAAAATATAGTTTAATCTAGGCGAAGCGGTATTCTCATCGTATCATGGGGTTCACAATTGATTCCAGATTCCAGGAGTCATCAAGTCCGTGACAGTGAACAATTTGACGGCGATGATTCAAACTCGAAATGTACAACCTGCCGGTCCAGTAGTGGAACTCTCACCATGGAGTGTAATAGTGAGCTGGACGGTACTTGACCATTGTAGCAACATCGGGGCTGACGAGGTTTTAAAGAGCACGCACGACCAGCTACCGTCAGGCCTGGCAGACTTCGTGCTCCACAACTGACATGTCTTCATCCACCGCGGTCCGTTCGGCCTGGCTATATGGAGAAAACCACCAGCATCGGAGCAATTCCCTCTTTAATTAGTTGACCTAAAAGTGTTGTACTTAATTCCTTAATTTTTGGCCGTCATATGGTGACCATTACGTAAAAGGCAAGACCTCACTGACTCATAAGTAATTCTCCAACCTTCCAATGTGTCATAAGGTTGTAATATTGCAAACACATGCCTCGTGACTAATTAAAAACAAGGGCATTTTCATGAAGATTCTTATCCCTATCAAACATAAACTCGGAATATCTGAAATAAGAGCCAACCGCAGTCTTGTTCAACTTTTGACCATCTTAATCACGATTTCTGAAATCGGAATAGAAATTAATACAATACGCGAATTTTCCATCCATTGATGTGCAGAATGTATATTAAAATAAAAGAGATTGGTTGTAGAGAATCGTCTTATATTCAAACCATATTGTTATCTCGATTTCAAAATTAGTTCTTGTGCTCTTAACTTAATGCAATAAGAACTGGGTTCAATATCTAGATCTATATTATAACATACCTTTCTGTTTGCAAAACATTTAAAGTTATTTTTGTTATGTATTGTATGCATTTAATCGGTACCATACTGAATTCTAACTCAGCGAAGTCACCTTATTAAATATATTATTACGAGAGTCACTCATCTGCCGTTACGTGTTTAAGAAAGGTAATAATATAAAATTTTCAAAATATATTATTTTACTTGTTCATATAACAAAATGTACTAATTCATTAAACTTTTGTAAATGGCAATAGTCGAATTTAATTTCATTGGACATTGAATCACAAAAAGTACTTGATCCGTCGGGGGCAAATTTATTAATTGATATCCTTTTCACTTATCACGGCTTCCACTTAAGTTGATAAGAGGGCGACAATTAAAGTTAAAATGTTTTACTTTGTCGCTACAACCCGATTATCGATAGTAGACTGACTTCCACTCGGGACTTAATTATTAGCTTTGCTTTGTGTTGTTTTGACCAAAATAAGATGTAATTTTACAAACTTTCATATGCTATTTTTTTTGGATAGGTTCCCTAATAGTTTATCTCCAAAAATAATCGTTATCGCCAACCTAACTTGTTATATCGTTACTACGGAACTCATCTAACACAAATATTTTGCAACTGCGGAGTGGGTGGTCGCAGCGATGCCTCCCCAACGCCACCTAATTACCCCCACGCTAATGGTTTACAAACAACACACGCGCACGCACAGGAACGAGTCCGCTGATGGAATCCCGGTCATTGTTCGGGTTTAATTAATTGATCCCATTCAGTTACTTCCGACTGTGTCTTCATCATGCTACCGTTACTATGTTCGCAGCTGTATCCCAGCGTTATAGGGCGCTTTTCGAATTTTAGTAGCATAGAACTAATCAGCATTTATTGGCTGAGCGTCAGCGAAGACTGGAAAAAAATCATTTCTGTCTGTCTTTAGGAACGATATTTAGAAAATGAACTCACACAGGGACTTGAAAGTTTGTACTTGAAGCTTCATTTTTATATGAGCAATACTGCGTTCGATGATGGTGCATGTCACTCCATTGAATTTGGCTGAGCGTTAGTGAAAATATTTTACTTTGCTATTATGAGTAACCATGATAGCAACGAGAAAATAGCAGAATAAATTCAAGTGTAACAAATAGAGCACAGTTGTATGAGGTTTCAACCTGTGACTTTTTCTTCATAGAGGCAAAAGAAAAATAATTGAAAAGCCAATGTTATAAACGCAATATTTGACATATGCGCACTCTTGCGTTGTAGTACCTTCCCTACCTCACCAAAAGTTTTATCCGGATACTGCTGAAATTGGTCCATATGTGGTAAGGTATCTAAAAAGATCATAGCTATAGACTTTTTGCACGAAAATTCATTGCTACATAGACAAGTATGGAGTGTGTATGTTGACATGCAGATGGTGCATATTCAGCCATAGAATTTGGCTAAGCGCTAATGAACTCTAAGGCTGACACAATTTCTCTTTTGTATGCCGGGCCGATGTAATAATTTCTTTTGTGTATGATGTTCGTGAGACATCTGGATAATAAAATGAGCTATAGACTTGAAATTTACACGCGAAAACTGTTACACAAAACATGAATTGGCGTAGCTTATTCCTGCCTTATTCATATATCTAATGATAAAATACATTATGAACTATTGTTAAAGTTGAATATACATTTTTTTAAACAAAATTGAGTAATATTCCATAAAAGATTTAATGGTAAAAATAAGAAATTAATTGTAAAATTAAACGTGTCACTTTATTTTCCCGTGGAATATCTTATCTGATAACTTTTATCAGATTTAAAAAAATGTGCTCTACTACATCCATACATGCACCTTAATTTGTAATCACCTATTTTTGAGGATGCGGTCTAACAGTTTACTTACTATTTTGTGGACTATACGTGGAATAAATGAAAAAGAACGATAAATAGTAGACATTTCTTTACGTGTAACCTATGTGGCAGTCGGACTACAGCCACTATTTAGTCAACGCCATGTGTGCTTTTTCAAACATTTATATAAATTCCTTGGCATCCGTTTTTCGCAAATACTTTTTGAATTTTAACAGGTTGATCCTCCTCCTACGTCTTCGGAATCACAGGATTAAATTCTTGATCTTATTATTAAACATTGTGTGAATGACCAGAAGAAGATTGAAGAATAATTAATTTTTCTGCAGAGCCTAAACCCTTGCTTCATGTATGTGTTAATATGGTCACACGACCATATGCATCAAAGCGTTCTATCTAACCTTTTTGTTAAAGCCTCCAACATGCAATCCACAAAAACTCCACTCCTCAGAAATTCTATTGAGTGTTTATATTTTGATCTGTTTATTTTTCCGAGGCGTTCAACAAGGGTAGCGTTGTGGATTGTTTGGGCCGGCAGCTATAGCTACAGCTCGTCATGACTGTAGGCCGCTCGGGAGCTGCTTGTTTAGGCCTCAGGCCGGGGTGAGACAACACCCGTGCTCGTGGAGTGACAGCTCCATCTATTCTCTTGTTGACGCTTGGGGTGTTCATCTTCATCTTGATCAGACTACCTTCCCACTCACGGCCCGGGACAGGTATTCCGGGAACAATGTCACCTTGGCTACCACAGGCCGCCGCAGAACTAATGGGCATGGCATTTTTTCTCGTAGACTAATATTTGCACATTTTGCGTTATGGCGCTTAAACTATTTGATAAAACATCTAAATCCAATCAGATTTTTATTTCCGGAACATTATACAACGCATGGCAAAAGTCAAATTTTTACTTTAACTTGCTGACATTTTTGTCATTCAAACCACAAGAAATCTCAATGAAGCATACAATATGCAAACTTACATACATCCATTCACTCACCAGTTATTCCCACCTCCAGCGACGGATTCAGTCAGTCTTTTTAATTTGTGGTCTCCCAATCATATGCTGAAAACTCGTCAACATTATAAAATGTTTGTGATACTAAAAAGCGTTTCAAACGGTTTTTTAACATCCTGAGCTTTGGAGTGTTTTTTTTTTTTTTTTTTTATTGAATCTGGTAATTTGTTGACGAAATGAACACCTGCCTGTGAAGGCAAGCGTTCATAAACCACCGTTCTGTGTGTACCAGTTCGGTAGTTATCTCTGCCTCTAGTCTCATACACATGTTTGTCTCGGCCATTCGTCATGGCACATTTAGATATACAAAACAGAGTTGTTTCCAAGATTTAGAGACTGGGCAGCGTCAACAGTTGCAAATTTTTAGAGGCTTCTTTGAATGACTCTCTAAATTTTAACTGAGCGATAATGCGGATCGCTTGTTTTTGCAGCTTGAACACTCATCTAGGGAAGTCAGAGTATAGTTTCGATATTACACCTGTGCATCCTATTTGCAAGAAAGTAAAATGTCGTAGTCTACCGGTAAGTAACGTATACTGGTATACATTTAAGGTGTAGTACTAAACAGAAACGTTGGCAAAAAACAAAGTAAAATTCCTGTCCTAAAAGTATACAATCTACATACTTAAAATTCAATCATCATACGTGCTGTCAAGTCGACTTTAACAAATGAGTTTACATATTGTTTCCATTAAACTTAAACATTTGTAAGTATTTAATAATAATGCGCGTGTCTTTCAAAGTTGCTTACTATGTGAGTATAGCGATAGCCGACAATGTTTCAAACACGACTTCATGAGAATGTAATTAAATTACGGTCTCGTTTGTCGTATGCACATTTTCACACAGGAACAGTTATTTTTCTTTGCACGTGCTCTACTACGGTACGTTACGGTACGGTAGAACTACGGTATGTTTTGCAGCAGTGTTTAGTCTGTAAAAGACTTGTGTGGCTAAGAATGACTTACGGAATTAACATTATTTAATCTAGTATTACATAGCGAACTGAAACAATCGGACCGGTTCCGTTTAAAAATCAACAGGTATTGAACAATGGCTCGTAAATACGAGTTAACTACGAATTTATCAGAACGGTTCCAGAACCATTGTGGACGGGGCTTCCGTGTGCCGGGCAGACAAAGGTTAATGCGGGGGCGACACCGGCGACACAAGCCAGGCTAATTGTGGCAACCATTACTGTCCTGTAAGCCGGCATAGTTATGGAGGCGCGATAAATTTGTGTGAATTTCTATTGTTATTTGCTTAATGTTCTCTGTAATAGACGAGCGGTGTTGTTTCGTTTGGCTACTGATCGCCGCGCAGGCCGGACTCCGGCAGTAAACAACATTTCCCCTGGCAGCCGTGAAGTCTCGTCGCTAATTGTGATAAACAGAGGCTGACCACGGAGATCCGGGACGGAGGACTAGTCGATTCCACCATATCGATACTTTCACTCGTGTTACCTTGTTATCGACAGTGTTGATGCCATTAGGCTATCGCAAGTCGTGTAATCAGTATAATTGGGTTATCGGAAGACGTGTTCATCTATATCAGAGGTATTGGAAGCCGTGTTCATCTATATCACTGAGGTATCGGAAGAAATGTCCATCTATATCATTGAGATATTGGAAGGCAAGTCCATCTATATCATTGAGATATTGGAAGACGTATCCACCTATATAACTGAAGTATCGGAAGACATGTCCATCTATATCATTGAGATATTGGAAGGCAAGTCCATCTATATCAGAGGTATTGGAAGCCGTGTTCATCTATATCACTGAGGTATCGGAAGAAATGTCCATCTATATCATTGAGATATTGGAAGGCAAGTCCATCTATATCATTGAGATATTGGAAGACGTATCAACCTATATAACTGAAATATCGGAAGACGTGTTCATCTATATCAGAGGTATTGGAAGCCGTGTTCATCTATATCACTGAGGTATCGGAAGAAATGTCCATCTATATCATTGAGATATTGGAAGGCAAGTCCATCTATATCATTGAGATATTGGAAGACGTATCCACCTATATAACTGAAATATCGGAAGACATGTCCATCTATATCATTGAGATATTGGAAGACATGTCCATCTATATCATTGAGATATTGGAAGACATGTCCATCTATATCATTGAGATATTGGAAGACATGTCCATCTATATCATTGAGATATTGGAAGACGTATCCACCTATATCACTGAGGTATCGGAAGACGAGACAATCTGTATCACTGAGTTATCGGAAGATAAGACAATCTATATCACTGAAGTTTCGGAAGAAATATCAATCATTATCCCTAAGGTATTGAAAGACGTGTCCGTCTATATCACTGAGCTATCGGAAGACGTATCCACCATAGATTACAATAAGACCATTGTAATCTATGGTATCCACCTATAAGTATAGCGTCCACCTATAGTGAAGTATAGGAAGACATGTCAATCTATATCACAGAGTTATCGGAAGATAAGACGATCAATATCACTGGGGTTTCGGAAGACATATCAACCATTATCCCTAAGGTATCGGAAAACGTGTCCGTCTATATCACTGAGCTATCCGAAGACGATCCACCTATATCACTGAGATATAGGAAGACGTGCCAATCATTACACAGGCCAACGATGAAAAAACTGTTTTACTAAAAATACCTTATTCTAATGTTTTTTAGGTCGCTGAATCCAAATATGATGCTTAAAAAGCTGTATCACCCACAATTTCTTCACATTTTGAAGTAACATTTTTTTAACTAAGCGATTTCTACAGAGTTTAAATATAATTCAAAAAAGTAGAAGTAATGGACTTAAATTGTGTTGGTAGCACTGCTGAAAACACTAAAAGATCAAAAAAGGTAGATTCCATTTGAACGTTAACAGCTGATGTTTGTTTACTGTCAATCTAACCTCACTTTCCACGGTTTTTGTACACGTGCTCAACACAATGTCTAACCGCGGTTGTAAAAACTCTGTTGACAGTTTTTGTTATATTTGTGGTGAGTTTGTGATTAAAAAACACCAAAGAAAAATTACGGACTTTGTGAAAAAGGTTTATCGATCATACTTTGGAACTTTACTTGGAGATCAGGATAAATATTGGGCGCCGCATAAGGTATGTTTATGTATGTGTTGAAGATCTAAGAAAATGGTCAAAAAAGGAGAAAAAATCCTTCAAATTTGCTGTTCCTATGATATGGAGAGAGCCAAGAAATCATTCTGATGATTGTTACTTTTGCAGTGTTGATGTAACTGGTCACATCTCAAAAAATAAGAAGGTAATAAGCTACCCTAACCTTATGTCTGCCATCCGACCAGTGAAACACGGTCAAGATTTGCCGGTCCCTGAACCTCCAGATGATTTGGATTCCATTCAAAACTGAACCATCTTATGATGTAGAATCTGAGTTAGATGAACAAGATGATGAAGAATTTCGATGTATTACAGAAAATGTAGAGCCTAAATTGTTTACTCAGATTGAACTTAATGACTTGGTTAGGGATCTAGGCTTAACTAAAGAAAAAGCTGAATTGCTTGGCTCTAGACTAAAAGAAAAGAACTTGTTGGGTGCTGGAACCAGCATTTATGTGTATAGAAAGAGAGAGCAACAATTTTCAAAGTTTTTTGAACAAGATGGTGATTTGGTGTACTGTACAGACATTCCAGGTCTGATGAATGAATTTGGTGTTGAGTACAAAAAGGAAGACTGGAGGCTGTTCATTGACTCATCCAAAAGAAGTTTAAAGGCTGTTTTATTACACAATGGAAACCAGTACGCATCTATACCTGTTGGTCAATTCTGTACACATGAAAGAAAGCTATGAAAACCTAGAAATAGTGCTGAATAAAATAGGCTATTGTGATCATGGTTGGATGATATGTGGTGATTTAAAAGTAACATGTATGCTACTTGGTCAACAAGGTGGTTTTTACCAAGTTTTCCATGTTTCTTGTGTGAATGGGACAGTAGGGCTAGAGATCAACATTGGTGCAAAAAGAACTGGCCTGCTAGGGAATCTTTAAAACCAGGTGAAAAGAACATTCTTCGCAAAAACCTCGTAGATCCAAAAAAAGTGCTCCTACCACCTCTTCACATAAAGTTAGGCCTCATGAAACAGTTTGTCAAGGCTTTGCCTAAAAGATGGGCCATGTTTTATGTATCTCTGCCTAAAGTTTCCAAACCTTTCAGAAGCTAAACTGAAAGAAGGCGTCTTTGTCGGACCAGACATTAGAAAAATGATGTTAGACCTTAACTTTGAATCGCGACAATGACCTCAAATGAGAAAGAAGCATGGGTGTCATTCAAGCAAGTGGTTTACCAAGTTCTTGGGGAATAAAAAAGATCCAGAATATGTTGCTATTGTTGCTAACATGTTAAAGAAACTTTAAAAAGTTAGGATGTTTGATGAGCCTGAAAGTTCACTTCCTGAACAGTCATCTTGATTACTTCCCGGAAAACTTGGGCGATGTAAGTGAGGAGCAAGGAGAGCGTTTTCACCAGGACATTAAACTGATGGAAAAACGCTATCAGGGCCGCTGGAACACTAACATGATGGGGGACTACTGTTGGTCACTTCACAGAGAAGTTCAGCAGGCGACTCATCGTAGAAAAAGCTACACAAGAAGTTTCAAAGAAAAGAGGAAAGAAAATACAAACCAATCTCAGATGACTAATGGAACCTGTATTATACCACATGTATAACTCTTTCAAAGTAACCTATTGTATTAATATATTCATAATTATGATGTAACATAGTGTTTTCATTAATTTCACCATATACCGTATTTATACTACATAAGAAACTACATAAAAATGTATACTACATAAAAAAACCAAATTGCAGAAAAACTATGGGTTGATACAAAAAACTAAGGCCCAGATTTTGGATTCAGCACATAAAAATCTATAAAAATCAGCTATTAAAGTAAAAAAAGTTTTTCACAAAAAAAATTTTTCGTTGGCCTGTGTTTATCAATAAGGTATCGGAAGACGAGACAGTCTACATCACTAAGCTATCGGAAGACGTTTCAATCTATATCACTGAGGTATCGGAAGACGTATCAATCAATAAAAACATTGTAGAGATCCGGAATCATGATTCACTCACTTTCGAACTTATTATTGACAAAATCCAATGGCGCAGTATAGCGAGTACAATGGTTATCGCAAGATAACAAGATCAAGCAACGTCGAGCGTGGCTGCTGCTTAGATGAGTGACCGCTGAACAATCCTACTATCCGTGTAAGCAGCCCCCCTGCCCGGCCGTTGGTGGTGGTTCGGAAGTCACCTTTAAGCCGTTGGTCCCCAGGTTTAGTGATAGAGAAGGCTTCTTAGCCCTAACTTCGCCTGGTAAAATAAGACATCTTTACTTTACTTTAGAAAGTAGAAGTACGCCACACCACTAGTAACAAGCTTCGATGATTTTGCATGTAAAATTTCAAGTCTATAGCACAATTCATCCTCCAGATATCCTGCAAAAAGGTAGACTGACAGACGATCGTACACAAAAGTTTACGTGAAAAAATGGCACATCCTAGAACACATTCTTATAAAAATTAAGTCTCATGCAAAATTTAAAGTTTACATATAAAATCTTTCTTGGCATATTTTCCCACATAATGCACTCACACGTGTGTTCATGAAATTTTATTTCATATCATTGTTAAAATGATAAAAGTCTACATGCAAAATCACTATAAAATAAGGTTGTATGTGTTGAGATTAGGTTACATGTTTTAATATGTTACATATTTGAAACTCGTATAGAAGTACAGTATTGAGTTTGTTTGAAAATTTATTTATTCTACGATTTTCTCGTTGCCATCATGGTTACCCATGACCAATGTAAAAATATTTACTAAAGCACAGCCAAATCCTATAGAGTGACATGCACCACATCTAACTCTTATATAAATGACGCTTCAGGCATAGTTTTATGTATATAGGTCAATTCGTGTTTAAGACATCAAGCGGAAAGACCAATATTCAGACAGAAATGAAAATCTTCAGCCACACGAGTGACAGGCTTCTCTGAAAGTCTAACAATTTTAACTATGTATTCAAAATGTTCAATACATTTTGATGTCGTAACTATTTTAAATAAATTGTCGATATAAGCTGGTATGAAATAACTAAAATTATAAGCAAACACGTTGACCAATAATGTAACGAATAGAAATAAATAATCACTAACATTCAAACTCTCTGTGATATACAGTGTCGGGATCATCAATGGTGACATAACATAGTGCATGCACTTTTTATTCAATAGCAAGTAAGTATAAATACCAACCTAAATTTAGTATCGATTCACGAGTATCGATATCCTACTTCCAAAATTACTAATTCATCTCTATCAAATCCTCTCCTCGTTGGTACGCCAGGAGTTTTTCAATGGCTTAAACAGATTCAAATGTAATAATATTAGTTAAGGTCTACTACCACTATGGTTCGGGAAATTCTCTGGACTAGGTAGTCTATCCACCTCTCACATATGTTGGTGTTGGATGATCTCCCACGTGTTGGTGTTGGATGATTGTCCACATGTTGTTGGATCTCCCACATGTTGGTGTTGGATGATCTCCCACGTGTTGGTGTTGGATGATTGTCCACATGTTGTTGGATCTCCCACATGTTGGTGTTGGATAATCTCCCACATGTTGGTGTTGGATGATTGTCCACATGTTGGTGTTGGATGATTGTCCACATGTTGTTGGATCTCCCACAAGGGGTCACTATTGTGGATACCTATACCAATCCGTTTCTTTCATATTATTATTACTTTTCCAATGGGAGAGGCGAATACATAAAAGCGATGTAATCAAATAAACCATATGTTTCTATTTTTAGCTGCAAAGATTGTAAAACAATCCTCTATGTCGGATTTCGTGTTCGTATACTACTATACTGCCAAAACCTCTGTTCTTTCTCACATTTATTAATACAACAACAGTACTCGTAAGCAGCACAAGCTTATGTATAAGTGATTGCAGAAATCTCTCTAGAGGTGCATCGATAGATAAATTAAGTAATGGTGTAGTGAAGGGTTTTGTGCCCTTGAACTTTAGCAAGATGGCAGTATGTTACATGCAAACCTTACAGATAAAATACTATTTAAACTTAGGTATGCGCACTTGTGATATCCCTTTTTTGTTATTTTTAGTTAGTGTATTATAAGCAAAAATAACTTGATGTAATTGGTTTAATAAAGGAATACATGAACATTATTTGTCTCGAATTTCAAGAATTTTACAGAAAGGAAAGGTTCACCTATTTGAACGCTTACAGAAGTTCCATAGGGGATGAGATTTGAAACTGGAAAGTCTTACTCCCAATAACGTTTGGGAACAGCGCATACCCGCCATTCTCAGTAAGTAGTGCAATTTATGTTCGGTTTGGTTAATTTTTGTTTAGTTTTTTAATGTTTTATAACTTCATCACTTTTTAAGGTTGTTCTCCTGTATAGAAGAGAAGTAAAAAACGTGTTCAGCTACTTCACGAGTAGCTGTTGGCATTTAAAGTAGTGTTTGGTGGTATCTTGTTGTCAGAACCACACAGTGGCGTAAGTAGAAATTGGGCTTAGGGTGGGGGATGAATCTTATTGAAGAGCACGCCACAGCGTAGGGTATGGATTAAATCTAAATAAGTGTCAATTTAAATAAATAAACAGGCCTAATTCAAAATAAAACATTTCAACTCTGTATATAGAACTGGATGAATTGCTGTTATACGTAATTTAAATTTGTTTCCGCCTTTCCGAGAGATTCTCTCCCTCTTACTCCCGTTAGTTACGCCATTGGATATAAAATACTGTTTAAGAATTTTAAGGTTTTTAGAAAGTGTGTATAAAACATTAATAAAGTAAGCAAAACTATTTTATCATGAAAAAAATTAATCTCTAAAATTATATTGATAATTTAACCATCCGTTATTGAACGGAGAATCGTGTCATTTTCCTGAGATCATGAGTCACACAAACTACAAACCACGTTTTGATCTTCACCCACTTTCCTTTATGCCTGCTTACAAAACTGCAAACATGTTTCGTACTTATAATTCGTACGAATCCTTGTAGTCGTGTGTTTAAAGTTTGTTATTGGTAATAAAGGGTTGACAGGAAAGTAGGGGTTTGGACATTTTCAATCGGTATATTTTACAAGATGTGTAACTCTACGTTTTATATTTTTACACTTGAAGAAGAAGGTAGATTTAAACTCTCGAAACGTAGTGTTACACATTTTGTAACGCATATCGATGGCCTTGTAGAGTTATCAAAGAGTTAAAGAAATACTTTCTAGTCTTCAGAGACGTTATACTAAAGGAAAATTACTGACATTAAAAATAAACCCCTATCAAAACCGATCGGACAACCTTAATGCACCTTAAATACCCTTCAAATGGATTCGGGAGGAGGGCTCTCATTCCCATCGCCTTCCCTAACAGGATCTGGGGGAACCTTCACAAGAGGTTCTCCATCCTCCGAGACCGAGCCGGTCATCGAGAGGCTGGAGACCGCTGGTCAAGACTGCCCTGTAACCTTGTGCGGACTCGAGCTTGAGAAGACAAGCGCGCTGCCAGGGCAGTCAGCTGTCCGAGCGAGCTCGTTCTCCGGCACTCACCAGTGTGACAGGGTAATCCCGCACTCTTGAACGGTAGCAGCCTCCTGCTGGGCCTCTATAAAACATACCATTCCTAATTATTACTGCGGGATCCAATTTTGGGGAGACGTAGAGCTACCAGTGCCGCGGCGCGGGTGAGGTGTGAAGCCCCCCCCCGCTAGGCCCCCCGGGGAGGACCTCACTCGATCTGAGGACCACCGACACAAATTTCAGCGCAGAATCCGGTTTGGAAATTCCTCGGGAATATTTTCACCGACATTACCAGGTGGCATCGTGTAGGCATTGTGTGGCCGATTGCCTGTTTTGTAGTCGGTCCCACCCGTCCGAGTTTTATTCGGTTCTTTTACTTTTTCTAGGTTCTTGAGCCGCCTCTTGGTCCTCGCTCCGAGTATTTTATTGCTTATGAGAATTCCTCATCAGCATATCCACGGAGGTTTTACCGCAGTGTTCTCCTCCAGATGTGACTCTATTGATTCGACCCATTTACGGGCTTAGCAATAACCGCTGACTTGCGTGGCAATATTCACAACTGTATTAGTGGAGCTATTCTCATTTTCCCTCATTTCACAACCGTCATATCACACGTACTCAAAGAGACATTTAAAATCCTATACAACAATCATTTTGAATAGAATTATCGTACTATTGAGGATTTCACTATGAGCTGGCGCAAAACTCATAGAGTTGATCCTGAAATATAAGACGTCTAAGGAATAAAGACATAAACATTTTAACACTTCGTAGCTTTTTCACTATGATTATGTTATGAGTTGAATGGCTAACTCCTATTGTGCCTTGCATTAGTATTTGTTCGATTTCGAACGAAATAAGACACAAATATTCAATAGAGTTATAAAGGATTAAAATTTACTATTTCACCACAAAGCTATTGTTGCGTTACATTGTAACTCTCAGTTAGCCCAGTGTAACTGAGAGTTCAGCTCTTGAACGCGGGGTGAGGACAGATTTGAGGGAAGGACTTCTTTCTGAACACTAGGGGGTGAATAACTAGTCTAGAGCCACGATCGCTCACCACAGTGCGTCCCAAATGTCTACTACTCTCAAAACCTATTTTGGCGATCCTTACTCAGCCAAAAGTTAGCAATGTAAAATTTATTCTTGGTGTTAAATGTCTGTATATTGAATTTGTTCTGTGTAAAAATGACACAATTTTATCTCAATTCTGACGAGATAACACGTTAATATGATTGTGACAACGTTAAAGCAACGTTAACGCATGCAGATTAAATTAGGCCTCCGAAGGCACTATGCCAAAATGCCTGAACAAAATTGATCTTCTCACTACTAAATATATAACGGGTAACAAAAAGAACTGTTGGGGATTCATCGGAACTAAGAGTAAGGTTGGTCAATAACACATAACGTAGCTTTGGTGGGAAGGGTTGATTCAATGTGAATGTTGACTTTCGCTCCATTTCATCTTCCTCTTAGTCCAGCGTCTGGAGTCTGACGTTGTCACAGACTTGACTCCTAGAATCTGAGGTAATCTTTTCGTTTGAAAAGCTCCAGAGAACGAAGATAAAGGTGAACCGGAGCTAAACTCAACATTCACATTGAATAAACTCTTCCCACCATAGTTACGTTATGTGTAGAAAACTCGGTTGCTGTACCGTGCTTAGAGATTGTATGCTCTCAATTTGGGACCTGATGAGACAATGAGAATACCTCTTCACATATATTAGCTACACCATATTTTGTGATCTAGATGTCTCTGATTTCGAAACGATGTAAAGTGTTTATTTTGAACTTTAAAAGAACTGATTAATAGAAGAGACCTTTAGAGATTGTTTGTGTCCGTCCAGGGCGCCAGCAAGCGCGAGCTGTAGTTCCTTGAGAATATAGCTTTGTCAAAAAACTGACGAAAGTGGCAGGATAGTTGAGATCCTGCAGAGGTAGCAGGATATTTCAACATAATATGTATTCAAACATGACTGAAAAATTGTGCAAATAAATTAGCACTTTGTTAATGGTATGTTCTAATTATATGAGGCAAGTGTGTAATAATCAATCGAAGGCGAAGCTTAATTACCTTTATCCTTCAGTTTAATCTTCATTTCTTTATGTTAGACCATCTACTTCATAAAATCAGAACATTTTAAACTAATAGGGAGCAAGTAGGGCTGTGCCTCATTTTATGAACCTGCGTTTGGAAGTCAGGTTTTGAGATGATTGAGATAAGGTCGTATCAGGAAAATCGACCATCCCAGAGTATGTGCATGCACATTGGATGACATGGAACTTTACAAATGTGTCCAGGTCACCACCAATTTATGGATGAGTGGTAAAAGGGTGAAATTTTGTATTCATCAAAAAATTCCACAAGGACTATTGATGATAAGGAGACTTACTTGTAATAGTTAATAGGGGAATTATAAGGACACAAGAGGCTTCACCTTATTACAATGAATCACAACTCCATTTAATAAACTATTAGCAGCTTGTCACAAAACCGTTGAGAACAAAACTCAACTCTGAGTGACAGCTTCAACCCCGTGACATCAGATGACGTCACTCCAGCTGTCACAACACTTGTACCTTTGTCTACGGAGTATCGAGGGGAGGGACGGCGGTGGTCGAAGAGGGGAAAGGACTGTAGGAGGCGAGCTGTAGAGGGCCAGCTTCTGATTTCACTATAAATGATGTTTAAATTAGCCACGCTTACCGAGCGGACAGGGGAATTTACCGACGCCGAAAACTGGCCTCGGAGCGGCGCGGGTCAAAAAAGCGATAAATATCCGGACAGCGCGATGCGGTAGCTTCATACATCAGCCTTAGCCGACGGTAGCTGCACGTTTATCACACTGCTTAATTCCAACTTTAATGGCTTAATGGCAAATTATGCTTAGTGTCATACTTAAGCCCAAACGGAACTGGTGGTGTGTTTACTTCATTTTGTCAACTGCGGAGTACAGATGAAACCCCTAAGTGGCTTCTGTTTCGATAATCTTTGCCGAAAATTTAAAGACCGTTCTTTCTCCGTCGGATGAGCGTGCGAGTGGGGAAAAGTTAAAACCGTGAAGTGAGCGTTACAGGAGCCTTGTAAGAAGAGGATTTTGGTGACGATCAAATTAGAAGACGTAAATTAATTTACTCAATCACTCAACCTGTTAGCCTACACTGGCGGGGGCATTCCACCGCTGCTAGGCCTGTATGGTCGGAGGAATTTCGTCAAGAGATTATTTAGCTCTGCCATTTCCTCCTAGGTGGTAGTATCGCATACGTTGCACATAGATAGGAGACTGAGAATTTTGTGGACACAGACATGAGAAAACAGAAGTATCACTGGAAAATGAACACATTGTGTGATCCGATGGCCAGGCCTAGTATCACCATTTATGGGAGGACCTAGCTCAGCACTTGCGGAATGTTTCCAATGGTCCTAGCTACTGACCTGAGTGAGATGCCTATATTGGGATTCTGTTTGGCTTTGTGATATGCAGGTCGGTTTTATAGGGCAGTATATTATTTTATTTTACGCTGCACCAATTTTATAAGAAATTTACAACCAAATTAAACCAATATTTGACTGTAAACTGTTTTAATAACATCAACTATTAATGTTATGATAGATATTTTTTTAAATAATATTCATATAAATATTTAAATATAATGCACATTTTTAGGGACCATTAAATTCATTTGCAAATTACATAGCGCTTTCTTATGTGATTACATACAATTTGCTTGTGAATAAGGTGGTCTATATTGGTGGTTGATAATAAATAAAATTTGTGAATTTAGTAAAAAAATATGAACTTTAGTTTTAGGAGTATTGATGAGAATGAAGTGAAAGGTGAAAATTATCGTGTATGACAGTTTACTGGATTGTTTCATGGTAGGGAAGTAAATTTGAATTTTCCCATTCAATATCAAAATTAAGTAGTCACATTGAAATATTTATTTTTAAAAGATCTTTTTCTTTATACCATTTATATTTCACTTGTATATAGTACTCTTGAATGCGGAATTACTCTTTGGAGAGGGACTTTAAATCGACTTAATGACATAAAATCTTTAAATAACACTTTTTTAGTTTTAACTAACAAAGTAGTTGCCGTGTTAATAAATAAACAGAGCCATGAATCACATACAGACGTACTGTTTAAAACTTGAATACCATGCCCCACAAGCACGTTTTTGTTTCTAAAACTTTAAAAGTTTTCTTTTTGCATCATGTAATCAATGTTATTAAATTAGTTATAAAAGAATGTACAAAGTGCCGAGAATGTTTATCTCGCAAAGCCAAACGAAACTTACTATACAACAACATCCAATTACCTTAGAACAATATTATACAACATGCTACCTGAAAATATAAGTAACAAGTAAAATTTGCATATACTTATACTGTAGTAATTTCAAAGACATTAAAAAATGAATTTTGAAATTTGACAATTATCTTATAAATATAATTGCTTAGTTTCTTAATAATCACAGTGTAATATAATGGCGAAAATGTTCAATATGGTGTAAATTCATTTATTTTCAATGAAAGTAAGTAAGCTACATCGTTCTTTTAATTTTAATTCTTTACTTTTTAACTTACTTAATTGTTTACTTTGCACCACAGGTCAGCCTTTTGAGGAACCTATATATCCCAACTCTGACATAGGTAACTATTATTTATTATGTAGGTATTAGAAACAATGTTGCTAACCCTCACCAAATCATAATTAATTATACATATATTTCAATTATCATTAATTTTTGTACCATATTTTATGTACTGTAATTCATTAAAATAAATCACCATTTTTAAGTAATTAGTTAACTGAATTAATTATTAACATAACATTAACAACTAAGAATAAGAATCCAAGGTAAGTGTTGCTTAAGATATTAACATGTGAATATGGTGCAATTTTAGTCTTTTAATCTTTGTCATTCAAGGGTAAATATATATATATATATATATATATATATATATATATATATATATATATATATATATATATATGTTTTTGGTGATACATTCCTTCATTTCTTTCGTCGTTCACGTTACGTATAGACGTGGAACTCCAAACTACGTAAAATCAAGAGGGTTTTGACCCGAACACTGAACATATATCGGAACTGAACAGCAGTGATATTATAAATAATAAATTAATATGCAGTTAAATAATCAGGTTTATTTATATGTTAGTAGTATAAATATGTTATACTAGAAACCCGCACATTAAAATTATAATAATTCCGTGAAACCAATAATAATCACGTTAATTTTTTTAAATTTTATAGAATTACCAGCTATCACTTATGTTATTTATTTTATAATAATAAATTACCTCATGCTATATTATTGACAACATTACACAACTTTTACAGATTTAACCTACCCAAATAATAAAGTTTATTTTGTTCCCACTATTTTTTACAATAGTTTTTAATCTATACATTAATAATATGTGTAAAATAGCTTTTGAGTTTTTTTCCATCCCTAAATCCATATGTCTCCGACCAAAAATGTATAACCGATAAAAATATTATCAGTTCTTGTTTGGCAGCCTTCTCAGTTATCATAGAACATGTAGAAACGAGAGTCAAACATATTTATTTAACAACTTTATTAAGAATTTGTTAATTACAACAAAAGTCGGCTAAACATAATTTTATTTCGGAATAGTTCTCATTTATTAAACTCGGTTAGTAAAACAAACTTCATAAAATGTTGTTAAGGAATACAAAATATATAGCTGCTTTGAAATCAGCAAATAGGAAAAACAGTGTTTCCGGATATATCGCCTTATCCAAGAAGAGCACATAAAATGCTACATACGTCGGAATTAAGTTCCCTTCACTTATGCAATTGCCTATTATTTATTACTCTCGAGGCAAAATTACATATTTCTGTTTTTGGTATACAGCAACTTTGTCAGTACACGACTCTCTCTCTCTCTCTCTCTCTCTCTCTCTCGCTCGCTCTCTCTTTTATTTGAAAAAAGTATATATATATATATGTATATATATATATATATATATATATATATATATATATATATATATATATATATATATATATATGCAGTTAACTTTTTTCATAAACTTAAATTAACTTTCTTACGTTATAATGGACTGCTTTGTTGCTTGTGCTGTAAGTGTGTCAGCGGGGCTGTTGTTAACTGCGCTAAAGAAAAAAAGAAGGAAACATTTTGTACGGGAATTTTACTTTAATCTCGTTTTTAATTTCCTTCAATCATCCTCACACACAGAATTCGACAGCGTAATTTTGACGATCAGGATGGACCATAGAACCCCCACAACCGCCCTTCCTATGTAGCAGCAGCTTGTAACTTAAATAAGAATAAAAAAAAAACTAGCAGTGTCAGTGGCAGAAGTACTCTGCGTCGCACTGCAAGAGGAGCTTGGGTACACAAGCGACTGCGCCTGACTTGCTTGTGTTCTTAGAATATAAGCGATCCTATTATGTGGGATCGTAAGTAATCCCATAGTTGGAAGCTATATTCGACAATTGCATGAGGATTTCCTTCGTTAGCTTTGCGACTAGATAATTCCATCACGAGTGAAGTTTTACTCTTATAAATGAAGTGGTAAAGGTTGTTCTTCCATACTTTGTATGGGCAATTTCAACAGCTTAAAAAAAGACATGTACTAGTAACCAAAATACGTTTAACAACAACAATAATGATTTCATCTACATTAGCGCAATGGTAGTGGCGGTCATATTGAATATTTACGCTCAATTGTATCACCTGTTTCGAAACGCCTGATTATATTATAATGGTGCGATAGTTTTCGTTTGGAGTATTTTTTCTCAATTAAAAAAACTTTAGCTACAGCCCTTAAGATACCTTTTCTAAAGACAACAAAATTAAAAAAAAATGCTTGTTTAATTATTTAACAAGAAGTGTTAGTTAGGTACTTGAAGCAGAATTTAGGAGCACTTTATAATCATACTTAAAGAAAAACGATTTCTAGATAAAGTTATGATATTTGTACAGTGTTTATATAGTTGATGGCGGTTTATTTATTGATGTCACAATTTATTGTAATTATTAAAATAATAATTTCCTTAAGAATTACTTTAGTAAAAAAAAAAACAATTTTCTTAAATAATAACTCAGAACAAAAATGTAATTACCTTAAGTCATATACAATTAAAAACGTGTCACACCATATATACTGTATAATCTTATCTTATCTGCAGCAATTTTAATTTGAGCACAATTACAAAAGTGCACAGATTGTCTAATTTAAGTTCCCGCAATTCCTCGTGGTTATAGTAAATACTTCTACTTGCGTAGTCCTCGGGATACGGGATGGATAACAATTATGCAATGACCTTAATATTTTAAATATGATAAATTTATTGTGTCACTTTATTTATTTTATTTTATCTGTTACATAGACTTGGCCGCAGTTGTACAGCAGGGAATGTCCAATTGCAACAGAAAAAATATATACAATATATAAATTATACATTTTAACTTTTAATATTTTTGCACCATTACGACACGAGAAAATAAAATACTTAGTTTGATCAAGTAGAGAAGGCATGTACACAGTAATATACAAAGTAATGGTAGGTAATATATACAATAGGGCAAAAGGCCTATATCCTACAATATATCCTACAATTCGTTCATTCATTTAGAATGAACGAATTGTGTGCAGTTACATGTTTGCATGGGTATATTTAGATTTTGCTACACATAGATTATGCAATTAAAACAATAATGCCACAAGAATAATAAACAATCCATTCAAAAACTTCAATCTTAAATCAGTAAAACACGTCACTTTAGTGCTATAATTCATATACACACTGTATAAAAAAATCTCATTTTTATATTCAGAAGTTTTAGTTTGGGCCCGATCATAAAATTGCACAGATTGCCTACTTCGAGTGTCTGTAATTCTTCTTCAAGTAATAAAAATGTCTACTTTTTTGTCTTTGGAATAGTTACTGAGGGTATGATTTTAAGAATTTACAAATGTATCCCAACCGTAGTGAATTTATTGTAGGCTATCATTTTAATGGAAATAAACTTGAATTATTTTTAACCTTGTCGTAATGGAAACATAGCCAATATTCTGCAGCATCAACCCTAACACAACATTCTCACATTTCATGACAGTGACAGCTTTCTTGATGGTAATCAGAAACAATCGTGAAAAGGATAATAACAGGAAGAACGCTTGCAGATACAATTCTGACTGACTCTCTCCGGTACGTGGGATTTGTGAACAAATGACTGTATAAAGTTTACACAGCTGCGGTGGTTACATTGTTCTAACTATAACATTCTCATGGTTCTATCGGAGAACGTCTACAGTAATGATGAACTAAACCTTCGTAGCCTGAAACCACAAAAGTCTGCGTAAGGTTATCGTGTTTGATGTGTCTGTAAGGTCATGCTACTAATATCTTACTCTCACGAAAAAACCAGCCTTAAAAACTTGTCATGCTTAGAGATTTGCCTGCTCTGAGATGAGAGTATATTTTTTAAAGATTTTTGTATATTGTGAGTAATTTTATGAAATATGCTATCACTATGAAAAAAATAAAAAATGGATCTATTACATAGTGATTTGTTAAAATTGTAATGAATTTTATATAACCATAGGCCTATACATTTTAAATTAGCTTTAGTAGTTCATACGTAGGCTACATTGCATTTGAACTCATCTTCTTTTGTTATGACTTAATCTAACAGGAACTACCAGTTTCGATGCACATTGGGGACACAGACACTGATTGTCAGGAGGGTTATACTGTAAATGTGCGTGCGAGACACCTGTAGTTCTCCAGAGGCTTCTCTCTCCGGACAGACTATAGAGTTCCTGCGCTGAGTGCATTGTACGCCCTGAAGATGAGTAAGAGCCGGCTATAGGAAATTGACCTTCATTATCTCATTATAAGAGCAATGTTAAATTGTATACAGTTTTAAGTCCTTATTTTTTCCTGTAGCGTTATGGGTGATGTGTCATTTTAAAGATATAATTAATAAGCATCCAGTTTTTGCGATATTGTTATGAGTTATTCAGAAAGAATTTTGAAACATTGTTGTATTTCAGAGTATTAAAAAGGTATACAATTAAGTTAAAAACCAATTAAAAATGATGATTTCAAATAAAATATACTTATGAACTAATAAATCTAATTTAAAATGTATATGGATATATTGCATTCATTGGAATTTTAACACATCACTGTGTAATAGACCAATTTTTTTTAATTTGTCCATAGTGATGAAATATTTAATGAAATTACCCAAAATGTATCGAAATGTAAAAAAATATACTCTCGTCTCAGAGCAGGCAAGTAGTAGGGTTGTGGAGGTCAGCTGTTTTAGTGACTGAGTGGTGGTAAAGGGTATATAACAGTTTAAGGACCACCACTATCCGAAAAGAGTATATTATTCTAGTGTCAATAACACACAGGTTGACGTCATTTTTGCACACTATCGAATTAACGACGTTCACTTATCAGTGCTGATCAGTGGCTCGTAGTCATGTGTCACATTTAGCAAGCGATACCGAGTATATAAACCGCTAATACAGAGTGGATCGAAGTACCTTTATTTTTACGTATAAGGAAATTGAAATAAAATATATTATCTTATACTCATAATTAAGTAATTCAGATTGTGTATGGTTAATTTCCTTCTCTTTTTTTATTTAGAAAGCATAGGAAATGTATTTCACTTAGAAACTATTTTGTTAACAATACTTTATTGTTCATGCCAATATAAAACAATGCGTTTAAAAGATGTAAAGTGGTTTCGTAAGGTAAAATCCGAAAAATACGGGTTTGTGAACATTTTGGTAAAACACAATTCAATTCCAATGATGAGAACTATTAAAAAATATAACTAATTGATTGTAAGTGATATTCTAGACTTTTGCAGGTATGATACCCAAACTATTAATTTATTTTAGTATTCAAAAAGCTGTCGTGTTTTACTGTCAGCTGTTGGTAGACATGTAACAACAGTCTAGTTCCTGTTACTTCCGGTCTGTTTAATAAATCCTTAACGGGGTAATGTGCCAAAGCTATTACGGTAATTCACAAAATCAGAACAATTATGTTAATCTTACAATTTAGAATTGTTTTCCAAAACAATTATACACAAGTATACACACTCTTTGTTTTGGAGTATATGATGCCATAAACTCTTTTAATAAAGGAAATATAGCGATATGTTTGATTTTTTAAAGCTGGATATTACTATTAGACAGAACATTGTCAATGTTTATGTCAAGTAGGTGAACACGTGGCTCCGACCTTTCCAAAAATCTCGACATTCCCGTGTAAGCTCCAAGAGGAAGCTGGAATATTACAGGGAAGATCTGAAGAGTCCTGGAGACCCCGTTATGGAATAGGATGCGACTAATACTAACATTACAACGTACAAAAAAAAACACCATTTGTATATTATTGTCTTTGCCCTTAGTTTGTGTTTTCCACTGTTATACTTTTTTTCTCTGGAACAAAACTGTGAATTCTCAAGACAACTATTGTACCTACCCGTTGCATCAAAAACAAATTTTAAGAACGAAAATTAAAATAAAATAAAATCACATTTATTTCCACAGAACACAATAACAGAATAAACAGAAGTAAATATTTTATATTGAAAAAGAAAACAAATGAAGCATTTGTATATCTAATAGTAATAAAATATACAATAATATTCAAGTTTTACTATTCAAAATAGTTTATAATAAATAATAATTTAACGCTAAATAATATTAAAAAGTCGTATATCGCAAAGAAATAAATCTATATATTACAATGAAGAGAGAATTAAAATAAATATTAACCTAGTGAAACTGTATACCTAGTGAAAACAGGATTTATGGTTCAGTTAATTTGCTACCTATTTTCTGTACAATTAAAAATAACATGGGAAAAGAGCCTACATATGCCTTAATGGCTGTGCGTAGACTCGAGTTGAAAATTTTAGGATTAGAATTTTATCTTGAGCAGTAAGTAGATTAATTTTATAAAATTTTAATTGAAAGAAGTTATCTGATGTAGAATAACTTATGGATATGACTTAAGATTTCTGATAACTAGCAATATTGTAGTGAAAGTAAAAAAAACAAACAAATAAAAATATTGAGTGATAAAAATTTAATAAAAAAATGTAAAAGGATAGTTACTTAGTGGAAATTGATTTTTCTCTCTTTAGTTTGGAGCGAAGAAGAGAGGGTACAATTCCGTCAGTCAGTTATCAGTTTGTCCATGTCCGTCTGTAGTCAACAGAGAGATAGGATAAGTGACTCGGCCTCCTTACTGCTGAAAAATTGCGAATAAAAATTTAATTAACATTACATTTATGGTAGCTTACACAATTAAAAAACAAATTTTTGTTAAAGTATGTATGACCAAACATTTCAAAATCTGTTTGTGTTCTAAGAGACAAGAAAGTTACAAAGAATGAGCTAAAACAATTTCACAACATTTGTGTCAGGATCTTGACAATACATTACACATACACCAGCACTAGGTAAACAATTAATTGTAGACTGTTTTGACTAAAGGAATCCTAAGGTATGTGTATCTGGAAGGTTTGTCAGTGGACGTGGAAGGGCAGGAACTACAACTACAGCAGTGCAGTTAGCCCGAGACAGTGATGGTGAACGTCTGCAAGACGGGAAGTGGTTGATAATTAATGTCATGTTTTCACATAGCGCCGTTATCGGCAGATATACTAATTAGGTTCGTCCACACACTCGGGCTGGCAGCCGTCAACTGCTTGCCCTGTCTCCCAGGCCCTCATTATATTATTGTACAGGAAAACTGGAGGCGTCGCAAAAACTATAACATAACGTACCTTCACTAATTAATTTTCATGCGATATTATTTCTATAACTTATATAATTCAATAAACTACTCGGTCATTATAGCTATGTCCAAATTTAATTTAGTGTGGTCGATAACGAGATATGTTTGTACCGTATATAAAAACTAAGTACGCCTTATATTTATTAGCGTAAGATACAATCCGTCCTCTTCTGAACTACAACTTTGCAGGTTTGTTTAAACTTTGCAGTTGGCTATGAATGGTTTGAAAGGATAACACCATATTGCACAGAACGGCAAAACGATTACCAATGAATCCTTGTCTAAATATGTATATACCAAGTACTCAAAAACCCCCCTATTAATTTTTGGACAACCAATGTTATTGGGAGGGACCTTCATAAGACTAAAAATCGCAGTTTTCGGGGTATATGAGAACTTTAACCTCAAACCTAAAAGGAGGGGTTGGAGGGTTAAGATAACACTTTAAAATATAAACCTCCATCGAGTGACATATTCTTTGGTAGAAACGTCCTTGTAAAAAGAACAATCCCGCAAGCCAAGGGTCCTTTCAATTCATTACAATTAGCGGCCTGTCAATAGTTTTCACTTAAAAATATGCTAAAAATCAAAACTTTTGCTAACAACTGTGAAATTGAATATTAAGTTATGTTACAATAAACTCACTCTATAAACATTCTTATGTTAACCTTTTGTGAGCCCTTAAAACAAAATTATTCACTCGATGGGGGTTTTGCATTTGAAATGTTCAAGTTTACCGCTTCCCCAATCCTCCATTTAGGATGGGAGGAAGTTCTCATACATCCCAAAAAACGTGAATTTTAGTCATGGATATTATTATTGATATATTTCTGTTCAAAAGTTAATGTAAAAGATGGGAAATTAGGGGACACACACACACACACACACACACACACACACACACACACACACACACACACACACACACACACACACACACACACACACATACCCCAAAACAATCAATGAAATTTTGTTTTTTTAATGAACATAAATAAAAATTGTACATTTTTTCAGTTACAACGTCTTATTCTTCATTTCTAGAAAGATGTAGGTAATAATATATATATATATATATATATATATATATATATATATATATATATATATATATATATATATATATCAAATCAAATAGAAACTAGGAACAAATAAATAAAATCTGTAGACCAAGGAAAGTATTGTCATCTATATCCACCATACGTACATCCCACTTCGTGAACGTGAAAAACTGTAACAAGTTCTTACATTTGTATTAGTAGTTAATTTTTAAATCAAATAGAAACTAGGAACAAATAAATAAAATCTGTAGACCAAGGAAAGTATTGTCATCTATATCCACCATACGTACATCCCACTTCGTGAACGTGAAAAACTGTAACAAGTTCTTACATTTGTATTAGTAGTTAATTTTTAAACATGTACTACTTGTTTTAAAGCGATATGATTCAGTCATACAACGCTATTGTTATAAAGTTGTATTAATATAATGAACATAAATATATTTCAAAATAATATTATATCATTTTGTTTAAAACCAGTGTATTGACCAAAAAGTGATCAAAAACTATTCTTATACATCTTAAAATTTATAAAGTTACATAAACGTAATAAAATTTCTAAGAAATCTTTCAATCATAAATTTACTATGAACGTAATCACACAATATTATGTAATCTTATAATAACTACTTCGTGCTATAATAATTGGTTACAAATGAAAAAAAAAATAACACCTAGTTTCATATCAAAACCGAAGAAAAAATTGTAAGAATAATGTTTTCCTATATGATAATTTTGCTTTGTTCACTTTACATATGCTATCGTTTATTAATGTGTTAGATTTAAATTAATTTCACAACGTAAAGTCGTCCCTGACAGTTCAATAACCTTTTATTTTTTAATAATCACCTCTAACTTTCAGATTTGGAAGGTGGTAGAATAGGAGATTATTATTATTGCTATTATAGTTAACTATTGTAACTACCAAAAATTTGAATGTTGAATCAATGTGCCGAGTGTAGTAAGAATTAGGAATTAGTCACATACTTTGGTTGGTTAAATTGTTTTGAGGTGAAACACCAATTTTAACTTAAGCATTCACATTCTTTCATTCCAGAATAAGAAGTTATATTTTGATAAGCCAACCGTTTACAATTATATTGTTATTAAAAGATTTTCATCAAGAAACTGAAATAATGTTTTGATGCACTCTTAAGAGCTTGATCTCGCATTCGTTTACTTTCAAAACCCATATTTACCTTACCCGGAACGGATTGAAAACGAGTGAATTTTCAGAATATCAGTCAATACAATAAAATGCGTTAAAAACCTATAAAAATAGTCACATCGATAAATCACATCGATGGTTTTCATTATTTGGTATAATATTTGTTGCACAACGCGTGCAAGACAAAAACAGATTTTGCATAAAAATAATTGTTGTTTTTAACAATTAAATGGCAGTTCAAAATGTTTATTAAATCGAATATTGCAAAACAGGTAAGTCAAATACAAAATTAAGTTTCTCGCATCAGTATAACTTTGTCGTACGAGTGTAGCCTAGATGTTATTGTACCTATTACTACTTCATGATATTTATACACGTTAGTCTACAATTATAATTTAAATTTTATGCAAAATTCAAATCCTATTAACATTTTTGTATTTGCTGGCGTGATTTTGATATCATATTCTGTACCTATAGAAATATCGTTATCTGGCGTTATCTCTTAGAGGTTTATTGCAGTTTATTTAAGACTGACACAAACATGTCACCCTTATCAGAACTGGTCCTGCACTTTAAAGACGGGGTTAGCCTGATAAAAGGTACCTTGACATCCAAAAGACGCTTAACAATCTGCCACATCACTTATTTTTGTGGAAGCTTCCTACTTTTGTATTTTTATAGCCCTGTTTACGGATTGAACCCTAGTTTTATAAAGCACATTTTGAGCGTTCTGATTGTACATCAGATTTGTATCTCAAGAGCCTGTATCTAACTTATAAATGCCTTAAGGCATTTGGAGCTCTTAGTTTTTTAAAGTATAGATGACATAACATATTTCATTCATAATATAATTCTGAACTTTGATGTTCACCTTTATTATGATGAATATAAGACTTCTCTATCGATTACTGGAGTTATCTTGATTCTTTAATAAGCCATTGCATTTGCTGCGAGATGACTAAATCAACCACATGCCCCTAACATCAATAAATATTTTACTTTTATTTGTGAAGCATACATTATAATGTATGCTTATTATGAAGTATACTTTATGGCGTATGTCAGTTACAAGAGAGATCACCACGCAGAATCTTGAAGTTTTTACAAATAGCAATTTGATCTCTTCTATCGCGAAATCTAAGAGGAACTGTTATGTAAGTTTCGTTATGTAAGGTAAGTGCGCCTATATCGCACCCCTTAAGCACTTTCATGTATATTTCAGGAAACAAATTTTTTTTGAATATTTTGTTTTTCAGTGTTATTATTAAGGGCTATACAAAGAAAGATTTAATGGCTATTTTTGGAATAAGTAGCCATTTAACAAAATTGCGAGCTAAATTAAAACAAAAAAAAGTTTTTCCTAAATTGCACTGTTATGTGCCTAAAATGCACCTCCATTATGCCTAAATTGCAACCGCTTTTAAAATCATGTTTTGGAAGAGTAAAACCACGAAATGTCATAAAAAAAACCATTTATTATGAATCATGGACACGAAAAGAAAACTTTTACTATGTTATACAATGAAATCAACATAACTTTTAAACTCAAATAACTGGATTTCATTTTGCGTTTTCCTTATTATACCATATCTTTACAACTTATGACTTGTGTGTGATGGTAGGGATAACAAGATGACCCCATGACCTCTGGCATATTCTATAACCTCCAGATTTTTTTGTATGTTACGTATGGCCCTCTAGTATAATGAGACATTTTTTTATCTTTACTAGGTTTGATACAAGACACAAAGGTTTTTAACCATTCAAAAAATACCTCAGCATTGCTCCAACTACTCTCAGTCATGCTGTAGATGGAGCTTATATTGGTCACTGTTAAATTACATGAAAAACATAAAACCCAATATTTAAAACTTTTATTTTGTTTGTGAGGCCTTTCAATAGCGAGGCTATCATCTTCAGACACATCTTTTGTGATGTGTCTGAAGATGATAGCCTCGCTATTGAAAGGCCTCACAAAACAAATACAAGTTTTAAATATTGGTTTATGTTTTTCATGTAATTTAATACTCTCATGTCATGTCAAATGTGCTCCCAGGAGGAGCTCCTATTTTCCATTCGGGTTTGAATCTCAAACCTTTTGAAAACAAGCATTGGTGGTACAAAAACACCAGCTGCACTCATACAAAATATCCCAGTTGTCAGCGTACCCCTTTCTGCACTAGTCATTGACCCCACTTGATGTTTGCCTTTTTTAGCCAAAACCATACGTGGCCTCTGGACGGTTGAAAGGGCAGTCTCGTCGACATTGAAAATGTCAGAGGCTTGCAGCTTGTTTTCATCAACTATTTTTGTCAGGGTGTCGTAGAAAATATCCGTTTTTCCTCCTTTATATAAACCCACTGGCCCTAGTCATTAATGTTGCCTCCGGTTTTTCGTAAAGACAACTGTGGATGCCTTGAAATAAAAGAATAATACCATTACCTTATCTCCTGCCATTTTGGTTATCTATATTGAATCTATGCGGTAAACCATTAGACTCAGCTAGTTGAAACACCAAACTTCTTCAAATCTCGGGTATCTCCAAGAAACATTTTCTCTAAATCTAATACGTGCTGTACCAATTCATTTTCCAACTCAGCTGGCAAGTCTTTGGGGACGACCGAACACCTGTTTATAATCAGTTGCATAGGTATTTGTTCCGGCGAGGCGACGTTTTAATGTTTTTTCCGGCACCCCGTACACCCGACCAAGTGCATTAATGCCCATATCACCGTTCTTGATGACGCAATCGCCCTTTCCATACCCCTCTTCCTTCCATATACCGTATTTTCTGCCTTTATTCGCCATCTGAAATGAACAATATCATATTAGCCTAAAATTGCACCAGTAAAAAAAGTGGTGCAATTTAGGGAAACCAGTGCGGTGCATTTTAGGCAAATCGCCATATTGAAACTAACTACTTCGTGTTTGAGATTAGGTTGCATATTTTAAATCGAACTACGTTTCATTTAAAATCTAAGATTGCTTACTATATATAGTGATATAATAAGAATTTTATTCACCCTTCACAGGATCGTTGGTACCATAAAGTCAAAATCACCAAAAATAACTAGCGAACTAAGAAATAAACGACAGTTTTTTATACGAACGGCAATCAACTCCCTCATTAACCCAAGTGAGTGGCGTGACTTTTTTACCGATAGAGCTTCACCTTGTCCCTCGTAGAGCGCTGTATGTCTGTTCATTTTGCCAAAACACCAGAGGTGCATTTTAGGCACAGGTGCAACTTAAGCGCACTTCCCCTATATAGTCTGAACTTTTAAATAGTTAAAATTCTTTTTTGAAACGTGCTGTATGGAGCCATAGATTTTCGAATTAGGATTTCAAACAGTTCTCATCTCTTTCAATATTTAACAGGATAACATTTAGTCCATTGAATATTTATTTAAGTTTTGACCAATATCCAATAAGATTATCAAACCATACCATCTTAAAAGACCCTGAATATATGTTCTTACACTTCTAACCTTAATTCCCAAGAGTTTTATTCGTCAAAGAACTAATTTGAACTTATATATTTAATCATTAAATTAAATATTTAATAGAATTTATTTGAGATATCTAATAATTAAGGGATCATATATTATTTATATTGTAATCACGACTAATAATTTTCTTTGGTTAATATTTGTTCCACATAAGTTCCATTGAAATTTGTCTTAAATTTATCCATTTATGGAATTCTTAAGAAACCGAAAGTACAATTATATGAAAAATTACCATATTAGTACATATTTCTGCCTCATCACCACTATCATTTAACACATAAGTAATTACAATTTGTATACAAGGTGTATTATCCTTATTAGTCAATATAATACACAGGGTTTTACGTTAAATTTCATACAGGATATTGAACGTATCCTGTTTTGAAGAATCCTGTCGAGTATCAAGATTTTTTATGAGATTACCAAGGTTATTTTGTGGGTAGGGAGTCTCAAAACTACAATAATTGTGTGAACTCGCTGAGAAACATTCAAAATGACGACTTTAGTATTTAGTCCCTACAAATGTTTAGGTCAATTACTGGCTTCGTAAAGTTTTTATCCTCAAGTAAATAATTAAAAGCATTAAGAAGATACAAGCTTTGCTAAGCTAACTGAATATTTACATCAGGAACAAACTCACAAGTGAAACGCAACTTGAAATCAGGACCTGACTCGGTATTAGCTATTCCGCCGCCCAGTGCAGAACCATACTTTGCAGCCTCCTTCAACCTTGTGAGAGATAAAATTTAATGACCTTAGACTTTTAGTGTATGACAAACGAAGGCAAAACTATTATCAGTCTATAATCAGGCTAGACTCTCAGTAGGTTGTGGACTGTTATCTCCCCAGTCTTAAAAAACCCATTTTACCGATGGGTTGATTTGATAGGATAAAAGGATTACGAACATTTGCGTTACAACTGAAACGCGACGTTTCGAGAGTTGTTATCTACTCCCTTTTTCAGGTGCAAACGCTTTTAACATAATAAAATATACCTAACACTTTGGTGACCTCTCCAGGGCAAACCAGTTCAGATGATTGTCCTATGATAATAGACATTAGACATAAAAACCTGTTGTGTTCATTTTGAAAACCTCAGGAATCATTCTATATTTCCAATAAATTTTTCTTAGTTAAAACTACGATAATTTCATTATAATTGTTTACTATTATTTTCTCCTTCTAGTTTTCCTCCTCTCCTTTACGCAAATGCCACCCGTCGCACATGCGCAGTATGTACCACCGGTTGCGCCGGCCCTGTACAATTCCGAGGTAACACTTGTATCCAGTTCTCTCTCCTGACCTTTTCGAAAACGCCACAAGATCAAGATTTGATTTGGCGACGATGTTTAAAGCGACTTGTATGAACAAGTTCATATATACATATACATAATATACATGTGTATATTACCGAAATTATTTATACAGTGAAATTATTCATTTTGAGAGGAGTACAGCTAACACAGCAGTAAAATGGATACTCAGAGTGCTTATTTCAAAATTTAATATAGAAATGTTCTCTTAAATAAGATATAAATTACATTCATATAACTGTTTAGATGTTGAAAATAAACACATGTTCAAAATGTTAACAGTATATTATTAAAAAAACGGGTTTTATTAAAATTTTAGTATTTTACCGTAATTTATGCTAATTGCTACTTTTACTCAAAATTTCTACATTTCTCCATGGGTAAAATAAAGTAAAACGCCAGCGGTATCTTTAAGTGAGCGGGGCGAGCTGCACTACTATAGATGTTTCTGTATATAGGCTACACCAGTTTCTTTGTCGCTGCCCTACGACAAGGAAGGTAAGCTATAACATATGTGTTATCAGACATAAGGGTCTTTCCAAACAGATATAAGATAAGGCTCGCCTTAAAAATTCCCATCCTCGTTTAGCTAAATTATAAATATTTCTAAATCACTTTCCGTTCGATACGAGCTTATTTTTCTTTACGATTTGTGTAAAACGTTATATAACATATTTATTTTCAAATTGCTAAATTTTAATTTTTCTTCGAAACTACTTTATACTTCACGTAACTTAGCTATGGTAGAAAGGGTTGATTCAAGGACGTAGCCCAGCAAGGGGATCCAAGGGGTCTGGACCTCTCCAAATTGTAAATTTTTTCAATTATCCTTTTAGTAAACGACTAGCCTAAACCCGCGGCTCCGCTCGCGTGGCAGTAGAGAGGGCTACATCAATCAAGCATCGAAAAGAAATACTAATTTTATTATACGTTTTTCCAATTAATTTATTGCTCTACTAATACATCGTAGCATATCATAAAATCTATTATAAAAGTTTTTTGTTTATTTTAATGCGTTTTTGGTAAACAACGTTATTAGTTGTATTATTTGGAGCATAAATATAAAGGTTCTTCGGGTTTCCGACTCTTGAGCAAGCGACGTATAATTGACCGTGCGAGAAACATGAGGGTTTATCAAAAATCTGACATTTGTGACACGTTGTAAATGTCAAAAAATGTTTGTTTACATAGAAACGTCAAAAATATTTATGTTTACTTAGTTACTGTCAAAAATAACAACAATTTTTTGTCGCATTATATATGTTTACAAAGAACAGCTGATTAAAAATTTGAAAAGACTCTTTCACTTAATAACATATGTTTGCTGCAATGCATTTCTTACGGGTATTTCTGTAACCAGTGGGGCGGAATCCTGAATCGGGAAAGGGATAAAAAGTATCCTATAACCTTCTACAGATCAAGACGAACAAATTAAAAAAAAATTAGGCGAATCCGTCCAGCCGTTTGTGAGTGATGCTGTTACACACGAACAGTTTCATTTTTTTATATATATAGATTATTATTATTATTTAAATAATTCAGTATTACTGACATGTACTGAAAGATCGTTCTCAACAAAGAAATGGGTCAAGAACTTATTAAGGAACAAAATGGGGCCTTACTCTCTGTCCATACGGGAAAATATCAGTTGTCTGGAACCCCCCCCCCCAAATTTTCCTGGCTACGCTCTTGGGATGATTCAATGTGAATGTTGAGTTGAGCTCATGTTCACCTCCTCTTCACCTAGATTACACTAAATTTTGTGCCGCTGATGTCAAAACGATGTAAAAATTTATCTCAGCTTCTTCGCCACCGACTTTTTTGGATCTCTTCAGAAGAACATGATTACAAACTCAACAAAGAGTCAAGTTTGTGAAAGCGTCAGACCATACGCTACACTAAGAGGAATATGAACTGGAACTAAACTCATCATTCACATACTTTATATTTATAAATATTACTTTTGTAATCAATTTACATATATGTATTGAACGACTCGAATTTTGTATTTTGAGTTACGTGAAAAAGGAGAAATTTGCAGCTATGCGAGTGTTCATTATTTTGTAATTATGTCTTGAATGATGAGAAACAAAACCAAATTATGTAGCCTATTTTTAAATGTAATCAAATGTTGAATCTATTTGTTGTGGTTTTAATATTTATTTATCTTTGAAATCTGAGATCAAATTAGTATATGTTTATTTTGTAATAAGAATATTAGATGATTTTGTAAATTGATTATAATCTGAAACCGAGTCTTTCCTTTTTAATATAGTAGAATTCAAATAGGAAAAAATATAGGCTTAAATTCGTTAGGCGGCAAAATAATTTTGAAAAATCGTTGAATCTAAAAACAATCTAGACTACTAATGAATCAGAAGACACCACCAGTAATAATCATTGTTCCAGTAGCGTTGACCGCGGTAGGGTCAGTTCTCTGACAGGCTGTTTTGAAAAACTACGAGAATCAAGAAAAGACTATTGTGTAGCAGATGAGACGATGTTGATTGTGGGGAGTAGAGAAGTTTGTAACCTATGATACGACAGTGAAGCGTCCCACGTTTATCCCGAATCAGGAGAGCTTCTATCTTGTATAAACTATATTTCCGCCCGAGCTCTGTGAGATTGTCGAATACATGGCAGTATTGCACGCTTTTATGATTTGCAGATAAATAAACTTAAATCTGGTGTGAATCCTTTAGGAAAGTTCTGCTTTTTCCCTTATGCATTTTAAGTAAGAAAGCACGAGGCATGAGTATAAATATATACCATGCATAATAACATTACTTAATCTGTTGACCAGAAACATTATTTTTAATATTACTAGTAGATTAATTTTTATCCCAATTAACAAGTAAAATAATGCATAAATAAAAAAGCCAATTATTAAATATTTTATATTTAAGGTTACTTTAAAAGGTGTCTTCATAAAGTAAAATCTTTATATCTAATAACTTTTCTGATATGCCCGTCTGTGTTTTAAATCGGGGTTTTGCTAAAAAACGTATGTAATGATAAAGTAAAGACTAAGTTCGGTTAGTTTACTTTGATTGTATTCTTACTAGTGACCTCCAAATATTATTTATCAATTGTAAATTTTGATAATTTGATTCTGTTCAATATATATTAACCGTGATATAACAGATATGATACGAGTATTTAATAAAATTAAGTGCCAGTTTCTTGGTCACTAACATTACTAATCTAACTTTTTGAAAATAAAGAAATTTCAACAACGTAAAAACCCTTCATGAAGTTTAAGTACTACTACCATAAATAAAGTTTGGTTCAGTACTTCGTTAAAGCTCACAGTGAAGTAAGATTGGTTTGTATCAATTCCACACACTTTTTGTATGAAGACAATTGTAAATTTGTAAATTATTGTAAAATATTATATTAATATATATTATAATTATATTATATTATTATTATATATTATAATTATATTATAATAAAATATTATAATAATTATTGTAATAATTGTAAAATTATTGAGATTAAAAAGAAAGTCGTTAAGTTCTTTGATTCCATGCTCCCATATTATAAAAATATCATCTATGTACCTGAACCAAATTAGAGGTTTATAATTTTGACTGGTTAAAAAATACTTTTCCAATAGTCCCATAAAAAGATTGGCATAAGAAGGAGCCATCCGTGTGCCCATAGCAGTTCCTTTAATTTGAAGGTAATTTTGGTCTTGAAATTTAAATTATTATTAAGGTTAAAATCATGGTTATAAGTTTGAGAATGAAATTAGTACTAGGTTTGGAATCGTTTGGGCGTGAATCAAGGTAATTTTGGGCAGCGCTGAGGCCATCATCTGTAGGAATATTTGTATACAAAGATTCTACATCGACAGTACACAATAAGACGTCGTCAGGCAAGGGTTGATTAATTTGAGCTAATTTAGTTAAAAAGGCATTAGTGTCCTTGATATAGGAAGGAAGTGTTTCTTACAAGAATGTTTTCAGTAACACATGAAGATGTTTGTCGAAAGGTTTGTTGTGGAATACAAGGATGATAATCTGCATTTATAGTGGGGAGTGGAGGTAGGTTATATTTTTATCAGAAATTGAACTATTACCAGCACAAAAATTATGTGAAATTGGACTATTATTTTGGTATTTATCAGCTGAATTGCAATAGTTTTTTGAATTCGCTTGCAGATTTGACAGCTTGAGATGTAACAAATTGAACTTTTTAGATATAAATTTCTGTAGTTTGATAATATTATATTAAGGTCATAAATTGCGTCTTGATACTTATTAAAAAACTCTAAATGTAGCAGTTTTAAGTTGTTTTCCATGGTGTGTTGGGCAAGAATCTTGTATGACTTCAAAACTAGATTAGTTAATTCAAGGCTGGTTTTTATGGCTAAACCAATAACACTACTGTAATTTTTATTTGTCGAACTTAAAAGAATTAGACATTCCAATGAGCGCCATTCTTTATACTTTTAAAATAGCAAGCATATTGAGCATTTCTGTTTCAACGTTTTTATAGATATCTCAATATAGCTTCTATACTCTGCAGTACCATTCCTTTTGTTGCCACGTGGATTAATATACTTTTAATGTTTCCTATTAATTATTTTGAAATAAATTGACATCCATAATGACCAATAAATAACATTGCATGAAGTGAGAAGTTTGGTTCCATTTGTTGGTACTTTAAATACATTATAAGAAGCGTGTGACAGACCTATAGTACTAATATATTTCATTTAAAATCAATAAAAATATTCTTGCTTCATATTTTAGTTATAGATATACAAAATAACTTCATATTTTTGGCATATAGTACCTAGCAGTCTATAGTAGGCTACTATGCAAATAATTTCATAGATCAGCGTCAACAAACTAGTACATAATTAAAATTTAAGATTGTTTAAACAACTTATTAAACAAAACCTTAAATAATACTTTACAATGGTAAGACAGTCCTGATCTGATAATTATAGATGAATTACAACTTTGCATTTAAACACGTGTTTCAAATTTAACGTTTATCAGTATTGATTAATGTGGTTTTGATCTTATTTGCAGCACATACAAAATCTTCAATAATCGTAGATAGGCTTCATGTTAAATACGAACCATGGGCGTACTTAGGAGAGGGACTCCAGGGGACCAAGCCTCCCCCCCCTCCGAAATGTTAGCGACACATTTTACCCAGTAGTTTTTGCGTAAGTAAAATCACCCTGACTTATATAAGTATAAGCTTCTGCCCTTGGTCCCATCCTGGCTCGTGTCAGTTATACGGTCTATTTCAGAATTATAAGTTCAAACTGAGTCCAAACGTCATAAATATTGCTGAAATATCACATCATACTCAATTTCTGCTAGGCTTTCTGGTAGCATTGTGTATTACATCGTTGTCAAATTGAAGCTCAGACTATCAGATTGTTGTTATTGCAATCCTTTTGGCTAATCAACATTTCACTCTGAAATATTACTACGAATTCAAAGACAAAAACATTATTTGCGTCCTTTCTGAAATATCACATCATACTCAATTTCTGCTAGGCTTTCTGGTAGCATTGTGTATTACATCGTTGTCAAATTGAAGCTCAGACTATCAGATTGTTGTTATTGCAATCCTTTTGGCTAATCAACATTTCACTCTGACTCTGAAATATTACTACGAATTCAAAGACAAAAACATTATTTGCGTCCCTTACAATATACCTCACAAATTCACGTTTTAATTTAAAATTACAACGAAAACATTTATACCGGTGTGCAGCCCCTTCCGAAATACTCTTCTATGTCCGCTACTTGATGATGCATCTACAGTAGTTTTAGCAGTAACTCAAATACATGACAACTGACAACAACATTCCGAGCGTCAGCAGGTAGAGTCTACTGTAGTCGAGTTGAGATGATCGATGTGTCCAAGTGGAATTGTCGCGCATGCGCGTCTCGGTCGCTTCGCTCGTGACCGTATGATCGAGGCCGGGGAGTCCGAGTCCACTTTGCAAAAATCTCGCCGAGAAAAAAACAATACACGAGGCGAGAATTTATAGCAGATGACATTCGGTTGGCAGTCCGGGCGTGACGCTAAGCCTCGTATTAATTCTCACACCTGCTCTCCCCCCTCCCCCCAGTTTACCCCTCCCCGATACAAACCATAAATAAATTAGAAAATACCTCTCTTCGGTCGTTCATCACGCTGAGGAAAATCGAGTCGGATAGAACGATAATAGTGGCTCGGTGGCCGTAATAAAAGCTAGTGTGTGGACATAATATATGCGGCCCGGACCGGACCGGTAGCGGCTACCCATAATTTACATTTAGAGATGACGACGATGTGTTTATGCCGCGACCCGAGGAATGCGCCTCCCCCTTCATTTAATTACTACATTATTATTTATCCAATATTTATTTCTGTCCAGTCGTAAATTTCACCGAGGCCACTGATTGTTGGCCCTTTCTTAATTTTGTCACGCCGCCGCGCCGAGTCGCGCCTGGTCACCGAAGCCCCAATTTGGGAGGAGCTCGTTAAGTAACGCTAATATACAGAACGCGATATTTTGTCGCGCTTATGCAAGAGCGGGTTTAATCCCGCAGGCCGCTACTGTTCGACCGGGCCTTATGGCGGCTGACCGCTGACCTACCGTCATATGTACAAGAGTCATGCTGACGGACCGTTTGGTGGCTGATCAGATTGTGCTGAACCTGACTCTGCACTCCTTCTATGTAGGTGATTACGTTCGTTTCTGGGTTTTGCAAGTGTGCGTTCATCAATTCAGACAACAGGGTAGTGAGTGACTAAAGGAGTTGATCAAATCAGATTAAAAGGTAGTGAGTGACTAAAGGCGTCGATCAACTCAGACTAAAGGGCAATGTGTTACTAAAGGCGTCGATGAACTCAGATTAAAGAATAGTGAGTGACTAAAAGAGTTGATCAACTCAAATTAAAGGGTAGTGAGTGACTTAAAGCCGTTGATCACATTAGAGAGTAGTGATTGACTAAATGCGTCGATAAACTCAAAAAAAAAATGCGTCGTGAGTGACTAAAGGAGTTGATCAAATCAGATTAAAAGGTAGTGAGTGACTAAAGGCGTCGATCAACACAGACTAAAGGGCAATGTGTTACTAAAGGCGTCGATGAACTCAGATTAAAGAATAGTGAGTGACTAAAAGAGTTGATCAACTCAAATTAAAGGGTAGTGAGTGTCTTAAAGCCGTTGATCACATTAGAGAGTAGTGATTGACTAAATGCGTCGATAAACTCAAAAAAAAAAATGCGTCGTGAGTGACTAAAGGAGTTGATCAAATCAGATTAAAAGGTAGTGAGTGACTAAAGGCGTCGATCAACACAGACTAAAGGGCAATGTGTTACTAAAGGCGTCGATGAACTCAGATTAAAGAATAGTGAGTGACTAAAAGAGTTGATCAACTCAAATTAAAGGGTAGTGAGTGTCTTAAAGCCGTTGATCACATTAGAGAGTAGTGATTGACTAAATGCGTCGATAAACTCAGATTAAAAAATGCGTAGTGAGTGACTAAAGGAGTTGATCAAATCAGATTAAAAGGTAGTGAGTGACTAAAGGCGTTGATCAACTCAGATTAAAGAAAAGTGAGTGACTAAAGGCGTTGATCAACTCAGATTAAAAGGCAATGTGTTATTAAAGGCGTTGATCAACTCTTTTAAAGGGTAGTGAGCGACTTAAAGCCGTTGATAACATTAAAGGGTAGGGAGTGACTAAAGGCGTTGATCAAATCAGATTAAAGGGCGGTGAGTGACTAAAGGCTTTGATCAAATCAGATTAAAGGGTAGTGAGTAAATAAAGGCATTGACCAACTCAGATAAAAGGGTAATAAGTGACTAAAGGCGTGGATAAACTCAGATTAAAGAGCAATAAAAAATTACTGTAATAGACGTCAGTGTGTAATATATTATGATCATTCCACCACATCTTGATTGGATGATTCTATAGACACCTTTAAACTGGTTTTAAAAGTATTTTCATTCTATACAAGAGACATTTTTAAAATATTTGTTCAAGTATCAAATTAACACACATAATAGTATATAGACATGCAATAAGACGAAGAATGAATTGTTTTCCCTACAAATATCTACAATAGTTTCTTCAACTTATGTCCGTTCATGCCTAAAACGCACATAATACCAACAATTTAATTTAAACAATTCAAAATATATTCGTCGTAATCGATGGCGGTAGTTCGCGAACGTAACAATAATTAAAACATTGAAGACGTGGACAAACATTTATATGAAATAACCAAATCATACCACATCTTACATTCCCATATATCTTGCACATGGTCTACTCGATCTATATTGACTGCAAATCTTTATTAAATATGAAAATTTAATAAACTGGATTTAATAAAATGTAAGTTTTGCTTCAAAATTTAATATGTCAGGAATATAACAATGCTATTAATATATAATAATTTGAAAATATGAAATCAAAGTTGTCAACATACATGGCAGTGTTTTCATACTTAACAGTAGACATCAAACTATTTAAGCTTATTTTAAAGAAATGGGTCTCAGAACTAACCTTTTGAGAATTCGAAAACTAACCTCATCCAACTCCGTGCAGTGACTGCCATTGATAAACAGGTGGATAATTTGGATTAATGGAATAGGAAACAGGATACTAGCAACGGCAAACGTCAATTATTTTGATGAATTCTCGTAAGTAGATTTCTTGGACAGAGTATTTAGAGAGATCTTAGTATATGATATCTCTTTTATACGTAGCTGAGAGACTTTTTCAGTAAAACAGTTTCGAAGGCTTTCTGGTTTGCCATAAGTGTGTAAATGACTTGGCCAGCTTGTATGTTACCTGATCATACTGTACATATCAACACACAGTGTGTTTATCACCTGATCATATTGTACATATCAACACACAGTGTGTTGATCACCTGATCATACTGTACATATAAACACACAGTTGGAGCCATTCCGCATAGAACAAATGTGATTGTTCCCTGATTAAGGATTTTAAGTATGTAGTATGATTAACCCTCAAATAATTAATCAATTATTGGTTATTAAAGGAACATACATTGAATTAAAATGCACTAGGGTTTGGGTAGCCCACAATAAAACATAGCAAGTACATTATAGTTTTAAGAGCTTTCTTTATACATTGAAAATAGTTATTGTACTTAAACATTTTCTACATACTACTATTTTTTGCAGTAACTCGTCATTACTAACAGTTATATGACACAAATATGAAGCGATCACAAATTCCGTGCATAATTGAAGCGAGGAGTAAAGAGCTTGGAGGTATTCCATCAGATAGTTCCAACTGTACTTTTAATGGCGATATAAAGAGGATTATTCGATTCCACTGTAGTGCCATCAAGCCACCTCCCGACTGTCCCCACAGACACCGTAGGAGTGTCGAGGTGGACAAATTATATAAAACCAATAATAAGTGTGAGTGGAGAGAATAGATGGACGTATCTGTCGAGGATCGACTAATAGAGGAGGGCCGGGTGACAGGTGTCACTAGCTTGATATCTGACATGAGCGTGGCCCGCTCTCTGGTCTGACACCATTCATGCCCAAACCAGTCCACACCTGGCTCGAACCACCGAATATTCATTCTTTGTCCGAGGAAATGGGCTCTGTCTAACAAATAATCGAATTCATCTCCCACTGATGCTATCGCTCCTCGAGCCAACACGCCGGTCTTCGCGCCTTTTGTACACTTCTTGACTGAAAAGTCAGGTGTCTGGAGCGTGATAAGTGTATCCAATAATTTTGAAGTCGCACGCCGTTTCTGGATAAAGATTTTTGGAGTGTGATAAATGCAATCCAATATTTTAGAAGTTGCATTTGATCAAAATTCGCGGAGTCTGATAAATGTAATCCAACATTTTCGGAATTACACACCATTTTCTGAATTAAAATATCTGGATACTGATAAATACAATCCGACAATTTTAAACTCGAACGTCCGTTTTCTGGATCAAAATTCGTGGAGCTTAATAAATGCAATCCAACATTTTTGGAATTGCACACCATGTTCTTAATCAAAATACCAGCAGTCTAATAAATATAATCCAAAATTTTCGAAGTTACATGCTGTTTTTTGGATAAAAATTCCTGAAGTCTAAAAATGCAATCCAACATTTTCGGAATTGCAAGTAGTTTTCTGGATTAAAATTCCTGGAGTTCGATAAATGCAATCCAACATTTTTGGAATTGCACACCATTTTCTGAATCAAAATACCTGGAGTCTGATAAATACAATCCAACATTTTCGTAGGTGCACGCCGTTTTCTGGACTAAAATTTAATCCATGAATTCTGTTCTTCTTATTCTGTTTGATAAGATCCTCGCACAGGTTAGTGGCCCATGAGGACAGAATAAGGTTAAAAGATGATCGGACTTTCCTTTTTATTAAAACCACTCTTCAATAGTTTCATCCACTCGTCGTTAGCCTATACATTGAATAAGATGTGTGTATTTTCAATTGGATCCGTTTTTATGACTTTGATGCAAGAACAAAATCTAATAGAAAACTCAAACCGAAAAAAGGGTTCCCAAAATCATGCTACTCTTTTTCTCCCAGATGCTCCCCTAATAGGCTACCTCAGAACATGTCCTCTTGAATTCTTTTACCCTTCGAAATACCCTTGAGGTTTTCAAATAGTAATACCCTGGCTGGCAGAAAATGTCCAGTCTGTGTACTCCTAACATTCATGTTGGATACGGTTCATCACTTTACATCTCTGGTGGTAGCGGTATCTCTGGCGACAGGCGGCGGCGGCTGGTTACAACAGTTCGTGAAGTACTGGACTGGACACAGACACAACTGGGGCACTCTCCAGCTAATGGCCGCCCGCTCACGCCTTCAGTCCCGACCTCGGCCTCGGCCAACACGACACCCATCTCTGATAAACGACATTTCCAGAAACTGCCTGACGCGCCGCTTTTTACAACAAAAATCGCTCCACAGGGACACAACCGCGTATCTAATGACCCAGTTCAGTTGCTTACTGTATAACAACGAAACAGGATTTCATCCCATCTCTGAGAGGTAAGGATTTGTTTATTGCCATAATGTTAGCTTACTGAACTTTGGTAAAATAATTTGATAAGCTATAAGTGCGTCTTAATGTTGAGTAGTAATGCGTGAAATATATTTACTTTTGAATCACTTTTATATCATTCATCTTTGTTACATTTAATAACGCGTCTCTAATTATTAGTCTACTCATATCTTACTACATGTGTATAAAATACAAGTTTTAATTTACGTACAAAAAAAGAGTATTTTAAATGAAAAATTCATTATATTGTTACAAATCATCTTGTATACACATTATTGGTAAGAGTAGATTATACATTACTAATTAGACTTGTAGACTAAATCAATCTTGCTATTTAAAGATTGAAATTGATTTCGAAAAGTTGCCTTTGCTCGAAATTAAAATTTATGTCTTTGGAAAGTTTTTAGTATAATTGAAGTTTTTCGTTTATTATTTGGAACGAATCAATCTTCAATTATAAAATGGGAGAGCCGATAGCCGGTCTAAGACGTTGGACTTTGAGTCTGAGTTAGAGATATAGAGTAGGTTCGAATCCTTTCTGCGACCTTTGCACTTTTTATCAATACCATCGACCTTGTATTGTATCGACTCTCCCCCTTATTCTGTTTGATAACATTCTCGCATAGGCCAGTGGCCCATGAGGACGGGCAGAGTAAAGCTTCGTCTTCTTTTTTTTGTAAAAAAATTCACAAGCCTATTCGACAAAAACCAAGGTAATATTTTGAAACCATGCATTAACCTGAAAACAAGGGTTCATTGGTTGATTTAAGCACATTTTACGGTCGTATAATGTCACGGAAGGAATTATGAATGTTATTTATGTCATTATAAATACTACTCAAATTCATTATTATGGAATTTTGTTTTAAAAGTTAGTCTTACATTAACTTAGTTGACGAAATAAAATCCGTGCTGTGTAACAATTAAGAACAGATAAAGAAATGCACAACAAACGTTTCTTGGGCGGTGTTAACAAAGGAAATAATCCGACGCAATGAAGACAGTTGGTCTAGCCTACCCTACAAAACAATGTAGCGGTAGCGGAATAGTTGCGAGGCGGGACTTCGACAATCTCTTGCGGAGTAATTCAATACACGCGTCGGTTATTAGTTTCGCCACTGGAATCTGGTGGCAGGCGTCCCTCCAGTAATCCCCTCCAGCACAGCAGGCTGGAGTCCCTGGAGTGAGGCTATTCCCTAATCAATTATTAGTTGTTTGTGAATGACTAGAGGGGGTGGATCCGATGGTCATTTAAAACCCCATTACAACCACCTGTCGTTGACCGCTCAGTGAGTAATCTTATATCTTCCGCAATATCTCTTTCATTTCTTCCGATCTTTTTTGTCCTTTGACTTTTAAATGTTTTGTTATTGAAGTTCATGCTATGCGTACTGAATATATTAAATTGATGTAGTGATAAGTTATTTTCTAAAGTTATGTATCTAAATATATACTTTATCAACATATAGCTTCACCGGTCGGCACTATTATCGACGCCTCGATAATGTTCTCCTAAAGACAAATTTTGATTGCTTCTTGTCTAAAGCACGTAAGCAGTCCAGACTGATAACTCAAATTTTTTGACCCATATCCAAAAATATTAGAAAAGGTAACGAGCATTTACAAAATGAGAGATTGTAATTCGTAAAAATTATTTGATGTAAAAACTGTGCTACTTAGGGGTGCGAGTTTTTAAATTGTAAGAAAATTATAAATTTGCAGCAGAATAGTTCTAGTAACAAAAGGTCTACAGTAAGTAATGTGTTTGAATGGCGCTACTTCTTCAGTGAACAATAGATAATAGTTAATCAAAGTCGTACAAAAAGAACAACGTACACACATTTTTAATAATTAAATCTCTTAAACGAGCCTTAAACATAAATGTTTGTTGGAAAGTGTTGATCATTGAAATTACCAAAGGTAAGTAGTAGCAATATTTTTCAATTACATTGTTTTAAGTACATTAAGATGCTGCAGTCAGTTATTCAATATTGCCAATATGTTTAACATTTAGTGAGTTTGAAGGTACTTGTTGACTTTTTTAAGCGAACGTTCTTGACAACGCCACGGTACATAAAGAAAACAGAGTTATTTTACAAACGGATGGTTTTAATTCATAAATTAATAACATTATCATCGTTTAACTTCAAAATCGGGTAAAAGTAACCGGTTATGTAGCCGACGAAAGAGAAGCAAAATGTCATGAGCATTTCAAATCAGTTTGAGCTCCACCTGAAAGATGCCCGGAACCCCGTATCAGCTGACCGCGGCAACAGAACGCAGATGTCAGGTCACGTCCATTATATATTTATCACGTGTGACTCAGTCCTACTGGACACAATGTTCTCATCTATATGCTAACTCCGACCCTCACCCCCTCCTCCTCCTCTCACACTCTTGCTCCTTCCCAGCCGCGACGAGCCGCGGTCCAGGTGACCCAGCGGTGTATCAAGAGGAGGGGGCGGGGACCGTCGCAGAAAAATATAAAATCCTGTGACAATATTAGAGGAATTACCGACGTAAATCTAGTATTAAAAGGAAAAGGCCACTACTACGGGCACCAAAAGTACATTGAGTCTTCTGCACTTATTTCTGGTACGGTATAAAAATATAGTTCCCATTTAACACATCAGGGATTTTGTATGCTTATACAAGAGAATAAAATTAAAAAACATTGCTCAAAAACGTTTTAATGAAAAGATCGGTTATTACTTCAATTTGTGTAAAACAAAACTGGCACATATAAAATATAAAAATCCATTCAGAATTAAACAATTATTTTAAATACTTTCTTCTTCTGTACTCTATGTTTTACTAGGATAGGACGATTTTTTCAATACTATAAATCTACTGATAAGTTATGAAGTAACAAGAGATTTATTCCATAGTTCTATTTAATTGTTGTACATTGTTACAATATAATAATTTACCTTTAACATTTATTATTAGAACACAAAACATTTAATATAAATACGTTTAAAGAACTATAAAAGTCCATTTCCCTTTTGCTACAGCTCTTCCTTAATTAAACGAAATTCACGATTTACTGTCCACCCCCCCCCCCTTACTAAATCATAAATACGCCACTGAAGCGATCCCTGACTGCCTCCAACTTTGGGTTTAGTTCGACCATAAAATGGTTATTATATTCATCTTTGGCATTTCCGGAGTGCAACCTTGGGATTCCTTCTGCTACACAAGAGATTTGTGTGAGTATAAGGATTATAGGCTACTCATAATAGTCATTTAATAATTCATAATAGTCATAGTTAATCATGTTCAAAAAAGGAAAGATAACAACTTCTTGTATAATACTCGTATTAGTTATATATTTTAATTGTTTTCTGATTTAACGACGTATTAAATAGTAATGTTCCATCAGATTAACAAATGACAAACTAAACTTTTTGTATATATCATAAGGTCCACTCCACTCGCACGAGGGACGCCTCATTTTTAGTAAGATGTAGTGAAATGTAATTCTCTTCACTGGCACAGGACACTCATGTGACGTCTCATTGTAAGTTGTAGTGATGTGGTGTTCCCTTCACTGACGAGGCTCGATTGATGCATCATTGAAAGATGTATGTAATGAAACGTAATTCACAGCAACTAACATCCATCTGAAGCTGACATTGACCATGTTGGTGGCTAAGAGATGCCGGCCTTCGTGCGTTTGTATAGAATCATTCTATGGCCTACATTTTTCATTTTTTTTCAAATTTTCTTGAAACTTGTGATTTGTAATGAAAAGAACTGCAGTATTTATCAATAGTTCATTCAAACAACTTTGCTTACGTCTGTAAATAAAAAATTGTACTGTCAGCCCGATTCCAGTCTTTTGACCAATTTTTAAAGAAGAATTTGTGAAGTGACGTTTTTATCAATTGTCAGATTTTTATTTGAGTTGTGTTATTATATATTATGTTATAGTTGTGTTGGCTGTTTGTTTTCAAAAGCAAATGACAAATCATTCATCGAGGCTTTACAGCAAAGTTCATACGATTTTGAGATGAATTGTCAGAACATGGTTTTAGATTTTGACTGGTGTTTTACGGGCTTAAAAGTTGCTTCAGGTAAATTACTAACCAAACTTTTTGATAAAGCAGTACTGGTAGAGTAATTTGTGCAGGTTTTATAATATATATATATATATATATATATATATATATATATATATATATAAAATAATAAAATATAAAATACTTAGGGCCTACTTTAGGTATCTGGAAACCTCTTAGGTCGTAAGAACTATCCATTGCTATGCTAATCAACGCAATCAATTGCTAATTTAAAAGGTAAAAATGTGTATTTATTTATTGCATCATAAAACAATAATATTGCTGGTATGTAAATTATATTTGATGTTTTGAAGGCTATATAAGAGAAGAGATGATGTTTTTTGCTAATCAACGCAATCAATTGCTAATGTAAAAGGTAAAAATGTGTATTTACTTATTGCATCATAAAACAATGATATTGCTGGTATGTAAATTATATTTGCTGTTGTGAAATCTATATAAGAAAAGAGATTATGTTTTTTGTGCACATATACCCTAAGTGCCGGCGATGCAATGTTTATTGAAACTGTATATGTATATAAGTTAATATGCTTGTGTGTATTTTGATAATAATAAGTGTTTGTGGACATTTACATCGGCTGCTAATATTTGTAACATTTATTTTTTTTAATATTTATATTTTTCTCCCGCATACACTTCTTTGTAATAATTTTAAAATGTATTTTTTGTATAAATGTATTTGAAATGAAATAATCGAAACATAAAAAGTGACCTAAAGACAATCTAACAGCTGTCAACGAAGATGCACAGACTGATACAAACACCGAGTAAACAACCAAATCTTATCACATAGATTTCAACCGGAACACTAAAATATACAAACACGTCACGTATTTAAGGCTGCTTCCGAAATGTAAGAAAATGAGCTAAAATTAGATTGTATGCGAGTAGGCCACGACAAAATAGCGTCCACCCGGTCTCACTCTGACGGTTCCAGTTTTTGCTCCTCGCCAGTACACACACCCGCTCTCCTCGGCGCAGGCGTGTTACATTTTAATTAGCAATTAATTACATGTCATTTCTTCTGACAACGACACGTCTCCTCGATAACAATTAGAGAAATCGTAACTGAGAGAACACACCTGGTCAATTCAAATTAGCCAGTGATTAGACGGAGGCGAACATTTCATTTAGTGTTGATAAGGGAGATTCGTTCATACCTCGGGGTGTCGCGATAGACATACTAAACAGCTGGGCCTAATGATGATTAACTGAGTTAGGTTTTGTGGGACTGAAGCGGTGCATTTTTTGCTCCTGCGGTCAGATGCTGGTCATTTTCACTACACAGGTGCCTGCCTGCACATCTTAATTGCTGAGGGCTGTCATGGTTATTGAGTATCGTTTACGCTTTATAAATCGCTTAACAGGCTGTAAAAGACACCATCGTTGAAGGCTTTCTTTTCAAAGATCGAGAAAATTAATGTTTTTGTTACTCACAATTATCCACTGACTTTCTCCTCCAGGTGTTCTATTTCTGGTCCCCTTCATGTATGTGTTCTTTGTGAAGATTTTGAATTTTACAGCAAAGATCGAACTGGCTGTTCATTGTTGAAAAGGGAGGAGATACCAACAGGTTGGGGTGAATGATAACAATAATAATAATGTTTTTTTATTGAGTCAAACAATATACAGTATATTGCAATACTCAACTTCGGTAAGAATAAACAATTTTTCACTCATACAGTACTTAGAAGTCACGCCCAAACATTCAAAAATCCATTCATACTGATAAAATTGAATTCTATCCAACTCATGTGTGTGTGTGTGTTCATAGGCCTCCAAGTTGTGTGCCATAAACGTGCCTGTGGTATAAAATGCTTCTGCGATCAGAACTTATTTTAGACGCATTGTAAATGCCTTTGGCATTGGGACACTTTAAACTGGATTTGTAAAAATGTTGACAAATTGAACTGCTGCATGTGAAGGCAGGAACTCATGAACCACTATTCTATGTTTCACAGTCCGGTAGTTATCCCTGTCCCTAATAATGATAGATTCTTATCCAAGATAGGCCAAGTGTAGACGTGATTTCCATCCTGAAAGTTGTTTGCTTCCTGAATCAACTAAGGAGATTGTTCTTTGACATTTTTCAAATACAAGAACAAATATCCTACTTATTGCTCTGTGTATATCCGTTTAGATATAATCTTTTGATAAAAAACACATACAGACAGATAGACAGAAAACTAAAGGTTTTAGGACATACCTTTATATGAACAAAAGCCCAAAATATTGGAACACTTACTGAACACTCTGTAGAAAGTATGACTGCGAAGAAGTTGAACTGAAATTCTTTCTTATTTTTTATTCATAGGTATCTAATGATTCGAAAAATTTACCATATAACTAACATCAAATAGCTTTAATGTATTTATAGGCAATTGATTCCATGATATACAAGCAAACTACGCTTTCATCTACAATTCTTAATTCTCTTATTTGATTCTGTGATACAAGAGGCTTGCCGATGATCCACAGGAGGTGTTAGTCACGGTATAAAGCTGAAGGGTAGTTTTAATGGGGTTAAGTAGGTTAACAATCCAAATAAGGAATTAAGCGCTTCGTAACTCGCTTTTGGATTTTTACATACGTAAGTAACATATTTTCAAAATAATGTAGAAACGTTTTCCATTTTATTTTTACATAACCTATCCCACACTTTGTACACCGATTCGTATGCTACTTTTAACATGTGACATAAAGTTAAAGTTACAATCCTTTGACGTATGTAAGTAACCTATTCTCAAAATACTGCAGGAATCATTGATGTATTTTTATTTCTACATAACCCATCCCAGAGATGTTTGTAGACTAGTACACTACGTGTAACATCTAATGTAAAGTTGTTCCACCTATACGTTTACGCTGAATATCCATAATTGATCATAAAACAACACAATCACACAAAAAGCAGTAGCACTTATTGACATTTACATACTGGAGGCCAAGGCTATCGTGATAAAAACTTAACTACGGTTGGTTACCTATCATCGGTATAATTACTGGAACGATCACATTACCCAACTGTAGAAAACTGTTCAATTACTAGTGAGGTGCGAACTCTTCAATCATGGGCCTCAATTTTGCTTCTTAAAGAAAAATAATACTACTGACTTCAACTCACAATATAATCTAGCGTATTGATTATACAGAAACGTTAAAAATGCTATTATAAAAAAAATAATTTTATATCGATAGTTACAGCTGTAGACTACAACTCGACCCTAAAACTTGACGACTCTCAACTCTGCTTGTTGAGCCGTTTGTCCCCCGGTTAAGTGTTTGAGAGTTTTTAGCCTAAACTTCGCGTGGTTATACATTCTTTACTTTTCTTTTACTTTTTTTGACTCTAAAACATATTGTTTTTAGGCAGTAGTGAATTTTAAAGATAGGTCATGTAAAAGGCCTCATATCTTTCGAAACTCGCAAATACTTTAATTAAAACCAATAAATAGACTTAATGAAAATGTGTGATTTTCCCTTGATGTAAAGTCAAACCTCCATTTGAATTGCTCATAAAAATTAAATTTGCAAATGAAATAAATAATATGAAGGTCGACGATTGCAGTGCCTGCTGAAATCTCTGATACAACTGAGTCTACATTGCAATACATCAGCGTTTTTGTCCAGAAATACTAATTGAACGCTATTAAGATATTCAGTATTATTATTGATGTATACAAATAATCCTTTAGACTCCCTTAGAACTTTTGTAACATACATCTAATGGAGGGACATGCACAATGTGCATCATGGCTATATGAAAGTTAAGTTTCCTTCAGAATTAAAGAATAATAACTCAACTCGTTCCCGACATATCCTTCTGCATTATACATGCATTATGGCAAACTCATATTTTGCCTACGTAAAAAGTAATTGTTTTATGCAAAGTTTCAATATATAGCTCAATTTGTTCTCTGAGATGTCTTGCGGACATATTATGTGATAGGAGACAATGCCAGCATCTGTGTGTTTCGCTCTACGTTCAGAAGTCTCGTAAGTCGTAGAGTTAAATTCAGAAAATAAAATAGAAAGTGCGTTTATCTTATATCACTCATATTAGTTAATATAATGCCATTAATATTTCAATTCCTCAAAAAAGGTGGCCAAAAGTAGTTCGAGAAGGAAATAAATGTTTCTAATATAAATACTTAAAAATTATTGTCTGCTAAAAAAGACATACCATTGCAAGCAATGTACGTTTGCCTTTATCATTTATTATTAATGCAAATAGGTACTTAATAAATAATGTTAATAGTAGTGTTATGGCAACAAACTAATCTTCTATACGCGTGTCAAGTTTAAACCACATATATCAGGTATAAGTGTATTTAACGACAGGTTATTTGCCACAACTCAAGAATACGACTCGTAGTATAATAAATAAAATTACGTAAAGCAATTCAAGGTTATTTATTAAAAATAAATTAATAACAGATTTATAAAAGAGACAATGTGTCATATGCACATAAATGCCTTGCTTATTAGCCCGTCGGCTAGGAAATGTTTGTTACACCGTTCAGAAAAATCTTAAAATGAGATATGTTAATTTTGACAGCGCTAAATAAGAAACCGACCATAACGTTTCGCGGTTGTAAAGTGGAAATGAATGCGTACTTCGCGTAAGGAAAGAAACAACAATCATCGCTCGAGTGGTAAATTATTCATACGGCAAACGTCAATCAAATAGCAGTGCGTACAACTGTGGGCGATAAACTGCCTGCTCACGCAACTGCGATGAATTCGTTATTAGGGTGGCGAGGGGAGGGGATCGCAAGAGATTATTCCACTTATTAAACCTCCACAAAACGAATACATTGGTACAGTTAGAGGAGTAGATTGGAAACAGTAGCGAATAAATCAACGCAGTAGTAAATGGCCTGAATTTGAATTCTCTTGACATAATTAGTTTAAGGTTTTATATCATATTTATTTACTTTGAAAGAATAACTGAAGAGAACATTGAACGAGTAATTGAATGAAATTTGATGGAACTAAATATCTCTCTGGTACTAAAGGATCGATTAGTTTCGAAATGAAATTTAAAATTTGTGGAAGGGATCGTGACAACCCTCACATATTAAAAGCAAGAATGGGTTGATATTCATGCAGTAGTCATTTACCAAATGGTATATCTATATCTATGAAATAAAAATGGCAATATGTCTAATAATATTTTATACATTTTGGTCCTTTTTTATCCATTATAGATGAGGGATGATTTCAAAACATAACATAAATACTTTAATTTGCTTTGTTGCATACTTTTTTGTTGTAGGATTAAACCCCTGTTGGCTAGTAAACCTTTCTCTCTCTAGAAATAAGTAGTAATTGGTAGCTGCATTACATAAGACGTGGAATATTCGGAGAAGCAGACAGAGACAGGCCTTTGATGATGTGTGTTCAAATCTCGTCTCTAACCGGAGAACCTTCACCATACTTTGGGAAGATTATTCAGCCCCTACTTCAAAATTCATTATGATTATGGGTGGTTTTTACGAGTTTTTGCCATCATCCATGACTTTGATGCCGGGTCACGGGTATGTGATTTGTGATTGTTATGTTTTCCGTTTAATTTCTGGCATGCTTAGCAGTAGGGATGTATAATTTAAGATGTAACACCTGAGGCAGAAGGGAGATACCAGTTGTCGAAACGTTATGCCTCTGAAACGATGACGAATGTTCCTAATCGTGGTACCCCCACGGTTCATAATAATATTATATTATTATGACTCTTCTAGCTGTGCCTGATAAAATCTGAGGATAGGCGGGCAGATTAAGGCTCTTCTTAAAGTAGAATAATAAATATTTATTTTTTCCAACGTTTACATACATGTTTACAATAAATGGCAAACTTAGGAAGTCACTGACAAAAATCAAGTAGCTGGTCAGTGTAACAAGACAAACAATACATAAATAAACAGTTTATAGCTTATAGCTTGCTCTCACATAAAAAACTAAAGAGTTAACAGACTGCTTTCCGCGACGTCTGCACAAGACTACATACATGTTTACAATAAATGGCAAACTTAGGAAGTCACTGACAAAAATCAAGTAGCTGGTCAGTGTAACAAGACAAACAATACATAAATAAACAGTTTATAGCTTATAGCTTGCTCTCACATAAAAAACTAAAGAGTTAACAGACTGCTTTCCGCGACGTCTGCACAAGACTACATACATGTTTACAATAAATGGCAAACTTAGGAAGTCACTGACAAAAATCAAGTAGCTGGTCAGTGTAACAAGACAAACAATACATAAATAAACAGTTTATAGCTTATAGCTTGCTCTCACATACAAAACTAAAGAGTTAACAGACTGCTTTCCGCGACGTCTGCACAAGACTACATACATGTTTACAATAAATGGCAAACTTAGGAAGTCACTGACAAAAATCAAGTAGCTGGTCAGTGTAACAAGACAAACAATACATAAATAAACAGTTTATAGCTTATAGCTTGCTCTCACATAAAAAACTAAAGAGTTAACAGACTGCTTTCCGCGACGTCTGCACAAGACTACATACATGTTTACAATAAATGGCAAACAAGTGACAAAAACAAGTTTGTCACTGAACAAGTAGTGTAACAAGACAAACAATACATAAATAAACAGTTTATAGCTTATAGCTTGCTCTCACATAAAAAACTAAAGAGTTAACAGACTGCTTTCCGCGACGTCTGCACAAGACTACAAACAAAGTACAACTAAAAGAAAGACGTATAGCAGATTTTTGTACAATATCAAGTGATTATTAGAAAGTAATTAGACAAAGTAAAGAATAAAAAGCAATTGATGTATTATACAAAATTACACACAAATATCAGAAAAATCACATACGTACACATACATACATACGATAGAACATCCACCCATTCTAAATCAAACTTTTAAACGCACACAATACTATGATTATGCTAGTTTTACACAATAAGTTTAAATGATGTAAATAATGTAAAAAGTTGTTGCATAAAACTTAAATTAATACACTCGTTAAAAAGCGATATCAGGATTTATAAATAGCCAGGATTTTAGTAAGGAGCAGAATTGTTTTAAGTTACTACTCGATTTGTTTTCATCAGTCATTTGAATAAATAATTTTGGGCCTATGTATTGAATGGATTGTCTATAGAGCTCTTTATTAACTTTAGGTAACCTAAAGGTTCTACTTTCACTTATTCGAGTTTTATACGTCAAACCACTTGTACCTAAATTTCCGCTTCTAATATAAAAAATTCTCAAAACTTTGTATACGTATAGATGTTCTAAGGTTGCAATGTAGTGGTCAGTCGAGTACATCTATAACAAAAAGGGTTCGCTACATTCTCCACTACTGCAATACCATCGATCCTAAAGTAGCGTAATGTATACAGACAGCATCACCTTAGCGCGATCGTATAGCAGAGCGGCCGGGCAGGCGGGCGTTCTCACCTCCAGTCGGGCCAGCTGGCCGTGCGATAAATTCTCCCCGCCATGACAACCTCTACAAAGCAAGGGTATAAATTAAATATTTCTTCGATCCGAGCGCCCACGAGAGCGTAATATCGCGGCAATGGGGACATAATGGTGACACTGACATGAGGGACGACGCTGCCTTGCCCCAGGCCGCTGGAATGTCTGGTCGGTGTCGCTGCCTCTGCTACCGTACGCTCTGCTCTTGAGGTCTTCACCAAGACTATCAGCCGGGCAGATGTTCCTCCTCGATGGTCTGGCTGATCCTTCATTCAAATCAATCAAATCAGAATCTAAATCGTGGACGAATCCATACGTGTTCTCGCTTTCAGAAACAATTTTAAATGTGTATAGGCCTACGTGTTGTGTTGTAAGGGATTAAATTGATATTCTTTGTAGATTATCATGAAAAGTCTTTTGATAGACTTTAAAAATAAAATAAAAGGGAAAGAAACTTATGGTTAGCCTGACGTGATAGCGAATTAATTTAGTAAACTATTGACAGCGTAAGGAAGCAGTTTTATATATTAGTAAACTTCTTATTCTGTAGAGCAATTCTATTTTTGTCATTTACTTGCATGCCCCCAATCAGAACATGGTAGAAGAAGTAAATAATTTGAAACTTATCATGACAAATTTATAAATTATGGACTGATTCCAAAGCCTTCTTCGTATGCTGACAGTTAACATACACATTACGTATTCGAAATCCACACCAATCTTGAGGATTTGTACTATCAAGCAATGTAGGCTACTGTGATGTGAGTAATTATATCCAAAATTCATCGAAGCGTTTTCAAATTTTGAAAATATACCTAGAGGTTCAGGCTGGAAAAAGACACGAATTTGAACAGTCTACGGTAAATCCAAAATGCACGTGAACAAATAATAATCCATTTGTATCAAACACAATTAGAAGTACATTTCGAGGAAATCCGAATAAACAAAAAACCATAACGCAAGTTGACAAGTTGTTATTCGGCATCCAAAAGTGAGTGCCTACGGAAGCAGTGTCCCGGAAGCACCGACCATGTACTTTTACATATGCGACGACGCGTCCGTGACAAATTGGGGTTGTTCAGTTGCCAACCTGGTGTGGCCGGCAGCTGGTCTCAGTGCTGTTACCAACATAACAGCTTTGTGTGGCCGCTGAAAAGCGTCGCAGCCCGGCGCTCCCTTTGTCGTCCTACTAACCAAACAGAATCGTTCGAGTGGATGATTAAGATTCCTTACACGGGAAATAGTTTCCACATTTGCGGCTCGTTTCGCCCCCGCCCCTGCAAACCCGCGCCCCTCGCGATGTCACGTTCCTTTCTGCCCGCCTCCGCCCCTTGTTATACACTTCGCCACTGCCTCTATTCGCACATGTTAATAAATACCCTCTGTTGTCCGACAGTGGACATCTGGAGGGCCCTCGGATACACCCGAGTGATTCGCAACGCGCAGCAGGTCAAGGACTTGTTTTTCAAAATTGAATTTTCTTCGACATTTACTCTTTATTCGGAGCCGGCATCAAAGGCTATTCAAATCTTGAGGTCTCAGCGAAGTCTGTCTCAAGGCCCATCATAACACACTACAGTCTTGTTTAACCGAATTTGATGGGACCGAGGTAATTCGGTTAAATGAACATTCGGATAAACAGTAATGTACGAAGTCATCGTTTTTATAGCGAAAACGTATATTAAGTGCACCTGCAGATACATGATACTACATTGGAAATACACAGAGCCTTTGAAATGGCCATTTATTTAAGGAAGTGCACACAAATATTGTTGCTTAAAATCGATTTGTTTAATCTGTAGATTTGGTTAATCGAGACTAAGACGTTATTCTTGGATGATGCTGGCATTTTAGTGTTTTGTCTCACCTGAGTATTGTGTGGCTGTGTAAACCTAATATTGAGAGTACCACAAAATAAAACGGTGTATTTACATGCAATACAATTATAGTTAAACTAAAATATCGAATAAATAAAAAGTATTAAAATCGAAAATCACCTGATCAAATCACAATGCAAAGGTGATAATGCTGATTGGTATAAAAATGTTTAAACCAGCGGATTTCTGCATTTTATTTACAAAAGGATATTAAAAAAAAAACGTTTTCCTTCATTGTGAGTTTGCCGTTACATAAATCCGAAACTTATTTTTGACAGAAAATAATTGGAACTTAACAATTTTGTTTAAATAGTAACAGGCAGGGTTACCATCTTTGTCTTGTATTAAATTTCGAGATCAATTCTTCAATATATCAAGAGATCTCTTCCGCAAAATTAACACTCACTACGTTGTTATATCTTATTATTGAAAGACATTGGTTATTAACAACAAATAATAATGGGTCTTATTAAATATTGATCTAAAACAGAGATTTCTAATTTTCAAAAATCCTTAATCACTGGAAAAGATTTATAATCTACTGTAGCTTTGGGGACTCATGTTTCCTTGCATCCAATGCAACTTTGGCGATCATGGTAAGATACTTTTATCCCCTTAATGCTTTGATTTAATTTCTTGGTTCAGTTATGGATGTTCGAAGGGAAATGGAATGTTCATGTAGAAAGCCCAGTGCAACAGTTCCCCGCTTGATGTGTTATTTACGATCCCCAGCACGGGAACCCTCCCCCTTGCAAGTCCTACCGCCACGCATAGACATGTCAGCGTCAGGACGGTTCCGTGAACTGCCCTCACACCCCAGGTGTGTCCCCAACACTGCTAATTGACCGACCTTACAGGTGACACTTCTTTGACCGCACCGCAGCCCGCCGCCGCTCCCTTCATCCCTCTCCTTTGGGATGAGGCATCTCTTACTCGGAAAACTAACCCTTTCGGCTTGCCTAAAGCAGAACATAGCTTGTACATTTATTCTCAAGGAAGAAATATGTCAGAGACGAATGGAAAAGAATCACATTTAACTACGTTCAAAATTTAAATGAACGATAAAATGAGTATTTGCGTTGGATGGAACCTTAAACTCTTTACTTTAAATTGTAAAATCCCTACGGCGTTGCAAACCAACAATGTTTAGTTCACCTATACAACTTACTAAGAGCATGGCCGAGTTAGTTTAGAAATGCTTTTTTTAAATTTATTAGTCTAGTATCAACAACGACAAAAATTGAAAAAGCAAAAGGTGACCCACACTGTAGATTTTGAGTTTTCTGAATAAATAATAATGTAACATTGTGTTCTTTTCAATTGTTTGTTTTCATTTGCATAAATTACGAAACTGGTTTAAAGGACTGCAATGAAGGTAAATAATTTTTAAAGATGTCCTTCAAATGGAAAAAATATTGATTTAATGCGGTTTTCTCACTGTGCTGGTAATATTTGCATCACGTTCGCGAACAAAGGAGTGGGAGCGAAAGGAGGTCACGCACGGATACGTACAGATCGAAGGACAGTAGCCGACATTTACTAGAAAAGTTACGATAACTGGCATCATGATCATAGTGCACCGGTGGTGTGATTGTGTGGGGGAGGGGGGAGATTAGCATATGACCACGGCGCAGTGGGTGGCTGCTTCAAACGAGCCGGCAGCCAGCTACAGTATCGGGCTCAGGATACGGCAGACAATCGTAGTTGCGCGATCGACCAGATGTGTCAAACACGGCTGACGTGCATTGTTGCGGAAGCATTGTTGCAGAACCGGCAAAGAATCAGGTAAAGCGCGAGATCGATGGGCGGTAAAACCAGAATTGGCCACTTGTGGTGCAGCAGTTCCCGCCGCGCCGCACCGCGTTGTTGACGGCCGATTGATTTTCTCCTCCCTTTATTTGAACAGCTTCTTAACATCCAGGCTCTTTCATGGAACCACTTGAAGAACAAAACAGGAAATTGCACTTGACTGACTACACGAACCTCCCGTGTGGTTTAAACCGTTCTTGTTTTGTGTTGCGACTTTATTGGTTCTGTCCGTATATTACAAACGCTGCTCTATTGTGTGGTAACATGGATCATTCGACGAAATTACAAGTTGAGACTAGTTTGAAACTTTATCATCACTAGGAACATACAATTTGTTGGGATAGCTTCAGTCACCAATGGAATCCATAACATTTACGTGAAGTATCCAATAACCACTATACAAGAGGTCTCGTTAAATAAATAAAAAAAATTAATTCGCTCTTCTTCTAGACCTCTGAAGACCTCCAAAGTATGAATTATGTTTTAAAGGTCACCATCGACGTCGACAACCATGGGCAGTAAAGATGAATCGAAATCAATATAGGATTTGCAAAGAGTGAATGCAAATTCTTGTAAAATTTCATCCAACTTTGAATGGCACGGTTTAGCCGGTTCTTCGAGAGCTCCTCCATCTGAACCGGTTCACCGTCATTCTTCCCGCCGCCGCGCCGCCGTTCCGTCAAGTGATCGACCTCCGTCAAATATGTTCTGCATATTTTTCAATAAACGGTGAACGACCGTTGCAAACAGTGCGAAGCGTCGACTGGTTCTCGTGGCCTACAACAAGTTCGTGCTTTGTGAGCTCTTGTTATTCGCCTCAACGCGAAAATGGAGTGACAATAATTTAGTTTGATCACGATATAATATATGATTACCCATTATTATAGAAAAGAAATTATCGGGGAAAACAAAAGTTTATACTTTTAAAAATAATTTAATATAATAACAATATTCAGGAAATTTTAGGCTACATCGTTATATATTACAAAAATAGAATAATACGTTTCGAGGATTCGTAAAATAAAAATCGTAAGGTTATAAGCAAGCACAAATCAATGTAACCAAGAAGATGAATTCTCCAACGTAAACAATATTGATAACAGAATTATCTGTAGCCTACGTCGGATGAAATTTAATTAAATGTGCGAGGATGAATGGTGGTCAGAGGCATCACAAGCTATACACAATTCAAGTGATCTGCACAAAATATCCTGCACACAAGAGAGTGATAGATATGTGTAATAGTATTATCTTCCGGTATTCGGCCTAGACACCCAAATCGTAGGATCAATACGTTATATACTAATATTGGTGTGGTTTTGCGGGCAGGCAAGACGATCTGTCCTTTTATTAGCGACTGAACATAACTTTTGCAATGTCTGAAGTAAATAGAGACGAGAATTCACAAGGAATGGGCTCAAACACGCTTTGATAGTTTAGATTCAGTCAGGGCCATTGATTATGTGAATTCAACTAATAAACGGTTCGGAACCTGTGAGAGAGCGACTTCGAGCTCGATAATTATTCCTGCCTCTTGTCTTGTGGTGGTGAAGTTCTTACCTCTTACATTGACTGATAGTACTTGATAATATTTAGAACATCAAGGAAAGTCAATGTAGGCAACTCATCACCCTGAAACACCTCTGCGTGGAGCTTTAAAATTAATTTTCAAGCGATTACGATAGCTTCTTGGAGCATGAAGACTTGTTTCATTTTTAGTTTTGCATTCAGTGTCTTTTTTCCGTACGCCCAGTGCGGATGAATAAAGCCGTAATAGGCCATCTTTAAGTGTTGTTGGGTTCAAACATGTTTTAAATAAATGCCTGAATCAACTGTAGAGCAAACAACTTCAACATGATTATCCCAGATCAGTTCTCGGGCAAGGTATCCCAGAAATTCTGTCGAGTCAGTTCCTACTAATAGGACACCGTCAACAAAAACACCTGCTGACACTGCAAATTCCTGTGTTATGAAAGATCGTTTACAATTTTGAACTTTTGATGTGTTTGTTTCTAAATTCATGCCAGTAAAATACTGAAATCATGAATTCAACACAGTTAATGATCAATTCTTATGTTACGCGACTTTAAAATAAAGAGTTATATCGATAAATATTAAATAAATTATCCATTTCGGATAACATAAATTAACATATTGACATAGGCTACACCATTTACAGTTACCCCCGAGGATAGTTCTCTGGAAATCTATGGATCATTTGAATTTGTATTGAAGAGGCGCAAAATAGCAAAACACAGCAATTAGGTCTAACAAAAAGAATAAATGGCTGTGAAAGAGAATGGAAGTATCCAAGAAAATTCTACACATGATGTAGCTTTGGTGTTAAAGGTTGATTCAATGTAATGCGTCTGGAATCTGACTCTGTCACAAACTTGACTCCTGGAATCTGGAGTCATGTTCGCCTGAAGAGATACAAAAATGTTGGTGACAAAATAGCTGAAAACGAAATCTCTACATCGTTCAAGCATCAGGAACACCTCGACTAAAATATATATTGTAATCTAGGCAGTGGGGTGTACTCATTATCTTATCAGGTATCAGCTGCACAATTCAGCGCACTACGAAGTTTTAGCCACGATCTCCAAGCACGGAGGAGCAACCGAGTTTTCTAGAAACTTAACTCTGTGATAGCGTCAGATTCCAGACGATGCACTAAGAGGAAGGTAATCTGGAGCAAACCTCAACATTCGGATTGAATCAACCTTTCCCACCATTGATACTTTTTGTGTAGAAAACTCGGTTGATCCACCGAATCATGTTAAAACATCGTTTAGTGCATCTGATGAGACAATGAGAATACTTTTTCACATTGATTACGCTATATTTTGAAGTCTTGGTGTTTCTGATGACCAAACAATGTAGATATTTACCAAACGATGTAGATAATTTTTACCTTCTTCTTCACCGACTTTTTGGATCTCTTCAGATGTTCATGACACCAGATTCCAGGAGTCGAGTCTGTGACAGCGTCAGATTCACTAAGTGAGTGTAGCCAAAGAACAGGGAGAGACTTTAGACTCCTGATATCTCCCCCAGTTTCTCATCCTCGAGTAGATAGCCAGATAGAAGTGAGGAAGGCAGGCAGTCCATCATCACGGGCCGTAATTGCCCTACCACTAAACAGGTAATTAATGTGAAAGTTCGGCACCACTGCCACGGCAGCGACGCACGACCACGTGATGGATGGGACTGTTGTCAGCCGCACGCACGCACACGGGCACACACGCACGCACGCTCCCACAAATCGCTATTTCATACCGCGTATTGTCGCGTCGGCGAGAAGAGACGCGCGTGTAAACACGGCTACTGTACGCTGTACAGGCTGTCATCGTGTTTAATTACAGCTTCACCGCCTCACAAGTGGAGCGTGTCTATGATATATCTCAATCCTTTATGTTCGGACACCTTTTTTGTCAAGGTTTTGAATAAACTTATAAAACGAAGCTCGTTTCCATATAATAATACTACCCACTAGAAATGTTTTGATAATTAACGGCAAAATCAAGACTATTGTGCAGAGTCTACGTTTGTTGATTCCTCAAAATCTGGCAACAGTTTTGCATAATACTGTCTCAAATCGTTCTTATAAAATAAATATTACACCCTCACATGTAATTTTAGATGCAAATTATGTTGTTCGCGATTGACATAAAGATTTCCCTTGGAATCATCGCTGTCGATCTAAACGAAATCCAGATCAGTCTATTTTCTTAGAGTTTAAAGTGAAAATGTAGGCCTAGTTGAGCTTAAACGCTCAGTTAGAAGAGCGATACTTCTTTGGTGTTCAAATTCTATGAAGTGGTTACATAATTGCTCAACTCTCAAAGTTATCCCCCTCTTTTTTTATCATCTTTCCAAATCATTGCCAGTGATACAAAGGAATTAATCACTCAATATAATTTACACTGTAAATACTTCTACGCTGTGTTATCTAAGCGATTATGTAATCATTCAATGTTTACCATTAATGCGTAGGACATCTCTAGTCAATTTCAACATTGAGATGTTCAAGGAATAAACTCTGCTAACTATGCATGGCGTTTCTCTTTATTGTATAAACCTTTTGTCGTGCAGGCACTAATACAAGATTGCCTCATGAAAAATTAATGAGAATGTCAAGATATCCTAAACTTTTTACTTTCATTTATAATTAATTAATAACAGTCATTATTATTTATCGGAAATACAGCAGTTTTTATTACACAAATACGTGTTATTTACAAGTGTAAACAACTACGACGACTTTATTTGATTTAATACGTTTAGCTGCATTTTAATATTATTGTTCTCAAGTATCCGAGAACTAGAGGTTCAGATTAGAAGGAACAGTGTTCTTTACAGGTTGTTTCATAAAACATTCAAGTAAATCCATTGTTTCTACAGTAAACATGGTTTTATCCACTTCTCTGCGAAACAGTTGAGTGAAATGTTAATGTTTTGGGCTGGGATCATTACGAAAATTCAGTTGTTACTCACTGATTTGTTTAAAAACAATTTGTATAAGTGGTAATAGCTTGATTTAATTTTTAATGCATTTTTAACATTTAAAGTCCGACAAGTGAGCGCCATTATTATTCTTTTTATAACACATTTAAAAATGAGAGGTTACTTGCTAGACGTTTTTTTTAAATTTTGACTTACCCCAAAAATACCCTATTTTGAGGGGAGGAGTTGGTCATACTATCAGTACCATAGACCTTGTACTGTATGGACTCTTCTTATTCTGTTTGATAAGATCCTTGCACAGGCCAGTGGCTCATGAGAGCGAGAAGAATAAGGCTTAAAACGGTATTGTCTCTCCTTGACAAAAATACTATAAGTGATTCATTGAATTAGACGTCTATTTACCACTCATAATAGAAACAAGAAGCTACGAGTAACAATGGCAATGTTTTATTGGTTCGGATTTTTAAGCTATCGGGTGTTATTTTAACATTTTATGGGGGGGGGGGGTGAGGAGGGAGTTGAGCCCCTCTTACTCACGCCAATAGAAACAATTTTGGCCATTAAAGTTTTCAGAAGTACCCTAAGATCAGTAAACCGTTAATTTAGGGTGAAGGTAATATGTGCAGTAAATAAAAGATATGCTAATGGTAATGGTAAACGTTCCCAGTATATTTTTAAAATTATTTTCAACGCGTAATGGTATATGGTTGATAAGATGAGAACTGCACTATAGGATGAATAACGTGTATTTAATGTCTGAAAACATTTTCGAACATACATAAACATGTACCGTGCCGTTCACGTTTTAGTTTAGAGTAATAATAGCCTACACGACGCGTACTTTCATTATTAGACAAGAATGCAGTTCTTGATTGCTATGGTCGCTAAGATCGATTTACAATGTTTCCGCGTTAAATGTCTGCGTTTTGAAAACGGATGTTTTTATAGCACTGTAATTGTCTATATCTTGCTAAAGCCATTTGAAGGTATGACTTGAAGACGCATCAAGCTTGAGAACCTTTTTTAATTGCGATGCAAATGCTTACTCTGAAGGAGTAATGGCAATCAAGCTATTCTTGACAGAGAAACTGAAACAGTTGAAGGTTTCCAACAGCTGGTAAATGTCTCGCACAGTGCATGGACTCGGAGGATATCCCAATAAAGCCAGTTCTACACAAATGAGACCAGCCCGACCGCTCTGCGTGGCGGCGATGCCTGTACCGTGTAGGGCTCGCTTGGATGCTCTCCATGACTGACACCACCTGACATTATCTATCCCAGACTGTCGAAAGAATGCCTCTCTAAAACAACCATCCGTTTCCAGGTTTGTTATACAGTGTCACAGCCTGGCTTCTGGGCTTGCCGCCTCCACCCTGATCATCAATATTTCCTCAAGACCATCCATCATCTCTGGGAACTTCTGCAACTTATGGTTTATCACACTCATAAGAGCCTGGCTTCTGGGCTTGCCGCCTCCACCCTGATCATCAATATTTCCTCAAAACAATCCATATTCTCTGGGAACTTCTGCAACTTTTGGTTTATCACACTCATAAGAGCCTGGTCCATGGGCGTGCCGTCTCCATCCTGCTCATCAATATTTCCTCAAAACCATCCATCACCTCTGGGAACTTCTGCAACTTATGGTTTATCACACTCATAAGAGCCTGGCTTCTGGGCTTGCCGTCTCCATCCTGATCATCAATATTTCCTCAAAACCAATCAATCACCTCTGGGAACCTTCTGCAACTTATGGTTTATCACACTCATAAGATGCTTCTCCAGGCCATTCTCGTTACAGATAATTTCATGCGAATAAAAACGTCATCGTATCTATAAAGAAATTATTATTGGCTGGGTGTTGGCGAAGCTCATTACTCTAGGAGCTGGAAAACTTTTACTCCGTCTGTCTCTTTATCCTCAGGAGAGAACAAACTGACCTATAGACTTGAGATTTGGCATGAAGCTTCTTTTCTATAAAGGTAACGTTGAGTTCATTGATGATGAATGCCACACAATGGGATGTAGCTGGATGTTTAGCGAATACTTTGAAATTGGTCTACTGGGTAACCATGATGGCAACGAAAAAATTGCAGAACAAAGAAATTGTAAAGAGACAATACAATCGGTTTGACATTTTGGGAGTGCCGATGGCCGAGCGGTCTAAGTCGTTGGACTTTGGGTCTGAGTTAGAGATAGCGCAGTTTCAATCCTGTCTGTGACCGTTGCACTTTTTATCAGTACCATCAACCTCTTACTGTATCAACCCTCCCCTTTATTCTGTTTGATAAGATCCTCGCACAGACCAGTGGCCCATGAGGACGGGCGGAATAATGCCTAAGGGAATCGGCCTCTCCTTAAAAAAAAATTAATATGGGACATAGTAACACATGTAGCTCAACTATGAGAATGACATACGCTGTAAACCTGAAATTTAGCAAGTAACTTCAGTTAAGTCTGTTACGCGACATGCGGTATACGTACCTACCTTGTATAAAGTCGGCCTACATCGTAACTTGATTGAAAAACTTTATTTTAATTAATTAATTTTTTTTTCATGAAAGATCAATGATAATAGGCTGTATTACTAGTTTTAATCTGTAAGTTGTCGGTCTAGAGTCTGTACACAGGATTGTATCAAACACAATGCGAAGTTTGTCTACACTATGTGAAAGGACCACTACTACTTTTATAGTATAGGATTTGAACCCACGCTAACTGGTCAGAGCCCTAACTCTTTTAAACACAAGGCCAGTGGCTTTTTACATTTATGTTTCTCTACTTATTTAATTTAAGTGCTGAGAGGCGGAACTATTCATATCAAAACGGTAAATCTTTATTGGGCCGTTTTCCATATCTTAAGTATGGTCTGATTGTATCATTTTAGACCTATTAATACTGGCCGAATAAAAAGCAAATGTGGATGTGGATTTTACTTTTGAGCGAAATCAATGAAACCGGCTATCGAAAAGGCTGTTTCGAAAGCGTACGAAAGCGTAACCACTTCCGTCCTTTTTGTACGTGCATGTTTAGTTTTATTTCGCGAAAGGTTGGCATAATTTCAGGAACTGGTAGTACACACATAAACAAGCAAACATGTTTGTATGAATATATATGTCCTTCATCGCTCTGTTTAGTGTCCGTCTGTCCATACGTGTAAAAAATTCACACCTCAGAAAAAACTAGAATCTAGTCAGTTATGTAAAGCTATTTAAAAGAATATCAGCAAAAATAAATATAGCTTAAAAGGTTAGCACTGGATTTAAGTTTCATCTTTTGACACCCAAGAACGGATAAATAAACCACTTACTTTTAAATAGCCTTACTTTTCTATTTATTAACCATTATAAAGAAATAATGACATCCTTGAATTCGTCTTTGCATTTTCAACTAAACATTATTTTCGGAAAAGTCTAATGGTTTTAGAGACATATAATTTTTAAACTTTTAAATGCCGCCACTTTGAAACAGAAAGTAATATAATTTTTGTTTGTTAATATCCTTTATTGTTGATTATATCGGTTAAGTTACAAGTTATTTGCATAATCATTATTGGTTTGTAAATTAAAAATACATAAGGGCAGAAAAATTGTTAACAAAGTGAAATATATATGTTTTTGTTTGTATTTTGTACGTATGTCCTTAGGCAATAAGGGTTTGTAGATGCGACAGATACCATGGGTTGTAAGTGAAACAGATAAAACTGGGGATGGAGATAGTACATACACTGAATGAATTTGTTAGCCAACCTGATTCTTTAACAAGTTCCCATGTGTCGGAAATCATAAGTTTTGAAAGGGAGTAATTTTATCTGAAATAATAGGCATTATAATACAAAATGTCTTATTTAACCAGGCGAAATTAGGGCTAAGAAGCCCTCTCTAACACTTAACCTGGGAACCAATGGCTTAAACAAATAACAAATAAAATATGGTTCTGGGGCAATTTATATTTATAAAAAATATTTTTCATATAACATACATTTTATAATTTATTACATTAGCTGTTATATACATTATTTTATACACTTTTTTATATTTGGTTAGTTTTTAAATAATGGAAGTGCACAGCTGTATGTACAATACCACTTCAGCAATACTATTAAACAAAGGATTGCAACCAACCTGACAACATATAACGTAGCTAAGGTGACAAGTGTTAATGTGAATGTTGATTTCAGCTCCAGTTCAACTTCCTCTTAGTGCAGCGTCTGGAACCTGACGCTGTCTCTGACGCAACGATGAAAAGAGTTCGTTTGAGCTTCTTCGTCGCCGACTTTTTTTATCTTGTCAGACAAACATAACTTCAGATTCCATGAGTCAAGTCTGTGGCAGCGACAGATTTCAGACGTTGAACTGGAGCAAACTCAACATTCACAACTTGACAAGATTGCATTCAATCAGTCTTGAATGAACTTTTACTAAAATTAAAATGTTCACAATTGTGGCCGTTTATGATGATTTGTGAAACACATTTGCACAATTTGCATAGTACTAAGTTTACGCTCAGGAATCAGGCAATAGGCGGAACGAGGAGCAAAAGGATATTTCAGTTATTTAAAAGTAAGTAATTTAATTTCCTTCTCCATGTCACGATCAATTCACGTATACGGACTGCACCCGCGGCTAGTGTGTTGATAGTATCAACTCTGTATCTAGAACGTATACCCATACATACAACGAAGCCGCGCTAGTTACACTA